>NW_024429189.1:101870840-104732506 GCF_017639785.1 Mesocricetus auratus
CTTCTTAGGACTGGTGGAAATCTTCCAGAACCCCCCACTCCATGCCACCCACACACAATCGATTCCTCCTCATCTGCTATAATGGAACCACATTCTGGTTTCTAAACAAATGACAAGGAAGAGAGCATAATGTTCATGACCAGCTTAGAGGGACTAAAACTCATTCACAGAGGTGGAGGGAGTTTGTCTTCTTGGTTCTATTGTTGCCAAAAACCTAAACACTATTGATGCAAAAAAAAATAACCCACAATTGATGCTTCCCATTCGAATGCTGAATACTCAGTAATTGGGGGTGGTAAGCAGTTGGTGCTACAACTATATATTTAGAGGCTTTTGTTCTTTTTTCTTGGCTCCTTAGAAAAGATCCAAAGTGTTCCTAGGAATTCTTTAGTCATTCTCTTGTCTTTATTTCTTAGTGTTTGACTAGTAACCATTATAAATTCCTCTTTGATTTGTGATGTTATACTTATGGTCATTGTGTTGTAAGTGGTTTTGAAGGTAGCCCTTGAAGATGCTGATTCCATGTCAAGCCAAATCGTTTGTCGAAGGGTGTCCTATGAAACTTGAGAATGTGTTTTAAGAAGCATTACTTTGATAACAAAATAAGAAATCACTTGTGAAGTCATCCATGGTAGCTCACATCTATAATCCCAGCACTTGGCAGGAGGAGGCAGGAGGATCAGAAGTTTTATAAGTCATCCTTGGTTGCATATCAGGCTTGAAGCCATCTATGTAAGACACTGTCTCCATAAACACAAACCAAAAAAGCACATCTAGTCATATCGTGAGATACATAGCAAATGAAAGAAAATTATAACAAAAGCAAGAAGTGTGTTAGTCAACTTTCTGCCTTTGGAACACAATATCCAAAATAATCAACGTAAAAGGGAAAAGGTTCATTTTGGCTCACAAGCTCAGAGGTTTTAGTCCCATGTTGTTTGACCCACCAGGTCATGGAGATAGCACATGATAGAGGAATTCTGTTCTTGCTCAGCAGCGAAAGCTAACACAGAGAGAATAGACCAGAGTCTCAATATTTTTTTTCAAGGGCAAATTCCCAGTGAGCTCATCTCTTCCCATTAGATTCACTTTTTAAAAAAATGAGACAGGGTCATTATGCAGCCGCAATTAGCTTAACATCACAGTGGTCCTCCTGCCTCAGCAACCTCATTACTGATTATAGGTATGTAAGATACCATGCCCAGCCAGGCCTCACTTGTTAAAGACTCCTCCAACTCCTTGGAGCACTTGGGTCATAGACCAAGCGTTTACTCACAGGCTTCTGGGAGACACTCCAGATCCAGACTCACAAGAAGCAGTAATAAGCAGTGGAGGGAAATGGCAAGGTCAAGGGTGGCATGGGTGGCATGGGTGGCATGGGAGCGGAAGCACAGGACAGAAGGCATGGACTAGGAAAGGCCAGGGTGACTGAGTGAACCTCGATGCTCTGATAGTGGGATGTGGGCCAGAAACAGAATAGCGCTGCTTTTGAAATCAGCCCTCTGGGGTGTGATCCTGGAAGGGCTCTGCAGCTTGTCATAGATATGAATAAAATTAGTAAGAACGGCAGCAAAAGAAAAGAGGAAAAACTCAAGGAAACAACAGTAACCAATAGTAGCTATAAGACAGGTCCACCAGGTCACTTCCATTCTGTAAGAATGATGACAAGGCAGAAGGATTTTATGACATCCAGAAATTTATGAACTGTTCTGAATTTATGACAAAGGACTGTATAGCTTCACATGAAAACATGGAAAGCAGTGCTCCTTCTCAAAAATGGGACAGAAAAAAATTCTAAGTAGAACCTGATAATCCATAATCATTTGCCTGTAGCAAAAACGTTGCTAGATGGCACCCCCTCGGTCTTTAATGTCTTTCAGCATGTTATTGAATATGCTAGCTCACTACCCCTTCATCCACTTCATCTGCGTAGTACGGTCACATGTAGGCATCCACAGTCATGGCCTGGACATGGAGAACGCTCTTTTGTCACCTCTCTTTTATCCTAATCTACTGTTTTGAGATGTTCAGAACTCTAGGCATATCTGTCTAGTACTCTTCCTTTTAGATAAACAAATTCCTGTCTTTTAAAACTCAAAGGAAATTTAAAATTTTAACAAAGGAATTTTAACCAATTGGTGAAAGCCAACAGCAAATCAGTGGCAAGGCATTTCACTGGCCTAGCAGAGAGCAGCTGCATTGAAGGTTCATGTGAAGTGGAACTTTGCGGAGCCTTCACTCAGAAGCAGACTCAGTCTCCCAAATGAGCCTGAGTCCCCATGTTCTTAGTAGCCTGCAACAGAACAATCAAAGGAGAGCATGGTTAATCAGAAACAGTGTCTTCAATTTTTTTTGCCAGGGAGCATATGGTGGCCCCAGTGCGAAAGCTTAATTTGGACTGACCCATTTGTGACTGGTAGCAGACAACTTTGGTAGCAGAGTTCATTTTTATTTCCATTATAAAAAAATGCATAGTGTCTCTGTTCCATTGGCAGGTAACTTTTGAGAGCACTGGGGGAAAAAAGGAAGTGTTTGATCCTTAGAGGCAATTTATACAACAAATAAATATTTTGACCCTCGATTTGACATAAAATCAAGTTGTCCTTTACTGTACCTTAGTCTCACTGAGACCTATGAAGTTACAGACGATAGACATTCTTAAAGGTGATGTTCAGCTCCTTTGCAATGGCATTCTCAGTTCCAGAGAAACATTCGTATGCATGCTTCCTGGCAGTCACTAGCTTCACTGAGCCCTTAAATGTATGTATTTGATTATGTCTAAGGTACACATTTTTGCAATATGCAACCACAGAATCCTTGAGATGCTTGCAAGAACACTGTCCAGGCTTCCAACTAAGTGACATAATTGGTTTCCTTGGGATTTCCATACCTGGGTTTGCCAAACCATTGAGAAAGAATTAGTTGTATATAAAACATGTTGGAAGCCATTCAAGAGCTCGACTGTACATACCCAGCATCCACTGCCCGTGTGAACTTAAACTACACGTTATGATGATACAGAGGACCTTCTGCTCTTATTCCTGCACACTTGAAAGCAACTTATTCCAGCATATTGCCCTCAATCTATTGCAGATATCCCAATGTGTATTGATCACTCTGCGGCTACTGGCTCTCGTTAGAGGAATCGTCTTTTGACAAGACTTTTTAATGAACTGTCTGCCTGACCTCATAAAACAGTCGATAAATTTGTAAATTTTTTTTCTCCAACACTTAATTTGTCTTTGGTATTTCTTAGGCCATAGGTTTTCTACTTTAATGTATCTCATGATCAAGAGAGGATTCCAAGAAGCCTTGGGGTGTTTTCATTTCTTCCCAAAGAGCCCTTCATCAAGCAGTCACTGCCTCATTCTTTCTCTTGCCAATGAGGGGAACACAGACTGTTTTTCCTCATTTCTCCTCTGACATCTCTGTGGCAGTGTGATTGGCTCATTTTGCGTGTGAAGTTAATCATGCTAGAAACCACTGCCGGGCTTTGAGATGGAACCCTGGATGCAGCTGACATTTGCCCTGATATTCATGGGGCAAGAAAGGCTTAACTTGGGAATCTGACATTAGACCTTTCTTCAACTAATTCATTTATACCTCCTTTAGTCTCCCTGTCAGTATCAATTAGAACTTTTTGTGGGAACACAAACTCCTCAGTGGGAGCCAGCATCCTTTGGGCTATGCCCCAATCATTGTCAAATCTTGATTAATCCATGCAGCAGTTTGGTCTTAACTGTACTGTAAGAAATTAATTTTTGTTTGTATCTATGCAAAGAATTGTTTTCTTAGAAAACAAACATGGCTATTCTTTGTTTTCTTGAACATAAAACTGAGATGTGTTTAGTTTCCTTATGGGGAATACCAGGATATTGGGACCATTTTTTACTCCCTTTGTCCAATCTCTAAGACTAATGATTGTGATCTCAAAAATCTATTGTGATAATAAAGACTTTTTAAAATTAGAATACATTTTAATAAAAAAGTCCATGTTTCTGGCCACTACTCTAAAATACAGTAAAACTAACAAAAAGTATTAGTTGTATCCCTACACCCAAACTGGTATACAGTGAGTGGTTCCTTCAGTGAGAGAAAAGGCTCTCCAGAAGTTTCCACCTAATTTTATACTGTGTTCTTGGTGTTTAGATGTCTTTGCTGGAAGAAGATACTGAAAAAGGTAATGGCATGAGATGATCATAAAGATGTATATACTCATAAGATATGAGACTAGTGTATGCCATGCCAGTAGTGTTCATTCAGTTTTATCTACATGCTCACAGCCTTCTTTGCCAAACATTCTTTTTTATATATGTATTTTTATTTTTAAATTTAAATTACAAACAAGGTTGCTTCACATGTCAATTCCAGGTCCCTCTCCGTTTCCCTCCCCTCCTCCTATGCCCTCCCACCAACCCCCCAAATATCCTCTCATTTCCCCAGGGAGGGTGAGGCCCTCCATGGGGGTGTCCATAGTCTGTCATTTCATCCAGGGCAGGGCCCAGACCCTCCCCCAAGAGTTCAGGGTGAGAATGCATCTCTCATTGTTGGATGGGAGTCCAAAGTCCATTTGTATACCCAGGATAAATACTGATCTACTACCCAAGGCTCAATAGATTACATTAGGCCTCCTCACTGACACCCACATTCAGGGGGTCTTGATCAGTCCCATGCTTGATTCCCAGGCATCAGTCTGGGATTCAAGAACTAACCCTTGTCAGGTCAGCTGTTTCTGGGGGTTAAACAAGCCTAGTCTTAATCCCTTTGGTCATCCTCCCTCTCTGTCACTGGATTTCTTGAATTCAGCTCAGTGCTTAGCCATGGGAGTCTGCCTCTGCTTCCATCAGCCACTGAGTGAAGGTTCTGTTTCCCAGACTCTCTTGCCATTGGATTGTAGGCTGACACTCCCCAGATCTATGTCTAAAATCTATATATGAGAGAGTACATGCCATGTTTCTCTTTTTGTAACTGGGTTACCTCGCTCAGGATGGTTTCTTCTAGTGCCATCCATTTGCCTGCAAATTTCGGGATTCCATTGTTTTTTTTCTGCTGAATAGTACTCCATTGTATAAATGTACCACATTTTCTCTATCCACTCTTCGGTTGAGGGGCATCTAGGTTGCTTCCAAGTTCTGGCTATTACAAATAATGCTGCTATGATCATAGTGGAACAGACATCTTTGTTGTATGAATGGGCATCTTTTGGATATATGCCTAAGGGTGGAGTTGCTGGGTCTTGTGGTTGGTTTATTCCCATTTTTCTGAGGAATCTCCATACTGATTTCCAAAGTGTCTGTACAAGTTTTTGCCAAACATTCTTTAGTTTAAAATGTAGACAAGAATCCTCATCACCTTCCTTCTGCAGTGATATTTTCACTGGGTATAGAATTTTGTATTGGCAGTTACTTTCTGGAAGCTCATTTAGGGTACCTTCCTGCATCTGTTGGTTTAGTTAAGTGTTACTACAGTTCTTTAGAAATGTTTTGTATTTCTTCCCTTTGACTTCATTTATACTTTTTTCTTTTGTCTTATACATTGTTTCCATAATGTATCTGTGTGTTTGAAATGGCCAGACAGATAACTAAAATGTATCTGTGTATTTGAAGTAGTCAGACAGATAACTCTAATGTATCTCTGTGTTTGAAATGTCCAGACAGATAACTAAAATGTATCTGTGTATTTGAAGTAGTTAGACAGATAACTCTAATGTATCTCTGTGTTTGAAATGGCCAGACAGATAACTCTAAAATGTATCTGTGTTTGAAGTAGCCAGACAGGTAATTTTAACATATCTCAGTATTTGAAATGGCCAGATAGACAACTTTATAATATATCTGTGTGTTTTAAGTGGCCAGACAGATTAACTCTATAATGTATCTGTGTTTGAAATGTCCAGACAGATAACTAAAATGTATCTGTTTATTTGAAGTAGTCAGACAGATAACTCTAATGTATCTCTGTGTTTGAAATGGCCAGACAGATAACTCTATAATGTGTCTGTGTTTGAAGTAGTCAGATAGATAACTCTAATGTATCTCTGTGTTTGCAATGACCAGATAGATAACTCTATAATGTATCTGTGTGTTTGAAGTAGCCAGACAAATAATTCCATAATGTATCTCTGTGTTTGAAATGGCCAGACAGATAAGTCTATAATGTATCTCTGTGTTTGAAGTGGTCAGAAAGATAACTCTAATGTATTTTGTGTTTGAAATGGCCAGATAGATAACTTTATAATGTATCTGTGTGTTTGCAGTGGCCAGATAGATAACTGTAAAATGTGTCTGTGTATTTGCAATGACAAGATACAGAACTTCATTTGTTTTGCCAGAACGCTCAACTGTCATATCAGCAAATAATGGCTTCTGCAGGATGTTTTCCTTCACTTCCAAGAACTTTATTCTGTGTACATGTGTGTATACGTGTGTGTGCCTGCAAATGTGCGTGCACATGTTCATGTTTATGCGTATGTGTATGTGCGCCCTCACACATGTGCACATACAGATGCACAAAATAGACTTTTCTGCCTCTTAATTTCAGTTGTTATTCCATGAGTTTGTTACGTGCTTCCCGTGGACAGGTTTCTTTCAGACTGTCTTTCTGATGCACAGGCTGTACCCTACTCATTCACTAATTTTTTTGTCTCAGGCTGTGTGCTTTTTTTTTTATTTCTAGAAGTTCTAGTTCAGCTATTGTCTCGTCAATTATCTGGAAGCTGTAGCTTTCTGTAAGTCTTCTCTGGCTTTGAAGATGCCTCAGATTTAAGGTACAAACTCGTCACCCTTCAAAGTTTCCAGAGAGGAATTCAGTTGCTCCAGTGTGTGTGATGCATTTGGATTTCAGTTGCTTTTGGTTCATCGTTCCCTTCAGTTGGGCTTGGTCATTCCTTAAGATTTAGTGGTTACTAAAGAAGATAGTTTTAAAATCAAATCCAAACTGTTTCTGTTCTCAGTGGGAGAGACAGCCCAAGCAATCCAACTAGCCAACACTTGAGATAGAAAGGAATAGTGTGGAATTCTTTCATGTCTGAGTTAGTCCCATTTTGACAGAGACATGCAGCTTGCAGGAAACTGTGCTTCTTCATGATGGAGAATTGACTCCTGCAGTGTGAAGTTTAGCGCCATGCAGTCTCACAGAGTTGTTTTCCCATCTAATGCAGGCACGAAGTCGGAATGATGGACAAGCAGGCTTGAGTCTAGACAAAGAAAGATATGAAGCGAAGTTTCCAAAGAACCCACTGTTGCTTTCACGAATGCCTATATTCTAAAACCACTGCCTTACCTCAGCAACCCTTTGACTCTCTGGAGCTAAAAATATAGAGAACTTTAACCATTCCATTTATTCCCTTTGGGCATCATCATAAACCTATCCATCTATGTAAAAGTTAGAAATTTTCTTATTTAAAAGATTCCAACTTGTTTTGAAAAATGAACCACATGATTATGACAGAAGCACACTGACAAATCTCTACCTGTGAAGCAGCTACCCTTTAAGCTCGGTGTGTCCTATCTGCTTCACAGATTCCTGTTATCAGTTGACTTCTAAAAGATGATGAGTTTGTGAAGTTTAAACAAAGTTGTAACATGGATTCACCTAGGGGCAGTTGATTCTTCCTCCTGTTCTCTTCCCAAGTGACTTGCTTTCTCCCCCCTTTTCCAGATTTTTCCCTTACTGGAAAGGAGATGATGTGGGAATATTTAATTAGCTCCATTGTATTATGGCAGAGACTGCTAAGTAGGTGGTCTTGAGTTATGGTTCTAAGTCTTCTCACTAAACCTCTATTTAGCATCAGGAATTGACTGAGAGGCGTTCCATCTTCCCACAGCCATACACGAAAGATCCTGCACACTCGGAGATGGGAGCTTTGGGGTTCCTTTCAGTTTCCTTCCTGTGTTCCTGCCACCATGCACTATTTGTCTGCATGTTTCTACTGCTAATTGATACTAAATTCTCAATAGAGCTCTAATTTTTAAGTCTTTCTTTGGAGTAAATAGGATAATGAAAATTATCAATACATACATCTAAACACTTTTGAAGCTAAATATATGAAAGTGTAATTTATATCTGAAACTATCACATAATTTTTATGAGCCTTTTAATGGAAAAATGGTGAAACTCAAATCAAGAAATATTTATCCAAAGAGTGTATATCTTAATACTCTTGAAATTCTTGATAACTCAAAAATGTGGGGACCAAAGGAAAGGTTGTCATAAAAGTCCAGTTCAGGGCCCTGTACTGAGAAAACTCTTGAAACTTCTGTTCAGCAAAAGAACACAGTGGCTGACACTGAGAGTTACTCTCCCTATTTCTTGGGTTATAGCTCTGGAGAATCAGTGTAGCCACTTAGCCATGGGAGTCACATTTATACATTTTATGTAAGTAAAAATCAGTTGACACAGACATCTATATTTATTCAGTCATGAGTTGAATCTTTGATTCTGACAAGGAAGTTTTGAAGTTTCTAACAGAAAGGATCAAACAGCATTTTCACTTATTACTCTTTGTTTTCGATAGAATCAGAAAACCCTAGGATTTGAAATGTAACATGATGTATCAAGACATCAAGTACTTACTTACTCACTGCACCCACCTTAGCCAAAGCCACAATGACCGTCTCTCCTGGGTTTAGAATGGTTTCCCTACGACAGTATATCTACTCACAGTCTGTTCCTAGCCTGGCAGCCAGAAGTAGCCTTGAAATCAAGACACTTCTCTGCTCAAGAGCTTTTGTTTGCCTCTGTCTCTCTCACAATAAATGCTTACAAGATCCTTTCATTTTTTATCCCTTCTTCAATTCCACGTGGATCTACAACGGATTGCCCCATGCTGATATTTTTCTGAGCCCCAAGAAGCTAGCCAACCCCACTTTGGGCCCCTGTATACATTATTTGTGTATATCCCAAATGTTTATTGAACAACTCTCTCTTGTATTTCAGTCATTCTCAAATCAAAGATCTTGAGTAGACACTGCATGATCACTCTATTTAAATTTGGACTGGGCAGTACTGGAGAGATTGTTAAGAATATTTGCTGCTGTTCCAGATGACTCAAGTTCAAATTCCAACACCCAGATAGTTCCAGGGAGCCCAACACATTCTTCTGGCCTCTGTGGTCACTAGGCACATACGTGGTGCACAGACATACATGGAGTCAAAAACACCCATACATATTAAGGTTAGGGAAAAAATCTTAAGTTTGCACATGTCACCACCAACATCCATTTCTGACCTTTTCCACATTTTTTTCTAGTCTGCTGCCTATTCAGCCATAGATTTCTTTTTTATGTCTGGTTGTCTTTCCCAGCAAGGTATAAGCTGCAAAGAGACAAGAGCTCTGTCTGTTTTCTCCACTCAATGCCCATGCACTCTAGATACCCAAGAATAATGCCTGCCATATTCTTTCTGTTCAGCAAATATTTTAATTATTTCATATAGAACACCTCATAAACTTGCATGCTGTTTGCCTCAGGGGCCACAATAATCTTCTCAGAATGTCTCCAGTTATCACATATATATGTTGCTGAAGGGAGTTCCAGTAAAGAGGTTTTTTTTTCATGTAGAGGGATAATCAAATTATCTTCATTTTAGAACATTCTCTCTTTGGGAATGAAAAGTAGAGCATTAAAATTCACTCACTGGGCTGCCTCATTCTACTGAACAGCTGTCAATCAATAGCATCTTTTCTAGGATCTCCTGATGTAGTGGGACATACAAAGTTGTCATCACATTCAGTACGTAATCCCTGGAGAGGATGGGCAAGAGCCAAGAAGTCAATTAGCAGTACCATTGCATTTTTGGCAAACTGGGTCCTGTGCTACCCCGTAGGTGCTGAGGGCGGTGGGGATGTTAAACTGCTGCTCCAGATGGCAAATCAAGGATCCAACCAGACTTAAATTTGAAACACCAGGTGACTCAGAAAACCATTTCCTTGCCATAGAAATGACAGCCTCCCTTTTTCTCCACACAGGGGGAAGGCTCCTCCTCAGTCTTGTCGGAAACTTGCCATGAGGATCCCTCTGTTCCCCCCCGACTTTACTCCCCCCCAACCCTCAAGCTCTCAAGTGGTGAGCACCGTCATTCTAGCCAGGTAGGACTGGATGGGAGGGCCCTTTTGAGAGAAGGGTGGTGTGTGGCCATCCCTGTGCAGGCAGTATGGACTTGCCTGTTTGGTCCTCACCCTCACCCTCCACAGTCCCATCTATTTCCTGTGGAATTCCCAGCACATCTGGGATGCCTCCCTTGGACTTTGCTGTCTTAATCTGGTGTTTATTTCTCCATCCTTGCATTCTTTCCAATGGACATAAATTCCCTTTTCTTCATTCTTCTTCCTCTTTCTTCCTTTTGCTTCTGTTTACAAAGTTGGCTTCTCTTTTACATCTTACTTTTCCCTTTCTCACTCTTCATCTCGTCTTCGCACTTTGGAAGTGTACATTCCAGTGACTCTCACTGCCCCCTTTTCCTCACACAGTCCCATTTTTAAAAACCCAAAAGGGAGTCTCTCAGGAAATCTTCTTAACCCATTCTACTCTGTAAACGCCAGAGCACTGGGCCACACCCCTGAAGAAGGAATGCTGGGCTAGCAGCTAGAGACTGGAACCGACTGCAGATCTGAGCTTTGAACAGGGGATTTTCACTTGCAGCTGTGTTGTGACAATTTATTGCATTCCTTACACTAGTCTGAAAACTGTGCCATTTAGGAAGGTGTGTATTTGGGAGGAGACATGAGACTTCCTTGTGGTTAACAAAAAAGAAAATTTCTAACAGCACAATAGCCTGGCCAATTGTGGCTGACATCTTATTGTGTACTGCAAAATAATTAATAGACATCATTTCGAATGTGCTCAATACACACGTGCACACATGCTCTCTCTCTCTCTCTCTCTCTCTCTCTCTCAGATACACACACACACACACACACACACACACACACTATATGTTTGAGGTGATTGATACACCAGTCACCTTATCCTGATCCACACATAGCATGTGCCTGTACTGAAATTTTGTACTATAGTCCATAAAGGTACTGTGATGAGGAAAGGAAGGATTAAAAACTGAAGTATATTTTAAAACAGAACAATGTATTCCAATATCAAGATGCTTTTCTGATGTAACAAAAAATAAGAGTTCTACAAGGAGACTGAAAATATTTTTCTTCAAATATTTGTTGCCCTGTGATGTAATGTGGTATAGAAACTGTCCAAAAATACCTGCAAGAAACCTCTTGCTGAGGAAAGGGGCTAAGGCCCTGCACGCCCTCTTCACCAGCTGCTTTTGTGAATCACTTGACCATTTTATTAAACACACATCCTGATCCAAGAGGGCTAGTTGGGTGAAAGAATCTTTTGTTTTAACCAGTCCCCCTCCCCATTTAATGACTAGACATTCACATTGCCTGTGAACATGATGTGACTGCCAGGGTTCTAGAACATTTCTACGTCCTGTCTTAAGCATATGGAAAAAGCTGTAAGATACCTCCATACTTGAATTATGGTTGTCTGATCATAAGCTTGGCCCATTGATAGAATTGTTTTTTCTCTTGGCAAGTGAGGGGGGGAAAAAGTACATGGGGAGGGAGGCAGGGAAAAAGGGAAGAAGAGACGGGGGAGGAAGGGGGGGCATTTGAGAGCAAAGTTACAGCCTAGGCATGATTTCTGACCACATCCTCTCATCAGTGACTACTGTGTGACCCTGTGATAAAGCTCATTCCTGGGGAAGAGTCGGCTTATACTTATTTCCATTTTGTACAGTGAGCCACAGAGGAAACTTGGAAACACCCTTGTCCTTTGAATCTGAATGTTAAGTCTTGTGTTTTGTTAGTTTGTTGCTGCCTGGTGGTTTATTTCTTTTTTGTAGAGGGAAGGTGTGGAGGACAGCTTGTAGGAGTTGCTTCTTTGCTTCTACTCTATGGGTACCAGGGTTCAGACTTGGATCTGCTTGGCATCCAGTGTCTTTACCAGATGAGCTATCTCTTTGGCTTGTTTGCAATGAGTAGAAATCTGGATCCTCTCAAAAGACACAAATGTCAGCGGCCCTAAGAATACAGGACTTGGGCTTTATTTTCAAAATAAATGCATAGAGACTATAAATGTTACATTTTGACCTAGTGTTCTGTTGGGCTTGTGACTGCCCCATTTATAACTTTATTCCCTTCAGAGTAACAACTGTGCTTCCTGCTTGACACACAACAACAAAGCATTCAACCAAATAAACAAACAAACAAAAAACAAAATGATATATCTTTTAAAAGAGTATTCACTATTAATACCTGGACTTCCAAAAAAATCCTTAATCATATTGTTAGTTTGCTCCCCTTAGCTGCTAAGAGACAAGGAGTGATGCAAAAATAAACCAACCTTATACTTTTCATGAAAAATAGGTCTCACTGCTAAACCAGAAGAAAAAACTAATTATAGTATTTTATAGTTAAAAAATACAAATCATTCTTATGTAACAGTATATAGGGTCATTTTTGTTCCAATTTTAATTTTCCCAAAATGTTTCTTATTTTTCACTAAATAATTCTATTTATATAGAGCAATTGAAAATGAGCAAATTAATGAAAGCTAGTAGGTCATACAGCTCGTATGCTTATGATACGAAGAAAGTGGGTCCCAAGCGTGCTTGTATGAAATAGCTGAAGTTCCTGTACTTAAAATTGTGAGTACACATTTTCATCATTGATGAAAAATGACATTCCTTGCTATTAGCTGGAGATCAATAAGTGAAGCTGAACAGGTAGACCAGACTTCTAATCCTTAAAACATCTATTTTTAGTAGTGACAAATCACTGTATAGAAAACTTTTCAGTGTTTGCTTCTTCTGTAGGGACATGACTTACTAGACATGAAGCCAGGAGAGATGGCTCAGCAGTTTAAAATGCTTATTGCGCATGCAGAAGACCCACGTTCAGTCCCCAGCACCCATGATGTCAAGCAGCTCACAATTGCTTTCAACTCTAGTTCCAAGGGAGTTGACATCGTCTTCTGGACTCCAAGGGCACCTGCATACGCATATACACAGACACTTACATAAATGTAATTAAAAGGAAATGAATCTTTGAAAAAATTAAGGATCTGTAGAATGACCCTCTCCTGAAAATATTGAAGGCATTACCTTGGGAAAACACAACTTAGTGACAAGCATTTATTAAGTGCCTGCTATGTTCTAGACTTTGCCAACAGGGAACACAAAATAACTGAACACACAGCTCCTCCATGCTTTGGCATATTAAAAGTCAGCTAACAGCAATAGAACGTTATTCAAAGGTGTCCTAATTAAAATAAATGTAAAATAGTGTTTACCAGTGTGTGCTGTTGTCTATACCTTCTGACCACATCACTTGTACTGGCTTCTTCTTCTCACTGTTTTGCATTTGAAGAAACAGGTTTGAGAGGTCAGTGGCCTCCTCCCCCCTCCATCCTCTACTCACCATTTAGTGACTTCAAACCAGAGACTAAATGGATTTCGCTCCCTTGGCATCACACTCTCTCTTTTGTCACTAATCTCTCCTTGGTAAAGTCTTCCGCACCATCAGCACACTATAACATCATTGTTAATTAAGCTTTCTTCTGAAATATCCCAGAAAGGGGCTAGTGCACTAGGAACTAGTGTGTATAGGGGCTAGTGTGGATCAGGGCCTACGCTAGAGTATACAAGAGGCTAGTGAATATGAAGGCCTACTATGTATGAGGAGCTAGTATGTAGGCTGTGCTGTGGGCCTAGTTTATTTGGTAAGCAGTTGGCTTTCATATACCCTTTGAAGTTATATTAGTTATGCCCTAGTTTATCCCAGAGGATACTAGAAAATCTAAAGTCTATCTTGAGAGAGAACCTCTCCTTCTAGTTTGTATTCAAGTGTCACTCACACAGCAGGAAGGTGCTTCTCTGGAGTGTATGACCCCTCACCCGGTTCTTTTTCTTTAGCAACAGAGGTAATACAACTGCTTCAGGCTACATTTAGGAAGATTTAAGAAGGAATAAAGGAATTTCTCTGAGAATAAGGCTGTCTAAACACTGAAAGGGACATCTAAGGACTGCAGTGTGTGTCTTTGAAGATCTTTAAATATGAAAACAAAAATCCCTTCACCAACAGCAAGTTCTGTAACCTTTATCGTGGTCTCCTTTGAGTCTGTGAAGGGTATGATTAATTAAAGGCAGACATTTACCACTAAAATAATAGGCATGAGATCCAGAGAATTGAAGGTGTTGGAGGACTCATTAAACAGTTGCATAAATATCATGCTGAAAGATTTAATGAGTCCATAGGGTCACTGATAGAGCAATGGAGCCTCGATGGCCTAGAAAAACTAAATTTAGAATCGATAGTGTTCTTCTGAACTAACCACTGAGAGATGGAGTCTATAATTATATCTTAATGATGCATCTTGGTGTTCTCAACCTGGAGAAAATGAAAATAGTTTGTTTTCAGCTTTGTCCTCATCAATAATAAAAGTTTGTTGTCTGTGCTTAGTTCTCTGTCTTGTGGGAATTGTTTTATAAAGCCACAGTTGGGTGAGCAGTGTTCATTGTTTTCCTTTATTAATTTGCCACATAGCAGGCATTGAATTCTGAACTGGGAAAAGAGAAAGGTGCCTGGCTGCTTTGTGTCCAATGGATACTTGTCTACCACTGTGTAATGTCTAATAGGACTTTCTGCAGTGATGACAGATTTTAGTGTTTGAGCGGTCAGTGCAGCAGCCACTACGTAGGTGATTCCTCCTACTTCGTGAAATGTAGATTATGCAATGGAGTTTTGAGTTTTTCATTTAACAGTTACATGCCTGACTTCCAGTGTGGGCCACCTGCCTACAAAGGGTTTGCACTGGCAAAACCCCCTAAGATTATCACTATAAAAAGCTTTTGTAAACTACACATGATGGCTCTATGTATAATCCTAGCACTTGGAAGACTGAGTCAGGAGAATCACCTTAAGTTCAAGACAAGCCAAAATGAACAAATAAAAGCTGTTTGTGCCGGGCGGTGGTGGCACACGCCTTTAATCCCAGCACTCAGGCGGATCTCTGTGAGTTCGAGGCCAGGCTGGACCGACAGCCTCCAAAACAATACGGAGAAACCCTGTCTCGTAAAACCAAAGGGGAAAAAGAAGCTGTTTGTAGTGGGAAAGAGCAAGCAGCTACTTGGGGAAACCAACACTGAAGATGGGGTCACCAAGGTGGCAAGGTTTGAACTGTCACCCAGAGGACTGAATCTAAGCTTATGGCAGGGGAGAGGATAGAAAGTAACACCTACAGCTTTATGAAAAAGCCTTAGATATGAGCGTCATATTAGTGCTGTGGAGCTATGTCTGGTTTCATTTTTTGTTTTATGTATCTGCTCAGGCCTCTATAAGAAAACACAGACTGTAGCTTAGCTCTGTAAGTCTACGATCAGCCTGTAGGATGGTTCCTGGCGTGGCTTCCCTTCCAGGTTTACAGAGCCTGTCCACTGTGTCGTCACACAACCTTGCCTTGGTACAAATACGGGGCATGGCCCTGCTGTCTCTTTCTCTTCGTCCCACTGGGAACCAGGTCTTCAGTATGTGAGTTCGATACCACACAACTCAGATGCCAAGCCATATGCAAATGTCTTCCTAGTGGTTTGATTTTCATAGAAAAGGAAATATATTGTTCATATTCGAGTCACAAAGTTTATAAAAACTGTCATCTCTCTAGCTTCTGATGACTTTAGTTACTGTTTTAGAGTCATGTATCCATAAATAACACACCATTCTAGAGCATCAACAAGTGTAACAACACTTAAATCAATGTGTCCACTTCACACATCAAGTGACTTAAGTATTAATTAAGCTAACATTAATTTCATTTTATCCTTTGAGGACAAACCAATGCCATAGTGAAGTCAATTTTTTTCAAGGATTTTGTATTGCTTACTAAATATGGCTGCTGTTCAATTTTTAATTTAATAAATTTATAGGTAAATTAAAAGATAACTAGTACCCCCAAAGGCACCATTTCTTGATTATTTAATAGCTTTCAGCATTATCCTCTTATGTTTTTACATTTTTAGCATCTGTATGGTGGTTATAACTATATTTCCCCAAAACCCTTATTCAAAGTAATCTATTTGATTGTTTAAAATTGGACATAGTATAAGAACTTATACCATGAAAAATACTAAGTTCTATGAATAGGGTACCTTTTCTTCCTGAAAGACCCCTTATTAAATGCATGCCAGCACACCACTGACTCAAACTATGGTTTTTCTGGCACAGGGTTTCTGTAGTATTTATATAGAATTCCTGTTGGAGCATGCCACTGTATAAAGATTATTTTCCCTTGTTGTAATCTATTTCAGTTGTTCATAACAGAATACATGGGCCATATGAATTTTTGAAAGATTTACTGGAGCTCGTGGTTATAACCTAAGGTCCAAAGGCCACATTTGATGATAACTTTCTTGTTGGCAGAGTTCTAAGACAGCAAAACCCTTCACATAGTCAGAAACAAGAAGAAGATTTTATAGCAATCCTGTTTTTTCCCTTAAGATAACTCATTAATCCATTAATCACATGAGTGCATTAAGCCATTCATTAAGACAGAATCCTAATCTCCTATTAAATGTCTCACCTTATTCTACTTCTTAATATCACATAATGGAGATTAAACCTCAACATGAGTTTCACAGGGGACAAATCATATTCAAACCATTGTACCCATTCATTATAAATGAAAGATTTCCTATTGAATTCTATTACCTTTGACACTCCTCTCTTCCCACAGCAGGGAGAGATTGTAGTATCTTTTGAACATCATCTCAGGGAAACAAAAGAGACCCTAAAACATAAGTCCAGTCTTGACAATAGACTGTCTACCTGAAAATTTCCCCCACTGTCACATTAACAACCCTCCCACTGCCAAGGCTCAACTCAGTCTTGACTAATGCCAAGCCAACACTTTCTTGGTTCATTTCACAGAGTATGGTTTTTTTTGTTGTTGTTGTTGTTGTTGTTTGTCTGTTTGTTATCTCTCTAAAAGTCCTTGCAGCAATAAGTGAAGTTGAATAAATGCTGGGGGAATAAACAGGGGATAAAAATATGACTTTCTTGTGAGAAGTGTATCTCTCTAATGTTACCCTTCTATATCATCTTCAAACAAGACTTTGAAAAATGAGATTCCATTTGGAAAAGATCATCTTCAAGCTCTTACAGAAGCAAAAGCTAAGTCACACTTGTGAGGAACAGGGAGCTAAAGTAACTTGTTCAATGTTCCATAAGAATGTGTGGTGTCTCTGCCTTCCTCATCTTGGCCCTGCTCTTTGAATCTACTTTGCAGTACATCTGTTTCTGAGTGGAGACCTCCTTATGATTTCTTGTATCATTACAACACATTGTGAGTTTACAGGAGGAGGGATTCAAGCAGAAATTGTTCAATGGTTTAAAATTTCTATCCTTTGTGTTAGATTTGCACGCATAAACATTGGTGGAGATAGGGGATGTTGGGATTCCTAAAAGTACCTGAATTTTTGTGTCAGGGTGCACAAAATCCTTCATGTGTTTAAAACAAACAAAAAAGAGAACATTAAAAATCTTGAAAAAGGAAACTAGGAAGGAAAAGACAAATGGGGATCTAGAAAATAGGATGAAAACCTAGAGGAGTAAGGAAACAACAGTAAAGAAAAAAAAAACAGTGCATCGGCATGAAGGGTATTGCCTTCTGTGTCTGAAGCCCCCCTGTATGCTTTCTGTTGCTATCACATGCTCTCCAAGAGTGTGTCATTTACACAAAAAAATAGTCTATTCAGCTGGCACTTCTGGAGATTCCCCACTGAATGAGCCATTACCTTCTGCTGTGCACACCCACTGAGCCTGCCTTGATGTATCTATCATACTGTAGCAACCTTCACATAGCAAGATGGAGCAAGTTGCCAGAGAGGTGGCTTGTCTAACAAAACCTAGCAACAAGCAAAACAGGACATGGTGACAGCTTAGTGACCAAAGTCAGTTCTGCCAGACCATGAAGCCATTCACACAGTGTGTTCTACCCTTTTCCTAGTCATGGGGAAGTCTGGGTCCTGAGAGGACATAGAAAGGAGTTTTGCGGGTCAGAGTGAGTTCTGTAATAATTGACTTACCTTCCATGTGGGGAAGCAAATAAATAGGAGGGACAGCTTTTAATTCAGAGACTGGCTCACACAACAAATAGCGAAACCAAATCTGTGGCGAGCAGAATTTCAAAGCAACAAGAAGATTATCTTTTTCTTCTGACAGTTAGAAAGTAGACGAACACCTCTCTCCCTTTGCTGGATATGTGACCCTCACATCTTTAAGGGGTATGCTTTAGGGACATCTCTGCTGAGACTTAAATCACAGCCATTTCACAGAGAAGCAGCTCAGGGGCTATGCTAGGTGCAGGCAGCTACTTGAGTCAATTGAAAGGGAATTGGTCACCTGGGAGATTTCTAACCTAATTTCAGATTTCCTGGACACCATGTCCTCTCGTGCCCCAACACCTGCTGTGACAGCTAGACGTTTATAATGAGGTGAATAACAAACAGCTTCATGAACACTGGGTCCCTCATGAACAAAAGACATATGGCTTAGGTGGCACCAGCCTTTTCTTGCTTTCTCTTTTAAATTTCTCTACTGTGTTTGCACTTTCATAGAAAGGTTTGGCAGTATTTTAAGAAAAAGCTTTTGAAACCTCTTGTTTTGTTTTTTTTTAGAAAATCATTGTCTTTCATTAATAAAGGCTTGAGTCTGCTAAGTTGAAGGCATAAATTCTCCTAGTTTTGTGGTTCTCATGATTGAACCCAGGAGCATGCTAGTAGGCAAATGCTCTCTCTCTCTCTCTCTCTTTCTCTCTCTCTGTGTGTGTGTGTGTGTGTGTGTGTGTGTGTGTGTGTGTGTGTAGACATAAAGGTGCAATAGCTCACTGTTTTGACACAAACCCTGATAAAAGATGTCTCTCTCTCTCTCTCTCTCTCTCTCTGTGTGTGTGTGTGTGTGTGTGTGTGTAGACATAAAGGTGCAATAGCTCACTGTTTTGACACAAACCCTGATAAAAGATGTCTCTCTCTCTCTCTCTCTCTCTCTCTCTCTCTCTGTGTGTGTGTGTGTGTGTGTGTGTGTGTGTGTGTGTGTAGACATAAAGGTGCAATAGCTCACTGTTTTGACACAAACCCTGATAAAAGGTGTCTCTTTTAGTACTTCGAACATATAATTAGCACAACTCCCTTGCAGTCAGCATGTGCTCTCCTTGAATGCTGTACCACATGCAGTACCTTTAAATTTGTCAATTCATCTAGAGGACACTAGACAGCAAATGACCAGCCGAGCACATCTTACTGGGCCTTTCTGCCTAGCTGTGCCCGCACTAGTTATCTGAGCACAAACCCCAGGATTGTACAAATCCAGTCTCGTTTATTTTAGATCAACCTTGGCTTCCCTGTTGCACAGTTGTCTGATGAGGGGATGCTGTCTGCATCCAGCATTTTTATTTCCAGTGGCTCTTCACTGTGCCTTACTTTATCTGTGTTTGGCTGCTATGAGTTTATAGTCACAGAGGAGAAGAGAAGCTTGTTAATTCAATTCATGATTGTGTGCCTCTGAGAGCTGAACTTCCCTTTCTTCCCATGTGCAGGGATGGCCTTTCTTCAGCTTCACCCCCTCTTCCTTAATAGAGAATTTCCCCCACTGGACTTCTGGTTATGTCTGGTGTTTAAACTATTCTAGTGCAAAGTTTGCTGATGGACTTGGACAATTGCCATTTATATTCATCTAAAGGAGAGATAAAGGAGATAGGCCTGCAATCCTAAAATAGAAAACTACAATAAAAGGCTCCGAGTTTGATCTAAGCAGAACTGGTACTTTGAGTTAGCAGAAATGGAAAGAGGCCAGAGTGATCCACTCATGGGTTGGTGAGGCCAGGCATGCTGTCTAGCTTTCAGCCTTCTTGTCTGGACTACAGTGAGTCTCCAAAACTGATAGTGCAGTGCAGAACAACCAAAGGATAGAAAAGGAGATTATTAAATAATTATGATAAAAACAAATGGATGGGAGGTAACACAACAGTATATAGCTACATGCCCAGAGCTAGAAGCTTAGGGGGCAGTTGCTCAAAGAAGGACACTGAAGGATGCAAATATCATCATTGAGATATGATAGGAATTGCTTCTATAACTCCAGGCACAGAATAGTTATCAAGATCCAAAGTGAGTATTCAATACAGCAGCAGCAACAACAACAACAAAAATCCTTGTGAAAGCCCCAAACAAGGAAACCTACAGCATCACAAGCAAGAGACAGTTTTCAAACATTTCCAGAAAAGATAACTGTAGGTGACACATTGAAAGCTAGCATGGGGTCAGCTTCTCTACAGATAATATGGGGGTGTGAAGAGCAAAGCCGTGTCTTGGAATTTCTGAAATGGTTGGCTGAAAAATTCTGTGGCCAGACAAGGAGAACATGTCAGGACATGCAGAAATCCCACACAACCTATGAATGTTACCAAAATGTAAGACAAAAGATGCTTGTGCATGGATGTGTAAACACAGATAAGAATGTGAATTGATAGAGAAGTCATAGGTGTTTATTCACCAACCTAAAACATGGTTAACGTAGAATGGGAACTGAGATTGGTCTACGGTGTCGTGGATACTATACAACTCTCTATCTATATTAATTCTTGGTTTGTTTTTCCAAAAATAATATATTTATTCATTTTCTGAATAGCCAAAAATGCTCTTAATGTAGTGTAAAATATCTATTACTAGTAAAAGTTACTTTTAAATAGGAGGCTGCTGGAAGTACTAAACTTTTCTCTGGGTGTTCACCTTCATCCATTTCTTTTTAAGTGCCCTCTTTCTATTTCTGGCTTTTCAAAACCCCAGTACAGCCTAAAAGACTCCATTATGATTCCTTGACGGCATCATGTTTCTGCTAATGAGCCCTTCAAGCTTGATTGGTTCTTAGTGGAATCACAGTGATACTGAAGTACTCCTAAAGTCACATTTCCCCCAGCATAATATGCCACATCTGTGGCTGATGTGATCTAACCATACATAGACTTTGAAATAATTTCTGAACAATTTTTCATACGAAAATCATAACTACCTGAGTGCTAGCTAATGTTAACTTTGTATGGTGCTTAAACCACCATTTCAGGAAATGATTTAAGTTATAAAAACATATAGAGAGACAGTTAAAACTCAGAGTGCATCGTAAAATGTGTCTAAATGCATCAACAGAGGGAAAGCAGCAAGAGATGTACCAGGGAGGTGCCTCTGAGAAGAAGCAGCGCCCACAAAGGGGAGAAGGATTAGCTGGCTTCCCTCTTGAAGGGATTTGCTGAGGTGTTTGAATAGTGACAGAACAGGAAATGCAGCCAGTATGGAGTGTCTAGTAAAAGGCACATCACCGAAAACTGGGACCCTGAGGAGCCAATAGCCTCTAACCATGCATCAATTAAAAGAAAAAAATACTGTATTTTAAGGAATTTCAAGAAAATTTTGTTTTCAGGGCATGATGTACTACAAAGAGAAAAAATGTTTTCCCTCAGAGGTCATAATTTCTGGCTGCTTCTCACAGAAACTGATAGCCTAAATTCATACCACCTTACAAATCCAGTATTTGGTCTGAATGTGTCTCATTTAAAACTGCTAGTATAATTAATTCATTTGTTTTATAAGGGAATCAGTCTTTAAATCATACCTTAGACTATTGCTGCAAGTGTATAAACTTCCAAGACATATCTCAGCAAAGTGACCACACTTCATAAAAAGACCATCCCCGAGTAAGACCCTCAGAAGCAGCAGACAACATCAGACTGAGTGCCTCAAACTGAGGTATCAGAGCTCTGAGAGACAGTTAAGTAGGTATGTGGAAGATTGGCAGCTGGAGTCATGAACTTAAGTGAGGGGGAAGCAGACTTGAAATGAATTGATTTCCCATAAATGCAAAACGCAGTTCTATTTAAAATTCAATGCATAGTTATAGTTACAGAGTGGCAATTAGTAAATTTCCAGAGATCTATAAAATTGTCATAATATGGAAGAATTTCAACAATATATGGAAATAGAGTAGAGATATTAGGGGTTATAACAGACTGAATGAGAAGAGGTGAGAGAATGCAAGCAGGAGAGGATTTGAATACTTAGTCTTTAGAATTAACGACAGATACAAATTCATAGATTAAGAACTGTAAATAAGAAGCTTTTTTAAAATTCCATATTCAGATCGAACTTACTGAAATTTTAGAAACTGAAAATACCACTTAAGAACTGAAAGCAGCCGGGCGGTGGTGGCGCACGCCTTTAATCCCAGCACTCGGGAGGCAGAGGCAGGCGGATCTCTGTGAGTTCGAGGCCGGGCTGGACCGATAGCCTCCAAAACAATACAGAGAAACCCTGTCTCGTAAAAACCAAAAAAAAAAAAAAAAAAACTGAAAGCAATGAAGACTTTTTAAGTCTAGTACCAAAAAAAACAAGAATGAAAACCCATTAAAAATAAAAGCAGGATATTGGCCATAGGAACATTGTGGAATCTGAGTTCACTACCATCAGACCTTTAATAAGGAAACATCCAGAGAAAAAATAACCTAACCACAGAGGGGAAGACTAGACAGCAACGCCCTAGAAGTAAGTTAGCAGACAAACCTAAACAAACAGTGACTGTGTAAGAAAATAATGATGTTTTGTGTGATTATATAACAGAAATTAAATATGAAGGAATGCTTCATTCAAAAGTAGTTGGCATTAAAACATGTTATTCAGAAAGAGTGTAAACATACTGATTACCATTGGAAGAATGAAAAAGTTATGGCATCGTAAATTGCATAGCAGAGAAACATGAGATTAAAAAGCACAAGACAACAGAAGCCAGAGGAAAAAGGAAGGAGTAAGCAGAGACAGAAATGATAAAAACTTGAAGTGAGATGATGAAGTCAAACCCGAGTGCATTCATAATTGTAACATGCACACAAGATTCTACTTGCAAATATTAAAGACTGTCAGCTGGACTTTTTTTTAAGTCAGCATTGTACCACTCAAAAAAGAACGTGTGAAGGTTTGGGAAAGCTGTATATCAAAAGCAAAGTAGACAAAAATAAACTAAAACCCTCTTTAGCTATGCTCGTGTCAAGTAAAATAGATTTAGGCTACACTAATCCAAGCAAAACCTCATGAAAGCATTCCCAATAGGCACAAATGTCTCTACTCTCTGACCTTCCTACCTATGCAGCAAGAAATGAAAGGGAAACAGAAAGAATACCATTTAAATTTTAGGTGAAGAAAGATGGGCTTTGTAAATGATGTGTGCCTGTTCAAAATGTCTACAGAAAAATTATTTTAATAAGCACGTAGGAACTATCCTGGATGTCAGAAAGGATAGCGAAATCAACTGCATTTTCATGAATAAACAAAAGGAACTAGAATAGTTTTAATTTTTATAATGCCTTAGCAAATGTGCTATGTTCAGTAATTATGCTAGCAGAAAATACTGAAAATTATGAAAAAAGTTATGCAATTAGCAAACACTGAATAAGGCCAATTGTAACATTCTTATGAACACCAAGAGCCAACAGCACAAAAGGAGTTCATCCAAATTGATCTATAGATGAAATACAATGCCAAGAAAATTAACTCCACTCTTGTAGAATGTGCTAAGTAGATTCCCAAATGTGCATGAGAAAGCAAAGATCTAAGAGTTACCAAGGAAGTCCTGAACTTAAATGAAACTTTAAGCTTTAAAAGCACATCACTTGCTAGTTAGTATCATATTATGATATATATTCTGTGATATACTAATATATTTAGTGTTAGCATAGGGGAAATTCCTATAAATTTAGAGATGATAGAAAAGCATACAAAAAGTCAAATATTTCTAATGTGGAGAGTCACAAATAGCAGAGTCTGGGTCCTTTCAGATCTTGACATCCAAAGAAAATATTAGACAAAGAAATTATAACTAGCATTGAAATCAGTGCTGCAATGTCTTTGGTTTGATTTTGAAAATGTTATTCTGGGAGCGGGTACTATCCTGAAGTCTGTGTTTGATGTATCAACACTTTGACACAGGGTCTCTTTCTAGAGGTATATTTGTATCCATCTGACATTGATGTATGTAGGCAGATGGCAAATGACAGGTCAGGATCATTCAACACAAAGTGTGACCTATTTACAGTCCCAACAGCCTGTGGCTTAATACTTCATGAAAGTATTCAGCACATGGGATTTTTTTGATGAAATTGTGTTGGTTGTATCACATGACATGGGTAATATGATTGTTGGATACAATTCCAACTAACAAGACAATAAGATACTAAACCAGTTTGTCACAGTTGTGTTTGTAAGTGAGTGGTGGGTATCATTGTCCACCTGACAAAGCCACTGAAAACCAGGAATTCACACTTAAGCATTTAAAGAGCATGTCACTGACATTGCTAACTCTCTACTGATCAGGTATTTAGGCTAAAACAATGTCAACTCATTCCATAAAATTGGTTGGGAACCTACTATAGGCCAGGTGCATGGGGGAGGACAAAGAGATATTATCCTCTGTGGAGATTAGATGGAACAGACCCAGATGTGGCATTTTCATACTGAAATACACCATAAATGAAAGAAAGCAGGAAAAGAAGACCAAGCTGCCTTTCATTGTTTGAAAGAATCTCTAAATTTAGCAGAACTGCGTTCCAGCCATAAAACAAGAAAATCTTAGGCCTTCTGGGAGCAGAGAGCAGGTACACTGTATAGCTAATACAGGAGAAGACAGGCTGGAGATGTCCACCAAAGACATTGATGTCCTCCACACCTTCTGAAGAGCTCAGAGGGACTTTAACAGATAGTAGCTTAGTCTGAAGGAATTTACTTTACACTTTCTATGTACATAATGGAAAATGCTAAAGAGGGTGACAAAGAAATGTTCCATCTACATATGGTACTTGCAGTACACCAGCATGCCATGCCTACTGTCATCTGCCTTTTCAGTAAAGAAAATCTTCATTCCTAAATGTCGAAGAGATGCAAAGGAAATAAAACATTCTGAGATCTAAAGACTGCTGTGGTAATAAACACCCACCAATCAATTCATAATATCTTGTTTCTTTTCCTGGCTCATCACACACCAAGCAAAGATCTCAGGATAGTACCTAATTCCAGAGTAACACTTTCAAAATTAAACCTAAGACATCATATCGCAGATTGAAACAACACCTATAATTTCTTTTTCTTGTATTTTCTTTGGAGGCTGAAATATGAATGGACTCAGTCTCTGCCTCATTAATATGCAGCTTATTAATGCTCACAGATCCAGAGAAAGTGGGGTTATGTGAAATGGATGTGGAAAAGTGTGTCATAGAAACCACACGTAGTCTCGAGGGCACGAACAGTATAGACACAATTAGATGTGTGTCCAGCTGAACATTGAGTTGTCATACAGCCATCAAAACTGGTTTTCAAGAATGGGGATGGCTTGTACAACATGCACAAGATACTGAGTTCAGTCCACAGCATGATAGATAGTTAGATAGATAGATAGACAGACAGACAGACAGTTGAGAAGAACTTCTCTTTACTACAAGAAGGATAAAGGCTCTAAATTATAGCCACAAATATTTATGTCATGATAGTTTTGTCATGACAGAGAACACTAATGCATGCAGCACAGAAAAGATGAGCATATCTAAGGACAAATGGGCACTGTGAGATAAAGGGACAAGGAATGGAGTAGAGAAGTAAATTGGAAACAGTTAGTAAGCGACTTGAAGCCTGTGCCTTAGTAGTCAACATGAGTAGGAGAAGCCTCCTGGCAACTGCTTGAGCTTGTAGGTCCATTGGCATTATGACCTCCTACTCTTAGGTGCCACCATAAAGTCATTCAAGCTTTCTCAAGAACTTTGTATGCATTTAACCCTTCACACTTCTTAATCTTTCAAGATTTAGCCGCTTCTATAATGCATCAAGAGCATTAGACATATGACATCAGAGAGGGGCACATGAGGCAGGGCTTCCTGCTGAGTTAGCTGCAAGGTATCAAGGAAGGCAGGAGTGAAAGAATTATCTGGCTTTCTGGATGTGCAGTTAAGAGGGTGTTGACCTCTATCAGCAGACTACAGAACTGACAAAGACAGCGAAGATTAGACTCTTGAAAGGAAGACATGAGAGCACTGTTGAGCATAGCATCTAAATTGGCATGTATAGTTTTACTGAATATACTTGTTGCAAACGCAATTCAAATGGTAGTGATTTTATATGTGATTAGTCAGCTCCTCTGGCCTTTACCTGTGACCTCAGCATGAAGTGGATAAAGATTTAAAGATTTTATCTGAAATGACCCAAGGTTGATTATTGTTATTTACTTAGAAATTAATTGCATTACATAGCTCAGAAGATATCACTTCTACAGATTTTGTTACTGCAAGCTGACTAAAGAAGATATAGCATTTTTTAAATAAACAACTGAGCAAACAAAAATAATGTTGAATTTCATACTGTACAGTAGTTTTCACCATCCTATATTGTGTTTGCTTGGATAATAAATAGGAAGAGAAAGCACATATCAAGGAACATTTTCCCTCTCATAATTATATTTTTCACTGGGCTTGATAGATGAAATGCAAAGAGTACCCTGTGTTTACTCATGGATGAGCACTGTGCATTGGATGTGTACTTGAACACACACAGTATGCAATCCATGCACATGATCTCACCCATAGTGCACATGCAAGGGTATATGCAGATGTGGTCTTTGCAGTGGGAGCACTACCTATGTGGTTTACTCTGTGAAAAGAAGGATTTGCGTTCGTAGGCCAGAGATGAGGATGCTTTCTTAAGTTAATGTGAAAGCTTACAAAGCTGAATTATACAACATGAACCATGTACAGCTATTCAACCTCTATTTAATCACAAACAGCATTTAAAATTATCCTCTTCCGTCATGGGATCACTATCCCCATGCTCCACAGCCCTGTAGCTCAGGCTACAGGCACAGTACTGGACTGTGCTAATGTGCATCTTTTCTACCATCATAGAAAGTCCTCCAGAGAATCAAATCCAGGCTACTTCCTGTTTTTACATAACCCTATGGACAAAGAATGTGTTTTGAATTTTGAAATGATTGAAAACTGATCAAAAGAATATTTTAGAACATGTGTAATAGTTTGAAACACAAAATGCAGGGTCCTCAAATAAGTTGTACTAAGCATAAGTATGCCAATTTCCTTATGTGTTGTCTGCGTTTGTATCTACCATACCAAACTGAGCTGTTGCCTCAGAGGTAGACAGCCTACACAGTCAAAATATTTTCTGTGCGACTCCCTAGAGGATAGTTTGCCAACCCTTGAGCTGAAGGAAGGAAAGTAGCAGTGTGAAAAATTGTTTTAATAGAGACTATTCTGTGTAACTTAGGGAAATGCATGGAGGGTTTCCAGAGTTCTACTTATTTGCTTGCTGTGAGACACTGGCATTGCAGACTTTTATAATTTATGGAGATGAAGTTCCAGGCAATGTTAGATGTAGCCCTTATCATGCATGTGCAGGGCCTCAATGAGTCCTCAGCTTTTTCTGTCTTTCTGTAATTCCTTTAGAAACCCTCCACAGCTTATTTCTATGTACATGCCACTATCTTCGCTAGTGTCCAAAGTCAAATTAAATTCTCTCAAAGGTTTGGCAATTTAAAACAAGGAAATCTTCTGACCCTCTCGACAGCAATGTCAATTGTCTTTTTAACCTCCTCTTAAGAAAATGATGGAAGCAAAAACGATTATTTTACAACGGAAGCTGATCTAACTCGGCATCATTCTGCTCTCATTACTGCCATTTCATGAGGATGACCCCACTCATAAGAACACACTGGCCAAAGCTTAAGTACAAGCCAGAAATTCATTGATTCATTTCATCCAAAATGCAGAAGAGCTATTTTAGAGGATTTCGGCAAACCCAGGGTTCCAACTTCTATGCTCATGAATATCATGATTCTATGATGAAGAGTCCTAGGGGGCCCAACCCAACTGATCTAATGATATCAACAAATGAGAGAGAAAAAGAAGAAACACTTCTCTTTTTATCCCCTCCCTTACAAGTATTTTCCCCCTATACTTAGAAGTAGTTATTTAGGAAAAGACCCAACACATGGTTTTGCCCTGTGCTGAATCTCACTGTAGCCTCACCCAGTCCTAGGAGAATTCAAGTTTGAGACACAGAATCATGCTGCACTTGCAGAATGCCCTTTTTAATCATTTTGAGCCTCAACCAATCACATGACTAATACATGTGCTAATATATTTGTTTTGATGTCTGAAAGCCCCTTGGAAATATACCTTAAACTTAAATGAGGCAGACATATGCTACCGTGTAAAGGCAGAGTTGAGGTCAATGGTAAATCTGTTGATGTCTGTACAATTCCTTCAGCTGTTACATGTGTTTGAGGAATTTTCTAATAAAGTATTGGAGGAAAAGTCTGTAGAAATATATTTCATTTAATCCTCAAATTCCTTCGTATTTTCCTGAAGCAGGACTGACTTCAAAGGAAAGCCTAAGATGCAGGAATCACTGCCCAAGATTTCTTGGGCATGGATTAGATTCAGATCTAAATGCAAATAAATCTCAGGCAAGTGTGACTGCTGACCTCACCCTTGCTGTTCCATGTGTTGGCCACTAGGTGGTAAATCGAACTAACAGCCTGGAGCAAAGAAGACTGCTAAGGGCTTGGACTTGAGACTCTAAAGTGGCCCCTATCCTGGTCCTTTCTCACCTGCTTGCGCTATGCACCGTCTGTCTTTCTGCATTGTTGGGTTTGGGGGCATCTTTGTGTGGTTTGAAAAACATTACTGCTGGCTGAATAGAGCCCAGGGTCTCCCACATCCCACCTTGGGATGTAACTGATCCCCCTTCTCATAGTAACCAGTGCCACATGGATGCTTTATTAAAAAGCATCATGAAGCCAGACTGACTTTGATAAGTGGTTAAGATTTTTTGTTGCTGTATTGTTTTACTTCTATCCTTCTAATTCTGTTTTTAAAATGGTTATATTCTCAGTTGTCTGAGACTTACAACTGGTGGACTGAAAAAAAAGAAAAGAAAAGAAAAAAGGCTTGGTAACAAGAAGGCCTAGATTCCCTGTGTGCACCCTCTGGAAGTGAGGAGGTTCCTTTTCTGAATGAAGCCAAAGTTATAGTTCGAGAAACATTTACAGTCCCGTGAGAACCTACTGAATATTTCTCCATGTATTAAATATAGCAAAAGGCTATATTTACGCAGGGGCTGGCATCATTATATACTTCATCTTGCTATCACAGAAGAGTAGAGATTAGGACAGTTTTTAATGTACTTGGAAGTCCTTGGGCATGGGGGCAACATCTGAGAAGGGCCTTTGTGCTGGTGCTGTTGACAACATGGCGGAAGCTAAAGACAAATAAGTAAATGCAAAGAAAAGAATGAGCAGGGTCTCACTTTAATAGGGCATCCTAGTAACTAACGTATTCCTGCAATGCCTAAGGTCCCCACCTTGGTAATCTAATCACTTTGTGTTAGGCTCCATCGCCCAACCCTGCCACACTAGTGATGGCCTTCTAACTCACAAACTTAGGGGACACATGCAAACTACAGCAGAATTTCTTGGCAGGGTTTATACATTAGCACAGATCTTCCATGGGTAGCACTCACGGGGAGTCCCAGAATTCCCTAAGCTTCAGGCACAGCCGTAGAAGGCAAGGCTGTCCTTCACAGGTGGAGTCATCAGCAGAGCCAGTCTCTCCCAGCTGCTCCTGTTCATAACCATGTACAAGGGATGCTGTTCTGTCCCTGTCTCACACAGCTCTCTGCTAGGTGATGGATAACCATATCAAATTTCAGTAATGGTCTCTCTTTTGCCAAATTTGCATTTAAACCTCTCTCTGTGATCACCATACTTTTCTTTAGTTAGTTAGTTATTCATTCAGTTATGTATTTCAATTTGGGGTTTTTTTGTTTTGTTTTTGAGACAGGATGTCTCTGTATAATAGACCTCTGCCTGTCCTGGAACTTCTCTGTAGACCAGGATGGCCTCAAACTCACAGAGATCTGTCTGCCTCTGCCTCCCAAGTGCTGGGATTAAAGGTGTGTGCCATCACAACAGCTGATACTTTTATTTCTTCTTGGATTATTCTGCCAGAATTTACAGTGTCTCAGTATTAGTCATGTAAACTCAGATCACTATTAAAGAAGAGGCTGTAAGACCTCAGAACATACCTCAGACATTGGTTAGAATGTGGAAGAAACACCACCCAATTGCTTATTTAATGTTATTTATTATTTATTACTCTTTTTCTTGAAATCTACACCTTATTTTTTAAAAATTATCAACTAACCATCTGTTTTTAAAGATTTATTTTTATTTTATTTATTTAATTTATGTGTATGGGTGTTTTACCTATTTGTATGGATGGAGGTATGTATTTATGTAGGTATGTATGCAGGTATGTATATATATGTATGGCTGGTGCCCACAGAAGCCAAAAGAGGATGTTGGATTCCCCAGAACTGGCTGTGACATACCATGAGGGTGCTTGGAATTGAACCTGGTTTCTTTGCAAGAGAAGCAAATGTTTTTAACTCCTGAGTCATCTCTCTTGCCCTCTACCCTGATGATTAATGAAATTTTAAAAATTTCAAAAATGCTTTCCCATTGTTTTAGCTGAATGTGATTTTCAAGGTGCCTAAAAATGAGCACCAACTTTTGAGTTAACACACTGAATCTTGCTTGCCAGTGGCATGCGACTTTTTAGTAGACACTTCATTGACCAAAGGCTGATACAGACAGATACTTAAGAGGACCCACATCCTAGTGATCTTGCTGGGCATTGGTGGCGCACGCCTTTAATCCCAACACTCGGGAGGCAGAGGCAGGCGGATCTCTGTGAGTTCAAGACCAGCCTGGACTACCAAGAGAGTTCCAGGACAGCCTCCAAAGCCACAGAGAAACCCTGTCTCGAAAAGGAAAAAAAAAACCTAGTGATCTTAAAATTTCAGTAGAACAGTTGTTTGTACTTACTCAGACAAATGGGGAACTATCCAGCATATTTAATACATTCTGTAACACTTGGGTCTGAAAATCGTCTAGTGTAATACATTAAAGAAATTAAATTTCATTTCATTTTGCAGTATCTTATTGCCAGGGCTATAGAGACTAAAACCAGGGAAAGCTGCTGGCAGCCCCGGATGGAGCTCCTATGGCATGGCCTTGTGCTTGATGGTGAACTTGACAGCCACTAATGTGTTAAAAGCTCAGGCATGAAGTGTTCTCTTTTTGTAGATTTGAGCATGTGCTGTTTCCGACTCTGAGCAGATCATAAGAATCCCTATCATAAGACTAAAATCCAAAAGCCTGACCCACAGATGACTCCCTGTATAAAGGCTGTCTTTGATCTTGTAGTCAGTGCATGGCCTCAGAGTAAAGATCTCTATTATGATAATTAACTGTCTCTCACTTTGCCAGGTGGATTAACCTGAGTTGTCTTGAAGATAAAGATTCACTTCTTTAGAAAGTATCTCACAGCTGGACAACTGTCGAAGATCATTAAATAGCAAGGGAATGAGTAGAGGTCCCCCCAAAGATATGCCCACATTCTAATTTGCCATAGCCTATTAATATGACCCCATATGGAAATGGGGTTTGATACACATGGCATGGCATGTGTGTGGAGGTCAGAGAACAACCTTTGCAAGTGAGTTCTCTCCTTTCACCCTTATGTAGGTTTCCAGCATTGAATTCAGGTCATCAGGCTTATGCAGCAAGCACCTCTGCCTCTACCCATCCTGCCAATGAGGGCAGTGGTTATGTGCCTACTTTTTGTATTTTGTGAGACTCTCCACCCCTGTGATAGCCCTCTCCTTTCCCTGATTTGAAGTAACTGAAGGCAGCCTTTGAAGACCTGTGCTGTTTTGAAGCATCTCGTCAGGTTCCATCATGATGCCTGTGTAGAGATCTGCCACACACACAAGGTTACATGCACATCTTTGTAACTATTAGCCTACCCTATGGTGGCACTGATGAATCGAATCCATTTGTGGATCCCTGTAGATTTGCTGTGGAAAGGCTTCTAACTGTTTTAAGTTCTGTAAACTGCATAATAGACTTGATTCTCTGCCCATACATATCTAACCAGTCATACCTCAAATGATACAGGAAATAGTCTGAAACACAGGCATCATTTTAAAAATAATTGGGTCAGTGAGTTTTAGCTGAGTCATAAGCTACCTCAAATTTTCATGATTTAAGTCAGTAGCCCAGAATTATTGTCAATAACCATGGTGACTAGTTGAGGAATAGCCTCATCTATCTGTTTGGAAACTGGGACAGTGGGGCTGATCAGGCCTGATGTCTCTCAACCTCTAACAGTGAAGCCCAGATTTTCAAAACCTGGTATCTATGGCCTCTTATGGCCTGTGCTCAAATGTAGCATTCTACAGTTCAAACAAAAAAGAATTCTAACCTACATTCAAGCGATGACAGAATGGGTTCTAAAGCTTGACATGAAGAGCTGCAAGGAGACAGAGGCCTCTTTCCTTATCTATCCATGTTTTTTTTCTGGCAATTTTTATGCCAAAATAAGATTGGCTGTGGGCAAGCCCAGTCTTTTTTTAATGATTTGTCGCGTCTGCTGCGCGGCCTGTGTCTGAGAACGTGCGGAGGGTGTCGGGGATTGACAACACAGAGACTCGTTCAACGATGTAAAGAAAACTTTAAGCAGGCCCCAAAAAGGTTCAAGAAAACTTCCCAAGAAAGGCTCCCACCAGAGAAGCTTCTGCTCTCTCCTCTACCCTGGCTGGTTCTGCTCTGACCCCAGAAACTGATCTGGGCGTGGCAGAAGAGGCGGTTAGTCTTTGGACAAGGTCGAGGTCAGGGTGGTTTCTGTGGGCAGGCCTTTTCCAGGAACTTAATGCCCCCAGGCATTGTATTGTTTTTAGTAAACATGTTTTTAGTAAACATTGTCTTACAGCTGCCTACTCCCAGGCAGAAGGGGAAGTGGGTCTCTGCTCAAGGTCTGGTGTTCCCACAATGATTGATGTGTGTGGACCCAGCCAAGTGTGGATGGCGTCAGTGTTGGGCTGGTCATTCTATGTACTTTAAGAAAGCAGCGGACTGAGCAAACCATGTGGAGCAAGCCAGTGAGCAGCACTCCTCCATGGTCTCTGCATCAGTGCCTACCTCTCAGTTTCTGCCCTGTTTGAGTTCCTGCCTTGGCTTCCCTCAGTGATGGAGTGTGGTGTAAAACTGTAAGCTGAAGCAAACCCCTTCCTCCCCAGGTTGCTTTGGTTGTGATGTTTTACCATAGAAATCTAACTAAATCACATGTGACTGTTAATTTTGTTTGTTCACTTAACTGCACCACAGTCAATCAAATATTATTTGGGTATCTCAGTTGGTCTCTGTCTAGATGATATTAATATCTAAAATCTGTAAATTGAGAGAAGCAGGATGTCTTCGCATCAATAAGTTGAAGATATGGCAAGAATGGAAAGGATGTAGTGAAGAAAGTCCTCTGTCCTGACTGTTACAGCTAAACAACTGATCTCTAGTCAAAGACTTCTGACTCTCTTTGCAACGTTGGCTTATCTTGAGTCTCAAGCTTGTTGACTTTTGACCTAGACACTATTACTTTGGTCCCCCTGGTTTACAGGCCATCAGACTCATTTTGAAACTGAACGTTGGCTTACTAAGATCTCTAGCCTGTCAATCACAGATCTTGAGACTTCCTAGCCTTACTGACCCCATAAGCCAATTTCCTGTAATATATTTCATTATCTGATTCTGACAGGAAAGTAATACAGAAAATGAATAGTGGAAAGGTGGGGTCATCACTACAGCTAACCTGAACATGTGGTCCTTAGGCCCTTTAGAACCATGGTTAGAGGAATCCTAGAATGCTGTAAGCAGAACTTAACAAGTGATTCTAATGATAACGCAGGCAACCAGAATGCTGATTGAATTGCAGATAGTAAAACCCAAGTTCAAGATGCATCAGATGGGAGTAAGAACTCTGCTAGGATAGAGGTTTTTGTGTTACATTCTAAAAAGAACTAACTGCATTTTGCCCAGCACCTGAAAATTCAAGTAAGCCTGAATTCAAAAGTCATGGACTGATTAATGTGATAGGGAAATTTTCAAAATGTGTAGCATTAAGACTGTGTCGTGGTTATTGCTAGCTGCTTTTAACCATGTCTACAGTGAGAATCACAAGCAATGAGCAGAGCAGTACATGAAAAATATGCAGCATGCCCTGGAAAGGAACATGGCACATTTAAAGCTGTAGACAAAGCCAGTACCAACAAAACAGCCATGATTGTTAAAAGGCTCAGTGTCATTAGTAAGAATGCTTTCACATCAACATAAGAAAGATGTATCGAGGGTGAGATCCCACCCATCATAGGTCCCAAGGATACACAAGTTTCCTCGTAAAGGGCCTAGGTTAAAAGACGCTCTGTTGGAAAATTACTGCCTAAGGAAGTATTTTCTTGGTTTTGCCTGCTCAGGCACTCAATACATCCATGACCCATGTCAGTCCAGCTATTTCTTGAGCTGGCAACAGAACTTGACAACATCTTCATGGCACAGACTTCCCAATATTCAGAATGCAAGTCACAGGATTGTGTAGGCTTATATCCAAAATTCTCAGGGAAGCCAGTAAAGCTAGAATATGTCTCTCCTATCAGATCCCCTATAGGAGTCCTTGAGAAACTAATTCATGAGGTTATGAGGGTGAGTCCAGAGCTTTGGAGGAGACGCCCAGAAGTTGATGATGCCAGAAACATGGGATATCTACTGAGGAAATCTGCTGTTACTGAATAGAGTCTGCCCAAGAAAGAAGACATGTGTGCTGTAGGCAACAGGACCCTAGGTGTAGGATTGCCTGAACTGGTTAGAGCTCTTATCACATCACTTTGTGCCCAAAATGATGGGTATGAGTCTACAGGAAATCATGTTTGAACTGCTAGGTTTCCATCTTGCTTTTGTTCAGTCTTCTTGCTGTCCTCTCATACTTCCCTTCTAGAATGGAAACATTTACTCTGTGTCATTGAATATTGGATGAATGTGCCTTTCTTTTTGATGTTATAGGGGCTAACAGGTAAGAGTTTGCCTTGAGTCTCAGAAAGTGGAACTTAGAAATTCTGAACAATGTCAAGATGGTGACAACTTCAGGGATTCTTGAATTTAAACCAAATATGTTTTACTCCAGATGTGGCCATGTGAACCACATGAGCAGCAGATTGGGAATTCTGAATTTGACATCAAGCCATGTGTTATGTCTCAATATATCTGGAAGATAGACATTATCCCTATCCTCAACATGCGTGCATGCACACACACACACACACACATACACATACACACACTTTTTGTTGTTTTTTTAGTATGTTTTTATCCTGACTTTCTGTCTACCTCATAAAATTGGAAGTTCTCAGGGATTTTCCGTGCTGTGGTAGGGGCCAATAATACTTTGCAGACTCAAAGCAAAGTACTTGTCCTCCAGACAAGCCCAACCTTCAAGCACTAACCCCAGGCCTCATTCAGCCAATGCAAAATCAGGACATGCTTCTGGAATGAAAGGCTATGGTCCCTGTTTTCAGTTTCCTGCTCATCACACTGTGGTGGAAAAACCAAGTGAGGTGACTAGGGCTGAGACTCAGTGGTAGTACATTTGCACTAGCTTGGGTGCCTGAGAGCCTAGGTTCAAGCTCCAGTACTGAGAGGGAAAAAAAAAGGAAACTAACAAAGTGAAAGGAAGAAAGGAAAGAGCTTGAGCTCCAGGTCAGCAGGAGAGTGCTTCACTGGTCTGCACAAAGCCCTGGTTTTGAGCATCACACATAAACCAGTGTGTCAGTGTACATCTGTAATCCCAGCGTTTGGGAGACGGAGGCAGCAAGATCAGAAATTCAGGGTCACCCTTAGCTACCTAGTGAGTTTGAAATGAATTTAATCTACATATGACCATATTTCAAAAAATAAAAATAAACAAAAACATACAGAAATTTAACATAAACATACAGATACTTAAAGATAAGGGTGACTTCGCCAAGAAGTGCTGTACCTCGCTTGGGGCTTGTGAAGCATTCTGAAAAGTATGGCTTCAACAGAGAGCAGTGGCTGTTCTCCCTCTCTGTCCCTTCCTCTGCCTCCCTCTCTTTCTCTCTTTCTCTCACTCTCTGCCATGTTTCACTGTGTATCACAGATTGGCCTTCAAGACACAATTTTTAGGCCCAAGCAGCCAAGTATTGGGATTATAGGTACACAGGCTCTGTGCCCAGTTTTTGGTCTCTTTCATAATAAACTTTGCAAAAATGTGGGCTGGCCAGCATTAATTATTGAAGGCAATAGCACCCCCCACCAAAAAAAATCTTTAAAAATAAGCCCTTGATGTCATCATTTCCTTTTTAATTTGAAAGAGACTTCTTGGGTCCAATATTATCAAGAATAATTGATCTGAGGAACCTAGCATATTTTAAAATTTGAAATCAACTTGATTTTAAAATTTGAAATCAACTTGATTTCATATGCAGACATGACAGTTCACAACAATTCTATATTCAAACATTAATAAAACACATTACATCACCATTTTCTGTGACCACAGTTTATAGAGGTAGACTTGTTATCTTATGAGTCAGTTGCCTTACAAACATTGAAGTGGCTCTTCAGTCATTTTGTGGAACCATTTCTCAAACATTACATTGTATTGCTGTTACCTTAATTGCCTTTAGCTGCGACTGAATTTTAAAGAACAGTACCATTTATCATGCCTGCTACAAATACAAATGATTTTCCCTCATGGGAATACTGAGGCTAATTTTTTTGCCTTTTTTTCCCCTTCTAAAACAGATCTTCATTAAAAGGAACTCAAGACAGTTATAGTAATTGAAACCAACAATTTTCTTAATTCTGTGTTCAGTTAAATTCCACATTGTTTCTGCCTTCCCTAATAGGGGCCTTTTAGCATATATACACATGTATTTACATGTGTATACATAAAATCAATAAGTGTGTTGGTGTGTGCATGCAGCTCTTGACCTATTACTTCTGCACTACCTGACATTAAAATTAGAATTCTAGAGTGCCATCAAAAGAAGTAAAGTTCGAACTATTTGAACTATACAGACCAGTTGATTGTGTTGGGAGGATGTCACACTCTGCGGGTCAAGCTCTCCAGTGACCCTGAGCTCATAACCTAGCTGTGTGGTTCACACTTGTGGTAATATCTTGAGGTCATTTTATAGAGATGAACTTATTTGGAGGGCCTTAAGTTATTTCTTCAGCTTAATGCAAAGCCACTAGTTATTTTTCATGTGTTTTGCTTGGGGTTCACATGAGAGTAATATATAAATAAAACATTTGGCATTGTCCAGCCTCTACTATGGTTAGTATTGATGTTCTTCATAATTTTGAAAGCATCTTGGGCAATGTGGCCATTGTTGCAAACTAATGAAATTAGGATAAGACAAGGAAATGATGACTTCAGTGTAAAATACAATGAGATCAAAAACTGCAAATACCAGTCTGTCTAATATTCTGAAAAGCAGAGTACAGGAGGAAAGCTAATGTGTAACCCAGGGGTAAAGTGTATACTTGCCCTGTGTAAGGTCCTAGGTTCAGCACCTCAATATTTTTCAACAGTGAAAAAAAAAATGAAAGCCTTGAAAATTTCCAGGGTTAGCTTATTTTATCTCAGGGATAAGAAATCGGCAAGAATTCTTACATAAGCATCTCATGATGATATTTTAATACAAATTTTTAATATTTGCTCAATTGGAATAGTGTTTGTCATCCTTATATGAAATAAACACAGCTAAGTATTATTGTTGTTTCTGTCTAATGACTCCTGTACTTGATTAGGTTAGTCAAATCTTATAATATATCCAGAAGTCTGGTTTTGTGTCAAGGCAAATTTTTTTTGTTGAAATGTCTTATGTTATCTCCTTTTGAATTATTGAGGCTAAATGAATTCAGAACATAAGAACTTTTAATTTAAATAGTTTTTAGATTTTAAAAATTATTTTGTGTATATGGGTGTTTAGCCTACATGTATGTATGAATGTATGTATGTATGTATGTATGTATGTATGTATGTATGTATGTGCTCTAGGTACATGGCTAGTGTCCAAGGAGACCAGAAGAGAGCATAAGATCCCCTAGAACTGAAATTTAAAATGTTTCTCAGCTCAGCTACCATATGGATGGTGGGAACCAAACCTAGGTCCTCTGGAAGAACATCCAGTACTTTTTAAATATAGTATATATGCATTATATCTTACATGTATGAATGTTTTGCCTGCATGCATATCTGTCTACCTCTTGCATGCAGTGACCACAGAGGCCAGAAGAAGGTGTCATATATATAGGAACTGGAGTTACAGAGAGCTGTGAGTTGTCCTGTGGGTGCTGGAAACTGAACTCAGGTCCTCTAAAGAAGCAGATAGTGTTCCTAACTGCTGAGTCACTTATCCAGCCCCACATTAGGAGCTTTAGTTACAGACTTTAGGAGGAAATATTACAGAGGAAAAGCTCTATATTATAGGTGTATGTTCTTTGACTGATGTAAGTCTGTGTATTACTCTTTAAAAATCAGGACTCAGAGATGCAATATGACTATCTGAGCTGTGTTTCATCAACTTGTGAAGACATGACTTGCTGGCATCATCTAGACAAAAATTGTGAAGGTCTTCTACATCACGAATATACAGAGCATCGTGAAGGAAGTCTTTCAAAGTTGGGATTTTCTGGCTTTGGAAACTTTCATTTTGTGAAAAGTAAAAAAAAAATGCATTGGCAACCCAATGGCCTATATTTTCATGCTGGGACAAAATCAAATAGTAAGCTGGTAATTTAGAGCAATGGCACCAAAATTTTTAATTTTATGCCCCTTAAAATCGGATACTTTCTTCTCCACTCAAAGCTTTTTTTTTTTGTTTGTGAAATTATTGGACTGACACCTATATTCATAAAAAGGAGGATGTAATACATAAATATATTTTAATTGTGATAAAATAAAAATGGAAATTGTAACAGTAACATCTAGCTTTATTTGATAGTGCTTCAAAATAACTCACTACTTCCAAGGTAAGAACACATGTGTTTGGCCAGCCTTTATAACTTAAAAACACTTGGTTTGACACTGTGTTACAGAAATCCGTAATCATATTCTAACATTAGACTTTTTTTAAAAATTCCTAATTTTAACGCCTGTTGTTGTTCCTTAGAATTTCCTCCTAGAGATTTGAAAATCTAAATGAGAGAGGTATTTTCCCCCGGTGGCAACTACATCACGCACCTTTTATTTAATCTTGGCATCAATTGCAAACGTTTGCCTATATAACTAATGGTTAGGTTTTAAGTACCCTGCTAATTCCGATGGCTTCAAGCTTTCATTAACATCCTGTACACTTGAGGGAAAGGCCATTAGCCATAGAGAAAGTAAATATATATTTCAGATATTCAATATTTGGAAACTGATTCTTCTATGGTATTAGAATGTAGGAAAGAAAGAAATGCCAAGTCTGTATTTTCTTTTTGTTTACCACTCCCATTGTTGCTAACACAGTCCTTCTCTGTCACCTTGTAGAGGTTTGCTTCTTTTAGTGGCATTCATTTCTTTAAAACAGATAAGCTAGCCCGTAAGTTCTCTTAACCCAAGTACATGTCAACTGAGATTTTATCTGGAAACTATTGTATAAACAAGATTACCACTGTCCACCCATCAAACCACAGGTGGAGACTATAACATATTTTCTATGACTGATGAAAGCAGCAAGACAACAAAAGAGAAAAACACAGAGAATTTAAGCAAAACAACTAATCATTGTAACATAATCACACATTTAATGCACCAAATGCAACTAATGGGCAATACATATTCAACTACACATTGTTTTTGCCAACATGATCTATAGATGAAGTCATAAGGTGTGACTCAAAGCTTTAAGTTATTGAAATAATGCAGAATATGTTCTTGGACCAAAGCTGAACAAGCTAGAGATCAATAACAGAATATTTGAAAATCATCAAGTATTGGGAAAACAGGCACTAGCATTTTCAATAAATGCATGGTCAGAAAAAGAAAGCAAATTGAGTTGGAACTTACATTGAACTGAAATTAAAAATGTAGCTTGCTAAAGTGTACAGAATGAGACTTGTAAAGTGTGGGACTTTAGCTCATGTCTGAGAACAAAGGATGGTATTCTACTCTAATCCTCGTTTAGGAAACTAGACAGGAAGCCACATCTCAGAAGCAAAGAGCAGAGAGCAGGGAAAACTGACAATGAAAGCATAAAGAAGCAAAATGGAAAAGAAACAATCACCGAAAAAAATCCATGAAGTTAGAAGTTTGCTTTATGTGTCTAAATAGATTGATAAAATTGATAACTGCCCCCTGCATGACTAATTTCTCTCCAGTTCATTGTGGTTCACTACGTCTGTTGCTCAGATACAAAGCATTTGCATTGAAGCTCCAATTTGCTAAACTCCTATCCAAGCTAATTTTCTTTTTATTATGACAGAGTTGTTCATTGGTTAAGTTGCATTATATGGCAAAAGGATGATTAGGATAACAGAAGGGCTGAGGGAGGAAAGAACACCGAGAGGAAGTGAGTCTGTGATCATGTGAAGCACAGTGTGACACCTCACATGACTCTTTCTTAGGTCCTTTAGACACTGAGAAGGAAAGGATGTTTTATCATATTTTAGATGAAAATGAACTCTGCTTTGCCTCCAAAGAGGCAGAAAATCATGGCCACAATATCATTTTTTAACATAACAGATACAGTCACAGGCCCAGTCTCCTTGGGGTAGGATGGTGGCTGTGCAATCCCGTAATGCAACCCAGCAGAACTGATATATAAAGCATACAAAGACTCACACCCAAAGTCCACTCTATACTCCAGGCTCCCAGATAACAAACTCCTAGATGCTTTCAAGGCTGCCAGTCCATGGTCCATATTTGGAATAAGAGAAGTCTAAGACAAAAGCCCCAACCAGCACCCTACACTACAAATCATTAAAGCAGCTGTCCCATCAGGGTTGAATCCTGGCTGTACACTATCTTGCTAGCAATTGCAAAGTGCAGTTTTTCATGTGATGATCTGAAGCTTCAGTCAAAAGTTGAAGATAAGGCCAAACATGCATGGCAGTCAGCTGGAGCAGCATAGAGGAACCCACTTTAAGAAGTACCTGATGCACCCTGAGCCCCAAGCTTCACCTCCATAGCCTTCCACATGTCATCTCCGTGTTTACTGCCATCTTCATCCCGCAGGCCAGGGTTGCCAACCTTAGCTAACTGCTAGAATCTGAACAGATTTGAAGAGGACTTATTCATTCATGGCCCTTAACCCTCAAATCCTCATGTAATTAGCTTAGCAAGAAGAGCAGCCATTCTAAATGTCTATGGGTGGTTTTTTTATGTACAGCCAAGGTTGAGGACTTCCAGTTAAATTAGTCTGGGGACCACACTCACAAGACTCCTAAGCTAGCATCTTCAGAGATTCTGATTTAGGTCAGTACCACCCACTTTCTATTATATTAACCTCTTTCACATCCAGAGGGATACCCTCCAGGCCTCAGAAAATTCAGACAGTACCAGATCCTATATATACGTATGATAAAGTATTCACAGGAATATATTATAATAAAATTTATGAGACTATAAATTTTGTGAGCTTTTTACATCTTTAGTTTTGAATTTAGTATCTTCAGACTGCAGTTATCCACAGAGAAGCGAAACTGTAAGACAAGCTGATGATAAAGTGATCTAGGATGTATGCAGGACTTAGGGTAAGGAAGCCTCAAACCCATGTCCTTCTCCCTTAGTGCCCCACTCCACATGACCCTTTAGGCACCCTTAGAGTTAGATACAGGCACAGTGACTGTAAGTTCTGTTATCAGGAATTCTGACCTAGCAAAGCAGGGACAAAAAGAGGATTTGAAATGAGCAAGGTATTTCTGATAACTGTGTAGAACTTTTTTGATACTAACCAATTTTCCATTACTAGCTTGATGCCTACTGCAACTGAATTTGGTGCAGTTGACTTGGAGCCCATTCCTAGGGATCCAGTCTCACAAGACTGCATTAAATTCAGTTGCAAGTTCAGTCCTGGATTATCTGTGGTCCTGACCAACTGGCTATAAATTAGAGGTTCATAAAACTCAGGTGGGTTCTTCAACTATGTCTACCAGTTTGTAAAACTATAAAATGTCTTTACGTCTGTATTGCTATGATAAGGTATGTGAGACTGGTTAATTCATTTTTTAAAAGTCATTTTCTTAGAGTCTTATAGTCTAGGAAGTCTAAGATCAAGGCATTGGCAGATTTGGTCATGTAAAGGTGTCCTTTTCTATAGGAGAAGGACACTGTGTCTTTATGGTTGAAGGTAGAACATAAAGAAAGCTGAAAGATGTGTGAAGCCTCTTTTTGCACACCAAACTAAACCAGACTAAAGTCTATGTGATTCACTCAACTTCTATACATTCAGTATGGAAGCCATGGACCATCATGAAAATTTACACTCTGAGTAACAAATATATTTTATGTACTTATCCACCACTAAAAACAAAACAAAACAAAAGCCGTGGCAGACTTAGAACTAGAAAAACTATCTTAATTTTGGTGTGTGATATTTTTATTTATTTGTAAGTTTTAATAAAAGTTTTAAAAGGTTTTTAAAAGTCTTTTCTAAGGTTCTTAATTGCCTTTGATTAAGGAGTCACCCTTGGCCTTATCCTTTTACAAAGGTCCTACCATTGTTGTTTATGTAGTGCTTGAGATCAAATCCAGGGAGGGCCTTGTGCATTCTAGGCAAGTCCTCTTCAACTGATCTACATCCACAGCCCAGCCCCATTTCTTAATGCCATCACATTGGACATTAAGTTTCAACACTTTAATTTTGTAGAGGGCAAAGTCAGAGAGCACCCAGAGCACAGTAGCTGCACCAGCTTTAAAGCTCTTCTATCATTTCTAAGAGTTTTTACCATCTCCAGTTTGCCCACCAATGAAAGGGTAACAGTTTCCACTTTGATCACTTTGTCTTTCTCCTGATTAGCCCCATCCGGAGACTGTCCAGAGGCCTCATGCCTATATACTCGGTTAGCATCAAGTCATGATTGATACTCATTGTGATTAATGGGAGATAATCCTCTTACCCAGAAGGTCCTGAGGAGTCTAGGTGCTGAATGCTGGGAACTCGGGACCAAGACCAAATATATATTCATATATTTCATGCCTGGGTACGTCTAAAAAGTAGAACTCAGACTTGGGGCCTACACCATTCCAATCACATGGGATGTGTCTATGGAGGAGGGCCACAGGATCCAAGAAGACCCCAAGCAGTCACCCTCCTAGCCCATGTTGGCAGTCTGGCTGTCCCCTATGAACCTTGTGTTTCTGTCTCCCCTAGTTGTACCGCTGCAGATCATCCATGGGGTGTGCTTGGATAAACACATACTGCATGGGTAGCAGAGCTGAAGAATAGCTCCCTGTCTCCTCCTCCTGCCTAACACTCCCCAGTTCTCCACATAGCCTGGCAGCTACAAGCAACGCCAAACTAGGAATTTGTCACACGTTCCCAGATGGATCATGTTTGGGGGCTTAGAAGCCAAATACTTAGTCTGCAAACAGTTTATCCCAAGAAGAAAATGATTGCAGGCCCCAAGACAAATGAGAGGGAGACTCTGGCTATACTCACTGCTCCCCTGTCATATTCTTACAAATAAAGAAACCAAACACTCCAGTGGGCCCTGCCTCTATGGGGTTTACCCTAGAAAGTAAGTTCTAACTTGAGTAGGAGATTTCAAGATCAACCATATGGATTCGGTTTTCAAGTCTCTACTAGCTGCCCAAGTCGGAACTGTCTCCTGAAGTCTCCAAGGGCATTTGAGAGGTTAACTATGCCAACTTCATTTTAGTTAGAGGTCTGACACATAAGGGCTGGCCACATTGGTCAAGTACATATGGTTGTTCACTACCAGAGTTAACAAACAAGCAGGCAGGCTGGCCCTCCAGCTCTATTCTCTAAGCCCCAACTAGACACTGCCTCTTTACAGCATGCAAGTGTAAATAGGCTACAGCTTTCAATCTGGAGCTGTGTGAGTCTGAGCAGATTTTCCTTCCCTTCAGCAAAGGGGATAATACTATGAAAAACTAAATCTCCATTGTGGACAAAGCAAAGCCCCTTGACTTCAGTGTAAACTAAGACCCTAAAAGATATCCACAAGCACATTGTTTATTTGTCATTTCCAAGCCATGAAATATGTTCAGGAATGGGGGAGGACTCTATGCATGTATACAGCTGTGCCAATATTGCTTGTGAATTATCGGTGTACAGGAACACCCAGAGGTCAACACTTTTGAGAATACAGATTATGAAAAGACTGGAAAAGTATCTGTGATTCTCAACCTCAGTACCCTACCCTAGAAGCAGGAACATAAATTCCCTCCCCTGATGCTCAGAATATGCTAAGTTCATGTTGAAATGCAATCCACAATGCAACCGTGTTAACTCTTCCAAGGGCAGATTAGTGCCCTTTTAAGGGCTTGAAGCACCCAGTCCTTGCTGCCTTCCCACTGAGTAGGACACATCCAGGCCACAAAGAAAAGTCCCACCAGACACTGACTCTGCTGGCATCCTTACCTTGAATACCTCAGCCTCTGGAGCTAAAGGAATTAATTTATCATTTATCAATTACCCATTGTAAGGTATGTGTTGTGGCTGCAGGAAGAGATGTGAGATATCAGGTTCCAGATACCTGACGTTGACAATACTATTCCAATCAAAGTTGGTAAGCCACAAGTTTCAAACTGGTGACCTAATAGAAATAACCCCCACACACAGTTTAACTCACATATCAGTCTACTACTTTTGCTTTACTTTTCCTTTCTTTCAATAAACAGGATTTCTTTACAAACAAAAGGGGGCCTCTTACTTCTTTGGAAATAAGAAAAGACCTCACTAAGTCTATATTCCAGGGAATTGGGGACAGTTAGTCCCACTTCCTCTAATAGGGCTCATGCCTTCCATTTGGCCACAATAACCCTAATCTGATCATGTACTGCACTGCCATTTTACTCTCATTCTTCTCCTGATCCCTTTCTGCATATTTAACAGCTGATACTTTAGGGAAGTTTAAGGTCCCTTATAATTATGATTTATGCATTTGTTTATATAAATGTGTTTTTTTCAGTAGGCCGCAATAACCTACAAAAGTCATTTCTTCAGGATCTGTAATAGGCTGTAAAACAACCCTGAGTGATCATGCCAGCTTAGGTCCCTAAAGAGCCTCATTCTGGATGTCAGTGGGTTGCTCTTTGCCTACCAAGTTCAGCCTGTGACTCCAGTCCACAGTGCCTCAGATTTTAAGTTGATGAGAATTCCGAGGCTATTTTAGTTCATGCCATGATTGCCTGCCTTGGTCATCTCATCTGAAGTTACAGCTGTGGACATCCATCCTCGTTTCCTTTGTCTCTATTTTATGCATTTCTACCACCTCTTAACTATCCTGTCATGTCATTCATATTGAGGTTATGAAGTGTCACTGCTAACTTCTGGCTAGTGACATCAGTGACTATCTTCTCATTAGGTCTCTCCAAAGAAAGATCAAACACTTTTGAGCCCCCAATTATAGACCTTGAGAAAAATCTCATGTTGAGCCAACTATAGCGGCTGTCTCCTGCAATCCCATGTCTTGGAAGATAAAGGCAGTGGGATTTGGACTGTGATTTGAAGCCAACTTGAGATACTTAAGACCATGTCTCAAAAAAAAGGACAAAGTAATCAATTGAAGAGATTCTCACTATTACAGCATGTTCCTCTGTATCCGTAACAAAGTGATCCTCCAAGACGGTGCAGAAGAAACCCAGGTAACTGGACCACAGTGTGAGTCTAACACTGGCCTTGTTCAATGACATTATTCCTCTGAGTCTGAATTAAGGACCCCATCCCAAAAAGTAGTGTAGCGCTGACTATATGCTGGTGTTCTAGGGATAAGCTTGCAGTCCTGGGAAATGAGTTCTCACTGCTCCCTTGTCATCAATAGAGGGCCAGTCACAGACAGGGAGTAAGTGCATCCAAGTGCACCTTCTAGAATAGAGTAGTTGCGTGAGAGAAGTATCACTTTCACATCCCAAGACTGGAAAGTACCAGAAGTCATCAGACATCTGCAAGTGTTTTTTGAATTCTGACTTCACATCTCTATATATAATGTTTCTTATTTCCCTATGACTACCACTCATTCCTACTTCCCCATAGTTACCTACAGTAATGGTGACAGAAACACAGTACACAGAGTGATCACATCCAACCAGCCCTGAGGGGCCCCAGGGATTCTTGACATGAGTTCTGATTTTGTCACTTGCCCTGTGTAGTAGTCAGAAGATACACTAAGATGATAAATAGTTCCTAGGACTAATGCAGAGCTGAGGGCCAGGGAGGTAAACGGACTCACCCAAGTTATGAATGGAAATGGAAGTGTCTCCCGTAATAATTCCCGCTAAGGACAACAGAAAAATACAGATGTACATTAAAACTTCTTGAGAAGAGTTTCCGTCCACGCACGCACACACGCGCGCGTGCACACACACACACACACACACACACACACACACACACAGCTCACAAGTCCCATCCAGGCAATGATGGGAATCCAATAATCCACCCTATCTGTAATTAGTTACAGATAGAGTAAGTGGGTCCATGTGTCATAACCTGGATTAAATGCTATTTAGTGAGTGGTTTCCTGACAGCTGTGAGCTATATTGGAACAGAGGTTGTTGTGGTCACTTACAGAATGTGAGGCCCTGGTCAGGGCAATAATAAAGTAAGCAAAACAATGCAGGATAGCTACTGCATTCATAATGGTAGTAGAGTTGTTGATAGTCTCTAGCAGAAAAAGTTGGAGAGTTCTCCCATAAGACCCTTACCTGGGGCTCTGCCTCTTAACTCTTCCTACACAGCCACAGGTGGTCTTGAGTGGGATCTCAAGTACACAGGAGACAGACAGGCTGTATTAAAAAGGGTACTCCACAATGCACTTCTTTGAGACCCATGCTGGGGTGGGGCTTCGCAGTGATGCAGCAGCTGATGAGTTATCCACACTCTTTTGTGAAGGACTTTGCCCGTGCTCCCAAAGAGTAATCCCAACTCATTGGTTCACCAAGCAGGACTTGGATAGAATTGTTCCTTTCGTGTGTCTGAGTCCTGTCTGGGGATGGAGTAGACTCTTGTTAACATTTCTCCAGGAAATAGCTTGTGACTCTGAGACTGTAGATTCTGAGGCAGAAAAGATCTCTCAAACCTGGAGTTCAAGATCAACCTAGTCAACATAGTGAGATCTTGTCTCTAAAAAGAAGGGACAGAAAGGACCCAAATAGCAATTACCACTTAAGAAAATATGAAAATACATATTTTAAAGATTTTCAAAAACAGCTTACACAGGAGGAAAGATAAACAGTACTTATCTGACTGAACTCTAAACAAGTATTGCCCAGGAGTATAAAGTATAAAGTAGAACTTTAATGCATTACTTCACCACTAGAGGGCAAGAACGACCCCATAATGCCTATCTTTTCAGGATCCACAGTCAAAATGATTAATCATGGGGAGGCCAAAACAAGAAGCTGGAGAGAAAAACAAAATAAACAAAACCGAAAGAGCATACAAATGTCAAGATCAACGCGCATTGCGCGTGAACTACACAGGACAGGGAGAGCTGTGAAAAGACACCCACTCCCTAACACTCCTCCACCTTCCCTTTCCCATTCCAGATTTTCTAAATCCATTCTGGAATCATTACCACACTCCCTGGGCTGGGACTAGACCAGACAGACAGATTTGGGGACAGAGTGAACATGGGGTTTGGTGATTAGAAAGGCAAAGGATCTTATAAATTGACAGTGCTCCAGTGGCCCAGGACCAGCAGTGAGAGCTCCCTGACTTCTTCCTCACAAGAAATCTTCCAGTAAAAATGCAACATTTACTGAAATAAAAGCACTGGTGGGTGAGGTGGCTAAGGGTTGTACCTCTTATCTCTTCCCCTCCCCCATGGTTCAGACCCTTCCAGCGCCCCTACCACCACCACCACTTCCCCCGACTTAACCAAGATTACAGAAAGATTCCAGACCGGAGATGTGTTGACTTGGGAGAGGGAGGAGAGAAAACGAAATTCATTATGAAGTCTTGTTGCCTTTAAACTATTTATAATAAATTTCCACTAGAAAAGGGCCTTTGGCAGACAATCATTTTCTTCTGCTGCAGCATGACCAAATACAGTAACTATTCCAAATGAAAACTGAAAAGCCAGGAAGAGGAGCTTACAGCTGGAGCAGGCTGTTTTCACATCTCACACTAGCGGATGACAAACCAGGGAAGGAGCCCCCAGAGTATCCCTTCCTGGTAGCACTTTGGCTGCTGTGAAAGACTAGGAAGCCTTCTCCATTAGCCAAGACTCTTTCGTGCTTCACCTTAATTTTCCTTGCATAATTTTAAATACAGATCATGTCTACAGCGCAGCAATTAATGGATAGCCTAAAGACTTATTATTTCCAACTAATTGATATGTAGGAAAAGTTTAAATAACATAACAGGGATAGGGGAAATTTGAAATGATGTGTGCTGAGTGAATTTAGGATTCCTATCTGTTGTGGAAGGTAACAAAACCACCTGATTAATAAGGGGATGTGACCAAATGTAGAATTGATCTGGGAATCCCCCTTTAATGTTTGCAAACACAAGGCTCAAAAATGGGGCTAGGATGTTGGGGAGCAGGTTCTCTCCCACTCAGCCCCACCAGGTCTAAGGAGTTGTCTCACCGGAGAAATGAAGGCAAGGCTGTGATTTGCGCGATACTGTTAGTAAGTAAGAAGAACTAAGAAAAAAAGAGGCTAGCATTTCCATCATAGTTCTTCATTCTCTATTGGCACTAGCTGGAGGTGGAAGTCTGCAGGGGCCAGTTTACCTAGCTGCAGCAGACCCTACTCCAAATCACCATCACCCCTAGGCCTCAAACCTCTAAGGAATGTAGTGCAATGAATCACATGACTGACAAAAAGAAAATCATTTTCCATTCCTCCTCCCAGTGAGTTTACTAAGAGAGCTAAGGACACTTTGCTGAAGAAAGGACACTTTCCGAGTGAAGAAGCAGACACGACTGAAGAAACTGTTGACACTATGATGTTACACGAAGACAACAATGCTTAAGTAATCTGGTGGCAGCTGAAACTGTCATGTTACATGAAGACAATGTTTCAACTACCAGCATCTTGTGAGGATACGGGTTAGGTGCCAAGCAGAAACCCCAGAGGGAAAAATACTTTTGAAATGTATTTTTTCCCTACAAAAATTATCTTTTAGTTTCACTTTTGATACAAGGTCTCATTATCTTGCTAGGCTGACCTCCACCTTGGAATTCTCTGTGACTCTCCTCCCAAGTAGCTGGGGTTAAAGGTGTGTGCCAACATGCCCACTTCTTTAAAGACAACTTATACCAATCTCTGCTACAGATCACCTAAACTTGTAAGGCTTTTATCTTCGCAAGTGTAAAGTCTGCCATATGGACTAGCAACTTTTCAGAATTCACCACTTCTACTGTGTGCTTCTTTGTTTTTGAGATGGTCTCCTGTCGTCCACATGTAACTCAGACTGATTTCAAACTCTCAGCGTAACTGAGGGTGACCTTGTCCTCCCTCCTCATTTTCTACCTCCACATCCTGTGGCTAGGTGACAGGCCTGTGCTACGACATACCTCCTTCATGTAGTAGATAGCCCTATGCTACATTTTAAGAATTGAAAAAGAAAAAAGAAAAAAATTAATTGACAAAATTCCCTCCATGTTGTCCCTTGAAAGATCTTTTTAGTATATTTCTAATATGTTGTATTCCTATAAAAATTTACAACACAAATTTCTCCTTCCTCCTCACTTTTTTTCTCTATCTCTCCTCCTCTCCTTCTCCCCCTCCTTCTCCATGTCCTCTTTTTCCACTTCCAGCCCTCCAAAGTAACCAGGAATTTGAATCTTGTTTTTACCATTCCTACACTTTTTATATTCACACAGGTTTTGTGTCTCACATGCATATGTCTTTCTATAGCACTATAGTTTGCAGGTTTGCATTTTAGGGTGTGTGTGTGTGTGTGTGTGTGTGTGTGTGTTGCATCTGTTGAATAAAATGGCATCCTGTGACATTAGACGTACTGTACTAAAGTATGATAATGTATTGCAAAGTGTACTCATGTATATTGTATGTGACCTTTCTACCATTTTCACTTAAAAATGTACTGCTAGAGTCATTGGGAATGCACACGTAAGTTCTTCAAAGACTTTAGAACTTGCACATTTGCACGAGTTACAATAGCCCCAAACTACTAGCCTGATGGTTGTCCTCTGGTCCATGAAGGTATAAAGTGAGACCTGCTCACAAGCCAGTCAGTAAGAATGAGCAAGTCACAGTGGCACACGACAAAAGGGAAAGTTCTACAGCTGAAACGTGGAGTGAAAGGACCCAGTCACAGTATTATGCTGATTATATGATGTTAGCCACCATCTTAGGTGGGGCACAGAATGCTTAGTGACTGGAACAGAAAATGAGAAGACCTCTGGATGTCTGGGAATGTTCCCTTTCTTTATCTGAATGCTGGCTTAATGGATATGTTCACTTATGAAAAGACAGTCATGAATCCATGAAGTTGATGCATCAGTTAGTTATTGCTGAATAACAAATACCATTTCAAAGAAGGGCACAAAATAAGAAATGTGCACTATTGTTCATGGGTTGGTGATAAAAGGAAAATCTTCTTGTCTTTGGGCTTCTCTTTGATGTATTTACAGTCAACTGAGAGATAGGAACACAGCTGTTTTGATGGCATTGACTGTCCCCTCCTTCATGTTTAGGTGTTAGCAGGCTGTTCAGGGGTAAAAAATGGCCTCCTTTGCAACTTGGTTTATTTTGATGGTTTCTTACCAATGTCAAGCAAGCCCAGGCTTAGTCACATGCTAATGTCAGTGGTCCAGGAGATGAGGAAGAACTTGAGGCCTTTTGAACAGTAGTTTCAAGGCTGAACAAAGCCACTCATCCTACCCAAAGTACCACAAATAAGAAGTGATGAATAATCGTGTTTCAAACATCAATCTATCCTACACTTTTTTTGTATGTTTACTAATAAGAAAGATTTAAAAGGTGAAGTATATGTATACATAGTCTATCTATACCAGTTGGATGTGGTTGTAGTTTTGGGGTTGTGTGTGTGTGTGTGTGTGTGTGTGTGTGTGTGTGTGTGCATGTAACGTCTGTACAGCCTTCTATGTCATGAACATATTATAATTATTTATCCCTCTCCTACAGGTGGGTGATTTGAATGATTTCTGAAAGATTGCTGTAATGAACAGATCTGATATTAATATACAGGCACTTCTAAGATGTATAGTCTGTATAGAGTTGTACTTGGTTACCAAGGACATCATTGCAATGCCTGTAGCACCAAGTCTTTCTCTGTCCCACCAATCAGTTCCTAAATAATGACACAGCAACTTCTTATGAATTGTGAAAGCTTGACTTATAGCTTAGACTTGTCTCAACTAGCTCTTATAACTTAAGTTAGCCTATCTATATTAATCTACACCCTGCCACATAGCATTACCCCTCTTCCATCTTGTACCTCCAGTTTCCTCTAGGTGTCTGACTGGTGGCTCTGCCTTTCCTTCTTCACAGAGCTCTCTCTCTGCCCAGAAGTCCACCCGATACCTCCTGCCTAGCTATTGGCTATTCAGCTTTCAATTATACCAATCACAGCACTGCATCTTCACACAGGGTAAAACTATCCCACAAGTACCTTCGGGAGTATGGGTCTTCAGGTTTAAAGATTGAGTCCAAAGTACCATGAAGTTTCCCTCACTAACATATGGGGAACCTTGCCATGGACCACTCCAGCCCAGTATGGGGTTTCCAGGGATGAGGGTTCTCAAAGACTAGGTGGGTAAGGATTTGGCTGTGACAAACAGAAACAAGATGATTTTAAAATGAGACTTCTGGTTTTTTCCACTAAGATGGATCTCTTTGTGGTCTGAGTTGCCTTTTCCTGATCAGTGAAGACAATGATCCATTTTCCAATTATTGTTGTTTTGGCTCTGGTAAAATGTATTCCTTCTTATGCAAATGCCTGTGTGTTTTTTGTTTGCTTTTTAAAACTTGGATTGCCTTGTTGCTTGTAATAATTCCTTGTAGAACTCAAAGTCATTTTTGTCATATGTGTTCATTGCTAACATCTTTGTCCTGTTTAGTTTCTCACTTTATTGAAGTGCATTTAATCTACAGAATTCTCCAATTTAATTGTGTTTGTGGCATTTCAAAGCAATCTTTAACTATTCAAGGACTGAATGTACTTGTAGATAGATAGATAGATAGATAGATAGATAGATAGATAGATAGATAGATCGACAGACAGACAGACAGATCAATCGATTGATCATCTAAAATGCCCAAGTTTTGGACCTGACTTTTAAATCTTTGAAATATCTAAAGATATGTGTAGTGCAAATGAGGAACTGATTGCTGATTTATCCCTAAGGTAATCACCTTTTTGTAAGTATTTCTGTAAATATAATCTGTCTTTTCCCCACCATTTAGCCATGGCATCATGATGATATATGACAGAGTTCCACCAATCATGTGTCAGTTTCTGCGATCCCTATGATGTTCCTTGGGTTAAGTCGTCTATATTTGTATTTCTCATGATCTCTTGACTATCTTAACTCTGCAGCACAACCTGGCTGGCAGGTTCCACCATTCTTCTTTGGCATTGCCTTGGCTATTATTACTTGGCTTTCTGTTACTGCATCAAATACCTGAGACATTGCTTCATAAAGATTAAGTTTATTTTGGCTCATGGTTTTTATAGTTAATTTCTTTTCATCTTTTCTTTTTCGATGACACATTGACCTCATTCCTATGGGCCTGTGATGGCACAGTATATCACAGTCAAAACGTCAAGGAGGCCTCTTTACTTCATTAGTCATGTAGAAAAGGAGAGAATAAGGAAAAGTAAGGGTCTCACTGTGGCCTAAGAGATTGTAATGAAGGAGTGGGGACATACTGTGACCTAGGATTTTCAAGAGTGTCTCCTCAGTGACCTGAGGCCTCCTATGACTTCTTAGGGTTTCCAGAGCCTCCCAGGGGCATCCAGTTAGGGCACAGTCCTTAACACAGTCCTTTCAAGAGCAATACTTGGCTCTTTATTCCCAGGAATTTTATAATTTCTTTCTTCCCTCTAAGAAAATTCTTAAGTCCTTAGTAGCCTACTTTCTCAAATGTGCTTTTATATTTCCTATTTTTGAACTGTCTTTTGAGCCCTTTATTGAATGCAGTGCAGCCACACCTATAATTTCCACTCCTTAATCTCACCAATAAACATATGCACATTCTCCATGGCCTGTTCTTGTATACAAATGATTATAGTAATGTTTTCCTGTATTCACTATGAAATATTGATGTATGCACTTGTACTTGGTAATAGTGTTTAGCTGTCTAAGACTTGGGGGTTTAATTGGTCTGACAAGTCACGGGACTAATTGGAAAGAACATTTATTTTTGGTATCAAACTCTGATGTTGTGTAGAAATGGAAATTTTTAAATGAAAATGACAGGTCACGGATGATCCTTGCTAGAATGACATAGAAATCATGTGAACCCGAATGGTAAAAGGCTGTACTAGTGCCACAAAGAGACTTGGCTCTTTTGAATAATTTAGGCTGTCTGTGGCGTAGATGTCCAGGGTCATGTGATTCACTCTAATGCCTTCCAGATGAAGTGCTATGAATTTTAGTGTGGACTACACAGGGTTTCTTGTAATAGCATGCCTTAACTATTTCAGTAGTAAAAAACAGCTGGTGTATCTTTCAGAGTGTATATGTGTTGGTGGGACAGATTTACTTAACAAGTGATCAAACAAATATACCCTAATTAATAGTAGGATTTTTAAAATAAGGCCTTATTTTAAAATGACCTTTAATAAACAAAAATAAACGCCGCTCCCTTTTTCCCAATTCCTGGTTTCAAGGTAGTATGGTTTGGCAATTTGAGTGTCAATAAAAAAATTGGCAGCAGAAACAGAGTTATTAGTTCTTCTCTAATCTGCTGTTGTGCTTCCTGTAATCCAGGTTGTTGCCCTGGGGAGACAACTAGGCAAAGCACTTGCACCTGAAAAGTCACAAAGATGGTGGCCTGCTCCTTCTGGACTAGTCCATCTTGCCCCAGTTTCTCCTGGGAAAGAAGGACATTGTTTTAGTTAGGATTTCTATTGCTGTGAAGAGACAACATGACCATGGCAACTCTTAAAAAGGAAAAAGTTTAATTGTTGTATCTCACTTATACTTCAGAGGTTTATCCCATTATTGTCATGGTAGGAAGCAAGGCATTCAGGCAGACATGGTGCTAGAGAAGAACCTGAGTTCTTACATTCTCATTCATGGGCAACAGGAAGTAGTCTGATATACTAGATGGTATTTTGAGCATATCTGAGACCTGACAGCCTGCCACCACAGTGACTTACTTCCTCCAACAAAGCCATACCTCCTAATAGTTTCACTCCTTTTGGAGGCCTTTTTCTTTCAAACCACCACAGGTATGATTTAGTCAGTTCACCTAACACTAAGGTCAGTTTGCTCCTTGTTGAGTTCTAATTCCTGTATAAAAAAGAGAAGCACACCTGAACACCTTCACAAATAACTGTGTTCACAAACAGGAAGCAGTTGACAAGAGTAGTCTTTCCATTTAACCCTTCATGTCCATGTTAATAAAACAATAATTATGTTCAAACTCATGTGTCTAAATTTGTATATGTATATGAACTTCCTGATAGTTTAGTTTGGGATATTTAACAACTGTCTTCCCAACTGTGAGATGCTGTTTGGATATTTCATGTTGAAGACAATTTTTTTTCCAAAATAGCCTCTATCAGAATCTCTTAGAGCAAGTTAATTATCTTCATTGGTGGCATATAATTCAACTGAGTAATTTCCTACTAGATGTGTGACACTGGGAAAACAGTGGGAAAAAGAAAAGGAAGCAAAAAGACATACAAAAGGACTCCTTTCTAATACCTTTCCTACAATGTAACTTATTCCATTTTGCTTTCCATGGCACTCTTACTTCATAGAGTAGCTTCCACTCATGAGGGGAGACATCACTACATTGACTCTTTTTCTGACTACATTTAAATCAAAGGGCTATATTTTAAATTGGGCTTTTTTTATTAAGTAGCATTTTGACTTAAATGGTAATGTTTGCTCATAAGAATGAAATGAAAACATACTTATAAAAGGCAAGCAAGCATAATGTGTGCACTTGTATGAATGGCTTGTGATCAAGGAAGAGAAGATGTTAGGAAAGAATAATGTGCTTGAGTGTTTAAAAGTAAGGAACAAAGGCTACTTCACTTGTTTGTGAATTAGGTCCTTGTTTTTTAGACAAAATATTTTCTTAAAAGACAGCTAAAAAATTTCAATACATGTTAAATTTTTTGGAGATGGAAAACATTTGCAGATATTTCTTTTAAATATGCATTGTATCTCTAGTACTAGTACTTGCTTGTTGTTTACAGTAAAGTCTATTTTCTTGAATGGACTAAGCTATTAAACAGTGCAATAACAAATTGCTTGTAAAATATTTTGTATCTTGTTTTGGTGGGGTACACTGCTTTTCAACATGTCAGACATGCTTTATTTATTTAAAAGTAAAGCATAATTTTTCTTGACAGCTTTTTTTTCTTTTACTTGAAATGTTATATAACAAAAGCACTGGGACCAACTGGAATTTTCTTTTGTCTATTTCATATATTCCTAGAGGAAAAGAGATGGGTTGTATTGTCACATACTGTCCATATTACAGTCACAGCCCATCAATTCTCTTCTGAATTCACTTCTCTTCTCTATGGAAATTGTTTCTAAATAGCTTAGACTTCTGTTGTATTTTATATGTGATCCTGAGGTTAGGGTCTCTACATAAGGATGGGAATAAGATATACTCAAACTCAAATTTACTTGAGTACTGTTTGGTTGTAATCTATTTCAAACCCATGTGGATATATGTATTATTTTTTAATGTTTTTTGTCAAACTAGATGAAGACATTGGACAGTTTATGGAGAATCTCTCCAATATTTTGAGAAAGTCAGATAATAGCAACATATATTAGGAGCTAGTGTACACCCGCTCTAAAAGAAAGGAAATCCGCAAATTTCCACATAGGATGTGCCAGCCTGACATTCTAACTAAAAGCTGAGTTAGTGGCTTCATTTGGGGTCTCTGGAAATCGACCCCAAGACAGACATTGTTTTTAACTAAATCAGTGTTCCCGGCAGGACTATAGTGAAACCAGGAAACCAACCTGGTAAGGAAGGAAGTTATTCAACGGTATGGTTTGGGCCAGCAAATTACAACTATTGGCAACTTGTGTTCAGTCCCCTAAGCATCCTGGGAGATCCTAAGTAATATGTGCCTTTGAGTATTTCTTGTAAAGGGTGAACTGTTTTTGTACAATTCTACTAGAGAATCAAGTAGCTGGAAGTAGACAGACTTCATCGCAGTGGCTGAGGGAAAGGGTTATGAGCTATAGCCATGCAAACTTCAAGAATGTTAGACATAATGTCCTTGCATATGTCAATTACCATGTGTGTAGGGGCAAGAAAACACTTTGACATCTAGCATTACATTTTTGAAGACATCATTAGTAATTATAAGAAAGACTGTCATTGCTTCATCTAAATGAGAATCTCCTGAAGGTTCTCTTCAAGCTCTAACCAGGTTTCTTAGACAATTATACATCATCAGAACCAACTAATAGGACACAATTAAGCAGGATCTCATCCCTAGGCATTCCCAAGTTTAAGGTCAGCGTGAGAATTTGCATTTCTAACAAGATTCTGGTGGTATTGTTAGTTCTGGGAACTTTGAGTCTGAGGGACCTCACATGTTTTGCCTGCCCTGTGCTGAACACTTCTGTGCTGTATCATTATTGTTACCAAAAGCGCATTGTCCTTGTCAGTGTGTAAAACGGAAGAGGCCCTGACAGATTTTCAAACCACTTCTCACTAGAAGAATTAAACAGGGGAACATTCCCAGCTCTCAAAAAGATAGACATCTCAAAGGTGAAATCTTTTAATGGCAGCTGGGAAGCATGTCATCTGTCATATTTATCTTATTCTTGAGCACACTAGGGATTGAAACCAGGACTTCGTGCATGCTAGACAAATGTTCTACTGCAAGTGCCTCCTCAGCCCTTTTTTTAGTTTTTCATTTTGAGACAGAGTCTTGTGAAGTTGCCCAGGATGGCTTTGAACTTGTGATTCTCCAACCTCAGCCTCTTGAGGAGCTGATGTAACAGGCCTGTGCCATCAATAAAAGTCTCATTTATACTCACTTTTCACTACCATGTGTTGAAACAGTAATTTATAAGGAGGACTATGTTTATAGGAATTATGTTGGTATATCTTCAGAATGGCATTTATGTATCACATAACAAATTACACATAATAATTTTTTGATTTTATGATTGATTAGGCTATTAGCCTTTGCTTTATAATGGACTATTTACTAGGACATTTTATATTATTTAGCATAAAGCTAGACAACAATCAGGTTTTTTTTAATGTACCTAGAATTCTTGAATTTTTGTTGTGTGTTTTTCTGGGACAAGAGGTCTTGCTGTATATCCCTGGCTGGTCTATTCATAACTTCCTGCCTCCTCTTCTTGATTTTCTGGGATTACAGGAATGTGTTGCATGCTTCACCCAACTCTTGCCACTTTTCTTTGAAGTCTCATTAGAATGTAACTAGATGAAAATGGAAGTGACACAGTGGCTTTTTATTGAATTTAAGTGGCTGTCATTTAGAAAAATATGCAAGAAAACCAACACTTGATGATGTCCCACACTTCTGGTCTTGAGTAATTCCTGCCCTATGATGACAAGGACAAGTGACTGTCCCCTCCTTGCCTGTTGTGTAGAATCTTAGCATGGTACTTATCAGCATATCACACTATTGTTTTGGACATGGTGTCTTCCTGCTAGTCTGGGAACTTTGTGAAATCAGAGCTATGTCTTGTTCTTGTCTCTATGATTATCTGTGTCACAGTGCCAGGTACAAGAAATACACTTTTAAAATCTGGCTAGATGAGGGATTCAGTAAATGTACTAAGCAGTAAAGGCAAAGAAGACAAAAAATGTAAGCAGAAAATGAAGCAGAGATCAGAGCTTACTGTCCACTTCCAGGCACGCCATATGTAATGTGAGACTAGCCTGGCTCTCTCACTGGTGTGGTCAGCTGAGACCAGGACAGGTGGAGTGGAACCCAGTAGACTTGCCTGTCAGCAGTGAGATAAGTCATAGCTTTCTTGTGCTGTTTACCATGCATCAGTCCAGAATTCATCAGAAAGGATTTTAATCCCCTGTACTGAGCAATTTAGAGACACACCTACCCCTCCTCCCAAGTTTTTTTTTACACCTTTCCTGGATATGGACACCTAATAAGGTAGGTGCAAAAAAGTCAGAATTTTCTTGTTGTCTGTACCTTCTTACCCAAGCACAAGGAAAAGGGATTTACAATAGATTAAAATTGATTTACAATAGAACTGAACTGAAGTCAGCTGACCCTGTGGTTATGAAATTAGTTTCACCACAGTCATAAAATGTACATACTGTGTATTTTAACCCTGATGGAAGAAAAGAGCAGTTTCCCCCATATCTATAGTTTCCTTGTAAAAGAAAAAATTGATTGATGTGAAGTAATAATGCCCCTGGGTTTCATAATACCACCACTTTCTTATAGCCATGGAATAGCTTTAAAATATTCAATATTTATACTTGGCATTATTCTCTAATTTTTACTTTAAATTCAGAATAAGCAAAAAAGCCTACAGCAACTTGAAGAGTCCATCCTTATGGCACAAAAATTGGCTAATAAAGGTAGACCATGAATAGGAGGAACAGTTACAATATCTTAGTGTATATTCATCCATTTCATTAATTTCAATGTAAATTATCCAACATAAATTTGTTGTGAGAAACTGTTAAAAACAACTTCATAAAATAGGACAATCACGTGTGAGTGTCCCCAGTTGACCAGCTTATTCCCACATTGTAGTTCAGAATATCAGGTTTCTTTCGTAACATGTGTCACACACTGAAGTCACATTGACAAAGGGATTAAAACACAGTGATGCCTCTATGTGCCTATTATTTTTCATTTTTAATACAATGCTTTGATATCTTATATTACCCATTATCATATCTGACTTCCTACTCTCTCTATTCTCTGCCCTCTACCCCCAAGCCTTCCTTCTACTTGCATGTTAATTTCTCTCATTTCCTTTGTACTTTAGCTATTATAATTACATGTAAACTCCTGAGTCAGTTTGTGTTCCTCATATGTATTTAAGGTAGACTATTTGGTATTAGATAACCTACCAGAGTATTGTCCCCAGAGAAAACTGATTCTCCCTCTCTCAGCAATGATTAATTGCCTATAACTCTTCATTTAAAGGTGGGGCTTTGTGAGTTTTCCCTCACCCATGTTGGTATGTCAAATAATGTCATTGTTCAGGTCTTGTTTTGACTAATGTACTGTTAAGATTTCATAGGTTCAGCTTACCTGTCCTACATGGGAGACACAGTCTCTAAGCATATTCCCTGCTCTTTTAATTCTTATAATGTCTCCAGCCCCTTTTTTCACAGTATTCCCTGAGCCTTAACTGTAGGGCTTGTGTTGTAGATATAATAATAATCAGGCTTGGTACCCCAGAGTCAGTTGTTTTCTACATTTTGACTATTTGTAGCTTTCTGTACTGGTCTCTATCTGTTTCAAAATTAAGTTTATTTGATGAGGGGTGAGAACTACACTTAATATGCATAAGGATAATTATTTAGGCTGTAGTTAGAAACTATGTTAGTTCAAGAAAGTGATAGCAGGAGATTCTCCTCTAGAGTCCATGACTTCATCAGTCATGGGTAGATGGCTAGGTTTGCATTACCAGGTATGAATTCTCTCCTGGTGAATGAGTTTTAATTCCATTAGAGAATAATTGGTTATTCACAACATGTAAGTGCCACTATAACACCTTTAGGGGTATCTTGCCAAACTGGCTATTATTGTGTTTTGTAGCTATCTCTGCTGGGTATAAATATTGGTTGTTTTCTCTCCCTTGGCAGCATAGCGCCTTCCTGTACTATGAGAGCCAGACTGTAGCAAGGAAGCTTTTAGGTCAGATCTATCTCACATCCTACAAGTCCTATATTCAATGTGCATGGTGTCTTCAGCTATAGGACTTACCTTTAAAATCCAAGAAATAACCAAGAAATGACAGCAATAGTCTATATTGGTTTGTGAGGAAATGTCTTACTTAGGCTTCCCTGACAAAAACTCAAGAGGATGTTTCTCTTGTCTGGTACTGGAACTTCTACTAGAAAGCCCCTGACTCTTGTGAGAGGAAAATGTGAATTAACAACCCTAGTGAGATGACATCATTAATATATTACACACATTTGAGCACAAGTGCACTCAGGCATACACACACACACACACACACACACACACACACACACACACACACTATGCAATTTTAGGTAAACATAAAATAAAATGTTTCTTTATGGACTTTTCAAACATCCTTAGTATTATTTATCCCTTATCCATTCACTATAGGACTTTCATTGTATTGCCATCTTTTCCTTCTCCCAAGCTGAACCCTCCCATTTTCCCACTCCATTTCATAGGACCCACAGCTTGCTATTCCTCTCCCCAGCTCTTTCTCTCTTGCTCTACCCCACCACACCTTTCTACTTTCTTGATCTGCAGTTACTTCAAGTTATGCACTCCTATCCGAAGGTTTGTGTTAGGAACCACAAAGAAGAGTGAACATGGAGCATTTGTCTTTCTTGCTCTGAGTTACTACAGGCAGTAAACTTCATTATAAAGAATTTGCAAATGAATTCTGAAAACATTAAGCAGTGAGATTAGCCAGACCCCAGCTCTGTACATCCCAATGAACCTTCTAGTTAGGATTGTAAACATGTTCCAGGGCTACGCACACACAGCGAGGTGTAGCAGATGCCAAAGGAATATGGTACAGATTTTGATGTAGGCCAATGCCTTCATGGAGAGACCCTGGCTAGGTGAGGTAGCAATCTTTCAGTTTCAAGTACAAATACATGTTTTCCAGATTCTCTAAAAGTTGCATATTGACCTGTCTCATGTTTTGTGAATTTCTAATTTAGAGACCAAGGATGAAAAATCATATTTAATCAAAATTAGTATTTCTGTCTTTTCTTTTGGGGAAAAAAACATACAAAGCGCACTTGGGCATGTATTTCACTTGACAGTAATCTAGTCGGGAAGAGTGGGTGACCACCATTTGCAACCCAGACATGTCTTCTGTGTTCACCACAATTCCCCCTCAGCCTGCTTCACTCATGCACCTTCTCCTTGGCTCACTTTCAGTTTGCTGTCCTTAAGAAATCCTATCCTCATTTTCAATTTCATCCTGGGTGGAGAACTTAGACCCCTGGCAATCATAATCCTTTAAATGCCTGTGAAACCAGGAAAACAGTATCCAGCTCCCTTTCAAATCAATCTGTAAATGGTCAACCCTAAACCACAGCAATTTAAACAGGAGACACAAGCATTTGGTTAGGAGAGAGTATATAATTAGGACATACTCACTCCCTAAGCACCAAAATCAACTATCCTGATAAAACCCTAGGACAGTTTACCACTCTCGAAATACACACTTGGAAAAAATAAAAAAAACTAAACTAATTTTAGGTGATCAAGAGAAGGGCACTCTCCAGGGACATGTCTGAGTTCATTCTAGGACATGTGACAGAGCCTGCTTCATGTTTTCTAAATGCAATGCTCAGACTGAGTCAAGACAGTGGTCCTTGCTAGGATTGAAGTTGGGCTCTTACCATGCTTCATAGGTCATAAAAGGTACTGGCATCAAGGCATGCTCAGATAATAAGACATACCTGAGCTGAGGTCCACACAATGACAGATCCTTTTTTTGTGAAAGGCCGTCAGAAAACCCAGGACTTACAGATGATATTCCACCGAGATGCTGCTACCCTGAGCTTGATGCCTTCACCACTGGAACATGGACTTGCTTTGGATGTTGAGGCCTGCAGGAATTAAGTTCAGCGAGTGAATTTAACCCTAGCTCTCAGGAAAAAGAAATAGCTGCTGAATTTAGAATTCACCTTTGAGTCATTTTTTAGTCCTTAAGACTATCTGTTGATTATCTTAGGGTTTACATGGTTGAAAAGTAGGAATTCTCTGGTGTTTCCTTTCTTACTGTCTCTCTAGAGGACGTAATTCACCATTGGCAGTCATGTTCTTGTTCTTCATAGTAAGGTAAATATGGTGTTACAAACTAGTGACAACTAGCAGAGTCAGCCAGGTCTTTCATGTGACTTTGGTATATGTCAAAGTTTGCAGATTTAATGTCTTAAGCAGGAAACACAATACCATCTCTCTATACATAATGAAGTTTCTATCTCTGTTGTTTTGTCCCAAATCTAATTCACGAGTTCATGTTTTTTCTTAGACTGAAGTAAAACCTCAGTTCTGACACTCTGAAGTTAGTAATGTTCTACTGAAAAACTCTGAAAGCAGTAAGCACTTGATGAATTGTAATTATTGCTGCCATTACATCACTATAATTTTTTTCTGGGTCTGTGTTTCCTTGCTTATTAGCAATTTGCCAGACTGTTTATAGTTTGAAATAACTTTTCCTTTTTCAGCTATGATTTTTTTCCCTTATTCCAGTTTTCCATTTGCTTGCCCTTTCTTATAGTCTCTGGCTCTTTACAGAAATAGTCAAATTAGATTAGACTTGTGATGGCAAACAGAACAGCCAGCTGAGCAAATAAACAGGCACTAAAAACTGAAGGATTGTGCAGGGAGAGTACAAAGCCAGCATCTTCCAATCAGGACAGACACACAGAGAGAAGTCCAGGAAAGGGTTAGAAGTAGAGCTGGCTAATGGTACATGGTCGGGAGTCCCTATAACTTTCCATCAAGTCTTCCTCTTGTTACAAGGACAGCATGTCAGTAAGACTTTCCATGGAGTCCTTCCCTGGACCATTTTTTCTGTGAACGACTCCCCACTTATCCTAGGAAAGCAACTTTGAAATCCTAGACTCTCAAGGAAAGCATGTTGGAATGATTTGCTAGTCTTCCCTTGGCACACGCAATTACGAGGGTCTTTGTACAATTTGTCTTTCTATATAAAGGACTTTTTCTGGAACAACAGGGGCGGCAGGGGGTGCAGCCTACATTAGAAGGCAAGAATTTAGGTTCAAGTTGTGATTCTTTTCTATGTCACTTAGGTGGTAAGCTTCTTCTGTTCCTTCATTTCATGAAGGAAGGGAGTTTTTTAATAATGTGCTGAACATTCGTTCCCTCCAAATTACAAAATAGTTTTCTTAAAGTACCTCAGACCAAAGCACAGGTCTCTAAAGATGTAGACCTGAACTTTGGCATTTGGAGTACAATCACATTGTCCCATTAGACAAGGTGTCTCTGGAGTGTTTAGCAAAATCAAAATTATTTTCCTTGCTCATAATCATGTTCTTAGCTCTCATAGATGACGGCTGAATTCAAAGGAAGTACCACTGAAAAGAGAAAGCTGTCACTATGCTTCTTCTTAGGCCATAACTGATAACATATGACTGATTAAAACAAATCACATAGCCTCTTCATATTGAAAGATACACAAAAGTATCCATACTACACTTTTAATATGAGGAACTTAATTATAAATACAGAGACCGAGTGGATATCATGATCAGCCATCAAGTCAGTCTGCCACAGAACAGAATGGACTAGATCTGGTGCTAGCCTTGCCACCAGTGAGCCCTATATTCTTAGAAACCACTAACTACTCTGGGCCACAGGTTTGCACTTGGTAAAAGGAAAGGGTTTGACTATATAATTGCAAAAGTCCCTTTCCAAGACTTTGAAATCTTGTAGGATTTGACTGTATAATTGCTAACATTCCTCTCCAAGGTTTCTGCAGTAATCTCTAGTTGCCTGTGAGATAATTGCAAAAGAAGATTTGAAAGGCTTCTCAAAGCTCAGAAGTCTAAAGTATGGGCTGTGTTAAGAAATTGTTACGTCCCAGGAGAGATGTATTCAGAAAGGGAGAGTGAAGAGAGGATGGAGGTGGCACTAAGTGGAAAGGCAGAAGAACTTCCTGGTGCTCTTCATCACAAGAAGAGCAAATACTCCCCCCACCCCATGATGGGAGGAGTGCTCATGTAAGAGCTACTTCCGGATGCAGAGGTGTGTCTGGGACTGTGCGGGGGGGGCATCACATGATGCCTACTTTCTGTTTTCTCTCTTTTTATTGACTCAATCTCTGGATCAACTTAGTGTTTTGCCTACCTTGTCCTTGACTCCTCCCATTTCCTTCTTGTGCGTTCGACATCCTTCCCTCTGCCCCTCACCCTATATGTGCCAGTGAAGACTCTGGAGTATTACAAACACTATATGCAAAGATTTACCAGAAATAAGTCTTTCAGAAGTGTGTGAGTGTGTGTGTGTGTGTGTGTGTGTGTATTTATATAGTCCTGAAATCATATCAAGGAGGGAAAGAATGTTCAACAGAATAAAACTTCCTGAAGACCATTGTCTCAACTGATATCTACAAAGTATGATCAGACCAGCAACACCTGCATGTTCTGGCAGCTGGTCAGAAAGTCAGATTTTCACCACCTGTCACAGATCTAGAACTAGGCTAAGAGCCCAAAACTTAACAAATACTAGTCCCTTTGTTTGTACATTAGTTTTAGAGACACACTAAAGCTTGTCAACAGTGTCTCATTTTACACGGCATCATTTTTTTAAAATGTGGCTCAATTACATAGTATATGAGGTTCACTGGTGATGTATAGCTGACTCTGTATGATAGATATAGACCAAGGGTTGTACTATTATATATATATATATATATATATATATATATATATATATATGAGCATATTCAAAGCCTAAGAATCAACTATGTATACACATAGTGTAGGCTAAACGGACGCTGTAACGATACGCGACACACAATTACTGACAGGAAAGCTAAGTATTTAATGTAGAAAATTACTCACAAGATACCAAACCCAGAGGAGCCAAACAGTTCTCAGCTAGCTGCCGGACCGGAAGCCGAACTCCAGGAAAAGAGACCGAGACTTCCTGTGTGCTGTCTTTTATGCCTCCCCCTGTAACGCCCCTAGCCATGCCCAAAAGTGGGCCTGGCTAGTGACGTAGTTCCGCCTACGTACGTATACGTCTTTACGTCCAGCCATATACGTCTTTAGTCCTGCCTAAAGTGGGTGTGGTTAGCGGTGTGGTAAACCGCCCTTTTATTACCTCATCTGTATGCGCCTCTAATAAGTCACATGTTTAATGGCGGCATCAGACTTCCTCCTACAACATAGCACACCTTTAGATAGAGCACCAAAAAGGGAACTTAAGCTGGGGAACTGTCTGCATGGGGGATGCCATTTATCATCTGTTCTAAAGAAAAGGGAGCACACTGAGGGTTTCCACCCCAGATATGGTAATTACAAGGCTTTTGATTGATCCAATGAGAACCAACTTTTAGCTCTAAACTCCTCAAAAGAATACTTCCAGTATCACTTCAAGGTCACAATCCAAGTTTCATTGTCAATATATAGACTGTATCCTGGTTGGTATCCTCTCAGCCAAACATATTTTCTTCACATAACTTTTATGTTGAAAAGATTCCTAGTTCTTCCTTGCCTATGGCATAAAACTACTCAAAATATTACTTATTGATAAATGTATCAAAATCAATGATAAACCAGAATCCAGTTTTAAAAAGAGAAAAGAAATCCAAGAAGAATTATGACCATGTTGCATTGGCCAAGTGAGCCACTCAAGGAATATAACTAGAAGAGAAGAGGCCATTTAGGGGGCAGGATGCCAAATGTGTTTGTGTACAAATTCTGTTCATCTTCTTCTACAAATAAGATTTAACACTATTCATTATCAAGCAATCACAATATGCAAAACATGGTCTCTCATTTAAACCTTTTTAACTGTAGCCAGAGGGTATCAATATATTAAATCTTCCTTTTTATTTGAGAAATTGAAGGGCCAGTGAGATGGCTATGTGGGTAAACCATTCCTCAAACAGGCTTAATGACCTAAATTCAATCCCTAGATCCCATAGTGGAAGAGCTAACAGACTCCTGAAAGTCATTCTGTGCCCACACATATACTATCACACACACACACACACACACTCTCTCTCTCTCTCTAATAAATAAGATTAAAATTATGTATAAGACAGTTGAAATTCCAGTAGATAAAATGAGCTTCCCAAAGTCAGTTTTGTTTAATGTACACATTCAATGTCAATTTGGAGAAAAATCTAGCTGGTGAATTATCTTCCTGTGTGACTCTTTGACAGCAATATAATTCATGGTTTCCTTGTAGGCCCTTTATAATAAGTCCTATTGATAGTTAATGTTTGCTTGTACAATCACAGTTACTTAACTTTACTGCTTATAAGGAATGTAGTTACTTGGGAAATTTTGGCAAAAAATATGTACTGTCCTCATGCTCCAATAAGCTTAAATTTATCTTGTGAATTTACTACATTCTTCCCCACTGGCATGGGATGCCCAGTTTTGTTTCGATTCCTTTCTTTTTAAACCCCAAAGTCTTTTCTTCTTCTAATTTATTTATATCATGTCTCAAGTATTTCCTACTTTGACCTAGAAATGAATTGATCATCATGTTGCTCCTTCTTCAGATTTCTGTTGCCAACGGCAACCTTGAATTACAAGGTCCAACATAAGCTGAATAAGGATGTCTATGATGCTGAACTTCATTTCATGGTCTCTGGTACCTGCTTGCTTATGGCTCCCTCCTGGGTTATGAGGGAATCCAGAGTGTCTGAATTTGATATTTCTCTGCTGAGACTTCACAGGTTACAACAATTGCTGAACAGTTAGTTTCTGTTTACATTTACTGGCACTGGGTTCCTTATTCACATCAGTAATTTGAATTTGAAAGCTGAACTCACTTTTTATTTAGATTCTGATTTCCAATTTTCCTCCATTTTTGTATAATTGGTAATTATTTGTCATTCACTGGAGGTATTTGGCAATTTCTTTTTTTTTTTATTTTCCAGTTTAAATTTAGATAAGAAACAAGGTAGCTTCACAAGTCAGTTCCAGGTCCCTCTCCCTTTCCCTCCCCTCCTCCCGTACCCTCCCCCCAACCCCCCCCATTAGCCCCTCATTTCCCCAGGGAGGGTGAGGCCCTCCATGGGGGTGTCCATAGTCTGTCATTTCATATAGGGCAGGGCCTAGACCCTTCCCCAAGAGTTCAGGGTGAGAGTGCACCTCACATTGTTCTATTGGAGTCCAAAGTCCGTGTGTAAACTTGGGATGGGTACTGATCTGCTGCCCAAGGCTCAATAGATTCCCTAGGCCTCCTCACTGACACCCAGATTCAGGGGGGTCTTGATCAGTCCCATGCTGGCTTCCCAGGCTAATGCCTGGGATTCAAGAGTTAACCTTTGTCTGGTCAGCTGTTTCTGGGGGTTGAACCAGCCCAGTCTTAATCTCTTTGATCATCAGTCCTCCCTCTCTGTTACTGGCTTTCTTGAGTTCAGCTCAGTACTTAACCGAGGGAGTCTGCCTCTTCTTCGATCAGCCACTAAATGAAGTTTCTGTTTCCCAGACTCTCTGGCCATAGGATTGTAGGCTGGCACGGTATTTGGCAATTTCTAACCATGTCATATTTAGTTGGTATTTCTCTGTAATGAACAGCAATACCCTGTCAAATATTTTTCATCCATAGGTCCCATGAATCGTTTTAGCTTCTTTGTCCATAGCCCTTTTACTAATTCTCATTTCAAAGGTAGAGACCTCTGACCCTACATAGGGCTTCTCACCCATCCCATAGAACACAGAAGCCTGATTATACAGGATGGAGACCACTCTGCTACCCATGCAGCCTCTTACTTTGGAGGGATTTTGTTATTTTCATAACTTAGTAATTTTCTTTTCTTATATTCAAACACAGACAAAAGTGTAAGTAAATGACATTGTTCTATTTTATTTAGTGTTTCTCAGTGTTAAATACAAAAGGAATTTCTCATTGACTCGTCCATATTAATTCAAAGTCTCACAGTAACTTATTCTAAGAGAACTTAAAGGAAAACAAATAAAAAAGCTACAGTGGTTAGGATTACATGATATGGTCTGCTTGGCCGACTTGGTACTTTTTAATGACCCCTGGGTAACCTGACTAAACTCACTCTGTTCTTTCTAAAAATAAGACATGGCCTTTCAAGGCTGCTCAAGCTAAATCTGAGACTGCCCCCTCAATTAGTGTATTTGGGGAAGGTTCTTCATGTTGTTTTAAATATCCGTTTATCCAGCTGGTGAAGTGGAAGCAAGAGCACCATAATCCCTGCAATAATCATCGATTATATCACACATCCAGAGTGCTGCCTTTTCCTCCTATGTATCTTTTAAACAGACATTAAGTTTGGTTTGCATTTTAGAAAGACATTTTCAGGCCACAAATAAAGTAATCATATTACTCTGAAAATTTGAAATAGAAAAACATAAAAATATTCATGATCCCTACATAGTTTATGCTCTCGTTTCCTTTCAAAGTAGTTCTGCATTTTTGTCATATTCACAGAAGATGTATACAAATGTAGGTGAACTTTGCCGTTATCATAATAGCAGTGTGATGGTTACATCATATCACATATTTCACTGTTTTCAGAGTAACTTATTAATTTACACTATTTGGCTAAAGCATATTTTGTTAAGTAGAACCCTTTCACACAAATACTTGTGTTTTGTTGAATTTTTAGTCTCTTTACTGATTTGTTTTGCTACTTTTTCTTATCTTTAGCAATAGATTTCAAAATATTTTGTATAATTAAAGTATTATAGACACCTATATCCAAAAGGCAAAAAGATATACTCTAAGAGGATTAAAATATAATCAAGCATTGAATTTTAAATAGCTATAGTAGAAAAAAAGAGTAAAATAACTTAAAAGATCTAATGAGAACAAGCCACCTGTATATGTCCTCAAAGGTAACACAACCATAGGAGGTATATAATTATTTTAGGCACACTTTAGCAGAGAACTATTCTTGATAGAATATATTCTGGGAATAGAAAGAACCTCAGAAAAATGTGGACATTACTTTGTTATTTTAATAAATCATAATATTGAAATTTTCTGCATAGTTGAAATCAAGCATGAAGGTAAACTCAGCAATACTATCAGAAGGGAAATTTTTTTACTCTAAGTGAAAAGGATGAATAAGTGAGGAAGAAACTACAATATTATATTTAAAATTGAAGCCAGACTTGATGGGGGGTACTTGCAATGCCAGCACTCAGGAAGCTGAAACAGCAGAAAGAAGCTGGGTTCAAACCTAGCATTGTAGACATAGTGAGTTCCAATCCTTTCTGGGCTACATAACATGATATAATCTCAAAAACAAAAACAAACAGAGATATTTGAAATAACAGTATGTACCAATAGCTTTTCAAAATGCATTTCCTTACTATCCCTTGAGGTCGCCTGCACTTCTAGGATCCAGGGCTGGCATTATCAAAACCTTCATGGGAAGAACCAAAGTTTCCTTGGTTAGCAGCTGCTTCCAGCTTTGCTGGAGGGAACATACAAAAGTATCTGGACATCTAATACACACCACACACACACACACACACACACACACACACACACACACACACACACACACACCACACACGCGCACGCAATTAAATCCTCAAAAATCAAAGGGACATTCCAACAGACCTCAGAGCCAGCCTGAAAGCCCCCACCCCCACATCAACTGTCACACACCAGATGTTTGAGCTTTTGAGCTTTGATATAAACAAACAGGGAGCATAAAATTGTTAGGACTTATTTAAATCCAAGCAATACTTTAAAAAAAAAGTGTTGCCTGTAATTATTTCAGAAACAGGCAGACAGAGAGGGAGGGAGACAGAGATGGGTGAGAAAAAGAAAAATCATGTAACTTTAAAAAATAATTATTCCCTCAACTTCTCGTTTAGAAAAATGTGTAATTAATGTGTAATTAAAGGAAAAGGACAAAACCTTTAACCTCTGTCTTGCCTTTGGGGGAGTTTAGTGCAGGTTGAAACTTGTTAGTACACACTGTGATGGTTTTGCTTTTTGAGACAGGGTCTTACTGTGTCTTATGGAGGAATATCAACTAAGTGTGACATAGTTAGAAATCACCACCTACCGCCAATGATTACCAAAGGATTATCAATTATATTAAAAAGGTATGGAGGAAACTTCTAAAAAGATCTAGAATTTGACTTCACAGCAGAACTAACTGCAAACTGAAAGAACAAAAACATGTCTTGACAAAATCAAGATGTAGCAGTTACCAAGTTATCTAGGTATTAAATAATGTCATTGATAATAGGACCAGGTGACCTAGGCACCCACAAACATGGTAACAGGAGATACAAATAAATACCTGTTGAATATTCTTGACAAATCAAATGTGTATAGATTTCATTTAATGAAACCTAAGGTTAGCGTTCAGCTTTTTTTTTCTCAGTACATGTTTTTATTTAAATTAGAAACACGAATGCTTCACATGTCAGTCCCAGCTCCCTCTCCCACCCCTCCTCCCTTGTCCCTCCACCAGCCCCCCAGCCCCCCCAGCCAATCCCCACATCATTCCCCAGGGAGGGTGAGGCCTTCCTTGGGGGATCTCTAAAGTCTGTCATTTCATCCAGGGCAGGACCTAGGCCCTTCCCCATGTGTCCAGGCTGAGAGAGCACCCCTCTATTTGGAATGGGCTCCCAAAGCTCATCCATAAACCATGGTAAACACTGATCTACTACCCAAGGCCCCAGTGATTTCTGTGGCCTCCTCCCGGGCACTACATTCATGGAGTCTGGATCAGTGCCCTGTTGGCCTCTCAGCCATCAGTCTGGAATTCAAGAGCTCCCCCTTATCCGGTCAGCTGTCTTTGTGGGTTTCATCATCATGGTCTTGACCCCTTTGCTCAGCAGTCCTCCATCTCTGTCACTAGGTTCCAGGAGTTCAGTTCCGTGTTTAGCTGTAGGTATCTGTCTCTTCTTCCATCAGTCCTTGGATGAAGGTTCTAGGATGGCATATAGGGTAGACATCAACCCTATCATCAAGGAGGGGCTATTAGTGTAGTCTCTCCACTATTGTCTAGTTTGCCAGTTGGTGTTATCCTTGTAGATCTCTGGAGATCTCACTAGTGTCAGCTCTCTCTTCAAGCCTATAATGACTCGATCTATTATGGTGTCTCTCATCCTGCTCTCCTCTATTCTTACCTCGACTCAACCTTCCTGCTCCCCCATGCCTTCTTCTAAGAGGATAGCTTCCAGCTTTTGAGAGCCAACTTAAATGGCAGTGCAAGCAACTATCACACAAACTCAGAATGTGGGTGTTCAGTAAGAAAATTAGGTGAGACTTCTAAAACCCAAGACATCAATAAATACCTGAAATGGGGAAAAGGAGAAAGATGTAACAAACAAATACTACACATGAATTCTAGAGTCTAGTCTAAAAGGAAGCGAAAAAGGTTTGGGAAGAGATGATATTTGAAAAATTTGATTAGCAATAATTGTTAGTACTTTCCTGAAAGTGATTAAGATACTGCCATTATGTAAGAAAATATCATTTTCAGGTGATAAATGTTATGGTGTTGATATCTAAAACAGTTTCAAATGATTCAGCAGGATTTTTAGAGAAAATGCATGTTTATTAAGAAAAGGAAGGTAAAATTAGGATTATCGATGAAGGTTGACATCTGGGTGTATTTTTGTTGTGGCCATTGTTTATTTTCCTTTACAGTCAACATCATATGTTTTGGCTATCCTTACTCTTGACCTGTAAGCCACATTCCTAAAGGTAGACTTACCCAATAGGAGACTATGTATCTTGTCCTTTTCTTTCTTTGTTTCTTTTTGTCAGTTTGTTTTTGTCTTAAAATACCTTTGGAGATCTTTTTTAGGTCAAATAGGTACTTGTAACACAATAAATGTAAGTAAATGCTGTGGGGGGGGTGCGGAACAGGGACAGTTTTGCGCAATAAGGCCTTGGTACTTTACCCAGACTGGTCTCGAACTCATGCCCTGGTGACCGTTTGGCTCGTGTCTGCCACCAGGCACAGTTAATGCTGTCTGCTTGACACTTAAACACTCTGGTTGCACACCACTTGAAGCCTAATAAGTTGACAGCTCCTCATGCAGAATGCAGGAAAAAACAGTTTCTTAGGATCTGCTCAGCTTCACAGAGAGGTCATTTGCAGCACAGAAACCATAGGAAACAGGAGAAAGGGCTTGCTTTCCACTTGATGTGGTTTGAAGATGATAGCAGAGCTGTCACCTAGACCTGTCTGCCATCTCAGTCATGTATGAGCAGAGCCCAGACCTCAGGCTTTTAGTCCTCAGGTTAATGCAGAGTCTAAGTGAGGGAAACTGCCCTGCTGTGGGCTTCAGAGCTCATTGTCTTCAAATGTGACACACCAGTCGCTGTCTTCAAACCCCATCACTGCACTTGGATCCACCTGTGAGGACCGGGCACCCACTACTGGGAGGCCAGCCTCTGAAGGGGGCTCCTGAGAGTAGCACACTCAGCCTGCGGTGGACAGACCTGTTTTCCTTCCTACAGATAATACTAGATTACTGCACAGTGTTTTAAAATCCCATTGGACTGGTAAATATTATTTTATTTGATTGCTGACAAAAAAATCAGAAACTCTCACAGGAAAATTTCAATTTCTGTCTTCTCTTGAAAAACTAGAATCTGAGAAGCTAGAACCGAGCTGCTGGCACCACATCCAGTTGGCTCCAGCCGCTAGCTCTCGTCTTACACAGCCTCTTCCCTCACTCCCGTGACTTTTTTGGGCCCTGCAATCAACAGTCCTTGAGTTGCACTAGCTCCAATTGAATGGGGCTTTCTGGGAATGGCTCCAGAAATTCGCCTGTCTACTTTTTATACTTTCTTACCATGAACAAAGCATTTGTTATAAGAAAAGGAAAGGAAAAGGGTTTAATTTGACATCTAAGAGTAAATACAATTTTGAAATTAGCTTATTAATAATTGAATGGCTTTTCTAAAGAATAGCTTATATGGCATTTCATCCAAACTGTAAGGCAGTGACCTAGTTTAGAATGCAAAAAAAAATCCGCTTCTACCTTGTGATAAAAGAAAAAGTCCAGGATAGTTATGACTAGCCATAATTAGGTCAATGATTACAATTGTTAAGCATCATTATTAAAATTAAATTATCAAAATTAAGTCTTTACAAGAATCGAATTACCAACATCTTTACAAAGTGTTGGCTGACTGACATTTTCTCATTTTTTAAATGATAACAATGATGATGACTATGATGATAAGACATTTCAGAAATGCCACAGTGTCTTATACCAACATCTTAAGAGAGACTGTATGCTAGGTCAGGTCCTACACACCAATAATTGAAGGTCCACCCATCAACCCTATAAAAATAACCATATTCTGTGTCCAGAGCACAGAATCCCCTGCTGTCCTTCCTTTCCTTAGTTTGCTCAGAAATGAAACTAATCACACATGTGCTGAATTGAAGTCTGTGAACTGATGGAGACAAACGGTGGTAGGACATTGTACCAGTCATCAAGTGGGACATCTTTCCTGCTAACAGCTGAGCTGCTATGCAAACCATATTTTCTTCAGGATTATTGGAACAGTGGGGGATGAAGGACAATTGTTTTCTTGTTTCTGATGCTGCAGTGAATTTTGTAAGCCAGACAAAGGATGTGGGACTGTGTTCATGGTGCCTTGGCTCCATTATAGTCCTGTGCATTTTGGGCTGTAAGCACCCCTCTTCACTGGTCAGGCAGATCTTTCTCTCTCTCTCTCTCTCTCTCTCTCTCTCTCTCTCTCTCTCTCTCTCTCTCTCTCTCTCTCTCTGTCTCTGTCTCTTTCTCTCTCTCTCTCTCTGTCTGTCTCTGTCTCTTTCTCTCTCTGTCTCTTTCTCTCTCTTTCTCTCTCTGTCTCTCTCTTTCTCTCTCTGTCTCTTTCTCTCTCTCTGTCTCTGTCTCCTTTTGTCTGTCTGTCTCTCTCTCTCTGTCTCTTTCTCTCTCTCTGTCTCTGTCTCCTTTTGTCTGTCTGTCTCTCTGTATGTTTGTGTCCCTCTCTCCATATATATATATATATGTATATATGTCATATTCATACATACACGTAAATAACTTGTACTTTTTTGAGAGGGCCGAAAGTTGATTTTGACTACTCAGTCTCAACCATTCTTGTCAGACTCCATTTGATATATGTGTTAGAGGAGGGTCATTCACCAAGATCCAGAATCCATTATCTGTGCCATCCTTCTGGTCCATTGCCTTGTAGACATCATAATGATTTTTATTTGGAAAGGCAATGCATTGGGTATACCATGAGTGCAACACTCCAGGAAGGCCTGCTCCATCTGTACTCTAATCACACAAATTAACCTTTGTGCAGTAAAATACATAGGGGAGAGCACAAGAAGGACTACACAAAGACCACAAATAGTCTTGTATCTGTCAGTCTTGCTGACTGTCACAGATTTACCAAAATTTTCTGTATTTCAAAATTTTGGGAGTTTGAGGTACAGAGATTACTACACACAGATACAGATACCTAGATTAAATAGCTAAGGCGTGGCAAAATATCTCTGCCCTAAAAGCAATAGTGAAAGAGTGGAGCTAGTGGATGCTGTTAAGTGGCTAGCAATGTCCAGAAAAGAGGTTCCGACCCACAAGGACAGCTGTCCTGAGGACTGACTTCACTGTGGAAGGTCCAAGAGTCAGAGTCAAGCCGTGGAGGCTTCACTGGTTGCTACAAATAAAGGATACACAACCAGGAAGTGGCAAAAGTAGAACAGGGGGCTTGGAAGAGATGATAATCAATGTGGGTAACGTGAGCCCGCTGTATTGGCATCGTGCAGCCAGCTGAGAATGCAGAAGCTAGGCCCACCCACACCTCCCGAATGAGAACCAAGGTCAAGGCCCACACGATCCGTGCATATCAAAAGGCTGTCAAGCAGCAGAGTCATTTTTAGGTTTCTGAGGACCTTCTGGGTTTAATTTAAATGTTTTTTACACTCGCCATGTAGCTCAGGCTATGCTGGTATCCATGGTGATCCTCCTGCGTCATCCTCCCAGGTGCCGTTAAAAAGGGTTGCCTCCAGACTAAGTAAGAGCAGCAAAAGGGCATTGTCTTCAGGAGACATTATGATGTTTTAAATCTGGAGTTTTCTTTGGGCACAGACAACAGAGGCTTCTTCCCTGCTACAGGCACCCTCACTTCACTTCTGTATAAGAAACATGCTTTTACAACCCCTGTCTAAGGAAGGCAGCTGCAGAAGTCTGTATGTGAAGGAAGACTTCCTTGACATTAAAAAGGCCTTTCAATTTTCCATGGCATAAAGCAGATAAAATAAAAGACATTTAAAAGGCAACTGTAAAGATTTAAAAGACAAATAAAAATTGCAGTGAAAAGGGAAATAAGGAAGCCATAAAAAGGAGTCATAGCAAACGTTAATGTTGCATATGAGTAGTGTTTACTTGAAAGATTCTCACCAGGCTTCTTGTTAAAGGCTCTAGATCAGTGCGAGAGGGTTTGCTTAGCACATATGGGTCCTGCAAAGAGAGAGGGAGAGAGGGGGGGGAGAGAAAGACAGAAAGAGACAGGGAGAGAGAGAGAAAGCTGTTGACATTACTTAATCCCTAAGTGTAAGAATTTCAATTATTATCCAGTGCTGCTATAAACTTTCCCAATTGCATGTGAGTGTGATGTGGAAAGTCAATGCAATATGGAATAGAATATATTTATTTACCATAATAAGAACTTACACACAAGCTGGGGAGTCAGTGTGGCAGACTTCCAGAGGAGGAGAGGAGAAGAGGGATTCATTTCTCTTTCACTTCCTTTTATCTCCACCTGTCCTAAATTTCCTTACCCCGCCCTTAGGGCAGATAGCTTTGTGGGGCTCACCCCTACATGATTGTAGTCACAGTTGTGCTCGTCTTAGTCCAAGTCCTCAGCCTTATTACACTACATGTGACCAGGACTTGATTTTCAGCTGTGAACAAATTGTATGTCCTACTAAACCATTTTTCATCTTCACTGCAGTTGACCAATGAATGACATCATATGTCCACGTGTCCTCTCTGTGCCTGTCACATGTCTCCATGAAAGAGTTTCTTTATGGGTGAGTTAAGAAATATAAATTACTTCAAACCTTGTCCTCTCTTCATGTCTCTCAGCTGCAGATGGAGCTGGAGCAAGAATACCAAGACAAGTTCAAAAGACTGCCCCTGGAGATCCTGGAGTTCGTACAGGAGGCCATGAAAGGGAAGATCAGTGAAGATAGCAACCACGGTTCTGCCCCTCCCTCCCTGGCCCCAGACCCTGGAAAGGGGGACCACAAGTCTCCCTCCAGTGAGGAAGTAGAAGGAGAGAATCCGAGAAGAGAGTTTGATACTCCTCTGTGATGTTCCTGCCAGGCCTTGCAGATACAGACAGCAGCTTGATCTCCTTCAGACTCCAATGACAAAGATCACTGCCCAGGGCCATCTTCCCGAGAAGCACCCCTAGCCCTGAAATCCACACCAAATCAAGAGTTTCAGAAGGGTCTCTATGGAGTCCCATACCCAGTTGCGTGTGCCATGTGGAAACGATTGCGAGTCTAGAGAGAAGGTGCATGTATGCAGGAATTTTCTTTCCAATAGTAAATGAAAAGCAGGCAGCTCCCAGACTCCGTGGAACATGCAATGAAGGACAATGTCTTCGATGAAGAGAACTCGAGCTCATGCCTTCGTTTGAAGCCCTGGTGTAAAGCATTTAAAAGTAATAAAATAGTTCACACTATGGAACACCCCACTTTGACCATTGTTTTCCTAACTGCCCCGCAATTCCATGTTTTCAAGTTAACATGTATATTAAATCATTTCATCCTTTGCTTTGCAAGCACTGGTGGCTTGCAGTTTGCTAATTTATTTATCATAGAGGCATCTGTATTTGCTGTTGACATGGCTTTATTAGATACCATAGTGACTCTTACAAACTGGTTTCTTTTATAAAACAAAATGACTGTATAATTACCCAGTAAATCCATTTCACTATTATCTGTATGAATTGTATATTTGGCTGCACACCTTTGGGTATCTATTGGTTGTTATCCTAAGATGATCAAACAGCTACAAAGGGTCTGTTCTGTTGAGTAAGAGTTGAACTGATGTGCATTAATCAGGATTTCAGCTAGACTGAACAGGTTCCGGTGGGTTATTTTGTTGTCAGATATTTTTTGTGGTTCATTTATTTTTACTGTAGAAAGGAAGATAGACTATTTATCTAGATGCATATGTATAAATGATACACATTATCTTCATGTATATATTACATGTATGCACCCAGCCACATAAGTGCACACACACATACATACGCATGAGTGTACATGTGTGTTTTTTAATTGGCAGTGACCCAAATCTCTTCCATAAGATTTAAAAGTAAGTTCAGGGATACATGGACAGAGAAGAAATGGGTCAAATATATATGTTACATGGATAGTAAATTATATGGAAATGCTAAGAATCAGTTTATGGAGTTATTGGTAGATTTAGAATTTAGAATATAAATTTGCTAAAAAATTGTAGGATCAAAATTGGATTTTAAGTTTCAGATTTTGAGGATGTTTTAATGGTCAGAATATGCAAATATGCATAGGAAATAGAGTGCAAATGTATTACTACTATCTTCAATAAATTATAACTGATTAATTTCAATTATATTCTAATAGTAATAAAGCTTTGGTTATATTTTAGTTTGTATATTTACTGTACTTAGTCATGTTTTTGAGTTTTTATTTTAAGGGGAATAAGAGAAACAAATTATATCATGTTACAGCTAATAAAAACATTAAAAGGTCTTAAGGAATAATAATTATATAGAAAAATGTGATTTAGAGAGTGAGACAAAGAACATTAAAACCCAGTAATGGCATGCTCATGGCTTCATTATTATTTTAAAGCAAACCCATCTGGCTAAAATTTATCAAAGCATTTTACAATGCAAAAACAAGTTGTGTCCTGAGATTTGTGTTTCAAGAATTTATTATTTTTATGGAAATGATTTTATTTAACTTTAAGCAATAACTAGGATCATAATTAAGTTTTAATCAAAATGAAGGCTTGCTTAAAACACTAGGACAGTCTTTGATTTAAAAAAATCTAGTAAGTCACAAGGGGAAAAAAATCACATCCCTTTTAGAGATGATTGTATTTTATCTGAAGAATCAAGAGTGTTAATTAGACACTCACTAAAACTTACCTTCCATCGAAGAGAGAGCTTTTGTAACCCATACTGCTTTTGCACTTTGAAGGAAAGGCATTACTCAGAAAGAAGTGAGACTGGTCCAGATGGAATGCTGCATTTTACAGCCCAATTATAGACTGTCGAACATTGGAGAAGAATGAATTGATAACAGCATTCATAACCAAACACAGTCTTGACTATTGCAGAACATTGGATTTCATCGTAGTCCATATAGTGACTGAGGTTAAATAACCTTGACTTTCAAACCCTGTTTTGGTAGTTGGACTTCATTATCTTGGTGATTCTAGTCATTTTACAATGTTTTGTATTTGGTCATTTACTGTAATCACGTTTTTATATCTGTACAGCGACACTTTTTGCAATTGTGGGGTAGTGTGTAACACTGTGCATCTTGCATCATTGAAAATACCGTGATATTATCCATTAATAATATTAATATTACTTGAAAATAGACAAAGGTAAAGAAAAGGGGTCTATATGGTGTGCAGTTTTGTGCCTTTATGTATTTGCCTTGTTCTTTGTTGAATGTGTGAAATTCTGTACTGTGGTTTTTCCTATAATAGAGAGTAGATTCATGCATTAAATTAGACTGTGTCCCTGACACTCTTAAACTACTGAAAATAACGTGGTTGGGCCGTGTAAATCAGTATTCAAAGTTCCAATGACTTGCCATGTGTTTTGGTTTTTAACATTTCAGTATCGCCATATATTAATGAATACTCCTGTAATAGATAAGCAGTCATTAATTAAGTTCCAAAAGAAAGGGCCATTGCTTGCATTCCTTTGAATTTAATGTTGCCCTTGTGCACTGTGTTAATACTGTTTGTGATGGATTGAACATTGTGACTTTTGCCTCTTAAGAAGAAAAAGAGAGAGAAGGCAAAGGATTTGATGCTCTTAAAATGTACATATTTGGGTTCTTCTATCTCAAATTATTTAAAATGCATAATTCACATTTTTGTAATCATTCTATGCAATTTTGTGGCATGACGTTTCTTCCACTTGTAATTTTATGTGCTTTCATCACAAATCCAAAGGAAACAATAAAAATTTCTTAACACAGTTCAGCTGGACTTTCTTAGAGTCAGAGGCCATTTTATAGGGAGTACAATGAGGATAGACACAGCTCCAGTCATTAGAGCATAAGACCCACCCCACACAACACACCAGTGCCCAGGCAGAGTAGACTCTGTGGTGCTGTGCAGAGAACACAGGTGTCACCATGGTAGTCCCACTACCCTCCTCCAGGAGTGGCAATGTCCTTGCCACTATCCCCATGATGGAGTTCCTTCTACCTTCTTTTGGCTATCCCTTTTTTTTTCTTCTTTTCTTCTTAACCCAAGAAAGGCAAAAAAAATTTTGGCCAAAAAATGGGAAGGAAGGAACCGGCATTGCACTTGCAAGTTTTTAATGAAATATGTAGTATGTAGCACTGGTGAGAAAAGGAATGTACATGTGAGCTGTGTCTTTGTCACAAAGGCACCACAAATGTAGCATACTAGTTATGTGTTGCTGTACTGTAAGTGACTCCAAATGATCTCTTGATGGGCATAGATTTAGGGAATTGAGTCAGGAATTCAAATAGGGTAGAGTTGAGAATGGCTTGCCTCTGTCTATCTGCAATATCTGGAGAAGAGTGGACACTTTGGGACTTTAGACACCCATATATAGATTCATCAGCTGGAAGACTACCTGGGCCTCTGGGCTAGAACACCAGAGTGCCCTTACTGTAGCTTAGGCTTTCTCACAACAAGGTGGTTATAATCCAAAGGTAAGCCTTCTGAGACATCAGTGGAAAGAGTGGTGAGCATTATTATTACTAAACAGGAAAGTTACATGTGCTTGTGAATACAGTGTTCACTGGTATTGACACACGTTCTTTCACTGATTCATAATGAGGAACCAATGCAGACAAATCTCCCTGTTGGGCAGAGTTTTAGTTATTGAAGAACAAAGGAGTTCTATAAAAAGCTATAAATGGACACAGTTTATATATGCAGTGTGCACCAAGCAGAATTCCTGTCACCAAGCAGAATTCCTGTCACCCTTACGGCCATTCCAACTCCTTGGTTTTCTTCATCAGTGAAAAAGGAAACATTACCCCTATTGCCAAGACAGAACATTGACATTAATAGTTTGTTTTGTTGTTATTGTGTGGTTGTTTGTTTGTTTGGTTGGTTGGTTAGTTGGTTGGTTGGTTTTTTTTTGAGAGAGGGTCTCATGTATTCCAGGATGGCTTCAAGCTCACTATGTAAGGGAAGTAGCCTTGACTATGTCATCAGGCCACCTCCACCTCCCACATGCTATGATTGTAGGTGTTTGCCACCATACCAGGTATATGAAGTGCAAAGGATCAAACCCAGGGCTTTGTGTGTGCTAAGCACACACCACCAACTAAGCTACATTTCCACACCTCAATATTACTTCTGATAGTAACATCTTCCTTATCTCTTTACCAACAAATTGCCAACTCAGGTCAGTCAGTGTTGACCACATGATAACTCATGTTTATTTGCTTTCTGTTATTTATTTGCCCATACTTGAGTGGAGCAGTAATCATCACCTCATACCTGCACAATTTCTCATAGTTCCTTGTCAATCATGTAATTCTTTCCCCATGCTATAGCTAGGCTAGCAATGTCAAAGTCCAAAGGAGATGGAAAGCCTTTAAATGCCCCCACTGTCCCCAGGATAAAGACTAGTCCCTCAGTAAGTGTCTGAGATCTTATACAAGGAGGTTCCACTAGACATCCCTAGTTAGTGCAATGCCCTATGCATCTCTCTCTAGTCACATTCACTGTCTCACTTAGTGATCCCAGTGCCCTTCCTTGACTTCTAGACTATTCCTTTCTTTCTTTTTCCTTAAATGCTTCTTTCAAGCAGGTGTCATGTCTCACAAGTCAACCCCTCCACTCACCACAATGTGCTCAGTGGGTAGATATTGTATTTGTGGTGAGTAAATTCATTTGATTATCTAGCTTTATCTAAAGGATGGAAAAAATCGAACAACTCTAAATAATAAATGCCACTCAAATTCCAATGGCTAGGCACTTCCTGATTATCACTGTATGAAAATATAACCAACAACAAAGACTGACATTTGTGTCACAGTTGTGACCCTGCTTTAGTTTCTTATCAGTGAGCAAAACCAGTATCAATTCCATGGTGTTTTTGAGTCAAGGGACCAAGCCCTAAACACAGAATATGGGAGGAGGTCAGTGTGATTATTAGGTTCTGAGACACTGGTGGAATAAAATGATGTTCATTTTGGGTCGCGGGGGTACCAGCCCTCAAGAGCCCCATTGCCACTTTTTTCTTTTCTTTCCTTCTTTTATTGAAAATAGATTGCTTTCTCACCTAGTATATTCTGATTATGATTTCTCCTCTATTGACTCCTCCCAGTTCCTCCCCACCTCCCTTCCTATTGGGATCCACTGTCTTTCTGTCTCTTATTAGAATAGAGCAGACTTCTAAGAGATATTAATAGAATGTAACAAAATAAATAATAATAAAATAAAACAAAAAAGATCACATCAAAGTTGGACAATACCAACCAAACAGCAGAAAACGAGCCCAAGAGAAGCCACATGAATCAGAGACCCACTCGTTCACACATCCAAAAATCCCATAAAACCACAAAACTGGAAGCGATAATAGATATGAAGAGGACCTGGTGCAGATCTGTGTAGGTCCTGTGCATTCTGCTTCAGTCTCTGTAAGTTCATATCATCTGTGCTCACTGATTTAGAGGGCCTTGTTTCCTTGGTGTCCTCCATTCCCTCTGGTTCCTACACTTTTTCAGCTCCCTCTTCTGTGGGGTTCCCTGAGCTGTGAAGGAGGGATTAGAGGATTGGAGGGATTTGATGGAGAAATTACATTTAGGACTGAGTGTTCCAAAATCTCTCTCTCTCTCTCTCTCTCTCTCTCTCTCTCTCTCTCTCTCTCTCTCTCTCTCTCTCTCTCTCTCTCTCTAAGCATATTATCAGGCTGTGGGTCTCTGTATTTGTTCCCATCTACCACAGGAAGTAGTTTCTTTGGGGATGACTGAACAAGGCACTGATCTGTGAGTATAGCAATGTATCATTTAGAGTCATTTTACCAGTGGTACTCAGTTTTCCTTTAGGCCCCTGGAATATCTAGTCTCCGATTCTTGATCACCCAAGCAGTGTTGGATATAGGTCCATTTCATGGAGTGGGCCTTAAGTCAAATCAGATATTGATGGGTTACTCCCACAAGCTTTGTGTGATGATTACCCTAAGCAAATCTTGAAAGCAAGACACCATTGTAGATCAAAGGTTCTGTGGCTATCTTGGTGTTTACATTTCTCTTTTGGTAGCATACAGAGTACCTTCCTATACCAAACACACTAGAATTTAGGGGTGAAAGTTCTATGTAGTCACCAGTTGACTTCTCCATGTTAAGTGAGTTGTGTAGGTGTTGTCTTCAGCAATAGGGCCTTGCTGTCAGTTTGTGAAGAGCAACCTATTGTCTTTACAACAGCCTGGATAGTTTGGGGATATCCACAGGACCCCATGGCAAACAACTCAATTAGATGTAACCCAACCCTGGTAGTAGAAGCTTTATCTGGTGACAAGAGATGGAGACTTTTTCTCTCCCATTACTTGGTGATTTTACTTAGATCATCTTCATATAGGGATATATTTTAGGAAGTTTCTACCTCCTTATTGAGTTTCCATATTATCACTCAAATGCCCCTAAATTTTAGTTATGTGTCCCTGTATTCCATCCCTTAACCCCTTCTCCCTTCCCCTTCCCTACGTTATCCTCCCATTCTAGTCTCCCCCTACCCCATCCATCCATCCATCCATCCATCCATCCATCCATCCATCCATAATTATCTATTCTATTTCCCTTTCCTAATGAGATCTGTCTGTACCCTGTGGTCCCTTACTCTATACCTATCCTCTGTAATTCTGTGGATTGGAACTTAGTTATCATTAACAAATAATATCCACATGTAAGCAAATGTGTACCTTATTTTTGTTTCTGGTCCTGAGATACCTCACTCAGAATTATTTTTTTTCTAGTGCCTTCCACTTTCCTGCAAAGTTCATGACTTCATTTTTAAACTGCTGATTAGTAGTTGTGTAAATGTACCACTTTCTGTATCCATTCTTCTGTGATTAATATCTAGATTGTTTTCTATTTCTAGCTATTATAAATACAGCAGCAGTGAATATTGTTGATCAAGTAAGTGTCTTTGTTGTAGGATAAAAGCATCCTTTCTGTATATGCCCAAGAGTGGTATGGTGAGATCCGAAGGTAAATCAGTTCCCATCTTCCTGAGGAACTGCCATGATGGTTTCCATAGTGGCTGTATGACTTTGCAGTCCCACCAGCAACAGACTAGTGTTGCCTTTACTCCATGTCTTCACCAGCATGAACTGTCACTTGTTTAGTTGATCGAACCAATTCTGATGGGTAAAAGATGAAATCTCAAAGTAGTTTTGATTTGCATTTCCCTGATAAATAAGGGTGTTGGACATCTCCTTAAGTGTTCATTGACCATTGAGTTTCCTCATTTGAGAATTCTCTGCCTAAATATGTACCTCATTTCTTTTCTAATTCAGTTGTTTTTTTTTTGTTATCTAGGTTTTTTTTTAATTCTGTATATATTTTGGATATCAGTCCTCTATTAGATGTGGAGTTCGTATAAAAACTCTTTTCCCATTCTGTAGACAGCTGATTTATTTGGATAACAGTGTCCTTTGCCATGCAGAAGCTTTTCAGTTTCATGAGGTCCCCTTTCTTAGTTATTAATTTTAGTGCCTGTGCTGTGTTCTGTTCAGAAATTCTTTTCCTTTGTCAATGAGTTCAAGGTTATTCCCTACTTTCTCTTCTATTGCATTCGGTGTATCTGTTTTTTTTTAATGTCTTTGATTCATTTGGAGTTGGATTTTGTGCAGGGTGATAAGTATGAATCTACTTGGATTCTTCTACATGCAGACAGCCAATTCGACCAGCATCATTTGTTGAAGTTGCTGTCTTTCCAAGTGTATGTTTCTGGCTTCTTTATAAACAAACAAACAAACAGGTATCCATAGGCGTGTGGACTCATGTCTGGATCTCCAATCCAGTTCTATTGATCTACATGTCTTTTGTGCCAATACCATGCTGTTTGTATTACTATAGCATTGTAGTACAACTTAAAATTGGGGATGGTGATACCTCTGGCAGTTTTTTGTTTTGTTTGAATTCGGTATTGTTTTAGCTATCTGGATTTGTGTGTTTGTGTGTGTGTGTGTTTCCATATGAAGCTCAGAATTGTCTTTTCAAGATGTGTGAAGATTTGTGTTGGAATTTTGATGATGTTTGCATTGAATCTGTAGATTGTTTTTGGTAGAATGGCCATATTTACTATATTAATCTTGCTGACCCATAAGCATTTGAAATCTTTCCATCTTCTGATATTCACTTCAGTTTCTTTCTTCAATGACAACGTTTTTAATCATACAAGTCTTTCACTTACCTCAAGATAGTTTGCATTTTTGAAACTGTTCAATAGGGTTTTTTCCCATGATTTCTTTCTCAGTCTGTCATTTGTATATAGGAAGGCTACTGAGTTTTGTGAGTAATTTTGTATCCAAATGTTTTGCTAAAAGTGTTTACCAGCTGCATAGAAGTTTCCTGGTGAACTTTTTCAGTCACTCATACATATTATCATAAAATCTTCAAATAAACATACTTTGACTTCTCCCTTTCCAATTTGTATCACCCTGATCTCCTTAAATTTTCATATTGTCATAGCTAAGACTTCAAGTACGATATTGAATGTGTATGGAGACTGTGGGCACTTATCCATGATTTTGGTGGAATTACTTAGAGTTTTTCTCCATTTAAGTTGATGTTGGCTATGAACTTGCAGTTAGCTTTTACTCTGTTGAGATTTGTCCCTTGTATCCCTAATCTTTCCATAACTTTTATTACAGAGGGGTATTTGATTTTGTCGAGGTCAGGAGGCTTCTTAACCATAGACACCATGTCCGGTCACTTTAACAGTCTCTGAACAGTAATTTATCTAATAATATACTTACTGAGTATAATTCACATACCATATAGTTCACCATTTCATAGTACACACTTCAGTAATTTTAGTGTAGTTGTTGAGTTTCTCATTTAATCATTACTTCCTAACTACAGAGTATTTTCTTTGCCCCAAAAAGTATCTGATACCCATGAGCAATCTCTTTCACTATTTCTCCACTTCCTTCTCTTCCAAGCCACTAAAAACCACTAATCTACCACCCATCTCTTTGGATATTTCTTTTCTGGGCATTTCATACAATTAGATTCTGTATGTGGGTTTTAGTGCCTGGTTGCTTTCACTTAGCATAGAGTTTTTGTGGGTTCTTATAAGTTGTTTACATGTATCTAAGGCTTTATTCTTTTAACAGTTAAATGATATTTCATAAGCAGTACATATTTTTGCTCTTATTCATGTACATATGTATGCAGGTACTTCAGATCCCCTGGAGCTGGAGTTACAGGAGGTTGTTAGCCTCCATCAGATGTTGGTCCTGGGACCCTAATGCCAGCCCTCTAAAAGAGTAGAAGTGCTCTTAACCGTGGAGCCATCTCTCCAGTCCTTTGGGTTTACATTTTCTTAATTCACACTTGATCTAAAGGTGCTTTATTTCTCCCTTATAGTTACTATGAATTGTGCTGCTAGGAGAACTTAGATGATTTTGTGTGGAAATGCATTTTCTGTTGTCTTGTGTGTATACCAAGTAGTGGAAATGCTAAGGCAATGTAATAATTCTATGTTTCATTTCTTAGGATCTGCCAAACTCTCCTACAAAGAGGTTGAGACCATGCTTGCTTTCCCTTCTTGTTTTCTGTCTTTCGCATCAATACCACAGTATCAACATAACAAGAAGTATCTCACAGTGGCTTTGATTTGCACCAAAGTGGCTGATGTTGTAAATTATGATTGTTTGAACACTTTATTTGGAGAAATGTCTATTCAAGTCTTTTGTCATTTTTAACTGTGTTGATATCTATTTTAAAATCTGGATCTACTTTATTGGTGTTTGTCACTAGTCTCAATTGTGCTTGCCCATTTGAAAATCTTATCTAAGAAAAGCTCTCCCACTAGGCATCCCTTTTTGAGTTCATAAAAAGGATGTAAATTCTTAAGGGAATAGTTCTGATGATTTCCCTTTTTCTATTCTTTGAAAATTCCATACACCACATACACAATGTATCTTAATTATATCTATTCCTACTCCCTCCTTTCAACCTCCTCTTGCCCATGACTTAAATCCCCCCCAAAGCATGTAATACACATTGATTCTAATTAGTGCTGTCCAGATGGACATGGATAGGAGTCAACTTCTAAGGATAGGCTGATTACCAGTGATCACCCTCCCAAAGAAATGTGCCTCTCAATCTCCCAGCAGCCATCAACTCTCAATAGCTCCTCAGCAAAGAGTGGGGGCTCAGGTTTGATCTTGTGGTAGCCTTGCACAGGTAAATACAACTGCTGTGAGTTTGAGTATGCAGCAGTTATCTCATGTCAAAGGACAGCGTTTAACAATGCTCCTCATCATCCGTGATGTTCCCTGAGCCTTGAAAGGGGTTTGAATACAGATGCCCCATCTGTAGTTGAGCACTTCCAGCCACTTACTCTCAGCAAACTGGGCAGTCTCTGTGCTAAACTCTGCCCACTGCCAAACGGAGCTTCTCTTATTGATATCTGTAAAGCTGTGGATTTACAAAGTCATCGTCTGCATATTAGTATCTGTAAACTAAACAGCAAAAGTTTATTTGCCCAGAACTTTCTTCTTCTCTTAAGAACAAGGAGCACACTACTTGGTAAATGCACTATGATTTCATGTTTCCTATGGGAGGAAATATTTTTTACAGACAAGTGAATGGAAATATTGATCGAATGGCCTTTAAAAGTTAAAGAGCATTACATAACACACCATCCAATTTATACTGTCAAGAAATCCAAGCTGTCAACAATAAATGTCCTAATATCAAAGAAAAAGAATCTTGACAATTAAACTATGATTCCTTGTCAAATTGAGAGTGCATCCTGCATCAGAAAAGAAGCACACGCATTTATTAGAATCAGGCAAACAACATAATTTCCTTCTTCTTTTCTATGAGTCACCTGGTTTGTAAGACCCTGAGGCTGCCCATACATTTATTGAAAGCCAACACATAGCCCCATCTCCAGCTCCATTGTGTTCAAAGCAACATTGGTCCATGATTGGGGAAATGGCTGAAAAGAAGAGATAAACGTGCGTTGGTATCTCTATAAGAAATATCAAATAGGATTTGATTCACGACAGAGCCTCTTAAAACTACTTCCTGCATTTCTTTCTCTTGATATATGTGATTGCCACTGTCAAAGAGCCTGCAGCCTCTCCTCTCCTCTGGTTTGAATCTACATGGGCTTTTGTCTCCTCTGCCTTTATCTCTGGGTTTAGGCTTTTTTTCTTTGGCTTTTTCAGCAGTCCTATAAGCTCTCCCAGATGATCATTCTCTCTTTCCCAAATGTTCTAGGGTTGCCCGATTTAGACCCCCAAAGCTACACACTAAGGAGGCAGCAACAGAACCACCCTTCCACAGGAAGGAACTTTAAATCCACTATGTACATTTTCCCAGCCATACATTTGGTCAACACATAACAAACTATGCTCCAAGCATGGGTTCTGACATGGATACGGTGTCAGTTTCTTGGTGATAATGATACCCAGATAAGCCTACCTTTCAGGTTACTCTCTCAAAATAAATCAACCTGTGTCTCTACCCCAACGTGGATGAAGGAAAAGACAGCTGTCCTTTCATCCTAGAAACACTACTGCTATGCAGGTGTGTGCCGGCCACATGCATGCTTGCATACCCACCCCAGATTCAGATGAGGGTCTTCAGCAGCAACTTACACATAACATATCTCTATCTTGTTAGAGTTGCTTCCCGAGTTGCTCCCTCCTTTCATACAGCAAAGATTTCTAACCTAGAATGGGCCCCGTGTCCCACCAGGACATGGTTTGAGTCCAAGTAGCTGATTTAAGAGGTAAGTTTTTACTAACTCTGTAAAATAAAGGCAAGCTATATTAATCCATTACAAAGTCTCTTAAAATTACTCATTTATGGGGGAGGTTTGAGGGAGGGCACAGGAGGAGGGAAGGGAAAGGGAGAGGGACCTGGAACTGACTTGTGAAGCAACCTTGTTTCTAATCTAAATTTAAACTTAAACATAAAGTTTAAAAATTACTCATTTATTTCTCCTGGCTTTATGTACTTGAAAACATATGATCCTAAACAGTTGCCCAATTCCCAGTCAACTGATTCTGTTTTTTCCTTTATTCTATTTTCTTAATGTGAGGCAAATGTGAGGAAAGCCAAGGAAAGATATTTTGTTAAGCAAGTTATGTTGATGGGCAACAGGGTCCACTCCTCTTGTTTCCACTCCTTCTTTAAAAAACTTGTAGAGTATCTTTCACAGTTAACCCAAGACTTGTAGAGTCTGATCATCAGTTGTGGGTCCTTGCAGGGGTGTTAGCTCTAGTACTTCTAATCCAGTGCATACCTTGGCCAATTTCCCCCAGAGAAGGAAAGAACCTCAGAAGTAGAGGGAACATTTTACCTGGCAATTTCCCCATCCTAACTCCCAACACATTAAGAAAAGCTCCATTGCATCTATAAATAGCAATCTCATGGTTTCTAAAACTACCTAGAAAGTAGGGATTATAAATCATCAATGGTTAAGCCTACAGCTGATGTTTGCCCAGTTATGAGGCTTCTCAGTGAAGACAATTTCAGCTTGATTGATTTACAGGGGATAGATGCAACCCTAGGGATACCTAGAACAGGTCTTGGGATATTTAGGAAAGGCTTTCTAAACTGATAAGGTGATGGAATAAGCATCCATGGCATCCTGTTTAGCACATATCCCAGGGTTAGGAGATGCTTTTCTGTTGAGGAAGCATAGCCTGAGGAAGCCTAGAGCAGGACCTTCAAAGCATGGTAGGCATCCCCACATCTAAATCCAGGAAACTTGACAGCCAGAATCTGAAAGCAACCTAGAAGCCCTTCAACTGAAGGGTGGATAGAGAAAATGTGGTACATTTACACAATGGAGTACTACTCAGTGGGGGGGGGGGGGATAACAATGGAATCTTGAAATTTGCAGGCAAATGGATGGCACCAGAAGAAACCATCCTAAGTGAGGTTTCTTCTCAGTGCCACAAAAAGACACACATGGTATGTATTCACTCATGGATTTTAGACATGAAGCAGGGGAGTGCCAGCCTATAATCCCACCACCAGAGAGTCTGGGAAAAGATATTCATGGTACCCCAGAGAAAGGGAATGGGACAGGATCTCCTGATTGGACTGGGAACATGGTGGGAGGGGTCAGGGAGCTAGGCTAAAGTGAGGGGAAGAAAAGTAGGGGAGAGTAGGACATGGAGGAGCAGAAAAGTAGAGTCAGGGGAAGAAGAGAGGAGAGCAGGAGGGAGTCCTTATAGGTTTGAGGAGAGATCTAACACTAGTGAGATTTCCAGAGACCTACAAGGATGACACCAACTGGCAATCTAAGCAATAGTGGACAGGCTACCTTAAATGCCTTTTCCCGATAATGAGATTGTCAACTACCTTGTATGCCATCCTAGAGTCTTCATACAGTGGCTGATGGAAGCTGAGGCAGACACCCACAGCTAAACACTGAACTGAACTCCTGGAACCTAGTTACAGAGAGGGAGGAGTAATGAGCAAAGGGGTCAAGACTGGGCAGGTGAAACCCACAGAAACAGCTGACCTGAACAAGGGGGAGCTCATGAACCTCAGACTGATGATTGAGAGGCCAACATGGGACTGATCCAGACCCCCTGAATGTGGGTGTCAGTCAGGAGACCTCGGCAATCTTTGGGGCGTTGGGTACTAGATCAGTATTTAGCCCTAGCATCTGAATGGACTTTGGGAGCCCATTCGACATGAAGGGATGCTCTTTCAGCCTGGACACATGGGGGAGGGCCTAGGCCTTGCCCTGGATAATATGACAGACTTTGGCGATCCCACATGAAGGGCCTCACCCTCCCTGGAGAGTCGAGTGGGGATTGGATTAGGGGTTGAGGGGTTGACCGGGGACGGGGGGGTATGGTGGGGAGTAGTGGGAGAAGGGGAGGGAGAGGGAGCTGATATTGACACATGAAGCAAGCTTGTTTCTAATTTAAATTAAAAAATAGAAAATATAAGAAACAAAAAAATAAGAAGCCTGACAACTTTAATATCTCAAACACTATACTATTTTACCTCAAAATATTTTCTCTACCTGAACTTTCATTAATTTAAAATTCTGTGTCTTTCTGTGTTCAACACCTCAGGGACTGAAGAAGCAAGGTGGAGGCCTAGAGACACAGAATCTGCTTGCCAGGGTTTTTCAGTCATAAGTATGTTCAGAGAAATGCAAAAGACTCAAGTGTTGGGCACGGGATTTAAATGAAGGGCAGTGATATTAGCTGCTTTCTGCGAGTATTGTTTAAATTTAGATTGTGAAGAATATTCAGGTTGCAAGTGTCAGAGAGGAATTTTACCTCCATTGCTGTAAAGTACCTAAAAAACAGCAGGACCCAAGAGAGGGCATGCTCAACATCAGCAAATGGCACTGAGACAGCATCATAAAATTCCTGTATCTTGGTGTGTCCTGAAAACAACAGAACAGCCTCAATATTCCTAAGGCTCAGACAGAAGAAACAGAGAGAACTTCTGCATATAAATGGACCAGGGCAGTGTCAAGGCAGGACAATGGAGGCATGCATGAAAAGATAACATTAAAGACACAGAATGGCCTGAACAAAATGACAGACTCTGGATATCCCCCATGGAGGGCTTACCCTCCCTGGGGAATGGAGGGTGAATGGGGGGGCACTGGGAGCATTGGTGGGGGAGAGGGCATGGGAGGAGGGAAGGGAAAGCTGGGATTGACATGTGAAGCAACCTTGTTTCTAATTTAAATAAAAAATTCTTAAAAAACTAAAAAGACAGGATGTGGGGTTGGAGACATAGCTTAGTGGGTAAGAACACTGGCTGCTCTTCCAGGGGTCCTCAGTTCAATTTCCTCCAACCACATGGTGACTCACAACTATCTATGATGGGATCCTATGCCCCCTTCTCTCTGATGCCCTCTTCTCTCTGGTATGCAGGCACACATGCACATAAAGTACTCATATACACGAACTATGTGAATAAATAAATCTTGAAAGTCCAGAATGCCTTCCTAGTACTCCATCTTAACACTACTTAAGCCTACTGTTTTTTACCTTTACTAGATAAATATTCAAAACTGAAGTAAGTTTATTTTTATAAAATTAATTCACATTCTGCCAAAGATTTCTGAACTATTGAAGATAGTCATTTATATTACTAAGTCCTGAGAAGATCCTTTTTCGTGGAGGAAGGAAACACAGCCCTTCAGAGAATGGGCCTAAATCCCCACTCCCTACTACTTAATGTCCTTCCATTGACCACTGATTTTCCTCTGAAATGTTTGTCATAATGCCCTAGTCAATCCCCAAATGTACCTTTTTCCCCCACCGGGACTGGTAATGAGAACCTATAATTGTGAATATGCAGGAGACTGAGATAGGGCAATCTTTACGTCAAGAGCTGCCTGGGCAACTTAGTGAGACTGCGCCTCAAAATTAAAAACTAAACTAAGGGCTGGGACACAGTTCAGGGATGTGTGGCTCACTTAGCATACATAAGGAACCAGACTGGGAAAACTGCCTATATAGCCTATAACAAAGACAGTCCATTTAGCTACTGATGCTAGATGGAATTACTTCTGCTCTTCCTGTATCCTAACTTTGAACCCATGGAACAGCAACTTGATTGCTTTTGGACTCTCCAATGTAAGTAGTCTCATAGACTTTCATTTTTATTTGTCTAATAAGTCCTTCAAATTCAATGCTTTGGAGAACCTGGACAGGTACACAATCACAGAACAAATTGACCTCAGTTCTTTGCTTTGCATCTCTGCCAACACCCCGCTCTTACATTCTAGCCTGGTGACCACCCAGTAGGGTGTTGTTTCTTCCTTTTCTGTTTTATCCAGCATATTAGTGGTTGTCTCAAAGTTACTCAGTTTTTATTTGAAATGTTTCAACCATTTCTCCCCAAGAACACCTTTGTGGCTATCCACACCAAACCCTGCAACTGAATAGCTTACTCCCTTCACTGTCAATCTCCTGGGAAGAGTAACTAATCAGAGTCTAAAAATGAGGTGGCCCATGTGTTATTTGGGGATACTCTAAAGCCTCACTTACATACCTCAGCTGAAATAGCAATTAGGAAAATATCAGACAGAGACAGCAAAAATTCCTATACACTAAAGACCTTCAAGTTGTCAAATGTATGTATGATATCCTTGTAAGTTAAATTTAGCAGTGAGAGCTCCAGTTTCTCTCTGAGACGTGTAAAAACTCATCTATCCTGACAGTTCCCTATTGGCCGCACTTCTGAGAAGTCAATTATTCTCACCAAAGCCAATTTTAATTTATGCACCCTACATTGCCTCTGAATTTCTATGTGACTTTTAAATAGAAGATAGAATATTGACTTTAAGGAGTATGTTTTTCTGGACAACAGCTATAGAAAGAAAACTCTTCACCCTGAATCACCGAAGGAAAAAAAACAGTCCTAAAGAAACAACTGTTTTCATCACAGAGTTTTCATTAAGAGGTCCAAGAGCAATTATTCTTTATCTACAGAGACTACAGTGGCACTAGGCCCGGCACAACGGATGGCAAGAAAGGTTAAATTAATTAACCTGTAGTTGATTGATTGCAAAAATGGCCTCTGTGGTATGCTTTGATTGATAGATTATGCAATCAAGAGGAAATGATTCTTCCTGTCTTTTTCCTGCCCTTGTACCCAGACTGGTCTTAAGATGGGCTTTGGCTAATCAATAAGATTACTCCATTCTAGTTGTCACACAAGGGAACTGTGCCACGGCAAAGGAGATAGCCTTGCCTTAACCTGTGGATGGCTGAGAAATGCTTTTGAGCTGAGCTGACCTCATTCTCCAAGCTAAAACATAAGATGTGGAAGAGAGCCAACCAAGATTTGCCAAGCCATCTAGCTAACTGACTAGCAGCTGGTCCCTTAGGAACACTGCTCCCACCTAGGGCTGCCCCACTGTCCCAAAGCACCCAGAGGACTCACTCTACACTTGTCAGTGTTCATATAGAATTATTGGTTTTTAACTCCTAAGCTCTGTAGTGATTTGTAATACAGAACGCACAAACTGGTCTGAATATTTTTATTATAAGCCTACTTGAAAGAGTTTTAGGAAAAGGATTCCATGTAGGAAATCAGATGACCTCATTTCAAGCTTACCCTCTGCCATGAACTTGCTGGTCCTAAGCCTACTTTCCTCTCACAGTGACTTAGACGTGAAAGTCTTCTAAGTTTTACTCTTCTGTGTTATATTCTAATCTAGCATATATACATACATGCCTAAAACCTATAATGATAGAGATTGATTCTTTTGCCTAACTGAGCATTTACTGATTTTTCTAAGATACATGTGTGTACATCAAGTATTGAAAATTCTGGAAAGTTGAATTAATGTGTTAATTCTCCACTCTTAAGAGTCTCTGAAAGTATATTTTTGGTAGAGACATTCTTATCCAGTGTTTTTAATTTTGCCTGAAAGTGGAAATCACAAACAAAATATACAGAAATCAGTATCCTGAACTATTATTAGGAAAGGTGACAGAGTAGAAACTGTATCTGAGAAAGCTGGTGATCACAGTAGGACAAGCAGAAGGACCACAGCTGCTGTTCCAGGCAGCCCAGCTTCCTGATACAGCACATGGGGAAACAGTTGTTCACCAGTAAAATTTGCTTCATAGCAGGACGCAGCACTCACACAGCTGCCATCTGAGCCATGTCCTAAGGCCACAGGTACTCTGAGGTCCAAATGATCCAAGTGGTTCATTAGTCATCTTCTAAAAGTGAATCAGACGTGGGATGTTAGCTCAGTGGCACTGTGTTTTCCTACGTGAGGCCCTGAGTTCAAATCCCAGTAGTAGTGGAAACAAACAAGGGTACCACAGGTTCATTTCAGCTCAACATTATTGTTGAAAACAATCCCTAGGACTTGCTCCCCTCCCAGCCATCACAGCTACTCACGATGCCTCAGTCATTATCATTGTGCAGCTGCAGCTGGGCCTGCAGCCCCTACTATCTATCCCCACCTTAACTTCAGAAGCTATCACTGAGCCCACCCGGTATCATCTCAGCCACCATATCCAAGCATCATATCAATTATCTCACAAGTGAACCTCATACAGATAGAGCTCTGGGGATCTGAGAGAGCAACCTCCACTGTTGAAAACCAAAGTTCAGAACAAAATAAGGTAAGGACCAAAAGAAGAGCTTCAAAACTGAGTAGGAGACCCTGAGCCTGCCAGCCAGGGAAAGGCACATACAAGAGAATACAGTGTTGTAGAGACTGTGCTCAGGTGGGAACATTGGCCACATCCCTTCAGAGTACTGCTGTGGGAGATTCTCTCTCTATTCACAAATGACACATTTGTGTCTTGTGGCCAGGATAAGGGCGCCCAGCTCAGTTAAGTTTAGTAGGAAGAAGCCTATGCCTACAGAAGTCTTCAGTGAAAAGGCACAAAGGCTTAAGATGATCGACCTACTGAGTTCCACCCTTGCCCTCTGTGCCTGAATTGATGCAAAGGACAGGATTAGGAATGGGAAGAATCACAGCATCCCAGTGACAGAGAAATAACTGGACCAATATCTTCTGTCTTAGGTTATGACTGCTCTGTGTTTGTCTCCATCTCTACTCTGCACCCAAAATCCATGTGGGTGTTTGCTCGTCTGTTAGTTGGTTTACATGCATATTTTAGTTGTATGCCTTTTTGATTTTTGTTCATTTTGCCTTGATTCACTGCTTTTTCCTAGTGTTTTAGTTATTTAGTTTCTACTAATTGTTTTTGCTTTGCTTGTTTTTTGTTGTTGTTTGTTTTTTGTTTTTGTTTTTGTTTTTTTGAGATGGAGTTTCTCTATGAATCTCCTTCTGCTCTCAAACTCACACTGTAGACCAGGCAGGTCTCAAACTCAGAGATCCACCTGCCTCTGTGTCCCAAGTAGTGGGATTAAAGGCACATGCCACCACTGCCTGGCATTGATAGATTATATATATATATATATGTATATATATATAATAAAATACATGTAATTACTTATAGCTTTGTACCTTAATTGTTAAGTCACAGTGTTTTTGTTTTTGTTTTGTTTTGCATTTTTTAAATTTAAATTAAAAACAAGCTTGCTTCACATGTCAATCACAGCTCCCTCTCCCTCCCCTCCTCCCCCACCCCCCAGCTCCCCCTTGCCCCGCCGAATCTCCACTTAGTTCCCCAGGTGTATCATTTCCTTCAGGGCAGGGCCTAGGCCCTTCCCCAAGAGACCAAGCTCATAGAGCATCCCTCATTGTGGAATGGGCACCCAAAGTCCATTTGTATGCCAGGGGTAAATACTGACCTACTGCCTAGGCCTCCTCACTGACACAAGCCACAGTGTTTTAATTCCTATCATGCCATGATAGACCCTCATGACTGTCCCTCACTTTTCTAATACAGCAGAAACCCTCTCTTGTACATTTCTGATAGTCTACCATTCTCACACCTGCAGCCCACGTGCTATCCTCACCATACTTTACCTGTTCTTCCGTCCCTCTCCCATTCTGTCCGTCCCAAAACTCAGCTCCAATACCTTTTACTCCAAATAATCTAGAACCCTTGCTTTCTCCAACTAGCACCCCAATGGCACAGTCCCTGAGTCTTACCTGGGGCACAAGTGCAATGCCAAAGGCTAGACCAGGACTGCTGATAATTGAGGGAGGAAGGGAACCACTTCATCTCCCCCCAAAACAGGTGAAGGAGATTCACTTCCCAGTGAAGATATAGTTCTAGAAGGACTTGAAGAAAGCAAAACAAACCAAAATAATTGGAAAACAGCATAGATAGATAATCAAAATATATCATGTATATACAATGGAATTTTATTCAGTCATAATAGTTTTGCATAAGTGGCTGTAACTAAAAAACGTTATAATGTAAGTTAACCCCTGCTCAAAAAGAGGAGCACTGCATATTCTCCACTCATATGTGGATCCTGGCTTCTAATTTTCACATGTATATGTTTAGATGGTAATGTCTGTAGAAGCCTGGAAACTGGAATAAAGTCCATGAGAGGGGAGAAAACAAGGTGTTTGTGTGATGCAAGAACATATTTGACGTGAAAATGGAAGAAGGAATATTGGGAGAAAAGGGGGGAGGGGAAGGTTTAAGACAGAGGTAGAGACAAAGAGATGAGGGTGAAAATAGGAATGCATGAAAAAGCCAGAGGGAAACCTGATAATGGATAAGCTAATAAAAAAATCTAGTTTAAATGGAAGTATCCTGTATAGTATACACAAAACTGTTTCCAGAAAACATGTTATTAAATCTCAGTACCAGTAATGGGGTACCACGTTGAAGTTAGTCAGGGAGCTAGGGAGGCCCCAAATAACACAGGTTTTTTGCCCACCAGACCTAGTTTGTAAGACTTTGTTGCTGAAGATACCATATAATTGGTCACTAGAACCAAGAATGAAGACTGGCCCCTGCTGGGTAGCTCTTACTTTGCTGGAGGTTGCAGTATAGACTACTGGTGAGAATGGTCAAAAGTCATACTCAGCATGCAACACTAAAGACTGAACAGGCAAATTTCCCACTGGTGTAATAGTGGCAAATTAGTAATGGGGTAACCAGCTACTCTCTGACTGAATTGGAGACCTACCCCACACAAGAGAAAAGAAACCATATGATACTGTAAAAAAACTAGCCAAAGCCCATTTCTGGGGAAATCATAGGCAGTAGTTGAGAAAGTACTGATATTGTTCTGCTAAATGGATATGATGAGCCATCAAATTGCCCCATAAATAGCTATGTTTATATTCATAGATTAGTGCCAATCATTTGTTTTGACTAACTCTTTTTTTAAAGGCACATAGTTCTTTATTACTAAGACTTTTATTAACTTGTATTTATTTCTGCTGACAGACAAATGAATGTCAATATTTCTATGCCTCTAAACATTATGTAATGATTAAACCCAAGCCCTCTCATGTACTCCTCTCTTGCATATGCCTCCCCAACCTCCACTAGCCACTATTATATACTCAAGAGGACTTTTCTTTTTACTCTGTGAGAAAGAACACAAGTATTTGATTCACTTAACTTAATGTCCTCCCCTTCCACTTTTCACTCAAATAGAAAAATTTATTTGTGATGACTGAACACTCTTCCATTATATAAATATAGCATGTTATGCATTTGTTCATTAATCGGCTTCTAGATATATTTCACATCTTAGCTCCTATGACCTAGCTAAGACAGAAGCCACACACATACAGATCTAGTAGCATAGCTTTATTTCCTTTTGGTATATACCAGGGGAAGGATACAGGGATAGTATATTGTAGATCTATTTTAGGCTTGTAAGGACTCTCTATAATGACTGCACACAATCGCATTCCCCTCAGTAGCCTATACTTCTTCTTCTCCAAATACTCATAAGCATTTGTTTCTTTTCTTTCTTAAATTTGTAATTTCATAAATGAGTATTCTATTTGCATCCTTTCCCTCCCTTTTCCATCCAGCTCCTCCTATCCCCCCACTCCTTCTCAAATCCACAGCTTCTACTTCAGTTGTTATTGTTAAATGCATATATACATATAAATATACAAACACAATCTAGACAGCTTTTTTGCAGTGAGTGCAGAGATTGAGAACTGATCAAAGTGCTAAAATAAGGGCCTGTTCAACACTCCTCTATAGACAGTACTGTAGGTGTGGGCCATCACTCCCAGCTTACATACTGCTGGGGATTGAACCTCAGGCTTTGTGTGTGAGAGGCAAGCCCTCTAGTAACTGAGCTATAACCCTAGTCCATATTCAACATTTTTAGACTATTTTTGAGGTAATTTCCTTGAACCAGACAACTTTCACAGACTCAGAAGATTTAAGGGCATAAAGAAATTAAACACATCACCACTAACCACCCTTGGCTTTCTACTAATTCTGGTTCTTAGGTTTGCTCATACCTTGTGTGAGGAAGTTTTAAATTATGTTAGTTTACACACATATTTACCTGTCACCAACTAACAGTTCGTAGTCAATCCCAACTTCAAAAGGTGGGAAGGCCCATTACACCCACAACAGGAAGGAAAATGGGGTAAATATTCACCAAAATGATTTCCAATTCCTATATCCAAGACTGAATATGGGAATCATATCAAAGCTGGGCCCTATCTAAACAAACCCGTGAATGACTACCTCTCTCTCAGGCCTTGCTGGCTCCCTGTGGAGCTGCCCAGCTTTGAGATTTCACCCCAAGTGTATTTTGGCCTGAGCAAAGTTCATGGTGGGTGGCGGCAGAAGCTGAAGACTTGAACTCTCAGGACAAGTCTTCTAAATTAGTAACAGAGCATTCCATGGGCAACGTCACAACTTTAAAAATAAGCTTTTGCTCCGTACATGGCTGATGGCCTTGCTGAAAACATTTGAAAGGCCTCATTTAAGATGTTGAAACAATAGCTTAGCCAGCAGCAGTGGCCATGGTGTTTTCCATTCCATCTCCCTGCTTTATTTCTGTACAGACTGCTCTGCAGAGTCCAGAGCTGCAGTGGGCACATGTATAGTCAAACAACTCAAGTACCTAGGCAAGTGGCAGCCTCAAAGAAGAAATCTGCAAGTAGATGGTGCCTTTGTGTGGCTTCTTTCTGTGAATATTCCTTTGTTTGCTCTTTGCATCCTCCCGTGGAGAGAAATGTCAACCTTTGTCACAACACTTCCTTAAGATGATGCCACAGGACATCAAAGAGAGAAGGTGTCTACTGTGTTCTCTGATCTCAGACTCCTGTTAACTATTCTTTTAAAAAATGAAACATGCAACAAGATAATCTTATTTAGAATTCGAGACTGAGTATGGGGGAAGAGGGAACAAGCACATACATATGGCCCAATATTTTGTAGTGGAGTTAAGTTTTTTTTAACTTGCACGAGAAAGGAGAAATAGGTATCAGTCAGAAGTACACTAACAGATATCATAGTCTCTTACGGTCCCTGTTAACTGCATAAGTGACAGACAATTGATTACAGCATGCTCAATCTTGGCACATGCTCACATTAGACAAAATACAAGCTCCTTGTCAAACTGCATAAGACCCAAAGAGATATCAAAGGCAGGAATTATTATTATTATTATTATTGTTCATCGTCATCATCACCACCACCAAAAATGATAACCATTAATTTATCTTCTCAACCATGGCAGTTACTTAACCAAACTGTTTCATTCCGATGTTTCCTTTCTGCTTTTCCAAAATGTGTTTAAAATATCTAGAATCTGACCAAACAAACAGAAGACTCTCTGGAAGTTAGAACGTGAATTTGAATTGGAAGGATGAGTGCTGAGATCATGCTTCCAAGCAATATGCCCATTTCCATCATTCATTCATTCACTGGGTCCAGAGTTCCTCTTGTCAGGCATCCTGTGAAACCAATGTTCTGTGCTTAAGAAAACAACCGAGAGTGGAGCTTGGTTCAAATTGCAGTCCCAACATTTAGCTACCTTTCTAAAATTTGGATGAGCTATTTTGTGTTTATGGAACCATTTTCCTTGAAATGTGGATAATGAACCCTTCTTTAAGGCATTAATCAGGATGAAATTGAAAATTGGATGCCATGAGTCCCACTCAAGCCCGGACCAATTCTGAAAGAGAGTTGGGTTAGAAAGGGTATAAGTTTCCTACATAAGCCACTTTTCAAATTGTATTTCTTCATTTCTGTTCTGTCCCATACAAACATACAAAGGCCTCTGGGCTGCTGTAAGCTAACTGCTGTATCTCTTCTTTCTAAATCCATATGTTGAAGCCCTACTCCTCACGGGATGGAATTCAGATGTGGGACCTCAGGGAGGTGTGATTTTAGTTTTTGGTTTTTGACGTCACTGGATTAAGAGCTGTCTTAAAGAAGGGTTCCATATCTTACCTATTATGAACAGTACAACAATAAACATGGATATTCAAGTATCTCTATGGTATACTGGCCTGATTTCTTTTGGGCATATACCCATTGTTTTGAGGGATCCCCATACTGATATGTGTAGTGGCTGTTCTAATTTACATGTTCACCAGTGTCCACAGGTTCCTTTGCCCATGCATCTCTACTGGAATTAGTTGATATCTATTTTCTTGACAATAGCTGAGATGGTTGTCTTGTTCATTCACCAGCCAATCAAGCTTCACTCATGCCTTCTCACACACATATATATACATGTATTATTTTTAAATTTAAATTTAAACAAGGTTGCTTCATATGTCAATCCAGGTCCCTCTGGGATTAAACTATCTGGGATTGAAATGCCCAGCATCACATAGCACTGAATGGTATTGCATTCTATCATAAGATCTCCAGAAAGTTCTATATGTGCTGTCAGGAGTTCTGAGGCATTTCATAACCTGCTAGTTGTGGAACTGAGAAAAATGTTCTGCTAAGCATTTTAGTGTAAAGATACTATCATGTAGCCAATATCTGTTGCTGTCTATAAGGCTTTTCATAGAAGCCTCTACCACCCAAGGAAGAAAAAATGCTTACTATTGTTCACATTTCCAATGAACACATTGATTAAAAGGCCTCAGAAAAAGAGAGACAATGACACATTCTTTATAACCAGTGAAAACTGTCAATGTTAATAGGGCAGAAGATACAGTAGTTTGTAAAGAATCGGTATTTTCTATTTAAAAAGAAGTTCTGATTTTTCCCACTATCAGACATTCTCCATTATTAGACAACAGCCATCTTTTAGAGTCATATGCTCACAAGGACAGGAATTCTTTCACACTTTGGACCTGTACTGTTGACAGTTTCAATAAGGTGTTTGTAAACCGAGATGTCTTCTTATACTTAATAATGAATCATCTGTCTTCCTTCCATATGGAAATGATTCAGCAGTGATAACTTATCAAACATGCTACATAAATTGAAAATATCTGTCTCTTGTACTTGACCCTGAGTCCTCATCCCATACCCAGAGTGTGGTGAATACTTGATTTTTTTCCAGTTCCTGACATACAGTGTATCCTCAATAAATTCTTATTGACTTGGGAAATGAATAGAATAAAGCTATGCCAATAAACTGTTTCTTTCCAAACCTCTGTGAAATTTGTTCTGTATTATGCATAAATTTCTATATGGCAAAATAATCATATATAATAAGATATAATATAGTCTGTGTATTTATAAGTAATAAATAAATAGCCATGTCTAGTCATTGCTAGGAATTGGTAAGGAGATAGAATCTACCATTGCTTCCCATTGATTATCAAGAGTTTCCAAGTATCTCTCCTGTGCATTCAGTCATCATCTGTTCAATGCAGACAATCCATTCATCCTAACACAAACATGGATGCTTCCTCAGACACTTCTCTTATAGTGTGGTCATGAACTCTATTTGGAAGCTTGTCTGGAACCTTCCAAATCAAAGTTCCATTTTTAACAAAGTAAGACCACAGTTCGACCCAAGTTCACAGGCTTCTAGGAAAACAGCAAATGACCAAGACACCGAAGTCTCCAAAAGTCCCTCTCAGATTCTCTGTCTCCCTTTATGGATTCATAACTGGTTGGAGGTTAGATGTCTCCAAGTTTATCCTTTCTCTTAAAGGTTGTCTGAGACAAAGTAAGTGCTTTGGGCAGAATAGCTTTTTTAAAAATATTAGCCTTTTATGAATTATAATACAATTTCACCTTGTGGTTTCTGTCTTAGTGTGTGTATGGGAAGAATTTATGTGTGCCGTTGTGCATTCAAGCAGAAGTTAGAGAAGGATGCTAACTGAACCTAAGAGTCTCAAAATCAACTGTGCTGGCTGGTCAGTGAGGTCCTAGGATCTACCTGTGTCTGCTGTCCAACACTTGAATTGTAGACACGTGCAACCATGCTTAACTTTTTCTTGAGTGCTGTGGACTTGGCCTCCGATCTCATGCTTGCACTGAACCATCTCCGTAGGCTTTTGTTTTGTTTTCTGTGCCATGCCTACCTGGGTTCTCCTTGTTGTAATGGAGTGGTTCTCTACCTGACCTTGCATGAAGTACTTGCAACTAATACTTGGTTTTAGTATTTTATAAAGATGATAGCCATAATGATGATGACAGGGTGGTAATGATATGCTGAGAGAGAGCTTTAAATGTCTCCTCAGAAAAATTCTCATCAATCTCCACAGAATTCTAAGTAACTGTGATTTGCAAACCAGGGCTGCAGAGCCCAGGCCTGACTTACCACAGAGGTGTGTGTGGAAGGCAGCTGAGTGGGGTGACAGAGCAGAGTGCAGCTCTGGCTTAACACAGAGGTAGGAAGGGGGCAGCTTAGTGGATTGGTAGACAATATAGGAATTGGTATATGCAGCAGAAGTCTGAGCACTGTCAATTTGATCAGCTTTTATGTATGAAAGACAAAAAGTTTTAACATAATTTTTCAACATAATCATATGTTTCAGCAGCATAGATTAATATGACCCCATAATGTAGGATCCTAGAACACTTAGAATTAAAATTCTTAGCAGAAGTATTGAAGAGATTGATACATTTTTGGCTTACAGCATGTTTTTGGTTCTTGAAGGCTGGTAGAAATTACTTGCATATTTCAGATTCAGACCTAGGTTTTAGCAATACCTAAAACATTACAAGGAGAATGTCACTACTGATAGCATTTACAAATTAAAGGTCCAGAATTATTTGAAGAAGCTGGAGTACACAATTAAGAAAGACCATAGAAGAATCTCCTTGTATGGCTACATTCTAGAAAGGGTTGTTAAATAAGTCTCACTGGAATGTTTTAAAGTCAGATTGTCTGGAGTTGCAGGAATGTACTAGATGCTCTCTAGTGAAGTATTCCATTATAGCAATTCTACAATTTTGAGTTTACATATTCATTCTTCGGCAGGATTTTTTTTACGGTTCAGAATTACAAACGTGGCAAGTTTAATTGCAATGATACCGGCCTGGATCTCCAGCTTCTTCTTTCAGTTACTTTTGCCACACTGGGGTCTGTGATCTTGTCCATCCTTAGAAAGTCTTAAAAATAAGAAGAAATGAAAACTATATTCATTTGGATATGTGTATGGTGGATTTCCTAAAGCTAAAGAAAGAACACCATTCTGAATAGTGTGCTCTGATAATATGACGGTGACATGTCTCCACACCAAAAAGTGAGTCCAGGGATCTCTCCCTTTGAATCTAAACAGATATTTTTGTGATTGCCTTCACTAGTAAGTAAGGAGATAGTGACACTATAAGATTGTCAAAATCAGGTCACGAAAATGACATTCACTTCTTCCTTGGTTTCTTGGAACATTTGCTTTTGGACCTACCTACCAAGGAAGTCCAAGGTATATGGGGAGACTACATATAGGTGTTCCAGCCAACAACACCAGTTGAGTTCCTGGACAATAATCAGTGACCACCACTTTAGCAAGCCTTCATGCCTCAGCTATGATTAACTGTAGCTCTTGAGGAAGAAATACCATATTTTTTGTACTTTTTAAGCTGAGAACCCTTATAGCAAAGATTTAAAAAAATGAGTAAAGGGTCTAAATATACTGAGTATAAGTATGACCAACACAGGAATCTTCATTAGGAAATGAAGCTCATAAAGTAGTTCATTTATGGTTGGTTGGTTGGTTGGTTGGTTGGTTGGTTGGTTGGTTGGTTATTGGTTTTTCAAGACAGAATATCTCTGTGGAACAATCCTGGATGTACTACAACATGCTGTGTAGACCAGGCTGGCCTCAAACTCACTGATATCCACCTGCCTCTGCCTCCAAAATCCTGGAATTAAAGGTGTGTACTACCACAGCCTGGCAATTTATGGGGTTTGATTTGGTTTGGGTTGGGTTGGTTTTGTTTTTTCGAGACAGGTTTTTTTCTGCATAGCTTTGTAGACCAGGCTGGCCTTGAGCTCTCAGAGATCTGTCTGCCTCTGCCTCTGCCTCCTGAGTCCTGGGATTAAAGATGTATGCCACCACCGCCTGGCTGTAACTTATGTTTTTTAATAGTGGGTTTATACTAGTTATTTTTCTGTCGCTGTGATAAAATGCCGTGACCAGAAGCAATTTACGGAAGATCTATGTTGGTTTACGCTTCAAAGGGCTAAGAGTCTATAATGACAGAAACAGCAGGGCAGCAGGAGTGGGAAACTGGCTGACCACATTTGAATGTCCTGTGTGTATAGGATACAGAGAGAGCAAACAGGAAGTGGGTCTAAGGTGTAAACGCTTAAATCCTGCCCTCAGTAATGTACTTCCCACATAACCTTCTCAAAAGGGGTTACCAACAAGGACCAAGTGTTCAAATACATGAATCTATGGGAAGCATCTCTCAATCAGATCACCTTAAGATATGATAAAGAATGGAAAGTAACACTACACAATATAAAGAAGATTCTAAGCGAAGGGTACTAGCCTGGAGAAGCATTATCAGAATGTGTTCAGGTGTCTCTCAACATCTCTGTCTAAAAAACAAACATGGCCCTTTCCTCCATGCAGTAAGACTCTTACACCAGGATCTTATGACATACCTTAAGGGAACAGGGAAGAGGAAGGTCAGATTTGCTTTCCTGCACAAGATGTTCTCAAAATTGTTTTTCCTTTAAAAGCTCCATATGTCAATGTACTCTATGTGGTGTCATCATGTCTTGAAATCCATCAAGCTATGAAACACCCTACCACACAGACCCAGTTACACCTTCGAACTATGAAAACGATCAGAAAATTCTTTTCATTATTTTTAAGCTCTCATCAGCAGATAAAAATGCCTAACAACTAGTGCTAACTAGGGTAGAAGACCTGTGATTCTGAATGGTCAACTCAATATTCTTCCCTAAACAACTGACTCACAGTTTGAACTGACGCTATTAATTTTATGCCATAAAGTAATAGCTTTCACTTAACAGTGCTCTTGGACTTAGCCCATAAGTCAGACATTATTCTACCCTAAAAATTAGTTCCTCTTTCCAACTTCTCCATTGTTTGTGATATCAATTTTCTAGCCACTTGAGATAATCTCTAGTATAGATGTTCTAAAACTTTGTATTTACAGTGGTTTCTGAATTCCCTGTATCGATATTTCTCTAGCAACTGTTAGCTTCTTTCCCTTCTGCCTCCACCTTTATAGTCTTAAACTCTATTTGCTACTAGAATAGCCTTCTTTACAGTTATATTTGATATGTCATTTGTCATGAGTGTGCCATGTCAGAAACATCAATGAGCATACATGTATTTTTCCTCAGTGTCAGAATGTGTTTTATAGTGAACTCACAAGCTAAGTCACTTTATTGGCTGCAATTCTCCAAGCAGTTTTAATTTCTCTTGTTAGATGACCATTAGCAAACAGATATTATTTATTCCAGTCTTAACTACTAATATTAACTCAGATCACATGGTACATATCACACCATACACATCACTCAGTAATTATAACTGTCTGTCTGTCTGGCTAGCTAGCTGTCTCTCTATCAATCTCTGTTTCAGAATAGCTACAAATAGCTAATGAAGCCATAGAAGAATTCAAGGTACTCAAAGAGGCCTTGTTGAAGGTAGAAGCAGGAGACTGGGAGATGCAAATAGCATTTGGGCAGCATAAATAACTGAAGGCCACCAGAGAAGCAAACTTCAAGGGCCATAGGTTTGAGCCTAGCCTCAGTGTTGAGTCAAATTGCCTGCCAAGGTGAGGTACAGGGCCATGAAGTTCATAGGAGTAGGGTGTAGAACCAAGTTCAGACATGTAAACAAACTATGAACAGATGGCAATTCAAACAGGCCGCATAAATAGTGGGGACAGAGCTGAGTTGAAATCCATTGAAGGGTTGGGAGTTATTTACCTACTGAATATACTAGATGATAAGATGACAGACTAGTAGGCACTGCCACCATCTCAGGGTTGGCTAGCTTCCTCTTTATAAGAGTTGTCTTCCTTCCCCAGTTTAGTATTTTCAGTAAGTTCTCAGGCATGGTTTTCCTAATATGATTTTAACACACCTATCTGCTCAGAGGATCCCTATCCACTTGGCTGGGGAAAATTGCTATGACCTCAACAATGTTTGTGAGGATTCCGGGACAAGCATAGCATTGCAAACTGATGCAGCCACTATGGACACCAGTGTGGAGAATTCTCAAAGAGCTAAAAGTACATCTACCATATGGCCCACCTACAGTACTCCTTGGCATATGCCCAAAAGACTCCTACTCCAGAGGTACCTGCTCAACCATGTTCATTACCACTTTATTCACAATTTCTAGAAAATGGAAACAACCATACATCCTTCTACTAATGAATGGATAATGAATATGTGATACATATACACAATGGAATACTTATTTAGATGTAAACACAAATGAAATTCAAAGGTAAGTGAATAGAGCTGAAAAGTACTATGCTAAGTAAGATGACCCAGTCCCAGGAAGAAAAAAACCCCCACATATTTTCTCTTATTTGTATATGCTTTAGATGCAAGTATATAAGCTGAAGAAACAGCAGAAGCCAGAAAAGTAGAAAGGGACAGTGGGGAGGGTGAATGGGAGCTCTAGAGATGGGGATGGATAGTAGACACAACTGTTATGAAGGAGGATATGGAAAAAATGGGAGAGGCCTTTAACTCTGGAGAGGGGAAGAGGTAATATAGAGGGAGGGAAGGAAGAAGAAATAAATTCCACTAGGAATATTTGAAAACTCCAGATGGAAATGTGATGCTATGTTACTTAAACTACACAAACATACACCACACACACACACACACACACACACACACACACACACACACACACACACCTATTGATGAATACACCATGCACATTGGACATAGAACTTGGAGGAATGAGCTGGAACTGACCTGGAAGCCAATTTCTTTTGGACTAGCTCTTGTAGTACCAAAAGGTGCTATGCAAGATGCCAAGGTTGAACAGCAATCAATAATCTGCCCATCTTGAAAGCCTATGAACCACAACAATGACTGACTCATCAATGTATACTTAATGGTGCAGTAGTGTACTTGTATTTTGTGGGTAACCAGCGGTTGCCTAATTGGGTCTAAGGCCACTATATAGGAGGAAATTTGTATATGCTAATGTAAACCTAGCCAAATATCCATGACTGGGTAATTCTTCATTTTAGCTTAGCTTCTTGTTGAACCTGTAATCTGTCATTATATTTGGATGGATCATGGAGAGGCAGTTGCTCTAAGAAAGAGACAGCTATAAGGATTCATGTTTGCCTTATTTTATCTCTTATCCACCAGGAGGCTAGCCTGGGCTTGTTTACATGGTGAAGGCAGCCTTCCAAAAATATATGGAGACATACAAGATTTTTTGAAGGATAGCTTGAAATTGTCACACTATTATTTCCTCTTGACTCTATTATCCAAAATAAACTGTAAGACTGTTTAATGCAAAAAAGAAATAACATTTATAGATAGGAGGTAGTAAAGTATTACACTGTAGATACAAACAGAAAGAGAGTAAAACCATTTGAGAGAGAAAGTTCAACTGTTCATCTATCTAAGTCAGGTATATTGGCACAGACCTCTAATCCTCACTCTTGAGGCATGCATGTCACAAGTTCAAGGGCATCCTCAGCTGCACATCAAGTTTTAGATTGCCTTGTCTCAAAAAATAAAAATATTCATCTAAAAATAGATCTGAACTATGTCCCTATTTTGATCACTTGTATTTTCCTCTTCTGTCTTGACTCACACAGCTAACTTTCTTGTACAATGCTCTGTCTTTTGCCTTACTGTTAATTCACTGACTCCATGCAGACAGTACCCTTCATCTCTTCTTCCCATGTCTACATTTGGACATGAATTATTTGCTCAGCCATCAAGAACAGCGTCTGTTGTCTCTTCTGTACTTCACATTTTCCTTTCTCAAAGGCATCTTTAAATGAGTAAGGGACCCTGGATTGTGCAAGATGGGAGAAACTGGCTAACTGCAAGCAAGCAGATGGCTTGTGTGGCTTCTCTGTGCTCCTGATTGTGGGTGTAGTAACAAGCTGTCTCAAGCTCCTGTTGCTATGACTTCCCCATATAACGGATTGTGACCTGGAATTTTTAGACAAGTAAACCCTTTCCTCCCCCGTGTTGCTTTTTGTAAGAACCTAGACTAGAAACTAGTACCTGGAAAGTGGGGTCACCCCTTTTGATAAACATGACCATGTGGCTTTTGGAAAGAATGTGAAAGACTTTAGAACCTTTGGGCTGGAAAAGGCATCCAGTACTGTGAACAGAATTTCCCCGGCCATTCTTAGGGAGCTCTGAAGATAAGAATGCTGAGAATAATCCACACCATGAAAGGCCAGATTCAGAGGGGAAGACTTGGTTGGAAACCAGATACAGGCTACTTGTGTGGCATTTTGGCTAAGAATCTGTGTATGCTGGCCAGAATGGGGCTGAGGAATCAACTATAACTGACAAGAAGAATAACATCACTGAGGTGAAACCTTTTGGGCTTGACTGGAACAATGGGATGCTGATCAGGCTGTGGCTGAAGACACAGCGGTGATTAGGAAGAGGCCAGCAGCACTAAGGCGAAAGCTAAGACCTTCAGTGGGACAATAGCAGTATGTGTCTCAGGATGAGCACACAGCAGCTGTGGTCCAAGACCCGCCCAGGCTATATCTTAAGCTGGCAGCAGAACTCGGCAATTTTGTATGTAGGTGTCATGCATGTGCTATTGGATTTTGGTTTTGTTGTTGCTGTTGTTTGTTTTGTCTTGTCCCTGCTATTAGTTTTAATTCCATTTATTAAAAATTATTTATTTGTGTATTTATTTTAAATCCTGGTTAGTTTCCCCTCCCTCTTCTCCTTCCAGCCCCAGCCCCGTCCCCGACCCCACCCCACCCCCGCCACTCCCATCCCCACCCCACAATGCACTCATCTTCTGTTTCTGTTTAGGAGAGGGAAAGTCTCTTATAAGTATTAACAAAACATGGCATATCAAGTTTTAGTAAGACTAAGCACCTCTCTGTGTATTAAGGCTGGGCAAGGGAACTCAATATGAGGAGTAGGATCCCAAGGCCAGTGAAACAGTCAGAGACAGTCCGTGCTCCCACTGTCAGGAGTCCCATAAGAGGACCAAGCTACAAAACTGTAGCATATAGGCAGAGTGCTTAGATGAGTCCCAAGCAGGCTCCCTGGTTGTTGGTTCAGTCTCTGTGGGCCCCTATGGGTCCAGGGTAGTTGATTCTGTGAGTTTTCTTGTGTTCTCTGGCCCATACAATCCATTCTTTCCATCTTCTGCAGGCTTTCCTGAACTCTGCCTCATGTTTGGTTTACAACTGTTTCCATCAGTTACTGGAAAAAGCCTCTCTATTTATTTTAGCTAAGCACCAATCCCAGCGCATCCCATAGGCAAGAGAGATTTTAGCTCAAAGCTTATGTGGCAGGGTTGGTTCTTTAAAAGCCTGAAAGAGCTGGGCAGTGGTAGTGCACACCTTTAATCCCAGCACTCAGGAGGCAGAGACAGGAGGATCTCTCTGAATTCGAGGCCAGCCTGATCTACAGAGCTAGTTCCAGGACAGCTAAGACTGTTATACAGAGAAACTCTGTCTTCAAAACAAAACAAAACAAAACACACACACACACACACACACACACACACACACACACACACACATTAAAGATACAGGATTTCAGGGATCATGGAGAGCAACTGAAGCCAGGTCCCAAATACTAACATTGGTGTCCCTGAAGATAAGATGAAGGGTCATTTGTGAAAGAGCAACCTCAGGATATTAGAGATGCTGAATTGTGAACATTTGCAAGGGAGAGCTGCAGATGTAGAATGTGACCGACCTATTAGGAGGCCATATAAGCTGCAGATGGCAGAGCTAGAGGCATTGTACTGCTCAAGCTCTTGAAGAAATACTACAAAAAGAATATTGTGGTCATTGTTTTAAACAAATAATCCAGTAAAAACAAAACAACAACAAAAAAAACCCCACTAGCCTGACTCCTCAGAATTTTTCAAGGAACTGCATATTTTCACACTTCTCATCCCGGGGATTATTTCTTTTTCCAGTCTGAGCCACATCATTGGATTAGAATTTGAACCCTCTTCATAATCAATACCTCCTTTGACAAAATAATGAACTCTTTATTGGGCTTCTGTCTAAAATGTGTCAGTGATGATGACTTACCTGTCATCCTCCCTTCCAATGCATCTGATGAACACCAAAACCAGTTCCGAGATGAGTATGTGACCCATGCTACTCTAATAAAAATATGTCTCTGAGACTTTACTATTAGAACCCATCAGACAAGGAACAACTTGTCTCCATTGTTCTTGGATACAGACCCTTGCCATTGGCATTAGACCCATCCACATGAGAAACTGTCTTTTTTTTTGTTTTTGTTTTTTTGTTTTTGTTTTTCTTTTCTTTTGTTTTGTTTTGTTTTTCGAGACAGGGTTTCTCTGTGGCTTTGGAGGCTGTCCTGGAACTCGCTCTGTAGACCAGGCTGGCCTCGAACTCACAGAGATCCGCCTGCCTCTGCCTCGCAGGAAGGAATGAAATCAATACTCACAGAGAATAGGTGAAAGAAAAAATGTCCAGCTAGCATCAGGTCTCTGTTTCAGCTTCCCCACTATAGCTCAGTTTTATAGACAGTAAAACTGTTTTCCCGTATGCCAGCTCTAATTTAGTTTTTCTCACTTATAAGCAGAAAGCTCAAATATATGACTGAGGAATATACTTCAGAATCTAGTACAGTGCTAAATCCACAAAGAGTTTCCTTATAAATACATGTTAAATTCAATTAGGATATAATACAACGTAATACTAAACAGCCTCAAAGAATGACAAACTTTTTAAACACAGACAAAACCAATGCTAGCAAAGTACAGAGCAACTGAGATTCTCTCACAGTACAGATGACAATAGAAGGCAACACTGTCATTTTGGAAATGTCTTTCACTATATGTAGGAAAGTTTAATATATATTAATATGCTGGGACCCAGAAATTCATGGGCATATATACAATAGGAATACAATATGTTTTCAACAAAAGGTAGATGTAATAAAAATATTATGAGTAGTCCCAAAGCATACACAACTCAATTTTCCACCAAAAAAGGAAACAATCAATGGGTAGATGATAAATAAATACAAAGATACATAGCTACATAGATAGAATGTCAGTGCGATAGAGTTGGCTCTCTATAGCCACAGATGCAACCAGTATGGTTCAAAATTATTTCAAAAATTATAGCATTAGTACTGACCTGCACAATTATCCCTTGTCATTTTCTCTAAACAATAAGATATATCTATTCACATTGCACTCAGTATTATAAATATTCTGAAGATAATCTAAAGCATGTGGGAATACAAGCAAAGGTAAATGCAGATCCTAAGCCTACTTATATAAAGGACTTGAGCATCAGTAAGTGATCCTCAGTATCACTGGAAACCCTGGAACTGGTCCCCTAAGGATAACAGAATATATAACCATCAGAAAGATAGAGTAATGCTGGTACAACAGACATGGATGGAGCTCAGAAGCACAGTGCTGAACAAATTAAGTCAATCACAAAGAGAATACACACTATAGTCCTTCTTCAAAGTACAAAAGAGGAGAAACTAATTTTCACTGCTGGAAATGGGGATTGTTCCCACCATCGTAAGAAAGTCCTTACTGAAAGGCGATATGGGAGCCTTCTCAATGCATCCATGGGTTTATTGAGCTTCAACAGAAAGTATATTGAAAGAAATTGAAGAAATGAATTTGCAATCCTTCAGATAACCACACACTGGCCAAGTTTCTGGTCTTCCTCACTGAGGTGCCTGGTTTACCCTTTCTGGCTAGCAGTGGGAGAGGAGGTGAGAACTGTAAGAAGAGCAGCTACCACACAAAGGAGCAAAACAGTGAGAAAAAACACGTCTGTGACAGAGGAAAGCGTGTTCCCAACTTCCTCCATCTGGCACGCCATATGCAGCATCTATCAACGCTCATTTGCTGTATGCAGTGAAGGACATTTCTTTGCAGGTGGAGAATAGCTTGTTCTTATTAGATCTTAAGACGGCAGTTGCTTCAGTCTTAATGCTCTGGGAGTTTGGTCGTTAGGACTGGTAGAGTCAACAGAGGCAGAGCTAGACCCTTGGATTTTTAAAGCCCAGAATAGTCACCTGAACACTAAGATTCCTACAGTTCCATCAAAGTCTACCAGTTCCACTCAGGCTCTTCTCTCCCAGTTTTCTGCATTTGCACTTCATTTGGATTTTTGCCTATTCAGGACTGGCATCTTTGGGGCTGCAGTTGGAACCAGCCGAACAGCCCCGGGTTCCATCCTGAGTGGGGGTGAGTGGACAGGGAAGCTAATGAAAGACCCCCAGAGTGGGGAGACCCTCACTCAAGTCTCGGGATAAGCCGACGCCCCAATAATTCAAGAGAAACCGTTCTTGCTGCAAGTACACGAGGTTTATTCGGGGAATCAGTGCACTGGGGCCGAGCTCATGACCCTCGCAGGGGCAGAGGAGATCGACCCCTAGTGCTGCAGCTAGGTGTTTTTTAAAAGGGAAAAACCGAATCGGGGATTAGGCAAACATCATAAAGGATAAGAAGTTAAATGATAGCTTATGTCTTAACAGGAAGGTTATCTCAAGAAAGCATTCTTTGGGCATTGTACAGCTAAACATTGAGCAGGAATGTGGTGAACTAGTTCCTGGATCAGGGAGAGTTATCTTTTAAGTTTATCTTGAGGCCTGTGGTTTCTCAGGAGAGGGCAGAAGGGCAAGTCACTCTGTGATGGGCTAGTCACTAGGGGTCTAAAAATGTTGAGTTGGGATCTCTCACTAACTGCCAAATGATGTTAAAGATGATATGGAAACACCTTGTCATATCAGGAGGGCTCCCAGTAAATACTGAAGGCCACGGTTTATTGAAGCATCATCTTAAGTAACCATCCAAAAGCGGGGGCAGGAGGGGGGGATGGGGGGCAGGAGCGGTTGCAGAATAAAGGGCTGAATAGAAAATACTTCCAGTAATCCTAGAGACATGTACTCAAGTCCTCAGACACTCCATGTCAGCATATGTCACTAGCCTTCAGGGTGGGTGTAGACTCACTAAGGCCCAGGGCTTTTGTTATACAAAATAGGAGCCATTCCCAAGGAGCCCAGGCCATTCAGAGGTAATCAGCCAGCATCTAAATGACAATAGAAGTTCTGAGCTCCTAGAATTCCTGGCTGGGAAGAGCCTGTTTCTAGAAAATTACATGGGATCCAACATTAGCCCTGTACTTCTTGCTGCTTTCATGTGTCATATAAACACCTGCTAGTGGGGTGATCTCCCTAACCCATCTGAAATAATATATTAACTCCAATTATTCTAACTGCTAACTTTGAGCACTTTACTTGTTTGATCTTCTACCTCATCTGCCCAGAAAGGGCTTATCTCTTGTTGGGGTTTGAGTAAGAATGGCCCCAATAGGTTCATACATTATAATGCTTAGTCATCAGGGAGTACACTACTAGAGAAGGATTAGGAACTGTGGCCTTGTTGGAGTAGGCAGGGCCTTGTTGGAGGAACTGTGCTACTGGTATAGGGCTTTCAGATTTCAATACTTCAAGACAGGCCCAGTGGCTCTCTCTTCCTGTTGCCTGTGGATCTGGATGTAGAAATTTCAGCTTCTTCTCCAGCACCATGCTCTGTGTGCCTCCATACTTTCCCCCATGCTGATAATGGGCAAAACCTATGAAACTGTAAGCAAGCCCTAATTAAATATTTTCCTTTATAAGAGTTTCCATGGTCATGGTGTTTCATTACAGCAATGGAATATTGACTAAGAGATCTCTACATATCGGTTTAGTTTTTGGAGAGCCAGTGTTGAAAAAAGAACTGTAACCACATTATTGTAAATTGGTGCTTTCGAACAATAACTGGCATTCTTGGTTGTCTAGTAATTCTCTTTGTTTGCCAGAGTCAGTTCACTTTCCAGTTCCCTTCCAGGATAATTCTAGATTTCTATTCATGCTCTCATCTTAGCACTTCCCCAATACTTCCTGGTTCTATGACTGAACCCATCTAGTGAGATGCTCTTCCATGAGATGTGTGTCATGGAACCCGAGCAGTCCAACCAGGACTCACACACAGAAAAGCTCAAAGCCCAGAAGAGGTTCCCTTCCCCAAAGAGCCCATGATTAGAAAAGCCCCATGCTCAGTTTAATGCTGTCTTAAAATTCTTAAAAATTGTCACCAGGAGCTCCATATTCATGCTGTGCAGTGTCTGTGCAAACACACAGCTGGAGCAACCTCCTACCACAGGAATGCGGCATTCTTACACCAAAGATTGAGGCTTTTTATTGTTCTCAAGACAAATTGTTTCTTCCAAGCTTTTAGAAGTCATTAGTCTGTTTCCTGCAGCATATAATTTACCCATTTTATTTATTTATTTTTTTGTTACAGCTTGTTTGCAAAGTTAAACATCATCACTACCTGATTCCACAAAGCACAAGCCTGAACCACCAGCTGTCACTCCAGCTCTTCCTTCCCACTGACCCCTGACAATTGCCCGTCTACTTCCTCACCCTATGGATTTGCTTATGCTGTAAGATGAATTTTAATTATATGATACATGTGATCCCTCGTATCTGACGTCTTTCACTTCTTTTGAGGCCAGTGGTGAAGTACATCCTGTTTTTAAGGCCCAGGTGAATTCCCACTTTCGTTCCTTGGGACCCTTTGTCCCTGGGTTGATTTTACTTTCCATCACTTCTTCCCTAGATCCCCTCAATGTGTCATTTTCTTTAAATCCACTATGATCTTTACAACAAAACTCTTTCAATGCTAGAAGCCTTCCTGTCCCTTGTTCTCTCCTGATACTAGGCAACCTTCTCAGTTCTCTCGGCCTCTGCTATCCCACTGACTCTCTAGCCTTCACTGGTCTAGCTTCTTCCAAGTGCCTGGTGGACACTTTAGCTGACTGAGGATGCTTTCTGCCCTTGACTCTCTGGAAAACGTATCCTAGGTATGACTTGCTGGTTGACACTCCCTTGGACTCAGGTCTTCTTTTCACCCCTCTGAACATCCTTCTCATAATTTTTTTTAAAGTGTCTTTGTTTCCTGTGATCCCTTGAGTACTTCATTACTCTTTATAAAACTCTCTACCTGTTTGACTTTTTCTTCCCAATTGATTTTAAACTAGAATCATCCTCCAAATTGCAGTATCATGTTCTGTTAAAGTTTACCAAGTTTCTGTTTCTAGATACCAAGATCAAGCTGTGTCCTACTCTAAGTAACCTTATATTGTTTAAAACGGTGTTTTTCTAGGCTCTGTCTGGACCAGAGAGACTGTTTTATAAGCATCTTTTACTCCATTTTGATTACCAATGCAGAAGTAGGATGGCTGTATACCTTTGTGAACACATAAACACTGCCACCTGCCCAGAACCTCCCACAATACACAGACTTATCAGTAGCACATTCTTAAAAGAAGAAAGAGTGCCACCCTCTAAATACATCAAATGGATACATGGATGGGTTCAAATCCTATCAGGAGCTTACAAAACACACCAGACTGAGGAAAGGGGGCCACACACTCCTCTGGAGCTTGTGGAGAGAAGGAAGAGACCTAATGCTGCCTGCTACATAATGGACCAGCTTCTTTAAGATGGTTTGGTTTTAGAGGCCAGATGGAGCAGCCTAGGAGAAAATAAACCACACCCCTGCAGCCTGTTCTTTAGAAGAAAGAACTAACAAGCCCCTGCTAGGATGGATTATGGCACTCAGACCTAGAAGGGAAAAGCAAGTCCAGCCTCCCACCTTTACTGTCCAGGGCGAAGGCAGTTTTATACTATGGTCCCTCCTAGTGCCTGTCTCCTTACCATAAGTCACTTAGATTGGGTCACATGTGGTACAAATATTTTCCACGCCCTTGAAAACATGTGAGAGCCTGAAATATCTTTTCTAGGAATTTCAAGGTGCTCTCTCTCTCTCTCTCTCTCTCTCTCTCTCTCTATATATATATATATATATATATATATATATATCCCTCCTTCCTCCTTCCTCCTTCCCTCTCTCCCTCTTACCTCCTTAAGGATCCCTGCCGTGTTATACATGGCAGTTATATCTTATAAAAAAGCCCCTTTTGGGGATTTGAAGAGAAAGTTCCCTGTCCCTTCAAAGCCCTGCCATGTTGCCATAAGTGTGATGTTCTACTTTTGCTAATGTTCGCTCACTTTAAAGCTGAACCAAAAGCCCTTCATATCATAAGACTTGCCTCCCCAAATAGGTAATCCCATGTCAGTTTCTTCCCACAAACCTGCCAATTTTCTCTGTCTTGTTCTAAGCTATAACACGGAGGGCTGGAGAGATGGCTCAGTTGTTAAAAGCTAGGCTCACAACCAAAAATATAAGTTATAACATGGAGATGATACTGACCACACCATTCTGTCATCTGACCACTTGGTATATATGCTAAGGGACCAGCAGGAAAAGAACCCCCCAACTGTCCCAGGGACTTCAGGTTAGCGTTGTCCCCACCATTGATGGAGATTATTCAAATTGCCATCTGCTGGTCCACTCATTTGACCAACTAGATCTCCCAGCCATTTGTCCACTAGTTTTCCCATCTAGAGCAAGTCCTGCTCTTCATTTCCAGTGCCCCCTGTTGCTGCATCTCGGCTTGATCTGATCCAAAGCCTTGGCTCAAATCTGTGACTATGATTTGACCCTGCAGTAGCATCTCCAGAAGACTTCTCTTAGGGCTAGTGGTCTGAGTCCTCCACAAGATTTGTTGTTGTTGTTGTTTTTGTTTTTGTTTGTTGCTGAGACAGGGTTTTTCTGTGTAACAACTCTGACTGACCTGGAACTAGCTTTGTAGACCAGGCCTGCTTCGAACTCAGAGAGATCCACCTGTCTCTGGGATTAAAGAGATACACCACCACCTCCCCAGCCACAAGGTTCTCATAGTATGCCTAGCTTCCTGCTTTCATGTCTCAGGTGTCTTTGCACTCTTTGCACTCTTTGGCAGCCCCTTTAATCCTCTATAACCTACATATATCCACATATGTAGATGTATTTACTGTGTGACCTGTAACATGAGATCTGAAAGCTAACAATAGTAGCTAAAATTAGAGTAAAAGGACCTATAATTACTTTAGCCAACTTAGCAAAACATCAGTGCCATTTGAAAAATTCCTGCCAATTAAACTAATGTACTTTGTGAATTTATTGTTATCCAATGGCCTTCGACATTGTAGAAAGACACGATGTGTTCATCTGTGTGGGCTGCTCACAAATCTAGATGTGCCTTCTTTGCTGAGTTTCAGATTTGTATGCAAATGTCTGCTGAAACTATCTTTATCTAGAGGTCTACAAGTTGTTTAACACCCTAAAGTATGTTTCTAATAAAACTTGAGCCTGTGTTATTAGTCAGATCTCATAGCCTCAGCAAGGCCATGATGCCGCCCTGCTTCTCTCTGTAGGACACAGACTTAGAGGCAGTCTGTGCTGTGACTTGACAGCTCTCAGGACCCAATAAACAGCTCCTGGGTTAACTTGTTTCTGTTTGTGTTCTGTCACTGTCATGGAAGACTGAGTGAAAATCCACACTTTAAGACTCATTCTTAAAGGGACAGTGCAGGTTATCATACTACTCTGGACAAACTGAAATCTGAGGCTAGAAAACCTGGGCTTATATTGTGGCTGCATCATTTCCTAACAATGTTACAGACAAATGATTTGTGTGCTGGTGCCTTAGTTTCTTCATCTGTAAAATGGGGTTGCTTTGAAAATTGCATAAGTTAGTAATATATAGTTTTTAGAAACATGTCTGGCGCAAGGTAAGTAGACAATGAAAATTTGAGTATTGTCACAATTTTTTTTTTTGGCCAAAGTTTGACCTCCCCTCAGTCCTAGTGTGTTGTCTTCCCCGATGAGTCATGCAAGAAGATCCTTTTGAAGCCAAGATGAATCCTAGAATGTAAGTTATCTAGACATGACCCATATTTTTGGATGATCCAAGGTAAGCTGTTGGAGATAGTCAGGTCATCTGGAATGATCCTGTCCAGCCTCCATCAGAAGGGAAGGGAACAGAATCCTCAGGAGTCTCCCCATAGCGGTGCGTGAGAACTGAGTTGGCAATGATGGGTTGAGTCTAAATCAGTTTCTAACTGATCCTGAAGTTCTTCCAAAGCCCTCAGCACTTGGTGATTTTCCAAACAGTGTCTGATATAACTTGGCCTAACTAGGAGTGGGGGAGGTAACTGGTCAGTAGCCTATGACCTAACTCTGTGGGGTGTGTGTGTGTGTGTGTGAGAGAGAGAGAGAGAGAGAGAGAGAGAGAGAGAGAGAGAGAGAGAGAGAGGGAGGGAGAGGAAGAAAGAAAGAGAGAAAGAGACTGTTTCAGCTGTCCGTGGCCTAACTGTGTGGGAATGATATCCATTGTGTTGACTTGTTAGCTCAATCATCATACACATGCAAACACACACACACACACACACACACAATATTTTAAAGTATTCCAGCTCCTTGCAAAAATTAAAACTAAACACTATTTCATGAAGATTTTTAGTTGCACAATTATCTGGCATTATATGGTTAAATATATTTCTTCTATGGGTCTTGATCAAGAAAGATTGCAATCCACTCACTGAAAGCATGAAGCAAAAAACTTTTGGTGATTAACCAATCCATAGGGCCAACCGGAAGAAAGTCAGACCAGAGTCCTATACGTGGAGGCAGTTAGTTATGCATGGGACCATGGGAGGCTCTCAGCAACAACACCATGTGATTGACATGCATCAAAGCTGTCAGTGGAGAGGACACTGGAGGGGCCCTCCTCTGTCTGACCATGGTAAGTAGATCTGGCTCCTTTGAGCTCAGCTAGTTATCGGGACCCGCTGGGATGTGGACAAGCCAGAAGAAGCATCCTTAGAAGGTGGCCTGCTCAGCAGGGCTGTGGCAAAGGTGAGATGAAAATATCTCTGCCTTCAGCTAGGACAGTGGGTTCCCCTAGGCCTAATTGAAGAAAACTGGATATTCAAAACTGGGCCACAGAGTCTTTCTAATAAAAGTCCTGCTGTGAAAGAAGGAGTCAATGACAGAGAAGCCCACACATCAGCTGAGAAAGACTACAGGTAGGAATGGATTAGAAACTTGGTAACTGTGCTTGAGAACTGGGTCCTATAGAGTGACATGTGTGTGACTCCTGATGCTTTAATAACCTTAAAATTTCTACTATTAAAACTGCAAATATATTAATTTTTTTATTTTTCATTACTAAGTCTGAACAAAGAAATCCCTGTTTAGAACGAAATTTCCTTCTTTCCAATATACTGCAAGGGTTAATTAAACAAGTACTGGCTATGACAGCACAGGTTTCTGTCCCACAAATCCTATGAAGAAGCCTTGTAAGTCATGGACTACAGAGAGGAAGGATAGTTTCTGTTAGTCTTACCAAAAGTATTCCAAGATATACACTGGCTTTGTTGGTAGAGTCCCAAATCTCACAGTCATGTTCAAACACAGCTTCTGTCTTATCTCTAATAGGTCCTCAACTGGTCCCATAAATCTTATTATACAAGATGTTGTGTGCTCAAACCTTGGGGAAAAGCTCCCATTAATGGAGGAGTTTGATGCCCCTCTCCCTGCTTGAATCTAGCCCAACCTTGTTGACTTACAGCAGAAGTAATAGCAAGAACTTGAGGAGTAGGTCAGGAAACGCTATACTACTTGTGCTATTTCTAATGGGATGGTTGTTCTGGGGGCAGTCACTTCTATCAGAAGCATGGCACTGGAAAGGGCATTTGGAAGTGTGACCCTCAGCCACCCAAGCCCTGGCTGGTACCCTGCTCTGACTTTCCACTAAGAGAATCATCTGGGTTGTCCAACTTGCCCAACTACAGCCCAACCCAAATTGGACTTTAACCATATAAGAGAATGCAGGGTGGCCCACCCCACATTCTAACCCAGAAAACTGTGAGGAGAAATAAATGGCGGTCTTAAACTGCTACATTTTATGATAATGTGTTACAGAATGGTTGAAACAAAACAAGGTTAATGTGATTAATGAGAAAAGACTGACAGAAACAACCATTTTCACTGCAGACAAACTGTTCTGCCAGGATGTGAACGCTGAGGACAAAGCCGTGTCTGTGACATTCCTTTCTATGACTCATAGAAGGTACCAAGTAAGTCTATAAGTAAACAGTGCCCATATAAAATTTGAAAATTGTGCATTGACTTTGTAATGTCAATTAAATTGTCAGTACTTTTAAAAATCACATAGATGCAAGATTACCAGGGTTCTTTGATTTGTTTCAGGTGAATTTTTCTAGTTAAAGGAAAATCAAGTGCATCAGTTATTGCTTTTTTTCTAACTACAGAGACATCAGCAAAAGAACATGTGTGAGCTTGTCCTGGTTTATCTGGCGTCACGATGGCAGAACTCTGAGACTAGCTATTCTGTAAGGAGATTTGTTTGACTCACGGTACTTGTGTCCTCTTGAGAGCCATCTGGTTACATCAAAGGCTATTGGAGAAATGAGAAAGGTTATTGTGTGTAGAAAGGGTGAACTAGATTCATAACAACTCACTCCTGCAAGAGCTACCTCACTTAATGAGATCAGCACGAATCGTGGCCGTGGGAGGTGTCTCAGCACCTTTTTACCTTGCATTGGGCTTCATATTTTCAGGGTTTTACTTCCTCAACACTGCCACACTGGTAGGAGGGGGTGAGATCTTAACACATAGAGCTTTCATACTCATGTAAGGTAAAGAGTAGGAACAATACTAGCTCGCCAAATCCACTTCTCTGAGGTATGTTTACCTTCCTTTTTAAGCTATAGTCAATTGCTTCTTTTTTCACATTTTTTTGTTAATTTATTTTTCATATTCCAATCCCAGTTCTCCCTCCCTCCTCTCCTCCTGCTCCTCCCACTCCCCCCTCCTTCTATCTGCTCCACGGAAAGGGTAAGGCCTCATGGTTCTTTTTTTCAACAGACTCCCTTTGTCCAGGTTTAAGGACCACAGCATTAATAGATTACTGGTACAAGCCATGTTGGGAAACACACATACACACACAGGAGAGGAGAGAGAGAGAGAGAGAGAGAGAGAGAGAGAGAGAGAGAGAGAGAGAGAGAGAGAGAGAGAGAGAGAGAGAGAAGAGAGAGATGAGGAGAGATGAGAGAGAAAGAGATTTCAGTCCAACTTTATAAGAAGATTACAGCAAGCTTGCAAAATGAAGCAAAGTGTCAAGCATCACATCTCCAAGCTCATGGAGCACTTAAAAGAACAAAGAACGATATTTCCAGAAGCACAAGACGGACTCTTAGTCCCCATGTGAAAGGGCATGGTTCTGAAACTACTGGGAGTTAAGAGTGAAAAGGGAGTGTCTCAGAATGTGACTGCAGTCTGCCTTTCTAGCAAGTTCATCCTAGGAACTAAACCCTAGGATAATTTGCATTTGTGCAGAGCAATGTGTCCACGCACAACACTGGACATGATGCACAAATACCAAGATCATTTAGAATGACTGGAAAACAGCTAGCAATCACTCAGTGAAGACATTTCGAGAATGGGAGTAGGGGTGGGGAGGTAATCTTACCTGGTGTGCAATGATAGTCTTGTTTGTGTCCATACATTTCCTTCCTAGTGAGGTAACAATAGTTATGCTTGCAAGGGTTTGGTGACATAGCATTGAACCCTCTTCTCTAATGTGACCTTATCTAAACCCCTCCACTGTTTCATACCTTGCCTCAAGAGTATACTCCAGGGTCTCCTGCTTCTATTGTTCCTTTGCCTCCACACTGGTTGGAGAAAGAGAAAGATGAAGTACGGCCACCATTGTCAATTTAACTCATACAGAACCTGGAAGGAGAGGTAGAAGCTGCTCCTCCCCCATGCCATTCACCTCCTCAGAAGATCCATCTATGTGATGCCAAGCAGCAGAAAGTCAGGCCTCCTTTTGTCCTAGGAACTAGTTCTGGGGAGCCCTTCTCCTTTGGCTGAGGGAATGGGGTCATAGTCGCTCCTCCACATCCCCAGGAAAAGGTAATTTTCCACCTTGAAATTGAATCCTAATATTTTAGAAAGCTCCATTCATTTTATGTGTGCTGTAGTAGGGAAGCAATGGGGAACCACTACCACTGGGAAGAGTCTGGAAACTCCTTGGGTTCAGTATAGCCTTTCCCTGATGTCCCTCATTTAATGACAGCAAAAAAAAAAAAAAAAAAAAAACCTCTGTGCTGCCTTCTCTTACATATTTCTGTTTCTTTATGGGCCTCTTTGGCTTCCACTTCCAGACGGTGGCCTTCTTAAGGAACACATATGTCATACCATCCTTTAAAAAGTAGATACATATTTCAGTGAGCAAATTCAATTTGAGAGTAGGATTTCACTTTCCCTAATGTCTTTACTTCCAGTACAGTTTTTATGATGTTAAGTTCTAAAAGACTGAACTGCACAAGTACTCCTAAACGTGTTGAAATGTGAATTGAGAGGAGTGCCTATAGGAAAGTGAAGGTGGTATAGCCCAGAAGCAGAAATAGTAGCTTTGCTTGATCTTTCTAGAGTCCAGGTATCTGAATGAAAAATTGGGCCTGTGTCCAACCAGACATCCATCCATTAAAAACTGACTATAATGACAATATATGCCAATATCCAAGATTGATTTTTTTCAAAGATATGTATTTCATGTGTTGAATAGTCTATAAATTCTGAAGGGTCTTCCAAGAAGTCTTTTGAAAAGTTTATTGTTTGATTTTTTAACTGAAACCTTCATACACACACACACACAGACACACACACACTTATATGTGGCATGTATATGACATATGTAGTATACACTAAAAATTACTGAAAAGCTTACTGAGTATTTTTGCAAAATCAGCACTGAACAAAGCAGAATCCAACTCAACCACTTCCTCAGATCAGACAACCTTCAAAAGCCACCATCCTATCTCCTAGCATTGTAGATTATTTTAATTTTTTCTTGCTCTGTTGTGGTTTTAAGAGATGAAGTCTTTCTATGTTGCTCAGGCTAGTCTTGAAATCCTACCAGAATCAATCTATTCTCCTTTTGTGCAAGTAGGAGTATAGGCACCCACCACCATGACCCATAATACCGCCTGTTCTGGAACTTTATAGAAAGAGACACAGACATGACATGTTCTTTTGTCTCTTTACTATGTCTGTGAAATTAATGCATTTCACCAGATCTATGCCGATGAATCAAACTTTGTTTATTTCTCTATTAGTACCCTGAACTGATTTATCATAAATCATACAGTTTAATGGAGAATTGAAGTATAGATCAGAACCCATTCTGTTGAAAATCTTGAGCACGTACTAAGCTTTAGGTTGGAATATGAGTTTACTGTAATCCTGATCTCTCATGGTAGAGAATATGATTAGCAGCTACTTCCTCTGAAAGAAAAAACTAATGCTCCAAAAATGCACTAGTGGTCTTACCTCTACCATGTTAATGACCTTCTTCAAGTCGCTAAGTCTTTTGGCCAGTGACCACTGGGTCTAGCACTAAAATTGTCAGTGGTCCCTATTATGACCAGGAAAAGATCCAGCTCATAAATTTGACTAGCAATTAACAATTAACAATTTCTGGTTAACTCTGACTTCTGTAAGAAACAGCTCAGATATTTACTTCTTAATCATGGAATAGTGTAATACTGGCATTCTGAACTTCTAAAATATTCTAGGAGTTCTGTTTCCTTCCCTTTTTTGTTTCTTCCTATACACAAACTCTAAGTTGATTACAATGGGGAAAGACACCAGCCTGGCCTACACATCAAGACCCTGTCTCTTAAAAAGTTAAATCAAAGCCAGGCAACGCCTTTAATCCCAGCACTCGGGAGGCAGAGGCAGGTGGATCTCTGTGAGTTCAAGGCCAGCCTGGACCGACAGCCTCCAAAACAATACAGAGATCTATTGTGTTAGAAGTCAGAATGATGGTTGCCTTGGAAGGTTGAGTCTGGAAGGCCAAGGAGTTCTGTAGAACTGCAATGTTTCTAATCTGGTTGTACTTCTCTAAGTGTTTACAAAGAAGTTCACCAAGCACTGTGTATGCATTAAACACCTTATTGTTACCATTTATGCTAGATATGTCACATATGTTACAATATGCTATATGTAATATATTTTAGTAAGAAATAATTACTTATAATATAGTAGTAAAATTATATGTTCCTCATTGATGGATCCCTCAGCATTCAGGGACCCCAACTAATGAATTACATCTCAAATATTTTTTGGAAAAATAACCATTTTGGGTTTACTTATGTGTTGTTAATTAGACAATAAGATTAAAACACTGTTGCACAAATGGGTTTTTAATAGGTATATGCATAACAAGATGCATCTCCTGTCTATCTGACCTCTTCCTATCTTTTATCATGGCAGAATATACATCATAAAGTGGTTGGTATAGTTTGGGATTGAATAATGTCTGGAAGTTGTGAGAAGATATAGTATTATTTGGTTTCAACCTTGTTTCTTGGTGTACAGTTCTAAGAACCTTCTGGAATCTAGAGCCTTCCTTTTATGCTCATGAGATAAGAGGGAGTTTGGGGTCCTTTTATAGCTTCAGGATTAAGGTTTGTTGCAAGAATACCAGGCATGATTAGAGGATTAGGAGTCCCCAATCTCCAAGGTGTGGAGAAGGGCTGACAGTGGAGTTCCTCATCAACAATGGTCACTTATTTAGTCAACCATGCCCAAGTGATAAATTCTACATAAAACCCAAAGGGACTGTGTTTAGGAAACTTCTGGATAGCTAAACAAGTTAGGTTGCTAGAGAGGTAGTAACTAGAGATGGCATGAGAACCCTGAACTCGTTCCAAAATACTTCCCACCTTCTCTTGAGTGGGTTATCTGCATCCTTTGTTATATCCTTTAGCAATGGGTGGATAAATGCTAGCTGTTTCCATGGGTTCTCTAGCAAATTAACCAAATGCAAGGAAGGGGCACTGAAAGGTTAGGCTTACAGCATTGATCTGCAGTAAAGGGCATCGTTTCTGTATTAGCTGTAATTGGTGTCCAGACTCAGAGGCAACCTTGTAGGACTGAGTTCTCAGTCCATGAAACTGGATGGTCTTTCCTGGTAGAAAGTACAGCAACTGATCTGAGTTGCCTGACACTCAGTGGGTGCCCAGTGGAGAGGTAAATAGTTGCTGCTGGTAAGAAATTACTATATATTTTGGTGACCAGAAGTGAAGTGTTCTGCCGGGCGTTGGTGGCACATGCCTTTAATCCCAGCACTCGGGAGGCAGAGGCAGGCGGATCTCTGTGAGTTCGAGGCCAGCCTGGTCTACAGAGTAAGTTCCAGGACAGCCTCCAAAACAATACAGAGAAACCCTGTCTCGAAAAAACAAACAAACAAACAAACAAAAAGAAGTGAAGTGTTCTACATTGAAGGTACTATGAGAGAATGGAAGCTAGGAAACTCACTTGGATCTTTCATATAACCACAGAGGAATAAAACAAGCCTTTCCTGATGCTACTCAGCAGCTGAGGCTACTACATGCTCAAAGAACAAGTGCAGCACTTGACAATTGGCTCCAAAATCTCAATGAGCAACAACAAACGCTAGGGTCCCAACGCACTGTTTCCATTGTGCTTCTCTTTGACTCCTTATGGTGACACCAATAAGGCACAATCACCATGTGTGCATCTAACATCGTAAAACTATTGTTTTACCACTGACTCCATCACCTTGATGTGATTAGAATCATATTCATAGGTTGTCATGAACATAGTTCTGTGTATTGTTGCCGATGTTTCTGTTGTGTCACAAAGTGTGCCCCTGACTTAGCAGCTTTGGTGATGGTATTTTGCTTTCATTTTGTATTTCAGGAGACTACCAATCTGGGCTTAGAAGTTACCTCTGAGGATCTCTGAGTGATTGCAATCAGCTGTTAGCTGGGCAATAATCATTTGAAGGCTTGGTTGAGCTGAGTATCTGGGGTGCTTCACGGTGATAGCTGACAGTAGCTGGTCAACACTATTGGAGGAGCTCAGCTAGGGCTGGTTTCTGGAGTACCTGCCTGTGATTCTCCAGCACATTGATCAGGGGTTTTCTTACATGGTATCTACATAGCACCTTCCCCAATGTTGACAGTGCAGTGAGAGTTCAAGGAGAGAAACTGACTTTGCCTTAGAAGTAACATGGTATTGTTCCTGTGGCATTCTTTTGGTTACATGAAGGTCATAAGCCCAGCCAAACTGAAAGAGAGAGGATTAGACCTTACCTCTTGATGGGAAGGCTGTCAAAGAACTTCTGGCCATTTAAAAAATTTGTCACTTCATGAGACAATTGCAATAATCAGAATACACTTATGAATGGTCTTCATTATGTTTTCTGAGTCTGTACCTAGAATCTTACATGTGTTGGTGGGTACACAAATAAGATAATAAAATTACACCACTGCATTTATTATCAAAGAAATCACAGATGCTCCAATTTTTAAAAAAAACAGTTTTTATGAGCCTTGTTCTTCTAAATATGTACCAGAGGCCTTGTTATCTCCTGTTATACTACAAGTCATGGAACCCTAGAAGGTTCATAAGTCCCTATCTGTGAACTTTCAAGACAAATTTTAATTTATTTTTTATGGCAATGTGTCCAATACTTGCAAATATATTGCTGAGAGCTTGGGGTTTTAAAGAGTTCCAGTGACTTCTGTAACAAGTGCTTAGATTCTTGGAGATTCCCTCTGGCATCCTATCACTGTCTTGGGATATTCTAATCTAGATGTTTGGCCTGAGCATTGTTTTAAGACCAAAGGAATGGGCCCATATTTATGGGTTCTGTGGCTTAAAGTTCAGTTATCTGAAATTTTAAACTGTTCAGAAAAAAATATTTGTGCTGAACAAATTCAAACTTTTAAAAATCATTATTCCTTAACAATTGACTGTAGCAACCACTTACACAGCATCTATATTTTATTAGGAATTGTAAGTAATCTAGAGATGATTTAACATACATGGGAGAATGTATGTAAACTCTGCAAATACACAATTTCATGTAAAGAACTTGAGTATCCAGAGATTTGAGTATCCATAGGAGGTCTAGAAATCAATCCTGGTGTATGATGATGTATGACTACTTACTGCTCTTCTGATTAATGAAATGAGAATGAACAATCTTTAGAACTGAAACAGAGCTGTACTCCTGGATAAGACCAGGAAATCATATTCTGGGACATAGTATCTTTATCATTTGTCTGGCTGAAAGAACTGAGAATTAATACGGATTAGAATGGGAAGCTAAAGCAGCTACAGTTTCAAGGGCTCAAGGGAACAGACAGAAACTCAATACGATCCTGTGTACATTAAAAGGACACCTTATTAAGAATGTGATAGAAAGCTCTCGGAACAAATGTTAAGATGGCTTTTATCTAAGTAAACTCACCTGGCTGTAAAGACAGGATGACTTGACACAACCATGGGTACCATGTGATGGCTGGGAGTCAGTAATATTGATTTCAAGTGGGGAAGCTCACAAGAAGACTAGAAGATTGCAGATGAAGGATTTGTCTAATCTTACTCTCAGACTTAATCCACTTCCTTTGAAGTACATACTCAGGGCTATTTTATCTTTTCTTTCTTACCCTTTATCATTCGTGTAGTCTTGAAAATTCTGGTGCAACCATGTAATTTGTTGTTTTGAACTCTAGATGGCAAGTTCCATGATAGCAAGATCTGGCACTGTTTCTAACATATGCATGTGTATATTGTCCACTCAACAAATCTGACCTATGAACTAAGGATGATTTTACATGTTTGAAAAGTCGCAAACTAAAAATGGTGTTCATAAGGTGGAAATTCCTCAAAATTGCAATTTTGGTGTTCATATAGAAAATGTTATTGGGATACCTGTTTTTAGACTAGGGCAACAACATTAGTTAGTAAGTTGAGAATGTAGTCATGTGTGTCACAAACGCCTACAGCTGATAAATACTTTCAGCAAAGTGGCAGGATACAAGATCAACTCAAGAAAATCATTAGCCCTACTATATACAGATGATAAAAGGGCTGAGAAAGAAATCAGAGAAACATTGCCCTTTACAATAGCCACAAACAACATAAAATACCTTGGAGTAATGCTAACCAAACAAGTGAAAGACCTGTATCACAAGAACTTTGGGTCTTTAAAGAAAGAAATTAAAGAAGACACCAGAAGATGGAAAGATCTCCCATGCTCTTGGATAGGTAGGATAAACATAGTAAAAATGGAGATCATGCCAAAAGCAATCTACAGATTCAATGCAATCCCCATTGAAATCCCAGCACAATTCTTCATAGACCTTGAAAGAACAATAATCAACTTTGTATAGAAAAACAAAAGACCCAGGATTACCCAAAACAACCCTGTTCAACATTGCAACATCTGGAGGCATCACCATCCCTGACTTCAAGCTCTATTACAGAGCTATAGTCCTGAAAACAGCTTGGTATTGGCACAAAAATAGACAGATAGACCAATGGAATCGAATTGAACACCCATACATTAACCCATACACGTATGAACACGTGAACTTTGACAAAAAAGCTAAAATTATACAATGGAAAAATGAGAGCACCTTCAACAAATGGTGCAAGGATAACTGGATATTGGCAAGTAGAAGACTGCAGATAGATCCATGTCTATCACCATGCACAAAATTTAAATCTGAATGCATCAAAGACCTCAACATAAATCTAACCACAATGAACCTGTTGGAAGAGAAAGTGGAAGGCACCATTGAACTAATTGGCACAGGAGACCACTTCCTGAACATAACTGCAGTAGCACAGACACTAAGATCGACAATTAATAAATGGCACCTCCTGAAACTGAGACGCTTCTGTAAGGCAAAGGACACAATCAGCAAGACAAAAAGGCAACCTACAGATTGGGAAAAGATATCCACATCTGACAGAGGGCTGATCTCCAAAATTTACAAAGAACTCCAGAAGCAAGTCTTCAAAACACCAAAGGATCTAATCAAAATGTGGGGTACAGAACTAAATAAAGAATTCTCAATAGAGGAGTCTAAAATCACTGAGAGACACTTAAGAAAGTGCTCAACATCCCTAACCATCTGGGAAATGCAAATCAAAACAACTCTGAAATACCATCTCACTCCTGTCAGAATGGCTAAAATCAAAAACTCCAATGACAGTTTATGTTGGAGAGGATGTAGAGAAAGGGGAACACTCCTCCACTGCTGGTGGGAATGTTGACTTGTACAACCACTTGGAAATCAGTATGGAGATTCCTCAGGAAAATGGGAATCAGTCTACCATAAGACCCAACAATTCTACTCTTAGGCATATACCCAATAGATGCCCATTCATTCAACAAGGATGTCTGTTCCACTATGTTCATAGCAGCATTATTTGTAATAGCCAGAACCTGGAAGCAACCTAGATGCCCCTCAACTGAAGAGTGGATAGAGAAAATGTGGTACATTTACACAATGGAAAAAAACATGGAAACTTGATATTTGCAGGCAAATGGATGGCACTAGAAGAAACCATCCTGAGTGAGGTAACCCAGTCACAAAAAGAGAAACATGGTATGTATTCACTCATTTGTGGATTTTAGACATGAATCAGGGGAATGCCAGCATACAATCCCACTGCCAGAGAGTCTAGGAAACTGAACCTTCATCCAGCAACTGATGAAAGCAGAGGCAGAAAGCCACAGACAAACACTGAACTGAATGCCTGGAACCCAGTGTCAGAAAGAGAGAACTGATGGACAAAGGAGTTAAGACTGGGCTGGTTTAACCCACAGAAACAGTTGAACTTAACAAGGGGGAATGCTTGGACTCCAGATTGATGGCTATCTGGAAAGCATTGGACTGACCCAGACCCCCTGAATGTGGGTGTCAGTGAGGAGGCCTAGGTAATCTATGGGGCCTTGGGTAGTATTTATCCCAGGCATACAAATAGACTTTGAATGCCCATGCCACAATATGGGATGCTCTCTCAGCTGGGACTCTTGGGAGAGGGCCTAGGCCCTGCACTGGATGATGTGACAGTCACTGGGGATCCACTATGGAGGGCCTCATCCTCCCTGGGGATCAGAGTGAAGATTAGGTGGGAGAATGGGGGACCTGATGGGGAGGGCAGGGGAGGAGGGAGGGAGAGAGAACTGGGATTGACATGTGAAACAAGCTTGTTTCTAACTTAAATAATAAAAAAATTAAAGGGAATAAAAAGACAAACAGAGACAAAAAACCCCTACAGTGTGAAGGAATGCTGGAATTAGAAAAGGAGAGTAAATGATCAGGAACTACAGATGTAAGCATAACCAACAGACTGTAAGAATTGGAAGAAAGAATCTCAGGCGTTGAAGATTCACTAGGAGAAATAGATTCATTGACCAAAGAAAATCTTAAGTCCAACAAATCCATAACACAAAATATCCAGGAAATATGGGACACCATGAAAAGGTCAAATCCAAGAATAATACGAATAGAAGAAGAGGAAGAAACACAACTCAAAGGTACAGAAAACATATTCAACAAAATCATAGAAGAAAACTTTCCCAACCTAAAGAAAGACATGCCAATGGAAATACAAGAAGCTTACAGAACACCAAATAGAGTGGACCATAAAACAAGTCCCCTTGCCACATAATAATCAAAACCCCAAACATAGAGAATAAAAAAAGAATTTTAAGGGCATCAAAGGAAAAAGATCAAGTAATATATAAAGACAAACCTATCAGAATCACACCTGACTTCTCCATGGAAACTCTGAAAGCCTGAAGGTCTTGGATAGATGTTCTACAAACACTAAGATGCCAGCCCAGACTACTATACCCAGCAAAACTTTCAATAACTATAAATGGAGAAAACAAGATATTTCATGACAAAACCAGATTTAAACAATACATATCCACTAATCCAGCCCTACAGAAAGTACTGGAAGGAAACCTTCAACCTAAGGAAGGTAATCACACTCACAAAAACAATAGTTGCAATAGATAATGCAACTTTACCAAAAGTCAGAAGAAAAAGCGGGGTAAATCCACAAACACCAACAACAACAACAAATCAAAAACAAACAAGAATTAACATTCAGTGTTCCTTAATCTCCCTCAGTATTAATGGTCTTAATTTGCCTATAAAAAGACACAGGCAAACATAATGGATAAGGACAGAATCTATCCTTCTGTTGCATACAAGAAACACACCTCAATTTCAAAGACAGACATTACCTCAGAGTAAAGGATTAGGATAAGATTTTCCAATCAAATGGATCCAAGAATCAAACTGGTGTAGATGTCCTAGTATTGAACAAATTATAATTTAAACTAAAATCAATCAAAAGAGATGAAGAAGGTCATTTCATATTTATCACAGGAAAAATCCATCAAGAAGTCTCAATTCTGAACATCCATGCTCCAAATACAAAGGCACCCACATTTGTTAAAGAAACATTATTAAAACTCAAATCACACATAAGACCTCACACAGTTATAGTGGAAGACTTCAACATCCCACTCTCACCACTAGACAAGACCACCAAACAGAAATTTAACAAAGAAACAAAGGAACTAAGAGAAATTATGACCCAATTGGGTTTAACAGACATCTATAGAACATTCCATCCAAACACAAAAGAATATACCTTCTTTTCAGCGCCACATGGGACCTTCTCTAAAATGGACCATATACTTGGCAACATAGAAAACCTCAACAGGTACAAAAATATTGGAATAACTCCCTGTATCTTATCAGACCACCATGTTTTAAAGTTAGAATTCAACAACAACACCCTACAAACCCATGGAAATTGAACAACATACAATTACACCCTTTCTGGGTCAAGGAAGAAATAAAGAAAGAATTCAATGAAAATGAAGACACAACATACCCAAATTATCTTAAATGCCCTTCCCTGGTAATGAGATTGATGACTACCTTGTATGCCATCCTAGAGCCTTCATCCAGTGGTGATGGAAGCAGAGGTAGACACCCACAGCTAAACACTAAACTGAACTCCTTGACTTGCAGAAAGTGAGGAGTGATGAACAAAGGAGTCATTACTGGGTAGGTGAAATCCACAGAAACAGCTGGCCTGAACAAGAGGAAGCTCATGGACCTCAGACTGATGATTGAGAGGCCAGCATGGGACTGATCCAGGCCCCCTGAATGTGGGTGTCAGTGAGGAGGCCTCAGCAATCTTTGGGGCCTCAGATGCTAGATCAGTATTTATCCCAGGCATCCAAATGAACTTTGGGAGCCCATTCCACATGGAGGGATGCTTTCTCAGCCTGGACACATGGGGGAGGGCCTAGGCCTTGCCATGGATGCTATGACAGACATTGGAGATTTCCCCCATGAAGATTCTCACCCTCCCTGGGGAGTGAAGTGGGCATTGGGTGGAGGGTTGGGGGGATTGGTGAGGGACAGATGAGGAGGGGAGGGAGAGGAAGCTGGGATTGACATGTGAAGCAAGTTTGTTTCTAATTTAAATAAATAAGAAAATAATTTAAAAAACCCAGAAACTTCTCAGGTCCACATAATGAGGCAGCTACTGAATAGATGTATTATTATTATTAAGATGGTAAGAATACAGGCTGAGCTTGGCAGGACTATGACCGTTGGATTCATACTGAGCTTCATTAAAATCCAGGCTCTCTTATCACAGAAGTTTCTTTGTGCATCAGACCATGTTAATGTATAAACTCCAGCTCATCAAATTGCAAAGAGTAAGTGTTGGAGTGCTCAGTTCCCACCAGTGAGGCATCTATATAGTACCTGCTTCTCCCAAGGCTCCAGAACCATGGTGGAAGTAGAGTTTAAATGATCCAGGGGTCAAAGAGGACAGGAGCTGAACAGTGTCTTCTTGATACCACAAGACCCCTGTACTCATGAATCCATAGCAGCTGAGGTTGCCTACTTAAGACCTACACAAGATCAAGCCAGTTAATATTCCAGCAAGGAGGGGTGAGGGGAAAGGGGCCCTGTCATAGCCAAGGAGCTAATGACAGTAGATGGGGACTGTCTGGGAGAGTCACTTTTCTTTAAGAAGTGTTCCCTGGCAAGTTGCCATTCTAGTGTGTGGTCCAGCAACTGTGAACATACAGGCAGCCTACAGGTCTTGGCGTTTTATTTTTCCAAACAAAGACAGTACACAAAGTGGGGTGGGTGGAGAGATGCATCTGGGAGGAGTTAGAGGAGAAGTTGAAGTGGATGTGATAAAGATGCAATCTATGAATGTATGAAATTCTCAAGGGATTAATTAACATATTGTGTTTTAAAACAAGAACAACAAATCCAGGTTTTGACATCCAGATGTGTTCTTTCAGGCAAAACAAATCTCTAAGCCGCAGCTAATCTTTTAGTAAAAAGGTGCTAAAGTTATCTTTCTCATGGATGTCATGAGTGTTGACAGGAATATGACAGACATCTGGTCGGTGTATCTCCCCACCCAAAGATAAGGACTAGTCTCCAGCTCCAAACACTTTCTGCACATCCCTTCCCTACCTTCTTGCCTCTGTCTGTAATTAACTGGACAAATTATAGACTACTGATGTAAAACCTATCCCAGCACAACTCTATCTTCCCCTGGAAATATTTTTGAGCGTGAAATAGAAGCTCTGAAATATGTACACTGGGCAACTCTTCTTTCTATTACAATAAAGTTAAAAGTGAACAACAACCTGGTTTTCAGACTGAGCAGAATGAAGACACCACAAGACATTAATATAAGAAGAATAAATAGTCTCTGTTGAGATGAGAGCCCTGCTGAGTCTGGTCTCCACAGCAGCCACCATTCCTAGTCTGTGGTCTAGTCTAAGATCATAAGTGTTGCCCAGTATCCAAGCCACCTTGGAGGCAGCTCCAAGCTGCTGACATCTTTCAGTCCCCCAGAAATCCCCCATCTGTTCAGGATTAGTTACAGAAATAAAACGTGAAGTTCACTCTATTTGGTCTATGCATTTTCTGTATACTACAGCCCCTTTATTTAGAATTTTCTAGCTTCAGAGGAAGACGACTGAGGAAGAGAAAAACTTCGCACAGAGATGATAGATCCCCAGTGCAAAAAAAAAAAAATCCAAATTTGGGTATGTCAGCATCTGGTAGGTGACAGGTGTTTTGTTGCCAGAAACACACTGGGCATCTGCTACAGACTGACAGCAATCCCCTGAGCAGGCATCCAGTATCTGAGCTCATCCCCCACTGGTGAAGAAACAGCATGTGCATAGAGTCCTGTAAGAAGAGTGCAAGGAAGGGACCTGAGATTACCCTCACTGGGAAACAGCCTGGCAGCCTGGAGAAGATGCTGATGTTGCTTCTGTTTCCCAGCTGTACCCTAAAGATATCACCTGGCTACTTCTCAGCGTGGTTCAGAAAGATATTCACATACAAGAACTGGCTGTAATGACTTCTGTCTCCTCTTATAAGCATGCTTGACTGAAGCAATATACAAAGATCCTATGGTCCAATTATTTTACCATGTGATGGCTATTATGTTAAAAAATATTTATTGGCATTATGCTGTGGAAGCCAATACTAACACTGTTGTTTGTAGATATATATCACGGTGTGTGGCTGTATGATAACACAGTTCCTGGCGTTTACTTGGGAATAACCCCACCATAAACTTAATAATATGTTGAGATTTAAATAAGATAAGCAAGCGCTGTTGTATAAGTAGATTCAAATAGTATATGAAAACCTCAACCCTTCAAAGAAGCTGATGTGACTGTGTTAGGAGACTCAGATAACCAAGTCCTAGTAACACAGAAGCTGAGGGGAAATGTTCTCAGAAAGAAATCAGGCTTGGCAATGTTCTGGTAATTCTTGAGTCTGGGTGATGGTTATATGGGAGCATATGACACTGTTCTTCTTGCTGAAATTTCCATAAGAAAAAAATAGGATTATTTTATCAGTTAATTTAAATGTATTAATTTATTTAGATAAAGTTCTAAAAAGCTAGATAGTCATGTGCATTTAACAAAATCTTAGAATGTTTTCTTCTTTAGAAATAAAAGAGATACCTCTTTTGTACAATGGACTGTACCAAAGACAGAGAAATGAACCAAATTCCATTTATCAAAGGTGGGGGGGCTGCACTCAAAGAACATGTGTACAGGTGCACTCAAAGAACAGACAAGGGAGTCTGACCCTCTAAGTAGAGATGGAGTTATAGGAGATGGCAAAGCTCTGAGCCACCCTACGTGGGTGCTGAGAACCAAGTGAACTGGGGTCCTTTGGAAGAACAAGTCCTCTTAACCACTGAGCTATCTCCACCAGACTCCCAAGTAAAAACAGATACAGATTTGTTATCCTGTACTAAAAATTGAAGCGTTTCTCCCTGAACGAGGTGTAAAGTATGATTTCAATAAACATTAAAAAAACACAAAAAACTCATAATAAGTGAAATAATTGCTATTTCCTTAACTCTCATTGGACAGACATGGAGAATACTCTTGGCACTGGGGAATTAGAAAACTACCTTAGTGCTCAGATAAAACAGCCCAAGATCTCAGTGTCTTCTCCCAAGAAACCGCTGGGAAGCCAAAGAGTGACTAGAGAGCTTTGATGAAACTAGAATGCATGCTTACTTCGACAGCACGTGAACTAAAATTGGAACAAAACCAAAATGCAAGGGAAGATAATGATCTTGTCAAAGGGGCCAAAGGATAAAACTGGGAAGGAACAAAAGCCAGGTTACACAGAACCCATCTACTAAGGCTCTTACTGGAGTGGATGTAAAAAGTATGTTTTGCCCAGGATAGCAGAGCCTGGGGCACAAAACTACGCCCAGATCCATTCAGGCATCATAGGAAGAAATAATTAAGCGCATCCTATTCCATTGATGCAACTTTGCAATCAGGTGAATGGCCTGTAGGAGGTGTTTGAGGAAGGAGTTAGCCAACCATATTTATCCACACAAGTTTATCCTTTAGCTTTTGTTAGCTTTGGGTCAGGAAGGCACAACAATTGTTTTTACTGTCATCACTTTACCCTTTAGCTTTGTGGCCACTTTAAGGCCACAAGCTGTTCTAACTCATTTTTATCTGAACAGTGACAAGCAGTTTGGGGACAGCTTGTTGACCTTGTTTAAAAGCTCTAAGCTGTCTGTTGGAGAATCTGCCTCCACTTCTCATTCCCCAAATCTTCGTTTACCTTAACATACCTCCTCAATTTCCAAACAGTGTGTCAATGACCACACACTCTTTGGTACTTTCTATCTCCATGTCCTTTTGTGGTCATTAAATCCTGCCAGCTAACAGGTCTCCTTTCACATGTGGGTACTGTGTTTGCTGGTTTCTGTTGCTGGATATACTGGGCCTTACCTAGCTTGAGTGAACAGACATCTGCAGGTCTGGTCTGCCCTGGCCTCAGTTGGGAATAACACGAGGCAGCACAGATCTGAGGGCAGAAGGAAGACAGTGGAAAACAAAAGGCCCTGGACATTCCTAGTCTTCCCTACTCAGTAGAGGCAGCTGGAGAAGATGCAGTGGAAAGAGTTCAGGCTCCAGAGAAAGAAACAACATCGGGATCTGCTGAGCACAGGGGTAAGGGTGGAACAGAAAAACCAAGTCTCTGCCTCCTGGGTCCTTTTACTCCACCCACTCATGGCTGATGCCAGGAACTCCGAACTCCTTTCTGGCTGAAGAAATGAGAACTTGTGCTTGAAGCAATAGCTATTCCTGGAGCAACACAACAGCATTGGGATATTGAAAATGCAACCTCGAGAAGGGGGCAAGGTAGAGACACTGTGGCTTCCCTGTAGATTCTTCAGGCATAAAGGAAAAAGAAAAAGTACGTGCCACTCCACTGTGCAGTAGGAAATGCATCTTGAATGAAGCAAGCAAAATAACCTTGCTCTCTTGGCACATGAACATAGCAACACACCATTGATAAGAGTGAGCATGAGGTAAACACTTATGTAGAGGTCCTCTGGCGTGCTTGAAGTCTTCTGTTCCTGGAAGCACCAACAATAGAATCCCAAGGAACTGTGAGTACCAGCACTAGAGTCTCACCAGGTTCAAATTCCCCTTCTCATTCTCTATGAGTGTGACCGTGGATCACTATGAAACCTCTCTATTTTTCTGCAAAACAGTTATAACATTAAAGCCAATATGAGATCTAGCCTCAGCTGAAATCAGAAAGCTGACCTCTTTTGGCTAGTTACTCTGTGGCTCCCTTCTCTCCAGCGTCTATGTGGATTTGCCTAGCAGAGATACACTCAGAAGACTGGAAGGCCATTTCTAGGCAACTGCAAAGCTCTCTGCTTGGTGGCTGCCTCCTAGAGCATCCATTAACTTTGAAAGTCTTCCCTTCTCCAGGAAGGGGAAAGCTCTTGGCATTTTCAAGCATAGCCGTATAACTGTTGTTTTCCTAAACACCCATCAACTACTATCTTGAACTGTACCATCCATTTTCTGTCAGCCTCTGACCAGAACCAGAATGTAAGGGATAGCCTTGATAGGCACTCAGTAACCAGAATCTGACATTCCCAAGTGAGGTGCAGTTCTAGATTTGTTCTAGATCATATAACATGTCCGTGACCTTCACTTTGAGAGGCAATAGCCTAGCTTCTCCCAAACCCTCTAGGAACACATCAAAAGAGGATAAAAGTTGGGATATAGTTCAGTGATAGATAGAACATGTGCTTAAAGTGCTGGAAGCCTTGAACGGAGAGTGGGGTGGAGGAAAACACGATGAATAAGAAAATTACCACTAAAAAACATTAACACAAAGCAGCCATTCAAATAGAAAAAAACAATAATTTTATCCAGCAGTGTCCTTTGCCTTATGTGAAGAGCCCCTGATGCCCTTGTGAGAAATAAAAATTCTATTCGTTCTTTGACAGTGATGAGCAAAGGGAGACTTCCCGGCAGGAGAATACCAGCCAAATTTGAGGCTGTTGTTTGCCTTCTTAAGACAGAAACTATCCCCTCCTGCCTCCCAGGATCTAATTCTTTAAGCCTTTTGCTGGCACTAGAACAATGTTAAGCTTTGGGTTCAGGCCCTTTGGTTTTCATAATCCATGGGAATTTGAAGATGATGAATTGGTGGAGTGCCTGAAAATTTCTAACATGTAATTGGAGCCCAAGAGGGAAATAATTAGGAGAGAGCTATGTAACTCCATCAACTCTTCCGGAAGCCTCTGAATTATGTAATTCCCTTGATGTAGCTTCCCTCCTCTGCATGCCCCATTCTGCCACAGAACAAGAGCAAAAACAAAAATCACAGAAGCAATGAAGGCAAGTGAGACAAAAGATTGGCCCAGATAACTGGTTGTATGCATTTAGTGTGAGGGAAAAAATTCAAGCTGATGGAACAAAAGGAGGGATGGGAACAAACTTTCAGCCTGATCCAGTGTCTCCTGGCCACCCCTGCCCTTGGCCACCCTTGCCCAGGACAGATTACAGCTGTGCTATCAGGAGCATCTGATCTATTCCTTCGGAGATGTTTGGGACTAGGTAACCACTAAGAGACTGAACAACAGGCACTTGTATTTCTTCTGTAGCTATCAGTATAAGTGGGATCTATTAAGAAAACAGACTTCTGTAGGTTGTTGGAGAAATGACTGTTTTAGGGGAAAAAAATCTCAGAAAATCAATTCCTATTTCTTTAGTTGTTAGGAGCAGTGAGCCAAATTTGCATCATGCTAATGATATTCTGAAGAACTGGTCAAGGGGCTACTGAAATGATGGCTGGTCTCAGATAAGGGGCTAGCAGCAGAGCTCAGTGATAGCACAGTGTATACATGCACATACACACACACACACACACACACACACACACACACACACACACCTCTTCCTACACCTTGTTCTTGCTTCGCCTTCACCTCTTCCTCTCTTCCTTACTGATTCCTTTTATTACAATAGACTCGGTAGATGCCTATATGGGCACCAACATAACAGAAGTTGAGAATCATCCCCAATTTTGAAGGCCAAAGATCTCTAAGGCTGACTGACAGATGTATGCTTAATGAACACTTGTTCAACCTAAGTTGCAACTTTTTGTAGTGGAACAGACCATAATAGAACAAATGAGGTTTGTCATGAGTTAACCAAGCTATGATGAGTAGACAGGCATAATCAAAGCACACACAGGTGGAGCTGATGCTTTGAGAAGGCCCAAGAGAGACCTACAGCTATGTACATTATGGTTTAACAATAGATAAGATACAGAACCAACCTATGAGCCTACCAATGGGTGAATAAAGAAAATGTGCTTATACCCCTGGCCTGACATGTAAACATGGGTGCCAATGGTACCAATGATGCTGTGGGCACAGGAAAACTGGTCCCACATTTTACAAGAGAGTTGGCACCAGTCCTTGGGGGAGAGCCAGCCCAGATCCTCAAAAGAGAGCTATCCTTCCCCCCACTAGGGCACTGGCTGTGGCTTGGGTATAGGATAGTAGTCCAACTCCTACAGTTCTGTTGTGTAGGTGATAACATGGAGCAGGAGAGCTAATCCTGTTCCTCTCATGGCTCTCCTCACACGATGACTATTGGGGCAGATGCAGGCAGGGAAACACTCAGCCTTCCTTTCAGGAGGGATGGCCACTAGGAATTTGACCATGCTCCAGTGAGTATATGGACAACACAAAATGAACTTGGATTTGTGGGGTGGGGGAGGTAACAAGGGCACATATATGAGATTCCCAAATAATGATAAAAAAGAAAAATGTGTACACACACACAAAATAGATAGACAGATATTCATTCAGACATAAAGAAGAATGAAATCTTGCCACTTGAAGCAAAACAGATCAAAGTTAAGTGAAATAACACTAAAGCCAGACACAGAGGACAAGTGCTATGTGTTAGATCGCATATGGAGAAGTTAAAAAAACAATTTTTTGGCCCAAATGCAGAATAGCGATTAACAGAGCTTGGGAAGGAGGTGGAAACTGCAGGTAGAGATGGTGAATTGGATGACTGCACACTGTATAAATGTGCGAAAAGAGCACACTGAGTCCCATTAGTGTGCTCGGTAAATATGTTAACCAAAACATTTCTAAAATCACATACATGGCACAATCTTAAGAACTGCCCAGATTGCCCTGTTTCCAGACTCTGGAAATCCCATGCTTAGTGAAACACCAGAAAAATATTATATTCTCCAGAGGAATCCTCTGGAAAGTCATTCCCATAGAGTCTCATTACTGCACAGTTGTTCACCCTTTTCTGTTACCTTGTTCTCCAACCTACTTACTTCTCTATTGCTGGATCTAGGTAGGATTTTCCTGATAACCATTGTCTTTCCTGGTGAGGAAGCTGAGCCCTTGCCATCAGTACTTGGAGAAAACACGCTTTAGAAACTTGGCTTAGGTATTACAGTATGCAACTCATGGAGTACAGGCTTGTTTTGCAGAAGGAATTCTTTACTAACTGGAAGGAGGAAGAGAAGGAGAGAGGGAACGAAGGAGGGAGGGAGGGAGGGAGGGAGGGAGGGAGGGAGGGAGGGAGGGAGGGAGGGAGGGAGGGAAGGAGGGAGGGAGGGAGGAAGGGAGGAAAAGTGCTATGGGAAGCTCCAGGGCCTTCAGTTAGGAGCTATAAGTAGAATCGATCAGAGAGCCCTGGCAAAATGACTTCATTCTTTCACATAGTGTATTATGAGTAGTATAGCAGATTATTTTTAGATTAAGAAACAGCCAAGACCCTGACATATGTGTGACTCTTAAGAACATCCCTCTGAAGCACTGTACATGTGCTCTCACAGAAATGCTTCATGTGCAGTTTTCTTCCAAGAAGTTGGCAGCAGATGTCTGTGTTTGCGGTCTTCAGCGGGAGACTGCCACTTGTGCCACTGTGCAGACAGATTTCATGGACAGGCTTGATTGAGTGTTCTGATTGGGGAGTTTTCTGGAAGGTTCCCAGCAGCACAGGTGGATACAGCCTCACTTTCAAAACATTTAATCTATGCACAAGCAGAAATTGGTGAGCTCAGAAGAAAGAATTAAAAGAATTACTGCCAAGCACACATAGATTCTTGAAATAATGTAGCATGGCTGTAGGGGCCAGCATACAGGTGTGCTAAAAAGATATATCTTGGCAGCATCAGGTTTGTGTTTGGATCTGTGGCACTTCGCTTCCATTTTTGCTTGACCTGGCTTGGGAAGTAGCTTCCAATGTTAATACTACACTCTCATTTTCTCTGTGCCTGCTTTCCCATTGCCCTAACACCCAGTAAAAACCAGAAGTGACATAACAAGGAAATTCTCCACCTAATTCTATCCCAGATTTATTCTATTGTTCTCTTTACCAGTGAACAAGAAAGCACTCAGAGAATTCATCTGATCGAAAGGGGTGGTCTTCACAACGAAAATTCCATAAAAAGAAGAGACCACAGCTCTGAAAACTTTTGTACCTTGATTTCATCTATGATTATGTCAAACAACCCATCTCAAAATGTAGTGGGTTAAAATGACAGCCATGTTAGCTCACGATCTACGAATTAACAACTCTGTTGGCTGAGCTGAGTGACTGATCTCTGCTAGTTTGGCTCAGACTTCCACAGTTTGGGGCTGATCAGGAGGCAGGTCCCCTCTATGGGCATGTGACTGGACTAAGGTGGTATCAATCTTACATTTTATGGTTGACTCGCTATAGTGTGATATGAGATGTGTCTCATCCTCTAGTAGCATGACCTCTTTGTTTGCATGAAGCTCAGTATACAAGAAAATGAGCATGCGAGACTGCTGAACCCTCACAGAACAGGCATGTCATTCCCACTGCACTCAAAAGAGCAGAGGAAGAATGAAGCGAAACAGGCCAGCATACACAGCTTAGTATCTTGGCTTGGGGTTCCTGCATACCAAGGCCTCTCTTGTAACAATGCACTTCGCAGCCTAGTTCCTTCACTTAAACGTACCACGTATGTCTCAGACACGTGTCTCCAAATAATGTGAAAGCAACCTCAGAAGTCCCTTGGCCCCCTAACCAGAATCAGACTACAGGTACTTCTGTCAATAAACAATAGTATGAGCTTCCCCAACCCTAATAATAAACAAATGTGAATGGTTTCTGTTTAAGTATATTCCCATCTTATCCTGAATTGGTTTGGATAACATATTCATAAAACTCAAGAAAATTGTGCCCTCTAGTTCACTTTTAGGGACATTCTCCTATTTACTATCTTTTGCCTGTGCATATTGGGTGTACATATAGTTAAAATCAGATGCATTATGGGAAGGGGGATACACAATGGGGAGATGGAAAATATGACATGCTCTATCAATCAAAATCAAGATGGAAACAGTATTCAAACCCTTCCTTCTCTGGAACCCCATAGAAGAAAGTGCCCAACAATAGTCAGGGCCCCTGAGCCTGTCAGTCTTTCCAGTGTATACCTTTATAATCCACATTACCACTTCGCTCCGAATGAAGTTTTCTTGTTTCATTTGCCAATCCTTGGGAACCTTTATCTCCAATTCTTTGGATAAGAAGCCAAGAATCTAGGAACACCAGGCCGAGACCCTGACTACCAGTAACAAAAAGCCCTGCCAGAATTGGGAGTTGGGGGAACTAATCTCTTAATGAGGTATGAACATAGGGAGGACTAGAGTCTTGAGGCTCAGAAACAAAACGTGTTGACTAGAAACAAACAGCCTTTCTCCTCACTCCATGGCCCTTATATCCTGCCTTTTGAGCCCCGAGGAGAAGTTTTGAGAAGGAAGAGTGCTCAATACAATTCTGTCTTCATGAACCAGTTTCTAGCGTGTCGCCTGGGGGTATCCTTTTCCTAGACAGGACTCACAGCATTTATCTGTTTGAAGAAGCATCCTTACTGACACACAGAACTCTCTGTTATCCTATCCTCACAGGCTGTAGCATACGTATTGAGTTTGTCCTTACCAGAATCAGTCTGGAGGGCCTACCTTGTAGCATAGAGTAGGCTAGAGAGGGTCACTCCCTGAGAATCTGGATCTGTAAACTTAGGGGTAAGGGTAGAGAGAAACAAGGAAGGTACTGAAATGAAACCCGTATTTCAGTGGTAATATGGGTCAGATACTAGAATATGGCTATTACAATTTGTTCTCAATGGTGCCCTCTTCATTTACTAAACATCAAGCACTATTTTGACTCCCTTTTTCCAGAATCTTCGGGTTTCTGTTGCTGTGATAAAATGCCATGGCCCAACACAACTATGCCATAGTCTATCACTGAGTGAAATCAAGTCTGGAGCTCAAGCAGGAACCTACAGGCAGGAACTGAAATAGGAAAATAGGAGTCATGGAGAAGTATTTTATTACCATCGTCATCATCATCATCATTGCTATCATTATCATTATTATTATTATTATTATTATTATTATTATTATTATTATAGACAGGGTTTCTTTGGGAGGAGTACTTCTTCCCCAGTTGTTTCCATGGCTTGCTCAGCCTGCCTTCTTATATAACTCAGGACCACCTTCTCAGGAGTGATGTTGAACAGTCACTGGAATGGGTCACCCTAAAACACTTACTAAAAAACTCCACAGACTTGATTACAGGGCAGTCTGGTGGGCACATTTTCTCAGTCTTCCCAAATGACTCTAGCTTGTGTCAAGCTGACAACAAACAAACAAGCAAGCCAAATTAGAACAATTGACCCCTCATCAACTTGATATACTGCTACAATACTATTAAACTACAACCTTCACCTTATTGTTTATCCCCGCCAAGACACCACATTCATATCAATATCTCAATATGAGACACTTTCCAACTTTGAAAAGTACCAGTCTTTAAATTTAATTAATAATTCAAGTACTTTGAAAGTTCAGTCTCTTTAAAACATCCAGCGTCTCTTTCAAAGTTCAAAGCCTCTCTAAAATATCACAAGCCTCTCTAAAGTCTTTTAACTATGGGATCCTAGAAAAGTTTTCAAAAATGTTAAATATTTGAAAGGGAAGAGCTGGGACAGTGTATAATCAGATCAAAGCAAAAGCAAAGTCCAACAGTATGAAAAGCTCAGTGTTAGGCATCTGGGACTTACTCGCAACCCTAAGACCTAGTCTCCAAAGGATCTAAACGGCTCCATTTCTCTGCCATCCACAAGCAGGACATACATTACATCTAATAGGTTCAGGCTAGCATCATTTCACAGCTGTTGCTGACCTTAGTGGTCATCCCATGGTACTATAATCTCCAAAATGCTGAAATCTGCACTACAGTTAGGCTGTGTCTTCACCCATAGGGATCTCTTCAGTGACTCTGACCCTGCTGTATAATACCAAGTATTGTAGTTTGAAAGAAAATGGTCCCCAAAGGGAGTGGCACTATTAGGAGGTATGGCTTTGTTGAAATATGTATGGTCTTGTTGATGCAAGTGTTTCATTATGGAGGCAGGCTTTGAGGGTCTCATATATGCTCAAGCCACACCCAGGTTAAACAGCTCACTTCCTGTTGCCTTTGGATCAAGATGTAAGAACTTGCAGCTCCAACACCATACCTGCCTGCACGATGCCTTACTCCCACCATGATGATAGTGAACCAAACCTCTGAACTGAACCGGCACAATTAAGAGTTTTCCTTTCTAAGAGTTGCCATGGTCGTAGTGTCTCTTTACAACAATAGAAACCCTAACTAAGGCATCAAGCCTCAACTTCTCTCCATGACCCCTTTAATTCTGGGGCAGCTACAGCAATTGAGAGTATAACTTAACCAATGACCTCTCCCCAGCTTCTCATAGTACCAGACCTTAACTGCTCTCCATGACCCCTTCATTGCCTTCAAATCCAGTACCACATGGATGCTTGCAGCACTCCTACATTGCTGGTAGTTCTTCATCTAGCTCTGAGACTTTGAAAGCTTTCCCCCTCCAAGTTAGCATGTTTATCCCCATTGTACTCATTCAGCTCATAGTTAAGCAGCCATGCTGTTTACACTTTATGGGCGCTGTTTCTGACCTTTCCAAGAGACACAATGTCACAGAAAACTTCCTATTCCTCTGACTCTTATTATCTTTCTGTTCCCTCTTCCACAATTATCCCTGAGCCTTAGGTGTAGGAGTTGTGTTGTTCCCCCAACTCTGCATCTTGAGTCTTTGTGGTTTTCTATAATGGTCCCTGTCTATTGAAGAGAAGTTTGTTTGATGAGGGATGAGAAGTACAGTTATCTGTGGGTATAACAATGAATATTCAGAATGTAGTTTGGAATTATGTTGGTTTAATGAAATAGAAGTTACAAGTCCTCCTCCAAGATCTATGACTTCACTAGCATTGGATACTTAGATATGTTCCCCCCACACTGGGTGTGATCTCCCTCTTGCTGAGCAGAGTTATCTATTTATCTATTTTTGCTCTGTTTGGGCAAAAAAAGATCTCCCATATAAAACACTAGAACTGTCTGTGAAAGAAGCAGTCTTCCCTTAGTGAACCCCCCACCCCCGCAAGAGACGGCAATCTTAGAGAGCTTTGGTTTCCACCAAGGTAAGCATACCTATGTTAGTTAGGGTTTCTACTGCTGTTAAGAGACACCATGACCACAGGAACTCTTATAAAATCTTACAGTTCAGAGGTTTAGTCCATTATTGTCATGGCGAGAAGCATGACTGCTTATAGGCTCATGGTGCTGGAAAGGTAGCTGAGAGTTCTATGTCTGGATCTACAGGCATCAGGAAGAGATAGTGAGCTACTGGGCCTGGCTTGAGCATCTGAAGTTTCAAAGCCCATCTCCAAATTTCACACTTCCTCCAACAAGACCACACTTCCTCCAACAAGACCACACCTGCTCCAACAAGGCCACACCTCCAATAATGCCATTCCATATGAGCCTAGATGGCCATTTTCATTCAGACACCACAATGCCAATACTATGTCCTTAGAGTTTCTGTGCCATGCCAGTCTGGATAGGCATCACAGCTGTGTAACACAATTGGTTGATTCCTCCTCTGGAAGCCTGCATGCTGCCTTCTGGTACCATCAAAGTTAATCCTTAGAGGAGAGGCTTTCCAGTCAGAACCCAAGCCTGGGTCCTCTGTGCCCTGTGTTGGAAGTGCATGGTGTCTTCAATAAATGGGACTTTCCTTCCATCTTAACTGCTACTCTATTCACAATTACTAGAAAATGGGGGGGAAAGTCCTCCAGCTGATGAATAGATAATGAAAATATGGCATATGTACACTTTTGAATGCTATTCAGCTATAAATAAGAATGAAATCATGAAATTTTCAGGTAAATGGTTAGAACTAGAAAAGATCATATTGAGAGAAGTGACCTTGATCCAGAAAGACAAACACTGTATGTTCTCTCATCTGAGGCTACTACCTCTAAACCCTGGAGTAACTACAGAGAACCTGCTCACGGGTGATACCGCTCATAGTAGACTGGGCCCACCTACATCAATAATTCATCATGAAAATGCACACAGGCTTTCCCACAAGCCAATCTGGCAGGGAAATTTTCTCAACCGATGCTCTTTGTTACCAAGCAGCTCTAGTCTGAATCAAGTTTATATATTTAAAAAAAAGAAACAAAAGACAAAAAAATGCTAAAATACAAGGTTATGCAATTGCCTTTCCTCAGTCTTCTCACCAAATATCCAGGCAACTTGGCTACGTTACCCTGTGGGAATGATTTTGAATGTTGTTTTAGGGAACATTAACATATACAGGATGCTCTTCGTTTCCAGATGAAGTCTGGGCAGCCTGACAGATGCCAAGAGCAATAAAACTGAAGTAGAAGATGATAAAAATGACAGAGACTTAATTGTAAAATCATGTAAACTTAGTCCAACCATTGTAAAAAAGAAAGTACAAGCTGGAGCTCAGAGATACTCCCAGCCATAATTTTTCCTGCCTCTACCTACGGGAGTTTCTTTGTTATCACAGGAGAGGAGACCCTGAGGAAGAGGAAGAGGTTGTGGATACAATACACTTACTCTGTGTTCTGGCCTTTTCCAGGCCTTGAAGAATGCCAGGTGGGTATGAGAAGTAACTCCTTGGATACAAGGTTCTGGCCTGCTCCATTTGGGCTGCTATAAAAAAAATGACAGTCAGCTGGATGACTTCTGAACAGAAATTAATTTTTTGCAGTCTTAAGGGCTAGAGCGGTAGATCTGCTCCCTGACTCACAGACACTGTCAGGTTGCCGTAGTCTCATCTGGCAGAAGGGCCAAGGACTCTCTGTGACCTCTGTTCTAAGGACACATCCCATTCATGAGGACTGTCATCGTGACTTAATCACTTCTTAAAAGTCTCAGGCGGGGGCAATTTCAACATTTAAATCTAGAGAGGATGTTCACATTGAGAGCATGGTCACTCTGTACACCTGTTCTGAGTGAATAGTGAATTAACTATTCTCTGTCATGTTGGATGCCCCATCCATGTCTCCACAATGGAACCCTGAGTCACCTGTACAGGGCCTCTTCCTGATGTCCCCATCAGTTCTGCCCCCAAAGAAGCATTGCCTCATTTTTCACAGTTCAAGGCCTTTCTCTGGGCCTGAGAAATGTGTACACAACCCACATGCAATACAGGCAGGAAGTTGGTGATTTAACGGCCCTAGGAGAAGCAACCTCAAGAACTGAAAAGTCAAAGACAGCTTGGAAAGTCCTCAGTGGCCCTATCTAAAGGGCAGCCTAAAAAGTGAGGAAATAGAAAACCAATTTGTTTTCTGTAATGCTGCAGAGAGTTTCTGGCAGGATAACCCCAGTGCCACCCACAGTAAGAGCCAGCCCACCCTTCATATTGGCTCCCCTTGCCTTGAATTTTAAGGACCATCTCCCAAGACTCTCCTCAATCTACCTTTTAAGACACTAAAGCCAAGGGAAAAATGGAATTTTCCTGCCAAACTCTATTAGCATTGTACTAAGACAACACACTAAGCACACGTTGAATTAAGGAAAGAGAAAACCATTATGAATATCTTGAGAAAGAAAGACATTCACACAGGAGAGAAATCGGTGCCTCAGCCCCGTGACAGAAAGATGAAGGCCAAAAGCTCCATCCCTCCAGACACTTGGCTCTCATGCACTGAAACATTTCATGCTACAAGACAAGATATTTTGTCATCTGCCCAACATTTTTCATCATAAATATAGAAACTACAATGTCTAAACAATGACGACTGACCTAGAGTCCCCAACATGTAGCAACATGGGTGATAACTCTGCTTGTATTTTTACTTCGGTTCTAACTCTTGTTCCCCTTAATATCGGGTGGGCCATGGTTCCTGCTTCCTCTTCATTTCATTCTTTCTCAAAGCTACTAAACAGACCTTGAATGGATCTCTAGTCTTTCATAAAACATCAGAAAGATTACAGGTCACCTTCTTAATCACAATAAATAGGGCAGGGCCCTAAGGAGCAGTGGTAGAATCAATTGCTAGCTCTCAAATTTGTTAACTTGGTATACATGGATTTCAAACAAGAATCTAAATACTTCAGATTTTAAAGTATTTAATTAATCTAAAGTTTAGATTAAGATTAATTTTATGTAGCAAGCAGTTGTCAATGTTGAGTGAATTTTTAAGGATCATTTTTTTTTCACTTAAGACATTATGTTTCAGAAGCCAAGAGGTGGTGGCACACTACAACATTTAATCCCAGAACTTGGAAGGCAGAGGCAGGTGAATCTCTGTGAGTTTGAGGCCAGCCTGATCTACATAGTGAGTTCTAGGACGGCGTGGATTGTTTCATAGAGAAACCCTGTCTGGAGATGGCTCAGAGATTAGGAGCACTAACTGTTCTTCCAGAGAACCTGGGTTCAATTCTCAGCACCTACATAGCAGCTCACAACTATCTTTAACTCCTGCTTCAAATGGGTTTGATCCTCTCTCTGGCCTCCTTAGGCACTGCATGAATATGGTACAAAGATATACCGTCAAATGAAACTTCCAAACACATTAAAACATCAATCTATCTCAAAAAAATGCTATAAGTCGTGCTTCTGTGTTAGATATTCTCCAGATAATGGTCTGTAACACTTCTAAGATCCCAATGGTTTGAAAATGCCAATATGAATGGCACTACCAGAGCCTATATGTTGGTTGGCGCTTGACCATTTTCCAGTTTGCCTGGACTAAGCAGGCCCCCAAATTATGAGTAAGTTTTGGGTATGATCCTTGTTTTTTTGTTCCAGGAAAGAAGATAAAGGAGCAATAGCTACCCAGTGCTCTTTCTATGGAGGAAGGCAGAAAGCAAGATTCCAAAGGCAACCATTCATGTGCATTTAAGTCTCTGTATTGGCAGGCTAGATTTAACCATTTCACAGTGCATGTGGGCCTATATATGTGCATAAATAATTTTAAGCATGTGAATCCCATAGATACCTTTTATTGGTTGGTATTAATAAGCAAATTATATATGCAAAGTGTGTCTTCATGCAAGCTGCTGGTATCAGGGCTGCTCTCATTCCATTGACTAGAGAATGTTCCAATTCCCTGTCTGAGAAAAGGCATAGTAGTGTCTAGGTGAGTGAGGCACTGCACAGTCAAACAGCGAAGGCCACGCATATGCATTAGGGGGATGAAGAGTTGGACACCTACCATAATATAGAATTTGTAAACATACTCCAATGTAACAGAAAGTCACAATAAACCCCATGTGCCCATCAAATGGCAGCAGCCGTCACCTCCCTATGAATCTTATTTCCTACTCCCACATTATTTTGAAGCAAATCCTGTGTTTTATGAGAGTCTTTTATGGAAAGCAAAAGAATCTATATTTTTACAGGAGATGGAAGATTGTTCAGATCTCAAAGTGTTTACAAACAGTTAAAACAATTTGCAAGCGCATCAACACACACTAACCATGCAGAATCAGTCAACTCCACATGCTGCACATAGGCACTGACTGAATGTGGGTGAGGTTGGTATTGAACTTCCCATCTAGCTAGAATATTGAATGCCACAGAATAATAAAAGTCAACACCCACGTCTTATCTAGTTCATTAGTCTTAGTGGCAGAAGAGAAGGAGGAGGAAGGAGAAAACAAGAAGAAATTCACAACAAAGAGAACTTAAGATGCTAACTAGTGTTGCTCTGAGAACTTAAGATGTTAACTAGTGTTGCTCTGTCTGTGGGTTGTTAGCATTTGACTTCTTGGGACAAAAGCCCTTCGCTTTCATAGGTGAAAACATCCTATGATTTCAAAATAAAAATAAAGAGTAGGTTTACATTGAGGCACAAACATCAAAGAAAAACAAAACTAAACAAAGACCACAAATAGGATATTTGTGTAGTTATATTTAAAAGGAATAAAAGGAATCATCCGACCAAGACATCATCAGGGTACCATTTTAATCCATAGGTAAAAGAGAATCTATTTTTCTGGGTAGCCTATGAAAGGCATTGTTAAGTTGAGTGTCTGATTATCATAATGAGTATCAAGGCTGACATAAGAAAATCCCCCAGAGTGACCTAACAACAGAAGTTTGTGTTCTCGGGGTTGTGACTGCTCCGTTACAATGAAGGCTGTGGTAGGCTTGGTTTCCTTGAGGCCTCTTCCCTCTCACAGTATGTGCACAGTGTCTTCTGTCTGTTCATGCATGCTGGGACCCCAGCTATCTCCCTGCAAGGATATGAATAGTGTGTCCACCTTATTTCAACTTAATGACACCTTCAGAGTCACCCTGAGAATTCAGACTTCAACTTATAAATTCGGAGGGTGACACAATCCAGCCTTAACAATTACATCATCATTGATATGTACTGCTAATACCAATCAGATAATAAAATAGCTGGTGGTAGTTAATACATCATCTTCTGTACTCATTATGTGTCAGGATCTCATCAATGTGTTTTAAATTAAAGTTATATTAATCTCATTATAACTAACAACATTCCTATTACATAGGTACAATTTCTCACATTTTACAGAATAACAAACTGAGGTACTGAGATGTTGAAATTGTCCAGGTAAAGTAGTTACTGAAATACAGGCTGTCCATTTACATACAAATTTCAGATAATGAATAGTGAATTTTTATAATACTTATGTTTTAAGAATTACAAAGGACATGCTTATACTAACATTTGTTGTTCTAAAATTAAAATGGATTTCACTTGTTAAAACATATGCCCTGAGAGCAAGGTCCGTTTATTATTTTATAGACACAGTAGATCATAAATTGCTCAATAGACAGTGTCATTTTCAAGGGATGCAAAGGAACTGTTGAGAGGGAAAAAGAAAAGATTTGTTCCTTCTGAATACATCAGCTGCTTTGTAATCTACTTTCCACATTGAAATAGCCAATCAACCTTCTCTTGAGAGAAATCCATATATTCCCTTGACATAAAAACCGAAGTTTGCAGAACTCCTCTTTGTTAAGTAAAAGTGTTTCATCTTCTGGATGTTCTAAGCTGTTCATTTGGGGGATGAAAGAGATTTTTATTTTTCTTTGTTTTGAAGGGGATTTTATTCTCAAATTAGTCATTCTGAAACTCTTTCCCTAATGACTTCCCCCAAGAATGCCTTGTTCCTTGGAGGACTTGAAAATGAGGGTTTGTAAACCATGGCCAAAGTCATAGGCTGCTGAAGTTTTTTCAGGTCATGTTGGGTCAGAGTACATCTTCATACATTAATTAGCATTTTAGCTAGCACTGCTCTAGACAGAACTCAGTAGCTGCAATAGAGAATAAATGTCCCAGAGGGATAAAAATATTTACTGTACTACTTTCCAGAAAGAATTCTACCCACACTTTGTGTCTAAATGGAAGACTCTGTTCCTGATGTCTGTTAGTGGGGCTGAGAAGCAAGACATCAAGGGGTTCTTCTGGAGTTTGGAAGTGGCAAGATTAACTGGGCAGATTGATTTTCCATGATATCTTTTAATTACTTTCTGTCACTTAGAAAAATTGTCTCATAACGTAGCAAAGCTATCAGACAAAGTGTTCACGCTGAAGACGGTTCCAGGGATGGCTGCTGGTAATGACCTGTAATTCTGGAGAAAGGAATAAAGATGAAGCTTTCACTGGGACTGTCTATCAATGTTTTCTGTTCTGTTTATTTCTCTTTCCAAAAGTACACTCGGAAGATAAATCCAGTCATTTCTTCCCTGACTCCAGGCCACTCTTTGAGTCGGTAGTCTAGCTAAGTACGACAATCCATGTTAGAATTACAGATAAGATGTTTTAGGTCATCAGATGCTTACAATAATCTATGAGGGTTTAGAGTGATTATCCCACAACAGCCCTGGATATTGTGTGTGGTGTGGAGTATGGTGTGTGTGTGTGTGTGTGTGTGTGTGTGTGTGTGTGTGTGTGTGTGTTTTCTAGGGTTGCCCCATCTTTCCTTCTCATTGGCTTGCATAGTTACATTTTTTCTTATGACATTTTCATTCATACTTAGTTTTTGCTGACCCTTCCCCACTTCCCCCCATTTTCCTGTCTCCAGTTCCTGCTTAAATCCTTCTACCCCCTATACCCACTTCCCACACCCATATCACAAGTATTCTATTACCCTCCCTACCCCTCTCTCTTAAAGCATCTCTTCCCCCTCTGCTGGGCCTCTTTCTAATTTCTTACCCCCTACACACACTCACTCCCACATAAACACACACACACACACACACACACACACACACATAGAAATTAGAAACTAGGATCCGCAAATGAGGGAGAATAGGTGGTATTTGTCTTTCTTGAGCCTGGATTACATAACTTAATAAAACTTTTCCCACTTTCATACATTTTCCTGCAGATATCATTTTTCTGTGTAGCTGAATTAAATTCTACTGTGCAGATGTGCCACGCTTTCCTCATCTGTTTACAAGTCGGTAGACATCTAGGCTGATGCAGTTTCCTTGCTTCTGTCTATAGGATAGCAATAAGCATGGAAGTGAAATATCTTCGGGGTAGGAAGGAGCTCTTGGGGTACACACCCAGGGGGTGGCGTGGCTGGGTCACATGGTAGTTCTGCATTTAGCTTTTTGTGACACCTCCACACTGATTTCCATAGTGGTTGCCTCAGTTACACTCCCACCCAGAGTGAACAAAAGTCCCTCTTTCCCCACATTTCTACCACTATTTGTTGTCACTTGTTTCTTTGATGATGCCCATCTGAATGGGGTGAGACAAAAATCTCAAAGCAGTTTTAGTTCACATTTTCCTGATGGCTAAGGATAATGAAGACTTTTAAAAAATATTGATTGACCGTTTACTTTTCTTCTCTTGAGAACTCTTTGTTCAGTTCCAGAGGCCATTTATAGAACTTGTCATTGGTTTTCTTATTGTTTGGTTATTTGAGTTCTTTCTATATTCTAGGTATTAATCCTCTGTCAGATGTATAGCTGGTAAGTTCTTTTCTCCCACCTGAGTCTCTGTAGGAGTCGATTCACTCAATTAACTATTTACTTCATTACAGGAAGCCTTTTCATCTCATAAAGTGCTGCTCATCAATTATTGACCTTGTTTACTGAGTAGCTACCTGAGCCTACAGTGCAGAGTATCTTCCCTATTTTATCCACTGGCAGTTTCAGTGACTTTCTTAGGGGCCTTTGATCCTTTTGGCATTATGTTTTGTGCAGCAGAGGGGCTAAGGATTGATGAATGATGCTCTCTTCTACATGTAGATATCCAATTTTCCCAGCATCATTTGCTAAAGAGCCTGTCTTTTCTCCAAAGAGCGTCTTTGTCAAATATAAGGTAGCTGCTACTACTGCTGCTGTTATTACAAAAGGCTTTTGGAATTTGAGTCCGGGAGCAAGGTTTCTGATAGTTGTAGGCTAGCCTGGTGCAGAAGGCTGGCAGTTGGTTCCTGGAATGACATTCATGGGAAGTAGAGAAAGGTCTAAGCAAGAGAGGAGAGGAAGGGTTTAGGAAACTGGGAGGATTGGGCTTCTGGGGCAGGAGTTTCAGAGGGAAGAGGGCCTAAGCAAGAGAAACCAAGTTCATTACTTTGCTGGGAGGCCATGTAGGCTCTTATTTATATATTTATGATTATGCATGTGTGTATGTATGTATGTGTTTATTTATTTATTTATTTATTTTCGATGAACTAGTTTGGACTCTATGGTGAGGATTCCCACAGTGCTTTAATTGACTTATTGTGGATTTCATTTCCAGTATTTCAGTTTGGTTTCTTTTATAGTACTCCTGTGTCTGTGCTGAACACCTCTTTCATATCTTGTATTGATTTTCATAGTTCATTCAGATGTTTGTATTATCTTGATATTCATTTGGGAGTTTATTTTCTCCTTTGAATTCTTTGAGGAAACTTAGAATCCTTTTTTGAGTTCTTCAACTGTGACTTCTTTGACCAATAGCTATTAACAGCGGCACCATGACAAGGCCATGTAAATTACTCATTCACTGAGGTTTCTCACTATTGCATCCATCTCAACACCATTGAAGCAAACCCACCTAGCCTGGCCATACCAGCTGATAGCACCCAGTCCCTACCCCAAAACCAGATGGTTTATTCAGCACCAGAGCTGCACCACCTCACAGTCTAAGTTGTTGACATAAAAATACATGATAAAATATACTTCTGTTTGTGACATTGAGGCTTGATTTGTTTTTAATTTATTTTATTGTGGCAATGAATGACAAGAAAGCATATTGGATATGACAGACAAGGCTTCCATTCTCCAGGGCTCGCATTCTAAGCTGGGAATAATATAATAGATGAATGAATAAACAAAGAAATAAAATGCTTGCTGGGCAGTGGGGGTAACACACCCTTTAAGTTCAAGACCAGACTGGTCTAACCAGTAAGTTCCAGGACAGTCAGGGCTACTCATAGAAACCCAGTCACAAAACAAAAAACAACAACAAAATGAACTAAAAAACATAGCTACTGGTAAGACACGGCGAAAACATTTTTGACATATGAAGGGGAAGTAGGTTCAGCACATTGTGATCAGTGACTTTTCTACTCGATGAGGGTGGCATTTCCGTTATGATCCATGAAAGCCAGCTAGGCAAGGACAAAGAAAATGAGTGACCCCCACAAAAGGAGCTGCAGGGAAGGTCCTTTAGGAGGGACAGACTTTTGATTGTTCCTCCGGGGACAGAGGGTAAAAACCCTGGCAGGAATGAAGATATGCTAAAGAGATAGCCACACCCTTCCTTTTAGCTATCAGGCTAGTAAAACAATGGTCTCTAAGAAATTGAAATTTCCCCCCAAATTTCTTTCTGGGACAAGGAAAAACCTGAAGCCTGGTGCCAGCCAGAGAGGGACTTATCCCTTGGAGAAAATTTTGTACAATAATAACAAAGCAGCAGAACGCATTTGAGGAGAAACTGGAGCAGTGACTGATAGGATAAAGCCTTAACCAGCATGGCTTAGGTATACACAACTCTGTCCCTCCCTTAAGCCTCGTGTGCCAACTAAAAACAAACAAACAAACAATTAAAAGAAATGAGAGCATGATTTTTTTCTAGGTATGGTTGAGAAAGTTTATTGTAGATGTGAGGGAGAACATAGCCGGGGTCAGAGGCATCTGAAAGGGTCCTGATTGAATGGGGTCCTGGGTGGGGAGGGTTAAGAGAGGAAGAGAAAAGAGGAGAGGAGAGGGGAGGGGAGGAGAGGAGAGGAGAGAGGAGAGGAGAGGGGAGGGGAGGGGAGGGGAGGGAGGGAGGGAGGGAGGGGAGGGAGGGGGAGGGGAGGGGAGGGAGGGGAGGGGAGGAGAGGAGAGGAGAGGAGAGGAGAGGAGAGGAGAGGAGAGGAGAGGAGAGCAGAGGAGAGGAGAGGAGAGGAGGAGAGGAGAGGAGAGGAGAGGAGAGGAGAGGAGAGGAGAGGAGAGGAGAGGAGAGGAGAGGAGAGGAGAGGAGAGGAGGAGAGGAGAGGAGAGGAGAGGAGAGCTAAGAGAGAAGTCATGGACCAAGTGACCAAGAGGTTAAGAACACCAAAAAAGGACCTCATGTCCAAAATGGCTAAGATTATGTAGGAATCAGAATAGTTGGGGGAAAGGAAGTCTAGACCCAGAGCTGTAGAGCTTAGGGTAGGTGGCAGCTGTAGAATTTAGGGTAGGTGGCCCAGCGTGCCAGCCAGGATGACTGACAAGTACTGAGAGATGCTGGGAGAATCTTGTGGCAGCTTCTGGTTTGATATGCTAAATAGGCATCTCAGTATTTTCTCCTGAATCTGAGACCTAACAGGGACCTCAGATGACAGATCTTGATGGCTTTGTCCTGCTTCCCAATGTGGCCACATTGACTAAATCTCCTTTTTCTGACTTTCACTATTGCTTGTTTGGCTTATTAAGGACAGGTGGCCAAGTCTGTCATATTCGGGCTATCAGGCCACAGGCTCTAGCCCTAATAACTCTGGTAACAAGGTCACTAGGCTTGGAGGATAGGGAGTAAAAGGAAGACTCTCAGATAAGACAAAAGAGGTAAAAGGGCCACCTCTAAGAGGCTCCACAAGCCACAAGGACATTTGAGTGGTCAGTAGAGAAGGCCATTCACTGTGTTCCTTTGTCTCATGTCCAGGGCTGGCAAGGCCAACAGGAAGCTGCTAAGAGAAAACAATTCCATTCTAAGCCTTCGATAAGGAGATGGGAAGGAACAGAAATGTCCCTGTTGGGGGGGGGGGGGGTTTGGGAAGGAGCCCACTAGGAAGGAGATTCCCCTAGGCAGGGCAGGAAATGGAGGCCTGCAGTCTCCCATGCTGAGAGCCAAGGCCAGCCTTTGGAGGCAGGGAAGGACAGGACTTCCAGGGGACAGCTGCAAGGAACTCTAGGAGGCTTTCTCTAAATAAACATTGTGGCCCTGGCCTTGGCAATGATCCTTTGCCACGGAATTGTAGGGAAGCCACAGATCTCGGTTTCCAGTAGCTGTGCACACTCAAGCAAGGTGTCAACCTTGGAAAAAATAACAAGGGGGAGGTCTCATCAGATTCCTTTCCTTGGTCTCCCTTTCTCTCTCTGAGATCTACCAGAAGACTAACAACCAGAGAAATGTCCAGAAACTCAATGCTGTTCCCATTAGTCATTTGAAGTATATCCACCGAGTCTCAAGAATATTATACCAAGCTAGGTGGTGGCGCACACCTTTAATCCCAGCACTCAAGAAGCAGAGGCAGGTGGATCTCTGTGAGTTAAGGGCCAACCTGTTCTGCAGAGCTAGTTCTACGACAGCTAGGGCTGTTACACAGAGAAACCCTGTCTGGAAAAACAAACAAAACAAAAGACTATACCTAGTGAAAGAAACCAGGCACTTCTATGAAGTTCAGAAACAGGCAGAACTAATCAATGGTGATACAAATCAGCACAGGGTACTCCTCTGAGAGCTGGAGCGGGTAGCAAATGACTAAAGGGGCACTAGAATCTGTCTGGGGTGAGGGGGATGCTGAGTCACACACAGACAAAGGTATCTGTAAATCCCTTCTGGAGTTCTCCTGGACCCTATGTGTAAAAGAAGATGGAAATGATGAAAGAAATGGGGGAGGCCCCTTGGGGGAGAAGAAAATAAAGCTTAGGTTAACCCAGGATATACTGCTGAGTTACACCCATAGCACATTTTCTGTAATGAGCATCTAGATTGTGATGAGGCAGTGTCAAGCACAATGTGTTCTGCAAGGCTAGAAAGTAAGCCAGGCAGGAACAGGGTCAGAGGCTGACTTCCAATGTAGACCGGACCATCCTGCCTGAAAGGAAACAGCTCTGGGTTAAAGAGAAGACTAAGAGGCTGGTGGGCCAGAAAAGCTGGATCCTCTGAGCTTGACAACAACCACTTGAACTCCCTTTCTCCTTAGAAATTCACAACTGTAAAGACCGGGGTGCAGGTGCCATCTCTGTAGAAGGTGCATCACCGTGAAACCTGGGGAAAGCTTACTACATGAACGTGGGCTTTTCTTGGCCCCATCAGGCACAGGTCAGCTGGCTATCTGGGCAGGTTCCTGCTGACTGTGTTCCCAGGCTACTGAGAGGTTCCTGTCATCATTGCTCAAACAGAAGGGGAAGGAAGCCCTCTCAGACACAGATACCTGCCGGAAATGAGGGACAAAAGGGTTTCCCTGAGGACATTTGGGAAAGTGGTATTTCCTCAGGCCAGAGGACACAGTGAGGTGATTTTTCTAAACACTGGCTTAAAGTGGACTGTTTATCTCCTTCTGTGTGGTCTCTGTCTCTCTTTGTCTCTCTGTCTCTGTGCTCTGTCTGGGGTGGGGGAGGGCAGTGTGAGTGTGTTGTGAATCTCAGGCTGGCCAGGAATGTCCTTCAAACCCCTTTCTGCCTCTATTTCTGGGCACTGGGATGGCAAGTGTGTGTTCTTATGGCCAGTTTACATGACGCTGGGGGTGGAACTAGAGGCTTTGTGCCTGCTAGGCAAGGATTCCCCTCTGAGTTAAATCCCCAAGCCCAGCAGACCCCCTTAGAAAAATTAAGCAGTTAACATGTCCATCTGGATCTTTATGCCAATAAAAAGATTACTTTAGACTACTGTAAACAAGGATAGACATTTGTTAGGGATGGGGAAACACTACCACCTTTGACAATGCAACATAGACAACCTTTCACACAGCGGTGTTTTCTCTGCATATGTAATTATAGTGGAAATGGTCTCAAACTCAGAACAAATAGCCGAGATGCCTATTAATACATCAAAGCAGACTCTGACTTCCTGGTTCTGCTAGCATCCTTTAGTCTTGCTACAGGGTCCTCCTGGCTGGCACACCCCACCTTCTACCCTGGACTCTCCAGGCCAGGGTCTAGGCTGGCCTTTCGTCAGAGGCTCTTCCCTATACAGTCTAGCAATTTTGACCATTTTGCCTCTTGGTCAGTCTCTGGGCCCAGAAAACCCTTCTTGGTGGCTTCTGTTCTCTTGCTCTCCCTCCCCCTATCTCTTCTCATGGCCCAGCTCAATCTGGCCACGTTTACTGCTGACTCTCCTGCATGCCTCTGTCTGTGCCTCTGGATATGCTCTCATTCATATTGACAATAAGCCTTCTTCTCCACCATACCTAAGTGTGGAAGCAAGAGACCTTGGCCAAAGGCCCACTTCCCCATCAGCCTGGGAGCAGGCAGCTGTAACCCACTGCAGAGAAGACATGTTTACTAAAAACAATATGGTGCCTGTAAGAAATGTTTACCTGAGCAATAAATTCCTGATAAGGGCTCACCCACAGGAATACCCTGACCTTGACCTTTTCCAATGGCTAACCGCCTCTTCCTGACTCCCCACCGCTGCCTCTGGTGTCAGGGTATATAATAACCAGCCGGGATAAGAATAAAGTGGAGCTTTCTTGGGGCCTTCTTGGGGCCTCCATGAAGCTTTCTAGGAGCCTTCTTGAAGCCTTCTTTCACCACTGGTCTTTGTGTCATCAATCCCAACACCCTCCGCACATCCTCAGACACAGGCTGCATGAGCGGGCGTGGCACCTAGGGGCAGTCATATCTTCTTAACTTGACAGACAACTCAAGCATACCAATAATTTGCTGTCAGAGAAAGAACTTGGGACACATGGATGCCTATGAAAAATCAAAAACTTACCAAGCACTCTGCAGCCTCACATTACCAGTCAACACTGAAGAGGATGAGGAATAGACTGTGATTTTATTTTTACAGGATGCTTGACATAGAGATTACAACTACAGCGGGAATCTAGATGATAAAATATAATTGTTGCATTGAGAGCCATGTGTTGAAAATTCTCTGGCATTGTTTCAGAACCATAAGGCCTGCTTAAAGGACTTTGCCTCTCTGCCTTCTACTTACACAATGTGGAAAGCCCATTCTGCACCTCTAGCCTGGAGAGAGAAGAAAACAGATGAGAGGAAAATTGGATAAGAAGAAGAAAGGAGTTAAAAAAAAAAACAGCATGCTACCTCCTGTTGATTCCAACTCAAGCATCCTGATTAATTTGCACAGTGGTAAAAGCATTTCCAGGTTTTGTGCAGTCTGAAAGCAGGCCACCTTCCCAGCACCAGGTCATTTAAGGTGATTACAAAAGAATCATAATCTCCATGTCTGAAAGCCACTTGAATCTTAAGGATGTTTCCCCGCCTGGTAATGGCAGTGGCTTCCCTGCAAGGGCTTGGTGTGGCCCCCTCCTCACCATGGATGCCCGCCAAGGCAGCTCCAGCATGCTGGCAGCTGCTTAAGTAATCAACAAGAGTGATAAGGGCTGCCCTCCTTATTTTCTTGGGACTTGGTGTTCAGGAAAAAGCACCCTGACCTGACGGGTGTGTCCAGGGCAAGTCCACAATGGAAATCCAAAATAGGAAGGAAGGGAGCCACTTTAGGAATGTCACCTGAATGCGGTGACATGTTAGAGAGGCTTGGAGATGGGAATCCCAAAGATACTTTGGAAACTTTCTTTTTTCAAAAGCCAAAAATTCAAGGGCTGTCTACCTTGGTGGCAATTACCAATAGTACAATGAAGAGTATGATGCTAATATGTCACCATGTGATAAACAATTATGTCTCAGTGACCAGCTGTTTGTACTGCTGTGAGCCCATGAGGTTATTGTGCCCAGGGTTTCAGCATCCACCTTAGTTTGTATAAGTGCAGTGTAGGGTACCAACACAATGACAAAATCACCTAAGCACTCATTTCATTGAACACAGCGCAATCATAGCCCGTGATTGATGTGAACCGAAGGGTTACAGCAAAGAGGACATGACCTCTGGACCACACTGCAGCAAAGCAGTAATGACAAAGTTCCATACCATCCTGAAAGTCCAGGTGGACACTGTTATTAGCACTCCCTACCCCCATCCCCACTCCCACAAGTTTTCCTTGCCAGGTTGCTATGGAGATTTATGACTGGAAGAAAAGATCCCTTACCCTGGACTGCTGCTCTCATAATCAGGAATTACCTTGACTAGATTCACCCTCTTCTCTGCAAGCAGCTCAGAGTCAATGACTGACCTGTGTGAAGACACAGCCTTGGCTCTTACCTCAAGTGAGGCAACTCAGTGGCATGAGTCATGCTCCAATGTGCTGTGTGATTCAAACCACAGCCAGACATTACTAAAGCCAAATGCACTTGTCTAACTCACAGCCCAATCATGCTTTCTCTCAAGACACACCCAAATATAAAACAGACATACTCAAGTACTGTCTCAAGGCACTGCCTGTAGGGGACCAAACAAAAGAGTGTTACTGACTTCAGAAAAAAAATAGAACTAATCTGAATCTCTCCTGTTTTTGGAGAGTACCTCACATAAATTTTTGTTCTAATTTGTGATCAATATCTAGTATTAAACATTCAAAGAAAGGTCTCCTGTTCTAATCAAATTTATGAATCCCTGTGTTTTCCCTAATAATTGGAGCCTGCAATTCCCAGTCACTTCCCTGTTAAATTATTACCTGATGAAGTCATTTTGCATCTGCCATAGTGTGTGCAGAGAATGCTAGAAGATGGGAACTTGCTAGACTCAGGATGCTAGAGCTGTACCAAAATACCTGAGATAATTAACTTTAAAAGTGATAATAAACTTTAAAGGTGATAATAAGTTTTAGCTCAGAGTTTTGGAGTTTTCAGCCTATGGTCATCTGGCTTTGCTGCTGTGAGAGCTTGACAAGATAAAACAAAATAGGGAGGGTTTTATGGAATGAGCTGTTCACCGAATCATTGCAAGAAGCAAGGAAGAAGGTAGGCTCCAATGTCTCCTTCAAGGGAACACCCCAGTGACCTACTAGGTTCTGCTACCTGCCAACAGCAGGACAGGCTAGTGACCAAACCTTTAAACGCAGGTTCCTTGGAGTACTCTTTTTTTTTTTTAACTCTTTTTTTTTTTTTTTTTTTTTTTGGTTTTTCGAGACAGGGTTTCTCTGTGGCTTTGGAGGCTGCCCTGGAACTAGCTCTTGTAGACCAGGCTGGCCTCGAACTCACAGAGATCCGCCTGCCTCTGCTTCCCAAGTGCTGGGATTAAAGGTGTGCGCCACCAACGCCCGGCCCTTGGAGTACTCTTATCCAAGCCATAGTGGAAGTCATGGGCAGGGAGGGTAGACATAACACCGCATCTCCCCAAAGAGTCAGCTTGTTTCAAAGATTTTAGAGGTTAAAGCAAAGTTTTAGTTTAAGACAAATGTCAGTGTGTTATGGAATTAGATATAAAATTCATATGAGTCTCTGAGATAAAACAAGAGACTGAAGAAGTCATGGGCCTTATATGAACTGCTTTAGCTTCTTTGGGGGAAAGCCTTGAAAACACACAAAGAGAGAGAGAGAGAGAGAGACAGAGAGACAGAGAGACAGAGACAGAGACAGAGACAGAGACAGAGACAGAGACTAAAACAAACAACAGAACAGAACAACAACAACAAAATTAACATCTTGGCGGTATAAAGCTCTGCAAGGGGGAGAAGGGAGAGGGCTACAAGCCCACACTGTGTCAAAGAAGTAGTCAGAGGCCCTAGGGGGCTGAGTCCTAGGCAGAGTTTCTGAAAGGATGCATTGAAATCCTCCCAAGTCCCAGTCCCTACTCCCTAGGGCTGGGCAAGATCCAAGTTCCTGCTTTTCTAACAAGCTTCCCAGGAAAATCCTAGTTGCTATTCCCAGAGCATAAGAGCAAAGCTGTAGAGCTGGGCTCCCAGCATGAGTTCCCACCAGGTTCCAAAATACAGATTTTCCCAGCCTCTAAGGTAAGGCCGAGAAAGGGAGGAGCAGCTGTCCTCTGGCTTTGAATCCTGGGAGCTTCCAGATGAGTAGATGGCAGGAACATTGGTGTAGTCCTATCTCTCTCTCTAGGCCTGACTTAACCCTGTCTCTACCCTGGGGCCTGAAGGAGGAATGTTCATGAAAACAAAGGCCCCGCTGAGCAAACCCGAAGGTCAGTCCTCTGAAGTCCCTTGTGAACAGAACTGATCTCCAGCCAGTTTACTCAGGAAGAATGTCCAATTAAGACACTAATGTGACACGGACAGAATCTGCTTCTACTGACTCTTCACTTGGGCCTGGAGACATCCCTTGAAAAGCTAAAAGCAGAACAGAAGTTTGGTGTCCCCAACCTCGTTCTGCAACCATCTTTTTTTCTTTTGTCTGAAAATGTTGAGGCTGATTCCTGCTTAGCTTTAAATGCAAGCATGTGAATTCCATAAGGAGTGCCTGTCTCAAAGCTGCTGATAGACAACTGACCAGGCTTAAGTTCAGCTAGCCTACCACCCCTTTAGGACGGAAGGCACTAGGTTAAGGGTAGCTAGTGTATATGTTGCTTTACAACATTATGTTTCAGACACCCAGAGTGGCACCTGGAAGTCTCCAGTCCTTGTCCTAAACCTATGATCACCTTGTCTTTCAGGAGCAGTGTACCCTGGGAGCCCAGTCACCCGATGCTGAGATTAGCTTTCTAAACAGGAACAATTACTCCACAAGGGGGAATTGAAGGCGCTTCCTCCCTCCACCCCAAATGGGAATGAAGTTCCTAGCAAATGCATACTGTTGATCTGGGCATGGCTATGTCAAGGGCTCCAGTAACTTTTTTTTTTTTTTTTTGGTTTTTCGAGACAGGGTTTCTCTGTAGCTTTGGGAAGGGCTCCAGTACCTTAGCCCCATGACAATAGCAAAGCCTTCCCCAGGTGAGACTCACAGGGATGACTAAGTCTTCCTTGGGGTCTGGGTATTTGTTAAAAAGCATTTGCAGAAATATCCATCATAGCTTTCTCCTCCCAGGTGTTTACGGTCTGAAGGGAGGCCATTCTAAAGACTGCTCCTCCTGAGGTTAGGTTAACCTCCCTCTATGATTCAGTTGTATACCATAAAGCCACCTCCCTGTTCAACTCAGAATAAACACACTGAGTTTCTGGGGTGCTGTGGTTTCTCCATCAGAGAGCACAATCCACCTGATCCCAGCTTTTCTGCCTATGTGTCCCTGTCATTTCTTCATTACCTTCTGCCCCTTTCAGAAGGCACCCAAGCAGGAACAATCCTGTTGTGGCTATGGCTACTAAAATGCCCTTGTCAGTATTGACAGTAAGGACAACTTCTCGAGCCACCTCACAAAACAAAGACTAAGACATTAACCAACAAGACCATGGTTTGACCAAGGTTAGGTAACTATTTGTTCCTTTGGAGTCACTTTTGACTTTCAAGATGAGAGAAGAAGTCTGTTACCTATTCACATCAGCCCTGTGTTTTAGACTTGGCCTGGACTAATGCTTGGCAGTTTAAAATTATGTATTTAATGCTCACCAACAGAAAATGTGATGTCACTGGAGATCTCAATGTACATTCATAGGTAACAAATAGGTGTCCCTATATGTTGGAACAGTGACAGAATTAGTGGACTATAGAGCCTACATTCCAGTGGTAATGGGGGCTTGTTACTTAATGGGCACTCTGTTATACCCCACACTTAAAGATCTGTTTTACCTGGATTTAGGTACAGATATCTCATGCATATCTACTTAAATGGAGGTTTCTCTACTACATCAAACCCAGAGACAAGAATTTGTGTCTAAAGAAGTTTTCTTTGGCATTTCTGAACAAGCTAAAGTGAGGGGCGGAGCAGTGAGTCAAGAAAGGAGGAAAGGTGATAGACGGTATGTTAATGAGCACAACACTGACTGGATACTTGGTGTTCAGTCCTCCTGGGAACACAGAATAAATGGTCCATGGGTAGGAGAACAAATTCCCAGTCCAATTCCTGTTTTTCACTGGTTGTAAATTGTACCCAGGCTCATAAAGCCAACTGGTTCATCAAGCCAACTGCTCTTCTTTGCCCAAGGTAGCCCTCTGCCCAACACAGGAGCAGGTGCATGAGATAGGAAACTGTCAGTACATATAGAAATGGTTCTCCAAAGCTTCTAAAGACCATGGTCAGTGTACCAATTATCCAGCAAAGCTGAACTGAAGGGCACCATGGTGGGCTATGGAAGGGCAGGATTGTCATTGTCGTTCATTTCCTGACAGACTGAGTCTATCTTTGGATACATCTTTTTGGAGTTGATGAGCCTTGCAGGGAATAGAGGAAGATAAGGAAGATCTTCCATGAATGTAAAGCCACCAAGAAAACACCTTCTTCTTTCAAGGATGATCATTAAACTACACAGCAGTCCACAAAACAATAAACACATGAAGAAACAAGAGCAAACACACACAAAAAGCCCTCTTTGCTGGCAAAGGTGAAGGTTCCAGAAGAAGGTGAAGAATTACCTTGCACTCACTCAGCACCAACACATCTTGTGTAGACTAGACTGAAACAGAGCTGGCCCCTGTTTTCTGCTCTTGACTGTACTAAGGAGCAGCAGCTTAATGGGAACTGTGGAAAGAAATGTGACACCAGGAAGAGTAGTGAGTCTCAGACTTTTATTTATTTTTTGATAGATTTCAGGAAAGTCTTCTTAATATCCTTTTCCCTTCCTGTCAGTTTCATTTATCAGTTTAATTCATTATAGAATTTCACTTACTTAAGCTCTCAAGAGTAATTTCTTTAAAAAAAAAAAGAATTTTTTCAAGACAGGATCTCCCTGTGTGACCCTGATGGGCCTGAATTCTATATAGATGAGCCTGGCCTCCCGTTCAGACATCCACCTGCCTGTGTGTTGAGATTAAAGGCATGCATTGCCAAGTCCAGTGCTTTTAAAGTTTTTAATAGAACTTTTCCAGGTATTTATTGGGCACAACACTAGGTATGGCTTCCACGAATCTGTGCTTCCTACTGTGGGTCAGGGAAACTGACTGCACCAGAATATCAAGGTGCTTGCTTTAACAGCTGTATCAACTGTAACTTCAGTGCTACCAAACTCATTCAAAGTGCACAATCTGAAGGTCTTCATTACATCTGCAGAGAAGAGCACCAAAATCCAACTTGAGAGCATTTTCTTCAACCCCCTTCCTTCTTCATCCCCCACAAGCAGACACTTCTCACTCTCTTCTCCCAGGCATTGTCAGCTACTAATATCTACAGATTTGCTTGTTCTGGAAGCTTCACCAAGAAAGTGATATAAATACACTGTCCTTTGTGACAGGGTCTTTTCCTTTAACGTGACATTTGAGGTTTATCCATGCTGTAGCAGAACAATGGTATATATGCACACACACAAAAAATATCAAAACAACCCACTGACAGAGAATTGTAATACATTTTAAATGTATGTATGTATGTGTGTGTGTATGTATGTATGTATGTATGTATGTATGTGTATATTTATGGTTTATGGAGACAGGGTTTCTCTGTAGCTTTTGAGCCTGTCCTGGAACTCACTCTGTAGACCAGGCTGGACTCGAACTCACAGAGATCCATCTGCCTCTGCTTCCTGAGTGCTGGAATAAAAGGCATGTGCCACAACTGCCCAGTTTATAATACATTTTTTGAAGACATGCTCCTTATTTAGTCTTGAAACAACAACCTCTCGTGGTGGGTATAATAACTTCTACAATTAGTAAGTGTTGTCTACATTCTTTAACCAAAGGAAATGCACCAGTTCAGTTAGAAATCACTACAGGATGCCTGGCTTTTTATTCTTAGACAAGTGTCCTCTGAATTGTGCCTATAGATTTCCCTGTGGATGCTTGGTGAGGAATCCCTGGGAAGATTAAAGGCTGGAATCAAAAGTCATACTCTGTGAAGTCAGAAATCTGTCTGGCAGGTCACATTGATTTTTTATGCTTTGTTTGCAAAACTAGAGATTAATGAATATTTTGGAAGTTGTAATTAGTCAGGGTGAAATTCTTGGAACTACATGTGGTCTGAGGTAAGTGTTCAATTAATACTTATTCTGATTCTTATTATCACTAGAATATCCACACTGTGGCCTTATTATTTCTCTAGAGAAGATGATGGTTTCTCTGTGGTGTGAGACATGTGAGGATATCTATAAGTGACCTTTTAGAAAATCAGTGCTCACTATGCTAAGCTACCTTGGCTTTTGGACGGGATCCCCTCTGAACAGTGTTCCAAAGGATGAGAAGAATGCTTGAGGCAGAAAAGATCAGCAAGGGAATCCATAGAAGCCAAAGGACTAAATTTTTTGAGAGACACACACTAGCACTACTTGAATATTAAGTACAGCATCAGTATTCAAGTGTTAATTGAAAAGGTTACGCTTATCTACGTATGTGTACTCCTTTATCTGCATCCATGATTCTACAAGTTTGAAGTAGCTGTTATAATAGTCATCTCTATTGTGACCCACGTAGAACCACTGAGGCCATAGGATCTTTAACTGTTTTTCTCCGTTGCTTCAATGACAATGCATTATAAAAATTAATTCTGGAGATTTTAATCCAGAATGTCTTTGGCCCACTTAGTGATGACTCTGATGGGTCTAGTTGCACTCATGGAGATATTGTGCTACTAAGCCTGTCCGGAAGATGCTCAGTAAATGGTTCTGGAAAATACAGAGATCCTTTCCTGGTATGTTCAGATGTCACTCAGGAGCTAGTTTCCGGAACATCATGGGAAAAAAATTTAACCCACAGTGGGAGACTAACAAAAGCCTCTTGGCCTTGAAGCCTGGCTGAACTCTACCTTTGCTGAAGTGAAACTTCCCCTAGATGAACAAATATGACCCTCTTTCTTCACAAACTGGGCTCACTCTTTTACAAGCTGTTGGTCTTGGCTGTGTATCCAAGTTCAAACACTCAGGACATGGTCAGCATCTTCTCATCAGAATTAGGAGACTGCCAGTGTCCTAAATCCTCAGGCTCTCCAGGTGCCAACCACACACGGAAGGATGAAATCTTGAGCAGGATCCTCCACCTAGAGTGGACTGTGCTCAGACTGGGGAAGGCACCCTGTGTTACTTTGTGCATAGGGGGAAATGGAAAAGAACATCATTCCTGCTGTTAATGTTGCTATTGAAATACTGCTAAATTGTTGCCTTTCCCTCCCTCTCTCCCTCTCTTCCCACTTTTTTAAAAGCCAAGTCCTGGCCACAACTGGAATGTGAATCTTCCTCCCCTAGTAAGACATAGGCTTATACTGAAATGTGCCGTTGCTTCTGTTGTTTATTTACCCCCATGTCTTCCTCCTGCCTCTCCCCTATGCCAAGGTCTGATATCATCCTACCTTGCCAGCCTCCGGGATGTAAGTGACTTTAAATTAATGTCTTTTCTCCCTATTGACCCAGGCACTGTGGAGAGAAGCTGTGACTTCCCATGAATCCTGAAGGTCCTTAAAACTCCAGAAGAAAGTCCTGCCTGCTTTACCTATAAAAACTCATTCGGAGAAAATGGCCAAGACCAGAAACAAAAGAGCCCTTAGTACTAACTAGTCACAACCATTAGGGTCATTGGCTCTGGTTTCAAACGAGAAGAGAAAACAAACTCCACTCCAAGTAGGAACTGGTTCTGCTGTCCTCTCTTAAACTTTGCAAATCCAAGTTACAGTGTTTGGACATTGCTGAAGTTTCCTTCTAGTGGATTTCCCTTTATTGTGTGCTCCAGATGGCCAGTGGCTAGTACAAAGACAAGCCCAGTTTAAACTATGACTTCACTTGTTTAGGCCTTTGCTGCTGTCATGTGTGTATGGCACAAGAAGAAAGGTGTGGTCATCACATTGTTCTAGCATAAGTCAAGTTGTTCTTCTCTCCTGTTGCTTCTTTCAACACTGTGGCTACCGGCTATGCTTAGGTTGGCACTCAGTGTCTATAGACACACATCCCCTCCACCCAGCACTCTTGATAATCCACTAAATAACTCTCCACCCAGAAACTCAACAATTTAGTGGTTTAAGTGGATGCTGTGAAACACAACAGAAGAATCATGGCAAACGCTCTGACTTTTCCAATCACAAACTCACACACGTTCTCTCCTTTCCTTTACATGACTGTTTCCATGTTTCTGCTTCTCTATGGCCAGGAATGTTGATTAAAAAGAAACAAAACACTTGATTGTAGAACTTTCTCCTCTATACACGTCACTGTGTCAATAAGAGGTGGGTGAAGACACTGTCAGTCTCCCCAATCATCTTGCAAACTAATTCTCAATGGAAAGAATGTCATGCCTGCCTCTGTTCCACTGACAAAAGCAAGTCACAGAAACCAGCCTAATATCAATGGGGTGGGAAGTCTACTGCCCATGTAAGGTCTAGAGAAGATAGGGTACAGATCCTCATGGTGAAAGTTTATATGTAGCTGTCCTAAACTAGACAATACAGTGATATCACCCAAGAGTATCTGGTAGCTGAACTAAATTAGTATTTTTATGAAGGTAAGAAAAAGTCATGACTAATGAGATTGAATTTGAAATTTACTGGATAACCAAATTAATACTCACAACTTCATCTTGAGATCTCAGATGGAGATGAACTATGGAGCCCTCTATTTACACAGTAAGACATCACCTAGAAAGAGTTGCACCTTCAAACTTGGCCTTCAAGTTCCAGATGTAACCACTTTTTTCTGAAGGCTTTCATGTTGTCTTCTCTTCAGACATGGCTAATTGTTTTTACTTAGACATATTGTTTTGTCATTTGTATGTGAGAACCTTGAATTGGCTGTCAGGGATTTATAATCAACAAAATATGGATAGAACCTGTCAATGACAGATTAGGAAGAATGCCACAGATTGCTGACTTTTCAGCTAAGTTTGATCCCACCATCACCCCATAGCTACAACTGAAGTAGACTGCCAGTACTATTGGAACCATATGTTCTACTTCCCCATGGCCGCAACTTATATTTGACTGGAATGACTATTTAATCGAGATCCATAAAATTAGTTTTTGTAATACATAGTGTGGGTGAAGATGAATGAAAGTTGAAATTTCTTAGAAGATATTCCTATACCTGGAGTTATGCGCTCTAAAAGTCAAGCAAATATGTTGCGAAATAGAATATTTCTTTAACTCTGTAAAGCTGTGTTACATTTGTTTATGCTCCATTTCTTTCATGATGTAAAGATGTGTTGCTTTGCTTGCCTAGGGCTCCTGATTGGTCTAATAGAAGCTGAATGGCCAATAGCTAGGTAGAGGAGAGAAAGGCGGGGCTGGCAGGCTGAGAGAATAGGCAGGAAGGAGAATCTAGGCTCAATGAAAGAGAAGGGAGAGAATGAGGGAGAAAGAGAAGGATATGTCTGGACCAGCCAGTCAGACAGCTGCTAGCCAACCAGACATGGAGTAAGACATACAGAATTTGAAAGAAAGGTAAAAAGCCTTAAGGTAAAATGTAGATAAAGAGAGACAGGTTAATTTAAGTTATAAGAGCTAGTGGGACAAGAATAAGCTGAGGCCAAGCATTCATAACTAATAATAAGTCTCTGTGTCATGATCTGAGAGCTGGTTGGTACTCTAGAAGGAAGCCTGCTACATAGATGAAAAATGGTTACAGACTGAAGTGGTAGAAGGGAACACACACACACACACACACACACACACACACACACCAAAGTAACTTGAGAAAAATCTATTTCTTGTGTCTCCAGAGAGAGAAAGAGGCACAAGGATAAATGTATAGAGCGAGGAATGCCAACTGTTGTATTTTTCTCAAATTTTCCCCCCAGGGGAAGCATGCAATTTTAACTCTAAATTCTATGACCTTTGTCACCATACATTCAATATTTATTTTTGCTTACCTGTGTGGATTTTGAGTAAGAATTCAAAGTAAATCATTCCTAAGAGACCATGCAAAACAAAATTCAGCTTTGCTTGCATATGCTCTTTAATGGAAAGCACCTGTAAACTGGTAATAGATTAATTCTGTTCAGAGCAGTGAAATGCCTGCAGGGCTCTGCACCCCATGTGACTAGTCTCACACCTAAAGATTGTTTTGCACCACACTTTTTGTAATATAAAGGATGCTAACTGACTTCTTACTCAGACGAGTCCCAGTCCTAATATCAGGTCTTCTCATCTAAGAACTATTCAATTTAAAGAAGTCTTGTAACCTCACAATGTCTGAATTTCAAAATTTTTATTACTTCTGCTATGAAAATTTCAAGCATACCCGCAGAAGGAACAGCATAATAAAAATATAAGTAAACATGAGTTTGAATCATGACTAAACCTAGCACAAACCCAAATCAAAGGACTTTATATACTATAACAAGTGAGCATGTTACAGATACATCAAGAGCATGAAGATTGGGTTGGGGCTACTGGGAGTGACCATAGACCAGAGGAGAATAGGAACACATAAAAGCAAATTCGAGATGGGACCTCCCTGCCTTGGTTCTAAGAAAGAAAAATGACATTAGTTGGGGGGATGAGTGGAATTAGAATGGAATTTCTGAGTCATTTAATCATGTTATATTATTGCTAATTTCCAGGTGTTGGTATTTATGTCTCAGTGACATAGAATGCCACATTAGGAGAAGCTATGCAACATATATTGGGACCTTTGTTGTTATAATAAAATATTATACACATTTTTTAATTCTAAAATTTAAGCTTTAAAACATGGAGGCTTAGAAATGGTGATAGGAATGATGCTTGTCAGCCTTCTGTCATTCCTGTTTCATCTAGACCTCCCCTTTCATCACTCGTGTGTGTGTGTGTGTGTGTGTGTGTGCGCGCGTGCGTGTGTGTGTGTGCGTGTGTGTGTGTCTGTAATGAAAACAGGATATAATTTTACTGTTGGATGTCTACAGATAATGACTGTTTGTAACATGCCTGCAATAATTTGAGGACATGTAGCATAACTGACGACAGTTATTCAATACCTATGCTCTAGGTCACCAAGTGCTTCAAAAAAAATGTCTGTTATAGATTTTATTTAACCAAATCAGATTTCCAGCAAGGTACCCATACTGCATTGTTTTCAATAGCCCCTAGATTTCTTCATCTGTGAGAGTTTCCACCCCTCCTCCTTTTCTCTCTGGCATTTATTTTTGAAGAAAGTGGGTCATGTTTTCTGCAGACTTCCCCGTTTTGCTTTGGATGGCTCTATGCTAGTGCTTCTGGGTCTTTCTTATACAGAGACAACAGCCCTCACCTAGCAGCACCTGAAAGCTAGATGAGAAAACATGAAAAACAGCCCAGGGTTTAGTAAGTATTGTTTTGCAAGCCCTGGCTGCCCTTCCTCCTCCTGTCCCCTCTGCAGTCTCACCATGTGATTCAGAACAGTAACCATGCATTTATCATGCATCATCATTAGATTTATTCTCATATTACACTCATGAAGATTAACAGATGTATTTATCACAACTGATTTAACTGATAAAAGACCTAGCCCTAGAAAGGGGGCCAGTAAGAGAAATTCGATTCCACATGTAAAAGTGACCAACCATGTGGCCTTAAGCTCAAAGTATGAACTATGAACTGGCCACAGGGTATCGTCTGCAAGTCCGTTAGAAGGATAGAATTCCTGGCCTTATCCCAGACATGCTGGGTCATAATATACATTTTTAGACATTCATTTATTCATGTGGTGTAGGGGGGGTGGTTTATGGATGGATGTGTGTGACGCGCGCGTGTGGTGTGTGTGTGTGTGTGTATTGACATGTCATGGTGCATTTGTGGAGGTCAGAGAACAACCTATTGCAGTTGATTCTCTCCTTTGATCACGTGGGTCCCAGGGATCCACCTCAAGACCTTAGGCATGGCATCAAACGCCTTTTCTCTGCTGCGCCATCTCCCAGCCCACCACATGCATTTTAACAGCGTTCTAAAAAGATTTGTGTGCACATTATAGACTGAGGAACAGTGACCTTAAGAGAACCTGGGGTCTTTTCGTATATAAACTAGACTCTCCCTTTCTTCACTTTGAAAAAAAAAAGGCTCTGTTTTCTGCTTAAAACATGGCAACCTTAAAAACTTTGTCTCACTGCCCTCAACTCCAATCTTCTCTTAAATTCCACAAAGAAGCTGGCCCACTGGCCATCAGTGAGGAACAGACAGCAGGATATGAACCATTTATTTCCTGCTCGCTCCAAGCTCTCCTCCAAAGCAGTACTGAGAAAGAAATGAGGTTTCCCAGGATCTGCAGGCAGCATCTAGGTAAATGAACCATGAATCCCTGCATTCCTTGTGCGCATACTCCAGGAAGGCCCTTCAAAACTCTTTGAAAACTGTTTTCATTTAGCCAGTGGGTTCTGCGTTCATGAGAGCCTCTAACCTGCCTTTAGAATGGAGGTGGCCTTGCTTTGCTTTGGAGAGATGGTTCCGAAGGAGACATTTCAGATGACCTTGGAGCTTGACATTGAGTGTGGGACACTGTGAGCCTCTAACAGCAGTTAGGTCTCAGGAAGAGACCGTGGCTTTTCAAGTACACCTGAGCTCAAGGCTGTGTACCTTTGCTTTTAAGGAAATTTGGTTCTGTTTGCACATAGACTCATATTAAATGTAGATGGCTAACTTTATTACTTCCCCAGACTCCAAAACAGAATTGACAGGCAGAATCTGGCTATTATAGCTCTTAAAACAAAACAAAAACCTACAATCATACAGAATAAGTAAGCAAATCTTAGTTTAAGCTCCACATAGCTTTTATTCATGATTAGGTACATATTTCTCACACCTAAATATTTTAAACAGAGCCAGAGTCACAACTTCACATTAAAATGACCCACAGCAGTCCCAATGCCACTTCCTGTTCAGCTCCAGTTTTCTTTCTTCTTTTCACAATTGGCTTCTGAGCCAGGCAGGATCCAAGGTCCATGGCCAGCACCTGGTTAATATGTCTTTCAAGTCTCGTATTACATAATAGTCCCTATTCATTTTTATGTTAATTGTAAGCTGAACAAACAAAACTATTAACTGTACAGGATTTCCTCAATTCTAGATACAGCCTATGGCTTCCTTGTGATAGCTTGCACTGTACTCTCTGTGTGTCCCTTGTAAGTGGTTAGGAGGGTATTATTTCGTGTTTTGTCTGGCAAGATTTTATTACTGGGGGGCTATTACTGACCAAATGTTTGTATCTCTTACCATCTTAACAAATAAATAAGTTGAAGATCTGACAATAAAACATCAGAGGTTTTTAGGTGTTTTGGTCACGAGGTAGATCTCTCATGAGTGTATTAGTATTCTGAAGAGAGAAACACCCTCTATCAACTGTGTGAGAATACAAGGAAAAATCTGAAGGCTATAATGAAGAAGGATGCTGTCACCTGTCCCCGAGGATGTTGGCACCCCAACCCCAGGATCCCAGCCTTTACAACTGTGAGAAATAAATGCTGGTGTTAATAAGACATCAAGCCTGTGGTAGTGTGTGATAGCAACCCAAACTGACTAAGACAGGAGCTACTTGGGTAGGGGGAGAGGGGCTGAGATAAGTTGCCAATGTACTGAAGCTCATGAAACCTACCATCCCATGACTTCTCACATTAAACTTCTAATTTTCAAAGCAAATACCAAGTATGCAGGAAAAAAATACTAAGTTACCATGAAGATTAGACACAAGTGAAGCATAGGCTAGCATATAGTTGACTGACATTATATAAATGTTTATGTCATCCCTGTTTTCTTAGCCTCTCATATCTAAACCATCAGCTGAGATGTGGACAATATGTCTATTTCCTCTCCAGTTAGGAAGTTCCTCTGTTCCCTTTAATGTGAATAAGGTAAAACTAAAAAATGATCCAAGTGTGATTCCATGAATCATATCATTAATTGTCAAGCAAACAGAATGATTCTTGGGTTCACAATGATTAGAGAAAGAAAGAATACTATGAAAAACCTCACAAGGAATACACTACATTAACCTAATTTTATTAAATCCAATTAGTTGGTGAGAGTTCTGTAGAAAATAAAGTCTAATTAAAGTTTGGTATCTACCAAAAACAGTGTTTTGGGGGACATCTGTGATGACTCATGGATCCCTCCTGGCATGAGGGTGGTACTCTGACTCAAACTGAACTTTCAGTACTCAGAGAAGTGTCTAGTGCAACACAGTATACCATGTGTTCCTGCTGTGGTAAGGAGAATCTGCCGCAGGCTAAGCTCACCAAGTGTCAATCAAACTCAAGTTGATGTTTATTTTTGAAGTTTAGTAATCAAGGTAAGTAGCTCTGGGTTTCTGGTAAGTTTTGATATAACATTCCTGGGGGTCTAAGGAGCAGTTCCACCCAAGTGTATGTATAGTAGGTCTGATGCGACTCTAGCTTCTCAGTGCTATAGAGGCATGCTCTCCAAAACATATATAACAAGTAACAATCTATGTGAGTGCTTGCAGTCCTTTCAGAACTACATGGCACTTTTCCATCGGAGACAGCATCAGTTGAACTGGAAAAGGACTGAATCATTGTTTATGCTCTCTTTCCCAGATAGCGGGTTTCAAAGGCATCTTAATTATTTTCCATTCACCAAATGTTCATTGTCTCTGAATGTGCAGATTCTTGAATGGGGAATATGAAGATAATCAACGCATAGTTTCTCTTATAGTGTGGGAGTGCTAGAGGAACATGATAAACAAGAAGAGAAGAGGCTAAGCTGACAGTAATGTCAGAAACATAGATGGTGTCAACTGTTGGCTCGTGTTTTGATTACTTCCATAGGCTGCTGGTTTGGATGGGTTGGCTATTGCTTTTATTTCACTTGTTGGCTTTCTGCCTTCTCTGTTGCTAAGGACAGAATGACTGTAACTTACTGAGGAATGGTCAGACAGAAATAAAGGTTTGGCCCCCAAAGGACATTGTATTTGTGAGGAATCCCAGATACTTCTCTTGTGAACCACGAGCATTCATCAGGATGCTCTGAGGCAGCTTTGAAGGAGACACCAATAAAAACGGCTGGAAAGGATTTGTATTAATGAACTTTGAAGAGATAATAAAAGGAGATAAGGAAAGATCAAGAATAACAGGCAAAATTTGAAATAAATATGTTCCTGAATTTTTTGTTTCAGACAATCAGCTTTCATAAGACAACAGAGTTTGCCGGGCAGTGGTGGTACACACCATTAATCCCAGCACTCGGGAGGCAGAGGCAGTGGGATCTCTGTGAGTTTGAGACTAGCCTGGACTACAAGAGCTAGTTCATGACAGCTTCCAAAGCCACAGAGAAACGCTGTCTCAAACACCCCTCCCTCCACCCCCCATCCCTCACCCAACCCCCCACAAAAGAAAAAGACAATAGAGCCAGTTCAGATGCATCAGAAAACAACCTTGACAAGCAACTTCCCACTTCAAGGTCATACATTCAGTGTATTGATTTATTGTTTTTCCACATACTATACAAAATGCACAAAACTCCATGCACCTATAAGCATACAGAGTGTATCTATCCATATACATACAAAGGCTGCTGAATATTTTATTTTATGTTATAATTCCAATAATGATACACATAAAATATTAAGTACACTGAAGTCATCTAACTAAGAACTGTAAGCACTGTACAGCCTTTAAGATTGTGTGTGTACCTGCTCACACCTATGTAAACGTGCATGTGTACATGTATGTGCGTGTATATATGAGTCAGAAGTTGAATTCTGGTGTCTTCCTCAGTTGCCCTCCACATTATTTTCAAGACAGGATCTCTCACTGAGCCTGGAGTTTACTGATTAGCTGAGGCTGACTAGCAAGTGAGCCCCAGGATCCTCCTGTCTCTGCTTCCTTAGTATTGGCATTACAAATGAGTACTGCCACACTTGGCTTTTTACGTGGATGCCAAAGACCAAAATCAAGTTCTCTTCCTTCCATAGGAAGTACTCTACCAACAAAGACATGTCCCCAAGCCTAGGGTTTGAAAAATGCATAAATGTTTCCTTCAGTTCTTCAGTTCTTCAGTCCTCTCAAGCACAGTATCCCCAAATTCCTGTAAACAGCCTGAAACAAGCCTAATTGCACAGGGGCATCATAATAGAATCTCATCAATGACTTACTTTGAATCTGAAAAGCAAAAGGAAAATTCTAAATGCCATGAAATGATTGGCCAGGCACCCTACCAACTAATAGTAAACTGCACAACATCAACCTTCCTTCTTTCCACACCAGCATAGAAAATAATCCATCAGAAAATCTTTCTTGGTAGCCTGGAGAATACCAAGACAAAGAGATAAACTCTGCCTGCCTGCCTGTCTGTCTGTCTAAGACAAAGAGAATTATTGATTTTAAAGTCCATTTCAAAGCTTGGTACATTTTTGACATATGACTCAAGGAGGAATAATTTGACTAAGTATAATTGTATCAGTAAACAATAGTGTGTTTAGCCAAGGTATCACTATAGCAGTTGCCTAGGGAAAAGAGTTGTACTCATCTATCTAGAAACACATCTTCTCCTATGTTTCCAATAGCTTGGGGCTCCCAGAAAGCTACCAAACCTAGTGAGCACAGGTCTCTTCAACAAGAAATAATGCAAATTGAGGAAGAATGTGTCGTGGAATAATCTTTTTGTACACTGTGAGGATGAGCCTTTTGCCAAAGTGCCTTCTGATTGCTTTATTAAAGAGCTGAATGGCCAATAGTGAAGCAAGAAGATGTTAGGCAGGTCTTCTGGACAGAGAGAAAAAGAAGAGAGGAATCTAAGCACAAGAGAGACACCAGGAGATGGGGAACAAGCAAGACATGAACCAATCCACATGGCGGGATGTGGATTAATAGAAATGGGTTAATATAAGTTGTAAGAACTCGTTGGGAACTAGCCTAAACTATAGCCCAAGCTTTCATAACTAATCATAACTAATAATAAGTCTCTGCGTCATTTTTTGTAAGCTGGCAGTCCAAAGAAAAATCCAACTACATATGGAATGTGGGTACTCAATTACCAAACAGGGAGCCTGAGAAACCTAAAAAATGTTCTGCACAAAGAGCCGGATATGATTTTCTAGTCCTATGGTCTCTCAGGTGAGCAAGTGCTTGGCATACAGAAGCACGGCTAATGACTGTTGTATGGAGACATAAGCTAAGCTGATCTATGTGGCAGTAGCTGACATTGAAGTTTAATATTTGACTCATCATGCATGGTCCCCCAGAGGAGGGGAAAGGGACAAGATCTCCTGAGCAAACTGGGAGCATAAGGGGAGGGGAGAGGGAGCTAGGAGAAAGAGAAGGGGAGAAGAGGAAGAATGAGGAGGATATGAGGGAGCAGGAAGATTGAGTTGGGGGAAGAACAGAGGAGAGCAAGATAAGAGATACCATAATAGAGGGAGCCATTATAGGTTTAAAGAGAAATATGGCACTAGGTAAAGGTCCAGAGATCTACAAGGATGACACCCACTAACAATCTAAGCAATAGTGGAGAGGCTACCTTAAATGCCCTTCCCTGAAAATGAAATTGATGACTACTTTATATGCTATCCTAGAGCCTTCATCCAGAAGCTAATGGAAGCAGAAACAGACACCTACAGCTGAACACTGAACTGAACTACTGGAATCCAGTTGCAAAAAGGGAAGAGTGATGAGCAAAGGGGTCAAGACCAGACTGAAGAAACCCACAGAAAGAGCTGACCTGAACAAGGGGGAGCTCATGGACCCTGGACTGATAGCTGGGAAATTATCATAAGGCTAATCCAGACCCCCTGAATGTGGGTATCAGTGAGGAGGCCTCGACAATCTCTGGGGCCTCTGGTAGTAGATCAGTATTTATCCATAGCATATGAATGGATTTTGGGAGCCCATTCCACATAGAGGGATACTCTCTCAGCCTAGACATATGGGGGAGGGCCTAGGCCCTGCTCCAAAGGATATGACAGACTTTGAAGATACTCCATGGAAGGCCTCGCCCTCCCTGGAGAGCAGAGAGGGGATGGGATAGGGGCTTAATGGGAGGCAGGGGAGGAGGGGAGGAGAGGAGGGAGAGGAAACTGAGATTGACATGTAAAAGAAGCTTGATTCTAATTTAAATAAAAAATAAAGAAAGAAAAAAATATTTGTCTCACATGGTCATAAAACACTGTAAATGTGTATTTAGTTAAGCCAGGTCCAGACACAGAAAACCTCTGAAAAGATACAATATGTTTAAAAATGTCCTTGGATGCTGAAGAAAGAAAATAAGTATAGATAACCATAGCAAAAATGAGTAGTTTAAAAGTAATAAAGTCTTTAAAATAAGACTGAAGTAATATAAAAATATAAGACACATAAGGATGGAAATTATAACCCAGGGAGTTTGGACCTTATATGGTGCTTTGTTAATTGTGAATTTTTTGAATGCTAATGAACAGAGAACATCAGCTGCTGAGACACATTGGATTATGGAAGGAACTGCTGAATGAAACCAGCCTACATACTTTAGGGATATCTTGGCTTCAAAATGGAAGTTGGAAAATGTATTGATTTGGGGAAGAGGTTATGCTTTTGTTTTCACAGGAAATAAAAAGGCTATAGATTCATTCAAGGTTGATAGAGATCAGGTTTGATTTGGGGAGACTCCTGAAAATCCTGGCTACAGACATAAAGAAATAAACTTAGAAAAACTACAAGACTGGTGACATATATTTTACCTACTCAAATATAAAACAAAAAAATCATCTAGTTTATATTCCACTCACAGTTCATGCTTGTATCAATGCTGATATGTATGTATGTTTTCAGAATAAGGGGACCAGACGACAATGAAAACCAGTGGCCCAAGTGATCCAGCTTCTCGGAGTGCCTCTGTTGCAGTTTCCTCAGAGTTCTGCAGCCAGAACAGCATCAAGGCTGCTGGTTGAGATGGTTCAGCTTCACATATTATTCTAGCCAGGACTGCAGATAAGCCTTGTATGTCCCCATTGTACAGAGACTGGACAAAAAGTGTTACAGCTAGCTCTTTCAGGACTTGACCATTATCCTAATTTTCTCAGGATCCCCCAAAGGTGCCATTGCCCCCAGACAACAGGAAATAGTCTAGAGAACATGATGCCCACATTCCCAAGAGGTGGGGTCTGTGGTTTTTGGTCATTTGGTGGGTTATGGATATTTATCATTATTTAGGGGCTTGGTTACAAATTGTTATTGGCCATGATTATGGAGGAAGCTGATCAAAGGAGACTAGATTCACAGATCACTTTCTGAAGGGAAAAGTGGTGGATACAGTATAAAAATAATGTGATAAAGGGGTGGATTGCTGAATCTACTTTTGAACAACTATCAATATCAAATATTTTACATTGGTATGGATTTTTATACATTGATACAAATTTAAGGTTATTTTTATTAGAATATACTCTATATATCTTTCTACTCTTGTTTAAGATATTTTTGTACATTGATAAAAATTTAAGGTTATTTTTGTTATACATATATATGTTTCTACTCTTGTTTAAAATTTGTGCCCATGCCTATGCAGCTCATTTAACAATGTAATGTAAATTTCAGTTCCCAAGTTATTATTACAAACTATTTAGGATAATTAAAATGTTAGTAGTAAGTCATCTGTAATAACTAAACTTATAGTCATGTTAGGTATACAGAATTACATTTTAGAAATATTGATGCTATTTAAACACTTCAAAGACCTAAAGAATATGGCACTTAAAGTGCTTTAATAACCATTAGGTTTTTCATGATGGTGAAACATTTCTGCTCCTGGTAGTACCAATCTACTTCAAAAAAGGATGATGGGCATCAAAGAACTTCCATATGGAATTAGATTTTCTTGTGGTATACTTAGACAATGGGCAAAAAAAAAATTGTCATTGCCCCAACTGCTGACAGTATGCTGTCCAAACTGGATGAACTGAACTTTGCCAAGACAAAGTAAAAGACAGTCCTTCAAAATTCCTGATTTACAGATAAGTCTGTCAGATATCCTAGGACTGTAGACCAATGATAGATGTCCCAATGTTGCAGAGGAACCTTGAATGACTGTCTAGGCAGCCAGCTATTTTTGTCATTTCTATAGCTTTGGAAATTTGTTTGCTTCTTGGGTCTCTGATGGGGTTGAATATTAGATAGTATAGTTACAATTTTCATTGCTACCAAATTCAAAAAAGAAACTCACAAAAGAAGTATAAAGTGTACACGTTTGAGAGACATAAAAGCTTAAATCGTTTATCTAAGGAAATGTTTTGAGGTAAAAAAAAATAGTTTGGTCCTGGTAATACAAGTTTGGATAGAAAATTAATTAGGTACAAAACTTTGGACTTATCAAGATAGGATAGGTAATGGAGTATTTTCTCTGAATTTGCTAAATACAAATTAGATTGAAAATGTAATCCCTAATTGGTAATTGTTCGTATTGTATATAGTTTTATTATGATAAAGTTAAAACCTTCATTTTTATTTAGGCAATATCTGATAATTGTTCTTATCATATGTAGTTTTACTGTGTTAGAGTAAAACCTTCTATTTTTATTTAGACAAAAGGAGGAAATGTTGTGGAATAATCCTTTTGTATACTGTGAAGATGTGTATTTGTCAAGGTGCCTTCTGGTTGCTTTAATAAAGAGCCTAATGGCCAATAGTGAGGCAAGGGGAGGTTAGGTGGAAGTTCCAGGCACAGAGAGAAGAAAGTGAGGGGAATTTTGGAACAGGAGAGATACCAGAAGATGGAGTACAAGCTTGACATGTAGGAGGAGAGGTATTAGCCACAAGCCAAGTGGCAGCATGTAGATTAATAGAAAAGGGTTGATATAAGTTACAAGAACTGGTTAGGAACTAGCTTAAGCTATAGACTGAGCATTCATAACTAATTATAAGTTTCCATGTCATTTTTTGTGGGCTGGCTGCCCAAAGAAAAGTCTGACTAGATTCATGTAAATATTTAGAAGTCAGAGGTAGGGTGGTGGCTTGTATCTATCATCGCAGGACTTTGGGTGAAGCTAAGATGGGAGCTCACTAGTTCAAGGCCGATGACATCTTCAGTTGTCATCACTAATATGTGGAGACCAGAATGCAGCTACATATTCTATAGTACACAGCACTGCCCTGCATCAAAGCATTAGCTAGTCTTGGACATCAATAATGAGAAGGTTGAAAATACTATGTAGAGTCAGTGTAGGCTCTCTTAACCTGGGTTTCCATCCTGGATCCCAAACTTCAGGGGACTGTCTACCTTTTCTTTAATTGTGTAGTTCTGCATAGTGCAGGATGGTTGTTCACAAGAGGCCCCATTTCTTCTTTAGAATACACCTTGCATATCCAGAAACCTGAGTAGGGTTCAGATATGGCAAGGAGGGCATGTCCTTGACATAAAAAAAAGTATTAACTACCCACCAACACATGCACAGAAACACAGGCCTTACTTATATCATTGCCTCCTAAAGCAATATTTGCAAGCTGCATATGTTTTTTGAGTGTACCCTAAGCCACTTTGTACACAATTGTATGAATTGTATGCAAATGTTCATTTTGTCATTGAAAAATTTTATTCTAAGTTTAACAGGAAATTCAGTCTACATGAAAATCATTGGTCAACTACATGAAAATTTCATATGTACCCTGAACTGTCTCCTGATCTAGACTGTGAGCTTTTGAAATAGTACAAAATTCGGCCATGATTCCTGGGTTGATGCCACTGGTACACCCATGCCCATTATGACACCAGGGCAGGATGCCCTAGACCACAGGAGTTGCAGACTTGACTATACATCATAATTGCAGGGTCATGCTGAAGCACTGAAGCTAACTCCCACCCCCAGGGATTTCCTCCCTTAAATCTAGAATAGGACTGGATAACTGAGAGTCTAACAAGCCCTTTGGTGACGCTGCATCTGTTTTTATCTGGTAACAGCAGAGTTTAAACTTTGAACAGAAGGAAGCAAATACTTTTGTGGTGAGCAAGATAGTAAGTATGTTGTATATTGTGAGTAGTGTTGCAAAGGGCTCAGGACTAAATTCTCTTTTAGCTCCAGACTTCAATTCTTTTGGATAAACCCCAGGGAGGAGGATTGTCTGATCATATGGTGGTCTTATTTTTTATTTTTTGAAGGATTGCCATATTGTATTCTGTGTCAGCTGAACCATTTTGCATGACCAGAAACAGAAGGCAAGAACTCCAGTTTCTCTGTATCTTTGGCAACACTAGATGACTTTTGTTTTTTTGGTTTTTCGAGACAGGGTTTCTCTGTATTGTTTTGGAGGTTGTCCTGCAACTCACTCTGTAGACTAGGCTGGCCTCTAACTCACAGAGATCTGCCTGCCTCTGCCTCCGGAGTGCTGGGATTAAAGGCATACACCATCAACGCTTGTTTTTGGTTTTGTTTTGTTTTGTTTTTTAATAATGGCCATCCTGACAGGTATAAATGGATAACACATTATACTTTCCATTTATTGTTGCACTATTCACAATAAATAAGATGTGACCATGACTTTAAGTCTCCATGAGTGGATAAATGAATAGAGAAAATGTGGTATGATGAAACAGTGGAATACCATTTAGCCTTGAAAAGAAGGAAACCCTGTGATTAGAAAAAATGTAGATAACTTGAAGATATCCTGAGTGAAATATGCCAGCCACAGAAAATCAACTGTTCTTCATGATCTTACTTACATGAAATATGTAAAGTAGTCAGATTCATAGAATCAAAATGTGGAATGTTTGTTGGGTGGTGGTGGCTCACGCCTTTAATCCCAGCACTTGGAAGGCAGAGGCAGGCAGATTTTTGTAAGTTCAAGGCCAGCCTGGTCTACAGAGTAAGTTCCAGGAGAGCCAGAGCTGTTACACAGAGAAACCCTGCCTTGAACAATCAAAAAGAAAAAAAAAAGTTTGCTGCTGGAGGAAGGGAGGGTCCAGTTAACCAAGATGAATAAAGTCTAGAGATCTGCCACGCAACATTGAACTCAAATAAACATCAATGCAACATAAAATACCATACACTTAAAAGGCTTGTTTTTGTTTGTTTGTTTCAGTAGGTTGGTTTTTGTTTTTTGTTTTTGTTTTTCAAGATAAGGTTTCTCTGTGTAGCCCTGGCTCTCCTAGAACTCACTTTGTATACCAGACTGGCCTTGAACTCACAGAGGTCATCTGCCTCTGCCTCCCAAGGGCTGGGATTAAATTCATCACCATCACCCTGCTTAAAAGCCTATTAGAAGGACAGATCACATGTTAACTGATCGTGAAATATAAGGAAAAGGGATACTTTCACAATGATCTACTGTACATTATAATTATAGACAATACTGATGAATTATTTATTTAATATCTGCTTGCAGTTCAGATGCCATGTCAAAAGTTATTATACCAATTAAAAATTAGCTAAATTTGTTAAAGTATTGTAGGCATTTGGAACCATATAATATTTGTGGCACTGCTCAGCTTTCTCTTTGAACTCTAAACAGCTACAGACAAATATATAAGTATACGGAGGTGACTATGTTCCAGTAACCTTTATTTTTGGGGGAAAAAAAAAACCAAAACTATCCATAGCCAGTCCCTTGCCTGTAAGCAACAGGTGGTTAGACAAGCTTCTAATCTCATTCACTCATGTCATTTTCCTGGGCTCCAGGCATAGCACGCACCATGCAATGACCTTTAACCCCATCTCTGTCAACCATGTGTACCCTTAAGTACATCCTCACTGTTAGTGCCCCCTGTGGTATCAAGTGACAGGTGGGGAAGAGAGAAAAGGGCAATAAAAGTGAAAAGAGACATTTGGTGATATTACCAAAGAGATCTTCCAGCTAACCAAGATTTTAGAAGGCTTATTAACCCTGTTGTTTCCTTCCAGCCCCTTTCCTATTCTTATTCCTTAAATCGCACACCCTTTCCGGGAAAGCAGCTTTTTGGGGGTTTGCTGCCTTGAACAGCTTCGTAAAGCTTCAGTTTTCAAACAGACTGGGAAATCTGTTCTACGCTGCTTCTCTGACAGGAAGCCAAGTGATCCCCAAAAGAAAGGAGAAGAGCATGTGAGGGGAACATAAAGTGATGTGGGAGCTCTGTCATGGGACCCTCTGCTATGTGTCTGGAGTCCTTCAGGGATTTGGCATCTCATCTCTGATCTCTTAAGGAAAAAGGCATTTTTAGTTTCTTCCTTCCAGACAAACTGAAAATACTTTACTGATGACTTGTATTTTTACTTTTCTCCAAGCCACTAAATCTGCTAGATAAGAGTCCTATGTCAGGACCAGAATTCTGTTGTAATTAGAAGAGGAAGGGCGGGGCTGAGGTAAACAGATAAGGTATCTACTCGTGTGGCCATAGTGTCACCTACACAAACACACTGTCTCCGTAAGTAAGTGTCACATTGTTAAAAACCATCCCATTGCTGTCTGTGTTCTCCCTACTTCCTGCTTCAATAAAGAATGATAATGCTATCTCCCTATTAGAAATAACCAATTCAACAGCAAAAGAAAAGGTCAAAAAGATTAATAAGATTACCTGGGGCTACAGTACAGCACTGTAATTTCCTTTTTGTGACACTGTCACCTGTTAAATTACACATTCTACACGCCTGTGCTGTGTCAGGCATCTTCTTGAAGTCTGGGTTCCAAATGAATAATAATGCTCCCTCGAAGATGGCTGTGAGTGGCAATGCCCTCTGCTCTTTTGATCTGGGATTCTGCACAAATTATTGAGAGGGTTTCCATTCCTCTTAATCTGACAGACACTTTGATCATTCAGTTCCTGATATTAGTACCAGCAGCTGCAGCAACACGGTGTACTTAGTAATCAGTACATCCTCATGACCAGGCAGCAACTTTCTGAAACTAGACAGAACTATAACCCAGTTATTAGCGTAATTAAGAGAGTACAATGGAATAAAGAAGGTAGAAATGTTTAAAACATCACAACAGCACCTGTGCTTGAAAACATGAGAAACCCTTCAGTGTCCAATACTGCCAGGATAGGAGTGGGTACCCTGCTCTAGTCACATTATATACGAGTAAGAAAATTCATGCGCATGGCTCCTAGAATAACATTATTAAAGGATGGGTGCTGCTATAGAAATGTAAAGATAACTTACGTTCAGTCCTCAGCATTGCAGCTCCTGGCTCCAGGTCCATTAACCTGTAGGAGTCCCCAAGATGAGCACCTGTCACGGCTTGCTGTGCTGCTGGTCCTCTTGGTTCTTGACTGTCTTCCATTCTGTTTGAAACTCAAAATCTGTAAGAGGAAACCCTGACTCCAAAGATGTGACAGCGGTGGCACTTTGGTGCAGCAGGAGCACATTCAATGACAAGGTGCAGGGAAATACAGATACAGATACAGATACAGATACAGATACAGATACAGATACAGATACAGATACAGATACAGATACAGATACACTGCACATCACAGAGCTCACCTTCTGTGCTTTTGATATTGGAACATTGTTAATAAGTAATATCCTTTTCTACATTGTAACTGGGATTTTAGCTCTAAGGGGAAATCTCATAAAAATTAGGTTACTGTATAGAATCAGCAATTTTATTCTCAAAGGGTACAACCACGTTTAAAAAATTTTAAACTATAAAATCACTTTGCCAATACAATTTTAACTTTGTGTTTTGCCCTAAATTTTATTTCAGGTGTGTTTCTTCTTAGCAATGGTATATTGTGGTGATTACCTGCCAAAACATTGAAGTCTGAGGTCTGTTTTGTAATAGAGCATTGATTGCCAACTGCATTGAAGGATTGACCCCAATTACAACAGAGTGTCTCAAAGCCCTACATTCATTTATTCTCCTCTAATTGAGCTGTATACATACTTGTATATCATCAAGTACAGTGAAGACAAAAAGATCACTTTTACACAATGTAAGCCACAAGCTGGAACAATCTGGAGAAACTAATCATGTCTGTAGATTTTAAGTATGCTCCTTCTTAACTCAAGGAAATTAGTTCCTGTGTTTGATATCAGCAGATCATAAGGAATTGTCCTTTGCTTGTCAAAAACACAAATGTTACAGAAGAGCACAATATACTTTTCCATGTTAAATAGAACCAAACAAAAAATTTTAACATCTGTTAAAGACATAGAGACAATCAGCAAAATGTGAGTCTATATTCAAAATAACAATATTGTGTTAATATTAAGTTTCTTGGTCTGATCACCTTGTGGCAGTTATGTAGAATACATAGCTGCCTGTGTGAGTATGTTCAGAAATATTTAAGGAAAGCACTGATGAAACCATTCTGGCCCTCACATGAAATGGAATTGTTTTGCATTGGCATCGTTTTATCTTTCATGTGCTTTAAATCATCTCTAGATATTTATTATAAGTACTCTGTAAAGCATTGTTATACTGGATTATTTAGGGAACAATGGCAAGAAAGAAATCTATACCTGTTTAGTATAGATGCAATTTTTTTATCCAAATGTTTAAACCCGTGGTTGATGGGGGAAGTCCTTCTGTGTATATATGCTTGTCTTATTTGTTGATTAAATAAAGCACTGTTGGCCAATAGGGAAGCAAGATAGATGGGACTAGGAGTTCAGGAGAATTCTGGAAAACAGAGGCACAGTCAATCGCAATGTTGGACGCGGAAGAAGTAACATGCCCGGATCCTTCCTCCGGTAAGAGTAGACCACATGGAAATACTTAGATTAGCAATTATGGTTAAATACTTAGGTCAGAGCTAGCCAGTAAGAAACCAAGCAAATGGCCAACAACTTATAATTAATGTAGTGTCCTGTGTGTTATTTGGAGGCCAAAGCGGCAACGGGACCCAGGCGGGATCCCGCAACACACGGTTGATTAAATCAGCCTACACAAAACTCAACAATACAAAGGACCACACCATAGATACAAGACCATGGGAGGGGGAGAGATAAAAGGAGAGAGAAATAAAGAGGGAGATTTGGGAGCAAGAGGCAGTCAGTCGTACTATGGACTAGGAGAGCAAACCAACTCAACAACATGTGAACCTTGGAAAATACTATATGCAAATTTTATATTGTTATTTGAACATTTGATTTTTCAAAATAAAAATCTTTTTTTTTTTTTTTTGGTTTTTCGAGACAGGGTTTCTCTGTATTGTTTTGGAAGCTATCGGTCCAGCCCGGCCTCGAACTCACAGAGATCCGCCTGCCTCTGCCTCCCGAGTGCTGGGATTAAAGGCATGCGCCACCACCGCCTGGCTAAAAATATCTTTAAATGCACAGTTGATAGCCAATTCTGATGATAGAGTAATATTATTAATGTATTTTCTTGTAACTTTACTCTGTTGCATTTTTTTATTATGATTGTCTAGACTCTCAAAACATTTGTAATGTAAGATTGGGCCTATAACATGCTGTTTTGTACAGACACCTGGAAACTAAAGCTTATTTCTACCTAGAAAACACTGAGTTATCACCTACTGGGGTTGTGAATGATCTCTTTGATTCTATTGTGGGAATAAGGGATTTTATGATCCCTGTGACTTACTCAAGAACATTGCCTTCTCCTCACTTCAGCTACCAACCAGTTTTTAGGGAGTACTAGCAGTCCATAAAGCAAAACCCAAAGACATCATTAAGAGGTGGGGGGTGAGGGTACACAACAAAGTTTCTGCCCCCCCAAAGCTTGAGAGCCATCCCTGCTCTAGAAGGTTGAATGGCCCTCTGGGCTACAGAGGAAAGACAGACCAAAGATCTTGGAGATAACCGAGAGCTTCCCACAATGCCTTGGGGCCAGAGCAGAGATCAAACTGTCTATCAAACTGCGTTTGACATAGTGCAGTGAGGGACTTGGGGTGCAAAAAGCAATCAGACTTCTCATAGGCTACTTTCAGAAGGGGGCTTCTCCTACTGCCTGCAGTGCTCATTTGCTGCTACCTAAAGTGATAGTTTATCTGGATGAGGAAATAGTCATCTTTGATGGGCATTATTCCACAGCTGGGCTAAGTTACTGTGCTTCCGGAACAGAAACATTCCGTTTGTCTTTTTAACCACCTAAACACAGGCACTCATGCTGCTCCAACCTGCATTTTCATTCTTGTGGCAGCAGCGTACTTTCTGTCTCCGTATGGCATGGCCATGTGACAGGTTCTGCCTGAAAAGACACTCCTACTGTCTGTAATGGATACAGATAAGGTTAGTCAACTAGATATGTATCATGGATACATGTCTTTAATTTAGTGCAAAAGGGGCAGAATCTATGCTTCTGGTTTTAACAGACAAGCAAGGGATAAAACAAACCTGCAAAGGTATGGGCTGCCAAGACTAATCAACTGAGTTCAAAGCCCTGGAACCATGATGGCAAAATGAGATAACAGACTATGGTCATTTGTCCTCAAATTTCTACACACCACCCATGGCACATGCATACCACCCTACACACACACACACACACACACACACACACACACACACACACACAGAAATAAATGTAAAAAACTAATTAATTGAAACAATGTGAAAGGCTACCAAAATATATAACAATTAGAAATAAAAGGAGTAAATCATTATATTAATAAATGTGGAATAAGAAATAATTTTTTTAGTTTTTTAATTCAATTTTATCATTACATAGTATTTTATTTATATAATTTCTACCTCTACCTCTGCCCCCTCCCATGGTCCCTCAAATTCAGGACTTCTATAATTATTATTGTAACACACATATACACACACACATAAACCCTAGTGAGTCCATTTTGTGCTAGTCATATGTATATGTTTAGGGCTGACTACTTGGGATTGTCTAGCTTATCAGGGTGTTCGTCCCTGTAGAAAATGGCTTCTCCCATTCTCAGCAATCTTTGATTGACTGTAGGTCTTAACCTATGAGCAGGGCCTTGAGAAATTCCCACCAGTCATGTTGACATATCAAATGGTATTCTCATTGCTCAGGTCTTATTGAGGTAGCCATATTTCTGCAATCTCATGAGTGTAGCCTCTTAGTCATGTCTACAAGTCATAATCTCAACACAGGTGTAGTGGTTTGAATATGAATGGTCCCTTTAGACTTAAATGTTCGAATGCTAGATTTTCAGTTAGAAGAACTGTTTAGAAAGAATTAAGAGGTGTAGCCTTGTTGGAGAAGGTGTATCAGTGGGGTGATGCAGAAATATTAACCTACACAAAATATGGATGTCCTATGATATTTATTGAAAGAGAAATCACATGAAAAGCCAAGAAAGCTGAGAACCAAAGGTCTGCACGCTGCTCTCCAGGTCAAAACAGAAACCCAAAGAGAGAGCATATCCTCCCCCTAGCTCTATGTATTCCCTTACGTTCTACGTACCATGAACATACCCACACAGGAGTGGTCAGCACTTACTGATAACATAAAATCACTCCCTACAGTGGGGGAACTTTGAGGTTTCAAACACCCATGTCAGACTGTCTTTGTTTGGATTTCTATTGTTCTTAAGAGACACCGTGACTGTGGCAACTCTTAAAAAGGAACCCACCGCTAAGCACTGAGCTGAACTCAAGAAAGCCAGTAACAGAGACGGAGGATTGATGACCAAGGGGATTAAGACTGGGCTGGTTTAACCCCCAGAAACAGCTGACCTGACAAGGGTTAGCTCTTGAGTCCCAGACTGATGCCTGGGAATCCAGCATGGCACTGATCAAGACCCCCTGAATGTGGGTGTCAGTGAGGAGGCCTAGGTAATTTTTGAGCCTTGGGTAGTAGATCAGTATTCATCCCGAGTATACGCATGGACTTGGACTCCCATCCAACAATGTGAGATGCACTCTCACCATGAACTCTTGGGGGAGGGTCTAGGTCCTGCACTGGATGAAATGACAGACTATGGACACCCCCATGGAGGGCCTCACCCTCCCTGTGGAAATGAGGGGATAATGGGGGGGGTTGGGGGAGGACACGGGAGGAGGGGAGGGAAATGGAGAGGGACCTGGAACTGACTTGTGAAGCAACCTTGTTTCTAATCTAAATTTAAACTTTAAAAAAATTTTAAAAAAAGGAAAACATTTCATTGGGGCTGGTTTACAGTTTCCGAGGTTTAGTCCATTATCTTTACGACAGCATTCAGCAGACATGGTGCTGGAGAAGAAGCTGAAAATTCTACATCTTGATCTGCAGGCAACAGGAAGCAAACTGTGTCCCACAGTGGCCATAGCTTGAGCATATGAGACCTCAAAGCCTGCTCCAATAGTGACAGATTTCCTCCAATAAGGTTACACCTCCTAATAGTGCAACTCCCTATAAGCCAAGCATTCAAACAAATGTGCCTATGGGGGCCATAGCTATTAAAACCACCACACATACTCAGTTGCTCTCTCTCTCTCTCTCTCTCTCTCTCTCTCTCTCTCTCTGCTAACTTACCAAGCACAAGCAAACACTAGAGACTGAGTATATATGAAGGTCTCAGCTACTGTTCCAGGGCTATGCCTGTCTATTTCCTGCTATGATGAATATGGATTATTCCTCTAAAACTGTGAGCAAGCCCTCAATTAAATACTCTTTAAAGAGTTTGCCTTGGTAATATTGTCTTTTCACAGCAATGTAGCAATAACTATGACAACAAATGGCATGGTCCTTCCCTGAGCTTTAGGCATAGGTTGTATTATAGGTGTATTGATTTGGATTGGAATCCACAGTCACTTGTTGTGGGCAGTTTGATAAGTTGTGGGTTACATAATAGTCACCATCTGCTGCAAAGAGCTTCTTTGATAAAGGATGGGAGCTGTACAGATCTATGGGCAAAAGCATAGCATATACAATGCAGTTAGAAATTATACTGATTAAGCAAAGTGGCAGTAATAGATTCTTCTGTAGAATCTATGACTTTCCACAAATGCTGGTGAAGATGTAGAGAGAGAAGAGCCCTTGTTAACTATTGATGGGATTGAAAACTAAGGTGGCCACTACAGAAACCAGTGTGGAGAATTCCCCCAAAAGTAAAAATAGATCTACCATACAATGAGGCTATAACCACTTCTTGGTATATGCCTCAAGGTTCCCTGAGACATCCTTTGTGAATTTGAAAGGAAATCTGATGTGGTAAACGTGATATAACCATACTAACCCAGGCCCAAACACCATGGCTGTAGGGATCTACCCTCAAACAAGGAAAAAATGTCTTCTAACTTACCAAGCACAAGTAAACACTGGAGACTGAGGGATATGTAAAGAAGGAAAATCAGGTCTCCTAGAGGGCTGTGATGGGAAGTCCAATTGGGGAGTCTAAGGTTAGAACACTGTGCTGTAAAGCTGGCAATATCGCTACTAGCGTAAGAGTGGGGTCAGGCAGTGGCACACTCTTTGGAAACTCCCAAAGAAAAAGAACTAACTGTCTACACAACTAAGGCACCCTGTTACCTAGAAGGCAGAAGTGCCCAGATAGAGGCCATATTTTATAAATAGACCACTGATTACAGTAAAGAACAGACAATCATTTTATGGCCGGTGCTGATAAGAGCCCTTCTCAATTGCAATTATCCAGATATATCAGAGTGCTCGCTTTCTTCTGACCAAGCATGAGCTGTGAATGCTGCACTGGAAAAGTGTTTGCTCTTACCAAAGAGCAAGCAAGTGATTTGTCTGCTCTTCCAAGTTCCTGATTAGCAAGGGTCAGACTCAGACATCCCAGGTGTTCATTGTTGATCTTTTGTGTGCTCTGACAGATGCTGTTAGCTAAAAAGTGAGCCCGGTGGCGCAGCTCACTTTTGTTCTTGGGTACTGAAGACTTCAGGTTTCTTTCTTGCAGCTACTCCAAATCATCATCCATTCTGTTCATTTAGTAGGACGTGGGAGGAAAAGTAGATACTCATTTGAGAGGACATCCTGCAGAAATGAGCAGCTGAAACAACTGTGTGTTCCAGTGGAGGACTCTCTGTGGTGGGGTTAGTTACTCTCCATACTGAAATGCCTGAGGGACAAAATCTTTGAAAACGAATGCTAAGTTTGAGCTAAGAGTGACCATGCTCTTCTACAGAGTGTAGACACCCAGCTGGTTATTTACTCTACCTAACTGAGGTGATATTGACATCCAATCACATGGGAAGCATTCCCTAAGAACTTAACAGAAATGCACATTTTCCTGCCTCATCCCAGGCCAACCCCACCAGACTCTGTGGATGGAGTCTAAAAATCTGCCTACACATATCCTTCAGGTGATGCTGGGCACATACAGTTTGAAGGAACCTGCACTATGAAGAACAATCCATCTTGACTCTTCAAATTGACCTGCATGGTTAGCTATACTAAAATATTGCTTGCATCAAGTCCTGAACTATTATTCAAACGTTCAAAACTGGAGAGTGAATTCCTTGGAGGACCTCACTCTCCTCTTCTAGGCCATTAGCACGCATCATACATGGATATATATGCATACTGATAAAAAGCTCTACTCCATGAAATGGATGTAATTACTTTAGTGTACTGCCTAAGCATTAAGTATAATCCCCAGTAAACTTCAACATGCATTTATACTTGATGGATTGCCAAAATGGCCACAAATTATGCAGGATTTTGTAATGCTTTCATTATTTTATCTATGAAGGGGAGTCTTAGGGGCCAGGGGCATAGTTCAGTGGTAAAACGCTTGCTTAGCACATGCAATGCTCTAAGTTTATTTCCCATCATCTGCCCCCCCCTTTCTCTCTCCATCTGCCCTCATAGAAAGGAAGATACTTGTTTGCTTTATTGTGTGCATGAGTGTGTGTGTGCATGTTTCTGTGTATGTGCCTATATGTGCACAGGTATACATGCACATGTTGCATATTCAGCTGTAGGCTAGAGTTTGACATCAAGGGTCTTCCTTGATAGTTGATCACTTTATTTCAATGTGGAGACAGGGTCTGTTACTGAACCTAGAGCTTACTGATTCAGCTAGACTAGCTGGCCAGTAAACTCTGGAGATGACCCCATTTCTGCCTCCTCAGCACTGGGATTACAGGTACACCCCCCCCACCATGCCCAGCTTCTTACATAGGGAATCCCAACTCAAGCCCTCACACTTGCAATCACTTTACCAGAAAAACCATTTCTCCATCCCTGGTTTCTTTGCTTCCTTGAATATAAGGTTGATTTTGGTCATATGACTTGTTTCCATCAATGATATTAAACATGACATAAAAGCAGAGACTTGGGGCGGGCGTTGGTGGCGCACACCTTTAATCCCAGCACTCGGGAGGCAGAGGCAGGAGGATCTCTGTAAGTTCGAGACCAGCCTGGACTACCAAGCGAGCTCCAGGACAGCCTCCAAAGCCACAGAGAAACCCTGTCTCGAAAAACAAAAACAAACAAACAAACAAAAAAGCAGAGACTTGGAAATCACACATACTTTGTAACTTGTTCATTTATTGCTTTTGGAAATAGGGAGGTCTAAACTACTAATCAGCCTGGAGGAGAGGAGACCATGAGGAAGAGGCCCCAGATGGCTTTTCTGTAATTTCCCTAACCAAAAAAAAAAAAAAAAAAAAAAAAAAAGCAGCTTTATTTAACTTGTGGTTCCCAGCTCCAAATTTTCATGTGTAAGTATATAACCTGGAGTTACCACAGTAGAAAAAAGGTAAAGATGTATTGGGGAAGTCCTGTGCATTTGTCAATAAAGCATTGTCTGGCCAATAGGGAATCTAGATAGGAGGGACTAGGAGTCCAGGAGGACTCTGGGAAGAAGAAACACAAGAGAGTGGAGATGTAACCGCCATGGGGTAGGAAGCCCGGAATGTCTCCGGTAAGAGAAATACATAGATTAACAATTATGGGGTAAATACTTAAGTCAGAGCTAGCCAGTAAGAAACAAGCAAGGCCAACAGCTTCATAATTAATATAGCCTCCTGTGTGTTTATTTGGGACTGATGCGGCTCTGAAATCAGGCTGGCGGGAAAACTTCTCACAAGAAAAAGCTTCTCTTAACAAAGATGGACTATGAGTGGGTAGACAGAGCTCTAGAGAGGGAAATAGGATACTGGTGACATGAAGGGAGAAATGGATAAAGGAGGGTGGGCTTCAGCTGACGAGAGAGGAAGTATGACAACACAAAAGGAGAAGGAAGAAGGAGGAGGGATAAATAACACTAAGGATATTTGAAAAAGCCATAGGGAATCATAGTATTTTATTTTTACCCTTTTATATAATGAGTATGTGTGTTACATCATTTCAAGTGATAACGTTCCCTCCAAGAGCTATAGACTATCTAACAAAACCCTCAGTACCAAGCATGAGAAACTGTCTTTCAAGTTGTTGGTCAGGAAAGTCTAAGCAACTCTCAAAGCAATGTAGGATATTGCCGTTGCCCTTGGATGCCTCCCAGAAGTTGAAGGTAAGTCCCTATTGTTCAAGACATCATGCACTTTAGACACAGTATTTGGATGAACTGAATTGGATGTGACCGTGACCCAAAAACCTCCTTCTGGAGGCCTAGCCCTCCTAGTACTGGAAGCTGTCAGGGAGGAAAGCAATTAGTATTGTTATCCAGCTGTGATGCCTATGAACCACAGCAAGGACCAGCACAGTAAATTATTCCTAAAGGTGCAATATCTTGAGGGCAAGCAACAGCCATCTAATTGGACTTAAGACTCTCTCAACAGAAAGGAAATCACCCCTGATACTACAAACCCAACCAACTACCCACAGCTAATAAAGTCATTGGTCCTAGAGGAGAACCTATAATTGCCACTTTCCTAAACCACTATAATTACAAACTGCATTCTAAATTCTAATCCTTATAAATGTATCTCTCACTCCTCATTTAAGATGCTTATTTTGAAGAAGATTGAAATCATTAAAGAAAGCTACAATGAGTCAAATGGTCAACAAAATTCAGAGAACTGACTACAAGATGTCCAGACCCAACTGATGCATCTACTGCATGCCCCTATACCTAAGGGAAGAGGAAAAGGAAAGATTGAAAGAGCCAGAGGACCAGGAAGTCTACAAGATTGTGCTTTCTATAAATGATGGGGAAGCTACACTCATGAAATCTCAACAAGGTGACTGCCTAAACAAAATCTGAATAATCATAGCACCAGTTGAAACACCAGTGTGGATGGGGGAAATCTCCTAGATGAAGAGCTACAGGTAATTTATCACCACTGATAATGGGAGAAATAGCCTTCTCTGGGGAAAAGCCCCTTAAATTGTTTATCCAATAGAAATGGTCAGTCAAAAATATATATATGCAAGCAACACTAAATAGATCACCAGGTTGCATTTAGATATGTATTCGTATATATATACCATGAATTTGAGGGGGAATATGGAAAAGATTAGAAGTAGGAGAGTGAAATTATATAAATAAGTTGTACATATGTGAATTTTTTTGAGACAGGGTCTTACTCTGTATTTCTGTCTGTCCTGGAACTAGCTCTGTAGACCAGGCTGGCCTCAACCTCACAGAGATATACCTATCTCTGCCTCCCAAGTTCTGTAATTAAAGACATATACCACCAGTACTTGGTTAAATGTGAAATTTTAATGACTTGCTAATTTGAAAAGAAAATTAATCAACCAGACCCGAGCTACCAAGATAAATCAAACAAGAATCAAGAGCTGACTTGCTTAAAATGAACTAAACCAGTGATTGTGTTAAGCCACTCATTTTAGGGGTTGGTTTGTAATGTTTACTGTCAATGAAATGGTGACTCCTGGAGGATCATCATTAAGCCAAGATTACTCTAGGCTCACCTCACTGTAGTGGTTCATGTTACTCACCAGGTGACTTTGAGCGAGCTTCCACCTACTTTTCTTTTAGGTACAATTCCCGGGTCCCAGTATATTCCATGAGTCTGGTAATCCACTCAGCTATCACCAATGGCCATAAGAGAACTAGACCATCTGCTAATAAAGAGACTAGAGACCTTCAAAGAAACATAAGCAACCTGGTTTCCTCTTTCCAGTTTTTCTCAACAGGGATTATTGAATAGAATGTTTGCTGTTAAGCAACCGAAACAAAGTTTATTTCCTGGATAATCCCATGCAAGTGTTAAAGAGGTTTTGTGAGATTTTTATATTAAGTTATGGCAAAAAAACTTTAATATGTCTAAGAAAATACATTTCTTCACAAAATGAGACCAGTAAGAGAAAATGGTCAATCATAGTTCTTTTTCCGTAATGTATGGTGAGCATTGAATGAGCTACTCAGCCTAAGATAAGCAGGAAACTTTAAGCTACAGAGCTGGTGGTACAGGTGGGGTCAGGTTTGACTTGACTCGTATCCATTCATTGATCTCTGCACCCTCATTTGATGATTCTCTTTTCCTCTTCCAACTCACCTGGCCAGTTCCAGTCCCAAACTTAAGCCCTTGTTCCCAAGATTTCTCTAAGATTTAACTTTTCCAAAAACCATATAACTAAACTAGAGCTCCCATTTACTATTTTTACCCTTCTCATTTTTTCTTTTATCACAATGCTTTTCAGTTAAATTGATGGTACTCCAGACTTAGGGAAATCTTATCCATCATTGCATATGGCATGTTACGAAAGCATTTGCCCAGCAGGGCCTTCATAAATACAGATTTATTTCCTACCTCTCCAGAGGAAGCTGGAAGTGGGCAACTGGTGGCTTTGCTTCATGTGAATTGCAGATAGGCACTTTGGCTCTTCTGTCTTCCTGATTCAGAGTCTGTCACTTCTAACTGACAGTGTTTCATCACCAGCATCATCGTGGGCAAAAGATGGCTGCTGGGCTTCCAGGCATGGTGCTGTCACTCCCATCAGGAAAAAGAGAAAAGAAGACATCAGCCAGGCTGAAAGTTCCTCTCCATGAAAGCTCAAGTTATTGCAAAGGTTGTAAAGGACAAGTCTATTTCGTATCATAATTTAGGAATTGACTTGTAGGCTTCCTTTGTTGTAAGAGAGTCTATTACAGAAAAAAAAAAGAACAGCATATTTGTTATGTGTTTTGCTCACAAATGTGTTGAATAATCTTTCTGTCTGTTTCTCTCTCTCTCACACACACACACACACACACACACACACACACAGAGAGAGAGAGAGAGAGAGAGAGAGAGAGAGAGAGAGAGAGAGAGAGTGCATTCCCAATTAAAGATACTTTGACTTTTAAGAGTTTTTCACTCTGATGTCAAGAATACCACATGATAGTAACATTTATCCAGATAGTCATTTGTGGCAGTTATGTGATGTCCACACATTCATGCATTTAACTTCTTAAGAGGAGATGCTCAGTTGTGTAAGTGGGAGAAATTATGGAATCCATTATAGACTCGAACGGATGGACTGTGTAGAGAGGGTGTCCTGAAAACTTTATGTAGGAAACCACCTTTTTTTTTAATCATGAAGGAAATTCTGGAAATTAATATCTAACATCCATTTAATTTTTACCCATCCAAACTTTTTTAAACTTTATTTTTGAAATTTTTCATACAGTGTATTTCAGTCATGTTCTGTCCCCATAGTTTTATAACTAAAAACACTAGGCTTCAGAAAGTACATATTATCTGCTCTCCAATAGAGCCTTCCCATCTGGAACCTGTATGCAAGTTACATGTACTTGAGGAAAGTCTGTCCCCAGTGAGGCTGCTCCTCAAACAATTTCCACAATGGAATGGATGAGAATGACTCTTCTTTGCCAGTACATTTGTATAATGGGGTCAGAGTCCAGCAGCATGCATTCAGCTTTTGTTTCTGAACTCTTCTTTCAGCTAAACCTTTTCTCCTTTCTTGGAGAGAAATTGGTAGGGGGGTTGGAAAAAGCAGCTGTGTTAGTCAAGTTGAAATCCCCTTACATGAAAACATGGAGTCAAGGAAGGAGTGGTCTCCTTCATCCAGTGCAAAGCCCAAGATGAAAGTGCTTTTGAAAGGAGGTGTTCACGAACCCCAGAGGGAAACCAGCATAGGACCAAACCAGGGCCCCTGAACAGGGTATCAGTTAGGGGGCCTCTGGTAGTGGATCAGTATTTATCCCTAGTATACGAATAGACTTTGGGAGCCCATTCCACATAGAGGGATACTCTCTCAGCTTAGACACATTGAGGGGAGGGGCACGTTAGGCTCCAAAAGATATGACAGACTTTGAAGATCCCCATTGGAAGGCCTCACCCTCCCTGGGGAGCAGAAAGGGGATGGGATGGGGGGGCTTGGTGAAGGGCAGGGAAGGGGGGGAGGAAGAGGGAACTGGGATTGACATTTAAAACAAGCTTGTTTCTAATTTAAACAGAAAAAGAGAGGAGAAAAAAAAATAAAGTACTTTTCAGAATTAGCATTAACTCCCTGATAGACCATGCTCACAAGACACTGGGTTCCCCTCCTAGAACCAGAAAAACAAACAACCAAATAAAGCTATCAGTCAAAGTGCTTTATTCCTTCCTCATTGGCTATGTTTTTTAGCGCTTGCTACTTGATTATTCAGGTGTTAGGGGCTTGTATGTTGAGGGACTCTGTGGTAACTATGATAAAGAATGATAACCTGGTGTGGTGCAGCACACCTGTAATCTCAGCACTCAAGAGGCAGAGACCAGCAGATATCTGTGAGTTTGAGGCCAGCCTGGTCTATGGAGCAAGTTCCAGGACAGCCGGGGCTACACAGAGAAACCCTGTCTTGCAAAAGAGACAGACAGATGGATGGACAGATGGAAAGCGGGGGAGGGAGGGAGGAAGGAGGGAAGGAAGGAAGGAAGGAAGGGTGGAAGGATGGAAGGAAGGAAGGAAGCAGAAACATTAAAGGAAACAAGAGAAAAAGAAACAATGTGAGAGACTCTTATTAAGGAAGTACTGGCCATGAGTTTGGTATTGACCTCTGATGAGACTAGGATGTTTTTCGACCTTTCAAGTGACCCAGTCCATCTGAAGGATTCGAGGAAATAAGGGAACTCTCTAATAAAGAGAAACTTGGTGATGAGAGCAAAGGAGACAGACATCACAGGAAGCCAGGTTGTGGGAGGACAGACAGTAGAAGATGGACAGGAAGCACCATGGACAGGATCAGCGTGAATCCTAGATCTTAAACTGAAGTTCTCCCAGCTGGCACTGATGAAGAAGGTTTTGCAAATTCAACACAGAACTCAATGGTTTTTGAGTGGGATGCATTTTGCTGGCCATACTTCCCAAGTTTCAGCACAGAGGGCTCTTTTGAGTTGCCTGCTTGTTTCCTTTTAGCAGTGATTTTATGTCCCGGGGTTTTACCAAGAAAGAATTCAAACATGTCTCCTCACCCATCGCTGTCCCTACAATCCCAACAATATTTCCAAGCAACTAGCTCCAGTTTTCTATTTCCTCTAAGCCAGTGGTTCTCAACTTTCCTGTGACCCTTTAATACAGTTCCTCATGTTGGAGTGACCCCAAGCATAAAATTTTTGTTGCTACTTCAAAACTGTAATGTTGCTATTGTTATTAATCATAATGTAAACATCTGATATGTAGGGAGTCTGATGTGACCCCTTCAAAAGGGTTGTTCAACCCCCAAAAGGGTCTCAACCCACAGGTTGAGAACCACTGCTCTAAGTGGTGAGCAATAACACATAATTCAGGGGCCTTTGTGAGTATCGAGAGGTTACCAAGTCTACAGTGCATAGCATTCACAGAATGTTCTTACTGTATATCTGTCCCTCTTGTTTTTCTTCTGGCCAATTCTCTTCATCACCCTTCCTGTATCTGACATTTTTATTTCTCCCCAACTTTTCCCCCTCTTCTGCTGTCTTGGTTAAATAGCTTCTCACATTAGGAACCTTTGAGCTCAAGCCTTACGCCTTGGAAATGCCCTTCCCCACCCCATGCCTGGAATTCCCCATGGTGTTCAACCACTGTGGCTCTTGGAAGGAAAGGGAGCTTCAAAGTGCCTTAAACCAGACAGTTTATAATCTACAGAAGTTCGTTCCCTGTGTCTAAAGGTTGGAAAGTCTGAGATCATGGCACAGTATGTTCTCTGTCTGGTAGATGGAGCTTTGTCACTGACCTCACAAGATAAAAAGAGGCAGGGGCTTCTCTAAGGCCCCCTTTACATGGAATCTAGCCTTGTTCTTGAGAGAGGAGCCAGTCACTTTCCAAGGCCCCAACTATTATTAATGCCATCTCCTTTAAAAGTGTTTTGTTTTGATTTGTTTTTAACCTGCAAATTTCCATTTAGGATATATAAGAAAGATACTCCATTTTCTGGATGTGGGAAGAGTAAGATTTTCTCACTTGAGTCTGTCAATCTTCTGTAATTATTAGCAAATGTCTGAAATAACCAACTTATAAAGAGAAAAGACCTGGGTTTCAGAGGATCCAGTTCCTGACTGATTAGCATGCTGCTTTTTAGAACTCCAGTGAGGACGCACACCATGGAGGAGTCAAACCTCTCATGTCATGGCTGGAAAGAAAAACAGGGAAGGAAGAAGTCAGACTCCAACTGACCTCCCAACTGTATCTGTAATGGCTAATGGGCTAAAGACCTCCTGGGAGCCCCTGTGCCATTCTGGAGAACCAATGGGTAATACATGAGCATCTGATGGATATTTAAGATCCAAAGTATGGCAACATCCATGAACAAAACCTCCACCAAGGTCAGAATTCTAATTATGAAATAGAACAACAAGTCATTTGGAAAACATTTCAGCCTAAGAAAATAAAGATGGCAGACATTAGTACCTGCGAACAAATGTTCTTTTAATTACTTTGTTCTTTTCCTTTTAGGTGAGCTTGCTCAACATGGCCAATAAGAAAAAACATAGATGGAAAATGAAAAGGCAGCTAGGGTTTTGTTTTTTAAGTTCTTTTTTCTGAGAAACCCTGTTCTTGATGCCAGTTGAGCTGTTTCCATTTATTTCTTGATGGTGTTGCTCTTTGTGAATGTTAATGGCATGAAGCACATTAAGGAAATACAACTCAGATTTCTGTTCATCATTTCTAAAACAATCTGCAGGACAGCTGGAACCATTAGAGAGAGACCCCTTTTAATTTTTTATTTTAATGAGTTTTCTGTTCTATGTAGGGCTTGCTAGATAATTGGTTATGCTATTCTCATTCACAACTGTGAGACTGATACTTGTTTCTTCACCAACAGTACATTTGGTTGATTCTGTGTTAACCTTCCGGCCTCCTAGAGAAGAACTAATCTCAGATAATCCAGCTTCTGGATGACATCTAGCCCAGAGCTGACCTTATTTTCTTACACTCATTAGAACTATGTGTTCCACACTGCTTATCTACTGAATCCTAACCTCTGAGCTGATAGTATTAAGAAGCTGAGCCTTCTAGGAGGTGACTGGATTCTGACATTAATTTCTTTATAAAAAATGAGCTCCAGGAATTAACTTCATCCTCATATTAACAGGTAACCAGAAGGCACTAGCCACTAGGAATAGTTCCCACCAGATACTACGTATTCGGGCATAAGTAGGCCTGGTTTTGCTTAACTCAAATACATCCTAGTGGTAATGAACTTTAGTAGTAGGTTCTGGGTAAAGGCTTTATTGATTTTCTTTTTTAAAATTCAGCTAACTTTTGTGAGCATCTTCGCTTTCAAACCCTTCATGGCTCAATTGCATGGCATCATTCTGTTGTCATCTCCCTACCAGTCCCTAGTCCCTAGTCCCCTTAATACTTCTCCCATTGCAGAGTTTTCATCCACTAATCTTTTCCATCATCTATAAAAATGTTTACAGTCACATTGAAAGTGTTAGACACAGCATGGTGACTCACACCTTTAATCCCAGCACTCAGGAGGCAGAGGTAGGCAGATCTCTATGAGTGCAAGACCAACACGGACAACAAAGCAAGATCTGGGACAGTCAGGAGTATTACACAGAGAAACTCTGTCTCACAAAACAAAAAGAAAGAAAGAAAAAAGGAAAAGAAAAGTAAATGATTGAGATTGCTAGCTCCCACCAATATCTATTGTCATGACCACCTCGACCAGCAAGGAAGACGCGACTCAGGAATCCTTCTCACAAGCGGTTTATTCAGGACCTTGATGAACACTGCGGAGGCAGCCGCGAGAGAAACCCCTCCTGCTCCCTAAATAGCCGAGGCCAGCCAACCCTGAGCAGCCACGTGTACACAAGCCATAGGCTCAGTAGCATGCGTAAGCAGTCTGATGATCATGGTGTGATCCCGGTGGGATGGGAGCAGGCCAAATAAGGAGTTGTTTATCACTGAGAGCGCTCACCGTCGGGATGGTGGAAGGCAGAAGCCGGCGCCATCTTTAAGGCGCAGCGTGGAGCAACTCTCCACAATCTATGTGCATTTTCCATAGAACATGTTTATTATTAAATATGTAAAATGCTAAACAGGCACTAAAAAATAGAAGACAGAGTACCATTCCCTCCATACCTAGCACCTTATGTCAACAATCTTCAGCTCATGTCAAATCTTCATTTGTGTCTCTTGTCTGAAACTTGACAAATGGTATTGAAGCTAATGCCTGAGATGTAAGACACTATTTTTATTATATTACTTTACTCATAAGTGAATCCATCTGTATTTCCAGAACACGTGGAATATCCTCCAATGCATCACACTTAAACATGGCAATAGTTAATACCTCCAACATGCTGACAGCTTTGGCTTTCTCACAGTGTTTCTAACTTTTCTTTCATGAGTCAAGATCCAAATAAGCTGGTCATGAGACTGTCAACCTGTATCCCACTTGGGAAGAAGAGAAAGGAGAACTGCAAATTCAAGGCCAACCCAGATAACTTAATGCTGTCTCAAATGTATTTTCATAAGGGTGGAGGCACCTGGAGAGATGCCTCAATGGTTAAGCACACTGGCTACTCTTCCAATGAACTTGGGTTTGATTCCCAGCATTCCACATGAGTTTGCAACTCCAGGTCCAGGAAATCTGATGCCCTTTTCTGTCCTTCTTGGCCACTGCACACACATCATAGGCATGCATGCAAGCAAAATGCTTTTCATTTTTGTATGCTTATAGTTTAGCAGACTCAGTGGTACATAGCAGTTACTCAATAGTTAGGATCTAGGCCACTTACCAACAGCTATCAGGTACAAGTTTAAAAGCCCTATGTGACTGTGGGTAATGTCGTTCAGCAGTAGAGTAATTGCCACTTGCCTACCCGGCACAATGTCCTGTGCTCAATCATCAGTACAGACATAAACGTGAGTTCCATGTATATTAACTTAATTCTTCAACTCTCCCTCAGAGCAGCCCTCTACATTAAGAATTATCACTCCCACCTTACAGGAGAATAAACTAAGGCATACAATGGCCACATAGCTAAATATTGGATCTCAGCCTTAATCCCAGTACTTGGAAAGCAGAGATTGGAGGACCTCTGTAAGTTCTGGTATATAGTGAGCTTACAGCCAACCAGGACTGTATAGTGAGACTCTGTCAGAAGAAGGAGCAGAGAGAGAAAGAGAAGGAGAGGGAGAGAGCAAGAGTGAACTTAGAGGAGAAGTATATGGAAAAATTCATTGAGCCTCAAAATATAGCCTCAATAAGAGCAGAGATTTCACCATCAGAACTCGCAGCAGCAGTCTTTGGAAGAAAGGTTCTATCTAATGTGAATTTTCCTGCTAAGAGGCAAAGGTGGAGTGGGAAAGACCATCTTCTAAAATAGCTGGAAAAGATTTTTTTAAGTCCTGATAATAATCTGATTATAATGGTAAACTATGACAAATGCTAACCTTCCCTGTGTCTAGATATTTCTGTTGTTGGGTGTTTATTGGTGTCTGTTTTTTTTTATTTTAATAGGAAGTCTTAGATTGCTAGAACTGGAAAAGAAAGATGCTCACTGAGGATAAATGAAACAATCTTGATGCTGGGCCTTAAGCAATCAGACAAGGTCTGGCTGTCCACCAAGAACTTTTCATCCTCATGCCTGGGTGATATAAATTATACCATCATTTTCAGGAACCATTTGCTATAGAAAAGGAAATTAACCCAAATTAAGAGTAATTTTTAAATTATACTTCTGGGGCTTCACAGAGTCGTATATCCAGTCTGATTATATTCTGGTCCTAAGGCCCTTAGATTCTAACTTCAGTTGCTGCTTGATTTGCAAAGAAGTTCCATGAATTTTGCAGACTTGAAGCCTCTATTGATGGGAGCTAGGCATAGGAGCAGGGCAAGCTTTAAATACCTCTTAATTTTCCCATCACTGTGTGTTCTACATGTCAGTGTTAGAGTTCCTTGAACCACACTGACTCTGAATATTACACAGATTTTAAGGCCTTGGAATGTTTGGTTTTATTAGCTGGGTTAAATCCATTTTCACAGAAAGACAAATGACAAGTTCTGTCATGATTGACTATTTTATAACATTATTTGATGGCTATTTATTAAAAGTATAGTATTTGGATTAACGTTGAATGGCTTTTAAAATTAACATGTTTAACATAAAATGAAAACTATTCCTTGATTCCTTATCTTTTTTTGTATTTTAATATAAGGCATTACATTTTTTCTGTATGGTTATTTTCTTTTTTTCTCTTTGAGTCATTCATTCACTTACCTACCTATCCCTTCATTCATTTATTCATTGGGTGTACATTCACTACATATACCCCAAACACTCAATTAGAAGATAACAAAAAACTAGGGGGAATCCCTTTTCCACTTCCCAGTGATCCACCTGGTTGAGATCATATCACCCCACCCAGGACTAGCAAAGGTTATTGTTTTCTGCCATTAAGGCTGAGCTGTTTTGATTCCAAATTTTCACATAATCAGAATACCGACCATCATAGTAGGGGATCTAATAACTGGGAATCTTAACAAATGTGAACCACAACTACTTTGTCAAAACACAGCACATATTAGATTTTGAAGGCTATTTTATTGCATTGTGACACTCTGAGACTGTTAATAAAGGTAACCCTGAATCGGAGTGAAGTCAGTGACTAGCTGACCTGAATTAGTCATAGAGATTTTGGAGGGCCCTAGAAAGAGAAGCACAGGAAGGAGTAGGGTGAAGCTTAGAAGGATTCTTGGGCCTTTTTGATCTTGGAAACATGGAGAGAGGGTCAGCTGGTCATTCCTCTGCAGCTTTCTTGTTCTGTCAGGTTTTGACCCCAATATCTGATTCCTAAGTTTTTATTGAAAATAGAACAATTAGATATGCAACAAACTTTAGAATCAGCTTTATTTTGTCATTAGCCTTACCTTTTTAAATAAACCAGAGTTGACTTCAAAGCACACATTTTGATTTACATTAACATGTGAAAACAATACAGCCCAGGGGTTAAAGCAGGTAGAGTCAGAGCATTTGTTTTCAAAACTGTTGTTATTTTCAAGTGTGGAACCTTGGACATGTGCCAACTACAGTGGTCTGTCTTTTAAAACAGGGGAGCTCTGAGAATACATTTGCAGTCAGCCTTAGAGTGGGAGAGTTCACAAGATTTTAGTCCGTTGCTTAGAAAACAGTGTCTCATGACTATTTGCTGTGATTGCATTGGGTATCTGTATCAAGCAAATTCAGGACACAGGGCCAAATGGCTATGGATTTTTAGTCCAGGTGATTTGTACATGAAGGAGCCACTTTGGCAGCATCTGAGGCAGAGGCAGCAGTCATCAGATAAGATGTGAGCTTGATACAATAGGCTGAAAGTGTTATCCAATGATGCTTAAATTATCCTGAGGTAATAATTGATGGTGTATAGCATGTTTTCATTGCATATTTTATTAGATAAAATCATGGTAGCTCAAGCTGGAAATTGCTTTAGGTTACATTCTATGGGCATTAGATTTTCTCCTTGTACTTTATAACATCTTTGAGAACGATATCAAAATTTTCATATTCTGGGAGCAAACATGTAAGGTCCCAGGTTCAACACTCAGTACTACAAAAGAAAAACAAGAAATGAAACAACACCAAAATTACTGGGCATCGTTTCTTGATGGCTCAGCTCAGGGTCTTACAGTCCCTTGCCCAGCAGAGCCTCACTACCCAACGAGTATCAGACATAATTCTAGGTGGACTATTTGGAGGGGACTATCTGCAGATGCAGAATAGCAGGCCCTCCAGAGGAGCAGGCATAGCACATTATCCCTCCACCCAGCAGCAAAAGGCCTGAGACTGCCCAACCCAGATAGAGGGAGGCCCTCAGCTCCCACTTTTGAGCATCAGCTACCAAGGGGTTATAGAAGTTCTGAATGACTGACTGGGCTGTCCAGCAGATAGGACCCTGGAGATGACAAAGATGATCTCAGAGATGATTTGGAATTCTTGTCTTCTACACAGGTAGTACACTTGGCTCCAGTGAGGTAGACCAGCAGGACAACCAGGACAATGAGGAGGAGGATGACACAGAGGGCTCCTGTGGCTTGTAGGTCTATGGCAGTGCCAGTAATGAGTCATTATACACGGCGTTGCTTCTGGCCAGTGCAAGGACATCCACAACTCCTCCCACACGATCTGGGCCCCTCCACACCATCTGATGAAGGCTGTTGCCTTCCACATGGGGAGAGCATAGGACACCAGGACATTGACCCAGCACAGCAGGTTCAGAATGATCCCTAAGATTTTCAGACCCACAGAGGCCATGATGAGGTTGGGGGGCTGCAAAAGAGACTGCCAAGATTCCTAGGTCGAAATTGTTTCCTATCTCTTTATGAGATCAGATTTTAGGTGATTTTTATCAGTGTTAAAGGGCTGCTTCTCATTTCTGGAAGAAATCTGTTAATAACTGGTAGAGTAGAAGGCAACATAAGGTTACTTAGCAAAGTAAGCCATGCAGAATTTAGTTCCAGTGGCTGGTTCCCTGTGTATTTGTGGATTTAAAACATATCCCCTTCTTCCTGTTTTCCTGTCTCCTTCCTTCCTAGTATATGAATAGAACCTGCAGTGAATGGACAAGTGTTGGTACTTTGGGCTGAAAGCTTTGAAAAGCATCTGTTTCGGCCCTCATTTTGTAGACAATACGCATGAGCATGTGCCGTGTTTCTTACTACATGTCTTTTCTGTGATAGGAAATATGAGAGCAGTTTGTTTGCATGAGATGCTTTTCTGATTGTTTGGTAAGTTAATATAGAGAAAACAGATATAAAGAAAAGCCTAAATTCAAAGTTACCAGTTTCTAAGGGTTTATGTGTTGTGATATATCCACAATGAAGATCTTTCTAGCACAGGTAATAGAAAGCATTTATTAGCTAGCTGGTGATTGGGACCCAACTTCAGTCCCAAGCCTATCTCAGGGTGAGCTTTTAAGCACAATCACTATATTTGTTGATAGAATTACCAAGAAAGTTAGCCAGAAGTAGAACTACAGAAGCCAAAAAGCAAGGTTAGTATTTTTGGGAATTTCCCAGATTTATGAACTTTTAAAAAAAATTACTTATTTTTATTTGATGTATTTGGTGTTCTGCCTGCAGGTATGTCTGTGTGAGGGTGTCAGATTCCCCTGGAACTGGAGTTACAGACAGTTGTGAGCTGTCATGTTGATACTGAGAATTGAACCCAGGTCCTCTGGAAGAGCAGACAGTGCTCTTAACCACTAAGACATCTCTCCAGCCCCCCAAATCTATGAATTTTGATATATTAGGTCTTTGTTCCTATGTTGGCAGGTGTTGCTGCCTGTGTGCTGGGTTACAAGGCCTGGATGGTAATTCCATCACAGTATCAGTAGTCCTAATGGCCGGGGACCTACTAAGTAAGGTCTGGGGCCAATTACAATGTGTGTGTGTGATGTTTGTGCTTCTGTGTCTGAGAGTGTGCAAATGCCCACATGCCCAAGTGTAGTCGTAGAGATCAGGGCAACCTCTAACTCTGGCAATGGTCATCGGCCTTCTAAACCTTGTTTGAGGCAGGTTCTAGCTTTAGTTTGGGTGGTATGTAACCAGTCTAACTGACCTCCAACCTTCCAGGGGTTCTTCTACTTCTGGTTCCCATCTCAGTGTAGAAGCATTAGGCTTGAGGTACATAACACTCACCCAGCTTTATGTGGGTTCTAGAACTTAGGTTCTCACATTTTCAAGGCCAGTGAGGCATCCCTTCAATCCCATGGTCTCTTAAGAGTTTAAAGATAACTCTATATGGGGACATTTTTTAAATAAAACTTTCGGTTGTTGAACCATATCAAACCTCTTTGTATGAATATCAAGCCCAAAAGTGTGCAGAGAAACACCTTTTCCATCAATGGTACACATCAGGTGTTAATGCCTACATTGTGTACTTTGTCCAGCAGTACAGTAACAGCCCTCATTCTTACTATACTGGACTCAGGGCATAAATTTGTTTCAAGGATTTGATACATGGGGTACCCTCTTCCACTAAAGCCTCCAGTGTTCTAGCCCAAGGAAATGGCAGTGGACATTGTATGAAGTTTGCTTCTCAGATTTGCTCAAAACATAAGATCCTTCCACATGCCAAGAGGATGGTAGAGGAGGACCTAGATGTTACAATTGAAGAAAATGAAGAAAAGACAGCTTTAGAAGACAGAATATGACAAGAAATGCAATTTATAGCCTACATATGTTACTTTTGGGTAGCTATGACCAAATACCTGGTGGACACAAGTTAGAGAAGAAAATTTATTTATTTAAATTCACAATGTCAGAGATCATTCCATATGGACAGGGAGCTCATTGCAGAACAAAGTAACTCAACCATGGTATCCAGGAAGCAGAGACTAGACAAAGGAAGGTGGCAGAGCGAGATGTAGCCACCAAGAACACACTGCAAAGACCTGCTTCCCCCAGAAGACCCCACCTCTTACTGTTCTCCACCTCCCAATAATGCAGCTTCTTAAAAAGACATGAAAGGGTTAATCCACTGACTAGGTCAGAGTCCTCCTGATACAATCCTCTCTGGAGCACACTCCCAGACTGATATCCCAGACAGTTCTCTATCCAAACAAGTCGACAATCAAGATTGGCTGTCACAGTCTCTGTTTTCACAATCCAGTTTAAGGAGAACAATAAAGAAAACAAATGTATATACTACGAAATTGAACTGTTGAAATATTCTTAATTATATTATTAGTCACTGTATTGTTTTACTAATGTAAAAATGGCAACATAGGCAGCACACCATCACTCATATAAGCATCCTATTGTGCATTCTGAAAGGAACATCCATCATGTCCATGCAAACTCATATAAAAAGCACAATTTGTTTCTTTTTTTTGAAAGGTTACATAATAAACAGTAAACAAAACGTTTTGGTGGTACCTTCTTCATTTGCTTCAGTGATGAAAGTGGGAGTTTTGTTTTGTAATTTACAAAAAAGAAAATCACCATTGATAGTAAAACTGTAAATAGCCCTTTGTGAATGTTTAAGAATTATTATGGAAGTATTAGCAAAGTCCTTCAGATGCAACCTGTGTCTTTCTTTTCTGTAGCAAGAAGATTTGAGCAGTGAGAGTGAGTACCCCTTAGCCTGCACCCATTTTTAGAGCTTACATCTTTGTGCTAGGTAAGAAACACAGATACCTAATTAGCTGTGTTTCATAAGTGCAGAAGCGCAGGCTCCCAACTCTGAGCAGGGTAAATGTCCCTTTATCAGGGAAGAATTTTGCTCTGAATTAATACTACCATTTTAAAGGAATGTTATTCTCTTTTATGTCAGTGATTAAAGACATATTCATTCCCTGAAGCCGCAGCATCTGACTTTCTTTTTAACTTCTCAATAATTTAAATGTAAAGTACCAAGCAATCTAGCTACTGAATAATGCTCACAGACTTATGTCTTATAACACCCTCCTGCATTTCTCCAGTCTAAAGGACACATTTGGACATTTTGTTTTAATACCAGTACCCAGCTCCATACCTAGAAAAATAACACATGTAATTTAGTGTCACTCTATTGAATTCATCAAAACAAGCAGGGCAAATCTAATAAGGTATGAGAAAATCATGACCAGTCAGCTATCATGGAATCCCAGAGGCTGAACTCTACTGGATTTCAATGAATGTTAAGATTGCAGTTTTGTATTCTTGAATACATATTAATATCTACTTAAAAATTAGTTTCACTCAATTAGAGACCAACTATGGCTTGAAAGCATGTTAGAGACACAGAAGTGTAAGGAAAACATGGTAAAGTAAATTTTATGATAAATATATATTGTTAGAGTAAAAAGGGTTTTGAAGTCAGATAAGGGTATAACTAAACACCGAACCAAACCCTAGAGTGTTAACTCAGCCCCTCTCATTTTCTACAAAGGTTCCCATCACAAAATAACATCTCAGGAGACTGGGCCTGTTACAGCAGGGCTTTGTGGCTGAGATTTCAGGACAGATCTACCTGGCATTATTCCCTCCACCTAACTGACTATAATAATGTCTCTCTTATTCAGCACCCTGGGCAAATTAAACCTCCTGATAACAGAATCCTCTCCCTTTCACCCGCACTTTTCTTTATTTCTTAGCCATGAATCTCTACTTGCAGATAAACGGCCCATCAGCACCGAAAAGAGCGAAAGTTGAATGCTCCAAATAGTCTGTAATGGCTCCTTGTCTTTTAGCATCTTGTCGACTGAACTTTAAAATCTTGACCCCAGACATGCAAACGGGTATTTTACCACTCAGAGCCTTTACTTAGACTGGCTTATCTCACTGAAATAATTTCTACTCACTCACTCTATCAAATCAAGGCAAGAGCCCCCAAAACACACTCACAGTGCAAACCCAACGATAGACGTGACTTGAAGGCCAGGAAGTCATTTTCATTTTTTGTTATTATTTTTTAAATGTTTAAGACCATCCATTTATTATTTTAATAATATGTAACATCTGCCGGGCGTTTGGTGGCTCACACCTCTAATCCCAGCACTCAGGAGGCAGAGGCAGGCGGATGTCTGTGAGTTCAAGGCCAGCCTGGTCTACAGAGAGAGTTCCAGGACAGCCGTCTCGAAAAATCAAAATCCTCCTTCTCTTTCTTCTTCTCCATCTTCATTAATTTTGTCATTCGATCTTTTTGTTAATTTGACAGCTTAGTGCATGTATTTATTGAATGTTAGTCATTTTCAATCCCTACATTCTTGCTCAGCCTCTCCCCTCTTCTGTTGAATCGCTTCTTTCTAACAAGTCTTCTTTCTCATTTCACATCTCTGGGAATATCCCACCAAGTTTAATTAGGTGGCTTACATGAGCATGGGTGTGAATTATTTAATGGAGCATAGATAATTTATCAGTGGCTGCACCACTGAAGAAAATGGCACACACTCCAAGAAATCATTAACTGCTAATAGTCTCTTGGGAGTGGGGTGGCATCTCATAAACCCCACTTTCATCCATGAGGAGTTGCTAATGGGCTCAACCTTGTGCAGATTTTGTACAGGTAGCCACAACTGCAGCGAGTTCAGGAGTGCAAGTGCCACGCCATGCTTAAAGACATCATTTTGCAGCACTCTCCCACATCTCTAACCCTTATACTCTATCCGCAGTGTTCCCCGAGTCTTGGCAGGGGTGACAGAGAAGTCTTGCTTAGGGCATAGGACTCAACACCTACTTATTCTCAACACTTTGACCAGTTATGAGTCCCTGCATTAACTGCTACCACTATAAAAAGAAAGTTTTCTGATGAAAGCTGAGAGCAGTGTTCATCTATGCCTATACCTTAAATTTACAACTATGGATATATCATTTTTTTCACGACACGGTCTTGTTCTGTAGCTACTACATGCCTCAAACTGATGATGCACCTGCCTCAGTTTCCTGAGTGTTGAGATGCCAGAGACTGGGTCCACACATTCACTTTATTCTACCTTGAGCCCTTGTTTTGTAGATTTGGACACTTTCAAATTTTTCTAATTATGAAAATCAAGAAAATATGTTTTTATGCCTTGGATATGAAATATCCCCCACAGACTCATGTATTCACTTGATTTCTAGTTGGTGATGTCATTTTGAAATGTTCTGGAAACTTTACAAGGTAGGTCCTAGCTGGGGAAAATGAGTCACAGTAAGCATGCCTTTGATAGTAAAATTGGTCACTAGTAGGCACTTTTTCTGTTCATGTCTTCCATGAGATAAAGAACTTTTTATCTTATAGGTGTCCTGCTCAAACACATAGGACCATGCGACCATCAACAGAATCCTCTGAAACCTAGAGCCAAAACAAATCTTCACTCCTGTGATAGTTGGAATGAGAAGGGCCCATAGGTTCATAGGTTTGAATGCTTTTTTCCCAGTTGGTGAACTGTTGGGAAGGATTAAGAGGTGTGGCCTTGTTGGAGGAGGTGGGTCATATGGGTGGACTTTGAGGTTCCAAAAGCCCACACTGTCCCCAGTCTCTCCCTCTCTCCCTCTCTCCCTCTCTCCCTCTCTCCCTCTCTCCGTCTCTCTCCTCTCCTCTTCTCTCTCTCTCTCTCTCTCTCTCTCTCTCTCTCTCTCTCTCTCTCTCTCTCTCTCTCTCTCTCTCTCTCTCTCTCTCTGCTCTCTGCCTGTAGATCAATATGGGAAGCTCTTAGCTACTGCTCCAGTGCCACATCTGCCTTGTGTCACCATGCTTCCTGCCTTGATGACATGAACTGTAGCCCTCTGAAACTGTAAGCAAGTTCCCAAGTAAATGCTTCATTTTATATGAGTTTCCTTGGCCATGATGTCTCTTCATAGCAATAGAAAAGTAAGACACCTCCCTTAAGATGTTTACACAGGCATCTGTCATGGGACCCAAATGTCACTATTACATTTGCTGAAAATACTCTTTGAGCCCATGTCCTCAAATTTCCTGTGCTTAAGAATCTCATGGGAAATGTTAAGAATATGAATTCTGAGTCAGTTGGATTAAGACACAAGAGTCTACATCTCTAAGAAGCTTCCAGGTGCTATTGATGCTGTTGGTCTATGGATCACATTTTAGGAGAAAAGAAAAATAGGTCAAGATGCTCTGTTTGGAAAATCTTGACTAGACACTATGAAGAGACTCATGAAACTTTAAATGCTTGTATATTAAAATCATTCTTTGCCATGCTCATACAATCCCATAATCTCAGCATTCAGGAGGTGAAGTATGAGGACCATAAGTGAAAGGTCAGCCTAGACTCTGAGCTAACAAGACCCCCTTCAAAACAATGCCTTTGTGAAATCCTTGTGATGCACCCCAGTTACATGTTTATGTTGTGGTCATTAGATGGCATTTGTCCACAAATTCAACCTCATAGCATCCTGTGACATTCAAGGAAGTGCCAAACATCTGAAAGCTTCTCTTTGAGGGACAACAATCACTCACTAGTGATAGTCTATGGGCTCACTGAATGTCACAATTGTAGCTACGAGTGAATCCATTTGCCAGAACCCAAATTATCCAGGGATTCTCTGACTCACGCGGTAAGACGTGCCTCCAGTTCTGGAATCAGGAGCCAGCTGTCAAGTTGTCTAGAAACACAATGCAAAGTAGGGCTGTGTGCACATACAGTTAGGGTAAGGTGCCAGAAGACCTATAGGAGACCACGGGAGTAAAGCAGGACAGGAAAGCAGGAGACAAGCAAGGATGTAATCTCAAGACAACGCCTTAACCCCATAGCCTTATTCTGGTCCTTAGGGCTGTGAAGCACTAGCTACACTATGGATTTGCCTAACCTTGGGGCAAAGGATTAGGCATAAGTTTATGCCTCCTATTTATTAGACAATGACAGTAGGCCTAAGGTACAGACATCACGTCAGGCATCTCCAGGCCAGGTGACTTCCCTCAGCCAAGGGCCATGTTCCAACGAAAGGCATAACATCAACAACAGCTTCATTGCAGCTTAATGGACAAGCATATGGAATGGTAAATGGAGTCTGGGAAGGAAAACATTAATGCCTTCTGGGAATACAAAGTGACACATCCGTGTGCATGGTTTGCTTGAAATGGAGACGTCTTTCCCTGGTGGACAAACAAACCCTTTTTTCATACAGGGCACTTAGGAGGGGCATACAATAAAGGTGTGCATATGTAGAGACAGGAGAGAAGTCAGCTGTTGGCCTGGGGTCAGGCAGGAGAAATATGGACATAATTAGGACTCAGGCACAAATCTCTAGCTCATACACAAGACTCTAGATAGGAACTCAGCACGGAGCTATAGGTGGAAGTCCGAAGCAGCTGGGCAGCCTCACAACATGGTTTCTGTTCTGCAAACCCTTCAAGAGAAAGCTTGGCAGCCTCGGGCTAATGCTACGGGTTTCCCTTCCCTTTTCTGCAGGCTGCACATTCTCCAAGTTTGTACTCTCCCAGGAAATCAAAGAGGCCTTCTGTTCTATCAGATGACAAACATCTCATTTTCTTGGCACCAACTCAACAACAAGCAAATGCCAGACTTCCAGACTTCGTAAATGAACGAATCCAAAACCTAGAAAAATCCTTGCCAAGGCTAAAGAGGAGGTGGGTGTTTTTACTATCTATTTAGCATTTCAAAGTTAATTACATTTATTTCCCTTATCGCTTTCTAGTTCTAAAGAAACTTCTATAAAACAAAGAAAATTACCTTTAAATGTTCTCATTAATAGTTAATAATTTGTCTGTTGGGGGAGTTCTGTGATCTCGTTAGTACTGAATTAAAATGATTTTTAAAGCAAAAGTGTATTTGCAAGGAGGGAAAGACACTGTCTAGACAGCTTCCTCCAGGCAGAATACATGGTGACTGGCACAGCTGGAAGGTGTGCCTTTTGTGCGATGGGCAGTGACAGACAGTTAGGAACTCTGGGAGCACGGGAGGTGCCTGGGGACTTCCCAGCTCCCGACAGAGCAGAAGAGTCAACTCCACAGCTCTACGGCTTTGCTTGTTCCCCTAGGTGGCTAGCTGGCACACTCTGCTACAAACAGCCCCTAGATGACTGCAACCGAGGGCTTTATGGAACATGTTCTTCCTTCTTCACTTTTGGATTCAGATTCAGCAGATGTCAACTGAAGCTCCTTGTCTGCCCTCCAAAACTGCTCACCCACAGTTCTGTTCACACTAGTAAATTCTACCTCCGTTTTTCTGGTTGTATCTTTGTCTTCATCTGTTCTCACAGACCATGGCCAATCCATTAACCAATGCTGCTAATGTTACCTTCAAACCCTGAACTTGGCAATTCCTGCCACCAACTATGGTTTCAGCATTTGCACCTGTGAACTCATTGTTAAAGACAAGCTCAAGCTAATGAGCTGATAATATTTGCAGCTTGGATCATTGATAGCTGACCATTTCTTTGTGGCTCTGCCCTTATGGATGGCTTACTTAACCCATCAATGGATTGTTTAGTTGTTAGGGGAGTGGCTTTGTTATGAATGTGTCCTTCTGGAAAATTTACTATGTCAACATGTGGCCTCCTCTGCCACATCATGACATGAAGAAGCTAAAAGCTGGGAATCGTTGGTGCCTTGGTATTTCTACATCCAGAACTGTGAATAAATAAACTTTTATGTGGCATAAATTATCCAGTCTGCTGTATTCAGTCACGTAACAGAAAGTAAACTAAGAGACACGGGGTATGATTCAGTGTACAGTGATTGCTTGCTTAGATTATGTGAGGTCTTAAGGTGAGATTCTCAGCACTACAAAAAAAAAGTAAAATTAAACTAGAGAAAATAGGCTAAGATATCTTCACTGCTCCTACAGTTCAAGTCATCACCATGTCTTGCCTGGATAGCTGCAGTGTTCCTCAGTTCCTTGGGCGATCCTTCTATGTCAGCAGCCCTTGACTCACAAGCACTCTTAGCAACAAAGCAAAAGCAATTCTTTGAAAAATACAAATGAGATGTGGCACAGACCTTTCATGGAGACACTTTAATGACTTCCAACTCACTCAAAAGTGGAGCTAAAGAGATTGCCAATAAAACACCCCCCCAGACCCCCACATATAAACTACATTACCCTTTTACCTGCCTCACTGGCCATCTCCCGATTCCCTAACTCACTGTCTCCAGAACCAATGGGCATGGTCTTACTTTCTGTTCCTTCACAAGCTGGTTGACTCCTATATATGCTTCTGATAAGTCTTCACTCATATGTTGCTTTCGTGTTGCGTGGTCTCTGTATCGGAGCACCAAGCCCCTGTCTTGGTCCTCATCATTTATCATACTAAAATATTACTCATCTATGGTGTTTTCCCCTGAAGAACCCGAGTGCCACTGTACCTCATATGTTCACAGGTATGCTCAGCAGTGTCTGACTCACTTGAAGCTAGATAAAGACTTACAGGAACCCCACAACCTGATAACTCAACACTGGTACATGAAGCCAGGTAAACAGACTATCGGGCAAGGTAGACAAGACTCCCATTTTTAGAGGTCTTAGGCAGAGTTACACTGTTCAGTACAATTGTCACTAGCCACAAGAGACCATTCAAATTTAAATTCACTAAATTAAGTAGAATGGTAGAATCAGTTTTTCAATTATGTCAGTCCTATTGCAAGTGCTCAGTGGTCATACTGGTTGTAGCTTTCTAGTTAGATGTTTCCATCATCAAAGCTAATTCCAAAGACAGAAGATTTTGTCTCTGATAATTATGATAGGCTCATCTTTTCCTATTCCCTTGTGAGAGCACTGGGGTTCACTGTTTCTGTAACAGTGACTTGAAACTCATACAGCTTGGTCACCGACAAGTCTTGTATTGAATTCACTTCCTCCGATGCCACAGATTGTTGTGGATTAGCAGGATGTGAACATACTACAGATTTCCTTACAACGTATCAGGATAGGAAACAAGCAACCAAAACAGCTTTTTGCTTCCTGTGTAAATACAGTCAATTATGAAGACAGAACGGAAGCACCAATGTGGTAAGTAACTATTTTTTTTCTCCTCCCTTCTGTCTGAAACCCTTTTCCTTTGGGCAGGTATTTCCTGCTGTGTGGGGCTTGGTGAAACGCGGAGCTTAATTCCTTTTTAGAAGTTGAAAAAGTAAAAGGACTGTTTTTCCTCCTTTATCTTGCAGCTGGGAGATGGGTTTATGAGCAGCCTTGACTAATCCAATAAATCGTCAAAGGGAACTTTAGAGATACAGAGGGGGTGGAGCAGCCACTTCTATCCCTTAGGCCACTGCAAATGTGGAACAGTGATGAGACTCACCTTATTTACTATGTTAATTTCATTGCTTGTTTGTTCCTTTGGAGTCAGAGTCTTACTATATGTTTCTTGGATTCACAATCCTCCCACCTCCATCCCTGCTGTGCTAAAATTATGAACACATGCTACTACGCTTAGCTTCTTAACCATTTTACAATTCCAACTCTCTTTACCATCTGAATATACCTCCTATTCCTAACTGATTTTTTTTCAAGTGAAATAATCCAGAGTTCATTTCAATTACTTACACGGAAAAATTCCTACCTGATAAAATATACTAGTCATATTGAGATTAATTTGATTTTTGCAAAGGAGATTAAAAACTATTTTTCCCTTCATCCTTCCCTCCCCTGCCATCACTTCCCCTTCCCAGTTCCCACCACTTCTGTTCCTGTATCTGCCCCCTACCCCTTTAAAATCATTCCCCAGACTCTCCTACCTAGTCTTCTGGCTTCTACACACACATGCTCCAGTTTAAACACAAATCTAAATAGGAGAGAAAACATGTGACCTTTGTTTTTCTGTGTGGTTTTGCTTCCAGTTCCCATCCATTTACCTACAGACTGTGCAATTTCAGTCTTCTTTACAGCTGACTGAAGATTCCATTGTGCATATGAACTTCACTTTCCTCACACTTTCATCAGCTGATGGATGTTTACTCTAGCTCCATTTCCTCCCTATTGTGAATACAGCAGCAATGAACTTGGATGAGAAGTGTCTCTGTAGTGGATTTAGAGTCCTTTGGGTATATGGCCAGGACTCATGTGATAGTCTATTTCTAGCATTTTAAGGAAACTTCACACTGATATCCATAATTACTACACCAGTTTATTGTCCTATCAACAGTGAATAAATGTTTCCCTTTCTCCACATCCCCACCAGCATCTGTCTTCTTGCTCTTCACCTTTCTGGCTGGAATAATAAAAAAGTGTTAATTTGCATTTCCCTGATGGCTAAGATGTTGAACAGTTTTAAAAATTTGTCTTAGTTCTTTGCATTTGTTTTTTTAAGAAATTCAGTTTCTCAGCCCATTTTTAATTGTGTTCTTCATTTTCTTGGTGTCAAGGTTTTTTGTTTGTTTTTCTAGATACTAATCCTTGTATATTCTAGGTACAAATCCTCTGTTAGGTGTATAGCTGGGGAAGTTTTTTTTTTTTTTCCCCATTCTGCAGTACACCTCACTTGGTTGATGGTGTTACCTTTGCTGGAAAGATTTTTAGTGTCATGAACTCCCATTTGCTGATTATTGGTTATATCTTTGTGCTATAGCAATCTTATTCAGAAAGTCAACTACATCTACAAGTTAAAGCAAACATCCTTTTTCCTCTAGAAGGTTCAGAGTATCCTGTTTTATGTTGAGGTCTATGATGCATTTGGAGTTGAATTTTGTGTGAGTTTGGGGTGCAGGTGGTAGGGAAGGTAAGGGGGTTGGTGGTGCCTCAGAGACAAGGAAATAACTTTGCTCTTCTATGTGCTGCCTTCCAGTTTTTCCAGCACAATTTGTTGAGGATATTATCTTTTCTTTAATGGGTATTTTTTGTCAAAACGTATGTGTTTGTAGGAGCATGGGCTTATATCTGGGTTCTTTGTTCTATTCTATTGTTCCATGTGCCTGTTTGGAAAAGTATTGTAAGAAGCATTAAATAATAATCTTTTCAGTCCAATTCTGTAAAACTTTTGCTGATGGTAAGGGAACTCCAATCTTCATCCGCCACACCTTGTAAAACATTTATGAAAATGTTTTTAACCTCCACCCTAAACCAGTCAAACCTATATTTGACTTACCTATTCCCAGTACTTAGTGACCTGGAGCAATGACCCCTTTCCTCTCACCTTCGTTTTCTTTGCCCAGCCCCCCCCCCCAAAAAGTAGCCGATCAGGAAAAGCTATGAAGTTGGAACCCAGCCAATGGGGAAAAGGCACAGTCACCACCTTTGTTAGAACAAAAAACAGGCATGCTTCCTGCCCAGGGTACTTACTCTTGGGCCTTTATGAGAATTACACCCACTTTATCAAAAGTAAAGCCGTTCAGCTATCAGTCCTCACCAGGTGAAAGGTTTTGTCCTCAAAGACAGTAATTAAGTCAAAGACTCACAAATGCTTGGAGGGCAAAGAATAAGTGACATTTGTATTAGACTCCCCACCCCACCTCCAGTCTTAGGATTCACCACAGAAAAGGATGCAAAGAGATTGTAACAGTCAGAGGTTGTGGAGGAATGAATGCTACAAAATAGTGTCCTCTGCGCATGACAGGGCTGTTGCAGTCATGAACTCATGGTGGCTGTGTTTGAATGCAGAAGACATTTTTTAAAAAATGGAGGAGGCGGAAGGGTATGAAGCCCCATCACGGGCTGAGTAGCTATTGGCAGTTACTAGCTTTTGTACACAGGAGCTCACAGGAGCTACCGCTACTTGCGTAATACCTGCACAAGACCATACCAATCAGTAATTCTGGCAAGGACTGGTAAGGGACTCCTGAGATTCCATCTTGAGCTGAGGAGTTATCAGCAATTGCTGGTTACTAAGGGAGATTGCAGTATTTGGGGCCACATCCTATTCCCCCAACAAGCCCAGTTTGGCCACCATCCTCAACTCATTAAAAGAGCCAAATTAAAAGTGAAAAGCAGAAAAAAGGAAATTTATTCCTTACAGCCACGTTAAGAAGAAGGGCAAAGAGATCCAGAAGAATATCTCCCGCCTTCATCTTCACATCCTAACAGGAGGCTAAGGTTCAAATAAAAGCTAAGAGATGTGAATACCCAATGGTCCAGCAAAGATGTGTTCCTTCACCTACTATTGTCGGAGCTCCAATATATCCTGCAAGGTCATCAGACAGAGTGTAAATCTTTCTCTTAAATACAGGTTTCTGAAATCTGACTGCTCCCCGCACCACCAGGGTTTCAACCTTTTCTTTCTCCAGCAGGAGATAACTGGCAGAATTGTAATTCTTGGGGTCCATTGTTTCAGTAGTCTTAGATCCTAAGAACAGAGTAGCAGTGATTATTCAGAATATATTCATTCCTGAACAGCAGGCCTGTTACAGAGGCAGTCATCTTTCTTCAGGGACCATGACCTGTGGGAACACCAGACCTTGTTCAGAGACCCACTTCCCCATCAGCCTGGGAGTAGGCAGCTATAAGACAATGTTTACTAAAAACATGCTTACTAAAAACAATACAATGCAGCTGTAAGACAATGTTTACTAAAAACATGTTTACTAAAAACAATACAATGCCCAGGGCAATACGTTCCTGAAAAGGGCGTGCCTACGGGACCGCCCTGTCCTTGACCTTTTCCAAAGACTAACCGCATCCTCAGACCCACCCATCCCCACCTCTGGTGTCAGGGTATATAATAACCAGCCAGAGTAGGAATAAAGGAGAGCCTTCTTGAGGAGCCTTCTGGTCTATGTGTTGTCAAACCCCGACATCCTCCGCACGTTCTCGGACACAGGCTACGCAGTGGACGCGGCAGTGACCCTTGGTGGTTTGCACATGCTCAAGCAGCAACACTAAATGCACTCATTGGGAGTTTTGGGGTATTTGTTGTACTAAACTTTGCCCATTGTCCATCATTCTGGTTTATGAGGAAAATGTAGCACATAGGTGAACATCAGTAATATAACATAGACTTGAACTTACTGTTTGTTTAAAAGGGGTTAACTCAGCCGGGCGGTGGTGGCGCAGGCCTTTAATCCTAGCACTTGGGAGGCAGAGGCAGGCGGATCTCTGTGAGTTCGAGGCCAGGCTGGACCGATAGCCTCCAAAACAATACAGAGAAACCCTGTCTCGTAAAAACCAAAAAAAAAAAAAAAAAGGGGGGGGGGTTAACTCATTTCAATAATTAAGATAAGCAAAGGTAAATATTTCCAAATCCATAGGTCACCCAAGCTTTGAACAGCCCTTCAGCAGACACTTGGAAAGCTGGGGCTTAATGTACTATGATACTTGAAGAGTTCTGACAAATGTTTCCTTGTGGTTTGTACAATAGAAGGCCTTAATAAGGAAGGCTAATCTTTCTCATCCACTCAGGACATGTTTCTAAAGGGAAATGCAGGAGGCTAATGAGAGCATTTGCCATGTCAGAGAGATTCAACAGTAAAATCGTTCAGAGTACTCAGTAATAGAATAGCTTTGTATATAAATTTACCATACTTAATTTCTATTCCCCAAATGATTAGGCATTTAATTTTTTTCTAAATCTGAGGAGTCTGTATCAACCACCTTGACCCAATTGATATTTATAGACCATCTTACCCAATAACTGCAAAATATATTCTTTTCAAGTACAAGCGGTAGGCTCACAAAGATAGACCACATGTTAGGGTGTAGATAAATCCTCAACAAATTCCAAGGGATTCAAATTCTACAGTGTGTTCTTTGCCTATGATGGAAATAGATTAATAATATATCCCTAAAAATAAAATATTTGGAAATTTTCTTCTAAATATTACACTCAAGAAATCATAGAGGCTATTAAAAATATTTCTACTGAATGATAGAGTCTGATGAAATTTACATGGAAGAACCTTTAATGTCATACACAAAAATCTATGATTAAAACATGTCTAGGGTTTATATGATAGTTTACATGTTTGTTTTTGTTTTTTTTTTTAACCTTAGCTTAACCACTACAGAGAACTAATGCTCTCAAGTGTCATTAAGTAACTGGCTTAGCAGAAAATGAAGATTTTTTCTAAAGAGAGATTTGTGTCTCTCAATTTATCAGAAATATGAAACAATGGATCTAAAAATAAATGGGAATTTTCCTGGGAATTTCATGCTGACAGTAGTACAAGGCATTAGTAAGAAGGCAAGTTGCCTCACACAAAGGTTTCGCACAATCCTAACAACTTGTCACTAGCTACTGTTCAACCGCTATAACCTTAACTAAATAGGAATAGTGCTTGTCATAAACAACATACACAATATACGTAAGTTAAGAATTTTGAGATTGAGAGAGTATCCTGGATTTTCTTTGCAATAGAAGACCCTGGGATATTCCCTCATGCAGAGAAGTCAGTGTGAAGACAGAGTGGAAAGGAATTTGAAGATGCTGGCCTTGAAGACTGGAATGGTATAGCCACAAACAGCTTTATCTACTCACACACCCAGCTCAACCCTGAGGTCACAGGTGATGACAAACAACACTCTATCCGACCTATGTCCAAAAATATAAATGACCAAAAAGCTCCTTTAACATGTAACAAAGACTGACCCTGAAGAAAGGAAACAAACTTCCTATTCTAGAAGGGAATACAGAGAGACACATGGTGATTATAAAATCCCACGAGGCACACAATGTATACTTGCCATTAATATTTCCCTCAAAGTAGGGGACTTCCTGGACAGATGATGATTTTGTCCTCTGGGGAAACTTCCTTGCCCTTTGATCCCATATGTTTAGTTCTGCCTTCAATAAAATTCTTTCATGCCCATATACTTCCATGTCTGGGGAGCATAGTGGGAACTTTATCTTCCTTGAGGGACACTAAGCTTTCCTAGTCAGATTTTGTCAACAAATTTAGATTTCTGAAGAGTCTTGTGGGGTTCTTTTCCATTTTTCTTAATACATATTTATCAAGTGTATGTTCTGTGTAAGAGTCTGTACTGGCCATTGTGAATGGTGATTGATAACGCAAAGTCCTTTTTTGTGTAGCTTACATTAGGTGAAGGAGACTGGCTGCGTCTTTTGTTTTTAAGTTCCAACAACTTCAGACTCACGGTTGCAATCACATGCTGAAACATTTAGTATGGTTACATTATGCATAGAATTCTCAGATCCTGTGACTTGTCTATTTGGTTGGTTGTTCTTAGCTCATATCTAGTCCCCACATCTTTCTGTTGAACAATGGTAGCTACTTTGAGCACATGTAAGAGAACAGGACCAGGTTTATCTGACCTTTGCTTGGGCTACGTAACTCTGCTCTAAGATGGAGCTTTCCTGGAACTTGTCAGTCAAAGTCTTTTCAGTTTTAACTATTGCTGTGAAAGGGTCCAATCCTGTACTAGGATTCCTTTGATTTCCTGTGATATTTACTCTAAAACCAGCTGACTTTTCTCTAAGCCTGTTGTGACCTTCCAAATCCAACATCTTGCTGAAAGCTATGTGTGTGCAGTTGCCAGCATGCAGGCAGACTGACTTCTCCAGATTCCTTGTTCCCTAGGACAATGGTTCTCAGAATTTTGTTCCCAGGACAGCAGCATCTGTATCATACAGAAAGCTGTTAGAAATGCCAATTCTCAGCTAAGACTCAAAAAATAAAAAGTCTCTGTGTACTCAGGACTATTCTTTTCATGCCATCCCACCCGTTCCCTTTCCCCAACCAACGCAGGCCTCTAATGCGACCTGCTTTGACTTTTATAGTAATCTGTGTTCACTGTAGTTAGGTATTTGCATACTTATTTCACTAAGAAGTAGATACATTTCAAGGAAAGAGACAACCCTCCAGAGAGGGTGTCAGTCTGGTTTCGAACTCATAAGAGGAAGACTATGTCACTAGTGTATGTAACTGACATGTTGTGTGGGATCCCCATGGCTCTTCAATCGGGATCAAGAGACAAATATCCACAGTAGTAATTAATCAGGACACTAGTATTTAATACTCACAACTAGACAATTTGCTATCATGGGTTAAAACCCTATCTTAACTTGGAGGTGATATTCTTTCCAGCTATACCTCTGATTATAAGATACATTATAACACTATTTTAGTAATATTTAGGAAATGAGATGTTGGCAGTAAGACTTTAAAAGATTATAGTTCAGTTGCATTCTGATTTCAGATACACATATAAAATCTATCTACCTATTATCTATCTATCTGTCTTACAATCAACAGAAGGTATAATATTTAAACTTTGGAAGAGCCCTGGTTTGGAAAACTAATTTTGATTCAGGTTTAAATTTATTATTTGAATGATGTTAGAAATTTTACTTTAATTTCCAGAATGAAACCTAAAATTTAAGTCTACTATCATTTTTTTCATATTGCAAAGTCATGGGCACATTTGAAAAATTGATAAATGTAATATAATATAAGCATAAATAAAGATGACAGTCATCAGTTGTCTAACCAGACTTTTATCGATTTTTTCCTTATCAACACAACACCAATTTTATTTAACTATCCCAGAAATTCTGTCTGTTTAGAAGACCAAAAATCTCAGACATCTAAGGTATAGGGGATGGATCATAATTTTGTCTAAATCAATCTGAGCAGTTTTCTTCTTGTCAAATGATTGGTTTATACATAACTGTATTATGTAATTCTAGTCAGTTAGAAATAAAGTATAGACTTTAATAATGGAATGCCGGAGAAGGATACAACAGTGGTCACGTGCAGAAGACTGCCACTGCAGTCTGTGCATTTTAGTGCTGTGAGGTATAAGTACTAACACACTGAGTATGGCAGGATAGAAACAAGGAAGACCTTGGATCTTCATAATGATGCTGATGACTCAGTAGAAACCAAGCCTCAATCCCCTGTACAAAACCTTTTGCACAGCAAGGAATCAATGCAACTGTTAAAACAACTTTAGCTCTGTTTTCTATTATTTGTAGCAGTAAAGCCCTGAAACCGATATAATGTTCAATAACTATAAACTCTTTAACTATTTTTGTCATTCTTGTCACCTGCTTACTTGGCATCTCTGTTCCTAAGTATCTTCATCTACCAAGTAGAGAATAAGAGAAAACTGTTTGCAGAGTTGTTAATAGATGTGTTACAGAATTCCCGCCTGGTTCCGCAGCAGCCCTGGACCCCCCAAATAAACACACAAGACCTATATATTAATTCTAATATTGCTGGCCATTGGCTTGGGCTTCTTGTTGGCTATCTCTGTCTTAATTATTAACCAATTTCTATCAATCTATGCATTGCCATGAGGCTGCGGTTTACCCAGTAATGCCCAGCATGGTGCTACTCCTCTGGCAGCCTACGTGGTGACTGACTCTGCCTATGTTTCCCAGAATCTTCCTCATCTCCTAGCCCCACCTAGTCTTGCTGTGCTATTGGCCAACAGTGTTTTATTCATCAACCAATAAGATAAGTATAGACAGAAGGCATCCCCATCATAGATGTAGAAGATTGTGGGTGGAATGCATAGTCACCTGCTGAGCCTGAAGAAACCACCCAAAAAGTGTAGCTTCACCTCTTTTCCCCTCTTATTATTTTATCTTTATCACAAATGTGGGCCAATGTAGTAGGTTGCATTTTTTTTAACACTTTAATGTTCTGGGTTATGCCATGGTTCACTCTGAGTAGGTCATATAATTCTACAGCCTATATGCTCAAACGTTTTTCATAGACTCGCATAGTTCTTTTCGTTCTTTCAAACTACTGTCATTTGATGTGATAAAGTATGTCCCAAGTAGTCCACTTTCTTCCAGTCCGAGTTGAGGAATGAGAACCTTCAGGAGATCTGGATCAATGTTCTCAGTACAGAGATAGTGCAACCAACATACTGCTGTTTGTTCAGAAAGCTGCATCAGAAGAATCTGAGTAGAAGCACACATATCTGCTTCTGTGTTTGTAGATGCTGGCCTTCTAAGCCAAAGAAGGCCTGCGATATTGCATGAAGCAGTGTCACACACTGTGATTGACACACACGGCCAGGTTCTTTCTGTTGTTTCAGGGCTCCCAAATACAACTACTGAGAAAAAGTTAGCTAACTGACTTCAGAGGACACTGTCAGAGGCATTTGTTGAGTACTCTGCATGAAATATAAATCACTCCAAGGGAGAGGAATCTTAGAAGCTAGAACTAGAGCCAAGTGTGGAGAACAGAAGGAAGAGTCAGCTGATGAGAGAAAGGGAAAAGGGAGCAAGAGTCAAAGATGGAGAGCCCACAGATCACGTCTAGTGGGCAGCAAGATGTTTCTAAATGACACACTGTAAAGAATCAATTAAGTGGCAGTTGGTCATGAAGAATAGGCTATAAACAGGTGAAGAACAGCAATATCAAATCTGTGCCTCCCTTGTCATTTGATCAGGATATTTCTTGTTTGGGGTAAGCATCAACTCCAATACTGTTTAAGCCACTTTAATTCAAGCCAAACTTCAGAATTTCTCCTCCTACACTAAGCATGCCCTCCCACCACAATAGAATGTGTGGTCCCTGACATTGACATTGCTTTCTTGTTGTTTGGATGTCTGCAAATTGCCTGTTGTCAGATTCATCTCATGCCAAAGGAACTCCTTAGCTTCTCCGTGCTAGACTTCCCCTTTGTTGACTTCTGGGGGAACTGAACCACTGACTTCTACCTGTACAGGGCCCTCTCCATGCATGTTCCAACTCATCTGTCGCCCGGGGTCATCTAGGAGTAGCCATAGTACTTACTCTCTCTGTTCCTCAGTTCCTGTTTGACCCCTCACAGACCTTGTGTACTCTACTGCCCATGATCTGACACATACAAGGCTGAAAAGGGCCTACAGCCTCCTTGAGTGACCTTCTCTACTTAAATTTCTGATCCTTGAAATTAGACTTTTATAGATGTGGTCCTTCAGTTCACATTAAAATATAAATTCCCCCTGGGAGAGACCCTATTAAGCCTTGCAGGGAATTACTAATTTGCATTTTAATGTGAATGAGGTTATTGGATCCCTCCCCTGCTTAAAGCAATCTTTGGTAGTAGGAGAAAGGTAGAAGAGTGATCACCATATGGTTACTTAAGAGGGTCAGGAAGATGGCTGTGAAGACTGGAAAAGGGAATGAGAAAAGAAACTTTGATGCATGACATTGTGTGAGATAGTTACTGGGGATAAGGGTTCCAGACTTTTTTAAAAAACATTGAAGGGTAAACATTTTGCTTTGGTTTATTTGGAATTGAATTGAGTTATTTCTGCAATGTAGTATCATAAAGCATTATAAAATGCAGTGGGATTAGTGGTATTTACTCATTTTCTACTGCTATAACAGAATGCAGGCTGGGTAAATTATGGACAACAGAAGCTTATTTGCCTCACAGTTCTGGAGGCTGGAAGTCCAAGATTCAGAGAAATCTAACATGGACCTTCTAGCTGTGTCCAATGTCATGGAAGTAATCATGTGCAGGAATGGGAGGTGAGAGGTTCTCACCTCTGTCATAACATCATTCATCTGTTTCCATTCACAAGGTCAGGGCCCTCATTGAATTGCCTCTGACAGGTCCTACCTTTCAGCACTGTTACTATGACAATTGAAATTCACAATAAGTTTTAGAAGCTACATTCTCCAACAATAGCAAAAGGTAAATGTCGATGCATCTTTACAATGAATATTAGACTGCACATGGAAGACACCAAACAAAGGGATAGTGGATCACAAAACTGTGTCTACTGTGCCATCCACAGCTAAAGCAATTCAAGAGAAAGGATTTCTCTAAAGGTGGCCTGTCTTTCTATTGTAATAGATTATCACATGTCATGTTTTGATATTCTAATTTGGGATCAGCCCTAAGTATATATTTCAGAACTCAGTCTTGGTAGTCTATAAAAAGATCAGCCTTACAGCACTGATGCCTATTTCTCAAACTCACCAGAGTGCGATGGCCAACAGTCTTTTTAGGGTACATGTGTCCATTGATTTTTCCCATTGCTGTGACAAATGCAACTTATAGAAGTGTTTATTTGGGGTCATGGCTTAAGAAGGGATGCAGTTCATTGTATGTGGCAGCAGGACAGTGAAGCAACCGGTCACAATGCTCCTCTAGACAGAAAGGAGGGAGTGGACAGATAGCAGGACTTGACTATGAAGCCTCAAACCCACTCTCAGTGATCCATGCCTTCCAGTGAGGCTCCACAATATTTCAGAACATCACTACTAGCTACAGACCCAGTGCTCAAACACCCAAGGTTATGGAGGACACCTCACATTTAAATAACAACACTGCATTATAAGTTCTATTACCAGCACCCTGATTGCTAGTAAAGGGATCATTGAGAGTCCCCAGCAGTATCAGGATGATGGCCTGGCTGGAAATGAGTGGGAAGGCTTATCCTCAATGCTGCCACTAAGTTTTCGGGTGCCATGAATTATGCTGAACACATTCTTACTTAATTCTCGAAAAAACCCATCAGCAAGTGCTTCCATTACAGATTAGTAAGTGCAGATACAATAATGTAAAGCTTTACTCTAGGCAACAGGTCTGGAAAGAGCCCCATTTCAACTCTAGACCAATAAAACCAGTTAGTCTCAATATACAGAACAACTAGAATTAGATCTGGATGTGGTAGAATGTGTAAGATAGGAGCCCACAAAGCAATGGGAGGAAAAGCCATTGTGTGCATCAGTAGTGAACCCTAAAGACTTTAAGGGTGGACCTGTTTATATCTTAGGTAGGGCTGAGTTCATTGTGCAAATGTAGGAAACTGAGAAGCAGTTTACTGATACCACACTGTGCTGGTCGGTGATAACTTACACTCTTGAAACAATTGGGGTCAGTGACACTTTATATTCTTGAAACAATTGGGAATGAGGGCAACTTAGGGCTCTCTAGAGATGGATTTATAGTCTCTAACTTCAAGAGTTGAGATTTTCATCAAATTTAAAAATTGTCATTTATTCTGAACATTGTAAAGCAAACTTTATGTTAAAATTAGGAAAGTGTGATTTATAAAACTTTAAAATATGTGAAATAGAATAATCAATCAAGAATTCAGTTATTTATGTTGTGTTCTATTTGTTTGTTTTGTTTTTTTGAGACAGGGTTTCTTTGTGTAGCCTTGACTGTCCTGGAACTCATTCTGTAGACCAGGCTGACCTTGAATTTACAGAGGTCTGCCTGTCTCTGCCTCTCAAGTGCTGGGATTAAAGGTGTGCACCACCACCATCCAGCTATTACTGTATTTCTTTGTGTCTCCAGAGAGTTTACATGCTGGAGGAGTCAGAAGATTCTTCCCACGTAAGAAAGAAAACCATTAGATATGTCAATTACAAGAAGGAGGTTTCCAAATCACCCATTATGTTATGTTATATACTAAAGTAATACAAAAGTTCTGTACTAAATAGAGAAAACAAATTCATAGCATTTTTCAATTAGGGTATTTGTGGTAATATATTGTTTATGATTTATTAAAGTCACTGAAGATCAAAATAGCAAAGCTGGCCACACTAACTAGCTCTAGAAGCTAGGTGGTAGTGGTATATACATTTAACCCCAGGACTCAGGATTTTTTTTTGTTTTTGTTTTTTTTGTTTTTTCGAGACAGGGTTTCTCTGTATTGTCTTGGAAGCTGTCCTGGAACTCGCTTTGTAGACCAGGCTGGCCTCGAACTCACAGAGATCCACCTGCCTCTGCCTCCCGAGTGCTGGGATTAAAGGCGTGCACCACCAACGCCCAGCCTAGGACTCAGGATTAAGAGTAAAGATTAACAGAGCTCACGCCTTTAGTCCCAGCCCTAGAGACGTATATAAAAGACAGGAGCCCAGTGTCTCAGACTGCATTCTGAGAGTAGTCTCTGGCCACATTGAAGAGAGCATAGCAGTCTGATTGAATCTGAGGAGCACTGAAGTCGGGAGCAGTCTGAGGATCGCCCCTTTGTTCTGAGCTGAGGTAGAGGCAAGAGTTAGTGCCTGGCTGCTTTGCTTTTCTGATCTTCAGCTTGAAGCTTGAACTCTAATATCAGTCTCTAGGTCTTTTATTTATTGTGCTTCAGGTAATACAGCCAAAAAGGAATTAAAGGATCATTTTAAACCAGTAGTATTTTAATTCAACAATTATTTCTCAAAAAATAGGCAAAAATCAAGCAGAGATCTAGGCCCAATGAAATGTAAGGCAAACAAGAAAATCCAGCCAAAAAATGAACATTTCATTCAGTTACATGTATAACTGTTTCTAATGTGACTATTTTATTATAATCGAGTTTATTTTCCTTTAACTAAAAATCAGGATGATGCTTAGACATTTGAATATGTTGTCACAATACATGTTTTGTTCATTAAAATAACAAGAAAATAAATTGAATTAAAAGCTGACATTTTCATTACCATAGAAATATTCTTGTCATTTGTTATTTCACTTGTTTTAGTATTTCCTGGACATTTCTACGGTAGTGGAATCTTGCTTTGCCAGTGAACTTGCGGTGGTGGCCACATCCTATGAGCACGGCTCCAGGTGTGCAGAAGGGACCTCTTATAAAGTAGAGGAGGGGCTGGCTCGCTCTCATGGGTTGTTGTAAGAGCATCGGAAGGGCAGAGGCTGCATCTTCTGCAGCAGGAAATCCTCAGAGTTTATTTACTATCATTTGTGTAAGTGCTTCCCTAATAAATACCTGTTTATCATTTATCTTGGGTCTTGTGGACTCATTTAAACCCCACCTTCAATTGTGACTATAATAAGGCTCTGGAGGAGCAAAGCAAAAAGAATTTTTTTAAGTGATGGAAGTACGCTGCCTGTGCTGTCTAACATAGCAGCTGGTATCCATATTTGGCCACTGAGTGGTTGCACCACTGCTGGTGTGACTAATTAAACAGTTATTCCTGGCTTATTCAAAGTAATGCTGGGTAGTGAGTGCTAGGAAGTAAAAGATACTCCCGCTTAGAGAAAAGGTGAAGTGGACTCATTGTGAAGAGGAAGTCCTTTTATAGAACCACCGAAAGTCTTGCATATAGTTGTACCTATTTTTCAGATGGGAACCCTCATATTTAGAGGGACTAAGTATTTTGCTCAACATATTCTTTTTTTAGCTCAATCTAGGTGAGACACAGCAAAATTGAACTTTCCCCAAGAATCTGGGTTGGTTGCTGATGCAGCTAGTGCAAACAATTTTTGTCGTTGTTTTGCATTTTTATTGATTCAGTTTCTTGCTTGGTAGAATTTATTATTCTAGAATATATTCTAGAATATAAATTACTGTCTGGAAATTGTGTTTTGAAGAGACTATTATGAACTGGCATGGGTGTACAAGCGATAGAGTATGCAAGGTTACAGAGAATCTCTTTCCTTCCTTCTTTCCATTCATTTTTTGGAATATTTATTTACTTTTATGTAAATTGTAGTTTTGCCCTAATGTTTGTCTGTGTGAGGATATCAAATCCTCTAGAATTGAAGTTACAGACAGCTGTGAGCTGCCATGTAAGTGCTGGGAATTGAACCAGGGTCCCTTCGAGAGCAGCCAGTGCTCTTAACCTCCGAGTCATCTCTTCAGCCCCTGTCTTTCTTTTTTTTTAAATGTGGACATTTAGGCTGATTTAAAGACTGAAGAATGGGCTGGAGATCACTGACAAACATCTTCCTGGCATATGTATAACTATCTGATCCCCCCATACCAAATGAGAGAAGATGACATGAACAGTCGGCTTCTATGGTGATGATAAGAGTGAACTTCACCCTGAGAGTTCACGGCTAATTAGTGACTCTCCAGTGGTAATTATGTAGAGAGCAAAAGGCAATGAGAAATGGAAAATCAGCCTTCTTCACTTAGCTTTTCAAACATCTTGGCATGAAGTAATACTGGGTTACACCAGCACACAAATGTGAGAGGGAGAAGGGGAAAGAGAAACATTTCCATCTAAGCAGCTTATATTTGCCATTTTCTCATCAAATTTATGCACAAGAAATCTATATTTTAGAGCTCCCATGGTTCAGAAGGAAAACACATCCTGATTTCTTTGTTTTTCTTGTCTTGTGGTACTCTTTAAACACTGCACAACAAGTCCTAGTATTCTTTTTTCTTAAGTTTTTAACAAATATAGGGTTTTTGAAAAATATAGATATGGAACAGCAGAACTGTAGCATGAATAATAAAAACCCAGAGACAGATATTGGGGTTCAAGCTGAAGATCAGAAAAGCAAAGCAGCCAACCACTAGAGAGTTCTTACCTCTACCACGGCTGGGGCGATCCTGTCCTCAGTGTGACCGCAGACTGAGTACACTGCACTCCTGTCTCCACCTGCCTTGCATTCCTCTCTAGTGCTGGGATTAAAGGTGTGCATCACCACCACTCAATTTCTATTGCTAACTAGTGTGGCTGCGGGGATTAATAGTATGTACTACCACTGCCTGGCCTGTATGGCTGACTAAGGTGGCTAGCTTTTCACTCTGATTTTCAGACAGGCTTTATTTGTTAGATCATAGACAAAATATCACCACATGGAACCTTTCATTCACTGCAAGAAGGGAGACCAAACAGTCTAGCCACTTTGGAAGACAGTTTAGCAGTTTCCTGTAAACGTAATAGTCTCTTAACATGTGAGTCCAAATAGCACTCCTTGGCTCCTTGGTATGTGAAAACTGTCTACACAAGTCTTCAAATTGATGCTTATAGCAGCTCTATTTATAATCACCAAACCTTGGAAGTAACCAAGATGCCCTTCAGTACATGAAGCCTGTGGCATGCAAAAATAGTGGAGAATTAGTCCTGGTTCTTCAGGGCATTGAAAAATATAAAGAAAGGTTAAGCAAAAAAGTCAATCTTAAAACACTACAACTACCATGGAAATGAAGCATGATGGGGTACAAAAATCAGAGGTTGGTTCCTAAAGGTTAGGATGGAACAAGTTATGTAGGTGGAGCATGTAGCAGACTTTCTTTTGGCCACCACCGAGACTTATTATTAGTTATGAATGTTCAGGCTTAAGTTATGTTTGTCCCACCAGCTCTTATAACTTAATTTAACCTGTTTCTCATCATCTACATTTGCCTCAGAGCTTTTTACCTTTCCTTCATTCTATGTGTCCTACTCCATGTCTGACTGGCTGGTGGCTGACTGTCCCCAAGTGTCTCTCCCTTTCTCCCTCCCCTCCCCTCCCCTCCCCTCCCCTCCCCTCCCCTCCTCTCCTCTCCTCTCCTCTCCTCTCCTCTCCTCTCCTCCCCTCCCCTCTCCTCTCCTCTCCTCTCCTCTCCTTCTACTTATCCTCTCTGCCACCAGGTCTAGCTATTGGCCATTCCGCTTTTAATTAGACCAATCAGTGCCTTAGGCAGGCAAAGTGACACATCTTTACATCTTACATTGTTAAACAAATGCAGCATAAACAAATGTAACACATCTTTACATAACTAAACAAATACAGTATAGTCAAATGTAAATATCTCTGCTTAATTAAAATAATATTCCACAACAGGAGCATAAAGAATCTCATAGGAAGTTAAAATATGCTATATGACACTATACTGTTGTATGTATTTTATACTATTTTCTAAACCACTTGATGTATAACAGCAAGAGTGAACCTCAATGTTTTGTGATCATGACTCTGCTGAGGCATGTTGACAATGGGGAAGTGATTCACATGTAAGGAAGAAGGAAAGTGGGAAATCTCTGTACTTTCAGGGTTGACATGAACATAAGTTACTGCTGTGATCTTAAGAATGTATTTATAAGTTATGTAAATACATGCATATATAAAATCATGTCTTTAAATCCTTTCAAGTAGAAGTATAAACAATAAATTATTTTCATTTCTCCAGTTTCAATTTCCATAGTTCTGGAACAATTTGCTGATATCCTAGACAGAGTCTAAAGTTTACTAACTACCTCCTGGTTTGTCAGGATAGGCTAAGTTAATCTAAAATAACAAGCATTAACATCTCAAAGTTTATGGAGTGACTAATAGCTCTCTGGGGCAGAATGTGTTCAAATAATGACCCAAGAGCCTCTGTGACCATAAATGGGAACATCTAAATAATAATCTCTCCCTCTAAAATTCAGTAACTATCATGAAGGGGGGTATAAAGATTTTAAGAGCCATAGGGAGGTTGTGGAGGACTGGGATAACATAATGTTTTCTGGACATGTCAGTACTATTACACTCAGGAACTCACAGCATCTATGGTTATCTGTACAAGACCTGAATAAGATCAAGCCAATCAGCATTCCAACATGAAAAGGGAAGGAGCTGCTCATGAGACTCACAACCCTAAGGAGCTTTTACCTTAACGAGTGTGACCCCTCGTAAGTCAACTACGCTCCGGGGATTAATCCCAAACACTAATGCATAGGCAATACAAATTGAACTCATTGTGTTTAAAAGCGGGTAAAGGGAACTGGAGAGATGGCCAGCAGTGAAGGATACTTGCTACTCTTGCAGACGAATTGGGTTTGATTTCCAGTACCCAGAGAAGGATTCACAATTGACTGTAATTCTAGCCCTAGAAGACCCAACACTATCTTCTGGCCTCCCAGGCCACCACACGCTTGTGGTACACAGACACACATACAGGCAAAACACCTATATACATTTAAAAATAGAGGAGATAAAATTGGGAAGGATTGGGGCGATAGAGGGAAAGATCTGGAAGAAGTCTGAGTAAAAATATTCAAAATGCATTATATACATGCGTATATATTCTCTATCAATTTATAAAATATAATTTTTTAAAGAAGGAAAAAAATCTTCATTCACTGTTGGTGGGGTTTCAAACTGATACAGCCACTGTGGAAATCTATGTGAAGCATTCTCCAAAAGCTAAAAGTACCATATGACCTACCTGCACTACTTGTGGGCATATACCCAAAGGACTCAATATCCTACATCAGAGATGCTTGATTAGCCATCTATGTTCATTTCCATTCTATTCACAATAATTAGGAAATGGAATCAGTGTCAATGTCTTTAACTAATGGATGGATAACGAAAATGTGAAACTCTATTCTGCTGTTAAGAAAAATGAAATTCACGGGTAAATGGATGGAACTAGAAAACATTTCACGGAGTGACATAACCCAGCTCCAGATGGACAAACACATGTTCCCTCTTACTTGTGAACCCTAGCTCCAAAAATTTAGATGTGAGTAGATAATCTGAAATAAGTGCAAAAACCAGGGAAATAAAAAGGAACCATAGAGGTGGGTGGAAAGAAGGATAGAGGGGAAGAGTAAGGCCTAGAAAGGGGTGAAGGAAAAAGATTGAGGACACTTTACCATGGAGGGGAAAGGAGATTAATACAAGAGAGAGAGAGCAAAGGCATAGGGGGACTGGAGAGATGGTTCAGCAGTTAAGATCACAGCTAACCTCCTGTCTTCTTGTCTTCGAATAGGACAAAAAGAAGTCCTCTAGCCTACCCTCATCTTGTAGTGATCTAAAGAACCTCTTCATTCTAGTCTTTATGCCAGAGAAGGGTGCCATTTAAAGGCCAAGAAGAAGCTGAGTAACAGGCCTTGCTGATTTCCCTGCCCAGCACTTAGCAATAGAGAACCCATTTCTCTCTGCCCACACTCTGACTTGATTGTGTATTCATGCCTTCACAATAAGTGACCACAAATCTCAAGAGAACATGGTTTGGAGACTGTTCATTTAGCTGAACATGTGAAGGTTCCTGGATAGTTGGACACATTTAGAAACAGCAAGGAAGCTACCTGTCTCTTCTTTTCCTGTCCATCTTTCCATCTGTATACTTTTGAAAAACATGGTGGCCTCTGAAGCTGAGGACAGGTCTAATATAACAACCAGTAAGGAAATGGGGACTTCAGTTCTACAACTGACAGGAGGTGGGCTTTGTCTACCGTTCTTTCCTAGAGCTTGCAGAAGGAAAAGCAGGCTGCAGATACTTTAAATTTAGCCAGGTAAGACACAAATAGGACTTTTACTCACAACTTTAAAATAATAAATTTGCATTGCCTTATGCCCAAGCTTGTGGTTTTTTCATTATAGCAATAGCAAACACTTAATGCAAATACTGGGTTTTCTCTGACAACAGTTTTAACAGACGTGCTTCTCCTTTGTGCACAGACTATTGTCTTTCCAGACTTGGGTGTGTTCATCCATGCTGTGACTAATAAACTTCTGCAAAACAGTTTAGGATTTGAGGTGACCTCCCTCTTCCAAGATCAATTTCTACATTAGTCAGAATCAGTTAGATTATACTTTTGGTTATAAAATAATAAGGAATTTCAGTGATGAGGTTTATTTCTTACTCATGGAAAACCTGACATGGGCCAAAATGAATTCCAAGGCATCTCCCTTCCAAGAGATGACTCAGAGCCCCATCTGCTTGTATTCTATGACACTGTTAAGTCTAATATATATCTTTCACAGGGCCACAACTGGGGGATAAACACTGGGGAGTCTCCAAAGGTTTTACTTTCTTAGCTCAAAAATGAAACTTCTAACTTTTTTTCAGGGTCCACTGGCCCAAATGAGTACACAGCTCTACTCCACTACAAGATCCAGAGTTCTTTATTTACTTTGTAGTGCAGTAAAGAGAGAATTCAATGTCTGTATCACTAGTAGTATCTCTATTACATTTGTTATGTAAAGGAGTTCAGACAGATCCAATTTGGAGCTCTAGTATGTTCTAGTTTAAACCTAGCTTAGAACACTTCTTACTTCCTGCCTTAGAGACTTTGAAGGAGAGAAGTTGTTATGGCTTAATATGAGATATCTTCCCAAGTTCCCATGTTGACAATGAGGCTCACCAATGGCACTAATTTGGTTGGTTCTGGAAGTCTCAAGGTCTAGTTAAAGGGATTAAGTCAATGGGTGTGTGTCCTTGGATTTGTATCTTGCCCCCAGACCCCTCCTCTGTTTTCTGACTGTCATAAGGTGTGCAGTATCTAGTTCATGCTCCCTGCATCATATTGCTATGTCTTTCAATAGACACTGAATAAGCAGAGCCAAGGACTACAGAGTAAAATCTCTAAAACTTGAGCCAAAATGAATATATTTTGGAGGACTGGGGTAACATAATGTTTTCTGGACTTGTCAGTACTCATAAACTCACAAGACCTGAATAAGATCTGTACAAGACCTGAATAAGATCAAGCCAATTAGCATTCCAACACGAAAGGGGAAGGAGCTCATGAGACTCATAACCATCAGGAGCTTTTTCCTTAATGGTGTGACCCCTAGTAAGTCAACTTGTAGGTGGTCTTTTGTCAGGTATTTGTCATGACAAGAGAAAAAAATGACTAACACAAAAGCTATTTGGCTGCTTCCTCTGGAAAGGGAGGGAAGAAGTCATGGGATTGCTTTCTTTGTCTCTTTCTGGTTCTGAATCCTTTGTCTTTCAGAGGCGATGAAGAATGAGAGAAATGGAAATACAGATTGCTGTCTGTTAGCAGTAGGATGGGTCCCAGTATGCTCTGAGGTGAGGATGTTGTTGGTGGCCTCCTCCAGTCAATCTTCATTTGGTTGATGGTTTGTTGTTTCTAAGCTCCTGGTCTGCTAAGGACTGTTTGGAGAGATACAGTCTCCTCTTGTCTCTAGTTTATTCTGTGGGGTGATGAATAAATGCTTGAAGAAGTCATTTGGTTTGTTTCCTTCTCTACCCTTCCATTACACCCTTCCTGAGTAGTTGACTCTTTCCCCATTCTCCACTCCAAGTTCTTGTCAATAGTATCTGTCTCCATATGAGAGTCAAATAATACACTTTATGTGCATTAATGTCCCTAACTCTGGGTCTACTTCTCAATCTTTCCCAAGAATGACCTCCTTGGCTGACAGTTCACCACAGTGGCACAAATTAGGCTGACAAGTTATGGCACCCAGCTATCTCCAAACTAGATACCTAATGAGACACCAATCTTTCTCTGTAATGAGCAAGCCCTTATCTCCAAGAATGGCTTGCTCAGAGTATCTTCCTTTTGTGGATATGGGATGAGACAAGAAGTCACCTTCTTTCTCTAACAAGCAGGCAGAAAAAGTCATGGCTGTCTTGACTAATTCATCAATTGGCGATGACTGTGGTTTCCTTGTTTTCCTCTCTAGTACCTCTGGGAAAATAAAATGATCCTAACAATCAATAGAACATATTTCAATGCCATAAATATCATAAAAAGTCAGTTCCTTATAGTGCCACCACAAAAAAACAGAATAAAATTAATGAGAGCAGGAGGTGGTCGGAAATGCATTCATTAGTACTATGGGTGTAAAGCTACAATGTAACTGGTAACTTTATATGTCCATTATTGTGGGTGTTTCTGGGTGACTTTATCACTGAGACTGATGAACTTTAACAAGACACTGGCTCTTCATGGGTCTCTAGAAGACCAACTTTAAGACTGGAAGTTTCGCCAGCCACCCTTCTTGTGTGCAGGGTCTCACTCAGTTGGACTGACTCCTATTGTCTTTCTGCATCTCCATATTGCCAACTGCAGATCCCAGGACTCCTCACCTCCGTAATCATATGAATGAATTCCTTGTAATTTACATCTCTGTCTCTTGTCATCTTTTCCTAGAGACCCTTGACTATATAACATTTCCCTCACTTAATCCTCAAATTACCTAAGTACAGTGATTGGTCTACTTGAATTTACACATGAGTATATTGCAATTCAGGTCACTGAAGTAGAAAGATCTCAGGTGGACTCCCTGCCCAGTAGACCTTTTGTTATGTAAAAGACAAAAAAAAAAAGAAAAGATTTGAAAGACTGTGAAAGGGTGGTAGTGGGGCAGTCCTTTGAAAGACGATTAAAAGGAATGGGAAGGCATGGCCAAGGATTCTAAGCCAATGCCCTTCAAATCTCACGATGGTGCCTACTTATGTGAGTGCAGTGGAGACACTTCTGCAATAGAATTACAAGAAGAAAAATCCAGGCAAGCAACATTATATGTAAACAAAGTTTCTCTTGAGGATAAAATCTTATTGAGGCCTGTTCCATATGGCTTCAATGGAGCTCAGCGTTGGTTTGAGCATCTAATAAAGCACCAGTATCTAATAAAGGTAGATGTTTTTCTTAACAAACTTATGAGGAAACTGAAGCTCAAATAAACCACATGCTGGTTCTCACCTAGATTACCAAAACCACACCTGGAAAGCGCTGTTGAAATAGTGAGCCCCTCATCTGCTCCTGCATTTAATTCCACTTACCTCCTTTCCGCTTCTATTTAGTTTTCTAAATTTAGCCTGAAGGCTGAGTCAACGCAGCCATAATGCTCATAATCAGCTGGGCCTGGTTCACTGAAAAAGTACTGCTGTGCCCTCGAGGAAATGACATTAAAGTATGCAGAAGAAAGAAGTTGTCAAAGCCGGAAACCTGATGAAACCAACATCATGCTTCCTTGGAAAAGCACTGGGGCAATATAAGAAGATAATGAGGAGCAGTGGTCCCAGGTACCATCTGTCCTGATGTCCTGATCGCATTTCCATAGTGCTCCATTGGTGTGGAAGGCCTCAGAATAAGAAAACAATTGAACTTCTAGTTGGAACACAGGACCATGCATATGGCAGGTGTGTTCTATTGCTGGACTGCAGCCTGTTCCCTAAAACCATCATAAAGAAACATTGCAGAGGCTACTATGTTCTGAATGGGATTGAAGAAAAAGTAAAAACGAAACCCATTTTCTACATGCTATAAGCAGCATTCAAGAAATAATTTATCTTGAGATTCTCAGTAGTTTGCAAGAACCACTGTCACTTCTTACTTTAAAAATAATGAACATATCTATATCTTCAAAGTGTCAGAGAGTCAGTCCCACTTGCAATCAATTCGTTTCTGGTGTGTGTGTGTGTGTGTGTGTGTGTGTGTGTGTGTGTGTGTGTGTGTAGACCAGTGGTAGACTCCCAGTGTCTTTCTCTCATCTTATTTTTTTCACACACAGTTTCTTACTTAACTAGAAGTTCACCAACTTGTTAGACTGATTAGCCAGAGAACCCCTGAGATCCTCCAATTCCAAGTGCTGGGATTATAGGCACATGGTATAGTTGGCATTTACTTTGGGCCACCAACCAATTCCCAAATAAAGACACAGACTTATTATTAATTATGAACATTAGGCCTTAGCCTACACTTGTCCCACTAGCTCTTTTAACATAATTTAACCTGTTTTTTTTTTTTTGCTTTGGCTTTTTATTTTTGTCTTATTCATCTTTTGCCTATTTACTTTGATTTTTGTTTTTAATTTTTTATTGTTTCTTGCTCTTTTGTGCTTTTATTTTTTGAAAGAGGATGGAAGAAACAAAGTTGGGTGGGAAGGGAGGTAGGGAGAATCTGGGAGGAGCAGGAAGAGGGGAAACATGATCAAAGAATATTGTCTAAAATAATTTCTAATTAAAAATACAATCAAAAAGAAGAAAGAATATTTTTCAGGGCTGTATATTATTTCTGTGCTCAGGTAGCTGACCTATAGGTGAGGTAAGTGGAAATCCCCTGCTTTACAGAGTGAGGCTAAGATGATATGGTTCGTATAAATAGATCCATGTGTTGATTAATTTGTATGAGGAAGGATAAAATATATAATTTAAAACATGGGAAATGAAAGGGAAAGTATCAGTTCAGGACACACAACACAGGAGATAGAGGACCAGGGAGAAGGGGAAGAGGACAAAAGAAAGAGGACAAATATCCCTTGGGGAGACAAAGGACTACCTCTGCCTAGAGGGTAAACATGGAATGTAGAAAAAATGGCAGTTTATAAGGGTAAAGGGGGAAGCCCTGTGTTAAGATGAGGTATTTAATTTTAATTGGACATGTTAATTAGGGAAGCAAAGGGTTCTTACTTATTTAATTTTTTTCTTGTTTGTTTATTTGATTGTTTATGTATACATGTGTTTGTCTACATACATGTGCGTGGGGTTGGTAGGTTATTTATCTATTTATTTATGTGTACATATATGTGTCTGAATACATGTGTTTGAGGTTAGGGGTATTCCTTGGAGGTGGAGTTACAAGCAGTTATAAACTGCCTGATGTGAGTGCTGGGAATTGAACTATGGTCCTCTGCAAGAACGATACATGTTCTTAATCACTGAGCCATCTTTCTGGGCCTCAAAGGGGACTTTTGATTGCTGGATTTCATTATTTTGATAGCTGGACCTTTGTAGCCAGCCACAGAAGGAGGAAGCGGTCAAATCAGGGAGCAGACCTTGGCGGCTAGCTTTGGGAATGTGGTCCAATGGTGTTTAGAAAGGCAAAGGGAATGGGAGAGAAGGGTAAGGCCTGACATAGCCATGCCCACCATGTTTGAGCTGGCCAGAGTCCCTACAGGAAATGTAGGGACTAGGCATACTGGTTGACAGTAAATATCGTTAGATCAACTATAAATACAAATTTTAAAATACAAACCCTGGAAATCAGGCATGGTGAATCACGTCTATAACCCCAACACTTGAGAGGTGGAAACAGGTGAATTGCCATCAGTTCAAGGACAGTCTGGGATATAGAATGAAATTCTGACTAAAAACGCCAGACAGAGACTGGAGAGATAGCTCAATGATTAAAAGTGCATACTGTCCTTGGAGTGGACCAGAGTTCAGTTCTAAGCACCCAGGTGAGGTGGCTCACAACCACCTGTAACTCCAGCTCTAGAGGATTTGATCTCTCCCGGATTCTGTAGATACTACATTCATACATACAAACACACAATTGAAAAGAAAATAAAATCTTTTAAAAGAAACAAACAAAAAATTATCCTTGCTGCAAAATATTTCCTTAACATTAAGTTACCTCAAAGGTAATCCTGTGAAAACCTTGATTTAAAAATAAGTAATTGTCTTAAGGCAAAATCCATCAGAGCAGCCTCAGACTTCCTCTAGAAATATGACATGCTGGCAGCAATGCATAAAATGACCCTAAGAAATAAAAGGAAGTGAAAACAAGCCTACAGAAAGCCAAGCAATCATCTATACATACAGTAAACACACAGACATCTTGACATAAAATCTTTAAGGAATATGGATTTCATCATCCCTTTAAAAAGAAATTATTCTAGAGGCAAATGTCAACAAACCAAGATATGAATGGAGAAAATACAATAAATGGGCCATTGCTGCAACCATTTAACTGTAAGACTTAGATTAATTCAAATGCCAATCAAATTTGCAACATGAAGGAATAATAGAAACAGCGTTGGGGAAAGGAGGAGGACTGCAGGAAACAGTGCAGGTACAGAATAGGTTTGTGCCGCAGAGCAATGCCAAAGATGGCATTTATAAGCCCAGTAAGGTAAGTCTAAAAACTAAGAGGTATCTAACATTGCAAAGGTTAATACTGAAAACAATGATATGAACCACTAGTATATTGCTTGGTGAAGGGGAGGAAGGGAAATGAGGAAGGAATGGAAATAGTTTATAATACTGTCATGATCATTTGTAATGAAGAGTATTCAGACAGACAGTAAACAATAGGAATCTAAACTCTAGAACAATTTTCTATGTCCCTGGGCCTAGACACTTAGGAGACTAAGGGATGAGACTCATTTGAACACACAAGTTTAGGACTAGGCTGGGCAACACAGCAACTTCATCTCAAAAATTGATTTTTGTGAATTGAAGAAATGATTCAGTAGTTAAGAGCACTTGTTGCTCTTGCAAAGGATCTGGATTTGTTTTCCAATACCCATGATGTGAACACCATACATAACCCCAGTTGCAGGGGTTCCCATGCTTTCTTCTGACCTCTGAGGATACCAAACCTTAAAAATTTTAGAAATCCATTCTTTTAGGTATGTATATGTGTGTGTATACATAGGTAAGTAAGTGTATGTGTGTGTTTGTGTATGTGTGTGTGTGTATGAGAGAGAGAGAGGTTGATACTAGGTGTCTCCCTCAATCTCTCTCCACTTTATTTTTTAATATAGGCTCTCTCAATGAACCTGGAGCTTTAATTCAACTGGCTGGTCAACACGACCCAGGGATCCCCTGTTTCTGTCTCCGCAGCATGGGCATTACATGTATAAACTGCCACACTGCCACACCTGGCCTTTTTTTTTTTTTAACTTGAATCCTGGGATTGAGCTAGGTCCTCATACTTACACAGCAAGCACTTCACCAACTGAGCCTTCTTTCCAGTCCAAATTAATTAAGTCATTAATTGTGCCATATCCATGCCGTAGAAAGGATTGGGGTTGCTCTATATAGCTTCAAAGTATATCAGATTTAAAAGGGGTACATTAGTTGCTTTTGCATAACTATTGCCAAAGTCTCTCAGAGAATAGCTTAAAGGGTGCAAGAGTCATTTTGTTTCATGGTTTTGGAAGGTTCTGTCCATGACCTTTGGGCAGAGAGTCATGGTGACAGGAGAGTATGGAAGATAGCAATTCACCTCATGGCTAGCGGAAGGACAGAGAGAACAAGGGACCAGCCACCAAGTAGAGTTGTCAAAGGTGTTCCCCTGGAGACCTGCTCCCTCCAGGTAGGCCTCACCTCCTAAAAGTTTTCACCACATCCAAAAAGAGTGCCATCATTTGGAGACCAAATATTCAGTACATGTGCCTATGGAGAGCATTTCATATTCAAACTATGATAGAGGAGGGAGAAAGTAAGGAGACTCTGACTGTGCAAGTTGGTCTGGATTCTCTGGTACAGATTCACAGGCAAGCTAAATAAGGCACGGGCATATACTAATTTTCTTGTAGTATACTAATGCTTGCTGGGGAACAATCCTTTAAAATTTGTATCTTGACCTCATCTTACCAACTTTAAAATTAACATATAGGCTGTTATTTCTTTTGCTGGGAAAAAAAAACCAACTAAGATTCTGATTTTGCAGGGCAAAGTTTTACACTCCTTTGAGGTGAGACAGACAAACGGATGCGTGTAAAGCAATGAGGCAAGTGCTATAAAATAAGGATGTGCTCAGGGCTGTACAGAAACATACGAGGCTTAATTCCACCTTAAAGAGTTAGAGAAGCTGTGTTCTGAATGGCCGGGATGATTTAAGTGGTATTTATAAAACAGTGTCAATCAATACGACTTAATGACTGACTCATGGGGTAATGTGGGGCTGCAGAAGTTAAAAAATGGCTTGCTGGTTCTGGTTCTAGCTACTCAGTAGATTCCAAGGCTGGTGATTTTTGTTTTGTTGTTGTTGTTCAGCAAACATTTATTATGCTCTCACTTTATCCCACGTGCTGTGCAGAACCTGGGACTTCAAGTAGATGAGCAAAGGTCTCTGCCCTAGGGAAGGCACACTCTAATACTGCCGCATGGTAAAGGGCATTGATGATCCTGACTGTTCAACTCTCTAGAAAGAGCATCTATCTCATCAGCTTTTACCCATGATGGGAAATTACATATGTAAAATTAATAAAATATAACATTATCATTTTTACTTTGGCCTACCCTTAAACCTTGGACCCAAATCAGCAACTTGCTTTGGGATACATGAGAGCCAAGGCATGATAAGGGTTTCTACCTTTCGTACTGTCTCTTGCATCCCTGCCATTGTTAGAAATTCATCTGAGCCTGACATTGTTGCTGCATGCCCTTAATCCCAGCTCTTGGGAGGCAGTGGCAGGCAGATCTCTGTGAGTTCTGATCTACAGCTAGTGCTGTTACACAGAGAAATCCTGTCTTGAAAAACAAAAACTAAAAACAAACAAACAAAAAGGAAGTTCAACTGAAAGGAGACCTTCATGAAGAAATCAAATGGAGACTCCCATTTCTGATGTTATCATCTGTATTCCTAAAAGACCTATTTCTTTTTACTTTATGTGTCTGGGTATTTTGCCTGCATGTATGTAAGTGCACTGCCTGCGTGCCTGGTGCTTGCAGTGGCCAGAAGAGGGCATGGATCCCCTGAACTGCTTGCAAGCTATCACATGGATGCCGGGAACCGAATCCAGGTCCTTTGTAAGAGCAACAGTGCTCTTAACCACGGAGCCACCTTCCCAGCCCCTTATCATCAGAAAGAAGACTGAAAGCACAAACATCACACAGGCTTCTTGCTGTTATTACTTATTTACCAAGTGACTTCAAAGAGCGGGAAACGTCTGAGAGGAAAATGATGGCTGCACCTGGTCTCTATGATTTTCTCAAAATTAGAAAAAGTGTAAACCTTCTTTGTGGTTGATTTGGCCCAGTGCTCAGAAAGGGACCATCTCAGACAGCAGTTGCTCCATTTGTTAGGTGTTGTACAGTGAAACACTTGTCCCTCTAACGTGGTGGACTGCCGAAATCCTAGAAAGGACTTTCTTTAGTGTTAGAGCCTCGGGTGGCTCTCAGAAGCCCTGTATTTTCCTCAGTTAAAAGGTAGAGAAAGTGTCCACCTATCTTAAAAAGGTAAGAAAGGGTACTTAAGGAGACATAACTTACAAGAAAGATTTTCTGCTTTTAAATCATGAGTTTAAGAATTACATACTAGCCAGTTCGGTGGTACCTGCTTTTAATCTCAGTGCCCAGGAGGCAGAGGCAGGCAGACTTCTGTGAGTCTGAGGCCAACCTGGTCTACAGAGTGAGTTCCAGGACAGCCAGAGCTACACACAGAGAGACCCTGCCTTGAAAAGCAAAATAAAACAAAATATTGTAGGCTATATAGAATTGTGTTGCTATTTCATTGGTCTTGTGTTCTGTGTTTTTGCATATGTTTAACTGCTAAAATTATAATTTCTGCCCTGGTAGGTAGTGTTCTGGCACAGGATTGGCTAGGCAGGCCACCAGACAGGTAGCATAGCCTCTCTGAGACTGCCAGTGTTGAGCAGCCTGATTGACCAGTTTCAGCTTGTGAGTAGGAGTGATTGGATCGCCTAGTCTTCTGCAGCCACTTCCCTAGCCACACTAGAAGCCAAGCTGCAAAATGAGTTGTTTTTCATCTTGGTCAGAATGAATCACAATGGCAAAATTGACTGTAAAAGGAAGGTCACAGTTATTTTTTTTTCGGTGGGTGAAATTTTGGGCTTCCTGAGGCAGAGAGGAATAATTTAACAGAATTGTAGTTTTGCTGCAATTCCATCCACGTGGAGCCAGTGAAGGAAAGACAGGAACATTGAGTCTTGTGGAGTGTTCGGTTGATATTTATGTTGTAAGTTAATGCACTTTTCTAACCTCATTTCAACACGACTGAAGCAGCAACAGGAAGGAACTGTTGTATTTGCAAAAATGTTGTGTTCACATGTGAAAGATGGAGAGAAATATGAAATCATACAAGTAGACCAGCACTGTCAGGTTCATTAAGCAGTGCATATATTTTTCCCACATGTTCTCATTTCATTTTATGTCATCTTGTCATAAGCACCAGGTATGAAGGGACAGCACACTCATTTGTAAGTCATATCCTGCCCAAAATTGCTGCTGTGTCCTTTCAAGACTTTCTAATTTAACCCCAGTAATACATATCTCTCATACATCAAGAGAACGATTGAAATTTTCTAGCACTATTCTGCTGGCCTATTTTAAGAAAATGCTTTATATTTTGTCCAGGAATATGCCATCATCTTATTTGTGCTTTTTGACTAAAATATGTAGTAGTTTGCTACATTATTCTTCCAGAGCAATCTATGAACAGAAGGATTAAGCCTAGCATACTAACCTGTGCTGGCAACAGAGAAGTAGTGTAATAATCAGCTTGTAGCACCTTGCATGGAACATTTTGTATTTTTATTTTTTTTGGTTTTTTAAAGGCGGGGTTTCTCTGTGTATCCCTGGCTGTCCTGGAACTTGCTCTGCAGACGAGACTGGCCTCAAACTCACAGAGATCCACCTGCCTCTGCCTCTCAAGTGCTGGGATTAAAGGCATGTACCACCAACACCCAGCTTGGGCAGTGTTTTTAAAAACTCCACAATTCTTTTTCAACTCCATAATAAGTTGGATAAATTAATTTTATTATATTCACACAATGATATTAGACTGCAAACAGAAAGAAACTGAAGATGAATCTCACAGATAAAATGATGAATGAAAAACACCACCACATTCTTCATGATTCTCTTTACATGAGATTCAGAGACCAGCAGAGGTAACTCCCTGTTGTTGGGATGGGGTGGCCTGTAATGTAGTGGTGAGGATAGTATGTGTGCACACAGAAGTAATGACTGAAACAGAGTCTGGAGAATGTTCTGGAGGGCTGATCATGCTCTGTATCTTGATCCAGGAGTGATGATGGTCACATGGGTGATTATTATATAAGTGACAATTCCTTGACTTCCATTTAAGATTTCCATGCCTCCTTGCATATGTTATACTTCCTGAGTAGCAAACATCATCATCATCACCACCACCATCATCACCATCGTCATTATCACCTTCACAATTTATTTAAGACTCTAACAGTGTCATCCTGTCCTAAGCTCAGCTCACACAGAAATTCCGCTCTCAAGAAATCATTTGGAATAGTATTAAACTGTCCTTTCCACTTTGCTTTTCTTTGTAATCTCTATTTAAACTCCAAAAACCGACATAACAGAAAGTTATGGTTTATATTTTAAACAATGACTGCTACACAGTACACAAATCCAACCCTTGAACCATTTTCTTTATAATCATTTTCTTTGGTTCTCAGTGCCTCCAAGTTGTTTTAGTTCTCCAGCAGACAATGAACCCTGGAGACCCTGAGGCCAAGACACCTCGTGTCAGGCCTGTTTGTTAGCTGCCCACTTTTCAAAGATGCATGTTTCTAATTAAGGCAAACTGGCGACCTCTTCATTTCCAAAGGACAGCGTGTGAAGCTGTAGGTAGAAACCTTGATTAATGGGTCACTTTAAACTGGGGAAAGAGACGTGCTGCCCTTTACCCTTTCTCTAAAGAGGATGCAGTAAGGTCTTTTGCTACAGTCCAGAGTGTTAACCTGAAGCTCCTTACTGTTTTTTTTTTCCTCTTTCATATTCCACAAAAACAACAAGACTTGATAAAAATGCAAGTGAGAGTCGGGCAGTGGTGGCGCATGCCTTTAATTCCAGCACTCAGGAGCCAGAGGCAACCAGCCTGGCCTAAAGAGCAAGGTCCAGGACAGGCTCCAAAGCTACAGAGAAACCCTGTCTTGAAAAAAAGCCAAAAAACAAAACAAAACAAAAACAAAAACCCAAGTGAGGGATTGTTTGCATTATGGATGATACTTCCACCATTCTTTTTGGCTAATATTGATTTGCATAACACCGATAATTCTAGGGAGGAATTTGGATTAGAATTTGTAGCTGAGAGATGTTCAGGTGTTCAGGGACCCATATTCTAGTGAGAGCCTTCACAACTGGTTGGAGGCATCCTTTCATGTTACGTGTCTCTGTTCTTGATAACCTGGGAACCTGTCTGGAGAGGCCCTTTTCTCCATTCTCTCTGTGTTTCCAGTAGACATCGTGGTACATTTTTTACAGAAGCCACAGTCAGTAGAGTGGTCTACCTAACATGTGAGTTCCAGCATTGGGGGGGCATGGAACTTAGAAAAAGTATGCAGGTCCCAGCACACCTCTAATTCCAACAATGAGGAGGCAGAGGCAGTTGGAACTCTGTGAGTTTGAGGTCTAGGACAGCCAGGGCTACGCAGAGAAACTCTGTCTCAAATAAACAAAAACAAATTAACCAACCAAACAAAAAAAAATTTGCAGATTCCAGGGATGGAGCTAGACAAATGTGCTTCATGGGCCTGTCTATTATCTGTACAGCAGAGAACTAGCAGTTGGACCTGCCCCACGAATGACAAGGGTCTCTTTCCACTGTAAATCAAGAAGGGATCTCAATGGCCATAGGTCAAAAGTACAGCCATTTATCCCATTTCTTCTCCTGTCCCTCCCACAATTCTGGAGAAGTAGGTCCAGATGGGCAAGGGGCAGAGGGCAGTGAACAGGAAAGTATTTAAGAGTCAAATACTGTGCCATCAACTTCTCCTTTAAAGAATTAAGGAACCTCTCTGGGCACATCCTAGGGAGAGGGGGAAGCTTGACTGTAAGTGGAGGATTGCCTGGTCTGAGTTATGATGCTGAGCAAGGTACCAGAACTGTGCTAGTATGGCTAGCTGCTCACCACAAGTTTCCCCTTTGTGCTCTTGCTCCTACAATATCATCTTCTGTATTTTTTCCTCTTAAAAATATGCTTTTCATTAAAATAGAATTGCATCACTCCCCACCTCCTTTCCCTCCCAGAAACCTTTCCTACTAACATTTTCAATGTGAATCTCTCTAAAACCGTCCATCAATTAGCTCTGCCATCACCTTACTTGACATCCTCCAATGGACTCACAGGGCACATGTAAGCTTTATGCCCAACGTTCTTTCTGTATTCTTAGTGGATTTTCCTTGGAGTCTTCAGTTCTGCTCACTTTATGCCTTGGATGGCTTCTCTGGAATAGGTCAAACAAATTCTCATTGTGGATTCCTGCTGTTCCCACCTGCTGGACATGTTTCTTCCCTGACATTCCCATTTCTCTCTCCATTTAGGTTCTACTCAAACATTAAATCCCCAAAGAGGCCATCTCTGTGCCCTGTCCAAATTAATAGTCTTCCCTGTCTGCTTCTGGAAGTCTTTTTCGTTTCCTTTACCCATGATACCCATGATTCTTAGCATTTTAATACTGGCTGACTTCTGTGATAGTATCTAACTTCATCAAAGAAATGACTTTGCCTTAAATTTACCTTAGAGTCTTGGGCAAAGAGTAGTGAGTGTGTCTGGAACACGGAAGCCTTCGAAAAAGTGTCTAAGAAGCCATTAAGATAAGGGAAAAGGAGCCTCAGTGAAATCATATTGTATTTAGGATTTAGAAAACTCAACTGTTCATATAGCATTGCATAGAGTGATAATTAGCTCAGTGTTAACGTGAGTACCCGATGTAACAAGACTACTTTGATTTTTTTTACGCATATGTAAAATGAAACGTTTAGTCTCTAAAAGTTGGAGTGAACTCTAGGGTAGAGGCATGTTTTATAGAAGTTGGTATATGCGGTGGACCTCTTTAAGATGGCCATCCCGTTTCCATAAGCTCCTGTCAAAATGCAGCATATTTCCCATCCTTTGTATTTAGATATGAATGTGTGGGTTTCTTTGATCAATAAACTGTCTTGAATTGGGACTAGCTTTCCTTGCTGTTGGAGGTTGTGGCTTGCTGTATGGAACCCATGCAGAAGCATCCTGTCGTCTCACAGGTGTGGATGCAGGGCAGATCTATTGAGCTGATTCCAGTCCCTGGATCTCATCCAGAGAAAGGTGAGTTCTAATTGTTTTAAGCTACTATGGGCTGGTGGTTTCGTTAGACATCAAAGACTGACTGTATTCAAGTACTAAGTTCTGCTGTTAAGAACTGTCAATCACATTAATGATAGTTTCTAGCTCACCTTTCTGCGGATGGTACCGGAAGAATATAGGACACATAAAGGAAGCCTTGAGGAACTGGGTTTGACTTGAGCCACACTATTTATTGGCCATACAACCTGGGGCAAATTGCTTACCTTTTCTGAGCCATAGTTTTCTCTCACACAGGGAGAACAAGCCTAAAATACTGCCCTAACCCCTCACCTCCCAGTCTCAGCCCAAGACCACCAATATCAGAATAAGTTGTTAGAAATGGAGAACATCAGATTTTTCTCCTGTCTTGCCTAAAGAAAATCACCACTTTAACAAACTGCCAGGCAATTTGTGTGCAGAGTCCACTGTATCCCAAGAAGCACTGCCTTACCACACTGGCAGGGGCCCAAGCCAATGCCTCTTGAATGTCCCTGACCAGAGAGGTATCAGCTTTTTCTGGGGTCTTTTGTATCTTTTTGACCTTGTAGGAAAAGCTGATGTAGGTTCGCGAATGTTTCTCTGAGTTCTGTCACAAGCAGGCTGGCCCAGTGCTGAGAAATTTTTTTCAAGGCTCACTTAAAACTGAAGCTTTGTGTTTAGCTAGGCAGTGGTCAGTGGCTCTCAGCCCATCTCCCTTAAGGCAGCAAATTGTTTTTTCTTTTTTTTTTTTTTGTTTTGAGACAAGGTTCAGGTTGGCCTTGAACCCACCACCCACCGTATAGTTTAGGCAGCTGTCAAACCCATATCAATTGGGAGAACAGGCATGTGCCATCGCACTACTTGGTCAACTTTTGATGGTTATTCCCTGTGGGAAATTGCCAGAATGAATCGTAGGAACGAGTGTTTTGCATTTTTAACGGCTGTGCCTACAGTGCCTGGTCTGCCCCTTGCCCTAAAACCATGTTCCTTCCTCCTTATTTCTTAAACTACCCTTCATGCCAAGCCCTTTCCTCTTGACCTGCCAGACCAGCTCAGGCAGCTGAGCATGCCCAGTTCAGCCGCGAGCATGGGCCCCAGTCCCCAGTGCGCAGGTGCCACGTCTCCGGGTTTTGGTGGCCACCGCCAGGCAGGAGGGGGAGGAAGCAGAGTGGCCTCGGTAGGAGGAAGCCCTCGGGGAGTTCCGGAGCCACTTCGGAGTAGGGTCTTCACAAAGGGTGTTGCTGGTTGCACACTGCCAGGCCGCCTGGAGCAGGACTTTGACATCCGGTGTCGGTTGCAGGGTCAGGGAGAGCTGGCAGGAGTGGCCCCCAGCATCCCTGGAACCGAAGCCTGGGGGTGGAGTGGAGTGCTTGTCTCAGGATCACTTGGGGGAAGACTTTGGAAATCACTTTCTCTCTGGCTCAGTGTAAGCATGCAGTATGTAGTACTTGCTCCGGCAGATTGTTTTTCTGGCTCAAAGAATAAAATGCCTGTCTCGCAGTGCCTGCTGCAGTGTACATGCTCTCCGTGTTTGTTTAATGCAACATAGACGAAAGCGCAGTTCCCGCTCCCGGTTCTGGCTGGCCCGCGCCCCCTCCTCCCGGGCAGGGCACCCGTTGGGTCCGTGGCCACCAGCGCGTGGTGTCCCGCTGCGGGCTCAACTCAGCCCCCGCGGGAGCGCGTCCGGATCCTGCACCGGGAAAGCCGTGGCGACCCCGGGACAACCCCCCCACCCCACCCCAAGGCCGGCCCGCGCGGCCCCGGTCCACCCCCAGCCCCGCCGGGCGCCGCACTGGGCATGCTCCGTAGCCTGGGCAGGTTGGGGCTGCGAGGCGACGGCTTGGGCTCTGGAGGCAGCGTCGCGGCCAGGAGCAGGGGCGGCGGGCCCGGGGCCGCACGGGGCCCGGCTCGGAGGGAGCGGCGGGTGGCGCCCCGGGCAGCGGGCGGCCGAGGTGAGCGGTGAGCGTGGCGGGGAGGCGCAGGCCGGTGGGGGGCGGAGGCGGCGGAGGGCGGGGCGGCGCCGGAGGGGCTCGGCGGCCGCGGCGGCGGCGGGGAGGGGGTGGCGGCGCGCGAGCGGCTAAGGAGCCGCGCCGCAAACAAGCTCTCACACGCGCGCTCACACACACTCACACACGCGCGCGCACACACACAGCGGGGCTCCCGGAGGCGGCGGCGGCCGCATCCCCGGCAGCGACTCGCATCGAAGTGACAGGTAGGAGAAGGCGCTTCGGGTCCCGCCCGGGGATGCTCCCGCCGCTCCCGACCCGCCGGGCTACTCGGCTTCCCGGGGGTGCGTCCGGGACGCGCGCGCGCGCCCCCGGATGCCCTGCCGGGGACCCGGTGCAGGTGCGGGGTGCGAGGCGCCCTGCGCGGGAGGCAGGGGACCCCGTCGCCACCCGCCTCCCCGGTAATCATCTGCTACTGGGTTTCCTCTGCCTACCCGGACGTTCACCCGCTTCTGCGCTAGAAATAGCTCGGCTCGACGTGTATATGATTATTTTGGTTGGAAATAGTTGGCACCGTGCAACGCATGTAAATGTGTGTGCGTGTGCATCTTCAGCGTCTTCTGGGGACAGCTCACGAATGATAGAGCGTTTCCACTTGACACTGACAGGCTAAGCGCTCCTTCAGGGCACTAGTTGGGCCTCCTAACAGCATTTAAATGAAGGCTGCTTTATTTTCAGAAGTTTAAAGTTGTTTTTCTTAGTCAATTAGACCCTGTCTATATTGTACAATATTTCCGAGTTTAGACTTCGTAAACTACTGAATCGAAGTGTGAAAACAGAGAATTCTCCAAATGAACAACTCTAGAGTCATAAAACCAGCATTTTTTTCTAGAAAGGCAAGTGTCCATTATATTTCCACAATTATGCATGCATTTGAGATATGACTTAGGAAAAAAAAACTTCCTATAGTGATTCTTCCTATTTTTCTAAAGCAAGGTGCTTGAGATTTAATTTGGGACAAAACATTCGTGGGCGGTCGCCATTTTTTTTAAAGCATAAGTGGGATACATGGTGGTCCATAAATTTAAGTTTTCCATTTGTAGAGATATGTGTTAAATGGTTTGGTTAACAATAATGTCCAAACACAGGCAGGTGTATAATGCTTTCAAAAAGAATTGAATTTCTCCTTTAAAGAGAAATTAGATCATAAAGTAAAGATGACCAGGAAGAGCAAACAGTGACTTTTGACATTACCTGGACATATTCCCATAAGCCCAAAGAGTGAGATAATGATGGTGTGTGTGTGTGTGTGTATGTGTGTGTGTGTGTGTGTAAAATTTTAACTTTTTTTTTAGTGTTTTCAGGACTGGTGGTTTTTAAGAGATACGTTTGACCTGAGACTCTATTGTCTTGAGCCCTTCAAACTTTGATAACCTAAGTTACAGAATTATATCGTGGATCAGAAATTCAGCGCACCAGGACCATGTGTGTAATCCCTGGCTGTCTGTGTTACGTAATCTAGCTTTTTTTTTCTTCTTCACAGAGCAGTCTTGCATATTTTTCAACTGGTGTATTGATATATTATATCATCGTTTAAAACTGTAGACATTTAATAAAACGACTGGTGTCTTGGGGGAACAACTGTAAGAAAAAAATTGCATTTTAAAATGGAATAGCATTTTCCGAGCATGTTTGTGGCCATGAAACTTTGCGGGCAGAGCTAGTATGTCTGAGCATGGGACAGTGCCCTGCAAGGCGCTGTGTGTTAGGTCGATGATTGTGCGTCCCTCCAACTTTTGCTACTCAGACTTCAGAACTTAGTGTTGATTTAGCTTTGATGATATCACTACCAAGCTCTGAATTAATTGCTGTGGAAATGCTGTTTTACAAGTAGCTGTCAAAACAGAATTTCAAAGACTCCATTTGATCACAGAGAACACATTTACATCTGTTGGAATAATTCTACTTTTATTTTACAAATGCACACCCACACAGAAGGGCTTCCTACTGAAATATTCTTTTGCAATCTTTCTGTCTGTGTGCTTTAAGATGTGGATGACGTTAAACTTGCATGCCCCGGAATTCAGGCTGTGTGCTTGTTGTCGTATCAGATAGGGAAATACAGGAATTAAAAAACCCTTAAAGGTTTCAAAACAGCTTTTGAAGAGGTGGATTTTAAAGATTTGTATCACCCTGGAATATTTCATTCTATCCCCAAAGAGACCCTTTAGCATTGGTGCTAATGTGTTTGTTTTCTCTCCAAGAATGTATCCAGCTGCCTTTAGATCAATGTATACTGCTGAGTTGGGCAACATGGAACATATTTGGCAATCCTAGTGAACATGGTATTTTCTTAGGCTACTACTAACCCCTTTCGAGATTTGATTTATTGGTAATTGAATGACTTAAATTCCTGCCTTACATTCATGCTAACCTACTACCCTTCATGTGAAATTGGGTTTATATATGGCTGTGATGTTGTTTGTGAAACCATTATAGTGGCATGCTATGTTGTTACAGGCTGGGGTATATGCTTCCGGGACAGTGTCTGGTTGTCATCCCTGGTTTTTCAGATGCAAATGGCAAATCCAAATGTCAGAATTAATGAATAATTTTTGGTGGATTTTCATAAAGTTAATAGTTAGCTGCTACACTGAACTTTTTTTTTGTAATTTTAAAATCTTAAGTTGCAAATAAATTACATATTTTTGGGCCAGAGCATTTAGGTAGTAGTGCTATGTAAAGGAATAATTTTGGTAATTGTCACACTTTCAACAATGTCCTAATAGTGAACTCAAAAATTTTGGGGAAAATATAAATATTACTTGAACAATCAAAATTATAAGGCAGATTAGGGCTTCATTAATGTCATTCGTGACCACATCCAGAATCAGAACAAAACAGCATGTTTATTAGCAGGGTTGACCCAGGCCTTGAAAACACTATCACGGTGAGTTCTGTAAAAGTAAGAAGCTCTGCATTGGATACTTAAAATGAGGTCAAGGACCCATGAGGTTGTTTATTGGCCGCTATTGGTAGTTGATATCCACACTGAAGTTTGTAAATAGTTACTTTTTGCTTCCTAAGTGAATGTGTCTCTGGAAGAGACCTGCCCACCTCCTGAGAAATAAGGACATCTTCCAGCGCTGACAGGCACCTGGTTTTGTGGCTCATGTTTGAATGTTAGCCTTGTCTGCAAGGATACTGCTTAACTCTCAGTGCTGTCCATGCCTGCTTCCATGCCCCTGTCATACTCAGGGCGTAGAATAACCTTGCTTCTATTCCTTTGTATTTGTTCTTCTGTTTAATAGTTTTTCCCTTTGATAAAGCCTCCCCTGAAAGCACAGCTGCTTCCTCAAGCTGTAATACTGTTTCTAGTTCTGCCTTGGAGTGTTTATGCCTCCAGCTCTTTACCTCCACCAAATATAAGACTGGGTTTACTTGGCCTACAGTGTAGGGAGACTTGAGTGCTAATACAGCAGGGATCGGATGAGAGACAGTCTTGCATTGTCCTTGTATTTAAGTCTGCTTTCAAAAAGTCAACCCTGAGCGACCTTTATTTACAAAACCCATTTTACACGAACTGGAACTTCACTTTCTGAGAGCCTGGCTGGGTTTTTCCTCCCTTTGGATGCTGTTGTCCTGTGGAAGGTATAACCAGAGTTCCTGGAGGGTGGTACAGATGCCCTCCATTTCCATTCTTAGCCAGATCATTTTGTTTGGGAGAATGAGTGGTCAGCTCTTTAAAAACTTTCCCAGTTTGAACAGTGCCTTTTCTTTCCTTTATGGAAATGAAATAGGCGGGTAGGACATAGGTGAGAAGAGCGGTCTTCTGAAGATCCCCCTCACAGCTACTCCTTACAAAACCTGCAGTGAGACTCTTCCACACCATGCGACCACAAACTGTGTCCCCTCTCATGGACTGGGAGTCTCCCTCATGGCTCTTACTTGAGCCTCTGGGGACCTCCACCTCTAGCTACTGAGAGGGACATGCAAATCTTACTCCAGTGTACACCACTCTTGCAAAGCATTCTTTCCTCCTAAACAATTAAAGGATGTTATTTAGCTTCTTAGCGTGGATGAGCTAAAGTAGCCATTTCCTTCGAGGCAGGAAAAACAGAGAAACTCAAATACAGCTGGCAAGTTTTTAATTTTTACTTATTTCCAAGTGACACTTACAGCCCCCACTGGAGCCATTCATTGTCAACCTTTGGCATTCAGTGAGTTGAAGAAGTACATTTTGTGTGAATTCATTTTGTTTTATTTGTTTGTTATGTTTAGACTCGTTTATTTTTTATGTCCATGGGTGTTTTGTCTGCATGTATGTCTTGGTACCTGTGTGTGCAGTGTCCTAGGAGGCCAGGAGAGGTCATGGTATCTTCTGGAGCTGGAGTTACAGATTGTTGTTAGCTGGCCATGTGGGTGCCAGGAACGTAACCTTGTTCCCCTGGAAGAACAGCAGGCTCTCTTAGCTGTGGAGCCATCTCTCCAGCCCCATGTGAGTTCATTTTAAAACTTATTGTGATAAGTATGATTAGTGCCTGTGGTACTTAGTAGTATTTAATTTTATACATTTGAAATATGCTTAGAAGAGTCTAGAGGATTCACCAGGCTGCACAAATGGTGCATAACCCCCACAATGTAAAGAACATTGGCCTGAGACATGATCCCACTCAGAGCTGATGGCTGGGTAGGTGCCGAATTGTGCTCTGGGATTGCCTTCATCATGAAGTGGCCCATTTGAGATCTTACAGTGCTGGAATTAGTCATGCCTAGCTTCAATCCTGATAATGTTCTGTGTTAACCATGTGGCCTTGAGTATCCACACAGCCTTGGTTGACTCCTCTGGTGTTAAAAAATGCCCCCATCCCACCCCAAGCTAAGGTTGGTACAGCATGATGATTGGTGCTGGGGACAGCATTCCTGTTGCTGTGACAACCACTCTGCCCCTTCTCCCACTAATGCTACTAAGATCGCTGTCACCAGTTCTCACTTTCCTCCATCAGGGGCAGATGACAATTGACTTATTCTTTAAATCCCACCCAGAGGAAGCTATTTTCAAACTTTGTAAGGCATGCTTGCACTTCCATCCTGCAGTCAGAGAAAGTTCCAGTGACCCCACAGGGCACCTCCTGGTGCCAGAGCTTCCTCTGGATTCACCTCACCCTGCATCTGGACAGAGAAATCCAACATCACTCACCTCTAATAGCCTTAAGATTCTGTAGGGTTTTGAACTGTAATGCAGGAGCCAGATGCTATCCCTAGGGCTTCTGTCCCTCAGCAAGACTTTAAAATAGACCATATTAAGCCATTTAGCCTTGCAAGGACAGAAACAGCCATGGGAGGAATTTGGGGACCTCTGAGTTTAGGGGCACATCGTGGCTCCTCTTTTCCCATGGGCATTAGTGGGAACATTCAGCTTCTCTGCTCAGAGTAGTATTAACAGCAGTAAAGGTGAAAAAAACAAAACAGAGCAAAAACCCCAAAACAGGTATTTGTTGAGAATGTGAAATGTGCCACCTCATTACTGCCCCCAGACACATTTTGGGGACTATGGAGTGGTAACAGTCTCAGGTTTACATTTCGGGAGAACTTACATTTGGGAGGTTAATCATGTGATAGGGCTTAGAGTTGAGATTAAGATCCAGGTAGATTGACACGTAAACCATTTTTGTTTTGTTTTTGGGTCTAGCTATGTAGCACATGCTGCTCTGAACTACAAATCCTTCTGCTTTTGGCTCTCAAAGGCTGGGATTATAGGCAAGCCGCATGTTAGCCCAGAACTCCCTCCAACTTTTAAACCATGGTTCTGTGTTACCTGTAGTTGGTATAGTGTATGCAAAAGTTTGTTTTTTTTTTTTTAACCATAAAATATGGTGTGGCAGTTGTTTTAAGTGACTGGGCTGAGATGCAACAGATATGCTTCTGGCAACTGCTGTGAAAAAAGATGGAATAAGAATAGCAAGTTGAGGATAAAGCCCCTTCTCCTCATGGGTTCTAGGGGCTTTTGTTTCTACAGTTGCTTAGACTGGAAGTCGGGGAGAGGGAGGTTGATAGATGCTGATGGGGTGGGGGTTCCGGAAGAGGAATGAGGGGTAGGGGACTGTTGCTAAAAATGTAAGATCAGCACTCAAGGGCCAGTTTTCACCTGGCAGTTGTATGGTTTTCACCTGGCAGTTGTATGGTTTTCACCGGGCAGTTGTATGGTTTCAGCGAGGCTGTGGTAGCCTCTGGTTTCAGTGGTAGGTAAGCAGCATACACAGATGCTGCTGAGCAGGTGTGGGGACCTCAGGTGTGCCCCGTGTGTGTTCCTTTCTAGGAGCAGCTGTCAGAAGGGACTGCCTCTGCATGCATGTTTTAAAAAGGGGACACAGGATACAGAGTATTGGGAATATGAGTTCTCACTTGAAAGTGCTCGCATGGGTTTGGAGAGATGGTTAAAAACAGTGGCTGCTCTTCCAGAACTCCCAGGTTTGGTTCCCAGCACCCACATGGTAACTTACAACTATCTAATTCAGGGGATCTGATGCCCACTCTGGCCTTTGTGGGGACCAGCCATGTACACAGTGTACAGACGTGCATGCAGAGTACTTATACACATAAAATAAATAGTAATAAACCAAAGTAAATAAACTAAAAAGTGCTTGCAAATTGGGCTGAGGAGATTGCTCAGTTAGTAAAATGCTTGGTACCACAGAGAATCCCAGATGCTGGGGAGGTGGAGACAGGAAGGACCAGGAGCTTGCTGGACAGCCAGCCCAGTCCCATCAGTGATCCCCAGACCATGGAGAGACCCTGTCTCAAAAAACAAAACTGAACGTTGTTGCAAAGGAGAAATGACCTTTGACCTCTGACCCCCAGTTGCATACACACTACCCATTTTGGTGCCAAACTGGACACATTTGTGGCAGAAATTCAGACGGGAAGCTCCTGTGCTCCTGTGTTGATCCTTTTGTCAAGTGTAGAGTCCCAGGTGCACCATGTCCTAGAAGATACCATTCATTTTAGTTACTTTTTAAAACTTTTTATCCTTTTAAAGATGGAGGGTTTAAATTTGATGTGTAGTCCTTTATTTTGAGTGAGCACAGAGTTCAGAATCTGAATTTCTGACTTTCTTTCTCATCCCATTTTCTAAGGTATTGGCAAGGATACGGAGTTGAGAGAGGCGGGGCATTGTTTTCTAACTCATTTCTTGACAGAGCTATGAAATATGATCAATTTAGCATAGAGAAATGAGTAACTTCCCTTACTATAGGTCATAGAGGTTCTCTTGCCTCTATCACTGATTTGAATTCTGTCAATCATGGGATGCCCTTCCTGTGTCTACAGTTGCTCTGTTTATCCAGAGCATAGGGAATTTAGATCTGTATCTGCAGGTGAGCATTTCAAGGTGTGCCTGCCCTATTTTTTCCTTCCCTCTCTTCAATGGGAGATCAAATGAAAGTGTAGTCCCTCGAGATGGGATTCTCCTTTTATCTACTGATGTTCTGTTAGTGAATAGATCACCAAAGCCATCTCTGGAATTGAAGTTTTTGTTTTTACTGGATTCTAAAATGATGCAAGTGATGAACTATTATTCAGTTGAATATTATTCATCCAGTTGAAATGACAATGCAGAAATACAGAAGCAATATGTAAAGTACTCTTTCCCACCTACACCTTCCCCAGATATAACCATTGGCAACAGCCTCAAGTGTCTCTACCCTCCTTTAGTCCATTCATTTACATACTTAAATACATATCTGTGGTTTTCTTGTTATATAAGTTGGATCATACTGTACATGCCGATGTTTTTTCTTATTATATAAACTGGATCATACCACAGCAATCTTTCTGTGACTTGTTTTGTCTTCATAACTGTACATCATGCTAATTTTGTTGTCTGCATACTGTTAGCTCATCTTTGTAACATGCAATCTGATATTACATAATCTTGCAGTGCTTAAACGCCATTTTCTCACAACTCTATGGTGAAAGAATTCTCCTCATTGGTCTTTATGAATGTGTGAAAAATTCCTTATTACTATATTCCAAGAAATAGAATTATTTGGTCAAAAAGGCATATGCACTTTTAAAATTCGGAGAAAACGCTGTCAAATTGACTTTTAAAAAGTTCCTGTATGGAATTTCTTTCTCCCAGAACCTCAGGTTATGCATATGAATAGATCTTCTAACCGAAACATAGCCTGTCACATTGCTACAGAGCATTATTAATTCAATTAGAGTTCAGTTTATGCTGTATACCTGTCAATGACTTTAGAAATAGATCATGGACTTAAACTACATTACTTAATAAAACAGTATTCTCTAGTTAAGGGGCCAGTGTGAAAGCACTTTAATAAAGAGATACTTTGTAGAATTGGAGTTAAAAATCTGTTTTCTGATCATCTTAGTTAACTTTGAGACTTTCTAGCAGGGACAAGCCATAGTGTCACGAATGTGTGCTCAGACAAGTCAGGACCCACAAGGCTGATGCATAATACACATTGATACTGACCTTTGACAGTTAAGCTAATTTGGGAGCTAAATGCCTCTCTGGGCTTTTTGGTAAACTTAGATTTGATAATAGTCTGCTTTCCATGTTATGGGTTCTGAGTCCCTGTGTTCAAATAATTGCAGGTCAAAATTTTTATTATTATTTTTTTATTTTTTTATTTTTCAGTTTAAATTTAGATAAGAAACAAGGTTGCTTCACAAGTCAGTTCCAGGTCCCTCTCCTTTTCCCTCCCCTCCTCCCGTGCCCTCCCCCCAATCCCCCCATTATCCCCTCATTTCCCCAGGGAGGGTGAGGCCCTCCATGGGGGTGTCCATAGTCTGTCATTTCATATAGGGCAGGGCCTAGATAGACCCTTCCCCAAGAGTTCAGGGTGAGAGTGCATCTCACATTGTTGGATGGGAGTCCAAAGTCCATATGTGTACTCCGGATGAGTACTGATCTACTGCCCAAGGCTCAATAGATTACCTAGGCCTCCTCACTGACACCCACATTCAGGGGGTCTTGATCAGTCCCATGCTGGATTCCCAGGCTGATGCCTGGGAGCAGGTCAAAATTTTTAGGGGGAAAAAGTATCTGTCCTGAACATGTACATACTTATTCCAGGTAGGCCCTCTGTGACTGAGCTCCATTCACAGTCCTAGATATTTTTTTTTTGATGATCATTCCATGAACAATACTGTTGTAACTATTTATACTATATGAGGTATCATAAATAATGAGATGGCTTAATGTCTAAAGGAGGATATGTAAACAAATTACACACTGTTTTATCTAAGGCATTTGAGTATCTGTGGAATCCTGGAAGTACAGACTTCTGTGGTCCCTGAACAACAGCTGAATAGAGTTATCAAAGACTCCCCTGTCAGCTAGGGTTGTTAGTACTTACCTGCCAGCTTAACACCCAGGAGACTGAGGCAGGAAGATCTGGAGTTTGAAGCCAGTGTGGGTTACATAAGCATGACTCAGTTTCAATACATCAAGTCTCCAAACCCAAACCAACAAAAATGTAAACATGCCTAGAACAAAAACAAGAAAAACAGGAGTCCCTAGTATATTTCCTAAGAGATTTGGAGGGATCAATGGCAATGTATTCTTGCTGACTTTCTTTAGTGGGTACCTGAAGTTAATTTTCATTTGTTTGAGAAATGAATTGTACACAGAGGACTATGGACCTTAGAGACTACATTGTGTATTCATTTCAAGACTTACTGGGAAAAACCAGTAAATCTAGGTCACTGATATTGAACTCTTTTCAGAGGTGACAGTTTTGATAATTGTAATTATTAACAACAATATAAATCCACTTAGTAGTTGCTTTTCAGAATTTGCGGGCATGCCCACAGGAGCTGGAATTACCTTAAAACCTCTCAGTGTTGGGGGTCAAGATATCCTGATGGGAGTGTGTGGCAGGAAGATGGGATCTTGTCTGTTTTCTAGAGATGGGTCTGAATGCTTCATCTGTTCTTCCAGATACCCATTTTAAAACAAGCTTCTAGTTAGTTTGGCAGTGACATTCAGATCCTGATTGTATGCCTTCTGCATGTTTATTTTTACAGCACTCTGTGAATTGTAGAAATGTGGCAAGATTCAGTAGGGTTTCCTTGGCATTGAAACCTTACGTCTGTGCTAGGTTTGCTCATGGAAACCTTATAGTATTTCACAGTTTACAGACAATTTCTTTTGACAATGTCTGTGAAAACTCACTCTTCAAACCTGTGCCTTAGGACCTGACTAAACCAAGTCCTTTGGGGAGGGCTCTAAAAAGGGCCCTTGTAGAGAATGTGGGCAGGTATAGGAACACAATGAGGGTAAGTGCTAAAGGACAATATTAGGCCTAGCAAGGAAGACTGGGGATTTGTTAGTTTGGAGGGAAGGAGCAAGAAGGACTGTTCATCAGGCACTGTGGCCTTTGTAGTAGAGATAGAGGCTCTGCAATATTACAGCAGCGAAAGCAGGAATGTGACTATATCTACCTCTGTCATTGAGATAGATGAGCCCAGATAAAGTCACAGGGCGATGGTGGGCAGGGGGAAGTGTTGATACATGGTCTGGAGAGGTGAAGGTAGAGCTCAGCTACTCCCCATGGTAGAGTAGGGGGCACATGGGCTAGATGTCAGGTCAGGACTGAAAACCGGGAGTCCGTGTTATGAAAAAGAAAGTAAAACTTTAGCTGCAACCATTAAATTGAAAGTTGAGATTGTTCTATAGCGTGGCTGCTTTCAGTCAGACTTGTGGTCATTCTCGGAATAGCATTTGTTTACAGTTTTTAAGTGTCATTGGAATAGACTGTTTTTCGTAAGTAAAACCATAGAATGGTAAACTTCATCTGTTTATCTGATAGGCTAGGGTTAGAAGTAATATGGATTCATGATGTATGTCACCATCAAATTGGGTATCTGGGATGTCATTTCTTTGCTTTTAATATTTTATTAAAACATTTTGTCTAAAATGTCAGGTACCTGGGGAAGAGACTAGGAGGGAATCAAGTTATTAGCCGTGGGTGATCTTCCCTCAAAGAAGCCATTTTAACGAAATCATTAGCATCACGAGGTAGACATGAGCAAGCTCCATTTTCTCATTTGTTCAGCAGAGCAATAAGACACCAGACATCAACTGCATCTGCTTCCTTGCATTTCTCACCCTGTTGTTTCAGAAGGTGAAGCCTTCTCTGTTGGGTTTGTGCATTTGTTCTTTGTGAACAAGCAATGAAACTTGATTAGAATCATAAAATAGGGCGACTGGAAGGAATTCCTATTTCCTTACATCCAAGGTTTATAGTTTAAGGATCTTCGACACTAGCTGGCCTGTGGTCCCAGAGTTGGTGACTAAGGTCCTCACTTTAAACAAATTTTGCTCCATTGATTAATTTCATTTTGAAGTTCCTGCTTCAAAGGGCTTACTTGTCCCGCACACACAAAATTCTCCTTATGTCTTGGGGCAGAGCTTCACGAGTAGCCTTTACCACTCAGCACTTAGCCTGGTGTTCTCTGGAGGCTTCTATATTGCTCTGCAGAGTGAGCATTGGCTCACTCTAAAACTCTTTCTGTAGGATAATGGTTCTTTTACTTTTGCTATTCTGTCAACTTACTGTTTATTGAAAACTCCTGTGGCTGTAAATTTTTGTCTGAGCTTCAAAAGCATCCTTTGTCTGCTAGAGATCTTGACCTTGAAGTCCTATGGGTGTCTGTAGGTCAGAATGCCCCAAACAGAAACACTCAAATTCACTCCAAATGTGTGTTTTATCTCCGCTTCTAAATCTTTGTGTACCAAGTTGCTCATCTAGAGATTCTGTCCTTCATTAATAGGTCTTTGTCCGCTTTTCTCCTTATTGTTGCTGCCCAAGTTTATGACTGTAGTGGTTTTCTTCTTGTTATGACAAAATGCATGACAAAAAACAGTTTAAAGAAGGGAAGGTTTGTTTCAGCTCATTGTTTGGAGGGAAGGTTTGTTTCAGCTCATTGTTTGGAAAGGTTCAGTCCCTTCTGGCCAGGAAGGCAGGTACAGGGCTGCCCGAGTGTGAGGTTGCTTGTTTACATCAATGTTGATCTGGAAGTAGAGGGAGCCTTTGACTAGAACCTGGATTGTAATGCATGAGACCCGTTCCTCCCTGATCAGCTTTCTCTAGCTAGGTCCCACCTCCTAAAGGAGCTGTAGCCTCCAAAAATAGCAGCAACAACTGGGGACTGAGGATTCAAATACATGTGCCTGTGGCAGACATTTCAAACTTAAACCATAACCATAGTAATATCCCTATCATTTCAAGCCCTGATTATTCTAGCTGTAGAATCTACATTCTGCCCCTCATCCATCAGTCATGCATTCTATTGGCTCCGAAGTCAGCATCAGGTATTCTTAAGTGGTGTGGTTTATTGTTGTTGTTAGGGGTTTACCGTTTGCAAGGAGACATGTGAAGAGTTACTTCATAACTTCACATCTTTGTCTCTGACTCATTCTCCACATCAGCTAAAGAAATATGCACAAAAGAAATCTTGTAACAAAATTTTATTTTTTGTTTTTGTTTTTTCAAGACAGGGTTTTTCTATGTTGCTCTGGCTGTAATGGAACTCACTCTGTAGACCAGGATGGCCTCGAACTCACAGGGATCCACCTGTCTCTGCCTTCTGAGTCCTGGGATTAAAGGCATACATCAGCACTTCCTGGAGTCTTGTAGCTTTTATAAAACCCTTCCACAACTTCTTAGTGTTTTTAGAATTAATTTCTGTGTCTCTTATTTTCTAAATGTAAGCCATCTTTGGTCTGAACCCTGCAGTGAAATTTTAACTCCTTTATTTGCATAACCTGTATTAAGCTTTATTAAACTCCAAGAACCTAAATGCTGTGGATTCTGTGTATTTGCTGGCTATGAATCGCACGCCCTCCTCCTGACAGAATCTGTCTAGATCTTCATAGACTCTGGATGTGAATCATTATCCTCCAAAACCAGTTTTGAATTCAACCCCAGTGCAGGTCAGGTGGGTGCTGCACATCTGTCTCTGTGTTAACTCCACATGGTTTAGTTACAGCATGACTCTTGTGCATAAAAACCCCCCAAATAGTGCATACTAGCAACTAAATAAGTTTCTCTTAAATGAGTGAGTATTAAATCATTGCAAATTCTGCCCATGGAGTGAATTAGGAAAGCAGTGAACAAGCAAACCAAAGGAGTACCACAGTTAATAATATGAAGCTCTCTCTACACTTCTTATAGAGGACTTACTGGGTGCTGACAGATGGCAGAATAACCATTTTGGAAAGGTGATCAGTAATCTAAAAACTCCGTGTTCATTATTTCTCGAATGTTATAATAGCAAACCACACCCAGTGATGTTTCCCAGGAGACAGCTTATCACCTACTCCTGGAGGACACACACTTGTGTTGTCTTCTATATTATGACCTCAGTTTTCTCTATTGTGCTTTTTCTCTGTAGTGTATTTCCTTATTTCCCCATTTCAAATCTGCAGGGACTTCAGGAGAGGGTAGTTTATTTAAAGAGATTATTTTATTTAGTCAGGCTCATGGTGGTCTAGAATGCTTTGTACTTGCTTTTTGCATTGTATTTTATTTTCAAAACAACCTGTGAACATATCACTGCCAAATGGAAATGCACTTAATTGAAGGGAAATATTCCACTGAATATTATTTTTGAAAGTGTCTTTTGTGCACCAGAGTTGGGGACCGTGTTGTTTACAATGCTTTGAATTAGTCTGAATTGCTTTTGAACTGTAACTCTGCCCTCCCTACATGTGGGGTGGTAGTGTTTAAGGACTTCCCTCCTTCCCTCCCTCCCTCCCTCCCTCCCTCCCTCCCTCCCTCCCTCCCTCCCTCCCTCTCTCCCTCTCTGTCCCATTCACATCTTTTTGATTTAGCAAATCTCTTGTAGCTCTGTATAGAGAAAATGCTGCCTAGAATGTTCATTAGTAAATAGATCATTATTCAAGTTTCAGTGGTGACAATATTCAGGAGGATTTTAGAGTAGTTATTGCAGATGTTTAGAAAATATTTTACAACAGCAGTTGGGAATGCACAGGATCTATGAGGTCCTTGCAGAACCTGGCCTCATTCTGTCTGTTTTCTGTTCCCTTTGAAGGAATCAGAGTAACTGGCTAAAACTCCTCTCCATCTGCCATAAGTAGTGTGCAGGGGATTTCTCCAGTCTCCCAGGGAAAAGGAAGAATTGGAAGCACACAGGTGACTTGGGTGTCAATGCCCATCGTGATGGAAACTCAGTATAACTGAGCTCTTTTAAATTGTTCAGTTACAGGCTAACTCCTGTTTTCTAAGTTTGGATTCTGTAAACAGGGCAAGCTCACAGGGCTCTCGTAAAGATTGAAAAGTGGGAGTCTGTTCCTAACTGATAACAGCAGATGTCTGTTGAATCTTCTGGAGATGATCTTTTTTGGACCAAACCAAGGTGCTCCCAGCCTTGTGGGAGAAGTGACAGCATCACTTATTTGGAAGGTATACTTCCCATCTCAGCAAAATATTTGGTCTATAATATTTAAAGAGAAACTCACCCATTTCCCAGGAGAAGTGAGAGCAGCCTTTATACTGCACAAGTGACAAAATACCAGGAACACAGTGCTTAGGAGTCACTGCCGTCTATATTCCCCCAACTTCCCACAGGTCTGAGACTCTCAGGGTGGAGGACACACACAGATAATCCCACACTCACAGACATACACAGATAGACACAGGCATCCATGCACACACAGACACATAGACACACACACACACACACAGACACACACAGACACACAGACACACACACAGACACACACACACACACACACACACACACACACACACAAGCATTCAAGCGACAGCAGGTACGAATTGGGATATGTAAGAAACCATGCTGGAGAAATGGAGTAACTCGGTGGTATTTTAGAGTCATTACTTTGCAAAGTCATAATATTTGAGAGTTATAACTTAGTGTTGTAATAATGCATATTTTATGACATGATTTCTCAGATTACTTTGAGACCCAGCCCAGAACCCAGTGTGCTTTAGGTCTGTGCTATGTGCCTTGGGCCTTAGGAATGCTACCTCATTCTCTCCACAATCCTGCAGGGTAGGCATAATCATCATTTGATACTAAGAACACAGAGTGATTAAAACATTTATTCAAGGCCTTGTGATTGATCTACAGTACAGATAGATTTCAAAATAAGGTTGACCTGAGTGCACACTGCTGTATCTGTGCCTTCATGTATACAGAGGAAAGGTCACATGAGGACACAGGCAAGACGGTAGCAGTTTTAGCCAAGGAGAGAAGCATCAGGAGAAAACACCACACAGCCTGAACCTTGATCTTCGAACTTCCAGACCTGGGAGAAAATAAAATTTCTGCTGTTTAAGCCACTTAGTCTGTGGCATTTTATTACAGCACTCATAGCAGCATCATATAATAGGGTCCTATTGAGATAGCAATAATATATATACATATATACATATACACACATATATATACATATATATATATTAGCACGGTAACAGTGGGTTTTTTATTGTTTTTCGAGATAGGGTTTCTCTGTGTAGCTTTGGAGGCTGTCCTGGCACTCGCTCTGTACTCCAGACTGGCCTTAAACTCACAAAGATTCTCCTGCTTCTGCCTCCCGAGTCCTGGAATTAAAGGTGTGGGACACCAATGCCCAGTACTGGTTCATTTTTAATGCATTTTATAGGTGTTATCTCCTGAGTGCCTCTGATTTGGTACAGTTTAGTGTTTGTTTGTTTAGTATTTACTTGTATTCAGTGTTTCACCCAGGCATGCATGAGCATACACACACACACACACACACACACACACACACACACACACACACACCCATGCTGGGAGCTCCCTTAGGCTGAGGTTGACTTTCTCTTTCCTCGTTGACATTGCACAGTATTTGACACAAAGCAGTCGCTTTACATTTGCTTGTTGAGTAAGGTATGTGAAGGAAAATGCTTGGCAGTTTGGAACAGAATGATGAAATTAGCCTAGTTAATACAAAGGTGCATGGTCTTTTATCTCACAATATTTATTATTATTATTATTTTGAGACAGTTTTTCTCTGTATTGTTTTGGAGGCTGTCCTGGAACTTGCTCTGCTCTGTAGAGCAGGCTGGCCTCGAACTCACAGAGGTCCGCCTGCCTCTGCCTCCCGAGTGCTGGGATTAAAGGCGTGTGCCACCAACGCCCAGCAACAATACTAATTTTGATCTCTGAGTATGAGCTCCTTGCCTCAGAAGGCTTGCCTGGCAGTGCTTTTAGAAAGTATCTTAAGGGTTGATGGGTGGAGCTTAGGTAAGTCCTTGTTTTTTTTTACCTGTTTTTACTGTGCGAAGGTCACAGGCTTCTTTGAGAAATGCCAGAACTGAAAGATACCATATTAAATGATCTTGAGTAATTTTCCATAATTACTAACTCAAATTATTATCTCGTTTATAAGTTTATAGATGACATGTACTTGTGGGTTTCTCTGCTGTTAGCTTAAGTTCTTGGGTAATTTTATAAAAGTTTTTCTTTAATGATAGTCTAGGTCATATCTTAAATTCTTTTAATTCTACTAGGCTGAAGGTTTCCCTTTGTCAGATTTTCCTGTTTGGATAAATTATCCAAATAAATTATCGTAAGACTTTCACTTGGTACATTATTCCAGTTTCTGTGATTTGGGGCTTATTGGGGGAATACATTCAGCAGAATAGAGTTGTTATGAGTGTGATATTTTATCTAATTACTTCTGTACAAACTACTGATATGGATATAAAATATTTGTGTAATGGTGATTATAAAATAGGGAACACACCTGCTAAGTGATTTTTTTTTCAGTTTTACAAGACAGGGTTTCTCTGTATTGTTTTGGAGGCTGTCGGTCCAGCCCGGCCTCGAACTCACAGAGATCCGCCTGCCTCTGCCTCCCGAGTGCTGGGATTAAAGGCATGCACCACCACCGCCCGGCATGCTAAGTGATTTATAATCAGTATATTCTTAAAGAAAAGATTGACTATAATAAAGGTGTCATAAATAGAAAGCATTATATTATAATGTTTAAATTACAAAGGAATACATGGATACTTTGTGAAACATTACTATTTGAGGAAGCTTTAAAATATTGTACTGCTAAATAATAGAGAATTTGATTGTGTAGAGATGATGTACTTTATTTTAAGCACTCTACCAGACCCCAATATAGCAACTTCACAGAATGAGGTTAGATAGGACATATATAGTCTCTTTCAGTATATGTATAAAATTCCAAGGACTCACTTGAGCAGCTCTTACCATTTGAATTCATTTGAATAAGGTATAAGTTGTGTGGTGTAAGACTCTAGTTATGGTGATGCTCCAGTTTTTAAGTCAGAATCATACAGTGGCTAGCACACAGTAGGTTTTTATCCATGGCCTAAAATTAATATATAAGATGAGGAGAGAGGCCTCATGCCACTCTTCTACATCTCTTCGTAGTTCATTTTTTTATATATTCTATTTTGGATTTTTATGCATTCTGCTGTTTCTATAGTTGGTTTCTAAGCAATGCATTTTTTAACATTAATTATCAAGTTTTGTCTTAGTCTTAAATTTCATGTGGTTATGTGAGGTAGCATAAACGGGCATTGTCCACCTTGCTGATACATCCTTCCCTCAGTGCGAAGTAGGTTGACCTTGACTGTGACTTTGACATTTAGGACAGCTGATGATCTGAAAAGATAAATCCCAATGGGATTGTAAATGTCCTGTCCTATAACATCTTCAACTACACAATAAAGTCATGCAGAAAGCCACCAAGACTTGAACATTTCAGCTAGGGATTACCTTAAGCATCACAGACTTACACACTGGAAATAGTTCTTTTTCTGAAGAATCTTTCTCCATTCTGTAGGTTGGTGTTACAGTTCCAGGGACAACATGACTCTTCAGTCATGTGGAATTGCTATTTTTAATTTTGAAAAAAAAACTTGACAGTTAAACTTTCTTGTTTGAGGGATGTTTGAAAATGTGTCCATTGCATGACTCAGTTTGGAACATATCGGGTGATGGGAATTAAGTCATCATTGGGATTCTTCCCCGCTCTTCCTTGTTCACTTTGCTCTTGTGAAGTGAGGCAAAGCCTCACTAAAATGTGATCATCTGAAACTCATTTGTGTAGATACAGGAGGATACATGTTATAGTTCAAGATCCTGTGTAGAAAATAGTTCTTTGAGATTGTTCTAAAGTACAGCATGGATGTCTGGGAGGGAAACTGACATTTTTCCAAGTGTCTTATGAAAGCTTGGAACTCCAGGCAGTCTTCTGGAGGAGGCTTAGCAAACTAGGTAGGAGTGTGTGTCCTGGCCACCCAGAGTTGTCCCTGACAGGCCAAACGACCTTGGGCAATACTTCCTCATTGATATTCTTGTGTGTCCTGTGAGGTATGTGGCAATCTCCTTATCCTGTGGATAAGGAAACAGTGTCATTGAAATAATTTGTTCTGAACTGCAAAGGAAGCCTGTTGCAGAGTTGAGCTGGTGTCAGACCAAGGCCTCCTCCTGTGTGCCCTTCATTCCCCAGAGCCTTCTCCTCCAAGGCTGCTGATGCCTAACAACCCAACCAATGATTTTGATCAAGTTGATTATCGTGCTCCTGATTAAAAGACTCAACATGGAGGTTCTCAGAATACGGAAAAACAACAAAACAAAACAAAAAAAACTCTAAGAAGGGAGTTGGGAGAGTTCACTGGTAGCTGGCCCTGCCCTGACTGACTCGTTTGAAGCAGGCCACCACTCTCCTCCTTGTGAAGGGGGTAAGATAAGTGAAAACTTAGCCTTGCAGAGCTTTCTATAAGGTCTCTATTTTTATTACCAGGAAGGACTGCTCTCTGTCCTCCCCAGATCTGTCTGTTCAAGTCCATTTTGCCTCGTCTTTTTCAAACCATTGGTGCATTTCTTACCCAAAGGGCGCATGGATCTTTTTGTAGAGATTGATTGATTGAATAAATTGGTTTTCTTCTGGCAAGCTTGAATGTTTGGGTGAAATGTTTGGTTTCTTTCCACAGAAAGTCACTTTGATATGGTCGGGCTGTGGTGTGAAGGGTTATGGAATGTATTGAGCTTACTTTTCTCAATAGGTCTCAGTTTTCTTTGTGACTTAACTTTATGCAAACAAATCTACTGGTTGGATCCTCAGTGTAACTGGTTTGTTGACTGAATCACATTACAAAACAAATAGAAAATAGCTTGGTTTTTCTTCATCCTCTCTCCTTTGGACGATATGTTTGGCACACCCCATAACTTTGAGTCATCATAATTTATTTGGAGCAACCTAATTTCAAATACTAGAAAAAAAATGTTCACAGATGTCAATCAGAGTGTCCTTTCTCTTATCCAGTTTGTTGTATCTTTTCCCAATATCAGTTTTCCATCTGACCCCAGGCTTGGTCATCAGCCACAAGGAAGAAAGGCTGTCTTTAGCAGGTTCACGCCTAGGCTGCAGGCAGCACTTAGCACAGCTGTTGACTGCATGACTCTTCTTTCTCATACGTACCGATCCATCCTTTGGAGTTTCTTGCAAGGTCATTGGATTATGACTTTGGTTAAAGTGTGCCCTGTCTGGATAACCACTTAAGAATTTAGCACCTCTCCCCTAGTGGTCCTTCACTGGATTGTTCTTGTACCTTTGTTCAGGAAGCTTACTTGGGTGGGGCACTTAACAGAATCAGTGAAAATGACTATCTCACAAAGTATATACACTTGGCCCACAGCGAAGCACATGTCTTCTACTATCAGATGTTGAAGCACATTCCTTCTCCACTTTTCCCGGGGCTCTGTTGTTCTGCTTTTCAATCACAGGCAGCACCAGCCAGGGATGGGTCCTCCATCCTCACATGGCCCTTAGATAAGTTCATGAGTTTTTGTGAGTACGCATGCATCCAGCAAGCCAGCCAATGGAATATCAGCCTTCCTCACTGCAGATAGCCCCCTTTATGAGGATGGGTTTTGGTACTTGGTGGGGCTGGTAGAGAAGGCAGGAATGGAAACAATTAGATTATTTTAGAAGAGTTCTTTGTTGCTCTGTAGGCTCCTAAGTGTGGATCCCTTCTTGTCTTATCTGGCCATGTGCTACAAAGCCTGTGAATATGCAAAAGAACACCTCTCGTTGTCTGGTGTGAGAATCTGAAACACCAAGACAATTCCTGTTCTGCTTCTCTTGGAAAGAATTTAGAGATTAGGTTTTTAGCAGTGAGATGTTCCCGGAGTTTTAAATCTTGAGAAACACATTGTCTATGAACTGCTACATTCTCAAGCCTCCCTACTCTGTAACAAAAATACTAAGAAGCAAGTAAATGACTAATTAATGAGCTTAAGGTGATTGCTGGGTAAGGTAAAGATGACTGAGATAGTAGGAGGAATGAGATTTCTCATCTGCAATATTCTTTACTTATTTGGTTAAATAATAGTCCACTGAGGTGGAAAAAATAATTCAGAACTCTTGTTAGCTCAAACTAGTTAGTCAGGTTGATCAAGGACGATAAAAGCAGAAACTGGCTGGGCAGGGGTCTCTGCTAGAAATCTTAGCCAGTGCAGGCTGTACACTTTATATATATATTTTTGTGTTTTGTATATGTTGTTTCTATGATGAATATGCATTTCTGTGTATTTGTACATATAAATAGAAATGTATGTTTTATAGCTTCACTATAGCTTGCAGATAACATATAATGTAATACTATGTATGAAATTGTCTTATTTGGGGTTATTATTGCTGTGATGAAACACCACGAGCAAAAGCAGCTTGGAGAGTTGAGTTCCATATCACTATTCATCATCAAAAGCGGTGAGGGCTATAGCTCACTTAGGGAAGGCATCTGGAGGCAGGAGCTGATGCAGAGGCCATGGAGGGGTGCTGCTTAGTAGCTTATTCCCTGTGGCTTGTTCTGTCTGCTTTCTTATAGAACCCAGGACCGCCATCCCAATGATGGCACCATCCATAGTGGCCGGGTCCTCCCCCACAAATCACTAACTAAGAAAACACCCTACAGGTTTGCTTTCAGTTGGATCTTTTCTCAATCTAGGCTCTCTCTGATAACTTTAGCCTGTTTTAAGTTGACATAAAACTGGCCAGTGCAGAAATACAATTTAATAGTTGGCCAAGGATAAATGGCATAAAGTGAAAAGCACACTCAGTTTTTTTCCTTATTTTGTAATTCAGATACAGATTGTTATAAAATGCATATATTAGTTTATTGATTTATAAAATAAATTCAAAATAATTAGCATGATTTTGTCCCAAAATCTGATACATTCTGGTGACGTATGCTGAGAAGTCATTTTAAAATTATGAATTTTGGGCAACGTTACTTGTCTCCATGCTTCAAAAATTATAAACATGTATAATATACTGTGATATGAATAAAAATGTGGTTATATCTTGGTAGTATCAAAGAGTTTTTTTAACTGAAAGTTTTATTTTTAATCATGTGTATGTGAGTGGTCTGTTTATGGGTTTGTTTAAACGAATGAAGGTGCCCACAGAGGCTAAAGGTGTTGGATAATCCTGAAGCTGGAGTTACAGGTAGTTGCGAGCTGCCTGATATGGGAACTGGAACTTGAACTTTTATCCTCTGTAAGAAATTGAGTTCTCTTAACTCCCTGGCCATCTCTTCAGCCCCAGTCTAAGAGTCTCAAAACTAACTTTGAACTTATAAACATATTACATGATCATTCTGAAAATATTGCTGAGAACTGGAAAGCATGAAGGAACAATGATACTGAGTCTGTTCAGAACATGGCTGATCACTGCCGGCCAGGGCCAGGAGGAGAAACAGCACATTGCTTCTTATAGGCCCATTCTTTCCATGAGTGTCAAAAATTGTCTTTTCATGGTGGATGTCTTTAATTTATATTTAATGCAGTAAAAAAAAAAAAAAAAGCAAAACAGAGGGGCTGAAAGGAAGGCTCCAGCATTGGCTGCTCTTCCAGAGGACCTGGGTTTGGTTCTGAGCAGCCACATGGCAGCTCACAATTGTCTGTAACTCCAGTTTCAGGGGATCTGATGCCCTCTTTTGGCCTCCACAGACACTGTACTAATGTACATATGTGTAGGCAAAACCCCATACACATAAAAGCAAAGTAAAAAAACTAAAACAAACATACACACACAGAGACCACCAAGCAAACCAAGAATTTTTGTTTTGTTCAGACTTTGTATGCCTAGGAAGCTGTCCAATAAAATCAGAAACCTACTAAGTGTAACTCCTTGTATTTATTTGTAGATTAGCTGCTTGTATCATTTTTTTTTTGAGATTGGTCAGTTGCTGCTAATTGCTTTAAGATGCAGAGAAAGAAATAAGGAAAGATAGCTGATGCATTTGAAGAGTTGTAGCACATGATGTGTCTCTTAACTCCAGTCTTAGTATCCTGTGTGGCAGCTGGCAATTTCAGGTGGACCTCAGGATTTCATTATGCAAATGGGACAGTGTCTTCCTGGTGTGGGCTGAAGTGCTAAGGGGTATAGCAGTGCTTTTGGCCTGTTTTTCCTAGTGCACTCTGAGCTTTCATAAAGGATTACCAATTTGCTAGGAAGCCTGTAGTTTGAGATTGAAAAGGAAGTTGAAAACAGAGCTCCTCTCTGTTGTCAGATACTGCCTTTGGAAGCTGTCTTCTTCCTCTTTCTTTGTGATCTGATCTTTTAAAATCATTGGCCTTGCTGGAGGTTGAACACACAGAGGAATAACTCTGTGGAAGGATTGGTAGCATTAGGGTGCCATCTGAGAGCACTTTCCCCCTTTGTGTTGTGGGGAAAGTATTGAAATATAAGAAAGGAAGGAAGGAGGAAAAGAAAGAAACAGAATATATTTATCTCTTAAAAGGGAGGTTCTATTGAGGTTAAAAAGAAAAAAAAACCCCACATCACCCTTACATGAAGTTGAGATTTTAAAAGCATCTGTGTGTGGAAATTTTTAAAATCAGAGGTAACTAACAGGAAGGGCGAGAAAACAATGGAAATATGCCTTGTCACTTAATAATTTCAAATAAATTTGGCTTCTAACACATTTCAGTTTTTATATCCACATGGGGACTTGGCATTTATTTTGATCGAGATGATGCCTTGGAAAAATACTCATTACTGCTACAGAATTGCAGGGTTGCATCACCTGGGTGGCAGAGCAGCAGGCTCTGGCTAATGTGTTGTAGTTGACTTTTCCCTTCAGTACCAAATATTGTAGACTGTGCACATATTGTGTAAAATTAATTAGCAAGTGTTTCGGGGGCGGAGCGTCTGTTTCTTTTCCATGAGCTTTGATGCAGTTGTTGAATTATGTGTGTGTGTGTGAGAGAGATGTGTGTGTGTGTGTGTGTGTGTGATCATCACAGCTTATGTCACTAAGATGTTGACTGGATAAATATTTTCGCTGAGGTTTCCATCAGTTTTAAAGAGGTATTATTTATTCAAGGAAAAGTGGTAGGAATGTAGTTCAGTATGTCCTTGAGATTTTTCTTTCTGTGGGGGAATTCCCCCCCACTCTCATTATTCCCCCTCTGTCATTTCAGTTCAGTGAAGTCCACTAACTTCCACACTTTGGTCAATCTGCTCACACACGGTGCATTTTATTTGTGAGGTCATCCAGGGTCAGGGGTCTCCAGGGTCTTGGTGTCTGTTCTCCAACCACGAGGGGAGTGCTTTAGTATCTGTGTGCCATATACGAGGAGGGATCTGATCAGACCTTATACTACTGTGACAAAATACCTGACGAACCTGGCAACTTAGAAAAGGAAGTTTTATTTTGCTGCACTGTAGGAATGCTTGATCAAAGTAGTCCCTTGTCATGGCCAGAATCTGACAGGAAAAGAAGCAGAGAGAGAAGGAAGGGGTGGGGAGGGGAGCCTGGCTAGGAAAGGAGGGGATTAAAGTTCCATTGTTCCCTTCAAACACAGACCAATGACCTGAAAGCCTCCTACTAAGGATTCCAACTTCTCAGTATAATGGCCTGGCTTGGAGAGTGAGGGGTGGGGGTGGGGGATGAAGACCAAGGGTGGGGAGACATTTAGATCCAGATTCTAAGGGGTCCTCTGACGCTCAGGAACACTGAAGTTTTAGGCTTGTCTAGGTTAGCCATGTAACTTTTTTATAAGCATGCCATAGTTGCCCAGATAAGTTGGCAAACCCCATCAGGGTCAAGTGCGGCGGTGTCTGCCTTAGGATGTGGCAAATGCTAACTACTCCAGGTTGCTTTAGGGCCCATACATGAAGGTCTTATGAATGTTTCCCGAGCTAATGTCTGTGTGTCGTTTGCAAGTGATTTTTTAATAAAAGACTGAAGTGGGAGGCAGAACTTCAGTGGAATGGCACCATGCGCACAGACCTTCCTTAGGTCTGCCTTTTACCAGGTACGTGGCTTAAGGCAATCTCTTCAGCTCCCTCCATCGTGCGCTCATCTGGAGGCTGCTGCTGGTGACTGTGGAGCTGTGAAGACTATATGAAAAGCTGGCTGGTAAGTGCAGAACAGTGTTGTAGCGGTGAAGAGCTCTTGTTGGGTGCGGATTCCTTCTTACTGGACACATGTTGACTGGGTGGAGGTGGTGCACGCCTTTAGTCCCAGCAGGTGGATCTCAGTGAGTTCGAGGCCAGCCTGGTCGACAGAATGAGTTCGAGGACAGCCAGGGCTACACAGAGAAATCCTGTCTCGGGAAAAAAAAATACCATTCTGGTTCAGTTGAACTGTTTATGCAGCTTTTTTGGGGGGGGGTGATTTTATACTCTCTATAATAAAGTCTCTTAAAGAGTAATCTATACATTGATTTACTTTTTCAGTTATCTGCCATTTATTGATTGTTCCTGCCAGCTTCCTTGACTCTAGAACTTTACACTCTATCAGTGCAAATGAGTATCAAGAAATTACTACAAAATTTTACGTTCTTTGTGTTTGGAAGATTGTAGTAGGCTTTCTTTGGGACACCAGTCAGCTCCCAAATCATGACACAGAGCTTATTATTAGCTATGAATGCTTGGCCATATCTTATGCTCATCCCAGTAGCCCTTAAAACTTAAATTAGTCTGTTTCTCTTCATCTACGTTTTGCTTTGTGGTTTTTTAACGTTTCTTTCATTCTGTGTCTTTCATCCTACTCTTTGTCTTGCTGTCTGGTGGCTGCCTGTTGTTTCCCTTTTTTTTCTCCCTCATTCTCTCCTGGTTCTTGTCTCTCAAGCTTAGATTCCTCTTCTTATTCTCTTTGCCCTCCATCCACATCTGTCCCTCTAATGCCTAGCCGTTGGCGGTTCAACTTTTTATCCAACCAATCAGGTGCCTTGGGCAGGCAAAGCAACACATCTCTACATCATTAAACAAATGCAGCATAAACAAATGTAATGTCAGGAGATGGCTTGGAGTAGGGGAATGGGTAAGAGCTCTCTCCTTGAACATGATTAGCCTGGGTTTAGATCTTCAGCTTCCCTGTAAAAAGCCAGGCTTAGCCATACCCTCCTTTAAGTCCAGCAGTGGGCCGAGGTGGAAAGCTTTGGAGGTTGGAAACAAGGAGGATTACTGGACTTCAGTGAAAGAAGCTGTCTCAAGAGAATAGACAGAGAACAATAGAGGACACCCAGTGCCAATGTTCACTAGCTTCTGTGTGTGTATGGGGGTGCTCACAGGTCTATGCACACACATATATGAACAATTGTGCACACACACACACACACACACACACACATTAAAAAGCAGAATTTCCTTCCACAGAAGATTTGTGCCTTGGGACCCATAGAAGCAGAAAGTGGCCTTTGAGTCAGGTTATCCCTTAAGCCCTGAACAGTGTCTTTGAGCTCTTTTTTTTTGTTAGTGATGTTTTGTTTGTGCCATTTAGTCTAGTCATACCCATGCATACTCGCTTTTCTCTGTTGAGACAAACGGTCTTGAAAGATTACCTTAAACCCGAAGAGTCCCCATTTCTTTGGCCTTTGGAAGAGCATTGAATACTTTTTCTTTGGTCATCATTCTGTTCCGTCCCTAACATGATCCTGGTGGGAGTCCGGGGGCACAGCATAGCTTCAGGACATGGCCGGTTGCTTTTGAGGTTTTGTTAGTGGCTTGTTGGCCTTTGAGTATAAGACTTAGTCTCTGGAACTGTTGATGAGGTCAGTGGTGATTATGTATCTGCTCCTAGACAGTTGTGCTGAACATCACGGTAGAAGTGGTACAGCCTCTGAGACCACAGCAAAGGAAAGAGCAAGTTATATGTGGCTTGTTAGAATCCATTTGGCAGTGAGTTATAGAAATACCAGCTTCAGCACATAGAAACCTGTCATGACTAACATAAACAAACAAACAAACAAAACAAAACGAGAGGTAAATAGCTTTTCAGTAAAGCTATTTTTTTTCTCACCTCCTTCAGTTTTTAAGGTGAGAGATGGCTCTGAGTCTCCCAGGGAAGAGAGAAGAGGACACATTCCTGTCAGGATAACAAGCAAGCTTCCTTAGAGTCTTGTCTGCAGCAGTTCACTGGTCAAAACTGTGACACATGGCTGCCCTTAGCTTCAGAGGAAATCTGCACAGCAGACCTTTTTGTCCTGGTATAGCTCCTCCGAGAAAGAAGTCTGTGTAACTCTGAGACGAATACTCGTAGCATCATACCTAGAAACCCTGTTTTTGTTACTTCAAATGGATTTAGTCCTCCATTTTGCGACTTGACAATTACAAGTTGCTACTTTATTTATATAATAGATGACTCCCAATCTAATAAAATCAGGACTTAAATTATGGCTGTAGGAGTGAAAAATTTCTACACATGGTTGTAAAATAATGGAAGTTTCTCTGAGCTCTTAGAATGAATTGCTGGAAGTGTGATTTTGAAATTCAAAACAACTAAAGTTTGTTTAGCTGACCTCTGCCATCTAACTCATTTATAATTATTACCCATACTCTCTCTTCTCTGACCTTCCATCTTTTCACAGATAAATCTGGAAGCCTGCCTCATAAAGCCAAGTTACTCTGATTTGCCTCTCTGTCCTCTTTCCAGCTTTTATATGCTTACTCATTAAGTCAGATAAATGTCTTTTGTAAAGTTTGGCATTCTTTCTTTGTTGGAAGTGAAACAGCTTGTTGTAGGATGGGAAGAATTGAGAAGGAAAACAGAAAAATGATGACTTTACTCTCTCTCTTTCCTCCCCCTCCCTCCTCACCTCCCTCTTTTCTCTCCTTCCTTTTATTACTTTTTAAAGAAATTATACATAAATACATACGGCCATTTTCTTTTTGCTCTCCTTTTCTCCCCTCCCCCCTTTTCTCTTCCCTGCCTCCCTCCTTCCTTTCTCACCTCTGTGGTTGTTCTAGAATCCATATGCAGCCGTACTCTTGTTTCCACCTCCAAGGTCAGGGGCTGCCAGTGATGGTGCCCACTCTTCTCTGTGGGCCACTTTTGACAGGGAATTGAGTGCTGACACTGAGTGCCACCATAGTCCATTTATGCCTTTCTGGGGACCTAAACGTAGGACATTCCTGCATGCTTGGCAAATACTCTACCAACTGAGCCACATTCTAGTCTACATTAGGCCATTTTCATGTGAGTATATAATGTACTTTGAGGGTATTCCACCCTGCTCTACCCTGCTCCTCTCTCTTTAACCCTTCTTTCTCCCAGAAGTCCCCTTTGCTTCCCTCTGTTTTGCTTCTACTTTCATGTCATTTGTACATTTGATTTTATGTATCTATAGAGATGAGAAAACAGGCAATATTTGTCTTACTGAGACTGACCTTATTTGCATAATGATTATTTCCAATTGTACTGTCTTGTAAATGGCCTAACTTCATTCTTTGTGGCTATAAAAATTCCAATGTGTCTCTAAATCACAGTTTCCATCTCTTCCTCATTTTTTTTTTCCAAGACAGGGTTTCTCTGTAGCTTTGGAGCCTGTCCTGGAAATTGCTCTGTAGACCAGGCTGGCATCGAACTCACAGAGATCTGCCCGCCTCTGCCTCCTGAGTACTGGTGACAAAGGCGTGTGCCACCACTGCCTGGCTTCTCTTCCTGATTTGGTTCATAACTTAGCTACTCTGAGTAGTGTTGAAGTAAGCATGGATGTGTAAGTCTTTGTGGTGACTTGGAGTCCTTCAGTTAATCACCCAGTAGTGGTGTAGACTTGCTTCATTTCCTAGTAGATGATCTGTTTCAGAGAACATTCCATAGGCTACTGAGAAGAATGTATGTTGTCCAATGATTGGTGGACTTTTTGGTAGCTGCTTGTTAGGTCTATTTGATGCCTGGTGTCATTTAACTTAGATGCTTCCCTGTCCTTTTTCTGTCATTTGTGACTTGGGTATTGAAATCACCCGTTGTTACTGTGTTGTGATTAATATGCCTTAGTTTTACAAAAAATTCCTGGTACACCTGTGTTCAGTACATATCTGTTTAGAATTGTAATTTTCTTTTGATGATTCTTCCCTCATTCATCATAAAGAGACCCTTTCTGTCTCTTCTAATTTTGATCTGGTATTCTAGTTCCATTTGCTTGGAGTGCCCCTTTCCATCCTTTCACCCCAGGTTGTTTCTGTCTATATGATGAGATACTTTTCTTATACAAGAAGTATATGGATCCTGTTTTTAAGTCTGTCTGCTAGTCTTCTTTGATTGGGGGATTTAGTCCATTAGTATTCAGAGTTACTACTCTTGAAAGGTGTGTGTTGCTGATATCTTCCTGTTTGTATTTGTCTTCTGCTGGGCATTAGTCATTCCTGAATGTGTTTGTCTTTCTCTAAGGATATCTCTTGCCATCTTCTAGAGTCTTGGGTTAATGTTCAGTTCATAAATTCCTTCAGCTTGTTTATATCATGTACAGTTTTCTCTCTTGTGACAGTCTGGTAGTTTGAATGTAATTGGCCCCCATAAGGTTATAGGGAGTGGCACTATTAGGAGGTGTGATTTTGTTGGAAGAAGTATGTCACTGTGCGTGTGGGCTTTTAGGTTTCTTATGCTCAGGATACCACACAGTGTCTTGGTTGACTTCCTGTTGCCTGCAAGATGTAGGACTCTCGGCTGCTCCAGCGCCATATCTGCCTTCATGCTGCATGCTCCCCATCAGGATGATAATAGACTGAACCTCTGAACTGTAAGTGAACCTACCTAATTAAATGTTTTCTTATAAGAGTTGCCGTGGTCATGTGTCTCTTTACAGCAATAAAAAACCTAACTAAGACAGACAGTTTGCTGGGTATTGGGCATCATATCTGGACTGGCAATTCCTATCTTCCAACATTTGGAATACATTATCCCATGCTCTTCTGGCTTTTAGGGTTTCTGTTGAACAATTTGCCATAATTCTAATAGTGTTGCCTTTATATGTAACTTGTAACTTGATGCTTCTCTGTTGAAATATTTAGTATTTTTCTCTTGGTGGACAAATTCTTCTCTGTCTTGTTTGCTGTTCTATATACATCCCTAATATGTATCTCTTTCTCCAGGTTTGTACATTTGTCCTGTGGTGATTTTATTAAATATAATGTTTGTGTCTCCAGTCTGAAGTTATTCCACTCTTATTATTTGTAAATTTGGTCTTTTAATGTCGACTGGCAGAATTTGCATGTTCTGTCCGTACTTTTTAAAATTTGTCTATTTTCTAATTCATTTGTCTTTTCTTTCATTTGTCTTCCATTTAATCCATTCCATTAATAAGAATTTCTTTTAAGTTTTTATTTGACTTACTGAGGCTTTTATTTCTAAAATTTTAATTTGTCTTTTTATTTCTATTTATTCCTATTTCATATATTGTGTTAAATTTCTCATATGCTCCTTGAATTCATTTAGGAATTGGTTTGTGTAATCTTTGATGTCATTAAACATTGTTATGATAATGCTTTAAAAATTCCTTTTTCTGGGATTTCATCTAATTTACTCTTCCCGGGAGATGTGATGGTTTATATTGATTGTCAACCTTGACACATCTGGGAAGAGTGAGAAATTGCCTCAATTACTCTGGGCCTTTATTACTAATAGTAATCACAGTAGGAGAGCCTAGTCCACTGTATGTAGTACCATCCCTGGACAGGTGGGCCTGAGTTATACTGTCAAAGGGTGCTGAATATGAGCTGGGTATTGAGCTAGTAAGCATCATCTCTCCATAGTTTCTGCCTTGGTTTCTGTCAATGATGGACTGTAATTGTAAGATGAAGTAAACCCTTTCCTCTCCATGTGTTAGGTCATGATGATGACAAACTGAAACAGGTGCCATCAATGTGAAACTGGTAATTTTCAGGGGGGTTGTACTACTTTTATTTGTCATGTTTTATACACATCTGGAGCTATTTCACCAATTCCTTTTTTTTTTTTTAACAAGCTATCCACTTACACTCAAAGTATTTGCAACATTCAAGTGGAAATAGGTTGTGGTAAAATTGAGGTTCATAGTTCAGAAGTTTAAACGTGCAATCTTCATGCTCAGCTGCTATGGCCCTTATAGTACCCTTGGAATAAGGTTATTAACCACAGAGGCAAACTCAGTAGCTGGGTAGGCCCCCTATGCAAATCCTATACCAGCCAGTTTAAAACAGTAATCTCTTTAAGTACCATAACTGCTGGAGGATCAGCAAATAAGGATAGCATGATGTGTGCTAGGCTAGTAGACACTAAGATTATGAGTGGAAGGGATGTAGGCTGGGGAAGTATTGGGATTAGCAGTGTTCCAGTTGAGGAAAAAAATACATGGCTGAAAGTTGAGAACCTGGTGGTGTTTCTGGAAGCAAACTGTGCTGATGGGGGAGGTGCAATGTCTGCTTCTTGTTCAAATATATTCATCAAGATGTAGGGTTTAGTCCATGTCCTACTTGGTTACTTTTGCTTTGATGAAACACCACGACCAAAAAGAAGTAGGGGGAGGAAAGGGTTCATTTGGCTTACCTTTCCATATTGCTGTTCATCATTGAAGGAAGTCAGGACAGCAACTCAAACAGGGCAGGGACCTGGAGGCAGGAGCTGATGCAGAGGCCATGGAGGGGTGCTGCTTACTGACTTGCCTATCATGGATTGCTTAACCTGTTTTCTTCTAGAACTAAGGACCACCAGCTCAGGAATAGCATCAACCACAATGGACTGGGATCTCCACTACCCATCACCAATTAGGAAAGTGCCCTACAGGCTTGCCCACAGCCTGATCTTATGGAGTTGTTTTCTCAATGGAGGTTCCCCTCTTCTCAGATTAGTTTGTGTCAAGTTGATATAAAACTGTCCAGCATAGTCTGGTTACATAGTGTCTGGCTTAGAATCCCTGAGTTCATCTCTGATTCCCAGTTCCCCCTTTGATGCTCTCTCTGGATCAGTACCATTGTGCAGGGCTGGCAGGGCAGGCAGGGCAGGCAGGGCAGGCAGGGCAGGCAGGGCAGGCAGGGCAGGCAGGGCAGGAGCTATTGCAGAGGGTTCCCTCTGCTTTTAATGGAGTCCTTGAAGGGGAGCCTGCCATGCTTTCTAGTCATGTTTAAGGCCCCTTGCTCCCTGCTTAGCGGGGTGGTGAGGAAGTCTAGCACTCTGATGCAGTTCTTCCCTTGAGCCTTTCTGAGGAGGCAGTGTGCAGGGGAAGGGAGGGTAGAGGCTGCCTTCTGAAGGCTCTCACTGACAACCAAGTCCTACACCTGTTTTGGCTTCTTCAGCTCCTGGGCCTGTCTCCCAGTTATGTATCCAGTCCTTGATCAGTCTGTGGTATCAGCACTGCCGTGTGTGTGTGTGTGTGTGTGTGTGTGTGTGTGTGTGTGTGTGTGTGTGTGTGTAAGCACTTCCCGGGGGTTTCCACCTAGCCCAGCTGCTTGTGGCTGGCAGTGACTCCAGCCCACAGCTGCTGCTTGCTTCCCCATGAAATCTCACCTGGCTTGCTAGCCTCTTTTACAGCTACTGACTCTTGCAAATACAGAGGTTATTGTACATTATGCTGACTGCTTCCTTTTACTGAGTGCATTGATAAGGTTTCTCATCTGTTATCTTGCTGGAAAGTTTTCTCCTTTCCCTTAAGTCATGATAGGATTCAGTGTTGGGTCTTGTGCATTAGAAGGATGCTAAGTTTGATTTTTATACTGGGTTTGGCTTTGAAATAGACCTGGCACAGCTGTACACCATCTTACTTCAAACTGTGCCATAAATTCTGCTTTTTATTTTATGTCCGGGTTAGGTTTTCAGAAGTGGTGTTGGGGGTGGGGTGTCAGTAAGTCATATTCTGAAACCATGAGGATGCATTTACTTTGAATGTGACTTCTCCTGCTTATTGTAACAGCTGTGCTTTGACCCCGTATGACTCTCTTTTATCTCCTGAAAATTTTAGCCAGAATCAGCGTAATCATCCATGGATTGTCCATTTATTAGCTGTTCCCAGCCATAGATCACTTAGCCAGCATTAGCAGGTTGCACATCTAATAGTTTATATCTGTGGTCCCAGAGCTTGTGCCAATAAACCATCTTTTCAAAGAATTGTTTTCTCTCAGTTTTATTTACAAATATTTTTGTTCATAAAACAAATCACATTGCTAGTAATATGATCATTTACCCATTTCCCACTCATATTAATCAAAGGTATATTTTACTATCAGCCATTTCTCATAATGATGAGATTTTAGAAAAAAATAAAAAGCTTCCTGCAAGTAAACATATGCTTGTTATTTATTTATTTATTTATTTATTTATTGTTGGTTTTACAAGACAGGGTTTCTCTGTATTGTTTTGGAGGCTGTTGGTCCAGCCCGGCCTCGAACTCACAGAGATCCGCCTGCCTCTGCCTCCCGAGTGCTGGGATTAAAGGCGTGCACCACCACCGCCCGGCCTATGCTTTTCTTTTTAAAGTATGTATATTACGTGTATGTGCACGTGGGAGATCAGAAGAGGGTGTTGGATTCCTGAAACTGAAGTTAACAGACGGTGTAAGTGGACTTGTAGGTGCTGGCAGCCGAACCTTCATCCTGTGCAAGAGCAGCAAGTACTCTTAACCATTGAGCCGTGGGTACTAGCTGGGTTTGTGTGTCACCTTGACAAAAGCTAAAGTCATTAGAGAAGGAGCCTCAGTTGAGGAATCAGTTGAGGAAATGCCTCCATGAGATCCAGCTGTAAGGCAGTTTCTCAATTAGTGGTCAATAGGGGAGGGTCCAGCCAGTGGTGGGTGGTGACATCCCTGGGCTGGTGGTCCTGGGTTCTATAAGAAAGTAGGCTGAGCAAGCCATGGGAAACAAGCCAGCAAGCAGCACCCTACCCTTCTGTGACTTCTGTATCAGCTCCTGCCTCTAGGGTCCTGCCCTGTTTGAGTTCCTGTCCTGACTTCCTTCAGTGATTAACAGCATTATGTAAGTCAAATAAACCCATTTCTCCCCAACTTACATTTTGGTCATAGTGTTTCCTTGCAGCAATAGAAACCCTAACTGAGACACCATCTCATCTATCATATGTTTGCTGATTTGCTTTTGGATACTGGATTGAAGGCTTAAAGCTGTTGCCAGGATACTAAGTTTTCCATTTGATATTTATTATTTTCATGGACTATTTCCTTAATTTCCCTCCTATTTTCTTTAGGGAATGTTTGAAGACAGAAAATAGTTATAGTTTTGTTTTATATATTTCTTCATATTTTTACTTATTTATAGGATGACCACTTAAAAATCATATTTTCTTGGTGGAAAACCTTAAATATACAGAAATTGCAGTATGAGCTTTACAGCAGGCTCTCAGAAATATTCCATCATATTGCATTAAATTACTCCATCACCGTTTCCTGTTAGTGAACCTTACTTAAATCCTGTATGTCATACTACCATCTGAGCCAGCTATATTGAAAGTTGACAAGTAGCTCCATCTCAATTGGCTACTATGCCATAGTTTGGCCCAAAGCACATGTCGTGACGCACGTCAGTCATCAAGCTGTCTCAGCCTCTTTGCTAACAGAGGTTGCCTACAACTTTAATTTTTGGAAAGAGTAGGCAGCTACTGCCCTCCCCATGTGTTATGAGGTGGGATTGGGTTCTTGATCCTTTTGGTAAGATGCTGTGGGGATTTTTTAATTTAAAGTTTTAAAAAGAATCTTGTTGGAAAAGAAGGTGGCTCCTGAATTATATACTCCTGTGGAATGCTGGCTTCTGGAAATGACTCATCCGGATTATTTCCAGGCCTTGGGTTCTCTTGGGTCAGAATCTCAGACACTGTTTCAGAATCTATATATCACTTTTCTCATTGGAATGATCAGGTTCAGGGTCAGAGTCAGAATTACAAGCCTATGGATATTATTCCATTGTTCTTTTAGATCAGATTTGATTAGAAGTAATATAGTAGAAGATGATCAGCTTGAGTTAAACTAAACCATTTACTTCTTTACTAAAAAATATTAAAACACTTTAATCAACATAAAGTAATTTTTAAGAAAAAAGTTTTGCTCAGTATTTATTAGTTACTGGGATTTTAAAAATAGAATTTATTTTTATTGTTTATAATTATGTGTATATGTGTGTTGGGGGGTATGCTCACACAAGTATAATTGCCTGTTATCCATTTATTTCTTTGAAATCAAGACACTGGAAACAAAAGTCTTTAGTTGTTTCCTTTGATTGCTATGAAGAGATATTTTAAGTCTAGTTCTCAGGTTTCTCTTTGTTATTGGAAAGGAATATGCAGCAGTGAGGCTACCATGGCTGTGAATTACTCTTGCCATGAGTGGAGAGCCCATCTTCTACAGAGCCTCCTCCCAGGAAGAGGTGGTTTCTCTGTAATACAGAATCCTATCATGTCGTGTCTCTTTAAAAACATATGCATTTTAAAAATTAATGAATTGACCTTTGATTATTTTTTTGTTTTCAGTAATTACAACCCAAACAGTTTAAGAAGCTGTTTTTATGCCCTTAACATATGCCACTGGAAAGCTGAATTAAAACATCAAATTACTGAATTTACAATCAGTATTTGCCAGACTTTGTGAAGAATAACTGTTTTACAGGAATAGCTGATGACGGCAGTACTCGTGTGTGTTATAAAGGAAGTCCCTCAGTACATACATTTTAAAATTGAAATATATCAAGCCCATTTTGATTAACTAGGTCCCTCTCCTTTCCTTTGGGCCATCTTCCTAGGAATAAAGAATTAGAAATATAAGATGGTGTTTGCTGATACAATTTATCAAATCTTCAGGTTTTTCAGGCTTTGGGAAATAAGGTCTGCTTGTATAGCTCAGAGTGGTCCTGAACCCATGACGCTCCTAGCCCAGTCTTTGTAGTGTTGGGATTATGGGTGTGCATCACTAAAACTGGTTCATCTGTGATTTTTTTTTTTTAAGGGCAGGACTTCTTTTTTCAAAGCATGAGTTGTGATTGTCTGGTGTTGTTGGCTATAGCAAGGTTGGGGAAGTTTCTGATTGGCTGTAACATGGTTGGGGTGTTTCTGATTGGCTATAATAAGGCTGGGGGTGTTTATGATTTGCTGTAACAAGGTTGGGGTTGTTTCTGTGGGTGTTTGCTTGTAATGTCATAGTCTCTGACTGATGTCTGAGTTTCATAGACAGCATTAATGTGAGCCTGGCAGTTGCCTTAGTCTTCATCTGATACCTTTTGCTCTGCATAATGGAGGGCATCTGCTTATTGTCCAGGCTCCAAAGAGTATTTACGGGCTTAATTAAAAAATAACATATAAGCAACAAGATTTTTAATTATTTATTTTTAGTGTTTTGAGAGAAAGCATTTCTATGTTGCCCAGATTAGCCTCTAAATCACAATGCTTTGGCCTCTGCCAGGATGCAGCCATGTTTCCACCATGCCTGGTAATGTTTAGGGAATTTGATTCCGAAGACAGTGTGCATTCAGGAAAACATTTGTGGACACCAAGGAAGATCTAGGCATTTGTTCTATGGGGTGGGTGTTGGCCTCCTGTGTTAGCTACATGCAGACTACTTACTGCACAATTATTATGATAAAATTAGGAAAGTGATTATGTTTTCCCTAAAGTTTTATTCTATAGATTTTGATATCAAAGATGATACACACACAAAAAGTGTGTATTAATTACAGAATGAGAATAATGTCTGCTAAGCTCTGATTAGAATAGTACCGATAGTATGATAGAATAATGTTGAGTTATAGAAATGTGGTTTTGGGGGATCAAATTTTTAGACATAGATCTTCATTAAGGTTGAAATGCTAATTCCACTTAACAGCAAATATGGTACATCTGTTATATATTGCTACCATAAATAATTTGTATATCTGCTGTGCATACCAGGTGCGTGTTGAGACAGTTTGGGGTTTAGGTCCTTGGGAAAGCTGCTTTTTCCTGATTTCCCAACACCAATCCCGAGCACCTCTCAGAATAAGGAGCTGCATATCTGTGAGATAGTTGGATACTTAGTGGCACAGCCTTTACTAGAGGACTCTGTGTCAGTTAGTTTTCCATTACTGTAACAGAGTACCAGGGAAAATGAACAAGAGAGGATTAAAGGTTTATTATAGTTTTGGAAATTTCAGCCCATGGTCCATTTGTCTTAGTACTTTGGACCTCTAGGGAGGCAAAATATCATGATAGGGAACCCGCTTATCTCATGGCCCTGATGAAACAGACACTGGGTGGGAAAGGGTTCTTATAAATCCTTGCACTAGGTGGTGGGGTAGTGGGGTGGTGGGGTGGTGGGGTGGTGGGGTGGTGGGGTGGTGGGGTGGTGGTGCATGCCTTTAATCCCAGCACTCGGGAGGCAGAGGCAGGCAGATTTCTGTGAGTTTGAGGCCAGCCTGGTCTACAGAGTTCCAGGACAGCCAGGACTGCTGCACAGAGAAATCCTGATACAGAACAAAACAAAACAAAACAACCTTGTAAAACACATTCCCAGTGATGGACAAAACCCTCCACCAGGATCTCTGTCCTCCCACTAGTACAGCAGGCTGAACACTAAACCTTTAGTACAGGAGCCAGACCATTGCAGCCTCTTGTGCAGATTGCAGAGCCCAGGAACTCTATAGTCCTATGGTTCGTGGCCATACCAGGATTCCTTACATGCTAAATCAATGCTGTCTCCTATGTATATACAATTTACAATACTAAGTTGATTATTTGAACAATATACATTAATATAAAAGGGTTACTGAATTAAGAGGAGCTTTTTACTTCAGTGTTTTTTCTTAGAGCACGACTTTGTAAATGGCTGATGATTCTTACTGATATTAAAAATAGGTCCTTACAATAGAAGAAGGGGACTATGTTGCAGAACATAGGAAAGCTCCCTGAGTCAGGTTAGGACTGAGTGAGGACAGTGCCATGGTGTTTTTAAATAGGATGAATGGATACTTATTTCTTTGTGTTTTACATGTTTGTTACACAACGGAAAGCAAAGCAGCCATGATTTCCCTGTCCAAATGTGGACAACATCTGCCACCAGCTGTGGGGACTTCTTCCCATTCAGTGAGCAGCTACTTCTGCAGTGAACTTCACCTGGGCATTCTGACGCTATCAAAGCAGAGGACCAGGTCACACAGGTTTGGGGCTCTGTTCTTAAGACTGTCCCTGCCCAACCTCAGGTGGTTTGCACTGGCCTTTCTACCCATTGGTCAGGTTTTCCTTATTCTCCTCCTTGGACTTGATTAAACTGCTCTAAGAACTCCACAGAACTCAAGAAAACATGTGTCCGAGCTAATTGATACACTGTGAAGGCCAATAGGAAGGATGAGGGTGTGTGTGCCTAGGGAGAGAGACGAGGCACGTGGAACTTGCATGCCTTCCCTGGCTTCTCCAGCTTCCAGGAACTTGGAAGTTTTCAGCTAACTACAAGCAAACCTTTTGCAATATTCATGGAGACTTGATTACAAAGGCATGGTTGTTAATACCCAGCAAGGCCTGTCTTGACCATATTCTTTTTGTCTACCTTTGTAGCATTCTTCTCTTTAGACTATGAGACAGTGTAGTAATGGAATGATAAGGAGGGTCATATGAACTTGGTGGGTATGATGTAGGTCAGTAGATTTTTTTAGGGCTAATTAGAAGACAGAAAGGCAGAGTAAGGTTATGTGATGAGCCGTGGTAAGGAGAAATTCTAGTTTCTATTGCATACTGTAGGTTGGGATTTATGGGGCAGGAACTATGAATGAAAACTGAAAGTATGTACTCAATTATTTTGGCTACCCCCAGGTTTTGAACCTGCACACTTATGGCAAGTAGATTCACAATGTAAAAGATACAGCTGAAAAGGGAAGCCTTCCCGCCAGCCTGGTTCCAGAGCCGCATCAGTCCCAAATAACACACAGGAGGCTATATTAATTATGAAGCTGTTGGCCTTGCTTGTTTCTTACTGGCTAGCTCTACTTAAGTATTTATCCCATAATTGCTAATCTAATTATTTCTCTTACCGGAGAGGTTTCCGGGCTTCCTACCCCATGGCGTTACATCTTGACTCCCTGTGTTTCTCCTACCCAGAGTCCTCCTGGACTCCTAGTCCCACCTATCTTGCTTTCCTATTGGCCAACAGTGCTTTATTGACATATACACAGGACTTCCCCAACATACAGCTACTCTACTAGACCTTTATCACATTAACAATTAGTCCTGTTGTCACATTGAGTGAATACATCTCCCATACAAAGACCGCTCAGGGTTGCAGATTGACTGAGTAGCTGGGGACAGTAGAGGAGTTCTCTTTATGATACTACAGTCTATTTCTTACATGCTGAGCTGCCTAGATAGAGCCTTCAAGTCTGAAAGCCAGTTCCAAATATGGTCCTTTAAACGTCAGTATTTCCCAAGCTTGGAGTGTGGCTCTGTGGTGGAACACTTGCATAGTGTGTATTTCTGGGACAGAGCATATCAATAATTCCTTAAGTCAATTATAACCCAAATCAGATCTCCTGGCATTCCTTATGGGAAGGAACATCCTTCAAAGAATGAATACTTGTATTGGAATTTCAAACAATCCACTTCGGCTTAGTTGTGGAACAATTTGTTTCCTTTGTAGGTAGTTATGTTTATAATTTTGTTTCATAATAATAAAAATTATTGTCTGTGAACAGCCACTGTATTCCTTATTTGTGTAGCTAGGTTGACCTGCCCCTGTTGTGTTTGCATTCTGGGACAACTATACTTGCATTCTGTTCAAGTTAGGTTGTAAATTCTTAGGCATAGTGTCTGTATGCTTCCTCCCTGCTCTGGTGTACACAGCAGCTGTGTATCCGTCTGTATCATGTCTGCAGTGCTACAACTTCCTGTGTACAATGCTGTGTGTACATCTCCTTGGGAAACTCCTTATTCCAAGTGTAGTTTTGGAAGGGCTAGGCTGCCTGCTCTGGAGGTGAATGAAGTCTTTTGTGGCCCGTTCACATTTCATAAGTGTCAGAGATGTGCGTTGCAGTGGAACCAATACCCTAGCGACAAATGCCACTCTCCATCAAACCCTGTACTTAGCCTTGGGTTAGAAAAGAGTTAAGGAAAGAGTTAGAATAGTTCCCAACTGCCCAGCAATGGGGAGTGCTAAAGTAGCCTTCCTTGTACCTTGGTAATGACTGCCTCACCACCAGATTGTGAGGAGAGTGTGTCAGATCTGAAGCAATGCTCAGGAAACCCTGTGTCCTGTCTTCCTTCTATCCTCCTTGGATTGGATATAGATGATGACTGTGAGACCTCAGTGTATGGTGAGAAATTGAATCCATGGGATCTGGGTTCAAATTGTTGTATGACTGAGATCTCCAAACTAGATGCCCACAAATGAGAAAAAAAAAAAAACCTTTCATGTGTTTATGTGTGTGTGCATCTGTGCACATGTGTGTGTGTATACAGATGTATGCATCTGTGCATGTGTATGTGTGTATTCATATGTGTGTGCATGTGATGTCTCTCAGATGAATGTTCCACCATTAGGCTTTACCTCACAAACTTGGATAGACTATCTTTGATGGTCATAGTCACAGCCTTTCCCAGTAGAAACTGTGCAGTGGAAGAAGCTGTAGAGTGGATAAGACAGACAAACCAGTTCACTGACTATGCCTCTGCAGCTGTTTCAGAAAGCTGGGTTACCCTGAAACCTTCATGTGGTTTTCTTATCAGTTACAGGCAAACATTTTCTCTTTTGCAGTTGCCTATTATCTAGAATCTTCTTTCACTGACTAGTAGAATGGCTTTCCCATAATTATGAGAAGGCTTGAAGAAACCTTACCTTATACTTCTGTGCATTGCTTACAGATAGACCTATGTGTTAGGAAAACTTAATGCTACTTATTAGAAAAGTAATTTAATAGTTTCATGAAATTTATCATTTTGGGTGATATTTCCTTTACCACCCTCCCCCCTGTGTGTGTGTGTGTGTGTGTGTGTGTGTGTGTGTGTGTGTGTGTGTTGCTTTCCTGTATGTCTTCGGACCATGTATGAGTGTGCCTGCTACTTACAGAAGCCAGAAGAGGGCATCACATCTTCTAGAACTGGAGTTACAGATGGTTGTGAACCATGTAGTGCTGAGAATTGAACCCCAGGACCCCTGAAAGAGCAGTCTCTTTCCTGATGAGCCATCTCTCCAGTCCCTTGAATGACTTTTTTTTTTTATTTTCTTCAATCACCATGAAGTTTATGGTACTTGATTATTAAAGTTCAGTGAACAAATGTTCAGAAAAATCTTTGATAGTCTCATTAGAAGACATTTCTCAGACCTAAGACTTTTCTGTAGGATATTGAGGCAGACAGTGAAGATGGAAAAAGGGAAATGAAATAATTTGGATATGAAATCTCAGCTTAAGGCAGAGGGAGAAAATATTGGGTGATCATTCAAAAATCTCCAATGTGTTGGCCCATCTTTCTCTTGGCATAATGTGTATAAATGAGGACTTAACAGAAATGAGGAGTTAGAGAGTTAGTATTTGGCTTTGTGGTTTATTGAATATTAACTGATGTCATTTTCTGCTTCTAATATATGAATATACCACTTGAGTACCTGTGAGATTATTAATGAATTATTTGGTTTGCAATATTGAGTAAAGTTCTTAACACAAATAACAACAGTTTGTGTCTGTTGACTTGGTATACTTCTTTCCCCTCTGTTTACTGTGTCAGAAAATTTTTAGGGCCATGTGTCATCTGGAACAAAGGTAAGATATTTTATTATTGGCATATGTAATCAGAGACAGATAATTTGATTGTACCTATCATGTTCTTTATAGTTTAGAGGTGCTTTTCAGCCAAATTATTATGAAGAGCATAAAACATTTGTGTAAAAGAGCCATCTGGATGTCACATCTACCCAAATTATGACGATTATGATGATACACAATAGGATTTATTCTTGTGGAAATCTCATATACTCCTCTCTCCCATTTCTATTATTGATATCTGCTCTTCCTTTCTACTTGTATTGGTTTTGTGGGCTTGGGATATAACCAAAGCTTCTTTCATCCATTGTGTTTTTAACATACATGTTTATACTCTGTGCATCATCATAGGATAAACCTCTTACATTTTAGTCTCAAACCCTTCTAGACTGTTAGGAAAACCTATTAGGATCTAAAAAGATTTCGTTACATAGTTTATGTCATAAATATTTGCTGCATTAGATAGCAAAATGAGAACATTAAAATATTTGTTGATTTAACTAACTTTAATAAACCCATAATATGTTAACATGAATAACTGTATGTCTATCTTGCTTGGATGACAGGTCAGTATTGTAGCACATAGGGTCCACAACTGGATTAGTTCATTGATGACTTTTTTCTCCAGCAGTTTGTCAAGTGATCTATCTATCTATCTATCTATCTATCTATCTATCTATCTATCTATCTATCTATCACCTATCTATTTCTTTAGAGATAGTGTTTCTATCTTTGGAGCTCTGACTGGTCTGAAAATGAGTATATAGAACTGGCTTACTTTGAGTTCACAGAGTCTTTCCTGCTTCTGCCTCCTGGGTAGTGGGACATACACTCTGCGCAGTTGTTCTTCAAACAGTGAAAATTTGATGAGAAGAATGGTCACATCTTATATTCCTACACATCTTCTCTATGCCCTGTTTACTACAAGCTATCTGGCTCCTCTTATTTTGTCTTGCAGTTAGTCTCCTGAGATCTCAAACATGACAAAACCTCTTTCAAACTCAGACTCGTGAGACCATGAAAATGAGAAGTGACAAATACGATTTAATTTGTTCTGACATTTTTTTTCTGGACATCATGGACTCTTTGGTCTTGTGTACACTTTGAGAACCACTGTTGTACACTAAGCGCCCAAATGTCTGCACAGGATCTCCAGTTTTTATTATGTTACCTGCGTTGTGACTGCTGTAGTCTGGGCCTTCAATGTACCTCAGAGCCGGTATGTTAAGGAATTAGTGCCCATCTTGGTTAGAGAGTGGCGGAAAATACAAGAGCTGGGAGGCTTGACAGGAAGCTTTATTTCGCTGATGCATGCTTTTTTGTTGTTGTTTTTTGAGACAGGGTTTCTCTGTGTCACCCTTGCTGTCCTGGAACTCATTCTCTTGACTAGACTGGCCTTACACTCAGAGCTTCACCTGCTTCTGCTTCTTTAGCGCGTGCTTTTGAAGGACATTGCATGGCCCCAGTTTTTTCTTCTTTATCATTTGTGTTTCAGTCATGTGGTGATGAGCTTCCATGGCAATGTGCTTCCAGCATGATGTGTTGCCTCGCTCTAGGCCCAAAGCAAGGAGCCAAGCCACCATGGCTGCACATACTGAGAACCACAAGCCGACACAAACCTTTTATTCTTTTAAGTTTTAAAACTGACTTATTCAGAAAATCCATTTCCATCCAATGAGGGTGATCATGGTGAGAAATTAAAATTGAAAAAAGACCACACAATTATTAATTTTAATTTCAGTCTATATTTTCTTGCTGACTGCATTTTCCCAGTGTTGATTAGCAGGACATCAGTTGCTCCCAGTCTCATTGCTGTTTCCCTCATTGATCTGAGCTGACCTTTAGATGGTTGCAGGCACTATTGTTGTACATTAAGTCAACCCAGTACTGAGAGCATAGAGCAGCAGTGGCCTCAGGTCTGTAGGTAGGGTGGAGTTTGGCATCCCCTGGAGGTTTTTGATTGGCTGCCAGAGGATGCACTTAGATGATGGTGATCCTTTCATATACATTGCACATTGCTGTAAACAACCTACAATGATGAACCATGTGGACTATCTGTGGACTGCCTGGAACTTCCTCACACACTAGGCGAGTTGCAAGACTGAGAGATTGGTGGTTAAAAGAAATAAAAAAGGCATTGTTGTGTCAGGTCTTAAGGACAAGTCCAGTGTGGTTGTTACTACATTAGTTTGTTGAATATGTCACAAAGTCTGGCATTAAAGGGAGCAGACATAGATCCTACCTTTCATTTTTTAGAGTTGTTATTATTATTATTATATTTTTTATGTATGTGAATGTTTTGCCTACACGTATAGCTATTTGCCACATGAATGTTTGGTGCTTATCAGAAGAGGGCATCTGATCTCCCGGAATTGGAGTGACAGATAGTTGTGAACTGCCATGTGGGTGCTGGGAATCAAATCTCAGTCCTCTGGAAGAGCAGCCAGTGTTTATAATCCATTGAGCCTTCTCTCTAACCCCCAGACCGCACCTTCAATGAAGGGAACGAATGTCTGGAACTTGGCAATCCTGTTTTTCAACTGTTCCACTTTGTGCCTCAGTTATCCAAAATTGCTTTGAATTTGCCTCCTGTCTTCAGATACTTTTCCTCAAAGCACGGTTTTGTTCATCACCAGTTCCGGTTCCTACCAGGCATGAATGAAGAGAATCTTGTGTTCCAAATGACCTGCTTACTGCTCTGTTCCCTTTTTAGCCTACTCTGTGCTTCAGCCCAACTTTGGCCTCCTTTGGATATTTATATATTTCTATTCCTAGAATACTGTCCCTTTGATATTGCCACATCTCAACATTCAGCAATCAAAATTAATCGTACCTGTAATATGGAAGACTTCCTTAAGCTTTCCAATTGCTGTGTCATTTATCCTTCTATTTTATCCATTTCCCCCTCTAAAAATCCCAATTCCTGTCTTATAAAATAATACATGACACATGTTTTATCTATTTTAGTAGCTTATTGGGGACTATTCATATCCTTAGTTTTCAATTGTGCTCATACCTGAGATAAATTTAACATGTGTTTGATTTTTATTAACTGGAAGAATGAAGATATGAATAAAACAGTATGTTTAAACTCACCTAAAACGTTATTACATATATTATGAAAACATTATATTGTTAAGATTGTGAGGTTTTTTTTTCTTTTTAGAAACTAAATAAGTAACTGGGCATGGTGGCACACACCTTTAATTAAAACACTCATGGAAGCACTAAGATCTCTATAATTCTAAGGCCAGCCAAGTCTACAAAGTGAGATTTGGTCCAGCTGGGGCTACATAGAGAGGCCCTGTTTCAAATTGCAAATTTAGGTTTGATTTGCAGAACCCATATGATAGGTCATAACTTTTTGCACATTACAAAAAAAAAGGATAAGAAAGAAAAAGCAAATAATTTAAGTAAAAATTGATCAATTGCACTATGAATATAAAGTAAAAGAGTTTTCACTTTCAATAATAATAACAGCACAAAACAAATAATGGTACAAAAATTGCCAGTAATTTACCTAGAAATGTTTAGCTATTAAGCATAGGAAGATTTAATACTTAATTTTAGGACATGAAATTCATTTTAACTTAGTAGAGAGAAATATCTTATTCTTGGGAAGCCTGATTCAGTGCAGTTAGATTAAAATATTAATCATATTCAAATACATGATATACTTAGTTCCACTCCCATAAAAATTAGGGAATTTGACAAAATGATTTGGAGCCTTATCTGGAAGAATGAACCTGTTTTGTCTTGCAGGTTATAGCAAAGTTGCATTAGAGTGGCTCGTCACCCCAGGTATTCATAGTATATGACCCCTTGGTGAGCAGGGGTATGGATACAAGGCTAAACCAATGAATAAAATATGGGGAATCTATTTTTAGATATAAACTTATGCTAAGTTAGTTCCTGGAGAGGTTGATATTTCAGATTAGTAGGAAAAAGATGAATTATTTAATGAAAAGTGTTGGAACACCTGCCCCTCATCTGGAAGGCTACAGTAGGAGTTCTACCTCACTATTTATGGGAAATGCGTACAAGGAGTCAAAACTGTATGTAACTGCAAATATTAAGTATGGGTCAGATGTAACGATATCTTACAGTCTCGATGTGGTAGTAGGGGGAGGTTGTCTCTTGGTAGAAACAGTGAAAGAATGCTTCAACTTTGTGATTACAAAGGAATTTTAACATTTTAATTTTATTTTTATAAATTTTATACAGCAGAAAACCATCTCAAACTGTTGAGAGATATACAATACACTGAGGAAATATTTGCAATGTTTATGTCGAACCAAAAGCTAATATCCTCCAGGTTCAAAGGGCTTAAAAAAAAATCCAGCCGGGCGGTGGTGGCGCACGCCTTTAATCCCAGCACTAGGGAGGCAGAGGGCAGGGGGATCTCTGTGAGTTCGAGGCCAGGCTGGACCGACAACCTCCAAAACAATACAGAGAAACCCTGTCTCGTAAAAACCAAAAAAAAAAAAAAAAAAAAAAAAAAATCCTTGTCCGAATGTCTTATTACAGCTGTATGAGAAACATAAAACAGTTTGAAAACATAATGAAAATGTGGTTGGTGACATGAGAACACAGGCAAAATTAGCATTAAATTGCAAATTAAAGCAATAATGGTTTAGTCTTGGTCAGTGACTCAAATGAGACTAAAAAAGATGATTCTGTAATTTATGATGGTGTGGGTAAAAATAAAATACCATTTCTTCCTCAAGTTGTGGTGAATGGAGGCCAATGTGGTCTACAAAAAGAATTCCAAGCCAGCTGGGGATAAATAGAAGACCTTACCTAAAAGAAGAAAAAAATTGCCTCGCCAAATGTTTTGCAAATGTTTCTAAATGTTATTTTCCATTCTTTTACCTACCACATTGTGGGCCAGTAATGAAGTTTGCCCTTTGGCAATGACTGTGGACCACTCTTTGAGTAATGCCCCTTTAAATGTGTTTGGGCAAGACTTCGTTGATTCAGAATTGCTGAAAGGAAGATGAATGGCGTGCATAACATTTTAAGTGTGCATTTTTTTGTTTCTTAGAATGTAGTATGAGGCTATAATCAGCCATGTAAGAAAGGCGATTGTTTCCAGAATTTTTGATGGTAGCACAAATGATGGAATATCCTATGGTAAGACAGTGGGTTCATAATTATGTTGAGTCAGGTGGCAGAATGTTGTGTAGCCATTAGAAAGTAGGAAACATCAGACAAACACACCCAGCTGCAATTAGTCCTCTCTCCTACTGATTTGGTCCCTGTATCTTTACAACTGTGTATGCCATGGATATTTGTCAGTGGAAAGAGGCAAGCTGTAGAGGAGCGTTTAGTTATTCATTCAGTCATTATGGATTGTTGCCTTATTGATACGCGAGCTGGGGTTTCATACAGGAATTTAAAAAGCATGGTATTATGTTCTAGAACACTAAAAATAACACAGTTGTGGTATATAGTTAATGGTAATTATATCAGCGAGAAAAAGGGCATGTCTAGCTTTAGGAAGCATGGACAGGAAAGGAGTTCCTGAGAAGGTAGTCTTTGAGTTGAGGTTCTGAGGTGCTAAAGTAGAACTCTGTGTTCTCTGGGGGATACCTCCTAAGACTGCTAGGGGTGGTGATGGTGTATGCAAGTACACCAAAGCAGAAGAGCAAGGGATTCTGCATGATTGGGTTGAAGAAGTTTGGATGGTAGGAGTTTGGAAGTTGGTTTGGGATCTGTAAGGTTTGAGATTCCCATCAGATAGATATTCAAGTGAAGCTAGATGTAAGCTGTAGTTGACTAGATATAGGAATTGAGGTCTGGGCAGAAGATGGCCAAATATGGGAGCTGTAAGGGGGTGAGGACAAGAACATGTGAATGCATACAGGAAGCCATGAGGTCTGAGCACCGACTTTCAGGGAACTTGCTCTTAGAGTAGGACAATTAGGGAGAATCAATATTAAAGATCAGGAATAAGAGAAAAGCTGCAGGCTGGGAAGAAAACCAAGGGAGTGTAGCATCTTGGATGCCAATTGACATATGTGTCAAGAGAGAGACATGCCAATAGGGCTCTCAAAGAAGACGAGAATTTAAACTTGGCCAAAGTGCAAAGGTTGGGTTAACAGACACCATGCCTTTGTTGTTGGTGTATGAGTTATGAAGCATGGACTGCTGCTGCTGAATGGTATTCTAAACATCCGAAGGGACAATGTCTTCTTATGCTTTCATCAGAAATGGCCAGTGTCCTACCTTTAAAAAGCTATCTTAATATAGCAGCCAAATCAGAAGGGAAAATAAACTAACATTATGGAATGGCAACTTTTCTATATCCTGTGAAATAGTTCTCAGTTGTCCAGCTGACTGATGCACATATAGTTACGTCAAAGGTGGGCATTTGTGGAGCAAAAACCTACTGAGGAAGTAAAGTGAATTCTAGGAAAGAGAAATGGGGGCGGGGAGGGACAGGTAGGGAGGAGAAGAGAGGAGGGAAAGGGGGGAGAAAAGGGAGATCAAAGTAGTTGTTTAGGAAAAAACAGGTGCTTGTTAAAGTGTGAGCTCAGAAGTATAAGATTCCCAAAACAAAATATAAAAACAGTAACAGTAGCAAAAAATAAAAAACAGAAAAACAAAACAAAACAAAAAACCCTTCATTTAACTGCCTTTCACAGTAACTTTTCCCTGACTAAATTTGAAAACACACATTTTTTTTTGTAGATAAGTAGTTTCCCTATTGCTTAAACCAATATATCATAATCCCCCTCAGAACAAAATGCTTATTCATGTCTCTGGGCCCTGAGCCAGAAATGTCTATAGCATGCTAGTACCATGGGTTCCCCCACCCCTTGGCCAGTTGATTTGTTAAAAATAAACATGTCACACTTCTAGCCCCTTTTCTAGAAAATATTAATAAAAAATAAGGTAAAACTTCAAAATACACTTTTAACAGATTTGTTTAGGAAGGACAGCATAACCATTTGCTGGTAGGGAATTCATGCCCTGTCTTAAAATGAGCCAAACTGGGAACTAAAAGGGTGCTTTGGATGAATGTTAATGTGTTTAGTTATCGTTTCTTGACCTAACATCCTTGCCCCTTCCCCTCCTTATGCCTACAGTATACATGTGTTCTAGAGCTTATCAAATAGGGGCAGGACTCAGATAGACGACAGAGTTTTGTTGGCATCAGCTTCATGCAGCATAGGGAGAGATTTGTGTGCCAGACACAGATGGGTTGAGCTCACTCTCACATAAATACCATCTCTTTGTTCTTGCCAGGGAGTTTTCAGTTACGGGCTCTAGATCTTAGTTTTCTGGCAATTTTCCTTTGGCTTTGTGATATCCCTAAGTAGCTCTGTGACTTTGCATAGGCCACTTAGCGATTTCAGCTTCAGAGTTTAGACATGCTGGGTGTGGAGCTGGTTAAACTCCTATAGGTCTTAAGGTTCTGTGAATTCAGGATTGGGGTATTTGGGTAGGATGGTTCTGTGCATCTCTGTGATCTGTAGGTGGGCATTTTATTGATCAACGCTCTGCCTTTGGCAGTATGTTAATTTGTGGAAAGATTTGAAACCCAGCATATAAATGAATGCGCTGTTCAAGGTTGACATACAATATGGAGTTAGTGTTTGCAATTTTATATTTTTAAAAGACCTCACCTAATAAAATGATAGTTGAATATACGTGAAGTAGTTTTGATTGACAAAACTTCTACTGTAATTAGTATTTATCTCCATGAAACTAGAGAACTCAGGTTTTTAAATATCTTTCAAATGATATGCATATTATTGCTAAGATACATAGGAATGCCCTGGAAAATATGATTGATTCTGCATACTATCTCTTATGGGGCAAAATAAAGTGATTAAATAGCATTGAGATTATCTGTACACATTTTAACTCTCTTTAAGTTGCTATGTAATGCTGGCATCTGGGAGGATAAACAGGAAATCCATGAGCTGAGGGTGGCCTTCATCTTTGTTAGGCCTGGACTCTTTCCTTCTTTATTTTCACTGGACACCTGAGCTCTGAGAGCAGTATTTAAGCTAGTTAAATTTCTTTCCTATCTGCTCTACATGTGGCAATTTTCAGAGTTCTAAATCTTTCTACTCTCCACCTTAGTATATTGGTGTTTGAAGTATCAAATGTACTTTCCATCAGCGAATGATTTAAAATGAGGAAGATTGAACAGTGAAATCTCTCAGCTAATACATCATAACTTTTGGCATTTTACTATCATTTCCTGTAATCCTTTCAATCTCTGTATTTACCTATATTCATTAAGAAATTATCAGTTGGTTTTACAAACTGTTGCCAAAGAAGAATCCTATTTATTATTATGTTTTAAAGAAAAGTATGTTTGGACCATGTTGTAGGGGCCTCCTCAGACCCACCCTCCTCAGACCCACCCTCCTCAGACCCACCCTCCTCAGACCCACCCTCCTCAGACCCACCCTCCTCAGACCCACCCTCCTCAGACCCACCTTCCTTAGACCCACCCTCTTCAGACCCTCCCTCTTCACACCCACCCTCCTCACACCCACCTTCCTCAGAGTGCTTGGGTTCTCCCACCTTCAAGGGAGATACCAAGCTAACTTGGGTTATTTCAGCCTTCTAGGATCATCCTGAAAGTTCTGAGGGATAAAATGTTTTTTACCCACTGCATCCTCCCACCCACATACATTTACTTTTGGACAATGTCTGTGCTGTCTTGTGGGGTTCAGTGCCCAGAGCCACTGCTAACTTGTTTGCTTTGAAAATATTTGACAAAAAAAAATTGGTTCCTTATAATGTAAACAATTTTCCAGTCAGTAGTTCATTAAGAATATTTTATTTATTGTTATATAAGAACACCCCTCTGGAGCGAACTGTCTGCCACAGCTAAACTAGAACTTTAGGATTTTCTTCTGTGTGGAAATAGTCAATGTAGAGTGATCTGTGCTTTTGCAGTGTTTTCACTGTGAAATAGATAGAAATATTCTGTTAATACCCTTAGCGTCCATCATTCCTGGGAAGTGTTACTGTTACCTTTTTCTCAAAGTTGATTATCTAAAAGAAAAAAAAATTCCTTTGAGCTAGTATCTTGCATGGTACCTCAGCTTTGCATGTTATTTGCAGGTCTCCTGCTTCAACCCCTTGAGAACAGTGTCTGTAGACTGTGTCACCACACCCAGGTCTCCACATTTCAAAGGCAACTGTTTTCTTCAGTACTGGGGATTGGGCCCAGGACTTTTCCATGCCTTATTGCTCCGTCATTGAGCTCTGTCATCAGCTATTTAAAAATAATTAACTTTCACAGGGCTAGAGAGATGATTCAATTGTTAAGAGTCAGTACTGCACTTGCAAAGGACCCAAGTTCAAGTACCCACACTGAGTCAATACAACAGCTGATAAACTACAGCTCCTGGGAACAATTCTGTTTTCTGCAGGCACCTAGGCTCAAATGCACAAACCTAGACACTGATACAAACACATACACATAATTAAAAAAAACTTAAAAAATTATTTTTATATAGAGTCTTGTAATATTTCCTAGGCTGGCCTTGTCTCCCTATGTAGTTCTTGCAGATCTCTTAATCTGTGATCCTCCTGCCTCAGTCCCCAGAGTAGCTGGGAGACCACCAGGACCCACTGAAAGCATATATTTGATGTAGACCAAATTAAAAATGGGTCTCAATTTGGATGTTCCTGACTATGTATTCCTTAATTACATCTGTTATCACAAAACTATCTTGTTTTTACTTCCCAATAGTTATGACCAGTTTTTATCGTCTGATTTGAAGTGCTTAGTATTTAAGAATAACTTAGAAAATGCATTTAACCTTGATAAACAGCAGCTTAGATAAGTTTTGGAGACCCTTTGAAACCCTCTACTGTGTTGGTTGTTCTTCAGGGATGGCAGTGTACCATTTGAGCATCACAAACCACTTTGCAAAGTTCTTTCTTTTATAAACAGCCTGGGCCAGGCCGAGAGCACATTCATAGACTGTTGCCCTGTACAGTTTCCCTGCAAGAAAGAGCACACTGCCTTAAAGATGAGGAAAAGCTGAATGTGTATGTTTGGCTTGGGGATTCCTTATTAAGAACATGCAAATTTCCCCCAAGGAAAACTACATTTGCATGTAAAAGCACTCACTGTAATTAGAACTATTTCCTCCTCTTTTTTATTTTATTTTTTTTTAATTCAGCTTCTCAGTGTTAAGTATAAGGTTTTGCGGTTTCCACAAAGGCGGGCCTTTCTGAAGGAATTGAAGGCTGGAAAATATCCTGTCAGTTCCCTGCAACAACAACAATGGGGACTGTGTGGGAGCAGGGAGTGAGGGCTTCTACACACCAGTTTGCTGGGTGCCAGTAGAGTGCTCAGAGGGAAAATTAATAGTCTCATTTAAACAAAAGTAAAGTTTGGGAAGCAAGTTTTCTTCTGTTCTAAGGACCGTTTAAATTGTAATAAAAATTAAAATGCCTGAAATATTTTAGAGTCGAACTCTGCTGTGTTAGCTCATGGGCACCTCCCAGCTTCCTCAGATAGCAACACAAAACTCTGGCAGCTCCCCAAGGGAACATTCTTTGAGGACCTCCCTGGGAGGAGGGAGAGGGAACTTGGCGTTCAGATTGAGTGACTGTGCCATACTGGTGTCCTTGCATTGAAAGGCTGCCTGCTGTCCTCTGCATCAGTGCTATCCAGCTGTACTATAGGTGTGGACATCTAAATAAATAGCAGGAAATACTGGGCATTGTGGGGAAATCATATCTTGCTAGGTACTTTAATTATCTTCTGGATTTTTTGGCTTTCTCATAATCAAAATTGCTAAAATGCTTAATTTTGTTTCTTAATAATCTAAATTGCTAAGTAATCTAATATTCCAAATTACTAAAACAATATCAAACATAATTAAACTCTTATTTGATGGTGGACAGTTTTCAGTGCCTCCAGGTTGTTACCAATATTGCATTAATGTGAATTCTAGTATTTGGTGTTCCTGTTAAGAGAATGCCAAGCACTAGCCTGGCATGTTTGTCTAGCTTTGTATACAGCAATAAAGGGAGGAAATTGCATTGAGATATTTCCTCTCTTCTTCCACACCAGGCTCGCCTCAGACTCAGAGAGAGCCTATGTCTCTACCTCCCGAGTGGTGTGATTAAAGGTTGGTGCCACTGCACTAACCTCAGGAAGGATTTCTAATAAACTAATTTGGGACTGACAGAGGACCCTTTGAAATAAGTATTCTGTTCTGAGCAGTTTGACCAGATGCTAGCTACTGAGGAAAGATAAGAAGATAATGATGCTTTGAACAGGACACCAATCCAATTTGAGAAGTTGTAGAAGTAAATAAATGGCCCAAGTGGAGGCTTGGAGGTGAGCATGGATGTGGAGTCTGTCAGGGATGCTAGTGAGAGTCTGAACACACTGCTCTGGAAGGAATATTAGATACTAAATGTGGGGTTATATTGTGAGCTTCCTGCTTCCTGTTTAATATTCATCAGGGGCTATGAGTGCTGACTCTAAAGGCAGGCTAGCCAGGGGAAGGACATCACCAAGTTACTTAGGGTAGTGGCACTTGTCTCTCCCCTGGGACAGCTCTCCAGAACCCTTGGTGACATCAGGAGAGAGTTAGCACAGCTTCCTAAGATGCCCTCGTCTTAACGTTTGCTCCTGTCCAGGTGTGCTGATGTAGAGGGACACTTCTTACCTAACTAACTTGTGACAGGCCTGGGCAGAAGGTAAGCTGGGCAAAAGCCTTTTCCATGAAGCCACCTGATGACTGAATTTCCCAGGACAGCTCACTGGCTCCTCCACTCCCTGCCATGTATGCTGGGGTACTAGTCACCAGACATGTCCTTTGAGGGTCTTTCTTTGCTTGAACAAAGGTGCTAGACTTTATTTTATACATGTTCCCTCTAGAGACATCCTCATGTTGAATGTGAACCTTGTTCTAAGGGTTAGTACCTTCACTGAGAACTGAATTTGTGGTCTATATTAAAATTTCCTAAAACTTTACTTTGCAAATGTCTAAGTAATAAATCAGAACCTGAGCGGTTCTGAAGGTTCTCCTGCAGCTGCTATGGGAAGACATTTTTATTTTTGTAAACAAGGTATTGCGTGTTGTTCACTAATGAAGGTGCTTCCGTACTGTCATGCTCTATGCATAATAGAAAACTGCACACGATATGATTAAAATGTAAACCTATTGTAATGAAGATGAGATTGTTCTCTAAGTCTGATGAGCCCTCTTCCTAGTGCATGTTTGTGTGTGGTAGGCTACTGTTCAGCATTAATGAAATATATCCGAAGTTATGATTTTAAAGTGTGACTTTTAGACTCTACCTGGTGTTTTTCAGGCTTGTAATAAGCTTGCTTTAGCAGATAGTTAATATTACTTTTAAATACTATGGAAGTTTGGAAAAGTAGAAAGCTGTCCATAGTCTGGTAGCCTAGCAAAACCACTACCATAGTTTTGTGCATTTCTGGTCCTCCATGTGGACCATATGTATTCATAGTTGAAAATGTGGCTGTCTAAACACTTGTCACTTATAAAAACTGGTAAGTTGCATTTCTGATAAGAATGTCAAGTGAATGGCTTTAACTCTTTTCTGAAAGAAAATGTAAATTACAAGTACACTAGTACTTGATTCCAATTCTTTATACCTTTCCATTTTTCATTCCTCCAAAGGAATTCTTCTTGTGGTTCTGTTGTCATTTCTATTTGAATTTTTGATTCTTGTTCCATGTATGGGCCAATTATTCTGCATCTTTTCCCATAACTTGCTGAACTCCCGTTTCTCCTAGTAGTTTTTCTAGAGATTCTTTTGGAGTTCTCACATAGAGAAATCTGCTGTCTGCAGCCACCAGATTTATGTGCTTGCAGTTTAATGACAGAGTAATATTTTAGTCTTCATTTTGGTTTCTGCTAAAATAGGATTGCAGTCTATATATTTCTATGTATTATTTATCTATTTTTTTCCTTTTACTTATTTTTCTCAGAATAAGCTCAGGGTCTGTGATTTTACAGACAGCATTGAAGCCTTACATAAAGCCATTTAGCCAAAACTTCTCACTAGGAATTATGAATCTGTGGTAATATTTATGATTTATTAAAGCGTTCCTGAGGGTTCAAAATGCAAAGCTAGCCACAAGCTGTAGAGCCAGGTGATACACACCTTTAATCCCAGCAGCCATACTAGCAAGCCATAGAACCAGGCAATGGTGGCACACACCTGTAATCCCAGGATTCAAGAGACAAGCAAATGGATCTCTGTTAGTTCAAGGCGACACTGAGCTTCATGAAATCAATCCAGTCTAATAGGGAAACAGCTTACACAAAGGTGGTCTTAGCACTTGGAATCTCATGCTTTTAGTCCCATCATTTGAGGTACATAAGATAGGAGCAGATATTCAGTCTGGGACATTTTGGTCTCCAGTCACATTTGGGCAATTAGTCTCCAGCCACGTTGAGGGCAGGATTGCTTCAGCCTGGGTAGAGGTAAGAGCTACTGGCTCGTCTTCTTTTCTTATTTGACCATCGGCTTGAACCCCAATGTCTGTCTCTGGGTTTTTATTTTTCATGTTACATGAATCCTGTCCCTTTCTGCCTTCTATGCCTTCTCCTCCTGCTCTCTGTCCCTAGCCACCGTGACCTTCTTGCTATGACAGTCTTGGTTCCTCAGGGCTTTAACATTTGTACTTAGCATTGTGCTCTAGATTCTTACACTGTCTGTTCTTATCATTTATGTTTTCTGTTCTTTTTCCTCCATGGAAATGTCTGTGACTCCCTTATCTAAAATACCCATTTTTGGTCATTCTCTTTCCACTCTGCGCTGCTTTCACTGCATAATCTTATGAATAATCTGAAATCATATAATATTGCTTTTCATTTACTTGTTTACTTTCTGTCCTCTAGTAGACAGTTAAGGGACTTGAGAAAGTGACTTTGTCATTTTCTCAGTCTTCATGCACAGAAATTTTAGTTGCATATTTAAAAGATTAAAGGTAAGGACACATTGACATTAATTATACTTTAAATCTGATTAAACTGTGACTTCTTATACTCATATAGTTAAACTATTTTATATTCCTTTTTCTAAAATAGTGTGGCAGACTTTTCCTGAGGAGATGAAACACACATGTCTACTCACCCCAGATAGGGAGCCCAAGCCAGACCAAAGTACACATATAACTAAAGTCCAACTTGGTAAGATAGTGAGTTTTATGGGAGTTACTTACATGTGCAGAAATGACTTAAAGATGGCTGTATCACCAAAGCGCACCCAGCATGAGTGACAGCTCACAGAAGCTGGGAAACTGGGAACCTGGAGCACAGTGCGCATCCTATATGCAGATTGACAGGCTGGAGAGTGTCCTTTCTAAGTGGCTCAGTTGGTCTGAGCATCTTCCAGGCAGCTCAGCTGGTCTTTGTTTCTTTCAGGCAGTTTGATTTCTGCTTATTTTCGGCTGCCAACTGTATCTGAGAGACTTCCTTGCAACTTGACTTGTTTGAAAGTAGCTCTCAGTAGTCTTTACTTTTTATTCTTGGGGAGGGAGGGAGGGACCTAGTGAACTTGGTCAGTTTCAGGAACTTCCTGAAACTGTTTTGCGTTGCTTACTTACTGTCTCAGGAGCTTTCCTCTGGTGTGGAATGTTTCAGTTTTGAAGTAAACTACCACTCAACAATGGTATATCTCAGTTTTCCATGAGCTGTACCACATATGACCAGGAGTCAGGTGTAAGTGACTTGTGGCTACAGAGGGCACAGTGGAGAGCTAGGACATTAGGAGAAATCCACAGATACTTACTGAATGGACGGATAAGTGTATAAGTGAATTCATTCGTGTTAGCACAGGTAGATGCCATTTCCTTTATGATGGCATTACCTCTTGAAACATCCTCTTAAAATTGAAAATACTGTGGCCTGACCATCCATGCCTGCAATTCATTCAGTCTTCTGCTCTTTTGGCCTGACAATACAATACACTATTAAACATGGGCTACTTACCCTCGCTGTAGATGCCCTGGCTTACTGGCCAGCCTGGACTCAATGGCTGCTGTCTTAATCCAGGGAAGAAGATATAAGGGAACCCAGGGAAATGGTGCAAATTAAAAATGCAGGGTGCAGTTTCTGCTGAATTGCATTTCTACCATCATAAAGTCAAACCATGGTAAGTTGGGGGAACATCTGTATAAGTAAAGAGAATGTGAGTCAAACTGAGAATAAAATCAGGATCTCATTAGGAGTGATTTATAATTAGAGAAGAAGAAAAAAAAGCAGGGCTTACTGAAGTACTGCAGTGGTGTTTGAATGGGGTGAGCTGAGTCACACCCTTAGGAAGCATTCTGTTATATAAAGACCCTTACGCTAGGCAGAGGTTCCCAAGTGACTGAAGTCTGGTGAGCTGGCAAGGGCTTGGTGCCTAACTTGCAGTAGTTGTAAGCTATTGGAACAGCTGTGTGTTTCATGGCTTAACGCTATTGATATCCAAAAGCTTAGTTGTAAACTAAAGGCTGCAGTGTGGTTGTGGGCCACTTTCTGGACACATGACATCAGGCTCTGGTAGGCAGTTGCTTGTATTTTGCGAGTTATTTCGATGAACATTTCTCTAGATTAGACTTTTGGTGTACCTGGATTCTCATCCAAGTGCAATCCTTATGATTTTCTACAGAATTTTAAGTACTTTGAGAGTCTAAATGATAACCAATAAGAGATTTTTTGCATGTTCAACTTATAATTGGCAGGTTCCCATAGGAACCACCATTATCAGTGCTGCGAATGTGCCTCCTATCTGTCACATCTGGGAAATGAAAGTTTCGTAAAGGTCAGAAGAAAGTGTGCCCCCAATTACGATGATGATTTGTACGTCACAAATAGTTTAATAGCTTGGAACCTTACTCCATTTCCTTTACAGTGTCAGAAAAGAAAGTAAAAATCAAAAAGTGCCTAATCTCGCCACTGCAATTTCACCCTATGGTTTTAAGAAGGATGAGAAAGTCCCCACTTCAGAACGGTTTGATAGCATCCACTTGCTTCGATTTGTAACTATTTAAATTACATAACCCCATAAGTTTATGTATCAGTTCACCTTTATTAATTTGTCAAGGTTAATGTCTGCATAATGAATTGAAGATAATTAAAGATTCATTGGCAGCCATCTGCTCATGTTTTCTCAGGGAAGTGAGTTTTGTATCTTATCTTGTCATGCTTCCCAAGAAGGCTTCCTTCATTAGGAGGCCTCCATTTTTAAAGCAAAGCCTCGCTGTTGTTTTTGGTGATGCGAGAATTCCTGTCCTGAATTTTTCTGCTCATGGCAGCCTGCTAGGGAGATGAGATGGTGGACTTCTAGAGGTGGACCCAGAGGTGTTTGCAGATGCTGTCACAGTTGGGAGTGAGCTGGTCAGACTTGGACCTGTCAATCTGCTTAACTGGCTGGTCACCGGGCAGGTCTGTGATTCTCCAGCCCTAGCAGCAGAACCCCAAGAAAGACAGCCTCATCTTGTATCCAGCGCTTTCCCGAGTGCCTATCTTGTGTGGCTTGCCTTCTGCTGGGTGAGGCTGCAGCAAGTCCTTGAAAAGGAGGCCTTGGGAGGATGCAGGCGGCCCTGGGAAGACTGACTTCAGATTCCCACTTCCTCTTACCTCCCTTGCCATGCTCCTTTGCTAAACTTCCCTCAGCAGTGTCTCACCATGCCCTTGGCTTCCCACCTCACAGGGAGGTATTTCCCACATATACACCATTGCAGTTCCAGAGTTGCTCTTTCCTCCAAATGCTTTCTCTGCCTTCTTGGGGGCTGATTGTTGCCCGTTTCACTTTCTCGTCCTCCTAACTTCTTTCCTCTTATTTCCCTGCCTTCCCTCTCCAAAATCACGACCTTTTACTTGACCTCTAGGGGCTGGACCCTGAGCTCTCTTTTGAGTCTTCTGTCACCCCACCTTCTTCCTCCTGTTCCCTCCCTCCCTGCCCCTCCTGCCTGATTCTTATGTGTTGCTCCCTATGGCCCCACCTCGTTTTTGTCCAGTTTCTCATTATTTCTTCAAATTCAGTAGCATAAATCATACCTGCTAATTCTCTGAGCCAGGACCAACTTCTGTGTGCTTTAACTGTAGGAAGTGGTGTGTGCTCACATTTCCTAGCACAAGTAGGCCATTTAGGAGCATACCACTGTAAAGTGTGCTACTGGGATATTCTAAAACCCTCCAGTGAGTTTTTGTTTTGCCTTGAAAGCAAAGGTAGTCCTTGGGAGAAACAACACTTCAGTGAAGGTCTGAGTGGCATGTGTCCAACATTGGCACTTTAACAAGTGTGGGTAGAATAGTTAGTCTTTTAAATGTGATGGGCTAGGGCTCTGACCCTGTGTGCCATATGCTGGGCATGGTGGCATATGCATACATACAATCCTAGTACCTGAAAGCAGACACAGGCAGTCAGAAGTTCAAGGTTATCTATGGCTCAGTATTTTCCAGCTACTGATGTCAAGGTAATTATATTTAATACCTACTGCTGTAATCAGGTTTATGTCTTTTAGTATCAAACTTGAGAATACTAGGTGAAAATATTATTCTTTATTATAAGTATCACTTCCCTTTTCTCCTCTATGTTTGAAAAGAAATGGTATTTATTTAAATATTTCCTTTCTGTCAGTGTTTGCCCTGATAGAAAAAACAATAAACAAAATATGTTTGTTGGTTTGTCATGATTGTGATTAGGTCTGTACTTTAACAGTACAATATTTTCCTGATAATTTTTGATTTACCAGCGAGAATAGAGATGAGCAAGCGTTATTGTATTTATTTTTTCCTATTGTAAAAATGGTGTTTGTTGTAGATAGCTTTGAAAATTCAGGAAAATGAAACGTGAACGTTGCGATTGTTTCTCCACCCCCACAAGAGCCACAGCTTCGTCTTGCATGCATTATACTGACAGAGCACATTTACCCAGTTCTCACTCTATTGTGATTACTTTCTCCATAACCCTGTTTGTGTAATTTAGTTAAACGTGGATTTTTGTGATTATTTTGGAAATATCATTTGCTACATATTCAGGTGTCTTTCATTTCATTATTTAAAGAAATTGTTACTGGGGCCAGTGGGATGTGCAGTTGATAGAGTAGTGTGTGCCTAGCATTCCAAAACCCTGGGTTTGAGCCCTACTATTGGATACAGCCAGCTGAGGTAATCCAAGTCTGTAATCTGAACACCTAGGAGATACAGACAGGAGGTTCGAGAGTTCAAAGTTATGGTTGGATAGTCTAGGGCCAGCCTGGACCACAGGAAAGCTTGTCTCATAAAACTAAACAAAACACTATTTTTTTTAAAGATGTGGACATATCAAAATTATAATGCTGGTATAGTTCATAATAAAACAGATTCATTTTATGCACACTTTTGATTTTAACAAACAATATTTAATACAGAAATATGGGTGTTGATTTTATTCTGTAGAAGCATTTAAAAATCAAATGTATCTAGGGAAAGAGTGGTTTTTATTTGTTTTACTGTTGGCCCATGTACAATGCCTGTATATTTCACAATAAAACATGGATTAATTTTATTTATACTTTTGATTTCAACATGCAGTATTTAAGACAGAAATAAGGCTATTGATTTTGCTCAATACAAGCATTTAAAAATCCAATGTATCTTAAGGAAAGAGTGGTTTTTATTTCTCTTAATGTTGGCCCATGTTTAGAGACTAAAGCATTTACACACCACTACCTCTAATACTTTACTCTTGAGACCACTTGTCGTAATGAGCTGTCAATTATTGTGCATCTGAGTGTAGTTAAAAGGACTATTTGCCTTGAAGTTTAAAAGCCAACATGAATTGTCAGGGATTGAATTATAAATGTGGTTGAATGAGGAAGAGTGCTCTGCTCCTGTCAATGCCATGTCTCATCTCTGAAACAGGTTGCTACCTGTTTAAAAATAAGAAACACAAGAGAACTCCATGTCCTTCCATAGAGATAGTCACACCCACATGGCTATTGCTGCATCATTCACTGTAGGAAAGAATTGGAGTCAAATTAGTTGTCTATCAACAGATGAGTGGATAATGAAAAAATATATAATGGAGTACTACTCAGATCTAAGGAATAATGAAGTTAAAAGTTTGCAGGAAAGTGATTGGACTTAGAATGTATAGTATTTAGTGAGGTCACATACCCTCAGAAAAAAATGAATCTTCTCTCTCACATACAGAATATAGTTGCTAATATATGTATATCTGTAAACAAATGTACATGTGGGTACAGTATAACTGGGAGAAGAGAGGAAAAGGCTCAGTATAAGGGGAGAGGGAAGAATTGGATGCAGGTGATGGACAGTTATGAAAGAGGATGTAAAGTTAACTGTTTTTCTAGGGGTTTTGTAGTTATTTTTCAAGGTAAGGTTTCTCTGTGTAGCCCTGACTGTCCTTGAACTTGCTCTGTTGACCAGGCTGGCCTCAAGCTCAAAGAGATGGCACCTGTGCCACCACTGTCTGGTGTTTTTCTAGTTCTAATGTTACCATGGATTTTGTTTTTGGTAGTGGATAAGCGCATAAAATATATTTGAAAATGAAAGTATAAAAATATATAATGTAATAAGGTCCACAGCTTCCAAATTGAATGCCTAGTCTAACTATAGAAGTTTGTTGATTGGTACTGATCCAAAGTTTACCAATTTAATTTAATATTGCTTTCAAACAATAAATTTATAAGATTTAATTAGAAATTAAGAAACAATAAAAATACAGTAGTGTAATTGAGCATATGGCTATATAGCTTTTATGTTCTTATAATATGGGTTGGAAAAATCTCATAAGCAAGAATTACAGACTAGTTTTTCTTTATTAAGCATAGAAAGGATTGGTTATGATACCTTGGAGTGATCACAGAATAAAGAATGGGTCTACTTAAAAGTGCCTTGTCTTTATAAGGAACTCAGGAAAGCTGCAGTGTTCCACAAATGTATATTTATTATTATCTGTTTATTACTGTATCCCTAACATGGTATTAGTTTAAAAAATAAGTGTGTATATGTGTATGTGTATGTATATGTGTGTGTGTATATGTATGACTGACAGGAAAAAAATATGGACAAAAACCCAAAGATTTAAGAATCATTTAGTCCAGACTTTCCCCCTCAACTATCAGCCTTGCAAGCACGTTTCCAACTCTCTCATCCCCACTTTTACAAAAAGAGGTAGATGCTAATATGCATATTTAAGTTTTTCTATGTAGATAACCCTGTTTTTTCAAATAATATATTTAAAGCCTTGTGACATCAAGCTTTCAATTTGATACTGAATGTAGCTGTCATATTGCATACATGAGATATGAGTTGGAGTTGGCAAACTTTTTCTTAAAATGCCAGAAAGTGAGTGTTGTTTATGTTGTGGTTATAGTATTTTCATTTTAGCTGTTCATTATTATGGCCCTAGAATAGCCATAAACAATACTTAGATGAATGAGGATGGCTGCATGGTAGCGAATGTATATTTGTGAGTAACAGAATTTGAGTTCATATAATTAGGCGTCATGAAGTGTTATTCTTCTTTGGATTTTTTTCCAGCCACTTAAATGTGAGAAAGTCATTCTTTGCTTGTGTGCTCTACAAATGCTAGTGGCAGGCCTCATGCCTGTTGCATGACAGTTTTCTTGTCTTTCAGAATTAAAAAAATCACTTACAAAATTAAGTCATAGTTTGTAAGGAAATACTTAAGAAATCCAACACAGCTTTCAGAGTGGGATGGGTGACCTTAGACAACTCAGCAAAGAAACCCTGTCTATAGTGGGATTCTTGTCCGATTCTTTTCAGACCAGGAATGAAGGGAAATGTTAAAAAGGCAAAGGGAGAAGGGACAGACGGAGCAGGAATGGTGCTGAGGCAAGAGGCATGGAGGAGCCCTCACCTGCCACTTGCCAGGAAAGGACTGGGATATTCCTGATCCCTTTGCACACTGGTTGTGTCTGGAGATTCTGTCTGCACGTATCATTTCCTTATGCAGATTTTACTCTGCATTTAGTTGACAAATATTACTTTTGTGGTCTATGACTTTGAATAGCATCTTGATTTTTTTAAGTTTACTAATATATAAACTTGTACTAAAATATGACATGGAAACATTGACCGTTGTCCAGAAAGTGCATTTTAAAACTCCTTTATGCTTTATAAGGAACAGGAGTTACAATGTAATGATAATGTGAAGCCTGGCTCGCTGGCTGTCTTCAAGGGGCCTCTGAAAGCCTGCCTCCTCCTGGCTCCAGCCGTTCCTCCCCAGCTGTGTCTCTTGATGGCACTGCTGGTTTCAGAGCAGGGGGCACACAGTGGCGCCATGCTGCTGCCTTCTGGATTGTTCTCTGCTTCTAACACAATGGGAGTGAAACTGTAGGACACCGGCTGAGACACGTGTGCCATCTCGTACTCAACACAGAACGCCCCAGGAGACAGACCGTGAGGAGCAGGGCGCCTGGGCATCTTGTTAAGGATTGTGCTGTGAGCTTGTGCTTGTGTGTGAGTGATGAGTGTGTGTGGTGAGGAGAAGAAAGGACGTATTGGGCTTCTTTAACCACTTGTTCCAGATTTCATTTGGGCCACTTGATGTGAAGAGTAAAATAGTGTTTTCTTAATTTAGTTTTTCATTTTGTACAAGTTGACAATTGTGGGATGAAGAATATTCTTATTAGATTACCAAATACAGGTGTTTACATATATTACAAAACAAGGGAAAGTACTTGTACTTATTTAAATATAAGTATGTATTCAACATATATATTCATACATATAAATATATACATTATATCTATACTCAAACATGTATACACATATACTTATATATACACAGACACAACTGAAAGAGGATATAGTTATTCATCCCATGATTGTAAGAAGAAGGTGAAGCATGCGTGTTCAATATCCAGCCACAGCCACTAGTGGTGTTTTCAGAATATCCTCCCATATCCTGTGTCTATTTGCCTCGCATATGCAGGATGCTATAGCCAGTCTTCCGTTTCCAGGGTCACGTTGGTGGCCGTGCTCTGTGTGCCTGGGCACTGTGTGAGGAGCTGGGCACTTAGCAGTGAACAGGGAGAGCAGCTTCTTTTCCTAAGGTTGCTGTGTTCATGCGGGAGATAGACAGTGACCTCCGTGTCACTGTGCATGACGGTGAAGTTTTTCTGTGAAGAATTGAAGAAAAGAAATGAGGGCCTGATGTGAAGTTAAAGATCGCAGCTGGACTGTAGTGTCCATACCTTCAAAGCTTGGTTTTAAAAGTAAACAACAACAACCAGTAGATAGAAAATTTTTAACATTGCAAGCACTTTTTCATAGGACTGGGAACTATAGCCAGAACTTAAAATCTGCTATTGAACCGTGCCTCCTCCCTCCATGAAGTTCTCTGGCTTTGACTGACTCTGGAGCCAGGCTGCCTTCAAGTTGCGATGCTCTGATACCTCAGTCTCCAGGTAGCTGGGACCACAGGCTTGCAGCACCAGACACTGACATATTTTCCGCATTATTAAATAAGAGTTCTAAACAAACATCACTTTGAAGGGCTTGATTGGTTTTATATGAACAGTAAGGCTTGTTTAACTTGCAGTCTAGTACTATAAGTTTTTGTTTTTAATTCCAATTACAGGTAAGGCTGGGATGCCACTCACTGGCCATATACATGTTTGTATATCCTTAGGATACATTCCTAGGAGCAGAATTCTTAGACAGATTTTCATGTGTGCCTGTCAGTTTAAAAGATCTGGCTTCTGACTGCTTTGTAACTTGGTTCACTTTTCTTCTCTCATTCTCTGTACTCTCCCTCCGAGCAAAAGCAGGCAATATTTTCCAGGTTTAATGAGCTCCGCCATGGCAGCATGCTGCTTCATGTGGTTTCATTTCTGTCTTTGAAGGCAGAGGGCTAACACACTTAAAATTGCATCACTGTGCAAGCTCACGAGGCACTGTTGTCGCTCCCAAAGTTGGTATGGGAGGAAGACAAAAAGATATTAAGCCTAGCAAACCAGCATCCTTGGGAACACAAGAGGTTCAGAGCGAGTCTCAACATGCCATTCCATTTTCTTTTTCTGTTTTCCTTTAGAGGTCTGAAAAAAAAAATCCAAGAATATTGAATTGAATTACAAAAGAAGCGTTCATTCTTGCAAGAAAACCAGTTAGCTCTTTTAAACTTGCCTCATGATAGAATTTTCAATTCTAGCAAACAAAATAAAATTACTGTTTGAAAATTTTGTTTGCTGTCATATTTGTCTGGTATTTTTTCAGACATTATCTGAAAATTTATATATATATTAATATTGGTGTGCAGTTATATAGCATCTCTACTTTGCCAAATATGTTTCTTCATGTGAAAGGTAGCCATGGTCCTCCCTGATGTGATGATAGCCAGTCTTGGCTATCAAAATGACACAGTCCAGAATTATCTGAGGGGGTTGGCGAGGGGATTGCCTTGATTGGTTTGGCTTATGTGCATATCTGTGGGGCATTTCCTTGATTGCTAATTAAAATAGGGAGAATCCAGCCGACTGTGGGCAATACCAGGCAGGTGGCCAAGCCAGTAATCAGCATTCCTCTGTGGTTTCTGCTTCAGCTTCTTGCCTTGGGTTCCTGTTCCCTCAAAAATGGACTATCACCTGTAAGATGAAATAAACCCTTTCTTTCCAGTTTGCCTTTGGTCATAGTGTTTATCACAGTAACGGAAATCAAACTAGAACATCTGAGGGGGTGTTATCTGTCCTGGAAGGCGAGTGCTGGGAAGGGGTGATCATACACATTTGGTGAATATTGTAGGCAGGGGAAGGTGCAACAGGGAAATGAGGTTGGGAAGTTGACAGTATGAAGGCCATGGTGGTTGAGGCACAGTAGGAACAAAATGTGAAGCTTGACAGTTTAACTGTAAGGCCGGAAAGGTGTAACAGCTCTCTACCACTCCAGAAATGGTGGAAAAGTTAAAAGACTGCCTTGATTTGGTGCATCTCAAACTCGTAGTTGTGTGAGATGCACCCCTTAGTCTTGCTGAAATACAGATCAATACACTGGCATATCCCAAATGTGTCTAGAGACTAGGCATGCTAGACTTCTTAGGACTGTTGATGCTCCTGGTGTTTGTGTGGCAAGATATTCCGTTACAGGGACATAAGGCTTGCTATTACCCTGTGTATTCAGAGTCAGGTTTCTAGGTCTGTAGTAGTATAATCCAATGACTGGCAGCAGTGTAGCATGAAAAATAAGACCCAGAGACTGATTTGGGGTTCAAACTTCAGCCAGCCACCAGCTCTTATCTCTACCTTAGCTCAGACCAAAGGAGCAATCCTCAAACTGTTCCCAACTTCAGTGCTCTTCAGATTCAATCAGACTGCTATGCTCTCCTCAACGTGGCTAGAGACTCTATGCCTTCCTGTGTTCAGTGTGATTGGAGAATGAATGGCAGCTCTGAGACCTGGTTCCTTTGTTAAATACCTCTCATGAGTCCTGGGATTAAAGGCATGTGATCCCAAGTGCTGAGGTCATCTTTGTGTGAGCTGTTTCTCTTTAGGACTGGATCAATTTCGTGTAGTCAGTGTCATCTTGAACTAACAGAGATCCATTGACCTCTTAATCTTGAGTCCTGGGATTAAAGGTGTGTACCAGCACTGCCTGATCTCTATAGCTTGAGGCTGGCTTTCCTTTCTGATTTCGCAGGCAAGCATTAATAAATCATAAATAGTATATCACCACACTGCTGGGATTGGGAAGCATTTCTCCAGATGTCCTTTATGCATGTGGGGCTCTATGCTGCACATCCTAAGAGCACCATCCATACCAGAGGTTCATAGGTCATAGAGAGACTCTTCCTCTGTGTGTATCTTAAGCTTTTGCTGAAGATTATGTTTATAACCAGAAAAAGCAAATGAACAAACTCCTAAAGCCCAAGTACATCTGTTTTTTATTGTTTCATAGCCTGCTTCTCATTAATGGTTTTCTTTGGACCTCATTTGTTTCTCCTGATCTCCTTTTTTTTTTTTAAGTCTTTGATTGTAGACACTGTGGGTCCTCTGATCATATGAAACTTTTTTGGCATTCCCTTTATTGTGATAAGGTGCACATCATTTCTTAGCTATTTTATTATTGTTGTTTGTGTGTGTATGATGCATGTATGCATGTGCGTGCATGTGTGGTGGGTGCTTTTAAGAAAATGATTGAGTAGCTCTGAGTACATTCAGATTATTGGGCTTCCATCATTACCATTGATTTCTAGAACTTCCTAATTAAAAAAAATGAAACAGTATTTATTGAAGAGTAACTTTCCCCTCCTTGCCCTTGGCAACATTTTGTTTTTCTTCCTCCATAATTGAATCTGTGGGGTTGTCTTTTTGTGACTGACATAGTTCACTTAGTTGTATTTTTAAGGTTTGTCCATGTTGCTAGCATGTGCTAGGATTTTCTTCTGTTTGAAGAGTGGATGTTACTTCATTGTACATACAGGCCACCTTTTGTTTTTCCATTCACATCACTGAGATGTTTTTACTTACTGGCTATTGCTGTGAATATGGATATATGATGATGCTATTGTCAATACAGGCATGCAAATATATTCCTTTGCTCCATGCACTAGTGCTGAAGATTTTAATGAGCATTTTCAACTTTCTTCATTTGTATCTGTTTCTTTGCCATCTGTTCTATTCATGAATGGGCTGAGAAGTCACTCCCATCCTTCCCATGGATAGGAGTTGGTAGATTAGATTCCAGCCCCCTTGCTTCCAAATAAATGAGGGAGTTTGCCACCATTTTCCAGGTTCCCCAGTGGGATCAGAAACCATTTCCCAGAGCCTTTGGGATTTGCAGTCTGTATTGCCTTGTTTTCCTGTCACACTTCTCCATCCTCCTCCTGGCTTTTCCTGGGATCACTTCTTAAATGCACTGTCTCTTCCAAAGTCTTTAAAGTAGTATTTGCCTCAGGAGACGCTAGAGGAGTGAAGTGAGGAGAGAAGTATGCAGAATCCCCAGCTGTACTCACACACACTCGTACTCTGGAGCTGGAGAGCCGTGGGAAAATCTGGGAGGCCCTGGTGGAGTCTTAACTGTGTTCGTCTTTCATTCTCGCCCTGCTCAGCTGTAGGTTTGTGACAGTTAAACCTGTTCACTTCAACAGTTAAATCCTGTAACATATTGTCTAAAACATCTTTTTTTGAGCTCTCTCTCTCTCTCTCTCTCCCTCCCTCCCTCCCTCCCTCCCTCCCTCCCTCCCTCCCTCCCTCCCTCCCTCCCTCCCCTCCCTCCCTCCCTCCTTTGAGATAGAGTTTCTCTGTGGCTTTGGAGGCTATCCTGGAACTAGCTCTTGTAGGCTGGTCTTGAACTCACAGAGATCTGCCTACCTCTGCCTCCTGAGAGCTGGGATTAAAGGCGTTCACCACCACCACCACCCAGCTTGAACTCTCTTTTTAAACTCTTTTTTAGCTTCTCAACTTATCCTCCTGATTTAGTGACCAAATAATACAGGGAATTAGATGCCAAAGAAAGAACATTTCTTCAAACAAGTAGCCTTCTTTTCTTTCCCTCCCTCCTTCCATGTTTCCTTCCCTCCTTTTCTTCCTCTACTCTCCCTCCCTTCAATCTTTTTTGAGAAGTAGTAGTTTTCTTGTTTATTGGGACAATCGTGTTTTATACATAGATGTGAGGTTTTGTGTGGCGATGTATTGCCTATGATTTAATAAAGCTTGTCTTGGGATCAGTGACCTCAGGGGCTCTTCTTGGTTGAATCTGCTTTGTTCTTATCTCTCTTTGTAATATTCTTTATGTATTATATTTTCCACATAGAATTATGCTTTTAGTGGTGGTGGGCTTAGAGAGAGATGAGCTCCTTACACCCGTGTCGCCACTCATTTGGAAGGTGTATTGCAGACTGCGCCCATCGTGCCTCTTCATTGTCTTTGAGGAAGTGCGACTTCTGGTGGGGTGTGAACTTTCACTGATTTTGGGGGTTTTTAATGTGTGGCTCAGCGTGATCATCTATGAGCCATCTCTATATAAGGCATTACAGCAAGCCACAGATAGGAGGAAGTCCTGGGCTTGAGATTTCAAAGGGAAAATGTTATGTCTCTGAGGATTGCGGCTCATCCACACTCCCCAGGCCAGAAAGAAATTCATAGCCTTTAGATTCATGCAGACTCAAGAGTGTTCCTCGCTTCTTCCTCTTCTGAGTTTAGAAGGTGAGTTACTTTCATTAGTGTATCCTCTAGCTGGCTTGAAGCAAATGAGTAACTGTTGACACAGGGAGCAGTTTCAGCTACAGATGGCTTGTCAGCCAGTGCAGTCATTGTGTGCTGTTGGAGGAGGTCACAGCAGATGCCTTCTGGGTTTGGATTGTTTTACCACAATACCCATGGATCATGTATACATGTGATGCCTTAGTTCTCTGGCTTAGGAGAAAACTTATCTGATCTTGTATATTAGCAGTGAGAAATATTTGTTGACTTTGCACAAAGGCAGCTATTTGGGGAGCAGGGAGCAATTTTCCCCCCCTTAGGATAAGTAGAAATTGCAGGATCAGATATGACGATTATGTGAAACCCAAGCAAGAAAAACATGCTCGGTGTATCTCTGAACTAACTAGGAACATTCATTATGCCCATCAAAATGTAGGAAGGCTGATTTGAAATGAGAAAATAAGGCAGCGCTTGATGAAAACAATCTCCAAGGCATTCTTAGGAAGGCAACTCACTGTCTCCAAGCCTCTTCCCTTCACTGTGTGCCTTCTGGCTGGTTCATAACAGCATGAAATTGCATTAAATTAGGAGACACGTTTGGGTGACATTAATAGCTTGTCTTGATGATTTTTCATAGTTCATGAAAATCGGAGCCACGGCCGGTTTCTACTCTGAGTCTGAGATCCTGCTGGAGACACCTGAGCACAAGCATTGCTTTTTGTCTAGCTGTTGCTTTTCTCTCTGTCTGCTGACCTTGCAGTTGACTTGCTGACACTTCCATCCTCTTCCTTCCTTTTTTTTATCCTTTCAAACTAGATTCTAAACCAGAGGTTGAATCAGACATCCCATTGGATATTAAACTCTGGGTTCTAGTCTTCTCTTGGGTCCTTACTAATGAGATACAGAATCTTTGTGACCCTTAGCTTCCACCTGTCAAAGGAAAACTGAGAACACCCCTTCCAATATTGTAAGCACGTAAGGGTGCATAGCCTCTGGGTTAGAGTTCACAGTGTAGGTCCCACCTGTGCCACCTTCTGTTGGTGGGATTTGTGATGGCTAGTTTTGTGTCAACTTGATGCAAACTAGAGTCAATTGGAAAGATGGACCCTCAATTGGAAAAAAAATGTCTCCATTAGACTTGGCTATGGGCATAATTGATATGGGAGGGTCCAGCTCACTGTGGGCAGTGCCACCACTGGGCAAAGTGTCCTCAATGCTACTAGAAAATGGGCTGATAGCAAGCTAGTAACCAGTGTGCCCCCATTGCTTCTCCTTTGGTTCCTGTTTGAGGTTCCTGCCTTGAGTCTGGCCCCGACTTCTCTTAGTGATGGATTATGACCTGAAAGTGTAAGTGAGATTAAACTCTTTGCTCCTTGGGTTGCATGTGCTCATGGTGTTTTATCACAGCAACGAAACCTAACTAAGATAGGGTCTTTGGTCACCCATTTATCATTACTGGGGCTTTGAAATTAGGTCCTTCATTATGCCTGAAAGTTGTTTGGAAGATGAATGAAGAAATATGTATAAATTGCTTAGAAAAGTACATGATGCATAATAAGACTCAATAGATATTAACTTTTTCTGTTATCTGTTAGTAAAGATGAATCAATATAGGTACCTCCCCCCTTTTGTCTTTGTCATCTTCCTCTGCCCATATTTACAAAGCTCACATTCTAGTGTTTAACTTTAGGGTTCATATGTCCTTATGTATTGGCCGTGCTTGTGGGAATGAGGTGCTCTTTGCTTTATTCTTGTGACTTAGTAGATGGGGAGCACATAGAACCCATGTTGAGTATTATGAGGCTTCCGGCCCGGGGCTACTTCTAATTGCTGGTAGGGTCTCAGCTTCTCCTTTCCTCCCCTTCTCATGGTCATTTGTCTGTGGGATGAGGGGCTTCTGTAGATTCGAATAGATGCCTTTGGAGGCTAGAGTCTAAATCACTTTTCCCTTCACCTTTCTTTTATTTTCTTTCTTAAAATTTTAAAATTATATTTAGGTAGGTGTGGTTTTGTGTGTGTGTGCGTGCGCGCTCGCGTGCGTGCGCATGCACACACGCACTTGTACCTGCCATGGTCTTTGTGGAGGTCAGAGGACAGCTTGTGGAGTCATTTCTCTCCTTCTGCTACATATATCTGGGGGATCAGGCTTAGCGGCAAGTATCTTTACCTGCTGGATATACTCATGGATTCTTTTTCTTTTTTTAAAATGTGACAAAGGCAGGTTCTTGTTGTGTAGCCCAGTATGGTCTTGAATTTGCAGTTCTCCTGCTTTTGCTTCTCAACTACAGAACTACAAAAGAAGCCATTATATTGAAATATGGTCATTAAAATCCTAAATAAATTTGTGCCATGATAACATGTACATGTTGGTAACAAATGAAATTACATTACTTTGTTGTAATGTCATATTATCTGCAACAGTTATAACATGAAATGAAAATGACTGCAATTTCCATGAGAAAGTAAGTTACAGATGATTCGAAATACCCTGGCTGTTGACTTATATTCACAGCTGGATGATATCCTCTTCTTCACATATGTAGTGAAGATAACTATGCAGATATTTTCCTCACCCAGGTTGTGCCACCTTGACTCTATTCATGAACCTTTTTGGTGACCTGTTGACCTCAGGCAGTTAGCCCTTGGACTAGGTGATTGCTATGATCTTTTTCCTTTGCATATTATACGGTTACTGGATTATGTAACACTCCCAGTATACTAAAAGCTTTCCAAGTGAATGCAAAGATTCCTTTATAGTTTGTACAACTGGCCATGAGAAAAAGCATGGTGTTGCAGCCATGAAGTTGCTTCTCTCTAGGGTATTTTATCTATCTATGTACTTACTCCATGAGACATGTTGCAGTCTCCTTGCATGTACAGACAGTAGAAAGAACTTGAATACTATTCTTAATTGGCCATTTTAAACATGAAAATTATAAAACAAACGCAAAAGTACAAAATTGTGAAAAAGTTGGCACTAACCACTGACAAAAGGACCTTGGTCTACAGTGAGAGAGGCGCATGCTCACCAGGAAGTCTAAGAGTGCCATATCGCCTTCCAGTTGGAAGTGAATTTAACAAGGAGGTGAGTTCTCCTCAGCCTCCAGAGTGCTGAGATTACAGCATTATAGGCCTATGCCACTATTTCCAGCTATGTGTCTATTTTCTTGTAAAATGAACGTGTTAGGATACATGAGTTATAGCATATTTTTTTTTAAAAAATGAAAGTAACTTGTATTTGTGTGAAATCCTGAGCTATAGGCAGTTATCACCTGCCCGTCTCACTATACCTTCTGTCCTTAGCATTTCTTTCCAAGAACACACAGAAAACTATTGAGCCATATTTCTAAAGTTACATTCCTTTCTCACTAGCCACCCTGGAATCATTGAGTCTGCACAGTTCTAGATGCTTCCTGTGCTGCACCACAAGGTCTTCTGGTAATTTCGAGCTGTCTGTCTTCTTTCTGAATATTGGTTGACCCAAATTAAACTTCCAAACTTGCTGTTGTTTTAAACACATCCCATTGATTTAGGGGCTCATCCTAGTCTTAATCTACCATGGTGTAGGTGTCCTTCATCGATGCGACTGCAATTAAGACTCTCAGGCAATGGTTCTGCAGTGGGGCCAGTTTTGCTCCCAGTGCCTTATGTTATCTGGGAACATTTTGACATTTGAGGGTACTACTGTGTCATACTTTACTGACTGTAAAACAAACAAACAAGCAAACCCAAAGTAAAACTAGTTGCTGCTTTTGTTCAGGAATAGACCCATGATGCTGGTAGACATCCTACATGCTCAGGATAGTCTTGTACAAGTCACCTATTCTGTCAGTAGCATAGGGAAGCCCAGTCCAGGGGAAGGACCACACTTCTTCCTGATGCTGCCCTGGGCTCACGGCCCTGACCTCTGGCCTCCTTCTCTTTTCCTGATTGCAGCTTCCTCACTGCACACTTTTGCTTGTGTCATTGCTGCAGTCTGGAGTGTCTACCCTTTCCCCCCAGGTAACGTTCCCATGGGATGGCTTTCTTAGTCTACTTTGCATATGCTTCCATGTTTCTGACTTGGAGTCACTCTTTAAATTTTGTTGTCCCTACATACTTGTAAATTCAAAGTGATAGAACACCAAGATACATGGCTAGTAAACATCTAAGTGAGTGGATGAATGTTGGAATGATACCACAACTGGAAAGGGGCCAAAGCTGAGTATGTTGATAGCAGTGTGTAGCCCACTCTCAGTCAGGCAGCTTCCTTTTTACTGGATGGGCCATTCCAGTAAACATACCATGGATACCATTCTCCCTGATGTATGTGGCTTAAATGTTCACATTTGATGATGTTTCTTCCTCGGTCTTATTTATCTCCTTTGTAGGTATCAGTATCAATTCTAAGGGTGGCTTGAAGTGACAGTTTCAGATAGACAAGGGTGGAGGAGACACAGCTTCATGCTAAAGATGAGTGAATGTGAGGAGAAGGGTAAAGGAGGGTCTTTCACCCCAAGTTTCATTAGCATTAATTTGACATAATCCAGGTTCGTTCTCAATTTTGTCTGCTTGCCAGTATCACAGGAGTGTCTCCTCAAGTAATATTGTTGCTGTCGATCAGTTGAAAAAGATGTTTTGATTGGTCTTGGGTGTATATGTCCTGGCACTTGGAATTTCTGGGTTTCCAGGCGATCCTATTATGTACCCAGCTTTGAGAACTTATGATATCAATAATTAGGTAGATCAAAGTTACTCATGTTAACACTTCCAATGTAATTTAATATTTTCTGTTGTAGTAATTTAATACCTTTAGCAATTTCATGATTTTTATGTACATAAAATTAATACTTGTACTTTGTTCTAATTTATAATTGTGGTACTTTAATATATAATGTTGACAAATGACATTGTATGACCTCATATTCCCCCCCCTCAACTATCACAGAGAAACAGCTGACCATCCTGTATGTTGGAGGAAGTTGGAAGGAAACCATTTTTCAGATAATGAGCCTATAAAGTACAAATTTAGAACTTCTACTTGGCTCCCATGCTGCCTCTCCTGTTTCTAACACTTATAGCCTCTTGTATCCCAGTACTAGGAGGAAGAACCCCCACAATCCCTGAAGAACTTCCAGAAAATGCCTTGTTGTTTTCTTACTTCCCATGTAGTTACTCATGATACTTTTATTGTGAGTGAGCTGACTAAGAAGGCAAGTGAAGAAATTTTAGAATCCCTTGTAGTCATTTCTGCCTCCTACCTAGTGTCCTCCCCACCATTTATACGTGCTTTCATTTTGCTTCTAATATGTTTTCAAATAGTACTAAGAAGTCTTGATCACCTTGTCATGTTTGTGAGTGGTCACTGGAATGATCTCTGCTGTTGTTTTAAATTTGAGAGCTGAAAATGGAATATGCCATCATATGCCACTATTTATGTCTAGCACCTAAGCTTCCATTTTAAGTATTAGTTTTGGGATGCTTAGGATCCAGCAGCTTTGCCAGGGAGTAGATAGGCGTTGCTGTAGAACAATACACTGGGCAACGTGTAAGAAAGTCCAAGACCAGAACTGAAATACTTGAAATTCATAGACTTTGAGGTTATTATAGTCTGTTTCATTTTAAGAAGGAATACTAGAGTAGGAAGACATTGGGAGAATGATGCAGATAAGACTAAACCTCCTATTTCTTCACCATGTGATCAAATACCAAACTACAGGTGCTAAAGATGTTCTGTTGTTCACTGAGAGAACACATGCTTATTATGTAGGAGGATACGGCTGGATTCTCCCAAATACCAGAAAACTACCAAATACCCAAACCAAACTCAAAGTAAAGTAGATTGAAAATTGTCAGTAGGACTAATGTTGTACTTCAGTGGCAGAGTGTTCTTTGGTACAGGCTAGACCCGAGTTTGTCTCCAGCCAGAAGACAACATAAAGATTGTCAAGAGATGTTTATGGGAGATTCATGGTTGAAACTTATTATTTATTTATGTTTTCAAATCTAGAAAATTTGGTTGAAGAATCACATCTAATGGCCAGTTGACTGATAGGCAAAATCTGTTTCTAATATTTATTTTACTGCCATCCAAAAGTCAGTCAGTCTGTCAGTCTCTCTCTCTCTCTCTCTCTCTCTCTCTCTCTCTCTCTCTCTCTCTCTCTCTCTCTCTCTCTCTCTCTCTCTCTCTCTCTCTGTGTGTGTATGTTCAAATTTAAGTTTTAGAAATTACTACCAAGAATGGAGTTTGGTGACAGTTTGTACTTCAGCCTCAGCATTTCTGTTTCTCTAGTAAATTTTAGTAAACTTAGAACTGGACTGGAACTTAGAGATTGTCTTATTATGAGAGTGTGCAGGATAGTTGGGAATGCTGATTCCTGACTTGTTGTCTCTGCTGGCTGGCAGAGCTAGGCCGAAGGCAGGCAACTGTTGAGAAGTTGAGAAAATCATTTCTGGTTCCACATTGAGCATGCATTTCTTCACGTTGGACATTACCTTAGCTTGGTATCTTCTAGAACTGGTTTGAGCTGAACCTGGAGTATAAATAGTACTCTGAAGGGGCAACCATAGATAAGTAAGTAACTGAAAAGTAACTGATCCCACTGTGGGTAGGTGATTTCCTTTGTGCTGGAGGCATTTAGGAAATGGCAGACCATTCTGAGTTGTTGGACTGGCTACAGTGGGAGGCCTGGCTGTTTGTTTACCAGTGTCTGATTGTGGTCTCAGGACTTTTGAAAGCGTTAGCACTGTCATTTGTAGCCGAAAGGTACGAAAGGTCCACTTATGGAGAGTGTTGACTCTTAGAATAACACCTCTTCCACATAGGGAAACTGAATCACTGGGAAGTTAGGGGGATCTAGGTGGGTCACTAGCAGCTTCTGCATGCACACTTAGATAGAGAATATGAGCAAGCTGCCAGGTACCTGCTGTTGCCATAAGCTAAACTCCTGTGCAAGGTTCTGCACTTGTGTGCCTGGTGCTCTTCCAAGAGAACAGTGAGACCAGCAAGGAAGGAAGGGAGAGTGCCGATGTAGGATATTCCTCATCTGACCCTCCAGAGCTGCTCTCTCCAGTTCCTTGGGCTAGGAACTAGAGTTGCTACATCCTTGGACTTCTGGCAGCTCCTAGAGGGGATTAATGAGGGGAAAGTTGTTAGGTTAGGGTGCTTGCTCCCTCAGATGTCTTCCCAGCATACTGACAGATGAAAATACATCTCCCTCATGGAAGCTGTAAAATCTGTCACATGGCCTTCTGTGGATTCCTATACCTCCACTCTCCTTCAGACCTAAGATATGTAATGCTCTCTGGCTAGCTTCCTAAGCTCTACCATACTTGGTAAATCACTCCATATTGTCCGCATCCCCAACTTGTGTATTCAAGGTCCCAACTTCTTCCTGGCTGGGACCCTGGCTAAAGTACCATCTTAGAGTCTTTTGATTCCTAAACACTTGGGTGAAATGCAAAAGCCAGAGACATTACAAGGATACAGGATAACGAAGCCTAAGCTGTCCTAGAGCCCCAAGGATGCTCATGTTTGATTTCTTCCCATAAGAAGGAGTACTTCCCCCAAAATATATTTGAAACAGGTGCCTTGAGTTGTAATTAGAATGTTTTCTTTTCTGCTCCAAGGGAAGCCCTGTATGAGCAGTAAATTGAAAATGAGAAACTGCCTTATTATGACCATGTGTAGAGCTAATTATAATGTACTTAACTGTATACGATGGAAAATATGCAATGCGGGAAAACAGAGGGATACATTGAGTCTGTCTCCATCTGGAAATTTCAGATTTATCTCATGTATTCTAATTCTAGGTAAGTGTGTATTTTCCTCTTTAGTTCCTAACATTTCCCACCTCTCCAGTGAGTTTTGAAAAGCTGCTGTGAAAAGCATTCCAAGAACCTCGAAAAAGTCTTTACAGCAACAGAAGAGGCCATTCTGCAGGGACCCTCATGACTCAGGCACTGTGGACTCAGGAATGAACCGTATTGATGTGTGCTTTCAAAGGAATCACAACACGGTGGGAAAGGAGAAGTTTAAACAAGGGTTTTAAAGTATTATAGCATATAGTGGCATATATGTGTATTTAAGTGAGTGAGGGTATACTGAAGTCTGTCAGGAAAAGGCAAAGTGGCTGGTGAGTGACAGTAAGTTTCCTGAGTTGCTTCAAGGACAGCAGCGAACTTGGTAGGAAGACAAAGGAAAGGCTGAGGGGCTATGGGTTGCCTGATGGTTTTGAGATGGAGTGAGGCATGATTAGCTGTAGCCCATTGGCCTTTGGAGGAATGCCTGGACTTGAGGCCATGGGTAAAATGATAATCTATTCCTTAGCAATCATTATCATTTAAGATAATATGGATTATACACACTCTAAAAAGATACTAAGAAATGTAAGCAAACTGAAAGCAGCGTTAAAAAAAATCTGTGGGCATTTAGAGGGAAACATTATCCTCTTGTAGCAATGCTCTAAATATAGAGCAATATGTTTTTTTTAAATTTGTATGTGTGTGTGTGTGTGCGCGCGCACGCGCGTGTCTGTCTGAGTGTGTGTGCGTGTGTGTTTATGTGTGTACCCACCCCTGAAGGCAAGAAAATGGTGTTGGATCCCCTGGAGCTGGAGCTATTGTGAACCACCTGATCAGGGTGCTTAAATCAAATTGAGGGCTTTGGGAAGATGAGCAGTTTTTCCTCTCCTTTTTTCTTGCTAATGTTCACCAGAGTCTGAATATACTTTGATACCTTGGGTTTCCGACAGTCTTCCTCCTCTGAGTTTCTCCTCCCAGCACATGGCTTATCTGCCCCGGGTCTGACCTCCATGCTGGTGTAAGTCAAACAGCAAGGCCTCCTTCTCTCTTTCTTTCCTCCATTTTTCTCTTCCAGGCACCTGCTGAGATTTATTAGCTTTCCTGCCTTGGGGATTTTCTTTTCAGTGCTAGTATAAAGGTATTCAGGCTTCCTTTTGAGTCTATTCTTTTATTAATGAGACAAAGAACCCCAATTTACCCAATAACTCAATCAGATCTCCTGGAGATTAAGTGCCTGCAGGGCTTTGTTTTAGTCCTTCCTCTTCTGTTTTGTTCTGGTCTTTCGCTGCCTTAGCCCTCTTTTGGTGTAACAGAATACACTGAAATTTACTGGCTTGAAACAACAACCACTGTTTCAGGAATCTGTGGGTTGACTGGTCTCAGCTGGGCAGCACTGCTCCATGTAAGACTGCGTTGTAGCTCTTTGTGGTTACAAATGTTCCAGATGTCTTACTGAGCATGAGCACTTAAGTTCAGTGAGGATGTCACTAGAGCACCTCCAGGTTTTGCTGTACTGACCTCTACATGTGGATTGGGCTTCTCACAGCATAAGGACTAGATGCCAATGGGGGCTATTGTCAATATGCAAAAGCAGAAGTCACTAAGGTTCTTAAGAATGGGACTTGGAAGTCCTGGATGATTAGTACTACTGCATTCTGTAGGTCAACCTAGCCATAGGGCCAGGTTTGAGCAGGAAGAGTGCCATATAATTTGCAACTCCCCCGCTCCCTTGGCAACTAGTCTGCCATGAGCCTTAGTACCCATTATTCCCCACTCTGGAAACTTTTAGTTAAGTGTTAATCACCAACTGTTTGTGACCACTGTATCTTAGTTCAGATGCTCCCAAGAGACACTCATGTTTATTTTATCTAGCCCATAGTCATCTGTAGTTCAGAGAGGCAAGTGTGTGCTGTTGAGGATTTTTTTATTTTGAGGGGCTTATGGTCTTATGGTAGGCCTACCATAAGCCCCTCAAACAAACCATGATCCATTTTGGCAAAGAAGTGGGCATACAGGATTATTTACACACTCAGGATTATTTGAAGCAACTCTTACCTCCTGCCTATTCAACTCAATGTTCGTTATACTTGGCCAGAAAGTCCCACCTGACTTATCTTCTGACTTCTACTTCTTGTAGAGCCATTTTCTTCCTCCATTTGTAGTGTCATCATCATCACTATTATTATTATTATTATTATTATTATTATTATTATTATTATTATTATTTTAACTTTCTCAAATGTAGCTGCCCCCTCTCTTCATCCCTTCCTTCTTTCCTTCATTTTTCAAGATAACGTCTTCTTATGATTCTCTTACTGGCTTTGAAGTTGGCTTTTCCCTGCCTCAGCCTTTCAAGTGCTGGGATGGGAGGCATGTACCACAGTGCCAGCCTTTTCTTCTTTTTTTCTCAGTATCCTTCCCTGCCCTTGAGGGAGAAGACTCTCTTTTCATTTCCTGCTTTGGTCTGTCTGGCAACTTCTAACTGATTTTTCAGTTCTAAGTCCTGAGATAAGCCGCAGGTTCTATCTGTCCTCGGATCCAGGCTCTACGAAACAGAGGGATGTGACTGCCCTCTTCTAAGTATTTGTTATTTATGTCAGTAAACACAGGAGGTATTTGCCTTGCAAAAGAAAGAATTAATAGAGGGAATACTTATATGGGTTTGGTGTGCTCCTCTCTTTTGAGGAATGTAAGGACATAGTTTCTTGGGGTGTGCTCTTGAAAAGTTCCTGCACCCCAGTAAGCCTTTCCACTGATGCAGCAATCCAAATCAGACCAAATGAAACCCAAATAGAAAAAGTCCACGTTTAATGGATACAGCATTCCCAAAAGGCCTTCTAGCCCCCCCAGAGAGGAGATGGGAAAGAGAGACTGGAAAACCACATGTCTGTTTTATGGGGGGGGCAGTTTAAATACCCTGTGGGAATAGGCTTGAGCATCTCTGGAGGTGGGGTCATCATTTGGCAGGCTTTCTGAGATGCAGCAGGGTTTGGAGGGAGATAGGAGAGGGGGGCTTGGGTGGAACTTCCACTGGAACATTCCAGACTCTTTGAGCACATGGATGACAGGGGCTGGGATGAAGTTTCCACCATAACAGCTCTGTCACTGGTAGTGGTGAGTCAGTGGTATCTTACCCCAAGGAACATAGTACTTGAAGATGGTGGAAACATGGTATTTTGAAGTATAGCTTGAAACGTAAGTGGTTGACTAAAAGCCATAGTTTTTCCTTTTTGCTTCTGTCATTTTGTGGTCCCTTGTTTGTATCCTGAGATGTCAGTGATGGTGGAGCTATGGACCAACAGCCTAGAACTGCCCATTCCTTTCTCAGTTATTGTCCAAGCCAGTGATATGTTCGATTATAAGCCTAGTATTTGTTTGATTATGATTTTTGATGTCATATGCTTGTGATTCCATTCTTAGGCAATAAGCCTAGGTATAAATTTTGTTTTTCTGTGGCATGCTGTTTGACTAAAAAGAACACTAGTGGATGAATCAAAATGGCAGGGAGAATACAGAAAGATGGAGTCAGAAGTATCTGTGATTCTGTCTTATTCAAAGATGATGCTCAGAATTCTTAGGGGTTTTCAGTTCCTGTTTTCAGGTAACTTAGATAAAGAGGGGGCACTAATTAAAATAAGTAATTTAGTAAATGTGTATTGTATGCAAGGGGCACAGTAAAGAAACCACTGAAATGGCCTCTGCATGATTGGGGAGTAGTTATTGTGGATAAGAGAGAGAACAATCAGACACATAAGGAAGAATCTAGAGTAGAAAGAAAAAAAGCAGATTGCTTTACATCTAATATTCACTTATGAGTGAATATCATACCATTTTTGTCTTTCTGGTTACTTCACTCAGGATGGTTTTTTTTTTCTAGTTCTATCCATTTGCCTGCAAATTTCACAATATCATTGTTTTTTTTACTGTTGAGTAATACTCCAGTGTATAAATATACCACATTTTCTTGATCCATTCTTTCATTGATGAGCATCTAGATTGTTTCCAGGTTCTGACTATTACAAATAATACTGCTACAAATATAGTTGAGCAAATGTTCTTGTGGTATGATTATGCATCCTTAGGGTATATGCCCAAGAGCAATATTGCTGGGTCTTGAGGTAGACTGATTCCAATTTTCAGAAAAACTGCCATATTGATTTCCAAAATGGCTGTACAAGTTTGCACTCCCACAAGCAATGGAGGAGTGTTCTCCTTACTCCATATCCTCTCCAGCTTAAGCTGTCCTCAGTGCTTTTTATCTTAGCCATTCTGATAGGTGTAAGATGGTATCTCAGTGTTTTGATTTGGATTTCCCTGATGGCTAAGGATATTGAGCAGTTCCTTAAATGTATTTCAGTCATTTGAGTTTTATCTGTTGAGAATTCTCTGTTTAGCTCTGTACCCAATTTTTTAATTGGATTATTTGGTATTTTGGTGTCTAGTTTCTTGAGTTCTTTATAAATTTTGGAGATCAGCCCTCTGAAAAGCAAAGGTTAACCAGGCTACATTCCAAAACCCCAAAGAAGCTAGGTAAGAAGGGGGATCGGATCCTAAGAGGGACACACATAGAGGGCCCCAGGAAGGGAAAATAATTAAGATCTCCTGGATAAATTGGGAGAGGGGGTACAAGGGAGGGGATGGGGGATGGGAACATGAGGGATCAAAAAGATGGAGTTGGGGGAGGGATGGAGGGGGGTGAGCAATGAAAGAGATATTTTCATAGATATCTCCATTATGGGGTTAGGGAGAAATTCTCAGGAATCTACAAGGATGACCCCGGCTAAGACTCCTAGCAATAGTGGAGAGGGTGCCTGAATGGGCCTTCCCCTTAAATCAGATAGTAACTACCTTAATTGTCATCATAGAACCCGCATTCAGTAACTGATGGAAGCAGATGCAGTGACCCACAGCCAGGCACTGGGCTGAGATCCTTGAGTACAGTTGAAGAGAGGGAGGAGGGATCATATGAACAAGGGGGGGGCAGTCAAGAGCATGGTGGGAAAAACCACAGAGACAGCTGGCCCAAGCCAGTGAGAGTTCACAGACTATGGACTGACAGCTGGGGAATCTGCATGGGACCAGACTAGGCCCTCTGAATGTGGGTGACAGTTATGTGGCCTGATCTGGGGGTGTGGGAAGGGGGGGAGGCGGCTGGCAGTGGCACCTAAACCTATCCCAGGTGCATGAACTGGGGATACCTTGCTCAGCCTTGATGGGGGTGGCGCATTGGTCCTGCCTCAACTTGGTAAGGCTTTACCCCCTCTGAGAATTGGATAAGGGGTTGGAAGAGGGAGAGGTAAGGGGTGGGAGAAGGGGAGGGAGGGGGAACTGGGGTTGTAAAATGAAAAATAAATTTCTTTAATTAAAAAAAAAAAGCTATCTGGGCATGGCCGAGGGCTCTCCGCAAGGGAAGAGAGACTAGTGAGAATGGCAGGTCAGTAGCTGGGGGGGAGGGAAGCCCTGAGCTGAGGCAGGCCTGGGAGTTTATGGCAGAGGAGGAGGTGAGAAAGGCTAGCTAGGTACTTCTGAACAGGAACTGGGGAGTCTAGACCCTGCCTTCACTTAGATATACAATCACAGGTATATGTCAATGGAGCCATATGTCCCTTCTGCCAGAGACAGGGAAAGGAGCTCTCTTTGGCAAATGGGAACCCATTTCAAAAGTTCCTGAGGAATGTTGTCCCTATTTAACCACCAAAAGTCCCTATACAGTTCAGCTTGAGCTGAGGCAAGACTGTCCTTTGTGGACACTGTCACTTCCTGAGACCTAGCATGTGTGAAATGCTCTGTTGTCTACGTAGAGAGAGGGTGTAAAGCGAATGCCAGTTGGCATGTGTTTTCAGAGCAGTGCAGAATGAACGTGTGGCATGGGACCTGAAGGGAATATTTTATAGAGGTCAGAATACGGGCAGAGTGCATGGATAAGCACATTTAAGAAAAGTTGGGCAAGAGAGGCTGCGGGAGGTGCTTTCTAGGCTGCGAGAGTATTATTTAGGAGCCTTCAAGTGAGGATGACAGAATGCCCTTTTGCACTCCAATGGCAATGGAGGCATATGGGGTAGAAAGGAACCACAGGTGGAGGGCTATAGAAGCTCTCATGGAGACGGGGTACAGGGACTGAGTGTTGCCATCATATCATAAGATATGTGATTTGGGTCATCATTTTCTCTGTGGTCAGTCAGTAAGGAAGTTTTGCCGAGACAGAGGGCAGAGCTATCAAAACCATCTGGGATATGGTTGTGCTCTGCCCCAGATGGCATTAGAAGAGGGATAGGGAAGAAGAAGGGAGAAAGGGAGGGGGAGGGAGATCAGGTGGATATGAAAATGTTTGGATACTCAGTGGGGAAGACAGAGAAATGTGTCTTTGATCAGCAGTGTCCAGGGTGCCTGTGGGCTGCTTGAAGATAGAGACTGGAGTACAAACTCACCTGTAACCCCAAGCCATGTGACTAACAGCCTAGTGGACACCAATTTGAAGCTTTATTGAGCATTTCATTAGTCAGCTTTCTATTACTAGACAAGTGCCTGTTGTGACTGGGGTCAGAGTTTCCTAAGTTTAGTCCCATGATCACTTAGTCCTATTGCCTTTGTTCTTGTAAGTCAGAAAGCAAGACCAGGAATGTTTGGTGGAGAAACTGTTGTCCTAGAGCATCTGAGAAATAGAGAAACAAGAAGTATCACAAAACCCTGTGGGTGGCATGTCCCCAGCCACCTAGCCTCCTTTGACTTGGCTTCACTATTTTCTATTAGTACCAAGCTGAGAAATGCAAAAATGGTTGGTCAATGCTTAAAACATAAACTAAAACAGTAGTTCAGTAGAGGAAACCAAACTAAAACAAAACAACAACAAAATCCAAACAAAACCAATGTCTGCCTTCAAATACTGACATTCAGTTCCTCAGTGTATGATCCTATTTGATACTGAAAACGTGTCTCAAAGGCAGCCAGTTTAGATTACCATCACTATTACCTTCTGGTCTAACCCCTGGTTTCCTTTGCCTGGATTCTCTAGGAGTCTTCCAGCTGGTCTCTGTGAATGCTGTCACCTACCTGCAGAGGATTTGCAACAGAGCAGTCTGGGTGAGTCTTTAAATATGTCTGATAGTGTTGTCCTCTGAACCTGAAGTGGCTTCCTGCCTCATTCAGAATGTAAGCCAAAGTCCTAACAAGGGTCTTGTGGTCTGGGCATGATCCCTCCATTGTTGCCTCTGACTTCATCTGTTACTACCCATCTTGTTCACACCCTGCTGGCTACCCTGGCCCAGTGCTGTTACTCACTCCTGCTGTTCCTGTCTCACCCAGGGCCTTTGCACATTCTTTCGTTGACTGGGTCCCTTTCTTTACAACATCTTTTGATTCATGACCTAACCTCCTTATATTTTTTTTGCCATGTGCTGTCTTGTTTCAATTTCCTGTTTTAACATTCCAGTCCTTGAGATATGTAATTCTGCCTTTAGAATCTTCTGGTGTCCAGACCATTTTCTTATGTCTGCTGTCAGTGCCCACTCCAGCATGAAGTTCCATGAGAGCAAGGGAAGTTCATGTCAGTATTGTCACTATGGCATATAGTGTGGACCAAGCATGCAGGAAACATTTGCTCCACGGATACAACAGATTCATTTAGAGATTTCTTTCTGACTGGACTTGTGATTTCCCCAAGATCAGCTGCCAGCAATTATCTTTATATTCAGATAGTGATTTTGCTTGGTCTGTGTTGGCTAGTGAATGGAATCTGATGTTTGAAATCACAACCTTTGATTCTATGTAGTTCCAGAACATTTATTTACCAAAACGACTATTTAAGAAATGTTAGAGGAGGTTAAGAGCACTGGCTGTTGTTCCAGTGGTCCTGAGTTCAATTCCCAGCAACCACATGGTGGCTGACAACCATTTCAATGAGATTTTATGCCCTCTTCTGACATACAGGCAAAACAGTGTAAATATAATATATAAATCTTTTTTTTTAAAAAGAAATGTTAGTAGAGATGTGATATGGTGTTGCCTACCTTTAATCCCAGTCCTTAGGAGTTGGAGGCAGGAGGATAAGAAGTTTAAGGTCATAGCATAGATGGCCTAGCAAGTTTGAGGCCAGTTTGGGTTATAAGAGACCATGATTAAAAGAAAAGAAAGGAAAAAAAGGGAAAAAGTAATAGATCTGGGCCAGCCTGAGATATATAATGATAGTGTCTCAAAAGAAAAACGAGAACAACTTATATGGGAGGGAGAGGGAGCTGGATTGACATGTGAAGCAAGCTTGTTTCTAACTTATATTTTAAAAAAAAAAGGAAGAGAAAAAAAAGAAACAACTTATATTGGGGAATTACATTTGGTTCAGTTATCTGAACTTCCACTGTGAATGCTAGAATCCACACAGCAGTTTGGCATCTCTTTCATCATTATTATTATGATTATTAATTGGATGCTCTTTCAAAATTTGGACTTTAAGCTTGCAGCTGATGCTTTAGGAGATTATGCTATCCAGGGTGCAGAAATTGCTGGGGCTGACTGTAACTATTCATGGCCAATTAAGGAACAGCATTGGCAAGAAACTGGGGGCAGATGCAGTTGTGCATTGTGGGAGCTCTTGTCGCTGTGGTTCATGTGTTGGGGATTAGCTGGCCAGGCTTCCTTCTGCAGCAGGGACGAGGATTTGCCTACCTGGAGGCACTTTTATAAATGAAAATAATAAACAACCTTGAGGGATTTAACTTTGTATCAAGCGAAAAGGGAGAACAAAGTTGAGAAATCACTTTTATTTGTGAAGCTTTGCTTGAGAGGCCTTCAAAAGGCTGATTTTGTTTAATTTGGTATCAGTTTTCTTTCTTCCCAGGGGATGGAGATGTCTTTTGAAAGAATGTATGCAGAAAATCAGGCTGTAGGAGGCAGACAGGAATTTTGGAATATTTCCAAAGTATAGAATTCCCCAGAGAAGAAGGGTTACAGCACTATAGTCCTGTCACAAAAGGGAGTGTCAATCACAGAATATGCCTGCTGCCTTATTCCTGACACAACTGATCACCAGTTGTGATGGCTTATGTTTTTTAAGTAGAGGTTTTAAAAGGATTTCAGATGGACGGTAAATAACACTCTCTCTCTCTCTCTCTCTCTCTCTCTCTCTCTCTCTCTCTCTCTCTCTCACACACACACACACACACACACACACACACGTGTGCACGCGGGGGGGGTGAGGGAGGGAGAATGATAAAACAGTGGCTCGATACACATTTTCATTTTAGAGTTAAACCAATTCTTAGATGTTTTGAATTTTCCTGAAAATCCTGTGCAGTCCTTGTTTTCAGATGCAGTGCCGAGGGGTGTGGCGCTGCAGAGGATAGTTCAAATGAAATTCAGTCGTGGAGAACAAGGCTGCACATTTGCGGAGCCAGGGGCTCCTTAGTCACATGCCTGATGCTGTCGGAAGGATCCTTAAGTGGATAGCACCTGTTCCAAGTCTCCCTGAAATCCCCCGAAGAGTATTGAGTGTTGAGTTCTGCAATCAAATGACACACCAGGCGTTTCCCCTCACACACCTTGTGTTTGCACCCCTTTCCGTATGTCCCTTTTAAAGATGACAGCTCCCTTTGTGTCCAAAGTGGAAGTCGAAGTATTTCTCTGGTGACCTATTTGTCTGGTGACCTCAGTGATGTGATGCAGTAAATCAGAATCACTGAACTCTGGAAGTCTTTCTTTGTGCGTCTTGCATGACATCACTGGAGTCTGGGAATGAGTCCTCCATGTTCCAACAGATGCCTTTTAGTTACCTCCCAAAGGTAAAAGGGATTTGTTTTTTTCCTTGGTTTTTTGAGACAGGGTTTCTCTGCGTAGCTTTGGAGCCTTTCTTAGAACTTGCCTAATAGACCAGGCTGGCCTTAAACTCAGAGATCCGCCTACCTCTGTCTCCCAAGTGCTGGGATTAAAGACGTGCACCACCATTGCCTGGGTGCTTCCCCTCCACCCCCAATGTCTTCCATGTTTTTGATGAGTGCCTTAAGAAAAAACTGTGACTTTGGGGCTGAATAGTGACTCAGTGGAAAGAGCTCACACCATTCTTTCAGAGAATCCCCGTGTAGTTCAAAGTGAGCAACCACCTTGGGTGGGTCACAAGGGCCTGTAATTCTCCTTCCAAGGGATTCAGTGTCCTTTCTGGCCTCTGCAGGCACTTCAACACATGCATAAGCCTGCTTAGAGACCCACACATGCATGGGTAATTAGAAATGAAACAAAATAAAATCTTGTAGAAAGTCTGGATCTGCACTATTTCTAAATTCACAATGGTCACTTTGGCTGATACAGGTATAAAGAGTCTTTCCCTCTTATCCCCTGTTGTTATCTGGTGTTTGTGGTTATCTCTTCCTGAGATTGGGCAGAGAAGAGGATAAAGATAGCACGCTCAGAACCTCAGTCATATTTGTATTCAGTACCCATCTTACTTGTTCCTTTTTCCTCTGAATTGTCCTTTCCTCCCTTGAACCACGTACTTTCCCCATTCAGTATTCATTGTTCATCTCTGAGCTGCATACAAGGCAGTAAGCAAGGGCCTTTTTCAGTATGGAGTCAGCACCAAATGGGAGGTATGTGTCATAGAAAGACATTAATGCCAGGTGAATTACATATCGGGGTGGGTCTTGCGTTGCAGTCTGAAGAGTCCCAGTTAAAGCTTTGGGGAGACGATTCTCAGCGAGTACATGAAGAATGAATAAAGTTAGTTGTTTGAATCCTGCCCCTGTTCAGATTTGCATGTGACTTAAGAGTATAAGGTAATCCACACTGTAGAGATCAAATTTTATGTTGGGGTTGTATTTCTGAACTTATTACAAATTTTGAGCACCTGAAATTGAAGTCAAAATTTTGTGGGGTGTTTCTGTTTACCAGCTTATATGGTGCCACCTTGTGGTCACTGAACATGTGGGGGTTTAGTGTTTCCTAGTCCCAGCCAGCAGGAAAACAGCAATGGTTGAAGAACCCTGTTGAGGGGACCTCTGCTGACTCAAAGGAGTGTGGAACGGTGATTTCGGGTTCACATCACATGTGACCAACCTCCGGAGAATGTGAGAGCAGAAGGCCCAGGCCCTTTTGAAGGAACTGAAGGTAGCTTCAGATAGTTGCAGTTTCATAGTTAGTACACATGAGGTAGGAGTCCAGGAGAGACGGGATGAAGTGCTTGAGGACTCTGTGCCAGGTCGGCAAAGACAGATGAGAATATCAAACTTTTAGGATTTATTTATTTGAGAATACTGCACTGTCTGTGGATTTTATTTATTTATTTTTATTTTTGTCATTCACCTTTAATTTCTATCGTATGTGTTTGTGAGCATAAAGTTTTGTGATATCATGGTACTTGTGGGGATGATTTCTGTTGTTTTTGTTTTGAAGGGCCTGTTAACCCATCTTGGAAAAGAAAAGAAAATACATAGTGTATCCAGGGAAGAAGTTGGATAGGAGTTCAGCCTAGACTTGGGCTGTAAGGCTGCATGGTAATTTGCTTGGGGTTCGACCTTGGAGGTCTGTGGTAAAACCAGTTGTGTGAAATACAGGTTAGACAAAGTTCAGCCAATTTCTTTATCTTGGGACTTTGAGAGCCCTGAAAGTGCTGATGCATTTAAAGTGTGCAGGATAATACTACTCCGAACTTCAGTTCTAGAAATAGTCCTTACAGGTGGGCTGAATGCATCCTCAGCAATGTGATCCATTATGTATTGCCATAGTAAGCTGCATAACAAGCACCCACGAAACGTCAGGGGAAGGCAATAAAGTAAGCATCTGTGGGGAGTCAGCTGGAGAGCTGGCTCAGTGTTGAAGAGCACATACTTACTGCTCTGGCAGAAGACTAGAGTTCGGCTTCTGGCACTGGTATTCGGCAGCTCACAACCACCCATATCACAACCACCATATCCCTAGCCCAGCGCATCTCATCCCACAGGCACTCACATGCACATATCCATATAGACATATACGTGCACACACATAGTTAAAAATAAAAATCATTATAAATTTTAAAAAATATCCGGGCATGATGGTGCATGCCTTTAGTTCTAGCACTCGGGAGGCAGAGGCAGGTGATCCCTGAGTTTGAGACCAGCCTGGTCTACAGAGCAAGTTCCAGGACAGCCAGGGCAATGCAGAGAAACCCTGCTTCAAAAAAAAACTAAAAGCCTAGTTGGACTTACTTGTTTTATTTTGAGTATGAGTATTTTGCTGCTATGTATGTTATCTGCATGTTGGGCATGTGCCTGCTGATACCCATGAGAGTCAGAAGATGGGGTTGAATCTCCTTGAACTAGATTCCAGTAGTAGCTGGAACTAGGTTCCAGTAGTAGCTACATTGTGAGCCACCATGTAGGTGCTGGGAACCAAACCCTAAAGGTCCTCTGAAAGAACAATAAATGCTCTTAACTGCTGAACATCTCTTCTGCCCTGAAAATATTTTTTAAAAATGTTTTTAAATGTCCCCACCTTAAATATTAGAGGTTTACCTGTGCTTCCTCTGGGCTTAGCTGACTTCAGGTGACAGCTCTGTTTGTGGCCCATTGATTAGATATGCAACTCTCTGACCTCGGCTGGGCTGACCTATGTGCCCTGTGACTTGGCTGCCTGTTGGTGATGTAGAATGGTTTTAGCTAGTAAGACTGGGATGACTTGTTTATGCAGCGTGTGCCCTTCATCCTTGATCATACTAGATCTAGCGTGTTTGCTTAGGTATAATACAGGAGGAAGAACAGAGGGGAACAAACTTGCTGTGTGAGGACTTCCAAAACCTTGGCTTGAATCTTGTTTGCTAATATCCTGTTGTTCAAAGGCAGATGTGGCCTGTGACAAGAAAAAGGCCCTTGAAGGTTACATGGCAGAGGACTTGGGTATAGAAAAGAAGAGTTTAGTTTGTTCCATCGCCAGATCACCCTAGTGTGAGACCTGCTGGATGAGGTCACAGTCAACTGAGTGAGGAATGAGGTCAGACTTTTTTTTTCTGCTATGACCACAGATGGTACTTTTAATTCTGGTAAGCAGCCTCACAAATAGACCATGTCTGGTCCATGTCAAGGAAGAATCAGTTTATCTGGTTCTGTAAAGGGTTTTTGTTGTCTTTGTGTGGGGTGTGGGATCACCCCAGTCAGGGCTGAAGGGATTGTGGATACCATTTTGTTATGGTTGCATCATGTCAGAAGGAAATGAGAAGACAGAGAAGATAATTGGCCATTGTAATGCCAATCAGCTCCAGGCAAAGCTGGCTTACCCTCAGATCCCCTCTCAAGCCATTTGGGCTCTAATGACCTCAGAGAAATTTCTTGGAGGTTGGAAGGACTAAAATGTGTTTGCAGTCCATATGAAATTGCAAATCACATTCCCTCTGTAGGGACCTTAATGTAAAGGACTTAAAGTAGGACAATTAGAGTAGACATGCTGTGTTTGTTTCTGCAAAGCAAAGCTTGCAGAAGGGTGGCTGCCCTTCTTTGGGAATCTAGTTTGTTTTCCCGTTTTTCTCTCCTATCCTTTCCTGTCCCCGCCCTTCTTAAATATCTGCTGCATGACTAGTCAGCATAGGACTTCTGAGAAGAATCTGTCTTCTAGCTCCTACTTTGTCAAATGAAACTGAAAATGTACATCTAGCCTTCTGTCGCTAATTTAGCTGACAGTTGAGAGGAACAATTTGAGCTGAATAAGTAAAATTTGAGGAATGAGATTCTATCTAACTGTTAGAGGTATTTTATTGTGGGGGAACAATCAAGGGCTTTGTCTCAAGAGGCTTTGAGTCTTCTGCCTGCCTCCCTCAAGCAGCTTGGGAATTACTGTTTGGTCCTGAGGTGGAGTCTCTTCACTGGACCACAGCTACTATAGCACATCTCTAGTCGCTAAGATTCTTAAGGTTAATTTAGCGTTGAATTTCCCACAGATCTTTCCAGTGCCCTTCGTTTCTTTGAAATCCTGTTATGTAACCCGGGTGCTAACTGTGCATCATTGCACCATTTCTTAGACTCCTGAAAGGGCCCAGATTTCTGTTTTATGACCGGCCAGAGGTCTTGCCAGGTTAAGTGGCCTGCTCCAGGTTACTCATGCAATATCTGATCGAGAAATCCTCCCCTGGGGCCCACCAGCCTCACCGAGAGCCAGACTTTTAAACTAGGTATTTGAACAACTTAAACGGCAGTAGGGGAAACCTCCTGGAAATATCTGCAGCAAAGTTGTAGGTGTTGTTTTGGTAGAAACATTTCCTCTGTTGCCATAAAAATCTTCCCCCAAATGGCTTTGTGAGAGCAAAGCTGTTCGGGCTCTGCTGGTGTTTGTGAAGGGAGCCGTATGGCTCAGCCACAACACAAATGATTTGTTTTGCTGGCCGTGTTGGCAAAGTGATTTGATTCTGGATTCCCCAGAGAGGAAAAAATATCTAAACACATAAGTTTCTTCATAATTAGATGTTTAAAGAAGAGCCAAGAGGAAGAATTGAAAACGGAAGCCCAGGTACATTTTTCATTCTGTGACTGCTACTGGCATGAATGTGTGTGTGTGCAGGGGTAGAGTTCACTCCTCCCTCATTGTGCATTCAACTCTCCGTTCTTCATCAGGAATGAATAGGAAAATCAGCTACAGCCCCTCAAGCAAAGTGATGTTTGAATAGGTGCTCATCCTTTGTTTTGGAGAATAGAGAAAAGCCAGCTGCTGCTGTGTCCTGTCTGGATAAAAGCAATGCCTCATTTTCTGTTGGAGCCATGATTTTTCAGGTTAGCTAAAGATGCTGATAAGCAGTCATCTCTGGATGTGTGAGGTCAAGGGTTAATTCCTAACTTATTCTAAGAACCCAAGTTTCTGTGATGAATTAGGGTTGACGTTGGTTGTTCTTAATACCCAAGTATGAAGTAACAGTTGCTTGAAAACGATAGATGTTCATGGTCAGGAAATTTTTAGTGAAAGCACACCATGATTTATAGGATGGTCTATAGCCCAGCTCTCCATCCTCTGTCTTGCCTACTTGAATGCAGATTCCATTTCTTCTTTGTTGCACTGGCTCCTTGGGCCAGTTTTCTTTAGCTGTTAGGCTATTTATCCTGTGACCATTTTAAGGAAATAGCGTCTGAAAACCTAGTGTAGTGAGTATTAATATGGAGGAGTTCATCAGTGGGAAGAGAAAGTATTTGTGAGTCACTCATTGCTGTGGGAAAATACAGCCTATTATCAAATCTATAGATGAACCCCATGGTTCTTGTGGCCTTGTTTGGATCATGGACCACATCTAAGGTCAGTTGTGGGTCGATAGATGCTTCTGCTAATTTGGGTCGGGCATCGGATGTAGTTTGACTGAGTGCTGGCTGTTCTGGGATGAGGTGATTTTTCTCCACGCAGTTTTTCCTTGTTCAGGAGGCCAGTCTAGGCTTTCATGGTGATTGCATGTCTGAGAAAAAGGTCAAGCCTCAGAATGAACATAACCTAACTTTTGCTGGAATCCACATTAGAGTTCCAGATTCTCTAGGACCAAACAGGACAATGTGAGTCTTAAAGCATTTTAAACCCCTTAGCAGCACATACTAGGAATGAAGACTTTGTCCATAGGATGACTTCTTTTGTCTTACTCTGCCAAATTGTTTCATTTGTACATATGGTATAATGTCAGAATATGCTTATAAAATTTTTGCAGTTATGATAGGCAACAGGAAGACTTTTTTGTAGATTTTTTTCTTGTGTCTTCAGTCATCTATGAAGTCATATTAAGGGTACCTGTGGCCATTACTCAGAAAGCTAATACTAGCAATGGCATTAACTGTGTGCTGTATGTAGTTCTCAATTGCCCCAAGAGGATGCTGCATTTATAATGCCAATCTTAGATGATGAAATTAAGGTTGTGATATGCAAATGTTCAAGAGGTTTGCATTCAGGAAACAGGTCTTGTATCCTGTCTCACCCTCATGCTGAAGAACTTCTTTGGGTATGAGTACAGGTCATATAAATCATTCAGGGAATAAAACGTCAGTTTGACAGACTTGAGAGTAGAAGGAAGCAGTAGTTTAGACTTTTGAAATTAACTTTGGACTTCTTGCACATAAATTGCCCTGACAATTTACAGAGCTGTTCCTTGCAGGTACATGTGACATTCAAAAGCAATCATATTATCTTGTCTTTAAGGGATTACTGGGCTCTAGGCATCTTGAAGGTTACAGTCGCATTCAGCATTAATTTTAGTGTTAACCATTGTTCTTCATGTTAACCTCAGGGTCTGCTTTCTTTTTTGTTTTCAGGGGGCCCTTGTTGAGTTCTAGGGAGCTAATAACTAATGGGACTAAGTGATCAAGTTGCGTATGGAGTAGGATTGACCCACAGTGAGTGGACATGGCTTTGGTTGAACCTCTCAGGTCCCTGGTCCATGTCACCACACAGTGCTGCCCTTCTGTCCTTCATTATTTTAGTCAAAATGCCCCTTAAATGTAGTGGGGTTAACAAGCCACAAAGCATTAATCTGAAGTGATTTTCTCCTTGTATTTTATGATTCATTTTAGCTGGTTATGCTAGGGTATATGCATAAATAGAGGAATTCCTTAGAGATTAACAATAAAGAAAAATCACATGAAGAAAATTATAAAAGAGGAAATAGGGACTTGAGTCTTACATTCAAACTTAATTTTAAAAATCCTTCATGCAACGTGGCTTTAATTTAAATTTGCTATGCTAAAGTTCACAGAAACAGTATCCATTGCTTTGACAAAATACCTGAGAGTAATAAAGTTAAAGAAGAGAAGGCTTGTTTTAGCTTATGGTTTGGGCCCAGAGCTAGTTGGTCTCTTCGGATGTGAGGAGTGCTAGAGTATCATGTGTGGTGAAGACGCTGCTCATATAGTAGTGAGTGACAAGGCAGCTGATGGATGGAGGAAGAGTGTAGGCATAATATTCTGTCCGTCTAGCCAGCTTCCATTTATTAAAACAAATACTTTATTAATAACTTATGCTTGTTACTAACTAGCTCTTAAAATGTAAATTAACCCATATTTCTTATCTAAGTTCTACCACATGACTTGGTACCTTTCTTTAACACAGCATGTTTATCTTGCTTTTCCCTGTACCTCCTGGCAACTGCTCTCTTCTTTATCCAAGAGAACTCTCTCCCTGTCTGTAAGTCTTGCCTAACCTCTTTGTGCTGAGCTATTGGCTATTTAACTCTCTATTAGACCAGTGAGAGCACCACTCTTCACAGTGAACAAAAAGATTGTTCCACAACAGGAGAAAATACAGAAATGGGAAGAGAGCCTAGTAAAGTCAGAGACAAGATATGTTTTCAAGGGCAAACCTCCACTGATTTATTCTTCCAACAAGGCTCTACCTTGTATGAATAGCCTATGCAGTATGAACTCATTGATGGAAATCCATTGATATGGTTAACAACCTCAGGTTCTAGTCACCTCTTAATTGCACCAATAGTTGGAGAACAAGCCTTGAACACAAGAGCCTTAGGGGCATATTTTGTATGGAATCCACAAACATGTCAAGTGGGTAAGGAATGGCGGGTCTCCTTCCCTTTCTTGGTGCTGGAGTTTGAAAATAGAGCCTGCTTTTGGGACCCTATTGGATTGCTTGGTCCAACCTTTTTATGAGGGCATGTGTCTAGTCTTAATATAAATTGACATGCCAAGTTTGGTTGATACCTCTGGGAAGCCTGATGAGAAAGGAGGAGTGGTTTTGGAGGAGAGGGGCTGTTGGGAGGCAGGGCTGGGAGGAGACAGGGAGGGGAAGCCATAGTTGAGCTGTAATATATGAGACAAGAATAATTTAAAAACTAAGAAAGTAGGGCCTCAAACATGATTGTGAAGCTCCTGCCACAGAGCCTCATCCCCAACCTGTAGCAATTTTGAATCTTAGTAAGGGAGGGGATAGAATTATACTATGGAATTCAGAATAGTACTTTGTCTTACTTCTTCCTGGATAGAGGGTTGTCATGCTTTTTATTTGTCTGATTATTTTATTAAACGAAAGAGAAAATGGATTTCTTTGCATGTGCACTAGAGCCATGGAGAAGTAAGTCCCTTATGCTTGTGTTCTGATTCATCGACAGGAGGCTGTTAGGTGGTAATTACTCTCTAGGTGTATTTATAATGCTAGTAATTTTATTGGTAATATTCATTCCCATTGAATTCCTGTTACATGACATATGTCTTCATAATAAATCTCTAGAGTAGCTATCTTTATCTCTAGTGAGACAGACAACGCAAGTCACAAAGCTGCCATCTCAATCATACCCTATAGGGATCCTTAAAGTACTTTCCATGTGACAGCCATTCGCAGTAAATTTTAATTCTCTTGATAGTCAATGTTTCTCATTGCTTATTTATTTAAGCAATGTATTTAAATAGGAAGCCTTGCATCACTGTGCTAAAAAAAAATGAAAGCAAGCCATGCTATTCAGTGTTATGTGGATGCTGCTGGGTGTCAAAACCCAGAGCTGGGATGAAGGGAGAGGGGAAGAGAGGGAAAGCGATAAGGGGTCTTGAAACTATTTGGTATCAGAACAAAGTGTTTGGTCCAACTTCCTGGAAAGGGTTTCTGGGCTTTCCACACTGAATCTGTAAACCGCTTAACATTGCTTTGCGGTTCATCAGTGGTAGTGACTCTCATATTTCAGAAATAGCTTGTCTAAAACATGAAGATATATTGTCTTCAGAATTGCCTTAGGGACAGTAAACCTGAGGGTTGTTGAGGGCATACAGATCTGTGTCTTTAGTCAGCCAGGGCAGGTAAGATGTTACATGAATTATCAGCCTTAAAGCCACACATGGCTTCGTAGCTGCCTTGGCAAACACTTCTGGGTCTGCTTGTGGAGAACTGTAGGTATATTTTCCTTAAATTACATCTGAGAAGGTGTGGGCACTCTTTAATGTTAAGCCAGACTACTTTGACTGTAGTTTTATGCCAATCCTGCTTGATCAGCAGCACATAACTGCTAGGTGACACATTAGAGCACGTTCAGACACAAGCCAGACACACTGGGAATAGCACCTCATTGGTTCAAAGTCAATAGTCTCTGCATATATGGTAGCTGTGGTTAACATGCAATTATTCTAAAACTGGCTATGCTGAAAAGGGAAACTGTCTTTTCATTTGACAATTTAAGGCAAACATGTTTTCATGACATGGGAAGGAGTTTCCTATTAGTGTCTAGGTTTCACTAAGAACAATTTGTGGGAATAATTAGACTCATGCATGTGAATAGTGGATTAATCCTCATTTGAAGGTCTTACTGATTGATCGCATAATTTCCCTTTATTGTGTATGTGTGTGTGTATAATTCTTTTTTTTGTAACAGGGTTTCATGTATCCAATGCGTTCCTTAAAACATACTATGTAGTCAAAGATGACCTTGAACTTCTGATCTCATTTCTAGATCCAGTGCTACCTCACCTGATTTATACATCAATAGATGTTGGAACAAGGGCTTTGTATATGCTAATCAAGCGGTCTACCAACTAAGCTGTATCCCCAACCCCTTATGTTTTTATGGAATCCTTTATATTTTGCAGATCCTCCAATTTCTGTGATTAATGTCAGATAGACTATAACTAAACTCCAAAGGGATTTGATGTCTTTGGCCTCCTCGGGCACCTGAGCTCACATATACATACTTACACACAGACACATGTTCATCTACATAATTTAAAAAAACAATAAAAATAGAAACCATTTATTTCATCTCCTAGAAGTCAGAAAACAGAATTATTGTTATGAGTTAATGACAAATTTCTTTTAACACTTATTTTTATTTATATAAATGTATATGTGCATATCTGCACATATGTGTGTGCCAGACAACTTGAGGGAGTTGATTCTTTCTATGCATCATATAGGTTCCAGGGATTGAGTTCCAGTCATTGGTGAGATGCTTGCAGGCCTGGTGGCAAATACCCTAGCCATTTGTCACTCCAGAATGATTGCTTATAATAACGTTTTGCTAATTGAAAAAAATAGTGCTGTAGTCTGTTTTCAAGACCATGATGGAGATGACTTCTGTTTTTTTCTCCTTTATCTATGTGGGAAGGAAAGCTAGGAGGTTTTCAGTATAGAGGAGCTGTGTGAATGACAGCTTGCTTTCACTCTTTAGGTATTGATGATTAGAGTATACTAGGAAATCAGATTCATTCTCTTGGGAAATGATTATTGTGGCAACTTGAAATAGCATGAAAAAAACTTTCAGTAGTGGCCAGTCTTCAGATGGTTTGCCGGAGAGAGTGATCTCTGAGAACTGAGTGCGAGCAACAGGACAGGTCTATGCTAGTAAGTGTTTAAACACTTGAGTCAGAAAGACAGCTGTCATCTTCCTATTATACACTGTGTGCCAGGCCATGGATATACATTAATGGTAATATTAATTTTTCCTGAGATATGCCTTAGTGGCTTGGCATGATGAGGGAGTCTATAATCTTAGCATTCAGAAGGCAGAAGCAGGAAATAATAATAAATTCCAGGGAAGCTTGGTATACAAAGTAAGAATCTGTCTTTTAAAAAAATGCTGGGCAGTGGTGGCCCACACCTTTAACCCCAGCCTCAGGAGCCAGAGGCAGCAGATCTCTATGAGTTCGAGGCTAGCCTGGTCTACAGAGCAAGTTCCAGGACAGGCTCCAAAGCTATACAGAAAAACCCTGTCTTGAAACCTCCCCCACAAAATTTTTATTTGAAATATCTTAAATTTTTAGGTAGATTGCTATTGGCGATTTATAATAAGGTAAATTTTGCAATCAATCCAAAGTCATATAAACTAGTAGTACTCTAGCAGCTAGAGTTTGAAGCTGGGCCTAATTGATTTAAGCTCAAGTTCTTTCTCTAGATCCCTGTATTTGCTTATGATTGTATTCTGTGTTTATCAGTTATCTTAAATGGTCCATGCTTTGACCAAGAGTTGTAGTTTTGCACGGAAGTCAGGTTGAGTGGTAGACTCAAGGTTGAGACATTGGCTCACATGCTTGGACTTGCCAGAGAGGCGGTGGTGGAAGAATACACTGTTGAATATCTGTTGCTCAGATTGCAGTTTCTGGCCCGTTATCTGCATCCTCTAAGAGATTATTAGAAATGCAGGGCTTCAGACCCCACCAGAAGCTCCTGAGTCATAGTCCACTCCCTTGTTTTTACAATGTCCTCCAATGATTATTGTGCAGCTTGCAGATGAAGATGTTCTTGTTTAGAATACTGTGATTTTTAAGGTACCACCATGAATACCTGTGTAGTTGAACTGATTCATGGATGTAGTGTGCTATAACATAGTACTGAGTGGCAGTGGATTGTCCTAATTTAGAGAGTGCTTACTGTAAACTAGACTGTGTATTTTTGATAGGATTTTTTAGTATTCTTTTTAGTGATATGTTAAAGCAGATATTTTTGTCTCTGTTGTAGAAATGAGAACATTGAAAAGAAGAAGGAACCTATCTGTTGAAAGTTAAATCTCTTTGATTCTAACCAAGGTTGGTCTGATTCTAATTCAGTGCTCATAACTTAAACATTGGTGCTATGGGCTTATCTTTAAGCTATAAATGATTGATTGCCAGTGTGTAGCAGATGATAGCAAAATTTTATTTCCAGCACAAAGCATTGCCATTCCAAAAGTCATGCTCTGAGATTTTAGTGATTCAAATGAAGAAATAAAAATCAACTCCAATCTTGTGAATAGCACCCAGCATTGCTTGTGTTGAGCACTGCAAGCTTTTCTTGAAGTGCAGTACAGTGTTTAGGTGGGAGCTGGAGAGCTGGTGCAGAGGGTAAGAATACTTGCTGATCTTACGAGTCCCTGATTTCAGTTCCCAGCACTCCTGTCAGGTGACTTACAACTGCCTATATTATAACTCCAGCTCCAGGGGAATCTGACACCCTTTTCTGGCCTCCACGGGCCCCTGCACACACAGATACACACATAAATAAAGATGAAAACAAATCTGTTAAAAATAGCTATGTAACCTTTAATCCCAGCCCTCAGGAGGCAGAGGCAGGTGGATCTCCAAGTTTGTGGCCAGGCTGGTCGATGGAGTGTGTTCCAGCCAGGGCTATACAGAGAAATGTTGTTTTGAAACTCTTCCTGTCCCCAAAAGCCCTAGGTAAGAGAATTAAGGAAGAATTTTTGTCATTTCATGGTCTGTGTTCTTTAAAGCTAATCGTTTTCCTCCCTTTTCTGAGAATTATTAGGAAAAGCGAATTCAGTAATGATATTATTGGTAGAATTTAGTAACACCACTCTCTAATGATGCAATGAGATATTTAGGTCATTGAGCATGAAGAATTAGAGTGACACTGATGGTAATATCGTCTCAGATGATACTGATATGCTTGATTATTCTTTGGTATGCTTGATTTTCCTTCTGTAAAATAGTTTTGTTTCATGGTCATTAGGTAGATGGCCCAGGTAGACCAGTTGGCTATGCTTATTATACTGGTTTTGCCATGCTGTACAATAATGTTCTCAGATAATTTATCCTTTCTTTCCAGTCCCACTGAGTTGATTTTGAGTGTACTGGATGCAATTTTTACAGTTGATCCTTGCAAAGTTGAAAGGATCAATGGCACTATTAAGTAATAGTTTTGTTTTTAAACTATAGACAGCTGGGAGTTAGGAAGAATAATGTGATTATTACTTTTTCAATGTTTTTGTGTTTGAGATGAGAGGAAAAAGAAGTAGAGGAAGCAGCAATGCGATTGCATCTGCATTTTGAAATGTTTTATTTATTATGTTACAATAAATAAATATCCTTGTGCTTTCTTACATTTCCTGGTAGTAAGAATAATGGAAACCAAATTAGATGTACTATTTAGAGCTACCAGGGCCAAACATGCTATGTGCATATATTCAAGAGAACTGGACAGCATAGTATTTACACTAGAAACAAAGCCTCATTTGTGTCACAGGCCTATAGTGTTTATAATGACCCTAGTGTACCTTGTGGAAGTGAAATATCAAGGAAATTAAACCCTTCAAATGAATTCACTATTTAAAAGCCTAAAAGATGTATTGTCCCTAGAGAAAAAAATTAATCTACTCTTACTTTGCACACCATTCTATAAATTGCTGTTGTTTGTGTATCTTGTCTGACACATCGTCCTTTACGGTGTTGTACTGTCAGTGGTCACAGGTAGCATGAGAGGGCCTGAGGAAGCCTGATTTGAACTGTTTGCCGATTCTTTTGGTGGGATTATCCCTGCCACAGTCAGTTTTAAGTTACTAGTTTACGAGTTTGATATCACCAAACCTGGAGCTGGGAGAGCTGCAGAAAATTATCCTTTGTAGGCTGTGCCAGCCGCTAAGCATCAGAAAGCAGAAGTAAGTGGGTACCAGAGGGAGGCACAACGAAGACAATCAGGAATGGAGGAGTGAGCATGGCCTTTGGCCTGCACCTCCAACACTTCAGAAGCTGGAAGAGGTTAGAAGCTGCAGGTCACCCTTAGCTACATTGGAATTTGACCCTAGCTCATGTAGGAAACAAATGAACTCGGGGGACATGGAGACTTTTGTGAAGAGATTCTGAACGATAGTATCTAGTTTCTTTCTGAAACTGTGAAGATGAAGGTAAGCGGGGTAAAAACCTTAACTATGTGAAGGAAGTGCCTTATGTCCTACTATTAAACCTCTGTGGAATATCTGCCCAATTAGGTGATACTTGGAGAAATCTCTCAGCTAGTGTAGTGTCACATTCCCGGGAGGCAAGGGAGGCCAATCTCTGTGAGTTCAAGACCAGTCTGGCCTACAGAGTGAGTTTCAGGACAGCTAGGGCTTTCCACAAAGAAGCCCTGTTTAGAAAAAAAAAATCATTGTCTTATAGAATCCCAATAGTAGAGGTTTTGCAAGGTGAAGGGCAAGGCACAGAGTCCTTGGGTGTAAGAGAAAGGTTGATGCCCGGGTAAATAAAGCTGGCTCCCACTTGGATGCTGTTTTGCAATTATCCAGTAGCCGCTTACTATTTCTGTTTTTCCTGTAATTTTTTTTCAGGATTTTTTGTGGTAGTAAACTATTATAAATGTGAACAGCAATATGAAATCCTTCATTTATAGAATTTATTAGCTTTAGAGAGTATTTATTGATGTCAAGATTTGAGATGAAGGTCATTCTCCTCTCCACTCTGCTCCCACACTTCCTATTCTCCAATCGCTTGATCATGTTCCTCATTTTTCATTTTGGCTAGATGGATAGTGCTTTTATTATGCTCAGAATACCATAGATCTTAGGCTTAAGGTTCATATTTAAATACATTATGTTGCAAAGACAAGAACAAAAGAAAATACAAACAAAGAGAGCAAAGGAATTCAGCAATAGAGTGAAGAACCCCATGGCTGCTGGAAACTCGGAGGAAGGGGTAACTCACTTATTAGATGGGAACGGTGACCTGGTCTAAGCAGAGAGAGATAGGAGCAGATGCAGCCCAAAACACAGTTCAGGGGAGGGGGGAATTGTTACTTCTGAGGCCTGAAACTCATGTGATTGTACGAGGAATTTTAACACTGTCCTGGCCTGTATCCAGTCTAATAGGACTCAGCTGTATTCTCATAATAAAGAGTGACTGTGTGTGACCTCTGCTTTATTCAGCTGGGTGCCCTCAGACAGCAGGCTGTTGTACTGTGGTGTGTGCCTTACCTACATCCCAAGCTTTGAACTGTGTGTTTTTCTCTTTTGCTTCTTGTGTGTCCTTGTGAGGAAAGTGGTTTTAATTCTACTTTACAGATTAGAAACAATAACTAAGATTCTGGAAAATTAGGCTGCTGGCTCAACATCTTATATCCTCCCTAATAATTTCTTTTCAATTTTGTATTTAAATCTTATATGTTAAAGTATCTATGAATTATATATAATTTAATTTTATAAACTTCATTATAAATATCCTTGCAGATAAATGAATACATCATACACCAATATTAACTAGACCACAAGTCGAATTTATGTATAGTTAAAATAGGCATTCGGAAAGGGAGTTTGGAGCTTCACATTAAAATTTTATACTTTTAATATCAAAATCAACCCCCCCAAAAAAATCCATGGCAGACTTAGAACTAGAAAACCAATTAGCTCTAGATCCTCTTTCATGACTTTGAGTTACCTACATTCAGTCCTTCCTTATCCCCTAATGTTCAGCGTTTCTTGCTCTTTTTTCTTCCTTAAACATTCTTGTTTTTTCCGAGGCAGGGTTTCTCTGTGGCCTTAGAGGCTGTCCTGGAACTAGCTCTTGTTCCAGGCTGGCCTGGAACTCACAGAGATCCGCCTGCCTCTGCCTCCCGAGTGCTGGGATTAAAGGTGTGCGCCACCACTGCCAAGCCAGCATTTTTTAAATCAAGTACTATTTTCAATATCTGGCAGTATTCTTTAAATAGAACAGTTTATTCTATTCATTATAAACTATATTTGTGAATTAATGATATAATATTTACCTCAGAAAATAAAAAAGACAGGTTTTAAGTTAATTTTAAAATAAAATTTATTATTAAGAATTTTGCAATTAAAAAATAGCTCACACAAAAATTAGCCATACCTAAGTCTGTATATATCACTGAACTGCATCATTAGGATATTGAAATGGTGGTGCTTCACATTGGATTTTTCATTTTTGGTGGTGCATTGGTGTATAAAAATACATTTCGATAGTTAAGTTTATAACATATACTCTGGCTAGAAATTTAGAAGTGTACAACTGGCTTTAGAAAGTTTCCATCTTTAATTTTTATACTTATTCATTTAATTCTATGTGTGAGTGTTTTGCTTGTGTGTACGTATGTTTGTCATATGTGTGCCTAGTATCCTAGCAGGTCAGAAGAGGCCGTCAGAGTCCTGGAACTGGAGTTAGAGGTAGTTGTGAACTAACCATATAGGTGCTAGGAGCTGAGCCTGCGTCCTCTCCGCAAGTGTCTTCTCTTAACTGCTGAGCCGTTTCTCCAGCCCCTGTATTTATGATGATGATGATGGTGATGGTGATGAGGATGAGGAAAGGAATGGTGCTAGGGTTGGAACCCAGGACTTGTGCCTTTTAAGCATATTCTCTAGTGTGCAACCCCACCCTTAGCCCCTGAGATTTCTGTGTTTCAGGGAAAGTGATTGGGGAGAACCTCCTGGGCAGAGGAACGCTGTGTTCTTAGGTGGGTGAAGTGGGGATACAGTGTTGACTGCACTGTCACCCATGTTCTGGGGTCTACCCAAACGCATATCCTCTTTCCATGAGATCAGTAGCTGTGTGGGGGGTAAGTTGTAAGAGGACTGCAGGACTCTGAGATTTGAGAGCAATGAAGTGCTTGTGGTGGGAGTCAGGTCTGACAAGTGGCCTTTTGGAGGTGCTGTGACTCAGCATCTTCGCTTTGAGTCCACCAGCGTGGGAGTGGTCGGCATGTGCACATACAGATGCAAGCAGTATTGTGCTTGGATGGACATTTAACCATCCGTGTTTGAGGATAGCAGGTTATCGTAATTCAACTTCGTCCCCACTGTGGCAACTACAGAGTTTCAAAACAGATACACAAATTCTTGTGGGTGGATGCCATGTTACCTTTCAACTTTGCCATTATAAAGTTGTTGGTAGCTGCAATGGTTACTATTTAGTATCAGTTTGACAGGATCTGGAATCACCTAGGAATAAGCCTCCAGCTGTGCCTGTGGTTGAGCTGGAAAGGCCCACCCTTGCATGGCTGGTGCCATTCCCTGGGTTTGGGTCTTGAAAGCATAAAAGGAGGAAGCTAACTGGACATCACCATTCATTGCTCTGTTCTTCATGACTGTGGACACAATGTGACTAGCTACCTCAAGCTGCTGTCACATGACGTCCTTGCCATGATTCACTCTCAAACTGTGAGTAAAACAATCCCTTAAACTGTTTTTGTCAGCCTTTTTGTCAAGTCATTTGGCAGGTTGCTCAGGCAATAGTCATCGAACATCTGTACAGGATGCTTTCCTTGGGGTGGGGACACTCAGGCTTTGAAGTATTGAAAATGTGGGAATTGACCATACTATTGTTTCAGAGATATTATTGCAAATTGAGACAAATGGGGGACCTAGTTCAGTGACTTTTCTAAGTGATTTGGAACTTATCTCAGTGTGAACTTGGTGAACTGAAAGCTAGTAAATAGAATCTAGAGTTATCAGCATTTTTCCAAATTGGCATTGTAAAAATAGAGTTCTCCCTGGATATTCTCAAATAAAGAGGCCTGTGACTGAGTATGTCTGGGGAATGAAGCATACAACTCCCCATCTAATGTATTCATCAGTAATATGCAGTTATCACACACTAGAAATATTGCAATGTAGAAATCCACTTATGTTTGTATAGGTTGATTATCCTAAAATTTTACCTAGATTATTATTGCATATTTTGTATTATTTGGCACACAGCTGGGGAATACTGAAATTGTTTTTGTAAAGTTAGCCCTTGTAGATGGGCACATCTGGGCACTTGTGTGTGTGTGTGTGTGTGTGTGTGTGTGTGTGTGTGTGTGTGAACATGTTAATCTGACATAGAATTGTAGTCCTAATGAGATTTACTTATAGGGTAAAAGCCTCAACAGTCCACCATTCCTGCAGGGGAGTTAATGCTAGAACTCCTTTGAGACCTGAGCTCACATTTATTTCTCTTCATATCTGCATTACTAGAAACTTATGAGCTTAGAAGTTTCCTGTCCTTACCTATACTCCCAGGGCACTAATGGAGAAAATGGATGGGAGGGTGGCAGGAGTGTAGGGAGAGATTCTGAACAGTTTCTGGAGAGGTGGCCCCATCGCCTCACTTCTTGAACTACAGCCTCTTTCCTTAAGGGCTAGATGTTGAGTTCTGTGTGGTTAAAACAGTTAGCTTTTCTTCCTTCCTTCCTTCCTTCCTTCCTTCCTTCCTTCCTTCCTTCCTTCCTTCCTTCCTTCCTTCCTTCCTTTCTTTCTTTCTTTCTTTCTTTCTTTCAGAAAGCAGATGTAATTTTCAAATTTCCTCCTGTAATGGACTCCAGTTTCTCTCTAAGAGGCACTTCTGGTCCTGTTCCTGGCTGCTCACTCATTCTCAGGCATTTGGTCTGTTTGCTGTTCCGCTTAGAATAGTTGAAAGAGTCCCTCTCAGCCACTCATCTGTCTGTCTTGTTGTGGCTGAGGGCAGTGTGTGCCCAGCCTCTCACTCTGTGACCAAGGGGTGGGACTTTTTTGTTCCCTGCTGAAGCTGCTGTCTGTGTGGATTGTTCGTCCAAGGCTACCTGCCCCTTCCTCTTGTTCTAGAGGGATCTTGTTCAGAACTCTGTCTGCCCTGGGTGCTGTACCTGCCTCAGGCATGCTCTCAGAAGCCCGTGTGTGACTGGGTGAAGCATACTCCTTTTCAGGTAAGAAAGTGTACAGAGAAGTGGTCTTATATGAAGATCGTATGGGAGCATCTTTGATAAGTTGTTCTGTCTGTGTTCTTCTGATGAGCAGGTGCAAGCAAATGCCGTGTTTTTAAATTGCAGGATCCTTCCAAACTTCAGAGAGTATGTGACTGTGGGCTGTTTTGCTTTGATTTCTAATGAGAGAAACATGACAGTTTATTTTTAAAAAGTATATTAGATGCTATCATTTTGTGGTATTTCAGGCCTTAATCTGATACAGATTTATTATTTCTTGTTCTAAAATGTCTCTAACTTTAGCTGTAATTCCAGTAGCTTTTTCCATATGGCACTCACGGATGCCGTTTGCTTGACTGGTGGGTTTCTTATGTTTATTATTGGACACTGTGTGTGCAGCCCTGCGAGCATATGGAAAATACCTGCACTTTGTACTGAATTTTGTTGGGAATATAACACTACTCTGAGAAATAAGGTCTGTTTTTAAAAGTTGGTTTCTGTCTTCATAATGCTTCCTGTGAATGTGTTAGTGTAATATAAGAAAGCATAGGTGACGTGAAGCAACTTTCGTCATGCAGAAATGACCACAGAAAAACAGGTTTATTTTTGTCTGTTGTTCATAATTAATGAAGCAATGGGGCAGGATCCAGAATTTTATTTCAGTTGCCCCCATTTTTGGTTTAATTATATTAAGAGATCTTTTTAAGTTTCTTTTCTTGAGTAAGAAGAATGAAAATACACTTTGCATCACCTTGAAAATATATTTATTCATTGTCTTAGATACTTCGCTGTTGTATAAAATGTTTTTCATGGACGTTACACATATTCAAGAATGAAGGAGTGATGTTGAGGTATGAAAGTTAGAGATCATATGGAATAATTAGCACCAGATGTTGTTAGAAGAATTTCATATCTCATTCTTTGTGTTGTTAGTTAGGCAGATCTTAGGATCTTGGAAAGCATGTAAATTCTAAAAGAAATCCTTTAGTTTTGTCTGAACCATGACTAACCTTATAAGGTTGCTTGAGCAAAAAAGATTTTATTGTATTGTGTCACATAAACAAAACGTGATCAAAATAAGCTTCCTACCCCCATTTATATTTGGATCAAGCACAATGTTGTGAGAGAGTTTTTTGGTTGTAGGAAGAACGTTCACAACTGCATATTAAAGCCGGGAAGGGACAATGACCTGAGAACTCCAGTGACAATTTTTCTGTTGGAGAAACATTGCATACAGTGATACATTAAAGAGCAATTATATGCAAAGGCTCTGGGCTCTGCAGAGAACAGAATGTTGCCAGACTCACTGCAGTGGATGAGATTGAGATTTTCAAGACAGCTTGGTTCAGTGAGGGTTTATTTTTGCAACCTTCTTCAGGGGGTTGGAGGCTAGGACAGACGCATTATAGAGCAGCAGCAGTTGCCCGAGAAGACCCTGCTGGAGACCACTGTGCAAGGCTTAATAATGCTTACTTGTTTCTTATCATCCTGTCTGCAGAAAAAGCTGCTATACAGAGGACTTGTTCCAGAAGCTTTTTTTTTTTTCCTGCAGACTTGTCAGTTCACTCTACTGCTTCTCACAGTTGCCACAGGTAAAGGTGAGGTGTGGGGAAGTGCTGATGGCAGCTCAGGGACCCACTTTTCCCAAAAAGAAACTATACCATGAAATAAGATAATTACACAGTGTTTTCTTAATTTCATGGACACTCCCTACTCCACACCAGGAAATTGTGGTAGTTGTGAACAAGTGACTGCGATTATGACAGAGGTCAAGTAACAGCTGTCAACACTGACCCTTTGTGAGTAATGTAACTAGGGAGATGTAAGTCACGGCAGTGTTTCTCAGCACTTGTCAGTTTTGGTGACCTAATGATGCTCAGATCAACTATCCTTTTGCTGTCACCATAGTCACCACCAAGTGCTCACCCACTGCTTCTGTTTCCCCTTGTGTTATGTCCTACTCACCAGGAGCCCTTTTTATGTGTTGTTTGATTTGTGTTCAACACCTGACTCTTCATCATCTTCTCTGGGTAGTCTGGCTTGCAGGTGCTGCACTTCAGCTCTCTATGAATTTAAATAGAGAGACTTTGCCTTTGGCAAGCTACTTTGTCCCTCCTGAATAACAATTTTCCAATGTAATAAGCAAGTTTGGGGCAATTGATTTTTATTCAGAACAAAACAACACCCCCCTCTCAACTCTCACCTTGTATTATTTGTGCTTTGAGTTTTCAACTTTAAATACTTTTCCCAGATAGCTGTGAACTTTCGAAGGAAAAGAAGCAGGCAGTTGGGTGTTGGTGTGGCACTCTTGACTCATTAGTAATTAATACATCTCATATTTTTCCCCTTCAGCATTGTTTATGAAAATTTCAAACATGCAGTAATTTGGAAGCCAGTGACTTTATTGGTTCTTAAATTATACAAAATCATTGGTGACTTAATAGAAATACCGATAGGAAGGCCTGGTGGTAACCATGTTCTCTCGAGGCATCGTTACAACTATCGGTTGGTGTTTCTTGAAAGCAAGGAGAAGTATGGAGATCACTGCCTCTTTTTCTGGTAAGTTTCTAGTAGGTACATTCACCTCTTGGCACAGCCTGCTGTGTAAGCCAGCACTCAGACCAAGTCTTTTCACAAGCAGAACCCCCGGCTTCTGTGGCAGTCTTATCTAGTGCCGTGTTAAGTTTGTGTCTGCCAAGTGAAAGTCCGTAGATCCATTTGGACAGAGAGCTGTGTAAATCCTCAACTATCCATAAAATAACTCTTTAAAAAAGTCAGTTCCACTGTAGCAGAAAGGCGATGACCAAAGGGAAGACTATGTTGGTCCCATAAAATTACTCAGGGACTTCAAAGTGTTCAAATTCCACTTTGTAAAAGAGTCCTAAGGCATCGTTGTTTTGTGTGTGTGTGTGTGTGTGTGTGTGTGTGTGTGTGTATGTATGTGTGTGTGTGTGTAGTCTCCTTTTCATGAATGTCTTTAGCACCCTTGGAAGAAAATGAGTCTCATCGTTGGTAAAGCCATACAGCTCCCCCAGCAGCCGCTACCTGCTTTATTGGTGAGTATGGACCCAAGAACTATGAGTTGATTCAGCTTCTTTCAATGAGAAAAAATTCACTGCCCATTGAGGCTCAGTCCTTTGACTCTTTTCCCTAGGACACCATGTTAGTGTTTACAGTGATTTCTCAAAGGTGTCTTATCTCCAAAAAAGTTCATTGTTTTGCTTAGGAATGCAAAGAAATATCCTGCCAGTTTCTAAAAGTAAATAGGTTTTCCTTATGCACCCAAACTGACCAAATACTCATTAAATTTTTACTTTAGACCCAGAGATTGACTACTTTTATTTTTAGAGCAATATATAGTTAGTTACCTATATGGCAGTAATCCCGTACGTGTCTATTTACCAAGTTCTTAATTTGTTGCTGATTTTCCCTAAGAGTAATTTCCAGCCATCCTTGCTGAGGCTAGTTCTGATAAAATAACTCACAAACACATGTTTTCTGACAAATAAATTTAGGTGATAAATCTGTGCATTCTATTGTGTTTACAGCAGTATCTGAAACGTGCCATTATTTAAATATTTAATGATGTTCTCGGAGGCTGCAGCTGCCTCCATTTGTATATTCATGTCTTATGTCACATGAAGTAGAGAATTATGGGAAATGATGGCCAATTCTTTTCTTTTTCTAATTTTGAGCCCCCAACAGAATAGAAAGAAATACCAATCAATCTTCTTTGGCATCTTTATGTGTTTGAGTGGGCTATAAATCCGATTGAACAAAGACTCATGATTTATGTAAGTTTTATGTCTTCAGCCTTAAGTAAAAATTCCAGATTCTAAGACAGGAGAGAAGTCCCTAAACTGATTCTCTGCTGAGCAAATGGAGAAGGGATTTCCTAACCCTCTCCTGTGTATATACATCTAGCCTGTCTTTGAAGGTTTACCCTAGATCCTGACCATTTCATAGCTTTCCTAACTGCTGTAATTCCAATATCTTTTTCTCTCTTTAGGATATCATATGTCAGTGTTATCCTTTTTAGCATCATTCTTCAGTGCAGGTAGTGACTGTTAATTAAACTCAGATTATTGTATATACTAACTTTGACCTCTATACCTTCTCAATGATACTGTAAAATCCCATGTGCAAGAACTCTCCCTTACCTTTCTTGTTTGTTTCCCAACTTTTCCTTGTGTAGTATGTTGGAGAACCACCTTTTAGTAACAACTGTTGGCCAGTTGTCTCAATATGAAGAGAAGCCACTTGTCTTTGTAAATGAGAGAACTCCAATTTCTTCTATCCTTTTGCCTTAAGAATTAACAGAAGGATTATATCAAATTTTTCCCCCCAGTTTTCTTTTCCTCTTCATTTTTTTCAAACTTATTTCCATGTGTCTGGCCATGTTTCTGTAATAGTCTTAACATTTAGCACGTTAATAATCCCTTCCAGCTGCAAGAACTCGGTGATTTTTCTGAAATAAATTCCCGAATGCTGTATGAAGCTGACTGGCTGCACGGGTGATTTAGAGTGTAAGAAACCTCTGACACCGAGACTCAGCTTCCCCCCAACTTGGGAACAGGTGATGGAGCACATTTGCTTGCAGTGTATCCAGTCAAGAAATGCTGGCACTCTGTCCACAGCTGAGCACTTGGCTTCAGCCAGGTATTTTGAGAGAGGAAAACTGAGTCAGAAAAAAAGCCATCGTACTGATTTATCTGTCTTTTGTTCCTTAGTTGGTATGAATCATTCGAGGGGCTAACCCAATAAAGGAAACAAATCCCAGCGGTCTGTGTTTAGAACATGCTTTCTTGGATCTGTCCTGTGACTAGTTTCCAGTTTTGTACAAACAGCTGTAGCTCATCGTCTAGTCAATTAGACAAACTAGCAAAACACAGATATATGTTCTCCTGGGCTACAGTGCTCTTCAGTTCAACCCAGCATCTGAAAGCTTCTGTATCAGTTGGCTATTGATGCTGTAAGAAACTGTCATTAACTGGTGGTAGTGTCATTAGCTTGGTAGAGAAGCTCCTGCAAGCTGGGCCTCTGGATGTGCCTGTGGGGGTTATCATGATTACAATTAATTATTATGAGAAGAATCATGTCAATTGTGGGTGGGAACATTCCCTAGGCAGGAGAACCTTGACTGTGTAAAATGGAGAAAACGAACTGAGCACTAGAAACCATACATTCACTGGTTCCTCTGTTTCTTGATTGTGCATGTGATGTGACCAGTTACTTCAAGCTCCTGCCACCTTGAAGTTCTCTCCACAACGAATTGACTGTGTCTCGAACTATGAGCTAAAAGAAACTCTCTCTTCCTTCAGTGATTTTATGATAGTTACTGGAAAAGAAACTACAGCAGTACCTTTACAGTTCTGGAGCTTGGTAGTCTAAAATAGGCCTGCATGACTGTGTCTTTCCTGGAGGTTCTCTGTGGGCTTTGGTTGCTCATGCCTGCGTCGCCCTACCTTCACGTTCATTGCCTCCTCCATCCCCTTGATCCCTTGAACCACCTGGCTTCGCTTTCATTTGTGGTGATCACGGTGGCCCACCTGGAAAATGTAGGATTACTCCCCTATCTCACAAGCTGTCATTTAATCATGTGTCAAGAGTCTTCTTTTGCTGTAAGATGACATAGTCATATGTTCCTTGAATTCGGGTGTGGTTTTGGAGGCAGGTTGGGGCAGAGAGTTGTAATTTCACATCCTTCATTCCTTTTGATTCTCATCTGTGGAGAAATATCTGACCCCTTCAGGTTGTAGTCTTGGTCCCACTTGAGCTGGCTGTTCACCCTGCAGACAAGATGAGAATTATATTAAATGTGATTCTCTCCCTCTTTATAGATCACCACATATTGCTGTATCTTTTGTTAAATCCTCTGTTAAGAAATTGCAAACAATAAATAGATCTTTTTAAGCTTGATAAGCCCTTCTTCCCCCTCCTCTCCTCCATTTACTTGGCAATGTTTCATGTTTCAAGCCCATTTGATGGTGTGGGTTTTGGTTTTGCTTTCAACCTGATGCAAACTTTTATTCGCACGCTTCTCTTCCACCTCTTGGTTCCCTGGTGATGTCTCTGAATTCTCGCTCCTTTTCTCAGAGGACTTTTCTGCTTCTCTTCTGAACTGTGAATTTCTTTCTTGTTTTTCTGGCGTTTAATGAAGTCTCGTCTTTTTGCCTTCTACTTTTCTCTCAGAATTCTCTTATGTTTGGCTTTGTCATTTGACAATGGGAAATGAAACACAGTTTGAACCATGATTCTGTCTTTTATCAGCAGAGCATAGTATAAATCACTTTTGCTCCCAAAGAGCAACAAAAATAACGACAGAAGTATACAGGTTGCACAGTAACCTAAGAATTGGAATAAACTCATTAATATAGAATGTACCTAAAGAATTAACATCTTACTTTCTGAGAAACTTTAAACTTTCTCCTGATATCTTTACTATTCCTGTAACAGTATAGTTGGTGGAATAAATTAGTAAGAATTCTTTTCACTTATTCCATGAGTATGACCATTCTACATCTGGGAAATTGGTGCAGGAGACCAAGATGTCCAATTGACTTTCATTGTGTGGTCCCAGGACCAGCAGTTAGAGGAACACGTGGGGAGGTGGTATAAAGGCATTGTATTCTGCTGGGCAGAGGCACTGAGGAGAGGATTCTGAAATCTCTTGACCACTCCACAGAAGGAGAGGCTGAGTCAGCCTTCAGAAGCACTAAGGGGTTGCATTGATACATGAGGAACAGGGAGGTCTACCTCATCTAGGTGTCATCTCTTGGTCATTTGATGCACTAACTAGAACTCACAGCCTCTTATGACTTCCAATAAGCTGTATTCAACAAATACTTTCAGTTCCAACAAATAGTGCTCTCAAAGACCCCAGATTTCAATAAGCTGTCCAAAGTATCTTAGTATTTTGTGGAGGAAATGATAATCTGAGTGTGCATCAATGTAAACTAGTCCTTCTTAGCTGACTAGTTTACTCACAGTGCTTCAAGCCCAGGTAGTACCAAGGTAGATAATGACATCACTCTGCACAACTCGCCATTTCATACACATCTCAGGTAGGCTCATGTCACAGTCATTAGATTATAGCAATTTCAGTAAGTATTGATGTGTGAAGACACTGTAATCTGTAAAACAAACTCCACGTGAGGATTATCTTCCTTTCCGCTGCCTGATAATTCAGACTGAATTTAATACCACCAGTCCTGTATTCATGCCAAATCAAATTGTTCCTAAAATTGTCTCCAAATCTGGTGAAAAGTTCACTGAACCACTTAGAAGTATTAGCACGATTGAACGATAGTTTACATGCAACAACGTGCATCTGTTATCAGTATTCCTTTTACATTTCATGTGTTCACCAGTTTCCCCATCTCTACAGTAATAAAATTCAGTTTTCCTTTTATTCCTGAAACCACGTTTGAGTGCTCTTGCTATATATACAGCACTCCCAATTCATTGCTAGTCAAACACTGATTTTGCTGACAGTTACTACAGATTTCATTTTGTTTTTACTAAATAGAATCATGTGTTCTTTTTGTCTTGCTTCCTGCTTTAGGCTTTTTTTTTTTTTGCAGTTCTTATGTTTTGATCATTTCTTGGTTTTTAAATAAAATTTCTGAGTAATACTCACTTAGGTGCATATGCCAGTCTATTTACCTGTGTGTAGACATATGTATTTCCAATTTCAGGCTTCTAAGAGCAAATCCTTATAAACATCTTATTTCTACCTGGGTTTGTTTTTGTTTCTCTTGGGTAAATACCTAAGATTGGAATGGCTTGGTCTTGAATTCAGGTTCATGAGAAACTGCTAAGTTGGACTTCAGAATAGTTGGAGTGTCTTGCATTTCCTCCTCCATTGTCTGGGCATTGTCTCCTTCATTTTCTACTGGGACATTTATAGACAAAATACAATAAATTAATGTCTATAAATCATCTATTTATGTTATATACATGTGTAAAGATACATCAAAAGGGATGGATATGGGCATTGTTTATTATGTTATTTTTAGTAGCATCAATTATACTATTTTGTACATTATATAAAATTCTAACATGTGAACATAGGCTCAAACCCTTTAATTAAAAATTAAATGTAAATGACACCTGTGTTTCCCCTAAATAGCCATCTACTTTAGTCTCTTCCTGGCCATCACTAATAATCAAGTAGCACACTTCTAAGGAAAATAATGGAAACTGTAACATGAAGAATTGTTATTGAAATACTTTTCTCTTGGATAAAGATATTAGACCCATCATGCTTTTTGGCATGTGAGCCCTGGTACCACACCATGCAAAGTTTTAAGAACCTCTGAGATGAGTAGTAGGCAATAGGGTTGCAAATGAGGGCAAGTGAGTGTATTAGTTACTGTTCCCCTTGCTAAGGTCAAGTATCATCAGGAGGCATCTTAAGGGAGGAAGGGTTTCCTTTAGCTCACAGTTGGAGAGAACACAGCTCTTCATGCCAGGGAAGTTGCAGGGACACAAAAGGGTAGTGCTTGGTTACACAGTACAGAAGGACAGCAAGTGGAGCCCAGCAAAGAAACCTCAGGGGACTTCCCCCCAAACCCAGGGAACCTCTTCCTCCAGGTGGATTCCACCCAAAGTCAATCCCCAGCTGGAGAACAAATGTTTACAACCATGAGAGTGTGGATGATATTTCATATTCAAATTGTAATACCAATGAAGAGCATAGGGGCACAGAGTTCAAAGAGCACCTGTCAGACCCAGGGACCAGATAAGGAACCCAATGAGGATGGAGCTACTGGATGTGTGACCAACAGCATGGAGACTCAGACCAGACTTTGCTACACAACGGTGTGACTCTGAGCAGAGCAGGCAACAATTGAGGTGGATGTAAAAGCAACATGCTCCAGAGGAGAGTGACCAACCCTGTCTCTGGGGTGTGGCATGGAAAACTGGAAAAAGGTTTAGGGGAAAAATAGGGAGCCCGAGAGCTAAGTCACGTAATCTTCATCCCTTCATGTGGAATGCTGTCTCTGCTGAAGTGTTCCTAGGAACAAAACATATGGCTAGGTGATTTGTTTTACAGCCTTTTTCTTAAAGGTGTGATGACTGCTTAAAACGCTGCTGCTAATTTGTGTCACACAGCAAGCAGAGATTCTGTGACCAGCCCGAGCCAGGGGCAGGGTGCTGTATAAATTTCAGTGACTCATCTCCTGGGTCTAAAATAGCAGCAGGCTGAGGGGCAGAGTGTCTTGAAGGGAGGAAGGCGTTTTGACACATGTTCCCCCTGAAAACAAGCATAGAACCAGTGGGCATGATTCAGTGTCTCAAACTGGGGTGCCAATGGATATGAGAGGGAAATGGGGGGTGAGCTTGCATTTTGGCATGGATGGCATTGTATGATAGGAAGAGAAAATTTGATTTTATTTTACAGGCTTTCAAAATGACTTTGGGCACAATCAAATATATTGTAATAGGGTACATGGAAGGGCTGAAACTGTTCACGGCTTAACCCTTCCATTTTACTTGTGTATGTAATTAAGCTGCCCGAGGATCCACTTGTCCTTGTCCTGTCTTAGAGCTGAAAGGTGATTTTGTCTCCAGAAAATGTTACTAGCATCATCCTACCTTGTCAAAGCATTTTAAGTCCTCAATGGAAAAATAGTGTGCTTTTGGAAAGTTGAAGACACATTTGATAGGAGATTACTGTTCATGAGCATAAAACCCAAAGAAACTCATGGTATCATTGTGTGATCTTTAACCACTAGCTAGAGGTGGGAGTAAATAGTATGGGTTCTGGTCTGGTCTGCAGATAGAGTGTGAGTCATTTAACGAGGTGTTAGGAGTATGGGAAGGTAGGCAGAGAATAATAATCTTCCAAAGACACTCAGTCCTAGAATTTGAAAATGTCATTCTTTAAAAAAAATTTGCAGGAATGCTCAACTTTCCTACTGCTGTGACCCTTTAATACAGTTTCTCATGTTGTGATGGTCCCAACCATAAAATTAGTTTTATAACTACTTCATAACTGTAATTTTGCTACTGTTATGAATGTAGTGTAAATATCTGTGTTCTCCTTAGTCTTAGGCAACCCCTATGAAAGGGTCATTTGACCCCCCCACCCACCCAAAGCAGTTGCAACCCACAGGTTGAGAAGCACTGGCTTAAGATAAAGGAGCTGGAAGTGGAGATGGTGATGCTCTAGATAATCTGGGAGATGTATTCCTTATGAGGTTTGACCATAAAGATCCTCAGCTGATTATTTCAATAGAGATCTCAGAAGAAAAAAATAACTTGTCACTGCTGCTTTGAAGATGAAAGCAGAGCTGTGAACTAAGGAATGTGAGCAGCCTCTAGAAGCTGAGTGACAAAAAGACAGGGGGCCTTTAAACCCTGGAGAAAGGAAACCCTCCCTCCCTCCCTCCCTCCTTCTCTTCCACCTTCCCTCCCTTTCTTCCTTTCTTATAGGGGATAGGTTGAGACAGAGTTTCTCTGTGTAACCCTGGCTGTCTTCAAACTTGCCCTGTAGACCAGGCTGCCCTCAAATTCTTAGAGAAGCTCTCGACCCCTTGAGTTTTGGTGTGGTGAGACTTGCGCTGGATTTCTAACCTATAGGACTGCAGGAGATTTAATAAATATGTGATGTTTTGTTAGAGCAGCAATAGGAAATTAATTCAGCGTATTTTCACAGCTTTCCTTTTTAAAGTACCAGGGGTCAAACTTGGGCCCATGTATTGCTGGACATGGTTCTGTGCCCATCCCAGATCTGCCTAGCTCTTTCACTGAGGAAAAGGATTAGCCTGATGGGATACTTGATGCTGGAAGACGCACTCAAGGTTAGCAGTCTGGTGGAGGACACTGAGTCTCCTTGAGTAGATGCTTACTTTAGTGAGCAACAGAAAGCTGCTGTGAAGGACCATTTCACCCGAATTGTCTTGTTCTCAATTGTTTACACCTCTGTGTCCTCTTCCTCAAAATTTGGAGTTAGAATTAATGATCTCAGGTTCCTTTCAGCATGAAAATTCTCAGCTAAAATAAAACAAACAGGACACTCTGCTTGCCAGTTCATATACTCCTCTCTTGAGAATTGGGGAAAGGAAGACAGCCATATTCAAGAATTACGAGTAAACAAAGGCATGTGTTATTCATTGTGAAACAAGACTGCATGTTGTGCTTTAACTACCTTGTTTAGGACTCTTGACAGAATTTAGCATGTGCCTTGGGATCTTCTTTCTCAATTGTTCCAAAGAAAATAAAATAGGAGGTTCTGGACAGAGCCATGCATTATCCTAACAATCATCTGACCTATGTGTTCATAATCATGAAAACCCCGGTCTTATTTTCCCAATGGTTTATTTATCATCTAGAATGATGTTCACCGTTGTCAAAAACATTTTCTTAAATGAGCGCTAGTGACTTGCTCAGAGGTTTAAGTCTCACAAGCAGAATCAGCCCCTTGATGAGAAACGTTTCCCATTATGAAGCTGATGATATTGTTTAAATTTGGAACATGAGGTGTCACCCAGGAAATAATTACACGTGGTTACTCTACAGACGAATGCACACAGAAGTCAGTTCTTTGGGGTGACCTCCTGTCCACATTTGGTTTTGTAGGAAAAAGGCACCAAGTGAAATTCCTCTTGTGCTTGGGGAAAGTTACTTTTTCTAGCACCAAAGTGGGATGTTCTAGAGCCCCTGAAGAACCGACTCCGGTTTAGTGTTGCCACACGGACTGCATGGATCAGTTCAGTGCTGCCAGTTTCCTGTGCCGGTGGGAGGTCACGTTCATGTTCATTCTTCCTCCCAAGGACTCGAGGTGCAAGTTTGGCAAGAAAAAGTGTCTACAGATGTCCTAAGAATTATCCCATTAAAAGAGAGTTTGGAATGTGATTCCATGTGGCTCATCTGCTGCTAAAATCTTGTTCCAACACTGTCAAGTCCTTGGGCAATAATTGAACAAATATCCTTGAGCTTGTTAAGCAGCCTTGGACTTGCCAAATGTTGTGGCGAGACTTGTGGAGATCACAAGTCTACTGTGAGTGAGACACTTAAGCCACATGGCCCATATGTTGCATCTAATTGTGTTGTTGGAGTTCTCCTTTTTAAATTATGACCTTGGCTATACTTTGGATAATTGACCAAGGTGAGGCTGCTAGGGTTGTTTAAACAGTTGCCATTTGTAGAGGACCATCACGTGACTGTGGCCTAATGGACCAGATACAAATAGCAATCCATAACACTGTACTAGTTTTTTTTTTTTTAACATTTGTGCTAATCTGAGGAATTTCTACAGTCAGACTGTAGATGCCATGACCTGTCTGCCATAAAATCTCTGGTACCAAACATCATTTTCTCTTGCTATTGTGATCACTATTCACTGTGTATCTTAGAGTAATTCTTGAAGATGCTGATAATTAAAACTGTTAACCCCATGGACTAATTGGTTGTTTTCCCCTCCCGATATCGTCTGATCTTTCTTCCAGTCAGTCCACTTAGGGGGTGTTATAACAAAATTCTGTAAAGTGCATGTTTAAAGAGCCCACATTGTCTTCACAGTTCTAGAGGTCATGTGTTTGGTTTGGGTTCCCTTCCTGGTTTGCAGAGTTATCTTCTTGTTGAATCCTCACATGGCAATGGAGTTAGAATGAAGGACACAGAGACTTGGTTTCTCTTCCTTCCTTTTTTTTTTTTTAATAAGGGAATTAGTCCTGTAGTGATGCTTATGGTCTCATGACTCCCAAAAGCTCTACTGCCAAGAATTTGGGATGACATAAACATTCAGTTCATCTCACTGTCCCTAGAACAAGCTAAGGCAAATAATATTTCTTCAGTGTCTTAGAATATTACTTATGTGGTGTTCTAAATGATACCCTTAATTTTTTCTTTTGCTAGAGAAAGTTGAACAAGACAATGTTAGGTGGATTTGGGAATTTTAGGTCTTGGGATGACTTCTTGAAATGATTTTGGATATAGAAGTGCAGAACTGAGTAGTAGAATTTAAGGATAGTGCTGGCAGCAGCAAAGGACCTGTGCTTTCTCTCTGTCTCTCTCTGTTTATGTCTCTCTCTGTGTCTGTCTGTCTGTCTGTCTGTCTCTCTCTCTCTCTCTGTGTGTGTGTGTGTGCCCTCCTTTTACATAACATATCATTCATGGCATGGACCATGAGAATGTCCAAAATTCAAGTTTTCTATAAAGGAGTCCATCATTAGCTGGTGCAGTTTTACAGAAATAAAATTTTTGCTTTGAAAAGTTGGGATTTCTTGGGCTGCATTCTTCTAGCTAACCTACAGCTTTTGCTTTAGCCACCTAAAGTGTGTAAGGGCTATAAAATAGTTCTTTCCCGTCCTCAGGAGACCAATCACTTTCATTTAGCACTCTTATAATTAAACCTTTGAGGTGGGTTTTCTGGAGTCTGCCCATCATGCCGGACTAAAGAGATGTATTCTTCATTATAGTCTGGAAGTGAATCCTGCTAAAAAAAATTTTGGCTAATAACCCACCAACCTAACTCACCCGAGAGCCTGGGCATACATGAATTATTACAGAGAGCTTTTCTGTAGTACTTGTCCAGTGTAGAATAAGACAATTTACTGTCTTCTCAAGTTATCAGAACCTTGTGACAGAGGTAAAGGAGACATTTCTCTCTGTGACTACAGATAAAATAGAAGAAAGAGCTATTATAACTTTTTAGTGTATTTTCACTGTACAAAGAAATCTGTTTCAGCCGGGCGGTGGTGGCGCACGCCTTTAATCCCAGCACTCAGGAGGCAGATGCAGGCGAATCTCTGTGAGTTCGAGGCTGGGCTGGACCGATAGCCTCCAAAACAATACAGAGAAACCCTGTTTCGAAAAACCAAAAAAAAAAAAAAAAAAAAAAAAAAAAGAAATCTGTTTCATTACATTTTCATACACGAAAGTCTTGTATTTTAGTCGTAGTCACTTCTCCATTGCCCTCTTTTGTCTTCTGCAACCTTTTCTGCACAAATAGTCCATCTTCTACCATCATACTTTACATATATATTTAAAAGTATAGTTTCCACATATGTCAGAAAATCTAATACTTGTCTTCTTGAATCTGGCTTATTTTGTTTAACACAATGATTTCCAATTCCATCAATTTTTTTGCAAATGATTTTTTTATATTCTGTGGTTAAGTAAGACTTCATTGTGTTAGATTTTTTCTATGTTGTTTTAATTTTGTGTTCATTTTACATGCCAACCACATTTCTGTCTCCCTCCCCTCCTCCTGCCCTGCTCCACTGTGTTAGATCTTAAGGTACTAAAATTTGTTAAATGTTAAGCTTGATTGCAAAATGGAAGAAGACTGTCAAACTAGAGATGCCTGGATAGGGAAGGCTGTCGAGTCAACCATTACTTTTCAGTATAGTTGCATTTATAAAGTGATGAGTAAGATTACGTGTTTTTCCAAATGATTTTTGTTTATTGGATGTAGATATTTAAAATTTTTTTGCAGGAAAATAGAATCATTAAAAAAGGGACCTCTCTTTTCTGTTCATGTGTGTTTTTAACACTATTGTTTTCATTCCAGACTATATAGATAGATTATTCTTCCATTCTGATATATTATGGAAATCTTAGCTTAAACCATATGAAATTGCTGTTTCTCTTTGTCACAGCGATTAATTGTTAATGACTTTGTGACTAATATTCCTCTGTGTGTGTGTGTGCATTCTTGCATGCATGCATGCATGTATGTATATATGTACATATATGTACCTTCAGTCTTACTGGAAGCTAATGGGTTCCTCTAACAAAAGCTGTTAAATAGTCAAGATAGCTTAGTCAGTAAAATGCTTACCAACGAAGCACAAGAACCTGAGCTTTGATGTCTGGTATCTATGTAAAAAGCCAGGTATGTTTGCGTACATCCCTAAACCAAGTTATCCGAGGGCTTACTGGCCAGCCAATCTAGAAGAATCAGCAAGTTCCCAGTTCATTGAGAAACTATCTCAGAAAAATAAAGAAGGCAGCCTGCGCACACTTACCTGTGCTTGTGCATGCACTGAATGCATATTCACAGCTATTAAATCTGCTAAAAGGGACCAAGCCAAATCTGTTCTGTGTAACTGTAAAACAAATGATCTGTCTCCAGATAAGCTACCTTCCCTTTTCTATCATTTTTGCAAGTTCACATTTTCCTTTCCTGAATTTCCTTTAAAAGAGGTAACATTACCTAAAAAATACCTAAAGCCACCAGTTGTACCAGAATATGTGAAGTTTCAAAAAAGCAGTGCATTTGAAGTTGAAAAGCATCCTGTCCCATTTACTCTCCTACTGAAAGCAGTCCCAGGCTGCAGGCTGTCACATTGCCATGGCTGTGATGCAGAGATGGCAAAGGGACCCAGCTTTATATGTTCTTTGTGATTGATTTTATTGGAGCTGGACTTTCTGTTTCATTATTGTGGGTTGCTTCCTTTAGCTCAGCTTAACTCAAGGTGGTTTTACTTTATTTTTTGTTTGGTTTTGGCTTTGTTTTTTCTAGAAAGGGTTTCTGTGTGTAGCCCTGGCCAACTTCCTCTAAGTGCTGGGATTAAAGGTATATGCCACCACCACCTGGCAGTTTTCCTTTATCTTATAAAGCACTTTCTTATTGTTCTAGGAGAAGCACCACCAGCATGGTGGGCACCGGGTCATGGTGCCTTTGAAGGTACTATATTTGGGAAGCCACTGTGAATTCTTTAGTTCTATAAATGATTAGATTGATAACACTACTGTCACCATATATTTCATATATTTAAATTCACTTTGAAAGAAACAATCTGATGAAGGTTGTAACCTGCCATTCTACCTCAGAAAAAGTCCATAGCTCAAAACCAGAACAATATAAAACTATTGATTGAGAACCAAATTTAATTTTTAGAGAAACAAAACACTGCCACTGATCTATGTGTGTCAGGTAACTTTGTGTATTTCCTGTTGCATTCATGTAGTGTAGCACTATAGGTTCAGTTTCCATTAATAAGCGGAATGCCTTGACAGTTGCCTGTCTTACCTTGCGTATGCATCCTCTGTTGCATAGTACTATGTTTATGCTGTGAGCATAGAACTACACATACATGCAACTTGCTGACTTGGTCCTTAGCTCTTAGTGGATAAATCTCCTGGGATGTATTTCCTCTTAAATAGCAGGTGCTAAATACAAACCCAGTGTTTGACTGGCTGATAATATTTTCTAGGTCTTTTATGTTTTGTAATTTTATTGAAATTTAGCAAAGTTTGATTCTTCAGTGTTGGTCTGGGAATTGTTAACTCCTGCCTTTCTTTCCCTCCATACATACTATGTTGTTAAATCTGTCCACTTTGCTTTCATATGTACCCATCTTCTGCCACTGCTTTGATCTGAGTGGGGTTTTCTGCTCTCCTTGATCTGGCTTATGATCTGTGTTCCAGGTTGCCTGGCTGCTTATTCCCCGCTTTGCACCCAGAACCACCTGCTCATTATAACAGAGACCCCTTTTATCCTGCCGTGGATCATCCTGTAGGCCCTCATTTTGCTTTCTCTCTAAGCCATGAACTTGGAGTGGTGTAGTAGCAGAATACTTGCCTAGCATGTGGGTGGCTCTGGGTTCTATCCCTAGCACTGCAGAGACACACAAAAGCTAATGTCTCTGCCTTGGCCTGTACCACCTCACTCCTTTTGTTCTTGCCTTGCCCTCCTCTTAGGCTTTCTCTGCCCATTTCCTGTCAAAATGACTTCCTTTCTGTTTCTGGAAGACACTGGTGTGCTCTCACCTCAGGGATCTTCCTTGGCTCTCCTCTCCTAGGAATCTTCTCTCTTGCTGCATTCATGACATTGCTAATGACTTTACCTCCAAGCCTTTGCTTACCTGCAAACTTCACCTTATAACCACCCTGTTCTGTCTTCTACTTACATTTTGTTAAAATACAACACTTGCCGGCTTTCAATTTATTGCTTACTTCTTGTTTCATTTTAACTCTGTATCCTCCATTTAAAGTATAAGCATTGAAGCCGGGCGTTGGTGGCGCACGCCTTTAATCCCAGTACTCGGGAGGCAGAGGCAGGCGGATCTCTATGAGTTCGAGACCAGCCTGGACTACCAAGCGAGTTCCAGGACAGCCTCCAAAGCCACAGAGAAACCCTGTCTTGAAAAACCAAAAAAAAAAAAATAATAATAATAATAAATAAATAAACAAATAAATAAAGTATAAGCATTGAAGTAGGATTTTATTTATTGGGTATGCTCCATGCTCTCCAGTAGAGCCCAGGGCAAAATAGGGGCTCAGAAAATGTCAGTTGAGTACAGGGGATTGATGGGTAGACCTCTATTGTGCCTTGACCTCAAGTACCTATTGTTAAAAGAGCAGATTTAATGCATCTTAAACCCATTTGATAATATCTTGAATTCAGACCTCACATTTTACATGGTTAATCATGAGGTAAGAATAAAAATAAAGTTAAAAAAAACTACTTGTCATAACCCATTCTGGCTGTTTTGTTCTGTAAATGACAGATTAGCCTTTGCCAACCTATTCCAGAAACCCCCATTTGAGTTTTAGATGTTTTAATTGGGGTGAGGCTCTTTGCAGGAAAGGGCCACTCTAACGTTTATAGAAAAATAATCATGTACCTTTGATTCCACTTCTCTGAAACTAACTGATAAACCCAATAAAAAATGTTGGGCATTGTAATTTTATGGAGTGGTTTGAATAGTTCTGGAGGTCATGACATCCATTGGACTTACTTCTGTAGCTTCTCTGACCGACCATTTTTGTGCCTTCTGAGTGTGGGAAAGCTCCAACTCTTTTCCTGTGCCAGGTGAACCACTGCCTCCGGTTCCCAAAGATAGTCAAGATCTTTGTAGACCAAACCCTGCTCTCTCGGTCATGTCCTTTCTCCTACTTAGGATAATGCAGTTGTCTTATGCTTCTCTTCTAAGCTTGCAAGTTTACTTAAATCCTCTTTGGCTACTCTGCCTACTAAGGTAGGGTAGGATGACCCAGACAAACAAATGGAGCCCTGCTGCCCTCCCTTCGGAGTCCAGCCTCTGCCTATCCTTTAGGACAGTCCTGAACTAGTTGAATCGGGTGTGTGAATGTCTGTGCACTGGCCACAGCGTCCCATTTGCTCAGTTCTTGCCACTCCCTCACTATGGCCCTTGTCCCAGCCAAATCAGAAAACTCACCATCCCCTAAACACATGCTACCTCCTTGGTCTCTCTAGGTAGCACTGGGCTTCCACATCCGGATTTCTGCTCTAATGCTTCTTGTTATCCTGCTGAGATTTCTGTTGCACAGTTTGTATTCTTCCTTTAATATTGCAAGCCATGTGCCTTTCCTCTGTGTTCTTGCTGTGCTTCAGAATAGATCAGCAACACAACTGTTTACATTTCTGTGCCAAACTATAAACCCTTAGAGAACAACGGCTGAATCTTTTCCTTGTTTTATCTAGCCCATGTGCAAGCCACTGCTGTTGGGTCCATAAATATTTCTTAGACCCATAGAGTGTTAGTTATAGGAAGAAATCGGGAACAACAATAAAAACAGCCCAAAGTAGATAACAGTTTCTAGAACAGTTTTGATTTTTAAATATTTTCCTTTTTAGCCTCTAAAAATTACAGTTTGAGTTTTCCATCAATATACAGTGAGTTTAGTTTGCAATTGGGTAGCTAATGTAGACAAACAGCTTCTAGAAATTTTTCATCCTTTACATACATGGATTTGACTGGAAAAGCTTTCAAGGGTGGGTGGGGTTGGTTCCTCTTCACTACGCTTTTACATTTTCCATGATAGTATTAGGAGTTCTTCTGGGAATTATTCTTGTAGTCTCTGTGTTTGATACCAAACTAGTTCTGAACAAGCCTGCTAATAAATCTAAGGACTGGCTCTTTAACATGAAATCTTGCAGTTTTCTCTCAAACAAAACTCAGGTGCCTTTCAAAGACAGCATTAATGCGTTTATTCGTGCATTTCATTAAATATTTCTAGAATACCTTCAAGAGCCCCCTGCCTGTATTAGTTTCTTTTCTATTGAGATGACAAAATACCATTACTAAAAGCTTGGGAGGATAGGGCTTTTCTTCTGACAGCTAATAGGCCATCATCTGAGGTAGGAACTGATATAGAGAGCATGGAGGAATGTTACTTGCTTAGCCAGCTTTGTTATAATATCTAAAACCACCAGCCCGATAGGTTGAGGGGGGTCACTGCTCCCAGACCCTAACTCTGAGTACTGTTCTACTGGGAATAAGATTTTATTCTGCTGTAGAAAGGAACACTGGAACCTTGACACAATTCTACCTCTCTGTACCACCTCAAATTGTGACAACTAACAGTGTCTCTGGCTATTACTAGATGTCTGCTAAAGTGCAAAATTTCACTAAGTTGAGAACCATTGATTTAGATCACAGTAATGACTGTGTTACTTGGAGTGGTTAGTTCATTCTCACAAGAGTCCTGTGACTGCTATGTTGATAATAAATTGGAAGTGAAGGAGCGTGAAGGCAGGAAACCAGAAAATTAGCAAGAGCCTAGGTGGAAGGTGAGGGAGACTAGCTGTGGACTCTAGATTGGCTGCAGGGTGGTCAGAATTTGGATGTTTAGAATAATGAGCCATAGTAGAAAACAGCTACTAGATGACGGGTCTAGGAAGGAAAGATGCAGTTTTGGTGTTTGGGGGACATTTAGTTTGGTCTGAGCACATTGTATTGGAATCTTTGACTATTCTGATTTCTCTTTGACAATAGTAGGCCACTGATGCTTATGGATGTTGGTTCGCTGCCCCAAGTCACACAATCTGTAGAGAACAAATTCAGGCCATGAAGCTTCTAGAAACCTCCAAAGACACAGATATTACAGTATTTTCCATCCTAAAGAAGTTAATTTGGTAATTATGCATAAAATGCAATTTGATAAATTCTTTTCAAATAAAGATAGTAATTTCACCTGCATTTCATAGCTGAAAATCTGTGTTCACCTTAAGAAGGAGTTTGTGTAGTAAGATGCATCATCTGAGATGGTAGCTTAAGATCTGGGTGCCTCCAAAGTTTATATCTGAACTGATTTTCCAATGTATGAAGAGGTGGTAACAGGTTTTGAGGGTGGAGCTGTCACAAATGGAACTCATCATCTTACAAAAGTGCTTGAGAAAGCATCTATGCCTTGGTTTGGTCCTTCTGGCACGTTAGGAGACAATGTTCAAGGCCTCATCTGGGCCCTTAACCAAAACCAAATCTGTTGGCACTTTGATTTTAGACTTAGCCTCCAGAATAGTAAGAAATACATTCTACTATGTATAAATTACCAAGCTGTGGAATTTCTTTCCTGCCCATTAACAGATATGCACAATCACCAGAAAGGGTTTGTGGTTCACTCCAGCTTACTTAATTTAAGCTCTAGTTGCTGTTTCTCAGACTGTCCTGTTCTTGCTTAGTCACACCAATTGTCTGGCAAGTCAGAGCTTTGAGATGATTTGTGTTGGGAACTCACATCAGGGCCCTCTCTGAGTATCTATAACATACAATGTGAATTGCTATCCCTGATTCTCGCTGCATGAATGAACCATCATCCAGGTTCAAGTGGTGCTTAACTGTTTTCCTATGGTGATCAGGTCTGTTTGTAGCTCCCTCTGACATTAAAATCCTTGGAATTGGAGTGACAGAAGTTAGGTTTGGTTAAGTTGATAGGTGAGGCCTTTCTAAAGAGCTGACACTTAAGCAGATACCTGTGTCTTCTCTGGAGGCTGGGAAGTGTGGCTCTGTGGTACAGAGAGTGCATGGGTGTCAGGTTCCATCCATGCACACAAAGCTATATATGTACATATACACAAACATGTCTAAATTAAAAAATAGAGCTCGGCATTTGCATGAAAATATGATTCTGAAATCATATAGAGTATAATAGAGAAAGACAAGGTAGTTGGTGAACTTTGAAGTGCGCATTCATGGAAACTGATCATTTGCTGTTTCTTTTGGCACCCTCTGATTACTGGACACATTTTCACCTGCACTCACTCTAACAATCAGAACATTAAACTTTCAAAAGGAAAAATCTCATCTTTTTTTTTAAAGTGTGGAGAGCAGTGTCTGCTCACCCTTACACAGGAATCTTTTTCTTAAGTGGCAGCTGCCTGTTGTACATGTTACACACGTTCTTCCATGGTTAACTTGGTATTTTTTCATGTTGGTAAAACAACTGTCAGCCTCTGAGATGACTCAGGAAATGTAGTGTCATGAAGCCAGGGCCTGTGCTCGACCTCAGGACATGCATGCTGGAAGCAGAAAACTGACTCCTCCGGCCTCCACACAATGCCCTCTCCCCAGCATGCATTTACACGGTTTAATAAAAATGTAATAAAAATTGAGACAACAACTGCTTCATTTGGGATTGTGAATGAGCAGAAGCCTTTCCACATTAGAAAAAAAAACCAAAAAACAGGATTCTTTCTTATTTGATGGCACAGCAACACAGAGTATTGTTTAATGGTAAAGCCATGATAAAGTGACTCATTATGTTCAGCTGATATATATGTGCTTCAATTAAAACATTTGGTATTTTATAAATGTGTTTCCAGCCAAATTCAGGAAATCTAGATTTTTTTCTTTCTGTAAAACAGTTTCACAAAGCTTTAAAATTAACCCATTTTAAAATTCTCTTTATTTCAGTTCAAACCAATAAAGCAATTTAAGAAATGTCTCCTGTAAGACTCTCTAACACTTAGGTGACCATAGAGGAATGTGCATTGGGCTGATTAGTCAAGGTGAATTTTTGCTGCTTGCTTGTTGGACAGTTGCTTTATATGTAGTCACTGTACTCACTTGCAGCCTTGCTGTGGGAAACTCCTTTGTGGTGTGGTGTAACTGCAGGGGAAATTCTGAGCTTTTGCTTCACTAAGTGTCCTAGGACCACATAAAAACAATTGCTTTTTTTTTTTTTTTTCCTGGAAGCTCTTTCAGGTTTATTCCATTTGTGATGGTTTCAGTGAAATGTTCCCCATAGTCTAGGGCATTTGAATACTTGATATCCAGTTGGAGGAACTGTTTGGGGAGGCTTAGGAGCTGTGGCTTTATTGGAAGAAGTGTGTCACTGGCAGAGGGCTTTGAGAGTTTAAAGACCAATCCAAATGTGAGCTTGCTGCTATAGTCACCATGCCTGCCTGCCGCCACACTTCCCAATGTGATGTTGACAGACTCTGTCCCTCTGGCACCATAAATTCCAAACACACCATTTCTTCTATAAGTTGCCTTAGTCCTGGTGTTTTATCACAGCAATAGAAAAGTAACCAACATACCAGTTTTAGGCTAAAAAAATGATTTAAACATACAACACCATTCTTAGCAAACTGGCAGTTAACTGAAAAATTGCTGGAGATCACGGTCTTTTCAGACTCCCCATTCTAACAGTCTTCTGGATTATACTGATACATCTAGCTAGTGTGGGGGTGCCATTTAAAATGAGCCAGGTCTCTGTGATGCTTAACTTCATGTGCTACCATAACTGCTCTAAAGGGTGCCCTCAAGCAGGCAAAACATTGGTTTCCTGGTGTGGTGGTGAAATTGTTTCTGGAGGCAATTAGTATTTAATCGGGTAGGTTGAATCCTGACTCTCATCTTCGCCTTCATACACACTCCTCATCCCCATTTTAGGGCCAGCGAAGAGCAAAAGGGTGGAGGGACGGTAAGCCATTTCTATGAGAGATGAGTCATCATTCTTTCCCTGCCCTTGGATTCCACTGCTCAGGATTTTCTGTTTTACTTTAACTACCCTGGTTCTCAGGTCCCTGAACTAGATCATACATACCACATCACTGTGTTGTTTGGTTTATCAACTTGCAGGAGGCAGACTGGGACTTTTCTTATCCATGACCATGGAAGTTAGCCAGTCTCTGTCTCTCAGATTCTGTCTGGTTCTGTTTCTCTCTTCCCCTCCTTCCATCCATAGATGCATATTTTTTTAATTGGTTCTCTCTCTTTCTTTCTTTTTTTTTTTGGAGGCAGGGTTTCTCTGTATTGTTTTGGAGGCTGTCCTGGAATTCACTCAGTAGACCAGACTAGCCTCGAACTTACAGAGATCCGCCTGCCTCTGCCTCCCTAGTGCTGGGATTAAAGGCATGCACCACCAATGCCCGGCAATTGGTTTTCTTTCTCTGGAGAACTATACCTAGTACTGTCTTGGAAAACTTGCTTTTAGATCACCTTGTTGGTCTGTGGATACAAAACTGTCTTGGAGGAGGGATTGACTGCTTTGGAAGACAATATTAATTTATTTTAAGATAAAGTTAGCTAAATGTATTTCTAATGAAGGCAAGCATTTCCTTAATTTTTTCTTTTCTATTTCCCTTTTCCTTTTCTTGTTCCTTCCCTTGTGGTTTTTTGAGGAATAGTCTTATTCCCAAGGTGGTCCAAACTTGGTAAATAGATCAAAATGACCTTGGTCCTCCTGCCTCTGCCTCTCAAGTGCTGGATCAATGTGTTGTTCATCAGCAGACAAGGCTTTTGTGGTTATAGGTAGGCTATCTTCCCAGGGCCAGGTGAAATGGGTATTGGGCAGAAGGGGGAAGCTCCTGGCATTTCTACTCTGGTTTGAGAAACTCTTAAACTACTTTTCCTACCAAACTCATGGTTCAGTAAAGTTTACCTTAAAGTTCAGAGATTCTTGAGAACCTGAATATTGTCTTTATCTAGTAGAAGGGGCATGAGTTGCTTAAGACTTTAAGTAGAAATTGCTGGGCCTTGCTCAGTTGTGCACAACGCAGAGGTTATAGTTCTACACAGTAGAGGCTCTTCCTGTTCAGGAAGAGATTGCAGAAGAAATTCAGGTAATTACAGAGGCAAGCAGAGCCTTCTTCTCCTAAGCAACAGAGTCTGAGAGAGGAGCAGAGGCCTGGAATAGCAGCAGTCCCTACAGAGAACTCTTTGTGTAGGCAGAGTCCAAAAGCAATTGAAACAAGTTTGCACTAATGACTTTGGGGACCAGAGTGCCCTCAGAATTGAATAGGAGGGCCAGTGTTACAGGGGTGACCTCTAATTTGCAATTAAAATGACTGTTGACTATGCAAATGCACCTGGGTTGCAGGATTGGGTAATGGTGGGTGCTGTTCTGTGAATTTATTTTGGTCTCTGGATAGAGAAAAGGTTTCCTGTGCTCCTTGCAATCACATTAGTACATGGCTATTGTTTTCTTGATAGATTATGTTCCTAGATGAATAAGCAGAATTTGGTGTTCAGAATTCAGCTTGTGGGGAACCAATTCAAGAATAAAAAGACAATGGCCATTGTTATTCACACAAAGGTCATGAAAAATGCTAGCCAGAATGCTTCTCCCACCTGTGTTGTTTATTAACACCTTTCAGTACTAGTGTCACAAGGTTGGTGATGTTTAGTGCAACATTTAGTAGGTAAGATCTTGGTAAGTGGAGGTGTTATTTTAGAAAGATACATTGAGTTATAGGTCATGATCTGATTTTAAGATTAGAGGTACAGTTCTGATTTGAATTTAAAGTTGAATTTCATCAATTAGATACTGCAACAAAGCTGTTGTAGGGAATATAAGATGTTAAGAGAGAAAGATACTCAAGTCTCAAGAAAAAGCAGTAAGTTAACATTTACCATAGATATGAAGTAATTTATTACAGAACTCTTGACCTATTGAGGCAATGTGACATGACTGGGGCTGGAGTAATCAGAGGAGCTTTGGGTTTGGGTTACTCCAAGGGCCTGAGGTGCTTTTCACTGCTGAGAACTGTCTCTCTCCAGTTCTCTTCTTCCAGTCACCTTGTAACTGGGAATTTACTGTGTCTACCCACAGCTCAATGGCTGATGTGACCATTTGGCATTCAGTATGAAGCCATTTCAAGTTGAGACATGACTCCAAGTTAAATTACACATCTGATTTCAGGATTGGAGCAATAACAACAACAAACTTAAACTCTCATTAGTGCTTTTCATATTTCATATGTATTACTCATCCAGCTAATATTTTAGATATGTTAGGCTAATGAAAATTAAAATGGATTGTTTTTTTTTCTTTTTCTAATGTGGTAACTAAAATTTTTAAACTTACACATATGATTCACATTGTATTTCTATTAGCCAACACTGATCCAGAGGACCCTGGTACCTCTTTAGAACTTTTCTATAGAGAAGACATTGTCAAAGTCCTCTGTCGTAAACAGGAATAAAAACAAAATCTTATATCTTCTTAAGACTGCTTCCTTGTTTGAGATCTGCTGTCTGTCCTTTAGTAGGACATTGCGCGAGTTAATTTAAGACTGAATACCCCTGATAAATACAGTAGGTCTCCCAGTAGGTGCAGAGTCAAGTTTTTACATTGCTTATACCTTCCTCTTTATTTTGAATTTCCATCATATTTAGTTACTTACACAATTTATCCTTTCTTCATTGTAGGCAAAATATGCACATCCCACAAAATTTATCTGACTATATTGAAAACTTACTTGTTGCAAATTAATTTATACAGAGTACAATTACTAATAAGTAGCTCCTAAAGTCTGGTGTAAAAACAGAGTTAGCAGTTAAATAAAACAAGAACAGTTATTATTATAATTAGTATGTCAATAATTTATAGTATTGGAAAAACAAAATGAGAGAAAAAATCAACTTCCCCATCTGAATCAGGTGCCTAATATACATACCATGAATCTGGATTTTTTTAAATCTCTACAACTTGTTTTGGACCTGTGTGTGTTCGTGGAGAAAGTATGTCTTTCAAATATGGCTCCCTATATTATATAATACATTATCCTCATATATATTCTATAAAACAAAATGCATGTTATGTAGACCTCCATTATTCAAGTTTCTTTTGTTATATACGATATTACTTTGTTCTGAATCAGCACTAGCTGACAATTACATCAAAACAAAGCTTTGTCTAGGTTGTGCCTGTTGGTAAAATACATTACCTTAGTGTAAAACAAATACAATAAAATTACATTGAAACAAAAGGAAAACTACAGAGTACACCTTTGGTCAATATTTATCTTGCTATAATAATAGAAAGTGAGACGTTTTTGCATTAATTAAATGCTTTATAATTACTGGCTTTCAGTGAGGGAGTGGAGTTAACAAAGTAAATTGATTCTTCCTGCTCTAAGTTGTCAGGGAGTTATTGAAAGGAAACTGTGGTCCTATTTCTGTAGCAGAACTAATGTGAAAGGAGAACGGCAAATTAAATAAGATCAAAATGATTTAGCTAGCAGTTTCAGTCTCCTGAATGATTGCATGTAAGATACAAATGACTGGAGGGCTTTGTGCTATTAAGCAGAGTTCTGCTTTTCAACTCGGGATGGATACTGCCATATGGCTGAATAGTCATATTAATGAGACATTTTTGGTTGCTCATTTGTCTTCTGGTATCAGTTCTACAGATGAGAGTGATTGACACTGCTCTCTAATCATGAGCAATAGAGAAGCCAGTATGTTAATAAATTGAAGTCGAAGCCCAGGCTATGAATTATTATTCCAGTAAATCAAAGATTTGAGTTAACATTATATTTTTCTTGAAGGCCACCTTAGAAGATAGTGGAAGGTTAGTTTGAACCTCATTCAGGTTTTCATGACTTCTCAGCTGTGATAGAACCATCATGTGTTCTATGGGTTTCTGGACTACCTTAGGTGTAGTAGTGGAAGATGAGACAGGAAGATGTAGTGGACCTATTGATTCATGTTGCTTAATGTTAACGTCCTTGAATGTTGTTAAGACATCCCAAAGTAGTCTGAACTTTTTGTTTGTTCCTTTTAGTGCTTTAAATTTTACTTTGTTACACACCAGAATTATTAACGGGGAAGTAAGTTGGGCCTGTTTGCAGAGAAGCAGGATGTGAAAATGTATGTCCTTACCTTTCTCCTGTGCTCCAGCCCATTAGTAATGGAGGATTTTATCTATCTATCTGTCTGTCTGTCTGTCTGTCTGTCTGTCTATCTATCTATCTATCTATCTATCTATCTATCTATCTATCTATCTAGTCCTAAGTGGGATGTCAGTATCATGCCTTGTCCCATAAGTGAAAGAGCAGGTGGAAAGATTTTAAGAACCTAAGAGGTAGTGGATGACTTCAAGGAAACAGTGTTTTCCAGGCACAAGACTGATGTATATTTAAATTCACGGAGACTGTTACAGGGTACACAAGTACTGTAGAAGTTCAAGCCAGACAAAATCCCAGCACAGAGAAGGGAGGGTTGACACAAAGCTCCATCACTAGCCAAGAAACTGTTTGTAATTAACAGCTGCTGGGGTACTGAAAATCAGTTTTTTTCAATGTAATGACACTCAGTAAGTATATACCAATTATACTCCAGGGCGGGCCTTATGTTCAGTTGGCTAGCACAAACACGACTCTATGGTTGGGGTCCCTCCATCCCTGCCTCCCATCCCTGCCTTCCTCCCTCCCCGCCTTCCTCCCTGGCTCCATCTATACCTCCTTCCCTCCCTGCTTCCTTCCATCCCTCACTCCCTCCATCCCTCTGTGTGTTTCTGAGACAGGGTTTCTTTGTTTAGCTCTGACTGTCCTGGGACTCACTCTGTAGATCAGGCTGACTTCAAGCTCAGAGATTCTCCTGTCTCTGCCTTTGCTAAAATTCTTTCTTGCAGCATTAGGCTCAAACTCCCCCAGCCCCTTTGTTTTTTGTTTTTTGTTTTTTTGTTTTTTTTGTTTTTTTGAGAGAAAAAGAATATTAAGTTGGTGGGTTGATGGGTGGATGGGGATCAGTGAAGAATTGAGGGAAGAGAAATTATATGGTCAAATATACTGTATGGAAAATTTAAAACAATAAAGAGAAGTTATTCCATGTCATTTAATTATGGTTACTCTGACTCTTCAATATAATATGGATTTCTTTATAAGAATTATTTACTTTACTACCTTGAAATACTAGGTTAATTTCATAAAATTTTTTCCTTAAGTATTAATATTTATTTTTCAAAACATTTGTGTCTCTATGTGTGGGTGTGTGCACACCAGTGCATGTTCCCATCAAAGCCAGAGGGGTCAGATCTGGAGTTACAGTCAGTTGTGAGCTGCATCACACGGTGCTGATACAAACTTTCTTCCTGAGCCATCTGGACTCCACAAAGAATGATGTTAATCTTGACAGCATCCTTAACTTTCTGAGAGAAAAGAATAAAAATCTATATTCAGAAGTGTAGCTCTCCCAAATTTTTGTTACTTCAAACAATCTATACAGTGTATGAAACTTCTGAAATTATTTTACTTTGTGTCTTACCTCTTTCTGCATGGTGGGTCGTGTTCTTGACTGCATTTACATTTCAATCAGGCTGTTTATCCATTGTTAAGGCATTCTTCTGGATAATTCCATCCAGCAGTCCATAGGGAGTATTATTGCACCAAAGTCACTAAGGGCAGAGGAAAGGAGAGGAAAGGATGCTCTGAGTTTGACCTTTATTCAGAATCAGACCCTCTTCCTCTGTGATATCCAACAAAATGTTCCACGAGGTAGTTCCTGAAAGGGGCTGTCTGGTTTCTTCCATTTTCATTCTTCAAAGATCAGATACTACTTGTTGAGTAGGCCTCTGTGTCCCAACTTCTTAAAGACCCACACTACACTATTTATTGCTCTTCAGGGTAAGTGGATGTAGCTTCTTCAACCTTTTTATTGCTACTTTTTAGCTTTGAGGTAGTTTCTGTTCCTTACATTCCAAATTCAGCCCAGGAACCAGTCCTGATGCCTCTACTTAGACCGTGTAGTGAACCTAAGACTTTTCAGATGATAGGATATGACCACCACTGACCAAGCCACTCTGGTTGAGTCATCTGGGCTCTCATAGTAACCGATTACTGTGCTTCAGTCATTCTCAAGCTGAGTCCTTTAAATCATAGGTCAAATCATGTCTGGTTTCCTGTTTAACCAATACAGACAACAACTAGCTGTCAAGATGCGGCTTTAACCTTTCCGGTTTTTTTTTTGCCCTCCTATGTTTATCTGTTCAGTTTTGAAAAGCACACAGTGCCCTCAAGACCATTGCACCTGCTGAACTATCTTCCGGAGCCCTCTTCCATATTTTTCTGAAATGCATTCCTGTCCTCTCAGATTTTTGCTCAGATGTCACTTTGTCAGCAACACATTCAGGGCCACTACTTATAGTAATAGCCACTAACTGTCCTTTTAGCTTGCTAGGAACACAATAAATATTTGTTGGGTGAATTAGATATCTGTTTTTCATGGAAAGGCATTTAATTTCCTGTTCCATCCACAGAGTAGATAAGGACTTTATAAATTAATCTTAGTGGCAGAAAATGAGGCACTGTCTCCACAAAGTGGTAGTGAATCAGGCAGAGTTAAAAACTCCTAAGTCATACATTTGGTATTCTTAACTTAAAGTATAAACTGGTCTACGGCCATACCACCCTGAACGCGCCCGATCTCATCTGATCTCGGAAACTTAAAGTATAAACTGTGTGAGAACAAGAGTCAAGAACTTGTTGAAAGTTGAAAATGCCCATGGAATAGGTAAGCTGTAATCAAATCATTAATTTTTGTTAAATAGTGTGTCTGGCTGGAATAATTTTGAAGCTCAGTTTTATAAAATGCCAGATAATCCTTTGCGTTACTTTTCAATTATTAGTTTACTTAGAAAACTGCCTTATATTATGAAATATGTCTTCTATTTACTATATATAGTTATATAACGATTGGTTTACTATGCTAATGAGTTTGAGTGTATTGGAATTATTTCATACTATTTAATACAAGATTTTTGTGATTATTATATGTAGGTATATTGATATTTTTTATAGATATGAGTGCATATATGGAATGTTGTGGAGACAATTTTTCTCCTAGTACCAGGTCATCTCTGTATTTCAACCATTTGGATTTACTCAGGGCTTTGCTTAATCTCCAAAACATAGAGACTATTAGTGATTTAAAAATGTGACACTCTGAAATAGAGTAGATGATCTCAATGATTCACACTTTTTACACATCGAGAGATCATATGTCTATTCTTTTGTACATATATGTGTGTGATTTACATGTATGTGTTTGCGTTTATATATATGTGTGTGTGTGTGTCTTTGTTTGTGTGTTTGTTTTCACTTACCAGTGACTGCCAGAGGTAGAAGTTGTGTGTCTTCTTTTCCTCTCCACCTTCCTTTTCTGAGACAGCATCTCTCACTGGACCTATGTTATCAGCAATTTTTCCGAGCCGCACCTTGGGTGCTACATGTTACTAGGGAAACTGAGGTTCTTGTTCAGTGTTTTAATACCTAAGAATAGGCTTAGAAGGAAGCTTGAGAACAGTTTTATCAGAGTGTAAAAGAAAAGTCACAGGCTAGGCAAGCTATAAATCTTGGTAGCTACCCAGAGTTGCTCAACTCTGTAGTAACTGTACAGAGGTGAGTTTTCTGTGAAGGAAACAAATACGTCTCTTCAATCAAGGGATAGTTATTCCTCCCATCTCTTCAGCATGGTGGTAAGTGAATCAATCTGCCTTTATGATACTTGGTTCCTTGGTCAGGTGACTGGCCTGCCCAACTGGAATGGTAGGTCTCTCTCCAGATGGAGATTTGTGCTTTGGGCTAGGAGGAAGCAGCTTTTTCTTAGTGGGCCTTCAGATCTATACAACACTTGGAGCTCATTGTTCTGTCTGGGTGTCTAGCCTACAAGCCTCTGGGATCCAATTTTTTTCATCTTAGGAATGGGATTATAGACACATAGCCTCACACATGACTGTCATGTGGCTGCTTAGGATCTGAACTCAGGGCCTCCTGATTGTGTAATAAGCACTTCACCCATATAGATATCTCTCATACTTCACATATAACATGATTAAAATATGAAGAAACTGTACATCCCACACAGAACACATTATTGAGGATTCAAAATATTACAAATACTTTGAAAAATACCTTGGTGGTTTCTCATTATCAATACATGGGCATCTAATACAGAATAGCCTCTTATAGGTATTTATTTAAATGCAATGGAAATGTCTGTTTAAACCCAAACCTTTCACTTATATTTACAATAGTTCTTTTATGAGCAACAGAAAGTAGATATCTTTGTAATCACAAAAGTATATGTATAATATATATCAATTTATTAAGGGGGGGTGTTATGGAGAAACAGAATCATAGATACAGGACAGGATATATCCAGTTGCAGAGTCCTTCCATTTTATCCAAGGGAGCGGGGGACCAACCACAGGTACTTTATGATGCCTGACTGGGTCTTTACCACCCAAGAGAGCACTTACCCCGGCCCCCCATCTCTTCACACCCTAAGGTTGGTACCCCAAGGCTTTTGATGCAGTGAGTTCCCACAATACTCTTTAGATGAAAAATTGAGAAAAATAAACAGTGCTGTATCCAATATAATGAATTAACAAATGTGCAGAGGGAAAGAATCAGCTATTGATGAATATATTCTCTTAGATAAGTTACACAGTACATTATGCTGGGTTAAAGCCAGTAACAGAGAGGGAGGACTGATGACCAAAGGGATTAAGACTGGGCTGGTTTAACCCCCAGAAACAGCTGATCTGACAAAGATTAACTCTTGAATCCCAGGCATCAGCCTGGGAATCCAGCATGGGACTGATCAAGAACCCCTGAATCTGGGTGTCAGTGAGGAGGCCTAGGTAATCTATTGAGCCTTGGGCAGCAGATCAGTACTCATCCCGAGTATACACACCGACTTTGGACTCCCATCCAACAATGTGAGGTGCACTCTCACCCTGAACTCTTGGGGGAGGGTCTAGGCCCTGCCCTGTATGAAATGACAGACTATGGACACCCCCATGGAGGGCCTCACCCTCCCTGGGGAAATGAGGGGATAATGGGGGGGTTGGAGGGAGGGCACGGGAGTAGGGGAGGGAAAAGGAGAGGGACCTGGAACTGACTTGTGAAGCAACCTTGTTTCTTATCTAAATTTAAACTGAAAAATAAATAAATTAAAAAAAAAAAGATCCTTGAATTAGTCTCACAGGATTTCCATCTAGGAGAAAGCAGTTGAATGGTTGTGTGAGAATCAGGGTGGTGATGTGACACAAAGAAACAAAATGAAGTTGTTTGGGCAGTAGAGGAATTGTGACTTAATTGGTGTTATATGGACGTATACATTTGGCAAAGAATGAATTTTATCACATGAATGCACAATAATAATTATTCTTTTGAATTTATTATCTTTAACTTTAAAACGATTCTGCTTCAGCATCTAGGCTTTAAGGAGCCCTGAATGTCTCTGGTGGATGAGAACATCTAAGTGCTTCTTCTTCGTTTTATTTGATTTCAGTTGCCATGATTTCCTATAGAAACTCTGGCCTTCCTCAGGTATTACTTGTAGTATCTCAGGCTGCTTGACTGATGTCATCGGAAGCAGCAGTAATAGAACTCTTCCCACACTGCTAGAAGCTGATTCCTATCACCTGAAGCTCTGTTGTATCTAACCAGCGTGTATCAGCAGAAATGATGCTGATAAAGATTGGGGCCTTTTATATATATCTAAATCAGCTGCTTAAGTTCCTACTAAGACCAGCATAGCAGATAGGAAACAAAATAAGGACTGGCCACTGTCCATCTATGAATTTCACCCCTCTTTTCAATATGGTACCTGTTTTGGTGGTCTGGTACTAGTAGCTATGTTCTTGGCTTTGAGAAGTTTACAGTAATCAAGTGCATCAGTAAAATGTAAATTATCATTGGGACCCAGCGGGCCAGTTCATGATATATTTTCTCATGGTACAGATGATTGACCAGTTGTGTGTGACAAAAAAGCAAAGCAAAACAAAATAAATCCAAATTTAAATGGCAAGAGAACTTCAGACTTCGGAAGGCTCTGTGAGCTGTACTATACCTGTATTTCCCTCAAGATAGAAGGCAACATTTTATTCTTGTGAAGAATCTGTACACAGGGAATCTTGAGGCCATGATTTTGTGTTTTTCTCTGTGTCTAGCTCATTATGGATCATATGCCCCATGTGTTTTGTATGCTTCCTCTCTGCACCTGTCTGAAGAATCTGTAAACTTGGATTGATCATGAAACCCATTTCCTAGCAGGGAATCACATCAGCGAAACTGTTTTTTTCTCTCTGGCATTTTTCTGGAGCAATAGCTCTTGAGTTTCCCATGTTACTATTCTTAGTTTAATTTGCCCAGATCATTTTCTCCATTCTCATAGTGACTTGACAGCAGCAGAAATAAAGAGTGGGGGAGGACTGTAATTGAATACCCACTCTAGGCAACAGGCATGTGATAGGCCTGCCTTGTGTATGCTTCCATGTAACTATACAACAGTGGGTTTGATAGATAATCTTGCTGCTTCTCAAACAAGGAAACTAGGTCCAAGAGAGGTTAATTGACTTGTATTCTCAAAGATAGCTCACTCTCACTCCCAAACCCATTCTCATTTTGCTCCCCAAGGCTCTGTTTTGGAATAATGTTTTCTCATTTCATTCTCACTTGTAAGGGGGATGGTGAGTACTCTAGTCTTTTGAGATTGAGCCCTGGAACTTCTGCTCAGACCTGGTTGCTTCCTATTTTACTTTTCAGCTCCCAGGAGATTTGGCCTAATTCTATATATTTTTCAGAGCTTCTGTCATATACTCGATTACTTGTTTCTTTTTCCCTAGTGACTATGTCCGTTCCAAGGCTGACACAGCAAGCTCACAAGGCTCTTTTGTGTTTGTAATTCCTGTCTCCAGTTGCTACAGGGAAATGGGAGAGCAAGTGGAAAGACCTGACAGAGTCACAGAGAGGCTCAGTAAGTTAAAGGCATTGAGCTCAACTGACATACCACAGTAGTTCCGGAAACTCTACTTGGATGCTGATTCTAAAGAGACTAGAAATTAGTTTCCTTAAAAAGAACAATAAGAGGATGGTTGGTTTCTTGCCGGTTTTGTGAGCTCTTGTATGCTGAGCTTCTTGCTTTCACTGAGAACAAGGCAATCATCCTGCTGCCCAAAGGAAAGTGAGGGGGAACGTCACCCTGCTCAGACGCTCTTCAGGATTTCCCAGGTCATCACCCACTTGGGGATGCTGGGAAGGACCACCTGCCTCAAAGCGCTCAGTTAGTGGCAGGGCTGGGACAAATCATCTGTCCTGATCACCATGGATGTGAGAGCCGAGAAGCCTCTTAGAAGCCCTGCAGTGGCTTCATGCTGCCTTGCTACTTGTTAGAAGGAAGCAAACATCAGCTTCCCCCAGCAAGCAGTGCCATGTCCCCAGGGTTCCCTGACAGGGCAGTCTTAGGAAAAGCATCATTGTATCAGAAGTCTCAGCCTCTCTCCCTTCTTGCCTCTGCTCTCCAACTTCGTCCAGTGTTTGTCCCTCTTCTCTCACAGTCTCCTCAGAAGCACTGCCCACACAGAGTACCTCATCTGCTGTTCCACTCACCCTGGGAGTGTGGTTACCGTCCCAGTGACTGTGTCCTGTGTCCCACTGCCAAGTCTCGGTAAAAGCCACACAGTCACCTCTGCCTGTCCTTAGAATTGCGGCCAGACTCACATCACCTAACGCTGGTGGACATACATTATGTGTCAAAAGAAGCGTTTTCTCCTTCAGAATTTCAGTCCAGGATGCTGTTACAAACTCAAAATGTGTCCTTTAGGTAGCCTGCTGTCAGAATGGCAGTACTTCCTGTTTGAGAAGAAAAATGAGGAGGTTGCCTGTTTTCAGCCCTTTCTCTCACCCTGTGTCCCTCCTGCCTCCCACCCCGAATAAAGACGAGAAACACTAAAAAAAAAAAAAAAAAAAAAGAACAAAACAAGCCAGGTGGTGGTGGTGCAAGCCTTTGATCCCAGCAATCAGGAGGCAGAGGCAAGTGGATCTCTGTGAGTTCAAGTCTAGCCTGGTCTACAGAGTGAGTTTCAGGACACTCAGGGCTGTTACACAGACAAACATTGTCTTGAAAAAAAAAAACAAAAGCCAAAACAAAACAAAAACCCCAAAACAGGTAAACAAACAAACAAAAGCATTGAAACTGCAATTCAGGACAGATTAAAGTTGAAACTGCCAGTGTTATTCTCTGTAGGCATCATCACATTTTTCTGGTAACTATCCTGGCTTTAAGGTTTTCATTATGACACATTTCTGCAAGAGACTTCCAGAAAGAAAGACATGTCACAGTACAAATGACGTGTCACTGAAGGGGTTTGAGGAGTAGGTGCCCTGCTGCTCAGTATTGGAAGATAAGTCCCATGTGACAATTGACCATTCCAAGTGTGTGTAATTTGAATTGAGAGATGCCATATAAAGTGCACACTAGATTCCAAAGGCTTGGGATCCAACCAAAACAGCAATAAACTGTCTTCATTTTTACATCTCTTACATGTGCATTGATTATATGAAAATATCTGGCAGCTATTGACTTAAATCAATTGTGTTCTAGAAATTAAACTCATTTTGTTTAACCTTTGTCATTTTGCATTGTTGGTAGTTAAGCCTCAGGTTTTGAGCATGCAGAGCAAGTGCTTCAATGTTGAGCATCAGCCTTAATCTTATCTTCCTAGCCTGTTCTAGTTTCCCCCATTAGTAATAGCTTTAAAACTTACAGAACAGAAACACAATTGTGAAGTTGGAATAGTTGATTGAGCTCATCAGATTTCACAGTTTTACCTGTGTGTTCAGTCTGGCTTAACTACCTGTGCAGATCCGGGGGATACCACCACAGACAAAACCCTGAGGACTTCCATTGTATAAGTCTCAGGTGCTGTCATTTCCTAGGATCAATGGCCAGCTCCCTCTCTCTTCTTTCTCAAGAAGAATCATTAACTCATGCTTCATCTGTATGGTTTTTGTTATTTCAAGTATGTTATATACATGGAATTATATAATGTATGTTCTTTTGTGGCTAGTTTCTCTTGCAACTCTCCCTTAACTTCTTCCTAGTTGTTATTAATCAACAGCTCTATGTTTTAACACTGAGTAGTATTCCGTCTTCTTTGTATATTTGTAATGGTGATGTTGGAAAGTTTAATATTGTATATGTAACCTGCATTTGTGGATCTTGCCTGTGTTGGTTGGACCGTACTGGTTTCAGAGCATGGTGATTGGAAGTCATCCAAAATGCATATTTCTGTCACATTTTTCAGTGATGTTCTGGCATTCCTATGTTAAGTGGTATGTTTTTGTTTTGCTAAATATTGAGCAGGTTATTTGGAAATGAATAGGGCCTTGACAATCACCTTAAGAGAATAAAATAATACCAGTGTCCTTTCCAATCCCTTTCTCTAGCCTGTAGGAGTTGTGTGTGTGTGTGTGGTGTGTGTGTGGGGGGGTGTGTTTCAGTAAAAAAAGCTTCAGGTTTCTGTCCACAAAAAAGCTTTGTAAAGTTAGACGGCAGGAAGGGATATTTCATACCTTCTGCCAGTGGTATTCTGCAGAATTGTTTGAGACTAATTAAATGGCTCATATATACCATAGACATTTTCCTCCCTTGGGAACTTAAGAAACTTTTTTTTTCTACTCAAGCTTCAAAAAGAGATCAGCTCAGTGAGCTTATGGTGGAGACAAGAAGCAGGACACAGGGACACTTCAGAGCAGATTAGAACTGAGTAACAGATAAAAGATAATACCATTTTCAATTACAATTGCCTGGGGAAATTAGGTAGGCAGAGAATAATTACCTGGGTTGGCAAGCATCCAGGCTTCTGAAATTGAGACCCTGCTGGAATCTTCTGTGGGGTTCACTGAGGATCAGGGGCAGCCAGGAATGTTTCATTTATATGTCACTTCAGACAGACGTGAGTATTGTGCTGCATTGCATGGGATTTTAACTCAGATTATGTAGCTTGAGACCCCGTAAAAACCAAAACTACAAAAAGGCAATACCACAATACATCAGATGAAAGTCAGATTTCATCTGACAAAATCAATTTGTGCTTTGGTGATTTATGCTGATAGCTAATAAGACACAGGGACTGAGACTGGAGACTAGAAAATGAAGATGCCCAACCAAAGTATAGTTCTAGGTCTCACTGCAGTGTGCAGAGAGTCTCCAGATGCCAGTGCTCCTTGGTTACTGTCACTGAGTCAGTGCCACCTGACACACAGACGTGCCTCGCCTAGTGGGGGAAGTGAGTCACCCAGAACACATCCACCTTGAATGCAAATGTTCTGATTTAATGTTGTGATCCTCTTCAAGGCTCCATCAGCCATGCTGTTCTCACTGTGGCTGGGTATCGTGATGGATGGAAAAAGATTTACGATTACTAAACTGGGGGTCTTCTTTGTCTTTACCTTGAGGAGGTTCCTGTTCTTCTCTGTAATGGTAAAGGAACCCCGGGGCTTTTTTACCTTCTCTCTAGGGAGGTATAACAGCTGAGATTTGTATGGACCAAAATTGGGAGAGATAGCTCAGTGGTTAAAAGCAGTTGCTGCACTTCCAGAGGACCCAGGTTCAGTTCCCAATTCCTACATATTAGCTCACAACTGTTTCTAACTCCAGTGTGAAAATACCCAAAGTCTATTCTAACCTCTGAGCGCCCCTGAATGTGTGTGGTGCATATATATGCATTCTCTCATACACATACACATTAAATAAAATAGATATATATTTAATAAATATTTCCCATGCAAAGGGCTAATGAATATGTGAAACATACTTTAAATATCTTTATAATTTCATTTTATTATTGTAATGGCATATATGCCGTCTCTGTGAAATTTCCAGTAACCAACTTTGTTGAATGAAAGAGCAATTAAATTGGTTTATAATCTCATTTAATTAAAAATAAAGCCCATGTTGTTATTTGGATTCTTATGTCAATGAAACAAATGTGCCTCCCTCTTCACACATACAGATGTTTTCCTTTCTTTGTATATGCATGCTTTTCTTGTTTTTAATTTCTCTCTCTGTATGTATTCACATGCTTCTTTTAAAGAATGTCAATTTTCTGGCATCCAGTTTCTTAAGATAAGATAAAGGAGAGCAATATCTTGTATAGGCTTAGAACTTGGTACAGTGTGTGTTTTCTTTAGGTTGGGGTCATTTCTGGGAGGAGGAATAGGAAGATGGTTAAAGATCTGACCTTCGGCTTCAACTTTGAGTAATGTATCTGTGATCAATGGGGAAGGGCCCAGCCCATTGTAGGTGGTACCACTCCTGAGCTGATGCCCCTGGGCTCTATAAAAAAGCAGACTGGGCAAGCCTTGAGGAGCAAGCCAGTAAGTAGCACTCTTCCATGCCCTCTGCATTAGCTTCAGCCTCCAGGTTTCTGCCCTTCATGAGTTAATGTCCTCCCTGTTATTGTTTGTTTGTTTGATGAGCTGCTATATGGAACTGTGAATGAAATAAACCCTTTCCTCTTCAAGTGGCTTTTGACTATGGTGTTTCATAACAGTAATAGTATCCCTAACTTAGACAGCCAGTTAGTTTTTCTTGTGACATAGCCTGAGTAGCACACATAGTAGATACATGGCAGGCATAGGTGCAATGGTGTGATGCTAAGCCTGAAGACTCCCAAACTTGGTATACATGTCCTCCATAATTCTGTATGCATGCACTCACACATGCATGCACACACACACATATGAGAGAGAGAGAGAGAGAGAGAGAGAGAGAGAGAGAGAGAGAGAGAGAGAGAGAGAGAGAGAGAGAGAGCGAGCGAGCGCCAGCTCTGGAAAGGAAGGAAACTAGATTCCAACTTTGTAAGACATATGGCCTTGTAATGGTATCCCAAACCAGGAACTAATAAACGTGTTTTAACTCACTGTGTTTATGGCAACTTGTTAAGAAGCCACAGAGAATTAACATATGAAGGAAACCTGGCAAAAGACTCTGTGTTGCTAATTGCAAAGCCCTTCCCATTATTTCAAGTTTCAAAGAAAAAGCATCCATGAAATACCTCCCGCAGCCCCTGTGAAGAATTCCCAGTTTCATATTTCACTGTGGTTAGCCACCGCCAATTGCAGATGCAGGGCCTATTACACTGGTTTGTGGCATTTAGGATGTTTTCTCAGGCTGGCAGTTTTAGACTTAGGGAGGGGCATTTGGAAGGCTAGAGGTTCTCTGGGTAGGCATTTGCTGCATGGTGGCAACAGGATAGGTGGAGTGGGAAGGTAGATTCCCTCCCTCCCTTTTATGCTCATAAGCCTTGCTGTAGAGGCCTGCATTTAGAGAGCCTCAAGTCCAGGCTTCGATGTTGTAGTGGGCTTGGCACAAGGATCCAGAAGAGTGGGGACTCAGAGGTAAGCAGTAGGGGCGTGCTGTGTTTTTGTGTGTGTGATAGACTTCCATATCTGGTATGTGTTGGTGAGGTAGCAGGCCACCTTTCTTGTTTCCCCTGTGTGTCCACTTGTTTTTGTCTCTTCTCACTGAGTATTTGATGTTCAGCTGGTTTTGTTCTACCAGGCTCAATATGATAGTGGGATTTGAACATTTTGATTAACTGTTAAGTTCCCTCTTACACTGTAGGAAAACGTACTTCTGTCTTGAAAGGACAAACCACAGAGGGAGGGCACGCAGACAGTCTTGATATCATATGTTGCCCTGGCCCCCTTCCCATTAACAGCTCTTCCTTTTCTAGAGACCACATTTAGTCCTTCAGTGCCCGACTTTATACTCTGGAATGAGGAAGCTGACAGATGGAGCTATCGTTCCCTGTCTATAGCATGGCCATGGTATGTCAGTACTGGAAGGGCTTGGAGATGAGCTGGTCTGTAAGGTGTTAAGACACTGATTTTTTCCATGTGCTGCCTTCCTGTGCTGGGGTCCCACGGGAAATAGAGGAAAGGTGGGAAAATGCATATCTAGTCTGTAAGTCTCTGTTTATAGAATGATAGATCTGGCAGGGTAATTACTCAATGAGCTTGTTTGAACCAGGCTTGTTTCATAGCTCCAAGAAGCAGAAAAGAGAGTTATGAAGTTTAATGTCTCAGCTCTGGGTGGACCACTTAATTATTCATTTCAATCAGCAGTGTCTTTTTTTTTCCTGAGCTCCTACTAAGTAACAAAGCCTATGCTAGGTGTAGGGGATATAGATGATGGTTTTCAGTACAAACATAACCCTCATCCTCTTGACAGCTACAGTCTCGTGCTCATATACAATTACAAGCATACGTGGAATACAAAACATACAGTACATTCCAAGAGGGAGGTAGTGCCATCAGGATTAACCCTGATCAAGGGTAGCTGTGTTTCAGCACTGCCAGTGTTGTCTAGAGCCTGGTATTTGTGGGATACTTGAGTATTTCTTCTTCTTAGTTTTCTCTTATGAAAAACAAATAGACATAGCGCATCATTTCAGAGTTTATGTGTGAGTTCTGTATCTTTGTTTTGGTTAGGGTTTCCATTGCTATGATGAAACACCATGACCGTAAGCGACTTGGGGAGGAAAGGGTTTACTCTGCTGACACTTCCACACCACAGTCCATCACTCAGGTGGGCAGGAACTCAAGGCAGGAACCTGGAGGCAAGAACTGATGCAAAGGCCGTGCACAAGTGCTTCTTATTTTGCTTCCCAAGTCTTGTTCAGCCTGCTTTCTTATAGCTCCCAGAACCACCCACCCTGGGATAGCACCACCCATAGTGAACTGAGTCCTCCACTGTTTATATTCAATCAAGAAAATGCACCACAGTCTTTCCTGTAGGCTGATCTGGTAGGGGCATTTTCTCAGTTGAGGTTTCCTCTTCCTGAATGATTCCAGTTCTCATTGAGTTGACATAAAACTAGCCAGCACCATCATGATTCCATTCATTCTTACAGTGTGTCTTCTAGTGAATATTCACTAAATCAATAAATTCCCTGCATTCAGTGCTCCTCATTCTCTAACTCTTTTAAAATAATTTTTTAATTTAAATTGAAAACAATCTTATTTTACATACCAATCCTAGTTGCTTCTCTCTCCTGTCCTCCCATACTCCCCTACGGACCTCCTCCCCCCCCCAGTCCACTTCCCAGGGAGGGTAAGGCCTCCCATGAGGGATCATCAAAGTCTGTCGCATCATTTGGGGCAGGACCTAGGCCCTCCCCCCATGTATCTAGGCTGAGAGAGCATCCCTCCATTGGGAATGGCCTCCCAAAGCCCATTCATGCACTAGGGATAAATACTGGCTCCATAGCCAGATTTTAACTCTAAGAAAGCGGTATGTCTTCTGGTAAAAATAACCTACAATGACTTGATATTAGTTTTAAAACCAAAGGTTCATCCCCGCTCCTTTCTTTACTTTCCTTCCCTCCAGTTTAGATTCTTGTCATGGGTTCCGATAATGTTCACTTCAGGTGTTTGCATATGGACCAGGGAAGTTCACTTAAACAAATAGGGTCACAAGTGCACTGCACTACTTCACTGTCCTGAAATGAATCCTGTGACTTGTGCATTCATATTCATAGTTGTCCCGCTAGACAGATTTGTTTGTCTATCTTCACACAGTTCTTATGCTGTCCCTTCCTGCTGTGCTGTAGACACGCCGTCCACAACCGGTGATGGTCAAGATTTCAGATTTAAACCCTCACAGATGCTTTTTTCCAGGTCTTGGTCACCAGTTTTTATATCTCTACTTGCCCCCTATGTGCCCAGGGTTTCCTCTTACTCCCACATCTTTCTGCTATCACCTGGAAGTTTTTCCTGCTATAAATTGGAGAGATCTTAAGACTAAACTCTAGCTGAACCAAACCCAGACTTGATGGAAAGAGCCTATCATAAAGAAAATATGGAAACAGAGAAAGGTGGCCCTTTGCTTATAGGTGCAAGTCATTGTAAATCTGTAGACACAGTTCCATGGCAAATGTGTTCTGTTCAGCACTGTAATGCCTGGAAATGTTTTTTTTCCAATGACAGTTCATCTAAGGACATCTGAAAGATTTCTTGCAATTGCAGGTCAGCTATGGTCATTTTCCTATTAATCAGGGGAAGACAATCCAATTATTTGTGAAGATCATAGATAGCCTTGTTGTTCAATTACTGCTTAATTAGTTTACTAAATTAAGGAAGGGCTTGGTGGGAGATAGCACCATTGTAGAGCATGTGTAAAACCATGTAGCATGCAGCAGTAAACATTTCTGATTTGATGACTTGAAATCTTTACTGTCTAAATCTAGTGTCATTAATAATTTAGTGCAGCCTCCTGATGTGCTTTAAGAAATCACTAGATTCTGAATCCTAAGACTGCTGCTTATCTTATCTCCTGGAGTCTGTAAGAACTTCACATTAACTCTTGTGTTATCTGTGTCTGCTTTCTTTGCAGAGAACTGTGTGCAGGGTTTGACCAGGTAGACATCCCTTGCTGTTGTTCCCAGCTGCCTGGTGAGTACCCACCCTGTAGCCTCTGGGGAAGAATCATGTTGGTGGCATTTTGGAACTTGAGACCCTTGAGACAAATCTTTTCATCCAGTGCCTCTAAGAAATAATGTGTAACTGTTTTTCCTTGGCGTGGAGGAAAGGCTAGCAGGATTTTCTAGGTTTTTGCCTCACTAAATTGGTTTCTGACTCAGCCACTAATCTTTTGCTCATTGTATTCTTGCTGCTTATGGCAGTGCTGCCTAGCCTTAGAAAGTATCTGATGTCATTGAGGGGAAAGCTGTGTAACTTTATGTCCGGTACAGGTTTTGTTTAGAAGATTTCCACCATCATCAAAAATTTCAGCCCCGCTTGCTCACCAGTGAGAAACCTTTATTTTGGGGCAACTGCCTGTAGGAGTGATGCCAGTCAATTCCTTCTATACCCCTTCGCCATAAATCCTTCATGAAGCACCCAAAAAATCAGAATTATCTTTGTGTGGCCAACTGGTGTTTTACAAATGACACCGCCAGTACTTTATAGTAGTACCAGATCCCAGATCCCAGCCAAAATGAGAGACTGCCCTCATCAAATTGCTGTTTTATAATTGCTGCTACAACATTGCACTGCTTGCCCTTTCTTCCTTTAGGAGGCAAGAAGTCATTTTCCAGTGATTCCCAGGAACCAGTATTCTCTGCTTCTCCTGATAGGTGCCCTCAGAGTACCCAGCTTTTAGTGTCGGTCTTCTGCAGGACACTGCACCCCATGCCAGATGCGTCATTATCTCCTGGCACTGACCCTGGCTGATTTTCTTCCGGCCTGTCTGTGAAGGATAGGAAGAATTGCATAACCCAACCTGTCTCCAAATGGCCAGGCTTTAATGATATAAGAATATCAAGAAAGTAGATTTATTATTGAATGTTCCTATCTATTTTTAGTTGGGTGCACTATATTTTACCACCCTCCGAAGGGTGACTCATAAGCTTGTCTTAGTCGGCACAGTCCAGTTAAGGATGCTGAGTAATTTTAGAGACTTTGAATCAGTACACCATTTGCTTTCTAGTCTGTTTACATTTTGGCTTTCTGGTCTGTCCACTTTTTCCATACTTGAGTTACATTATCTGTACATAATGATTGATTACCTTTAGACTGTCTCACTGTGTAATGTGCATAGCTCACCAATGTCTCTGCCCCCTTCCCCTTCCCCTTCCCCTTCCTCTACCTTCTCCTTTCCTTTCCTTTCCTTTCCTTTCCTTTCCTTTCCTTTCCTTTCCTTTCCTTTCCTTTCCTTTCCTTTCCTTTCCTTTCCTTTCCTTTCCTTTCCTTTCCTTTCCTTTCCTTTCCTTTCCTTTCCTTTCCTTTCCTTTCCTTTCCTGTTTCCTTATTGAAAATTTCTATGTGATCCTGACTTCCTTCACACCTGGAAACCCACATATGTTACCTTGGCTACTGGCACATTTGTCTTTTTATCATTATTATTCTGATCTATCTTTTTAAATCCATATTGTAGGACAAATGCAATGTCATTCAGGAACAAAATACTGCTTGTTTATCAGATGGAAGAGCTGCACTTATTTCACACTCTTGCATATTAAAATGCTGCGACTCATGGGGCAGCAAGAACATCCATGGAAGGCCATGGCTTTACATTTTCGGAGCATATCATTCTAGTCAGGATTATCAAGCTCAGGTTGGGTGTGGTAGCACATGAACATGGCATCTTATGGCAGGAGGATTGTGGGTTCAAGGCCAGCCTGGGCTATAGAGTAAGATCATATATCAAAAATGAATCACAATGTCAGCAAAATGTATGGAACTTGACGATTTCTGCCTAGGTGATTTATCAATCAGGTCTCTCAGTGGATACTAGTGAGTGGTGCCACAGGAAGAAGCAGCAAATGCTTGCCCAGCCTGATTGTGGGTTGGGTGGGGGTCTGAGATCCTCAAGCCCAGAGCTCTGGAGATTCTGTTTCACTAGAGGCAGCTGAGCAGGGTGACTCTCCCCCTTACCCCCCACAGCATTTGGCTGTAGGCAGCACTCTTGCTGTCTCCCTCTGGAAGAGAAGATGCTCAGGGGTGGAAGAGTTTCCACTTAAGTTTAGTTATGCTCCCCATCACTTACGTTCTTTTCCAGGGAAGGTTAAACGCTTTCCGAAATTCTATGCAATTCATTTTCTCCCCTTGAGACTGTAGTAAACTATTCCTTCAGATCTTCAAGTCCTTAAATGACTGCAGTGCTGAAAGACACCTAGGCGCTTTCTAGCTAGTAGAAATTAGTTAGAAAAATGTAGTATTTCACAGCTTTCTTTAAATCATTGTTGCCATGAATGCTGACCTCCATGCTGTGCAAAAAGACACAAAGATACCATATGATTATATTTAAAAGTATTCTTTCCAGAAACAACTCTAGTTTAATAATCACCACCACTTCCACTGTTCTAGCACTAAACAAACATCCCCAACCTGAATTAATTACCTTTTGTTCTTACCTCTTTTATTCCTTGAAACTATTTTCACAAATGTTTTTTGGAACAACATGCATTTCCCTGGGCACCTTCAGTTGGTAAATGAAACAAAAGTTCCTGTTTGCCTGCCTGAGGTCTGAGGTCAGTGCTGCCCGGTAGAGATATCATGTGAGCTATGCATGTCACTTGATTTTTCTGGTCTCAGTAAAGAGAAGAAACAGAGCATAGCAGCCAAAGCTGAAGGCTGTAAAGTCTAACATGGTCACCTAAATTAATATGAATGATTTATTTAACCTAGCATATCCAAATTATCATTTGACATTTAAACAGTATAAACATTATTGAGATGTCATACTTTTTTAAACACCCGTTCATTTTGTGTGTGTGTGTGTGTGTGTGTGTGTGTGTGTGTGTGTGTTCACATGCACATTTATGTAACTTCATGTATACTTTTTGGTATATGCATGTGTAGTCCAGAGGATAACCGAGGTGTCATGCCATCCATCTCTTCCTTGAGATAAGATTGCTCACTGAACCTATGATTTGTTGAGTAGGCTAGGCTGGCTGACCAGTGAGCCACTCTGAGTACAGACTCTGTCTCTGCATCCCCAGTGCTGGGGATTACAAATGAACTCCACCCATGCCTGACATTTTGTATGTGGGTTCTAAGGATTGAATTTAGGTCTTTTTGTTTGATCAGTTGAGCCATGCCCCTCTCCCCACATACATCAAATCTCAGTTCAGAATAGTGTTATTTAAGGGTTCAGAAAGTAAGATTTGGCTTTAGTGGATCAATTTGTACAGTGTAACTTTACAGTGCCATAGTCAGCTCTAGTAAAAGGCTTACCACTTTCAACTTTCAATGGAACTGTTTGCCAGTGCTGGGGACTCTCCCAGCTAATCCTACTCAGGAAGGATGCCAGTCAGTACTGCCATCCAGCTCAAGTGAGCCCAGCTACTCTGGTTCAGTCATTCCCTGCTTGAGAGCCTTGTAGGAAAGAACTGGAGATTCAAAAACTGGATTTTGTAGGTGAGATGTTGCTGATAATCTTCAGGAGTAGAGTATTGTAGGGTTAATTTTTGGTAGAATGTGAGTTCCAGTTAGAAAGACTAACCAAAAGGACTGTATTTTAGGGCTGAGAAACTACATATATGTATACATTATGTGTTTGGGAAGGTTCAAGGAAATTTTGCATACTTGCAGGTAGACACGTTTAGGAGCAGTGTTAATTCCTCATGCAGGAAAGGTAAGGAGTTTTGTAGTTTGTAGTTATCACCACAATTCATAATTTATTGAGTTCTGCTCCAGTTAAGGATTGCTTTATAACAAAATGTGGGGCTTGGAGTAACAACAGTGACTGCCCTCTTTGATTCTTCTTTTTTGTTTGTGGGTCCACAGGTTGGGAAGGACTTGGTTGTGCTGAGTTTCATGTAGTGTAGTCACTTGGCTGTTGATATTGGAGCAAGTGGCTGGAGCAGGCATGGGCTGGCTGAGCATCTCTATTGTCACACAGCCTATTTTTTCCCTCTCTCAGATCGTCTTTTCATGTAACTGAGCAGAGCAGCTCAGCTGAGCTCTGGAGTGATTTTTCCAGTTGACAGAAGTACCGTCACTTTATGACTTGGCCTTGGACCTGATGCCTCATGGCTTCCATCAGTGGGCCCTCCCTTCACTGCTGTACACATCTTGGCCCTTTAGTCATGCTCTGGGAATGTGCTCCCATTATTCCAGAACTCATAATTCTGCACAGCAGTTGTCTCCTTTTGTGTTGCCCAGTAACTTAGGCCAGGTGGCCCTTACCAAAATTTGGGTTGCTTATGGTCTGACTGTCCAACTGCTTCCCTCCATTTGTCTTTCATTATCCTCCCTTCTGCTTTTAGAGTTGTTCCCAAGCAGTGGACGTAGCCCACATCTTTTTCTTCTTTTTGTGGTTTTTGGGGGAAAAGTGAAATATGATCGGACATAGCAAAATGAAGGGGAGGGCAAATTTCTCACTCCTTACTTCTGTTACTGTAAGGATATACTTGTATCACCCATGTATGTCCTCATCAGAGGACAGATTTCTTCACTTTGGCCACTGGCTGGGTCCCTCTCCCTGTCTTCCCATGGAAGCTCCTTCTTGTTCCATCTCTTCTTCTCCTTGTCCACCCTTTCCAGGCTGATTGGATGGAGGGGAAAAGGGCAGGAAGTGAACAGCGTGACTGTTGAAAGATAACTTTTGCTGACAGGAGCCAAGGTCAGCATTGTGTCAGGTTCTGTTTCTCCCATTTCTCAGGACTTTCCATTCCCTGAAGTGTCACCTTCACCTAACTTTGGGCTGGTACTAGGTGCACAGTGGGCATTCTCTTGCTCCCTTGGCTCACCTTCCTCTGCAAAGTCACCACTGTCCCCTAAATAGCGTTGAAATGCCAACTGCATAAGCCTTTAAGGAAAGTGCTCTCAGGCCTGGAACTTAATTCTGAAATCCATAAAAGGCTTAGATATTCATCAAAGCTAGCAGGATAAAATATTAATCATAGAAATCTAGTTGGCAGGTACATGCTATAACTGTATACTGTAAGAATATATGTACTGTTTACAAAGGAACTTTTGTTTATTATAAAATAAAACACTGGAGAAGAGATTCACTGATCAAAAATTATAGCAGGATCTATTTAAAAACAAAATGTCAGTTTTGTACTGTAAGCTTAAGCTTGTCCCATCTCTCACTTAAGCATGCAAGAGGCTTTGTGCACTTTGTGATTTGTTCCAATTCAGTCTCCTCTCAAGCGCTCAAGAAACAGGAAAAGGCCCGGAAGCCTCCCACAGGAAAGTCCTGTACAACTTTAGCTTTTGCACTCATAGCTGGTGGCTTCCTTGAGCAGCTGTCACCCACTGCCCCATGACATGTGGTTGCTGAAGTCTCTGGGATGCAGTTGCTCAGTAGCCCTTGCAGGGCTACTTGCTTGGATGAACATATTATTCCAGAGATCAATTCTTTCTCCTGTTAACCATCTTACACTTGCCCATTGTAAGTTAGATGCCAGGAGTGTTTTCTACCCAGAAGTATAGATTTACTGGCAGGTGAAATGGTTCCTATTTTTGATCTATTTTTATAAAATATGAGGGAAAATTTTAAAAATGTAGCACAGAGGTAGAACACTTGCCTAGCATGTACATGGTCTTGGTTCTATCTCCAGTACCATAAAAATAAAATAAAACCTGAGATTGGGGCTGTTGCTCCATGATGGAACACTTGGGTAAGGCCTTACACACTGTATCTACTATTATATCGAGTGTATACACACACACACACACACACATAAATAAGGTCTAACAAAAGATTTCAAATACTTCTTTCCTTTTTGTGGAGAGTGTGCCAATAAAATGCTTAAGCAGGTAGAAATTGTTGCATTTGAAAAGCCCATACCTGCTTTTCTGTAGTTAAAGAGGAGTGGAGGCCCTGTCTTTGCTGTCCTCAGGTGGGAAGATTTGGTGAGATATTATTTATGATTTATTAAAGTTGGCTCGAGGATTCAGAAAGTAAAGTCAGCCACAAGCCATAAAAGCCAGACACACACCTTTAAACTCAGCAGGCAGAAGCTAGGAGGTGGTGGTACACACCTTTAATTCTAGGACTCGGGATTAAGAGGTAGATGAATCTCTGTAAGTCCAAGGCCACCAAGATCTACACAAGATTTATTCAGTCCTAAAGATAGGCATCTCACACAAAGATGATCTCAGCACCTGGGATCACACACCTTTAATCCCAGCACTAAAGGGGCATAAAAGATAGGAGCAGGGTCTTCAGTAGTCAGCATCGAGCATTTATTCTCCAGCGACATTGAGGATAGGAAGACATTGAAGTCTCAGGATTCGTCAGCCACGCTGAGGAGAGACAGCAAGATCAGCGCATTCAGCCTGAGCTAGAGATAAGAGCTAGGTGCCTGCTACTTTGCTTTTTTAAGCTTCAGCTTGAGCTCCAATATCTGTGTGGATCTTTTATTTTTCATGGTACAGGAAGAGGCAGCTTACCCAGGACCTAGGACTGAAGTAATCTCTCCCAGGAGAGGAAGCACCAGTGACCTTGGGCTCCCACACCTGGAAGATCATCTGCATCCTTCCTTTGCATATTTTGTGGCCTGTCTGGAGAGTCAGGTGTCATCCACACAGAAAGAGAACAGTTGGAGGACAACTGCAATGGCTCCCTAGGACAGTGTGACATGATCGTCTGGGTCTAGAGAACTTGTGACCTTGCCTCAAGGTTTCAGTTAGCTAGGCTAGAGCAGTTATGTGGCAAACAAGCAAAAAAATCCATGCAGTGGTGTGTTTCATATAGCACTCTGAAATTTGGAGAGGCCCAATACATTTTTTTGCATTGAGATTTGCAAATATAGCCTTATTGAGCTTTGGAAAAACAGAACCTAAGTATCATTTCCTGATGCAATTAAGTTTATTGAAAAAACTAGTGATTTTAAATTTGTCACCATGAGGGAATCTATAAGGAGCTGGAAGGAGAATGCGAGTCTTGAAGCCTGGACCTCAGTTTGCTTGTGCGTGGGGTGAGCACAAGTGCCCTCAAATTCAGTGTCTGTGATGGTGCTGAAATGGGATGGTGTGAGTAGGACTTGCCATACAGTGAGTACTGAGTTTCTTCTTTCCATTCAGTTCGCCTCTTCTTTCTTTCCTCCAGATGTTGATGTAAAACTAGGACACCTCATGAGGCCCAGGACTGATTTCTGATGAGCTCTCCTTCTCCTCCTGCACTTTCTTCTGGTCAAGTAAGGCCTGTGTGTGGAGTATCCTTGAGGAGCACAGGGTACCTGCTGTCCTCACCTTGGTGCTCTTTTCTGTCCTAGTGATGATGCTCTGCTTTCTGGTACTCTGCACAGTGGAGCTTCTGTGTTTTAGGCTACATATAAATGCTCCCCTTCAGCTACCAAGAGCATCTTTGTTTCCGGACCACCTTCTTTTCCTGCATTTCCCCATTCTCCTTGTGCCCCCCTTTTTCCATTAACTAATGCCACCAACATGCCTTTCCATGGGGTTGGTTTCTGTCAGTCCATCTGGAAAGCCTGACCTACTTTGCCTCCTCTTTTACTATTCTCTCTGCTTTCTTCTTATTTTATTTACTTATTTATTTTGTTTTTTTTTTCAAGACAGGGTTTCTCTGTGTAACAGCCCTAACTGTCCTGGAACTTGCTCTGTAGTCCACGCTGGCCTTGATATCACAGAGGTCTGCCAGCCTCTTCCTCTAGAGAGTTGGGATTAAAGGCAGGCATCATCACTGCCCAGCTCTGCTTTCTTTTTAACTCAGACGAAATGCACATTATATGGGCTAACTTTTAAGCTGAACAATTCACATTTTTACATGACTACAACCTCTACCTGATTCCAAACACTTCCATTACTCCCAAATAATACCTACTGCTATCAAGCACCTGCTGGGTCCCGGTCCTTTCCTTTTATCCTTTCCCAGCAACCACCAGTTTGCCTTGTATCTATGTGAATTGACCCATTGTGAACATTTCATATGAATGGTACTGTGCAGTACAGAACCTTTTGTGCCTATCTTCCTTTGTTAGAAATGATGCTTTAGAAGTTCATTCACATGCTAACATGTGAATACTGCATTTCTTCTCATAAATCTTTTTTAAAGTTTTACTTTAGAAGCACTCTTATTTACATATCAATCCTCCCCATTCACTCCCCCTTCCATACTCCCATGCTCTCCACTGACCCCCCCAACACCCTCCCCACGCACTCCCCAAGGATAGTGAGGCCCTCCATGGGAGACCATCAAAGTCCTTCACATCATTTGGTGAGGGGGCTAGGTTCTCTTTCTTGTATCTGGGCTGCAATAGCATCCCTCCATAGGGAATGGGCTTTGAAAGTCCATTTGTGATCTAGGGATAAACACTGGCTCCACTGTTAGAGGTCCCATAGACTGCCCTGGCCTCCTAGCTGGCACCCACATTCAGAGGGCTTGGTTTGGTTCAAGGCTGGTTCCCAGCTTTAAGACTGGTGTTTTGTGTTCTCACTAGGTTAAGTCAACTTTCTGTGGGTTTCTCCAGCACGATCTTGGCTCCTTTGCCCATTCCTCTTCCCTGTCCACAACTGGATTCCAGGAGTATGGCTCAGTGTTTAGCTATGGGTGCCCGTTTCTGCTTCGATCGGCTACTGGATGAAGGCTCTAGGATAGCAACCAAGGTTGTGTTCTGTCTCATTATAGGGGAGTGGCATCAAAGGCAGCCTCTCCACCACTGCCTAGATTCTTAGTTGGGCTCATCCCTGTGGATCCCCTACGTCTGTCATTTGTGTATGCTGCCATTTGTCTGTTCATCCACCAATAGAGATTGCCTGGTCCATCTTTTGACTGGTGTGCATATGAGTTACTATCTTCAGTTCTTTGGAATATCTACTTAGGGATGAATTAAATGTAATCATTTAACTCTGAGGAGCTCTGGTGCTTTTTCACAGTGCCTGCTTGGTTTTTTAGCACCCATTAGATTTCCAATGCCATTGTAACAGATGGTTGCCTTTTAGTTTTAAAAATAAAACGTAACCATTTCAGTAGGTATGAAACTGTACCATATCACGGTTGTAATCTTTTTTACTTTAAAGGCAGCGTCTTTCACATCGCAGGCTGGCCTTGAACTCACTTTGTAGCTAAGGATGACCTTGAATGTCTAATCCTTCTGTCTTCCTGAGTGCTGGATTTCAGGCATATATGTGCATGACAGACAAGTACCCACAGCCCTAGTTTCTAATCTTCATTTTCTAATGTCTAATCATGTCTTGCATCCCTTTACTTGCTTGCTGGCTATTCCTTGACAAGTGTTTCTTTCTCGGACATGTGTCCTATTTCCGTTCGCTGCCTACATTTTAAGTGGTCTGTTTGCCCCTGGGTTATTGAATTAGTTGCAGAGCTTTATTATAGATATTATGCATATTCTGGATGTTTGGCCCTTCACAGATGTAACTGGGAGGGCTTTTCTTGTTTTTTTGAGGTTGCATTTTCATGTTTTTGAAGATACCTTTTGATAAACAAGGATTTTTATTTTTATAAGCCAAGACTGGTCTTTTCCTTTATTGATTCTTGTCTGCTAATTACCACACTTGCCTTGTAAGAGTCTTGAGCTCATGAAAATTTACTGCAAGCTCTCCTCTGGTTTGTTACAAGTTTTATGGTCAGTAGCTGGTAGGTTGTGGTATACTTAGATCATTGATTCATGCTGGATAGGATATGAGGTAGCAGGGGTCCAGCACCATGGGTTTCTCAATTGGATTCTGTTGTTGGCTATTCCTATTGCCGTATCACAGTATTTTGATTATTATCTCTTTTTTGTTGTTTTTGAATTCTGAAAATGTGAATCTTCAAGTTATATTTTTCCCCTAGTGCTATTTTTTGCTCTTTGTGCCTGCTTCTTCTTCCATTATTATTTTATCTTGTACTGATACTTAGCTGTGGCATGTACCTCAGGTGAAGGCCACAGCCCTAGTACAGTTTCCTGGTACATGTGGCATATTGCATGCAATCTAAAATACTCCCTTGCTTAGGGTTACTCCCCCAGAAACCTTGATGAATTATACATAAATGCCTTTTGAAGAAAAAATGCCTATTACCTTCTGGTTTTAAGCTGCCCATTAGAAATTGAAGACATTCTGCTCTAGGAGCCTTTGCAAAAGAACAAAAGAAGCCCCTCTCCTTTGCAGTGACAACTAGACATCTGTGACGTGTAAGAGGTTCAGCTGTGTTAGCTGTCTTCTTTAATTCCATAAATACTATCTGAAAACCCTCTATTTTGTATAAGAAAGCTATAATACAGGCATTAAAATCACGAAGCAGTTGGAACTGTGGAAGACAGAGCAAGGAAGAAGGCTGCCGATTTTACTGGACTCAGTTGCTGGAATGACTCACACTTGTTTCCAGAGTATTTAACCTCTGCTTTGTTCCTTTGAGAATTGCAGGGACTATGTGGGATTTTTCCTTTTAGAAAGAACTTGTAGCATTTCCAGATGGTCCTTTAAGTCCTCTTCTAATGGAAGCTGAGCGGTTGCGCCTGCTAGATGGGAGAAAACTGCTTTAACCTCTGGACACTATGACAGTGTGAATGTTTGGGTCTCTTGCTGAAGTGCAATTAGGAGGCACCTAGGGAGCTGAGGAGGTGCTTTAGTGGGTGAAGTGCCTGCTGCACAATACGAGGACCTTAGGATCCTCATCACACACATAAAGCTGGGAATAGTGGCTTGCCTCTAACCTTAGTGCCGGGGAGGGGAATTGTGTCGACAAGAGACTCTGTGGAGCTTGCTGGCCAGCCATTTCAGCCATTCAGTGACTCACAGATGTGTTGAGAGACCTGTCTCCAAAACTGAAGTGGAGAATGACAGGAGACACCTGACATTAAAGTCTGGCCTCCACATTTGTTCACACGTGGGTGCAAACAGGAACAGGCATACATGCACACACTTTCTTGAGTGTGTGTGTGTGTGTGTGTGTGTGTGTGTGTGAGAGAGAGAGAGAGAGAGAGAGAGAGAGAGAGAGAGAGAGAGAGAGAGAGAGAGAGAGAGAGAGAGTGAGTGAGTGAGTGAGTGTGGGACTTTATCAGATGATGCCAAAGAGGGTTAAAGGAACTTCTGAACTGATGAGTAAGGCTCTGATTGCATCTACACTTCACCTCTATGAAGCTACATGCAGAGATGTGTCTTCCAATTTGGGAAGAATGACCCAGGCTTCTCATAAGACCTTACATCAGGCAGTACAAAGTGTCCATGACCATTGAAAGGGATTTAACATTGAAAAAACAAATACTAAAGATTTCTAGAATCTGTTTTTAAGCTGAATCTTTCCTTCAGTTTGTATACAGTGTTAGGAACAGCAGTCAAGAACACCCAAGAAAATCATTTGGGCTGACCATACTGCAAATTTGGTTCATCATTTAGAAAGCACCTTTTTTTTGTTGAAACCAAATTTGGAGGTTTTTTCGTTTTTGTTTTTGTTTTTTTTAACACAAGTGTCAGAAGTGTGAATCCTTTCTGTCTATAAAGCATTATATTACCATGGTTGTAGCAGCTGGTCAAGTTAGTAAATAATTTTCCTGATTTCATGCAGCATTTAGGCTTCAAGGTCAGTTTATGGTTCAGAAATTGCATATTTCAACCAAACAAATCTGACTTGGACAGATATCAGAGTGTTGAAAGCAGCTGATTGCTTTTGTATGGAGCAAGCCCTGCATAAGACACTGTACATAAGAAGAAGGAGACGAAAAGTATATTTTTGTGACACTGGTTAAAAAAATTGCATGGGTATGATAGCAGGTAATTTCAAAAATATATGTGATGTTGCTTAAATATATATTTAAGCATGATCTAACTGTATCTATCTGTTTTCCAATTTTGTTTTTTTGATAGAATTTCACCCTAAATAAATAAATAAATTTCACTGCATTGAAAAAAGAGAAAGAAGGTAGAAGAGAAAGACCCTTTTCAGTAGTGTAGACTGTATTCTTTATTGGTCTAAAATCCTGGTTGACCAGTTTGCTCTCTAGTTGTTTAAATGAACAGTCCAAGAGGAAGATTGGCCTGTTGTGTCTTCTTTGCTGTCAAGGCTGCGTGTAACTTCATAAGAACAATGTCTTTTCTTTGCTCATCAAAGTGTTTGTTAATTTCCAGATGTCACTTATGCCCCCAGAGCGTTAGAGACAGTGATTATATTGTCAAAAGCTGGTGGTGCTAAAATGGAAAGCATATTTTGTTTTACTTCTTTGCCAAATCATAGTCTTCTTGGAATGAATAAAATGTGTCTGTTTAGTTTTATTTTGATTATCCAGAAACTACTTTCAGATTTCATCTTCTTAATGACTTAATATTAAACACAATGATACTGACCTAGAAAATATTATTTGCCTGCACACTAATGTTGTGTAAATGGTTGCTTTTTATGTTGCTATCTATTGTTTATTTATCCATTTAGTAAATATGTGTTGAATGTCTGCCATGCACCCCTGGCAAGGTTCTGAGCACACATTTGGGGTGATAGGATCATGCAGCATACATAGGTGATTCATTTGGAACTAACCTGCATTCAGTAGATGAATTGAACATGAAGGTAATGGCAAAAGAGGCCATGTTGTGGTGACCCTTACCCATAAAATTATTTTTGTTGCTACTTCATAAGTGCCATTTTGCTATTGTTATGAATCACACTGTAAGTAGTTTCGGAGAAACAGGTTTTCCCAAGGGGTCCCAAGTTAAGAACCACTGGGTTAGAGGTCTAAGGTCATTTTGGGTAATGGAATGGACATACTTCAGATGGATTTGTGGACAGTGTTAAAGTGTCCTTTGAGGGTTGTGGTAAGGAATGAAGACTGGCCAGTGTGGCTGTGAGGTTTTTCTCTAGCCTAGATCAATTCAGTGGCCACAGTAACAACAACAAAAATAGGCCAGAACATGTGAGGAATTAGCAAAGTGAGCATTATGGAGGCAAAGAGGCAAGGGTGAGGTGTGACTGTATGGACAGTGTAACTGAGGCAGGGTAAGGAGAGAGGGTGACCATGGACCATAGGCCATAGTAAAATGACTCTCATGATGAATTGGGAGAGCAAAGGTCTCAAGTGCGAGTCAGCATTGTTGGGTCACAAGTTAGTACATGTTTAACCAACCGAACATAGAAACCTCCAATCTGAAAAGCTCCAAAATATCAAACTTGTAATTAGGAAATTCCACATGCAACCTCATGTGGCAGATTGCAATCAGAATGCAGGCATTAAGTTATATTATATATGCTTACACTCAAATTACGTGCCCAAGGTTTTTATGTAGAACAAATCAGTTTGAAGTTTAGACTTTGGTGTCTTAGATGTCTTATGTATATGCAAATGTGCTTAAATAAAAATTTGAATTCTGAAACATGTCTGGTCCCAAGCCTTTCCGGCAAGGGAAGCATAGTTAATTGAAGAAGAGAATGTGTTTGGGCAGGGAAGAGTTGCTCCAATGCGGTTTTAAAAGAGAGTACAGTTGCTGGTTAAGACAACATCAAGTACATGCACACAGGCACAAGTGACAGAATTTGATGGGCAGGGTAGCACTGGAGACTGAAAGCTATTGATCTAAAAAACTTTTGTTTCTCATAAGGCTGTGAATATTGTGATATATTGATTGTGTTCCAGAAATATCTGATAGTATCTAGCTCCCTTTGGCTATAGATAATATAAACTGACTGTTCCTCTCGACCAGACTTCTCTGTTCAATGGGAATGTAATTTCTAGCAGCCAATGAATGTTCATATTTTATCATAGGCATTTAGAAAGATGAGCTGCTTTCTAAAATCCCTTGGAAGACAACAGATGGCATAGCATTACTCTCAAAGCCTATGTGGGAGCAGGGTCCACTTAGCCTTGCTTCGAAGAATCCTGAGATATAGAGAGGGGATGTTGGACAAATAATCCCATAAATGCCCTTTACAAGTATCAGCTGCTTCACATCATGACTTGAGCAAGAAAGGCTTAGGCAAGATTCACTTCCTGAACATATTCTTCTTGAGGAAGAATGAAATTTAAACTCCTAGCCACTGCATTTGGCACTCTTTTCCAGCAGCCTGGATCCTGTTATTAACTTACCTTCCCAGCGGAGTTCAAAGGGGGGAATTTAACAGGCTGGAACTGCCTCTGTGTTTCCAGGCCAAATATTTTGGTTGCCTAGATGTCTTGGCTTCTCTGTTAATTGGTTTTTATGTTAAAATTTCTTTATTGAAGTGTATTTAATACACATTTGGAGAACTGCACAAATTTTAAGTGAATAAACAGCTTCTTGTATTTTCAGGAAGTAAATGTTCCCAGGTAGGACTTGCCCAATACCCCATGAGCTTCTTTATTAATTCTTCTGGTTACTGCCCCTACCATTAGTATATATTAATTGCTTTTCATATTTCCATAATAAGATACCAGACAGAAACAAGCTAAGAAAGGAGACTAATTGGGCTCATGGTTTCAGACGGTCTCATTTTCATCGTGGTTAGGAAGTCATGGCAGAGTCCATGCTGGTGGGAATGCAAGGCGGAAACTCTTTTTATAGTGGCACTCCAAGAAACAGGAATGGCAGGAATTAGGGGCTGAGCAATAACCATGTGTCCACACCAAGTGACCCACTTCTGTTAGCAAGGCGTCACTTCCCAAGGGGTCCACAGCTTTCAAATTAGTGCCACAAGTCCAGACCAAGCTCAAAACATGAGCCCAGGGTGACACTTGACAAACCGTAATCTATCGCTTGACTTTTTAAACCACAGTTCCTTCCTGTTTGCAGCATGGTACGATGAGCAGATATACTAGCACAGAGAAAACACAGGGCATTAAAATGATCTGTAGGTATGTGATTCCTTAGTCCTGAAATTCTTCCTGCTTGTTCTCTCCCTCTCAGAGCAAGGAGGAATCTTCCAGCATGAATGACCACATTATCCCCACAGGCAGCTGAAAGTTATATAATACTGTAAATGGATCGAGCACAGGTACCATTTCTATATCTAGGTTGTTCCCTTTGTGTTTTGTTTTTCATTTTTTAAAATATGAATCTTAGGACATTTATAACAAGAGATCTGTGCTGAGCTGTTTACTTAGATGAGAGCTAATTGCATTAGGCAGTGTTTAATCTTCCATTTGTGCATCTTGAATTGAGATGGCCCTTCTGATGAAGGGATCAGATGCTGGCTATTTGCTCCCCTGCCCATGAAACAAGTATGGCTGGAGAATGTCAGACACCCAAGCAGGGCTTTTCCGGATTCATTTGAAATTTGTGGGAGAGGCACTTATTCCAGACAAGCACTAGCTTTCTGTGGAACTTTCTATGGAAATTCACAGTTTCACATGAGATCAAGGGCTGGATGCTCTGTGTTTCCAAGGTTTCTTAGGTTTTATGATTTTGAATAAGGGTATGCCTGAAAAAAAAAAAGATGATTTTCCCCCATAAACAAGTCAAATATGTTTTATTTTCCTGATGCAGATGTGTGTTGTGATGCACAATCCCGTAGGTTCCCAACACCAGAAGATAGTATTTATTCTAGTAAGGTCTCTAATTTGCATCTTAATGACACATTTACTTTGTCCTCCAAATACAGATGATCACATCGTCTCACAAGAGAGACGGAATGAAAAATGACTCATAGGAATTTTAAAAACATCAGCTTAATAGTGGTGGAACACATCTTTAATTCCAGCACTCAGGAAGTAGAGGCAGGTGAACCTCTATGAGTTCGAGGACTGTGTGATCTACAGAATGAGTTCCAGATCAGCCAAGGCTATACAGAGAAACTGCCTCGAAAAAACAAACAAAATCAACATTTATATATTATAGTTTTCCCTTACTTTTTTTCACTGTTTTATTTATTTCATTATAACTTACATATGGAAGAAATGAAAAAATCTAGGTTTTGGATGTTTCTAAACCTATTTAATCTCCCCCCTCCCACGATCAAGATGTGTATGTTTATATTCAATGTCAGTGGTCATGCCAAAACAGACATACTCATGTATTCTAAAGGATAACTGCTAAGGATCACTTCTCTGCATTTCTAGCTTGGGCTTTTGTGTACTATTCATACTGGATATGGCAGTACATAATTATGTACAGTATGTATATATTTTTACATGTGAGGTAGGTAGCTCAGTTCTGAGCTTTCAGAGAGAGTAGATTTTCAGTGGGAATTCCCATCAGTGTATTGCCTGCACATCTGTCCTGCAGTGTGTGTAAGGAAGGAAGGCTCAGTTCACATTATCACTTCTAGTCATGCATCTGTTTACTCATCAAATGATTATTAAACCCATGCTGTTAAATACTACTTGTATTATTTGAGAATTTTATATGGTGTATGTTGATCATATTCACCCCAACTCCTTCCAATCCATCTGTGCCTTCCTATTCCCCAAACTCGTGCCATCTTTTTTTTTTTTTTTAATTTAAAAACCTATTGACTCTAGTTTGTGCTGTCCATATATACTTATGGATATGAGACCATCCCTGGTGCATGGTTGACATGTCAGTGACTGCACCCTTAAAGAAAGCTGACTCTTCACCTCTCTGGGAGCCCTCAGTTGTTCATAGCTCAACAGTTAGAGGGAGGGAGTCACGAACCATTTCCATTCCATGTTAGAATGTTCACTGGTTTGGTCTTGTGGAGCTCTCATGTAGTCAACCACAGCGGGTGTGAGTCTGTTTAATTCATATGTTTTATAAAATTTTCTACCAGATATTATCATCTATAAACAGAAACATAAGGCAGAATATGCCATCCTACAGCCTCTACAACACACTAAAAGTTATGCAATGCAACTATATCATTACAAATCAGGATGAATGGTCCTAATGTCTGTAAAGTCTAGAGGTAAAGACAGTGAAATGACCAAAGATTTGTTGGAACTGATTCTAGAAGATTGACTGGTATGGGTTAATTTAATGTATTGTAAATTATTATTTCCCCAAAAGTATGTGATATTATATGAGGTTTTCAAAATTGTTTCTTCCTCTTTGTGTGTGTGTGTGTGTGTGTGTGTGTGTGTGTGTGTTTTGAAGTGTTGAAACTGGGTCTGACTCCATAGTTCATGGTAGCCCCAAATGCGTGACAATTCTCCTGCCTCAGCCTCCCAAGTGCTAGATTTATTGGTATGAGTCATCAGGGTTAGCACTTTCTTGGTTTTGTTAATGTTAAGTAATAGATGATTTAGCTTTGCTTAGAGAACACTTATTTACATGCTGTGTTGCGCAATGATGAGCAAATTTTTCGTCAGGAGTACAGGAACACAAGAGCCAAGCATTGAGAATAATTTCAGCACTAGTGTTGGTAGTAGCTGGGTTTGGGCTAGAGAAAATGATGGGCTTGTACATAATAGGGAGTGCCCAAAGTAGCCACAGTGTAGAGTAGCTGGGTTAGCGTGGAGGTGCTGGGGTGGGTGGAGATGAGAATGGTGTAAGTAGGGCTAGTTGTCTTTATGTATTCCAAGCAGCATACCCTGTTTTGACATTCAGCTGTGGAACAGTTGACTGTCACCTTCAGTGTAGGTGGTCAGCTCAGAGCTCAGGAGGGTGGTTCCTCCAGGTTCAAGCGTGCTTTACTCACAGCCTGAGCTAACTGTTGACTGATGTAGGTTGCTGCTGGGTTTGGATAGGGAAGGGGAGGGAGAGTTACCCTTGAGTCATCCTTCTGTGTGCACATCTCTTTGTGTGTAGTTCATTGCAGAGCTGGGGAGCAGCATGGCCTTTGATTTCCAAATCTGACCTTGCCACATTTGTCCTTTGCACAGATGGTGGTGTCACCAGGCAATGACACATTTCTGGAGAGCTGCTGTCTTGAGTGGTTTTCATGACATATTCCATGTCACTGTGATTTTTCCAGGGCATAGAAGGAAAGAGGAAATCGTTAGTATTTCCTCATTACTGAACCTTTCAGTCCATTTTCTGTGTTATAAATGGCGGTACTTAAAGGCAGATTGTATTTAAAGGACTTTCTGATTCATCTTAAAAACGTGCCCTCCTATACCTCTGCATAGCCAGCTTGGTCACCTATGTTGAATAGACCTTTCACAGGGAAGTATTTTTAAATTTCTAAATAGAGTAATATGTGAACATGATTTTTAAAAATGAAAATAGCGAAAGAGACATAATGCAGTGGACTGATTCCTTTCCCCTGTAATAATCCTTATAGGTAACTGTCCACTATTATATATTTCCATTTGGAAATCTTCTGTTAGTCATCGCTATAATTTGGGTTGTATCTACCCTCTAATACCTATCAATTTGCAGATGGATTGTGGACCTATTTAACAAGTGAATGTTTCATGAATATTTAACCCTACATGGTGAGTTCCAGGACAGTCAGCTATGTAGCAACACCCTGAACTTTAAAAAAAAATGATAAAAAAAACCCAAAGAGCTTAACAATGCTTTATTGCTCAGCTTCTTTTTGGGGACATGATTCAGAGACCTTATTATGACTGTGCTCTTAGAGAAAAAGTGAGAAAATGGCAGGTAGTACCCCAAAGATGCTGTGTTTTGGGGTTGTGTGTTCAGTGACTTGACAGTAATATTGTTATGTACAGCTCAAAATATACCCATAAGAATAATATATTTTACTTGACAGTGGTGGCAGATGCCTTTAATCCCAGCCCTCAGGAAGCAGAGGCAGGCAGATCCTTGTGAGTTTGAGGCCAGCCTTATCTACAAAGTGAGTTCAAGGACACCCAGGGCTGTTACACAGAGAAACCCTGTTTTGAAAACCAGGAAAAAAAAAAGCATGCTACTTTTCCTGTCCCTTTTTCTATCTGGCTTGCCCTTCTATCCTATTTACCATATGAACAGTCAAGGAATTGAGCCCAGATGTGCCTAATGTACACAGCTTTATCACCTCAGCGTTTCGAATTTGCTGTCGTGGAAGGATAACTGAAGTATTCTGCACTATCTCTAAGCTTCATTCTTGTTTCATTGCCAGCTCCAAGACAGGCCCACCCACTGCAACCAGTTCTCTGCGTTGACCACTCTAGCATGTATCGCCCTGCTTTTCTGATCTGTCTTCTATTCTTGCTTGCCCTTGACACTCTCTCTCTCCTTTTACATGGCCTGTCACTTCTTTTACTAGTTAATTATATTTTTGCTTTGTTGAGGTCCTCACAGAACGATAAAAGAGTTAGGGAAGGCAAAAACATGAATTCTATCCAGCAATCCTGGCCATCTATGTCTTCCCTTACTGTCAACTCTGATGGACCACTGTACGTCATTTTTGTTACCAGGTGTCCTCCTGGTGGCAGAGGATTGTTGCATTCGCAGAAATTCCTGAAACCAGTCATAAGCTCTCCTCTATTTTCCTTCTCTTCTGCTTGTATCAGGAAAGACAATAACCCAAAAAAGAAGTATTAAGGTATAGATGGCTTTCCATGAAATATAAGCAAAATAGGAAGTAAACAAAAAAAATTTAAGACATTTCTGGTGGTTTTAGGCTTATTATTTATCTTCCAATGAGATGTTTCCTTGAATGACAGTTGCCTGATATCTTGATACCAGAAATAGTTTTTGGCTGCAGTAAATGCAGTCATCCCTCCCCTCTGCTTGCTCATCTTGCCCTTACACATATACCTTCTGTATTTCCTGCTGTCAGGGAAGCTGGAATTGGCAAGTTAGTCTGCCAGTCATGTTTTTATTTTCCTTATTGCAAACAATAGCAGCATACATATATCTCAAGAGAAACGACTGAGCCAAAAGCAAAATGAGAAACAAAAGTAGCCATGCTTGAAGGAAAAGGAAATGAAAGCTCTTGGATTAGTGCGGGCCAACATTGCACACAGTTGTCCAAGGCTTGGCTGTGGGAGGATGAGTGGAGAGGCCTTGAGTAGCCCAAAAATGAGTATTGATGAGCAAAGGCAACGCCTGAAGGAGCCTGACATGAGTTAGTTCCTGCCCTGAGAGCAGGGCTTGGTAGGAATGAAGCATGTGGCTGCCACCCTGACTCAGTCGGTAGAATCAGAGTTGGGCTAATACAGGCCTATGATGTCAGGACTAAATGAGTTACCCATATCCACCGTGGCGCTATACAGTCTTCCCTCTAGACCCTTGGTTTTTAACTATAAATCCTTCCTTTTGGCCACAAATTTCTGGGTCAGCTGAGCATTTTTGCTGTCTTGGACTCTGCTCACTTGTGCCTCCTTGTGCAAGTGCAGTCAGCTAGAGGGTCAGTAGGGGGCTGGCCGGTCTGGGAGAGCTCCAGTTGTGATGACTCAGCTCTGTTCATGGGATCTCTCCTGTTTTATCAAGTTAGGCATATGGACAAGGTTGCAAAAGAAGGGACCAAAGCATGCAGCAGGGGCCCATCAGATCATCAAACATGAGCATACATTATTATCAGACTAAAGTAAGTCTGAATGAGACGAGAGTTAGCTATAGGAGAGAGAGGGTAGAAGTCGTTAGTTGAAGGCAGCAAATGGGCCCCAAGCTTTCTACCCAGTTTTGTGCTCGATTTAACTTGGCAACTATACTGTCAGACTTGTGGTGCTGGGAGACTTACCAAGGCTCACAGGTCAAAGACAGTTCAGAGGGTAAAACAGTAATTGCCATTAGGATGTCAATTTTAAGGAAGGAGATATAGGATGGAATCCTTTTCCAAGCTTCTCCCTAAGGATGAGGGACAAGTTCTCTCAGTGAAAATGAAAACAAAGGCATGAGTTGGAGGTCACATGATAAGATGGTCTGAAAGTGATAATCTGCTTGATGTTCAAGAGGGCTAGTCTGTCTGGTCCTTTTGAAGTTCAGCCTTTTCCTGAGATAATGGGACTTGAGTCTTCAGGGAACACCTGCTCTTCACTGGGCATGCTCAGTTTTACTGGCTTTTCTGAATGTGTTGGGGTACTTCTTCATGCTGTGTCTGAGTTAGGGGGTCAAAGTAGTACTTAGTGAATTGTACTGGTCCCCAGATTATCAATATTTGCAGTGCCTGCTACAAATCCAGACTCACAACTACACCCACCTCCAGCAGGCCCACCAGGAGCAGTAATGCTGGGCTTGGGATCCAGTAGACATTCACTAATTCTCATACTTGTAGCATTTATGGATCTGAATTAGGATTGTGTGGGTTTTAACAAGCTTTAATCTTAAAGGTTCTTTTTTCTAACAAATTTAGAAAGAAACCACAAGGTGTCCAGTCATATTTGAATATTGTATCATTAATGGCTAAATTACTTTTTAGTGCAAATAGGTTCTCTTTAGTATTTTATATATATATATATATAATTTTTTTTTTGGTCTTTCAAGACAGGGTTTCTCTGTATTGTTTTGGAGGCTGTTCTGGAACTCGCTCTGTAGACCAGGCTGGCCTCTAACTCCCAGAGATCCACCTGCCTCCGCCTCCTGGTGCTGGGATTAAAGGCCTGGGCTACCAATGCCCGGCTAATATGTATTTTTGATAATCTAAAAATGAAATTCATGGATGTCATGTGTTTTATGCCACATCCCTAGTGAGAGATATTGAAAAATTACAGATGATTCAAAGAACAACCAAACTCTTTAATGGAACTGAAATTGTAGAAAGAAAGGTTAAAAATAGACTTGATCCCAGAGTAGAGTACATAGGTTGGGTGAATGGGATCGATTTTATTTAAAGGAAAAGCTGCTGAGCCACTCCTTATGGCCGCTCAAATTAATGGAGAGAGAGAGAAGAGATTTCTCTTAGGACACGGCAAGGCTTCCCCATAAGTGACTTCAGTGGGTGTTCTGAAGTTTTGTGATTCTTGAAGGTCCTCAGGTGAATTCTGTAATTTTATGTGATTGTAGTGCAACATGGCCTCCTTTGTCTGTGCCTGAATAACCAATAGCTGAGAGAGACATTGGCCAGCAGGGGGTTGGAGGAAATAGTTCTCAAGGCCTCTTGTAACTGTGCATGAGAGTGTTTGCAACTTGGCTTTCAGGAAACACAGCAGAGGTAAGAGGATACTCGAGAGTGGCACTCCATGGGTTCAGAGCCCAGCTGTGCCTTTCCTAACTGTTCTTAGATGAGTTTATGCTTTCTCATCTATGAAATGAAAGTGCTGTTAACAATTATCTCATGGCTTCTTGTGAGGTTTAATTGAATGTATTCATGTGAAATTTGAGAACAGAAACATACTCTTAAGAATTATTTTTATCTTATTAGGGACTGAAATCTGTGTATCATGGGCGTTTGGAAGTTGTTATCCCTGGAAACCGGTGTTGAGTGGAAGTTCATTGTCATATAGATGAAGAATTGTCCCTTGTGAGCAATCATGCTCTGTCTTTCTTTGTGACCTTTCATCTTAAGGTGTTAGCTTGAGCTTTCTGGGGTGTTTTGTGCTACCCCTGCATCTAGCCAGGAATCTTTCCTTTTTCTCTTCTGAGATGAACTTTCCCACATTTTCCGGAAACCCCCAGGAGAATTGGGTTCATTTCCCATTGCAAATTGAATTCAATTAAAATGCTATAAAAGAATGCCATATAATGTCATGGAGAACAAAATGACATTTTCAAAATATTTTTGAACTCCCAGTTTATTTAGTTCTGCTAGTAAGGAAACAGATATAGTCATGGAAAAACTTTAATCTAACAACTAGTTTAATCACAGTTATGAATCCAATTGAGATTAGGTGCTTTTAAATTTTGAAGATGGAAATCAAATATTCTTGGCACAGGGAGGAGTAGCTAATATTGGCCATCTACATTGCAGAGTTTTGCCCACACTTGATTGAAGCCGCATGCAGTAAGCCTCAAGTTGCTAGCAGAACATATGTTCAGCCAGTATCTTCAGCACCTTTTGGATTTATGTGGCAATTAATACAATGAGTGTTTAAGTAACTTCCTGTTATTTTGTTGACAATTTTAACTCTTCTCTTCAGTGAAGTTCCATTTTTGAATCTGTAGAATGGTAAGCATACAGACTTTCAGTGCTTCACAACTGACAGTCAGTGGTCAGGATTGCTATTGCTCTTTTAGGAAGGTAAATGTACTATAGTACCTCTATCAGTGGATTTGAACTTTATCTATTGCTCTTCATTCATGAGGGTTCCGACTAGTTTTGAAGAACAGAAGCCACACTGACTCAGCTGCCTCACTTGCATGTCTGCTGGTGCATTGGCTAGTAGTTGCTTTGTTTGGATCAGCCACCTCCTTTACACCTGAGGGTTTGTATGGGCTGAAGGTGGGGCAACTGGCCTAGGTTTGTCTTGAAGAGGCCTGTTCATATAGTAGAAGCACCGTTTCAAGAGACAAGAAGACAAGGAAGGGGGCTCTTTTATTATTTTTGTTTTATAAGTATGGATGTTTTTTCTACATGTATATAGTGAGTGTACCATGTGCATACAGTGCCCATAAAGGCCAGAAGATGGTGTTGAATCCTCTGCAACTGGAGTTACGGAAGGTTGTGAACCACCATAGGTCTTCTGGGAATCAAACCCAAGACCTCTAGAAGAGCAACTAGTGTTCTTAAATGTTGAGCCATCTCCAGCCCCAAGAAGCAGACTCCTTTGGAACAAGCCAGGTGACCATGGCTTGAGACAAGGTCACCTCTTCTGCATTAGACCAGCCAATGAAAGTCCTATAGTTGGTCCAGATCATGGATAAGAAGATAGGTTTCATTTCTTGATGGGAGGAACTATAGTTCATGTCACAAGAGGTGTTGTTGTGTTAGGTCAAAATTTGCCTGCAATCCATGACTAACAAAGCATGTGATTAAATTAAGGGTTTTTAGAGTGATACCTTTTTGGGCGGTGCTTAGTAAGTCATCTCTATCTATATAAGGAGAGTCAGAGGGAGCTTCAGGGAGACCCATGGATAAGAAGAAGGCAATGTGATGATGGAAGCAGAGATTGGACTGATTTGACCTCAAGACAAGGAATGTCTCCAAGGACAAAAGTTGGCGAGGCAGGGAGTGGAATATCCCTCAGCGCCTCTGTAGAAATGAGTGACTGTCAGGGTTACTGCTTTGACTTGGGACATCTGGCCTTCAGAACTGCAAAAGAATCAGTGTCTGTTATTTTGTTTTTAAGCCAGCCAGTTTGTGCTAATTTATTGTGGCAGCCCCCCAGGAAACTAGCAGGTGTGAATATGGGACAGATAAAGAATTATAGCCATCCGTTTTTAAGTGTGTGCAATTTAATTCATGCTTTTTACTTAGTTGGACAAAACATTTCTCTGTACTCTTATGCCACTGTTGAAAATACTTTTTAAATTATATAATGCATGGTTATGTTGTTGTTTTAGTTAAACACTTTTGGATGGAGCCATTGCTTGAGACAACATAGCTGTATGCCCTGGATCACCATTCTCTGTGTCTCTCAACATTCATTCTAGCAGCCTTCCGATGTCTCATGTTGAGATTATTACATTAATCCGGTGATGAGCTTAGTCTCCTTCCAGGAAGTATACCAACTTCTCGCCTGTATCAGTTTTGCAAAGAACTCACTTCACGTCACTCTGTCTAGGAGCCTTTAATGGCTATTAGTTGTGTCTGTTAGATCTTTAAGACAGGACTTAAGAGCTCTGGGGTAAAATTGCTGTAGAACAGTTATCTGTATGATTGCTGTTATTTTTCCTGTGAGACTGTGAGAACAGAGTTGCTTTCTCTAACTTGTGTCTTCACCATCATCTGCTGCAGTACTTTGAAGGTGTGGTTACTTTGGTACCTGCAGGTTCCCTGAGTGTCAGTTCAGACTCTATGCATTCATATGAATACAGGTTAGTTGTTTCTGTGAGTTCCCTTGTGATGACCTTGACCCTCTTGGCTTGTACAATCTTTCTTTGCTGTTTGCACCAGGGTTCCTGGAGCTTAATCCAGTGCTTGACTGTGGATATCTGCATTTGCTTCTAACAGTTACTGGATGAATGTTCTTTGATGTCAATTAAAGTAGTTACCAATCTGATTATAGGAGATGGTCAGTTCAGGCACCCTCTCTACTATTGCTAGGAGTCTTAGCTGGGGTCATCCTTGTGGATTCCTGGCAGTTTCCCTGGTACAAGGTTTCTCCCTAACCTTGAAATGCCCCCCTCTCCCCAATCAAGACATCTGTTTCATTACTTTCCCTCTCCATCTCTCCCAATTCCTCATATTCCCACCCTACCCTGCCCCAATCCCTGCCTCTAATTTACCCAGGAGATCCCTTCTATTTCTCCTTCCTAGGGAAATCCATGTATCTCTCTTTGGGCCCTCCTTGTTACCTGGTCTCTCTGATTGTAGTCCTCTTATCTTTTACTATACAGCTAATATCTACTTAAGAGCTTTTAACATCTGGCCTGTAGGTGGTGTTTAAGATCCAAACTATTCGATTTCCTCAGCTTTTACTTTATTACAAGGAAACACTGTTGATCTTTGTGTTATGTAAATCACTGCTTGGGTAAAGCTGAATTATGTGTGGTTCTTGAGATGCTGGTGTGTTTCTGTTAATCATGAATATGAGAGGAATGTCTGCATTGTATATTTAAAGCCATTACTGTAATTCTGTGTGCTTATGTACACACACACACACACACACACACACACACACACACACACACACACACATTCACACTGATTAAAGGACATGTGAAACGTATCTCCTCGAATCCTGCCAACATGCATGCAGCTGACATTTGTGTTTTTCTGTCTTTCAAGCCGTCTAATTTCTCTTGACTCTGAGGCTTTTTTATTTGGTTGATATGAATACCAAATTTGGCTATATATAAGTTTTTTTTTTGAGGCAGAGTTTCTCTGTATTGCTTTGGAGGCTGTCCTGGAACTTGCTCTGTAGACCAGGCTGGCCTCAAACTCGTAGAGATCCGTCTGCCTCTGCCTCCCGAGTGCTGGGATTAAAGACTTGCACCACCACTGTCAGGCCAAATTTGGCTGTATTTTAATACACCAGGTTAACATGAGTAGATTCTTGATGTGGCAAAAGGAATTGTTATAAGACTAGGAATAGATCTATGATCACTTGAGGCTCACAGAGCAGGCATTGATTATTAATTGTGAAACCTCTCATATAAGCGCAAGTCATCTGCCTTTTACTACAATTCTCTTGGCAAGTGAGAAGTTGTGTTATTTGGCTTTGTGTTTTGTACACTGATAGAAGAATTTGCTCTGACCTAGTGAGTGTTCTAACACTGAAATGGATTTCTTCATTTTTAGGTACCTCATTTGTGTCTCTTAGTTCCTCAAGGCCCACCACAGTGCACCTTCCTTCACAGTTTCTCTGGCTTCTGTAATGGCTGCCGTCTCTCCACAGTTGCCAGAGCCAATGACAACCCAAAATGCACCTCCTTTCAGTTATCCAGTTCCAAAGGTTCGGAGATGGGCCTATCTGGGCTAAAACCCAGGAGATTCTAGAACTGCCCTAGTTTCTTGGAGTTTTATAGGAGTCGACTCCTCTCTCTTCCCACTTTTCCAAGCTGCTTACATTCGTGGTATTAGAACTGTCCTCCCTTCTGAAAGCCTTTATATCTTCCTCATGATGTCATCTGCATGCTGGGGGTCATTTGTTTGGTCAAAGCATATTTTTTAAACTTTTAACTTTGTGCACATAAATATCATTTGAGAGAGGAACACATATCGTTCTTAATAATTTATTTATTTGTTTGTTTGTTGGTCTCGTGATCTGTATCATCTAAGTGGCTTGTCCTTCCTCACATAGCTTACATTTTGTATGTGCATCACAGTGCAAAATTTGGATCTGGGCAGTGTGGTACACTTTGCACCACATAAAAATACTCTTTCTGGCATCGTTATTGGCAACTATGATGTTTTCTGTTGACTCAAGAGGTGAATAATGCATAATGACCCCAATACATGTCTGTGACACATTCATCTGATGACATTACCTATGTAAAGAAAATATTCTGTAATCAGTTATGTAACCTGAAATCCTGTGAAAATTTTTTACAGGAGGCAGGAGTAGGGATCAAGGGCAGAGCCTCCCACATGCTAGGCAAGTACTTCACTTCTGAGCCATGTCTCCAGCCCAGCCCATTCAGGACTAAAGAATGTCCTAGCATAGAAGTGACTGTACCTGTAAAGGAGTAGAAACAGGTGACTTTATTTTTCTTCTTTTTACTCCAGTATCTTTCAAAGAAATTCATGTAAGCACAAGACCCTTGTTTCTTGTTCTCTCATTCCCACAATTACTTTCTTTTTACAAAAAAATATATTATTAAAATGTATTATTATCATTACATGTATGTATGGGTATTTGTCCCTGCATGTATGTATGTGTACCATGTGCGTGCCTGGTGCTGTGGGATCTATATGAGGATGATCCCCTGGTACTGGAATTACAGATGGTTATGAGTCACCATGTGAGTGTTGGGAATTAACACTCTAGAAGAGCAACTAGTGATCGTAATACTTGAACCTTCTCTCTAGCTTCCTCACTTCCATAGTTATTGTCTTCTGGGAAGAGGACAGATTTCTAGGTCCTAAATCCCCACTTGTCTAGCTGTGGCTTTGCTTCCAGCCTTGGTAAGAAGATGACCCCAGTGCTGGGAGCAAAGCTTGATGCAGCCCCTTTTTCTGTTAGAAATGTACTGCAGCATGTAAATAGTTCTGTTATGAGTTCTTGCTTGCTTCTAGAGATGTTACCTGAAGCTTGTTAGGAATTTGAATGTTAGGCAACACATTAGATGTGCTAAAGGGAATCTGTATTTTATCCACTTCTCTGGTGGTCTTTTGAATGCACAGAAGCAATTTCAGAATCACTAGTAAGTGTATTTACTTTTTTATTTAGCACAAAATTTGGAGATGGAATGTCTTATTTTGATTGGAACTAAATGCTATAATCAATGACCCTGGCTTTGTATCCTCCTAACAGTAAAATGGCTATCAAAGCTCTATACCCTGGGTCTTCTGCTGGCTACAGAGTCCCCTTTTTTAAAATGTGATTTATTTATTTATGTGCTCAGAAAGATGGCCTTCAGGCTTCTCTTTAGTTCCTGTATGCTGCCTCTTGTTCACCTGTCTGCCGAGTAGGTCATACTGGCATCAAGTAATCAGCCGCAACAGGAGTGCCACCGTCATGATTAGTCTTGAGTAGTGCTATCTAAAAGCAGAGGTTAGTCACATGGGGATTTATGTTTATATCAGCCACATTTTTAAACAGTTAAAAGGAAAGCAGTAAAACCAATCTTAATGGTGCTTTGCCTCCCAAAATTTCATATTGACATCACTTTAGCATGTAATCAAAGTGCAAAAACCTTCAGTAGGATGTTTTATAGACTTGATTTGACATTGAGTTAGCAGAAGCAGGTCTGTCTATTGCTGGCACCAGATGCCCAGTCAGATATACTGACCTGTGTTTGACCCTCAGAACAGTTATAGGAGGAAAAAGATTCACAAACATAAACAGCTCCCTACATCATTAAACTGAAAGATTTCTGATACTCTATCCACACTAGCTTTTAAGGAGAAAGACCTCTGTGATGGTTAAGTGTCAGCATGGTTGGGCTAAGGGGTGCTGGGGAGCTGGTTAGCATGATTTCTGAGGATGCCTTGTGGGTCTCTTGTGGGTCTTTCCCAAAAGAAACCAGATAAGTGCTGGTCATGCTGCCCACTGTGAGCAGGAATCACCATCTAATCCAGTGGTTCTCAACTTGTAGTTCATGACCCCCAAAAGACCATTGGGAAGCTCAGATGTCTACATTACAATTCATAACAGTAGCAAAATTGCACTTATGAAGTAGCAATGAAAATAATTTTGTGGTTGGGCTGTCACCACAACCTGAGGAACTGTATTAAAGGATGACAGCATTAAGAAGGTGGAAAACCACTTATCTATTCCGACGAATGACAGAATGGAAGAAGCATGCACACACAGTCTACCTCTGCTAGTGTGTCTGTCCTCTGTCTTTGGATATAAGCATTGCTGGGTCTCAGTTCTTTGAACTTGGATGGGGACATGGCTGTTGCTTCTGGTTCTTAGGCCCTCAGCTCTGCTTGGTTTCAGCTTCTAGTCTGTGGACTGTGAGGCTTCTCAGCTCCTGTGATTATGTAAGTCAATTTCTCAAAGTAGCTTTTTTTTCTGTGTCTGTCCATTCAGTTGATTGTCTTTGTCTGGGGGAAAGCAGATTGATATAGCAAGTAAGTTTGACAACTACCAGCCTTTCTGAGCCCTGATCCATTGGCTCACATTGGGACATAATGCCCACTGGGCAGTATTGTCTGAGATGTTCTTGAGTAAGTAGCCAGCTGTGGGCTCCACACAAACTTCCCTCTAACCTGAGGCTATTTCAAACAGAGCAAGAGGTCTAGCTGGGTATTATGCATGTTAGAGTTGCAAATTCCTGACCCGACGCCACCTACTCCATATTCGTCCCAGTTTCTGACTACTTCCCTTCCATGTGGCTGGCAGGTGGGAATTGTATCCTGCTAAGCTTCTCTAACCCTGAAGCCATCTGTGCCACCACCAGCCAGCTCTTTCTTGGTCCGGATTCCCACTGTGGATCCTGCAGAAAATGCACCCCTTCTGTGTTGCCTTGATGTTCCCTGACACAGTGCCTGTGGTCAGGATTGTGCCTGTTTCTCATTGTTTTTCTTACACTTGAGGCCGTGTTCATTCCAGAACTGGCTGCCTCAGGTACTCATAGCTCTGTGGTTGCTTTTTTACTTTCTGCTTTTCCTTGATGCTGAGATCATGTGAACGGAGGCCTCCCAACTGCCCATTTAAAGCATCCCTGCTTCTTAGAGTCAGAATTTAGATGTGATTTTTACCATAATTGGGTGTGTGGTAAGCTGCCCATGAGCATATCTCTGGGCCCCTGGGGACAGAGAACATGCACATAACTTAGAACACAGACTTGTAGACTGACACACTTCTTTGGCAAGCCCTGCCTGCTGGGTTTCTCTTCGGAGGAGGGAGCTTTAGAAGGACATAGTAGAAAAGACAATTACTTTCCTGTTAGGAACCTCCAACGGAGGCTTTCTGTTTTAAACACAACCATATTCGAGCAGAAATGCGTTCATGCCCTTGAACTTAAGAACAAAAGGACTGAGTGCCAGTCTTGATTTCTAACCTAAGTTTGGTAGAGAAGCCCTGCTCACTTCACATTCCCAGCCCGTGAGATTACATGCATGGACTTGGGTAAAGGCCTCTGTGAAATGCAGCATGATTAGTGAGGTAGCTGTAGACTAGTCTCTGCTTATTCCGATAGAATAAATGCCATCACCATTATCTGGTCTATACCTTATTTATTTATTTATTTATTTATTTATTTATTTGTTTGTTTGTTTATCTATCTATTTATTTATTGGGGGGGGAGTTCGAGACAGGGTTTTTCTGTATTTCTTTGGAAGCTGTCCTGGAACTCACTCTGTAGACCAGGCTGGTCTCGAACTCACAGAGATCTGCTTGCCTCTGCCTCTGCCTTATCTTTTTTTTTTTTATTTTAAATTGTGCTTTAAAAGTTTCTGAAGACAAATGCCTAGCAGAAATAATAGAGTTTAATCCAATCAGTTTCCCAGCTTGTATTTGACAGTGAGGCTTGTATTTTCAGTTTAGATCCTAACACAAATAGGTCTCAGATTAGACAGTAGAATTTTTGAAACTTAAGTATAATGTGTGGTTGGAAGTGTTTCTATGTCACTTGGTCCCAGTAGACCAGTTCCACATATGAAACAACACTCTGAGGCTTAATATCAAATACAGTTGTTTGGCCAATTGCTTAGACATGTTACTGGCTAGCTCTCTCTTATAAATTAACCCATTTCTATTAATCTACGTATTACCATGAGGTTGTGGTTTACTGGAAATATTCCAGCATGCTACTCCTTTGGCAGCTATGTGGTGTCTCCAACTCTGCCTTCTTTCTCTCCCATAACTCTGTTTGGATTTTCTGCCTATCTATATTTTGCTTGGCCTTTGGTCAAAACAGCTTTTTATTCATCAACCAATAAAAGCAACACATATTTGCAGCCTACAGAAGGGCATTCCATATCAGTAATGCAAACCTTAAAACATTTTTTAAGCTTAATGTGCATAGATACAATCCCAGCACTCAGGAAGCAGAGGCAGGAGATCTGTTGCAATTTTGAAGCCAACCTAGTCTAAAAAGAAAGTTCCGGATCAGCCAACCTGGAACTCAAAAACAGAAATCTTGCAGAAGTATCTAATAGTTCAACAGCAGTACAAATGAACTTGGTAAATTCCTCATGGATGATTTGTTTATCAAGGGAGACCTAGTACCCAGTCAACAATGCTCCCAGAAATGGGGTTCAAATGACTCGAACTGTGTATGGGTTGACAGATTGAAGATGGATACACTACCCAGAGTCAGAAGTGGTGGGATGGGTTCATTCCTGCTCATCACGTGGCAAGATTTTCTTCAGTGGGCCTCAATTTCATTTCTGAGTCAGTTGAAGGCTATGTACTGGATTTTCATACACTAGAGAATTTCCCACATGTTGAACTGTGTGTGGGCCAGTACAGACAGTCAGAGCAGCCTTTCCTTTTCTTTTTCTTTTTCTTTTTCTTTTTTTTTATTTTTTTTGTTTTTTTGAGACAGGGTTTCTCTGTATTGTTTTGGAGGCTGTCCTGGAATTCGCTCTGTAGACCAGGATGGCCTTGACCTCACAGAGATCTGCCTGCCTCTGCCTCCCGAGTGCTGAGATTAAAGGCGTGTGCCACCAATACCCTGCTTGTTCATAATTTTGAAGACATTGAAACATTAAAAACTTAGTTTGTTTCCCTGTTTGGCATAAATATAAGGGCAAGATAATGCTTGAGGTAATAGAAGGTCATATATAGGACTTAGGTAGTTGGTATGAATAGCCCATAGGTTTTGTTCCATAAATAGTTATGTATTTGAAAAATCAATATTTTCACCCTGTAAATGGCCAGTTAATAAATATCTCACTGTCTTCTCTGTTGCAGCTTCTCAGCTCTGTCACAACAGCCCTAGACAGTCTGCTAATGAAGGTGCTATTGAGTTGCAGTAAAACATTCCTTACAAAATCGCATGATATACCTGATATGACCCATTGGCCAGTTGGTTCCTCCTTACAGGTCTGTGAGGACCATCACTTGATTTTGATGTTAGCACAATATTAGCTGTTTTACATTTGAGAACATCCAAGACCACTAGGTTTGTTGTTGTTGAGATTCTGGACTCATTTTTAAGATAAAAAAAATACTGTAAAAGAGAGTGTCATTTCTGCCATGGTCAATTATTGAGTTTCCTGTATATCTGTGACTAGGGGGACACTGAAGTTCTAGTAGTATTACTAGAGCACTCATCAGAGGGAGCTCTCAGCCACGGTGTTTTGCACAATGCTTCATATTTATTCTTGCATCTGAAGGTTGTGCAGGTAGGTTGTGCAGAACTGGCGTTAAGAGCCAGGTAAACCCAAGGAACCCAGGCTCTGTCTTGATTTATTCTCTAACATCCGTAGCTGGACTTCATCCTCATAGTGAGGATGGATTTGGTACCTCCAGGTATCACATGTGTATTCCCAACAGGAAGAAAAAGAAGCAGGAGCCGGGTGATGTTGGTGCACGCCTTTAATCCCAGCACTCGGGAGGCAGAGGCAGGCGGATCTCTGTGAGTTCGAGGCCGGGCTGGACTGACAGACTCCAAAACAATACAGAGAAACCCTGTCTTGTAAAAAAAAAAGTGGGAGAATTCTATCATATTAGAAAATTTTGTGGTACTCCATATCTCAGTAATCTTTGTGTTACATTAACCAGGGTGAGCATTGTGAGAAAGCCTTAGGAAGCGCATGATTTTGGTTGAGATCATTGCTATCCCCCTCCAAAATGAGGAGCAGGAATGTTGGGTAGGCAAATTGCACACCATCTGCTGAGGCATCTGTTCTTGTTTTGGTGGCCTTTATATTTCATTACAGATATTTAACATTGTATCATCATCTCCCCTGAGTAACATATCTTTTTAACCATCCCGGCACTAGCAGCTTGTTTTCCTGAATTGGAAAATTAAATAACATTATTCACATTTTTATGTAAATGTTGTCTAATACACATGTAAAATTACCTGAGAATCATTTCCTTCAGAGGTACATTTTCCTAAGGATTTCACTTTGGGACTTTGTTTACATGTGACTCTTAGGATTTTGTTAAGGTTTGGGTAGAAAGCAGAGTTGTAATCAGTGGAACGCAGTACACATACTGAGCTTCACAAAGCAAGTCTTTTCTCCCGGGACATGGCTGCACACTGAAGGAAGGTTGAACTCCCTTCTGGAAGAAGGTTACTCCCGTAGCTTTGCTATAACATGGGTCTGATGTGAGCTTGATTGTGGTCTTGACTGACAATTAAACGGGCACTAGGAGCCCATTTTAGATCTCACTCATGTGTTCTGAAATTCTTGCTGTTGCTCTGAGGCAATATTTATTCTTTTTCTGGTAGCAGTACATTTCACTTGCTGTTTGTCATAGACTTCCCATAAGAAAGGATGAGGTAGCTAAATAGTCTTAATTGTGTCTTTGTCTTGGTATGGTATCCTAAAGTGGCAGGTGTGGGGATAATATTAAAATGAATGCCTTTATTTGCTGGGTAGACTTGAATTGTGATCTAAATTTTATCAAGCTGGTTTTATAATATGGAGTTAATTCTAGAATCTGTTTCAGTGTTGCTGTTATGATGAAGTATAACCATGATTCTTCATAGTTCAGGTAAATCCTTACCCTAAAGTTATGTCCATGAGGCTTTCAGATGTCATATTTTTTTAAAATCTTCAGTAAGAAAATCCACTCTTTAATTCTAGGGGTGTACACTAGTCAGTTTTAACTGTCCACTGATGCACCCTACGAGCACCTTTGAAGAGAGTCTTCCTAATGGAACTTTGCTATGTGAAAGGAGCAGTCTGCTAGAGAAAGGAAAAGGAAAAGGAACAAAGAGGAGAAGGCAGGGCCCCTTGCTCATCCTTTTGTAGACTGTGTAGTCAAGGTAAGACGATAAAGAGGTTTAAACACAAGGGTCTTGATCAGTGGTTCTCAGCCTTCCTATTATTGTGATCCCTTAATGTAGTTCCTCATGTTGTGGGCACCCACAACTATAAAATTGTTTCCATTGTTACTTTTTTTTCTTGTTTTGCTATTGTTGTGAATTGTAATATAAATATCTGATATGCAGATGGTCTTAGGCGACTCTTTGTGAAAGGATCATTTGACCCCAAAAGGGGTTGCAACCCTTAGGTTAAGAACAGCTAGCTGTCCTAGATTCTGTTGAAAAACAAACGAATAAAAAAGGCACGTGGCAAATTGGGGAGCAGAAAAGGAGGCAGTGGTGTAGCATAGAGTCAAAGGAGAGTTCTTAAACTGACAAATCAGGAATGAAGAATTTTAGTGTAGTTTCTAGAAGTAACTTCCCAACACAGTAGCCATAAGCAGTATTTGTTTACTGAGCCACTGAAATGTGATGTGTAAATTGACATGAGCTCTAAGTGTCAAATGCATACTTCTAGACAGTATGAGAGAGGCAGTATGAAATATCAGATCTTTATAATGGTTACACACCATACTGTATTATACCTATTTTGGCTATATTTGGTTAAATAATATATATGTATGTATATATCATTAATTTTTACTGTTTACTATTCTCTCCCTCCCCACGTCCCTCCCACCCATTCCCGTGTGTGTGTGTGTGTGTGTGTGTGTGTGTGTTAGGGATTGACTCAGGCCTCACATATACAGAGGATATTCTGTACATGCATCCATGAAGTCCTGATGGTTTTCAGTGTGACTGCTAAAATATTCTGAGTTCAGATTGCGTCTCATGTTATTCTTCTGTTGAGTAACCCCTGATCTGGCTGTATGGAGGCACATACTAGGGACTGGAATCAGGAGTGATCTTTTTACATCACTGCAAAGGTAGCCTGTGACATAGTGGGAATAGCTTTCTACTATGCATTTTACTTCTTTTAGAAAACCGTTTTTATTTAATGAAAACAGTATCTGCAGGTAATGAAAGGGCATAAACCATAACAAGAAAACAGATACCTCTAATTACCCCCAACTGAAAAAAGTAGGAAAAACACCTTTGGCTTTGAAGGCGTTTTCTCACTGCCGCATGCTACTGGGCTGAGATAATTATAATAGTAAAGATACTATTCTTTAAAGAGAGTTATATTTTTAAATTGTCTTTCTGTGTATGCGTGGGTATCTGTATATGTGTGCCATGTGAGTAAGGTGCCTACAGAGGCCACAATAAGGCATCCAATCTGAAACTGGAGTTTCACTGACTGTGAGCTGCCATTCCTGGGTGCTGGGACCCAAACTCTGGTTTTCTGGAAATACTGTCGTCATCTTTCTAGACCCTAAAGAGAGTTTCAAAGTAAAGGGTATTATGTGGCTTTTATAATTTGCATAATTTGACAGTATAAAGTTAGAATTGGTATGCCATTTCTGTGTCCTGAACATGCAAATGTAGATAAATATATATAACATATATAAATTGATTCCACTTTGAATTTTATAAAACATAAATGTTTATGCATCTTTACACTTTATTTATACATGAATATATAGTCATTCTTATATACATTTATAGGATATATCCCTGTACATATGGACTCATGTTGGTAGCATCCTGTAAGTCAGATTGCAAGGCCACAGGGATTGAATTCATATTCTTATTTCATAGATGTTCAGGGGAAGATGATCATTATATCATTAGAATTTTCATTTGTCTAGTTTTTAACCTTTTTTTTGTTTTCCAAATAAAAATTCCTTCAGGAGATAAAAATAAGTTAAAAGATATGTTCAAACAGTAGAATTTTCTTAGAACAGAATGCACTGCCTTAGAAGGAAGAAAGAAACACTTTTTATTTTTAGAAGTCAAAAGAGGATAAATTGCAGTAGAAACATTAAAGCCATCGTCCTCCTCTCTCTGAATTATTCACTGGACAGGTAAGTCTTATTCCCTTTGGAGCCTAAAATCAGTTCTTTGCCTGGTCCTTGGAGCCTCGGGCAGGCTTCCTCCCTTGTGCCCCACTGCAGCGGAGTTTCTGAGCATTGAAGCAAATCACACTGATGTAACAAATCATACTTTGAGCAGTACAGGGAGAGCAGAGGAGATCCATGAGTCATTTCATTGACTGAGTGTAGGATGTGTGGCTCTGTTGGTGATGTTTACCTTACTGATCACCTCTATGCAGTGTGTTGCAAAGTGTAGAAAACTCTAAACTACAAGGAAGAAATCAGATACTTAAGTACCTCTGACATCTCTTTGCAAGTACTCATGTATTTATTTCTAGTATTTCTAGATATATTTGCATAAGCGTTTTCTTTTTTGTTTTTGTTTTTACAAGACAGGGTTTCTCTGTATTGTTTTGGAGGCTATTGGTCCAGCCCAGCCTTGAACTCACAGAGATCTGCCTGCCTCTGCCTCCTGAGTGCTGGGATTAAAGGCATGAGCCACCACTGCCCGGCTGTATAAGCATTTTCAAAGATTAGAAAGCATAGTATGTATATTTATCCTGCTTTTCCCAATAAACATTAACATTGTGGATGCTTTGTCACAACCTTGAATGTTCTTCATAAATGTAGTTGATTTCAAGCTAGATGATTTTGCATAAATCAGTTAATTAGAGTTTAAATTGGAAGTGAATAGATCTCCTAGTTAGAATTGACTCCTATACTTGATTCTGACTGTATAATTGATCCTGTAAGTAAAAGATAATAAAAATGATTACCCTGTCATAATCAATCGCAGTTTCCCAAGCTGTTGTTAATAAGAGAATGGCATTACCTATGGATATGTGGTGTATCAACGCCACATCTTTATTGAGAAGGAACTGTCTGTGCACTTCTGTAACCACTACAGGTGAAAAGGCAGAAACTGCACAATGCACAAGTGAGTCTAAATTCCATCTTTTCTCAGGAAGCAGAAGGCTTTGGGTTCCTCTTTGCTAGCTTGTTCACCTTTTAATGAATCATTTGGCCTAAACCAGCATTATGTCAGTGGATTCCATCTGAGAGAGTCTCACCCGCATCAATGAAAATGAAAGACTGTGGAGACAGTTCTGGAAATCGAGTGTTCATATTTGTGTCTTTTGTAGTCATGTGGGTGAATATAAGAGGGGAAGGAATGCTCTACTTAGGATGTGAAAATCCTGGAGCAGGTGCCTTCCAAGGATAACAACCATTAAATACTTGAAGTTGGAGGCCTGGAGGCATTTCCAAAGAGTATAAGAGGAATGTGATGAAATAAGATGTATTCCCAGTGTGCTGTCCATTTCTAGGGATGGGAAGTTCTACTCACAAGCTCTTCTTCTAATTCTAGCATCTCAGGGATCCCAGGACCTGAGAGCAGGAGAGGGAAGGCTTTCACAACAGAACATGCAGGCGCTCTTAACAAAAGTCAGTGGTGGTGATCAGGGACCACCTTTCACCTTTCACCCCCTCCAGAAGCTCAGGCTTTATAAGCAATGACATCTACTTCATGCAAACTCTCTCTTATACAACCCAGTCTGCACCCAAGTCTTACGTGTTCCTTAGGGACTGTTCACTGGGTGCCCCCTGAGAAAAGCATTTTCAGCCCTGCATTTGTGATCCTTATCCTTGTTGAAACCTGTTGTCACACATCGCATCCACGATGCTTTGCTTATGTAAGAAGCCAGGCAGGGTATGAAAACGGGTTGAATTTGCTCAAAGATCATCCCAGGAGATGTCCCAATGCAGTCTGCTCAGTCCCTAGGTATTCCAGAATGAGGTTTATTCCTAAGACTGCAGGCTATGTTTGCCAAGCCTCATGGGAAGTTTTTTCTTTAAACAAGTCTGCAGTGCTTATTTGAAGTTTAACTAATCTGGTTACATGCTAATGGAGAAGGAGAGATACATGATATAAAGCATCATGTAATAGACAAAAGAAAACCTATGAGTATGCTGACAGTTGACAGGTAGATGAAGAATTTTATGTTTTGTTGTCATGAGCTGTGACCTTCCAGACCTGGGAGTAGAATGTTCTTGGTTTGGGTTTGGGAGTGGACAGAGTACCCAGACTTGACTGATAAGAATGAATAAATTCCATCCTGAGCCTTTGCTGAGGCTCCTGGAAGTAGTGTTTCTTGTGCTAAGGGGTGGTACTATTGGTATATGAGCCTGAAGCTGTTGCTGTAAAAGATACCTTCTTGCTAAATTACATGAGTCATCTTTTCAAGATAGTGAGCAAGGAATGGGGAACAGTGAAAAACCTAGTAAAGATTATGCCCCTTTGGCTATGTCATGTTTCTGACTCTTGAGTAAGGCAAGGAACATTTTCAAGTAGTGCTTATGTCAGCAGAGATAGATGAAATCAAGAAAAGAAACCACTCTAGGTGTTTCAGGCAGAGAGGATTTAATATAAGTACTAGGATGCTTTCAAAATGGCCTGAAATGACAGAGAAGGAGCAATGGTGTGGTCACTTCTGAATTTGAGTTCATGACACAACACTGTTGCTCGTTGTTCCTACTGATCCACTCTTACAGCTTGATTGTCTAGAGCGGTAGAAGAAGAAAGATGGATCACAGTTTAGTGTTCAGCTCTGTGGCCTCTAACTGAGAAACATCAGGGTGGAGGTATTAGGAAACAAGTCATTATACACACTACAGTTGTAAAAGGTGTGTTCTCCTGAAAGTCTTTTCTGCTTTTGTTCAAGAGAAACCACCCGTCTATGTCAGCCAAATACAGTGTTAAAACTGATGTTTGTCAATCAGTGGATCACATTTTTCCTTTTATAGATTCATTTTTAAATGTCCAGATAGTTGTGTTGGTATATTCATGTCAGTTAACATGTGTTTTGACAAGAGTGTTGTGTCCTGCAGCCACTAGTGTACTTAGGACACCAACAGTTCACCACAGCATAACATTCCCATCTTCTACCAATATATTCACTCCTTCCTGGGAACCACTGCTCTCATCTTTATCTTCCTCAGCTTTGTTTTCCCCAGACTGTCACATAAAGGGAATTACATAGTGCACATAGAGTTGTACTTAATGGGATGTATTTGAGTTTCATCTGTGTTATTCAACATATCAGTATCCCATGTCTTCTTAATGAATGCTGCCCCCATTGGGATGTTCACAGTGTTTATGCCTTGTGTTTTTCCTCTTTGTTTAAACTCTGTATTTTTAATGTTTTTGGTCCTGGGATAAGAATCCTGTACCTTGCACATGATGACCAAGGGCTCCTCTGCTGAGTGGCAGGCATTTCAGCTCTTGCAGATAGGTTTCAGTTAACTCAAGCTTTATGAACTCTACTTTGTCTTATACTCATAGTATTTTTAAATGAAGACTTATGAATGTCCTCCATTCCCTGGGTGATTCAAAGTTTGTGTTCTTTACTCATGGTTAATGTGGTTTTATAGCCCAATTATTATTATATACTTGGATTAAAGCTAGATAATTAGACACATCTCAAGAAATGGAACTTTTTTCCATTCTAGTATGGAGACTCTGTGCTGTGAGAACATAGCAAGTGCCCATGTTTAGCCTTCAAGATTTTTCCAAATAGTGGAAATAATTTTCTAATGAATCATTGATTGGTTCCAGACTAGTGTTGAACAGCCAGTGAAGGCCATCCAGATTCTCATTGGAAATATAAAATAGAATCATTTTACTCTATTCACAGGGAGTTTTTCCTCTACACAAAGCAACAAATTCTGGTGATTCATCATAGAAATTGGTTTATCATTTACCACAGGGGAAGCACTATTAGCCAACAGCTAAGAAAAAGAGAATCAGCTTTCTAGTACCTTATTGGGAAGGATGTAATTACCTAGCTTTGGATTCACTTATCCTTGAGGACTTGTTGCCCGTGTCTTCCAAAGGGTCTGCGATGGTCACTATCTCAAGTTTCTGAATGTCTACCTGACGAGTCACTTAAAAACAGATCTCTGGCAGTGCTGAGGTTTCCCATACTCAGCTGAACTATTTGGGGAAAAGAAATTGCTACATTTGCTTTTACTAGCCCCACCTCAGATATCTGTTTTCACTGTCTCACAACCCTATCAGTAGCCAGGTTTTATCATCAACTCCCAACAATGAAGGAAGCTGAGATTCAAAGAAGTTCTGGACCTTTGCTCGGATTCACAATGCTCACTCACAAATAGCTTCTTATTCCAGGGCTGTCTGATCACAAAGACTGCACATAACCACTGAGTATTAGATTTTCCTTTGTAGGTAGGCTTGGTGTCTTTCAGGAGGTACTTATGTTCATCCATAGTTCAGTGTTTCTAATAATTAGGATGATGCCTACTCATTTACATTACTTACCTCTAGAAATTAGTCTTGAATTATGAATCAAATTGTGGAAAAGCAATACTTCCTGCATAGACTCTTTCATGGTTCTTCCAAGGATGGTTGCTGAGGTGGCAAATGCTGTGGAATTCCTTCTAATGTTTGTGCCCAAAGTTACATGTCACAATATAGAGTAACTGCTTTAGCCAAGCCTCTAGAACATGAACTCACTGGATTTTAGAGCAATGTGATTTGACTTGATGCATGTGAAAAATCTAACACAATGTTTTTACAGTAAGGTCTGTATAGCATTTGAAAGCCTTGTCTGCACACATTACAAGTGCTTCAGTGAACTCACAACATGATATGCTAAGGAGTGTGCTGATGGCCATCTGAAATCAACAGCTGCAGCTCTTTCACTGTCAAGAGTCTGTGTCTCTGCTCTCATTTCCTTAGAACTCCTCCATTCCCTACACATTAATGCAAGCCTGGACCATTGCTTTAGACTTGCTCTGTGGGAAGTTATGCACTCCTTTTGTCCTTGGATGCAAAGCAAGTATGCTTAGAAGCTAGGACTCAGATATTGTTTGAGTATATTCTGCTCCTGAGTGTGTGGAGTGGTTGTGGCAAATATCTTAGTGAGAATTTACTGGAATAAGAAGATGGCTTATTTGATTTCGGCCAAATGACTGCAGCTTGATGACTTAGTGCTCAACTTGACTTTCTGAGAGCTGTGGCAGTACAGATTGTTTCTCTCTTTTCATTTTGTTTCTTTTGGATAAATGGCTGGGGTTTTCTTTTTGTTTTGTTTTGTTTGCTTTTGGTTTCTGAGACAAAGTTTCTCTGTGTAGTCCTGGCTGTCCTGGAACTAGCTCTGTAGATCAGGCTGGCTTTGAACTCACAGAAATCTGCCTGTCTTTGCCTTTCCAGTGCTGGGATTAAAGATATATGTCAAAACTGATCGGCTAGCTAATGATGGCTATATTTTGTTTTTAAAGAAGGCTTTGGAGTTCTAGGAAGGAAATGTATCCAGGTAGTTTAGAGTAAACTGGAAACTATGAGAATGTGGAAATAGTTGGTTGACTTTAATCCTCTGATATATTGATGAAAGAATAATGCATTGGCTATTAGACACACATCAAGTAGTACACAGGCATAGTGTGGATACAGTTGCATTTGCAGAGCATCAAGGGTGAATGGTCTTCAAACTGAGGACAATGTGCCTTTCATAAAACATCAGACTCCTCAGTCATTTGTATACCAGTTTCTTTAATCCTCAAATCAGGTCTATTTAATTAGTCACAATGATTATTCCCACTGTACTAATGCGGCCGCGGCACAGAGATGTTAAATAACTACCAAATGATGACATAGCCATCAAAAGCCATGCCTGTCATTTCTGCTCTGCATTGTGATTCCAGAATATGTTGTGTGTGTGTGTGTGTGTGTGTGTGTGTGTGTGTGTGTGAGAGAGAGAGAGAGAGAGAGAGAGAGAGAGAGAGAGAGAGAGAGAGAGAGAGAGAGAGAGAGAGAGAGAGTTTAGAAAAGTTCCTTTGGAATTAGCCAATACCTTTTTTTTGGTTTTTATGAGACAGGGTTTTATGTTTTGGAGGTTGTCGGTCCAGCCTGGTCTTGAACTCACAGAGATCCGCCTGCCTCTGCCTCCCGAGTGCTGGGATTAAAGGTGTGCGCCACCACCGCCCTGCTGGAATTAGCCAATACCTTTTAAGTCACAGATGATGGGTAAAAATTAGAAAAGCAGAAAAGTAGGAAGATGACAGAATATTCTTTTTGGGGGCTAATGCCTTTCAAACAAATGGGGCTGGTGATGGTAATGTGGTGTGTGTGTGTGTGTGTGTGTGTGTGTGTGTGTGTGTGTGTGTGTGTGTGTGTGTAGCTAGAACCAGGCTATGTAAGTCTGTCAAACTTTGTTACTAAATATGGGTTTCTGCTTTGTTCATGACAGTACATCAGTGGCAGACTTTAATCAGGTGACATGATAGAACTGCTATTGTCCTTCCGTGTAGAGATTGCAGGGAAAACTGATTTGGGACCTTAATTTGAAGGTTTAGCAGCAGCCTCTGAAAGGGTGATACTGACTCACCCCAGGCTGAATGAGAAAGGGGCAGCGACAGAGAACTGCTGAGTTAGAACTCCCAGGAGCTCAGGAGAGAAGAGCTAGAGGGAAGAGTGCCATTCATACAGTATTGCAAGGAATAAAATTTTCCTGGTTTCTGCTCTAAGCCAGCATTTCACCTCTGTAGAGGGCATGTTAAATGTCAGAGGATCAAGTATACAGATTTCTCTTGGACTCCTTCCCCAATTGACTTTTGCAGTGTGCTGGTTTCATGAGGTCAGGCAGTTCTTTGGGGATACCTTTCCTGTATGCTACCTTGTCTGGGCAGCAACTCTGATCCCTCTCATTTGCATCAGGCAAGAGCAGAATGCAAAAGTAAGATGAGAGAGAGATCTCAGGCCAAGCTTTTCTCTTACTTCGGAGGCACTGAGATGGGACAGGCGATTCTGAACCTGTCAACTTATACCTATAAATACATGTTACAAATTGCACATACGATAGACACATGGTCATGCTGATAGTGAGGAGTTAGAGGAAGGAGGATCATAAGTTGGAGACCAGCCTTGGCAACATAACAAGCCTGTCTCAAAAAAACAAAACAAACAAAACAGTGATTGCAACTATATGTGTATGGCTGAGAACAGTAAAGCTACTTTCATTGGTTTTTGTTAATGCACATTTAGAATGGGTAGTTCTACCCACAATCATGAAAAGTATTAAAGGTAAGCTTTCCTGTCCTAAGAACTGTGCCTTGAGCTTTTCCTCTGCTCTTTGATCCCCAGTTGGACTACCTGGTTGACAGCAACCACCTGTTTCCATAAGGTCTTCTGCTCTGCCCAGCAGGTTCAGGCTACAGTTCAGAACAATGGAGGGGTATCATATGAATAGCCTTCATTATCTGAAGTCTTGCCTTTTCTATACAATTCAGGTTTTCAGATGACACAGACCATGTCTTTAAGATTTTAGAAATCTCTATTACTCATCTGACACCCATTTTCATCTTGTAGTGTTTATCCAGCCAATTATAAGAAGATAGAATTTTTTATATGATGTTTGAAAAAATTCTTTCAGTTTGGAATTCTGAATATAAAGAAGACTGTTTAGAATTATACCACACTGTAGGGTAATATTTATTTCTTCAGTCCTATCCACAGAGACTTGCATTTCTTATGAAATAGCATTACTTGGTAGGTTTGAAACAGGCAGATTATCAAATGAAATGCTATTTATATGGTGGGTAGATGAAAAGTAAAAGAGGTACTATTTATCGAGTATTACTCAGTCCTAGTGACATGATTGCTGCTAAACATTCATTATTTCCTGGTCATACCCAGTGCTGAGCAGTGATATGATTGGTTTTTTCCACAGATGACAGAAGAGAGATCTTGGAACATTAGGCTCGTGTGATGTTTGGGTATAAAATGGCCCTGTTGCCAGTCACTGAAACCTGTTGCTTTCATTTCCTTGTATTTCAAAAGAAATGATTACATAGAAATGGTAGAGGAAAATGCATCTATTTATACTTTTGACAAACAGGTCATAGAAAAAAAATACTGCTTCCTCTCCAATGTGCCTGTAGCAATCTTATAACTCATAGAGAGGCAAAAGCCAGAAGACATGTATATTTGATTATGAGATATCTAAACCATCCCTGTCCATTGAGGAAGGCCACAGGGCACTGGGCTGCCTCCACAGAGTCCATTCTCAGCATGGAGGGGCTTACATTGATCCCTTTGGATTGTCCCTTCTTTCCTATCATGGCCTTAGCCCTTTCTGTTGAAAACATTTAGTGCTACTCCCACCCCTAGTCAGTAGCACTATTAAGTGACTGGATCATGGGAGTGCTAACTTCACTGGTAGGATGGCTAACATGAAAGAGCTCACAGCTGATGAATGGGCTCTTAGGAGGAGAGGACTGGTGGTTGGGGGAAAAAGGCCCCTGAGGTCATGAGGTCATACCCTAAAGAGTAAGTCTTGTCCAAGGCACCCATCCCATCTCTCCTTCCTGGATGCTCTGCAGTGAACAGCTTTCCTCTGTCATACTGCTGTTGTCTAACCGGTCTTGGACTGAGAGCTCCGAAATAATGAGGCCTAATAAATCTGTCTTCCTCTACAGTTATTTGCTCAGGTCTGTCATCACAAAATCCTGGCCAAAAGCTAGTTGACACAGCTCACTTGTCCAGTGCATACACAGAAAGGAAAGAGGTGAATTTGGACTGATGTGATCTGACATCCAAAGTTTATATTTTATCCCTCCCATATACCACACTGTAGGATCCCAGGAGAAAGTGCAGGAGATGTAGAGGGAGGAAAGATGGAGGAAAAAGGAGGGATGGGAAGCCTATGTGAGTTAGCTGCTGAGCAAAGAGTACCACACTGGTATGATGGCTGAAATAGGACTCAGGGTTATGCCGTGCATCTAAGGATACTGGACAGAAGGAGCGGGGGTCAGTGGAGCTCCCACATGCTCTCAGCTCTGTTTCCTCTGTTCAGGAATCCAGGCTAGTGAGAGTGCCATCATCATGATCATTTAGTTCATCTGGGATACGCTCCAAAGGAGTAGAACACAAAGATAGAGACAGACATGGATCATTTCCTTTCAGGTTTTAGAGGCCCAAGTGTGAGCTTCAGAGAAGCAGGAACATGTAGGCATGGCTAGCCTGTGAGGAACACGTGGGTCATGAGCTCCTATTAGAAACAGGGCTGTGTGTACAGTTACAATTTTTATTCTACTTTGAGAGAGAGATTATTGTCTCACTTTACAAAGAACTGAGAAAACAGGATTTGCCTGGGGTCAGTTGGCTATTAGCCAGTCTGTGCCCTTCCCTAGTCTTGCTCTTCCTAACATTCCTTGAACACATTTTTCTGCCTCCAGATCATTTCCATAATCTGGAGGATCTGTGATAAGAATTCCTGAAAGTGACATAGAGATTCCAAATAATTGTGTTCTACTCAAAATATGGCTACAAACTGACACTTTACAGTGAGCATGTCACAAATGTGCCCCTTCCATTGCCACTGGAGACTTGCTAAGTCACCATGGTCTTTTTAAAGGACCACTTGTAATCTGATCATGTGGTAAAGTCTGAGAAGCTCTGCATCAGGCTCTTGGAGGTGAGCTTCTCACCCTAACTGAGTGACACACACACCCTCCTCCCCTCCCATTTCCAGAACATGACATGTTCACCACAGTGTTACAGCCCTTTGTGTAAAACTTCAGCTTTTATGACTAGTAAACATGTTTAACTTAGAAAGAACTACTTAGCAACATAATATTGAGTGGTTGCTCCTTATTGTTTTTAGTTAAGCTACAAGCTCTTTCCACAGATAAGCCAAAGGCAGAATAAGGGAACTTTGCTGTTGTGATTTGTGGACAATGATTTCATTTTCTGAAAAGAGAGTTTTGTTTCCTTCTGTGAGAATTTAGAAACAACTTGTTCTTACTCTTAGCCCGTCATTACTGGAAAAGAGAGGGGAGAGGGAGTGGTGACCAGTGCTAGGGCACAAGACTCAACGACTTCACTCCCTGGGAGGAAGAGACCCGATGTGCTTAGTGCAAAGACACACAGGACAGACAGCAGTTGGGGAATAAGCAGGCTGCTTCCAGAAAGGTTTATTCTCTTGTTTCTTTCCCTCTTGTGTTTGAGGTTTCCGTAGGATGAACAAACCAGGAACAGGGTCCTCAAAGTCAGTGCATGACCCTGTCTTCCTGCCCCAGAAGGTCATCCATTGCTATTTTTATTCACTTAAATATCACAGCCATTCAGAGAAAATGTTTCTATCTTGCCTTCTGGACGATTTGAATATTGAGAACAGAAACATGCTTAGAGTCAGAACAAATAATTGCAGATATACAGACTGTTCCACTTACAGCTTTGTTCCCTAACAAATGGACGAATGGGGAATGTGGCTTGTGAGCTGCAAGTTTTTTAATACATGCTGGTGACCTGCTACAAGCTTAAATGCTTTTAATGCAAGCAAAGAATTGGTCATTTTTATGATGGTGTATTTCATTGCAGTCAAGTTAAGGAAGTTGACATCGAAGTTGCCGTTGTAGTGGTTTGAATGACAATGTCATCTCTTGGCTTAGATGTTTCAATCTTGGGCCCTAGTTGGTGGCACTGTTTGGAGAGTCTTAAGAGGTACAGCTTTGTTGGAGGATGTATGTCATTGGAGGCTGGGTCTGAGAATGAAAGACTCTTCAATTCTTCCGTTTCTTGCTTGTGGGTCATGATGTAAGCCTTCAGCTTGTCCTCCAGCCACCATGTCTGTTCTTTGCTGCTGTACCTCTCCTCCACGATGGACTCTCATCCCACCTGCACTGAAAGCCAAACAAACCCTGCCTTTGATGAGCTGGTTTCATCATGGTGTTTTACCACAGCAACAGAATACCAAATATACATGATTTCCAGCTGCATTTAAAGCAATGGCCTGGTCCATCAAGGTGTCTATTCCTTAGACCAGGGCACCCAGAATCCAAACTTTCAAGTACTTTTTTACTCAAGAAATGCATATAAAGTATTTATTTATATAGTTTTAACATTTTCAGGTAGCAGAGTCAAGCAAAGATACTTGCTTATTAATTCACCAATGATTATTTCACTCATTTGTGTTTTTTTTTTCATGATACTTACTAAAGTCACCCTAACAAGTACCTAGTACCTCTTGCTTCCAGCCAGAGGGAGCTGCACAAGATCTCACAGCTGGCTGATGTGATAGCTGGAGTTCCATTGTTGTCTTAGGCAATAATAGAGTAATCTCCGTGAGCACCAGATGGCAGCTGATGTGTCCTTAGGTGGCCTGATGTCCACAGGTTTCCTAACTCACTTGATGCCTGTTAAACAAGATGGCTAATAGCTTTATGAAACCGGGCATATTTTGATGTTTGTTATCGGGTTAGAGGACAAGAAAACCTCTAAGAACAAAGTGGAGAATTAAACATAAAATTAAACGAATCAATCACTTCTTAATTTATCTTTTATTTGTATATTTTGTCTTTGTTCCTTTACATGTAAGTATATATTGAGGATTTCCTATTGTATAGGAAGTTTTATACAGCATGCAAAAATGATTCATTTTCCTATGCATCCAAAAATTATTTCAGACATGGACATGAGCTTGAAATTATTAGAGAGAGAGAGAGAGAGGAGAGAGAGAGGAGAGAGAGAGAGAGAGAGAGAGAGAGAGAGAGAGAGAGAGAGAGAGAGAGAGAGAGAGAGAGAGAGAGAGAGAGAGAGAGAGAGAGAAGAGAGATGGAACTTATGGAAAAAGTATATATGAGAGCCGGGCATACCTGTACTCCCAGCACTCGGGAGGCAGAGACAGACAGACAAGTTTGAGACCTGTCTTCAAACAACAACAATAACAATAAAAAGTATGTATGAATTAGAACATCATGTTGTACCTCAATATCAAATACTAAGTTAATAAAAATAATTTCTAAAATATATTTCAGGAAGCACAAAGAGAACTTGATAATAAATCTTACCCAAAAGGAAAACCGTGGTTACCATCAGAATATTTGACAGCTACTGCATTTTGTTTCTGGGCATCTTTCTGACTAGTTGTTACCACATTTCATGTGCTGCCTTTTCACTGAATGTAATCCAACAAGCATCGCCTGTGTCGTGGGAATCTCTTTGAAACCATTGTGTTTAATGACCCTACCCTGCTTCATCTTAGGGCTTTGTTAGTTTATTGCACCCTGCTGTAGGAGGTTTGGAAATGCCCCCGTGTTTTCCTGGGGTAAGCTGACTAGCCAGCCAACCTTATGTATGATACAGATGACAAAACATTTGTAACACAGATGAGATGAAGAGCAACTTCTTTAGTTGCTGGGAGCCAGGAGACGCTGAGAGATTACTGCGCCCTTAAATATCTGGACATTGTGGAACTTCTACGGGTACCAATTATTTAGCAACTGAGGTCTGAGTGGGCCACTAATCTTCTGGCCCATGGAAAGGAAACTCATTGCATTTCAAAGCCCTCTGGTGCCCTCCTGTTTCCTGTCAAAGTTGAGATTACTAGTGAAGGACTCAGACTCTTCCTGTTGCATCTCCTAGTTGAGAGGAAGAGGGAGGCATGGTATCATGTTCTTTGCTTCCCTAAAAGATGAAGTGGGCAGGGGAGATGGGACACAAAAGCCAGGGAGGGAAACCAGAATCTCTGTTAAGTGTTAGCGAGATCATCGTCCCTTCTTAGTTGGCTTTAGCATCAGCAAGGCATTCTCTCTAGGATTTAAAAACACAGACGCACTGACAGAGAAGCCCTGGTACCTTTCTTGGGTGGTTCCAGCGTGGTCCAACGCCTTTGCTGTGGCCTGTCCTTTGGATTCTGTGACCCTGATAGACATTTCAGTGGTTGTCTTTGTTTCCCTTTTCCTTAAGGGATTTCACTCCGTGGAAGATAATAAAGTGGAGGAAGCACAGGTCCTCAATGATCACTCTGCAGTAAGTCCAGCCATAAAAATGGCTTCAATCTCCACAGAAGGTGGTCCTGTGGCAGGCAGGGTGCTCCCAGATGACCATGCAATCCTGCTCACAAAAGGCCCAGAGACACACTTTGCAATGGTTGAGCATGGGATTTTGAGCTAGGGTAAAGAAAGGCACAGCTGCCCCATGGGAAGGGAAAAAAAAAAAAAAAAGAGGCATACTACATTTTACATAATAGATGCTGTTTTGAACGCCTCTCTGGAATTAATTTTCCATGTTAAATCATGTCTCAGACTGTCTCAGGAATTTTACTTTTTAAAGGAACTGTTAAATTTTGTAGCAAAAGTAAGGTTTTGTAACACCAGTATGAAGGCTCTGCGATATAATCACTTGAGGCCTCAGTTTCTTCCTTCAAATGCAATTCAGTCACAAGGCCACTTTCTTGAGGTAAGATGACAGAGAGCACTGCAGAATCTAGTATTTGAAGTCAGTTTTAGCACTTCCAAACATAGTTGCGAATCTGGAAATTACTGAGTTAGATGCATGTAATATAACATTTTTGGATTAGTGTTCTTGTAGCTATGAGCCACGTTTGTTAGGCTGGCTACATTAGCATATTAAAAATAATTCCTGGCTTATTAGACCTAATGATAGCATACTCTGGTCTAGGAGAATTTCAAAGTAGTACATTTGAATCCTGATGCTAGATAGATTTTCAAATAAAACTGAATTCTACAATGTCTTACACTTACGTTTATCATAATATCTTATTGCCTAAATTTTCCTCAGAAAGTATAGACTCTTATATTTAAACCACTTAGTGAGAAATGTGGATGTGAATGTTTTCCTTAATTAAACTGAGGATGAGTAAAAGCTAGGTTTCCTAGGAAATTGTACATAGAAAATGCATGTCTTTCCTTCTGACTTGGTTTAATTGGGAAAAAAGTGGGTTGACAGCTGCCTCTGTGGGTAAAGACATTGCCACCTGGTGATGTAGGCTTGAAGATCTGGGCTTGATTTCATGAACCTATGTAAAGGTGGAAGGAGAGAATCAGGTCCATAAAGTTTTGCTTTGACCAACAGGCATATGTAGTGGTATACTTGCATTTGAGTCAATCATACCACCCACATGCATTAATGCATACATAGACAGACAGACAGACAGACACACACACACACACACACACACACAATCATGTTTTAATTTAAAGAAAAACATGATGTTGAAGCATTCAACACACTACACTTTCAATAACTGTTCCAAGATTGTGTTATTTATGTAGCTAGTGATTTACCAATAATATCAGATACTCAAGTTAAACAACAACAACAAAAACTGCAGCTGTGTTGTTGTAAATGGCTGTTAGACATTCCCTGCTACAGAATACTGTTATAAAATCCAGATGCCCTCACTCAGAGCCTTAGTCACTCTTGAAATCACATGGGCTTCCCCTTACTCATTGCTTGGAAGAGAAGAGAACCCATCAATAAGAATAATTTGGGAAAAAGCAAAGCCTGAAATCAAACAGAATTAAGAATTGGAAATGTAGCTTTGTTTTCATGGTGAATAATGGCCACCATTTCATTGTTCATTCAGTTTCTTACTTCTTTCTTCGATATTCTCTGGTTGTCTGCTAAAGTGCCTATTACTGCTAGGCACAGGATGTAGAGAATGGAGAAGGAGGTGCCACAGACAAATAGGACTGGGATCTTCCTCTGTCAGGCGGCTCATGCTGAAGTGAACACGTGTGTGTTCATAGTAATTAGTGTCACCCAAAAAGTGATGTTAGAGTTTTATGTGCTTGCTTTAAAAAAAAAACACTGCTAGCTGATTTAATTCTAGTATTTGATATTTGCAAAGCTTTGGGGCAGAATTAGGAATAGCCTCTGGTATGCATTGCTGAATTGAAGACAAAACTAAATTATCATTTTTTTTCCTTTCTTTGGCCCTCGGGAAATACAGCTGTATTCCCACCACATTGGTATAGTATAGTATTCCTGTGCTGGAATCCATAAGCAACATAGAAGACTGTTTAGATCACTTAGTATAAGAAATTGATTTATCTTAGTATGTATGCTTATTGCTGAGCTAGAGAAAAGGCTCCCGGGGTTACCCATTTGTCAGCAAATTGGTTAAATATATTACTATTGCAGAAGATAGTTGATTCTCTGGGTGACCCACTAATCAGTATTCCTGGCCCAAAGCGTGAAAATAATATGAGTAACAAAAGCTTTTAGCTTTAGATTCAGGAAGCGCACTGTGTAGTATTTCTTCTCATCTGTTTTTCTTAGTTGGTGGAGCAGGACTGAATCAACTGTGACTCCTTGGAGCTGATGAGTCAGCATGTAAATTCTGTGATGATATGGCCATGGCCAAATCCATGTCCAAGTCAGGGTTACTTGTGGAGGTTATGATGCTCTGCAGCTGCTAAAAATGGTGTGAATGCTTGGGATGGTTCTGGAAGTGGTGCAGGGCTCCCTTTTCCTGAGAACATTTCTGTTTATCATCCCTTCTACCTTGGAACCCTTTTCAGTGTAAATTTATAGGTGTGCCTGTTTCTGGTGGAGAAACACCTACAGTATGGTTTGTGGGATTCTCTTTGTTTTCACAGTAGCTAGACAAGTCAGGTCTTGAATTGGTTCTTTCTAACTTGAGTGCATTTTTGCAGTAAATTGCTTTCATGTGTCCTGGAATTATGAGATACCATAGGTAACTCATTGTATTGGCAGGTGCTTGAAATTATCCTGGAGTTTAGAGTAAACATTTCCCTTATTTATTTATTGAATGTAGATGTCTATGTTTGGGTAATTTGTCTATAATTTAAAATGCTGGAAATATACATTTTTGTGGATTGTTTCTGCTTACAAGCCTTCACACATCTTGTGAAAATTCTTCCCTTTGGGAGGTATAACAATGTCTATCCCCTTCCTTATAATATACACCAAACAATCCAAAGTATGATTCTGTTAGGGTTTACCCAAGGGAACTGAGAAATTATCAGGCTTACATAGAGTGTATGAATGAAGGATTGCTCTTAGGAGCATGGGTGACCTGACCTCAAACTTGCTACAACAGAAAGTCATGAACCCTGCTGGGTGCTGACTTTCCCACAGCTGTATAGAAGGAATTACCTTCAGTTATGTGTCCCCAGCTCATGTGCATTGGCCCCTCCTAAGTAAAGCTTCCACAGTTCCCAGAGTCCATGAGAAATTAGGCAGATTTGCATACAAGTTTGGGAAGTGCAAGGGAGAGGAGCCAGAGTCTCAGGTGACAGGCCTGTAGCCTTCTCTATTCTATTCTTTCCTTCTCTGAGGTAAGGCTAGTAATGAACAGTTTTGCCCATGATGTTGTCTTGTAGGCAGGCACAGCTGAACAGATGAAAATGGCAGCTGTGTTTCTCAGAGGATGGTGTTCTACAACAGCACTTTGTATAAATTATGCTGAAGAATCAGGTCATTGTTTATCACTTTGTTTCTAAGGGTATATGTGTGAGGTCGCCATTAGGAAAAGCTCTTTGGCTTTTGGCATGGCATCCTACCATCTCTTTCTTCAAGCTGGAGATTTTCATAAATATTATCTAAGCATAATTCTGGACTTGCCTTTTGTTCCAGAAGTGGCAGTTCTGTGGGCAGTCATTTAAGTCTTGAGATGACTATGACACATTTCTTTGCAATAAACTATAATTGTGTCTTGAGGTGTTACATCTGCTTTAAAACATAAAACCATGAAGTGCTGTGGGAGGAAGAGAGCTGAGGACCTAACCATTAAGGTTATAATGAGTCCCGATTATGAGGACAGAACATTCTAGAGGATGCTCAAAATTCTACAGGGATTAATCAGGACTAGAGGGCCTGGAGTGTGGCACAAGTCAGTTTCCACATGAATCTATTTATTAATGTAACATCTCCTGAGACCTGTATGTCATCTAACCAAAAAGACTTCTCATGCACATCTGGTTGTGAGCTAAGGAAGGCAACCACTTAAGGCTCTTGCCAGGTGTTATGTCTGTGAATCAAAGAATAGTATCTTTCTTGGTGATGTGTTGAGATTATGAGTCCTCTATGAACTTGAGATAGTAACTTTCCTTGATCAAGAATTGTAATGTCCCAACATGTCTATTATCATGGGAATTTTATAACTGGAGAGATGGCTCAGTAGCTAAGAGCTCTGGTTGCTTTTGCAAAGGATCCAGGTTCAGTTTTCAACACCCATGGTGTTCACAGTCATCCAAAACTCTAGTTCTAGGGGATATGATGCGCATGGGCATTGAACAAACAATGTGAATGTGCATATAAAGACAACACACATAGAGAGATTTTATTTTGGGAAAACAAAACATATAAACAATGAAAAACACATGACAACAATTTAATACTACCAAACAAAAGGCGTCAACTTCCTGATCATATTGGGTATGTTTTACAATTTTTCCTAGAAAAATGAGAAAACTTAAGGTGCCAAACTCAGACTCCTGGGCCCACATGAAGACTGTACCATAGCTGTCATTCAGTTTGCCCAAGCGGGTTCAGGAGCTAGGAGGAATTGTGGAGAGAACCAGAGTTACTATTAGCCCTTGCATTAGACTTTATGTTAAGAACATTCGCTTATTTTGCTGTCTGCTGAGACCTTAACCTATGTTTGTAACTTGTTCCTCTGGGAAGTGAAAGTGCCAATACAGAATGAACTGTTTGATAAGCTCCTTCACAATTTGAAGGTATTTTTAAAGTTACTCTCTTAGAACCAATAAGCAGTGAAGCTGTTTTCCTGACTTAATTTTATGAGCCCCAGTTTTATCTCCCACTGCTTATCTGATGTGAAAATGGTTGTAATATTTGGAGAAAACTTAGTTGAGTCATGCCAAAATCTTAATAACCTTAGGCTTTTCTAATATTTCAGACTCTTGGGGGATCTCTGTATGCTAACATAGATTTTAATATTATAGAAATGCAACAGTGACCTTTCCATAAAGCCTTCACAAAATTACTATGCGATATAAGCTGCCCAAGAGATGGGAACTTTCTTGAACCAAGAGTACGTGTGAGATCTGCATTTATCTTGTATCTAATTTTGTTTTCAGATTCCTTGTATTTTTCCTCCTTAGGTCAAACAAAGAAATTTTCATATTTGTAAGCTGGGGAAAAGGCCGGGTTTTTTTTTTAAGTTATGTTTTTATTTTGTGCTGGTTCATTTGACTGTGGTTGAAGAGACTATCGTCTTGATTGTAACAGGCTTCATGCTTTGGAAATGATTTAAGAAGATAGGAAACTTCAACAGTTTGTTTTAGCTTTTTAATTTTAAGATACCCATTTTGGGCATGGGGGCCTGAAGCAGCTGCATGAAATGGTTTGTGACAAGCATTAATTCAGGATATTGTATTCAGTTTATAAAACAAAATGATTAGTATTTGGCACCCAAATTGTGACTTCCCAGAATTAATGTTGGCTAGAATCCTGAAATCAGAGTTCTTTGTCTTCTGGAGACTGGCACGGAGATGGCTAAAAATGATTCAAATCTGAAGCTTGTAGCTTTGACTTCATATTTGTTGTCAGTTCTAGTTTAGGGTAGGAAAAGGCTCAAGAGGTACAGTCAGTGTGAACCACAGTCTGTCAGCTGCTTTCTGTGCTCTTCTTAATGGCTTGACTGTTTCAAGTCCCTTTCAAACCATGAACCAAAGAGATGATGGCTCCTTAAAGAAGTAGGAAGTTGTCTTTTTCAACAACTTCAAGACTACTTGCATATGGAGAATGGGACAGGCCTTCTCCAACAGCCAGCCATTCTACAGTTTACTACTCACTCCTAGCAGTCACTCATATTCTTTCCAGAATAAACAGCAGAACACAGTTCACTACACATCTGTGGTAAGCCATTGATTTACAGGATTTTGTAAGGAGCCTGAGTAGCATAGGGGCTTGTGATAACTCAGTGTCATTTTCTGAAAGACAACAGAATGGCTAACTAATCATATCAGCCACCCAGCAAAAAATCGTCACTTCTAAGAAGGGACCATTCACATCCTTAAGTGTATGGGAAGTATCTAGTGTGTGAAACAGCTTACTTCATTGGGCAAAATAATTCTTAGTTTCCCGATGATTTATAGTCTGCATTCCCACCATGTTCAAGACACTAAATTCCAGCCCTGGCACTGCAAAAATAAAAATAAAATACGTAGATGAATAAACAAACAAATAAATAAAATGATGTGTTCCTGAGACTATTGGTCTTTATTTGTGATTTTTGCTATTGACTAAAGACAGACTTTTTTTTTGTTTGTTTTGTTTTTTGTTTTACGAGACAGACAGGGTTTCTCTGTATTATTTTGGAGGTTGTCGGTCCAGCCTAGCCTCAAACTCACAGAGATCCGCCTGCCTCTGCCTCCCAAGTGCTGGGATTAAAGGCATGCGCCACCACTGCCCGGCGAAGACAGACTTTATTATTTCCTCTTCTAAGTATATGAAGAAGTCTCTCTTGACTTGGCCTGAGAGACAGGCTAGGGTTTTGATGAGCTTCTCCTCAGCTCCTTTGGTAAGTTATGGCACAGTGGCCAACTTGCCTAAAGGTTTTTGACTTTGGTTCTTACTCCATCATAGGGAGAGCTTATCGGAACTCTGTAGTCCTTAGGGTCTTACCATGTGTGATAAAAATGTTTCATTCTCATATTGCTTACCAGGTCATTGTTCTGTTAATTGTCTTCTAAAGATCTCAGCACAGGGGTCATGTCAAATGATGGCAACTATTGGTTGGCTGAGATTGTCACATCTTTGATCAAGCGCTCCTGAAGCTACCTCTTCACCACTAACTCATTAAAGTTGAAAAGTTTTGGTGTTCATCATATGAAAGGCCCATTTCCTTTGTCTTGAGGTTGCTTTGTGTGATAACCTCTGACTTTGCTCTTTGTTCTTGTTACAATCACCTGCAATATCGAAGTTGCAAAGAGAAAACATTTGGGCTCCTATTTAGTGCAGGCTGGTTCATGACCAGTCCACCACATTGCCGTGGGTTTTTGTTAGGCAGTATGTGATTATATGTAGTAGAATTCAACTACTCAACTTTTGGCCTAGAATGAAAGTGGTAAGAAGATGACCATGGCATGCCATTGTTCTCCTGTCATCTCCAAGAGCATGCCTCCAGAAATCTGAAGACCTCACACCAGGACATGCCTCTTGAAAATTCTCTTAATTTTTTTTTTTGTTTCTTTTGAGACAGGGTTTCTCTGTGTAGCCCTAGCTGCAGGCTGGCCTCAAACTCACAGAAATCCACCTGCCTCTGCCACCTGAGTGCTGGCATTCTAAAAGGGAGACAAGAATGGCAATGACACTTGATTCCAAGAAAGGAAGAAAAGATAAAGTGTTGCTGGAGTTCCTTGTCCCACCTGGTCCCATAGCTATCTTTCAGCCCCAAGTAAACACATGCATGCTATATTAATTATAAAACTGTTGGCTGATGGCTAGGGCTTCTTATTGGCTAGTTCTGTCTTAATTATTAACCCATTTCTAGTAATCTATGTATTTCCATGTGACCTTGACTTATTGGAGAATGCCTGGAGCTGTTAATCCTTTGACAGCTACCTGGCATCTCTTCATGGCACCTCTCTCCCCAGCATTCTCCTTGTCTCCTAGTCCTGTCTTCCTGCCTCTATTGGCTATTGGCCAAACAGTGTTTTATTCATCAACCAATAAGAGAAACATATATATAGAAGGACATCCCCCATCAATAAAGGGCAGGAGGCCGGGCAGCACTTCCTGCAGAAAGAGGATGTTCGGAACAGAAGATGGTGGGAGTTAGAGTCTGGGAGTTTAAGGAGAATTATAACCAAGATAATGATCTAGATTGAAGGCTGCAGGCCTAGGTACCCAAAAGCATTTGGGCAGAACATTTGAGGTGGATCTCATATTTTAAGATAGTCAGTGGTTATGAAATGACAATATCAATCCTCTTTCTTTTTGAAACATAGAAGGATGAAACCTTCGTGGTTAAAATATATCTTAATTATAAGCCTTCTTTTGGAAATTTTTAGTATCATAAACTTTCAATGACAGTAGATGTATTAGCCACAAGACCTGATTTATTCAAGTTATGGTCAAATTGGATGTCATTTACTTTTGGTTTTGAAAAGAGAAGAATAAAATTAAAACACATGTAATGGCTGAATCCTGTTGTGATTTTACTGGCATTAAATGTAGACAACTATAATTTTGTTACAATGCCGTTACAGATAGTCCTCAGTTAGCACTGTAGCTGGGTTAAAGCAGAGCAGCAAATGTGTAGAGCCTGCTTTTTCTCCCTCAAATTAAACTTTCTTTATAATATTTAGAATATTCTAAACAATTACAAAAAGTGATTCTTACAGATGAATAGTTATTTTGTGAGCACATTTAAAATAAACTGCCCTTTTCCTCATGGGTAATATAACATCTTTATTGCCCGTTTTCTATGTGGAAGTTGCAAGCATCTGTCCTCAGATAAAACCTAGGTAGGAAACTAGAGGGGTTGTTCATGAAGACACCCCCCCTTCAATGAAGCAGTCTTTAGTTTTAGATTAGCTACCTGATATTAAGCAGCTTAAAGTCAACCACAGGAAAAGGTCACATTTGGTCGTGCTATTTGAAGGTCATCCCTTCAGAGTGTTTTACTGTGTTTTAGGAGTGCTGCTATTGAGAATGGGACTGCACAGTGAAGGAGAAGCAGGGTTAAATTCTAGTTCAAAGGGCCATGGACATTTCTGAACTCTGTTTTTCACAACTTACTATTGGGGAGGTGCTATCTGACTTGAATGGAGCCTGTGAAAATGCTTAGTAAAGAAAGCTTTCCACCTATGTTGAATATGCTCGTCAGAGGCGGCATCCAGCTTAGTGGGATGGTGGTCAGTGGTCCTGGAGTCAGTACTCCCAAGCTCAGTGCTATTCCAGCTCATTCTCTCCTTGTAACTTCAGGAAGCTGGCTTGTCTTACATACTTCAGCTCCATCCTCCTGGCCTGCAGCCTTGTGACATTTTTGAATCTCTTGGTTCAAACTCTTTCCCTCAAGAAACAGAATAATTGATCGCAGACGACACAAGGCCCACAGTGGTTTCCAGAAACATTGCTTATTAGTACAGACACTTGAGGAAACCAAGCCCTTGTCGTACAGGGGGCAGCGAACTTAGTTAAAGAAACCCGAGGCTTGCTTTCTTTTCCCTGCCTGGCTTGAATTAAATGTCAGAGACATTTACTAAAATAGTATAGGATACAGATTCTTGGGTATGACTTCACATGTGACTGACCTCTGGTATCTTCCTGTTGCCTCTGGGCCTTGTTAAAACGAAGGATGTTTTTTAGTGCCTATACAAGCTGGAGAAGCAAACACACTTTAAAACACTCCAGTGAAAGCACACATCTTATGAAAGGGACAATTATTTGAAAGTTGTTGACCTCACAAGGATTGTGAAATGTTTGGCATCTTGTAAGTGTGCTTTGATACTGGAGGGCTGTTCTGGGAATGTCACCTTGTCATTACTCTGTCGTTTGATCTTCAATACACAATGGTAACACATTGTGTGACATATTACTTGGACTCGTCTTAGTGTTTTCATTTTGTGAAATAAATATATTCCAGGAAGGATATGTATGGTCTTAAATAACATTGACACATATAGACTTTCATCTAAATATTATAACTTAAAAATGCTTAACCTAACTAAGCTAGAAGAGTTCAGGAAAATATGTACATTGTACAAACAAGGACACACATAACCCTAAAGAGGTTAAATAAATGTGTGCTTAACATTCAACAACTGGTTGGGATGTATCTGAGCTAGATTTGTGGTCTATTTGTGACTGTCAGTCTGTTTCCAATTTGGAAGTCTTAATATTCATTGTGGAAACAGCTTAATATATAACTATAGTTAGATCCACTTTTAAAGCTGTGGGTAAATTGCTTATAGAACTGTAAAATTTGGCTATCTCTTGTTCACTTTCCTATGTCACACTGGAACGTTTACTTCATTATGTAAACGTGGGAGCCATGTGTCTGAAGTGAAGGAAGACGACCCAGTTTTAGTCTCCCTGCTGGTCTCTCAAAGCCAAGGGCAGCATTTGCTGTGTACACCTGGAGCTTTGTTGCTGTTTGTGGTTCTGAGGTTGGAATCTGGGACCTTGTGCACACTAGATACACATTCTACTTCAGAGCCACAGCCACAGCTTAAAACTACAGCCCCTACTCCTAGCTTTTTTTCCTATTCCTGAGTCAGGGAAAAAGAGTTTCCAGCTAGCTCCACTTAGTTCATATGTCATCTGTTTGGCTTGTCTTAGAAACCAAATTAATACAAGGCTCATTTACAAGAGAAAAGCAGGCAGGCTTTAATTTATATGTAAATGGGGATCTTCACAATGGAGCGAAGTCTTAAGAAAGGACAAAATCAAGATACTTTTATATTTTCTAGACAAAAACATCTAATAAAAATGTGAAGCAATTATACTAAGTCTCTAGAGTAGGTCCTTCCTAAGCGATAAGGGTCTAAAGGCTAGATCAGCACCGTCTCACTGGGTTCATTAAGGATCCTGCAGACCCTCAGTCTCAGTCACTGTTCTAGTCTGGGAGGAGAGACCATGGTCAGGGTAACTCCTGAGGGAAAAAAGAAGCATTTAATTGGGGGCTTGCTTACAGTTTTAGAAGTTTAGTCCATTGTCATCATGGCGGGAACCATGCCAACATGCAGTGGCTGAGGGCTACATCCTGGTCTGTAGGCAGAGAGGGAGAGTGTCTTGGCCTTTGCATGGACTTTTAAAACTTCAAAACCCACCCCCAATGACATACTTCCTCCAATAAGACTCCTAATCCTTTTATCCTACCATGGTGCCACTCCCTGGTGGCTAAGCATTCAAATATATGCACCTTTGGGAGCCGTTCTTATTCAAACCCCACATCCCCACTCTGAGTCCAGTGAAGTCCCTATGAAGAAAAAGAAAGGACAGGTGACTATGTGATCACATTTCCTTAAAGTGACTTCAGCCTGAAGCCGGGCGGTGGTGGCACACACCTTTAATCCCAGCACTCGGGAGGCAGAGGCAGGTGGATCTCTGTGAGTTCGAGGCTGGGCTGGACTGACAGCCTCCAAAACAATACAGAGAAACCCTGTCTCATAAAAACCAAAAAAAAAAAAAAAAAAAAAAAAAAGTGACTTCAGCCTGGAATACACAAGATGCCAGTGTAGCCAGTTTCGAGATAGAACATCCTTAACTCACTCACATATATGAACCATTTGGCACTGCCCCAATTTCACTGAAAGAGCGGGTAAAAAGCTGTGCCAAACTATAGGAATGAACCCAAAGGTCATCATTTAAAGTCATATTTAACCCTTAAATTAACTGAGTTCAAGGATTTAGTGTTTTTTTTACTTCCAGTCTTTTTGCAAGTTTATGCATTCAAAAGTTCAAACAAAGCTAGGAGAAAAGCTTTTTTTTGTTTAAGAATTTGCCTAGATTTGAAAATAGAATGAGACTGGTGAGGTGGCATGGCAGTTAAGAGCCTATAAGGCTCTTGCAGAAGTCCCACATTCCATTCCCAATTCTCCTAGTTTGTCTTGTGTTGTTATAAAACACCATGACCAGAAGGAAGCTGGGGAGGGAAGGGTTTATTTCAGCCCACAATTGCAGTCTTTCACGGAGGGAAGCAGAGGCTGTGCAGAAATGTAGTTTCCTGGCTTCCTCTCCATGGCTTGCTCAGCCTGCTTTTTTATACAACCCAGGACCACTTGCCTAAGATTGTTATCACGGTGTCCTAGGCCCTCCCACTCACAGAGTCCCAGATCCTCCCACATCAGTCATCAATCAAGAAAATGCCCCACATTTGCAGGTCAACCAGATGGACACATTTTCTCAACTGAAGCTCCCATTTCCCATATGACCTTGGCCTGGGTCAAGGTGACTAAAAAAGCAAAGCAAAAACAAAACAACAACAAAAAACGTAACCAACATGCCAGTGTCCGGCTGATTGTAACTCCAGTTCCAGGAGATCTGAGCAGCCTCCACAGGCACCTACACTCATGTGCATAAACGAGAGGGTGCACATACACATGCACCCTAAAAATAAATATATCAAGTTATTTTTAATTAAAAAACCTGTAAGTGGAAATGACTTCCCCAAGACTTACATTCCATGTACTGTTTCCTCACAGTCTTTATTTTTATCAGCTCCATCCCTGAGTTTAGGTTAAGCATTTGAAGGGTTCACATGAAACTCTTTTGAATATATAAAGTGACCCCTGGAGGGGTGTGGTTGAGGTTTATGTGTGCTTTATCTCTTTAACTGATTATTTTACAGCCACAGAGTAATACCTTTGGGGTATGGATATGGGACAACAGTAGCTTTCAGACACATCTGGTGCCTATATATTATATTTTATCCATATATGGTCTGCTGGTTCCATTATGCATAATCCTAAACTTTACTCAATTACTCCTTTGTAATAATAGCAGTGGTATATTTATAAAACAGCTTAGCCAGTGTTTAACTACAGGGAATCTTGATCAAATCTAATAGTCCATTGTGTGTGTGTGTTTACTTTAATAAGAAAATAGTTTTTAAAGAAAGGATCCTTTGAATCCTTGAATTTGGGCCTGCCCCATCCACAGCCTCTTCCCTGTTTTATGCAATCCAGCCTTGTAATTTTCAGACTTAACATGTCTTTATGCCTAAGGCAAACTTCAGAAAGATTATTCAAGAAAAGACAAAGTTAAAACCTTTCCTTTGAAATACTCAGTTAATTAAAGCAAAAGTTGAGCCTGGAAAATAGTTTTTTTTTTTCCTTTTGAGAAGTTTGATTCATGTTAGTGAAATTTTTACCTAATTGTGAGAGAGCTAGTCCAAGGGCCAATGAAGGGCAAAGTTGGAAGTTGTATGCATAAGAGGCCTATGAGGTCTAAAAGAGGATAAAGATATTCTCTTAAAGGGGTTGAGAAAGCCAGGCATTGCATAAGAATAAGATCAAGGTGTTAATTCTCTTCCTCGGGATCAGGTGCCAAGGTGTGCTCTACATACTTGGAGAGACTGGGCTGCAGTGCGGTTCAGGGCACAGAAAACTGTGGAGGAGGTATCCAGTCCAGAAGTTGTTCATAGCTACAGAGCAACATCGAGAATGGAAATTTATTTTGCACACTGCTTTCCAGGCAAGCAGCAGAGTTTGTTCCCTCTTTTTGGTCAGTCTAGCATCCCAGTCCATGGTGTTACCCATGTTCAGGTGAATCTTCCCTCCTCAGTTAAATCTCTCTGGAACCATCTTGAGGACACACCATGATGGTTCCTAAGTGATTGCAAATCCAATCAAGCTGACAGTGAGGACTAACCATCACTGTCCCCTCTTCTGAGAGGCACTGATGTAAAGAAAGCTAAGAGTCATCCTTGGACTTCCCCTGTAGTTTCCTTGTTAGACTCCTCACCTTAGTAGTATCCAGAACCAACTACTAACAGCTTGGAGGGTGCTCTAGGGATGAAACTGAAGCTAGGCTGATGTCAACCAAAGCTGGTTTTCTCATCATTTCCACCCTTGGTGTTCCTTATTTTTCCAAGCACAGGTATTCCTTGAAAGTTCTGGTTAAGAATATCTGAAACCTGGTGGTGGTGGTGGTGTACGCCTTTTATCCCAGCACTCTAAAGACAAAGGCAGGTGGATCTCTGTGTGTTCGAGGCTAGCCTGGTCTACAGAGCAAATGTCAGGACAGCCTCCAAAGATACACAGAGAAACCCTGTCTCAAAAAACAAAAACAAGAGCAAAAAAGAACACCTCGGACCCCCCAGGTGGTAGCCCACTTTAATCCCAACTCTAGGGAGGCAAAGGCAAGCAGAGATCTTTGAGTTTGAGGCCAGTTTGGTCCAGGAAAGCCAGAGATACACAGGGAAACCCTGTCTCAAAAACAAGCAACAACAAAACAAACAAAAAACGAATATGAAATCAGCAAATGAAAAAATTGGAACCACGAGCTAGGTGTACTTTTGGGTAATCTGCTTGTAACCTCTTCCTCAGACAGAAAAGTTTTCTATGCTCATGGGCATTTTCTTTTATGTTTCTCCAAATGTAATAGGATACCCAACTGGGAGAGCAAGGTGGGCCCAATGTTCCTTCTCCCAGCTGTGAATGACTACCCATAAGGGAGAAGTTGTTCTGATAGATGGTTTATACCACCATAGTTCCCTGCTGCACCTGAATATTTTAAGGATTTCTTTTGATTTTGTTTTGTTTATTTGTTTGGTTTGAGGTGGGGCAGGGGCTTGGCTAAGAGAGGAAGGGTATGAGGATAGATTACTCTCTAAGACAGATGGCATGTGAATGGAGTACCAAATGCCCAGGAGGCCAAGGCAGGAGGATTGATTGAGTTCAAGACTTCAGAGTCAGATTAGGCAGCATGGTGGGAGTCTGTCTCCAAAACAACAAGCAATTACAGCAGGTTCTTCACAGATTTACAAGTTCTTGAAGATTTACAAATATCCCAGAGTCACTTAATTTCAGCCATTGAGGTTACTAATGTTCATCCTAAGTACTAAGGCATAATAAAATGCTGCTGCTGTTTACTGTACTGTAGGATATATTTACCTCAGAGGCAGAAGTGATTCTTTATACTGAAGAATATTTGTAAGTGAACGTTCTGTAAAAACAAGTTTGTTGTTAGTGAATGAGAGGATCCGTTTAGTTATATGCTTCTTTCCTCCTTGAGCTCCTCCTACACGTGTATTCTCTTTCACTTTTACATGTAGAGAGCCATGTGTATCATGTTCTGAGAAACATGTCTCCTTCTAAGAAGTGTGTTGAGATGGTTTTCACCATGTGAACATCCTGTACTGCATTCATGTAAACCCACATGATTTAGGTCAGTCACTTTGCGTGGTTCTTGGTGCAATCATGGGATGTGGCAGACATGGGCAGTATGAGGCACCGGTGAAGCAAAGCACAGAAGGTAATCATTGTTACTGGTAGGAATACACTAACCCTCAAGAATTAAAAAGTTTCACGTAGTAAGTACATAATATAGGAAAAGTCCTCCTACTGTCATTATCAAGTTTTATGCATTGCAGATAATTTCATGTCTATACTTTTACATGACTGACATTTCAGTAAGTTAGTTTCCACTAATATCACCACAAACATATGAGTAATATGTGGTGTTGTATTAATATGATGGCTTTATTAACACTAAGTGATATGAATTTTATGACTATTACACTCTGATGGGATTGCCATCTCTAATTGGCCCATCATGTTGTGTGTGACTATGTGTGAATATTCTAATTGTTGTTATACATTTCCTTGTATCATACTAAATATGCATTTCTTCATCTCCGTTTCTTCAATTCATTACTATAAAGGGTACTTATATGTTAATGACAATTTAATTTCTATACCAAAATGCTTTTAAGCTAGAGATGGACCTGATATGTATTTATGAGTACACATCTCAGAAGGCACTGTACAATGGTATGCCACTGGTGGATACTCCCTGACCTCACGGAGGGCCTTCTCCCTCACCTTTATGGCTCCCCAACATGAGCTGTTATATGCATCTTCCAGAGGGACTGAGCTTCCAGGCAAGAAGTGATTAACAGTGGATTATCAGACTAGAAAGCCTCAATCATAGACAACCACTTTAATACAGTTTCAGCCAGTTAACCTCCTTAAGAGGATTTGGGAGGCCTGGATATGAACTCAGATGTCATTCTCCAGACATGTTACAGCCAAACAACCAACAGCCAAGCAATCTGCGGAAATGAATCGGCTTCCTGTTGGGAGCAGTTGCACTTTGTTGTATTCTGTTTCTTTGAAAACTGGTCATCACAGACTAAACTATATTGCCGGGCTCAGTGCATGCTGTCCTAACACGTGGAACCTTGACATATAGTGCATTTTAAGCTGAGGAAAACTACAGGAAGTGCTTTATCTGACTTTTCTCCTTTTCCTGTGAAGACCCTCATACCCAGAAGAAAGGATGGAAGACACAGAGAAGACAAGAATGGGAACAAACATGGTTTGATAAATAGTTGTGAGATGATTCCCCGTTACCCAGCTATTATAATTTCTACATGGCTGCCCTCTTAAAATGAAACCTGTGTATAAAACATAGCTTTCTCCTATTCCTATGGGGTTTTATTTCTGGGATTTTTCATATCATGAGAACTTACTAAATACATTTATTATGCCTTGAAAGTAATCTGTCTTTTGCTGTAGCAGTGTTACTTGTGAGACTTATTTTGGGCAGTGATGGTTATTCCTACATCCCCCCCCCCCGTAACATGGTAGCTAGCAGCTGTTCCTTGTATTAACTTCCCATGTTTTCCACTTGCCTGATATAATGAAACCTATATTATGATCATAAAGTTCATGGAATGCATTGATAAAGGCAGTTCTTTTAAATTATACATTCATCATATTTTTTAAATTATCTCAAATTGTCACACTTTGGTTATAATTCTGATCAGTTTTGAGGTAGATGGAGGCAAATAATTGTTTTTTTCCCCCTTCTCATTTTACTACTGTGGGCTGTGGGTTTGTGAACACTAGGAGATTATTTTCCATCAATTTGACATCATATGGGATTCATCATGGCAAAAGCCATAGGATTTGTAGTGGTAGGCTAGAACACCATCATAATCTATTTCATATTCAAAAGCAAGAATCGAAGAGCTTCTCCCCCTTGGCCAGAGTAGCTCTTCAGTCAACCAATGCAGCACTGGCCAAAGCTGAGAATAAGTGACTGTGTGTGTTCAACCCTGGTTGTGGCATTGCTATCAGCCAACCAGAATAAGTGACTGTGCGTGTTCAGCTCTAACCACGACATTCCTGTCAACCAACCACCTCCTCCACAAAGCCAAGGGAAGGAACATCATCTAAGAAAAAAGAATTAACACACTAGAGGATGGGAAGAAATGCTGTCTTCAGAACACGACATAGCCACAGTAACATAATATTAACTCTCAGAGCCGTGATTGTTTATGTACGAGCTGCAGGAGATCAAGCCATCCCCAATTCTAGCACAGATCATTGTTTGAGGATGTGCCCACAGATAGGGTGGCCATATTACAGTGGATAGCCTCATACCAAAGTACATATGGGCAGCACTAATTGCACTTAGTTATTAAGAGAGGAGGGGACATGGAATTTGTTGGAGTGAGGGCCTGTTGGGGAAGATCCTGGAAGAGTTGGGGGAATAAGGTACATGTGGTCTTATTTTCTTGTATACATGCATGGAATTTTGACAGTCTGTATTTTCCCTAAAGTACAGCATAGCTTTCTGAAATGTTAATGCAAGCTTCATCACTTGACAAGTACTCAGAGCCAATGTGTGAGAGGCTTCCTGTTGACAGTGAAGATGTTAAAGCCCAGAAGAGGAAAGGAAACAGTTGACAGCTTTACTTGTCATTTCTTACTGTTTGTTCTTGCCAAGAACTCTGGTGGAAAATACACACACTTTAAAAACAGATTTTTATGAAAAGAAATAATTTGTTAAATGTCATCTTTCTTTCAGTTTAGAGAATGTTTTTCCTTAAATATAAGATCTGTGGTTATAGCATTTTCTGTTTTTTAAAATGGAGGAAAGTATTTTTTAAATCACTAAAACTTGATCACTGTCTCTTAACTAATGCTTGTTATTTAGATAATCTGTGTATACCATGTAAACTGCTTTGTTCCCCTATGAAAGAAAAAAAAGAACCTAAAAGTAGAAAGTCTTAGTTTTGTTTATAGTTTCATTAAATCCTTTAGTCTAGCATGATTTGGTCAAAGGCTGTGAGTCTGTGGAGGGGCAGGACTTAGGGCAGGGAGCACTCTGTGGTACTGAACAAAGATGCATAGAGAAACAGATGAGTTTTCTAACAGAGCCCTTCCAAACCCAGCAAGCTATGGATCTACAAAAGTAAGAATCCATTCATGAGGTCAGAGGCCTGGGGATCCATTCACATCCTGAAGCTTAGGGACCAAACCTCCCACACACATGCCTTTGAGAGGCATTTAACATCCAAACTACACCATGAGGAAACAGTTTGGATCATGTTTGCTCTTTTATGTGCTTAACAACATGTTAGGATTATTTATATTTGCTTGACAAAACCTGTGAATATTTTTAGGAACCCTTCTGCTTTGCCATTGTTAAGCAAACAACCACTCATTTCCAGCCCTGTTCTCAATAAGCATGAGAGTATATAAATGTGTAGTGTATTTAAGCCATTGCTTGGTTAGGATTGTAGACAGTCAATATTTTTCTACCTTAAATGGCATAATAGTATCTTTGTCCACAAGCTTTGCATACATTGAGTTAGAATAAGTCCTACTGGTGAAATTGCCACCTGTGACTGGGGCCTTTCAAGGGCACAGAAATAAATTGCAAAATTCTTTATCCCCAAAGTATCCTCAACTCTCAACATCATTACTTATTACCATTTTCTTAGTCCTGTACTCTGTGTGTGCTTTCTGAGAGGCTATTTAATGGCTTGATGAAGATGGAGATGGAGATACTTTTGGCAAGCAGGGAAATTATCATTAATGATATGTCAGTGTAGAAATGAATTCCAGCTTGAAGTAAAGCCAGGCACTTGAAGATTCAGGACAGTCTGATGCCCTAGTCTGTTTTAAAAACACGAGAGGTTCTTATTTAAAGATTCAAAAAGTCAGTTCACTTTTGGTCAGTGGAAATTCTATGTCAACCTCTCATCTCTGGAAAATAATCTTAGATATTTTTAACATCAGTTTTAGGGGATATTTGGGTTTACTTCAGTTTGTATGGTTAAGGTGGGGATGGGGTTATTAATTCCCCATGGAATGTCTTAAGGATAAGGTTAAAGTTAAAAGATAACTGTTGCAGTTAATAAAATTCCTATCCGCAGCCTGGTATATTTGAATGAAATGGACATGATTGCTCCAAAGTATAGTAAAGGAGAAGGTTTTTATTGTAAATAGGAGGGAGAGCACTCCCAGAGCCGTCTGGAAGGGTCCAGACTGAAATGGGGCAGTAAGAGGAGAGTCTCTCTCTGTCTCTGTCTCTGTCTCTGTCTCTGTCTCTGTCTCTGTCTCTGTCTCTGTCTCTCTCTCTCTCTCTCTCTCTCTCTCTCTCTCTCTCTCTCTCTCTCTCTCTCTCTCTGTGTGTGTGTGTGTGAGTGTGTGTGTATGGTTGTGGGGTGGGGTGGGGAAGAGAGGACCAAAGTAGAATTGAACCAAGAGAGCAAATGGCCAAATTGGCAGGGTTATATAGGAAGGAGAAACTGGGGGAAGGGAAACAAAGTCCCTGGGATAGAGAGGCTTAGGGTAGGGTGCCGGGGTCCTGGGGGTGGTGAGAAGAGTAGAGAATTGCCCGGCTTCCAACATGCAGTTGGCACACTAATAGGCATCACATTAGCCATTTCTCCTCAGTTTCTTTGGGACCTGATGATATTTTGTCCAATGAAAACTGCATATTGTCAAGTCAAAGCAATCGTACTGTTTTGTTCACAAACAGAAGGCACAAAATGACAACTATCTTGGTTGGCTTGGGGGAAGCCACAGGGCTCAATTTAAATTTTCTATTTATTGTTCCCATACAAAGCTGTTAAGATAACATGGACCCTAGAAACACTCCAAATAACATCTACAGTGGTGTTCATGTTCATTACTGGCTGCATTCCCATTCCCTCTACAGCTTAATAGACCTTTTGGAAACCCTGTACAGCTTCGGGAGGGCAGTGATGTGTTTCTTGAGCCACCGTGAAGAATCATGACAGATGAGTAGCTGAAAGCAACTGAAACTTTTCTCTTACAGAAGTTGGAAATGAAGGTGTCCCCTCAGCCCCATTTCCCCCCAGACTCTATGGAGAATCAGTACTGGCCTCTTTCTCCTTCTGGTGTCCTCCAGCACTCCTTGACTTGTGGCTGCATTGCTTTAGTCTCTGCCTTCATGGTTACATTGCTCCTTTTTCTGACTCTGCTTAATGTTCCTCTTAAAATGACACTTTTGATTGTATTTAGACCACACAAGGATGATACAGAACTAACTTTCCAGCTCGATATCTTTAATCACCTCTTCAAAGTCTCTTTTGCCCTGTAAGGTAACATTCATGCACTTAGTACGTAAATGTGCTTGAGGGGTGGATTGTGTAGCCCACTATCCCAGTCAGGCACCTTGGATACACCTGATTTTATATACTGTCCTTTGTCCATCCTATTCCTAAAACTGAGGTATGTGCCCAGTAACAAATATCATTTGTCAAAGTTTTGGTCAGAGCTGGCCTGGGGCATTGGAGTGGGAAGCAGTGTTTTCTTTATGGTTAATACTGTTTACTTGGGGTAGCAATATCACTGCCAAATGTAGTAAGTAACCACTCCAAAAAAAGTGAAGGGTGGTTTCTTCCCAACCAAATATAATTGACTTCAGCCTTTCCTTAGAAATCTTAATTCTGTTTGCCATGAATGGCACCCTCCTCTCCAAAGTGGTTATATGAACCTCAGTGGACACAGAACAAATGACAGTCATAAATCTATGTATTTACCAAATACATTGGTGGAGACAGCAGCTAGGTAGGTTTCAGAAAACTAAGAAAAATACTTTTAAAGGGTTCAGATGCTTTCTGATTGCAATCTTTGCTTTGGAGTTGGTGAAAGCTAATAGTCTGCAGACAGTAGCTGTAATAGTCACAAGGATGTTAGGTCAGATGAAGAGCTGGATGACGATTGACCATCAACATGGGCTAAAATGAATCTGGCCTTGCATCTGCAGCATTCCAGCTCTACAGTCAGAGAGTCCTGGTCACCCTGTCAACCTGCAGAATTTTCAACATAGCTATGGATTTTTCAGAGAACTTTAGCTGACAGAAGTCTAGTGAGTCTCGAAGATGACATTGTGTCTGAGGGACACATTTTAAAATCTCATTGTAAGCTTAGCAATTCATTAGGTTTAAATGAAGATGCTACAGAGTGAGACAAATAAACAAGCAAACAACTTTCTTCCTCAGTTTCTCCAGCTGTGCTGTATGGTGTCAGGCCATCTTCATGACTGCCATACTTGAATATTTGGCCTCTCAGCAGCCCCTCTCAGGCCCTTGTACTCTATCTGCCAGTTTCTCATCATGTCCTTTAGAAGGAACTCTCTGCCGTCTCTTATGAAGTGAGCCCATCTAGGTCTCCCTTCTAGCTTGTCGCTTCCATGCTTTCTGCAGTCTTGGGAGATTGTCCTCAGCCACCTATGTAAAATAATCCTTCCAGTTGTGTAAGAATGCAGACAATGGGCCCATGTAAAGCCCACTGGCTTCCTTCAAGTAGCAGCTCTCTGTGTTTACACTGGGAAGGCTGCCTCACTGTGTCAGCTCCTTGATGGTCATTCCCTTGAAACTCCCACCCTCCTCAGGTGCTTCTTTCCCTTGTGGCCTGTGCAGTGAGGTAATGCCTTTCCAGCTGGATGGAGGAGGAGAAGGTAGTTAAACCTTCAGATCCCTTGTAGGTGCAGACTTCCAAGGCAAGCTGGGAATTTGCATGGAAGACCTTTTGGCACAGACTGTAACCATTTAACTGGGAAATTTGAGTTGATTATATCAAAGGGGAGTAATGGCCAGTCCCTTCCTCATGTCTTCAAAAGGTAACCATTCATCCTTTGAGGTTTTTCTACACCCAGTTGGATTGTTAGACATACCTTTCTTTGCTTCTTATTTTTAAAAAAATCAATTGCTTGGGTCAACATTTTCTAGTGCTAGGTTATCATCTTCATTGTATCAGGTATGTAAAATAATTCTGCTGCTGCCCTTATTGTCTGGCCCTAGGAAGTATTTCTAAGAATGGCATCCCCCCCCACCCCCAGAGCCCCACAGTTTAAAAATCAAACAAATTTGAGGTACTTTCCTGCCATTTTCCCAAAATGCTTCTGTCCTTCGTCTGATCCCTAGATCTCTAAAAAAATTAAACCAGAAATAGCTTCCCCCCCCATGGTTGCTGATATTCTCCCTAGAAAGCAGAGCCAGAGGCCAGCATCCTTTGGTCTCAGTGTTCCCTCAGCTACCCCAGTCCCCAGAGGCCTTCATGTAATGAGGCCATGTGGATGGGATGAGCACTTCAGTGGGAGGTGAGTGTTTTAGTAGTGAGAACAGTAGAGAAGGCAGAGAATCATGGTGCTTATGTCTGGGTACTCATGGTGATCCCGGGAGAATCAGAATTAAACTAGTGACAGGCAACAAGATGGTTAGAAACTCTTTTCAGGTTTGATATGAGCCTTTTATGTTAGATGTCTCTGTTCCCTATTCCTTTCCAAATGAAAACAAAGGTAAAAAATGCAAGGGATAGCTGGCATGAGTTAGAACATCCTAGAGCACAGGAAACTCTACAGAGAAATCCCTTGCCTCTTTATGTACAGTCTGGCAATCTCCCAAGGCTACTTGTGATATATTGTATCCCTTTGAGTTCCTTTCATTCCCTCCCCTTCCCTCCCTCCCCCTCCCCTCCCCTCCCCTCCCTTCCCTCCCCCTCCCCTCTCCTCCCCTCCCCTTTCCTTTTCTCTGTAGCCAAGGAGAACTCCATTGCCTTGGATGGCCTTGAACTCCTGTCTCAGCTGTCCAAGTAGTTGGAATTCTAAGTGTGTGCCACTGCATCTGCCTTACAATGATCCTTTTTATTAAGAAGTTAACTTGTCTGTTTGTGGTTGTAGTGAATTAGCCTCACACAGGCTAAGCATATAATATTGCTGAGTTACACCCTACCCGCACTGAGTTGCCTTTTGGTGTGTCATGCTGACCTTCCTATGGGTGGTTACTGAGGTGATCCCTGAGACCTTTCTCTCTGCAGATACTTCACAGTATGTAAAATGTTGCTTCAGGGTTAGAGACAAGGAAGGGGAGTGTTGGAGTCAGATGATGGGAAGGCGTATGCTGGAAGATAACTCAGGGACCTTTACCACACACTTCAAGACAGTAAATACAAAACGTCTGAGCTTTGACAGGCACTTGGCGCTTTAATTCTGTACACTAATGAGACATTTGTTCTTCCCCAGGTCTTGGACATCATCATGGCCAAACCTTACGAATTTAACTGGCAGAAGGAAGTGCCATCCTTCTTGCAAGAAGGGGCAGTTTTTGACAGATATGAAGAGGTAACAAAGTGATGTTATTTTTTTCCTGTCTAAACAGTCTAAATTATCTAATATTAATAACAGTACTGAGCATTTTTTCATGTACATAACATCTTTGAGGCCTATAAATTACAATGGATGGGAGGTAATTTGTGGGTGGAGTAGTAATATACTCGCAGTGACTTGTTGAATGTTCACAGTGGGCCTGATAAAATAATACCAGTGATGGGTGTCCTTTATTGAGTGACCTTCTTGTGCCAAGCTGCCTTCTCAGTACTCCATGTGTGTTATTTAATCTCACCAACAAGCTCCTTATAAGGTAGTTGCTACCGTTGTGGTTTTACAGATAGGTTTCATACAGTAACGGTTTGGTTTAATGGAGTGTTTTTTGGCAAGCGTTTCCTTGTAAACCTTTCTATCCGTTATAAATGTAGCAGCAATTGGACTTCTTGCTACCCATTTGTTTGCTTGTTTCATTTGTACAGACCGTTACGACCAAAGCTTTGCATGCCTCTGCTTCTGTGGCTTATTGTTTGTAGCTTTGTAAAGTATCAGTGGCGCCAGGCATCGAGGCCAGCAACGTGCTAGAAGGGCTCGGGAAGTAAGCCGAAGCCTTACCAGGAATGCTTGAATTCGAGATGGCCTAAGAAAGGTCATGGTGAAAGTGGTGTTTTCTCTAAGGCAAAGTAAAAGGTAAAACGAATCCACTTAGAGCCAGAGTTGATTACTTTCAAATCATTAAAGTGTGGTGGCTGGTATCCAGCCCACTGAGGTTCAGAATGGCAGACACTGACATGCCTTTGCCCCAGGCACTCAGTGGTACTGGCTGACATGCCTTGTTCTTTCCACCATGGGTATTGTTATGACATTCACATTTTCAGAAAACCAAAATGAAACACAAATGTTGAACCAAAATGTGGCCATTCTTACTTTGAGTTCAGATACTGAAATGATAGTGCTCATTTGTAGCTTTACCACCAATGGAGTAAATGTCTTCTAATGTAAGATAAGTCAAAGCAGCCTGCCATCACCAGACAAGAGGAAGAAGAGAGGCAAGAGGGGAAAAAAAGGGGCAAAAGAGACAAGAGACTAAAGAGGCAAAGAGGCGAGCTGTGCCTGGTGGGGACTTTTAAAGGGTGCACATGTCACTGACATTGGAAAGGCACCTGGTGACAGATGATGACATAACTGCTTTGGCAGCAGAGGCAAGCTGCTGCTGTGGCTGCAGAAACTAACAATAACAATTCTATTCAAAGCTTTCTTCTGATCAGCTGATGTAGGTTGGGTACCACTGAACAGAATGGCAGAGCAGATGACAAAAATCAGTATCTCTGTCTCTCATTGATGCCAGTAGCTGAGACTCCATGACAAGAAGTGTTTAAAAAAGAAAGGAAAAAAAAAACTCATAAGAATTTATATAACATGTTTGATACAAGGATATGAGACGCATGAAGACTCAAATGGAGAGCTGAAGATACAGAGAAACGTTTGTATGCTCTGTGGGGAGTAAATAGTCATGATGAGTGATATCAGCAAGCGTGTGTGATTTCTGGAATGCCAGCAAACTGAAAGATTCAGCAAGCAAGATGATTCAGATCCTTCTGTGTCCCTCTGCCTTCCTGGAGTGAGATGTTCCTTTCCCCAGACTAGGGAGGACCCCCTAGAATGGGGATCTTTTGACCTATTTTATGCCATGTCACATATATCTGAATGGTCTACTTCTCAGAAAGTGGGGAAATGTGAAGTTGGAAATTGAGATGACCATCCTAAGTCTACCATTGTCTCAAGTGGCAAGGGGCCATATTTTGGGCTAGTCTCTTCCAACTGCTTCAGTGGTTCTGTAGTGTGAACTAGTATGAGACATCACTTCTTGACTGTTAAAGTGACCCAAATGATTTTCAGATTTCTAAGACAATCTTCTAGCCTTAGGAAATCTTTAAGTTAATTTAAAAATACGACTTGTTTTCTCATAAACCAGAGGGTCCCCTGGAAGAGACTGAATGTAAACACTGGCAGAATTTGTTCTTTCTTGCTTCCAGGTAAGCAGATGCATACAAGAGAATTAGGCACTCATTTGGGGAACAAAGTGCAATAGGATTTGATGGATGGAGGGGCTCCATCCTTCCTGCTCTCCTGTTTCTTGTGACGACTCCCTTTGGTGTTGAATCATAGCATTTAGGAAATCCTAGTTTCTCTGGCCTCTCTGTGAATGTGTATTTCCCCTGGCTTGCCCTAAATATGAGGGAGAAGTGAACCTGGAGCGAAGAAACCCAAACAAGTATTAAACTCAGTCTAGCTAAGCTTATCTTTTTAGAGCATGATCTCATGAGGAACTACAGTACAACACGAAACAAAGAGTTTTAACTTCATAGAGAAAAGATGGTGCTCTTTCCCAGCAACACATCAAACCAGAAAAGCCAAATAGTGTTTCAAGCTGGGTGGCAGCCCGGTTTTCTTATCACTTTCCATTCTATAAGATTCAGGTTTTTTTTTTTGAGCCATAACCAGTAAAATGTTCACTTGTAAAAATGTAATCAGAAAAAGGTTTGTGCACAAACAACCCAGAGACACGACAGCTGACTGCCAGTGGGAAGGATGGGAGCTAGAAAAAAGGAAACACAAGCATCTAGAAGTGTCATAACATAAGGAAGGGGTGACTTGTGAAGGAAAATACATGTTTTCTACCCCAGATAATACCTATGGAGTCTGCAATGATAAATTAGCTTCCACACAGAAAAACACTGAATAGTTACTGAAGTTTTAAAATAATCATCAATGTATATATTGCATTTAGGCTTTATTTTTGTTCTTTCTATATTCCCCAGGAATTCTTTTGAGGCAACAGAAATTTAAAACCTGAACTCTGCAAGAGCATCTGCTGTAGCATCCAATTCTATTGTCACATTACTTCTATTAATACGTCTATTCTTTCCTAACTCAACTTGACTTACAAGTTACTTGTGTGCTAAATATGTTTCACTGATTAAAAAAATGTTTAGTATAAGTGCCTAAAGAATTCTTGCAGTTGGGCAGTGGTGGTATACGCCTTTAATCTCATCACTAGGTGACAGAGGCAGGTGGACCTATGAGTTCCAGGCCAGCCTGGTTTACAGAGTGAGTTTCAGGACAGGCTCCAAAGATACTAAGAAACCATGTCCCAAAACAAACAAAGAGAAAACAAAAGGAGAAAGAGAAGATGGAGGAGGAGGAGGAGGAGGAGGAGGAGGAGGAGGAGGAGGAGGAGGAGGAGGAGGAGGAGGAGGAGGAGGAGGAGGAGGAGGAGGAGGAGGAGGAGGAGGAGGAGGAGGAGGAGGAGGAGGAGGAGGAGGAGGAGGAGGAGAAGAAGAAGAAGAAGAAGAAGAAGAAGAAGAAGAAGAAGAAGAAGAAGAAGAAGAATTCCTCTTGCAGAAGAGAAGGGCAACAGTTTTTTGCAGATGTGTACAGCTTAAGTGTCACCCTGGCTTCCCCTGACTTTTCTCCCTGGGCTTCTGTGCTGTCTGTTTTTTTTTTTTTCCTCAGCATTTCTCTGTGCTTGCAGTTACCTAATGGTGACTCCCACCCTCCAAAGCTGTTTTCAATCTCAGTTTCCTTCTCTGTTGCTGCTCCAAATTGTTTTCCTCCTAAAACCCCTCTGACACCTAATCCTGGTAACACGCTGAGGGTTGTGTGTTTGAAAGTGACTTTGATTAATGATGTGGTGGCAGCTAATGAGAATTAAAGTTCTTCTTGCTAAAACCCCAAAGCTCTTGTGGAATCAGTTTCATCACCTAAACCTCTTTGTGAAGGTGCTGTTGTCTTCTTCTGCTTGCAAGGTGCTTGTTCTGCCTTTAAAATGCTTTAGCTGTTACTTATGTATTTGTGGGGGGGGACACACTTTCACATCCATGTGGGTAGAGGTCAGAGGGCAACTTTCTGGACTTGGTGCAGGTCTGGAATCTAACTGAGGTTGTATTTATAAAAGATGAAATTCCCCATCTCAACCAAGGAGAGAAATTTCCAGAATTCACGCAGAATTACACACTCCTTGCGACTCTCTACCCTTTTACCTTACATTAGCTTGTATGGCCGAATTCTTGCTTCAAGTGCCTGACTTTAAAAAGTGCTTTGCCCTTCTCGGTGTCCTTTGTCTGCTGTCTTAAGCTGGCATTCTTCTACAGAATCTCTTTGCTGAATCGGATCGGAACCCAGGCTCCCCATGACAGCAGCCACTGACCATGCATGGATATCATGGGCTTGGAATGTAGCTAGTGGGATTGAATATCTGAGTTTTATTTTAGTTAATTTAACTTTAAGCGTACATAGCTGCCTCCTATACCTCAGCACTATCATTAGACTATATAGGCAGTTAAGTCAAAGTACAACCAGATTTTAAAACATCCTGTTCCCCTCCTATTGCAACGAAATCACTCAGTTCCTTTTATCTGAATCTGCAAAGTTGTTCTAGTTACTTCTTCCTAGGGACAGCCTGAGCTGGCTATTCAATATTTCATAACAGCCACCAGTCCATTTCCCGTACCCCAGCTTTCCTTAATCTCCTTCATGAGATTCTTTGTCTTTTTTATTCTGGTGTCAATAGACAAACAGTACACAGGCTTAGTCTAAGGGTCTTTGTTGTTTTAATCTCCCCCTTTTCCTCTCCATGCTCTTCACACATCCTAGGCAAGTGCTCTCACACTGAGCTGTGCTCCTAGTCTGGCATAGATTGATTCAAGAGTCAAGCAACACTTCATTCCATGTTTTAAAGTCAGCGTTTCACTGAACCTAGTAGAAAGGCTGGCTTTGCAGACCAAAAAGGGCCAAAAAAAGCAGAAAAGACAAAAGCATTGGGCACTGCAGTTACTTCCTTGTAAGGATGGGAAAATGTCTGCTTACAGGTCATGTTTTCCTGTGAGGATAAATTCAGAAGCCAGCCTGCCTACATAGCTGCTTATTGCCCATACCTCTTGGATTCTGGGACAGTAGTATAACACAAGAGTTGTGTTTGGTAGGGTGGTACATTGCCATGAGGGATACCATTTTGATTTGTCTGGTTTGTTGGGCCCCAAGCAGGCTTGATCTGCTTTTTGCCCCCAGGTCTCCTCCCCTGTGTGAAGAGAAGGGTAGGCTGCTGGTAGCAACAGCTGCTGCCGGGAAACCTGAAGCAGCTGTTGCTAGGGCCAGAGGCAGAAGCAGGTAATAGCACAGACAAGAGGGCCGGGCAGCCTTATGGAACACAGCATGCAATTTAGGAAATGCCCTGGCAGCCTACATGACAAAGCCTCTCCCAACATAGTTTCCATGGAAATATTGTGATTGAAACATGTAACTCCCCCTAAAGGACAGTTCTGGGATGGAAACCTAGTCATGATAGCATTCTTTTACTACTAGACACAAATCATATGATTCTTTATTTAAAACAAACAAGCAAATAGCTGTATTTGTAACTGATATAAATAGTGGTTAGCAGGTAAAATATCGGTAAGTTCTTTTATAAAAATAAATCATTTGAGGAAGGGCCTCTTAAATAGTGCCCATGACATTGAAAAAATATGTAGTCTTCCTTCTTCCTTCCAAATTTTGGCTTCTTTAGAGTGTACCTTACAAGATCAAGACATTGGGTTCCAAGAGTAAGGGCTAAAATAGTAGCACCTGGTGTTTACACTGAAGGGTACTTACAGAGCATGTGATGATCACCAATAGTGCTTACTAGTTGCTTAATTTTAGAATCAAGCTGAATATACTGTTTAATTATTACTGATCAAACAGAACCATAGACAAACAAACAAACAAAAATTGTAAGTAAGGTCCAGCAGATGTTGGAAGTAAAAGGGACTAGAAAACAGCTGGAGAATACAGGTTTGTATGCTCAGGGGAGTTCAGGGTGATGATTGCCAATTCATAAAATACAACTTATGTCTAATTTTTAAATTTAAAAGTAGTTAAAGACAGACAATAAAACAGTGAATAGTAATACATTCTCTATTTTAGAGTATATTGTGAAAAATTAAAATAAAACGAATGAAACTAAATCTTTTCTCTATTTTTGTTGTATGGGGCTGAAATTACAGTTGTCTAGGGCATAATTTGTTCATTTACATACTTTTTGGTGTGAATTCTATATTTTTCAAGTACTAGCCCATGTTATAACTTGACTTTTAAAAACACAACCAATTTCAGATGTTGCTTTGCTTCCCGGTATGAAATTTCAGGTTCACTCCTGTGGTTCTCAATGCTTCTCCTCCCTATACCCCTCCACCTCTCCCAACCACTATGAGAAAAGAACAGTGGAGGATGGACTCCCATGGGACAAGAGAGGATGGAGCAGTGGCTGCAGAAATTGAACTGGAGACCTCGGAGAGGAAGCTTTGCATAGGCTGAGTCCTGACTGACAGTTTGATCAACCAATCAAAGCACAGCAAAAAGAAGGGTGGGGCCAGTAATTTGTGCTAAGGCTGATATGCGTGATTGGAGAATACCTATCTAGTAGAGAAAGAGAGTAATTTGGCTTGGGACCCAGGCTGAAATGAACTTCCTAGTCCAAGGCTAGGATTAGATCCTAAATGCCACAGGGAGCCTTTGTCATGCTTTTGGTGGTGAATAGAAAGGGTTCAGTTGAATGAACAGAGATATGGCTGGATTGTCTGCATACTTTTGGTGGTGAATAGTTAAGGTTCCCTTAGTGAATGCACAGAGACATGGCTGGATTGTCTGGGCAGCCAGGTTGGAGAGTTGGTTAGACACGTGGAGAAACAGTGGAGATTTTGAGTATGGGTATAAAAAAAATGGTTTTTTTTTTTTTGGAGTTGCTGAGTAGAGCAGAGTGTGATGAGAGAGATAGGGGTGCAGAAGGTGGCTATGGTAACTGACACAGTAGAGAAGATAAGAGTGATGACAGAGATAGGAGCGCAGAAGAAGGTGGCTGTGGTAACTGACGCAGGAATCCAGGCAGTCATGATGCAGCAAGGCTGGAAAAATGTAGGCAGGCAGCGGGAAGGGATGTTTGTGGATGTGTTTAGGGTGTTTTTATGCCTGAAGTGGGGAAAAATCTGTAGACAAAGGCAGAAGTTCTATGTGTGGTTTACAAAAACAAATTTTCATGAACCAGCACCCACAGAATTGAAGGTGAATAGAAAGGAAATTGAAGAAGGCAGTGAAACACTTTACAAAAAGAGCAAATGCATTTTCCTCCTCCTCTTTCCCTCCCAGGGAGAGCATTGGCATCCTGGTGGGATTAAGAACAGGCCCTCTAAGGCCTCCCCCACATGGCCTTTGCAGTGCGTGGGGATGCACCAGCAGAGGTCGGAAATGTTTTCTTTTAAATATTGAAGCACTATTTTTAAGAAAATGTACTGTATGACGCACAGCTATTTTAGACTTCTAGAGAAGATCTTGTTGTTGGCCTCTCACCTCTCCCCCTGTCATGAGAAGGGGAGGAAGTGAATCTAGACATCTGGAGGCTGAGGGTTGGAAGAGAGCCAGTCCTCAGAAGCTCTCCATCCACCTGCCCACACTTTGCAATGACCTGGGGAGCTTTTCACATGCTGACTCCTACTTCCCCCGAGACTCCTGTGTCTCACTGGCTTAAGGCTCAGACATCAGAATTCAAAAAAGAAAATCTATGTAGGGGAATCTGACATGCAGCTAAAACAGAGGATCAATTCCTTAAAGAAGAAATCTTTGGGAATGTTAATGTGGTGGTTACTGAACAATGATTTCAGAGTCAGCTTTTGATGCTGTATATTTATCAGGAAGTTTAAAAGTCAGAAATGCAGGATGATTTGGAAAAAATAAACTTTCAGGGTTAAACTATTCTAATTATGATACAGTATATATTTGCATGAATATATCAGACATCCTGAATACTGTAATGAATTATTGTGTAGCTTATTTGACCGTAACAGTCACCTACTACAGCTTATCAGTATGAAAAACAACCAAGCAACAAACAAAGCCTACAGTACATGTGATCCAGAAATGCACTTTGATCTAGCAGAGGTGCTATGATGTCACATCTGCTGTCATGACAGGATTCTGAGAAAGAAATGTGAAAGTATTTCCTTAGATGAGATTTAGAATAGGTTAGAAGACATAAGAGGCCTTTTCTTGAAGGCATTGCCAGTTATACTTAAATGGGATAGGTTAATTTACCTCACCTTGCTGGCTGGCTACCATTCGCAAAGTTGAGATAATACAGTCAACAACATGAAGTCTCAGGCATTGTTGACTTGATATTTCAGTGGCAGGAGATGGACAATAAATGGATGGACACAAATAAGCAAGTAAATGTCTAGTAATGTTAACTGTAGTTCTCAAGGGAGTGGTAACAGAGGTGGACACTCAGGAGTACAGGACGGGGCAGTGGTATGGTCTAGGTAGGAAGGGGAACTTGATTCAGAAGGTGACATGATGGGACAGCTGATTAATAAGATGGAACTAGCTTGGTGTGGAGCTAACCAGCAAGCCCTCGAAGACATGGAACCTGTAGATGCAAGGCCAGGAGGCAGGACAAATCAGAGTATGAAAGATTGGGACCAAAGTGGGACTGGGAGTCAAGAACAGAAGTAGAGTTAGAAAAGTGCTGTAGAGCAGAGGTTGCAAAGTGAGGGTCCCAGATCAGCATCTTCAGTATCAACTAAACTTTGGTTCCCCGCAACATGCCATCTTAAAGAGACTTCAGGGATGGGCCAAGTCACGTAGATTTTAAAAAGTTGCTGCACTCTCAAGTATGAGATAAACATTCTGGAACAAGGTCAGGAGCTTGCATTTCATCCTCTTTTTCTGTGTGTAAAGTTATTTTCAACACACACTGACATGCTCTGATTTACATTTTGGAGACAGCTATTCTGGGCTGTTTGAAAGAATGGTTTATAACATGTGATGTTAGTCAATGTTCCATCATTATAAAATATCCATATAATTAACTGGTAACTTATATATTTCCCAGTTCTAATTTACACACTCAGGAGGTCAAGGCTATCTAGAAAGTTCTAGGCCAGCCTGTGCTACATAGCAGGATCTTTTCTCAAAACTTCATAGGTTGGGGATCAGTAGCAGCAAAGTAGTAGCTCTCTTGCCTAGAGCTTTGGGTTCAGTCTGCCACACCACTAGAATAATCAAGGGAGGGAGTGTGGAGGAAAGCAAGCAAGGGGGAGACAATTTATCTTGGCTTACAATTTTCAAGGGTCTGGTGCCAGGTCAGGCGAACATTTGTGCCTATGGTGGCAGTGATGGCGAGCACATGTTGGAGCTAGCACACCTCAGTGACCTAAAGACATCCCATCAAGACTCACCTCTTAAAGTTTTAGCACCAGTCAGTAATGTCACCTTGGGGATATTCAAATTCAAAACCATAACAGGGGACTTGCAGGTTGGGGAGCACCAGTGCTTCAAGGAAGGCGAGTTTTAGTCTGTGCTTTCTTCTGACCTCTGTGTCCCCAGCGTGTGTGTGTGTGTGTGTGTGTGTGTGTGTGTGTGTGTGTGTGTTTATTTGAGACATGACCCTGTTATGTTGCCCAGTCTGGCCTCAAAGTCCTTGTTGCACCTGCCTCAACACCCTGATTAACACGGAATTATAGACAGCTTTAAACTCTGACACAGCCATGTCCCAGGAACTCACAGGCAATTTTCTGAACAGCGCTGTGGTAGAAAATTGGGGAGTACAACAAGAGGGTCTGAAAAACATTGGTTTTTCACCCAGTGATTCAGGTTTTGTGCATATCTTCCTTCAGCTGTCTTTCTTGTCTTCACAGCCAAATGACTTTTTCTTCTATTATAAAACCTATGGCCTGGCACTTGGGCTTTACAACACTTGGCCCAAACTGTGAAACAACTCAGAAATGTGAATGCTAATGAATGCCAGGCTCTTGTAAAAACACCCAGGTCAGTTCCTTCCTCCAGACCTGCCTTTGTAATAACAGTGTTGATAATGTTATCTGGGCTGTCCTGCCTCAGGGATCAGAGCTGGCTCTTTGTCATCTAAGCATGTGATATTTAAAGAAAGACTCCTGTGGTTTGGAAAGTTCTGGCAAATTAGTGGGCCTGAAGACAATAGACTGTGGTATGAGCCATAACCCTGACATTTACAAGTTAAGACCTTGAGTGGCTCCTTTCACCCTCTAGGTCATTGGTCTCAGCTCAAATACAAACAACAGATGGACACCAGAGGCCCACACTCTCAGAGTATAAGGACCCAGTTTGTATATGTATCTCTTCAGCTTGAAGATTCTATTACACTTGACACGTGGTGGGTTTTCTTGTCTCCCAAGGCCTTACCCAGAGTAAGTAAAATATTCTTGCAGGCAGGCGGTGAGCTTGTAAAGAGCACTGTCTGGGAAGAACTATTCCTCATCTTCCCTTAACATCACTAAGCAGACCCCTGGACCATACTCCGAATAATTACTATAAATGCCTTTTAGCCTCTCATACCTTTGGCTTGCTCAGTTGCCCTTTTCAGTATGACAGGTTGATTGACGGAAACCTAGGGCAACTGTGGGTTTTGCTGCACACATCTTGCTACTCATGAGCTTCTTGACCCCTAAGTAAGATTATAAGAGTGATCTGAAGACCCAAAGTTACTAGACCCACTTGCAGTTCCCCCAAATCTAGAGCTACAGATGGGAGGAGATAGTCATGATTGGTGCAGGAGAATGCGTATAATATTAAATGAAAGACAATAGTAAAAAAAAAAATTCTAAGTTGCATGTTCAAGGATCCTAGAATTTGAAGATGGGAGGACCTAAAACTGAAGGAATGACTAGAAATGGTTTCCCTGAGGGAGAGTTAGCAACCTCAGGCTAGAATGACTGACAGGGAAAGTTATAGAGGTTCTGAATATGGGAATGAGCCTGGTATGTGACCTCAAATCTGTTGATGAGATCTGAAAGAAAAGGAAGGGCCATGTTAGGAATGTAAAGAAAGCCAGTTTGAAAAAACTGGATTATTGTTTCTGATCTCCTCAGCTCTTGCTGCTTAGCAAACCACTGCAAGGATTAGTGACCTAAGACAGTAAACATTCACACACAAAGCACGGATTTACACATATTATTACACAGAACAAAATAATTCGGTGGAGGGGGAGAAAAAAGAACTGTACTCAGTGTTGTAAAAATGTCCTCCTAGAAAAAAGTGTTTTATAGAAACATAATTCTTATTCAAGGAAACTGTAATTGCATAAAATATCTATTGTAGTCTGCCCTATAATGTTTTCATTCATTAGTATTTTCAAACTTTTTGTTGTAGATGTCTCTTAAAACTAAAATGCATACTGAATTTGGTGAATATGTGTGGTCTGTCTCAAGATAGTGGGAGTGTAGACAGATACATCCCATGCCTAGTTCTTCACAGTGAAAGCTGCTGCTTAGCAAACCAGTCTTCTTCGTAAGATTTATTTTTGTTTTTAATTATGAGTATAGGTGAATGTGTTCATGTGAGTGCAGGTGTCCCTGAGACCAGAAGAGGGTGCCAGATCCCCGGGAGCTGAGGTACAGGTGGGCATAAGCAGCCAGCCTGACCTGGGCTTTGGGAATCCTATGCAAGGGCAGTGCAGACTTTTCACCACTAAGCCATCTATCCTTCTCTCCATCCCTAACCTATTCTAATAAGGCTCATCTCTTATAAATGTTCTACTATTCAGTCTTTGTACAGAGGTATTAGTGCATCGCATCTTTATCAGTTCATTATATTTTTCTGTATTTAAGTATAAAAATGAGCTTAGTTTCAAATGTCAACTTGCATCTCCACTTTTTCTGCTTTGCACTAAGGTTTGTTGATCGCCTTGCCAGATAATGTCAGCTTGTCCCCACACTCCCATGTTTCTTTAAATGAAGTACTTAGTACTTAGAGGGCTTTGTATTTTGGAGGTGCTTGATCTAGCAACAAAGAAGAATTAATGATTTCTCTATTATAAAATGGTCCTAAGAGTCTCAATTAAGTTTGTTTTTATACTATGGTAATGTTAGACCTGTATGCATGGGAGCAGTGAAGAGAGCTTGTTATTATATGTTAAAAAATTGCACATAGAATTGTTTTATTGTTTCTGTAATGTTCCCCATCCAAAGCTGGGAAACATGAATCAAATTGGGTTAAGTGGAACAGTACAAGTAGTCGTTTAAGTGGTTTGTGGTTCTGAGTACCAGTGTTCTGGGTGAGCCTAGGTTGGTGTTCGCTGGAAATGGCCACACTTCCATCTCACCAAAATTGCCCAAGTCTATTGCATTGCCCATTCTATTGCATTCTGTAGGCCACGGCAAGTCACAGGCAGCCCTGCATCAGCGTCAGCACTGGAGATGGGAGAATACAATACAGATAGATAACAAAGGCTTGGAAGTAGGGAGGGGTAAGGAGTGTGACAGCCAACTAAAGTTTCTTCAGGTGCCCCCTCCAGCCTTGAGGCAACTGACCAGGTGTAGAGTTGGGTCAACACACACCTTTTTGTAAATAAACAAAACAAAACACACAGTGTATGTTTTAGGTGTGAGACAGGCTGTCACAACTGCTGTACCTTGTCCTCTAGCACAAAGCCTGCCGTGGAACAGACAGGATGCAAGTGCAATGTTCCCATGAAATGGTGGTTTCAGAAACAGGTGGCAGGCTAGATAGCAGACATGATGACAGAGATGAAGAATGAGTCAGTTTTGATGATAATGCTGGGGTGGTTTCCCTTCACACCCTCACATCTAGCTTGACATTTTCTGTCTTTGATACGTGGTCAACTCAGCCCTTTTTCTTCTTTCTGCCGTTGCTTCAGAGTGAAGTCCCTCCTTTCTTTTCTTTGAATACCATCTCAATTTCTTCGAGTTTGCTTTTCCTCTTAAAGGTGGAAGGTAATTGTATTTCTCCGGGTAATGGGAACATCTCAGCCATAGAATGAAAGTCAGTGCTGGGAGAACTCCTAAGATTTGAGATCTGTGCCGCTAGCTGGGTGCAAGGACAGCTTGTTTATGAGAAGATTCGAGACGAGATGCTTCCATTAGGAAAGTGTGAAGGAAGCCTGGGATGACACAGAACTTGTGGAAACAACGGGAAGAAAGTCTGTAAACAGTGCATCAGTACAATTAAAATGTACGGGAGTAGCTCTGCTGCTGGGGCCTTGCATGTGCCACTGTGCCGTGCTAAAGAATTTAATTAAAACTCTAATGGCAAAATTACAGAGCTGGATTCTCGCTGGGTTCTTTTTAACCTTCAGTGTAAGTAGGGAAAACTTGACGTTAGTTAGTTCAGGTCATATGTCTGGGCTAAAGGTGAATAGGGTAATGGTAGCTAGGGCATGCTTTTAATTACAGAGATGAGTGCACCCCTGTGGTCTCCAGACTGAGAGGAAATTCCAATTCCACCAGGTTTATTTTCTTGCCCATTTTCTATACTCTGTCAATGTATGTGATCTAGCCATTGAATTAATAGTGCTCATTCAGGTGTGAGTAGATAAACAGTCCAGTGAATTATACAGCACTTTTAAAAGTAACTTTAGCCTGGTGGTGGTACATGCCTTTAATCTCAGCACTTGGGAGGCAGAGGCAGGTGGATCTCTGTGAGTTCAAGTCCAGCCTGGTCTACAGAGAGAGTTCCAGGACAGCCAGGGCTACAGAAAGAAATCCTGTGTTGGAACACAAACAAGCAAAAAGTAACTTTAAATCCTTTCTTAAGAAAATTACGTTTCATTTATTTCCCATGTGCTCTTGTGTGAATTAATTCTGTTGCTAAAACTCTTAGGAAGGATGTTTTAGTTATTGTTGGGGATTTTAAAGGAGGCACTGAGTTGGCCAGGCAGGGCTATCTAGCAGAAGTAGTGGTAGGGTATGTCATCTGTATAAAGAGGTTCATTATGAGGGATTGGCTCCTGAGTCAGGAAGCTGAGAAGTCTGTGAGCTTTTGTCTATATTAAGACTTTGTAGGTTGGAGGCCTGTCTAAACACCAGAGGTCTGAGAGCAGAGAGCCAGTGTGTGTGAGTCCCTTCCAAACTTGAAGGTCCATGGGTCAGAGCAGGAGAGGAAGAGCAAACCCTTCCCCATCTGCTCTGTGGGTGCTCCACAGGGTCTGGGTCCTGTACACTACTGAGACCAGACCATCTTAATCTACCAGCACAATGACTGATGTCTCCCAAAAATACCCCTGCATCCATGTACCAAAGAGACACTGTATCAATTTCCCAGACACCCCCTAGCCCAATTAAGTCAGTGTGTCAATTAGGCATCATGGGAATTTTCTTTTTTAGTGCTTTCAGTAGAAATGTGTACCTTGCTGAGTGAGCACTGGCTCCTCACTAGATCTAGACTTCAGTGCTCTGCAGAGTATATAAACATTTCATTTCAGCCTCATAACAACCCTGTTAATTAGGTTTTTCAGCCTTATTTTGTGGTCTGCAAAACAAGGACTTAAAATGGTTGCACCCCTTGCTTGAGTTTCCAAAGACTGGTAGGGCTTGGGCAGAGGCTCCTTCCAGCCAGTCTACAGTGGGTCTCCAAGTGCAGTGTGATTACCTCCAGCAGCAGTAACATCCAGGTCTTAGGAAAGCAGATTTTCAGGCCCTCCCCAGACTTACAGAATGAGGCATTCAGCCAACTTAGTGTATTACAGCAGTCGGCTCCAAGCACTGTCCCAGTGATTCTCAGGACAGTGAACCACAAGGAAATGGCAAGATTAGGGACTTCAGACTAACTAGAAAGAGATAAAAATTAACTGCTCCTAAAGCTCCTTACTGCTAATCTCCCTTAAGCAGGAAGTCATGATAAAGAAAGAGAAACTCCTTGGAAACAAATAAACTTCTTTTCCTAGGTACATACAGATTTTTTTTTCAGCGTGTGTGTTGTGTGAATGTATTGTATGTACTTGTTAGTACAGGTGTGTGTGTGTGTGTGTGTGTGTGTGTGTGTGTGTGTGTGTGTGTGTGTGTGTGTAAATCAGAGAAATCAGAGGCAGACATTGTATATCTTTCTGTAATTGCTCTTCAGTCTTATTTCCTGAGTGGGTCTCTCCCATAGCATGAAGTCATCCTTTGGACTAGGCTGATCGACCAGTGAGCTTGTAAACTGGTTGTCTCAGCCATCTCCTGCACCGGGCTACAGGGCACATACACCGTGCTTGGATTTTTGCATGGGTTCTAGAGATCCAAACTCAGATCCCTATTCCTGTAAGACAGACTCTTTACCAACAAAACCATCTTCCTAGCCCTAGACACATAGATTGCACTGAGCCTTTCTATTTGCCAGGAACACAACCTTGGAAACTTCAGATGTCTGTGAAGTTGTGAGAGCTAAATAAGGTTATTTCCAGAGTCTGTAAGAAAGAGTTGGGTCATCTGAGGAGTTGTGTATCAGCCACCAGCTAGTAAGAGTGGATCCATTGTCCAGAACTGGCTTTTGGTAAGGAGGTTACGCTCGAGTCACAGCTACATCTGTTATGACATAGAATGGCTGCTGGCACAGAATCACTTTTGGATGATAAGTATGATTATAAAAACATATAGTTAAAAGCAATCTTTCTAAAATTCAATAAAAGAAGCTAGAATCAAAGATCTGTTTGTGTGTTGATGGATTTTATGACTACTTTTGTGAACCTGAGGTCTCATCCTTGCCTAGAAGGTACTTTACCACTGGGCTACATTCAGGCCCCACAGATCTATTTAACTCTTTTATTCACCATTTACTTTAGGTAATCTAGACCATAATGATAATGCCGCCAATTTTTTAATCCAGTTCTTTTAGGAAAATAAGGACAGAAAGAAATCACTTTTTATGTAATTGCTACTAAGTGCTCCTGGCAGTACCAACTGGCTTCCTAATGATCAATAAAACAAGTCATAAGGATAGTGAAGCCTTAACCAGGGATTTTTCAGTTGCTCATTGTTTGCAGAGGGAAAGAACATGTTTCCTTTCAGTTGATGGGAGTAAGTATACTTAATACCTTTTCAGCAAGGAAGCCTATCTTCTTTAATAACTGACAGTGATTTAAACAAATCATTAAGAGGTATATGATTTCTAATCTTCCTCTGAAAGCCAGAAATAATAAGTGAATGCTCAGATGTGTACTTTGTCAGAGTGTGAGTCAAAGTGCTGAAGGCATCATCCGAGAACACTCCACAGCCTCGGTTATGTCTCCTGCCTAGTGTGGCTTCTCACAAGTACTTGCTCCTGGGCTGGTGTTGCCCACCAGTGAAGTTTCCTGAATGGGGTTTGCAAGTAAACAAAGGATTCTCACAGTAAGTGGTATTTAGGGTAAAGTATTTGCCAAACAATTCTTTTCAAAAGCTTAAACTACAGAGTTAGTTAAGGGCTGGGTTTGGAGCTGCACAGAAATAGGCATAATTTTGGCTTTGCTGGGCAGAGATATGACCTTGTCTGTCTTAAACTCACTAAGAACAAGCTTCCTTAGTTGAAAGATAGGAGTGAAAAAATACCCCCTAGCATTGCCTTTATAAGATGAGCCATTTTAGAATGTACATCACAGTAGGTACCTTCAATAGTTTCACACTCAATGACAAATCATTTTCTGAGTTCTTTTTGAGGTGTGTAAATTGTCTATATGACCCACCATTTTACTGTTCCCTGAACATGGCAGACATAGTCTGACTTCTAGGCATTTGTATTCTGCCTTTATTCTCATTCATATTTATTGTCATTCTCCACCCCCTCCTTCCTGCCCAATTGATGTCACTTCCTACAAGCCTTTTTGACCATTCTAACCTCACTCTTCTATTGTTTGTTAGTGTTTAAATTTATTACTACTATACAATATCTTGTTAGTTTTCATTTGTTTCCAAAATTTCCATAAAGCTTAAGATCTGGCAGCAGAGACTATTTATTACTCTACCCTAACAAGGATTTCAGGCACTACCCAGGGAATATTTAAGAAATACTTATTGTGATCTACCAATTCCTAATTTATGAATCCCAGAAACAAATTTATAACACTTTAACTTATTCCTAAATTTTGAAGAATTTTAAGGATACCAGGGAGCTGGAGCTGAAAATCGAAAGAAACTAGCCAAAGATAGACCCTGTGGCAACTGTAGAATTAAGTCACCTAGACCTCCCTTCAAGAGAAAATTGCCAGGAGATATATAGTCAATCTTCTTCAGCACTAGGGAAACTGTTTCTTGCATAGTTCCTTTGGACATTCACAATGAACAAACACTACATAAGTAAGAGGTAACCTGTCCTGTCCCACCTGAGAGACTCTTCTAGAGGGGCTCTTGCCCTCTGTCCTCACCTGATGAGCTCCTCTACAAGTACTACTTTGTGAGACCCTGGGGCCCAAGCTTATTTCTCCTCTCCTGTCCCCTCCACCATCCCCTTCTCTTGAATGCTCTTCCTGGAACATAGCCCAGGATGTCTGCTGCCTCTTCTTGATTTCTTCCCACTCCTGTGTCACAGGCATTTAGCCAGGTTTTCCATCCAGCTCAGTTCTCATCGTGTCACCAGCTAGGTGGTCTGAAGAACTAAGCAGCAATTTCTCCTGTTGGGAAGGTCACTTGTGGGAACCTGCTGCTGTGTCACTAGGCTGACTGCTCAGCATGAGGCCCCTCAGTGGTGACAGTGTCTGTGGACACTGCTGCAGCAGTTGCTGCATTCCCCTTACACGTGAAGAAGGGTTGCAGAGCTAGCATCATGAGTCCTAGGCTCCAGTGGGGACTGTATATTTGAGAACCAGTGGGAGCTGTTCTAGAAAACAAAGAGCAAGAGGCGGGGCTTCCTCTGGAGCTGTTGTGAAGAGCAGTCTGTGAAAAGTGCAAAAGTTCAGTCTTTTCAGGACCCTTCCAGTATTGTCACGTCCACAGAGCAAGAGCTGAAAATGGTTGTTGTGCCCAAATTCTGAACCCCCAAATCACCAAGAGGCCCATTTTGATGCAAAAGCAGAGTCTTTTATTGTAGCTCGAGCCTTTCATCCATCAACTGGAGCAGGTGCCTGGAGAAAAGACCCTGAGAAATCACAAGGCAGGGATCTTATAGGGCAGCATAAGGGGAGTGTCTTAGGATTAGTGCACTTGCAGGCTTGGACTGCCTGCCCTGTGATGATTGGTCAACTGTTTGTTACACCCCATAGGCCCTCCCAGGGTGGTTGCTATGCTCTGCACATCACTATTGTGCACTTGTTCAGAAAGCACAGCCCTGCCAGCTAACTTCTGATTGGTTCCTTGCCATGAGGAGGGCATCTGACCTCCTAGTAACCAGGACAGGAGTGGCAAGGTCACACGAGCACATGTTAGCTTGTCATGGCTGCTAAAACATAGAAAACAAACTTTCAGTGAGTCTAATTCAATAATAATTTACAGATTTTGGGTTTTCATTATACACAGAATGTTCTAGATTAGAGGAAATAAGTACATACCAAGAATATTGCTCTTTATGACCCCCAAAACAAAAGTACATTCCCTGGTAAAATGCAGATACAGCTCTGCCTCACCTTCTATTATCTGTGTCCTCTTGGACAGCTGGCCAGACTTCAGTTAGGATCAGTGCTTGCGTCTGTAAATTAGTGTTGCTGGTGTTTACATTATTTGTTAATTTGATAATACATAATCTCAATTAGCAACATGCAGAATTATTAGTGTGTTATAGTAACAATTGACTTTGTTAGCACTATACTGTGGTTTTGTTTTATTTTATTAAGGCAGGGTCTGACTATATAGCCCAGAGTGGCCTCCAATGCTCAATCCTCCTGCCTTAGTCTTTCAATTGCTGTTAACAGAGTGTGTGCCACCATGTCTGGTTGTGGTCCAATGTCTGTGTCAAATTCTCTAGTATCTCTAGTTAGTAATGAAAAAATGGGTTTCTAAGCCCACATTTGGTTAGATTTATCTGATCATAAATGTGTTTCTAGTGATTATAAGATACTTGACATAATTATGAACACTCCCTCATTAGGAAGCCTGTCCTACAAAGATATCAAAAATACACATTGGAGAAAAGATGGCATCTTCAACAAATGGTGCAGGGAAAACGATGTCAATATATAGAAGAATGAAACTAGATCCTTATCTCTGAGTAAGCACTAAACTCAACTCCATATGAATCAAGGACCTCATTATGAGACCTCACACTTTGACAAATGGGTCAGGGACCTCAACATGAGACCTCACACTTTGACAGATGGATCAAGAACCTCAGCATGAGACCTCACCCTTTGACAAATAGGTCATGGACCTCAACGTGAGACCTCACATTTTGAAACTGCTAGAGGAAAACATAGGCAGGCTACTTCAACATGGAGGTACAAGAATGGTACGGACCTTCTGAGTAGCACTCCAACAACACTGGGATAAGACTACCAGTTGGCAAATGAGATAACATGAAACTAAAAATACTCTACAACAAAGAGAACTGTGAATTGAGTAGGAGGCAGTCCACAGAAAGGGAGAGAAATCTTTGCAATCCATACATCTGACAGAGAATCAGTGTCTGGACTATACAAAGAAATAGTAAAAACATACACATCAAGAAAGACAACCCAAACAAAATGCAGAGAGTGAAACAGAACAGGAAGTTCTCAAAAGAAGAAATACAGATGACTAGTAAATACTTTAAGACATTTTCCAGAGTCTTAGCAATCAGGGAAAAGAAGATTAAAACTACATTAAGATTCCATTTCATTCCAATCAGAATGGCCATCATGGCCATATCAGGACCACAAATGACAACAAATGCTGGTAAGGATGGAGGACTCTACACACTGTTGTGAGAAAATAACTAGAGCAACCAATTCAAAAAGTCAGTCTAGAGAGTTCTCAGAAATAAAAAATAATAGTAAAAAACTGAACTTCCTATGACTACCTATATCACTCTGGGACATATAATCAAGGGAATCTATATCCTACAGTGGTGATTGAAGAGTGATCCTAGTTGGTCTCATTAATAAAAACCCAGAGTCAGATATCAAGGTAAATGCTGAGAGATCAGAGAAGCAAAGAAGCAGCCACAGTCACTTCTTACTTCTCTGAATTCTCCAGCCAAAAGGGCCGAGATCCTGTCTACACCAAGCCTTATCACTTCCTGTCTCTGTCCCATGCTGTCACTCACTTCCTGTCTCCTCTCTGTGTAGACGTTCAAATGTTATGGTTAACTAGTGGCTAGCTCCATCATCTGATCTCTAGGCAATTTTATGTGTCAGAACACAAACAAAATACCACAACATGGAATTGCATATCCGTCCATTATACTTCTATTCACAATATCCAGGAAATGGAAGTACTCTGGACGCCTATCTGATGAATTGTTAAAGAAAATGTGGTATGTATACGTAATTGATTTCTATTTATTCTTGAGAGAGTAAAAGTGACAAGGACTTTAGAATCAGAGAAATTGGTTCAAATCTCGGGTTTGTTACTCATTGACTATGGCTTTGAAGAAAATACTGTGAACATTTTCTCCCCAATGTAAACATGCACTGACTATAGTGGTAACTACTAATCTCATGTAACTCTTGATATTAAAATCATAATAAATATTGTACTCCTCTGTTGTCTATCATATTTCAAGTGTTTCACAGCTCGGGGTGGCTCATGGTGATTATATGACACTTTGGTATCATTGTGGCAAATTGACTTGGTAGAGTTCTTGTTTTAAGTGAAGTAATATGTGAGAAATGCATTATGCAAAATCATAAATTGATTTGCATTTGTTTTCTCACATTCACAACCATTTGTTTATTCAGTGTTCACCTTTTCCCAACTCCTTAGACTCCATTTAGTTCTTTGGATGTCCTCTGAGATCAGTGACAGTTTTCTTCATATACAGATAGATAGGTAAATTTACTTTCAAGGTTAATACGCATGGCTTCCAAGATGCTTCAGCGGGTTTTGGATAGGAGTTTGGAGTTCCCAAACCACTGTAGAGTGCCATCTCCTTTGAATGTCCTTGTATTACTTTTTATCACCATGGAGAAACCTAGATTTCTCCTATTTATTCTCTCTGCCAGGAAGCCCTGCCTATTTCTCCATCCTGGCTAGCTGCTGGCCATTCAGCTCTTTATTAGACCAATTAGGTGTCTTAGGCAGACGAAATGACAAAACTTTACATAGTTAAACAAATGCAACATAAAAGAATGTAACACTTCTTTGCATCATTAAACAAATATTCCACAACATAAATGAATTTAATACATCTTAAACTAGTATTCCATAACAGTAGCTGCATTAGCAGGTTGAGAGCTCACATACAGAACTGCAAGCAGGAAGCTAAGAGAACAAACTGGCAATGGTGCATGGCTTTGAAACCTGAGAGTCCACCCCCAGTGACATGCTTCTTCCAGCAAGGCCACCTCCTAAACCTCCCCAAGCAGTACTACCAGCAAGAGACCAAATATTCAAACCTCTGAGCCTGTGAACACATTATCATTCAAATCACTGCAGTTCTCTTTCTTAAAAGTGTAAAACTTGTAATACAAAAGCCCTCATTCCTTTCACTCCTCTAAATCTTCCCAGTTACAAATGCAAAAGAGGAATCCTGCACCACTCCTGTTTAAATAAAGTACACTTAAACCACATACTAGCCTATCTAGAAAAGCTGGCCGTCGTTGGAAATAAGGCTTTACTTTATCATAGTTTGTGTTGCAAAGCCCACAGTATAAACATAGATATTAGGGGTTAATTTGATGGAAGGGATGACAGGAAAGAAAGAACTATAGTCTATCTTGAAGTCAAAGTTATAGGACTAGGGAGATTTCTCAGTGGGAAAGTGTTTGCTGCACAAGTGTAAGGAACTGAGTTCTGATTCCCTACCACCCACTCCTGGGAGGGAGAGATGGAGGATTTCCAGGGTAAGCTACCTTGGTGGACTAGATAAATTGGGAAACTCTGGGTTCAGCAAGAGACCCTTCCTCAATATACAAGCAATCAATGTAAACCTGGCATATCAACTATTGGATCTCACATGCATGCACACACATGTACATGTCTAACCATACACATGATGTACAGACAAAAACATACCCAAGTATCTGTTATTTTGATAGCCACCCATCTGCTCTCCTTTTTATTCAGACAGCTGAGTTCTCTGTAATTCCTTTAAAGAAGAAAGGGGATTAAATTTTACTTGACTGAATATCTTTTGAGATTGAACGAATCGAAAAATATTAAGCTAGAACCCAGCGAGCCCAGCTTCAGGTGAGATTGGGTCTCCGGCTGGGACCGCCTGCCCATCACCCATCCCCCCACGATCTTCTGGGCTGCTCCCGGCATCCAGAAGTGCCGCCCACACAGGAAAGAGATCAGCCCCTCCAAGACCCCAACCCCAGGGAGCCCAGCTTCAGGTGAGATTGGGTCTCCAGCGGGGACCGCCTGCCCATCACCCATCCCCCCACGATCTTCTGGGCTGCTCCCGGCATCCAGAAGTGCCGCCCACACAGGAAAGAGATCAGCCCCTCCAAGACCCCAACCCAGCAAGCCCAGCTTCAGGTGAGATTGGGTCTCCGGCTGGGACCGCCCGCCCATCACCCATCCCCCTCCATCTTCGGGGTCGCTTCCAGCTTCCAGAAGAGCTGCCCACACAGGAAAGAGATCAGCCCCTCCAAAACCCCAACCCAGCGAGCCCAGCTTCAGGTGAGATTGGGTCTCCGGCTGGGACCGCCCGCCCATCACCCATCCCCCTCCATTTTCGGGGTCGCTTCCAGCTTCCAGAAGAGCCGCCCACACAGGAAAGAGATCAGCCCCTCCAAGACCCCAACCCCAGGGAGCCCAGCTTCAGGTGAGATTGGGTCTCCAGCGGGGACCGCCCGCCCATCACCCATCCCCCCGCGATCTTCTGGGCTACTCCCGGCATCCAGAAGACCCACCCACACAGGAAAGAGATCAGCCCCTCCAAGACCCCAACCCAGCTAGCCCAGCTTCAGGTGAGATTGGGTCTCCCGCTGGGACCTCCCGCCCATCACCCATCCCCCTCCATCTTCGGGGCCACTCCCGGGTTCCAGAAGAGCCGCCCACACAGGAAAGAGATCAGCCCCTCCAAGACCCCAACTCCAGGGAGCCCAGCTTCAGCCCGCAGTAAGGAAGGAGACCAGTGGAGACGGAAAGACCCCACCAGCACCCACTGGAAGAAGAGATGGGAAGAAGACAGAATAAGAGATCAGTCAGCAATAGAAACACCAACATGACCCCACCAGAATCCAGGGATCCAACACCAGCAAGTCCCGAAAAGCACTACATAGATGAAGAAGAAGAGACAGACCTTAAAAATTATTTCATGAAGATGATGGAGAGCCTCAAAGAAGAAACGAGGAAATCCCTTAAAGAAATAGAAGAAAAAACAAACAAAAAATCCATGAAATGGGGGAAAAAATTCAAGAAATAAACAAATCTCTCAAAGAATCTAAAGAGCACCAAGAAAAAACAACCAAGAAAATTAAGGAAACAGCTCAAACAGTTGAAGGATTGAAAGCTGAAATAGAAACGATAAAGAAAACACAGAATGAAGGGATGCTGGAAATAGAAAAGCTCGGTAAACGGTCTGGAACTACAGATGCAAGTATCACCAATAGAATACAAGAGATAGAAGAGAGAATCTCAGGTGTTGAAGACTCATTAGAGGATATAGAGTCGTCAACCAAAGAAAATCTCAAAACCAACAAATCCTTAACACAAAATATCCAGGAAATATGGGACACCATGAAGAAGCCAAACCTGAGAATAATAGGTATAGAAGAAGGTGAAGAACTTCAACTTAAAGGTACAGAAAACATATTCAACAAAATCATAGAAGAAAACTTCCCTAACCTAAAGAAAGATATGCCTATGAAAGTACAAGAATCTTACAGAACACCAAATAGGCTTGACCAGAAAAAGAAGTCACCTCGCCATATAATAATCAAAACATCAAACCTACAGAGCAAAGAGAAAATATTAAGAGCAGCTAAAGAAAAAGGCCAAGTAACATACAAAGGCAGACCTATCCGAATTACACCTGACTTCTCAATGGAAACGATGAAAGCCAGAAGATCCTGGTCAGATGTCCTACAAACGCTAAGGGAACAAGGATGCCAGCCCAGACTACTATATCCAGCAAAGCTCTCAATTACCATAGATGGAGAAAACAAAATATTCCATGACAAAGCCAGATTTAAACAATACGTATCCATGAATCCAGCTCTACAGAAAATGCTAGAAGGAAAACCTAGAGCCAAGGAAGATAACTACATTCACAAAGACACAGGCAATATAGTAATCATACTTTACAAAACACTAAAAGAAAAAGGTAGGAGAAACAACACAAAATAACTTCACTAACAATAAATCAAGCGCAAACAAGGATCACCAATCAATGGTCATTAATATCCCTCAATGTCAACGGCCTCAACTTGCCTATAAAAAGACACAGACTAGCAGAATGGATACGAAGACAGAACCCTTCCTTCTGCTGCATACAAGAAACACATCTCAACAACAAAGACAGACGTTATCTCAGAGTAAAGGGCTGGGAAAAGATCTTCCAATCAAACGGCCCCAAGAAACAAGCGGGCGTAGCAATCCTAATATCTAACAAATTAGACTTCAAATTAAAATCAATCAAAAGAGATGAAGAAGGGCACTTCATATTCATCAAAGGAAAAATACATCAAGACGAAGTCTCGATTTTAAACATCTATGCCCCAAATACAAAGGCACCTACATTCGTGAAAGAAACATTACTAAAGCTCAAAATACACATAAAATCTCACACACTAATAGTAGGAGACTTCAACACTCCGCTCTCACCGCTAGACAGGACCTCCAGACAGAAACTTAACCAAGAAACAAAAGAATTAATAGAAGTTATGACCCAACTGGGTTTAACAGACATCTATAGAACATTCCATCCAAATACAAAGGGATATACCTTCTTCTCGGCACCACATGGAACCTTCTCTAAAATTGACCACATAATAGGAAACATAGCAAATCTCCACAGATACAAAAAAATTGGAATAACTCCCTGCATCTTATCAGACCACCATGCATTAACATTAGAATTCAACAATAACACAAATCGCAGAAACCCTACAAACTCATGGAGATTGAACAATGCACAATTGCACCATGCCTGGGTAAAGGAACAAATAAAAAAAGAAATTAAAGACTTCCTCGATTTCAATGAGAATGAAGACACAACATACACAAACTTATGGGACACTTTGAAAGCAGTGCTGAGAGGAAAGTTTATAGCACTAAGTGCCCACATGAAAAAACTGGAGAACAGTCATACTAGAGAATTAATAGCACAGCTGAATGTTCTAGAACAAAAAGAAGCAAACTCCCCAGGAGGAGCAGACGCCAGGAAATAATCAAATTGAGGGCTGAAATCAATCAAGTAGAAACCAGGAAAACACTGAGAAGAATCAATGAAACAAAGAGTTGGTTCTTTGAGAAAATCAACAAAATAGACAAACCTCTGTCCAAACTAACCAAAAGACAGAGAGAGAACATGCTAATTAACAAAATCAGGGATGAAAAAGGGGACATAACAACGGACTCTGAGGAAATCAAGAGAATCATCAGGGCATACTTTGAAAATCTGTACTCCACAAAATTTGAAAATTTAAAGGAAATGGACAATTTCCTGGATAGATATCACTTGCCAAAACTAAATCAAGAACAGATAAATAATCTAAACAGACCTATAACCCCTAATGAAATAGAAGCAGTCATCAAAAGTCTCCCAAACAAAAAAAGCCCAGGCCCAGATGGCTTCAGTGCAGAATTCTACCAGAAATTCAAAGAAGAGCTCATTCCAATACTCGTCAAAGTATTCCACACAATAGAAGCAGGAGGCTCACTGCCAAACTCTTTCTACGAGGCTACAATTACCTTGATACCCAAGCCACACAAAGACACAACTAAGAAAGAGAACTATAGACCAATTTCCCTCATGAACATTGATGCAAAAATACTCAATAAAATACTTGCAAACCGGATTCAAGAACACATCAGAAAAATCATCCACCATGATCAAGTAGGCTTCATTCCAGGAATGCAGGGATGGTTCAACATTAGAAAATCTATCAATGTAATCCACCATATTAACAATCTGCGAAAGAAAAACCACATGATCATCTCACTAGATGCTGAAAAAGCCTTTGACAAAATCCAGCACCCCTTCATGATAAAGGTCCTAGAGAGATCAGGGATAACAGGAACGTACCTGAATATAATAAAAGCAATATACAGTAAACCAACAGCTAACATCAAACTAAATGGAGAGAAACTCAAAGCAATTCCTCTAAAATCAGGAACAAGACAAGGCTGTCCACTCTCTCCATATCTCTTCAATATTGTACTTGAAGTTCTAGCTACAGCAATAAGACAACAAAAGGAGATAAAGGGGATACAAATAGGTAAAGAAGAAGTCAAACTTTCATTATTTGCAGATGATATGATAGTTTACATAAGTGATCCAAAAAACTCCGCAAGGTCACTCCTAGAGCTGATAAACACCTTCAGCAATGTGGCAGGATACAAGGTAAACTCAAAAAAATCAGTGGCCCTAGTATATACAGATGATGAAGTGACTGAGAAAGAAATCAGAGAAACATCACCTTTTACAATAGCCAAAAACAGCATCAAATATCTGGGGATAATGTTAACCAAGGAAGTGAAAGACCTGTATATCAAGAACTTTGTGTCTTTGAAGAAAGAAATCAAAGAAGATACCAGAAAATGGAAAGATCTCCCATGCTCTTGGATTGGTAGGATCAACATAATAAAAATGGCAATCTTGCCAAAAGCAGTCTATAGATTCAATGCAATCCCTATCAAAATTCCATCACAATTCTTCAAGGACCTGGAAAGAACATTAATCAACTTTATATGGAAAAACAAAAGGCCCAGGATAGCCAAAACATCCCTATACAATAAAGGAACTTCAGGAGGCATCACCATACCTGACTTCAAGCTCTATTATAGAGCTATAGTCCTGAAAACAGCTTGGTATTGGCACAAAAATAGGCAGGTAGACCAATGGAACCGAATCGAAAGCCCTAATTTTAACCCACACACCTATGAACACCTGATTTTTGACAAAGAAGCTAAAACTGTACAGTGGAAAAAAGAAAGCATCTTCAACAAATGGTGCTGGCATAACTGGGTACTGGTATGCAGAAGACTGCAGATAGATCCATGTTAATCGCCTTGTACAAAACTTAAGTCCAAATAGATCAAAGATCTCAACATACATCCAGCCACACTGAAACTTTTAGAAGAGAAAGTGGGAGATACTCTTCAACGAGTTGGTACAGGAGATCACTTCCTAAACATAACACCAGTGGCACAGGCACTGAGATCGACAATTAACAAATGGGACCTTCTGAAACTAAAAAGCTTCTGTAAGGCAAAGGACACAGTCAAAAAGACAAAAAGGCAGGCCACAGAATGGGAAAAGATATTCACTAACCCTACATCTGACAGAGGGCTAATCTCCAAAATTTACAAAGAACTCAAGAAACAAGTCTCCAAAACACCAAAGGATCCACTTGAAAGGAGGGGTACAGAGCTAAATAGAGAATTCTCAGTAGAGGAGGCTAAAATGGCCAAGAGACACTTAAGAAAGTGCTCAACATCCTTAGCCATCAGGGAAATGCAAATCAAAACAACTCTGAGATACCATCTTACTCCTGTCAGAATGGCTAGAATCAAAAACACCGAAGACAATTTATGCTGGAGAGGATGTGGAGAGAGAGGAACACTCCTCCACTGCTGGTGGGAATGCCGACTCATACAGCCTCTTTGGAAATCAGTATGGAGATTCCTCAGGAAAATGGGAATTAATCTACCACTAGACCCAGCAATTCCACTCTTAGGCATTTATCCAAATGAGGCAGGTTCATACAACAAGGGCATCTGCTCCACTATGTTCATAGCAGCATTGTTTGTAATAGCCAGAACCTGGAAGCAACCTAGATGCCCCTCAACTGAAGAGTGGATAGAGAAAATGTGGTACATTTACACAATGGAGTATTACTCAGCAGAAAAAAGCAATGGAATCTTGAAATTCGCAGGGAAATGGATAGCACTGGAAGAAACCATCCTGAGTGAGGTAACCCAGTCGCAAAAAGACAAACATGGTATGTACTCACTCATATATGGATTCTGGATATGGATCAGGATAGTGCCAGTCTGCACTTCCACAGATAGAGAGTCTGGGAAACAGGAAAGAACCTAAAAGATATGCATATATGCATAGTACCCAAGAGAAGAGGATGGAGACAAGATCCTCTGATGGGGAACACGGCGAGGGTGGGGGGAGTGGGACCTGGGAAGAATAGAGGGGTTAAAGAGGAAGGGAGTTGGTCATGGGGGAACAGGAAGTTGAGGGGGTGGGGGTAGAATAGGGGGAAGAGGGAATCATAGGATCGAAGACAGATCAGGCACCAGAGTGACCTCGAGTGATCTAAAGGTATAACATCAATTGGCAAGCTAAGCAATAGTGGAGGGACCACCTCGAATGCCCATTCCTGATAATGAACTTGATGTCTATAACCATCCGGGAGCCTTCATCCTGTGACTGATGGAAGCAGAGGCAAACACACAACTAAGCACTGAACTGAACCCAAGGAACCCAGTGACAGAGAGAGAGGAGTGATGAGCAAATTGGCAAAGAATGGGCTGGCAAAACCAGCAGAGACAGCTGATCTGAACAGGGGAGTGCTCTTGGACCCCAGACTGACAGTGGGGAGGCCAGTATGGGACTGATCTGGACCCCCCAAATGTGAGTGTCAGTGAGAAGGCCTGGGCAACCTATGGGGCCCTGAGCTGTGGATCAGTGTCTATCCCTGGTATCCAAACTGTCTTCATGTGCCTATAGCACAAAGAGAGATGCTCTCTCAGCCTGGACTCTTAGGGGAGTGCCTTGACCCTACCAAGAGTAAAATGACAGATTCTAGACATCCCCTATGTGGAAGGATTTGGCAATAGGGTGGGAGGGAGGGGGGGAAGGGGAGTGTGGGAGGAGGGGAGGGAGAGGGAACTGGGATTGACATGTAAAACAAGCTATTTAAAATTAAAATAAAAAATGATAAAAAAAATATTAAGCTAAATCAATTTGAACATTTTGTTTGACTGTGCTGTTGAATACTGTGCAGATAGCATACACTAAAAAAAAATAGTGTAGAGCTTATCATTCACTCCATGTTTGATGAGATGGTAGGTGTCTAAGAGCCTTGAGTGGCACACAACAGAGATCCTAGCACCAGAAATAGAATCCTGGCAGTGGTGCTGGCAGCTAGAGTGATGCTTCTGCCTCTCTCAAGAAAAGTGACCTCTAGCTGCCACTTGTTCAGAATTTCCACAAGAGTTCCTGGCCCTTTCCAGCCTGGACTCCCTGTGGCCAAAAAGTAAGAGTCTGTCTGGATAACCAACAAGGCCCTTGAGCTCCAGAGGGGTAGCTTCTCCTAAGAAAAATCAGGTTCCCTGGATAAAGTTCTGCCATGGTTTTTTTTCTTACCAACAGATTCAATTACTATCTTTTAGCTGGAAAACAAACAGATTTGCAAAGGAGACAAAGCCTGGCTTCCTTTTACAGTCATCTCCTCCACAGTTCCCTGGGTGATAGACCATGTACCTGACTGTGGGTCTCACATATCACTGTGGTCTGGCCAGGGTGCCAACGTCTGAGTTCTAATCTGAAAATACCCATGTGAAATATAAAACTACTGTTGGAGAATAAGAATAGAGATTGTGTATATTTACCACCAGGAGAGGCTCAGTGTTAGGCTGGTTGGTAGGAAGTAGAAACCTAAGTAGGTTTAGTCTAGTTCCTTTCAGTTGAATGTCACTTAGCCCATAGATCTGCGCTCTGATGTTTCATAGGTAGCTTGGATGTGTTTGTCAGGAAACCTCTCAGCGTTATTTTAACATCAGTCATGGAGGGCTTCTAGGTGAGGTACTGGGAAGATTTCCGCCCTTGCCATTACTTCTCACAATAGCAAATAGGGTTTTATCTCATGAATAAGATAATAAATCATTTGTGAATGTGTAATCTTATTTTAGTTGCTGAGGATTCCAGAAGCAAATAGGTTTTGTTGTCTGATTGAGGGACCACCCCACCCAGCTCTGAGGGCTTCTGTGTTTTACTCTATCCCTAGTTTACAGTTCTACTGTGTTTTGCTTCTTTTGGCTCAGTTTTGTCTTGCTCTGGAAATTAGTTTCTTCTTTCCCCCCCACCTTAGGGTTTATGTTGTTGTTGTTTTTGTTTTTCACTTTTGAGGTCCTAGGAGTTGAACCAAGTGCCCTGAGTATGTGAGCTGAGTCTCTTCCACTGATTCTGATCCTCATGGACTGTTTTTTTTTTTTTTTCTGGTTTTGGTTGTTTTGAGACAATCTTACTAAAGTTGTGAAGGCAGGCATTGCATTTGTGATTATCTTGCCTCAACTCCTGAGCCCCTTGGATTACAGGCCTGCACCACCAGTCTCTGCTAGAAGTAACTTCTTTCAAGGGTATTCAAGTGGGGACCCTGCCCCAAGGGGGGCAGTTCCTAGTCAGCCCTCAGAACCACCCTGACTTCTGAAATGAGTGTGTATGAATTAGGAAAGATGTCTCTTCCCCCACACAGCCCCCTTCAAAATGTTGCCTCGTATGTTACCATCTCTCCCTTAAGTTTCACAAGAGCTGACGGACCTGGCTTGGTGCCACCCTGGTACCAACCCTTCAGTATGAACAGGTTCAGTTTTATGTTTTTTACATAGTGACCTGTAGCAAAATACTTTATTTGACAAAATTGTCTATCCATTGATCCTTTCATGAATAAATTAGTTTTAGGATGATTTTGAAATAAGCATTTCTAGTGAAAGAAACTTAGAGATGTACAGGACCACTTGAAGGGCTCTCCTTGTGGCGGTCAAAGTCTAGTATGGGGGCTATTCAGTCAGTCAGGAGCAGACTGTGTTAGTGCCAGCAAGGAAGGAAGCAGGATATTGTATCAGGAAATCAAAGACACAGTGTGGAGACTGGGGAGCCTTTCTGAAGAGAGGTTCACTCAGTCATTAAAGCGAGGACTGTATTATGAGGAGCTAGATGCCCCAAGGGAACGAGAGAGAGACATTTCTGAAGAGGTGGAGTTGGAAGGACGAAGGTCCTGGGACTGGAAAGCACTGAAGACATTTAAGAAAAGCTGTCCTGTTGCTAGTGAGCCAAAAGATCACAGAACAGTAAGTAAGACACAGAGGACCCAGATATTCTTAGGATTCTTTAGACCACTGTAGTTGAAATCTTACCTATATGTAATGGGAATTCATTAGCTTAGGATTTTAGAGAGCTGGTTAAAAATAATTAAAGAATTGATATGGCTGCTGTGGGATAAACAGTGTAGACAAGGCAAGAATTCCTGTGAATGGTAACAAGTGTTTGAACCAAGATCATAATGGTGTAGATAGAGTGAAGTCACAGTTCTATGAAAATAGACTTATTAATGATCGTGAGGAGAAAATAAGGAAGAAAAGGCAAGAGTGACTCTCAGCCTCAACGAGTAAGCCTGTAGAGTGAAGAGCCAGATACACTGGGGACATTTGTTGAAGTAAGGACAGCCCGTGACGGTACAGCAGCACAGAGAGGAGGTAGGGAGCCAAAGTCAGATCTGAACATGTTAATTTTGAAGCATCCAAGTGGGGAGGACAACTGGGCAGTTAAACGTCTGACTTGGATCTCACAGGTGACTATGCTGCTATTTTAAATGTGGGCAGCAGCAGTAACTAGTTGGTGTTGAAGTCATGTGATTTATAGAAACCTAGGAACATGGTGGAAATGAGAAGTCCAAGAATCAAGTCCTGAAGGCTACAGAGAGCTTTGGTGTAGGAAAAAGGCAGGAAATGACATTAGAGGAATGGGACATGGTCAGGGGAAGGAGGGAGAAGGTATTTCAAGAAGAAAGGAATCATCAACCATTCAAGATCAAATCACACACGTACTGCCAAATACTTGTTCATAATTGGCAACCATGGCTACAATACCACGTTCTGTAACTTACTGAATTGTGCCTCTGTGCTGTGTACCTTGCATCCCCTGGCTAAGTTAATTGCTACAACTAACTCAAAGGTGTGGGTAAATGCTTTGATTAGGTAGGATTCTGAGACAGAAAGGGTCTATTCAGAGCAAGTAAATAGACAATGGAGGAACTGGATTTTGTCTCCAAAGGCAGTGGTCTTACCTTTGCCTCTGTCTGCAGTTTCCCAGTCCTGGTGTGGAGTGCCCACTGCCTGGTATTGACTTGGATACATACAAAGAATCACTGTATGTATCCAAGTCAATACCAGGCAGTGGGCACTCCACACCAGGAGTGTGCTAAATTGAAAGCTAGCTTCTTTCAGGGCTGCCAGGCCCCTGGATTCTGCCACCTTATGATGGTTCTCTCTTGACATTGGATTTGTCTCAATGAATGTTGCTGTTTTCCTGGAATTTAGGAAGATAAATTTGAATGTGAGAAACCAAACATCTGAAGTGTCTTTCTTAAAACATTAATCCTGTAATTGCTGTTTATTTAGTGATTCTTTATCCCTGTGGAAAGGGCAGATTCCTAATTGTTGACATTACAATGATCTAGGAAATCAGCTTCTTTGAATCATGAAAAGAATGCCTAGATTTGTCAAAGCACTGAGTCATGTCTTAGTACTAATGTAAAGAGAGGGCGCAGAGCATCTGGGTTCATTTCCCAAACATCCTTTGTTTTCACTCACTTGAGATTTTCCTGGTGTTCCTAAATGCAAAGGACCAGGAATCCACTTGTGCGTGAGTTTAGAGAGCAATCCTTCTCAATTGAAGCTTTGATTCTGTGGTTTTCACTGAGTTTCTGGAGTAAAGTGCACAGCAGTGACACTCAATGCATTGTGCATCAGAAGTCCCAGAGAGTTCGTGGTGACACATCACTGGGGCTAGTGTTGGTATGGATCATTTACAGGCAGCGGTGTGTCCTATATGGAGGGCAAACAGGCAACACTTAAATATCTTTCAGGAGCTCCTCTCCCAAGACCTTCAGAAAACTTTTCCTGTATAAGCCTAGGGCATCGGTGTCATTAATTTTGGATGTGTTCTAGAGGAAGGTTCTCTGCTAAACCAATCAGTCTTTTAATATGGAAAAAGAACGCACAGAGCTCTAAATGAAAATGTTCCACAGCATCATCAGAAATGGAAGTGTTAGGATCCAGATACAAAGGGCCATTGCTTGTTGTCCTGTGTTTGGACTCTCAGACATATTTGAATTTTTATTGCATTCGAAATGTCATAAGTCATGAGACCCATCATGCTTCTTTTTAACAGGAATCTTTTGTGTTTGAGCCCAGCTGCCTCTTCAAAGTGGACGAATTTGGCTTCTTCCTGACCTGGAAGAGTGAAGGCAAGGTAAAGCATAAGAGTAGCAGTTTCTCCTACCCACCTTCTGGCTCAAGCCGCTTTATTTTCCAATAGGTAGACCACGTTCCTCTTAGGGCATGGACGCCATACTTACGCATTCCTTTGAGATTGTTCTCTACTTGCTTTCCTGTCCCAGGGATTGAAGACACTGGGGGAATTAGAGACAGTATGCGGTTTAACTCTAAGAGATCCTGCTGGGAGAGCAAATTTGGGCATTTTTGAAAGAGCTTCAAGTCACTAAGCATTGTGAAAGAGAAGCTTACATTGTTATAAGAGCTTAGACAGAGTAGGTCTGATTTAATCTCAAGAGCTAGGAATACTTCCTAGAAAATAATTTTCAAGCAGAAATTAAAAGGCACATTAAGTAAGAGTTCAACGCATTAGACCCTGGGGCATAATCAGATGTGTGGCACAATGTTCACATTTAATTGAACACTGGAGCCCTCAACCAAGAAAGGTGTAATTGGAATTGTATAAAGCTGGCATTATTCCTACTTAATGTTGTCTAAATGCATACATGTAATGATATATGAACGTTATTATGTATATAAAAGCAATCACATGTTTTAAAAATTTTATTAATTATTCAGAGTTGCATTTATATATATATATATATGCTCACATATATGATTATTTTCATATATATGAAGTGAGAAGTTTGAGTCTTTTCTTTCTGATCAGTAGACATCATTACTGTTTCTTGGCTTGCATTTTGCCACTTCTATGAATAGCATCGATTTTGTTTTTAGAAATGTTTGTTATGGCCGGGTATTGGTGGCACACACCTTTAATCCCAGCACTCGGGAGGCAGAGGCAGATCTCTGTGAGCTTGAGTCCAGTCTGGTCTACAGAGCAATTTCCAGGACAACCTCCAAAACAATGCAGAGAAACCCTGTCTCGAAAAACCAAAATAAATAAATAAATAAATATGCTTGTTATGAACTCTTGCCCTGAAACTGACAGATTTTAAGTTTATTGTTGGGGTGTATGCTCTCTCTTCAGGAAGGACAAGTGCTAGAATGTTCCCTCATCAATAGTATTCGACTGGCAGCCATACCAAAGGTAAGTGTAATGAGATTGATGTCATTCTTGCATGTGTGTTGGGGGTGTGAACATGCACGCACCACAGTGTCCCTGTGGAATTGGTTCTGTCCCCCCGCCTGTGTACATGGTTCTGGGAACCAAGCTGGAGTCATCAGGCTTGCACAGTAGGTGCTTCCACCCTCTGAGCCATCTCGCTGACCCTACTATTCTTTAAAACAGATTTACAAGACTTGAAAAATGATCTCCAGGATTCTGTTTATTTCCTTATTGCTCCCAAGTCATCAACTTGGATTTAAGGATGGGCACAGAGTAGCCATTTCATCTTTAACTCTTAGGTGATTTGGATTACATTGTTTTCAGTTATATTGGAAATGTTTTAGCACTTCAAAACTAAAACCTTTGCATGGTGTCAGTGTCAGAGACAGATCCCATCTAGAAATTAGTTTGAAAAACTCTCTCTATCATCTTGCTATCAGTGACTTAGCTTTTATGTGTGACTGATGAATATGGAGGCTTACAATGCTGGGGTTCCCTGTATTTCTTCACCTTTGCACACACGACACTAATTCATACAGAAAACTTGGCTCGACTCTGAGAGAAAAAGCTCCCAGAGCACAGAATTCAGTGACCTTCATAGGTTGCTTTGAATAAGAAGTGATGTTAGGAACTTAAAAGGTGTCTCTTCATAGAACTCTATAACAGTATTTATTTCCTTCAGAGTACCTGCCCTGCATGTTTTCAGATATCTAAAACAAAATTCTACTCCTACTTATTTGTTTACTTTTTTTTCAGTCAGCCTCTTTTATGTTACCTAAGTTTCCTATATAACTACATGTTGGAATTTCCTCTCAAAAACAAATGTGGTATTTTATGTAGGAATTGGGGTAAACTTTCACAGCTTTCCTTCCTCATGAGGAGGCATAGACTGTAGAATCCAAATGCTTAGTCTTTGTGTTGGAAGTTGCTTAAGAGTCTCAAGTTGCTGTCATAAGAATAGCCTGTAGTAGTAGCTGTGGTGATGTTGTGCTTATTCATGGTAAATAAGCCTGTGTTCTGTGCTAAGAGGCCCCCTGGATATTCATGGACACAAACACACACTAGTCACGGTCTTTCCTGAACTTTGCTAAACCCGAAAGTCCCAGATAGTGACAATCAGAAATCCAGACAAAGGGGCTCAGCACTGGCTGCTCTTCGAGTGGACCCTGACGAATTCCAGAAACTGCATAATGGCTTTCACCATCCGAGCACCAGGTACTCACAAACACAGGCATATGTACAGTCAAAACAAATAAATAAGATTTATGTTCAAAATCTATACAAAGGCTATTGAACCAAGTTTTCTATAGTAAAAAAAAAGCATAATGTTCTTCTTAAGGCGTTTCTGGTACTCTGTAATGTTGTAAGTTTCATCTCCCCAGGTTTTATAATAATGCTAGTTCACTAGGATTTTAAATGGGAGTAGGGACCATTTTCCTTTAAGGTATATTTTTACCCCAAATGTGGTTTCTTTTCACCACACTTTGTGACCTAACATATTTTTTTCTATTTTTATACATCTACAGGATCCAAAAATCCTGGCTGCTCTTGAAGCTGTTGGAAAATCTGAAAATGATCTGGAAGGGCGGATATTATGTGTCTGCAGTGGCACAGATCTGGTGAACATTGGCTTTACTTACATGGTGGCCGAAAACCCAGAAGTAACTAAGGTAACACCTGACAACCTCCCTCCCCAATGAATACGTGTTGTGTGTGTGTGCAATTTTTGTTTAATATAGTTTTTAATATGAAGTTTAGACTTGTTTGATTATTTTAATCTCTTAAAATGCCATTACTCAGCTGTCATATTTGCATAGAAAATTCATCAGCCACAGTACCTCTGTCAACTCATGTTGGTCAACACTCAAATGCCTGGTTTGAAATGCTGTGGGAAAGCTAGCCCACGCCTTCCATAAATTGAGTGTGCTCAGGCATCCCTGGGATCAATAGGTGTGAGGCTGGGGACAAGAGGTTCCTTTTCTGTTGAGCTCTGAAAACCACAGTTTGAGCAGCAAATGTCTTTGTCAGTTCTGTTCACCAGAAACAATGTAAGCTATGTTACATGGTTTAGGTGTTGCTGAGTGGGGGAGAACATGCATGGCTTTAGTATAAAAAATTGTAATAAAAATGTGTTAAAAAGTAACGAGTGGCTCAGTAGTATAGGATACGCTTAGCATGTTTAATACTCTGGGTACTATCCTAAGTGCCAGAGACTAACATGGGTATAACTATACGGTATTTAACCCAACATATCCCAAACATTGTTATCATAGTAAGATATAAGCCTTAATTTTACTAGAGACATAGTTCACATTCTTTTGGTCATGGTGTTTGAAATCTAGTGTGTATTTTCACTTCAGACCTATCACATTAAAAGTGCAACATAGTCATGACAGCTACTATATTTAACAGTGTAAGCCCAGCTGCTTGAAAACCCCAAACTCTTCTCCTCGATAAACTGTTGAAGTATTGAATTAAGATACATCTTGCTTGCTTGTTTGGTTTTAGTTTTTTGAGACAGGGTTTCTCTGTGTAGCTTTGGAACCTGTCCTGGAACTCTCTCTGTAGGCCACGCTGGCCTTGAACTCAGAGATCTATCTGCTTCTGCCTCCCATGTACTTGGATTAAAGGCATGTGCCGCTACCACCTGGCAAGCTCTGTTGTGCACTATGATATCCAGAAAACCATTGCCCTAGCAAGCCATTCTAAGAGATTTTGTTCAAAGAAGTTTCAAACTTAAACCTTTTTTTGTAAATTCTTTGTTTCCAAGGACTCGACCTCCGAACATATGTAATCTATAGGAAGGCACCAAGCCTTTTACTCTTCCATTATAGAGTCATGGATTTGGGAAGTTGGGGGTGGGGAGTGGCTTTCGTTTTCCATTAATCTCATAAATAGAAACACAGTGTAGGTTTAGTGAGAAAGGCATTGTTGGACAGGCTGAATTTTGTAGCTAGAAGGAAATGGGCCATTAAGATGATTTGGGGAATCAGAAATAACACAAGCACGCACTCTGGTTAAAACAAGTTGTGGAATTGAGTTTGGATCACTCAGAATCCACAGGGCTCAGTCACCATCACCTTGGGCCTGACCTGAGGCCTCATTATACACTAGTCCCAGGGCCACCCAGATTCACTGGTCTAGAATCTGCATTTGTAACAAGAACTTCCAGGTGACTCATGTGTTCAGAAGTTTGAGAGGCTCTTGCCCTGTGCTTTGGAACCAGGAATGGGCTCTTCAGGTTGCACAGCAGCCTTTGGCTGTGTGCTTTTGGTAGTGGCTTTGTAGGTTTTATGCTATTGTTCATGTCATCTCAGTTGTGGAGGAAAGCTTTTACAGGCCTCTCAAGCTTTCATTACTCGGCTCACATGGGAAACTAATTTGAATGGATTATTGACCTTGATCTAGACAAACAGTGTTGCCATGTCTTATAGTTCACGCTTGCATATTTGCTGTAAAGGTCTTTCTGCTTGCCATAGCAACACTGAATCTGGGCAACTGTTCTGGGTAACTGTTAAGAAGACTAATCAGATGCAGGTATTTGGCTACTGGAAATTTTGCAAAGATAGTTTTTTTTTTTTAACTTGTATATCTAGCTTTTGTCACTTTGTATTGTCAATTCCTGTTAGAAGAAACACTGTGAGTCTCTCTGAACTCAAGAAGCTGTTCTTGGGCTCAGATAAGCTGAGCAGAAATCCTTGCTTTTCCTCTGACCAGCTGGGAACCTAGACACAGTATTTACCCTTCTTTGCCTCAATGTTTTTTTTTTCTGTAAAATGGGAATTGGACAAAAATTATCTGCTGTACAATTGTGAATGTTGCCGGATGGAGTTCGTGCTTTGAAAATGCCCTTGCACTGTATCCTTAGGTTAGCTGTTAGGTTCCCCAGTGAGAGTGGAAGCTCTGATGGGAGCTGTGCATGGGCTCCCGCCATCTTACCTCTCAGACAGAACAGATTAACTGTGGAACTCCAAAACCACTCCGGAGGTTAGACCAAAACCCAGCCTTAAACTCAGGCCATCTTTCTTCTCTAAAGTGATGCTGCCTACGTCACCCTAAGCCCCAAACAAGTACAGTCCTGGCAAGATGACTCAATCAGTGAATCGCAGGGTTATTTCCTATAATGTAGTTGCTGCCAAGCTTGGCCTGTTGTGTTTAAGAACCACCTTCTGGAATATGTACAAATGAGGAAGTTATTTGTAGAGTACTGGTAAGATGGGTAGTACACACTCAAAGATAAAATCCAACTTTTTCTTTTAGTACTATTTTCGCTTTTAAGAAAAGCACACTTCCAGAAAGACTATCAATAATTCTGTTGTGATTTTTAGTTCAGACTCATAGCTATTTAACACTACTGTTATTGGGGGGAAATATTTTGGCTTCTCAAAACTGTTACTTAGAAGTTTATATTTCACTAATGGTATAATATTACAAATAATAAATTTCTTTGTCCAGATTGGATAGTCTATTACATTATATCCTTCTGGTTAATGAGTGTTTGTTGACAGCATTGAGTATCACATTTTTTTTCTGTGTAATAACTTTCCCCAAATTTCACTAATTCTTTTAGTGAATATGCATGTAGATGGATGATGCCCATGTCCTGCTTTCAAGATTTAAAAAGCTGTATTAGTCAAGATCAGGATCTTTACTACCTTCTGATTAGCAATATTTTCTACATTACCATTTTAGTTCCAATTCTTGCTATATGCACCCATAACAGATTATACAAGCCACTGAGTAAGAGGACTTATATGGAATCTATGTGTGATTGGGTTAGGTCAAAAAGTATGGGAAATTCATAAATCAAATCAGGTCAATGAGAAAAACAGAGTAGAATACCTGGAAAGGTATATGTGACTCAATGGTACCAATCAAGTGTGAGTGAAACCAAATATCCTCAAATTATTGGGTCACAGAATATGTTAATAGTCCACTTACCACATATGAAAGATGTTTATTACAACAGTCAGTAAAAACAAAGAATCAGTTTTTAAGTTAATATGTACAGATCGTGAATGCTTCCTCTTTAAGCAAATAAGTATGCTTCAGTTGTTGGCCATTCTTTCAATGTCAGAGCTACATACTTTAGGTGTAGTCTATTGATAGGGTGTTATATAACTTTTGGTATACAGTTCAGACATTAATACACATTTAGCAGAATGTAACTAAGATCAAATTCCATAGATCTGTGACTACCCTTAATCTATTGTTTGTCTAGTCCACATAACACTTGGAAGAAAAAACTAGCAACTTACCTTTAAAAAGTATGTTTTGATCATTCAGTTCTAAAAACAACAGGTCTTTTTTTCCTTTTCATTGGAATGTTTCATTTGTTTATATAATGTTCTATTATAACTGACTTAAGCAGGTTGGGGAAATAATGTAAGTGATTCATTGTAGGTCTTCAAGGTTGAGGCAAAAGGATTTAGTATATCAGCATGAGGCCTCTCAATTGAGCTCAGTTTCTGGGTACCCAGGGACTTTGGTTATCTTATGAGCATCCAGCATTTCTTACTCTAACCAAGGAGGGGGACATGCAGAGAATTTCTAGCATTGCATTTGATTATGAGGGGACATTGAAATGCATGAGTCTCGTCTCAGCTCCTAAACTATTATCTTACATACGGTCTGACTGTCCTGAAGAAATGACTTCTCCAAACATTTAATCGAAGCCAACTTCATCTTAATCCAGAATCTAGAAAGAATCAATTTTCATGCAAGAAAAATTTTCTGACTGTGAGCAAATCCTTTATATTTTCTTCAAAGAGAGTCTGATATTTTCTTTCATGTCATTTTATGTGGCTCTTTAATGAGCAGGTAAAATCCAGAAGATTCAAGTTTCTCAAATTTCAGGTTTCAAATCCTTATAAAGTATTTTCCTGTCATTTGACTGTAAAAAAATGTTATTGTGTTTTTTTTCAGAGACAAACTTCTTATAAAAGCTCAGTTTGTGCCTTCTTCATCTTCTCACAATGCTGAATAAACAAATAAGCCTTGCCAGTCCTACTTACTGAGAAGGTTTGTGGGCCATTCTCTTTCTCCTCCCTAGTAGGACATCTTAAGCAAGTCGGTAGCCAGTCCTACCTGGCATTCCTGCTCGATCTACAGTAGTCCTCTCTCAGCTGCTCTGCCAAGACCACCCACACCTTCCTCTCACATCAGCAAACCATCTCTTACCTATTACTCTAGCTCCATCTCCCCAGAGTACCGTTGCTTCATACCACCAGTATTCTGAATGGTGGTCCTGTCCAAAGTTCTTTCTACCTCCTTTTCTCGAAGCATCTTTTATTGGTGTTTTTACCTTGCCCTTGTCCATTGTAGTTTATCCTCAGAACAGCAACTGAAGAACAACCCTTTCAGATGGGGGCTTTCACAACCTGGGAACCTTGAAGGCCTCCAAGTCTCTGTGAAATCCTGCCTAGGCTTCCCTGCCTGCCTTCACCTCCTGGGGATTTGTGGCCATTTGCTCTTTCCCCTGTTAGTGGGAAGGTTTGTTCTTTGTTTTTTCTTGGTTCTAATCTAGTCCCTGCTAGCCGATTACTCTCAGCAGCTTTGTCCCCTCACCACACTTCGGCCCTTCTTTATCCATTGTCCCACTTTCCAGAACAGTGTCCAAAATTTTGTAAGTGCTTGATAAACACTTGTTTTCTGAAGACAGTTATGCTGTCCAAATCAATAAATTCTAACACAGGTGGTTAATATATACAGTAGTCTTGCCCTAGTTTGGGGGAAATAGGGTCCAAGATCTCACCATGAATGCCTGAACCCACAAATGTTAGTTAGCAGCTATGTATGCGCTCCTCCTGCCCCCCTCCCCATAAATACATCAGATAAAGTTTAATATGTACAGAAGGTAACATGCATAATAACAACAGTAGAAAACTCTTGACAATATAGGATGATAAAATTACCAGCACCAGTTCACATTGCAGGTTCTCAGTGGGTGTCCCTTGGGGGTAGGGAAAAGTAGGCATGATACCAATGACCGTGGCATTGGGAACAAGTTGAAATGAGCTCAGTTTTTTCCCGGAAGGGGTAAGCCCTATATGCTCCTCAATCTTGCCCCAGTGGAGGAGATCCACTGAGCTGGCATCTGCTGAGGTGACATGGTCACTGTCCATAGGTTCATGTCATCTCTCATCAGAATCCACTGCTGTTGTCAAGGTCCTCTGGTAGACCCAGACCAGCTGTTGGGAAATATCTGCTACAGGTGTTCTAGACCAGCTGTCAGGCCCATTGAGGCTTAATTATCCCATAAGTGCATTTATGTTTGAGGACATTATTATGTAAAACGTGAATTACTTGATCACAGCTCATCTGATAATGAGGCAGCTATGAGTGCCTACCAGGAGGGTGGTACATGCAATGTGGATCCGCTGTTAAAAAGGGGTGACTCAGATGCCAGGTGTATAGATGGGGCAATACGGGAATTGATTCTGCTAACAGAGGGCAGGCAAGTTATAATTGTAAGTAGCTTGCTTCACCAATTTTTACTTAATGTTTTCAGACATGAGTCACCAACATCATTGAAAGTAAAATGAGGGGTAAGGGGGCAACTTTATCACCTCAGCATCTTACACTTTGATTTTATACAGATTAGCTTAGGAAAGTGGTATTTGACAAGCAAACTGAGAAAATGTGATTTGAAGGCTGTACAAGGGGAACAGAATGATCTACAGTCCAAGGGTGTTATTTTTTTTAGAGTCATCTTTTCAGGATGTAATGAGATTGCTGCCATTAAGAATCCATGACAAGACTGGAGGTTTTGACCTTGCCGTCTCGGCCTCTTCCCAATCTGGGTCACTATATCCTGCTTGCCTAAATCCTTCCTGTCCTTCCGGTTAGGAAATTTAGTTTTCATTTCCTCTCCTGAAATGCCCTCTGTTAAAAAGGGTTGCTAACAAATTGCTACCACTTTTACTTCAAACCCAGCATGCAGCCAGGTAATAGGTGTGTCTTATCTGTTGTGTAGCGAGAAACACTTGAGGAGAAAAGCACTGTTGTGCTAAAAGCTTTGGGCCATTTTTCAATAAGCTGCAATAAAGTTCTTTATTTCCCACTGAGCCATTTTCATTTCTTTGCCCATTATTTTATCATAAACTGCAAATTATTTAATAGCAAGCTCACAGCAACTTATTTTGTTAGAAAAACAACTCTGGTTTCCTCATATGCCTTCCTTCCTTCCTTCCTTCCTTCCTTCCTTCCTTCCTTCCTTCCTTCCTTTCTCAGAAGGCAGCTAGCTCAAAACAGTTTCAGTCTCCAGCAAATCGGAGTTCAGATGGCTTTCATTAAGTTGCAGCTGGGGCCTTGCAGTCGACTGAAACCCCAGTCACTGTGCCGTGTACCCGAGTCAAGTGCAGCCCTCATTTAACGTTTCCACAAATACATCTGTCATTTTATAGCAACTTGAATTTTCCTTTGATTACAAAACTAAGCTGTTATTGTGAGGTTCAAAATGCAGAGATTGGAATTTAGTTTAGACAATTTTCCATACCACTCATTATACTTTCTTCAGGTTGTAAATATTTGGTGAACTTCATAAATTATACTCTGTGACTAAGTCACCAAATAAGCACATGCCTAACTACTGTAGAAATTAAATTATGAAAAATTGTATGTGTTCTTTTTGGATTCCAACGTGATAGTCGGGTGTGTGATTTATTACAGGCAATAAAATATCAGTTTAAGAAACTGAGTTGAATGTTGAAATTACTTTGCTTGAACTTGAATTATGTTGACTGGAAGACTTACTCCAGAGGTTCTGGGGAGAAGGGATTAATTTTTTGTTTTACTTGGTAAACAAAGTCAGATTTTCCACTTAACTTTCTCCTGTTGGCTCTACTAGCATCCTTCAGAGCCGTAAAGACCCCATTCTAGTTCCTGTTGGATGTTCAAGCGGTGAGGACCTCCAATGAATCAGGCCTGCAGCCTCAGCCAGGAACTTGGAGCAATACCAATTCTTGGCCCCCCCTCCCTGCCTGATAATCAGAAACTTACACATGGAGGAAAGTTTTAACAGACTTCCTGGTAACCTTATGGTAGGTGATGTTTGAGATCCACTGGATACATGTAGATTTAACCCCCCTGTCTTAGGGTTTCTACTGATGTGAAGAGATACCATGACCAAGGTAACTCTTATAAAAGGAAAGCATTAGTTTGGGGAGACTTGATTACAGTTCAGAGGTTCAGTCCATTATCATCGTGGTGAGGAGCATGGAGGCATGCAAGCAGATGTGGTGCTGGAGAAGTAGCTGAGGGTCCTACATCTTGCAGGCAACAGGAAATGGTGTGCAACACTGGGCAGTATCCTGAGCATACAGTGACACACTTCCTCTAATAAGACCTACCCACTCTAACAAAGCGACTCTCTTTGAGCTTATGGGGGTCAATTACATTCAAACTACCACACCCCCAGAGTGTAAAAATATCTCCACCTCTTCTACCAGCCTGCACATGGATTCACCAAGGCAGATAAAGAAAAGGCACCTGGGGGTTAACCAGTCTCCTGTGACTCTAGAGAGTCCTTGTTTGTTTTCAAAGTATCCCATGTGAAAATCCTGTTTCTTAATGGAATTTTTGTTAGTTTGGGTTTGATGTCTTATTGCTGTATTAGATCCAGTCCAGGGCTAGGCAAATGCTCTACCACTAAGCTGTACCCCTAAACATTACAATGCCATTTCTTAACTTGTGGTTTCAATTGTAAAGTGTAGGCTAGTGGCTTCCAGGATCATAGTAGCTCCCACAGAGTCCCAAAGACCTTACTAGGCCCAGCCTCAGCCCTTGTGAATCAGAAACTCAGGTTCTGGTTTGCCTGCCAGGTGGTTGTACTGCACACTGAAGTGTGAAAACCATGGCTGAGGGAATACATTTCATCACTAGCCATAGTATCCCACATTCCTATGGAAATCTGAGAGAACCGACATCCACCTGCTGGTGTGAGTTGTGCCTGCTGCGTTCTTAAACAGCTCACTTGTCAGTCTGAACTTCTGCCCATCGCACAATATTCACTTTACTACATTACCTCACAGTGAGGCTGAAACAAAGCAGGCATAGAGGGTATGTGTGTTTGTGCCAGCATGTTTATCTCTGTGTATGTATGTGTAGCATGTTTATCTCTCTCTGTCTCTCTGTCTCTGTGTGTGTGTGTGTTTGCCAGCGTGTTTCTCTGTTTGCATATGTTTGTGTGTGTGGCAGGGGATGAGTGTGTATGTATCTGTCGGACTGAGTATGTACGGGCCAGAGAGAGAGAGAGACAGAGAGAGAGAGAGAGAGAGAGAGAGAGAGAGAGAGACAGAGACAGAGAGAGACAGAGAGAGACAGAGAGAGACAGAGACAGAGAGAGACAGAGAGAGACAGAGAGAGACAGAGACAGAGACAGAGAGAGACAGAGACAGAGAGAGAGAGACAGAGAGAGAGAGACAGAGAGAGAGAGAGAGAGAAAGAGAGAGAGAGAGAGAGAACACGTGTGCGTGTTTTGTGCTTTCAAAACTGACAGTTGGCATTTTCTTGCCGAAGTGTTAAATCCAGTGAGAGGACTGGAGCGAACATTTTGTGTTTCTCAGAGTTTGGCTAGGACCGTAGCTAGCTTTGATTGCCAAGCCACATTACTTACTGTGAGTCTGTGGAGGTGGTGCTGAAAGGTCATGACTTGTGCTCCAAGAAGAATACCACAGATGCTTTACCTTCTGAGGAGATGCTTGTGTAGAAAGACCATGGGGGTAAGAACCCTACTGCTTGAAGTATGGTCAGAGCTCAGCAGGTCACGTCAGTTAGGAGCCAGTGCCAGAGCTACTGAGGCAAAATCTGCATTTCACCAAGATGCTCAGGCACTACCTGTGAACACTAAGGTATGAGAGGTCCTGTGGGAGAATGTGAAAAAAAATCAGTTTCCTCTATACGTGAGCTACAGGGAGGAAGACTTGTGAGGCACTGGAATGTTAAGTCCAGATTTGTCCCTGAATGACGCTAGAGAAAAGAGGTTGCCCAGAATCAGTAAAGGTGATCTAGATTTCCCTGCCTGATGACATTTATCCTCAGTGACAATAGTTTCTACAAGAGAAGCAATATTTTCCTTTCCTAATCAAATGGCAGGCAAAGTGAAATAAAAATGGTTCCTGGGTTGATAGGTTTATTGTTATGCACACACCTTTCGAAACAGAATAAGCAAAACCAAGCAAAAAACATATATGAAAATACAGACAAAAGTAAATGCGAACTCTTTGGTGCAAAGTACCAGTAATGACCCAAACACTGTCCACAGAAGGACATTTCCAATTGATGAGAGACGAGGCCCTCAGAGTGACATTTGGATGGGTCTAGAAAGCTGGCTGCCAGCTTGTCCGAACGAAGGGAAGAAGATATTACTTAGATGGAGTTTCTGCATAAATGCTCCAAGAGTGGAGTCACAGTGAGCTGTCTCACATGACAAGCCAAAAGCACCCATGTAGTCCCTAAATTGTGTTATCTTCACTTACAGTTGGCAGCTGTGAGGGAATGAATCCTATACACCAACTCTTTCAGGATTGGCATACATTTGCCACTGTTGGCTGTCAATCAATCTGTGGTACTATCAGGCTAGTCACCTGGCTTAGGTACATCTTCTGATTTTAGAAAGCTCAAATTGGTGCTAACACTCATTCTGCATAGGAAGTGCAGAAGAGGGCAAACCATCAAACAAAGCCAGGAATTACTTAAAATGAATTTTCCAGCTTCTGTGTCATCCTTTAAGATGTCAATGAAATTTGCTTTATTTAGGACTGTTTCCAAACAAACAAATACTGTTTATTGCAATGTAGTACTATACAACTATACCATCATCTAGTTCTAAAACTTTTTTTTATCCAGAGTGGAAACCCACCTGCCTCTACAACTCCTGCCTATAGCCCGAGTATGTCTTCCTGCTGTTTATGAGCATAGAGTACCTCATTCTGTCACTAGAAGTTTCAGCACATTCATTTGCTGGTCTTTACTTTAAAATGTGGTCCTGGAATCTAACCTCACCAAATCCCTATGACCTTTGAGGTGTACTTTCTTGGTGCTATAGCTCCTTTTTCTTTGCAAAGTGTCCAGGCTCTGGGGCACTTCCCTTTGAAGTGCTGTGGTATATGAGGGATATACTTTTCATTGCTGATGCTCTCCCATCGTTGTATCTCTGGAATCTCCTGGTTGAGGATCAGAATCTAGGTCTTTCTAAGAGCAACTCATTTGTCTGACTTTAGGTTATCAGATGCCTCCAGTAGGAGGTACAGAATGAGTTAGACTAATTGCCACAGAAGATACTGTGAAATTTGAATATCCGCTATTGGCTTGTGGAAGGAACAATGCCACTAACTTTAAATTGTTTCTCCACTTCCCAAGAGCTGCAGTTTTTAACTACTAATAAAAGCTGCCACCAGAGACATACCGTGTGTGTGTGTGTGTGTGTGTGTGTGTGTGTGTGTGTGTTTGAGTGAGTGTGTGTGTGTGCGCGCACGCATTCAGACCCTAGCACACAGGCATACATAAATGCATTTGTATAATTGGTAACTCACAATTATACAACCATGGGTAAGCCGCCTTACTTCAGATACAAATCATTTGCCCCTTGCCCCTGAACTTTACTATCTGAAGAAAGTAATTTAATCATGATTCTGGGTTTGGGAACACAGCCCTTATAGCCAGTGAATGAAGAGGTGAGCTTACTTCATTTTTAAATCTCTTGTTAAACAAAGCATGAAATCTGTGCAGCAAAGAACACATATGGTCCCCAAAGCTGAAAATATACTTTTCAGAAATTGTGCTGACCCCTGGTACAAGATAAACATCCTAAATTCCAGGGTTCCAGATCTGAGATGCTCCACAGTGTAGTACAGGCATGGGGCCGTAAGAAATGGGGCTGAGTGCCTGGTGTGATAGGATATATTCAGTAAAAAATTTGTGAAAAATTACCATCAAAGTATGTGAATATGGCATACATAAAACACAAACGAACTTTATGTTTATAGATGGTCCATCCACAAGATATCTTATTCAATATGTCCTGGCTAGTTTTGTGTTAATGTGACGTAAGCTAGAGTCATTTTAGGAGAGGGAACCTCATTTGAGAAATGTCCCCACACAGGATTGCCCTGGCAATCCATTGGTGCATTTTTTTAAATTGATGGTTGCTATAGGAATGCTCAGACTAGTAAGTAGTACTGTGCCTGAGCAAGCTAAGGGAGCAAGCCAGTAAGCAGCGTTCTTCCTTCTCTTCTTTATCAGTTCCTGCCTCTAGGTTCCTGTCTTGTTTGAGTTCCTGTCCTTACTTTCCTCAGTACGACAGACTGTTATCTGGAAATTTAAGATGAAAAAATCCATTTCCTCCCCAAGTTGCTTATGATCATGGTGTTTTATCACAACAGTGAAAACCTAACTAATCCATGGTATATCTTATTATAAATATAATATTTTCGATAATTATATTCCACAATCTGAAGAAAATCCCAAACAACTCTACAATTTAGATGTGTGTCAGACACTCTTCAGAGTATTGTGCATATTTAATATCACAAATAAACTGGATGAGTGTCAATGGTGATCCTCCTGCTGTAGAGGAGATGTGGCCAGGAGATGACCTTGCCCAGTTCATACCATCAGTGATATTCTACACCCTTGGTGCCAGGCTATACTACAGATCATGAGTTCTAACACTGCTGTGCTGCTCTCAGAGCTACAAATTTTTCTCACCAGTGTAAAGATAGAAGTGGGACCAGTATGCTTTTAATGCAGTGCTTAAGTGAGTAACTTCAATGAGGTAGGTATTCTGTGGGAACTGTGTGCTGAGAGACAGCTACCAACTCAACACTGTTGATCTGTAGCCTAGTCAACAAGAGAGAACACATTTAGAGGCACTCCTATTCTCATGGGAAGCTCAGCAATGAGGATGGTGATTTTCACCTGTTTCCCACAGTGTTTCCTTCCTTCCTCTTCTTTTTTTTTTCTTTTTCTATTGAAGGAGTACCAGTTTAAATCTTTCAGAAATGCTGCTCTACAGACAGTAGAGCAATGTGATAGAGGCATCATTCAGTCGGCCATTATTCCAGCAGTACCAAAACAATGATGCAATCATGGCATTCATTTATCAGTTTATGCCATACACATCCTATTTATTGTCAGTGTGTCCTCTGGTCCCACTATTGGATGAGCGTGTTGGGGACTTTTTCTTAAAAGATTGAACCTTAGATCACAAACTCCAAGGCCAGAGGTTTTTTTTTTTATCACTTCTAATACCTCTCATATTGAAACTCATAATTTATAGGTGTACCTATAGATCTGAGTTGTTTGAACTAAACAGGTTGGTACTGGGTATCTGAACAGAGCCAGTCAGCCTGGCTGGTTTTCTGTCACATAGAAACTGGGCAGGTAACATGATCTGCAGATCAAAATAACATTTGCTTTGGCCTGAAATAATTTTCCAAACAGTGTCTGTTGGTACATTATCTGGAGGAATGTGACCGTGGGCACTGTAGCTGAGGATTCTATGAAGGATGCATCTTCATGCATGGATTGAATTCACCACCTGCTTGCTCATTCTTCATCGCCAGGATGCTGCAGAACCAACAGTTGAGACAAATATAGCCCTAACCAAGCCCGTAGTTTCTGACATACAAAGATTGAGGCTTTTGTTTTTCTCAAAAATTTAAAGTTCTTCAAATATTTTGGAGCACCCCATATGAATGTCAAATGAGTATTGTATGAAAAAATTAAAGTACTTCATTTTCTTTCAAATGCTTTTCAGGCTTTGTAGGAATATAGGTGCACCACAGACTTTGAAATATTAACGCATGCCATTTACCTGAAGTCAGATAAAAGCAAGCATAAGACCTTTACATATACTGATTATGCCTATGTTTTCTTTCTCTTGTTGTATATGTAACTATCTGTGGAGTGAGTGGGTTGAGATTCTATAGATTCAAAAGAACATGTTATAAGATATCTTTGAAATCAGTCTGGGCAATACAAAAATAAAAATAAAAATGCCCAAGTAATGCCAGTGGACAGATGGCATCTGAAGTGACACTTGCCTGAGTTATTACTGAGAAAAGCACTTTGCCCTCTCCTCTCTAGTGACTACTTAGAGGTCCTTTTTGACCTTACTATCCAGTGTTGTCAAGATAACCAGCTGCAATGACAGCCTGTTTTGACTGTCTGAGTGACTGCACTTATCATGACCAGGAATATCTAAATACAACCCGAGCCCAGCCATCTCTGACTGTCAAACACACCACCCATATGTGTCGCCTGCTTCCTATCCAGCCGCTCATCCTCCAAGTTCAGAGAGAGTGATTTAGGAATCTGTTCCCTCTTTAACTTTGTCTAGCTTTTCTCTGGAAAGGATGAACAGTGTTTGTGGTTTGGAGATTTTCAGGCTATGCCAAGGAAAGGCCCAGTTATTCTCTTCAGGTCCCCCATCTATCCTTTCAAATTTGGACACATGGTGAAAATTTCAATCATTTCCCGTGGGCCTATGTGATTATAGTTGGATTGTCTTTCTTCTATTGAGTTACAGGTACATGGTGAAAATTTCAATCATTTCCCGTGGGTCTCTCTCTGTGCTTATAGTTGATTGTCTTTCTTCTACTGAGTTACGGACAGACCTCTCCTACCTTCCTTGTCCTTGGTCTCAGAGGTACTTTACTGTTTGTTATCACAACTGAGGAATCTCACTATCCATCTTGGGCTTTTCAGTTGGCCTTGTCTTAGCTCCATCATCATAGCACAACTCCCTCATCTTATTCTCTTTTCTCTTATGCATCATTGGAGGTGACTTTTAGCTTTGCTTGCCTGGCTTGCTCTTGCTTTTAGCACTATCATCATCTATCTGTTTGCATGCAAGGGTCCTAACACCTTATGAGATATGCCAAGCTCCAGGAGAGAGTAGTTGACATGATTTTTTAAATTTTACATTATTCTTATTATTTAGACAATTTAGTCCTGTGGTATATAAACTTTGTAGTCAGCTCTTATTTACTCAACCTCTACCCTCTGCAGTTTCTTAATTTTTGGATTTCTGTCCTGTGCTGAGGGCTATGGTGACATGAGAATTTGGGCTGTTGGTCACTGGCCTTTGGACTCTCTTGCTGACTGGAGTCAGTAACCCAAGTCATATTCTGATTGTTACCACTGTCCTGGGACGTGTACTGCTATCTGGTTTCTGTGTGTGTTAATCTGGCAAGCATCCCCCCAAGAAACCCACTCTCTCCACAATAGCCACTCTCTTAATTTTGTGTGCAAACCTTCTTCTAGCAGATGCTGTTACTTGCACAGACTTCTTCCATGTCAACCCCTGCTTCCCACAGGATCCTAGAAACCAATGGCTCTGAGGTTTCCCTGTCTGTGTTGGATCTCCTTAACCAAGCCGCCTGTGACTGCTTGCACTGCCTTAGTAATAACTGAAACTCTCCATAAACTACTTCAGCAATGCAGTGGAGTCTAGCGTTGTGTGACTTCTGTGATGATTAGTGTCATAGAATCTAAAATTTGAGAGCTGAGCTTCTAGGCATGCCTGTGGGGGATTATCTTGACTACATTAATTAATGTGGGGGGCATCTTAATTGTGGGTAGAACCATTCCATAGGCGGAGGATTGTGGACTAAATAAATTAAAGAAAAAGAGGGACATTAGCAAGTTTTCATTACCCTCTGCTTCTTGAGTGGATGGATGCACCCAGCTGCCTCAGTGAGCTCCTTGAACATTGACTTCCCAGCCATGATAGACTGCAGCTTGAATTTTAAGTCAGAATAAATGCTTTCTCCCTTGTTACTTTTGTTGCAGCATACAGACATCATCAGCTCCCTTAACGCTATAAGCTCCACTATGTTCATGTGTTGATTTTACTCCCCAAGACAATGGCATTAAGGGATATGGCCTTAAGAAGGAGATGAGATTGGGAACATAAAGGGAGCCCAGAAAGACACATTTCATTTCCCCACAATGTACAGACACAGCTAGAGGGCACCACCTGTGAACCAGAACATTGACATTCACCAAACATCGCATTTACTGGTTCTGTGATCTTGGTCTTCCCAGCCTCCAGAAATATGAGAAATAAATGTATGTTCTCTATATGTCACCTAGTTCTGGTGTTTTATTTTGACCCAGACAGATTCAGACAGAAACAGCCTAGCTAGAACCTCCTGAATGGGGCAATGGGAGACTAACAGGTTGGGAGGAACTGCTCCTTTCAACCCATGATTTCAACGTGACTCATCGGGCAGATGTAGACTCTGTTCCAGGGCATCTGTGATGACACCTAAGACTACTTTTCTAACAAGTTCCCTGGAAATCTTGCTGCCTCTTTCCTGGAAGTAACACCTTGGCCATGTGTGTCTGTGTGTGTCCATTTGTCTGTGTGTGTCCCTGTGTATGTTTAGAACTTGCTTCTTCAGTTGGAGTTTACAGAAGAATCAACTGCAAAACTTGTTAGAAACAGCTTTCTGAGGGCAGAGACTCAGCTCCCATTTGTGACACCCTAAATTACATGCCCCATCCCCAAAAATTAAAAATGAAAAAGAAACAGATTTCTGTTCCCCATCCTATCTCACCCATCCCTACATACTGAATCAGGAGGTTAGACACGATCACTTACATTTTAATAGCTTCCAAGTAAACCTGATGCTGGTCCAGAAGGTGTGGGAGGGAAAGGATACGTTGTAGAATGGGGAGGAAGGTAAGGAAGGTGGGAAGGAGGGAGGGACAGAGAGAGAGGAGTGGGGTGGAGGGAGAAGCTCTCACAGTGTAGCCCAGGCTGACACCTGGGAGTGTAAAGTGTACCACCACTCCTGGCTACTGGGATACTTTAACTAGCAGGTCTATGGCTACTGTTGGGCATATTTCCTTGAGATGAGTCCCATTGTCTGTAGAGCAGGGACTGAGGAATAAAGTGACAATTCTCTCTTCAGATGAATAAGGGCATTTGGGGTGATGTTGACTCTAGCAAGAGCTGGACTAGAATCTGGGACAGGGAATGGGGAGGAGGAAACAAAACTAAACCACAACCCTGGCTTTCTGAGCTGGGCAGACCAATCTGACCTAGAACTTGCAGTGAACCCCTTGCCTGTGCCTTAATCTTTTAAAGGAAAAACATTGACATTTCTTCTCAGTTTAAATTCATGTGGTTTTAGTCTAGTTTTTTTTGTAATTATGTGTTTCTGCATTCTCTTAATGGAGAGGGGTTCTAGTGTTCTACAGTAAGGAGATTCATAAAGAGGAAAGCCCAGACATTTGCCAGGAGGTTGGGTGCTGTCTGTCTGCATGGAGACAATGATACATTAAGCTAAGTTAATTTAGAAAGTATTAGAAAGGATTAAAGAGTGAGAGAATAAAGGGGTTATCAGTGGTAGAATGTGTGTTTCGTATTCTCAAGGCCTTGGCTTCAATATTCAGCACAAATAAAAGAAGTAAAGCCAGATTTTAAAAGAAATGCGAAAGAGTTTGGTAAAGCTACAGCCTTCTGAGAATGTGGGGATACCATGCCGGTCTTTCATGTTCAGCTGCTGTTTCATGCCATGGCCAAGTTCTGTTGCACCCAGGCTGCTTGTGTCCACTCAGAACATCAGAACCAGAAGGTGCCCACTGTGGCAGGCCTAAGGCCCCACTGAGGCATGTCTGTTATCCAGGGGATCAGAGATACACGTGCAGAGGTGTCATGCAGATAAGTTACTCAAGCTTCCTTCAAGCAATTCAAATAGGCCTGTCTTAAGTCACCATTTAAAAACTGTTCATCTGGAAATAATCAAAGCAGTCAATAGGCCTGTAGCTCAGTCCTGGCAAAACTTTCAAGGAAACTCTAGGACTCTACTGACACCTGCTGGCATTTGGTCTATTTAATGTTTGAAAAGAACAACAAGCCTTAACATTTTTCCTATCGTCACCAGGACTCATTATACTGTGTGTTTGACCGGAGTAATGGCAGGGAGATAGGGGAGGCATGGAAGAACTTTCCCTCATTAGACATGGAGAGGTGGCACAAGCCATTGAGTGAAAATATCCCACATGAAGGCTTGCCCCAAGCCAGTTGCTCTGTAACTCTGGGCAAGGTTCTTGGCTTTGCTCTCATGTTTGCAAAAATGAATAGCCTCCCTCCCTCCCTGCCCAGTGCTGAGCAGAGCCTGAGGATGGTGGTGGCATTTACTACCACATGGGTCCTTTGGTGACCTTTCCATTCTAATAAACAAGAGTCTTCCCCAATGCTGATTTCAAAAAATAGATGAAGGCAACTTAAACCTCCTCAGCACCCCTCCCCCCAGTGTCAGGAGGTTATTTCTAGAAACAACCCAAATTAGCACGATCAAAAACAGCGGTGTCGTTTTCTCTACACTGGCCACTTTTGTGCCCTAGGAAACTGTGGACTTTGTTCTGTGTTTTGGAATATATCTCAGGCCTTCAGGTTGAGAAAGTGCCCTCAGTTAATGCCATCCAAATTATTTGTGCTTTTTCTGTCTGCTCCTGGGAAACTGAGTGGGCCTGTGGTTTGTTAGGCCAATAACAGGATATTTGATAATCTCCCGGGAACCGAGTCCATATTTAGCCTGACGGAGGACAAGAGGCCTGATGGTGAGAAAAGAAGCAATTCTCTAAAGCTCCTATTTCATTTCTTGCTTCTCTCGCAGTACCCAGGCCTTACCTGTTTGTTGAAGCTTTTGATGCTATTTGCAGTTCTCAGAAAAATGGCCTTTGCCAGCTGCAAAAGGAAAGATGCCTTTCAGTACCCCTTCGTCTTCCATCAGAAAGCTGTTAGCAATGACTGGAACATTCAGAGGCAGCAAAAGCCATTAGCTTCACCCCCAAGAGGATAGCACCTATAAAAAACAACAACAACAACAACAAAAAAAAAAAACAAAAAAACATGTGCTAGTGAGAAAGTAGAAGTTAGCACCCTCATGCACTGTTGGTAGAAATATAAAATAACATAGCCATCATGGAAAGTATTTGGCTTTTCCTTTAAACGTTGAACAAATTCTCATGTGATCTTGCAATTCTTCCTGTGGGCATTTATGCAGAATAATTCATATCATTATTTACAGTATCCCAAATCAAGAAGGAACTCAAGTATCCATCCAAAGAAGAATGGGTAGATGAACTATGACTTTCACATGTTAAATGAGAACATTATGCCAAGGGAAGTGAGCCAGTCAGAACATGGCAAATCCTGTGTGATTATTCTAGTATGAGATACCTAGCATAGTGTGTGTTTTTACGTAGACACAGAAAACAGAATGGTAGCTTGTGGGAGGCAAGAGGGAAAAGGCACGGATGGTGCTGATGGGTGCAGGACTTGCCGAGTTATCTAGTGCCCCTGAGAGGGAGCATTTATGTTCTGTATGTTTTACCAAAATTAAAACGAGAAGACATCAAATACCGGAACCCAAACCACACACTTATAACTCAGTCAGCAACTCAGGTCCTGCACAGATAGAATCTCCTGTCCTGGTGGTGTGAAGCCTGGTGCTCTTGCGCAGTACTGTGCAGGGGTGCAGCAGGAACTTCTGTGATGACAACAGTGTTTCTCCTGAGCACTCTCAGAACAGTGCCTAGCAGCCTTGTCATGGCTTTGGAGCACTTGAGTGCCGGTTGAGACATCCAGTTTTAGATATGTTCAATTTGAATTTAAGGAATCGTGTGATCATTAACAGTGGTTTTCACATTTATGTTACTACCCATTCTAAAATATCATCTTTCACTTGGCACTAGCTGAAAACCGAGGGAGGTAAGGAATGGACTTAATAGGAGTCTTAACTCTGTTTATTCCCACGTACCAATTTGCTACAAAGCGAGTCACCAAGGTGTCACTCTTTCATGGCATTCATTATCATCAGATATTGCATCCAAGAGCAGTGTTAGCCTTTTCTAGTAAAATGCTCTTTTACAGACCCAAAGTTCTTCCTTGACATACTCAATCTGCCTTCACTTTTCCTTGTAAACCCATGGAGTGATGGTATGAACTACAGGTGAGAGCCATGTCCTTATACAGAAATCATGTGAGCACATCCCTTCTTGTTCTGGGGTATCCTGGCAGCAGGCAAGGACTCTGATTTTTTTAAGGCTTTGCTGGAGAATGCTGACAGGTAAGCTGTGTAAGCAACCCAGATGGAACGAACTAGACACTGCAATGAAGGGCCTCATCACATTGTCCTCTAAAATGGAAGATGTCAATGCATCAGTGTGTACTGTACAGCATTGCTTAGGAAGAGCCGAGCAACTAAAATAAGAAGACTTATATTTAAATGGGCTGCAAGTAAAAAGCTTAGGAAGTCAACCAGTGGGTGGCATCTCTTTGAGGTAATCCAGTCTTTCGTGTCTGGTGGATGCCACATTTATCTTCGCGGGAAGAATGAAAGCTGTATATTAAAGAATAAAATACAGTCGTGTGGCAGGAAGGGGATAAAAGAAGAGTTTGTAGTTTCATTGCGCAGAGGAGGCAGGCTGTGTAATAATACACCGTACCTGACTGCAGAAGATGCTCACTGGGGTTTTTTTTTCTTCCCTTTTCAGCAATGGGTAGAAGGCCTGCGATCAATCATTCACAACTTCAGGGCCAACAACGTCAGTCCCATGACATGCCTCAAGAAACAGTGAGTTTTGTTTGCCACACCCTTGTTCTTAGGAATTATCTATAAAGTGCATCATAGTCAATCAGTCTTGCCTGCCTTTGTTTCTGTATCCCTGACTTTGGAAGTTGAACAGTGTACACACCTGTGTTTCTACCACTTAGCAAGTCACTTGTGATGGCCCCTCTTCATGAAACCTGCATTTAAGAAGAAGAAGAAGAAAAAAAGATTGGTAACCAAAAGCCACTGACTACTTAGTCCTTGAAGGGTTTCCAGCAATGGTTTTGTGTTTCCTAAACTCCACCTTCTGATAGATACCTGTGCGTGCCTGGCTTTTAGGCTGGGTGAAGGGTGTCTCTGATCTCCACAGCATAAGGCTGACAATTAAGGGTCTAGCCAGGAGAAGCATTTGAAAAAGCATCTGCTGCTGAGGTTAAGTAGGAAGTCCTGCCCCCAACAATACCACTTCCTGTTTAATATGTGGTCAGGGGCCTCAGGATTTTTTGAAATGTCTTTCTAAATTTCAGTCAATGATTTCAGTCAAGGCCTAAAGATCTTACTACAACTCACTGTTCCTTTATCCCAAGTGGTCTCCTACACTGATGGAGTTGTAACCCTGCTCAGGGTCAAACGAAAGTTTCTCAAATAGAAATCCCAGAAAATCAATGGTCCATAATTGTGTGTGACTGCCTGCTTTCATAGGGTCTGTGAGTGGCAGGTAGCTGTGAGGTACCAAGGCAAGCATGTGTAGAAGTCGTAGAGATAAGCTTCTGTCTCTGAAAGACCTGTATCTTCTCCAGAGGATGTGTCTCAGAGAAAGTCCCATGCCTGGGAGATTATACTTCTGTTTCTATGACAACTGCAACAGGGTAGCAGAGCCAGCCTCTACACCACCAAGGCTGGTGCATATCATATGAGGTCATGTAAAAACTGATTGAAATACAAATTCACTTAAGCCAGCTTACTGCCCATTCTGCTTTCCTCACTCCCTTTGTCCCTAAACCATCCCCCACACAAAACAGCAGTTTATCCTGAAGCTTAACATAGGAACTTACCCTAAGACATGATGATCTGTTAGACTGCTAGTGCCTAGAAATAATAGGAATAGGAGTCATTATCTGGGAAAAATCTTGATTCCAACATGCACTGGTATGTTCTCATTCCACACATGTCCTGAGAAGTTGGGGAGGACAGAGTTACCCACCATTCTGGGACCTTCTTTGAGGACTGAAGGTTAAGGAAGGCTCCTACTCCTTATCCATCCAACTTTGGGAGCAGGGTGTGGTTGCTCCCCATTGGCCCTCAAAGCAAGCTAGACAGTTGCATTTCTTGTCACCTGAATGTTTTAGTGAAGAACAAAACCAGCACAATCATGCACAAGCACCATGTTTTGCTCAGTATAAACATTCAAGCTTTAATGCCCCTGGTGGTGTCAGATTTTAAAATATAGGATTCTTGGTTTGATGGGGAAAATTCTTTTGTGTATATGTCTCTCTTTGGTTAATGAATAAAGCACTGTTGGCCAATAGGGTAGCAAGATAGGTGGGACTAGGAGTTGAGGATTCTGGAAAACAGAGGCACACTCAGTCACGATGTAGGACGTGGGAGATAAGAGAAGACCACATGGAAATACTCAGATTAGCAGTTATGGGTTAATAATTGAGTCAGAGCTAGCCAATAAGAAACCAAGCAAATGCCAACAGCTTTATAATTAATATAGTGTTCTGTGTGTTATTTGGGGGCTAAAGTTGCCATGTGACCCAGGTGTGAGTCCCACAATACATGGCAGCTGGCGGGAAGACTATACATTTCATTGGTTAAATTTGAATTTCAGGTGATAAATGTTTTACTGTAAATATGTTGTAAATGTTACCAAGACCCATTAAAATTTTGTGTAAGTTGAACTAAGTTCAAATTTTACTGATAACACTAAAATCTGAGGACCCCAAATTCATCTCATAATTATCTGAGTTTTAGAATAGATGTTTGGTGTGAAGAAGCTTTTCTTCATGGCTCTTAATGAGCTGGAGAGGGTGCTGGTGGGACACTCTAAAGCAGTGTTGCTCTTGTTTTCCAGCTGGATGAAACTGGCATTTCTGACCAATACGACTGGTAAAATTCCAGTTAGAAGGTAAGCGAGACATTCTGTGTAGCTTTCCTTACCTTTACCACCCCAAACCAAAGACCCAGCCTGCTATAATATAATTGCGTGTGCTCATTGCTTTAACATATTTCTGGAAGCTCAGTTTCTGTCATTTCATAGTTCAGGTTTTTTTAAATGTGTTTTTTACATTCTAAATACAGTTCCCCCTCCCTCCTCTCTCTCTCCTCCTGCTCCGCCCAGCCCCTCCCATCTGCTCCTCTGAGAGGGTAATGCCTCCCCTAGGAAGTCTACTAAGTCTGTCCCATTATCTCATTGAGGCAGGACCAAGGCACTCCCCAAACCACCCGCCACCTCCCCAACCCCATGTCTAGGCTGAGCCAGGTATATTCAGTTTTTTATTTTATTTTTATATTCCAATCTCAGTTCCCCTTCCCTCCTTTCATTCCACTCCCTCCATTCCCCCTCCTCCCATCTGCTCCTCTGAGAGGGTAATGCCTCCCCTAGGAAGTCTACTAAGTCTGTACCATCATCTCCTTGAGGCAAGACCAAGGCACCTCTCCACCCCCCACATCCCTGTGTCTAGGCTGGGCATAGCATCTGTCCATATAGAATGGGCTCCACTAAGTCACTTTGTACATTAGTGTTAGGTCTTGGACCCACAGACAGTAGTCCCAGTCACACCATTGTCACCTATATTAAGGGAGTCTAGTTCGGTCTTATGCAGTTTCCCTGTTTGTCAGACCTGAGTCAGTGATCTCTCACTAGCTCAGGTCAACTGATTCTGTGGTTTTCCCCCATCATGGTCTCGATTCCTTTGTTCATATTTTTGTTCCTCCCTCACTTCAATTGTACTCCAGGAGATTAGCCCATTGGTTAGCAGTATATTCAGTTTTTAACAATCACCAGTGGAAGTAAAGTACACCTCCCCCAGAAAGGAAGAATCAATATGGTAAAATATGTCTGAAAATATAGCACTGAATTATAATTTGTGAATCACTGGACTGTATGATTTATATTATATTCCTCCACTTATCTGAGCATCAAATAGCTTCTCCCTCCAGCTGAACCCCTAGTATGAAGGTGCACTGTGGCAAGTCTGTGTCTCTTCCCAGCACCTCCTCATCCAAGTTACTGCTCATCTGGTGCCAAGAGAAGGTGGGGCTTTCCCAAAATTCAGCTGCTGCAACAAAGTGCCATGGACTTGGGCATATACATAACCAAACTTCATTTCTCACAGTTTGTGAAGCTGGGAATACTTGCCCAGGGTGCCAACATGGGCCTTACAGATTGCAGACTAATTTCTTCCAGCTGTGCCCATATCTGAGGAAAGACGGCTAGAAAACTGTCTCAGATGTGCTTTAATAGTGTGCTAACTCCAAACCCAAGAACAATAAAACCACCTCCCAGAGGTCCCTAATACTAGCACAGTGGAGTTGAGTTAGATTTTCATATCAGATAGACTTCCTCCCTCACACACCCTAGTTAACAGTGACAGAGAACAAAAGGCAGATGGAACCCGAAAGGAAGAGGGTGTGAGCCAGAAACATCTTCCCCACATGTTCTCTAATAGTTCTGACATATTTCTTGCTGGGAGGAGTCCCCACACACCCATCTTTTCTGATTCTCACTTCCTTTCACAGTTTAGGGTTTGCTAATGGTCTGTGTGTAGCTGTCAAGGCTTGCCAGGGGAGCCACAGAAACTGTTGACTAAACTCTCTTGACTAAACTTGATGTTTATGTAAGCATTCATAGACATCAGAGAAACTGGGCTTAGCCCTAGAGCAGCAGCGTCTGTCCACATGAGGCCAGGAGATATGTGCCCTTAACCTGAAGCAAACCCAGACTCCCTGTATATCAACCCACTCTTCCCAGGATTTTTTGACTCAAATTCATGTTGACGTTGTTTCTGAAAATGACTTGTAAAGACACAGACTGAGAAAACAATGAAACCTAGAAGAGTACTGTCCTAGACTCATCTATCTTTAACACACAAGACAAGCAAGTCAGAAAGGTCAGAACATTTGAAAGGGTGGATGCAATTCAGGTGTGGCATTCTGGTCACTCCTGGCCATTCCCAGGGTTCTCCCCCCCCCTTTCTATCTACACACTCCATTCCACACCAAAGCTATTCTATACCCCTGTGCAAATGTCTCCATATCACCTTACATTATCACACAGAGCAGAGCCATCCTAGACCCCATCTTATTTCTTAATTCCATAGCTATGGTGATCATGAACTTAAGTACCCAGGTGACATGTCTTCAATACAGATTTATGAGAGACTTGAATACCTAGATACCATGAGGATGACCCTGTACAATATCTTTTTTATTCAACTTGTCAATGATTGGTTACCAGGTCACAGACCCCATACGTTTGTTGTGGTCTTTACCAGATCCATATATAGGATTCTTTGCTGCCTTGCTACTACTCAACTAAAGGGAGGTTTTCAATGATATTTCTCTAACAAGTCAGGTTTTTAGAAGCTTGTGAAAAATCCCTGTGAGCACCCCTGCCTGGTAGTCGTCACCAAAGACGCTTCAGAAGAATCCTTATTTTATTGAAAACTTTCCTTAACTTGAGCAACAGAAAGGCAATTATTTCACTGATTCCAAAGAGTCTTACCACTCTTGTTGTATAGACAATGCATATCCATACTTTGGAGAGTACATATGGTAGTGTGGGATGCACTGTCTATTATGCTTCATGATAAATGAGTTGAGTGGAAACAGGAAGATGATGATGCAAGCATCTCTCACCAGTGGTCCTGGTTTCATTTGTCTGCCTTCCACACATCATGTCATCATAGCACAGTTCTGATTCTGCGGATCCCTGTGCAGCATGCTCACAAGCAAAATCATTACCACCATTTTGCTGGAAATGGTCTAGCCATTTTGGCATTGACTATAGCTCTCTTTGACATTTTTTTTGTGCTTGTCATTATTAATAGGTACTTAACACAAGACATCTGTGACTTATGGGCAGTTAGTTAGAGTTGATGGAGAAATGATACCAAGCCAACAAAAGGCAGATAACTCTCCTGGTGGATGATCTGCCAAGGGTTAGGTAGAAATTGTTCTGAATGTTTTAATGGATGTGAAGAATAAACACTTTTGAAAATGTCACTTCATCACCATCGTTCTAGGGTTTTAAAATGGAAACTACTAATATAGTGCACATTGTTTTAAAATGGGATCTGGCATCACAGTCATTGTGTAGCTTGGGAAATGCCCCTACTCTTGAACATTAAATCAAAACACAATACACAGGAAATTGCAGGAATGATGGATGAAGAGGCCCTGCTCCTTGCCTCTCTCTTCTCTTTTCTTTTTATGTATGTGATCTTGCACCTTCTGCCTTTGTCTCAAACTCACCAGCTTGCTGGATGGAGCTCATCCTTCCACTTAGACCATGCTCTGAAAGTAACTTTTCTGTCTCACATTCCTTGTAACACAGAATGTGACCTATTGCTAGAGAGTTGTGTGATGGAGATCTACATTGTTGTGGATAGTAGCTAGAAGGGTTACTAAAGGAAAGGCTAGCCTCGGGTATAATAATACTAGCAACCTGGTCTGCACTATCCATCCATTTATGTCCTGAAGCTGCAGCACCATACAAAGGACAGTGCCCTGATCCTTTGCTAGAAGTCTTCTGTAACTTTCAGGAATCAGTGTTCAAAAGTCTTACAAACACTGAAGATCACATATGGGCAAAAAGTGGACTCCTTTCTAGGCTCATATTCTCCTTGTCATTTACAGGTACCCTGAAATTCAGAATTTAGCCAGAACTGTGGTAGGACTGAAAACAACTCCAGTGTGTTTGCTTTTGTAAATTCCTTTGAGGGAAGGGGTGACAGTTTATTTTGTTTGAATAAAATCTCACTGAGAAACTTGGGATGTATCTTAGTTGGTAGGGACTTTGCCTAATGTGTTCAAAGCCTTGGTTCCCTAAATCCAGGTTTGACTGCATATACCTATAGTCCCAGAACTGCAAGGCTGTAGGGAATTCATGGCCATCCTAGGCAGAGCCCCTCTCTCAAAAAACAAAAAACAAAAAACCCTCATTGAGCACCTGGTAGCTTGAAGCACTAAGTAAGTGGACCTCTTTGGCCAGAGAACTATGTAGAGGTTATAATAATGTCACAGTCTCTTTATCATCACGCTATAAGTATGGATGTTGCCAAGAAGTGCTCCCATGATGTCTAAGATGTCTCAAACTATGTGCATCTTTCTGGAAATGAGAGCATTCAGATTTGCTCTTTAGCTTCCATATCACAGTAGATGAATTTTCAGACTCAATAATGATTTGGAAAGATATCTGCAGCAAAGGCAATAAACATTACTCTAGGGAAATAGTCTGATTGATGCTCTTGTGCCTATTTTCCATTCTGGGTTGCTTCTCTTCTCTTTTCTTCTTACATACAGTGAGAAAATGTGTCTGTAGGCTGCCCAGCCCAAGCCTACCCATGTCTGAGAAGTCAGCACTGCTCTCTCTTATCTCCTTGTTCCTTGACCTTCTTGTTCTAAGTCCTCGCCAAAAAACTGTTTTCCCTACTTGCCTCACACCCCTCCCCCTAGTGCCTTGGTTCTACTTTACAGGATTGGCTTGAACTCCATACCTGTTGCCTTGTGAGCACGGTGGTCAGTTTTCACCATGTTATAACCAGTCCTGTCTAACCCAGCAGCTTTGAGTCAGCTGGGAGATACTGAGATTACTATGCACAGGCACCTAACCTTGCTGTGGCCACTTGGTTATTATTTCAACGCATACTTAAAGAAAGACACACTGAGTAGTCATTTTCCCTTAAATTGAAAAAGTTAAATGGTATCTACCCCGAGTCCATGTCCAAAGACTGAATGAACTCTCGAGACTTGAGAAAAATATAGACATATCATACTCTGATAGAAACCCATTATCTGGTTTACTTGCTGTCACAACACATCTGGACACCACTGTCAGCCTCCCTATGCTTGAATACAGTTTTCTCAAGAACACTTAAAAATACTTCTTGGAGTCTTCGTGGACCTAGTATAGCACAATAATGGTTTAAGTGGACACATCATAATGTGTTTATGGAACGCTGCTTCCTCTGAGTCTAATTTGGTAAGCTGTCCTCTACAGTTGACGTGGTGCTTTCTTTTACCACCTCCAGGAGGAACTGGCTGTCAGTGCTCACATTCATTGAACATAAACAGTGCTGTATAAGTGAGGTTGGGTGTGAGATGCTAATGCTCCACTGAAAAGCCACATTTCACATGTGAAAGTCACCTTCACCTTGAAGTCAAGGCTGCCCTTCTGAATTCAGCCTTTCACTGACTAGAGTAACTCATGACCTGGGCTTCTAATGAAGGTGTGAATAAGTCCCCTGGATAGGCAGAGACAAGGCTGAGAGCCATGTGTACTGACTGTGTCTGGATACCAAATACCTCCTAACCTCTCCCACACAGATAGTTTGAATCCTAAGTATCTCCTACACATTTACAATGTGTGTGGGGTAGTCTCTCCTCCCTTTATATAAGGAAGATTGGCCATTAAGGTGTTAAAATTTGACTAGCATTGATGTTCCCTGTACTAGCCAGTTAAAAGGCTATTCAGAAATAGCATGTCTTGTGAAGCACCAGGATTATGATGAAGTCATTAATTGGGTCCTCCCCGACCACTTCCATGGTAAAATCCCAGACCTAATGATGACTAGAATGGCAGGGTGTCTCAAGAGTGCTTAGAAGAACCAAAATATGTCTAGTCCTGAGTCTCCACTATAGTAAACATGCAAGCCAGGAAAACAGAGTCACACAAGGCTTTCCCTAAGTGCATATCTCATTGCGTGCACTTTAGAGTCACTATGCCATCAGACACTTTCCTGGTTTTTCCTAAGAACAGTTTCCTAGCGTCCTAGTGTATCACTGCTTTGTCCAACACTCACCTGCTCACAAGCATGTGAAGGGGCTATGTGTGTTAGAATTGGCCCTGGTAACCAGAGGGAAGAGTTAGTGTGGGTATGTAAAATACTATCAAATAAAAAGGTAGTTTTATTCTCTTCCTTCCCCTCAACCCACCGTCTGTAAGATATTTGGATGGCTGTATCAGAGAAAACAGAATGAGCAGTAACTCAGTTTTTTTTTTCTCTCTCTCCTGTTCTAGTATTACTAGAACCTTTGCATCGGGGAAAACAGAGAAGGTGATCTTTCAAGCCCTCAAGGAATTAGGTCTGCCCAGTGGAAAGGTATTCACTGACTTAACCATATTCCTAAAGCCGTTGTCACTGTCGTTTGATTATCCATTCATATGTGATAAGCTAGGTTACTGTGTTAAACTGGCATCAGTTGGAGTCAGTGACATAGCGAACAGTTCATTTTCTTTCTTCCCTTTCACTGACCATGTTAACGCTTTACAAAGTGTTTTAAAGTCCAACTATTTCACTTCACAATGATTTTTGTCAACTTTATTAAGCTGCGATGCAAAGAGGGCAACTGTTCTTTATACAGTTTATGGAGCTTGTTTTAGAACACCCAGCCATACTGCCTGAACCTAGCGTAGCAACCGCATGAATTGTTACCTAATAAACTCCGTTCCTCCAGACGGCCTTGCAGAATTTCATGGAGGATTTCTTTCTATCCCATCCATTTACATTCATGACCCTTTGTACTCAAGTCATTGAAATTCATTTTTGTACTGCAAGAGAGACTTATGCCTCTGACTGGGTTTAAAAGTCTCGTTTGCACGTTACAATTCAGTGTGACAGGTAAATTTATTGGTTGTTCCCGTCCCTTTCTGTGATCCTCAGAAAATGCACAGAATAAGTGTAATTCAATACTGCGTTTGATTATCCCATATCCTCTAAGGGAGCATTTACATCCCACCCTCCCCCAAGGAGAAGTAGAAAAATTTCTGTGTATTTGATCAATGAGGGATTTCCCAGAGAAAGCTGTGCTAGAAACAGGTGTCACCAAGTGTCTCACGTGTCATCCATGCCATCATGATAACTGGGGAAGCCTCTTTTCACTTGCTGTGGTTACTCCGGGTGTACAGGGCTTCACGTCAGGACCTGGTAGATAGCCACTCTCCAGGAGAGAGATGCTCCTTTGATACCTGACCCTTTTTATTCTCCACAGAATGATGAGATTGAGCCTGCTGCGTTCACTTATGAAAAGTTCTACGAACTGACACAAAAGATTTGTCCTCGGACAGATATAGAAGACCTTTTTAGAAAAATGTAAGTTTTCCTTACGAGGAAGTGTTATATAGTACTATCTTTGCCCCTGTAGATTTTGAAACCCTTATTGCTATAATCTTTAAATATTTGTTGCTACCTCCAGTATGTCTAGTGAGGATTAGATTTTTTTCACCCATTAATTTATTAGCATAGAAGCCCACTCTGAGATCTTCTTTTATTTTTTTAAAAACTTTGACATAGATTAATTACAGCACTTGGAACGTGCCCCCCACCCCCCGGCATTGGCTTTACTAACGACTACAATTTAACCTGCTCCTTTAGGTATTAACCCATTATGTGAACTAACTAGATTCAATTTGGAATGTTAATATGTTGTTGGGAAGTCCATTCATTCCAGTTATTTCAAATGGATGACTTACATGTTGTTTCTGAGGGAACGTCTTCTGATAATGCTAAAGAATCGCATCTGGCAGGCAATGTCTGTGACCTAGTGGGAATGTTATCTTTCCTTTGATAATGTTGTTGGGCTCCCCCTGCCCCCACTACACTCCCTGGCCACTCTGAGAAATCACCTACTTTAGCGTTAGAAAATAAGTTTAGTATTATGAACAAATGTCAACATGTAAATCGTGCCTACTGTAGCATCATATACAAAAACTTACTTTTTCTAATACATTTCTTTTCAGCAATGGAGACAAAACTGATTATTTAACGGTAGACCAATTAGTGAGCTTTCTAAACGAAGTAAGCTTTTTCATACATTAACTCCATAAGTCTGTGTGCAGTGGCTTGCCTCCCCAGTGTCCTCACTGCATGCTTGCGTCACGCACCCTTCCTCGCTTGGCTTCTGCCCTGCTGATCTTTCCATGATGGCTCGACCAGGTGCAAAAGTCAGCTGCTGTCTCTGTGTCCTCGCTCTTCCTCCACGCTGGCTTTGCACGCCACTTCCTGTTGGATTCACGCTATGATGTCTAGCTCTGGTTCCGTGTGTATGTGTGAAATTTGTAATGTTTTTATTTAATTAAATGTGTCTGTGTTTCTTGCAAGATGATTTTTTAAGGTACTTTGATTCTGTTGATCTCATAAGCAGAAAAAGAATGGATTGAGTTTATGACACTATATTGGATTCTCCATTGCTAACTTTTCCTCAGACCTTTGCATGGACTCGAAATCTGTATTTTTTTTGTCTTTTAATGGTTTTGCATGGAAAACATATGTAGGTTCAAATATTTGACACTTGAGCTTCTAGGTAAAATATAGTGTAAGGCCAACTAGATTGCAGGTTAAATTTTCACTCTTTTCAAAACAAGCTCAGAGCTGAGATTAGAACATGATTCATTTAGCGACTAAAACCGGCAACAAAATTTGCTTAAGTACAAGAAAAATATTTTAGAACAAGTAAAGGTCACAAGTTTTTCTATTTTAACTAAAATGAACTTTTTTGTTTTCATGTACAAAAAGTGCTTTTTTTCTCTTTTTTTTTTAGCAAAACCCACAGAGTTCTTTTTAAATTGAAATGAATGGTTCACCTTTTCCCTTCAACATACAGTTAGAAAAGTTTGAGTAAGGAATGGACGATATACTCTTGCTTGGAGAGAATTTAAGTTCACAGTAATACCACATAACAAGGACATGCTTGAGGTGGCAGGACTGAGCTGAAGGAGTCGTGTGTGGTGGTAGAACACATGCTTTGCATACATGAGACCGTTGCTCAATTCCCAGCAGAGAGGAGGGGCCATAAGCATCATGTTGGAAACCAGATAGTGCCTCAGAAAAGAGAATGGCCAGCCCCTGGTTTGCCACTTTGCACAAACAAATCACACCTTTGCCAAAGGTCTTCTCTTCACTACGTGCAGACTCAGTGACTACCAGGGCCACATGTCAGAAACTGTTGACACAAACATACATGCCCTGTGACAAGAAAGAGAGGGACTTCATAAATCCACATAAATGCCCCCACCAACGAGTAATCTGTTCAGGGAAATACAGTATTTATTTTATCTGAAATTATGTTGTCTTTCCAGCCCACTCCACTGTAGTCATCCGAACACTGTAATCTTTACCTAGATATTATTTATCCACATTCTGGTGCCACAGTCCCCCCAAGTTCATTGGCCTCACTTGATTTCCTTAGTCCCTCTGCCTCCTCCCTTTTGTCTTTGTTTTGTGTTGTTTTCCTTAGCTTTGCCATGCACTTTGGTTCATTGATTATCTTAAACCCGGTGAGATGGGAAGGAACCTGGCTTTCTGGGTGGAAAATGTTTTAAGAGAGAGGAGAAAACCTTACCACATGGTCAGTTCATCATTTCTTCCTGGGCCAGTCATCCTTAAGCATGTGACTCCTACTGCATCATTCTTCTGTAGTTCTAAACCAGTTCTAAAGTCCCAAGGATAGGTGCTACCCTCACAGCCTCTTACAGGATTCATTTCCTCTCATACATGGTTTTTCTTTGTCTACCTAATAATCAGTTTCATAATTCTAAAGGATTTTAAAATGTTTATTCATAAAACGTGTAGCCTATTCCTTTTTAAATTGAAGCATTTAAAGAAAACAGTGCTCTCATGCTTTTCTGGCTCTGTCATCCATTCTTTCTGGTGAGACAAGCTCGTCTCCATCACTGCTGCTGTGGATGGTCATAGGCTTTGTTCTTTATATTTCCTTCTCCTTGGCTCCTCCTTAAGCACGGAGGTGCCTTGGATGTTTAGATGAGTCTGATGGAATCAGTATGTTTGTAGATTTCTGCAGGTTGTAGAGATATTACCAGAAAAGTGTATGCCCTGGGGTTTCAATCAAAGTGTCACCCCAACTAGCACTTTCTTCTTCCTCCACTCTTCTTCCATCCTCCCCCCCCCCCAACTTGCACATTCTGTGTGAAGTTCTACTCTTATCCCATTAATTTCTCTAGAATCAAAACATCTTTAGGCAGGGCAGCTTCAAATCTTGTAATGCAAGGAGACAGAGCTCATCCAGAAGGCAACAGGCTTTGGAACATAAAGTCTGTGACCTTAAAAAAAAAATCAGACCTCAACATGTTATCGGGACCTCAGCCTTGCAACTTCAACAGGCAGTTTCATGGCTACATGGGAACCAGCAGCATGCAGCAAGGCAAGAGATAATGAGGAACACTGGAAGGACAAGACCCTGGTCACCATGTATGCAGATGTCAGGGTACAGTGTTCTATCTTGACATCAGAAACAGTCAGCTTAGGAAACCCGTTCAACTAAGGGCATTGAGCATGTTAAGCAGAGCCCCAGTTATAAACTACCAATCGATAGGTACATATACAACAAGGCTACCTGGCTATGACTGACTGGAGGCAGAGGACTCCCTTTCCTATTAGCCAGCGGCATGCTGGCTCCCACCATCTGTCTTCCACGCTCTAAATCTTGCTCCTCCTTTCTGCTCAGTAATCTCTGCCTTCAAGAGGTAGAACAGAGAGAAAGACCCAGTCCTTTACTTGGTTACTGTGTAGGGTATGTGCCCCTCTTGCCTCAGTGGTAGCTTTGGATTCATTTCTCCTCTGCTTTCCAGGGCCTCTTGGTCACAGATGGCCATAGTCTGGTTCCCCGGACAGGCAGTATTAGTATCCCCTAGCAGCTTATTAACACTGAGAAGTCAGTATCTGTACCTAAGAAGATGCCCAGGCAACATGTGTGCCATGGAAGTTTGTGCAGCACTGGCTAGGCTAATAACATTCTTTCTTGGGGTGCTTAGTGAAGTTGGGGAGAATCTGAGCATTATATATATATATATATATATATATATATATATATATATATATATATATATATATTCTGGTATTCTCCATAAAGAATTTAGTCAGACAGGTTCACTACTCACAGCTAAACTTTTGGTGTCACCCTGTCTCTGGGTTCTATCCAATGGATAGAAGGAAACTTCCTTGGCCAGAATCTTGAAGAATAGCAGGCTCCAACCAAGGAGAGCTAGGGAGACCCATGCTGGGAACTCTCAGTGTGGGGCTCTGCTGTAAGCTCAGCCGTACGTAGCAGGACTAATGCAGCCTCTAGGATCAGGTGGGTTGCTAATAAGATACATTGATCTCAGTGCCACCTCCACATCTCTTTTGCTTCCTGTAAGCATAATAACAGCTAAGGGCTTGGACACTGGAGAACTGCATGGAGAGCAGGAAAAACCGAAATAAGAAAGAGCAAATAGGTCTTATGCGGTGGAAGTAAAAACAAACAAGCAAAATGATGACTATTGTATCCCTAGTTATCTACTTCCTCACACAAACGTCACCACATCCCATGATCACATTAGAGTTGAAGCTGACTTTTACGTTTCTATAACTGGAAATATGTAAGAAAGTACATAAAGGATAAGAGAGGAAGAGGAGAGAGCATTCCATTCTCTGCGTGAGCCTATCCTTGCTGGTTGTTTATTTTGCTTTTTATGGCATTTTTAAATATTCTAACAGCACCCCGCTCTTCCAGTGCACTCGTAGTAAAGACAGTTGAGATCTTTTCTCAGTAAAGCCGAGGACAGAGTTGGGGAGACTTTCCATAGTAGATCTCATTTGCTTGGCACAGGTTTCCATAACCTACTCTTAAGAGCTATTTAAACCTCATTTTAGAAAGCCCTGGATGCCAGGAAGCAAAATCCTGGGCATGTTGTTTATCTGAATGGAAGTTGATGATGTCTCAGAACTGTGAAGAAATGCTGGGCTGTTTCTGACTTGAACTCTTCTGCCCCCTTTTACTCTGAGGTTACCTGGATCTGATTGTATGCAGCATTGGTCCTTACTATGGTGTGATAATGCAAACCCTTACCATTTGTTTCTCTGACTCTAGATTATTCAGAGGGACCAGGCTCAGTTACCTTTTAAAGTATGAAAACTGGGGGAAAGAAAAGATTATGTTATTTATCTGGCAGAGCAGGAACAAAGACAAAGTGGCATTTTATTTTGTCTGTACTTAAAGCTCTTTTGCTAAGACTGTAACCCATAGGTAGCAAATACAGATATGTGCGGTTTTCCTGGCTCTTCCTTCTGCTAGATGGATGGTCTTATGAATGTGATGCTCTCTGATTACATTTTAATGGAATTTAATTAGGAGCACAGGTCAAATGATTAGTCCTACCTTGCAGGACCCACTTAGTTGGGATTTTCTTTTTTTTTGTAGTGAATTAAAGTGAATGTGGTTACAGATTAAAGCAATGCTTTTTGCTACTTTCTTTTCTCCCTCCCTCCCTCCCCCTTCCCTCCCCCCCTCTTTCTCTTTGTTGTTTTTAGAGGGCTGGCCTCCAGCTCACTATGTAGCATAAGATGCCCTTGACATTCTGTCCTCCTGACTCTACTTTCCAGATGCTGCAATTACACAAACAAGTTCCACCACACTGAATCTGTGCAGTACTGGAGATTAAACCCACAGGGCAAAAGCATTCTAACAATTGAGGCTTACCTCCAACTCTAGAGCAGTAATGCTTAAATTGAACAAGTCAGAGCCACCTGGAAATCTCACTAGACCTCCTTGTACCCCAAATCATTCTGGTTCCACACAGGGAATCAGTTTCAATAGATCTGGGGAGAGACGCCCTGAGTCCACATTCTTTAAAATCCTCCAGGAGATGGCAACACTGCTGCTGCTATCCACACAGCATTTTAAGTATCACCACATTAGTATGTATGTGTATAAAATCACCCAGAGATGTCTGATTTCCTTCTCTTTTTCCTATTGTCATCTATCCACCCCATAGCTGTATCCCATTTTTCTTCCACTTCTTAAGTCATATATATTTGTCTCATCATTTCTCTAAGTTACAATTGCTCAACAGGGATCTTATGTTTAAGGCAAAGGCAAATTTTACTAGGGAAGAAACTGGGGATAACTGAGTGTTTTATGTTGGGGTATGAAAAGAACCCTTTCCATTCCTTACCCGTCTTCTTTAGTGCTATTGTCTATGGGGAGAAAGACGTGTAGTGTAGAGAGTGGTTGGGCTTTTGTTTCTTTGAATGCTTTTAAATTATTCTTCTCACCCCAGGGGAGACCCTCATCCCCTTGAATACTGGGGTCTGCTGCATGGTGCATCAGATTCTTATAGGGTGTAGGGTGTTTTCACTTGCCTGGCATCCCACCGTCCACATCAGTTTCCCTTTCTCTACAAATCCCATCACTAGTCTCTACAATACCAAAGCCTGTTACTACCATAACAGTTTCTAGTCTAGCATATACATAGGCATAATCAATAATTCCTTAATATTACAATAGAAGGATGCTCCATCAGGATAGCCTGTCAAAAACATAGTGATCTCTTCACTTTAACACTTTTAACTAAATAGGACAAGGCAGATTCTAGAGGCATCTATGCTTTAGCAGTTAAAACCAAGTGTTCCATTGGCCAATGGTATTGTTTCTGTACATAGCCCCCTTTTCAGAAGAACACCCCAAAGCAAACAGGGCAAAGAGGTCCATATGAACTTATAGCAGTTGCTTCTTAAGCATCTTTCTAATAATATTGCAAAATCTGTTCCTACATCTGTGCAAAGTTGTTGCCAAAGTACTATTTGTTAATCAATCCTTGCTCATATTTGCTTATTGGTCATCATTCTATGAACGTTTGCTTTTTCTGCATTTGAGAAAGGATACAGTGCAAGCTTATCATCTACAGTGAACTGTAAGAAAGTTTAGTGAACCCACTGCCTCCAGAAACATGCCATGACATGTATGTACCCATATTCACACACACATGCAACACAAGCCTGTGCGCACGCAGGCGCGCACACACACACACACACATGCGCACACACGCACACACACACTTATGCACATAAGCATGCATATACACACAGGTAGGGAATGGATAAATGGACTTCTCACCATTCCAGGAAGTCAGGGCAACACCACTGCAAGAGTGGTGCTCCTTCAGTGCAAGAAGCATCTTGGGTGCTGATTGAGAAAGGTGGAGATGAGCAGCTCCCATAGAGCCTTCTTCCATTCTGTCAACTTGGGGACTTCTAGAGCAAAGTGAGTGCAGTGGTGGAGTGAAGGTGCTCTGAGCTGTTGCACTTTAAATTTGTTTTTGTGTAATATACACATAGAAGTATTCTGTGCTGATGAATTTTCATCATTACTATTATATCATTTTGGAAAGCTATGAACCCGAGAAAACAAAGCTCACAGAGTGATCAAGAACATCTTATTATTAAAGAAAGATTAAAGAAGGTTTTGTTGTTGTTATTGTTACTGTTTGGGGGTTTTAGACCACTTGTACATGATCTGGTTGCTTATTTTAATCAATTTTTTCTCTTTACATTTTTGTTTTTGGTCTTTCAAGACAGGGTTTTTCTGTGTAGTTTTGGCTGTCCTGGAACTCACTCTGTAGACCACCAGACTGGCTTCAAACTCACAGAGATCCGCCTGCCTCTGCCTCCCGCGTGCTGGGATTAAAGGCGTGTGCCGCCACTGCCTGTCTCTTTTCACTTTATAAAACTAGCCTTAATAGTAAATTTTTAAATACTGTAAAGATACTCTGATCTCATTTTTCGCACATATTTGTGGCAAGTCACTCACCTAAGGTATAGGAAGTAGAGGACAGTACACTTAACATTCTCACTCTGTCATGTAGTCTTCACATTTTAAATGGGAGAGGACCACACATCTCCTCTTTCTTCACCATCAGGCTCCAACAGAGTAACTTCAGATATGAACTTTCTGAAATATAGTTCAGGGAAAGAGCTAGGAAGGCAGCAAAGTCTGATTTTGTAATTATAAATATGATAGTCTAGATGTACCTTGTTTTACAAATTATATGATTAGAAACCTGTTTCAAGGGTGAGGAGCTTGGTTCTAAATGGAGTTATTTTCTCATCATAGCATCAACGAGATCCTCGGCTGAATGAGATTTTATTCCCATTTTATGATGCTAAAAGAGCAATGAGAATCATTGAGATGTATGAACCTGATGAAGATTTGAAGAAAAAAGGTAATATAAATGAAAAAAAATGAATTAAATTTTAGTTTTGCCAATACAAGAAGATGTACATTCAAAGCCCTTGAATTTTAATTAAAATATCTTAAATGCTTTGAGGCACCATAGATTCAAAGATTAGTAATTAATTTATTCTCTTCCTGCTCTTCAATTAATTTAATTTGTATATTCCTTCAAGTGAATCCACACTGTCTGAAGTATAACACTACACAATGTACTGCGTTGTAGAGCACATTGTTGTGATAACCCGCTGTTTGCTTGTGTGCTAAGTTTTTTTTTTTATATAGTGCTGAAAGGACAGTCTCTATGTGCAGCCTTTGAAAAGAGTGCCTGCCACATGATAACCCACACCTTCCTTTGTTCCCTATGTTTTGCTAAGCAAAACAACTTAGGATTTAATATGATGTGCTAACTCACTCCTTGTTTGTCCCCTGGGTTGGAAGATTAAAATCACTAATAGTGCGCTAGTGAGGAATCATTTTAGCAAGTTGTCTGTATTCCTGGATCTTTGTCCCCTTCATTTTGTTTTGACAACAATATGTTGTTCGAGTATTAGTCAAAGAAAAAGCGTGGTGAAGACTGAAGGGCATCCCTGCGGCAGGGCCTGTGAGTCTGGCTCTTGGCAAGGCAGTGGGGAGGCAAGCACCACTCACTACATTTACTTCCTGCAGCTTTTTCTTGTCGCGGTGACCGGGATACCTGACAAAGCAACTCAGGTGGGGAAAGGATTTATTTTGGTTGACATTTGCAGGACGTTTTAGCCCGTTGTGGTAGGAAGCATGGTGTCAGGGGGCACCTGGCCACCTCCTAGCAGTACTAACAAGAAGGATCCCAGATCCCAGACATCCGCACAACGGCCTGTCTATACCAGTTAGTTCTATAACCTCCAAAACAGTGCCAACCACTAGGGACCAGATGTCCTACCACATCAACCTGTGAGAGACATTTTACATTCAAACTCTGAGAATTCAAGACTGAATAAGAGGTGCCTCCTGCCCTCTCCCATACCCATCCTGAAGGCAGTTGTAGTTTGTTCAAAGGAAAGACAAGTGAAACTTCCTCTGTGAAGTGATAATGTAATGATTTATGTGTGTCTTTGTTATTTCTCAAGTCTAATTATAACTGACACCACCCAAAAAACATAGCTTCTCGCTTTCACAAATGACAGAAACTTAAAGCCTGTCTGAACTTATTGAGTGTAAGAATACAGCTCCAAAGGCATTTCTCCTGGGATTTTGAATACACACAACTACCTGGAGGTAGGGACCGTAACTCATAAAGTAGAAAATGTGCCTCCCAGGTAGCTCAGCATTTCCACTTGCAGGCATGTACCCTAGAGAGTGTCTCCTGTAGTCTCCAGATACTGGCTGTCAGAGTGGTGAAGTGTCTCATGCTAGGCCTCTGTACCCACTATGCTTTCTGCTTAGAGTGGGCCAGGTATCCAAGCAGGCCAGCAGTTTTCAATGTCTTCTGTATACATGTGACGCCCAGAGTAAATCCTCCAGTCCTAATCTCTATCATAAACCAGAAGCCTGCAGTAGACCTGCTCATCTGCATATTGAACAGGCATGTTTGCAAGATGCTTTGATTTTCCTGTCTCCATGCCTCTTCCTCTCACAACCTAAAAAAAACGATTGTACTACTCAGCTTTTCAAGTCAGAATCTTTGGAATCACCCCGTGGTTTTGATTTTTTTCACAATACTTTTCTGCATTTGCTCATCCTTCTGCAGGAAAGCCCCTCTCCTGTGTGTTTGTGTGGCCTGTCCCCATGTGTCTGTATGGCTTGTCCCCATGCATGTATGAAGTCTTAAAAAGATTTCGCTGGCCATGTACGTAAATCAGTATCCCACTATTCTTTTTTAACTTTCATCTTTCCAGCTTTGTCCTTCCAATATGGTGTTATAGTTATTTGTTCATATATTTATTTCTTTTACCCATCATATGTGAGTTTTGTAAAAATGGGATGTAGCTCTTTTTTCTGCACCTATCCCAGGGTATCAAAAATACTTGCTGTTAGAATGAATGTATTTGCCAAGGACAGAGAAACTTTTATTGTAATGCTTTAGTTGTAATTAGAAATGGAATACATATCTAGAAGCAAACTGTTTCTGGATTAAAGGTGTGCACACCTTTAATCCCAGCACTCGCAGAGGCAGAGGCAGAGGCAGAGGCAGAGGCAGAGGCAGGCAAATCTCTAAGTTCAAGGCCAGCCTGGTGTACAGAACAAGTTCCAGGACAGCCAGGGCTACAAAGAGAAACCCTGTCTTGAAAAACCAATACAAGTTCATTTCTGTGTAGACTACCATATATTCAGTGAATGATGAACTGTGTATATATGTGTACATGTATGCATATAAGTTCATGAGTGATTCAGATGCACATAGTGGTATAACCATTCTGTAAATTTGGAAACACTGGAAATGATCTATTGATTAAGCACACATGTAGTTAACCTGAAAAACGAATTGGGGAGTTTTACAAGAACTAAGGTAGTTCTTGTTATTTGGCGGCAGGAAAATGGAGATGTACAGCCCATAGGCCCAGTGATACCATCTCTAAAAGGTCCAGCCTATAGAGCAAACTGTGAGACCTAAGCAAGCTGTGCATGAGGCCCGGAGCTGTTTCTCATATGGTCAGTGGAGCTTTTCAGTGGATATAAAACTGTTTTCATAACTTGCGGATGGTTGCATGAAAAAGCCAAGGGCTGAGGCTGCTGCTCTTTGTGAAACACTGCTTATTGACCCGGCAGTTGCCACGTAGGCCCTGCCCTATTCCAGAAAAGTGGCTGAAATGAGCAGTGGCCTGTGTTTCCATGTTTCTCACCAGCTCCACACTCTGCCTTTTAGATCATTGTGAAAATTAATTTGTTAAAGTTTGGAGAGGTAACCATTTCCAGGAAGGGCCCTCCTCCAACTGAATGAGACTAACAGTGACAGAATTAATTCCACACATCTTACGTGTGTTGTCAGTTGCCAGTCATGATTCTTTTGGGCCAACATGTTTCCCACTTGGCCAGAGAAACCAGTAGATGGGCAGCAGAAGGCAAGGGTGGTTGTAGCAGAGCCAGAGGTCCCTCATCTCTATGGGTCATAGCAGAATGTCTTTATTTGGAGGACTGTCACAGACTGTGCCACTTATAAAGTTCCATTGTATACTTTGTTCAAGTTCTGAAAGGTGCGGGTTCTTGGGAACAAAGGCAGAGTTGTTTCTGCTCTTATTTTTAAGCTGCTTCAACTTGGCTGGGCAAAATGTAAGATGTGCTTCTTCAGAGCCATGGTGCCACTCAGAGTTTTTTTCTCCCCAGGCCTCATATCAAGTGATGGATTTTGCAGATATCTGATGTCAGATGAAAATGCCCCAGTCTTCCTAGATCGCTTAGAGCTTTACCAGGAGATGGACCACCCCCTGGCTCACTACTTCATCAGTTCTTCCCACAACACCTATCTCACCGGGAGGCAGTTTGGCGGAAAGTCTTCAGTGGAAATGTACAGACAAGTTCTCCTGGCTGGTTGCAGGTCTGGAACTCAAGATGGTGATTTGATTTGGCAATGTGTGGCACCTTTGTCTTCCCCTTATCCCTCCCATCCCCAGTGTTCTAAGATAGCCAGTGGATCTTCTAGGCAGTGGCTCATACCTAGTCATATATATATATGCTCCTCCCTCCAATTTGTGAATGCCTGTGATGAAGTTCAATTTACAAATTAGGCATGGAGAGCTTAACAACACTGACACTAATTTTTTTTCCAATGATATGCTGTGATGACTGTGACTTGTGACTGCTATTATGAAAGTAAGGGTTCCTTGAATATAAGCACTGTAGTTCTGTGACATTCTGCTAGCAAGGAAGGCCTCTAAGTGGCTGGCAGGTGGTAGTGAATGTAGAGTGATGAGCCGGGTATTGGACTTACCCAATTCCTAGGCAGGACACTTGGCTGATGAATGATGCCATTGTACTCTTCACAGTGGTATGCAATTTAAAGCATAGAACTTTGTATTCTGTATTTTCAAACCAGTGTTGACTCTCAATAACTGAGCCATAGATAAGGTGGACTATTGTAACTTACTTTTCTCTGCAATCAGAAATAGCAACCAGAAGGAAAAGGACATTTACATTTCTTTGTAATAGATTATGTTCATTTTACTTGGAGGGAGAAAAGAAGGTTTCGTGTAAGTCTCCAGTCACCTTAGGGATCAAAACACATTCATTTACTGTGATTTTAAATATGACTTCCAAGTCATACAACAAGAAAATGTGTTTATTTTAAGAATCCATATTAGGCTTTCTACTAGTTGTAGGTAGTTACAAATTTAGTTTTATTTAACGCTACAAAAAAGGGTAGGGATTTATAGTCTGGTGGTAGAGCATTTGTTTAGCCTGTGCAAGGTCCTGAGTTCAATCCTTACCTGCCTGAAATAAAAAAAAAATCAAAATTAAAAAAAAAGTGACAGCTTAATGTGAAGCTCAGTTTTGTAAGGAGAGATCGCTGCAAGTGAATTTTATAGACATAAGCAAACATTTACGGTTAAATATTACAAAAGTGAGAAATGCAGGTGTGCTATGATTATTTGGAAATATTTTTTAAGCTCGCTGTGTTTTGTGTATAGAAATGCTACAAAGGAGATTAACCCTACTCTTACCTCACGGGTGTGTTCTGTTCAATATCTTTGTCTGAATCGTAAGACAGCATGAATGTTTCTTGCTTGGTCCTGGGAACTAACTGTCCTCAGAGCTTTATGACCCCTAGGCAAGGGCTCTATTACTGAGATATATGTCAAGCTTTCATTTCACTTTTTACTTTATTTGCCCAAGCTGGCCGTAAACTCTCAATAAAATGGGATTACCATCCTTTGCCACCAAGCCCAGATCAAGAAAATTCCCTAAAATGATAACAGTAACATTATCCTACCAAGTTTGTTTATAAATAAATTTTGACATCACCCAAGCCCAGCCTATATTGCAAATTTTCCATTGTCTTCTATTGCAGCTTGGTCCTAAGTATGAGTTTATTGAGAACCAGGCACCTTATTATATCCATTCAGTCTCAGACTCTCACTCACAGCCCTTTTTTGATGATACCAGCGTGAGGAGTGGAAGGTAGTTTTAACCTGTGTGTCCATGAAATACCCACGTTCCTCATTCAGTTTTGTGACCTTAAGAAAGTGACTTATTTTGATGTATCTTTGGCTTTGTGCTTAGTTTGCTGGTAAGGGCTCGGTGTGGTAATTTGCCTGTGCTTCTAGGTGTGTTGAACTTGACTGTTGGGATGGAAAAGGTGAAGATCAGGAACCGATAATAACTCACGGAAAAGCAATGTGTACGGACATCCTTTTTAAGGTGGGTTTTCAACTTTCACAGTCATAGCTTTCCCAGATTGTTGTGCAAATGCAGGAAACAGGAAAACAATTTTCTTTTTTTAAATTTTCTCAAGCATTGTATCTTCATTTTTCTTGCTTCTCATTTTAAAGAGAAAGTCAAGACAAATCTTATTGTCCATATAATATTCTCTTCATGGTATTTTTATGGCTTTCAAGTGATATCTATTATATAATGAGACCCTTTAGCAGAATCTACCCAGTTTTACCCCAAAACAATTTTTTGGCATAGTTGGGCGCCTAGTTACTAGAGAGGCTGAGGCAGGGGGATTACTTGACTTCAGAATTTTGGAAAACATAGTGAGAACTACTCTCAAAATAGAACAATTTTTTAAAAATCGTATTTACCTATTTCTTGCTTGCTTTCTGTTATTCCTGAAAGACCCCAAGGTAGCATAAAAAGAGAAACAAAGTTGATTAATAAGCCTTACCATAATGAGATAATGAGGTTGGTATTGTGAATGATTGTTAGGAAGTCTTCTAAATTTGGAAGCCACACCACAAATTGAGAAAAGATTTGGAACAAGGACTAAACTATATTTTACAGGGCCAGCAGAAAGCATGGTCAATAAGTAATGTGGCTAGTGAGAAATCCACCCTCCACAAGCCCTCTCACCAAAAGGATTATGTAGTTATAAACAAGGTTACTCATAGAACCTTTGGGTGGTCTCTACATGTGATCCTTATTGTTTTCTTCCATATGACCATGGTATCTCACCAAAGGTAAGAAATTCTGTGTTGTCTAATGTCAGATACATCTGTGCCTGCTGGTTTGTATAGGTCAGGAGAGATAGTAGCAATGTCTGGGACAGTGGCTCTTAGCTCAGCCTATTGTGAAATCACCACTGTGTCTCCAGAAACACAGGTACCTCTATTCTTTCGTGAAAAGTTCCACCCATATTAGCTCTCTTATCCAAGGTATTGGTGACTTGTAATCAACAACTCAAGACTACTCTTCCTAAGAATCAAGAGTATATTAAAATGACAAAGTGTGAATTTATATTGTCATCAAATGACAAAAAAATAATGGTGTCCTTTTTATGGAATTAAGGACCCCAGTTAGGATGCAGCATGGAAAAGAATCACCCATAAGGAAAGCAGACTCCAAAGGCAAAGGCCAAATTTTCCTCCAGGAATAATTCTTGACTGTTTACACTAGATCTCTAGATGATTAAGTTTGTGGTCATTCCTACCTGTGAATAAACTTTAAGAAATAATACTTAAATGACTTCTGTACTCATAATAATGTCTCAACAGTATCTATTCAGGTTTATCATTTCAACTGCACTTCCATGGATAATTATTCTAAAAATACTTTCTGACTTGCTAAGTGAGGTGGCTTGCCCTATGGTTAGCTACAAACTAGTAGAAGTTGGAGACTTTATAGTGTGATACTCTGACTGTAGAAGCATTGGTTCGAAGTCCTTTTTTCTAAAACAGACATGCACATCAACTGTCGGATGTAGCTTTTCTGCTTCATGTGATACAAGGTATATGGAAATGTTGTGCCATTTAGGAGTAGGTAAAATTAAAGTCGGAGCCCTCTCTTTTGCCTCACGTGTTACTTGACCGCAGAGGAGATCCACTGTTCACTAGGCTCACACAAAATAATGGATATTGCAGTTGTCACATACAGTACACTGAGATCAACAAAGAATGCTGAGCCTACAGTCCAAGATGACTCCAAACTCAGAGGAAGGCCAATCCAAAGCTTTCTGAAGTCTTTGTGATATTACCAACACATTTCTTCAGATACAGGACAAGTTGAAGATTGGTCTACAATGAAACTTCCTGTATGAAGTTACTGTTCTCCTCAAGGAGAATGATGGGGGCTAATGGCATGGTTTAGTGGTTGAGCACTTGTTTCACATGTACTGAGCCCTGGATTTGAACCCAAGTACTGCAGGAAGTGGGTGAGGTGGACCAGAGTTCCTGGCTCTGCACACGTCAAGGGAGAACTGGCAGGTCACTCAAGTAAGGTTATTTAACAGCTCTGGAGAAATAAGAGAGCTTTGAAAAGCAATGTCCTAAACCTCTTGAGTCTCCCCAGGGGAGGTGTCTTGGCAGATGTGTTCTCTGGGTCAGAACTGGCAAAGCTGACTTTCTTGTAATGCTTGGTTAGTGGTTTCTGAATAGTGTCAGGTGCCTTAAACACATCTGTTCTTTTCTCTCATAAACACTCTTTGTCTTTAAAGGATGTAATCCAAGCCATCAAGGAAACAGCATTTGTCACATCAGAGTACCCTGTAATTCTCTCCTTTGAAAACCACTGCAGGTATAAACGCTTATTCTTTTCCATGAATCTACTTGATGGTGTTTCAGATCTCTGGTTCCTCATCCTGTTGCTGCTCATTCTTTTTTGTTTAATAACAGTAGTTTCCTTGTTGATGGACTAAGTAGCAAATAATCCTCCATCCAGGACAGTTTTTCCAACCCTGCCCACCAAGAAGCCATCTTCTTGCGGCTCAGAAATGCTTTTTTCCAAATGAAAGGTCAGGAATGAGGCACCTAATTTAAAGTTTGCTTGAGATGGAAAATTTGGCAAAAACCTGGAAGGTATTTTTCTATTTTTCTTGCCAGTTTTTAATTTTAAGTTGCACCAGTTAAAGTTTGTATGGTACTTAAGAGTGTAGCTCCAGTTAATGTTATGAAAACAGCCTTGAATTTTGCAAAGCAGGAGCCTCTAGTTATAGGGATGGATATCTCATTCTTGGAGAGTTAATGGACATTTGAATTTACAAATGCCACTTCTTTCTCCCCAGCAAATATCAACAGTACAAGATGTCCAAGTATTGTGAAGATCTATTTGGGGATCTCCTGTTGAAACAAGCACTGGAATCACATCCAGTATGTATTTTTAGTAAACCATATTTCCAGCATGAATGGATTTGTTTTGAAATGTGTTTTTCAGGGGTCAAGTAGCACTGGGGGACGAATACTAAGGATTTTCATATTTATTTAGATTCTCTGGTACAAAAAGCTTTTATCATGCTTCAGAGGGATGTCGAGAGGAGCATAAAGTAAACATGTAACTCGGTTTCATCTGGATGCTCTTGGACTTTCATGTTTAAATTTCATAAAGCTTCCATCCCAAGAGTCCAGGCTTCGTGGTGCTTCCCAGCATCGGCCACATACTGAGTCACTTAGGACACCTGCAAAAAGACCTGCGCTAGCCCCCGCCCCCCTTACAATGTTGTTTTGCTTCTAACTGACCCAGCACAAGCAGGTGTATTTTTTAAAGCCCTCCAGGTAAACAAACGGGCACCCAGAGTACAGACCTCTTGGGAGCCTGTTGCTGTGGGAAGTTCTCCAAATTGATGTCATAATATCCAAAGTTCAAGTTCCCAACTCCAAAATAAATACTCAGATGTAGTCACATGGCCTTTTTTGAGCTTCATTGTATACCTGACAGTTGCTTCATATAGTGGCTGTTACTATGTCTGTAGAAGGCCTTTATGAAGTCTGAACATGTGTGTAATTGTTTCCTAGAGTTCCTTGAGTTTCTGTCAGGAGACAGAATGCCCAAGAGAATAAGATGCACTGTAGCAGGGTGTCACCAGAAACAAGCCTTCCTGAAGTTAAAGTGTTTTGTTGAGGTGTTCAGCCCTCCTGAGAGCATGGGAACATTGTCTAATAGGAGGAGGACAGGGCAGTAGATGACGAGATGGGATTTGTGCTACAGGAGTAACTTGGCTGGTTTAACCCTGAATTTTTCCCAAAGGCAGGTGTGGCAGCTGAAGGCACATGAGAGGCTGCAAACTTTGTTCCCCTCCTGACTCTGCAGCCTGCTGAAGCGTCATGGCAGGTGCTGCCCATGTCCTTCCAGCACTCCCTCTCTCCCCACCCCCTGGCCTGGCTCTGGCTGACACTGTCTACAGCTTTTTGCTGGAATGTGACCTCTGGTCATTGATGAGGCTCTCCTCACACAAGAGAGACAGGCCAGAGGGTCTGAGAATCAGCACCCCACCAGTCCCTGTACTCTGCATCCCCGGGGGCCACTTCTGAACCCTTGTTCTCTTCTGTCCCTCGGGCTCCCCAGCAGGACCTCCCTGCGCACCACCCTCGGGTGCCCGCCCCTCACCGGCTCTCTTCTCTTTCTTATTTTTGCACCCCTCTGTTGATGTCAGCAAGAGCCAGCTCTCAAATAAACTTATGGTATGCTAATCCTTGTCTAGGAAACTGATTCTGAGGGCTTCAATACTAAGAGACAACCCTTAGCGTGGACCCTCTTCCTGTTCTCTTGAGCAAGAGAAGAAGCTTCATTTTGGGGAAAGGCCATTATATTCTTAATGAAAGGACATATACATCCCCAGGGAAGGGACCAGTTCCAGCAGACAGCCTGCGACAGGCAAGGTTCTATTAAAGGTCTTCACAAGGCAAGACGCAGACTTGTATGTCATTCATAGGTTAAAATAATGAGTCCTGAAATCAGCGGCTGTGTGGAAAGATGCATAGGTAAGAGTGTAGCTGGGTGGGTAGGGAGTGAATAATTAGTTGGAGGACCATCCCACTGATCACTGAGAATAACCTAAACGGAAGCCAGAGTGAAGTGCAAATTCATGTAATTCAAACATCTCTCATTTTTAGTGACCCTGTTAAAATCCCAGGTTGGTTTATTGAGAAAACAGGCTTAGTCTATGATCTGGTGCAGAGGGAGGGCGATCTAGGGCCTTTCAAGAACCTGAAATTTAAAAGGCCTACCATACAGCAGGACTGGCATGCCCAGGACCACTCAGATCAGACCCCACCCTACTAGGGATGTTGGGTCCAGTCTGTATACCCCAGAAAGTTAGGGGTTCCAAGTTTGCAGTGTTATTTCAATGACTTGGATTCGGTGAATTGAAGTGAGGAGTATGAAAGCAGAGTTGTGCAGACTGACATCTAGTGGACATTGGCTAGTATGACTCTTCGGGACTCTTCTGGGCTGGAAAAGGAACGAAGCCACTAACAGCTCTTTCTGTCTATCTCCAGCTTGAACCAGGCAGGCCTTTGCCATCCCCCAATGACCTCAAAAGAAAAATACTCATCAAAAATAAAAGGCTGAAACCTGAAGTTGAGAAAAGTAAGTCAAATGTGCATATATCTTTGGGCAGCTCAGCTCTCCAGGTGAAGTGTGTTTTAGAACTACTTGCAGATTTGAGAAGGGAAGGGTGGGATGTCGATATTACATTTACTTTCCAGGCTATGTCACTACATTCCCATTTATCTTTAATTTCTACAACTGCTCCAAGAAGTGGGAAGCACCAATTCATGTGCTTATGTGCTGAAATACAAAAGGAACAGTAAGAAGTAAAAACAGTGTTTGTATTGCTACGGTTCTTGTCACAGTTTTGCTCATAAAAGTTGAATTAATTTATACTCACATTGGTGGCATCTGAAAATCCCTTCTCCCAGAATATTCATAGTGCTGCTTATGGACCCCCTTTGACATATATGTCTCCTAAAAGAAAAGAATGTGATTTTATTTTGTTTTTGTATATTATACTTAGCCATTTGTTGTTTTTCCAGTTCTAGAATGCAGAGAAATTTGATTCCTACTTGCTTCTAGTGTTTCATTTCCCAGTTGCACTGCTTGCAATACTCTTATTCTGTATCTCAGTTGATCTCTAGTACGCATGGCAGTTTTCTGCCATATAATTGTTATTGCTCCTAATTCTTGGTCTAGACAAGGTTCTCATCAATTGTGAACATTTGATATCTATCTTTACATACTGACTCCTTCTCCAAACCTGGCAATCAGAAATGGGAGGTGACTCACCCATGTCCAGTAAGTTTTCCTCCTGTGTATGTAACATGCTGGCTTCACAATTATTACAAAGACACAAGCAGTAGGAATGGGTAAGATATGAGCGTAGCCTATAGGTGCCCATGTGATATGCTGCCCTTTCCTGTCCTCAGTGTTAGTGATCTCTCATCTGTTACCATCTCCTTGTTTGACTTCACTAACAGAACAGCTTGAAGCTTTGAAAAGCATGATGGAAGCCGGAGAATCAGCTGCCCCAGCTAACATCTTAGAAGATGACAATGAAGAGGAGATAGAAAGTGGTGAGTTGTGGGGCCGGAGAAATGGCTTCATGGGTGAAATGTTTATTATTGCAAGCATGAGAACCTGAGTCTGAAGAGCCAGAATCCACATGAAAGCCACAGGCTTACCATGACCATCTGCAATGCCTGTGTAGATGGGAAGTACAGACAGGAGAATTTCTGCATGTTTGTGAGACAGATACTTTGACAAAAGTAGTGGGAAACAACCAGGAGAGCCTTCTCAAAAAAGGTGGAAGGTGAGGAGTGACAACCAAGGTTGTTCTCTGACCTCCACATGCATACATGCTGTGACCTCCACATGTATGTACGCTGTGACCACCACATGCATGTACGCTGTGACCACCACATGCATGCATGCTGTGACCACCACATGCATGTATGCTATGACCTGCACATGTATGCATGTTGTGACTTCCACCTGCATGCATGTTGTAACCTCCACATGCATGTATGCTGTGACCACCACATGCATGTATGCTGTGACTTCCACGTGTATGTATGCTGTGACCTCCACATGCATGCATGCTGTGACCACCACATACGTGCATGCTGTGACCTCCACATGTATGCATGCTGTGAACTGCACATGTATGTATGCTGTGACCTTTACATATATGCATGCTGTGACCTCCACATGCATGTACGCTGTGACCACCACATGTATGTATGCTGTGACCTTCACATCCTTCACATGTATTCATGCTGTGACCTGCACATGTATGTATTCTGTGACCTATACATGTATGTATGCTGTGACCACCACATGCATGTACTCTGTGACCTGCTCATGTATGCATGTTGTGACCTCCACATGTATGTACACTATGACCTCCACATGTATATACACTATGACCTCTACATGCATGTATGCTGTGACCTGCACATGTATGTATGCTGTGACTTCCACATGCATGTACTCTTTGACCTTCACATGTATGCATGCTGTGGGCACATACACAGCCTCTTTCACATAGTCTCATTAGCACACATAAACATCCTCCACACAGACATATCACACACACATGCACAGTAATGAGTTATCATTTCAAGCTACACGTTACAAAAATGTTTATATTAGAAATAAAAAAGGAGTAATCTCTCTTAATGAATCCCTTAGAATAGTGATGACATCTTGCTTACTATTCAGGAGTACTTTTTTGATTAGCTGTAATCTTTTGGGAGGGTTGGTATTTTTCTCAGGTACTGTTGTTTGCAGTTTATCTGGACAGAGGATGGTAGTAGCCTAGTAGTATCCCTTCCCATTGTGCACCAAGTCCTGCAGAAAAGATTCACAGTCAAAGACTTGGCCTTGAGTTGAATGGACCCTTGGAACAGGAAGGAACAGTCCTTCCTATAAAGGAAAACATGAACTTCAGTCTTGTTAGTGATAGCAGTGAGACAAGGAACATAAGGTAAGAGACCTCTAATGAAATGACTGGCTGATGTGTACAAAGTGAACTTAACAGTCAAAGCATGTATTAAAATTTTATTTAATTACTTATTAATGAGCTACACTGGGTATAACTCAGTGATACAGCATAGGCCTAATATGCAAGAACTTTCTCACCACACTTCCTGGCAGCCTTACTTAAAATACTTGAAGATTTGCCATCACCTATTTTTTTGTTTTGTTCTTTCGTTTTTCGAGACAGGGTTTCTCTGTGTAGCTCTGGAGCCTATCCTGACACTCGCTCTGTAGACCACGCTGATCTCGAACTCACAGAGATCCGCCTGCCTCTGCCTCCCAAGTGCTGGAATTAAAGGAGTGTGCTACCAACGCCCAATACCATCACCTATTTTACCTTCTGTATATAGCCAGCCGTCATGTCTTGATTAGAACTGGTGCTGGGGTTGTAGCTCAGGAATAGCATATCTGCCGCATATGAGCAAAGCCCTGGGTTTAGTTCCCTGCACTGAAAAATGAGGATAAAATAATTAGTAATGAAGTAATCCATGGGCCATTTGAAAGTTTGGAATGTTTTCAGATAATGATCTGTTGATCAGGTATCCTGACAATTATCTTCCCAAATGACTTGAACTTGACTTGACATAACAGAGACATGGGTGAACACACTGACTTGGGACTAAGTACTGGTAGAAACTTGGTTGCCCACACATCTGAACTATGTCTGATTTTAGGAGGTTAGATACATAGGCTAAACCTAAAAACTGTCAGAATGACTTAATCTTACTCACTGTCCCTTATTAAGGATCCTGACTGTGAGAGAGACCCCATTAATAAATCTGGTTTAACTCCAGTCCCAGAGAAAAACATAGCATTTGACTTTCTTATGTTTCTCTGTGCCTAGTAGTGTCAAAAATGCCAAGCTAGAAAATTATACCCACATTCCCGAAAGATGGATTGTGGATGTTTGTCTTTGTTTAGTGTGTGGTTACAAGGTGTTATGAATAATGGTCAAGAAGAAGGCTAAATAAGGAGAGTAGATTCAGGCTTCTGTTTTGAAAAGAAAAAAGGGGGATGTGATATAGGATAACGTTCTTGTTCACTGTAAAGATTTGTTACTCATATTGGTTTAATAAAATGCTAATTGGCAGTAGGCAGGCAGGAAGCATAAGCGGAGCTACCAGACTAAGAAAATTCTGGGTAGAAGAAAGGCAGAGAGGATCCACCAGCCAGAAAAGATCTCTCATATTATTCAGTTAGTTCATATAATGGTTATATCTTACTAAATATTGCATTATCCAAATTTGGAGGCTCAAACTATGGTTTATAATTACCTTTTATGATTTTTTATGAGCCACCGTGGTCCATTTGGCTGTTTTTCCTTGGGGTTTTCATACAAATGCTAGCAGGTGAACATCTGGATTTGGCATTATCTTATGATTTATAGACAAGTTAGACAAGGTTACTCATAAATTTAACGATCTGTGGAGCTCAGTTAGGTCTTTCAAGCAGAGTTTCCCCTTGTGGCCTCTATGTAGTTTCAGCATCTCAGAACAGGTTGACTAAGTTTTAGCATCCAAGAACCTGGGCCCTAGAGGCAGGAAGTAGGAGCCATTGTAGTTTTGAAGAGCTATGAATAGGGCCAGGAGGTGGCGGTGCATGCCTTTAATCCCAGTACTTGGGAGGCAGAGACAGATAGATCTCTGTGATAATGAGGTGAGCCTGATCTGCAGAGCTAGTTCCAGGACAGCTAGGACTGACCATGTCACCAAAAACCAAAAACCAACCAAACAAAAAATCAGTGCTATGCATGGACCTGGTGTATCTCTTAGTCTCTACTTTGTTCATCAAAGCTGTTCTAGGGCTATCCATGTTGAAGAGAGCAGGTAAGTGACAGGTCAGATATCAGTGCAGCTGTCTTTGAAAATATAGTATGTAACAACTGTATTTTTCAGATTTAGAAAAATAATGTAAAACAATATTTAAATAATGTATTGATATGACTGTGTGTGTTTGTGTCCATCCTAAAATTTAGAAACGGTTCTTCAATTCAGCTTAAATTTCAAAGAAGATAAGTAAATGCATGTATGGCATTACTGATCTATACTCCAGTAAGACAAACTGCAGAAATAATAGAATAAATTAACAAGAAAAAATTTAATAATAACTATGCCATTGTATACTAGCTCTAGTATGGACAGATGTGTCAGTGCCTTGTCAGCATGTAACTCAGTAAAATAAGAGCTCCGTTCTTTAGTGCCCCTAAATTAAATAGACTCCATAGTGACAGCAGGTGCTTTCCAAATCCTGGTTACATGCTGTAGGTCATGGAAACCATCTCTCATGTTTTCCCAGGCATTATGGGCAGGATGTGACTGGGAGTACTTTGGCTTCATAGTTGTTTTCTTTTTCTGTCTGTTAAGCAGCTGATCAAGAAGAAGAAGCCCACCCTGAGTACAAATTTGGAAGTGAACTGTCTGCTGATGACTTCAGTCACAAGGAAGCAGTTGCAAACAGCGTCAAGAAGGTCAGAGACTTTGTGTCCCTATTCTTCTTGATTTTTAAGAATGGTAGTTTTGTGAAATTTTTGGACTGTTACAACCACAGGAGAACCATGTATTGTGTCTTTCCTAATTATATAGGACAAAACTCTCTGCTGTATGACCTGAAGTTGACACTCACAATTACATTTAAAAAGACCTCCAAATTATTTATTAATTTTATCCACTACTGGCTGCTACCCATTTTGGTCAGGCTCTTTAAAATACCACTGTTTATTGAAGTATAGTTGGTGGGTGGGGATACAGTAAGTATCCCACAGCCAGAGGTTAGCCTGCTGGGACCATTAGGAAAATAAACACTGAGCATTCCAAATCCAGCCTCAATACAGAATTGGTCCATCTGGTGAGAAAATTTATCCTAACAAAAGTATAGGAGGTTTGTAGCCATTAAGCTAAGAAAATAATGTTATTAGGTTCCTACTAGTTGTTAGGGCATACTGCCCTAAAAGGGTCAAAGTGTACTTACTTTTGCCTTTTGGTAGCTTCTATAGGTCTCCTATATTTAGGAGAAGGAATGGTAAACAGAGAGTGAAGAGTCAAGTCATTGTACAGTTCCGTGTGTGGTTAGTACTATTATGAAAATAAAAATGAGTACTAAAGAAGAGAATAATGACAAAATGAGGTGACAGGAATAAGGAGACCAGACCCCAAAAGGAAAGATGGATTCACTATGCAGAGAAACGGAGAGTAATATTCCACTCAGGAGGACCACAAGAAAGAGCAAAGATGATGTGAGTGGAGTGAATGGCCGGTAGAGTGGAGCAAGATGAGATGTACTGAGAGAGAAATGCTTTAAGGCCTTGGCTGTTTCTGTGAGATATTAAAAACTTACGTCAAACATGGTTTGTTTCACATAGAGCTTTAAAAGGGGGAGAGCGTAAGCTAATAGAAGATTATGATAACCTTTATGGACTCTCCTTTAGAGAAAAGTAGGATAGAAGTATGGAAAACATAGGGCTTTTAATTAGTCAGAAAGATCCCCTAGTGGTTAAGCTAGAAAGGGAGAGGATAGAATGTTCCACTGGGTATGAAGGAAGTAAACAATGGTTCAGATTTCTGATGGAGGATTGAACAAGAATGTAAGAGAATGAGAAGCAAGATGACCTTGAATCCTTGCTAGAGGAGCAGGGTAGTGGTACTGTTTACTGGAGTGGGAAACACGCGTGAGAAAGGGCTCCACAGTTTCAAATGGGACAGGCAACTGGAGATGTCTATTAGCTATTCCAGTGGAAGTACCAAGAGGAGAATTGATTCCCTGGCCTCACGTCCTATATAACCGTGGGTAAGTAATTTAACCTCTCTTTGCCTTTGTTTCCTTATCTGAAAACTGAGGGTAATAATGGCTATTTCATCAGGCTTTTACCAAAGACTCAATGACCTTGCAGTGGTGACATATACATGGTAGACCCTGGAAGGGTAGTAGTAATTCTGCTATGCTGCCATTGCTTTCATCCTCATTATCATTATCATAATCACTCATATCACAGCCCCTGTATATCGAAGAGAGGTGGAACAAGAGAACTAAGTTCAAGAGATAATGTTTGACGTCCTGGAAATAGCAGATATGAGTCATGAGAGTTAAAAAAGAAGGCCTGAGTGGAGCCCTAGTCAGAAGTGGCCTCACAGGAGAGGATCCAAGAAGGAAAAATAAAGACTTCCCTAGCAGCCACACAAAAGAGAAAAGGACAGTTATGGGCTTTGACTGCTGTCGAGTGATTGGATACGAAGGCTGGTGCCCACTAGATTGGTAGCATAGAAATCACTGGCAAGTTGAAGAGAAGTTTCAGTAGCGTGCTTGGAGTAAAGGGAGCAGGGAACAGATAGGCAGAAAGGAATAGGCATTGTCTCTGCCTTTGAGAGTTTTGCCCTGAAAGGAACAAGTAGTGGGTTAGTGTCTAGAGGAAATGTGAGGTATGGAAAGGAAGCTCTTTTAGAATCCAGATGATGTTTGATACTAGATGATGTTTAATTTAAGAGCACTAGCTGCCTTGGAACTCCTTGAGAAGGTGAGAGTATATGAGATCATAGCTCTGTGAACACGTGGTCCTTGATAGAGTAGGGATACTTGCTTTGTGAAGACAGTGGGCAAAGATGTGATTTAGGAGGGTTTAATGGTAGGAAGATAGATTTTTTTAAAATCTGATAACAAGGCATTGAGACTACTTTGAGAATACAGATAGCCACTAAGATTCAAGATTGTTGATATACTATAGTCTTCGTCAGTTCTGTCTTAGGTTGGGCTAGTGGCTGGGCTAGTGGTTGGGCTAGTATGTAGAGTGTAGTCTTCCTTGCCAGTTGCCTTGGCTCTGTCGCATTGTCTGAACCCCCAAATAACTCACAGGATACTATATTAATTATAAAGCTGTTGGCCATTTGCTTGGTTCTTACTTGCTAGCTCTGACTTAAGTATTTAACCCATAGCTGTTAATCTAAGTATTTCTGTTACCGGAGAAAAGGGTCCGGACCTCTTACTCCTCTTGCAGGCTGCATTCTGTCTCTCTTTCCCAGAATCCTCCTCGACTCCTAGTCCCACCTATCTTGCTTCCCTATTGGCCAACAGTGCTTTATTCAAACCAATCAGACACATTTTTACAGAATGACATCTCCCAATACTAGTATAATAAAATATCAGATTGGTTGGTTCAAATACCTAAAATGTATTTCTTGGTGCTTTCTGGGTGGGTGCCAAGGTCAAGGTGCCAGCCAATATGTTCTTGAAGACTCTCTTATCAGGCATATCTTGCCACTGTGAAAAGAAAATGGGAAAGTAAGATTTTTTTATCACTTCTCAAAAGAGCACTAACTCTACTGTGAGTACTCCATCCTGTAACCTAATTACCTCCCACAAGCCCCATCTCCAAGTTCTGAGTCTTGACTTACAGTGTGATTATGATAAATATGTAGTGGTATATTATTTATGATTTATTAGGGCTTGCCTGACGATTAGGAAAGCTAAGTCAGCCACAAGTCATAGAAGCCAGGCACACAACTTTTTAATCCCCACAGCCAGAAGCTAGGAGATGGTGGTACACTCCTTTAATCCTAGGACTCAGGATTAAGAAGTAGACAGTCTCTCTGAATCCAAGGCCACCCAGGGATTTATGATATTGAATCTGTCTAAAAGAGTAACAGATCACACACCTTTAATCCCAGTACTAGAGGGGTATAAAATATAGAAGCAGGGTCTTCACTGTTCAGTATGAGGCTTTGATCTTCCAGCCATACTGAAGATAGGAAGGCTAAGTATCAGGTGTTCATTCTCCAGCCACACTGAAAACAGGAAGACTCAGTATCAAGGAGGATAAGAAGATATTGAAGTGTCAGGATTCTCCAGCCTTGCTGAGGAGAGGCAGCACTATCAGCCCTCTCAGCCTGAGGTAGTGGTAAGAGCTAGCTAGTGGCCCAATACTTTGCTTGTCTATTCTTCAGCTAGAAGTTTGAACCCCAATATCTGACTCTGGATCTTTTATTTTTCATTCAATAAATACATTCTAAAATGTTATAAATGTAAGTTAAACATGCATCTAATACAATTAACAGTATAGCTTAGCGATTTAGTATTCTGTTGACCTCTGGTCATTTACCCTTGGCATTATGTGGCTGACAAGGATCCACGTCCTGCATCACAAGAGGATATCAAACAGTGTATCCATAGCCAAGAAAAGAAAATCAAACTGAAAATACAGTTTCCACTGAATGATTATCACTTCACACCCTCATAAAACAAAAAAACCATAAATCAAGCCATCATTATGTTGGGAATCATCACTCTATCACACTGGAATTAGGGTTTCACCATATGCTTTTGGTGGGACTGCAAACAATGATTTCATGGCAGGGTCACAAACATGAATGCTGACTTACTGAAAATGACCATTTGTGCTTCCCTTTACATTTTTAAGGGAAGGTGGCCACATTGGTAGTCCATTTTCAATCTTCATGCCTCAATCCTTAGTAAAAGCTTTGTAGTGAAGCATCTAAGTGAAGACGGTCAACAGAGGAGGGAAGTGTCCAAACTAAAACTTCTAAAATAAGCTTACTATCTGTGAGCTTAGCATATCTGAAGTATTTGTTTTTAATGATGGCTTTATGTCATCCACAATTTACCATATAAACAAATAGAATAATAAGTCTATGTATGTTTACTTACATAAGTATGGGCTAATGATTTTGGAAATTTGCCCTTTAGAGAGGTAAACAAATCATTTTCTTTCTCTAATTTAGACCTCAGATGACCTTGAACATGAAAACAACAAAAAGGTAACAAAACACTTCTCAAGCCCATGAGCCTTCTCATATTTAATATCCTCTACTAAGTGTTGGTATCTTCCTAGCCCATGCAGTAGCACAGGTAGCATTTCCAGGTGTAGCATTGACATGTCTGATTCATCTTGTTATAAGACTTCAAGGGAAAAAAATCATACCAATAAAACTATTAAATCTGATTTAAAACATAACTAAGGCAGGTAAGACAATTTTCCTAAAAGTGTCTAATACCACAAGATATTTCCTTAAGTGGACTGAGATTTCAGTCAAAGGAGAAAGTTTCATAATCATTAACATATTACACATGAACATAAAAATGACCAGTAGTGCAACAGAGCCGTGTCATAGCGTAGTAGAAAAGTGATCTTGGTTCCCATGACCCTGACATTATGAAAGGTTAGTTTCACACTGCATGCCTTATAGAGCCTTCATTCAGTGGTATCAGACATTGGCCTTTCTGTGAAAACTAAGTATATTACATTTTAATTTTCTTCTATACTCTTCGTGTGCTTTGTTATATAATGTGGAGACTGATGGCAGTCACAGGCAGAATGACGTTGTTCAATCATAGGCAGAATTGCCTTGTCTCTGGATCCTTACGATTCAAAGAACAGGAAATTCTGCCTTGCTGTCTGTGGGGCCCTGATGCATTTGGAGTGATATGTCTTGTTATTTCCTAACTATTCACGATTAAGGAATATGGGGACCCTCTGTGCTTAGACTGGATTTCCATAAGACGATAGGGCCAGCTGTACACAGACTGACCCATTTGACAATTGCCATATGTTAGCTGAATGCTTTTAGTCCCCAGAGCCTCAGTCTTGCCCTGTGACTAATGAGCATCCTCACGATACACACAGATACATGCCATAACCCTTCAAGTTCAATAGTAAGAGAAGGGGTCAGTCCAGATGCAACAGGGCCCCACAGACAGCAAGACAGGACTCCACCACCGTTCCACCACATAGCACTGTGTTACTAGCCTGAAACACATGGGACAAAACAGAAGTGGCTCATTCTGGCATTTAGAGTGGTGAGTAGAGTTGAGGCCTTATGTGGGAAAAAGATGGAAACAAAAGCAAGTTGCATGTTTACATGACCTATCACAGGCTTTGCAGGCAAAAGCCAGTTGATATCAAAGACGCAGAGGTTAAGTTATCAGCGAACATTAAAAAAAAAGTCTGACTGACCATTGTTTATTCATTCTGTACACAGGCTGTTTCTCTTCATAGATTGTAGCTTGTGTCTCTTCAAGTAAAATAACTCTAAAGCTCTCAAAAAAAATGACCAACATTATTTTGTTGTTGATTGTGTTGATTGTGTTCGTTTTGTTTGGAGTTCTTAAGAAATGAAGAGAATATTTTTGTTTTTCTGTGTACAAAATAATTCATCCTATGTAGCAAGTTGTCAAGTTCTTTGAATAGTAAATGCTTTGACACAAACACCTAAATCATGCTTATGTGTGCTGAAAGTTCTAGAAGAGTTCTACTGTAAAGTGTGCTCTCCAGGACCCCCCCCATCAGTGCCTGAAAACTGACTGTGGAGTGACAAACCTTTGGGCCTCCCCCAGCATATACCTTCCTGTGAGCCCAAGGGTTTGCGCCTACGGAGCCTGTGGATAATTTTGATATACACTAAATGCAGGATAGCCATTCATTTTGAGGGTTTTTTTTTGTCATTGTCAGTGTTGCCATGAGACCCCAGTACAGTTTCTTGAATATTCAAGATGGGCGTCTTCAGGTTACCTCCTTTTACATTAAGTAGACCTATGAATATTAAAGTAAGGCTTTAAGAGTTCAAATGCTCTCTAGTAAGGATGCCTAAAGCTAAATCCGTGAGTCCCTTTGAAGTCATCAACTTAAACCATCCTATGCTTGTGCTCACAGGGCCTGGTCACTGTAGAAGATGAACAGGCATGGATGGCATCTTATAAATATGTAGGTGCTACCACGAACATCCATCCATACTTGTCCACAATGATCAACTATGCACAGCCTGTGAAGTTTCAAGGTTTCCATGTGGCTGAAGGTAACACTACAGGTTAAATGCAATAGCTTTCTGTCTGCTTCTATGTTATACTGATTGGCTCTCATCTGACATATTGCCGTTTTCCTTGATTCACGACAGATATGGGACTGTGTTTGTGGTAGTATTGTGTTGTCATTCTCTGCATCATCCACAAGGTGGCTATGGAAGACCATGACTTGCTGGCTTGTAGCATTCCATATGCTTTCATAAGGCTTCTCAGTCAGTGGATACAATGTAGCCTTGAGACGGGGAAATAAGATTTCATGTTCTGGAATTGACATGTGAAGCAACCTTGTTTCAAATTTCAATTTAAAAATAAAAAATATATAAAAAAGATTTCATGTTCACCTATTCAAAGCTGGTTCCCCACAAAAGTGGGTTCAAAGGTAGTTAGAATATTTCCCAACCATTTCTATAGAGCCCATTATTACCAAAAACTACGTATCTCAGCAGTGCCTATAAAAATGACTATATCATTTGTTTAATTATCCCACATTTAATTCACTGTAAGCACACAGTGTTAATGAAACTCAGAGCAACTGCTCCAGTCATGGAGAATGGGCCACAAACACTTCCTGATTTGGGGTGTAAGATTAAGGGTATGATTGTATTGGCTGCTTGCTTTTTTTAGGGATTTGATGACTTGAGTTTCTGAGTATATCTTTTCTTTTTTTTTTTTTTTACAGAGCGCAATGTTCACTATAACATGTCTTCTTTTAACGAGTCAGTTGGCCTCGGCTACTTGAAGACACACGCGATTGAATTTGTAAAGTATCCTAACGTACTAAATGGGATGAGTGGTACTCCTTAAAGTAGTGGGCATCTTTACAATACATTAGCAGCTATATGTAATTTTAATATGTAGGTTTCTCTGTATAACTTTTATCGTAGTGCTAATAAAATTAGGTGTGTGAAAGAAGACCACAGCAGCTGTGATGACCTCCCCGGACAGGAATAATTTCTAGAATCCACACTGTGACTATGATTTTCCTCTGAACGTCATTTATAATGGCATTTGTCCTATATTATCTACCTGTGTGTCATTGTTGTCCCACATCACCACGGTTTGAGTTCTTTGTTGTGTTTGTCTAGGCTGATTTTGGATTTCCTTAATAAGTTACCCAGTTACAATAAGCGACAAATGAGCCGCATTTACCCCAAGGGAGGCCGCGTTGATTCCAGTAATTACATGCCTCAGATTTTCTGGAACGCTGGTTGCCAGATGGTTTCACTGAACTATCAAACCCCAGGTAGGAGCTAATGACCAGTGACCCCAAATTCCACAAGAACACTGAAACAGGGCAGCCCCAGCAGCTGCCTCCATTTGCTTGAGGCATTTTTTTTAAAAGAAGCTTCTTTGTAACAAAGCATTGTTTTATTGGTTTTATATAATAGTAAAAGATTAAAAACCCAATGAAACCATAATAGAAGATAATATTTCAGTTTTAATTCCTCTTATCAATTCTATGACTAGGCTGCCAAACAGTAGTTCCTATTCTAAAATATTTCTAATTTTTCTTTCTTCTGGATGAAGGGTATGTCTTGGTTTCTCGATGGAATTTAGTAAGAAGCATTTGTGTATCTGAGACTCTTTCTCCATTTGGAAAGTACCCTGACCACCATGGCCCTTCAGCAAACATCAGTGGCAGTAGCTCTTTACCGTAAAACCACAGACTGATAGCATAAACTCTGTAAGATACTACATGAAGAGTTAGATGTAGTCAGAAGTACTGATCTGTAATTTGGTCCTCCATAGTCTATCCATGGGCAGTTTTCCCATACACCGTGATTCTTTTTTCTTTTCCTAAAAGGAATAACTTCTGATAAATGTACAAATTTTCAGTTTGCTTAGGAGCTTCTGGCCATAATCCTGTGACTACAGACAGTGAAATAAGAATAGGCACAAAAATAGACAAATGGCACAAACCATATTTGCTTTGTATGATGCATTCTTCTGCATGGCTTCTAAAATTGGTAGAAACAAAAATAATATTCAATACTTAAAGGCTAACTCTTTTCTTCTTAGTCCTTGCTTTAAGAGGACACCTCCCAGTACTTTGCAACATAGAGCCATTTCCTTTTCTCATGTATCTACCCTGGGGACCCCTGTCCAATCTCCTGTCCTTGATCTGGACCCCCTGCCTCCCTCTGGCATGAACATGAGCTGGCTGAGAGTCTCAATTCTGGGGGAGCCTTCCTGGAGCCCAGGGTTCCTTACAGATGCATCACTGCTTGGAATCCCAACAGCACTTTCTAGAAGAGTCTATATGCAGGTCCTGATAGAATCTCTAGTGTTTTTAGCAAGATCGGATGCTGCTGTTTTCACTTACTGATGACTCAAGCCGTGTTCTAGGAAGCCAGTGAGCCCATGATAAGCGACAGGATGATCCTAAAGCAGTTCATATTTTGATCAGCTCTGTATTTTCTGCTGAGAAGAATAGAAAAAGTTTCGTTTACCTATTTTTTTCTTTACTTATAAGAAGAAGGAAAAAAGTTTCTCTGCCTCTAGGAGAAAACTGATAATTCAGGCCCTCCCTGTGTAGCCCTATGAGAAGAATTCTAAGTCTCACACAGATAAGCCATCAATTTTATGTGGTTGTTACCCAGATTGGTTTGTGTTCCTTTTAATCATGTTTTATGTTCTTAATAGCCCTACTGTGGCTCCAACATTCCTGCTCTATGTGGCACTGAGGCAATGCCCATTCCCTAATTATAGCTGGTTGTATATCTATACTCTCAACATCAATAAAATATCATATGACTTATGTCCCAAATGACTTTTCTGAGCAATTCTAGAATAATTTCTATGAAAACATACTCAGTGTTTAATTTAAATTAAACAGGAGGTCATTTCAACATGGAAGAGAGTCATGGGCCCTAAACTGAGCCAGTAGTAGTTTGTGATGTGGAAGAGACCTCTGGATCTGGGAATAAAATGGCTTGCTTTGTTTCCAGTCACCCTGTCAGGATCTTCTTTGTCCAGGGAGACGAGATGCTAAATTATTTTTTGTCTTTTGACAGATTTAGCGATGCAATTGAATCAGGGAAAATTTGAGTATAATGGATCCTGTGGGTGAGTAATATTATTTAAACTGTTACCACCTAGTTTCAGGACTCCATACTTCAGCTTTAATGAAACCATGTCATTTTTAATTAGGGACAGCTGAATGTATGCTGGTTCTGAAGTGTATATGGAAACAAGTGAAGTCTCTAAATAGATTATATTTGCAAATACAAAACTTTTTGTTTGTCCCTTTTTCCTAAGCAGCCTTTTCTTTTCTTTTAACCGCAAACTATGAAGTTCATCATATATACTCTAGTTTTATCGTTTCATTCTAAATTCAAATAATTGATGTTTTTATGTCTGAGACAGACAGTGGGGCATGCTCATTTGGGCATTAACCAGAGATGTAGGCATCAAATATGTATAGCCTTATTGCTGATGAATATAGGAATGAAGCAAATTTAATTTCAAATGAAGCTGTGGGTGTAAAGTTGAATTTAATTCAGCTAGAAATAAACTTAAATCCTCTCCTGATTCTTTTGCATGCTTATAAATAGCAGTTATATAATGATGCGAATGTTGTTCTATTTTACTTAAATAACACTTAAAAATCTGTGAACCAAGTAGCAAAATAGGAAATGTTAATGACTCTGAAAGACTGAGAAGTTAAATGAAAGTACAGAACTCAAATTCTGTAATGATGATAATAAGCTCAGCTGAGACCACAGCCCAGTCACCCCGAGATGAATTCACAGGAGTGCTGTGCTATTGGGTGGTGATGCTGTCTAGGAGTTCTTTGTGGTAGCTTTTGTGGTAGGATACCTTAATCTCTATTGTGTAAAACGAGGTGAAATAACTAGTTTTCAGCACTTGTGCCTTAAGAACAACTCTGCCATCTGTATACTCTGTACCTGTGCCTATATGACAGATGGGTCTCTGCCAGAGTGCCTGTATTCATCCAGAAGCCTGTCCACCCTAAGCAGTCTGAGCAGGGTTCTTGTTCACCCTGGATTCTATAAGGAAAAGAGACTGACATTTAGCCCAATATAAAAGGACTCAGGAGTGAGGCCTTTGGTTAATGGAGGCAGCTCTTTCAGACACTCTCTTCCCCTTGTTCAAGCAAAGAAATAGTCTTCTCTCCTTGGACACAGCACCCCCTGGGTGGCCTGTATTAGCTCTCTGGTACTCATTAGAAGGCAAGATCGTTGACTTTAATCTATAGTATCTTTCTGGAAGTCTAGCACCTAAGTTAAGGAAGAATGTAAGGAAGTATCAGGTACTTCAGTTATTGCATAAGCCACCAGTAGAATAATCCCCTGTGCTTCTGTCCTGCCAGGTACCTTCTCAAGCCAGATTTCATGAGGCGGCCTGACCGGACATTTGATCCCTTCTCTGAAACCCCAGTGGATGGGGTTATTGCAGCCACATGCTCAGTGCAGGTATGTCACTGCTCATCACAGACTTTGTAAACACACATATGTATACAAATGGACCTAGAAGAACGTTACAATCAAAAAGTTTAACATCATGTTGTAAGAATTATATGTAGCTCTCAACTTGGACTCAAATTCTGATGTTTCCTGTGTTTTCACTACTAAAATTATGAGTGACTTTAAGTGAAATCCACCCATCCAGAAAGTATCTCCCACCCAATTACATCCATATAAAATTCTAAAAAAAAAAGTCAGCTATGATGACAGGAAGCAAATCAGTACTTGTGCGTGGACCCAGATGGAAGGGGGCAGATTATCACAGGTCACAAAGGACTAGAAATAGAGATGCTGGAAATCCTTGCTTTCCCTCACTGTGATGACAGTTTTAAACATGTGCCCACATGTCTGGAAAATTGATCTTACTGTGTAATTAAATGCATATAGTTTAGTGTATGTTGATTATACTTCAAAATAAAGCAGTTACAAAATTATGGAAAATGAGAAATAAATAAATGAAGGGCATACTTGTTTGGAAAATAAATGTGAAAGAAGTTACTCCCTAGCTTTGTAGTAGATAAAATTTAATAATGATCTTTACAATTAAACAACTCTGTCATTGCTAACCAGCGTTATTGTCATTAAAGAATAGCAGGCTGAGTCTAGCACTGATTTTCTTCTGCTGTATTTCTTTTCAAGGCTTCTAAAAGAATTCAGGAGTTAGCATATAGAATCCCGGAACTGGAAGTAATCTCAGGGCACAGCCACAGCCATTGCTTCATTTCACAGATCTGGACACCTGAGTGACTAAACCATGCTGAGGGCATGATTTCTTCATAGGATATTGTGCATGTATATCTCCTTGCTCCTTTTCAAGACATATTAAGAGAATGTTAGCAGACCTTTTACTTTCAAAGAATAGTTTCTCAAAAATGCTTTGTTTCAATATAGAAATTTCTAGAGAAAAAGATCAAATGTTTATATGAATTGAAATGCCCCAAATAAAGTTTTCATTTCTTCCTTACACCTTGCTACCAGTGCTCACACAGTGGCCACTGTTCACCCACCCTGTGTCTGTGTTACTGCAGGTTATATCAGGGCAATTCCTGTCAGATAAGAAGATCGGCACGTACGTGGAAGTGGACATGTACGGGTTGCCCACCGATACGATACGGAAGGAGTTCCGGACTCGCATGGTTATGAACAATGGCCTCAACCCAGTTTACAATGAAGAATCATTTGTGTTTCGGAAGGTAGGGCATTAGCCGTGTGTCACTGTAGCTCAGTAACCAGAGGGCCTGATTTTCCACATGGAGCCCACATGATAGAGGAATGCCATTCACTACACCATCCTTGCTTCTTTCCATCATCTAATGGGAAACTTCTGTCACTGTCATATGATTGTGCTTAACAAACTGGCTGTTTTGGCTATACCTCTCCTTGGCCACCTCCATTTGGGTGGAACATATTTCCAGGTCATGGTGGCCTCCATCATGCATGGAAGGGTTCAGAGTTCAGAGTTTAGATGAAAACTGCACCAAAACGGAGGTCGGCGCCATGACATGAGTAGGTCCTGTGTTCAGAAGTGAAGCCCACTGCCCAGCTTTTTAACGTTTCACACGCAGTGTTCTGGGCCTCAGTGTCCTTTCCCAGTCCTGTCTGCCAGGTTCAGAGAGCAAGCAGCCATCCTCTCTCGTGGTCATTCTCTCACCGCTCCAGCTGAGGATGCTTTGAAAAATCCACACACAAGCGGAGGTCTCTCCAGAATGCCAGCTACTTCCCTTGCCTGGTTCACTGTCAAGCAAAATGTTTTCTGGCTTTTTTGGGCACAGATTTTCCAGGTGTTTCTGCTTCATCCATTTATCATGAGACAAAGAGAACCAGTTTCTGTTTTTTCCTGACAAACTGTTTATTCTCAGTAGAACAACTGGCTGAGAGAAAGCACAGGAGAGCTGATGAAACAGGTCATTTGGAACTGAGCTTCCCCTGTGATGGGAATGCTGTCTACCCCCACTGTCAATTCGCTCCTCTCATGGTGCAGCATATTACATTACGTTGTGCCTTTTTACTTCCTTACGTTTTTCAGTTGCTGCCATGAAGAAATATGCTTTCATGTGATGAATAATCCCCATACAAGTTTGCAGAAAGTCAGTTTTCCCCAAATATATCCTTTTTTGATAAACAAATATCCAACTTGTTTTTTTATAAATGTAGACTGTTATTTTTGAACATTTTCATACAAACATATTAGGTGCACTGAACATATACACCCTACACCATCGGGTCCTTTGTTCTAACTTTTCATTCTTCCCATAGTTCCCTTTGTTCTCCTAGATAATATCTTTTCTCTCTCTCTCTCTCTCTCTCTCTCTCTCTCTATATATATATATATATATATATATATATATATATAAAATGCAGAAGGACATATTCCCTCATCAACCACCAATATTATTCTTTTTGTTCATTACTGTTTTGGTTCTCTGCTGTCTTTGGTGCTTCTGTAGGAATGCTAAGATTTTTCTGTTTCTGTTACACTTATTTCAAGATGCTTTGGTTTGTTTTGTTTTTGAAGCACTTGTGAATGTGATTATTTCATTGATTTGTTCCTGAGCATGTTTGTCTTTGATGTAGACAAGTGGTTCTCAACCTTCCTAATGCTGTGACCCTTTAACACCTCATGCTGTGGTGACCCCCAGTCATAAAATAATATTCATTACTAATTCATAGCTGTAATTTTGCTACTGTTATGAATTGTAGCATAAATACCTGTGTTTTCCCATGGTCTTAGGTAACCCCAGTGAAACGGTCATTTGACACACACCCTCAATGGGGTTGTGACCCACATGTTGAGAACCAATGGTATAGACAAAGGCTACTGACTTTTTCTTTGTATGTGTTAATTTTATGCCCCTTAATTTTGCTGAAACCATTCATCAGAGCAAACTTTTTTTTTTTGTTTTTCATATAGTCATTAGGGTCTCTTAGATATAGAACCATTTCATCCACAAGTAAGGACACTTGGACTTCTTCCTTTCTGCTACCCACCATCCCAAATTGTGTCAACAATTTAGAGTGCAAGAAGCATGGAAAATGAAAATTAGCACATAAATGGTCTATTATGCATGAAGTGTTGTTCTCCACAAAACAAGCAGAACTTAATGCTTTAAGTAGCCCAAGTGGCAGACAGACGACTAGAAGTCAAGAGTCCCAATCCCAGTTTCCCCCGATAATCTATAAAATAAGAAAAGTTACTCAATTTCTCCATTTTTGTCTTGGATATAGGGGAATGAAAATGATAAGAATTGGAGCTGCAGTCTTTGACATCCATGCATTTAATATATTTGAGGAGATGATTTCCAGGAAACCATTAATGGCCTTCTTGGTATCTTGGGCACCAATCTTATGCTGGATACTTTAGACTGAATGCTAATGACTCATTGGTTTGTTTTCTTCTTTAAGGGGCAGGATTGGTTTGGTCCAGATTCCTAGAGTCATAGTTCTGGAGAACCTTATTACAATAAACAATGGGACTTTAAATTACAGGTGATTCTGCCTGACCTGGCTGTCCTGAGAATCGCGGTGTATGATGACAACAACAAGCTGATTGGTCAGAGAATCCTACCTTTGGATGGTCTCCAAGCAGGCTACCGACACATTTCCCTAAGAAACGAGGGAAACAAACCATTATCACTGCCAACAATTTTCTGCAACATTGTTCTTAAAACATATGTGCCTGATGGATTTGGAGGTAAGAAAAAATGTTTGAATACAGAATACAAGGCAGATGAGGTTCCAAATTACAAGGCTGTGAATTATTTTACCCATTCTTGAAAACAGCAAAAATGCCGTGTGTTTTCTCCTGTGCTGAGAACCCTGGTGGCTTTGAGGAAGGCAAGTGACATTTCCTTAGGTACTATTTCAAAAATACCATATTTTTATATTATTTAACATTTTGCAAATGCTTTATGAAGAGTATTTATACTGTCAGTCAAATGAGAAAAACAACTGTAAGAAACTGTATCTTATCAGTTATTATCACTGAAATATTTGTGGAACTCAGTTACTAATAACCTCAAATTTTCTTGTAAATCCATAAGAGAATTCATTTTCATAAATCAGGTCAGTCTCCTTTACTAAGAAAATCAGTGGTAGGAACCGACACTGGGCCACGAAGCAGGATTTTGCTTACAACCAGGTAGACTCTTTCTCCATGGCTCCAATAAGCTGGTAACATTATAACAAAAGGAAAGACTTCTTAGCTTCGGCATCTTTGACCACAGGAAAGTGTGCAGCTGTATAACTGCATCATGTTAGCCAAGGTTTCAAGTCCCAGCTCAGCTCCACATTGCCAGCTGGTGGCCTGGGAATCTTAATAGAACCATTCCCTCTTTTTTCACCAGTAAAATAAAGGTCATATGACTGTCTCTCCCTCTAAGCATTCTGGGAATGTTCTCATTCTAATAATACACAAAATAACTTAAGGCTCAAAAATGTGGGTGTTTGTGGTGCTAGATAATTGTGGCAGTCCTCCTGGAATCCTAGTGTTCTAGAGGTCGAAACTGGAGATCCCCAAAGCATGCTGCCTAATACCTAGCCCAGGCTAGCAAGCTCTTGTTCAAATGAAAGATGCTGGTCTCAATATATAAGGTCAAGTGTGACTGAGGAAAATACCCCATGTCAACCTCTGGACTCTTTTAAGTACATGCACATGTGTGCCTACACATAAAAACATTCCCTCCGCACATATATACATGCATTCATACACACACGCGCGCACGCACACACACACACACACACACACACGGTTGTGTATCTATTGATAGAATTGAAATTCCTGTACTATACTGGAATGCATTATTTTATTGAGGGAATAAGGTTGGGTTGTTTATTGTTCTTAGGAATTCATGTTTCTCTGGTGGGCAGCTTTTGTGCAACTAACCTTTAATTTTAATAACATTATAGATTATAGGTTCAAAAAGTAAAGTAAGCCAGGAGAGTTTCAATCAGAGTGGATAGGAATTATTTCTTCGTCTGTACCCTTTGCTTGTCATAATAAAAAGGCTGCAACATACACTTACAAGCATAGGAGCCCATCAAAGCAGCTGCAGCCAAGCCAGGGGGCTGGGGAAGTGGGTCAAAGAGAGAGACAGGAGTCTGGAAGGTGCACTCTATCCCCGCAGCACCCTCCAGAGCTACAGCAGCATAGGCACAGTGATGGACCAAAGACCAGAAAGAATCCTACTCCATGTTAGAGTTAGAAAGCAGGAACTATATGGACAGTGGAGATGGTTTGGTGGGTAAAAGTGCTGGCTACACACTTTCCAGAACCTGAGTTCAGGTGCCTGCATCCGTATAGTAAGCTGGCCATGACCCAGGTGCTTCTGTGACTCTCTGTGGAGAGTGGGGACACAAGAGAACCCCAGGGGCTTGCTGGTCACCATCCTAGCTACAGACTCAGTGATAGAGCTTGCTCCAAAGGTGTAAGGTAGAGTGTCATGGAGCAGTACACTGTCTTCCTTTTGGCCTCAGGAAAGATGCAGGGATGTCCAAACAAGCATACATCACACTTATACACACACACACACACACACACACACACACACACATACACACACACACACACATACACACACAAGAAATCCAAGTGTAATCAATACTTGTTACATTATGGAAAGTGTTACACAAACCCATTTGGTTAAAAAAAACTTTTTAAAGTTTTTCCTTTGCCCTTTGCAGTGGATCACATTTCAAATCAAACTATAATTTCTTCCTGGGAAATGAGCCATTTGATTAGAAAATGGAAAAGAAATCATTTGGCTGAGCTCCTAGTATGTGCCAAGCACTTCCATAAAGAGGAACCTAAGACGTGGAATTGATCTGCAAGGATGTGGGTGTATGCAGGTCTATGCTGAGAAATGTTTGTATTTGTAATGTGGCATTCTGCCAGGCCGACAGTTAATATGCAAACTAGTCTCTTATGACAGTCCTGTGTGTGGCCTCCTCTGTGGCTCTACCATCAGACCCCTGGGAATCTCTGTACTGAAGTTCTGCAGTCAATGTCCTAACTTCAGATTTGATATTCAACAAGGACATGCTCAGCCCTCTGGTCATAAGGAGATACCAGGAAGACATTGGAGATTTAGTGGTTTGCATGAAGGATAAAACAGGGTGAATATGAGGATTGTCTGTTTTCTGAATTTCTGATCCTGAGTCTCCCGACTTGCAGTGTTCTTATTTGGTGTCTAGCTAACCTCCCACATTGAAGAGCTGACCTGTGCTGTCAGGGGGAGTTCTCTGGTATGTTAATGTTCTTATTAATTCCACAAGGGAAAAGTCCAAAGGAAATTCTACCATCACAGAAACAGAAAGAAAGCTGCTGTATACATCATTAGAAATTTATCTGGCTAAAGAAAGTTTATGTGAATTCACTGGGTCATTCTACAAATCCATTTAGGGTTATTCCATAACAGATAAGGAACTAGAATGGACATCAGAGAGAGATGCTTACAATGCATTGAGTAAGGGTCACTCATTGATCCTCCGTCCAGAGTGAACTGTTCTAGGCTTTCCCTACTTGCCCATCTGCCCGCTCTTCTTCCTTCCCTCCCTCTCTCCATTCCTCCCTCCATCCCTCCCTTTCCCTTTCTCTCATCTTCATTCTCCTCCCTCACCCCCTCTCTCCCCCATCTCTTTCCAGTACCCATGCATTCTGGAAAAGTATTATACCAGAGGTTTTTGAGGCAGGGCCTTACTAAGTTGCTTTAACTGGTCTTAAGTAGCTCAGAGTTCAGGTGTGTGCCCCACACCCTGCTTGTAGGTATCTTATTTAGTTTTAACACTCTAAAGAAAAATAGGTTGGTTGTAGAATCTTCACCCAAACTTAGCCTGTATTTTACATAAAACTGCACAGGAAGTAATTATATCATAAGCAGTGCATCATCCTAAGGGGGAAAAATCTTTTAAATTCCTACACACTGAGAAGTTTCTGAACTCCAGTGCGTTGGCAGTGTCACAGCTCTGTGTTCTGCATGACTTTTAAATGTATTTTCATTTGCAGTCATAGCATGTGGGCGGAATCTTTTTTATAAAAATACGGAAAGTGCTCTCTCTTGAGTCTTTTCAAAGCTAGGGCCCTTCCTTAGGCTTAGACTTAGGTTCTTGCAGGTCACCTATCCCTGGTGGTGGGTTCCCACAGATGACAAACTTTGCTATGCACAATTGTTTATAATTAGTCCTGCTCCTCCCCCACCTACCCCCACATACATCTAGTGCTTCTTAGACACTGAACTCTGGCTCCCTCAGCTTCCTGCCTGCAGGAGATAGGTCAACAGCTCAGTTTTTAACCCTGACCCTCTCCCAGTCTCATGAATCCCCATTTCCCAACTCACCTTCCTGCCACTCACTCCAAGCATTAGGAAACAGAAGTAGAGATTTTTTTAAAATTGTTACTCAAATACAATCACTCAAATGCACAGAGAAATAACACTAGTGATGGCTTCTTGGTTTATTTCCTTTTACTGTAACTAAATACCCAGCATTGGGTAACTTATGAAGAAAAGTGTTTTCTTTCAAAGATTTATCTTCTTTTATGTCTTGTATTTTTAAAAAATTATCTTATTTTATATATATATGAGTATTTTGCCTGTTTGTATGTGTACAACACGTGCGCTTGGTCAGAAGAAGGCATCAGACCCTCTGGAACTGTACAGGTGGACAGTTGTGATGTTCTATTTGGGTACTGGAAATTAAACCTGGATCCTTTTCAAGAGAAACAAGTGCTTTTAACCACTGACCCCAGAAAAGATACTTTTATTTTTATTTATTTTTCTTTCTTTTTAAATTAATTTTTATTTAAATTATTAAAAACAATCTCATTTTATATACCAATCCCAGTTCCCTCTCCCTCCCAACCTCCCACTCCCCTCACCATCTCTCCATCCCACTCCTTAGGGAGGGTGAGGCCTCCCATGAGGAATCATCAAAGTCTGTCACATCATTAGGGGTAGGACAGAGGTCTTCCCTCATGTATCTAGGCCAAGAGAGTGTCCCTCCATAAGGAATGAGCTCCCAGAGCCCATTAGTGCAGTAGAGATAAATACCTCCAGCAGCCCCATAAGCTGCCCAAGACCCCCAACTGACACCCACACTCAAGGGGCCTAATTTGGTCTTATGCTGGTTCCCCAGCTGTCAGTCTGGAGTCCATAACCTCTCACTTATTCAGGCCAGCTGTTTCTATGGGTTTCCCCAACATGGGTCTTGAATTCTTTGCCCATCACTCCTCTCTCTCTACAACTGGATTCCAGGAATTCGACTCAGTGCTTAGCTGTGGATCTCTGCTTCTGCTTCCATCAGCTACTGGATGAAGGCTCCATGATGGCATTTAAGGTAGTCATCAATCTCGTTATAAGGGAAGGCATTTAAGGTAGCCTCTCCGCTATTTGTTAGATTGTTGAAATCATGTTTGTGGATTCTTGGGAATTTCTGTAGTGTCAGGTTTCTTGTTAAGCTCATAACAAATTACAGTTCTGAAAGCTAGATGAGTAGCTGGGATGGCACCATCCACTTGTTGTATAGGTCCTTGTGCATAATGGAGGATATATATATATATATGTGTGTGTGTGTGTGTGTGTGTGTGTGTATGTATATATGTGTGTGTGTGTATATATATATATATGGTCATGATCTGGTTTTTGTTTTTCCACACAGTGTGCTTTGATCATATTCACCCACCTTTCCACAACTATTCTGAGACCCACCTGCCTTCCCTACTCATCCATTTGTGTCACTTTTTTTATTAAAACCCTTCAAAACAAATTTGCACTGTCCAAATACTCTTGGATGTGCAAGCTTTCAATGGAGCATGGTCAACTTATCAGAGGTTATTCTCCTAGAGAAAACTGTATTGCTCTCTCCCAGTAACAAACAACTGTATTTTGTTTCATGGTAGGGGTGGGATAGTGTGTCCAACTCTCCTCCCTATGCTGGGATCTGGTCTAGCATGAGCTTGCACTGGTTCTGTTCAAGTAAGTTTCTATGTACTGCTACCCTGCTGTATCCAAAATATGTTAATTTGTATCATTCACCATCTATGGCTCTTAAACTCCTTCTGTATCCCCTTCTACAATGATCCTGAGCCTTGGATTGGGAGGTATGGTATATATATGTTTCCTTTGGAGCTGAGCATTTTCCAATTATGTTTAAGACCTGCTCAACAAGATGAAACCCATATCTGGCACCAACAGCAGGCTAAGAACCTATAACTAGACAGATCATAGACTCCAGGGAAGAATCTACTATTATTATGCAGATAAATGGACATAGTATTAAACCAGTGTTTAATGACTTAGTGTTATGTGCATAGATCAGTGCATCTCTCAACCCTCACCTGAAAAGTTTCTATTTGCAACAGGTGATAATTAACACAAAGACCCACAGCTGGCCAGAGTACAGAGACTACAAGAGATCTGTTTGTACACAACCCAGATGTAAAATGTTTCTGAGCTAAAGAGTAATGCAAACCATCTTAATTATTAGAAACTAAATCTTTACTTAAAGAAAATGGTAACATTTTAAAAATATTAAAAAAAAAATAAAAATACCTTGGAATGAATCAAGGGCTAACTCTTCCGATATTCTAGATCTTCCAATATTACAACCCTAACATAATGAAAAACAGTACTCTCTTTTACCACCACAAAGCAGAACTACTAGTGTGGATGCTTTTTGACCCCTCAGTCTGGGAGGCTGAGTTGTCATTGCTGCTTCACCTGTGGGTGCATCTGTCCTGCCAGTAGTGTTTCACACAGCGTCACCACATCAGCCAACACTGTTGGAGACAGCAAAGAGTTCTGGTGCTACAGAAAATGACACAATGTCATGTACCCCACCACCACCCACTACCCTGTTGCTTTGAGGGATTTTCCTATCTGTGCATTTTGTCTTTAGTACTGAGTAGAAGAAAGGAGTGTCTAGTGCATATGAGGTATCAACATTAAGTTCAGTGTCACCCTGAGCTATGTGCTTCAGGGGCCTTTGTTTCTTGTACAGGGCCCTTCCTTAATTGTGTGGCTCCTCTGCTGCTTCATGTAAATAAAGATGAAGCAACCTTTTGTTCGCTTGCCCATCTCTCCTTTGTGCTCTTTGATTAGAGCTGTGTCCAGGAAGGTACAGGAATGTTTCTCGTTCCCATGACCCGGATCTTCAACCACTTTCAGCACAGCCAGCTGTTTCATGCAGCACATACTTCCAGAGGAGGAGTATCCTCAACTAAAATGCCATTTCCCAAGTGTCATCTCAGGATTTCTGACGCAATTTTGAGTTGCTGTTCCATCTCTTCTCTCCTTATAGATGCTGAGATGTCATGGTTTTTTTTTCTCTTAAATGCTGTAGTATAAATAATATAAACCCAGAAACAGACATTGGGGATTGAAGCTGAAGATCAGAAAAGCAAAGCAGCTGGCCACTAGCTCTTATCTCTACCTCAGGCTGAAAAGGCTGTCCTGTCCTCAGCATGGTTGGAGACTAAATCTCATCTCTGAGACTGAATACTGAATATCTGCTCCATTTTATATACCTCTCTAGAACTGGCATAAAAGGCATGGGATCCCACATGCTCAAATCTCCATTTTGTGTGAGATATATTTCTTTTAGACTGATTCACTCTAAATGTAATCCTGGGTGGCTTTGAACTTGCAGAGGCATCTGCCTTTGTCTCCTGAGTCCTGGGATTAAAGGTGTGTATCACCACTGCCTGACTCTATGCTTGTGGCTACTTTGCATTTTGATCTCCTGTGGATTTATTAAAGAATAAACAATGTATCACCATAGTTTGTTGAAAAGCCAATACTCATACAATACCTAACATCCTGGGATGCGGTGTAGGGTTGGATGACTGGTGATTGAACAAGGGCCTTGTGCATATGGTACCCACCCTTGTGGAATCTTCTGAGCTCTGGAAAAGAAGGAAGCAGTATGGATGATGGAAAGTACACAGCAGAGCTTGAAAAGTGCCTTAGTGTGGGCAGTGAAGGTCCTGTGTTCATTGCTCAGCATCACAAGCAAGTGGACATTGAAAGTAGCTAGCTTAAGCAAATTGATCAGGCCCCTTGTTGCACGTAATGTTAGGCTACCCTATTGATTCAGCGAGTAGCGTGGGGATTTTGTTTAGCTCTGGATCCTATTTCCCTGAGTATCTGATGCACAATGGAGTCTTCTGGGTATTCCAGCTTAGGACATGCTTAATTTGGCAGAAGCTGAAAGAGTTAACCCAAATCATAGTTACGAGACTTGCTTATCTTTGTTTTCACTTCTTGGAAGCAGATAGGAGCAATGTATTTTTCTTCTGCACATATCTCCTGATGACAGGGATAATAGCGTGGGGATTCTGAGGGAAGCTGGGCCAGTAACAAACCAAAGTAAACACATGGTTGGTGCTCAGCACCACACCACTGAAATGCCTTAAAAGTAGTGGTCGTACAGACAAAACCTCTTGAAAGTTAGTATCTGAAAGTCTGCTTGTCCTTGGTTCTGCGGAATGCCTAAAGATCAATGCTGTCGGTGCTGTGCTACATGGAAGTGAGGGAGGAGGATGGGAGAAATGGAGGAGGAAAATGGAGAGCCTCACTGAAGGAGACCAGCCTTTTGGAAATGGCACCAAACCCAGGAATAGATAGTGGGATTTTTATTTGTTTTGTTTTCAGTGCAGCTTAGTATAGTGTTGGCTAAATCTAGAAGAAAAAAAGCAAGTGAAAGCAAGAAAATTGGTTCTGAAACCCCATTGTGGCTTCTAGTGTCTTGGGTGTTAGCCCACTGTATGGGTTCTGCATGGTCATGAGTTTGTGTGTAATCTCTGTGTACTGCTGGCTTCTCGGTGTGGCTGGGCCAGACAGCAGTCACACCTGCTGGTGAATGCTGATCAGCATTTAGTGAGGTCTCACCCCTGTGCTTGTTTAGAGTATATCACAGTCAATGCATATCCACAGCCATGTCCCTAACAAAAAGAACAAGATGTGAAAAAAACAAATGATCCATTTAATAGAGAGTTCTCAAAAAATCTCTCAAAAATGTCTATCCTTTGTCCCTAGAAATTAGGGAAATAGAAATCAAAGCAACTTTAAGAGTTCATCTTACCCCAATCAGAATGTCAGAATGGCAAAGATAAACATAACAACTCGTAACCTTCACTTTGTCTTTGGATTTTCCTCTTTATGGGAGGACACTCATCATTGGCATTGAGTTTAGGACACCTCTCTCCCAATCCAGAATGATTCAGTTCTTATCCTTAACTGAAATGTATATCAGTAGCCTACTTACAAGTGAGATCACATTCTAAAGCTTGTATAGACAGGGAGTTGGAGTAAGGGATATCAGTTCAGTGTTTGTGTGAGGTAACAGATATAGGCCTAATTTTACTCTTCTACATGCAGACATCCAGTTTTCCCAGCACCACTTGTTGAAGATGCTTTCTTCTTTCTCATTTATGTTTCTGACATCTTTGTCAAATATCACATGGCTGAAATTATGGATGCTTATGTCTGGGTCTTTGACTTGGTTGCATTGGTCTACATATCTATTTTTATGCCATTGCCATATTGTAGTTATCACTGTGGATCTGTAATATATCTTAAGATCTAGAATGGTAGTGCCTTTTTCAGAGTAGTTTTTGCTATCCAGGATCTTTCATGGTTCCATATGTATTTTAACATAGTTTTTTTAGTGTGTGTGTGTGTGTGTGTGTGTGTGTATTTGTTTATGAAGAATAAGATGGGGATTTTTATTGGGATTGTATTGAATCTGAAAATAGTACCAATCCATGATTATAGGAAGGTTTCCTTTTCTACTCTCTATCTCTTTATAAAGAGGTTTAAAGTTTCCATTGTAGAGGTCCTTCACTTCCTTGGTTAGGTGTATTCCTGGATGTTATATTTTCTTGAGGCTATTGTGATTGGGAGAGTGTCTATGAGCTCTGCCTCTGTGTATTTGTTATTGGTGTATAGAAAAGCTACTGATCTATGCAAATTGATTCAGTATTCTGCAACATTGCTGAATTTGTCTATCATTTTTAGAAATTTTTCTGGTAGAATTTTTGAGATCTCTAATGTATAGCATCATATCATCTACAAATAGGGATAGTTTGATGTCTTGTTTCCTTATTTGTATCCCTTTAATTTCCTTTGCTTGCCTTATTGCTTTAGCTAGTACTTCAAACACAATGTTGAAAAGGAGAAGGGGTGGTAGGCAGCCTTGTCTTTCCCAGACTTCAGTGGGATTACTTCAAACTTTTCTCCACTTAGGATATTGTTGGCTGTGAGTTTCTCATATATATTTTTATTATGTTGAGATATATTCCCTCTAGTCCAACATTCTCTAGACTTTTATCATGAAGGCATGTTGTGTTTTGTCAAAGGCTTTCTCTGCACCTATTGAGATTATCATGTGATTTTTGTCTTTAGGTCCATTTGTGTGGTTTATTACATTTATTGACTTGCATATGCTTACCATCCCTGCATTTCAGCCATCTTGATCATGGAGGATTAATCATTTTGATACGTGTCTGAATTCTGTTTGCTAGTATTTAATGGAGCATTTTAGAATCTATGTTCATCAGGTATTAGCCTGTGGTTTTTATTTTTATTGTGTCTTTATGTGGTTTTGATACTAGAATGATAGTGGTCCAAGTTTTACATTGTGTTCATCATTGCATCAAGTTCACCAGTAACCATGCAGGGAAGGCCAGAGCAGCTCTAATCTACATAGGCTGATCACATTAGTCAGCTTACTCAATTTATACAAATAAATGAGTCAACAACTCCCAGCAGCTAGCCACAGTGACTCATGTCTGTGGTTCCAACACTTGGGAGACGAGTTAGGAGGATCAATGCAGTCTAAGACCAGCCTGGGCTACAGAATGAGACTCTACATAAAAAAACCAAAACCAAAAAATGAGATCCTTAATAATTCACTCTGTTAAATATGACCCTCATCCTTATTATTTGGGGGAAAAGATAATGTTGTCCAGGTGTTGACTTTTACTTTTTCTTCTTTTTGTTGTCTGCCATTAACTGTATATCACAGCCACATCCTAAGAATTTCGCTGCATTTTCTTAGAGTGTTCATTTCAGAAGAACATTTATAGTTCACTGATTGTTTTTCAGATATTGTGGATGCTTTATCCGACCCAAAGAAATTTCTTTCAATCACAGAAAAGAGAGCAGACCAAATGAGAGCTATGGGCATTGAAACTGTAAGTAGAAACTCTGGACTAAAGACAGTCCAGTTGGGTGGGTTAGTTCCCAACAGTGACTGCAAAAGCAAGAGAAAGGTAATAGAGGAAGTTTAAAGAGGGTTTTCAAAACCAAGCTTATCAATTATCAATTTTGCTCTACAAAATGTAGCATATTGTATAAAATGTAGCCACCATCAGAAAGAGCCTCTTAGTCACCAGTGAGATCTCTGGGGATATCTTTACTTTATAAAATGAAATAGGGACTCTCCATTAGAAATTACAGTCAGGGATGTTTTGTAGCCCTGAAACACCAAATAACTGAGATTAGAGGTCAGACTTTCACTATTTGCAGATGATATGATAGTTTACATAAGTGACCCAACAAACTCTACCGGGGAACTCCTGCAGCTGATACTTTCAGCAAAGTGGCAGGATATAAGATTAACTCAAGAAAATCAGTAGCCCTACTATATACAGACAATAAAAGGGCTGAGAAAGAAATCAGAGAAACATCGTCCTTTATAATAGCCACAAACAACATAAAATACCTTGGGGTAATGTTAACCAAACAAGTGAAAGACCTGTATAGCAAGAACTTTGAGTCTTTAAAGAAAGAAATTAAAGAAGACACCAGAAGGTGGAAAGATCTCCCATGCTCTTGGATAGGTAGGATCAACATAATAAACATGGCAATCTTACCGAAAGCAATATACAGATTTAATGCAATCCCCATCAAAATCCCAATACAATTCTTCACAGACCTTGAAAGAACAATAATCAACTTTGTATGGAAAAACAAAAGACCCAGGATAGCGAAAACAACCTTATTCAACAAAGGAACATCTGGAGGCATCACCATCCCTGACTTCAAGATCTATTATAGAGCTGTAGTCCTGAAAACAGCTTGGTATTGGCACAAAAATAGACAGGTAGACCAATGAAATCGAATTGAACACCCTGATATTAACCCATACATGTATGAACATCTGATTTTCGACAAAGAAGCTAAAAATATACAATGGAAAAAAGAAAGCATCTTCAACAAATGGTGCTGGCATAACTGGATGCTGGCATATAGAAGAATGCGAATAGATCCATGTCTATTGCCATGCACAGAACTTAAGTCCAAATGGATCAAAGGCCTCAACATAAATCTAGCCACACTGAACCTGTTATAAGAGAAAGTGGGAGGCACCCCTGAATGAATTGGAACACCAGACCGCTTCCTGAACATAACTCCAGTAGCACAGACACTAAGATTGAGAATTAATACATGGGACCTCCTGAAACTGAGAAGCTTCTGTAAGGCAAAGGTCACAGTCAGCAAGACAAAACAGCAGCCCACAGATTGGGTAAAGATATTCACTCACCCCACATCTGACAGAGGGCTGATCTCCAAAATTTACAAAGAACTCAAGAAGCAAGTCTCCAAAACACCAAAGGATCCAATAAAAAAGTGGGGTACAGAACTAAATAGAGAATTCTCAGTAGAGGAGTCTAAAATGGCTGCGAGACACTTGAGAAAGTGCTCAACATCCCTAGCCATCTGGGAAATGCAAATCAAAACAACTCTGAGATACCATCTCACTCCTGTCAGAATGGCTAAAATCAAAAACACCAATGACAATTTATGCTGGAGAGGATGTGGAGAACATTGCTGGTGGGAGTGCTGACTTGTACAGCCACTTTGGAAATCAGTATGGAGATTCCTCAGGAAAATGAGAATCAGTCTACCAGAAGACCCAGCAATTCCACTCTTAGGCATAAACCCAAAAGATGCACAGTCATACAACAAGGATGTCTGTTCCACTATGTTCATAGCAGCATTATTTATAATAGCTAGAACCTGGAAGCAACCTAGATGCCCCTCTACTGAAGACTGGATAGAGAAAATGTGATACATTTACACAATGGAGTACTATCCAGTGTCAGAAAGAGAGAACTGATGGGCAAAGGAGTTAAGACTAACCCACAGAAACAGTTGACCTGAACAAGGGGGGAGCTCTTGGACCCCAGATTGATGGCTGTGTGGAAAGCATGGGACTGGCCCAGACACCCTGAATATGGGTGTCAGTGAGGAGGCCTAAGTAATCTATGGGGCCTTGGGTAGTATTTATCCCTGGCGTACAAATAGACTTTGAGAGCCCATGCCACAATATGGGAGACTCTCTCAGCCAGGACTCTTGGGGGGAGGGCCTAGGCCCTGCTCTGGATGAAATGACAGTCACTGGAGATCCACCATGGAGGGCCTCACCCTCCCTGGGGATTGGAGTGAAGATTGGGTGGGGGACTGGAGATCTGCTGGGGAGGGTGGGGAGGAAGGGAGGGAGAGGGAGCTGGGATTGACATGTGAAAGAAGACTGTTTCTAACCTAAATAAAAAAAATAATTATTTTTAAAAAAAGAAAGAAAAATTGCCTCTGGTGATGCACATTCCAATCACTGGGGATGTTTCTGTTGCAGAGTGACATAGCAGATGTGCCCAGTGACACTTCCAAAAATGACAAGAAAGGCAAGTCCAACCCAGCCAAAGCGAATGTGACCCCGCAGAGCAGCTCTGAGCTCAGACCCACCACTACAGCCGCTCTGGGCTCTGGCCAGGAAGCCAAGAAAGGTGAGGTGTACTGCTAGACTCCTTGTCACCTTTGCAATTTTCACTTTGTTACAGATGGTCTTCTTGAAGGCATTTAGAATTGTCACCTTTACCAACTTTCATTACGACATGAGACTCAAAAACAGACTTATTGGACAAGTTGTTTGATTTCCTTCCCTGGGAAGGGAATCAACGTTTGTGCTTCATGGACTGGAGCCCAAGCACCTTAACTAAACACTGTGTTATCCTTAGCGGGACAGTGTTTACTTTGGCGCCTGTTATGGCAAAGGTAGCGGAGCTCTTACCATGCAGTGCTGGTAGCTAACTCACCCCCTCTGTCTTCTAGACAACAACAGGCAGGGACTCAGGGTTCATGAAGCAACAGAGTTACAACTGTCATGGGTAATTTCCCCGTATGTAGAGATTGGCTTGACCATTTTTAAACCATCAGATGAGCATTTAAGGATCATTTTCAAATGGTTTTCTGTGAGTGAAACAACAGCTTATAAGACAGTGGTTCTCAACCTGTAGGTCGCAAGCCCTTTGGGAATTGAACAACCCTTTCACAGGTAACCTGTATATCAATATTTAAATTATTATTCACAGACAGCAAAATTATTATGAAGCAGCAACAAAAATAATTTTATGGTTTGGGGGGTCACCAATACATGAGGAAATGTACTAAAGGGATCACAGCATTAGGAAGGTTGAGAACCACTGTCATAAAAAGTGTCATCAGAATCATGTGTCCCTGTGCTACTGGATAGCATGTATATAGGGAAACATCTATGCTGGGTATTTATAATGAACTTCAGTTCAAGATGACTGAGCATGCATTCTAACTGAATGGTACCCATTTCATATTGGCAGTTAAATATTTAAAATAGCCCCCTGACTATAAATAATTTACTACACTGACTCTGTTCATTTTAATAGTAATTTTTTTCTTCTAGTGGTTCTTTAATGTGTGTAGTCCCTATTTACTGCTAGATTAATGCCCAGGGTATAAGGAAATTAAGTTGTTCATACACACGCATACATACAGTGCTAACAATTTAAGGAAAGGTGAGACAGTTTTTCCCTACTGAAGCAACCTGGTTATTTAGCAGGAAACTATGTGTGCAGTGAGTTTTGTGAAGCAAATTAGATGAAGCTGCACAAAAGTAGCTCAATTTGCACTGGTCCCTGTAACTGTTTGCCTATTTGTCTTGGGAAAGAACATGGAATGAGGTTATGACTCAAGCAAAGGCATTCCCTTTCCAGCCCTGATCAGTATTAGCACTCATACTCCTACAGAGATAGGCTGTGGAAAAAGCAAGAGGTAAAATTCTTATCTCATCCACAAGTCCATAAGAACTGTAGTAATTACAGTGTAAAGCAGCCCTGGAAACAGTGCAGCTCAAAGTGTCCATAGCTCTAAATGGGTCTGTACTTGGGTTTATAGCCATCTTACCTTTGTTCTTCAACAAGGCTAGATTTGAAGGAACTAGGCAGCTGTCAATTTAACTAACGATTTTTCCCAAATTCAGCCAAAGGTGGGAGTTACAGGCAGTCTCATTTTTGCACTTTATTCAGGAGACTTGGGAGCCTGCAAGAAGGCACCATCATACCAGGTTCTACCGATGATGATGATGATGATGATGATGATAATGATGATAAAGGCCTATATAACTTAGGGAATGCAATAAGTAGAGGAGGGTCAGGGCAGTCGAATTGCAATATCCAGCCTATGCAAGTGCAAAGAGGGCTAATTAGTTAGAACAGAAGAGGAGAGAGACATCCCACCCAATCAACAAGGTCCAAAGAGGACTCATTGAGTTGAACCTTGAAACAGGTCTGACTCAACCAAAAGGAGATGGGTGGGGAAACCAAAGGAAGGCTGCTCCCTGAAGGAAGTGGGCAGTAGAAAGGAAGCCGTTCGCTTGCCCTAGTCTGAAAAGGACTCTGGGCCCACTCTGAGAAGACAATGAAGGACATCATTGATAGTGTTGGCATTAGGATTCATTACCAGAAGAGATGCCCCAAACCATCTAGAACCCTGGTACTCGGGATTGTCTTAAAGTGCTTACACATTGTGATTAGAGGGTTAGCCAGAGAAAGAGGATGTTACAGACAGACACATCCTTAACCATTACTGTGTCCCCAGAGCCTGCTGGGAGAGATCTGCCCGTGTCCTTTCATAGGAAGCGCATGGCAATAAATAACTAAACAGAGCAGGCAGTTCCGGTTAAGCGGGAGGTAATCATGAGAACCAGGAAAAAGGATTTAGTAGTTTGGATGTGGAGCTTCAAGAGACAAAATGCAGATGTATTTCAAGAGACCTCAGGGTCACACTCGATAAGTGGATGGCAAGAGCAGTAGAGCAGCTGAGGGAGGGACAGCCTTGGTAGGAAAATGACTCTGGCTGCTGACAGCTCTGAGTTTAAACTGGTGCTGATATGAACATGCTAGGTGGAGGGGGGAGGGACAGAGGAGTGGGGGTTAAGAACCCTCAGGCAGAATGAATGGTAGAAATGAACGAAAAATAAGAAGTCTTAAATTTATATGAGAATTCTTTTTGAGAAAGAATTATCCATTTAGAGAAGTTGTAATGATAATATTTCTGTACAACCAGGGTTGCCTGGCTGCAGATACCAGAAACCTAGCTATCACTTAAGACATAGAACATATATTCTGATAGCATACCAGTAGGCAATAATGAAGAGACAGATGGAAAATGTAAGGGAGTCCAGAGGGCTGTGGCCCCTTGGAAGATGGGATATGGAGATGAGGGAAGTGAGAAATTTAAACTACATCTCCTAGCTGTGTAGCCATACAGAATGCCCATACCCACACTGCAATATTTTCTTCAATGTTTTAACAATAAGGAATTAAGCATACTGGGGTCCTAGCTAGTTTCTAGGTTAGAGTTTGACAAAGCAAGTTATTTTATGGAACTATGTTGATAATATCAAAAGCTTTATGTAGTAAAACTGCAGTTCACCACAACCTTTGGAAATTAAGAGGCGATACATGCTGATCTACTTTCCTACCAGGTTAGTCAGCAGACAAGCACATGGTAGCCACATGGAGCAATGCAAGGGAGCTGAAATTAAACTTGAACAGTCAGTTCCTTGAATGCCCACATTTCCAATACTCAGGAGCTACATGTCTCTGGAGACCTCACACATAGGCTATCTCTATTCCTGTCAGATGTCCTATTGACTGTACTGCCTTAAGCATGTATAACAAAATCAACTATTTTTTTCTGTAAAATGGGAGGCTTTCCTAACTACATAGGCAAATGAAATTTTTTGTACAACATTTGTATATTTCTCCAACAGTGAAAAATGTGATTGAGGAAGGTACGTTGTTTTCAGGCTCCTGTTTATCAAGATTTGGTTAAGACCAATGCAAGGAAAGAAAGTCTTGTCAGTGTGGCCTAAATCCTTAGGACTTGCTAGATACCTGAGGACCTTGCAGTCTCCTAAGCCCTGTGTTCTTTCTGTAAACAAGAGAGTTGGCAGCCTTGCAGCAGTCACCTGCTGCTCATACTGCCTCTCTTTCACTGTGTTCTGTGAGGCCCGGGGTGAGTGGGGGGACTTGTGAAAGCAGACACGCGATACCAGAAAATGGCTCTGTACACTCTTCCCATCCTACCCTAAAATATCATGGATCCCAGCACTGATTTTCCCAGCCAAGACTTTGCTTCTACATCCACTGATCAAAAGCTTGGGTCTCCTTTGTTAAGTACATCATACCTGCCCTTGGGATTTCAATAGAAACCAATTATCCTTGAGTACACATTCATTTTATTTGCCTGTGATGACAATCTGCTATCAAACAACCATTAGGGATTCTTCTGTAATTGTGTTTGCCATGACTTCTCCAAGTCCAGCCTTCACTCAGCTGTTGAGCAGGATGAGTGTATTATTCTAGTTTCTCAAGACAGAATCCTTTAAACAGGGAGTCTGATTTCATTACTCCCTCTGTGTTGAAGACATTACCGTACTCAATAGCATATTACTTAAATACCAAGGTTAAATTTGTCAAAAAGAAGTGCACAGAGTCTTGCTTTTAGGTGATGGATGACTGAGTTAGGAATAGAGTTGCAAGTTAGTTGACTGATACTGTGTACATTAAATAAAGAGATAAAAATATCTGCAACAGATACTATTGTGCCTGACCCCTTTATGGGGTCACTTTGCTCACACCCAGTGCCAAGAAGGCTGGTTGACTGGGAGTTACATCTACTTTTCCACAGTTGTCCGGAGACTGTGGGAATTCCCCACTGAATTGACTGGAAGGTTTCAGGAACCCGCAGACACTCTCAGCTGACACATGTGAAACCACAAAGCTCGCTTCATTCAGATAGAACAACTCCTAAGTCATTATACATCGGAGCTCCAGAGGACCTGCCTGAGGCTGCCTGAGGCTGGGGTACACCTACCTGCCTTCTTCCCATGTCCTGTCCAAGGGCTGCCTTAAAGATTTCTCTTGTGATCTGCCCTCTCTAGCTTATGTGGGCCTGAATCAGATTCAGGTAGAGAATCAGGGACACAAAACTTGACAATGGCCCAATTCAGTGCATTGCTGTAAGAATGTAAGACGTTTCTGTCTGTAGCATGTAAGCTGCTTTGAACACTTTAGGTGCAGATTTAGAATGAAAGTTTATATTGTGTGCTATATACTCTAATTTTTAATATACATATTGACATTTTATGACTTTCTTTTAAAGGTATTGAGCTTATCCCGCAAGTGAGAATAGAAGATTTAAAGCAAATGAAGGTAAAATGTTTTCACTACTTTCAAATGTTCTTGTACCATGCAAATTGATAAAACAAGTACTTTTTTCCTCACAAAGTGACTACCTCTGGAGAAAGGATAGAAGGGGAGAAAGAAATGAAGGGGAGAGAGAGAGAAAGAGAGAGAGAGAGACAGAGAGAGAGAGAGAGAGAGATTGATCTCCTTTTGAATCCTCCTTTTCTCTCCTGCAGGCTTACTTGAAGCATTTAAAGAAACAACAGAAAGAGTTAAGCTCTTTAAAGAAGAAACATGCAAAGGTACTGTGGTTTTTGCATACATGGGTGTGCATTTTGTTGTTTCTTTTTCTTATTTTACTTTTAGCTCTCTGATGAAGGCCTACCACTTTTATCTTGTGTTGTTATAGTGAACCATTCCTTGTCCAGAATACTAGTTAGAAGCTAACTGTAACCAGCTAGCATGCATGTACCAGCCTCATCTTACCTCACTCTTAACCGCCAGTGCCTTTGTTCCCAGGCCACTGTCCAGTAGTTTATAAACAGTTTATGTGGGGAGACCTTAGCAGAGAACACCTCTCACTTTTCTTCATGGGGTTGTGTAAACCCTAACCAATAATCTGCTTCTGAAGTTTCAGAATTTTTACTTTTCATCACTAAGAATCTGGCAGACAGGGATCAGAAGAAATCTTAAGAGGTAGTTACAAGATTAAAAGAGTACCAAAGAGTGGCCCCCAGAATTTCCCAGTGATTTGAAAAGGTTTTCAGTTTTCAGACACCATGCTTCTTCCTGGTCTTCTCTTACAGAGGCGGGTGGGGGAATCAGAACTGAGTGAGGGGGGGTAATACAGAACTGAGGTGGAGTTGGGGTGCAGAACTGAGGTGGGCAGTGGGGGGGTGCAGAGCTGCTTTTCTGTCTTGAGAAGCCTAACTGTCTCCACTGTCAGGATCCTGGGTGTCCTCTTCATGAAGTGCAAAGAGAGACAGAGAAGCTCTCTTTCTTGGTCTGAAAGGACTTTGAAGCTCTTTCATGTGAGCATTGCATGCTCTCTTTCCACTCTGTCCAGGCCCCACTCAGACCTGCACTTCCTGTTAGGAGTGAAGGGTAAACTCACTAATGTGCCAGTGGCATGAGGGAAAAACTTGTTATTTCTCCTCAGTTTGTTCTCCTTAGAGAGGTCAGAACTTATCCTGGTCAGTGAATGTTCTCTGTGCTGCGGGATTCAACATGTTTACTGACAGGTGGTTTCAAAGACTATTACAGACTTTCACGAGTACCAGTGTCTTAGTTACTTTTCTACACCATGACTACGGCAACTTATAAAAGAAAACATTTAACTGGGCACTCACAGTGTCAGAGGGTGAGTCCATGGCCATCATGATGGGGAACTGTGCAGCAGGCAGGCATGGCATTGGAGAAGTAGCAGAGAGCTTCTTACATGTTAAGACAACAACCTGGGGGAGGGGAGGGAGGGAGGGAGGGAGGGAGGGAGAGAGAGAGAGAGAGAGAGAGAGAGAGAGATAGAGAGAGAGAGAGAGAGAGAGAGAGAGAGATTGAGATTGAGATTGAGATTAGGAATAGTGAGGGCTTTGAAACCTCAGAGCCCACCCCCAGTAACACACCTCCTCCAACAAGGCCACACCTCCTAGCCCTCCCCAAACAGTTCCATCAGCTACAGAACAAGCATTCAAATACATATGAGCCTGTGGGGGCATTTCTCATTCAAACCAGTGCATCCCATTCGTGAGATTCAATTCATGGCCTAAAGAGGAGACAGCACAGACTTTTTGTGGTGGGGGCAGAGAATGGGGGGATAATAAAGGCAGAGATGTTTAAAGTATGGATTTGATTTTCATTGCTGATTTGTAAAAGTTTGGACTGTGGAAAGTGTAGGGGTTCAGGCATTATGCTGGCCTGCCCCTATTACCTGGTAGAAAGCACTCAGGCAGTACCCAGGTCAGCCCAGGCTTCCATGACTAATAGTCTACATGAAGCTGCAAAGTACCTCTTTAAAAGAAAGGCCGCACCCACTTATGCTCCCTTTCCTCCTTTCTTTTCCTGATGGTCCCCTGGGGCAGACTGGACTCTTCTTATCTCCGTCTTCTCTTCTTCCTCTCTCTGACTCTCTGTCTCTTTATCTCCCCCTTCCCCCCTCTCCCTTATAATAAAACCTCTCACTTAAGCTCTGTCTCCCTGGCATGTTTGTCCCCTGTCTCAGTCACCTTCGCCTGCCATGGAATCTTCCAAGGTTCACAACATGCTTTATCATAACATTTGGTGTCATGAGCCATGACTTGGATATAAGAAGAGGGAAATGAAATAATTACTTTAGCCATTAGGAGTGAAGTTGGTACCCACATAGCAGAGAATAATCAAACAGATTTCCCTTACTGAATCTCTGTCTTGGTGGCCACTGTGTTGGTTAGAAACATAAATCCTCTTAGGCCATTCAGCAGCCCTTTAACATACAAGCAGGAAATCTGCTGTGACTGAAAATAACAGCAGAGAGAGCAGCAGCTAGAAGTTCTTTTAACACTGCGCTCATTTGCATTATCTCTCTCTGGAAGGGAGTTCCTCTCAAGTAGCTGTTTTACACACAAGGAAACCAAGGACCAGTTAAATCAAGACCTTTAATCAATGTTCCAGAGTTGGGGACCAGCAGGGCTGGTAATTGAACCCAAACCATCTGAGGCCAATATAATATTCTTATATTAGTCATGTAGGCTGTTAGATGCTTCAGTAAGTAAGTAAAGCACCCTTCCTTGGGTCAGACACAATGACAACACATGAGATGATAAGGGTTTTCCTTCCTTCCTTCCTTCCTTCCTTTCTTTGTTTTCAATAAGGGTTCTCTTAATTCCATGAAACATGATCTACCCCCTAAATGCAAGAGTCTCTCCTTAACAGGCCAGTCTGCTTGATGGAAAAAGAGGCAAAGGATGTAAATTGTTTGTTTGTAAAATTGCTTCTATCAGAAAAAAACAAAACAAAACAATTTAAAAAAAGCTGTGCAGGTTCCACTTCAGCATGCCCTAAGTTCATTCTATATTTTTTTTACTCCCTAGTTGACAGGAATACATTCATTTCAGTTACTAACCATTAGACCCGATATGGCTGGATAAATCCAAGTTGACTTCCCTTGTAGAAAGTAACTCCAGGGTTCTTAAAGCCCCTATATTATAATAAGATGTAAATAAAGGTTTTCTTTTTATTTTAAATATTTATTTTACATCCCCACCATAGTTTCCCCTCTCTCCTCTCCTCTAGTACCCCTCGCACCCTCCCCATCTCTCCCCTGCCCCTCTCCCCATTCTACTCCTCCTCTGTTTCTGTTCAGAACAGGGCAGGTCTCCCATGAATATCAGCAAAGTGTGGTATATCAAGTTGCAGTAAAACTAAGCACCTCCTCTTTCCTTGTATTAAGGCTGAGCAAGGCAACCCAATATGAGGAATATGTTCTCAAAAGCCAGCAAAAGTTAGTGACAGCCCCTGCTCCCACAAGAAGATCAAGCTACACAACTGTCACAAATGTGCAGAGGGCCTAGGTCAGTCCCATGCAGGCTCCCTGGTTGCCAGTTCAGTCTCTGTGAACCCCTATGAGCCCAGGATAGTTGATTTTGTGGGTTTTCTTGTGATGTCCTTGACCTCTCTGACTCCTATAATCCTCCCCCCTCTTCTGCAGTAAACAGAGATTTTAATTCTCCCTAAATCCTACTTTCTTTGTGTACATTTCCATAGTAGTTTAATAGTGTATGTGTTTTTGGAGGAAACATTTGCCTTCAGAATTCTCTGGAATAAGTAACAGTTAAAGTACAATAAAATGTTTTCTACTTTATGCCCGCCTTTCAGGAAGCCTTTCTGTCTGATCAGTCAGCTGCATTTTTCTGCTTCTTTTTCATGTTGTCTTAAACTTCAGAAGTTGAAGTCATACTGTGCATTAAAAGTTTATGAATGAATTTCTTCTCTCACATTATATGTACTTGGCTGCTCAGCCTACATTATGTTTATGAAGCTTGAGTTTGGGGATCTTATATAGAGCTATATGAGACTAACATTTATGCAGTGCCTCTTTGCATTACCCCAAACTTAAGTAATACTCTCCACAGTTTAGACATGAATAAACTGAAATTTAGGGAGTGATCCTTGCTGAGGGAACACAACTAGGCACATGCTAGTTACATACCTTTTCCTACTTATCACACTGTCTAATTTTATAAAGAATATTTTTGGACTACTTATGTTGTCTCAAGTACTTTGCAAAGAATTACTTTCTAAAAATTAAACCTTTTGTTTATAGACAGTCTAAATTTTATCTATAATAATTAATATTTATGCACTCTTATCTCAGCCAGCTTCTCAGATAAGAACATATGAGTGTTTACTTTTTGTATATACTTGGGCTGAGTCTGCAAACAGGCTTGTCTTTAACATGGGCAAATGAAAACTAACAAAGCACAGAGAGTGTGTACAGAATCTGTTGCCCTTGGGGATATTAGTACTTTGTCTCACTTGACCTTATTTAACTGTCACCAATTTTTCTACCTGAAAAACATTTTTAAATGGACATGACTAGCCAATACATGTGTTTACTTAAACAATTATTCTTTTAAAAAGTAGATTTTCTTTATTCTTGAGAGTTTCATACATGTGTACAATGAAATAAGATATTTAATCCCTTCTGCTCCAGTCTTCCCAACATATCCCTTTCCCAGCTTTATGTCTTTTTTTAAAACAAACCACTAAATCTAATTATTGCAATGTAGCTAATACATTCTTGGGTGTGGGTTCATCCACTGGAACATGGAAAACCTACCAGTGGGAGGACCTCAAAGAGAATGATGCTGTCAGTTTCCAATAGCTCTTCAATAAGGGCTTGTATATGGAAGTTTCTGCTCTGCCCAGTGCCACAGTGTTTAATCCCAAATAAACACACAGAGACTTATATTAATTATAAACTGTTTGGCCAGTGACTCAGGCTTATTATTGGCTAGTTCTTTCTTAATTATTAACTCATTTCTTTTAAACCATGTATTGGCACCACGAGGCTGTGGCTTACCCGTAATGCTCCAGCATGTGACTCCTTCAGCAGTTACATGGCATCTCGCTGGAAGCTCCTCTCTGCCTTCCTTTACCCAGCATTTTCTTATCTGGTAGCCCTGTCTATACTTCTTGCCTGGCTACTGGCCAATCAGCATTTATTCACCAACCAATAAGAGAAACATGTATTCAAAGCATACAGAAGGACATCCCTCATCAAGGGGTGGAGCCAGGATAAGCACCTCCTCCATCTATGCTAAAATTATGGATGGCTTGATCATGATGCAGGTCTTATATAGGTAACCATAGCTGCTATGAGTTCATGAAAGTGATGACTATGTCATGTCCAGAAAATAGCATTTCATAGCCTTCTTCCATATTCTCTCCATCTTACATTCTTTCCTTGTCCTCTTCTTGCAAGAAGTCAAGAGTTGCCAAAGATGCACCCTATCTAAAGCTGGGTGCTCAGTCTCCTTTCAGCACTTTGCCCGATTAGGAGTCTCTACATGGAACACTGCCCACTGACAGTGCTACCCACTTTTTCTGATCGTGGTTAAGAGTAGCCCAGGTCTATGGGTAAAAACGTAAATGTTTAGAAGACAATTTAACAAAATAACCATAGCAGGTTCTATTCTGGGACCTATGGTCTCCTAAGCTTTGGCCTTTTGACTAGGATTCCAGTACCAGTATGAAATTCCTCCTCGTGGAGCAGGCCTCAAATCTAATCAGAAAGTGGCTAACTACCCTTTAACAGTCATAGCAGTATTGTGCCAATGGGCATATGTTGTTTAGCAGATTGGTGTTATATCATGCATGACCCAACACTGGGTAAGGCTATGGATGTCCATTATCTCCCGCCAGCCTACATAGCACTTTCTAGCACTATGAAAACTGTCCATCAGGGAATAAGTTCCCCAATCAGTTTGAGATTAATTTCTCTATGCCCTACAGACAACCAAAATGTGTGATATCTTCAGCAACAGAGTCTTACTGTTTAATTATAGTTGGTAACCAAGGACAATGGTAACCATATGTGTTGTGTTGGACATGTCTGAGGACTCCATGGCCAATAACTCTTAGGGAAGTACATCATGCTTACAATGAGATTATCATTTAATAAGTCATGTCTCCTGGGAATGGTATTGTCTACCAATGCAAGGATATTTCATGTGAACATTTTTAAAGATATATTTTAAAATTAACTTACTAATAAGTTAAAACTCGTGTGAAGCCTACTATTTCACAACCGAATTAACATATAATTGGAGGAATAATATAATACTTACTGAAAGTGATATGAAGAAGGGGCTACTTCAGGGTTATAGAATTAAGCAGACATGTGAGTGGGGAGATGGGGGAGAGGAAAGAGTAGTAGGTGAGCTAACCAAAACTAGGGGCACATAAATGTTTATTCTTAGATATCTTGATAATAGTTTGTAAGGGAGCTCTATGATTATATTAGCTTGCTAGTAATATTTTCCTTAGTAACAAGCCACTCTGAAATATATTGACAAATAATCTGTTTAGTTTACAGTTTTGTGGGCCATTTGGACTGGCTTCAGCTGGAAACTTGCCCTGATCTCTCCTGGACTCTCTCTCTCATATTCTACCACTGCCAGTGTAGGAAGCAGTGGGCAGTTAGGGGCTGGCTGACTTAGAAAGCCTCCTCTGCACTACTTTCTGACTCTGTAATATAGTTGCTCATCTTACAGGCCAGTCTGGACCTGTTCAAATGACAGAGGTCCCTAAGACAAAACACAACATGCTTGGCTCTTAGGGATTCTGGCTCAGACATAGCTCTCTATCACTTTCTCCTCAATTATTTGACCAAAGAAAGTCCTCAGTCTATCTCACATTGAGAGATGAACTCTCCCATTGGACAGGGTGAGCAAGTCATATTACAAAGTAGAGTGACTAGAGATATGACTGTGACCATGATTGCAAATACTCATCCAACCACTGGAAAGATGGCATCATCCATCCTCATAGGGGATGCAGATTGACAAAAGCACTTGGCATTTAAATGTTAGAGCCAGGATGGGACCTAAATTCATTCTGACTTGAAAATGCAGGATCTTAGCTGCTTTACCCAGCAGCCTCCAGATTTCCACAGACTGGCTTTTATTTCCATACCTCATAATTTGCATGGTCTGAGGAACAGGTTTTTAGAATAATGGAGACTGTCAAGGCAAAATATGTCTTTCTTCAGAACTAATCTTTCAGCATAGAATTGTTGTACTGGAATCCTAAGACTTCAACAAAGATGTGTTGTCTTGTGCCAGCTGAGACTTAGTTGAAGTCTCCAAGCAAGGTGTGGAAATGCATTTTTCTTCATTCATGGCCATATTTTTTCTTTTTTCCCTTGTATTGAAATAGAGTTTTCTCACATAATTATCCCTTCCCTCCTCTCCTTCAAGTTCCTTCTCACCTCACATCCCAGTCAGATTGATTCCCTTTCTGTCCCTCATTGGGAAACCAAGAGGGTTCTATGAGATAATAATAAAATATAATAAGATGAAATGAAGCTAGTAAATTGGAAAGAGATAACACAGAAGGAAAAGAATTTAAGAAAGGCACAAGAAATAGATATAGACACAGAGACACATTTATCACAGACTTAGGACTCCCATAAAAACACTAAACTATAATATATACCTAAAGGACAGTGAAGGTCCTGTGAATGCTGCCTCAGTTTCTGTGAGTCATATGTGTGTCAGTCCTGTTGCTTTAGAAGGCCTTGTTGCCTTGGTGTCCTCCATCCCCTCTGGTTCCGACACTATTTCTGCCTCCTCTTCTGCAGGCTTCCCTGAGTCCTGTGAGGAAGGATTTGATGGAGGCATCCCTTTTAGGGCAGAGTGTTCCAACATTTCTCACTCTACATACTGTCTGGCCGTAAGGCCTCTGTATTTGTCCCTATGTGCTTCAGGAGGAAACTTCTTTGATAATGGCTGAGCAAGGCACCGCTGATCAATGAGTATAGCCGAATGTCACTAGGAATCATTTTATTGCTCTGTGCCTTTTAGTAAAATAGTAATGTTTGGTTTTACCATAGTTCCCTGTCCTTTCTAGTCTCAGGTTCTTGGTCACTCAAGAAGTTTTGGGTATTGGTTCCATCTTGTGGAGCGCTCTTAACTCAAATGAGATCTTTATTGGCTTCTTCTACAAGCTTTGTACCACCATTGCCCTAACATAGCTTGCAGGCAGGACACTATTGTAGATCAAAGAGTTTGTAGCTGGGTTTTGGGGTTCCCTTTTCCTCTCCATCCATTGGCCACCAGTCCATAAGGACTAACAAGCAGAAGCAGTGACAGAGAGCTTTGAATGGCCTGTAAGCATGAAGAAAATAACTTTCTGGGAGAGTGATTCTGTGAGACAGCCCAACTTTATTCCAGAGAACAGGGGTATATAGGATTGGGGACAATTTGCATTAAGTTGCATGTTCCTATCATAAGGTTCCTAGTACAAGTCTTAGTTATCATCTGTGGAAACAAGGTCCTATTGAAAGCTCCTGGCACAATGTCTTGTTACCATATGAGCAGCAGGAGGAAAGCTTCTGCAGGGAACTGTGTTGAAGGTTACAATAGAGATAAGTCAGGCAACCAGGCCTAGAGACAATCTTCAAATAAAGTCAGGTAGAGAACAAGATGCCTTCCTCCAGGATGTGGGGAATGGGTGGAGTCCTCCATGTTGCTGAACTTGGAGAGAGCTGGCAGCCCATGGTAGACTGCAATCTCCGTCCAGCAAGGCCTCCCAGCACTGGGTGTGTGTTTACATTTCTCCTTTGGTAGTGTTTAGAGTACCTTCCTGTACCAAAGCCAGTAACACATAAGGGTGAAGGCTCTCCTCAGAAACAATATAATATTACTCAGTAGCTAAAATCCAAACTCAAACAAACAAACAAAAAAAGAAAAATCATGAAATTCACAAGTAAATGGATGAAGCTAGGAAAAAAATCATCCTGAGAGAATTAACTGAGACCCAAAAGGACAAATATAGTATTTATTCACTTTGTATAGATGTTAGCTATAAAGTCATCAATAAGCAGGCTACATATGCATCCACAGAAGTTAAATATCAAGTAAGGAACTAGGAGGGAGAGGCATGTAGATCTCCCCAGGAAACAGAAATAGAATAGGTAGTTATGGACAGTGCGAGGGTCAAGTAGGAAAGAAAAGGCAGGAGGAGGATGAGGGAGGAAATATGAGGGGAGACATGTAAAATTAAAGGTCATTTGAGGGATAGTATGGAAACCTATTACAGTAGAAGCTTCCTAAAATATATACATATTAAAATGTATACATATATGGAAGCAGTCTAAAGGAAATCACCAAACTATGGGGGAGACAGAGCCCCAACTGGCCATTTGTTGTCACCAAATGAAGCTTCCAGAACCAGGAATTGGTTACATCTAATTGAGTTATTGTCCAAAGGAGTCCCATGGGAACCTCCCAAAACAAAGGCTGCTTTCAAAATTGTAGGTTGCTCTCCAAAAACTGACAGCAAAGCCATATTGCTGAAGACAACACCTACACAACTTATTGAACATGGAAATGCATTTTAAACAAGTGTTTTGTCTCTGCTATGTACATTTCCAAACATGAAGGTTAGCTACAAGGTGAAACAACAAATAACAGTGTGAATGTGAGAATTTGCCATTTATAAAAGAAAGCCCTTGAAATAGGTCTGTGATATAGTAGTGGGATTCTGGACAAAAAAGACAGGCAGGGAAGACATGGGTAATGACCATTGGAGCAGCCCTTGCTCGTTTATGGCCAGTTGCTTTTGACTCTCGGAATGCAGCTGGTTATTAGGCTTCTAACTGTCTCCAGACTTGCACCACTTTTTCAATTTGAAGTGGAAAATAGGGCCATGGTTCTTAAAAACCCATCAGACTAGACACAGAAAAAAAGTCAAGAAAACAGCAATCCTACCTAGCATGTAAGTCCAAATCTAGGGTCATTTTCATTATGAGACAAGAATGCTTTTCAGTTGTCCATGTTGGCCACATTCTTAAAAGATAATGTTTTAAATCCCAGGTTAGAGAAATAAGACTGGTAACATGATAGAAGTACAAGAATTTAGATGCCCTCAGCCACTAAGAAGGAAGTAAGGGGAATTGGTCTTGTCTAGGCTTGACTATGGTCAGAAAAGTGGGAACACTTATTACTGTCCAAGGTCAAGAGACTTGGTATCCTCACCTCCAGAGTAGGAGGCTCTACATTCTCCAGAGGAAAACTGTAACACCTTACTGTCATTTTCCTGCTTTTCCCCCCTCCAGCTCAGTCCTTTGTTTAAATAGCTTGTGGGTACTGGAACTGTAGACCTGAGGCTGTGGTACCAACATCAAATAAGTCAAATAAAGTACTTGAGAAACCTGCAAAAGTCTAGCATCTTAGTAAAGCTACCAGTGAAAAAGTTGCTCTTAGCTCTGCAAGCATTGCAACTGATACCGTGAAGGTTGCTTCTAAACTCGGCAGTTGCAATTCATGATGTGCCATGATGTTCCAAACTTTTCCTCTGTTAGGTGATTGGAGGAAGTGTGGCACAGCAGGCACCATAGTCCACTTCTCCATACTGTCCCGGTTCAGGAAAAGCCCAAACGGCTACTCAGATTATTTTTTCAGCACTGTCTTATGGGGCGCTCCCTTTTGAAGTGGTGTCTTCATTAGAATAAGGCTGGGAACTCTCCTTTTAGGGGTGCTCTTGACTGGGAAACTAGTGTTGGGTGGGGGACCAGAAGTCTGCCTCATTCCTGGACTGCATTACTCACTGGCTTCCCAAACACTCAGGGGAAACTGATGAAAACAGGGCAGACCGACAGTGTAAGCTTCAATTGAACTCCAGCCCATAACTGCAAATTTTTCCTGCTCAGGAACACAGTACCATGCAGAAGCTACACTGCACACAGGTTGACAAAATCGTGGCCCAGTACGACAAAGAGAAGTCAACTCATGAGAAAATCCTAGAGAAGGCGATGAAGAAGAAGGGGTAAGATGGCTGGTTAACTGCTGAACCTTCCTGCCTGTAACACTGTGACTTCGCACAGCTCTGCTGCCTGAGACCATGGAAGAGCTTAGTGTTAGTGCCGCTTCATCACTGAAAATTACTCCTAGAAAATAAGAGGTCCATTCATTTCCAAGTGTGTGTCATCATAGTGTGGTGTGACATCAGTAATCTTAGTCATTGTTTAAAGATGGTCTAAGCTGAGTTCCTAAAACCTTTATTTCGTGGTAGTTAGTTCTGATTTTTTATAAAAAGAATTAGCCAAAAGTAATTTTAAAATGAACTCTTCCACTCTGACAAGTGGTTATAACTTTTTGTTTTATAAATCATTTTTTAAAGGCTGCAAAAAATAATTGTTAACTGCAATTCACCACAGTTCAAAAATGATTTCTATTACAGCATATTACTTGTTAATTTTTATGTGTTATTTTTGCTACCATTACTACTATTTCACTGTGTCTAATGTAAGCAGGAAACATTGGCATCAGTCTGTTCATAAGGAAAATATACTACAGTTCTATATATTTGTGGTTTTACACATCCAGTGGGGATCTGGAAACATGTACTTGTAATACATATAACTTGACTTCTTTTTTATCATTTTTTATTTTAATTTTAAATAGCTTGTTTTACATGTCAATCCCAGTTCCCTCTCCCTCCCCTCCTCCCGCACTCCCCTTCCACCCCCACCCTATTGCCAAATCCTTCCACATAGGGGATGTCTAGAGTCTATCATTTCACTCTGGGTAGGGTCCAGACACTCCCCTAAGAGTCCAGGCTGAGAGAGCATCCCTCTTTGTGCTATAGGCACACGATGACTGTTTGTATACCAGGGATAGACACTGATCCACAGCTCAGGGCCCCATAGGTTGCCCAGGCCTTCTCGCTGACACTCACATTTGGGGGGTCCAGATCAGTCCCATGCTGGCCTCCCCACTGTCGCTCTGGGGTCCAAGAGCTCTCCCCTGTTCAGATCAGCTGTCTCTGCTGGTTTTGCCAGCCCATTCTTTGCCAATTTGCTCATCACTCCTCTCTCTCTGTCACTGGGTTCCTTGGGTTCAGTTCAGTGATTAATTGTGTGTTTGCCTCTGCTTCCATCAGTCACAGGATGAAGGCTCCCGGATGGTTATAGACATCAAGTTCATTATCAGGAATGGGCATTCGAAGTGGTCTCTCCACTATTGCTTAGCTTGCCAATTGGTGTTATCTCTTTAGATCACTCGAGGTCATTCTGGTGCCTGATCTGTCTTCTATCCTATGATTCCCTCTTCCCCCTATTCTACCCCCACCCACTCAACTTCCTTTTCCCCCATGACCAACTCTCTTCCTCTTCACCCCCTCTCTTCTTCCCAGCTCTCACTCCCCCCGGCCCCTCGCCGTGTTCCCCATCCATTCAGAGGATCTTGTCTCAATCCTCTTCTCTTGGGTACTATGCACATATGCATATCTTTTAGGTTCTTTCCTGTTTCCCAGACTCTCTATCAGTGGAATTGCAGACTAGCACTATCCTGATCCATGTCTAACATCCATATATGAGTGAGTACATACCATGTTTGTCTTTTTGCGACTGGGTTACCTCACTCAGGATGGTTTCTTCCAGTGCTATCTATTTCCCTGCGAATTTCAAGATTCCATTGTTTATTTTCTGCTGAGTAATACTCCATTGTGTAAATGTACCACATTTTCTCTATCCACTCTTCAGTTGAGGGGCATCTAGGTTGCTTCCAGGTTCTGGCCATTACAAATAATGCTGCTATGAACATAGTGGAGCAGATGCCCTTGTTGTATGAACTTGCCTCATTTGGATATATGCCTAAGAGTGGAATTGCTGGGTCTAGTGGTAGATTAATTCCCATTTTCCTGAGGAATCTCCATACTGATTTCCAAAGAGGCTGTATGAGTCGGCACTCCCACCAGCAGTGGAGGAGTGTTCCTCTCTCTCCACATCCTCTCCAGCATAAATTGTCTTCGGTGTTTTTGATTCTAGCCATTCTGACAGGAGTAAGATGGTATCTCAGAGTTGTTTTGATTTGCATTTCCCTGATGGCTAAGGATGTTGAGCACTTTCTTAAGTGTCTCTTGGCCATTTTAGCCTCCTCTACTGAGAATTCTCTATTTAGCTCTGTACCCCACCTTTTAATTGGATCCTTTAGTGTTTTGGAGACTTGTTTCTTGAGTTCTTTGTAAATTTTGGAGATTAGCCCTCTGTCAGATGTAGGGTTAGTGAATATCTTTTCCCATTCTGTGGCCTGCCTTTTTGTCTTTTTGACTGTGTCCTTTGCCTTACAGAAGCTTTTTAGTTTCAGAAGGTCCCATTTGTTAATTGTCGATCTCAGTGCCTGTGCCACTGGTGTTATGTTTAGGAAGTGGTCTCCTGTACCAACTCGTTGAAGAGTATCTCCCACTTTCTCTTCTAAAAGTTTCAGTGTGGCTGGATTTATGTTGAGATCTTTGATCCATTTGGACTTAAGTTTTATACAAGGCGATAATCATGGATCTATCTGCAGTCTTCTGCATACCAGTACCCAGTTATGCCAGCACCATTTGTTGAAGATGCTTTCTTTTTTCCATTGTTCAGTTTTAGCTTCTTTGTCAAAAATCAAGTGTTCATAGGTGTGTGGGTTAAAATTAGGGCTTTCGATTCGGTTCCATTGGTCTACCTGCCTATTTTTGTGCCAATACCAAGCTGTTTTCAGGACTATAGCTCTATAATAGAGCTTGAAGTCAGGTATGGTGATGCCTCCTGAATTTCCTTTATTGTATAGGGTTGTTTTGGCTATCCTGGGCCTTTTGTTTTTCCATATAAAGTTGATTAATGTTCTTTCCAGGTCCTTGAAGAATTGTGATGGAATTTTGATAGGGATTGCATTGAATCTGTAGACTGCTTTTGGCAAGATTGCCATTTTTATTATGTTGATCCTACCAATCCAAGAGCATGGGAGATCTTTCCTTTTTCTGGTATCTTCTTTGATTTCTTTCTTTAAAGACACAAAGTTCTTGATATACAGGTCTTTAACTTCCTTGGTTAACATTATCCCCAGATATTTGATGCTGTTTTTGGCTATTGTAAAGGGTGATGTTTCTCTGATTTCTTTCTCAGTCACTTCATCATCTGTATATAATAGGGCCACTGATTTTTTTGAGTTTACCTTGTATCATGCCACATTGCTGAAGGTGTTTATCAGCTCTAGGAGTAACCTTGCGGAGTTTTTTGGGTCACTTATGTAAACTATCATATCATCTGCAAATAGTGAAAGTTTGACTTCTTCTTTTCCTATTTGTATCCCCTTTATCTCCTTTTGTTGTCTTATTGCTGTAGCTAGAACTTCAAGTACAATATTGAAGAGATATGGAGAGAGTGGACAGCCTTGTCTTGTTCCTGATTTTAGAGGAATTGCTTTGAGTTTCTCTCCATTTAGTTTGATGTTAGCTGTTGGTTTACTGTATATTGCTTTTATTATATTCAGGTACATTTCTGTTATCCCTGATCTCTCTAGGACCTTTATCATGAAGGGGTGCTGGATTTTGTCAAAGGCTTTTTCAGCATCTAGTGAGATGATCATGTGGTTTTTCTTTCGCAGTTTGTTAATATGGTGGATTACATTGATAGATTTTCTAATGATGAACCATCCCTGCATTCCTGGGATGAAGCCTACTTGATCATGGTGGATGATTTTTGTGATGTGTTCTTGAATCCGGTTTGCGAGTATTTTATTGAGTATTTTTGCATCAATGTTCATGAGGGAAATTGGTCTATGGTTCTCTTTCTTAGCTGTGTCTTTGTGTGGCTTGGGTATCAAGGTAATTGTAGCCTCGTAGAAAGAGTTTGGCAGTGAGCCTCCTGCTTCTATTGTGTGGAATACTTTGAGGAGTATTGGAATTAGCTCTTCTTTGAATTTCTGGTAGAATTCTGTACTGAAGCCATCTGGGCCTGGGCTTTTTTTGTTTGGGAGACTTTTGATGACTGCTTCTATTTCATTAGGGGTTATAGGTCTGTTTAGATTGTTTATCTGTTCTTGATTTAGTTTTGGCAAGTGATATCTATCCAGGAAATTGTCCATTTCCTTTAAATTTTCAAATTTTGTGGAGTACAGATTTTCAAAGTATGCCCTGATGATTCTCTGGATTTTCTCACAGTCCGTTATTATGTCCCCTTTTTTATCCCTGATTTTGTTAATTAGCATGCTCTTTCTCTGTCTTTTGGTTAGTTTGGACAGAGGTTTGTCTATTTTGTTGATTTTCTCAAAGAACCAACTCTTTGTTTCATTGATTCTTCTCAGTGTTTTCCTGGTTTCTACTTGATTGATTTCAGCCCTCAATTTGATTATTTCCTGGCATCTGCTCCTCCTGCGGGAGTTTGCTTCTTTTTGTTCTAGAACATTCAGCTGTGCTATTAATTCTCTAGTATGACTGTTCTCCAGTTTTTTCATGTGGGCACTCAGTGCTATAAACTTTCCTCTCAGCACTGCTTTCAAAGTGTCCCATAAGTTTGTGTATGTTGTGTCTTCATTCTTATTGAAATCGAGGAAGTCTTTAATTTCTTTTTTTATTTGTTACTTTACCCAGGGATGGTGCAATTGTGTATTGTTCAATCTCCATGAGTTTGTAGGGTTTCTGCGATTTGTGTTATTGTTGAATTCTAATGTTAATGCATGGTAGTCTGATAAGATGCAGGGGATTATTCCAATTTTTTTGTATCTGTGGAGATTTGCTATGTTTCCTATTATGTGGTCAATTTTAGAGAAGGTTCCATGTGGTGCCGAGAAGAAGGTATATCCCTTTGTATTTGGGTGGAATGTTCTATAGATGTCTGTTAAAACCAGTTGGGTCATAACTTCTATTAGTTCTTTTGTTTCTTTGTTAAGTTTCTGTCTGGAGGTCCTGTCTAGCGGTGAGAGCGGAGTGTTGAAGTCTCCTACTATTAGTGTGTGAGATTTTATGTGCATTTTGAGCTTTAGTAATGTTTCTTTCACAAATGTAGGTGCCTTTGTATTTGGGGCATAGATTTTTAAAATTGAGACTCCGTCTTGATGTACTTTTCCTTTGATGAATATGAAGTGTCCTTCTTCATCTCTTTTGATCGATTTTAATTTGAAGTCTAATTTGTTAGATATTAGGATTGCTACACCCGCTTGTTTCTTGGGACCGTTTGATTCCCAACCCTTTACTCTGAGATAACATCTGTCTTTGATGTTGAGATGTGTTTCTTGTATGCAGCAGAAGGAAGGGTTCTGTCTTCGTATCCATTCTGCTAGTCTGTGTCTTTTTATAGGCAAGTTGAGGCCGTTGACATTGAGGGATATTAATGACCATTGATTGATGATCCTTGTTTGTGCTTGATTTATTGTTAGTGAAGTTATTTTGTGTACTTTCTCCTCCCTTTTTCTTTTGGTGTTTTGTAAAGTGGGATTATATATTGCCTGTGTCTTTGGGAATGTAGTTATCTTCCTTGGATCTAGGTTTTCCTTCTAGCATTTTCTATAGAGCTGGATTCATGGATACGTATTGTTTAAATCTGGCTTTGTCATGGAATATCTTGTTTTCTCCATCTATGGTAATTGAGAGCTTTGCTGGATATAGTAGTCTGGGCTGGCATCCTTGTTCCCTTAGCGTTTGTAGGACATCTGTCCAGGATCTTCTGGCTTTCATCGTTTCCATTGAGAAGTCAGGTGTAATTCGGATAGGTCTGCCTTTGTATGTTACTTGGCCTTTTTCTTTAGCTGCTCTTAATATTTTCTCTTTACTCTGTAGTTTTGATGTTTTGATTATTATATGGCAAGGTGACTTCTTTTTCTGGTCCAGCCTATTTGGTGTTCTGTAAGATTCTTGTATTTTCATAGGCATATCTTTCTTTAGGTTAGGGAAGTTTTCTTCTATGATTTTGTTGAATATGTTTTCTGTACCTTTGAGTTGTATTTCTTCACCTTCTTCTATACCTATTATTCTCATGTTTGGCTTCTTCACGGTGTCCCATATTTTCTGGATATTTTGTGTTAAGGATTTGTTGGGTTTGAGATTTTCTTTGGTTGACGACTCTATATCCTCTAATGAGTCTTCAACACCTGAGATTCTCTCTTCTATCTCTTGTATTCTATTGGTGATACTTGCATCTGTAGTTCCTGATCATTTATCCAGCTTTTCTATTTCCAGCATCCCTTCATTCTGTGTTTTCTTTATCGTTTCTATTTCAGCTTTCAAGCCTTCAACTGTTTGAGTTGTTTCCTTAATTTTTTTGGTTGTTTTTTCTTGGTGCTCTTTAGATTCTTTGAGAGATTTGTTTGTTTCTTGAATTTTTCCCCCATTTCATGGATTTTTTTTTGTTTGTTTTTTCTTCTATTTCTTTAAGGGATTTCCTCGTTTCTTCTTTGAGGGTCTCCATCATCTTCATGAAATAATTTTTAAGGTCTGTCTCCTCTTCTTCGTCTATGTAGTGCTTTTCGGGTCTTGCTGGTGTTGGATCCCTAGATTCTGTTGGGGTCATGTTGGTGTTTCTATTGCTGAGTGAGCTCTTATTCTGTCTTCTTCCCATCTCTTCTTCCAGTGGGTGCTGGTGGGGTCTTTCCGTCTCCACTGGTCTCCTTCCTTCCTGAAGCTGAAGCTGGGGATGCTGACATGGAGTTTGGGGCCTGGAAGGGCTGATGTCTTTCCTGAAGCTGTACTCGCTGGGGTTGTGGTCTTGGAATGGCTGACGTCTTTGCTGTGTGGGCGGGTCTCCTGAAGCTGTACTCACTGGGGTTGGGGTCTTGGAATAGCTGATGTCTTTCTTGTGTGGGCGGGTCTTCTGGATGCCCGGAGCGGCCCAGAAGATCAAGGGGATGGGTGTTGGGCAGGGGGTCCTGCCAGAGACCCAATCTTACCTGAAGCTGGACTCGCTGGGGTTGGGGTCTTGGAAGGGCTGATCTTGACTTCTTGATTATATTAAAAATCCCTTATTACTGCAGTGTAATAATCAGGCAAAAAGTTGACACTGATACAGTTTTGCTGATTAAACAGCCATACTTTGACCAGTTTCCTGCCTTTCTTGCTGGCATCCTCTCTGGAGTTGCACACTGAACTTACTCCCTGCTCTATCTCCTTATTCTCTGATGGATCCTGTCTCTCCGAGCTTTCCTGGGCTTTTCATTTTGTAACACTACTGCTCAGTTACTTTAGAACATCTCTCTATCTGGCTTCAAAATTTCCTCATAGATAGGGGAAGAATAGGGAGGTTGTGCATCTTTGAGAGACATACCCCAAAGTGCAGCTTTCTTCTTGGTGATGATGCCTCATGAACGGCACTGCCGACCTGGTTAACTTGGTTAAGGATATCCTAGCAGATAATCCATCCACATGTCTTGTTCAGCGCTTTCCCTTTTTATAGTAAAAAGTTGGGACAGCCCCATCAAGACTACACATCATATAGTTGCATGTATAAACATATATACATGTATACATATACGTGTGTACATATATATTCTACTTATTTCAGACATCATTTCAGTTCCCATTTTGTTCTCCTTCGGTGGATTTTATGATTTTTTTTAAATGTTTTGAATTGTTACTGAGGTTTTGTAGCTTTCCACAGTGTGAGAGGAAAGAAATAAATATCTTTCTAGTTTTTTCATTTTTTTCTCTTTAACATTCAGTTAGGATATACCTAGAAAACTAAGCTCTAGACGCAGAATGGATTGTTTTTTTAGCAACTTCTGGTCCCCCAAATTCTGATTTCATGACATGACGCCAGTGTCCTTTGCTTGAGGTATCACTGGTGGATAATTATGTGCCTGCAGTTCACCTTGGAGCTCACTTTTGGAGGCACTTTCATTTTTATTAGTTATATTTTCAGAAGAAAAGAAAAACACAAACCTGGCAGTATTTGTGGAAGCACGGTGTTTATGCAATCCTCCTTTTGTTTCCCCCATTGTTTTTCTATGTTTCGCTGAAGCAGAGCCATGGCCTGTTGCTTTAAAAGCATTTGGACATGTATTTTAAGTGAATCAGGACAAGTTCAGCAGCCCTCATGTGCTAATGGGGGTAAATGCAGTGAGTGTGAGGATGCCTGTGCTAGGTGTCTGTTTGTTTGTTTTGTTTGTGTGTCACTGGCCCTGATGTAAACATGAGAGGAAGGAGTGCTTCTGGTTCCTGGATTCAGTGTGTCATGGTGGAGGAAGCTGGGATGTCATTTTAATCAGCAGAGCATGTGGGGGATCATGTTCCCATCACTGAGGACTAGGAATCAGAAGAGAGACACCAGCAGCACTCATTACCATCGTGACCTGCCTCCTCCAGCAAAGCTCTGGTTCTAAAACCTCTCAGAATAAGGCCACTTGGACATGAAGACATGTCACACTCAAACCATACTAAGTTTCTCTGCCAAGAATGATATTAGGCTCCTAAATTTGTAACAATAATGTCCCTAGGACATTAGATAAGAACCAGCTTTTATCCCATTATTTTTATTCTCAAGCATAAAGTGGAATGGAGGTGATGTTTATTACTGCTTGTTCCAGATGAGACACTGGCCATGGAGTCATCCCCATGAGGAGATATTGAGGTCCCACAGCACATAAAGCCTATGTCACCCTACAGGAGCCTGCCTGTATTTTCTTTCTTAGCCCTTGCTGACAGATGCAGATCTGCCTCCAGGCTCTGCAGGGAGAATTTTCTCAGTGCTTGAAATCCAAGATCTGCGAAACTCATGGAAAGCTTCCTCACAGTCAGTTGTCAGATGTTTTCACCTATGCAGCCTGTTTGCTTCCTAGACTTTGTGTTTCCAGGTTGCCAACATGTCGGTCAAAGGGGAAATTGGTTATATGTGTTTGAACATTTCCATAATATGGGATCCATCTTTAGAACATGTGCAGGTGACTTGGATGGAAGATGGTCTGGGTTATGCGTCCCAGTTTCACGGTGGTGCAGGACTTACCCGCATCCAGGAGAATGTGAACTCACAATTCCGAGTTTGGGCATTGCCTGGTTCTCTAATTTTGTGATTCTGGTCTGCATCTCCCACCAGCCACATGACAGAGGGGAGTGGTTGATACTCTGCAGTAGACTGGGTAGGTTGACTGGATTAAACGTATGTTGCAGTTTTGATATTTTCAACTTATGGTGTGAGTTAATCAGACCTCTTTCCCATCATCAGTGAAGAAGTTTTCCCTACTCTCCATGCCCAACTGAAGGCAATGAGTCACGTGGGAAAAGAGCTTTACTGAAGTGTTCCTGCCTAACTACAGGATGTTCCGTTCAGTTTGTTTAAGGTGGCAGGAAGAAGGTGAATGGAGAAGACAGAAAGAAAAAGCTAATGTTGGAGAAGTCAAAATACATGTTTCTACAAGGGCAGAAAATGAATAAGGCAATGTGCAAAGGGGAATAATTATGCAGTCATGACTTCTTAATATTACAGGGATCCTTAGCTTATGCCAGCTGGTTGAGAATGCTGAATAAAACCCATCATTGCATTTACTGTGAAAGTTTGTGTGGAACGAAGCCAGAGGAACATTTCAGTCTGCTGAATAACAGACTGGAGAAGACACACACTGAGTACCAGTCATTGAGAAACAACTGTGTGAGCAGAGAGCCCATTTGCAGGGGAGCATGTTGCTTTCAGAGGATGCTTGGCTAATAAAACGAAGCCTTGGTGAGCTGGGCTGCCATAAGCCAGAGTATACGTGCTGAACACAGACGCCCAGGTCCTGTTCTGGTTCAGCAAAATAATGTGCAAAAGACAATACCAGCATCAAAAGCAGTAGAAATGGCTTCTGGGCAACTGCCTGGTATATATTTCCTACTCAAAAGAGAATAAGAAGCCACCCCTCCCCTGCCATGTAGTGCCAATAAATGCTATTTTCTTCCTCACTGGCAAGTTTAAAAGACAAAAATCTGGCTTTATGACCAAAATGAAGGAATTAGAAATTCACTTCCAGGCTGTTTTCATCCCTAATGATATTTTATGAAATAAATAAAAAAACAGCTTGAAGAAAAATAGGAACCAAAATGGAAACTCTGACAACAGACCATACACAAGGAAATAATTGCGAGGTCTGAAGTATTTTTCTATGTGTGGCTGAATTGAGTAATCATGGTGCAGATAATATTTTTGAAGGTATAAATCTATTCCTGGAAAAACGGATGCTGCCCAATGAGCCATGGCATCACACATTTGATGACTATATTGTCCTCATCAGAAAGTGTTGTCACAGAGGCCCAAGGGAACTGAAAGATATCTAATTTCTGGCATGCATTTTTACGTTTCCATTTTCAGGGGAAGTAATTGTCTTGAAATGAAAAAAGAAACAGAAATTAAAATTCAGACCCTGACATCCGATCACAAATCTAAGGTAAGAAAACACCCACTTTTTACATAGTGACTTGAAGAGGATATTTTATAGTTTATTTTAGAGGAGGCAATTCTGAATTGATCTGGTGCCAGAAACAGTAGGAGGGAGCTGGACTGGGAAGATGGGGTCAGAGGTTTGTGTTTACCTCAGGTTTACTGTCTTTGAGAAGAGCTACTTCATGGAGTATCTTTTTATCTTGCATATAGAAATAAACTGATGGTGTTTATGTTGTTTGATGATCCCGGAAGGAAACACTGCGAGTACTGAAAATACAGAATATACTTCCCTAAGGAGCAAACATGGCACAAAGCAGCCAGACCATGGGCTGAGTACTTGCTACCTTTTACTGTATCTTTGCTAGGACTTGTAGGGTGAGAAAAATTGAGTTGATATTTTAAGAGTTGAGCATAACTACTGGCAATGTCCGGAGATCAAAAGAAATTAAGATGTTGAAAGACCTTAAGTCAGGTTGTGAGCCTTTTGGAAACCTCAATGCTAAGACTCAGGAAGAGCACAAACATGATTTCAATAATAAGAAATTTCAATTTAAAAAAATTGTTAAAGCTCTCAGCTATAACACATGCTCAAAACAGAAGCCGCATGTGGCTGTGTAACACTTTATCATCCAGCCCCATGGCTCTAACACACTCATGGACCAGTCACACTATTCTAAATGGAGTTCTCCTTTGTGCTGTATATTTTGTATGGCAGGGACTGTGCACCATTCTCCATTCCCTCTTTTTCAGCTGGTATGTGGGAATTAGTGCTTTATGCACTGTGGCATGAGTTTTAGATATGTTTCTCTTATAGAACAGAAGCCTTGGCAATGGTATCTGTTTTATTTGGCTGTGTTCTAAGCTGGCAAAATGTAATGCCTTCAAACAACTATTATTTATTACCTCAAAATTCTGAGGGCCACAAAGGCGGACTATATTCAAATGGGTGACAGATCTGATTTTGTGGGGCTTATTCTAGCATCTACAGTTAACTGAGGGTTGCTGTCCTCACTCCTACATCTAATGGTCTGCCACTTGCAGGATGGTTGTGTTCCTTGCATGACCTTCAGCCTCTACCGGAGCAGTCCTGACTCATTTACAGAGCACCAGCCATAGAAAAGGGGAAAGATCTCAGAGACCTCTACTTTAGGCACATTAGCTAATACCTCATTGGTTAGAGCAAGTCACAGAGTCAGACAGATTTCAGGATTTTGAGTAACAGCCTCAAACCCTTAGCAAGAGAACTGAAAACATTGCACCAAGTGTGGTCTTGAGAAGAAAAGAACTTTCCACCCTAGTGTCAATTAAGGGTGACAGAGTAAGCCATAACCTAGGAATAAGGGAGCACCCAGCTCTCTGTTCAGACCTGTGGCCCTAATAGAAGTAAAGCGTGAGATGATGAGATCTGCTGGGACCGACCAAGACCCAGACACCCTGGAGGATGAGACAGGCAGTGAAATAATAGGCCAATCAATGTAAGATACCTACCAGCCAGAGTGACAGATGTATCTCAGTAAAACAGTGACCCATAGTTATTATTTTTGTGGATTGTACCTGCCCATTGCTTCACACACACACATAAACACACACACACACACACACACACACACACACACACACACACAAAACTGTGAGCTTGCCTGCATGAATAGTGGCATGTTTTCAGTGCATACCTGACCCACAAGATTCCAGATGACCCCATCCCGCTTTCTCCAAACAGGTCAAAGAGATTGTGGCACAGCACACAAAAGAGTGGTCGGAAATGATCAATACTCATAGTGCCGAGGAGCAAGAGATCCGGGATCTGCACTTGAACCAGCAATGTGAGCTGCTGAGAAAGCTTCTCATCAACGCTCATGAGCAGCAGACCCAGCAGCTGAAGCTTTCCCATGACAGGTGGGAGGGTCAGACACGCACTCTGTGTGTGTGTGTGTGTGTGTGTGTGTGTGTGTGTGTGTGTGTGTGTGTATAAGCTCATGCGCCAAGCAAAAGTGAGTTTGATGCATCTCATACACTTCGTGTGAGGAAGCTGATTTGTAAGAAGTAGCATCTGACAACAGCTTACACCTGTTGGGAAGACGCTACAATGACATAAAGGTAGCTCAGATTGCAAGTTACATATAATGCATACTGAAAAATGCTCTTCCTCCCCTAAGTGTTCTGGGGGCTCAGCAGTAAATTGGGGCTGGAAGTGAAAAAGACCTGAATTCTCTTAGGAAGATAAGACATGGTGAAGGAGCTCCTAGGGTGACTCTCATCCCACAGCAGCAATGCACTCGAGAGAGCCTCCTTCCTTTCTGTGTGTTGCTAAGAACACAGACTTGGTCAAGAGGTAGTTCACTTGCCTATTCCCATGTCAGTGAAGTGCACACTGCACTTGAAATAGTGCCTAGGCTGGGCTGGCCTCCTCCCTGGACAGGAGAGCAGGCCTTTTTCTTGCATCTTTGCATTCCAGTTTGCTTGTAGCTTGCTTGCTCTTCATTAAGTACTGACCATATGCCACAGGCAGGGTATGCTCTTATGCACAGAACAATACAAAACAGAAACTTTGCGGCAATAAAGCAAAACGGTCATTTTTAAAATGGCAATTGCCGAAATTATATGGTTGTATGCGAAAATTTCAAGTCTTACTTTTGGTGAGACATCCTGCCATGAGAAAATGAAGTGGTTTGCCATAGCTTCCAGTCCTCATGTGAAACTACTGCATGGCATCTCACATGATCCGGTTTGCTCAAGACTTGTGCTGTGCTCTATGGAGTTCTGAGTACTTGGTCTGCTTACGCAGGGCTAGAGGATGTCTTGTCTGTTTTCTTCAGGAGTGCTTCTGGTCGGATATTTGCTATGCAGCAAGTCTCTGTCTGCAGCCTCCCCTACCCGCTGTGAGCACTGCTAACATGCCAGCTTGTGGGCACCTCCCCCTGTTTCATTGTTAGAGCATGAGTCACTCTGTAATCATCATGTTTGTAACCACACAGAGAAAAATTATTAGCCTCTAAGCTGGACTTTACCTGAAAGAAATAAAAAAAAAGATGTTTCATTGCTTAGAAAGATATTTTTTAAAAAATCCCACAAACCCAGCTGCTTTAGAACATGTCTGTGGTCAGCGCATCCCTCGCAGTAACGGCAGTACCAGGGTTTTGTTTTGTTTTTCTTTTTCTCCACTGCCTGGAAGATCGTTTCTTTTCTGCTCTGTAATTGTTCCCATTTATTGAGTGCTTATTACTGGCCACATTCGGTCATTCGTTAAGTGTTCTTGAGTGAAGGAAAGGAAGGAAGAGTGGGTGTGTGGAAAGGTCACTTTACTATCAAATTGTGGAAAACTCTAAGAGTGATTGCCTCGGGTCTCTCATTGTCCTACTACGGGATACAAAGTAGCTGACTAAAACTCCATTTTAGCCTTGCCCATCCCTCTTGATGTAGAGTAAACGACTGGACTTAAGTAGCCAGTGTCCTGCCTGCACATTCTGGGCAAAAACCTAAGGAGATCACTGTTAAATATTTTAAGCTATATTCCTTTATTGTATACATGGGTGATGCAAAAATAGTCAGCTGTAAATACAGGTCTGGTATTTCCTATCCTTATTTGGAACTATTCAGTCCCTTTCATTCCCATGGGCTCTTGGTCAACAGCAAGGTCACTTGTGAAGGTTAGAGTATCCTGTCTCTTCCATCTCACTGGGTCCCAAACAGTGCATGGTAAAGTTGAACATCTGTATATTTTTTCGAGTAAAATACATCATCTTTACTCAAATATACCAGCCACAACACATGTATCCACTAGGTGGCACTGTTGTCCTCAATCATCACTATACTAGGGTTCCTTCTGTCCTTTGTCAAAGTATAAAACAACTCCATGAGCTCAGTCATGTAAAGAATATGAAATTAACCCTATTGTTACACATTGTCTTTGTGGCTTTTGTTTTCCATGTTATATATCATAAAGGCACCCTTTTAACGCATAGTACACAAAGAGCATCCACACTCATCGCAAGCACCAGAATTCCATCTGTATACTCATTAACCTTCAGCTGTAGCCTCGTGGAACTCTTAATCACCATCATACACCTCTCCATTCATTTATTTTTATTTCATAGGGAAAGCAAGGAGATGCGAGCCCATCAAGCTAAAATTTCTATGGAAAATAGTAAAGCCATCAGTCAAGATAAATCTATCAAGAATAAGGCAGAACGGGAAAGGTAAGTGTGAGAATGCTCATTGGGACACTCTGGTTTCTTGGGACAGTGTCAGCAACATCTAACCGTGTAAATGCAACATGGATCTGAAATATAACACTGGTGTGTTCTAAGAGTTCTGTTAGTACAAATACCATGGAAGTAAATTATTACTGCGGTAGTACACTGGTTTCCAGTATTGTCCTGCTAGCTGCCACTGGTAAACTGCATTTATATTCACACAATGTATCATAAAAACCCAACAATATTCGATATAATTCTATAGCGTTCTTCCTGCATTCCACCAAACTGTCCTGCAAATCTCTCTCCGGCTCAGGTGTCAGCAAGTCTGGTGTGATGGTTCTGACTGTCTGAAAGGCTTCTTCTCACCTTGATTGGCACCCTTCAACACCAGGGATTATCTAGAAAGCTCCACTTAGATTTCCTGGTTTGTCTGTGGGTTAGGTGGGATTTCTGGAAGGAGAGACTGCCAGGAATGTAGGTGGATGTGACTTACAGAGCAAGGAATCTTCCTCAAAGACTGGAAGATAAGATGGGGCGAGGCAAGGCCTGAGGAAGACTGTGGTACCACATGTTGTATGCCAGCCTTCACCACAGCTGTTAAACGGAGCCTGAGGCAATGTCAGTAGCTGTGTTACCCATAGCCAGATGTTGCTGGTGAACACAGATAACAATCACCTCATTACCCATGATCCATCTGTAAGAGTCCAGAAGCCTTCGGCTCCACAGGCAAAAGATCAGGCCAGAACTGGGACAGCCATGGACAGCAAGGGTCCTGCTCATGGACAGATGATATCTGGTAAGATATGGCCTTCTCTCTGAAGACCAGGTCCACTGAAAGACTGTTTTCTGCTCCACAAAGCACAGGATACAGATTAGCCCTTGGGGACCGATGAGGAAAAGGAGTTTAGGGTTTCAGACTCATGCGTCACTTCATGAACCAAGGACTACTATAAGATTTTGCAGCACCGAAGTAGAGTCTCTGCGCTTTAGCTCTGGCTGCCCTGCCTTCTGGGATACTCATTGCATGCCAATGCTTAGAGTGAGCTGCCTCGGTTGCATTTATTCTTTTCAGCTATTAAACGATGCTAGATTATGATAAATCCAAATATGACACAATATAAATCATCCTGCCATGAACACATCTTTTATGGTGAAGTTTTGTAAAATGACATTTAAACATAATATCCACCAATGGGAAATGGAATTCCATAGTAATTTATTTTGTATTATTGTGTGTGTGTGTGAGAGAGAGAGAGAGAGAGAGAGAGAGAGAGAGAGAGAGAGAGAGAGAGAGAGAGAGAGAGAGAGAGAGAGAACAAATAGGGACACCCACAATTCTACAAGGTGTTCATGCGAAGGTCGGGTGACAAGAACTTACAGTAGTCAGTTCTCTCCTGTGGGTCCCAGGGGTTAAACTCAGGTTGTCAGGCTTGGTTGCAGGTTCCTTATCCATTGAGCCATTTTACTGGCCCTAAACAGTAATTTTGAGCTGCAGATGAATTGCATTTTTTAACTATTTAGCCAAGATATTTCCCAACCACTGTGGAGTGCCCTTTGTGCCTCCCAGTAAGAAGTTACCAGGGAGATCATTAGTCATCGAGTCCAACAGCTCTTTGGATTGTGATATTGTAGCATCTCTCTGGCTCTTGTTTAGTTCTCAGACGTACCAGTCTCTGAACATTTTCTTAGATAAAGAACCCTGTCTGAAGGTGTTATATACATAGAAATACATCTTCTTCAGCTCAAATGCATCAGATATTTCAAACATCCTAAATACAAATTAAATATGAATTGTTTTAGACTGTGTTGCTAAATTTGAACTCCTTGGGGCTATACAAAGTGAAATATAAAATTCAGCATGAAGACTTTTATCAAATATGTTACAAAGTAGACTTAAGTTCAGCTGAATTCGAATTTTCATTTCTTTTTTCTTTTCCTTTCTTTTCTTTTTCCATGCAGCTCTTATGTCTTATGTTTCTAAGGCTAACCCAGGAATTCACTAAGATCCTTCTGTCTCAGAGTATTGAGCTCTGGGATGGAGGTGGGGGTCAGCCAACATACTCACCTTTCAAATCACTGTTCTATTTTTGGGTCAGAGAAGACATTTGATCAGAAATTAGACACTATTCATAACAAAATGAAAATGCAAGCACTGTGTGTCATGGGCAGAAAGAGCAGTGACTTTAACATTAAAAGCACGTGTATTTCTTAAAAGACATCAAAATTAATGACAAAAACATTCAATGTAGGTATAAAAGTAAAAACCAGAGTGAATACCAAGATCCAAGTTCAAAATAAACAGCAAAATGCACAAAGTAGTAGAGTGGGGGAAAGCATCCAGGAAAGTAATAGCTATCTAAAAACAATTGTGAAAACAAAGGGACCACTCACCAACCTGTCAGCAAGAATGATCAAGAGGAGAGAAGAAGCATGAATTAGTGATATTTGGGAAAAAACAACTGAAGATAAATAGAGGCAAATAATTTTTAAAGGCTACTATGATGCTAATGGTAAATGTGAAAATATACATAGAGTGGAGAATTACTTAGAAAAATATATGTGCCCCAGTATGCAGCCCATAGCCATGTGAATACAAACAGCACTAATTCAATTTGGAAGTTATTAATAATGTTAATATAACAAAAGAATACATGAGGTTGGAGGAAGAGTGGTTAAAGGCACTGGGGGACATTAGGGAAGGTAGTAGGAAATTCACATTCTATACATGTATACATTTTTAAAGAATGAATATTATTTTAAAAGAGAAAGGAAAACACACATGAAGTGACTACAAATGGAAAAGCCTGAGAAGCCATTATTACAGAAGTTATTATAGAAGTTCACCATTTGTATGTTGTCTAGTCATGCAAAACACCTCATCCAGGGACACAGTTAAAACAGCGTGATGCACCAAACAGGGGCAGAATTGTCAGTATCTGACAAGTCAAGGGTGGGTAGCTGTGTGGGGAAAGCAGAGTCCCATGCTCCAGCATACAAAACTATAAGATAGGGTTAAAGATGGAGCCATGGGATAAAGATGAAGTTGTCCATATCCTACCAGCAAGCAAGTCTGAGAGCTTGGGTTTCTGAAGGAAGCTGAAAATACCCTGCTAAGTCCTGAAAAAACACAGAATGATTATAGCATACAAGCAGTATGCATCAGTGCTATGTGGGATCTCATTAGGAATGCTGAAGCCCAGGCCCCCTCCGCCTCTCTGTGTCTGGCTCTGGGCCGAGGCACAGCAGTCTGTCTTTGATAGATCCTCCCGGTAATTCATGCACTGGAAAGTTTGAATGCTTAGATGTACTTCACATGGGCATATCCATGTATAGTAAAAGTATTAGAATATGGCTAAGTCAGCCTATGCTAGCCCCAGGACTTCCTCCAAGGAGAGGAAGAAGGGGAAATAGAATCTGAAGGAGTACAAAAGTTTGAATTTTGTATGGAACATTCTCTTTTAGTTAAAAATAGGAGTTCAGGGATGGACAGATGGCTCTGTGGTTAACGGTGCTTACTGTCTTTGCAGAGGACCTCAGTTTGCTTCCCAGAACCCACATGACAGTTCACAACTGCCTGTAACTCCAGTACCTGAGGGTCCAATACCTTCCTCATCCTCAGAGGGCTTCTGCACATGCTTGGTGCAAATAAATTCATGCAGGCTAATACACATTTACATGAACAAAATGAATAAATCTTAGAAGTAGGCGACCACAAAGAAACATTAGTATTGGTTAATGTGAGTGAATTGCATCCAGATGATTTTTATCTATGAATATTGCATGTTTGGAAAATGCTACAATAAAAATTAAGGGGAAAGGAAGCAATAATCTTATCAAGAAAAAGCAGTGAGGTAAGACTGGTTCTTATGGATATAAGTCAATCCCACATGGTGTCACACTATTATTTGTCTCCATTGTTTTTAGGCGAGTCAGGGAGTTGAACAGCAGCAACACTAAAAAGTTTCTAGAAGAAAGAAAGAGAGTAAGTATATCACGCTTTTCTCAGCATTCCTTTTGAAAAAAAAAAAACCTGTGAATAATAACTTGTGCTCACTTCCCAGCATTTCAAGCTGATTTCCTTACTTTTCTGTATATTAAATATTCCAGCATTGCCCTTCCCTTAAACCAAAGCAATTACTTACTGAAATCATATGGAAATTATCTGACAGCATTTTATGTAGGATACAAAGCCGAATTTCAGTCATACAGAAGTGCTCAATTTTTTTCTAAGATTTAGGAAAAAGAAGACATGTCCAATATCATATATGAATTTAAACTCTTAACAGTTTTTCATGGTCTTTTTCATTGCCCTTTAAAAACTATGATCACCCTGTTAAATAATAAGCTTAATATACCATCCATCATTTATAATTTTGAGACTGCAGCTTAAAATTGATCATATTTTTTTCTCCAGCTGGCGATGAAACAGTCGAAAGAAATGGATCAATTGAAAAAAGTCCAGCTCGAGCACCTAGAATTCCTAGAGAAACAGAATGAACAGGTATTTCCCCCAATGCATATAACAGACACAGGCTGCCCATCAGCTTCAGGGTGGTGCCATGACCTACAGGAACCCTCTGGGAAGGGCTGTGGCAATTAAGTACAGGGGAAGGTAGAGAGACTTGCTGGGTGCTTCCTCCTTTTTATCAAAACAACAACAAAACCTACCCAGAAGTGCCTTTTGTGGAATAGGAGAGGAAAGTGGGTATGGAAAATAAGCGTGCAATGTTGTCATTTGGGTCCATTATAGGAATGGGTTCTAAGAGTGACTGTACTAAGAGGGAGGATATGAGCAAACAGGACACAAATTATTTCTTCATTTTCATTTAGAGCCTTGTAGCTTGCACTCTGTAGGTGATAGTGTATTAAACAGCAAGCTAGAAGCACCACCTATCTTCAGTGTCAATCTAAAAAGTGAACTTGTAAGTAGGATCTAAATTCTTGCCTCTGTAACTCAACAAGCAACCCAACAGTTTAGCATCTTCTCTCTGTTTTTTTCTCGAAAGAAAACAAATCAAAAACAAAAACAAGAAAAACACTCAACAGAGAAATTCAAGCATACACACGATGTTAACCGAACTCCACTTAGTCAGTTACCTGCAAATCACCTTCCCGAAGGGTAGTATATCAGACTCCATCCACAGGAGCCACAGAGCCCACCAGGCTTCCTTTCAGCCTCTAGCACACAGGGCACTGTATCTCCCAGCAAAGTGTACATTTCCAACTCACTTGGTTCCATTTCACTCTTGGTTCAGACATTGTACTTTGTTGATAATTTACATCCATTTAGAAACCATAAAGAGCTGTTGATGAAATAATACTACTGCATTTTTCTCTTCTATTTCTTTCCCTCTAGAAAGCAATGCTATGTAAGATTTTTTCAGAGTAAATAGCTTGCCCTGAAGAATACTTCAGAAGGAATTACATTTTAAAAGGCCCTTAAGAAAAGAACACAAACCATAGTCCTTTTTGTCTTGTAGCTTAGGTAACAAACCTAGCTTCTGGTTTCAAATCTTACTCCCTGCTGGACAGTACTCAGTCCACGCATGGTTCCAAATTGTCTCGTGTCATTTTCAGCTAGTCAATTCTAGCCTTGAATACTGTGCTGGTCCCCAAGAGAGACTGGGTGTGTGTTTGGTCCTAGAAGTCCTGTTCATTTGACCAACTCATAAATACATTGTATTCTGGACCACATTGTTCAACTTACACTTTTTGTTCTTAAAGCACTTCTTAGAATGTGTCCCTGGCAACACAAGACTGTCAGAAAGGGTAAAGCCACCATTTCCAAAGCTTTAGAACTCACTTCAGGGCTTCAAGGAGAGTAGAGGGTGAGGCATCTTTGACAGGGTTTAGAGGCTGCGTTAAAAGAAGGGCATGGTGAAAGGCAAGACACCGTTAGGTTTTAACTATCTAAATTAAGAAACTATTTAGAAATTATCATGTCGCTTAGCAACAAGTTTGACTAAAGAATGTAAATGTGCTAAAAATTACTCATCACTACATAGCGGTGTAGATCAGAGCTACAGAATACAGTTTTCAGGTGTTGCTACTTTTAAAGCATAACAAAAGAATCACTATGAGCATTAAACTATTCCATGGATAATTCAAGCCACCTCAGAGTATGTGAATTAAAACGTGGGGTTACTGATAGTTGTAGTTTTTGGGTCATGTTGTAAATATGCTGCCTTTTTGTTCTTAAACTTCATATAATACCTATTAATATGTCATAAGTATCATCTACTACCCACAACTGAGACTTTGAGTCATAGAAACTTATGAAAGTACAGAACATGGAAGATATTCAGATGTAAAAATGTAATGATATTCAAGAAAAAGACATTCACTATATCAAATAGAAACTTCCAGCAAATGTAGAGTTGGGAATCAGATTTCTACATTAAGGTTCAATTTACAAAAATCACTTGCTCTATAGTCAATTAAACACTAGGTTTTTGTAGTGTGTTTTTTTAACACAAAGGTCAAGAAGTGCTGGACTCCCACTTTCTCTGTCTGCTACATCACTCTCCTAGGCACAGTGCGGGGGGGGGGCGGGAGGGGAGAGTGTATCCACTTGATTTCTCATAAAGACAAAGGCTGGTGCCACATAACAGGACTCCACTCGTAGTCAAGCAAACATTACCTTAGTGAAACAGTTTGCTGTCTTCATGACATCCCAAACTTCTAAATCAATCTTGCATACCGTTGTTAAGCCGCAGATTTCTTCTTTGTGTGTAGACCAAAGATGATTTAGTTAAAACCTCCATACAATATTGCCATTTGAAGTTTCTCACTCTTTCCCCTATTCTTATAGATCTCCCAGCCATGCCCTACCAACCCATAATAAAGCCTGGTGGATCTACTTAACCAGGCCACTGTTGGAGGCACTGGGAAGAACAGTAATGGGTTCACAGAATGTGATCTTGATTCTGGATCCTTTGTCCTTTGTAAAACACTTTCTCGTCTTGCCTCCTCCCTCAGCCGGTTGTTCACTTAGACTTCCAAGGACCAGGGCACTTTTTTTGTAACTTGGTTTTTCCCATAGTTCTTCAACCACTCAGTGTTTCATCTGTCTCCACATGTACCATTTCAGACATTTAACGATTTCATTACTGTCACATTCAAGTCTTAAAAAGTAGTATCTGTCATCAATCCTATCAGTCAGTAAAGTGAGGTAAAGGGCTCAGCTACAGTCAGACAACCTCACCCTCACAGGAGAGAGGCACACGTTGGGCTAATAGGCATTGGTTGTTTGAAGATGGAGGTCCCCATCAATTGTTTGTTTTGTTATTTTTATTCCTTTGTTGAGCTCAGCCTGGGGAAAGTTGTTGCTAATGGGTGTATATGTGTTTTACTCTTAACTTTTTTGCTTTTCTGTATATGGTTTTGCATTCATTTCTCAAAATCACTTCAGTATTCATTTATTTTGTTTTCTATGTATGACTCAATTTTGACATTACTATTTTTGTACAAACAGCTTTTGAAATCCTGTCATGCAGTGTCCCAAACACAAGGTAGGACTGAAATTTTGACCATAAGCAAGACCTTGCTTTGCTCTGGCTACGTCAGTATTCTTGGTTTGATTTCCATTTATGACTCCCATCTGGTGATAACTAACTGATATCTAAAGGGGTTAGACTTAAAACCCTAGCTATTTCATGCTTGAATTCCTCATCCTACTTAATCTGCAATGCTGTCACATTTGTTTGTGGTAGTGTTTTAGCCAGCATTTCCAGTGTAAATCTGGGAATCAGGTTGTTATCATGGAGGAAACCCAGACATAAGAACATTGTTTATATATAATGTCTATTGCTGCTTTTCAATGATGTAGTATTGTGATCTATGTGCAGAAATATTGTAATACAATGGCTTTTGCTATGTTCTCTGTTAAGTCTGGGCAGCCTATGACTAGTCATCCCTTGCAAGGTGACTCTAGAATTGACTATTTGAAGCGTAAACAAAATATTTTTTGAGAAAGATGTTTGTCTGTAATAGTCAGACATCTGCTAAGTTGTTCCCGGCAATAGAAATGGCTGGTCACCCCGCTCATGTAAGAATTTAGCCCTCAGAATAATCTTTCAGTGGCATATAATTATGCATTCTATACAATGCTCAATAGACTCCTTAAATGCAAAGGGGCCAAGATATAGGGAATCTTTTATTACTGTTTACTGAACATCAAGTCATTTAATTTCCAGTGCTGACAATGTCTCACAGCCATCTTATAATACTGTTTGTGTCATTATTTCATGTTTGTATATTTTTCTTCATTTCTTCATTTTCCTGTATTACTATATGTCAGGCATTGAAATTTATATGGGTAGAGGGGATCATTAGCCCCAAATTTGCACAGATCTAAAATTCTTTGGCGATGTTACATCTACCCTCACTAAAAAAGATGAAAGCCACAAGGTTGGAGCAATTGTGATAAAAGCACTGCATTGTCTGTGAGGACCTTATTTTTGTTATGGAACTTCATTTGGGATACTTAGATACCTCTAGTATGATCTTGAGTTCAGCAGCCCCTCCCTCTGACTTTCCATGAACAGTGACATCAGCGCACTTCAAAATCTTCTTCCCACAATGTATCTTACCTGTCCTTTGTTTCAGTGATCTATCACTGAAAATGGGAAGGGGCACTGATTTCTTACCACACCAAAAGGTACAAGCATATGGATTTAGCATCTAGGCTTTTGGTTGGAAAGCCAAAGTTAAAATGAACCATTTGTTTTCCCCATGTTTCCAAGTAATTACTTGTTATTGGAACTTCCTTCTGTAGACCCTCTTGAGTAAGCTGCTTGCTTTAGTGACTATCTTAATTCAAGATATTAAATTCAACCTAGCTTATATCCTGGTGGTCTGTCAAAAGTAAATTACTTCAGAGAAGCAAGAGCCCCCAGAGTTTGGGTAGTAACATTTCTGGAATCTACATGCTCCTATCATGTTATGTTCATAAGTCAAAGCAGTATAATGTATATGCATTAACCTTACTTAGCCCCATTGAAAGACGCTTAAGCAATTACTTTTAATTAAACTTTAAACTGTTTGATAATTTAGTTGCACATAAGCTATACTATTCTGAACGTGCTATAATTATCCACACAAAGTACTGGCAACACATGACACTAAATCAAACTGTTTGATCATCTAAGTATCTGGCTCAACTTCTTTTCATGTGATTTTCCCAGAATTTTATAGGCGAATCTTTCTCAAACTTTTATGTATATTAAAATTTCCTGGAAGATCTTGTTGGACTACAGATTCAGATAGAGTGGATCTTAAGTAAACTCCAAGAATCTGAATTTCTGAGAATATCCCAAGAAGTTCTGAGGCTGTCAGTCTACTTGTCACATTTATATAAAAAGAATAGTTTTAAAGGAAAGAGACCAGAGTCAGTGGGTGCCTTCAGAAGGGGATTTCCATGTGTAAGGCTGTGTTTCTGGTGTTGTAGGCGAAGGAGATGCAGCAGATGGTGAAATTGGAAGCCGAGATGGACCGCAGACCAGCAACAGTAGTATGAAGCTTCAGAGTGCAAACTGAAGCTGGAAAACCATGGACCATCGGGAGATCATGCCCAGCTTCTAAACACAGACTCCACGGACAAAAGCTGTTCTCTTTTGTGTTTATTTTATGTATAGACACTGTGTTACCTGAAACCACATGGACTAGGGACTGGGGATGACCAAATGTTCTATTTAACAACTGAGTATTAAATTTCTTTGGCCAACCAAAAATTGCTATGTATGTACAACAACAGCAACAACAAAGAATCTCCTATTCCTGACAGGCAGAGTTGAACCATGATAGACAACTTAAACATGTTTACTCTAAGACAGCATCACAAGTCAGTGGGCTTAGTGTTTACAGCTCTGCTTTGTGGTGCATTAAGACATGTTTGAGCTGCTGCAAACAATAGTGCATTAGTAACAGTAGTAAGCGCATGCACTAGAAGAAGCAACTCTGTCTACAGTTCTTTAGCAGAAGTGATGGTCTGCTATACAAATCATTTTGCAGAATTTTCTACACCTAAGTTACCTCATCAGTAAGTGCCATGTCTTTACCATGCCATAAGATGCTAACTTCCTGTAAATGTTGCAGAAACTGTTAGAACAATAGACACAGAAGAGTGTTCCTGTGCCAAGCTCATCAGTGCTCTAAGGGGGGACTCAGCAGGCTCGTTTCAGAAAGTTTACAGCTGACACTGCTTTGTAGGGATTGCTTCTGCAGATTCCAGATATTACAATTCACTATACACTATAAGGATTGTGAAGTGGTTATTGGCAAATGTTTGTAAATGTGACCATGTACAAAGTATTTATACTCCTTAATTCTCACGGTTATAGTACGAAATCATCTAAACATTACCACGTGACAAGACTAGTAAACAGGAATCATAGACCTAACGTTTTGCATGATGCACAAGCGCCAGTTATGACTAGCACATTCAGACACAGTTAATCTAACACCAAATAAATACTGGTTAAGTAAATGTATGGCACAGAATATTATTTGACTATCAAGACTTTTAGCATAATGAAAAAGTCTATATATATGTGTATATTAATTATGTGGGCATTCTTGATACTTCAAGTTCTAGTTTGAAAAAAATACATAACTAATTTAATTTTACACAAAAATATTTATGCAGATTTTCAGACTTTCATATCAGGAAATAACCTTTTTATGTCTGTTAAATATTCAAACGATTTGCTACCGTGTTAATCTGCATGGTCTTTTCGCCTGTTGTAGTTGCATTGCAGGCGGCGCATAAAGTGGTGTGCTGGGATCAAGTCGTGCTACCCAAACCCAGAGGAGTGCAGAGACCTGGTAGCCTTGAATGAATCAGATTCCTGATTTTCGGATGCAAAATGCCAACTTAATTGTTGTATATGATTGTACAAATTGATTCTGTGTGTTCCTCTGAAGAGGACAGAGAAAATTATGATACCATAAAGGCTGAAATTCAACTTACAACTTCTCTAATAAAAAATGAAAACACATGTTGTATCTTTTAGAGTATTTGTTTCCATAATGCTTTCTAGGAAACCTTTGCCTTTTCATACACAATCTCTTCATAATTTTCAAAAGGGGCTTTATTTCATATCCCTGTTATAGTTTCCCCTGACACAAAACACACAGATTCTACATAAAGAAATCATGGGTTCTTTCTTTTTTCCCCCTCATAGGTCAGATTTGAGTAGTTCCTATACACCATCAGATTCCTGGTTTCCTTATTTGTAAAACAGTGGAATCAGACTGAGTATATCCAGTACCAATTTTCAGTTTTGTAAAAGCTCTTCACTTTTGGGCTGCCAATTTTCAAAGACTTTGATAGCTCCTCTTGCTCAAAGCCAGCAGCCCACTCTGCCATCACTCTGTCTTCTACGCTGAAGCCATAGTTTGCCACACTTTTTAGACTCCTATTGTTAGGGATCCCAGAGGAGGCGTGGATAATAGGGGGTGGATGGCAAAGGGAGGTGTGGGAAGGAAATGGGAGGAGAGGAGGAAGGGAAAGTGGGATCGGGATGTAAAATAAATTTTTTTTTAAAAAAGGGCCCTAGTTTTCCCTTTGTTCTGATCATGCCTTCTGGGTTTCCATCCTTCTATGCCATAATTACTATTTCTATCTTGCAGTTTTAGAGTCTGAAATGTTTTTTTTTTTTATTTAACCCAGATTGCTTTCAGTCTTTGAAACATATTTATCCGCAGAAGATCTATTGGAACAACATTAAATGAAACACAACTAAGATAACCTGGCAAAATTATTACTTTTTAAAAAATTAAATATATATTGCTCAGGGCTGGAGAGGTGGTTCAACATCTAACAGAGCTTCCTGGGTTTGCAGGTGGCCAGAGTTTGGTTCTCAGCATCTGTGTTAGGCTCATAGTCACCTGTGAACAGAAATGTTTCCCTTAGTTGTTTCCTCCAATCACATGCCTTCAATTCTGCTTGTGAATTGACTCAGCCCTGTGAGGTGAGCTTTGCTCTTTCCTCTTCTACGTGGTTTCCTCCTTATAGATGTCAACAGTTAAACAGACAGCGTTCACATTGTGCATAATTAATAAAAGCAGAACTCGGTTCTCCATCTGTCCTCCCCATTTGTTTTAGCAGTGCTGAACCTTGAGGCAATCTTGTGCCTGGCCACATCAGCTCCCATCCCCAGTTCCTGATACTTCTACAGACCATACCTCCCTGTCTGCGAAGCTGCTCTCTCCTCCCTGAGAATGTCTCTGCTTCCTTGGCATCCCTGGGGTTTGAGCTTTTCCATTCAGATCCTTTCCATATATACAGAATCTTTTTGCCAAATAATGGTCCTAATCAGATCTTAATGCCATTCAGATATAAGGATTTCCTATACACCAACTAAAGAATAATATTCAAGTTACTGGAAACTATTTCATTTCTAATCTCAACTTGTCTATTCACATAACCCATCTTAATTTAGCATTCTTGTTCATAAACAGGTATGGTGATTATTTATGATTATTATTATTTATGATTTTTAAAGCTTGCCTGAGGATTCACAAAGCAAAGTCAGCCACTAGCCATAGAAGCCAGGCACACATCTTTAATCCCAGGACTCAGGATTAAGAGGTAGATGGATCTCTGTTAGTTCAAGACCACACAGAGTTACAAGAAATATATTCAGTCCTAAAGAGAAACAGCTCACACAAAGATGATCTCAGCACTCAGGATCATACGCCTTTAATCCTAGGACTCATGAGAGGTATTTAAGACAGGAACAGTGTCTCAGAGAGGGATTCATCCTCCAGCCACATTGAAGACAGGGCGGCATTCAGTCTCAGGGTTCTCTAGCCACGTTGAGGAGAGATAGCACTCTGGGATTACTGTCTGAGTTTTGGTAGAGCCAGGATTGCCTTTCAGCCTCAACTAGAGGTAAGAGCTAGTGGCTGACTGCTTTGCTTTTCTGGTCTTCAACTTGAACCCAGTCTCTGGGTCCTTTTAATTATTCATGTTACAGACAGGTAACACACATCTTTTCTACCCCACTACACAATGTTCTATCCTTAAGAAACAACCTCCCCAAAAGCTACCTCCTCAAAGTTGCCTTTGATTTTCAAAGAATACATGGCTCTTAACCATTATAGGGTTATTTAAAGTATTTCCTGTAAGATGAAATTTACAACTTATAATTGTGTGACTCGATGAGCAGGAAATATCTTCAAACCCCCGACTGAAAATCTTAAAATAAACTTTTTGCAGTATATCTTCTCAATTCAAAACAAACAAAAAAACCAAAAAAAAAAAAAAAACCCCAACTACCTCAATTCTGTTAGTGCTCTTTCAAAGTAGTCCAGAGCTGGGTAAATAGTTCAGTGGTAGAGCACACCCCTAAGATGTGCAATGATCCTCACAATGCAAAAAGTAAAATAGTCAGCTAACATAAAAGCCACCAGGAACTTAACAAGTGACTCTGTCAACCTTAGAGAGCTGTGGAGAGTGAGGAAGGGATGCTCACCTATCGCTGGTGTTGCTTTAGGATACATCATTTCAAACCAGAAGTAGCTTCCCCTTTGTAATCACTTGGTCAGCTCTGACAGAGGGCCACATTTCTTTGAACTTTTCTGTGATACTTGGAATTTTGGAGAATCCCAGGCACACTTTAATAATCGCACCTTTATTATCATGAGTCTGAGGTGATATATCTGGCATGAATGTTCATGAGACTTTGTCTTTAATATTTCATGAACAGTGCTCTGTTTCTCTCTTTAGAGGGAGAAGAAGATAGTTGTAAGTGGCAACATCATTGTTTCTGCATAAAAAAATAATACTGTATCAATGAAAGAAGCAATGCCCCATCTGCTTTCCTTTCCTTTCCTTAACTGACTTTCTTACAAATAAGAGGTGGGGTGCAGACCCTGAGCTGCTTCATCCAGGGCATTTTTAGATTAATCACAATGCATGAAAATAAACTTCAGCAAATGAGATTATTTCCAAGACTCAAAAGTCTATTTTGCTCAACACCTGCTTATCTTATATTCCGAAAAATTTCATTCCAAAACAAATGCGCCTGCATGTTCACTAAGGTACATGGTCTTTATTCTTAATATTAAACTAAAAATCAGTTGCATCAAAAGGAGAATGGATTAACATATGTGGACTCCATATAATTCTAATCAAGGAATATCTTGGAGAGGGTCAGAGCAGGTTCCCTAAGAGGTGGCCAGGGATGATGGGAATGGTGTGGAGAAGTGATTCTCAGAATGTGTGACAGAGACCCCCTTGGATCATCCATTGGATCATCCTGTGTTCCCAAGAGCCTGCATGAGGACCTGGGAGGAGTATTTCTAGTTTCCAGTTCATCATTCCAATGAAAATGACAGCACAGTAGATTAGAAGGAAAAATCGCCAGAACGCAGATGATTTGTATAAAACTAGACATTAAAAGATGTGAGATAATGTAAACAGTACCACTCTACCAATGTTTTTAATAATCACTTTTCATTAAAAAGTCGCATATTAGTTACATGTTAATATGTGGTAGGCTGATTGTTACTTTTATTGGACTAGGAAAATATTTCAAAAGTGCTGTTTTAATTACCAAAAGTTTCTATTTACAGACAACAGTCACATCAACAAAAACTTGGATTTCTAGAAGCTATAAGCATGAAGGATTCCCAAGACTAAAGATTTTCAGAGTTGTTGGACTATGATTTGACTTGAGTGAAGATTACATGGGCATAACACTGATCCAGGATACACTTAAGATTCATGTGCCTCATTACGTGTACCTAGTCCAAAACTGTTTAAGATATACAAAGGAAAATAGACATATGCTTATGATACTACATAAACTGGAGGGAATTAACTTATTTATTATACAGAACGCTTTTTCTGAAGAGCATTAGGAATTATGCCAAAATAACAAAACTTCCTTGAAGCCTGATTCTAAGTGGGCACCAGCTAAGAGGCATAGTTATCTAAGAGTTTGGAGCACAAAAATTAAATCTTCCTTCCTTTGTGGAGAGGTTAGTCCACACCCCATTTTAGAAAGGCCAGGTATTCCTTGGTTAAAGAGGGGAGGGAGAAAGGGGGAGGGCTTAATGCAGAGTATTTTTATTCTTCCTGAGATGGTCAGTTTATTGTCAACTTGAGTCTATGGGTCATTGTTTTGATAACTAATTGCCTTGGGTATGTAGGTGATCCTAGGCTGTTCAAGAAAATTAGCTAAGCAAGCCGGCCAGCAGTGTTCCTCCATAGTTTCTTCTTCAAATTCCACCTTGACTTCCCTCAGTGCTGGAAGGTGACCTGAAGTTAATCTTTTCTCCTCTGAAAGTTACTTTGGGTTATGAAATTTGTTACAAAAACAGAAACTGCAACACTTTCATTCCAGTGTTTCCCATGCCAAGTCTCCAAGTTAGCAATGCAAAATGATTTGAACCAATCCGAGGAAAACTGAGAAAGATTGACAATGAACAAAAAAAATGACATTCAGGAAAGAACAGACATAACTACTTGATAAAGGTGAAGCTGTCAACTAAAGAGAAATTGAAGAGTAAACAGATTGGACATAAGCAGTCCTAAGGGAACTGTGCAGTCAGAGAAACAGTAGAGAGGAAATAAGAAACCCCCATCAGTTGGGACAGATGGAATTTTCAGAATCACTGTGACAAAGAATACTACTATTTTGAAATTGTCATTCCCCAGTGTCTATTCGGGTGTGAGAGAGGGAGAAGGGGAAGAGAGAGATTATATTTCCCTGGTGGCTACTGTTATTAAGCATCTTAGTGTGCATATCCAATACCTATATAGCTTTTTGACTTTTATTTTATTTTGTCCTTTTTTTTAAAATTCAGAAATATCTGTTCTGAGCCTTTGCCTTTTTAAAAGTGATTGACAGTCAGCTGGGCAGTGGTGGTGCACACCTTTAATCCCAGCACTTGGGAGACAGAGGCAGAAGCATGCATATCTCTGTGAGTTCAAGACCAGTCTGGTCTACTGAGAGAGTTCTAGGACTGGCTTCATAGCTACTGAGAAACCCTGTCTTGGAAAAACAAAACAAAACAAAACAACAACAACAAAAAAACAAAAGTTGTGTCATTTTATAGATGAGATGTAGGTGTTCTTCATACATTTTAGATGTGTGATTAAAACAATGATTTCTTTCATTCTATGGCTTGTCTACTTTATATTCATTTTCTTTTATTTTTATTTTTTTTTTATTTTTTTGGTTTTTCGAGACAGGGTTTCTCTGTATTGTTTTGGAGGCTGTCCTGGAACTAGCTGGGTAGACCAGGCTGGCCTCGAACTCACAGAGATCCGCACTTTGTGTCTTTTAAAGGACAAAAGTTTTGCCAAGCATGGTATCTCATGCCTTTAATCCCAGAATTTGGGAGGCAGAGTCAAGTAGATCTCTTACAATCTGAGGTCAGCCTGGTCTACATAGTGAGTTCCAAGTCAGTCAAGGCTACATAGACCTAGTTGCAAACATAAAAGAAGAAAAATGGGGTTTTTATTAATGACATTTAGTTTCTTTCTTTTGCTGATTTTTATGCCTCTGGAGTTGGCCATATCTAAGCAATCATTGTCTAATGCAACATTACTAAATTGCTGTTTTCTTCTAAGAGCTTATTATATTTGTCTGTCTGTTTGTTTATTTACATGGGGGTATGGGTGAGCAGGCATGTGCCTTGAAGCACACATGTGTAGGTCAGAGGAAATCTTGCAGTCTGTTTTCTCCTTCCACCATGTAGGTCTCAGAGACTGAGCTTAGGTTGACAGGCTTAGAGGCAAGTGCTTTTCCTCACTTGGCCATCTTGTCAGTCCCATTGATCCATTCTTAATTTTTATTGTATGTGATACAAAGATCCAGTTCCACTGATTAGCATATGTATAGATAGCTGTCCCACCATCATTTTAAAAAAGACTATGTTTCTCCATTAAATAGTTGTAGCATTATTGTAGCACTATATGTCAGTGGAGTGTAAATGTGGAGCTGGTGATTACTGTAAGGTTCCCATCATGTGTCCTAGGCTCATGTAGGGATGACCTTCAACCAGCCAAGTCCCATGAGTTTCTTCTGCATGATGTTATGTGGTAATTCCCTCCAATATAAAATATTTTTTGCTTGGTGTGTGTGTATAACTTTATATATCTAATCTTTATAATGCATGCTATAATTTCACAATCTGTTACAAGTGAGTCTGAAATCACAAAATTTGAGAAGAAAAATATGAAATGCTTCATGAATTTGCGTGTCATCTTTGCACAAGGGCCATGCTAATCTTCTTGTAGCATTCCAATCTCAATATATTTGCTGCCAAGGAAAACGCAAAGCACAGGAAGTTAAAATTGATGTGGAATATTCTGTCTTAATTATTTTAAATAATATATTAATTATATTTAATTTTTCTATTGTTGTGATAAAACACCATGACCAAGGCAACTTATAAAAACAATGCATTTAAATGGGCTTACAGACCAGAAGGTTAGAGTCCATGATAGTGGAGACAATACATGGTGAGAGGTAGCTGGAACAGCAGTTGAAAGCTTATACCTTGCTCCATAAGAAGGAAGCAGAAAAGAACATTGGGAATTTTGTCAATATTTTGAAACATAAAAGTGTGTTCCCAATGGTGCATTTTCTCCAATTTAGCCATTCCTAATCCTTCCCAAACAGTTCTACCAACTGGGAATACCAAGTATTCAAACATATGAGCCCACAGGAGTGGTCGTCTTTCCCATTCAAGCTGTCACACATTCTTTCCTGCAAGAATGGAATTATATTCTTGCATTGGTATTTTTTGGCACCTTGACATTATCCTGGATCATATAGGAAGAAGGAAATTCAGTTGAGAAAAAACTCCATCTGATTAGTCTGTAGTCAAATCTGTGGCTATATTTTCTTAATGGTTGAAATAGAAGGGCCTGGCTCACTGTGGACAGTGCCATACCTGGGTGTGTTGTTTTGGGGTACAATAAAAAATCAGATTGAACAGCAAGCATGTTCTCCCATGGTTCATGCTTCAGCTCCTTCTTCCAGGTTTCTGCCTGAATTCCTGCCCTGACTTTCCCTCATGATGAACTGCAACCTTAAGGTGAAAGATTCCTCTCCAAGTTGCTCTTGGTCACAGCCAGAGAAACCTAACTGTAGCACTCCTTAAGACAAAGGACAACTTATATTATAGGAGGACATGAACCATTCCATTTCACAGAAAGGCTTTTTAACAATTCAGAAAGTGATAAAACTGATCAAATTCACTAGCCCTTTCCAGCTCTAATAATACATAAGTATTAATGACTGCTGAAAGACAAGTTCAGACCAGCTGAGCTGCCTGCAAGAAACAGAGGCCAGTGAAGATGCAGAGATGAGCTCAGTTGCTTAGAAGAGTCTCAGATCAACTGAGCTACCCGGAAAAGATGCTCAACAATTTGTTGAGCTGCCTCCAGGCTATACAGTGCACTCTAAGTTTCCAGTTTTCATTGGCTGTCACCCATCCTGACTGGCTTTGGTGACATAGTTGTCTGAGTTATTTCTGCTCCTATAAGTAACTTCTCACCCACATTCCTGTGAAGAACTCCAATAAAATTCATTGATTTAGCCAGGCGGTGGTGGCACACGCCTTTAATCCCAGCACTCGGGAGGCAGAGACAGGCGGATCTCTGTGAGTTCGAGGCTGGGCTGGACAGACAGCCTCCAAAACAATACAGAGAAACCCTGTCTCGTAAAACCAAAATAAAATAAAATTAAATAAAAAAATTCATTGACTTATCAAGTTGGTGGTTTCCTTACTTTGATTTGTCTAAGGTGAGTAGGCATTGGAATACTGTCACAAAATTCATGGTTTTCTAAACCTCTCATACCCAGCCATTGCTTTATTCTTGAAACTCTCCTAGCTTTATAAATTCACATTATAAACAAACACAAACTTTTCATGTTGCAATCCAGCAGATACTCATTTTCCAAGAACACTTCCTGTCATGAGAAAAGGTAGACTTCAAACCCACAATCCAGGAAACCCCTGTCCCTAAGAAACATACCTATTTCAACCCTTCACAGAATGTGACACAAAATTTATCAACACAACATATCTACTAGAAATTAATTATACCAATAACTTTTATATAGCTACTTTCATCACTGATCTGGATAAGTTAATACATTTGTTTTCCATTGCTGTATAATGAAGGACCACAGACTTACTGTAAAAGTATATACTAGCCTGCAATTCTATAGTTCAGAAGTATACACATCATCATAGCATGGATCATTCTCTACTCAGACTCTTGCAAGGATAAAATGAATTCTCTGGACTATGAAGTCCTAAGGCTCATGATCCCAAAACTCAAGAATTGGGAAGAATTCAGTTTTTACACTTACAAAACTCGAGCTCACACTTCCTTGCTGATTTTCCAGGCTCTATAAGCCCTCTTAACCTGAATTCTGTTTTTAATCACTTCCTTTAGGAAGAGTCCAGTCCATTTTACGTTCATGTTTAATTAGGTTAGAATCACTCAAGATAATCTCCATTTTGATTAATTCAAAGTTAAACTATCTTGGGGCTATAATTATATCTAAAATTCTTCAATTTGTCAGACAATAAAATTTATGTTAAAAACATAAATTCCTTATTCACTCTCCTGTATGCATTTACCAGCTTATGTAGATTATGTTTACTGGATTATACATAAGGAACCTTCTTAATTTTTATTATATACACACATTCCTAGCTCAGATACTATGTGCTACAGTTAAATTTAACATGTATGTGTATAGGATAGTCATTTAATTACCATGTTATAGACAAATCAAGAATATTGTAATCATCCTACAGAGGTGCACTCTAAGTTCACACAGTAGCATAGAAGAGATGAAAGGATACATCACATTCATTCTCTACTTTCTAGTCCCCAAATATATCTTCTAGAGTAACACAATATCATGCCAGAGATTATCCTGCCTTATATATAAAACATACTTATTTTTGCTTCTTTGTAGTCTATTTGTCATTTATATACTATATAGAAAGGCCACTGATTTTTCTGTAATAATTTTGTATCCTGCTATTGTGCTGAAAGTGTCCATCAGCTATATGGGTTTCCTGGTTGGAAATTTTAGGGCCATTTATGCATACAATCATTCTACAAGTAAAGACACATTGATGTCTTCCTCTCCTATAATACCTCCTTCAGTTGTCTTATTTCTCTAGCTAGGACTTCTAGTACTATGCTAAATAGGAATGAAGAGAGTAGACAACATTTTCTTGCTCTTGATTTTGATGGAAATGCTTTGAGCTTGTCCCCATTAGGTAGATGTTGGTTGTGGGTTTATTGTAAATTGAGTCTATTATGTATCCCTTGTATCCCTAATGTTGGATTTTGACAAATGTCTTTTCTACACCTAATGAGATGATCATGTGATTTTTGTCTTTCAGTCTGTTTGTATGTTGGATTATATTGATCAATTTATATATGGTAAACCATCCCTGCATCTCTGGAATGAAGTCTACTTAAGATAATGGTGGATGATCTTTTTTATGTTTTCTTGGATTTGACTTGCACCTATGTTAAGGAAAACTGGTTTGCAATTCTTTGTTGAGTCTTTATGTGATTTAGATATCAGGGGTAACTGGACGCATAAAAGGAATTGGGCAATGTTCCTTCTGTTTCTATTGTGTGGACTAATTTAGGAGTATTGGCATTAATCCTTCTTTGAAAGTCTGGCAGAATTTTGCACTAAAACCATCTGGTTGGCCGGGTGGTGGTGGCGCACAACTTTAATCCCAGCACTCGGGAGGCAGAGGCAGGCGGATCTCTGTGAGTTCGAGGCCAGGCTGGACCGACAGCCTCCAAAACAATACAGAGAAACCCTGTCTCGTAAAAACCAAAAAAAAAAAAAAATCTGGTCCTGGGTTTTCTTTTCTTTTTTTTTTTTTTTTTTTGCTTCTATTTCACTAGGAATTATAGGTCTGTTTAAATTGTTTATCTGTTCTTGATTTAGCTTTGGTAGGTGGTGTATATCAAGAAATCAACCCATTTCTCTTAGATTTTCCAATGTTATGTAGCACAGGTATTTTAAAGTATATTCTTTTGATTCTCTGGATTTTCTCAGTGTCTGTTCTTATGTCTTCCCTTTCATCTCTAATTTTTCTAATTTAGATCTCCTCTTTCTGGATTTTATTTAATTTAGCAAAGAATTTGTTGATCTTACTGATTTTCTCAAAAAATTATCTTTTTATTTCATTGATTCTTAGTATTTTTCCTTCTTTGTTTCTCTCTTATTGCTTTAATCCCCAAATTTTATTGTTTTGTTTATTCCTTTTGGGTTTTATTTGTTCTTTTTGTTCTAGAGCTTTCATGTGTACAACTTTGTCACTACTATGAGATATCTCCTACTTTTTAATGTAGGTACTTAGTGCTATGAACTTGTTTCTTGGAACTTCTTCATTATGTCCCTTAAATTTGAATATGCTAGGTTTTCAATTTTCATTTGATTCTAAAAGCTTTTCTTTCTGAATTTCTTAGGTCCATTTACTTGGAATATCTTTTTCCATCCTTTTATCCTGAGGTGATATTTATCTTTGATGTTAAGGTGTGTTTCTTGAATGCAGTAGAAAATTTGATCCTATTTTCAAATCCAGTTTGCTAGTCTGTGTCTTTTTATTGGGGGAATTGATACCATTGATGTTGAAAGATATCAATTAACAATATTTTTGGATTGCCATCATTTTACTGTTGTCATGTGGGTCTTTCCCCCTATTCTTTGATTTGATGGTGTGAGGGCATTTATTCCTTGTGTTTTCTTCAGTGAGTAATCTCTTCAGGTTGGAGTTTTCCTTCTAGTATTTTCAATAGAGCTGGATTTGTAGATACATATTGGTTAATTTGGATTTATTATGGACTATCTTCCTCCACCTCCTTTGATAGCAAGTTTTGCTGGATTAATAGCCTGGGCTGGCATCTATGATCTCTTAGAGTTTCTAGAACATCTGTCTAGGCCCTCTTGCTTTTAGTCTCCATTGAAAAATTGGGTGTTGTTCTAATAAGTCTACCTTTATATATCATGTAGTCTTTTCTCCTTGTAACATTTAATATTCTCTCTTTGTTGTCTATGTTTAGTATTTTGATCATTATGTGTTATGGGGACTTTCCTTTCTGGTCCAGTCTATTTGGTGTTTTGTGTGCTTCTTATACTTTGATAGGCACCTCCTGTGGTTTGGTGTAATTTTCTTCTGTGATTTTGTTGAAAATATTTTCTGTGCCTTTGACCTGGAATTCTTCTGCTTCCTATATTCCTATTATTTGTTGACTTGTTTTTATTCATAGTGTCCTGGATTTTATTAATGTTTTATGCCTGGGTACTTTAAACATAATTCTTTATTGAATCTTTGGATATTTCACATCATGTACCCCAATCCTGCTCACCTCCTAGTCCCTTCATATCAACCCCTTACTTCAGCAGCATGATCCCCAAAATTATTTAAAAACAAACTAAACGAACAAAACAAACAAAACCTGACTTACTCCTCAATCTTTCCAACACCTGCTCATTCATCCTAGTGGCATCTTGAGCTTTGGTGTGTCATGAAGTATATCCTTTTGTTCAATCAGCCCCACTTGCAAAATGTTCATTGCTGTGAATCATCAGTCTGGTTCATTACCTCTGAGACACCATCATCACTTGACCCTCACTGAAACACTGCTCAGGTATCCTGCAATTGCCCTGAGTCAAGGAGATCCTGTGGGTATCATTCTATAGGATCATTCCCTTCAAGCACTACAGCAGGTCATAGATGGGGTAGATATTAGGGTGGACCAACCCAAGGTCTAGGATGTGGGTCTGGGTGGTTGCTGAGCTGGTCCGTCCAGGTAAGGGGCAGAGGTACTCTCTTAGGCCCACGCCTTCTTAGGCTAGCTTTCCCATGCCTGAGATGAGGGTTGGGACTACCTCTCCCATATGTGGGGGTGGGGAGCAGCTCTCCTTTGGGAAGGCAGGGCCAGTTCTCCTGCCACAGCATCCAGCAAGGGCCAGGACCAGCCATCCCAGGGACAGTGAGGGATGGAACTGCTCCAACAAGGCCCTTGAACTTTAACACACATGGTTCCTATTACCCCCTGTGGTAACAGGACCATGGACATCATCACAAATCCCAGCCACAGCAGAGACTTTGACCCAGACATGCACCCTACAGCAGCTCGGCCCAGACATCATCATGACCCCGATGGCAGCATAGGCCACCGAGATCAGCATGGCTCCAGGTGGCAGTAAGGCCCTTGTATACAAACATGGTCTTAGTAGGTGGCTGTGTGCCTGGATGTTTTTAGATATAACATTTTCATTGATTGGAGGAATTATTTCTTCTATTTTGTCTTCAATACCTGAGAGTATCTCTCCTATCTTTTACATTCTACTGATTAAGTTCCTGTTTGAGTTCCTAAATCTTTAATTTCCAGATTTCCTTCAGTTTGAGTTTTCTTTGTTAATTCTCTTTCTGCTTTCATATTTTGAACTGTTTTATTCACTCACTTCCACTGTGTATGTATTCATAGACTTCATTAGTCAATTTTCATAGCCCCTTTAAGATCCTAATCATAATTTCAAATTTGAAGTAATTATTTTTTGCTTATCTATATTTAATTTCTCAGGGCCTGCATTAGAAGAATTGTGGGGCTTGAGTAGAACATACTGTCCTGACAGTTATTGATTGTGCTTCTACGCTGGTGTCTAGGCATCTGGGAATGGGATGGTTATAATTCTAGGTGCTGATGTCTGGTTTTGTGTTTGTTTAAAAGGTGTTCCATTCCTTGGTTTCTGTTTCCCTCTTTGGAGAGTGTGGGGGTTCTGAGTTGCCTGGTAGAGAATTTTGATGGGAATCTGCAAGGTTTGGCCACTGGGGGTCCAAGGTAGAACTTGTTTCTAGGTATTGGGAGCTGACACAAAAACATGGGAATATATTAGAAGGAGGGAAGTTGTAAGAGTCCACAGAAGGGAGGAAAGCTGAATGTGGCATCAGGATCTCATAGACCCCACTGATGGAAGTAATAGACCCCAATAATAGAAGAAGGAGAGGTTGTAATAGATTGTCTGCTATAAATCTGTAGATAAGACTGAAGGACTCCATGTGTCTGCTTTTGTGCCAGTATCATGAGGTTTTTATGACTGTAACTCTGGAATATACCCTGAGTCTTTTGTGCTTCCACATGAATATTAAGATTATTTTTTCAATTTCTGTGAAGAATTGCACTGGAATTTTGATAGGGATTGTATGGAATCTGTATGGTGGCATGGATGTAGGAAAGGGAAATTCTTGGTCACTATTGGCAGGACTGCAAATTAGTGCAGTGTGGAGGTTTCTCAAAAAGCTAGGAATAGGTCTACCAAATGACACACCAATACCACTCAGAGTCCCAAAGGATTCTGTATCCTACTATAGAGATACTTGCTCATCTGTATTCATTGATGCTCTATTCATAATAGCCAGAAAGTGAAAGAGCCAAGGTGTCCATCAACTGAACTGATGAACGGATGATAAAACTGTGGTACATACACATAATGAACTATTATTCAGCTTTGAGAAAAAGTCCATTTTTCAGGTAAATGATGGAGGTGGAAATCTGAGTGAGGTAAGACCTGGAAAGACAAAAGTCCCATGATCTTTGTGTGTGTGTGTGTGTGTGTGTGTGTGTGTGTGTGTGTGTGTGTGTGTGTGTGTATGTGTGTTAGTTTCTGACAACATCAGGAACTAACTATGAACCAAGCAGCTTGGCTCAGCTGTGAGAATTTTCTTGATTGGATCATTTGAGCTAGTTAGACTCTTCCCATATCTGGATCATTTGTGGTCAGAAGACCTATGCTAAATCTGAGCCACACCTTCTGGTGGCAGTCCACATAAAAGGCCAGAGAAGTAGAGAGCTTTTCTTTCGGCCTGTGTGAGCTTGTTCTTGCTTGCAAGTCCATCTGTCCTGTTGCTGTGGTGTTCCTTTGCTGGTATTGGAATGTACTTTTGGGATTCCAATGTAGACTGAAGACTGGAAGCTTTTTAGGAATTCTTTATGGATCCAACACTAGACTGGAACTACTGAGATGCCCAAGCTTATGGATTGGATACCAGATTCTTAGCTTTTTCACTGGAAGACAGGCACTGTTGGACTGTTCAGATAACAGCCTGTAAGCCACTCTAATAAATCATATATATATATACATATATATACATATATGTATATATAATCTGTTCTATTCCCTTTAGAGGACCATGACATCACAGAAGTTAGAAAATTCATAATGGGCAATGGGAGGATTCCAAAAGAAGGAAGGAGTAATGTTGGTAGTATGGAATAGAAAAGGGAATAATGGAACAGGAATGTTTAAATGCAGTAGGGGATGGCACAGTAGGCTAGGGTAAGGCATGTATGTAAGGACCCGAACACTGAGGGTCTTTGAAAATGCCATTTGGAAATCTAGTACTAGAGAAACTTCCCAAAATATATACATATACATACACAAAAGGAGTTTGAAATGAGTTACCTTATTGCAAAGGGAGAATGCTTCTCCAAGACCCCACACGCAATCCAATAAAATACCCAGTGCCAGAGATGGGTTACCTCTTCTGGTATTGTTAGTCAATGGGGCCCCATAGATCCTTCTTAAATATTGCAGGCTGTTAGCATTCCTCTTGGCTACATTCAAGAACTTGATGATAAGATCTTACTGCTCAGGACAACACAGACTTGAGTTGTTGCACATGGAGAAGTATGGATATGGAAATTTCATCCCTAGTGGCCACCTTTCATAGTGCCAGAAATTATATGCATACTTCAAAGAAGAGTGTTCAGTCATCTCACCCAGCTGTGAACTCTGCAAACTCTAATAGTAACTAGCCTAGAAAGACATTCCCTCTGGTGTCATAGTAGTACAAATATTATATTAGTAACTAACCACTTTATGATTGTGTTCAAAGCCCTCAAGACAGAACTCATGCCTGGTACTTTTAATTGGGCCTAAAACTTATGACTAGTTGGGTTGTAGGCCCTAGGAGAGAATCTATGACCATTATTCTGCCAATTGGACATTATTCCCATAGATAAATGCATTGTTCAATCCTCATCAAAGCAACTTCTTTTTGCCCCCAGTTGTTGGCAACTGACAGAGACCCACAATTGCTGTGTGCAGAGAAGAAGAGACTGCAGAATGCTCAACTCTAAATAAAACACCCCTTACCCCAGGATCAGAGATAATCGCAGAACAAGTGGACAGGAAGATTATAAGAGCCAGACACAGTGGGCATTAGTGGCAAAGCATTAATTATTGGACATTACATGGCCATCACACACAAGAACGTATACCATCTGTGACTGCATTTATAAGATCAAGCTAGCCAAAATTCCATCATGGACAAGGCAGAACACATAAAGTCCCATCTGTAGGCAACTGGTAGTTTTTGGAAGGGGGAGGAACAATATTTTTATGGATGCAACTCACAAATGTCTATCCATGCTCTAGTAGATAATTATATGCCTATGCACATACAGGCAGTATTTAGTGGACTCAGTGGAGGAGGGAGCATACAGATGAAATTCAGAGGGCAACTTGGTTTGGGGAAATAGGGTAGGAAAGAGAGAGGAGGGAATGGAGGATGGCTTTGATCAAAACACATTATATACACATGTGAAATTCTCAATTTAAAAATTGTTTTAAAACCATGATCACACTGCCACCTGACATTTTGTAATTATAATCAACAATGAACATTTGCTAAAATCATGGTATCATTTAGTTGTCATGGCAACCTATTAGTACAGGTTTTGTCATTTCTTTTTTAGATGAGGAAATGATTGAGTGAATTCCACAATATAGCACTTGGCATAACAAATGAAAACTAATATTCTTCCTGCTTTTCGTGTCATCATAAATTAATTTGTACAAACTACAACATGAGGAAAATCCAAATGATATTATGCCTATCCTTGGAGAATTTGTTTGCAGTTGATACAATAGAACATGACCCACATACTCTGAACATTAGTTCAGTTTGATTCAAATAACACCTATTAGAAAGGACTTCAACAGGACAATAAAAAGGACCAAACAAAACTTTGCCTTTGGAAGTCTAACCAAAAAGCCAAAAATAAATGACCCCAGGGCTAAATCCAGTTTGTCACCTATTTTTGAGTGTTTCAAGAGCAAAGACTAGATTTTGCATTTTTGTGTTATTGGGGGAAATCAAAACCATTATTGTCTTATAAAAAACAATGAAAACATGTTCATCCACATTTCTATCATGCTGCATCAGGGTTAACTATACTGGTAAAGTCTAACACATCTACTCTCTCTTCCTCTGTACACAGGATTTTGCCAGTCAACTTAAGCAGAAATAGAGACTAGACAATGAGATGGAGGAATAGAGCCATAATAAGCCAGCTTTATAGCTTTTGAAGAAGATAAGCATAAAAGCTTCTGGGAGCTCTCAAAGGTACAGGTTTCTAAGGCCCAGGACACTAGTAGACGCCTGTGGTGGAAAGGTCTGCAAATGACTCTAAAGGCTTAATTTCTACTGCTTCATAAGTTATTATTAGAGGAAGGGAATATTCAGTACAGACTTCCTTGGTTATAGACTCTGTGTTCATGCCAAACTAAACTAAAGACAAGGACAACAGTGACTTGTGGATTGAGACATAGGTATTTCTCCAGTTATCAGGGCCCAAAACCTTATGTTAATACATGGTTTTGAAGAAGACTAATAAGTGACTGTAGGTGTGTCAGTGTGTTTTTCTTCAGATTTGACTCTTTTTTACATATTTTTTATTTAAATTTTTAGGTATGTCACTTTCAGTTTCCTTTCCCTCCCCTGGTGCCCCACTCCCCAATCCTCCCAACCCCTCACTCCCACTCCTTCCCTCCTCCACTCCCCAGGGAGGGCAAGGGCTTCCATGAGGGATTTTCAGAGTCTGTCACATCATCCCGGGAAGGGCCTAGGTTCTTCCCCATGTGTCCAGGCTGAGAGAGCATCCCTCCCTCCACGTGGTATGGGTTCCCAGAGTCCCTCTGTATGCCAGGAATAAACACTGCTCTACTCTCTAAGGTCCCACAGATTGCCAAGGCCTCCTCTTTGTTACCCAGGTTTGGTGGGAGGGTGTCTGGATCAGTCCCATGTTGGACCCTCAGTCATCAGTCTGGGGTCCATGTGTTCCCCCTTGTTTAAGAATTAGAGCACAAGTGTTTTGTTAGGGAGGAAATATGATGAGAAGTTGATGTGGGATGTATAACAAGTTACTTAGATGTAAACATATGTGGGTTCTCAGAATGACTTTGTTTTAACTATGTAAGGGAGATGAAAAACTTGTTTTTACTCGTATTCATTATAATCATACACTTGAAAGGTAGAATTAACCACATTTTAATTTCTATATTGCCTAAAAGATTTTGTTGGGATATAAGCTCTAAAAGTAGAGAGAATACAGAAGAAAGAAGGAAAACATCAAGAGAGATAGACGGGACATTTCTGGGTAGAGATAAGAAAAGAGAATATCAAACACAGAATAAAAGAATGCAGAAGAAGGAAACTATTGTGGGAATTCTTTCTACCAATAGTTTTGGGGTACTGACATCAGGGCATGACCTGATGTTATGTAAGGATGGAAAAAGTTGGAAGAGAAAGCACACACCCTCTTGCTCTGGTTCATGCTTGGTGGGAGATTGGATTGCTGCTTCCATTGACCTTAGGGCAGAATGGAAGACTGAGGCAGCTCTCTACCTTGTTCTATTCAAGACTATTTTCTAATAAATGGCTGCTCTCCTTTTATTCCAGCTCTCTTGGATTCACATACTTTTGCTAACACATGGTACCCAACGTGGGGTGCCAGATGTAGCTGGAAGTTTTCTGTACCTCCTGTCAGTTCCCATAGCTATTTATGAAATAAAATTCTAAGGTTTAATATTAATTACAGTTGTTTGACCAATGACTTGGACATATTAATGGCTAGCTCTCTCTTATAAATTAACTCATTTCTATTAATCTATGTGTTGCCACAAGGCTGTGGCTTGCTGGTAATGCTTTGGCATGTTATTCCTTTGGTGGCTACATGGCATCTCCATAACTCTGCCTTCCTTCTCTCTGCATCTTTGTTTTGATTTCCCACCTAGCTGTATTTTGTCTGGCCACTGGTCAAACAGCTTTTTTCATCAACCAATAAAAGCAACACATATTTGCTGCATATGGAAGGACATCTAATATCAAGAAACCATCAAGAGAGTGTATGTGTCTTTCTCCTTATCCCACAGATTAAAAAAAAAGCTTAGTACACTGACTCAATGGATTTCCTTTGAGCCCTATGCTGCTGAAGGCTTGTCCCCCAGGCAGGAGAAAGAAAGACTTAAACATTCCTAGCTATCACAGAAATGCAAGTTAAAACTCCAGCTGCCTTTCCAGAGGCCAGGCTGGTCCTCAGAACTCCTGGTAAGGCATTGCCACTGTCCACTGATACTTATAAAAACTTCCCTAATAATCCCAGTCTGTACCCTCTTCCCTGGACTCCATATTCTAGTTCATAACTTTAGCAGAAGACATTTGTCTTATTTGAGGTCAGGCCAATTCTAGGGAGTCAAACTATGACACTGCCCACAGTCAATTAATAACCTCTAAAGCTGTCCCAGCAACCTCAGTTTCACCCACTCCCTTGAGTTCCATATTCCAGACTATATTCTTGACAAGAAAAAAAGCTTCCGCTGTATTGGAGGCCACACTATGCTAGGACTTCTAGAGATCAAGTAGGTATTCAGAACCCCAGAGGCCACCTAGGTACTTGGAACTGCAGAGGCAGCATTGGCATCCAAGACCCCAGGGGTCTTTCAGGCCACAAAATCCCAGAAGAGACCACTTAATGGACTGTAAGACTCATCAGAACCCCTGGCCACTTAGAAAAGAAGATCAGAGAGGAAACAGAAACCAAGGAATCAAACACACATTCAACAAAGATAAACTCAGGAATCAATACCTAGACCTATAATCACCCCAAACCTAGATTCCCAAATGTCAGTGCAAGAACACAATTAACAATAAGAAGAACAATATGGTACTACCAGAGCCCAGTTATCCTATGACAGAAAGATCTGAACACTCCAACACAGATGAAGCAGAAATTATAAAGCCAACTTTATGAAAATGATAGAGGTCCTTAAAGAAGAAATGAAAACAATCTAAAATAGGTTCTAATGCCAGTGAAAGAATGGCCTTGTTAGCAGGGTGAGAGTAAGCAGGCAAAGAACAAAAACTTTCTTCTTCCCTGTCCTTATATAGACTTTCAGCAGAAGGGGTGGGCCAGATTAGATCTAGATTAAAGTTGTATTTTCCTACTTCAAAGAGTCAGGTTGGAAGTAAAACTTTCAACTTCAAATTAAGCATAAATCCTTCACAGATGTGCCTCCATTTATTTTAGTTAATTCTAGTAGTAGTCAAATTGACAACTAAGCCAGCACAGAGATGATGGGGGTACCTGGGAGAAGTTGAAAGAATATGAACACAATACACTGTATACAAATTTTAAAAGTAAGTCTGAAATGTTTATAATAGGTTATTTAGTGAGGAAATACCAGTAGTTCCTTGGTAATATTGTGCTGGCTAGCATATATCAACTTGAAACAAATAGAGTCAACTTGGAAGAAAAGAACCTTGAAGATTTCATCTGTGAGTTTGTTTTGTCCAACTTCAATGTGATGGCTTCTTGTTTTATTTTATACATTGGTCTTAGTCAGAGTTTTTAATTGCTGTGGTGAAGTACCATGATCAAAAGCAAGTTGGGGAGGAAAGAGTTTATAGTCTAGCATTAGATAAGTCGAGCAAGGAACTCAAGCAAGGCTAAAACCTGGAGGCAATAGCTTAAGCAAAGCTACAGAGGCATGCTGCCCACTGGCTTGCTCTTCATGGCTCACTCAGCCTTCTTTCTTGTAGAACCCAGGACCACCATTCCAGAGATTGCACCACCAACAATGGGCTAGACCCTTTCCAATCAATCATGAAGAAAATTTAGTATAGGCATTTTCTCAATTGAAGTTCCCTCCTTTCAGATAACTCCAATTTGTGTCAAGTTGACATAAGACACACATAGCTAGCACAATTGTCTGTCTGTCTATGTAAAAGGGCTAACCAAAGAATCATACCCTGACCTTGAAACAAGAGCCAAAAATCAAAACTTTGGTTCCAAAAGCAGAGCCAGCGAAAGAAACATACCCTGACCCTGAAACCAAAGATGAAAAATTAAAAAGAGCCAATGAAAGAAACATGTTTTGGCCCTGAAACCAGAGCCTAAGAAACACACTCTGTGCCTGACTAAATCAGCAGGAAAATCAACCAATCTTTGAGCATGAAACCCTGAGCTCTAAATGCAGCAGCGAGGAACAGAGAAGTAAAAACTTTTGCTGGAGCAGGAGAAGAACTGCTTCATCTATAGAGGGAAACTCCCTTAGCAGAATGGAATAGAGCTGAGCTGTAACAACTTTCTTGGAGTGGAGCAGGATTGCTACATTCCTGCAGGGGTGGGCATCCCCCACCTGAATGAGTTGTAGGTATTACCTGTCTTCTTACAGTCAAGATACCGTTCCCTTCTGAGCTATAGATATAGTCTGGCTTCGAATAACCAGGATACCTTTCTTTTCAGAACTTTTGTCACACTTACAGGTATAGCCTGGTTTCTGACCTTTCCCTCCAGAGCAATATACATATATGTATGTATGTATGTATATATATATATATATATATATATATATATATATATATATATATATGGGGGGAGCGAGAGGAAAAAGGAGGGGGAGGGGAAGAGGGAGGGAAGGGAGAGAGGGAAAGGGAGAGGAAGAGGGAGAGGGAGAGAGATAATTTCCTCTATCATATTTGCCTGAGGCAAGACTATGGGGTATTTTCTTGATTGATGATTAAGGTGGAGAGTCCAGCCCTTTGTGGGATCCTACCTCTGGGCAGATAGTTCTAGGTTGTATGAAAGCAGGCAGAGTAAGCCATAAGGCATAAGGAATTATATAGTGTTCCTACATGGTTTTTGATTTATGTCAGTGACCAAGATCCTGTCTGAGATCCTTCCCTGATTTTCGTTGATGATAGACTGTAAATTATCAGCCAAACAACCCCTTTCTTCTCCTATGTTACTTTTGGTCTTTATTTCAAATAGCATCTGAAATTAAAATAGGACAAACATCTTTTACTGTTTATCCTACTATAAGGATCATATTGACAAGAAATGTAAAAGTCAATAGAAGTCCTGAATACTCCAAGGTGACTTGCTTTCAACTGATGATGTTGATTGCCAAAACCAAAACCAAAAACATCCACCCTAGAAGTGTACTTTCCACTGTGAAGATTTTAGAAAATAGGACACAAAATATATATATACACAGGTAAGTGTCATAAGATATGGTACACTTTAACAGCAACAAACTCTCCAGAGGTGACCGGCTTGTGGCTGTTGTTTATTTTTGTTTATAAGTTTTTAATGCTGATGCTTATATTCCCAGTTGAGATGGAAATCCAGTTAGCCTTCCAGGTTTATAATGAAAGAAACAGCCCATAAGTGGGTCATGAGCAATCTTGCTCATTAATCACCCCAAGTCTACTAGCTAAGCATACTGGGTGCCAAGAAAGCCATGGGGCTTTGTCTCCGAGACAATGTGCTTTTCTAAATTTAATCTCAATGTGGAAGTCTAACATTTGAGTTCACTAATATTTTTCATTTGTTTGTAAAACTGGAGCAGGGCAAAGCAGCATAGTCTCACCCCAAAGTAGCAAGAAACATTTTTAATTATCAGACCCACCACCATGTGTAGGCTGTGGTGCCCTACTTGTTGGCCTTCACATACTAACAGCTGTTACTGATGTATTATAACCATCAAAATCTTATCCAGAATGGAATTTTTGGATAGGGGTTTGCTCATGGTTCCATGTTATGGTCATTAATGTTATACTTGTCTTTCCAGACTCGGGTTAAATTTCTAAGTACTTTATTCCATCCCCTTGGCATAGTCAATAAAGTAAGCAGTACCAACTCTTCCTCCAAAACATGTCTGGATTGGAACCTACTCCCAGTACTAGCAAGAGAGTGCCCTGAGCCAGATGACCCAAGTGCAGAATTCTACCAGAAATTCAAATAACAGCTAATGCCAATTCTTCTCAAAGTATTCCATTTAAGAAAAGCATAAGAGTCATTGCCAAACTCTTTTTATGAGGCTTCAATAACCTTGATACCTGAGCCACACAAAGACACAACTAAGAAAGAGAAATTCAGACCATTGTCCTTCATGACATTCATGCAAAAATACTCAATAAAATACTGACAAATAGAATTCAAGAACACATCAGAAAAACCATCCATCATAATCAAGTAGGCTTCATCCCAGGGATGCAGGGAAGGTTCAACATACAAAAATCCATCAGTACAATCTACCATATAAACAAGCTGAAAAACAAAAATCACATGATCATCTCACTAGATTCTGAGAAAGCCTTCAACAAAATCCAACACCCCTTCATGATAAAGGTCCTAGAGAGATTAGGGATAACAGGAACATACCTAAACATAATAAAAGCAATATACATCAAACCAACAGCCAACATCAAACTAAATGGAGAGAAACTCAATGCGATTCCTCTAAAATCAGGAACAAGAGAAGGCTATCCCCTCTCTCAATACCTCTTCAATACTGTACTTAAGTTCTAGCTAAAGCAATAAGACAACAAAAGGAGATCAAGGTGATACATATTGGAAAATAAGAAATCAGAATTTCACTATTTGCAGATGATATGATAGTTTACATAAGTGATCCAAAAAGCTCTACCAGGGAACTCCTAGAGCTGATAAATACCTTCAGCAAAGTGGCAGAATACAAGATCAACTCAAGAAAATCAGTAACCCTACTATATACAGATGACAAAAGGGCTGAGATAGAAATCAAAGAAATATTACCCTTTACAATTGCCACAAACAACATAAAATACCTTGGGTAGCACTAACCAAACAAGTGAAAGACCTGTGTCACAAGAACTTTGAGTATTTAATGAAAGAAATTAAAGAAGATACCAGAAAATGGAAAGATCTACCATGCTCTTAGATAAAAATGGCAATCTTGCTAAAAGCAATCTACTGAGTAAATGAAATCCCCCATCAAAATCACAATACAATTCTTCACAGACCTTGAAAGAACAATTATCAACTTTATATGGAAAAACAAAAGACTCAGGATAGCCAAAACAATCTTGTACAATAAAGGAATATCTGGAGCCATCACCATCCCTGACTTCAAACTCTATTATAGAGCTATAGTCCTGAAAACAGCTTGGTATTGGCACAAAAATAGGTAGGTAGACCAATGGAATAGAATTAAACACCCTGATATTAACCCACACACCTATGAACACCTGATTTTTGACAAAGAAAAAAATGGAAAAAAGAAAGCATCTTTAACAAATGATGCTGGCATAGTGGGATGCTAGCATGTAGAAGACTTCAGATAGATCCATGTCTATTGCCATGCATAAAACTTAAGTCCAAATAGATCAAAGACCTCAACTTAAATCCAGTCACACTGAACCTTTTAGAAGAAAAAGTTAGTGGTTAGTGGTGCCCTTCAACAAATTGGTACCAGAGACTGCTTCCTGAACATAACACCAGTAGCACAGACACTGATAAATGATAAATTGACAATTAATAAATAGGACCTCCTGGAACAGAGAAGCTTTTGTAAGGCAAAGGACAGAGTGAACAAAACAAAATAACAGCCCACAGAATGGGAAAAAATATTCACCAACCCCACATCTGACAGAGGGTTGATTTCCAAAATATACAAAGAACTCAAGAAGCTAGTCACCAAGACATCAAATAATCCAAAGAAAAAGTGGGGCACATAACTAAATAGTAGATTCCCAATAGAGGAATCTAAAATGGCCAAAAGACACATAAGAAAGTGTTCAACATCCTTAGCCATCAGGGAAATGCAAATCAAAACAACTCTGAGATACCATCTTTCTCCTGTCAGAATGGCTAAAATCAAAAACACCAATGACAGTTATGCTGGAAAGGATGTGGTAAAGTGGGAATACTCCTCCACTGCTGGTGGGAGTGCAAACTCACACAGCCTCTTTGTAAATCAGTATGGCAGTTCCTCAGGAAAATGAGAATCAGTCTACCACAAGATCCAGCAATCCCACTATTAAGCATATAACCAAAAGATGCACATTCATACAATAAGGACATCTGTTCAACCATGTTCATAGCAGCATTATTTGTAATAGCCAGAACCTGGAAGCAACCTAGATGGCCCTCAACTGAAGAATGCATGGAGAAAATGTGATACATTTACACAATGGAGTACTACTCAGCAGAAAAAGAAAATGGAATCTTGAAATTCGCAGGCAAATGGATGGAACTAGAAGAAACCATTCTGAGCGAGGTAACCAAGTCACAAAAAGACAAACATGGCGTGTACTCACTCATATATGGATTTTAGACATAGAACAAAGGAGTCCCAGCCTACAATTCACACCACCAGAGAAACTAAGAAACAAGGAGAACCCTAAGAGAGACAGACACACATGGTCCACCAGAGAAGGAGAAAGGGACAAGATCTCCTGAGCTAATTGTGAGCATGGGGGGAGGAAAGAGGGAGTTAGAAGAAGGAGAAAGGGAAAAGAGGAGGGGAGAGGAGGACAGGAGAAAGAAGGAAGACTGAGTCAGGGGAAGAATAGGGGAGAGCAAGAAAAGAGATACCATAATAGAGGGAACCATTATAGGTTTAAAGAGAAATCTGGCACTAGGGAAATGTCCAGAGATCAGCAAGATCGACCACAACTAATAATCTAAGCAACAGTTGAGAGGCTACTTTAAATGCCCTTCCCCGATAATGAGATTGATGACTACTTTATATGCCATCCTAGAGCCTTCATCCAGTAGCTGATGGAAGCAGAAACAAACACCTACAACTAAACACTGAGCTGAACTCTGAAATCCAGTTGCCGAGAGGGAGGAGTGATGAGCAAAGGAGTCAAGACCAGACTAGAGAAATCCACAGAAACAGCTGACCTGAACAAGGTTGAGCTCATGAACCCCAGACTGACAGCTGGGAAACCAGCATAGGACTGTTCCAGACCCCCTGAATGAGTATGTTAGTTTGGAGGTCTGATTAATCTATGGGGCCTCTAGTAGTGGATCAGTATTTATCCCTAGTACATGAATGGACTTTTGGAGCCCATTCTACACAGGACACTGTCTCAGCCTAGACACACAAGGAGGGTCTAGGCCCTGCTCCCAATGATATGACTGACTTTGAAGATTTCCAAGGAAGGGGGTCAGTGGAGGACAGGAGAGGAGGGAAGGGAGACAGAAGTGTGATTGACATGTAAAAGAAGCTTGTTTCTAATTTAAATTTAAAAATGGAAAAAAAGAGAGTTCCCTGGGTGGAGGGCAACATTTTATTTTTGCTGAGGATTAGTGTCATTTATTTCCATTAGTTCTATAAACACAGATGCTCTGCAACTTCCCTGCTTGGATACTGGGCTAAGTGAGACTGTTTGTGTATCTAACAAGTACCCAGATATTCTGATGTTTGTGGTGATGTCTCATTTTGGCTACTGTAACTACTTCTCACTTCTGTTTTTATTCACTCTTGAGGATCCCAAACCCTTTCTCATATACAGTAGCAGAATAATTCTCTTAGAGAATAAATAAGATATTGTCACCCATCTGCTCAAATCCCCCCCCGTATTAAGAATAAAATACTTTGCTATTTCATTAATTTATAGTGGTAAACAAAACAAAATATTCCAAAGCTTAGTAATTTTATACTACAAGAATTTATGATTTCTCATGACACCATGGTTGGACTCAGCTGGCCAGCTTTTCTGCCCCATTTGACTGGGTTCATCCACAGCACTGCATTTAGTTATGTTGTTGCATTTGGTTGTAAACCAGCTGGGGCAGGGATGTGTACCATGACACTTATGTGTCAGCTGTGGTTGGAGTGGCTGCCTTAGGCATCTCCTCTCCACACAGAATCTTGGCATTTAGAGGTCAAGTTCAAGTTTTCCTTTTGTGGGGTGTTTAGAGAAGCTTTTTCCTTGAGAGGAGCCATTCCGCCCGCCTGGTTCTAGAGCTGCATCAGTCCCAAATAACACACAGGAGGCTATATTCATTATGAAGCTGTTGGCCTTGCTTGTTTCTTACTGGCTAGCTCTGACTTAAGTAATTACCCCATAATTGTTAATCTAAGTATCTCTCTTACCGGAGAATGGTTCCGGGCGTCCTATCCCCATGGCATTACATCTTGACTCTCTTGTGTTTCTCCTTCACAGAATCCTCCTGGACTCCTAGCCCCACCTATCTAGATTCCTATTGGCCAGACAGTGCTTTATTGGCATATACACAGGACTTCCCCAACATCTCCTCTTTTCTGTTTAAACAAAAAGAAAGGTCTTAACTTTAACATAGTCAAATTGTATATAACAGAACAGTTATCAAGTAAGAACATAGTTAAAATATTTTAGCAAGATTTAAAGAAAATATCATCCATCCCATTCTTGTGAGTCCAAAGTTCTATATGTAGCTTATCTTTTATCATCACTAAGGAAAACTATAATTATAACTATCTGTCTTCAACTCCATCAAAGACCACAGAAGGATAATATGCAAACACTAGGATTGACAGAGATATCTTACTGCCTGGACAGTCACCCGAAGTTCCTCTGTAACGTTGGGGCATCCATCTTCAGCCCATAGGCCACACTGTGTCTGGAAGACTTCTCAGCAAAGCAGGAAATTTCAAACTGTCCATCTGCATTGTCAGTCTGTCAGTCATTTCTCTGTCCTGTAGAAAGTCTGGTAGACACTTCCATGAAGCAGGAACCCTGTAAGACTGAGTTTAGCAGTCACTTTTCTGTGGGTCCTGCATGTCCAGTTTATACAGCAACAGTCAGTCTAGGCAAGAGCAGTTTCTTGCCCAAATGGCTAATCTTGCCATGTTGAAAGCAAACTCCATAATGAGTTTCTTCGATGCCCATCTTCCTCTCAGAAGTAATTGGTGCTGCCAGGAGCAGACATTTCTCATTGTCAAGAAAAACCCTAGAACCCCAGTCAGGAACTACAATCAAGCATCTCCTGCCATACAGAGACTGTCTGATCTACGGAGATTTTGTTATACTAACATTTTTTTCTCACAGGTCCCCATGAGATTATCATCGTTCCATCTCAGCAGGAAGTAGTTTTGAGAATTCCACGCCCCCCTCTCCCTACTATTGATATTATAAGATAGTTTACACCTGTTAGTGTTAGTTTTCAATTATTTTAGAGTTGGGATTGGAAGGAGGTGTTCATATTTGGGTGTTTCTTTCAGATAAGTTTAGGTTTAGATAGAATAGATGTTTGATACATTTTGTTCATGGACACAAGTTAGTTGTCCTTTTTTAGACTAAAAGGGGAATTGTAGGAGGAAGTCTGTATGCCGCCATTAAACATGTGACTTACTAGAGGCGCATACAGATGAGGTAATAAAAGAGCGGTTTACCACACTGCTAACCACACCCACTTTAGGCAGGACTAAAGATGTATACAGCCGGACGTAAAGACGTATACGTACGTAGGCGGAACTACGTCACTAGCCAGGCCCACTTTTGGGCATGGCTAGGGGGCGTTACGGGGGGAAGGCATAAAAGACAGCGCACAGGAAGTCTCGCTCTCTTTTCCTGGAGTTCGGCTTCTGGTTCGGCAGCTGAAAACTGCTTGGCTCATCTGGGTTACTTGTTTGGTATCTTGTGAGTAATTTCTACAATAAATACTTAGTTTTACTTTCAGTAATTGTGTGTCGCTTATTGTTACAGCGTCCGTTGGAGCCTACAGTGGGGTGATCTGTAAGCTAAGTATCAAAATATAAAAAAGGAGGCTGGTATGATAATGCCATAATATAACACTTCCCTACCATATCCTGTTGATCAAATGAAATCACAAAGTCAGTCAAGACTGAAGCAGAAAGATCCTTCACTCTCTCCCTCTTCCTCACCTATTCACCCTCTCCTCTCCCTCTCCTCCTCCTCTTCCCCTTTCTCTCCCCTCTCTCTATCTCCTCCCTGGCTCTAATGATATGAACAGCTTTGCTCTACCACACATTCTCCATCATGATGCTCTGTCAGAGGCAGGATAATTTCCAGATGTGAGCAGAGTGAAGGGGTTGCAGGATTGTGGCAGAAGGGGCCACATTATAGCATCTTTCAGGCTTGACTTTGTGCACCTCTTGTAGCACAATCCAAGAAATGGAACCAAATTATCAGAATCTTGAAAACTGCTGACCATGTATGACACCAATACAACACTGAAGTCACAAGATAGCAAAACTACAAGACAGAAGAACAGTGTGGATCCTGGAGTCACTGCCTAGGGCAGAGGCATTCAGGAGGAAGAATCCATCTCAACACGTGTACTGGTCTTTGTGTGATCAAGAAATAAAATTCTCCCATCATTCTTCTTGATTATGGAAGGGACATTAATGTACAACAAAGAAAGAGACCTACTGGCATCAATCTCCAGAAATAATTGCCATACACAATAATCCTACAATTTAATTTGGAACCAAGCTGCTTGTCATGCATTCTGTTCTAGCTACACTGGGCATCTTTGTCATTTTAAAAGCTGCTGTTGTGATGAAGTCTACTAACACTCCCCTCGTGAGCCATCTGCGCACAGAACTGAATTGCAGCTGGTTTTGTGAATTTCCTGAGTAAATACTAGATTTGCCAGACTCTCTAGAAATCAGTTATAATAACATGGCTACTTTCTGAGCAATGAAACATCATGTAAAATGTCCAGTGGAGTCTTTAATGAGATTTCCTTAACAGACAGCAACTGAGCATGGAGGAGGCAGAGGCAAGAGAATCCTGAGTTAAAGGCCAGTCTAGATGACATCGCAATACCTGTTCTCAAAGAACTAAGGACTAGAGTGTTAGCTCAGTCAACAAGTAATTCTCTATCTTGAATACAGCCCCGAGTTTTATCACAAACATAACACACACACACACACACACACACACACACACACACGCACACGCACACACACACACACACAGAGAGAGAGAGAGAGAGAGAGAGAGAGAGACATCTGCCTCAATCATTCTTTTTCTCTGCCTTGTACAATTCTTGTGCTGGTTGAACAACATGAAATTGTGGAGAATGAACACCTTGCAGGTTGGGGAAGGCAGGGTCTCTGGGAATGGGGAGCAAAAGCAGTCATCCTAAGATGTGTCTTGAGAGATGCACACTGATAATCTTAATCCACAGTCACTGAGTTTTCCATCTTTTAGAGTTAACCCCAATCCTTACTGATAAGTATTTCAAGTCAAAGATGAGCAAGGGCACCAAGCCTAAGGCAGGAGAATATCCAGATGTGAGCAGAGTAAAGAGGGCAGGATGATGGCAGAGGTGGCGGAAGCCACATGATACCATCTTCTAGGCTTGGCTTTTTTATCAGGATAAAATGGAAAGGCAAGGCAAAGCTTTGGGGAGAGAGTGAGTTAGACGATACTTTTGTTAGAAACTCAATATCTCTCCACATCAGGTGGGTAGCAGTCCTATTCCATCCTTCTAGATCAGAATCTCCAGGGCAAGGCCCACAGAATCTGTTCTCATGAGTCCTCCAGGTTCTAATGCCCACTCAAGGGTGAGAACTTCTGTTTCAGGAAGGTCACTTTAGACACAATGCAGTTTTTCATGTGGAATAACACCCTCCTTTTCTGACCTTACTTCTTAATCTCCGATGCAGTTCTTTCTGATGCTTGAAAATTCTCCAGATGCCTACAGTCGTCTGTCACATCTGCTACACCAGCTTGGTCAGCATCTCCCTCAGAGGCCTTCTGCAGGCTTTTGGGGTGACACCCTTTTCTGCTTCCAAAGAACATTCCCTGCAATCCTCTACTGAAACATTTACTGTATTGTTTCCTAATTGTTTATTTAGCTCTGCTGTCCTGCCCAAACACAGGAATTTTTATTTTCCCATATTTAACAAAAAATTAAATGCTAATATTCATTTTAGAACAAAACTTAAATGTCTAGTTTTTTAAGCACACTGAAGAAGTAGTTAAAAAGATAAAATCTTCATTCTACACAAAATGAGATAACAATAGATGCTATATATGAACACATTTCATTGATTCTAAGCCACAATTTCTGTTCTTTTTTCAATCTGAATGAGTCTTAGTCAATGGCCTGCCATGGCTTAGTTAATGGCATGTTACCTTTTTTATAGTGTCAAAATCAATAGTGTATCTCATAACAGTACACAACCTTTTAAAATGAAGTACAGAAAGAGATAAGAATGGGAAAACCTGGAAGGGTGGAAAATGTAGCTGTGGGAAGAGAGGAGTGTTGTTTGACCTGGAAGGACACCTAGGAAAAAGCTCTGTGAGAAGGTAATATTTGAAGAAAGATGGGAAACAGGAGTGGTATAGTAAACGGGCCATGAAGCAGTGTGAGAAGAGATTTCCAGGTAAGGAAAAAGCAAGGACAAAGGCCCACTGTTTTGATGATCAACCTAGAACAACTCAAGGCAGTCTACGGTACACGAAAAATAAGTAGAACAGGAAAGACAATAGAAAAAGCAGAAACATGGGAACACAGAAGTGAAGACTTAGATCCCTCTGGTGGCTCCACACTTCCAGCTTTTCTAAAAAATGCAAAATAGAAGAGGCAGATAAAGAAGATGACCTTGTCATTGAAAAGACAGCAAAGGAAGCCCAGATTAAAATCAAAACTAAAGTAGTGAAGGAAGAACAGATAATAAGAAGAGAGACATCTGTAAAGAGGAAAAACAAAAAGCATAGAAAAACACATAAGGAAGAGTCACCTTCGAAGGAAGAGCCAAGTACAGCCCAGTAGTTCCTTTTCCAGAGGAAAAAGAAAGACAAGAATGACAATGAAGACAGGTGGGAGGAAGACATAATTTCTGTCACAAGGACACGTCATATTTTAAGATTCAGTTGGGAGCATACTAGACATGCTCTAAAATAATCAAGGGAGGTTGAATTCAACAATGGTTATCTATAGATTTTCAAACTTCTTTTGTGTCTTGATATCAACTATTAGCTTTGGAGTCCTTGATATGCAAATCAAAATATTTTCTTTCTCTTATTTATTTTGAGATGGAGTTCTCTGTGTAACAACTCTGGCTGTCATAGAATTTGCTTTGTAGACCAAGCTGGCCTCAAACTCACAGAGATCCCCCTGCCTCTATCTCCCAAGTGCTTGAATTGAAGGTGTTCACCACCTCTGCCTGGCTTTCTTTTAATTACAAAAAGGACAATCTCTGAAAAATGCCCACAAGTGATTATATAATAGGACCGCACACACTGGTAATACACCAGACACTTTTAGAAGATCATAATTGCACAGTGTTTTTACTTCATGCCCAGGCTGACTTTATATAGTTTTTGAAAGCAACAAAAGGATGTCATAGAGAGGTGCAAATTGATAAGCATCTTACCATTTTTTACAAATTACTTTGCTGTGTTCTAGATCTTCTTAAAGGTATTCAAGTTGCAGATGGACTAAATATAGTTCTTTTCCTTAAGGATTTCTTAACTAGCAAAGCAAATAGGAAAACAACCACAACACAATGCTACAATGTTAGTCAGAGAAGTGTGCAATGCATTGGCTCACAAAAGGAGCATTAACTGTGCTCACTGAGACTCCTGTGAAGGTCTAGTTCAAACTTCATTCTCTTGGAGGACTCCTTTAGCAACTGGGTTGAGCTATTGGCTGTGAGAAGCAAATGCATCCTGTTGTCAGATACTCAGTTTGTTTAAATGCAATTTCTGATTCTCAAAGTACCTTAGCTTGCAGGTGGTTCACAGGAAATTTTAAAGAAATAATATCCCCCAAATTGGCTTGTTTTAGTTAGGGTTTTTATGAATGTTGAAGTAGAATAAGGTAGAACAGATTTATTGGTTTATTTAGTGATTTACGTAAAGCACTGCTTGTACTGCCTACTTGTCAAGTTCCTGGAACAGAATGACCTGGAGAAATAGCTGAAATAATGGGTTGTTGTCTTTAACAACCCATTGACTGTCAAGAAGTCTTCTGTAAAATCTTATTTGCTTGTCTGCTCCACCTTGTGGTTTTAAATTACGAAATGAAAAAAGGAAAACTGGACTGTATACTGAGGTTCTTAAGGAACAATCTTGACTTTGGTCCACTGGTGATATTTCCTTTCTTCCACTCTCATTGGTCCTGGAGTGCTTACTTCAGAAAGATTTCTGCAACACTGTGGTGACACACCATGACCCAAAGCAACATGGCAAGGAAAGGGTTTATTTGGCTTATCTATTGAGGAAAGCCAAGGTAGGAACCTAAACTGAGCAGGAACTTGGAGGCAGGAGCTGATGAGGAGGCCATAGAGAAGTACTGATTATTAATTTGCATCTCAGGGCTTGTTCAGTCTGCTATCTTACAGAACTCAGGACTACCAGTGTACACTGGCAGTAGCCACAATAGGCTGAACCCTCCCATATCAATCACTAATGGAGAAAATGCTCTAAGGGCTTGCCTACCACTGGATCTTATGGAGTCATTTTCTTAATTGAGTTTCCTGCCTCTCAGATGACTATAGCTTGTGGACATAAAATTAGCCAGCACAGAACTCTCTACTAAATCTTATGAGTTTTACAATAGTTATTTTCAAAGTAATAATGGAGTCTGGGAATGTAGCGCAATGGTGAACACCCATCAGCCTTTCTCATTCTCTTTGTTCCAGCTGTCATCTCCTAACAGTTTCAGACCTCAACATCCTCTTCTCCAAGTCTAAATAAGAGCAAGAATGCCTTCTCATAGACTGAAAAATATCTTATCCTACTTGCTAGCATCAGGAGTTGATTCCTAAATCAAGAATCAATGACATTTAGCATTACCAGAGTTTCATGAAAAGAGAGTTGAGGGTAACAGTTCCTCTGAAGGAAGAGGTTATAGTTAAAGGAAACAGATACCTGTTGTGTCCTTTGACTTCTAATCTCCCTTGCTTTTCACATGAAAATGAAAACTGTATGCTCATAATACCTCCAATGCAAAGGAAGTCCTAGTCTCCAGTACAATGGTATTTAGGTGGAGTTTTTTTAAAATAATATCTTTATTTAAATTAGAAACAAGCTTGCTTCACATGTCAATCCCAGCTCCCTCTCCCTCCTCTCCTACCCTGCCCCTTCAACCCTCCCAAACCCCCTCTGCTCTCCAGGGAGGGTGAGGCCCTCCATGGGGGATTTCCAAAGTCTGTCATATCATCCCGGGCAGGGCCTAGACCCTCCTCCATGTGTCCAGGCTGAGAGAGCATCCCTCCACGTGGAATGGGCTTCCAAGGTCCATTTGTATGCCAAGGCCTCCTCACTGACACCCACGTTCAGGGGGTCTGGATTAGTTCCATGCTGGCCACTAAGTCATCAGCTCCCCCTTGTTTAGGTCAGCTGTTTCTGTGGGTTTCATATCCCCCTACCCCCCACTCCCCCACCCCCATCTTGACCCCTTTGCTCATCACTCCACCCTCTCTGCAATTTGTTTTCAGAAGTTCAGTTCAGTGTTTAGCTGTGGGTGTCTGCCTCTGCTTCCATCAGCCACTGGATGAAGGCTCTAGGATGTCCTACAAGGTAATCATCAGTCACATTATGGGGGAGGGCATTTAAGGTAGACTCTCCACTATTGCTTAGATTGCCAGTTGGTGTCATCCTTGTAGATCTCTGAAAAATCTCACTAGTGCCAGATCTCTCCTCAAACCTATAATGGCTCCCTCTATTATGGTATCTCTCATCCTGCTCTCCTTGCTCTCCTATATTCTTCCCCTGATTTAATCTTCCTGCTCCCCCATGTCCTCCTGTCCCCTTCTTTCTCCCCCTCTCTTCCTCTCAGCTCCCCTTCCCCTCCACCCATGATCCCAATCTCTTCAGGTGGAGTCTTAAAGAGATAGTTCCATGGTACTCTTAGAGAGAGAGAGAGAGAGAGAGAGAGAGAGAGAGAGAGAGAGAGAGAGAGAGAGAGAGAGAAGAGCAAAGCTTCATCTGTCATGTGAGAACACACCCCAAAGGCAACCAGTGGCTTCTTCAACAAGCCAGGAAGATCCTTCTGTAGAGCCCAGATATGCGATGTGGACACTTGATCTGTGCATAACTATTTATAATCAAAGTTTTAGACATTATGTCTTATGTGCATTTCCAGACAGTTTCCAAGGGAACAAGGAAATTCAATTCTATGTTCCCTAAGCAGTTGAAGGAATTTTAGAGGCCTACTCTGTCTAATACTGAAGCCACTAGACACTTGCGGCTTTTCTGCATTTCAAATATGGCTGAACCATATTGGAGAGGCCAGATATCAAAGACTTCAAGCAAAAAGTTCATCATATTTTCTTCATTAGATATTTGAATATTAGTTTTTGAATATTTTGTGTTAAATAATGTATATTATTAAAGTTAATCATATCTTTTTCTTCTAAAATTTTAAGGGTGCCTATCAGAATATTTTAAATTATATGAGTAGTGTACATTTCATTTGTACCGAGCAGTACTGTTGTTGATTATTTTTATTTCTAATTTTTTTGTGTGTGGGTGCAGGTATGTGTCTGTGTGTATCTGCACATGTGCTTGTGGGTACAGGTGCATGTGTATGAGGGTGCATATGGAGGCCAGAGGTTGACATCAGATGTGTTCTCCAATTCCTCTCCATCTTATGGGGTGCATCATCTCTCTCTGAACCTGGAGCTCATGGGTTTGGCTAGCTGGCTGGCTGGCCAGCTGACCAATGAGCTCTACGGATCCACTTGTTTTCCCTGTCTCCCAAGTATTGTGGTTATAGTTGTACTCCATCCCCATTCATTTGGCAATGTGTTTCTCAAGGTATGGTTCCTTCTGACCAGAAGCATCTGCGTACTTGTTAGATATACAAACAGTCCCAAGCTTTGAACACACTCCATATCAGTATTCTGTAACTGATGGACAGTAATGCCATCAGCCATCAGCAAAAATAAGATACTATGCTCTGGAAGAGGGCTGCTTGAAGGATGAGAATATGATGGAATACAATAAATTGGTAGCCAGGCCCCTTCTACCATTTTGGTTTCAAATTTGTGTTTTGGTCTATTTTGTTGGTATAACCAAATGCCTGAATCTGAGTGATTTATAAAAATAGATGTTTATATAAATCATGGTGTCTAGCTTCTGTAGAGCCACATGGTAGTTCAGCTCATAGAGGGAAAACAGAAAGGGAAGTAGACCCTTGGGAAATGATGCACATGCAAGACACAAAAAGGAGCTGTGGAAATCTCTTTTATTCCCTTAAGGAAAATGTGGTAATCTGTGGGAACAACAGAACTTGTCTGGAGGCCCACTTCCCCATCAGCCTGGGAGCAGGCAGCTATAAGACAATGTTTACTAAAAACATGTTTACTAAAAACAATAGGGTGCCCAGAGCAAGAAGTTCCTGATAAGGGCTAACCCACGGGAATGGAATGCCCTGATCTCCATCTTTTCCAAAGACTAACCGCCTCTTCCTGACCCACCCACTGCTGCCTCTGGTGTCAGGGCATATAACCAGCCAGGGGTAAGAAAGGGAGCAGAAGCTTTTCTTGAGGGAAGACTTTCTTGGGAAGCTTTCTGGAGCCTTCTTGGGGCCTGCTTAAAGTTTTCTTTGCACCACCGACTGGTCTTTGTGTCATTAATCCCAACACCCTTGCACATTCTCGGATATAGGCAGTGCAGCAGGTGTGGTAGTAATCCCTTCATGTGCATAACTCTCTCATGATATCAAACTTCTCTTAAAGGATCCCACCACCTCTCATCACCATTACCATGGGGACCAAGTCTCAACACGAGTTTGAGTAGAAACAAACCATATCAAAACCATAGCAGACAGTCTGGAGAAATGGCTCTTTGTGAGTAAGAGTGATTGCTATGCAACCATGAGGGCTTCAGCTTGGATGCCAGCATGTTCAGGAAGTCAGGCATGGTTTCCTCCAACCTCATGGGGCCTATCAGGGGCAAAGATAAGATTGCTGTGGTTGGAGGGCAAAAAGCTGAGCTGAAAAACATAAGCTTCAGGTTCAGGTAGAGACCCTGACTCAAATAAGGCTTAGAGTGACAGAAGGTGATGCCTGATATCTTCCCCTGGATGGTGCTCACCCGTGTAATACAGCCCCTCCCTGCTCCATGGCAGACAGACTGAGAAATGCAGCTTTATAAACCAACATTTATTTATGTTGACTCTTTTTTCTCCCAATAGTCTTTGTGGTAGACACTCTTAGGAAGGTGAATTAGCTAGTTCAAGGTCATGCTGCTGTATTCAGTCAGGGTGTCAAGGGCATTAACTTTAAATATGGCACACATTGTCTTGTGTGGCATCCGTCCCTTGTCTCAGGTCACAAGTAATCTGGAGTATTTCCATGCTAGCCATTCCTGGCTTCGATGAAAACCACGTGGGGCACTTAAAAACACAATCCTGCCTGATTATCACTAGCAAGGGATCTCGATTTCATTAGTTCCACTTGTTGTCTTGGTGTGCACACAAGCTCCCAGGACTTTCAAATTCCTCCTTGCTAGATGAAGAGAATCCTGGGAAACCCTTGAACAAGCTGGCAACAGCTAAATTCAGGCTCAGTGAGTAAAGCCGGGGCTTTTCCCACAGCAATTCAGGAGTTCCCTGGATATCATTTGAAAAGGCAGAACTTTAGGTAATCCTTCCCACTGGGCCCTGCTCTTCCTGCATCACCAGGAAAGGTAATGATAGCAATCCAAGAACCAGACTCTGAGCAGTGTTTCACCTAGATGCCTTGAGCCAGGAGCACTCCCTGGTCCTAAACGAGTATTTGTTCTGCTGTGTGTCCCTCTGAATTAGGGAATCTTGGATAATCCAAGATGATTTCCTTGGTATCCTCCAAGCCCCATTTTAGAACAAATGCCATGAATTTAGGATAAAGTCTTGTAGGAATTGGAGTTCCAGAAATGTAGAGGAAGATTCCTCCAAAGCGTAAAGAAAACCAAACAGCCCAAATCCTACAGAAGTCTCTCCCTTAAACTCACTTTTGTGCTTGGAAGTCTTAGTAGCCACTCTTTCCAACTCCTGATTGAGCTGCCATCCTAGTGCTGGGACAGTAAGCAGCCTTTCCTTGACCCCTGGGCACAGCTTTCTTGATCTTTCGGAGAGTTGGACAAGGGATTCTAGTCTTTCATGCACCCATCCCTAGTGCTGCATGGACTCAACACAGGCACCTCGGGCTGCTGCCTGAAAATCGGGTGTTATGGTATGTGCATAGTGGCACATACATGGTCCTTGTTCTGTCTTGCTTAGGCCTTGGATAAACCAAGTTCCCATCCTAGTGAGATGTAGACTTTGATTTTGCTAATTTAACTCCCCCTGTGCCTCTTTCGCTGCATCCGAAGTGCCAGGCCTCGCCTTTCACAGCCTGAATCCGGAAAGGACCAGTGGATGCCTATGCAGACATACCCTGGCAACATCCACACTCAGCTGCTATCAGACACCGTGTGTGCTTTACTGGTACTGAGAGAACAGAAACTGAAGCCTACTTTTTGTGGACTCGGGTTTATCTTTAGATACTGTATCTGTTCTCCCAGATAAATTCAGTGCTGAGAGCTCCGGAGACCGCCTCCAGTTTGCAGACCCAACCTCCGCAGCCAGGTTCCGGCCCATCAAATAGGGAAATGAGGTGATCCATCAGCCTGCATCTCCCAGGAGTGTCGCTGGCTAGGAGCTCCGGGCAGGAGGCGTGCCCCATCTGTATGATTAGGCAAAGTCACCAGAAAAAGCAGGGGGATAGCTGCGGGGCTCTGGACCTCTTGGTGACCTACCTTGGACCCATAGCCGGCATTGGTCTGGGATCCAAGCGTGGTTTGGCTTCGGTTGAGAAGGGTCGGCTGTGGATAGCTACCAAACATTCACAGCCCAGACTTTTCATCAGAAGCGCAGCCGACATGGAAATCCTCGGGAGAAAAACTGATTTGGGCCTGGCGACTGCTTTGACTGGTGCCCATACTAAACTGGAGGGCTGAAGAAAACCTCCTACAGACTCAGTTCTCCTGGAAGGTGCCTCGGGAGTCTTACAGTTTGGGCCAAACCTGAGAAGTTATTAACTTTGCTTTTAAATTAAAAAATGAACCAAGCTAACATTAAACACACAGGAAAAAAATCCAAAACACGATGCTTTTATAGCCAGGCATATAAATTTATACATGAAATTTCAAGGGTATATGGACAATGACTCCTTGGTGTGTATAAAGTGTGAGAGTTCAGAGTTCTAATCGGCTCCATCAGTGGAGAAGGGGCGAGTCCGAAAGGACAGGTTGCTCTTTGGCAGGTCAGCAGGAATGCAGCTCCCAGGACCTTCGGTAGCTCAGGGCGGCACTTCGGAAGAACTGTGCAGAGACTGGCTACTCAGAGTCCTCTGGGTTCTGCCGCCCCTGAGCTCGGGAGCTGCCTTTGAGCTGAAGACTTTTTGATCAAAGGCAAGCCCCTGGTTTGTTCCTGGACATGCTCCTTAAAGTGGAAGACTGGATTTTCCTCTAGCTGGAATGCCCCGTTACTCCACATCTTATCCCCAGATTTCGAGAAAAGGAGTGAAGCAGAACAAAAGCTAAAGTCGGGCAGACTGACTCTGAGCCCCTCCCCCCACCCCCCAACCTGGCTCCCAGCGCGCTTTTAGGCCCTCTCTGTTTCTACCGTTTCTTGAGCAGAACCATTGTCTGTTTTGAAACCCCTACTTGGAGCCCAGAGTGCTACAGAAATCCAAGGGCCGCCAGAATCTTAAGCGCACCCCGTGGCAATGGAGTTCTTACCTGGACCTGGATGACTGGGACAGTTTCCTTAAGGTGAGGACAGGGAGCTGGTGGTTTGGGGGCGGGGGGGAGAAGTGAAATCTTTGCAACTTGATCTCTCTTCTTCTTCAATACTTTAAGGCTTACTCTGGCTCCAGTCCGCAGGCACAATAGAGACCCCAGAGACCAGAAAGCAGATTGCTAAGGAGGTTCAGTCCCTATTCTCCCAGCTCTATTAGTCTGACAAGACTTCTTGGGGCATAAAGGATAGTAGAGAAGCCAACAACACAGTGCTAAGAGCAAGGTCTTTCCTAGGCTCAGGACTTTATGAGCTTAGGGTAAAGGCATCAAGACTACAGGCAGACCTATACATATCTTTAACTGCTGGGCTTGAATGACTTCTACCAGAGAACAAAAGCCTCCAATCTCCACTCTCATCCTGCCTCCCAAATGCCCTTATTCACCTTAGCCTAGCTTCAAGGTAATAGAAAATAATTTCAGCTAGACATTTAGAGTAACTAAAATGACTAGATTTGCTAGGGACTGACACCTCCTAAAAGAGATTTTAAGCACATAAATGATCACAGAAATCAGGTAAAAAATTATTCTATGTGAATCTCATATTGTCTAATCTTATTTAGGTCCCCAGTGTAGTTATTTCTTGGAAAGATATCTTAAAGGATGAAACAGCAAACATCACAAACTCCTATAAGTCTTGTTTTAACTTTGCCCCAATTTAGTGAAGTTTTCCTTGCTGCTGAGAAGTAGTCAGACTGCTCAGTGGCCTAAAGACGTTACACACTGAAGCAGCATAGACTGTATGGTCTAAGACCTTACACTGGTAGTACCTGAAGCCTCACCTAACCAACTAAAACCTGGCCAGAACATTTATCTAATGACTGGTACAAAGATGGAAACTGATACTTTGCTTCGATATGATACTAAGGTTTGCATGCTCATGTCTCTTCACCCCTCTATGGTGAAGCCATTTGTTTGAAATGAATTCATACATGACATTTTTCCGGGTCTTGCTATAAACACAACCAATGTAAGGGTCATTATTCTGGTTGCTTCTTTTGATGATTGCCCTCCTTGTAAAAACAACTCTTGTTGAAATACATGTGGGAGGGACCAAATAAATTATAAAATAAAGGCAATCACAGCAAGAGCAAGAAAACTGAGAGCATTGAGATCTCAATTTCCAGATCCTTTCTAAATACCATGGCTTTTGACAGTGTATGAACAAAATATTCTCATGAAAACTTATACTTCGGTCCTTATCGCCATTTGTTTTCTATTCTAGGGAGGATTTGAGGTCTGTAGTGATTGATGCAATGATACTGTTGTTCTGTGATGAGTTAAACAAAGGAAAGGCTTGGGTGACAGTATTTCCGGCTTAGTAAGTGTGTGAGTCTAGTTCAGTTTAGATTAATTATCCTGCTTCAGTGATTCATGTTGTATCTCTGTGTGCACTTGGCTGGTATAGCATTGGTGTTGTACAGCAGAATCATTTTTATACATTACTGTAAGGTGGGTAGAAATATCAATACCCAAATTTTAGCTGCAACAAAGACCAGTTTTTCTTTGTAAAGCCCATAAACATGATTTTCTAATAAGCAATGTTTCCTAGTTTTCCTAATTGTGTCTTGATTCTATGCAGGTCAATTATAGAGATGCACCAACTTGAAAAGTTTAATTTTATTTGAAACAAGTTTTGTAGATGCCATTGTTTTACACATGTGTGTACATAAATTGTCAGAGAAACCATACAAACAGTTATGGTACACAAAACACTATGGGTTTGGGTCCTGATTTCCTTTTATTGCTAACTCATAGACCTGGAAATATGAAGAGTCAAATCTTTGCATTGTTCGCTTATATGAAGACATGTTTTCATCTGCATAGCTTTGCCTTCATCTTAGTTCATTTGATATTGCTGTCAAGACCCTCCTTTCTCAAGAGGCTCCTCTTTTTTTTGTAATTTACAGCCTCTCTTCTCCTGAGGTGGTTGCCTTCATCCCTTTGCTCCAAAATATTACTGCACACACATTAATGCCATCCCCACTGTATTTTCACATGTGATCCTTCTCCTACCTAAACTGGAGAGGCTTTTTCACCAATGTACCATACAATGACCATCAGATGTCAGAAGAGTCACAAAAACTAATGAATTGGTGAGTCCACCAAAGAACCTGGAAGACCTACTGGAAATTGTAAACCTAATGTGTCTGAGTTATTCTTATGCCTGACATTTGGTGTTGACCAAATTTTGAAAATAGACACATCTAATCATCTACACAAGTGCACACATTTACATCATTTCTCTTACCTTTTCACACTCCAGGTGTGAGAAATGAATCAAATTTATTCTGGAGACCTCTGTTAATATCTTTATTTACGGGTATAGATGTTTTGTCTGTATGAATGTCCAAGCACTATGTATGTAAAATGGAAATGAGAAAATGGCATCCTGTCACTTGAACTGGAGTCAAAGATGGTGGTTAGCTGCCATGTGGGTGCTGAGAATTGAACTGGGTACTCTTAGCAGTTAGTACTAAGCCATCTTCCCAACCCCATTTGTCAAAATCTCAAAGTATGATTTATTGCTAAATTTTCTTTTATCACTTTTATGGTTACAATGAAGACCCAAATATATCTTCTTCAAGATGATTAAATTGTTCCTAAATTAAATATAGATACAAGGTGCAGATTTAATAATTCAGTTTGTATTGCAGATAAGAGTCATCAGTGATAAACTGAACCACTTTATAGATATTTATATGTGTAAGCCATGTTTAAGATCAAACACACACAAACACTTCATTCATTGGTCTTTGAAGATGGTATTCCCAGGTGGAAAAATTTGAATTGTCCCTTCCATTTTTTTCCCCATTTAACTTGCTTAAATACTCTTTGTTGTCAACAAAGAATCACTTCTATCAGGAATGGAAAGAAATAATTATCAAGGAACCACATTTCACAAGTCATGCAGAATGGTTAAGATCACTGGTCCAGAATATTTCCCATCTACTGTCTTATTATGATAGGAGACCATCATTAATTAATTTAGCTTCTCTTTCAACAACTCATGTGGTGATGATATCTGTAATAATGCACCAGGAGAGAAATCACTATAATCTTTTACAGGTACTTCTCCTGCTTTTTGTTTATCTCAACTATACACAATGCAAGTGTTTGGTACTCAGTTAAGGTTTATGGATGGCTTCAATCTGTATTTTATTTTGAATAGTTTTAAAATTTAGTACTTTAACTGACCTAACCAGCCCTTAAATCAGTGGTTTTTATCCTGTGGGTGGTAACCCTTCAGAGGTTGAAGGACCCTTTTATCTAAGACCATTGGAAAACACAGATACTTACATTGCAGTTCATAACAGTAGCAAAATTACAGTTCTGAAATAGTTACAAAATATTTTTATGTTCCTGGGCCACCACAACATGAGGAACTGTAGTAAAGGGTCACAGGATTAGGAAAGTTGATAACCACTGTCTTCATACTACAATTTCTTCAACAAGAAAAGTTCAATCCTGTAGAAGGTCACTAATGTAAGTAATACATTCTAATTGTAAATCCATCTTCCTTGCTTTATAAGTTTTATGGTACCAGATGAAAATAAATGTAACCTGATTATTGCTAACATAACAAGATATATATGTATATGAGCTGAAATCATTAGTCACAGTTTGCCTGCAATTGTGTGTAATCATTTACATAAGACTTGTGAATTTTTTGATGAAATACCAAATATATACCAAAAGATATAAAGCTGCAGCATTAATCCAAGTGTTGCTTTATTATTTGAGTTGCTAGTAATCTAACTCTTGATGAAAGAATTTTTTAAGTTAAATGCAATGAAATATATCGATAGTTTGAAGCAAATACTATGTTAGAATGTCTGTACTTAAGTCAGCACTTTGTACATGTCAAGAATGTGAATTGATATTTTTAGGTTTCAGCCTGTTTGTCATTTAAAAAATATTTGCAAAGGTGTTTTGAGTCAAAGTGTTATATAAAGAGAAATGAATATGATCACTATAAAGTTAAAACATGTGATTCTTTTCTATTTTAACTCTAACTGGCCATATGACATTTGAGAAGGTCATTTAATTTCTCAATGTCTCACATTGGGTAGATATAACAACAACCTATATTTTCCCTTGCTTGGCTTCTAAAGTCATGGGGAGATTCAAACTGATGACTTAGGCAAAAATGCTTTGTAGTTTGTCCTTTACCGTGACATTGGTTATGGCATGTGTTTAAGGCAATTATTATTTATTGACCTAACACAATATCTAATAAACGAAATATTTGGACATCATTACAATTAATGAGAGCACTATGTCTATTCCCAAAGAGATGCATTCTGATTCATTGAGCAAGAATTAAAAAATTCAGCGAACTACCAGATGCAAATAAAGGAATTAACCAGTAATGTTTGCCTTTCTGCTCCACTAGAAGCTCTGGAGTAATACCTGTGTGTTTTCATTACATAACTTCGGGTCATCACTTACAGGAGAGTTCTAAAATTTCTGTCCTACCAGACCCCAGATAACCCTGTATGTGCACAAGCTTCAGGTTTATTTGCAACCTTCTTAACAGAGAGATCACAACTTAGTGAGCGAGGCTAGCTCAGGCCATGTGTGCTCAGAGAGTGGGACTCACGGGCCACTTAGTCCACAAGGATATGCTGCATCGTTTGGTTCTCTTTTTGAGGAGGTGTCTTTGTTTTAAGCTTAGAAGCTATCGAGCCCATAGAATGTCTCTGAAAGCCAGAAACAGTTGCCATAGCATTTTCCTTCTCTGTTCCTGCCTACCCTCCTTCTTTAAAGCACGAACAATCTGAGCTCTCTTTCTTTTGGGAGCAGATGTCTCTCCAGGATACAGGGTTCCAGTGGTGTTCTATCCACACTACATACTGACTGTACCTGGTGGGAGGGTTTAGTAAGTCCGAGGGTGGCATTAAGTTTCCTAAGACAGATAGACTCATCTTTGCAGATACCACCACTGCAGAACAGAAAACAGACCTAGGGAGACATTTCCTCCCACACACCATCCCAATCCCATTGGCCCTCTAAGACAGCCAAATTACGAGTCCCTGAAACACAACCTCGTCATTTCCAGCATTCTCAGCGTGGACAGCAACTGCATCCTGAGCGCTTCCTCTGCAGTGTGCTTTGGGAGAGCCACAGCCTTCGGTGCAGCGCGCGCCCGACTGACTCGCGCCCTTGCTCCTCCCTGTCCACCCGCCCCCCTTAGCCACTTTGAGGGATTTCCTCCCTGGGCGGCCTTTGCAGCAGCAACACGTCTGCCTGGTTCGCGGTAACTGCGAGAATGGATCTCCGAGGAAGAGCCCTTCTCAGCGGAGACAGACTTCGGATTCTCCTGATGCTCTTCCGTGAGTAGCATCTGGGGACCAGGAGTGCAGAATGCATTCTGCAGAGAATCCAATTCACAGAGTAAAACCAGTAGCTTTGGGTTTAAAACTGGTCTTTATGTGCTGTGTTTATTTGGGGCTGGCGGTGGGGATGACCCATCGGTGTCACAGAACTCCCTGAGAGCCACAACACCTGTGTGGCATCAACCAGACGTACACGATAGACAGTACTCACGATAGGGAGGGGGAGGGCCCGACACTGGCAAGAAAGATTCAGCTTTAACCCCCCAAGTGTGTGTTTTCTTAAAAGCCCAGTAGTATTGTAAGTAAGGACTTAATTTTGCCTTAGATTCTGTTTTCATTATAAATCATAGTCAGTGAATCAGAATTTGGTAGCCCTGAGTTAGAGAAAAGGCTTGTGGAGCACACAGCTTCTAGCTGTGAACTTTGCCACTCCAAAGCCTGCAGAGAACCGTCTCCTAAAGCCACGGGCTACAGAAATCAATGGGATTGCTTTGCTTGCTCTGCAGATGCAATGGCCCAAACCGTGGCGGAACAAGAAGTGGAAAATCTTTCGGGCCTTTCCACGAACCCCGGGAAAGACATATTTGTGGTGCGGGAAAATGGGACGACGTGTCTCATGGCAGAGTTTGCAGCCAAATTTATAGTACCTTATGATGTGTGGGCCAACAATTACGTGGATGTAAGGAACCTTTTCCTCCCCAGCTTGCCCCTAGGGCTGCAGGGCCGAAGGGCACCCTCCCTTCTAGCCCTGCCAAGACCTCAGTTGCCCGCCTCTTCCCCCCAAACCCCTGCAGGCTGTTCCCGAATGCTGCATGGGGGTTCCAGCTTGCAACGCCTTCTGCTCGCCCTGCCTGCTTTAAAAGTAAACCCCCTCTCTGCTCCCCTCCTGGAGGGGTGTGCACGTAAGAGTCTACCCGCATGTTCTTGGACCCCCGGAGCGCGCGTGCAAAGGAGCGCCCAAGCCCAAACCTGCAAGCTAGAGTTTGGACGCGCAGCCCTTCCCGATCCGCGCCAGGGCCCCGCGCGCTGAGGGGGCGCGGGACGTGTGTGTTCCCAGCTGATCACAGAGCAGGCTGAGATCGCCTTGACCAGGGGAGCTGAGGTGAATGGCCGATGTGGCCACAACGAGTCGGAGCTGCAGGTGTTCTGGGTAGATCGCGCCTACACACTCAAAATGCTATTTGTAAAGGTAATTGGTCCTGGGGATGCAGAGGGATGGTGAAGTCCGCGTGGATGAGCGCGGTAGTGGCCTCTGGGTTGTTCATTATAAAGTAGTCGGAGCGGTTCACAGGAGTTTCCCTGTTTTGGCAGGAAAGTCACAACACTTCCAAAGGACCAGAGGCGACTTGGAGGCTGGGCAAGGTGCAGTTTGTCTATGATACCTCAGAGAAGACTCACTTTAAAGACCCAGTGAGTGGTAAGTAGTCCAGTGGGGATGGAAAAGCTTCCGCACAGTAGCGAGAGCAAGCCAGAAACATGTGTCCTGTCTCTGGGTCTTGGGAACAGCTCTGGGATTTGCCCTCTGAGGGCAAACCTAGCCTGGCCTGCTTGCTCTCTAGGGTCAAAGAAGTGGGAGGATCACTGTGTCCTCAGGAAATCCTGCGCCAACAATCCTTCAGACTCAAGCTGAAACATGACATTGCCATGGAAGGGGCACCAATGAGTTTTGCTATTTTTTTCTCTGCATCACCGACTGGTTTGCTCTCGTGCATTAAAAAATGCAAGAAGATATTGTGAGAGGGTTGGGTGTGCTGCAGGATCTTTCTTTGCACAACAGCATAGCTCTCTGGGGCTTTAACCGCAGCCGCCCCAGGCAGGTTTTGTATCTTGCATCTTAATTCATTAGCTCTCACCACCCAGCCTCACCCTGGTCTTGCAGAATCATCCAAAGGAGAAGGGCACCCATACCTGAAATAACAAAGTGACTATCTGCAATCACCACCAAAGACCAGAGATACATTTAAATGTATTTTAAAACAAAAGCAGAATTCGCTTGTAATGAGGCCTACCATCCCTCATGCTGTGGGCTGGAAAGGGATCTCTTCTGAGGATGCAAAAGAATGCTGGCACCATCTTTTCCTCTTTATGTTTTGATGATTGCAGTAAAACGATTACGTTTTTCCTTTCACCAAAATAATCAAGAATTTCCTATAGGATGAGTGGAGAAAGAGAAGGGAAGAGAAAGGACAGCAAGCATGAGCCGGAAAAGGCGAAAAATGGGGTGCAAACTGTGGAGAGCTGTGCCACTGCTCTCTCTTTGGAATTACCAATCGAGGCTTTAGTCAACAGGGCTGTGTTTTCAGGCAGCACACTTCTTTCAAAATGTAATCCCAAATTGCTATCTAATGAGGACAGTCTCAGAAAGAATGGGGACTTGGTCCTTGGTCTCCACTCCTTGTCTTTGCTGGAACTCCAGCCCTGGGACTGCAGCACCAATAGGAGGCACCCATAGGTTCTGGACTTGGCAGAGAGCTCCCTGGGCTAGGAGCAGCAAGGGCACATCCAGCCCAACTGATGCTTTGGTTCTCCTGCAGCTGGAAAGCACACAGCCAACTCTCATCACCTCGCTGCCTTGGTAACTCCAGCTGGGATGTCCTATGAGTGTCAGGCTCAGCAGTCCATTTCTCTGGCCTCCAGCGATCCTCAGAAAACTGTCACCATGGTTCTGTCTGCAGTGCACGTCCAACCCTTTGACATCATCTCTGATTTTGTCTTCAGTGAAGGTAGGTTAGGTTGGTGCTAGGAAATGGAGAGGGGGCTGCTGATTTTAAAGATGGGTGAGAAGAGGAACTTTTACTGTGCTCCCAGGATGTTTTTGCCTGCATTTCTTCTATGCTGCAAAAGCAATTCCCACAAGATTTTGAGGTTATAAAGTGAATGTGTCAACTTTCTGCAGTACCCACCTCTGTCTACCCCCTTCTTTATTCTCTCACTTACTCCTATGAGAGAAATTATTTCAAGGTAGTTTGATATTCTGCTTATTTCCCATAGGCAGAGTCTAATTACTTTATTTGTACATTCCACTGGGTTGGGACTACCAAGTGAATACAATGAATTGTTTAAATGTTCATAATATTGGAAGATTCCCATCTGAGTCACCCACCACCATTTCCCAAGCTATTTCTCATTCACCCGAATGGAGCTTTCTTTCAACCTATACTCGATAGAATGCCTCCACCAGCCCTGAATAATTATCCCCAGAGCATCTGAGATTTCTGAAAGTAAATTTTCCTTGAGAGAGAGGTCTGATTCTTTTGTGCACCTCCTGCTCCTTCTCTCTTTCTTTCCTCTCCCTACCTCACCCCACCTGCTCTCTCGCTCTCTCCATCCTTCTGCCTTTCTGTGATGCTCTTGGATAGAATTCAGGCCGCCATCTTAATGCTTTTCCATTGTGCTGCATTCTAAGTCCCAGGCCAGTTATTATCTTGGCATTGGTTATTATTCATTTTGGCTTTATTAACATCTAACACAGTACTAGATCAGTGTAGATGTCTAGGTAACTGGCAAAATAGGTGTGCTGATATTCAGTTGACAGAGACTTGCATATGTGTATATTTTAGGAGTGGAAACTGAGATGGAGGAGTCAGGATCCCAAAGTAAAAATATTTACTTATTATAGGAATATTTATAAAATGTAGCATTGAGCATCTTTATTAAGATGAAATAGTACATGTATTATGACATGGTGTTGATGACCCAGTAATTCATTAAGAGAATACAAAACCATATAGTATCCTTCCACAGGGTTGTCACCGCAAGCACATTTGAATTTGAGTGGGAACCTTTAGTGGTATTCAGTGGCTTTTGCTGTCTGCTGGTCAGCTGTTACCAGCTCTCCTTTGTTTGTTGGTACTTCTGGTGTTATAACTGTTGATTTTACTAGTTTCTCACCACTATCCCCCTAGAATCCATTCTGGGTTATTTTTAGGTTGTTGATCATAATCTGTGGACTGAGAAATCATACCTGATGTATGTTTAAATTTATTTGTATACAAAGAACTATTATTGAATAAAGATTAGAGAGCTCTTGACTATGGTTCAGTGAATTTCATTGGGTAGAATTAGTTACATATTTTGTTTAAAAACAATTATTATGCATTTCAAGGTTGTAGGTGGGGAAGATTACAAGGCATACACAGAGACTTTAAGCACACATAATTTCTTAAATACAGACAGAATAGGCATAGGCAATTTGCAGTATTACTCAGGCATTTCAGGCTAGTAATTGGGATATTCTCGCCTGTGTAGTGCCCCAGGCACAGACTTTAGTGTTCCTGGAAAGAAGCAGGCATCATTCAGAATCACTCACTGGATCTTGCACCTTTGTGTGGAAGATATTCTTTTGTTCCTGGAACCTCCTACCTATGCTTCTTAGCATCTGCCCATCACTGCCAAGGTAGAGATTGTTGTATTCCATTTAAGGGAATTGAAAAGATTCCTTTTGGGTTGGCCTCAGGTGCTGGTACTGGGATTTCTAGGGGCTTCCAGTATGTTCTACCTCTCTCTCTCTCTCTCTCTCTCTCTCTCTCTCTCTCTCTCTCTCTCTCTCTCTCTGTGTGTGTGTGTGTGTGTGTGTGAAAGTGAGTGGACTGTATCTGCCAGAGGATGTTTGGTCACATATCTGCACAACCACTATGGTTGTATGAACTTTCAGGTGTGTGTGTGTGTGTGTGTGTGTGTGTGTGTGTGTGTGTGTGTGAAAATGACCAGGGGTTTGTTGTAAAAAGTTCATTTCTTGAGTCAGGAGACTTTTAGCTGATGGCCATCACAGCAAAGAAGGACCAATGAAATAGGCAAGTGGACAGTCACTGGGGCTGAGTGCAGCCAGATGAGGGTTGACATCTTCATCACTCATGTCCCTTTAAATGCACTGGACTTAGCTGCAGAACTGATCTTAATTGCCAGCATAGCCTAATTTTAATGCACACACGAATTTTGAATGACAGTGAACATAGCTGTAATTTTAATATTCAGAGTCTGCTTATGTAGACCATGAGGTGGGGCCCCACATGCCAAGCTCCAGGTGATGCTGTTGATTTACAAAATCCTATAGAGGGCTTGAAGGATTAGAGAGTGAGACATACAACAAGCTTTGGTGGGTGGGGATGGATGGGATTGTAAGAGATGGGAAGCTCCTCAGTACCATCTAGAGAGAGAGTCTCGTAAAAAGACCATCATTTATTGCAGAGGAGAGGAGAGGTGAGGAGAGGAGAGGGGAGGAATGGAAGGTGAGACTTCCTGGAGGAAAGAGTCATGTGTCTAGCAACAGCAGTGTAAGAGCAGGACCATGCATATTAGTGATTGGCCATATGAAGGGATATAGGCAAATGCTTTGTTAAACCAGAAAAACTTGAGTGCATTGAAGTTCATGAATGCCTAAACCAAAACCAATTTTTGCTGCCATTTAAAGCAGTGAAGCCAGTTTCCATCCATTTTGGTTGTGAGATGTACTGCTAATATGGACTCCAAAATAGTATAAGTAATATTGGTATTGCATTAGAAATGATGATGTTCAAAATGAGATTTTACAGATAATTTTTTTGAAATTCAAAAATTTTTAAATGTGAAATTAAATAGTTTCTGGAGTTATTTCAATGCTGGTGAAATCTTGACATTTAAGTAGTTCTCAGGGTATTTTCTGAAAATATTGGAGCTCATTGTAGTTTAGTAATATATTTTATTGCTTCTTATATATTTAATTATAATTTATTATGATCCACTCATTTCTATGTACTATATATATTTTTGTTACTCAAGTATTCAACTGTTAGCAAATTGTATGTGATTAACGCACAAATGCCTTCTAAAAAGGGATTGATCATGCATTCATTGAAATGGCACTTCTGTGGGTCTGAAGGAATATTAACTGTTATATGTCTTAGTAAAAAATTAACAGCAAGCAACCAAAAACAGTGAGAAGAGTTTGGGGCGCCTCTGTGTGACATCCTGTAGCAGCTCCCATGACTTGGAGCAATATAAGTACAAGGTCCTCCCTTATCCATGGGCAGCAGCTATGGGGTGAGGTTTCAAGGGCTAAACAAAGCAAGTGGGCTCTAAATAGCTAAACACTTGCCTAAATGTGTTTTAAAACTAATTGGGTTTGTAAAAAATTGAATTTGGTGCCAATAAGCTTTTGAGCTAAAGGGTCTCAGCCTGCAGTGAAGAAATAAGCAATTGATGGAGAGGGTACCTTTGCATCATTAATACACTAAACACTGTTTGTAATAGCAATGTCACCTGCTGTTCAAAGCAACCCCATGTTTCTCACTTGGGGTTAATTAACTTGTCCTTCTGCAATCAATTCGTAGTATAACTCCTTGAGGGTCTTGGGTATTCCTGGCTGATGGGATAGGGGATTTTTCAGTGGGACAGAATGAATTATCTTGAGAATTTTAATTGTTTGAATGAAAGGAAAATTTGACATGTAATGTCATGAAAATATAATAGAACGTGAAGTTTGTCTCTGGTCTCCTTTATTAGAGACTCACATTATTTAAAACAGATCACAAGTAAACTGGGTCATTTTTAATTTCAGAGAACTGACAGTCAAACAAAAGACACTAAGGTCCCCATGTACACAGCGTACCAGAGGTCCAGAGAACCCTGAATTCAGGAGCATGCACGCTGGTTTTTCCTTGTTGATTTATTTTCAATTTTCTGTGCCAGAAATTGAGCTCAGAGACATGCTGACAAATACTCTACCTTGGAACACTACGACATTGACCCTCTGAGCTTTTAAATCATTTCCCTAACAGCTGTTCTAGGGGATGCTGCTTGTGGAGGCTAATGCTATATTGGAGATGATACCATTCACTTTTCTCTATATTACCCTCCCCAAAGGAAGCTGTGGTAAGATGCCTTGTCATAAGCACTTTGACAGTCTGCAGATTCCAGACCTTTTAGACTTGTGTTTGACAGGTTATTTCCCACATGGCCTTGCTATCATGGATTTCTGCTTGCCAGTACCTCCAGAGTAAGCAGGCAAAGGGAGGTGATTCCAACGTACACCACTGAGAACTGTGTTGAAGGCTCCTGTGTGGAGCCTGTGCATGGGGCCATACAATCTGTCATAGATTTCTATGTTCCAGACACTGTCCTCTGGAGCTAAGGTGGGGCATGCCTTAGAATCATGCCCTAAAGGGTGGAGGAAAACTGGCATTTACCCACCAATGCCATCCATTACTGACAGCTGCTTTAAGGACACATTCTCTGGAATTTATGGCCTGCCTTGTAGTTAAAGTCCATTGGAAGTGGTGAAGGCCTGCTGTACTCAGGGATGGGATTTATGCACCTTCCCTGCCATGGGAGAGTATACCATCTAGTGAGAAATGGTATATACAGCACATGCCATGTTCCCAGCACAAGGATCCAGCTAATGATTATATTTTCATTATTTTTCATCTATAATACATAAATCTTGGTGAACCTACCATTCAAGCTAACAGTTTCTCAGTGAACAAAACTCGAGGTTGCTTTAAGAAAACTTTATGTTTCCCAAGTCAGCTTAGGAGGAGACTCCAAGTCCGCTTAGGAGAGAGAAGTCTCAGGAGAAGTCTCTCCAAGAAAAAAGAGCTTCCCTTTTTAAGGACTTCTGTCATCCATCTACATACAATTCTTTCCAGACTTCTCACCCTCCTGGCTGGTGGTCTAATCTCTGGCCCCAGAATAGGGGAGACACAGTAGGGGAACAGGAAGAGGCATCTAGCCATAGGGGGTGTGAAAGTCATGGTATCTCAGTGAGTGAGCCCTTATCTGAGCCCTATCAAGAGCTTTATAGCACTGAATTGTTTTCAGTAAACATTACACAGCTGCCTGCTCCCAGGCCGAAGGGGAAGTGGGTTTCTGCTCAAGGTCTGGTGTCCCCACAATTCACCCCTTTTTATTTTTAAATGAGGCACTCCTGGCTTAGGTCAAGTAGGGTCACCCTCCCTGGCCCGTCTTTGGGGGACCTTGAACCCCTGTCTTAGGTGGGAGGGGGTCTTCCCTACAGGTTGTCCGTCGACGGAGAGACCCCAACTTTAGAATCATCTGTAATAAGGCTTTATGGCTATTGGGATTGCCATGGGCTAAGGCACTTTGAACTCAGCATGAGGCCAGAATGCCTACTGCCACTGTTACCATTCCTAGGACCCCCACTGACATAGCGCCTCTCTGTCACCTGCCCATCCCCCGATCTGGGCCTTAGCATTCTACCACCAGCCTTTCTTTGCTACAAGGGTGATTTGTAGTTACAATTTGATGGTTAAAACAGTGATAAAGTTTACAATCATTTTAAGATCTACTTAGGAAAGCATTAGATAGTGCACTTGCACAGATACATTAGGTACAATCATTGATGTTACACATGTAGCATCATAAAAAATATGAACAAGAGGCTTGTTGCACTATTTACAGAGTACCAATTTGTTCCTGTCCTGATGTAGTCTGTCGATTTAATGTCAGTAGTATCAGCCGAACATGTAACCCGAGTCAAAGTCTTTTTGTCGCACCAGGACAAACCACATTTCTTCAGAAAAACACACTGGCATAGGTGTGATTCCAGAAACAGGAACTACCAAGTCTGATATTTTAAGTGACCATGTCCTGTTTAAATACTGAAAAGAGGCTTTTGCCACTCATCACAGTCCATACCAATGTCCAAATGTTTTAAATGGGTCCTTTTTTTTTCTGTTGGCTTCATGATGAAAACTCACAGGTCCAGGAGGTTGATGTAGCAGGCCTGATGAGAAACTGGAAATCTTGAACTGACTGTTTTATTTCTTTCTCGGGCTGTAGATTTGATGACATCAAGGGTCAGGAACACCGATTTAGGAGATCTTGAACTGGCTTGGGCAGGCTCCCACGGTCTCAGGTCCAGTTTTTCTCTGCTCCATGCATCTCACCAAATGTTGTGACAGCTACTGAAGCTTTATTCTTTTCCTGCAAGAAAACACAAACATGCCCTCGACCCCAAATTAGGGTCTTCTCTACTGTCTAGCGTATAGATGTTTCCATTTGACCTGAGCAATAGTTGTTTAACTTCCATTACTTCAGAATCTGTCTGAAGCAGATTCCTCACTGGCATTTACATTTTAAAAATTTTAAAATGAGGAGTGGATTATTCAAAGAATCATGTGGGGACTGGGGACATTACTCCCCCTTTTATTTTTAAATTTTGTTTGAACTGTTGAAGTTGGACCATAACAGTAGAAGGATTTGTCTACCCTCCTTAGTCAACTATCTAGGTGAATTGGGATCACTATTTAAAGTATTAGTAGATGTCCTTTAAAAGGGACATAACCATTAAGTACCTTTGAGAATCATTTAAGGATTGTAAACTATACTATGTCCCAAATAGTCCCTTTTTTTCCTTTTTTTTTTTTTTTTACCTGTAGCTCTCACTAGCTGACAAGGCCTCGTTTGCATCTGAACTGACAAGGCCTAATTTGCATCTACACAGACGCCTTTGGGGGTGGGGGCCTGCCAAAGCAGCAGGACAGTTCCCTGAAAAAAACCTCTCTCTCTCTCTTTGACAGGCTCTGAGGGCTTAACTTGAATTTTTTGTTAAAATATTAACCGACTGACTGGATGTTTCTTTTGGCTATATCTAAATCGATTTAGGTAGTTTTTAACTGTTTGAAGGGATTTAAGTATCCCTTTAATCATATCCAAGGCAGTTAGAACAGTTGCTTTTGTCAACATTTACGCATTTACATTCCACACTTCATACATACTGACGTGGCCACGTCCATACACACAGACCATGCATACATATCTCTCCTTTTGCCTATGTTATGATTAGTTAGTTTGTTGAACTGAAACTTCTTTAACAGAACAACTCCAGTCAATCTTTGAATTAAAACAAAAGGTTGAAAAAGTCCTGTATGTCCCTCATCATTTCTTCATTAGAGAAGTTTTGAGCTACACTCAGGGGCTACAGCCATACCCACTCCTTGTAATTCTGTAGATGCAAAGTGGAAAGGCCAGGCTTTTGCCAAAAGTTTTTAGAGATGACTCACAAAATTGACCTTAAATTTGTATTAATAACCTACCCCATATAAATGTAACCAAACATTTTTATTTTATATACCTTTGCCTTTTTCTTTACTGAATACTAATACCTCATTTATTAAATGTTACCAATTTTTTTAATTTACCCATCTTTAATCTATCCTCCCATTGAGGATGATCCTCCAATCCACCCTCCAACTGAGGGCAACTTTTCATCTTAGGTTCCCTTTCTTTTTTGACCTTTATTAGGTGAGGGCCTATACATTTAATCCAATCCACCCTTTAACTGAGGGTGATCTCTTAGGTTCCATTTTTTTCCTGACCTTTGTCAGGCAAGGGCCTAGACATTTAATCCAATCCACCCTTCAACTGAGGGTGATCTCTTAGGTTCCCTTTCTTTCCTGACCTTTGTCAGGCAAGGGCCTATACATTTAATCCAATCCACCCTTCAACTGAGGGTGATCTCTTAGGTTCCCTTTTTTTCCTGACCTTTGTCAGGCAAGGACCTAGACATTTAATCTGGTACCCCTAGCTTGGTACCCCCTTTTTAATACATACTTATAGCCTTACTTGTTGGCTATACTTTTAGATCTCTGAGTTTTCCTTTACGTTCCTGACCTCAGTGGATCAGGTGAAAGACTGGCCTTATTTATTAACTTTACCAATTTTTTAAATTTATCTATCTTTAATCCATCCTCCCATTGAGGATGATTTTCCAATCTACCCTCCAACTGAGGGCAACTTCTTAGGTTTTGCTTTTCTTTTTTGACCTTTGTCAGGCAAAGGCCTAGACATTTAATCTGGTACCCCTAGCTTGGTACCCCCTTTTTAATACATCCTTATAGCCTTACTTGTTGGCCAGTCTTTTAAATCTCTGTTTTCCTTTACTTTCCTGACCTTAGTGGATCAGGTGAAAGACTGGCCTTATTTATTAACTTTACTAATTTTTTAAATTTATCTATCTTTAATCCATCCTCCCATTGAGGATGATTCTCCAATCCACCCTCCAACTGAGGGCAACTTCCTAGGTTTCGCTTTTCTTTTTTGACCTTTGTTAGGCAAAGGTCTAGACATTTAATTTGGTACCCCTAGCTTGGTACCCCCTTTTTAATACATACTTACAGCCTTACTTGTTGGCTATTCTTTTAGATCTCTGAGTTTTTCTTTACTTTCCTGACCTCAGTGGATCAGGTGAAAGACTGGCCTTATTTATTAACTTTACCAATTTTTTAAATTTATCTATCTTTAATCCATCCTCCCATTGAGGATGATTTTTCAATCCACCCTTCAACTGAGGGCAACTTCTTAGGTTCAGCTTTTTTTTTTTTTTTTGACCTTTGTTAGGCAAAGGCCTAGACATTTAATTTGGTACTCCTAGCTTGGTACCCCCTTTTTAATACATCCTTATAGCCTTACTTGTTGGCCAGTCTTTTAAATCTCTCAGTTTTCCTTTACTTTCCTGACCTCAGTGGATCAGGTGAAAGACTGGAGATTTTTTATTTTATTTCTTATTTTACCCTCCTTTTTTTTTTTTTTTTTTTTGACTGGGTTTCTCTCTATCCTTTTGGAGGCTGTCCTGGAACTCACTCTATAGACAAGGATAGCCTCCATCCTACCTACCTCTGTCTCTTGAGTGTTGGGATTAAAGGCATATGCCACCAACACCCGACTCTAAAGATCATAGCGAACATCCTTCCAATCTGGGACATTTAAGCCTCCCCCAGCAATGAACCATGGACTCGCACGTTCAATCCATTTTAAAAAGCCTTCCAAGGTTTTAGACTTTACTGTAGTAACTTTTTAACTTGATACTGTAATTCAAGCTTCCCAGAACTATTTCCCATGGTTTCTTTTCTTTTTTCCCCAATCTGTCCCTGGCCAGAAAAAGAGATGAACCCGCTCACTTACCTCACTTTCAAGATCTCAGTGGCATCCTCAAATTGTCGCACCTGCTGTGCGGCCTGCATTCGAAAATGTAGTGAGGTGGTCGGGATAGATGACACAGAGACCGGTTGGTTGCTTTAAGAAAACTTTATGTTTCCCAAGTCAGCTTAGGAGGAGACTCCAAGTCCGCTTAGGAGAGAGAAGTCTCAGGAGAAGTCTCTCCAAGAAAAAAGAGCTTCCCTTTTTAAGGACTTCTGTCATCCATCTACATACAATTCTTTCCAGACTTCTCACCCTCCTGGCTGGTGGTCTAATCTCTGGCCCCAGAATAGGGGAGACACAGTAGGGGAACAGGAAGAGGCATCTAGCCATAGGGGGTGTGAAAGTCATGGTATCTCAGTGAGTGAGCCCTTATCTGAGCCCTATCAAGAGCTTTATAGCACTGAATTGTTTTCAGTAAACATTACACAGCTGCCTGCTCCCAGGCCGAAGGGGAAGTGGGTTTCTGCTCAAGGTCTGGTGTCCCCACATCCACACACACTGTGAAAGAGGACCAAGCCTTATCTCTAGTGACAAGAACAGAAGAAACTATTATGTGTTAGCATTTTATTACTGAAACAAAATATCCGATATAGCCTATGATTTTGAGACAAGGTCTCACTATGTAGCCCAGGCTGGCCCCAGACTTGCAGACATTCTTTTGTCTTTGCCTCCCAAGTGCTGGGATTACATGTCTAAGCCACCATGCTTGTGTTTCCATGATATCTTTTGGTATCCCTATAGCTTGGTATTGTCTTAAATTCCTCCTTCTTGTGGCCTTAGTTCAGGTTTTCCCTAAAGTAGCAAAGAACACATTTGAGAATCTTCAATGGAATTCCAGCCTCTTTCCTCTCCTCTGCTCTCCCTCTGCCTTACCTACGCCGCAGTGACACAGCTGAGTCAATCTATTCCTTCCCAATGGGGCTTCCTTTACCCCTGGGCACAGTACTTAGTCCCTTGGAGCCTCCATTGCTTCATGTATAAAAAATACAATAATGTTATTTTCCTTGTGGAGTTATTGTGTTAATTCAGGGATTTGAATCTAGGTGTGCAAATGTACACCTTTAATCCCAGGAGGTAGAGACAAGAAGATTATGAGTTCATGAACAGTCTGACATACCAAATGAAACTATCTTAAAAGAAAGGGGAAAATAGGAATTGGCAATGTTTTTTAAAGCTGTATACTGGAGTGTAAGTTCCCATTTATTCTTAGCAGAGAGGAATGATTTCCAGATGCAGGAGCCTTCTCTGCTCTTTCTGATTGTCCTGTATTTGGTGAGAAGATTTTAAAAGAGCCTAGCATATAGTAGTGACTCAGTAAATGCTTTCTGCACAGCTTGACTTGAAACTTTAGTCCTTTGAAAGAGATATTAAAAGCTGAGTTTCTGTGCACGTGACTCATAGCATGGTGAAAGGATCCCTAGTTATCTACAAGGTGTGACTATCAGAAGGTCAGACTTTTCCATTCCTCTCCCCTTCTCTACCCCCACATGTTTCCTTGGATACACAGGGCTATACATTATTTTGGATTTTTAAGAGAGTGGAAGCATGACCCAGTTGTGAAGTATTGCATACAAGTTCTCTCCCAATCTAAATGATGGCTACATGAGTTGTTCAAATGTAAATATTTATCAAGGTGTATTTGATTTAAAATTATACTCCAATCTGAGTATATTAAATGTTCAACTTTTAAAGTGTGCATGCAATTTAAAGTGTCATATTTAAAGTGAACAATTGTTGAAAGTACATAATTCAACACATTTTTATATATACTTGAAATCTAGACATTGATTAAAGATACAAACTATTCTCACGAGAACCGAAAGTTCTCTTGCATCCCTTTTCCTGTGTGTTCGTCTTTCTGGTTTCTAGGACCATGGAATTAATTTTACTTGTTTAAGAATTGCATAGAAACAGGGATAATAGAATATGTACTTTTTAGTGTCAATTTTTATTCAACATAAGGATTCTGAAATTCTCTCCTTTTGTAATTTGTAGCCATATTTCATTCCTCTTTACTGTTGATTAATATCCCACTTTATGCATATTCTGCAGTTTACTCCATTTTGATGAACATTTTGATAATTTCCAGATTTAACTATTCTCAATAGTTTCTATGGATAGTTTCATGTTAGTCCCATCATGTCTATATATTTCATTTTCCTTAGGTTGGTCCAGGGAAGGTAATGCTGGGTTCCAAGGCAGGTGTGTGTTTGTCTTTACTAGTAATCACCAGACTGTCTAACATTTTGGCAATTTAACCAGGTAGTTTAACACTTTACCAGATAAACAGTTTTCAACAAACATCACATGTTCCTGTCTTTGCCAGTACTTGTTATTTCCAGTCTTCCTGAATATTTTGTACTTACAAGTAATACTGTGTGTGCTAGATTTTAATTAAAAGTACAAAAATGGAAATTAAAATGATAGTGGTTAATTCCAAAACATTAGAAATTTAAAGAGATTATTCAAGTAAATTTAAAATTGAATAAATTACCCATATTTTTGGATTGCTGCCATGAATCCAATAACTGAATATTGACTTGCTAAACTAGTATATATTTACTTTTATATTAAGTAGAAATAGTAAGATTAAGTGAAAGAAAAAAAAAGACCTGTTCAGTCTACAAAGAGACTTTTTTTTTAATCTCTGTTTCTATCTTGCTTTTGGGAAGAGGATTTAGGGTTTGGATTATTTTCACTAGAGCTCACCGTTTTTGTCTTTCTCATTTCAGAGCACAAATGTCCAGTGGATGAGCGAGAGCAGCTGGAAGAGACCTTACCCCTGATTCTGGGTCTCATCTTGGGTCTTGTCATTGTGATAACACTTGTGATTTACCACATCCACCATAAAATGACTGCCCACCAGGTGCAGATCCCAAGAGACCGATCCCAGTACAAGCACATGGGCTAAGGACCGTTAGGCAGACAGCCTCTAGGTTCTGCCCCCAAACTGGATCAATTAGAATGACAATGTCACTTTTCACCTGTATACAGGATACACCAACATAGCTACACTCCAACAGGCCGGGTCACCTGAGTCTTGCCTGGTCTCTGTCCATGCTTAAACCCAGGGATGGCAGGCAGGTCTTGGGATCTGTGGGGTTGAATGGTGACTTTTGTGTCCATGCTGGGGTGTAAGAGTGGGTGGGTAGGGTAATAGACAACTTCCATGCTCATGACGGCTTAGCTTTGACTCTCTGACTATGTAAGTCTACAGCACTCAGAAGGACATATGTGACCCTTACGTTTAGAAACTGGAAACACTTACTTTGGGAGACCTCTCTTTGCTCCCTTGGCCTCAGCTCACTTACAAGGTTTTCTTTTCTTTCCTCTTATTTAATATACTGAATTTAAAATCTTTCTTCTCACATATATTACATCCCAACTGCAGCTTCCCCTCCCTCCTCTTCTCTACCACCCACTCCTCTACTGTTTCCAGCCTCCTTCAGAAAAGGCAGGCCTCCCAGAGACATCAACCAAACATGGCATATCAAGTTGCAATAAGACTAAGCCCCTCCCATCATATTAAGGCTGGATGAGGCAACCCACTGGGAGAAAAAGGACCCCGCAAAAGCAGGCAAAAGTGTCAGAGACAGCACCCCACTCCCACTGTTAGGGGTTCCACAAGAAGACCAAGCTACACAACCATAACATATACGCAGAAGACCTAGGTCAGACACATACGGGCTCCCTGATTGTCGATTCAATCTCTGTGAGTCCCAATGAAATCAGGTTAGTTGTTTCTGTGGGTTTTCTTATGGTGTCCTTGACCCCTCTGCCTCTGCCTCCTACAATCCTTTCTCCACCTCTTCTACAGGATCCCACAAGTCACACCTAATGTTTGGCTCTGGTTCTTCACATCTGTTTCTATTGGGTGCTGGATGAAGTTTCTCTGATGATGATTATGCTAGGTTCCTGTCTATGAGTATAGCAGAATATTATTAGGAATCATTTCATTGACCTTTTTTTTAAAGCCTGTTATGTCTGGTTCTATCCTATGTGTTTAGGCTACCCTGCCTCTGGTTCCTGGCCCTCCAGACAATGTCAGGGGTGGGCTCCCTCTTGAGGCATGGGTCTCAAGCTGGACTGGACATTAGTTGGCCACTTCTTCAATTTCTGTGCCACCTTTAGCACATCTTGTAGCCAGGACAAATTGTAGGTCGAATGTTTCCAGGCTGGGTTGGACTTACATGGTTTTCAATGCACACAAAATACAACCTCATGCTCCCTGCAGCACGATCCATGAAAGTGATCTACGCTTCTGGCTGGCATTCTGCATGTCTAGTGATTGTTTTGGGAATGTTCCACTGCTACCTGCACCAAGTGACTTTGCAGCACAAGAACCCGTTTAATGTCACTATGCACAGTTGTTTGGAATTCATAATATGTCAGGTCCAAGTGAATGGACCTAAAGAATCAGTCCATGTGAGTTTGCTTTTGAAAATGAATTAAAAAAAACAAACTACACTCTGGCCTTTGGCTGTCTTTTTGAAACAAGAAAACAAATAAAACTACAATGGCTTCTTTAGTAACCAGAGAAGAACATAAGATTAAAGCTGATATCATTATTTTTTTGTAAGAGGATAAACAAACACGGGGCAAGGATGAGATGAGGAGAATGTTGGTATTTCGCAGCTGTCTTAGGGTTTCTATTGCTGTGAAGAGACATCATGACATGGAAAATCTTATAGAGATAAATTTTTAATTGGGGCTGGCTTACAGTTCAGAAGTTTAGGGCACTGTGCAGTTGGAATTTTTTTCTTTGGGTTACCATCCAGCTTTCAAATAAAGACTTGGAGACTTCTTATTAATTATGAATGCTCAGCCTTAGCTTATGCTTCTCCCACTAACTCTTTTACCTTAATTTAACCTGTTATGAGATTTCTGCCTGGGCACCGTCATGGCCTTAGCCCCCAAAATAACACATAGAGACTCCATTAGTTACAATACTGTCAGCCAATGTCCAGAGCTTCTCATTGGCTAGTTATGCCTTATTTATTAACCCATAATTACTAACATATATTTTTGTAAGGACTTATCTTCCTGAGAACACAGCCTCATGCTTCCTCTCTTCCCGGGATCACATGGCGATTCTCTACTCTTGACTACATTTCCCAGAATCCTCCTCGACTCCTAGTCCCACCTTTCTTGCATCCCTATTAACCAACAGTGCTTTATTTACCAACCAATGGGACAACATATTCACAGAAGGGCTGCCCTATCATTAACCTGTTTCTATTCATCTACATTTTGCCTAAGGGCATTTTACCTTTATTTCATTCTGTATGTCCTATATTCCTGCTTCTTCCTTGTCTGTCTGTCTGGCCCTTGGAGTCTCCCTGGTATGTGGCACGAATAATAAAAACCATAGACAGATATTGGGGTTCAAGCTGAAGATCAGAAAGCAAAGAAGTCAACCACTAAAGAGTTCTTACCTCTACCAAGGCTGGGGCAATCCTGTCCTCAACATGACTGGAAACTGAATGCTGCCTGATATCCTGAACCCCTGTCATTTATAGTTCTATACTGCTGGCTAACTAGTGTGGCTGCTGGGATTAAAGGTGTGTGGCACCACTGTCTGGCCTCTATGACTGTGGCTAGCTTTGCATTCTGATCTTCAGGCAAACTTTATTAGATCATAAACAACATATCACCATACTGGTGTCACTTTTTCTTTTTTCCCCAAGCCTAAATTTGCTACTTTTGCTACCCTGAAGTCCCACCTATACCTCCTCCCTTGCTATTGGCTGTTCAGCATTTTATTAGACTAATAAAGTACCTTATACAGGCAAGGAAAAAATAGCAACACATCTTTACATAATTAAACTATGTAATACATCTTTACATAGTTTAATAATTGTATTATATCTTTGCATAATTAAATATTCCACATTTACTCCTTTTTGTCTAAATAAAAAGAAAGGTTTTAGCTTTAACATAGTAAGACTATATACAACAAGAAATTCACCAAATAAGAATTATGTTTACAATATCCAGTCCATTTGCATTTGGCAAATATAGGAAAAATACTCCATTATCTATCCTGTCCTGCTGAGTCCAAAGTTGTATATCCAATTTACTTACTATGCTAACTTTTATCCAACTCAAAGTTATCTTTTTAGACTTCAAAACATTTTCTTAGATAAACAATTTAAACTTTTATGTTTCTCAACCTTATAAACTTTAAATCTCTTATGTAAGTTTCTTTTCTGAATTTAGTAACAAGGGAAAATTTTTAACTATCTCATCTTCAACTCCAGCAGAGACCTGAAAAAGGATATAATATTACCTGAGTAAACAGGAAGTATAGAGCAAGCAACTTCCAAAACTTGAGAAAGGACAAAGATATCTGGACAGTCACCCAAGCGTCCTCTGCGATGTTGGGACATCTCTCTTTGACCTAAAGTCCTGGAATATCTGACAGACTTTTCTGTGAAGCGGGAAATTTGAAGGACGGAACTACTTTGGCTTGAGAAAGTTATGTTCTGCTTGCCCGGTATACTGTCAGCAGTTGAGGCAAGGACAGTTTCTTTGCCAAACAGATAGCTTTGCCATAATGAAAGCAAACTCCATATGGAGATTCTTTTATACTCATCATTCTTTTATGAAGTAGATTGGTGCTGCCAGGAGCAGATGTGTGTCATTGTCATGAAAAGCCTTAGGTTATTAAACATCTGAAATGCCATATTCTGTAAGTCTCTGAAGCATTAAAGATCACCTATCTATCTAAAATATATCTGCTTAACCTTGAAAACATACCTAACATGACTACAAGTTTGCTTGTTGTAGATGACTAACTACTAACCTGCATTTCTTAATTATCCTAAGCAGTTTGTAATAGTTTTCAAAGTCTAGAACTTTATATTACATTTTTTTAAATTTTATTTTCCAGTTTCAATTTAGATAAGAAACAAGGTTGCTTCACAAGTCAGTTCCAGGTCCCTCTCCCTTTCCCTCCCCTCCTCCCGTGCCCTCCCCCCAACCGCCCCGCGCCCCCCCCATTATCCCCTCATTCCCCCAGGGAGGGTGAGGCCCTCCATGGGGGTGTCCATAGTCTGTCATTTCATATAGGGCAGGGCCTAGACCCTTCCCCAAGAGTTCAGGGTGAGAGTGCACCTCACATTGTTCTATGGGAGTCCAAAGTCCGTGTGTATACTTGGGATGGGTACTGATCTGCTGCCCAAGGCTCAATAGATTCCCTAGGCCTCCTCACTGACACCCAGATTCAGGGGGTCTTGATCAGTCCCATGCTGGATTCCCAGGCTGATGCCTGGGATTCAAGAGTTAACCTTTGTCTGGTCAGCTGTTTCTGGGGGTTAAACCAGCCCAGTCTTAATCCCTTTGATCATCAGTCTTCCGTCTCTGTTACTGGCTTTCTTGAGTTCAGCTCAGTACTTAACCAAGGGAGTCTGCCTCTTCTTTGATCAGCCACTAAATGAAGTTTCTGTTTCCCAGACTATCTGGCCATAGGATTGTAGGCTGGCACTCCCCAGATCTATGTCTAAAATCCATATATGAGAGAGTACATGCCATGTTTCTCTTTTTGTGACTGTGTTACCTCACTCAGGATGGTTTCTTCTAATGTCATCCATTTGCCTGCTGAGCTGCATAGGTACAATATCTTAAACAAGAATAGAAACATATTCAGTATGACAAAAATATCCTTAACTTTGTATCAACGTATAAAAATCCATGCCAATGTAAAATATTTTAAATGAATAGTTGTCATTTTATCCTATATTCCTATTTCTCCACTAAATAATAACAAACATCCATAACCCACTGAATTACCAAAAAATATTCACACCACCTCTTGGGAATGTGGGTATTGTATTCTATAGACTGATTCCTGTTGTCTGGGGGTGATGGTATCCTCCTCAGGGAACCCTGAGAAAATTGAGATAATTGTCAGGTCCTAGGAAAACTAGCTGTAACGTTTGGGTTCAGTCTCTGTATAATGGGAAAGTGCAAGGCTGATCTGAAGTCCTGGCTAGAATAGTCTGTCAGGTTGAACCATCTCAATTAGCAGCCTTGAAGTTGTTCTGAATGCAGAACTCTGAGGAAACTTCAACAGAGGCACTCTGAAAGGCTGGATCACCTGTGGTGTCTTGTCCCCTTGCTTTGAAAACACATAGTCTTTCAAAAGTAACACACACATCTGCATTAACACAAGTATGGATTGTGCATTGTACACAAGTCAGACAAAGATGTTTTTTGTTTGTCTGAGTAGATAAAAGACATCTGTCAATTTTATAAGTTAGTTTAGATTATATAACCAAATCTTATCCATGCCATATGAAAGGATGGCATGTAGTAACACATCATGATGACTTTGTAACCAACAAGATTTATCATGTCTCATCCAGTCAGTGTCAGAGCTGTTCCTATGTCAAGGGATCATCATGTATGTCATGTGTCTTATAGTTTTTCTAAGTTTGTTTTTTTATGTCTGTAGCCAAGATTTTTCAGATGGTCTCCCAATCAAACCCGATCTCTATTAATTTTGAAGGAATCAACAGACTTCATTTCCCATGGAAATAAAAGCATATACCTCTCCCTCAACACAATACATTTTCTGAATTCCATTTTAAAATTAAGACATCCCCAATTTATCTAGACTGCTTTAATTCAGAAGTTCTTTTTACAGTCCCATGTCTCTCAGCAGCTGCTGTTCAGTCATCAGCATTCAAAAAACTCAATGTCAACAAAGCATTATACAGGATTCAGACTCCGCATGCATTTCCCATCTTTATGTGGCTCATTCTTTTTATATTACTTTACTCTTTTTTAATGATTCTTCTTTATTGTTTTAAACTATTTATTTTTTCCTATGTCTGTCTATACCCATTTTCTTTCTTAAGTACCTATACACACGGTAGCCTGTTTGAAGGCTTTATTGGTCTGGACTTGTTTTACTGTATCATTCTCTGACCACATGAGCCAAACCTTAAACTGCTAAGTAGCAGCTAGGCCCTCCTCCATGGGGCTCTGGTGGTTGGTTCCACTCTCTCCTTGGGTCAAAGGGAGCCGAGCCTTAAGCACAAAGACCTGGTTGAGAGCTATGTTTAACTAGGAGTTGCTTTTGACCTAGAGCTGCATTTAACTGTCTCAGATCTAGGAAGCTGATGCCCATACTATGGCAAAAATTTTTACTTAGTTTGCTGTTTCTACTTAGTGTACCAGCTGCTCCAGTTGGCACACCAGCTGCACAGAAGCTCCTCTTAAAGGAGCCATATCTGTTTGTTTGTAATTTTTGTTTGTTTGTTTTCTGCTTCTCAGGCCCTATGTGGAAATTTGGGTCCCAAATTAGCTGCAATTAGTAGTTATAATTTTTTCCTTTGTGCCATCAACCCGCTCCCAAATAGAGACACAGAGACTTCTTATTAATTATGAATGCTGGATCTTAGATTAGGCTTGCCACAATAGCTCTTTTAACTTAACTTGATTTTATTCATGTATATTTTGCCTTGGAGCTTTTTACCTTTCTTTCATTCTATATGTCTTACTTTCCTGCTTCTGCCATACCGGTCTGTCTGGACCCTGGAGTCTCCTTGGTGTCTCTTTTTCTTTCTTCCCCAAGTCTAAATTTCCTCTACTTTCTCTCCCTGCCCAGGAGTCCTATCTATACCTCCTCCTTCATTAATGACCATTCATCTTTTTGTTAGTCCAATCAGGTGCCTTAGGAAGGCAAGGTAAAACATTAAAACATCAATATAATTAAGTAAATGCAAAACATCTTTACATAGTTAAGCAATTGCAATACAAATCTTCTGTAACACCATTGTCATCATGGTGCGAAGCTGGCATGGTGCTGGAGAAAGAGCTGAGAGTTCTACATCTGGACCCACAGAAAGACAAAAAAGACACTGGGTCTGGTTTGAGCATCTGAAATCTTAAAGCCTACCCCCCAGTGACACACTTCCTTCAACAAGGCCACACCTACTCCAATAGGACTATACCTCCTAATCCTGCCCCCTAATGATCCAAATATATGAGCCTATGGGAGCTGATCTTATTCAAACCACCACAAGAGCCATAACAAATACCTAAATACAAACATGTTATAGAGAGGAAGGGATTATTTTGACTCAGATGTGAAAGGCTTTAGTTCTTGGTTACGATGGAACCAGAACAGCACAGTATGAATCTAGAGCAGAGGATGTCTCTTCATCTCATATAGCTGGAAAACAAGTAGAGAGGCACAGGAAGGGGTGTGACCAGGTGTAAGAGGCTCTTTCATTTCTTGTTCAAAAATATTTTCTAATTAAAGCGGTTTGGATGCTGACTATCCCTGATTATCATGTTTTTTTCTTAAGAATCATATCTGCAGGGTATCTTCTATCACTTCCACCTTGCGCTCTCCTCCTTCACTGTCCTCCCACATCACCTAAATTTGGGGTCCCAGGAAGGGTTCATCATCATAGCTCATCAGCACAGAACAGGTCTCTTAGATACTCTTTTCCCCTTATGCCCTCCAGCTGTAGGAAATGACAAGCTTCTACCTTCATTTCTTTCTCCTCTTTGGCTTATTTTCCTACCAAATCAGAACCTAAGGCAGAGGGCAGCATCCACATGTATTTTTCCTGTTGTAATTTCCTACTCATATACTCAAGCTTTTGTTCCCCCTGGGGAAAAGCTGAGCCTTGGTTTCATGACTTTTTGCCCACAGCAAATGGCATATAAACCACACATAAAGCATAATACATACAGATACATTTTCAAATGGCATTCTTTTACTAGGCTCTACCACTTAATGGTTCCACCATACCCCAGTGGCACCATGAGCCAGGACCATTTTTTCAACTTGTGGGGCACTGAGGGAACTTTTAAGATAGGAATCCATAGCATGCAGGGGAAATATCTTCTTCAGGTGGAAAGGCAAGGGTTTATCTTGGTAGACATAAACAGCTTTGATGATGACACCTCTGCTGCCACTGATTCTTCCTCTTGGATCTGTCACTTGCTTTTGATTAAAAAGCTGGAGGGGCTATAGTAGTCTGTGTTGAATTTTATTTGCCAAAAATATAATTTAGTAAAATTTCTTAAAGAAATGTATACATTTTGAATTATATCTACTTCATAAGCCATCATTTTTAAAATACAATAGAAGCAAAAGAAACCCTTTATTCTGGTTATAAGGCAAGAATGTTTCCCTTCCCTCATATAATCTTTAATAAAATGAGAGGCAGCTCATTAGTTCATGTTCTGATACTTGACCTCTTATAATTAGACATCTCTCCCCACCCCAAGAAACTCTTGCTGAGTTAACAAGGCCTGCTGTTTTACTTTGGGAGAAAGACACTTCAACCATTTCTTTCTGTAGCCTCTTCAAAAATAACAAAAGCAAACAAATGAAACACTTGTACTTCTGAATATTTACTATTGTTTTTTCCAACTGGAATTCATCAAACATATGATCACTATTAGTTTGAAATTGGCATCCATTTGTGCATTCAGAAACAATGAGCGTGACCACCTATAATCATTTTATACACCTACTGGGTCAAATAGTAATGCTGGATAGAATGTATAATCTTGACAATTTAGACTCTATAAAAAGAGGATTGTCAGGAAACCAAATACATGTCTGAGTTGACTAAATGCTTCTGGAATTTAATTCTTTAGTTCTCAAAATTAAGAGGTATCTTTTTCTACCTGGAACACATGGAATATATGCAAAGTCATTATTACTACTCACCAATAGAATTACTATCAAGGGCATTTTCTACCATGCCATCTTTACCAAGTCATCGTAGGATCATATCTTAAACTCAGTATAAGTTCTTTTGAACCTAGTCTTAGCCCCCTATAGCTATGTCCCTATCTTGGTTATGAGCTGAGCAAGAAAAGGGGGAGCCACAGGATATAGATCTCTGAGCATTTCCACCCCCAAATCTCAGTGAATTTGTAGCTTGGACTGATTCTGAGCTACTGTCATACCTATTGCCATTTTGTGTATGAACAGAGCAGGAATGGAAGCAGGAGCTCATCTGTCCACATTTTTTAGAGAAATGAAAGAAAACAAAGCAAACAGATAAACACAGATGCTCATTACCTCCTTTAACTTTCATATTTCTTTTTTACTGGTAATTGAAACTTAAATGTCTCTGGGCACAAACAGATGATGGGTCTGCCTATCTGGAAATGCCAGACAAGATGATGTATATGTAGATTTCTTTGAGAGGAGAATGATTCTTTTCTTTTAAATTTGTGTGTGTTTGCGTGTTACATGCATGCACACATGTATGGAATTATGCTTTCCCATGGGAAAACACACAGAGGTCAGAGGATGGCATTGGGTATCTTCCTCTGTTGTTATCTGCCTTATTTCCTTGAGACAGGAAGTACATTTTCACTAAAATTGAAGTTTACTCTTTTTGCTAGACTGTCTAGGCAGTGAGTTCCTGGGGTCTGCTGGTTTTTGACTGCCTGCCTCAGCACTGGAGTTATACGTGTTTGTGGCTATATCCAACTTTAAAAAAAGCAGGCTCTGGTACTAGAACTTGGGTCTTCACATGTATACCCAAGTGCTATTAGCACATTTTCCATAGTCACAGCCCTAAGTGTGACTTTGCTTTAAATTTTAAATATGGTCCTTTGCAGAATGCCCCTCCTTGCAGCAAACAGTTTCCAGTGAAACTGTGTCAGAGGGCAGAGGACAGCTGTTTCTCATCAAGAGCTTGAGAAATTTCTCCAAACTACATATACTAATTGTCCAAAAGTTTGGCAAAACTCTGTGGAGTTGGGAGACACCAGAGAAATATGAATAGCAAAATTAGAGGAAAGATGTTAAGATGCCTATTTGTACTGGGTACCTCTAGGAGATAGCAGTGTGCTTTTTGTATGAGAGTGTTTATTGCAGAGGAAATCCAAATTATCATTAGACAGAAACATCCTCCTGGAATTACCAACTGGAAAAGATCATCACAAATATTAAACAACCTCATCAAGACAACTTTAAGTCATCACAAAATGCAGATTGAAACCTAGAAGAGTGTTTCTTGACTAGAAAAAAAAAACATCCCGAGGTAACAGACTTAGAAAGACAAACACAGTATGTATTCATTCATAAGTGAATATTAGAAGTAAAACAAAGTATAACCAGATTAAAGTCTACAGCTCCAGAGAAGCTGGGTATCAAGGAGGACCCTAAGAGGGACACATGGATCACCTGGGAAGAGAAATTAGGCGATATCTACAGGGCAAAATGGGGGCAGGGAGTGGTAAGAGGGAGAGGAAGAGGGTTGAGAACAGGAGGGAACAAGATGGCCTGGGCGGTGAGGGATGGAGTAGACGAGCAATGAAAAAAATATCTTAGAAGGGAGAACTACTATGGGCTTGGGGGAAACTGGGTGCTAGGGTAACTCCCAAGAATTCACCAGGAGAACCCCAACAAAGACTCCTAGCAATAGCTGAGAGGATGCCTGTCTGGCCTAGCCCTTTAATCAGATTGATGAATACCCCAACTATCATCATAGAGCCCTCATCCAGTAATTGATCTCTGCTGGATCTGGTGTGGAGACAGCTGAACCAAGCTCATGGAAACTCATGAACTCTAGACCTACAACTGTGGAAACTCCAGGGCACCGAACTAGACCCTCAGTATGCGGGAGACAGTTGTGAAACTTGGACAATGAGAGGGGCCCCTGGCAGTAGTACCACAATATAATCCCAGTACACAGGGTAGCTTGTTGGAGCCCACTCCCTATGGTGTAATGCATGCTCAGTCTTAATGCATGAGAGAGGGTCCTGGCCCTGCCCCAACCTAATTAACCAGCCTGTTGTCTCCTCATGGGAGCCCTTACCAGTGAGGAGAAGTGGACTGGGGGTGGAAGGAAAAACTGAAGTTGGTATGTAAAATGAAATCAAAAATAAAAAAAATGAAAAAAAGAAACCTAGAAGAGTATTGAAAAATGTCAGCTCTAAGGAGTCATTCAAGGATAAAAAAAACTATGTAACATGAATTAGTAAAACACCAAGAGACTGATATTGGGGTTCAACTTCAAGCTGAATATCAGAAAAGCAAAGCATCCAGCCACTAGCTCTTACCTCTAGCTCAGGCTGAAAGGGCTGATCCATGCACGAGCTCTTCACCAAGTCTCACACTGCTGCCTCTCCTCAGTGTGGCTGGAGAACGAATCCTCTCTGAGACCTTGCTTCTGTCTTATATGCTTCCCTAATGTTGGGATTAAAGGCGTGAACTATAATTCTCTTTCAGACTGATTCACTCTTGTGTAGATCTGGGTGGCCTTGAACTCACAGAGATCCGTTTATCTCTTAATCCTGAGTTCTAGGATTAAAGGTGTGTGCCATCACCTCCTAGCTTCTGGCTGCTGGGATTAAAGGTGTGTGACTGGCTTCTATGGTCTGGGGTTGACTTTGCTTTCTGAAACCTCAGGCAAGTTTTAATAAATCATAAACAATATCTCACCACACCTCAATTTTGATGCAGAAATGTGAACACTTTGAGTTACAAAGATGCTACTATTAATACATATGCAACATTATCCAAGTTATTATGCCTACATGTGTACACTTTTTTTCATTTGAAAATTGAGCTCACTTCTTCACCCTTGCAAAGTTACTTGCGGATGCAGAAAGGTCCTTCAGTGCTGACATGCTGGAGTTGTTCCATAAAAGGAGTGGTTAATGACATTTGTTTCTAGCACATTCTTTAACATCATAACTGTAATATTACTTAGCAAGCAAGAATTCATGATCAAAATGGACTAAAGCACAGCAAGTCTTTCTCTGTACTACCAGCTCCCAAATAATGACACAGGGACTTATTAACTAAGAAAGTTTGGCTTTAGCTTAGACTTGTTTCTAACCAGCTCTTATAATTTAAATTAACCCATTTATATTAATTTACATGCTTTCACATAGCTGGTGGCTTTTAATTTAAAATTGTACTTTGATTAACAGTGGAGATGGACAGGATTGCATATATTTCTTCAACAATTAATTTCATGCTAAGTTTTCTTTTTTTAATTATTTTTAAATTTGTTTTACATACCATCACAGTTTTCCCTCCTTCCTCTCCTCCCATTCCCTCCCCTACCTCCATCTATGTTCCCCATCCACTTCTCCATCTCCATTCAGAAAGCATGGCACATCAAGTTGAAGCAGGACCAAACTCCTCTCCTGTGTAAGGCTGCGCAAGGCAACCCAGCATGTGGAATAGGTTTCCAAAAGTCAGTTCAAGTGCCAAGGACAGGTCCTGATCTCACAGCTGGGAGCCAGACAAACAGACCAAGCCACACAGCTGTCACACACATGCAGATGGCCTAGGTCAGTCTCATGCAGGCCTAGGTCTCATGTAGGCTGCCTTGCTGTTGGTTCCGAGTCCATGATCTCCCACAAGTTCAGGTCAGCTGTCTCTGTGAGTTCCCTGTCATGATCATCAGCTTGACACCTAGAGCTCAGCCCAGTGCTTGGCTGTCTATCTCAGCATCTGCTTCCATCAGTTACTGGATGAAGGCTCTCTGATGACATTTAGGTTAGTCACCAATCTGATTACAGGAGATGGATGGTTCAGGCACTTCTCCATTATTGCTAATGGTCTTAACTGGGGTCAACTTTGTAGATTCCTGGCAATTTTCCTGGCACCAGGTTTCTCCCTAATCCTGAAATTACCCCTCAAATCAAGACATCTCCATCATTTCACACCCTCTTCATCATGTCCCCAACCAGCCCAACCCAATTCCTAATGTTTAGCTCCCCACCCCTTGCCCCAGTTGGTTGGTGGCTTCTACCTTTCCTCCTGCATGTCGTGTTTCCTCTGAGGGCAGCTGGAGACTATCCCTTTCTTCTTTCCAGAGCTTTGTCTGTGCAGAAGTCCCAACTATTTTTCCTACCTTGATATTGGCCATTTGGCTTTATAATAAACCAATCACAGTGACATGTCTTTACATAGTATAGTCAAGTATCTTGCAAAAACTAATGTAGTCTACATTTTTTCTCTGCCAGTATATTCTGAATTCAGATTATGCTTCTATGTAAAGGTTTTCTTTAGTCAAGCAGGGGGTTGGATTTTTACAGTGTGGGGAAGGAATGTCCAAACCTATAAATTTGGATGGGAAAAAGTCCCTAATATTTACTAACCTCAAAGAAGTTATTCAGCTATGAATACAGATTCAAACAACTGTAGAATTTATAATCTGTCGTAAACAGAAATTACTATATTGAATTTTGATGATACCTCAAAAATAACATATATTAATTACTTTGAAATTATGGTAGCTGGGACTGAAAAGATGGCTCAGAAGTTAAAACATATACTTCTCTTGCAGAAGACCCAAGTTTGGTTCCCAGCACCTACATAAGACATCACACAATTGCCTGTAACCCCAGCTCCAGGGGATCAACATGGACAACTGCACTTATATCCACATACCTTCACACAGATATATACCCATACACATAATTGAAAATGAAATTATGATAGTTAGTAACTCCATTATAAAATCACATTGTGGAAAGGATAACCATACTTTAATTGCTTTCTTTATAAACGATATATACTTTTATGAATGTAAACTTTTTTTTCTGATAAAGAGCTGAAAGTTTCAAACAGACAGCCAAGAGGACCCAGATGCTAAGGAACTACAGAGTCAGTAATTGCTTTGGTAGCCATTTAAAGTAGCTGAACCTTTCAGGTTGCCTATTAGGGAAGGCAGACATAACAAGTGTTTATTGGTACTGTCTATGTGTATTCTAAGTAATTTCCTGTGAGTGGGGAATTATCACTGGACAAAGAGAAAGACCTATGCTTTTGTAGAGCTAAAGTATAGTGTGTGTGTGTGTGTGTGTGTGTGTGTGTGTGTGGTATAAGTATGTATCATGATTAATATAATTAACATTTGTTAATTATACATTTATATATATGATATAAAATACCATGCATATATATTAATTATACATTATATAGTGCATAATTATTATCTAATTCTTTGGGACTTTATGTTAGTTTAAGGGGGAATCATATAAGATCCTAAACCTCTTATGACTAAGTTTTGAATACTGCTAGAGCTGTTAGAGCCATCGTAGGAGAGATGGCTCCACCCCTCACCACAGGCAAGGGAGAACTGACCCTGATGGCATCGGCATAGGGAAGCTGGCTCTGTCCCTCACCTGAAGTGGCTAGCTCCAGTGGCCTGTCCTGACCAACCCAGCTACCATGCAACCACAGCAGGGCCTTGGGTTGGCCCACCCTAGCATTTAGTCCATCTAGGATCTGCTGGAGCTTGTGAAGGGACTGGCCTTATGGATGGATACTGGCAGGATCTCCATGACTCGGAGAGGCCAATGAATAGTCTAGAGGAGTTTCCCAGTGAGGATCCAGTGATGATGGTGTACCAGACACCATTGGACCAGACCAATGACTCATTGCAATGAGCATTTTCTAGCAAATCTCACTGGAAAATTGAGTATATATGAGGGTACCCTATGTGACACACCACTCCCAATGCCATTAGGACAAACGCAGAGGTATGGAAGAGGTGGGAAAGAAGAAGCCAAGAGGTTTTTTTTGGGTTTGTTTTGTTCTTGTTTTTGTTTGTTTTGCTTTGAAGTTTTAAAAATATATCATGGGTGGGCACTGCAGGGATGAGGGGAGGATAAGGGGGAGTGGGAGGCGAACTGAATTAGGGTACATGATGTAAAATTCCCTAAGAATTAATAAAAATTATGTAAAATAAATAAATAAAATGCTGAGAGGGTCTTAAAAAAAGAAAACTTCTTCCACCAATGAGGAATAACTATCAAGCATTTGCCTTGTGAGAAAACCTTTCAGAGTAAGGTGCCTCTGCATATTTTCATTTGTCAGCAACCCATAGACTTCTTCAAGTCAGTGCTTTGTGCTTAATGAGAACCACTTATGAAGGAGATAGAGTCAGGAGATAGAGTCAGATCCCCATCGGTGTTCCTACATTCTTCCTGGGGGTTATTTGTAGACAGTTCCAACACCCACTTGAAGCTCTCCTGAACAGCTGTACCCTGGTACAGAGTAAAGTGAAATGTCTGGGCATTTACACTCCAGGGAAAAATGCCAACCAATGAAGGACTGGGGATGGTGGATAGGTTCCCTGGCACTTCCATCAGTGAAGGACTATTTATTTCAAGGTGTCTTTCACCTCTTCAATGGGGTTGAGAACAGTGCTCACAATGGCAAGCCATTCATCCACCTTTTATGAAGTTGTGTTGTATGACTTTTCAGAGTAATATGTAGCACAGGCTGAGTGTGGTAGCACACATCATTAATTCTAGCACTTGGAAAGCAGAGGCAAGAAGATCTCTGTGAGTTCAAGTCCAGCCTGGTCTACATAGCAAGTTCCAGGACAACTAAGACTCCCTAAAGAGACCCTGTCTCAAAGAAACAAAGAAAGAAAGAAAATCAGACCAACCAAACAAAAAGTTCTTCCCTAGTAAGATGTGAACAAATGATGTGGTACCAGTGATGGAAAAAAAGGACACTTTGATGAGCCATGAGTTTATGGAGGTTACTGATAGGAATCTAGGTGAGATGAGCAGTGGTGGTTACCTCTCCTCTGGCTACTTCTGCATGCTGAAAGGGCCTAGGATGGGTGGCCAATTTCTATTGCCCATATACTTTCTTGCAACCCTGCAGATATCATCCTTTAGGAGGACAACGGTGTAGGTAGAGATCTCACATACACAAAGCACTGACCACATCTGTTTGGGCATGGTCACAGGTACATGGGGGAAGGCAGAGATAAAAGTCAAGGAAGGAGGGGTCACTTTCTCTCTTAGGGTCCAGTCGAGGTCGGAGACCAGCAGAGCGCTGACCTCAGTTCTTGGTTTCTCATGTAAGTGACTTCTTTCTCTCTAATAAAGTATCATACGACTTCCCTTCCCTGGATACTTGGTGTGCTTGATATTCCTTGTCACAACTGCTTTCCCTAAGAGCAAGCTTGATCTTTTTACTTATATCTTTCTGCAGCACATTCACCTTTTCACTTCTTTGGTGAACTGTTGCTCAGGCTTTAAAGCCTTCTAGAGACCTATTAGCACCACATTTGGACCTGTGTCAATTTTTCTTTAGGAAATCTGGCTCAACAGAAATTTTCTCACATATTTTGAGTGTCACAGAGAGAACTCATCATTGGCTCCCCCTCCACACCTTTGTTTTCTTTTTTCCCCTTCAATGTTTTGGTAAATTATTAACCCAATTTATACCCAAGCCTCTCCTACCCACAAAGATCACATTCCAACATGGGGGCTCAGCAAATTCACTAAATCCCCATAACAGCACCAATGTCTTTCCTAATATTTGTTAAGTGTTGTGGGATATTTGTACACTGTATGAAGATGTATTGCCGTGATTGTTATAATAAAGAGCTAAATGACCAATAACTAAGCAGGAAAGAACAGGCAGGACTTCCTGAAAGAGAGGACTCTGGGAAGAAGAAAGGCAGATTCTCCAGCAAGATGTACAATATGGAGATGAGGTATGGAGCCACATGACAAAACACAGGTTAAAAAATATGGGTTGATTTAAGATATAAGGGTTAATTGGGAACAAGCTTAAGTTAAAGACAAAGCTTTCATAATTAATAGTAAGTCTCCATGTGATTATTTGCAGGATGGCAGTCCTGAGAGAAGTACTACTACAGTTAAGTTCCCCGTTAACATCATAGTCTTGTCAAACATGGTGCAATAAGTATCAGTTACCATTCACTGTGTGCCTGCTTCAGCATTGCTTGTCCTTTTTCTATCATTTTCTAGTACCTGGTATTCACAAGCCTCAGGTGGTGATAACCAAGTGTCCTTAATGCTTTGTATGAGCCAGTCTATCAAGGACTGATTTCCTGTGTGCTGCCTCAGATTATACAGCATTTATCACCTAGAAGAGGTTTATCACTCAATTTCTTTCTTTATAGCACAAATCAGTGAGCTACAAAGTGAGCTGACTTTCTTATGAGCCTGTGAGAAGTTCTTTTACTTCTTGTTTAAAAATCTTGCATAATTAAAGCAGTTTGGATGTGAGTATCCCCTGGTTATCACAGACTGTCCTTTTGAAAAATCAGACCTACAGGGTGTCACTTCCACCTCACTCTCTCCTCCTTCACTGATACCTCCCACATCACCTAAATTTTTGGGTTCCATGAAGGGCTCATCAGCACAGTCAAGTCTCTTTATACCCTTTATCTCTATGCCCCATCAGTTGTAGGAAATGTCAAGCTTCTGCCTCCATTCCATCCTCCCTTTTTTAAATTTTCCTACTAAATCAGAGCCTAACAGAGCAGCATCACCACGTATTTTTTCTGTTGCAATTTTTTCTTACTTGTGTAAATATTTTCTAAGGACATAGCCGAATCTCAGATGTATGACTTAGTGCCCACAGCAAAGTCCAAGAAACTGTCTCTATAGCCTACTTTTAGTTCCATCCCATATGTTCTACTTTCAGGTACTGCCGTGTGTCTTCTAGTCTGTCAGCCACATTTAGAGGATTCCCCATAGTCACGTGGCAGACTACATTTATAAAGACATGCACTGTATACGATACAGAGGAAGTTGACTATCCTTTTATCTCAAGGATGCTCCACTTTCACGTAGTTTGGCCTTGGTTACATGCCTTATCACTCATAGGAGGAGCCACAGAACTGCTACCAAATTGAGATAAGTGTCCCATACCACTCAGGGAAAGGTTGTCATGATGGAATTACTCCTATGGATGCTTCACCCGTATTTGGATCAGCCAGCCTCAGCTGCATGTCTTACCACCCATTACAGAAGTAAAAAAACTGCTCTTCTAATCCTGTTGGTCTTTGTTTGGGTGCTCATTATGTTGCCTGACTTTTCCTGGGGAAAGGTGAAAAAATTCTATTTACCCCAGATAGTGCACCGACTACAAACCAAAGATAATTCCACTCAAGTATTGTTTCAAGAAATGGTGAGCTTATTGGGGTTACTAACAAGAGCACAGGGGATTGGTTACTTACAGGAATGGAGCTGGCACTCTAACAAGGGCCTCACCAAAAAACTCCCCACAGTATGGTTACTGATTCATACAAGGTATATTTTTAATGTTCATTGGCTAACTTGTAGGAACAATGATCTCCTCCAGCTGAGCAATTGTTTGCTGTTTATATAGTAGTAGGGAGGAGTCTCCTGAGTCTTGTAAATCTTGTGAGCTTCCTGCACTTTATGAACTTCCATTCCTACTCCAGGAGAAAATGTTTCAATGTAGAGGAAATTGTTACGTAGAATTTGATTTTCTCTCTCTCTTCATTCTGGTAGGATGATTTTTCCAGGGTCATCACATAAGTACAGAATTTGTGTTTAAATGTTTGTTTTAGGTTTCCCTTTTGATTTAGCCCACATATAAATAAAATAATATGAAAATAGAAATATAGTTCAACATGCTCATACTGACAGGTTTCCTTTCACAGTCATTCCATTTATGCTGTATCAAGTTAGTTTCATTAGATTTTTCCTGTTTATTTATTTATATCAGATCCAAATACAATCTGTCTCTCTTTGAAATCTTACTATCTATTTATTTGACTAAATTGACCAAGGAGTCTGACTCAGGGATATTAGCTTCATGAAATGATTTTATTGTTTTTTAGTAATTGTCAGCTAATGGATAAGAGGAACATGACCATAATTCAGTTTGATTCCATTTTCCTACAATCTATGGCTTTCAAAGAGTCAATCTATGTCATTTCAAAGCCTACACATCTCCCTTTGACTTTGTACCAGAGAAAGAAACAGTACATAATGGCAGGGCATATAATATGTCATTCTATTCCCTTTTTTTCTACACCCTCCACCCTCCATCATGAGATCTACAGGGACTCATATGGAGGCAATCTTCTGGTCATGTGTTTGACATCAGCTGAGTTGAGATGCTATTGGAGGGAAGGAGGGATGATTCTCAAATCTCAATTTGGTTCTATCTGGAGGCTACGGCCTCTGCTGTTTACAGGAGTCTCTATGTAGATGATATACCCTTTTAGATTTCAGTTTCAGTTGCACTCTGACCTTGTTTCCTGAAGCCCTATCTCCTTAAATTTCCCTCAAAACATATTATGGTTGTGCACATTTCATTACTTATGAAAATTCCTTATATTTGTGTGTGTGTGTGTGTGTGTGTATGCACACACATGTGCACACATGTGCATTGTGATATACATGTAGTAGTTAGAGAACATTTAACAGAGTCTCTCTTTGTACCATTTGTCTCCAGGGATTGTGCTCAGGTTACTAGGATTGGTGGTAAATGTCCTACCAGTGAGTCATCTCTCTGGCCTTCCTTACATTTTAAAGGCAGTTTGACATGTTCTTTGATTCTTCTCCATGATCCATTAGATACAGCCAAGAAAACTGAATGTCTACCCCTTTTGCAGGAAAGATAGAGGTCTTGTCTGTGGAAGGTTGCTGCCATCTTTCTCTCCCTTACGACAAGATGTACAAACTCCTCCCTCACCCTTCTGTCTCAGGTTATTTCATGAAGGCAACCTTCCAAAGTTCCTAGAAATGGGCTCTTTGTCACAAGCATTTGTCTCGAACTTCATGGGGGCACTGTTAATGCTTCTCCTTGTGTGTCAAAGAGAATGAAGAGACTGACCACTCTAGTCTAGGCTAAGAGAGCCATAGCTATGCTGTTTTAGTAAAATTATTAAGAAAAGGCCTCTAATCAGCACAGCATCTACAGAATAGAGATAAAGTGGAGGTCCTTAGCTCTCCATCTGGTTTTCCTTGAACTTCATTTCTCAGAACCTATTTTTTTCTAAGTTGGGTATCTGTATCACATTCTTACATAATTCTTAACCTTTGGGAATAGGGATCAGTTTGAAACAGCATGATGTGACATGTAAACCAATTCATTTGCACCCCAAGATCATAAACACACCATCCTTATTTACTCAATAAGACAAATTCAGAAAATAAGTCTTTCCAATAGCACGGTGGGGGAAAAGGCAAACACTTGCTTTATTTGTGGTGCAGTTTCTGCCAGTGCTCAGTGCTCACAGACCCCGTTAAGCTACAGGAACATTTTGTAAACTTACCAAAACTGTAAAAAATGACCAATGATAAGAAAATTACAGAAAAAGTTCCCATTAGACAGTCAAAATTGTTTGAACCCCAAATCTGCTATTTCCTGCAATTAATTTTTAAATGTTGATTCCTGTTAAAAATGATTCTGATTTATTCTTCTTTCCTCTCCTACATAGTCCTGACTGAATTATAACATTCTGTTTTGTGACATTTTAGGATTGCTATTTTGAGATTGTTTTTATTCTTACACATTTATATTAAGACCTTAAGAGTTTAAATAAAACATTGATCGTCTGTGTTTTCTGAAAGAAAGTTATAAGTTCCATTTAGGGTAAAGAATTTCCAGTTTGTGGAAAAACTGAACAACTAATCAGCAGAAGGTCGTTTTATGCCCTTTTTCCCTTTTAAACTATAATAAATAATTACCAACCTATTAATTACAAAAAATCTTAATTATGCTTAGAGCAACCAGAGTATATTCACAAATTTATTTTCATATTTATTACAGTATGTAAAATCAATAAGTAAAGTCTCTGGTTTTCCAGTTTGGTAACAAATGGCTTTTGTCTGATGCATAATTAATAGAAACTAATGATGACTATGTAGCTCTTCCAGAGTTTTAAAGGCAAATCTATTTTGGCCTACAGTTAACATGCAAATTCATCCAACAAGCAACACAAAATGTATTGTAGTAGTCATTCATTTTTATCAACATTCAGGAAGATCTAGACAGCAGCACAACTCTCCTTATATTGGAAACACATTAAAACATGGTCACCACTGGTTAGACCATACCTGGTAAAGTACCCCCTTGCTAATTCACCCTCTATCATCCGTTCAGACTTCAAGCACAATGCATGAATAACAATGATTAATACTGTGGCATGAAGATAAATACAGACAAGAGTTTGGTGTGCTAGCATACAGAGTCCTGGAAACAGCGACAAACAAAACCAAACAGCTTGCCTTGTTCACTCTCCTCTTGTGAGCCTGGGATTTCCATGGTCTCACTGAAACATTCTACCTGGGGAACTGAGTCCAATGGTCCCAGCACTGAAATTGCTCCCTGGGAGGAAAATTTGGCCACAGGGGATGCCAAGCTTATTTAAAGGTGGGCATCAAAGGAAATACCTTGGTCTTCAAAAAAACTGGTGTGTTATCAGAATCCTTGAAGGAAGATGATTTTTCAAAATATTTAGCATTCTCTCAAGGAATTGTTTGGCGATTATGTGGCTCAAATTTTATTTCATCATATTTGGTTGGGTAAATGAAATGTCCTCACCATCACCATCACTCTTAACTCTTCTTTCATTACATAAGACACTTGTTAGGATAAGAAAGATTTTCTGCTAAAGCTGACGGTGACTGAGGGTCATTTAGTATTCAAAGTTCCTAAAGAACTGTTGGTTCTCTGAAAGGGATAAAAAAGTAGGAAAGGTTTTGTTCAAATGCCTGCTAGTAAACAAGTATTACTTCAACCGAGACAATGGCTACGTGACATCAAAGTACTATAAATTATCAAAACTATCGTACAGAAAAATTACAAATTCATTGCAAAATACATTACACTGCTACCATTAAGAAAAAAGTGCTTTTTCTTTTCTTTCTTTCTTTTTTGCCAGAAAAGTATTCTTTCAATATAGAAAATCCTATGCGGTACCCTGCATGTGGCTAGGATATATCATCATAACGGAGTTTGTACTGAGTCCTTCTGATTCGCTGGAAGAAGGGCTGAAAATGTGTAATAATGACTTATTAAAGCCATGCTCCAAATGACCACGTCAGCTGTCAGTGGAGAGATGCCTATTTAAGACACTGGAAGATGCCCTGGTCTGTCAAACCCTGCCGGTCAGGTCATCACACTGTCCCACCAATCAGCTGGTTTAGAATTCACAGGCCTTTGCATGTTCTGTGGGTTTTTTTCTCATGTTCTCCTGAATCATTCTCATGTCTTCGCCTACATTTGTCTTCTCTATGAATCTGCTCAGTGATGCCTGTATTGTCTCATGAGGGGAACGATGCAAGATGGTGGACCTGCCAATTTTAAGAACGGATGTCCAAGAAGTTCTTGGGCTGTGGCTCTTTGAGAGGGCTCCCTCACCAACATCAGATCCAGGAATCCTCGGAGCATAGAAGAAACCTGTGAAAAGAGATACAACACTAACGATGAACACAGAAACCCAGCCCTGTGTCCTGAAATGATGTCCCAACTGCTTTCATTAATGAATTCAAATTATACAAAACGAATGAGAAGGGTATGGAAGAAAAATATGTGCTATATAATTATTTTCAAAATTTAAAATAATGAGGGTAAAGGATAGAGTAACTATTAAATAAAATAATGAATAAGTATTGAAAGCAACTTTTGTGTCATATATATAGGCATGGTGATATGAACAAGTTGACTGCGACTATGAACTAGTGCTTGGTGGACACCCCTCCCCATTTCACAGAGAGAAACACATTTCCATCAGGTTAGTCAACACAGACATTTCCATTTAATTTTTGTAAAGTTGACTTTTCTGACATCTATCAGATGCTACTTGGAGATGAACACCATTAGATTAATGTCCTGATTTACTTATCAAATGTTGACATCTGTTTACTCTTTACCTTTATTGAGACCTAGAACATTTCTGTCATTCTAAGAGGGTGCCTCAGGCTTCTTCTTAGTAATACCTATAGCTCTACAAAATGAATATCCTTACTTCTAATAGGATGCATTAGTTTGTGTCTGCTTTTTCTAAAAAGTTATATATATATATATATATACACATATTTACATATGTATACATGTTTTGTATGTATACAATGTATGTGTAATATATATAAATTACACATATAATTCTGTGCAAACACACACATTTATACATGTGTATATAATATATAAATATATTACATAGCATAAATATATACACATAAATATACATATAAATATATATATACAAACACATATATCTGTATACTATTATCTTTCACTGGCTTATTTTTCACTCAACATTGCATTTCTGAGATTCTTTCTTCATTTGTTTCATTGTTTTCTTTTTTGTGTAGCTATCCAATTATTCCATAGACTATTCATTTGGAAAACAAGTCTGGGGTTTTTTTTTTTTTCAGGTTTTAAACCTTAGGACGTAAATATATCCTTGTGAATTCATTAGCATTTAATCCTACTGGGTGTGGAGTTATTTTCACATAACAGGTTTTTAGTTGATTTTCATTGATTAATCTTAATCCAATCTAATAAAAATTTCAAACTCTTACTGCTTTCTTGTGGTTTAATTTTTGCTGAATCTCTGCATAAGATATACCAACAATTCTCTGAGCTTTTTTCAGTAATAGGTGAAAGGAAATGGGGAGATTCTACTGTTCCAAACTTCTCTACCCTAAAAGGTAGCCTCATGTTCTGTCTGTTACAAAGCAGGTAGATGGAAGCACGGTTAGGCCAAGTTTAACCTTGAAATGTCAGGCCTCACAGGGAACTTCGAGCTGTCAGGGTAACTCTTGGAATAACCATGAGCCTTAGCTTAGTCCCATTTGCTATTATCTTGGAACATGTGAAAACTACATCCATTCATCCTTAAATTTAACATGCCCTTGCTCCCCCTGCATGATCTAGCTCCTGCCTATTTCTCTGGAATGTTCCATTTTCATCTCCTTGCTGTGTTGATGCAACATGTAGGCCTTCTTCCTTGGTTTCCGGTATTTGAATCTGAAACTCTTTCTACATGGGATATTTTTCTTCCTGATCTCTGCCTGACCAGTGCCTTCTTTCATTTGTTTTAGTTGAATGTTTCCATAAAGGGCAACCTTGGCTTTTTATACTAAAGCCACTCCTAGTATTCCATCTTGTACATTTGATCTCTTCACAGTACTTTGTGTTCTTCATAGCATTCATTGACTACTTCTAATTTATTTGTGTAAATTGAATTGCCTTCTTTGCTACTTAGAATGCAAGGTCTACAAGAATCAAGAAATCTGAATATCACTAGCAATTAGAAGTGCCCAGCAGGTACCAGCTACTCAGTGAGAACATGCTGGAAAGAGAATTCAATTCACTTCTCACCAACCCTTAGAGATAAGAGCTGGAAAAATCCCATTTATAAGTGAAAATTTTTGAAGTTGGAACTGTGGAGTCACTTGCCTCATAAATGCACAGAAAATCATAAATTTGAATTTAGATGACTGAGTCCAAAACTCTTACCCCCAAATCAGACCCACCGAATTGGATATGACAGTCTTTAAATAGACAAGGAGGCTGAAAAAAATCCAGTAACTATTCTGAACATAGAAGCATATACCAATCCTCACCTTGTGTAGGTCCTTCACTCTTGGAGGTAAACTGTCCCGGATCCTCCGCATTGCCTGGAGAGGAGGCTCATTGAAATATGGGGGCTCACCATCAATCATCTCTATCACCATGATCCCGAGGGACCAGATATCCACCTGTTAGACACAATTCACTAGTTATGTCAGGAATGGAGAACATTCTGGAGTTCTGGTTGTGTTATGAAACCCAGCAGATCCATATTTAATTCACAAATTAATTAATTTCACAACTTAATTTCAAACTTTATGATAAAGATTTGCACGAGTAATTACTGTATTATCACCCTTTTTTTGCTAATGTGATCTTTCTTTTTAAAAGGAAGTTTACATTTCAGTGTGTGTGTGTGTGGGGGGGTCGGAGTAGGTGCTCTCAGAGGCCAAACAGGATGTCAGAGCCTCTAGAACTGGAGTTATAGGCAGTTGTGAACAGCCTGATGTGGGTGTTGTGAGCTGAACCTAGAACCTCTGTAAAAGCAGTATGCTCTCCCAACCAGCTTCTTAGGCCTTGTGTAATTTTTAAAGATGATTCTAGTAAAGTTTCTACAAGTTCATTAGAAATTAAAATATACCATTCTCAAGTCTAGAGGTTTAATTTTTATTCTGTTAAGCTCTGTGTTAACTGCATACCAAGATAGATAAAAAAGAAAGGAAGGAAGGAAGGAAGGAAGGAAGGAAAACTCAAACTTTTGGGTTATGAAAAGAGAGAGCTTGTTCTATCAGGGGGAATCACAGCTACTCACATACCCTTGACCAAAGACTGGTCCTCCTCTATTCTGGGAAGGTCATCCTCTTCCACAGCTTCAGGAGGGACCACACGGAGTGGTGAGTGAGGAAAGGGATACTGCCTAGCTAGCCAGATCAGCCAAATTAATCCTGGCGATCAGTAGGGTGAAAAATGTCACAGCCAGAGAAGAAAGTTGTGCTTGAATCATAAGAAGCTGAGAAAGCCCATTGGCATGTTTAATGCAAACTTCAAGAATCTGTTTTGTATCACATATGGTGTACAATCATACTTCTACAAATCTGAGTTTTACAGAGTTCTTTCCTCACCCACTTTGAGGTTTTCCACTTTTATGTTTATTATTTTAAATCAACCCCACAAACTCCTGCTTCATAAACTATTTTCAGGGAGTGAAGAAATGGCAAGCAGTTCTGAGTAAAAAATGAGAAGCTGGAGGCCAGGACAATGGCTGGTAAACCCCTTCTAGTCAGCAGCTGTTATGGCCTCATAGCATTTAATATGCTCTCTGCATCCTTCCTCTGTCTCTTAACACTGTCCCTGAGGATTTATCTCTGGGACCACAGTGAGTAAAACAAGCCGAGTCCTCATCCAAGGCCACAGTAAAAAAGAGGAGAGCCAAGCCTGACTTCATTCAGGTGTTGCTCGCTCATCAATACAAACCACTTACCATTGCCATCTACACCACAGTGCATGGAAGGGAGCATTATGCTTAGTCTTTGAGTGTCTCCAAGCTTCTGCTCACACTGTTCCATGCCTAGAAAGCATCTGCCCTACCCTCCCTAATTTAAATTAGTCTGTATTCTGTCTGTTACAATATACACACATGCTTTTCCTATTATATTTCTATTATATGCAAATACTACTTCCTAGTGGTACTTTCTATACTTCTTTCCCTTTTCTGAAGCATTTCTGCATGACTTCAGTTACCATCCCAGTTATTTTTTTCTTTAAAGATTTCTACTGGGAGTGGGACCAATATGTGGTAGCTGTATAATCCCCTTTCCACTTTTCTGTAGGACTTCAGGGAAAGTCACTGTGTAAATATTGTAGTGATGTCCCAAGTGGGATCAGTGTTTCTCCTGTCACAGCCAACTCTGAGCCAACAGATTCTTAATGTTGCGGATTAACTATGGAGCCAGAAGTCCATCAACTCCCATACCCACCGATCAAGACTACTATGCCCCTTGAAGAAATCCCAGGGTCTGCTGTTCCCAAACAATGGTTGTTACCTGCTTACCTCTGTCCCATAAGGTAGCCTGGAAATCACCTCAGGTGCCATCCAGTATGGCGTGCCCACCAGTGATTTCCTTTTTGGCACCTCTTTGGAAACTTGAGCACAGAAACCAAAGTCAGACAACTTTATCTGAAAGGGAAAGGAAAGCAGTAAAGAAATAATTAGCAAACCCTGCCCATGAGAAGTAGACATATATACACAGACTTAAAAACAGTGACAAAGAAATTCATTCAAATTTATCACTTTCAATCAGAGATAGCAAAGAAGTTGCCAGAACCTTTCTCATTGGTCTTGACTTCTAAATATCTGAACTCCTGAAGATATTTTATCTCTTATGAAATTATAGGACAAGCATGGGTAACCTTAAAAAGTTAAATATACCCCAACAAAATATTTCTTAAACTCACAATGACACCACAGATGATGTTTTTGTGTAGTTGAGTGGATGTTACCTGTAGAAATGTGATTCATGTTACTACAAGCTCAGATTCTTCGGGTTGAATACATTTAGATTCTTGTGCACCATGAGATGACTCAAACAGCCATCATCTTTTCCACATTTTCGATAGTGCAAGATCTCTAGTTATCTAGGTTGCCAAGATACCACAGCAGTGCTGATTCCTTCTCTTTGCTCTTAGCTCTTTTGCCCATGGTGATCAAGTTGCCCATGCAGGTATAAATTTAGGCATATAAACTGGGAGTCAGCACTCAGCTGTCAGGTATTTAAAGTGGTTAGTCCAAGGACTCAGTGTGTATACTCTCTTATTTGTCTTTGACATCAGTAAGTGCTCTGAAAATTCTTACAAAGAACTCTGGTACTCTTGAGAACGTATTTCAGAACTGCACTATGAGACACCTGCTAATATATGGATTCTAAATGTTCAAGACTCTGCTTATTTCTGGAAGGCACAGCTCCTAGTCATGGTGACCTGCTCTGAACTACAGATGGTCTTGTAGGCAGAACATCAATGGGAAACTTACCCTTGTTAGTGACAATAGAATCCAAGCAAGTGGGCAGTTTCAGCACTGCTTAGAGATGGTTGAGAATGACCATCAGATGTTAAAATTGTTATAGATTAAAGTATATTCTGTCCTTCAGGTATGAATTATCTCTGGCTATGCATATATTCTTCTGAGCTTCTCTTAACCTTTCTCCAGGATTTCATCAAGTATTTCATATCCTCAGATTCCTAGTATCAGGTCTTGCTAGATAATATTTTTCCTTCTCTATCCAAACTTGTACTTTTGACTAGGAATTTAGCTAAGTGGTAGAGTACTTGTCTAGGACAACAGAACCCCCACATCCCTGCATTTTCAGCTATGATGACATAACTCTATAGGAACTTTTATAATTAAAAAAGGTGGTGTGTGTGTGTGTATGTGTGTGTAAACACCTGTGTATGCACATTCATGGAGACCAGAGGTCAATGGATAGTGTCTTTCTCCATGACATTCTACCTTCTTTTGAGACAGAAGCTCTCATTGAATTTGGAAACCCCATAATTGACTAGGAATGCTAGAATCCTCTTGTCTCTGCCACCTGTTGCTCAGTATATGCACTGACTTTTTTTCGGGTTCTGGGGATCTGAACTCATGCTCGCACAGGTATGTTACCTATTAAGCAATTCCTTCACACCCTAAAGCTTTTAAAATGTATTTAAAATTTTAATTTATTTATTAATCAGTGTGTGTGCACATTCATGTGTGTAAGACATCAGAATGTAATCTTATTTGTAAATATGGATATACAGTCATATTTCATAATGCAGTTATCTTTGTCAGTTTGATACAGCCTACAATAATCTGAGAGGGTGGTCTTCAGTGAGGAGTTGTCTAGATCAGATTGTCTTGTGGGGAACTGTCCTGACTATTAATTGATACAGGATGAGACCCAGCCCACTGTAGTGGCACCATTCTTAAGCAGGTGGTCCTAGTCTATAGAAGAAAGCTAACTAAGCATGAGCTTGTGAGACAGCAAGCCAGAGAGGGAGAAGCAAGTAGTGCTCCTTCATGATTAGTGCTTCCACACACTTGTCTTGAGTTTCTGCCCTGGCTTTTCTCAATGATTAGTTTTGAACTTCAAGTATAAGCCAAATAAACCCTTTCTTCCTCTAGGCTTCTTTTTGTCATGGTATTTATGACAGCAACAGAAGAAATGGAACAGTAACTGGTACCAGCCATTCAATATATACTTTCTACCTTGATTTTGTGGAAACTTCCTAGCTTTCATCATCAAATGAGGACTGCCAAGCTTCCTGCCTTTCATGCATTTAGAAGGCCATTGTTGAATAATTCAATCCCTAACACATAGGACAATAAGTACCCATATATAATTTTACACACACACACACATAACACACACACACACACACACACACACACACACCACCTAAAATAAATGTTTCTTGGAAGTGTCACTAATTGTGGGATTCATGAGTGAAATTAACAAAACTGAGGTCATACCACACTAGGGAAGGACAGATAGCCACTGATTCAGACACCCAAACAGATGTGTACCAAGACACTTGGCTAAATGTAGATAAGAATTAAGTTGTAAGAGTTTGTTAATAATAAGCCTGAGCAATAAACCAAACAGTTTATAATTAATATAAAAATCTGTGTGTTTATTTGGGACTGAATGGCTGTGGGACTAGATCGGACAGAAACTTCCATCTATAACCTTTCTCATGTCATGATCCTTTAATACAGTTCCTCATATCATGGTGAATCCCTAACCGTAAAATTATTTTCATTGCTACTTCATAACTATAATTTTGCTATTGTTATGACTTATAATGTAAATATCTGTGTTCTCCAATGGTCTTAGGCAACTCCTGAGAAAGGATCATTCAACACAAGCTCCCAAGAATAATGACCCACAGGTTGAGAACAACTTCCTTAACAAGATAGAAAAATACTGTTATTTCCATCTTACAGATAAATAAGCAAAGCCTAAAATAGTTTACGGGAGTAGAATACAGAGTTAGTAGATGCGAGAACCAGGCCTGGTTTTAACTAGCACCCTGTACTGAAAAACAAAGTATACATAGTGGAAGAAGCCATTTATGGAGAGACAAGTATTGAAGATAAAAGAGCAAAACAGAGCAGTTGATTACAGGGCCTCTGAAGAGATGGGGGGATGGGAACTTGGGTCTTGCTAGTTAAAGTAGCAGCATCTGAATTCTTGTTAGTTTGGCAGACTCTAAGTGCCACTTCCCCCAGACCCACTGAAGAAGAGTCTATAGTTCAACAAGACCATTAGCTCATTCATTGGTGTGCACACTTAAACTTGAAGCATGGACCACAGCTCATATAAGAAAAGAAGTATCTTCTGAAAGATTGAAGAGTAAGTGGGTCTTTTGAAACATGATTCATCTTTTCAGTTTGGAATCGTGACAAAATCTATTTTGACAAACCTCATCCCCCTATGCTGACTTGAACAAATTGGGAATCCATCTGATTGGCTTTCAAGACCCCATTGCTCAGTTTTTGATCGCCTGCTGTCTATAGTGCCAATCTCATTCCTTGATGCTTTCCATACATACTACCACTACTCCTGGAGACCAAATGGGGTTCCTGGAATGCAGCTTTTCTCAATATTAAAATCTGGGAATTTCTATGCAAAACAGAAAGAGCTGGTTTTTGCTCCTGTTTCTTCTTGTGCTTTCAATTCTTTTTTTGTTTGTTTGTTTGCTTGGTTGGTTTTTCGAGACAGGGTTTCTCTATATTTTTTTGGAGCCTGTCCTGGAACTCGCTCAGTAGACCAGGCTTGGTCTCGAACTCACAGAGATCCACCTGCCTCTGCCTCCCGAGTGCTGGGATTAAAGGCATGCACCGCCACCGCCTGGAGTGTTTTCAATTCTTAAGCACACTGTAGAACCTTTGACACATCTCTTGTTCTTGAGAATTTTTCTAATGTCCATGTTGACTTCTTCCTCCAAATAGTCAAAACAATTCAGAATATTTTCAATATTGAGCCATATCCTGGTGTTGATTGTGTCCTCTCCTCTGGAGATGATGATTATCAAGGCAATTGCTCTACTTTGGAGTGGGAAAATAGATGTTGAAAGTTTCAGGAGAATTGTTTGTACAGTCAATCTACTGTGCCAATAAAGCTGCCTTGAATCAAAGGATAGTGTCAGCAACTGGCTGACTGGGATTAGCTGTAGAGTTGTTGGAGGACAGAGGAGGTCTGCTAGAGAGGGACAGGAAGAGAGAAGAGGAATTTCCAATGCTGGTGAATTGGGAAAAACATGGAGGGAAAATCAGCCAATCAATTCTCCTCTGTTCCTTGCATTTATCAGGTTTTTAATCTCAATTTCTGACTTATGAATTTTTATTATACTGGAACAATTTATATAATCATTATAGCTGAAGAAATCTCTGTCAGTAAATTTACTTTATATTGAGTCGCACATGTACGGTAGCAAATCACTTGGTAGAAGATACATTTTGGGAACCCCTATTGATAAATTTAGGACATCTGTTTCTAAATAAAAAGTTGGAGCATGGATGAAATGGGAGTAAGGTATTTTTGAAGCTATTATCATTTTTTATTTTTTTAATTTCCTTGTTCACAATTTTTACTAAGCAACCTATGGTCCACATTGATAGTGTGGTTGGAAATGAAAGGCATCAGGATTCTTACTGATGAAATGCTAAAGTAGGTGATTTGGAAACTCATTGTCTTGCCCAGTGAATATAGGATAAACTATAAAACAAGATTAACAAGAAGATGGTTTAGTGTAGAGGTAAAAAAAAATCATGGTTATGAGTCAAAAAATGAACTCAAAGACAGGGGAGATTGCCCAGTGAGTAAATACACTTGTCACCAATCCTGACAATCTGAGTTTGCTCTCCAGAACCCACATGATAGAATGAGAGAACTGATTCTAAGAAGCTGTCCTTTGACTGCTACACCATTCTGTGACATGAGCCTACCTTCCTACCAAGTAAACAAGTATGATTTAATTTTAAAAAAGAATGGCCTTAAGACTCCTACCATAGAATGTCACATGGGGTATGAAGAGGGTGGTGTAGCAACGACGGCTGGTTCATAAACTTTACTGTCATTTTCTAAATGTACTGCGGTAGAGAGCAGTGAAAAGGCCACAGTCAACCACTTTTAATCTGGGGTTATTTGTGGAAGGGAAGAGGAAACAGTGATGCTGCACTGTGCCTCATTATCCTTTCTACTAAGTCATTTCCAAACTCCCTTGTAAATGACAGTAGGCTTCAGTACTCTCTGTAGCATATGCATCTGCACAAATTATGGGCAGAAGATCTCTAATTAACTTTGTTTCATATATACATACATACATTTATACATGAACTAGGATCTAGAGTCTAGATGGGTGACCACCAATTTTAGTGAAGTTAGGCAAGTCCTTAGGTGTGGTTGGGACCATCACAGACAATCTAAGGACTTGAAGTATAAGTTGTAGTGAACTAGCATGAAATTATTATATTTTAATAATAAGTGTAGATATATCCCTGAATATCAATTGAGTATTAGTACTTGCTCTTCCTTGGAAAGAAAACCCATGGTGTGAATAGAAATAGGCTTTGGAAAGGGATGCTGCCTTCTATAGTTTGTATGCTATATTCAGGCATCCAGGAATTTCTTTAAATCTTGGTTGAGAGCTGGGCGGTGGTGGCACACACCTTTAATCCAAGCACTTGGGAGGCAGAGGCAGGCGGATCTCTGTGAGTTCGAGGCCAGGCTGGACTGATAGCCTCCAAAACAATACAGAGAAACCCTGTCTCATAAAAACCAAAAAAAAATCTTGGTTGAGAATAGGAACATTCCTTGCCCAAGAAAATAGTTCTCATCCAAAAGAAAAGCTTTTATCACTTGGAGAAAGAGGCTAGAGACTTGATATCTTGTGCCCTCCTGAGCAGTCCAGACTCCTATGGACTAATTAATCTTCAGTGGACACCAGGCCAGGTATCAAGAGACTCTATATTTACCAAGGAAAGGACCAGAGAAGAATAAGAAGGTCTATCTCACCTCCCTCACCCTGAGGTCACACATATCATATTCTCCTTGCTCCCAGAGGCCACCACAAGAAAGAGAGGAGGTAGGAGGCAAGAGGAAGAGGCTGGTGTTTAAATCTGAAAAACTGAATTTTTAATGGTATCAGATACATTTTGAAGCTGTGTAGTTCAATTTTGATTTAAATTCAATGGATTAAATTAAAATAGAGAATTTAGGAAAGAACCCAGTAAGTAGTACATTTTACAGAAGTCTGCGTAAGCTTTAGGCTTTAGGATATTGTAATTTTCTCTTTGTGTGCATATGTATATGTTTGTGCACATGTCAGCATGCTTTTGTGTACATATATGTGGTATAGGGTTAGTTGTTTCTAAAGATCATAATTCAATTTTTCTTAGCAGATGAATAGTATTCCATTTTGTTAGTGTCACATAAATCAGACATAGTTGAACACAATTATGGTTTAACTCATTTGACTACACATATCAGAAACCTGAATGACAAAGGCAGGGCAGTTTGAGCATTAGAGCACTGGTAAATTTAATCTCTGTATCTTACTATGGTTTTCTCTCCGCAGACATAAAAAATCTAGCAGCATTCAAAATCTGGGATCCTAATAATTATTTCTCTGACAAAATGTGTAAGTTAAGGAGTTGAAACTAGATGCTAGGCAGTTAGGCCTACTCTTCTTCTGCAGGAGTGTAAGTGCTTTTGTATGATTTTTAAAAACTCATCCAAGCACATAAAAGAGACAGTTTTCTAAAAAAGCATAATTGCATACATTTGTCCAAATAAATCTGCAAGTAGATAATGGGAACTCAAATAATAAGTATGAGAAAGCACTGTGGGCAGATCTTAGAAGCAAATCACATGGCTCTAAGCCGAGCCTTGTTTTAGATGGAATTGTATAGTGTGGGTGCTCAGAAAACCACCGGGTCTCCTTAATGCAGTTATGCTAAGAGAACAGGAAGGAGTGCACTGCCCTACCCAGAGGATATGTGGCTTGTTACAGAAAAACACACTGAGGCTGTCAGAGTTTAGAGTTCAGACAGAGCTCTTCTCTCGCTGCTATCCCAGCCACTTCTGACATGTCCTGTCTAGAAAATGGGCTCCACAAAAGGATGCAAGTTGGAGGTGTGTGCAAAAGGAAGTTCATCCTAGGACAGCTGTAGATCTAAAAATAAATGATTAACATTTCTGCTCTATAATTGTGTAAACTGGGAAATTCTGCTTTTGCTGCATGTTTTAAGGCCATAGGTGGCTGCCTTTGTGAATACTCCTTATGTGTTTCCCACAAGGCAATAGCACTTAACACTTGTAACTTCCTGGGTACCTCTTAGCCTGGTTTAATTGCCATCCCTAGAGACGGGGCCCAGGGAAATAGCTTTATGTCCATGTTCTCTACTGGTTTCTGCTGCTCACAAACATTGGAGAACTTCTGCTTTACAGAGACCAACGACAAGGAACAACAAAACTGAGATAAGGAATAGAAAGGGCCAGTTTGGTGATGGTGAAAGCAACGCTGCTTAAGGTCCACTTCGTTAAACACCAACTCCAAGAGGAGAGGGAGGGGATGAAGACAATAACTCAGAGTGGCAGGCTCCCTTTTCTTCTCCTACCATCAGACAGCGCATAGAGAGTTGGGCATTTCTTTTCCAAAGGTTATAGCATTGTTAAAAGAGACCTGAAAGCTGATCATAGGACTTCTTGTTTTACATCCTACACTGGGATATCCTCCTTCTGATGAGCAGCAGAAAGGGAACATGGGTGGAGATCAGGGCAAGTTTCAGAGAACATATTATTTCATATGCCCAAATCTCTGTTTATTTAAAAATTGTCTTTGAATGGCTATTTTAAGCCATATTTTAACTGTAAAATGCTACTTAAGAGATAAAATAAATAATGGACAAGGAAACATGACTAATAATATCATTCCATTCAATGAGCAGTTGGAGACAACAAATACCATACCAGGAGCATATCCTTGGTGAGGAGATAATGGATCCCTGCTGAGTGTCGGTGACATATTAGTGAGGGGATGGAGTGTTTGTAAGACACTTGTTGATGATCTGTTGCTGTTAATCCGTTATTTCTCCTTCAAGTTACATGGGGGGATGAACTTAGATTCATTACTTTATCTATAAGCACCCCATTAGTTTGGTGTTTCCCTCTCAAAGCACATCCTAAGGCAAGAATTCAGACAGTACACTTATTTGAGATATGTAAGAAGCTCTGGCAGTGAAATGAGTAAGTATAATACGGAAGAGAAAAACAGCTGATGAGGAATTAGCTACCAAGCAAGATATCTCTGTGGTTAACTAAGACTTCACCCTGTGGAGGATGTCTGAGGGCACATAGAACGAGTGCTTCACAGTTATTCTGCAGCATGAGAGAGGTTGCCTACACCTGTGGTGCAAGTGAGGCGACTGGAGGGCAATGTTAGGTGTCTTACTCTGTTGGTCTCCACTTTATTTTTGAAAGCTGGATCTTTCACTAAACCTGGAGCTCACCACTTAGTTAGCCTGGCTGTCCAGCAAGGCCTTGGATCCTCCTGTCTCCATCTCCTGGTTTGGGATTACAAAGATATATCACTATGTCTGGCTTTTAATGTGGGTTCTAGGAATCTGAATGCATATCTTTGTATTCTTGAAGGAAACATTTTACCTACTGAGCTATCTTCCCAAGTAAGGCAATAAAATAGTAATTTTATTACTTTATCTATGTGTTTATTATAACATTCCTATATCCCAGATGGTATGTTTCTTTTGTTCATCCTTAGAATCTATCTATTCACATAATAAGCACTCAGAAAATAAATGTATGAACAAATCATCAAGATTTGTAGCATTCACAATTCTTCTGTTCCTGTAGGCTCTGCTGGAATGGTTGTGTACACGGGTTATGCCCTTGAGAATAGTAACTGAGCACTTTAATAACTGAATATATTAGACAGAGGTAAAATTTTTAATTAAGTTGATTAAACTATGTCCTATTATTTCAGTCCCCTGAGTGACTTCAAATCATAAGTTTCCAGTAAGAAGCTCTGCTGACACCCTCCAGACACTGGAAGAAAGAATGGCCTGAAACTGCCCAGCTTTTTTTGTTTCTTCAAGTACCATTCCTAGAGGTGATCCATGGATTGCGTTAGTGCTTGATGTGTATTGTGCTCATGGGTCTTACGCAGGTGCTTTCCAAGTCAGATTGAGTGGGTTCTCGCCCTCTTTCTGTACCTCCTCAGAAGACATGTATTCTTTCTTGCATCTCTTTTCAATATGACTTTGAACTTTATACTATCAAGAAGAGCTGTGGAAGGCAAAGGTGGAGGGCAAGTTTTTGCAAGTCTGAGGACTGTAATGCAGGTCCACAGAACCCATGTAAATGTTGTGTGAGCATGATGGCCCTCCTTTGATTCCAACATTGAAAGGTGGAGACAGGGAATCCCCTGGGAAAAGCTGGTTAGCTAGACAAGCTCCAGGTTCAATTGAGAGACCTTGCTTCGGCAAAAGGGGGAAAGCAGTTAGCGAACATTTCAAGTCATCAGACTTAGGCAGTCACATGTAAGCATGCACATAATCACTTGCACCAGCATAACACAATCATGTACACACATACACTGGAGTACCCACAGACACATTATATACATGTGCATTCAGAAAAAGCTGAGGACAGTTTATTCTCCATCCCTTGAATTTGAGCTTGGTTGAATGTGTGACATCCTTTAGCAAGATGATATAAGGTGAGGGTTGTAATGTACATGTTCATGGATTGAATCTGTATCAGGGATTGCTTCTCTTAATACCTTTTAGCAAACACTGTCACAAGAAACATGTGAATTAGTCAGGGTGACTCTCTTGGTAACCCTCATTAGCACTCTACCCTGGTTGATAGCCAGCCAGCTGCAAGAAAGATAGAGACCATCAGCTTGTGATCAGCCTACAGCTGATGGTCTGTATCACTTTCTTATTGCATGTTTCCGGCACAGGATAGAGATAACATCAGCAAGATGGAAAATGTTCATGTCTCATCAAAATTTGCTGAAGCGTGATCAGACAGCTGAGCTTGGAGAAACTGCACACTAACCTGGTTGAAAGCCAGCAACTACAAGAAGAGCATCAGTTGTAGGCTGCTCACACATGTAAGGAAGCAAAGGTGGTGGCATATGGAGCAGAGACCAGTTGTTCCTACCTAAGGAAACTCCAAGTACAGACCCATGTGTTCTTGAACAAATACACGAAAAATGTTCTAAGACACTTAGTTGAGTGGTTTGTTGTATAACAAAGATGACTAATGCATGTTCTTTAACTGTTCTTTTTAGAAAACGTTTAACTGGAGTAATGACAAAAGCAGTAATTGAAACTGCTTATGCATAACCCTCAAATCACACATCATATATACATGTACACAGAAATATGCATAATAGCATTATGAGTGGTATTTGTCTTCTGTAGTTTATGAAATGTACTAATTTATCTATAATAAAGCTTAGATGCATTTGAAAACAAAACTAAATAAACCCAAGTGAGTGGGCAGTTTCTGTTAGCTCATCTCTGATTGTTTTTCAGCAAATTCTGATGTGATATGGACATTTTCCATCTCTTTGAGGCTGTTGGATTACAAAAACCATATACCTCAAAGAGATGCCAGTTATCTTCACCCCAAACTCATTGCCTCCAGTGAGAATATGAGAGGCATGAGAAAGGGTCTACATAGTGACAATCTATGACTCAAGAATCTTTCCCCCGAAACATCCTTGAAATGTGAGTTCGGTAAATCTCTGGCTTTCATATAGCCTATAATCTGTCAACTTCTGTACTTCAGCAGAATGTATTATTTATTTTATTTTGATGAGAAATGCAGAAGTCTGAGCATGGAAAGATAGTACAATAAATGTCTTTTATTTGCCATTTTAAACCAAAGTTTTTTTCTTTTTTCTTTGAGCCTTATGAAACCAGCATTGACTGATCACATGGGTGCTTGCATAGGATTGGAAACAAGGAGTACAGTCAGGAGGGGGGCATTTAGTCTCAAGCTTCATCTTGCAAGTTCAGATATTCTGATTTCTACCAAAGGTCAGAGTTTCTGCTGAGCAGCCCCAAACATAACAAATTCTTCAGCATGGGGCAATAACAATGGTGGTCTATCTCAAAATGCTACATTCATCTGTGAAGCTTATTTCTTATGATTTTTCTATTTCTGCTCACACACTGGTAAACTATCTTTTCAATGAAACGTTCTTGAACTAGTCAAGAAGACTGGGTCATCTGTTTCTCACAGGGATGTTGAAATCTTGAAGCTTGGAAGAGAGTAGATACAGCCAAAGAAAAGCAAGCTCCTTTTATCAAACAAAAAAGGAATGCAGTAGAAAGATAAAAGAAATTCCCATAGTCTCTGTTACTTCATACTCTCATTGTAAAGGATACAAATTCTCCATCAATTTCAAGTCACCAGTAATTCTGAGTAACAGGATGATACAGAGGAAAGGCAATTTCCTCTTTGCAAGTTCTGGGAAGTGGAGTGGGTGATGTGTGACTAACAAAAATGAAAATTGTGAGAAAGTGTGCTTAAGAGAATAATGCCCATGACAGGCAATTGGACAAATCAAACTGGAGGGGACCCAACAGGAAAACCTTACCCGGCCATCACTTGTCAGGAGGATGGAGTCACTCTTTATGTCCCTGTGAATCACTCCTTGGTTGTGAAGGTAGGAGAGGGCTTTCAAAACTGAGAGGCAGACAGTAGCTATCTGTTCTTCATTCATTCTAGAAAGGAAACAAGGAACAAAAGGATCAAGACAGGCTCAGGTTCAGCTTTCTAATGCTCAAGAGATGCCACTTTCTTGGGTTTTGGAGAACTGGCATGTGTCTCAAGTCCTTGTCTAGAAAATCTCCAAATAAAGGAAATGAAGTCTCTAGGAAATGATTGTCAGAGAATAATAAATCCTGGCACTGAGCACTTCAGGGACCTGATAGAAGTCAAAGGAAAGTGACCACACTAGATAGCTTTTGTGCAATTAGTGTAAATTCATGTCCCTGAACTCTCATACTGTAGGCAATCAAGTTGTATTCAACCAGAATTGAGGAATTTTTATTTCCTAACAGGTTCATTACAGTGGCATAAAATTTTGACCCTCTGCCTGTCCATTCTGTCCTCAGATAGCCCTGGTAGAGTTAGTATATGGATATGGCATGGTAACTCAGGAGGATAAAACCAAACTCTATGTTACTGTTAAGAAGGTCTGTTGTTTGTTATTAAAATAGAATGCTTAGTATGCATCTGAGATTGAATCAGTGTTTTATTGGTAACTTCCAGTGTGTGTGTGTGTGTGTGTGTGTGTGTGTGTGTGTGTGTGTGTAGGTGTTAAATTAATGAATGGTCTATGTATGCATGATTTTAAAATGAGTACTCTGGGGGTTGTATTCTGGAAGGTAAAGTGTTAATAATTTATGAAGAAATTATGGAAGAAGTAATTGAGGTAGGGTTTTTAATCATCTGTCTTACCTGGTATGAGTGACAATGTCTGTCAAGGCACCACCTTCTAGAAACTCCATGACCACCCACAACTCATCTCCAACAAGGTAGCTGTTATACATGTCAACTACATTGTCATGGTGGTAATCACGCATTATCACAACCTGGGTGAGTGAGAAAGACACATATTTATTTCTGTTGATGAAATCAGACTATGTTTTATAATGTGGCCACATCAATATTTTGAGTGAGAGATAACAGGTGCTGGAAAATTTCTTCAGGGATCTATTGTAAATAGGCATCAACAATAGTGATAATAAAAAAGAATCAGGTGAGTATACTTGTGAAAAATGACAGGCCAAACAGACATTGGAAAGATAAGAATGGGATGTGTGGGAGAAAAGGTAGAATGGGAAAATTAAGGGAAAACGTTAAGATATACAGCAAAAATTTTCGAAGAGGAAGTTTACTGAGACATTTGGAGAGACGCAATCAGACACGCCTAGGGGGTTTGTATGGATCACTACCCATACTTTACTGTGGATCAACCCACCAAGCAGCCACTGTAAGCTGAGTTAGTAGGTGGTAAGTAAGTGGGTGGTAACTGAGGCCCATGAAGTAAACAACCAGAGGGGCTATAAGACTTCAGCTTGACTTAGGATGGATCTGAGGGATAATTGGTCTGAATATAAAGAACATATTTAAAATTAAACATGCAAAATTAAACATGGCCTTTTTAAAAAAGTTTAAAGGCCAAAGCAAGCCTACTTGCTGAAAAGAGTGTCTGGGAATTATTGCCTTGTGGCTGCCTCTAGCTTGTTTTCAGAGTTTGTGCTAAGTAGCAAGTCATGCCTAGCTGTTCTACTACTGTGATTTAGAAAAACACCATTCAAAGAATCAGAAACAGGATATAGGCAAGATGCTCAAGCTCATTTATCTGCCACTTCGTGTAGCTTCCAGAAATGAGCATCTTGTGGGAACTAGTGATTTGGGAAGTCACTGGGCTTCATGGAGTCTCCACTGATGAGGTTTCAATGTAACTGAGAGCACTGGTCCAGTGTCCACGGATCAATTCAATTTTGTATACTTATTAGAGAATTTAGACTACTCCCGACAGAATGTCAAGCAGCTCAAGCAGCCATAGATTATTCTGGAGATGTGGACTGCAGATTCTTTGCCAGAGATTGACATCTCTGTCAAATCATCTCTCCCCACATTGCTAATAAAGTTATTAAAGGGATAGTACTCCAAAATGTTGTTTTTTGTTACAGGTACTCATATCGTCTCACCTATTTTAAAGCTCCTAGTTGATACATATATAATATATATAATAACAATGATGTGTACATACATAACAAATACAATAAAATTGATGTCTCAATGATTATCAGTAAAGCAAATGCCATAACTCTACTGGAAAAGCAAACAAATGACATATGATTCAAAAAAGTTTAAATGGCATGTAAATATATAAAAATAAATTCATCTAACTAGCAATACAATTCTGATTAAAATAATACTGTCCTTATCTATCATATCACCAGAGCTAATGTGACATCTAATAATGCTAGCAAATATGACAGAGGACTGTTGCTGGTAAAGGCCCAAACTGGTGCTTTCTAAAATCATTATATATTAATATTCTAAATACTACATATATGTATGTGTTATTTGACTTGTTCATCCTCCTTTAAGAATCTAATAAAATTACAAAACATGAAGCCAAATAGCACTCACTGAAAACAATATAAATCAGAGATTGGTTTAATGAGTTTTATTTATATATATGATAGAAGAATTTGAGGCCATTGAAATGATAAGCTTGATATATTAAAATATAACAGTATACATTCTAAATGTTATTAACATGAAGTCAAATCCTAAATTAAAGAAATTAAAAGTAGGAAGCTATCAGGCTACATGTATAGTATTATTCCAAGTAGAAGATAAGTAAGTAGAAAAAATATAAGAAAAATACTAAAATATTAATGTAGTCTGTCATCACTTGGTTGTGGAGTTATGGTTATACGTATATGCATATGGTTGGAGGACTTGTGTATTTATGAGTTACGTATCCATTCAATCAAACAAGCATGTATGGAAGGTTGCTTATAACATGAGTATGTACTGTACAGGCGTTTTCTCCTTGTGATTCTATAAATGATGTAATGTAACAAATATTTGCATAACATCTGCTTCATATTAAATATTATAAACAATCTAGAAACGATATACCTTACATAAGAGAACATGTATATACTAAATGTAAGCACCATATATCCTTCATACAAAGGGCATGAGCAGGTATGGAGTTTGGTGTGAGCAGAGATTGGAGGACAGATCTCTAGAAATATTGTAGTGAGTATACCCACAGAGACAGACAGCACAGTATGAGTTCTGCAATCTGTTAGATAGCCCTCAAACCCTGGCTTCACAGTCAACTAGTAATATGATCCTGGGCTAGTTAACTAGTTATTTAATCTCTGAGTTGCTTTGTCTCTCATTAATAACAGCACCCCTCTATCTCAGAGGGTTATGCTCAACTACTCTGGTGCTTAGCACAGTGGCTGATACATATGGAGCACTAAAAGGAACAGCCATGCATGAGTAGAACAAGACTAGAGGACGCATCATAGGATAATGCTGGTCTTGCCTTTCTATTTTCAGTGTCATATTCTATGACTGAAAGCATCCCTCCCCATGTGTGTGCGTGTGTGTGCATGTGTGTGTGTGTGTGTGTGTGTGTGTCTGCTTGTCTGTGTCTGTGTCTGCGTGCTGTGATGGTGGTGTGTGCATGGGTATGAGCAGGTATGTGGAGGATGAAGGACAACTTTGAATACTATTGCTCAGGAGTGTCATGGTTTTTGAGACAGGGTCTTTCACTAGACAGGGGGTTCACCAATAGTCTAGGCTGTGTGGCCAGAAATCACCAGGTTGGAGCAAGTACAAAATTGGAGATCTCCCAGCACTGGGATTATGTGCACATATCAGCATGCCAGTTTGTTTGTTTGTTGTGTTGTTGTTTTACTTGAGTTCTGGGGTTAGAACTTAAGTCTCTAAGCCTGTACAGTAAGCACTTTACTGACTGAATTTCCTACTAGCCCCTATCTACATACACTGCTTCTGAAATAGGAAGCAAATGTTACATCAACATGAGAAAGAGGCAATCCAAACACAGCATTTACCTCATTGAAAAGGAGTTCCCGTCTTTGTTGTTTTCGGAGGTCCATTTTCTTCACTGCCACTTGCTTTCCTGTGTGCTTCTCAGTTGCAATGCACACGATGCCTGTTGACCCTTCTCCAATTTTGATAAAGTTATCTAAATATTCCCTGGGGTCTCCTGGGCTGACCACAAGTTGTAGGGCAGCTCGGAACTGTTCATGGGATACCCTGGAGGGCTGCTGGTCTGAGGAGGAGCCCCAGCTAGGTGGAGGGTAGGTGCTGGAGGAGATGCTGAGAGAGCTCAAGTAAGAAGCAGTGGAGATGTACTGAGAACTGGTTTGCAGGGAAGGATGGTGGTACAGGGTGGCTTTGTGGTACCCGGAAGGGTACTGCTGGCTGCTTGAAGAGTAGCCTGTTTTGCTTTGACTTTGAGGTAGTTTGGTGGGGCCTCTGGGGTAGGTGTCGGACCCTGACAATGGAGGACTGAAGACCATCTGTGCTCGATCATAATCCACCTGGGAAGACAGACATAGAGGGGCAGCATTTACTAGATTTGAATCTGAAGCCTGTGATGGGCACAAGAAAGAGAAGAGGCGGTGCTGACAGGATCTGGCTGTGCAGTTGCAAGGCCAGTTATACCCAAGAAAGAGCCATCCCACATCCATGCTCCCTACTCATATTCCACCCAAAGGGTAATTTGATTCATATGTTCCTTATCCAAGATAGACTTTTTGTTTATGACCTATGAATGAAGGAAAGGCCCACAATGAAAGACATTGGTCCTCAGCCAGTGTCTGGTGAGAAATTTCAGGGTTTGGAAGGAGAATTTCCCCATGCTTCCAAACTTATTTCCTCGCAGGTGGCATGTCATGATATCTTGCTTGAACAAATAAAGTCTTTCTGGAGATCAGAGAATGGAGTTTGCCATTAGCTAACCACAGAGGTCTGGAAGTCTGTATCGACATACAGGAAATGAGATGGCTGGGCACAGACAGGCTTTATCTGTACAAGCAAGATGTCACCATAGTGGTGTGTGGCATCCATACACACAACACAGTACCTGTACTTACAAAAGGTAAAACATGGTTCCTGGTACTAAATAGCTTTTGCTTCCATGTGGAGTATAAAACAAAATTGTGACAATTTTGCCAAGTAAGTTCAACTGTAGTTGAGAGTAAAGAAAAATTTCAGGTATTCACGAGAAAAGAATATTGGCCTCAGCCAGCTTTCACTGAGAATTGAGTCCAGCTTTCCAGGAACGACCACTCAGCTTTGACTTTGAAGGGGAGAGTTAAGGGAACTTGGTAGTGGAGAAGGGGAAGGCAAACAGAACAAGGAAGGGCAAGGAAAGCAACAAAGCGAACATTGCTGTGTCCATTCTAACTCCCCAGGCTTATGGTAGAGTTTCTCTGAATGAAATTACTTGCTCTGCCCTTCTCCAATTGCTCTGTCATATGCGCACATAAGAATCCTGCAGAGAAAACTGTGCATCAAGAAGCAAGACTTTTGTGAGTTTCTGTCTATCACATGCTGATGATACCACGAGAATGGGGACTGTCCCGCCTCAGTGCTTGGCCTACAGAGGGGGATATTGACTGGCTGGATGAAGAATGAATAAATGAATGAATGAATGGTGACACTGAAGCCATAGAAATGGAGACATCTGTCATCTTGTCTTTGGCCTAACTACTGAAGACAGTTGTCATGAAATTTGAAAATCTGTTTTCACACATGTTTGAATTGATTTTATTGTCTTTTATTGAACTCAATAAAAATGGTAACAACACAGTAATTTTGAAGAAGAGGAAAAAGATAAGGTAAGGAGAAGAATAAGGAGGAGGAAAAGAAGGAAGAGGAGGAGGAGGAAGAGGAGGATGAAGAGGAGAAGGAGGATGAAGAGGAGGAGGAGGGCAAGGATGAGGAGGAGGATGAAGGGGAGGAGGAAGAGGACAAGGAAGAAGAGGAGGATGAGGAGGAGGATGAAGGGGAGGAGGAGGAGGACAAGGACGAGGAGGAGGACAAGGACGAGGAGGAGGACAAGGATGATGATGATGAGGAGGACAAGGAGGAGGATGAAGAGGAGGAGAATGAAGAGGAGGAGGATGAAGAGGATGCCATGCTCAGTCTTCATGCATAGGAGAGGACCTAGCCCTGCCCTAACCTATTGTGTCAGGCAATGTTGACTCCTAATGGACACCCTTACCCTTGAAGAAGAATGGACTGGGGTTGACTTCAGGGGAAGTGAGTAGGGTGGGAGGAGGTGTGGAGGGAGAACTAACTGTGGTTGGAATGTAAAGTGAAATAAATTAAAAATGAAATAAACAACAAAATTAGCTAGCATTTAAAGAAGATGTACAACACACCAGTGCCATATATATTCATGTACACTAAGTTTTAAAATGATAAGACAGAGCTTTTATTTTTTTTAGATTTTTAAAATTTTTTTGTTTTAATTTTAAATAGCTTGTTTTACATGTCAATCCCAGTTCCCTCTCCCTCCCCTCCTCCCGCACCCTTCATTCCCCCCAGCCTCCCACCCTATTGCCAATTCCTTCCACATAGGGGATATCTAGAGTCTGTCATTTCACTCAGAGTAGGGTCCAGGCACTCCCCTAAGAGTCCAGGCTGAGAGAACATCCCTCTTTGTGCTATGGACACACGATGTCTATTTGTATCCCAAGGATAAACACTGATCCACTGCTCAGGGCCCCATAGGTTGCCCAGGCCTCCTCACTGACAATCACATTCGGAGGGTCCAGATCAGTCCCATGCTGGCCTCCCAGCTGTTGGTCTGGGGTCCAAGAGCTCTCCCCTGTTCAGATTATCTGTCTCTGCTGGTTTTGCCAGCCCATTCTTTGCCAATTTGCTCACCGCTCCTCTCTCTCTGTCATTGGGTTCCTTGGGTTCAGTTCAGTGTTTAACTGTGGGTGTCCCATAAGTTTGCGTATGTTGTGTCTTCATTCTCATTGAGTTCCAGGAAGTCTTTAATTTCTTTTTTTTTATTTCTTTCTTTACCCAGGGATGGTGCAATTGTGCATTGTCCAATTTCCATGAGTTTGTAGGGTTTCTGCGATTTGTGTTATTGTTGAATTCTAATTTTAATGCATGGTTGTCTGATAAGATACAGGGGGTTATTCCAATTTTTTTTTGTATATGTGGAGATTTGCTATGTTTCCTATTATGTGGTCATTTTTAGAGAAGGTTCCATGTGGCGCCGAGAAGAAGGTATATCCCTTTGTGTTTGGGTGGAATGCTCTGTAGATGTCTGTTAAACCCAGTTGGGTCATAACTTCTATTAGTTCTTTTGTTTCTTTGTTAAGTTTCGGTCTGGAGGTCCTGTCTAGCGGTGAGAGCAGAGTGTTGAAGTCTCCTACTATTAGTGTGTGAGATTTTATGTGCAATTTGAGCTTTAGTAATGTTTCTTTCACGAATGTAGGTGCCTTTATATTTGGGGCATAGATGTTTAAAATTGAGACTTCCTCTTGATGGACTTTCCCTTTGATGAATATGAAGTGTCCTTCTTCATCTATTTTGATTGATCTTAATTTGAAGTCTAGTTTGTTAGATATTCAGATTGCTACACCCACTTGTTTCTTGGGACCATTTGTTTGGAAGATCTTTTCCCAACCCTTTACTCTGAGATAACATCTGTCTTTGATGTTGAGATGTGTTTCTTGTATGCAGCAGAAGGAAGGGTTCTGTCTTCGTATCCATTCTGCTAGTCTGTGCCTTTTTATAGGCAAGTTGAGGCCATTGACATTGAGGGATATCAATGACCATTGATTGATGATTCTTGTTTGTGCTTGATTTATTGTTAGTGAAGTTATTTTGTGTAGTTTCTCCTCCCTTTTTTTTGTTCTGTAAAGTGGGATTATATATTGCCTGTGTCTTTGTGAGTGTAGTTATTTTCCTTGGATCTAGGTTTTCCTTCTAGCACTTTCTGTAGAGCTGGATTCATGGATACGTATTGTTTAAATCTGGCTTTGTCATGGAATATTTTGTTTTCTCCATCTATGTAATTGAAAGCTTTGCTGGATATAGTAGTCTGGGCTGGCATCCTTGTTCCCTTAGCGTTTGTAGGACATCTATCCAGGATCTTCTGGCTTTCATCGTTTCCATTGAGAAGTCAGGTGTAATTCGGATAGGTCTGCCTTTATATGTTACTTGGCCTTTTTCTTTAGCTGCTCTTAATATTTTCTCTTTACTCTGTAGGTTTGATGTTTTGATTATTATATGGCGAGGTGACTTCTTTTTCTGGTCCAGCCTATTTGGTGTTCTGTAAGATTCTTGTATTTTCATAGGCATATCCTTCTTTAGGTTAGGGAAGTTTTCTTCTATGATTTTGTTGAATATGTTTTCTGTACCTTTGGGTTGTATTTCTTCACCTTCTTCTATACCTATTATTCTCAGGTTTGGCTTCTTCACGGTGTCCCATATTTCCTGGATATTTTGTGTTAGGGATTTGTTGGTTTTGAGATTTTCTTTGGTTGATGACTCAATATCCTCTAATGAGTCTTCAACACCTGAGATTCTCTCTTCTATCTCTTGTATTCTATTGGTGATACTTGCATCTGTAGTTCCTGATCGTTTACCCAGCTTTCCTATTTCCAGCATCCCCTCATTCTGTGTTTTCTTTCTTGTTTCTATTTCAGCTTTCAATCTGTTTGAGTTGTTTCCTCCATTTGTTTGGTTGTTTTTTTCCTGGTGCTTTTTAGATTCTTTGAGAGATTTGCTTATTTCTTGAATTTTTCCCCCATTTCATGGATTTTTTTTTTGTTTTTTCTTCTATTTATTTAAGGGATTTCCTCGTTTCTTCTTTGAAGGTCTTTATCATCTGTGTCCTCTGCTTCGTCTATGTAGTGCTTTTCGGGTCTTGCTGGTGTTGGTTCCCTAGATTCTGGTGGAGTCATCTTGGTCTTTCTATTGCTGAGTGAGCTCTTATTCTGTCTTCTTCCCATCTCTTCTTCCAGTGGGTGCTGGTGGGGTCTTTCCATGTCCGCTGGTCTCCTTCCTTCCTGAAGCTGAAGCTGGGGATGCTGACACTGAAGCTGAAGCTGAAGCTGTGGTTGCCGGAGGTTGGGGCCTAGAAGGGCTGATGTCTTTCCTGTGTGGGTGGGTCTTCTGGATGCCAGGAGCGGCCCCCGGAAGATCGAGGGGATGGGTGTTGGGCAGGTGATGGGGAGTGCCCCCCCCCAGACCCAATCTCACCTGAAGCTGGGCTTTTAATTGTAATACATTGAACGATGTGTTATAGTTAATAATATACTCTATTAGAAAACAGGCTGATTTCTAAGGCTGTCTGTACGTGTGTGTGTGTGTGTGTGTGTAATGGGAGCATGTTAGAGGAACATCATTGTAATTTAAACAATTAGAATCTTGCTTGACATTAAGCTCCCATTAACCAAGGAATGCTCACCAACAAGGCCAGCAGGAAGGGCCAGGTAATGCATGTAAAGTCTTAAATTTTTATTTTGAAAGCAGATCTTGGGAACCTCAAATGTCATTACTTTCCAGAATCACAATGGGGAGATTTTTTTCTCTCATACTAAGAGAAAGTTGCATTCATCTCCCATGAGCCTGTATAACTGATCTGTAAAGATATACCACAGACAGCAAAGCAATGACCAGTAGGAATCCTAAACAGCACTTGACACTGCATTGGGATCATTTTTTTTTCTCTATCATCTGTCAGCAACATTATTAGGATCTACTCTGAGCAAGTAGCTTGTGGAATAAAAAAAGAAGACACATGCCTGCATGAAGGGGACAATTTCCTCTTACAGACAAGACAGAATTGTTTTCTGGGAACTAACTGTCTTTGAAAATTAGGTATTTTAGATAAGAAAGTGCAATTGTCTTTCATGGCTGCTGGAAAGAGGTGCAGACTCTTAAAAAAGCTACAAGGAACAACCACAACCCCAAGAGACAATTTTAGAACCAAACTAAGTGACTCAGAAAAATTAACTGTCTGCTTCAGGCAAGTGAACACGTGGTCTCTCCATGGGGCCTTTATCTTTCCATTCAAGGGGATGATAGCACTCAGCCAGGTTTTCCAAAGGAGAAGTGCAGGAGTGATCCCCTTGGGATCATAGGTCACTGAATTGCAACCTTCACTTTGATCTTAACCAACTGCAATAGTGGAGCATGTTACTGGCTCATGCCTTAAGGAAAGGCCACATTTTATTTAAGTCTGCTTTGTTTTCAAAGGCATGGAAAGATAAAGTATCACATTAGCAATGCAGGCCAATGACCCCACACTCCCAAGAGGATCACAGGAACTGCTGCTTCTGCTGATGTCTATCCTGTATTCACAGAAGGAAGCTTCTGAATGCCCTGGACCCTTAGCACATTGGCACCCAGATCTTACTTCTGGCCTGCTGTGACATTCTCACCATTACTTGTCACCCACCTGATCTGTACAATCAAAGCTGAACCTCTTCCTTGTGATTAAAATGCTGTGACATTTTCCTAGCGCCAAACTTGACCTTCCTTCCTTAGGACTACTCTATTAAAAGTCTGTTCTTGCAGAAAAATAAAGACCAATGGCAGCATTTGATGTGTGCTTTCCAGGATTCAAGGACCATTCTAAGTACTCCACATACATCATGGTATTTCAACCTCACTTTAAACAATAAGACTCATAATTGTTCTATTTGATAAGAGGAATGAGGTATAGTATGCCGAAGTCGGTCAGAAAGAAGCCTTAAAGCTACCGAGAGAGTAGAATGAAAGTGCTAGGCTCCTTTGAGTCACTTGTCACCTGGGTCCTACATAAGTTCACTGTGATAGGCTTCGATGATGGGAGATGGGGAGTGGACAGAGGAAGACAATGTGTGAACTGACAAAGACAGAAATAAGGGATGCCATCGTGTTCATCTGGGACCCTACATATCTGAGTAGCCTGAAGCAAAATATAACAAATGGACCAGAAAATAATGGATGATAACGTCTATGGGAATGGAATGAAAGAAAAAGTAGGGTTGTACTTTTGTTAACAGTCTTGACTTAGATAAGTCTTCTAAACCCCCCCCCACACAAAGTGGTTGTCTCAGAAAACTAAGCTGACCATCTATGTACATAACTCATTATTTTCAGTTTTGCTATTGTCAAGATCAACTTTGTATCAGTGACATTTACGCCCAGCTTTCAGCTGTATGCTCTTTTATGAAGGGAAGCCTAGTTGCTTTCCTCTGATATGACTACTTCTCCCCTTTTACATGCTCTTGACATCCCTCTAACTTGTCTGTATTTGGGAGTGGTGAGCACAAATAAATCTGCATATGTATAATTTTATATGCATGTGGCTGTGCAGAGGAGTCCAACTTGAACTGTGAAGTCTTTTCTTTGAGTAATTTACAGACATAGTCTAGAGGAAAATGGAATAGCCATGGGATTTCATATAAGCCTGTCTCTCATATTTGTGAAGGGATGTAGAAGCTAATTATTTAGTAAACCACAGTGCAGTTGAGTTATAACATTAAAACAGATGGTAATTACTAAATGAATAAATGCACTAAAACATTTCCACAGGATGTGTGTATACAGTTTGCCCCCAGAGAACTCAGTGTGAGGGCTGAACAGGATCAGAAAGATGTAACACAGGAGGGTAAACAATAGACAGAGCACAAAGACTGTCCCCATTCAACCAGGGAAAGCAGGTCTGTGCTTTGTGAGCAAGTAACTCTATAGGAATGACTTCTCTTCTTTGTACTCTAAAGGGGATTCCCATATGGCACAAGGCAATAAAAGAAAGTCGATTGTTTTGCAAATTATCACCCAGGGCTGCCAAACTGCTTAGCTGCTCTGAGAAGAGACCACTAATGATGGCTGCATGTTGGCTATACATGGAGAGGAAATTCTCTCTGCAGAAATCTTTAAAAATACAGGCAGATGAATAAGAAGTCATGCTTTACTTCCTTTTTGGGTGGTTAGTAACATACATTTGGCTTTTACTTTCCTGAAACCTTTTAGTATATCATATCATGCCTTTTCACATCTCTATTCAAAATGTAAAAAGAAAAAAACGGGGGGAGGGAGGCTTATTATGTGGCGATAAATAATTTCCAGTCAACGGTTTGGCCAGAATGCCCTTCTACAATAAGTGTACTGTCTCCAAGGATAGGGTTAGGTACAGGCTTGTGATGTATCAAGATTATAAGTAATTATAGCAATGAATTCCTTTAATCAATCAATTTCAGCAATGGTGCACTGCAGTAGACAGGGCATAAAACTCCTCACCGCTATCAATTGCCCCGATTACAGCTGGCTGTCAGCCAGAATTCCCTTGATCCATGTTAGTTAAATGCACATTAATCTGAATTTGGCAGTGTAATCAAGGACCTAACTGAACTGTGAAATTGAATTCTGCAGTAGAACATCATTTGACCACTTCATGCCAAGGCTGGGGGAAAAAAGAGTAGAGGGTAGGAGAAAGAACAGAAGGGAAAAAATCACGCTGCAGCTTCTCTTTGTTACCAGGACCTTGTGTACTGACATCAGGGAGGCTGTGGCTGGATGGTGCTGGATGGTAGTGTATGAGATAGCTGTGTTGTGCATCTGTCTACAGAACGGTGGCTGAGGAATGTTCCATGAAGGATGGAGATTACAGGGAAGGGAGACGGCTGCCACCAGAGCTTAGTTGTGATGCTCCAATACACCTTTTTGGAACACAATGAAACAAAGAGAGTATTCATGTCAAAAAAGGAAAAAGGCAAATGGGGTGTTGCTTGCTCTACATAGATCAGGGTGGGATAAAAGCGAATCACAGCCCTCTATTGTCTGAGCATGGGAAGAGCGTCTTACATTTTCCTGACTTGACTGAAAGGAAAATGTTAACAGGAGCAGCCTTGGCTTTGGGAAGGGAAAATGAGCATCTGCAAGAGAGCCAGGGAGAATCACTAGTGCCCAGTCCTACAGAGACATTTTAGGGACTGGTAATTAGGAAAAGGCAACTCATTCATTCTGCTGGTCCCCTGTTGTGCTCTGCAATCCCAGTTTCTTCCCCATTATAGGCAGGAAACCCAACTGATGGGTGAGTTGAGTCCTGCTTGCTCGCATGCTTGCCATACAGTCCTGTCTGAGGCTGATGGTCTCCTGCACCTCCATCCTTGAGTTTCCAGTCAGTTGCTGTCCTCTGAGCTATAGTCTGTTTATCGCAGGACATTAAGGAACCTCCTGTCAAACCCTAATAAAATAGTTACCATCGTGTACCCCAAAGAGAAAACTTGGATTTTTATTGATGTGGTGAAGTTTTTTCCTGTTATTTATTTTCATTTACAAACTGGAGGGGTCAGTGTTGTAGTGGCATAGTGTCATAGTGTCACATTTACTCTGGCTGAATGACAGAGGTACATAGCACATGCTGCCAGCTGATGTTCAACTTGGATGAAAGAGGCAATGAGGAGAGGTGATGAGCAGCCCTTGTGACACTAAAAGCATTGAGGAATCTCCTTAAGTTGCTGAGGTAGGGGATTTGGGAAGTAGGTTGAATACTGGATGCTTAGACACACTTGCTGCACTTCAAAACCATGTGCAGTAACAAACTGTTCAGTAAATTGAACAAGTGGCTAGGGAATCTCCTCAAACCATTAAATTGGAATCTCACTTGTAGTACATCTTATAAAAGAATGCTGAAGGGGAAGGTTTTTTGTGACTTAATAAGTAAATGGTATATGCACACTGAGGACATTGAAATAAGTTGCTACTGACTTCTGCAAACAATCAGACAGGAGTTCCATGAAGAAATGACTATGTCTGTGATGAGCATACTCGAGCACACTGATATTTCTGGCTTTTCTTCTAACTCTGAATGGGCATACATAATTAGCCATAGTAATTGCTTCTCCTAACTTACAGGAAGTGTCCTCCATCCAACAACAGATGCTCTGACTTACCATCCCTCCACGCCTGAGACAGTGTGCAGGTACTCTAGCGCACAGGGTTTGGCTCTTTGCTTCAGAATATTGTTCATCTGTGTCAGGGTCCTGAGAAAATTAGTGATGGACTCATTTTGTCTTTTAACTTAGTAATGGAGAAAACTACTTATAATGGCCAAAATATGACTTGACTTTAAACACAAGAGCATTCTTGAGAAGATGTGTATATACCTGCAGGGCAGATGTTAAAGATGACATGGCATCACCTTTTTACATGCTTTACATAATTTAGTGAGGTCCCTACAGGACATATATAGAAAGGAAACAAAGATAAATGCAATGGCACCTATCGTTATGTGAAATGATTTAGCAATCATATTTTTTGCCCTTTTTTTCTCCACTTAGTTTCTTGGTACAGACCTTTGGGCTTCAGTAGGATTGCCATTGCATAAAGCATCAGGCTCCTAATGGGTTCCTAGGTACTGGTCCACAGGAAAAATTAAAAGAGGAAAAGTAGAGCAGGAGTTGGTGCTTTGTCACTGACTGAGTCTGAGAATGCCAGCGCTGCAAATAACAGTGAACCACTGAACAAGTGATTCCCGAAGCCTGGGCACATAGATCAGAGCAATTTTACTCCCTGAGAAAGCAAAGTGCCAACCAAATAGTGATAAGGATCACTGTAGTGACTCCAGAGGAAGTTTCAAGTAAGCTTGCACACTTTTCTATGTAGCTATTGTTCTAGAGAAACGGCCTTCTTTATATGGCATCTGTTCAGGACGCCAAGAGCTACAACATTGTCCTCTCTTGCTGCCCTGTATATAGGAGATGATGTGGTAAACTGGTCAAGATGTATAGACAGTTCCCACTTATCTCTGGCTAAGCACCTGAGAATTTCACGTTCATTCTAAAGAGTTAAGTGAACATGGATGGTTGTTTCAGAGTTCTCATGATGCTCACTAAGACTCTATATGGTATTGGGATAATTACCCAACTACACTGGACTTCTGTGACCCATATCTCTAAAATGAGGACAGTCATAGGAATGGGGAAATCCGTAAAGAGGGACTATGTAGGATGATATAATTTGTTCCTATGGTTTCAAAACAAGCAAAAATTACACACACCACATGCTTTCTAACCAGAAATATACCTGGGCATAAGGATTAATAGCTTGCCATGTGCAAACTCTTTGATGTTTATTAATCTTATTTAATTGGCAGCACAAGCTCAAAGTACTAAAACACTCTACAGACGAGGAAATTGCAACACAGACAATCTCATATAGTGTGTAAGGACTCAAATTCATAAAATAAACATAAAAAAGCAATCACCTAAGGTAGAATAAATTTATAAGAGAGTCGTATGGATCTACGCACTTAAAAGTCTTTCTTTGCAGCTTATGGTTTCAGTATTTACCCATAATTCACATTTCTAGGTGATTAGAAGGTACATCTGGAGCATAGCATGAACTGCAGGCACAAAGAGCTTCCCTTGTGTATAGGGAATATCGACAGTGAGGTGAGGGAATCCAGCAGCCTCACACTTACTTTGCTGCTTGTCAGCATTTGAGGAAAGGAAGAATGTTCTGGAAACATATACTATAGGGTCAGAGGGATGTGGTTTCAGATGCTGGCTAAGCCACTGCATACATATCTTTGGACAAGCCCATAAAGACCGTTTTCTGGAATGTCAACTTCCTCAACTGCCAAATAAAGGAGCCTGAATTGGACAATGTCTGCAAAAGGCTTCTCAATGTGCTTAGAACACAGAGACCCTCGTATTATAGCCAATGTCTGTATGTGAAATAAAGAGACTGACATGTCAGCTACATGTATGAGTAAGGAGGCTGTTGTGACATGAACTTCTTTAACCCTCAGCTGACATGATGAGGCAGGGACTATCTTTATCTCCATTTTATAGTTTAATAGGAGTCACAGTTAAGCAGTCACCCTGTTAGTAAATGGCAATGTCATGAATCAGATTTGAGCAGTTTATCTCCCCAAATGATGTTCCTCACCATTCGAATGTGCTTGATCAAGGGTAGCTGTAGAAGACAGATCTGGAGCTCATTTTATACAGCCTTATCTATGGCAAAGGCTGGTATGTTTTGTTATTGTAGATACCTTATTATTAAGAGTGAAGAATGGCAACCCTTACCATCTAATAAGAAAGAGTCCACGGTTGCTGCTATGTACTCTGTAATGCCAGAACAACCCTTCACAACAAAAGAATTACCTGGTACAAAACATCAGTAGTGTCAAGGCTGAGAAACCCTACCTCTGAATGAAAGAGGATGATGTATTTCAGATATTGAAATAATTTCTGAGGCAACACCAAGACATTAGTGCTAGAAAGAGTTGGCAGAGACTGAATATAAGCTTGGTGCTCTCAGTAAAAGTCTGTGTGCTTATGGGGGGTGCATCTCAGGGATTGAAACATGACCACAATGAGCATGGTGTTAATGTGCCTCCCAAACCCTGTTCCTTAACTTCCAATGGGGACAAGAGATCTTGCTGTGAGGTTTAATGAAGCAGCATGCATATCTGACACACAGCAAATGCCTGGTGAAACACTGAATTGTCCCTGTGGCAGGAATTTCTCAGTGGCTTTACCCCAGGGTGCTCTGGTGACACCAACATCTATCCACCTGGTTCCTGGAGAGCACTGAGGGACACCGTTAAATGCAAGATGGCATTATCTCCTGACAGGTTGCAGTAAGGTAAACGAGTCTTCTGGGGAGAGAGGGAAGCATTCACCCTCTCTTCTTGCTGTCTTCTATAGTGGCACTAAACTTGGCTTAGCTTGGCTTTCCTACCTCAAGGTTGCATATGCTCAGTCTCAGTAGACAAAACAGAAAAGTCGAGAACATGTTAGTGTCAATGGCTTCTATACAATTTCTATTCTTGTCATGCTTGTAACAAGATAAGTGGAGTGGGGATTTTTTTGTGGTTGTCGTTGTTACTCTACATTGTTCTTCACTGTGAGTTAGGATTAAAATTTAAAAAAAAATTAAAGGGTAAAATATCTCGAACTGGTGTCATACATTCACATCCATAACCCTCCTCATGGGATGTGTGCTTTTTCTTCCTGTGTGAACTTCACCCACCCTCCTCTAGAAATTGTCATGAGGCAAAGCCAAATTATCTGAGTCGTGATCACTATTTCTTGCCCCAGCTGGAAATCCGAATGCAATAGGTTGATTTTGCAGAGTACAGCTCTAAAGACAGAGGCACCTAACTGTTTTTAGAGAGATGTTATATTTTTAATCAAGTAAGCGTTTTAATTACCAACATGCTTCCCGCCTCCTGCCCTCCCATAAAACCTGCTCGTCAATTCTCAGGGGTTTTGGGAGACACCAGAGCTGCAGCTTGCTCCTTTTGGAACCCTTGATTAAAAATGCTGAAAACCTCATGGCAGACAGTCCTATGTGTGAATAGGTTCGTATTTTCCCCGAGCCACAGTTGCTGATGCGTTGTTTTCGGCTTTAGAAAAGCTGGAGTTTGGGGCAGGAGGTTTATTTTGACTTACATTTGGAAATCTGTAGGAATGAAGTAAATACCCATTTTCGGCTCTGCTTTCTCCTTCTCCTTCTTCCTCTTAGTTTAAAGTTCTGGAAAGCCCTAAAATTTACCATTGATATTATTTGAAAATTCAGTTGAAGCCCTGAAATAACAGAGGCCTGCATAATGGGAAAGAGCTAGAGTGGAAGAAATGCCAGGCTTGAAGCTAGATCTTGTGTGTAGACCACTAACTGAAATCTTACGTGTGGCATGTGACTCTACACCAGGGCTCTTTTCTGGGAAACGATTGGGCAAGACTTGCTCCTGGTGATGCTCAATCCCAAAGGCCTCTAGGATGAATGAAGTACACTAGACAGGACCTGAACAAACTGAAGAGACTGTGTCCCTTCTTTTTTTAAATTTTTTATTTTATTATTTTAATTTTAAATAGCTTGTTTCACATATCTCTCCCTTCCCTCCTCCAGAACCACTCCCCCCTGCCATCCCCCCCAGCCTCCTACCCTATCCCCACTTCCTTCCACATAGGGGATATCTAGAGTCTGTTATTTCACTCAGGGCAGGGTCCAGGCACTCCTCTAAGAGTCCAGGCTGAGAGAGCACCCCTCTTTGTGTTATGGACACATGAAGTCCATTTGTATGCCAGGGATAAACACTGATCTACTGCCTAGGGCCCCATAGGTTGCCCAGGCCACCTCACACTCAGGGGGTCTGGATCAGTCCAATACTGGCCTCCCAGATGTCGGTCTGGGGTCCAAGAGCTCTCCCTTGTTCAGATCAGCTGTCTCTGCTTGTTTTGCCAGCCCACTCTTTGCCAATTTGCTCATCGCTCTCTCTCTCTCTCTCTCTCTCTCTCTCTCTCTCTCTCTCTCTCTCTCTCTCTCTCTATCTCTCTCTCTTCCTCTCTCTGTCACTGGGTTCCATGTGTTCAGTTCAGTGTTTAACTGTGGGTGTTTGCCTCTGCTTGCATCAGTCACTGGATGAAGGTTCTAGGATGGTTATAGACATCAAGTTCATTATCAGGAATGGGCATTTAAAGTGGTTCCTCCACTATTGCTTAGCTTGCCAATTGGAGTCATCCCTTTAGATCACTAGAAGTCTCACTGGTGCCAGATCTGTCTTATAACCTATGATGAACAGATTGGGAACACGGAGAGGGGTAGAGGGGAGTGGGAGCTGGGAAGAAGCGAGGGGGAGAAGAGGAAGAGACAGTAGGTCATGGGGGAACAGGAAGGTTGTGTGGGGGATAGAATAGCCCGTGTCCCTTCTAGTGGCAGGATTTATCTCTAGCCAATTCATTTTGAATCCTATATGAAGAGGTGGCTTCTGGGATACCAAGCTAACATGTCAATTTTCAATAGAAGTTTATAATCTCATATTTTGGGACTTATAAGTAAAAAAGGACCAACCATGTTAATGGGTCAAAATTAGCACCGTGACTGAAAGATGTTATATTTCAACATCATTCTCAAGGACTATGAACCAAACCAGCTCTTTCACATCTGTTCCAGTGTACCACCAATATACAAATTGTTTTGATAGTGTGGGAGGACTGAATCCAGGGCCTTGCACTCTACTACTCAGCCACGTATTAACACTTTTATTTTGAGAAGGTCACTAGACCTTGAGACTTGTTCTATTGCCCAGGCTGGTCTTGAACTTGTGATCTTTCTCCTACAGCTTGCTAAGTAGTGAGACTACAGAAGTGTGGTCCATGCTCAACACATTCTTTTACTGAATTCTGAGTGGGTGACTTGACTCAGCAGTAGAACATTACTAATTTATGTATTTTATCCTAGAACCATGAAGGGCTCTACTGCATAGTACTCACAGAGAGTGATCTGTGTCAGAGTTGTGCTAAGTCAAGTATCAAGATACATATACAGGTGCTATGTGGGTTTGGCTGTTGGCTATTGGCTTTTAAGACCTAGGTCCAGCAATTGCCATGGGAGGAACAAAGTAAAAGTGTTTAGGACACTCTAATCATGGCCGTTAAAATACATTAACATGGTGAGATTAAAAACATTATGCTCATGTAAATTTTAATAGGCGGTATCTATTTCATACCTTCTTTTCTCAGGATTCACTTCCAATTTCTTATCCTGGGAACTAAAATAACAGGTCCTTTGTTTCTTCTAAGGTGTAGCTTAAGTCACTTCCTGTTTGCCCAAATAACTTCTCTTCAACCTCTTAGATAATAAACTGAGGAAAATTTTGACTGCAATTGATAAAGCACATGACTGCAGGCAGACTGGCCCTGAAGGACGGCTTATGTTATTGTTATTAGACAAGCTTCTGAGGAGAAAGTGTTGGTACAAATGTAGGTGATACTCCTGCTAGTACTCATGTCCCACTTAGACTGAGACTCAAAGAGATTCACAATCCAGCCTCAACTCCTTCTTTTTTGCTTCAGTTGTACAGGTGAGATGTTAAGTTGTTTGTATGTGACCATGGACAAATCAACCACTTGTATACTTCCTGGGCTATTGCTAAATGACTTATACATTCATGGAAACAGTGTGCTTTTTAACAATCAGTACTTCTTCAAAGTGTGGGATATGGTGGTCCCCTCAATTTTCAAAGCAAATTTATACCAGCTTTATTTAAAATATTATACTTCAGGGCATATGAAGGCTCACTGAGGGAGTCGCTGCCTAGCACACACACTCTACAATTGGTTCCTAAAACTATGAAAAAAGACATATATAATAATTCAGTAATTAGATAAGAATTCAAAAATGAGTAAAAGAGCACACTGTCATGAAAGACTGTCTGTTGGGGAAGTCCTGTGCATTTGTCAATAAAGCACTGTCTGGCCAATAGGAATCTAGATAGATGGGACTAGGAGTCCAGGAGAACTCTGGGTAGGAGAAACACAAGGAGAGTCAAAATGTAACGCCATGGGGTAGGAGCCCGGAACTATTCTCCGGTAAGAGACATACTTAGATTAACAATTATGGGGTAATTACTTAAGTCAGAGCTAGCCAGTAAGAAACAAGCAAGGCCAACAGCTTCATAATTAATATAGCCTCCTGTGCGTTTATTTGGGGACTACAATGCGGCAGAGCCCAGGCGGCTGGCGGGGGATAAACCAAAGTGGCTAGCAAAGGAAAAGCTTCTCTTTACAACTGTCCTTTGGATTGAGTATTTCTTTTTTATTTTTATATGTCCACCAGAACTTTACAGAATTGGGACTATTTTTCTAGTCCCTGTAATGACCTCCAATTGTTTACCCTTCAATATAGAACTTAATAAATGTGATCAGACTGCATTTATTGTTAAATCAGAAAGCTGTTCAATTACATATAAATTTCCTTGTATTTTAATCAGAAATTGTGTAGTAGATCTTAAAGGACAAATTTTGAGTATAATGAAATATGGCCTTGTCATAAAGCCTTTGATTAAAGGACTCATGGGAAAATGAGGTAGGATTTTGAAAATGATTCCCACTGCAAAAGCAGCAAGCTCTCAAGACTCTGGCCATCTAGGCCCTCCTTGGCAGGGTTAGTCACTGGTGGAGAAGAGGCAGCAGACCTTACCTTTGGAATGCACATTGTGGGCTCGGACAAGCGAGGGTAGGTGTAGGAGTTGTACGAGTGTCCTTGAGGATGGGTTTTAAATGCACTTGCTCCAAATGGCATCATGGGTTCCTGAAGCCCTGAGCCTGACTTGGATCTCTGCCTCATGGCTGGCTGAGGGCTTGTCTGATGCAGGTATGATGACTTTGGCCTCCTGTCATAGTCATCAAGGCTGGCTCCCCAATCACTCTCACTGTATGCCAGACTCTCCTTGGAGCACCTGCTGGTCCCTGCAGTTCTAGAAGGCGTGAGTTGGAATGAGTAATCCAGAGGGGAGCTACTGGAGGCTCGATGATAATCCCACTTGAGCTCACCATATTCACTTGGTTTGCTCAGTGAGTCCAAGTGTGTGTGATAGTCGACAGGAAATCTGGCCAGGTCAGTTTTCAAAGGCTTCATCTCAGGATAGTAAGCGTCTCCATGCTTCATCTTCATGACATGCCCATTTTGCTTGGCTGCATGGCTGCCTTTAAAGTACAGATCCAGGTCATCTCCATAGAGACTCCTGTCTCTGTACTTTTCAGTGGTATAGTCAGTAGTATCGGATTCACTGGAGTATTGTGAGAAGGTGATGAAGCCATTTTCTTCTGAGTGGCCTTGAGCACGGCTAGTGGCTCCTTGATCTGGAGTGGGTGGACTTTCTTTCCTTAGGGAATTGGAGCGGGTCACAGAGATGTTGTCGAAGTCCTCTAGAAGGCCATTGATTGAGGTTTCCTTGCAGGATTTATTTCCTCTGACGATTGTCTAGGAATAATAGGAGGAATATGGTTAAGAAAATACCTCTGAGTTTATAATTATTGGAGGAGAGTTGCCTCTACTTCATCCAGTTTAAATCACAGAAGAAAACATGAAAGGAACATTTTAGTTTAAAAAAAAAGAAACAATTAATGGTTGCCTGAATTCTCTGGAAAAAATAATCAAATATTCAACAGCAATCTGGGCTTGAAAATTTGTGCTTAGTTGTTGCATTAGACTAGAGAGAATTATCTTCCTATTGTTTTGTAGATAAAATATCCACCTTCTTTTAAAATTACTTTTAATTTGAGCTTTGATAATTTCCTACATACATGTATTGCAAATATACTCTTCCTGTTTCCCTCTCTTGTCCCCTCCCACTCCTAAAGACCTTGCTTCTCACAAGTAGTTCTTCACCTATTCATGTCTTATTTTTGTGCCATAACTGCAATGCATTCATTCTTAGATTGGCCATGTCATATCCAGAAGCATTTCACAGCACTCTTCCTTGTCCTTCAGTGCATACAACTCTCCACTCCCTTTGCTGTGATGCTCCCTGGGTCTTAAAGTGGACTGTGTGGATTGTTTAGGGCTGAGAAATCAACAGTCATTTATTCTCAGAATTTTGATCAGCATGAGTCTCTGTATTAACCATTGAGCACTGTCAAAAAAAGAAGGCTCTTTCTATATGGCTGATAGAAAACACTTGTGTAGGGACATAAATATAAGCATTTAAAAGACAGTTTCTCTCTCTCTCTCTCTCTCTCTCTCTCTCTCGTGTGTGTGTGTGTGTGTGTGTGTGTGTGTATCACATTAGTAATAATCTCAGCTTGAAGGTCTGTGTAAACTACCTTCTAACAATGATAGATATCAATTTTAACAGTCTATACCATTTGGTTCTAAAAAGCATATTTGTTATTTAAAAATTCACTATCCAGATGATTTATAAAACTAACAAGCATCATCACTTGAATATGAACACAGGTAGAAAATTGTAACAGATAATATAAGACTTTGTGGAAGATTCTAGAAGACTCTAAACTATTACTATGGAACAGCATGGGGAAAAATTATATGGTTTAGTTTGCAGTCCAGTGTGATATTGTTAAGTAAAGAACTACAGTGGCCATACATAGTTTCTACCATCTTTTAATTTGGGATTCTGCTTGGTAATGGTATGACTGTGCCTGATTCTTAGTGACAAATTGTTCCCCTTAATAAACCTAAATAACACCAGAAAACTAGGAACAGAAAGAAACAGCAAGTCACTTACAAAACCAGTCAGCTGTGTCTTGGCTTGTCATTATATGGTTTGCAGTGAAATATGTGGGGGTGGATAAAAGAACAAAGAACAAAGGGCAGTTATCAAGATTTTAAGAGGAGAATACATTTGAGCAAGTAGAAAGGAGTTCAAAATCATCATGGTTAGTACAATGGGAAAGCTCAAGGTGTAAGGAGAAGACCAAATTGTCCCAGAGCTTGGAAGCCACAGATAAATGTCTCAAACTTCATGCTGAAAGACAAGAATTTGTTTTTGATTTTGTACTTTTTCCCCCTGCCAAACAGTCTTAGATTAAATTCTTTTAATTTATGTTCTTTTAAGTAAGCTTATTTTAGAATAGTTTAGAAGTGATATTTCAGAGATTGGGCAGAACATTCCAAAATATCCCCTCATCCAATATTTCATGTATTAACATCTTGCATTACTATTAATGAAATTCCTCCCTTATTAGGACTTCGTCAGTTTTCTTCTGGGGCTCTAGAGTCCCACCCATGAGAAATAAATATTTATTGATTATGTCTGCTGGGTCTCTTTGGCGGTTTCTGAGACTTTCCTTGTTGCTGATGTCCTTGACAATTTTGAGGAGCAATGACCAGATATTTTCAGAATTTCCCTAAGTTGAATTTTTTGTCATTTCCTTATGGTTGAACCTGTGTAACATGCTTTGGGGAGGAAGGCTATAAAGTACCAATTTCATCACATTGAATATTTGTCACACTATCAGCATGGCTTCTTACTGACAATGTTACCTTTGTCACTTAGGTGAAGTTGCATTTTCCAAGTATCTAAGCTCTACCTTACAATTCCTTCCTTCCCTCTACCTGCACGATGCAAAGCACAGCCCACAATAGAGGGAGGGGTAGTGGCAGGGTTTAAGCTCCACCTCTTTGTACAAGACATATCTGTATAAAGTATTTGAAGTTCTGCATAGGAGGCTTATGTATTGCCCACATTTATTTATTTATTTATTTATTTATTTATTTATTTATTTATCTATCTATCTATCTATTTATTCTTTCATTTATTTAGTCACTTACTTATATCAGAATGATGGACTCACAGGGATTTACTAAATTCTTTGAGTTATGATCTAATTCTGTGCCATTTGCTTTGTCATCCAAACAGCTGGAGGTTCTTTCATGTGGGTGACCATCCCTCTTTCTTGTATTGTAAAGCACACTACTCTTCTCCATCACCATAAAATGTTCTGCCTTTATCTTGTTTATTTCCTTCCTCTGTTGCTTTAACAATCATTTCTCCAAGAAGCCATCCTTCTATTTTTTTGACAATGGTATAAGGCATGAAAATTGGAATTGGATATTTTTCGTTACTATTGAGATATCATTTCTCCCAGGCCCTCCCACTGAGCAGAATTAGAATGATGTGGGAAGTCCTGTGATTATGTCAATAAAGCACTGTTGGGCCAATAGGGAACCAAGATAGGTGGGAATAGGAGTCCAGGAGGACTCTGGGTAGGAGAAACACAGGGAGTCAAGATGTAACGCCATGGGGTAGGAAGTCCGGAACTATTCTCCGGTAAGAGAAATGCTTAGATTAACAATTATGGGATAAATACTTAAGTCAGAGCTAGCCAGTAAGAAACAAGCAAGGCCAACAGCTTCATAATTAATATAGCCTCTTGTGTGTTTATTTGGGACTGATGAGGCTCTAGAACCGCATCAGTTTTTATTAATTTTTTATAAATTAAAAAAATCTTATTTTACATACTAATCCTAGTTCCCTCTCTCTCCCATTCTCCCTTGTCCCCTACCATCTCCCCATCCCACTCCTCATCCACTCCTCAGAGAGAGTGAGAACACCTATGGGGGATCATCAAAGTCTGTCACATCATTTGAGGCAGGACCAAGGCCTGTCCTCCTGTATCTAGGCTGAGAGTGTATCACTGCATAGGGAGTGGGTTCCAAAAGTCATTTCATGCACTAGGGATAAATACTGGCTCTACTACCAGCGGCCCCATAGATTGTCCAAGTCCCCTAACTGATACCCACATTCAGTAGGCCTAGTTTGTTCTTACACAGGTTCTCCAGCTGTCAGTCTGGAGTCTATGAACTCACACTTGTCAGATCAGCTGTTTCTGTGGGTTTCTCCAACATGGTCTTGACCCCTGTGCTCATCACTCCTTCCTCTCTGCAACTGGATTCCAGGAGTTCAGCTCAGTGCTTCGCTGTGACTCTCTGCTTCTGCTTCCATTAGCTATTGAATGAAGGCTCTATGGTGGCATTTAAAGTAGTAATCAGTCTCATTATCTGAGAAGGGTATTTAAGGTAGCCTCTCCCTATTGCTTAGATTCTTAGCTGGGGTCATCCTTGTGGATTCCTGGGAATTTCCCTAGTGCCAGGTTTCTTGTTGAGCCCATAATGGCTCCCTCTATCAAGGGATCTCTTTCCTTGCTCTCCTTCTCTGTTCTTTCCCCAAGTCGACCTTCCTGATACCTCATGTTCTTCTCCCCCTCTCCCCATGCTTCCAATTTACTCAGGAAATCCTGTCCCTTTCTCCTTCTCAGGGAGTGGATCCATGTATGTCTCTTTTGCCTTTTATTTTAAAACTTGGCCTTGTACTTATAAACTATATGATATCAGGAAAATGGCTTCTTAATTTATGAAATAGTAAAAATCAATACCTTTAGGATTAAGGTAGACATATATTTATATTTAGTAATAAGTATAAATTGGTTGATATGATTCTTGTCATAGAAAGTACTAGTTTAGTATTAGTAAATTCTTCTTTTTAAACCATTTCCTCAGCATAATTTTAAGTAAGTTGAAAATTTAGGAAAGAAGGACACTACAAACAATAGAAAATTAACTGCAGCAGTATATAAGGGACAAAATAGGATATAAATAGCAAATAAAACCATTAGTAACTCATGAGGCAAATTCAAAATTTCTTAAATTTAAAAGGAAGATGCATCTCAAATTCTATAATTGCTATATAAAACAACTGCTCTTTATTAAAAAATCATTATCAACATTGTACTGGTATCCTTCTTAAAACTGTAATGTATGAATTAGAAAATTAACACAATTACACTTTCAAGATTATATAGAAAGATGTACCTGGAAAGAAAGGCTACTAGAAATACAGTAAACACTGAGAGAGGCCTTTCCTCAGAAGGAGGATTCAGGCTGGTTTCTCAGACAGTAATGTTTACCCAAGTCAGCACAAGGTCCTGGGAAAGAAGATTCAAATTCAATAGGCTTGGAGAGAACCAGAGATGCTGGAATGCTCAGAGGCTCACACAGGTGGCATGGCTGCTGCCCTATAGCTCACACTGTGCACACAATATAATTATGTATTTTCTAGATTCTAGAGTGCTTGCATTTAGGGAACCTTTAAAGGGAAAATATAGACAGTACGCTTTTCAGTAAATAGGATCCAGAATTTTGTAAACACAGATATACATATGCATGTGTGTGGTCGTACACACACACACACACACACACACACACACACAGAGAGAGAGAGAGAGAGAGAGAGGGAGAGGGAGAGGGAGAGAGAGAGAGAGAGAGAGAGAGAGAGAGAGAGAGAGAGAGAGAGAGAGAGAGAGAGAAATAGAACAACAGAAGCCTTTGTGTTTGGCACATCCAGTTAAATGAGAACCCAAGCCATATTATGTTTGCTGACTTTCATTTCCCTTATGGAACCATAACTATCAAAGCAACAATAATGAAACCCAAACATGGAGAATTGTCTAATGTGACTTAACCAGGCATCACATAGAGGGGCTGCTATTTATTATATTCAATGCTTGATGTTTATTTTAAGTGAGATTTGTTCAGAGAGATCAATAACACAATAACTACAAGAGTTATCAGTGAATTTTATGCTGCAGAAGCTCCAAGCATTAAAATCAATGCAAGGCAATCTATTTGCATCTGAAGCTGGGATTCTCATTGTCTTTCTTCTGTAACCTGGACTGGCTGGCATCTGTTCTGGCTATTGGTGACAGCGGCCATATTTCATGGTGCTGCTTGTGCAGGCTGGTAGCTGGTGATAAGCGCTAATGGATCTGTCCAGGGAAACAGCTGTCTCCCCTTGTTCCCAGGGAAGAGATGAAAAAGTGCCTCTGTTCTCACTGTCTGCTTTAACCTTGACAATAATGAAGTATGTAATTAACAGTTTTGCCCTAATAAGACCTTACATTTCCTTTTCAAAAACAGCATCTCCTCTGTACTAGAGAATGTGCTTTATATTGTCACAATAAATATTTCTCAAGGCCAGAGAGCAAAAATTCCTGTGACTCAAGAAAAACTAAGGTACTTTTAGGAAGTTTCTACCTGTAAATTTCATACCTGAATTCTGATCCTGTATATGGAGAATCAGAGCACCTGCTAGTTAAGTGACTGAAAACATCTAGACCGGTAGTCAGAGCAAAACCAGACATATCTAACACCTGTATCCTCCAAGAAAGATGTAAATTCTCAGTTGGATTTTGAAGTGTCACATTTTCTGATCCTGTATATGGAGAATCAGAGCACCTGCTAGTTAAGTGACTGAAAACATCTAGACCGGTAGTCAGAACAAAACCAGACATATCTAACACCTGTATCCTCCACGAAAGATGTAAATTCTCAGTTGGATTTTGAAGTGTCACATCTATTTTCTACATTTTCACTTCACTAATTGGGCTGGGTCAATTGGATGAGACTTGAACATTATATTACTCCTGGAAAATAAGACAGTTTGGGCAGAACGTCTCAGAGTGGAGACATTGTTAAGACTTCTAGCCAACAACCAAACAAACACCCTCCCCCCAAAAAACCCAAAGTAACAACAAGAAACAACAAAAAAGCCCCAATAAATTGTATTGTACTGGTACTCTTGTGAGATATAAAATGAACCAATCATTTATTAACTAAATATAAAGTTATATTTTGCACAAATTCCAAGAAAGTAAAGTATTTTAAAGGAAGTTTTGTGAACTTTGTGGAGATAGAGATTTCATCATAGATTGGAAAATGCTCTACTGTGCCGTTTTCTCTGTCCCCTATATCACTATGATACCAACATAGTCTCTGAAAAGTTATACAAGAAACTCATCTTGAAAGAAACTTCCTATTCACTGTCAATAAGTTTTTAGACTTATTCTTTATGCTTGCAACACAAGCAGGTAGATTGAGGTCACCCAGACCAGCTTGAGCGTAAAGTCAGTTTGAAATGGAAGTTGTTCTTGGATATAAACAATTATCTATGTGAAGGCTGCTAATTGACTAGGCATCATTGAGAACTATGGGAATATCTCAGTTCATTGCTTGATTCATTTAGTAAAACACTGGTTTTAGGGGAAGGGAGCACCCCATGATTCATGAGACAAAATTCAAACATCTAATTAACAGGTAGTAGGTAGGATTTAATACTGTTCTTCAAATCTTTCACATGCTATCCTCATATCCTAGCCTGGGTTCCCCCACAGTAGGGTAGTTTCTTTTGGGGACAATGGTGAATTGGATAGAAATGCCCCCCCCCATAGGCTTATGTATTTGAATGATTGGTCATCATGGAGTGGCATGACTTGAGAAGGATTAGGAGATGTGGCCTTGTTGGAGTAGGTGTGACTTGTTGATGGAAGTCTATCACTGGGGCTGGGCTTAGGATTTTCAAAAGCTCAAGCCAGGCCCAGTGTCTCTTTCTTTCTGCTGCCTATGGGTCTGGTTTTAGAACTTCCAGCTTCTTTTTCAGCACCATGCCATGTATGCCTCTGTGCCATCATGCTTCCTGCTATGATGACAATGGACTATACCTCTGAAACTGTAAGCAAGTCCCAGTTAAATGGTTTCATTTATGAGAGTTACTGTGGTTATGGTTTATTTTTACTGCAATAGAACAATGACTAAGTTAGTAAATGAGATCACATCCTTTGAGAGAGAATAGTAGAGACCTGGGAATCAACTCAAGGGTGCAATGGTAGGACGGTCATCATGATTTCAATCTATGGAGTTGTGAGGACTGTTTCAGAATGGAACATTCAGAGAATGACAATCGGTCATTCCTATATCTTGTCTTAAAATGGAAGAAACCCTTGAGCTACCATGTCAGGAAGCAGAGGTAGTAGAGTAACTGGAGTGAACAGGTTCCTTCAGAATGACTGGAGTAAGGACATGTGACAACTCATAAATTATAGCTTTTAGCTATCAGCATGGATTAAACACTATATTTGAGATGATCAGCAATGCTTTTCCCTATGTTTAATTTTTACAATTAGCCTTGGAAACACATGGTATTATTTCTTCTTGTGTGAAGAGTCAGAATGGCCAAGTTATTTTAGCTTGCCCAATGTCACTCAGCTGTTAGGTAACAAATTTGAAAGCAATACCCACTGTTACCTATTGTAAGGCCTACCTTTCAATATAATATGAACTATGCATTACAGCACCTTCCATGTAAACTCTGATGATTGGACAGACAGTAACAGCTGGCAGGGATGACATCTCCACTCACCAGGTGTGTGATACAATACAAAGAACGTGAGTGTGGGCTGCAGTGACATAATACAACAATATTCTATAAGCAAAATGTCTTAAGGAAAAGATGTCTGCAATTCAGACTTTGTAGGCTGTGGAAAGAACTAAATTAGCTGTCTTCAAAATAATTTGCCTTTCTTTTTTTCCCCTGTGAGACAAAAAAAAAATACCTTGTTCCACCACCTTTGCTCAGTTGTGACATTTGAAAAGTTAATAGCAAAATGGGTAGTATACAAATAAATTGTCATCCAAAAATGAGCAATTGAGTAAATGATGTGGGAATGCCTATTAATATGTAATGCTGAAGGTCAAAATTCTCTGCTTTCTCTTACAGACAAGACAAAGCACATTCATTTTAAATTTGGTCAACTGCATGTTACTTTTGAGTGTGTGAAACTTTAATTCCTACCATTTTTTCCTATCAATCTGGATTTTCAAAGGCCTTACAAATGTAGAAATTGTCTCTTGAGGCATACTGAATGACAAGAAACATTCCTGCTTGTGCACATTCCTGTTCATACACATCCCTGAAGCCAGGACCAATTCTCGGACAGCCGCATCTCTGTTGGTGGTACCAGGTCACTCACTTCTAAAGCTCTCTGCCTGATTCCAATGTGTAGCAAAGCTTGCAGCCATATTACTGGAGTTTCTGTTTCTGCCACTCACAGTAAGGCTTTTGAATGATAGCATGGGCATTACCCAGAAGAATTGTGGGAAATGCAGAATCTTAGTCTTTCAGGGCCTTTTGGGCCAGTACTTGCATTTAATAAAAATGCTGTATAACTCCCACATACACTGAAATTAGAGCACTGCAGACCTTGTGCCCTTCCTTGGTTTACTCCTGGTTTCCTTTCCTACTCCAAGCTATTTTTGAAAATCTATGAATTCTTTCTGTGAGGAATATATAATTGATCAGCGTATACAGATTTAAGCACATATATTCTCAAAGAAAAACCATGTTTACTCTTCCTTAAATCTACATCAGTGGGCTCATTATTATTATTATTATTGTTATTTGGTTTTTACGAGACAAGGTTTATCTGTGTTGTTTTGGAGGCTGTCGGTCCAGCCCAGCCTCGAACTCACAGAGATCTGCCTGCCTCTGCCTCCCAAGTGCTGGGATTAAAGGTGTGCACCACCACCGCTCGGCTGGCTCATTATTTGATACAAAAAGAAACAGCAATGCATAATAAAATGTGGGAAATGACCGATTTGCAGCATAGCATAAAGCACACTTCTGTGGTGTTTGTTGTGTTTCTACATGTCCTATGGGGCAATGACGGAGCATATTTATCTCATGATTTTGTTCGAACATCTCAGAGAACAAGTTCAAATCCTGCATGCAGGAGTCTGGAGGATTTACCTGACCATCCAGTCATCCAGCCCATTGTTTCACACTAACAGAACAGCAGGAACCCTTTAGAAATATGGAGATGGAATTCACCTCACTTTTCTAAGTTATTTTCACATGTTAATGATCAACGAGTCCACTTCCTCAAGTAACATCTTAGACACCTGGGTCACACATAGCACACACGCCCCACAGGAGACTCAAACAGTATTATCTCTCCTTCCACAAATGTACTACAATAGTTGTTTTATATTATGACTATACACTTAACAAAAAAGACACAGAGAATCATGAAATTAAGTATTGCTTTTGTCCTAACAATGTTTGTGAGGCCATGGTTCACAGACCATGTAAGGTCTACAGAAAGACCTCATAAACACTGTTGAGAGTGAGAAAGCTCCACTTTCCTGAAGGAAATGATGCTCTTCTGGTTCTCCATTCTAGTTCAAAAAAAATCCAAGAGCCTTTTGCCGGGACTCAGAAGAGTCTTTGAATATACAGCTTAGCCATTGTGTTCACATAAAATGCCTGTTGTAACTATTTGTTTTTCTAAAATTTATACTTTTATTGAGTCTTACTCTTTTTTTCTTTTTTTTTTAATTTTATTTTCCTGTTTAAATTTAGATAAGAAACAAGGTTGCTTCACAAGTCAGTTCCAGGTCCCTCTCCCTTTCCCTCCCCTCCTCCCGTGCCCTCCCCCCAATCCCCCCATTATCCCCTCATTCCCCCAGGGAGGGTGAGGCCCTCCATGGAGGTGTCCATAGTCTGTCATTTCATATAGGGCAGGGCCTAGACCCTTCCCCAAGAGTTCAGGGTGAGAGTGCACCTCACATTGTTCTATGGGAGTCCAAAGTCCGTGTGTATACTTGGGATGGGTACTGATCTGCTGCCCAAGGCTCAATAGATTACCTAGGCCTCCTCACTGACACCCAGATTCAGGGGGTCTTGATCAGTCCCATGCTGGATTCCCAGGCTGATGCCTAGGATTCAAGAGTTAACCTTTGTCTGGTCAGCTGTTTCTGGGGGTTAAACCAGCCCAGTCTTAATCCCTTTGATCATCAGTCCTCCCTCTCTGTTACTGGCTTTCTTGAGTTCAGCTCAGTACTTAACCAAGGGAGTCTGCCTCTTCTTCGATCAGCCACTAAATGAAGTTTCTGTTTCCCAGACCCTCTGGCTATAGGATTGTAGGCTGGCACTCCCCAGATCTATGTCTAAAATCCATATATGAGAGAGTACATGCCATGTTTCTCTTTTTGTGACTGGGTTACCTCACTCAGGATGGTTTCTTCTAGTGTCATCCATTTGCCTGCGAATCTCATGATTCCATTGTTTTTTTTCTGCTGAATAGTACTCCATTGTGTAAATGTACCACATTTTCTCTATCCACTCTTTGGTTGAGGGACATCTAGGTTGCTTCCAAGTTCTGGCTATCACAAATAAAGCTGCTATGAACATAGTGGAACAGACATCTTTGTTGTATGAATGGGCATCTTTTGGATATATGCCTAAGAGTGGAGTAATGCATAATGTGTGGAGTGCATAATGTGTGTGGATGTAGGTTTGTGCATGGTGCCTGTGTATATGTTGTATGTGGAAGCCAAGACTGATTTGGGGGTGTCTTTTTAATCCTTATCAATTGAGGCGTGCTCTCTCATTATAACTCAGAGCTTATTGATGTAGCTAGTCTAGTCCCCAGCTTGCTCTGGAAACCCATTAACTGCCTCCTGGATGCTGAAATCACAAATGTGTGATAGCCTACCTGGTCCTCACACTTGCACAAGTGTTTTGCCCAGCAAGACACTTTTCTAGCCCCTAAACTCCTTTGTTAAATTGTGGCAAAAATACACATAACAAAAACTTAGCATTTTAGACATATAATTTGCTATCATTAAGTACATTAAAATAGTGTAAAACCACTTTATTTTATTACATCAAATCTAAAACTCAAGATGTATTAAAAATTATCACTACTGTACTCACTCCTGCCCCCACCCATGAGCTCTAACATATTATTCTGTCTGCATTAGTTTTCCTGTTCTAGGCTCCAATCAAAAGTAGATTTACACAATAGTGTTCTTTGCCTTGCTTACTTCATAGTAACCATATATGTTTTAGTACGTAAATTTTTTTATTTCCTTTAAAAAGCAATATTGTATTTTATAAACACCATATTTTGGTTATCCATTCATCTAAATGATGGACATTAGCATCTACTTTTTGATTATTGTGAGTGTTGTTGCTATGGTATAGGAGAATCTGTTCAGGTCACTGGCTTCAGTCTTTTGGGTATATACTTAAAGGCAGAGTTGATGGATCATATGATGACAATTCTATGTTTAAACTTGCAAGAAAGCTCTGACCTGTTTTCCATAGTTCTGTACATTCTATATTTGATATTCCTATTAGTGATCTGTGAGGATTCCAATGTTGCTACATCTTTGATAGGAGTAGTTGACCACAAATAATTGAACTCCACAGTACTTTTATTTCATTACAATTTGGTGTTGTAGTTTTTTTTTGTGGGGGTAGGTTTTATTTTGTTTTCTTGGCTTTGTTGTTGTACTGAGTTTTTGTTTGTTTTATGAGAAAGAAGTTAAAGTTGGGTAATAAGGAGGGGGAGAAGATCAGGAAGGACTTGGGGGTAGGCAAGAATAACCCAAAATATATTTAAATTAAAAATTATTTTAAATAAGAAAAATATAACTGAATAGTTTTTTAAAAAACCTGAAATAATTTCTTTTCCTCTCGTTTCTTTTCTTCTACTTTATCTTCTGTATGGTCTACTTTCATTTACCTTCTCTTGTTCACTTGAACTTTGCAGTCCTTGAACCTGGCTATATTTACTCCTCACATATATATGTACTTTCAATTCAGGAAGGGGTGCTACTTTACAAAAGCTGCACATATTGCTATCTTTGTTTTCAGGCCTAGGACAAGGATGAGATTATTTTACATAGGAATTAACCTCTTATCACAAGTCGTGTAAGTTTCACCCACAGCAATCTGTTCTTTATGATATCCAGGGTCTAAATTGGTTCTCATAAAAATAAACAAAACCTGTAAATAAAATTTATTATGATAAAACAATCATGTAAATAAATTCACATATAGTATTTATATATGTATTTTCACCTATATAATGTATTTGCAGCATATAGTATTTTCACCTATATAATGCTCAGCAGGATACAACTTCAGTTTGAGGCATCAACAAATAACTAAAATTGCACAGTTGCACTGATTAGGGAGTCCACATCTCCAGAAATAAAGCCATCATGTAAGTTTCCAATAGGAAAAAGGTTGGAGGTTGGGAGACAGTTTGTTGAAGACTTGTCGACAGGACAGGTGTTTTCCATTCTTATTGTTGTGAGGATGAAGTACATTAAGATAATTCAGTTTTCAAATTGGGCCCATTTCACAGTGATGTTAGCTTGACTGGCATTTCTTTCTGAATTTCAGGACTTTTACCTCTCAAAATCTCAAATACCTCTGCATTCTTGTGTGTGTGTGTGTGTGTGTGTGTGTGTGTGTGTGTGTGTGTGTGTGTTGACTTTGACATGGATTATCCTGCTATTTTATCAGATGTAATTATGTGAGACTTCTGTCAAACTCTGGCAAGACAGCATTTCATTGAGAGGACTGATGACCATAGATTCACAACAAACTCCACTGAACATCTGCTAAGGTTCTCAGTTTAGTGTTATTTTTCTGTTTTTTTTTTTAAAAACAGTCATTCGTGTGTGTGTGTGTGTGTGTGTGTGTGTGTGTGTGTTCTGCTGAGGATCAAACTCTTCATTGTAGACAAGTGATGCATCCCAGAATTCCTAGCTTTCTTCCCAAGGTTTTGGTTTGCATTTCCTCAGTGATAATTATGTTCAGCATCCCCCCTGTATTTGTTGGACATTTATATCTCTTTTTTGTCTTCCTTGGGAAAAATATCTGTCCAAGTCCTTTGCCCATCTTTAAATTGGGTCACTCAGTTTTTTCTGGTTTTTGGTTTAAATCCCTTTGATATCTCATCACAAACATGATATGAAAATATTATAAAGGCTGTCTTTTATGAATTAGGTAATATCTTTATTGTCATTTTTGGTGTGCATGTCTTTGGTTTCATATTCAAGAATTCACTGCCAAATCCAGTGTCTTAAAGTGTGCCTCTATTTTTCTTCTTAGAGCTTCATAGTTGAGGTTCTCATGTTCAGGACTTTGATGCATTTGAGTTAATTTCTATATGTAGCATAAATTAAGGCTATAACTCCATCCTTTTGTATATGGATATCCAACTTTCTCATGGTATTGAAAAGACTGTTATTCTTGGTGAATAGTCTTGGCACCTTTGCCAGTTTATTTCTGGGATGATTCTATTCTGTGGGCTCCAATGTCTGTCCTTACATGAGCACAATGCTATTTTGGTTTTTATTATGCAGTATAGCAATTTTGAGATTGAGAACTATTAGTCCTTCAACTTTGTTCTTACTCAAGAGCATTTTGGGGGGTGGGGGCTGGAGTGATGGATCAGTGGTTAAGAGCTCTGGCTGCTGTTGCAGAGGATCTGGATTTGATTTCTAACACTGACATTGCAGGTCACAATCATCTGTTACTCAGTTCCAGCAGATCGGATGCCTTCTTCTGGACTCCACAGGGACCTGACACACATGTAGTACACAGAAATATATGTAGACAAAACACTAGCACACATAAAAATGAAATACAAAATTGAAATTAAGAGTATTTGGGTCTTTATTATCATTTGAGATTGCATGTGATTCTTTCCTTCCTTCTCTATTTTCTTTCTCTCTTCCTCTCTCTTTCCTCCCTACCATCCACCTTTCTCTTTCTTTCTTCATTATCATAGAGTAAATCCAGAACCTTATAGATGCTATTTATGTAGCCTATGCCTGGGCCATAACCCAGCCAGGATTGTTTTTTTCAATAATAACCACTAATATTTGCATAGAATTGCATAGAATATGTAGGCAGTTTTGAACAGTTATGTTCTCTTAATAATATATCTTTGAATATATGTAAACCAAATATTTTCCACTTATTCACTTATTTACATCTTCTTTATTTCTTTCAGTAGTTTTATAGTTTTTGAGTGTGTTTTTAGTTCTTTAGTTTCAGGATGTTTTGGTATACAGAACTATATGTGATAATAAATTATTTATCCACTATGGTGATTATTTCAGGCCACTTAATTGATGCTTACTAATTTCCCTCCTTGACAGATGTTCCCAGCAAAGGGTTAAACTTTCTCATTTGCAAAACATATCATGGAAACTGACTGTCTTCTGCTCTCACGCTTTCTAGGTTTTCTACTTGAATGGAATAGTAGTTCTCTTCTTTTGCCTCCTCCACTCACTTGGAGCCTGGCTTATCTATGGGGGAAGAAGAAGGTTCAGGGTGTGTGCACAACTCAAGGACTGTCTTCAATTTAATGGAGTGCTTTCCAGTTTCCATAGTCTGAAATTATACTTCCACATTGCAAGGTGCCATGACTATTCTTTTAGAAGCCAAGATCCTCACTATGATCTGACACCAGAAGATGATAAGTGTGTAGAAATAATTCACATGGTGGCAAAACAGGTAAATTCCAGGTTTGTAGAGTTTTTTCATATTTAGGCTACAAGGTTGAGGTTGAAGCAATATTCCACAAAGAATATCAACAAATAGACTTCACAGTAACAGATCTGACATCTGAGCCTCTTACTATCTTTCCCACAGTCTAAATACAGGGTTATTTACAAAGGCATTCATATTGTCTTTACACTTATGTTCAAATATAAATGACTTGAATAAGTCCTGGGACTGAGAAGAAACACTGTAAGGATCCTATGAATTAAAAATTAGAGGTGAGGAGATACTTTTTGTGAAAAGGAGAAGAGTTTAGAAGACACCAAAGTTTCCAAATAAAATAAAAGCTTTGGTAAGGGTGAGATTATTCTTTACATGCAGCTGTATGCCATTGCCCATCTGTAATGTTTGATTTATCCAACAGCTTTGGGTAGTGTCCATTATTACTCTTATGACCCTTTTGATGAATGAGGAAAGGGGAGGTACTACTGCCACTTGGGGTTTCACAGCCTTATAGAATAGGATAGACTGAAATAACATCACAATTTCATGTCATCCTGGCATTTGTACAGCAGGTAATACTGGGAGGTCTCCTTGGATTTTCTGAAGGACATATTCCTGATTCATTGGCTGTGAGGTTGGCCATTAAATTTGATGAACTGATAGAAGTCTATGTGATTATATGTGAGTCTAAGGTCTTGAGTTTCTGCCATCTGTCCTGAGGAAAACCCATCTTTATAATGCTGGTTCATCCAAAACCTTAGGATCCATGCTGGTCCATGCATAATTTCAGGATCCAAATGCAAGTTTGAATCATTAGTCAAGTTCAACTAATCTGAAGCCTGAGAAGGAGAACTCAGCCAACTCCATATCATAAGCAAGAAAAAGACTTGTTTCTTATGGTCCTTAATCAGTTTGGAGGTGATAAATATGTGTCTGTTTTTATTCTTTTACATGTAGCTATACAGTTTGACCAATTGCATTTGTTGAAGATTCTCTTTTCTCTGATGTGAATTTTTAGCTTCTTTTTAAGATATCAGGTGTTAGCCGGGCGTTGGTGGCGTACGCCTTTAATCCCAGCACTCGGGAGGCAGAGGCAGGCGGATCTCTGTGAGTTCGAGACCAGCCTGGACTACCAAGCGAGTTCCAGGACAGCCTCCAAAGCCACAGAGAAACCCTCTCTCGAAAAACCAAAAAAAAAAAAAAAAAAGATATCAGGTGTTTGTAGTTGTGTGAATTTATATCCAGGTCTCCAGTTTGATTCTGCTGATCAATGTATCTGCTTTTATTCCCATACCATGCTGTTTTTATTACTACAGCTTTATGTAGTACAACTTGAAATCTGGAATGGTAATACCTCTAGCATTTCTTTTATTATTTAGGATTGTTTTACTTATCCTGTGGGGTTTTGGTGTGTGTGTGTGTGTGTGTGTGTGTGTGTGTGTGTGTGTGTGTGTTTCCATATGAAGCAGAAAACTGTCTTTTCAGTTTCTGAAAAGAATTATGTTGCAATTTTAATGGGGATGCATTGAATCTGTAGACTGCTTTTGGTACACTGTACATTTTTTACATTATTAATCCTACTGATCCATGAGCATGGGAGGTCTTTCCAACTTCTAGTATATTCTTCAAATGTCTTAAAGCTTTTTATCATACAAATATCCTTGGTTAGAGATATTTCAGGATAGATATTTTCAGGTTATTGCAGAAGTTATTTCTTTATTGATTTCTTTCTCAATGTCTGCCATTGTACACGGGAAGGCTACTGACTTTTTGTGTTAATTTTCTATCCTACTATTTTGCTGAAATTGCTTTTAGTTCGGAGATCCTTCTGGTAAAATCTTTAGGGTCTCTTATTAGTCTCAAGTCATCACCAAATGAGGATACATATACTTCTTTTCCCATTTGTATGTCCTTGATCTCTTTCAGTTGCCTTATTGCTCTAGCTAAAATACTATATTAAACAGGTATGGAGAGAGTGACCATCCTTGTCTTGTCCTGATTTAAGTGGAAATTTGGGTTTCTCTTGGTTTAGAATAATGAAGGCTGTGGATGTTCTATGAATTGATTTCATTATATTGAGACATGTCCTCCATATCTGTAGTCGCTCTATAACTTTTATTATAGGGATGTTGGAATTTGACATAGTTTGTTTATGCATCTGATGGGATGAGTCTTTTTGTCTGTTTATGTGATGGATTATTTTTAGTGATTTATTTATGTTGACCCATTCATACATCTCTGGCATGAATCCTATTAAGGAACCCATATCCCACATTGTTAATGAGTCCCACAACATGAGACTAGATAGGTCATGGGTCCTAGAGGAAAACCTACTACTATTATTCTGTTACATACCAATAAAACAATTCCAAATGACATAGTTCTATACTCATACACAAATGTATCACTCAGTCCTTATCAGAGAAGCTTATTGCAGTAGATGGCAATTAACATAGACCCACAACTGAATAATGTGTAGAAAATGAGAGACATTGGAGCACTTAGTTCTAAATGGGATGTCTTTTTCACATCTCTCTTTTCAAGATTCAAGGATGCATGCATTTGAGGAGATGGAAAGATTGTATGAGATGGAGGTGGTGGATGACTTCAAGAAAACATCATTTTCCAGAAACAACAGGACTGATGCTCATATGAACTTACAGATACTGTGATATTATGTACAGGACCCGAACAAGCTACAGCCAGACAAAATCCCAGCAGGGAGAGGAAAAGTAGACACTAAATCATATTCCTAGCCAAGATTCTATTTATAATTCATAGCTGAAGGAAGAAGGAAAATCAGTTTTCTTCAGTGGAATGATAATAGGGATATCAGCCATATTCCTGGGAATGCCTCATGCCCAGGAGTGGTTGACCAACACAAATCATACTCCATGGTGTGTGTGTGTGTGTGTGTGTGTGTGTGTGTGTGTGTTGTCTTTTTTGATAGAGAGAGACAGACAGATACACACACGGAAAGCATGAAGTTGGGTATGTGGGAGTGGAAGTGGGAGGCAGATCTGTGAATTAGTTGGGGGATGGGAAAATATGATAAAAATATATTATATAAAATTCTCAAAAAGTAGAGAAGTAAAGAAAAAGACAAATCTGTTGTTAAAGGCATTACTGTTTGCTATGCAGAAGTTTTTCTAACCATAGTTGACTAATACACAAAAGCCGTTAAAATTAAACTCAAAAGTTTCTGAATGGTGTTCTGATTCCACCTTCTCTGATAATACAACTTTGGCAGTGACGCTGCTATGGAGCCAGTGTATTCAGGCTTGTTGGTATCAGGAATGCAGTCAATATAAATGCTCAGCATCCCGGATAGACGGACAGAGCCTCAGAATAGAGACCCAGGCTGTTTCATCAGTCAGTTTCTGAGAACTGAACTTTTCTGTTATATTGTTCAGTATATCTTTATCACAGCACACTGCAGGACTTTCCCATGCTGGATTGGTTAACTAGCAAGAAGCTTGGCTTACATGCAACATTTGACAGAGCTGACATCCAAGACTGCTTCAAGATACTCAAACATGACCACAGCAGCTGAGAAAAATGAAGAAAGAGTTCTCTCTGTCAATTCAGACTTGCTTTTTTTGTAGTGGAATATTTGTACGTTATTGAAATTATTGCCCATCTTGCCTGAATATACATGGAATAGAACATCTATTTGCAAAAATACAAAAATATATATTTATTCAACTTGTTCTCTAAATAGGAAACAACAGAACAAAATAAAGCAAAAAGCAATCAAATGAATAAAAGAAGCATATCATCACCACTCATGTATTTTAGTTCCTGGTCCTGAATTATAGATGGGAGAGACAGAGGTTGTTTGATGGGACAACCAATATGACTTAGTTTTGCCTTACATTTTTCTTGACACAGGACCTAGAAAGCTGCAAGGGACCATCGTTCATCCACAAGGCACTATACGGATCAGAGATGCTTCTGAGGAGAAAATAGCCTGATGTCTTATAAACTTCCCTTTCAATAATGCTATGTGTGGGCTTATCTGTAGATGGGTGTACCAGTGACAAATGTAACTGCAGTTGACATCTAATTGGAAATGCTACTCTGTGGAAAGGGAGGACATGCCACAGAAGTAGGCCTTATGTGTCTGGAAGAAGGCAGCTACTCATTTTCTCCACCTCTATTAACTCCTCTGCTGTTTCCCTTTGACTTCTGTGAAGCCTTTCAACTCAGTTCACTCCATTTCCTCCAGGATTCAAGCTCTGTCCTATTTGAACCAGAGGGTCAGCATCCTCAGTGCATGAAATAAAGTTTTCTTCCTCTCCACAGCTGATCTCCAACTCACACAGCTTCTGACTTACAAGAAAATCCAGTGCTATCTTCACACTGTTATTGACTAGCTATCGTACTGTGTGTATTGTTCAAATGAAAACATATGGATTGATACTGTGTGAGTAGACCTTTCTGTAACTATAGTTTCTGTTTTCCAACTATTTCCCTAGATTTACAGATAACACTGAAGTGTTTACAATGCTTGATATAGACTGTGTAGAATGTCTGCTACTGCAGGATATGATCTGCAGCCATCCCATGAAGCACACTATTAGTCATACCCAGGTTAGCCACATAGATGCTGATGTCTGAACCAGTAAACAGGATAGCTGTGCATCTGAGCCCTAAAATCCAGTTCTATACTCATGTCCTTGCCTGCAAAAATTATTTTTTTTGTTCTGAAACTTTCATGCTACATTTTCACATTTTTAAATATGAAACACATTTATATTCATGTGTTTCCATGAGATGACATTACCAAAAAAATCAGACTTGCATCCAGTGTAATTATATGTGCACTATTCATAATTTAAAGCAGTAATTTTTTTCTGAAAACTACAAAATTCAGTGAAGTATTACAATTCAGGGCTTGGCATACATCATAGCTTAAATAATTAGAATTTAGCAGACAGTCTAATGATCAAGCTGGCTGAGTCAATTAAATTATCTAATTTATCTAGAAAAATCTACTAAGTTTCAGCTGAAATCTGTAGTTCATGAGTCTATACAAGAGAGAAAAAAGAAGACTCCATACAAAGAAATAAGATAGCAGTCCCTTAAAAAGACAAAAGAGTAGAAGAAAGCAACACTGACATCATAAATGTTGGTGAAGCCCCCCAAAATATTTGAACAATGGAAAACTTTTCTCAAGAGATAATTGAAGGGAAAATAGAAACTTTATCACCATTTCTTTGCTAAGAAAAATCTGTTTCAAAAACAGTCTGCAGTGCATCTGTTAGCTAATGCAAGATTCTTCTAGTTTTCTAGACACACAAAGGGCCCCAAGTGATAGCTTCATGTGCAAAGCAAACTAAAAGCAGACAATTTTCTGGGCCGTGGTTCCACAACACCATTCTCTTCCTTTCTCCAAGACAAAAAATTAGCATAATGATACATGGTAAGCAAGCACAAAGTTCACTTGACTTTGAACACACTGCTGGAGGTGAAGTAAACATTGGACAGCCATCTTTTTCCAAATCTGGCCATCAGGAAATTCCACAGTAGAGGAAAACCTTTTCTCCCAGTATTTGTCTCATGAACTCATATTATAGTTCAAAGGTGAATTGTCAGTGTGGTAAAAATTGCCACAGGAGCAGGAGGACCCCAAAGAGGCGGCATCATCAAAACACCCAACCCTAGCATGGGACAGTCTCCTAAAAGTTATAACCAATGAGACTAATTTCAAATTTATTATACATACACAGGAACCCACTGAAGCTGGAGGAAATGCTATTTTACACAACAAGAAGGAGGACAATTGGATTAAACTACTTATTCAAGGCTACAAAATTAGTTGAGGTGAAGCAATCAGGTTTGAAATAAGATCTCTCTAAACCCAAAGCATTTACTCCTAAGAAACTCTAAATCCTCATTCAAAACTGTGGCATCCATGTGTACACGCACCACTGAATCCATGTCCCGTGTGATCCATGTCCCATCTGTTCCCAGTCACCTGTGTTATCCACCCATTTACCACCTACACACCAAACATCACCATTATCTACCCTTCTCAGATACTTGCTTGTGATATGAAAGAAATATGCCTAGTGTCTGTATTCTACTTTTCTCCTTTGAATGGGCTATGGAATACCAGAAGCAAGGCTTTTTGTGTCTGAGAAAGAAACCTGTAGTCTAAAGAATTTATGGTTGAAGCATACATGAATTCAATGTCATTATGAGGCACTAGGTGTCTCTACGGAGTAGGGGCAGCTGCCAGAAAAACAGGTGTCTTATTTGAGCACACCGTGAGGAAGAACTTTGGTGCCATTTCTGTGATTAGAAAGAAGTTCCAGAGGGGGCTGGATAGATGGCTCAGTGGTTAAGAGCACTGACTGTTCTTCCAGAGGTTCTGAGCTCAATTCCGAAAACCACATGGTGGCTCACAACCGCCTTGAATTTGATCTGGAGCCCTCTGCTGGCAGAAGACTGTATACATAATAAATAATAAAATATAAAAAAAAGAAAGTTCCAGAAAACCACATGAACAACAGAGGAGAATGCTATGAAAATGAGATGATTCCATAATGGATGTACTGATAAGCACCCACTGTGAATAAGTGGACAGTCTTACTGTAGAGCCTGCAAGGTTCCATTTATGAATAGAATGTATGTCTATTATCTGAGTAAGGGGTATTGTCCAGCAGAGGTATTGTCCAGCAGTTTCTTCCTGCTTTGGCCAAGGATTTTCTGGGGAATATTAATCACCTGGCATTTCTGGCAGACATGTCATACCATTAAAAGACTGGAAACAGGGAAGAATACAAGCTGTTCCCCCAATTCATTACTCAATCAAAGCAGCAGGTAAACTCAGGTGTGTTCGAAGAAATGGGAAGCAGTGTTTCCATGTGATTCCTATAGTGAGCTTTACATATAGACAAATGCAAGCAAAAATATCTGTTCTGTCATGGATGAAGTATAAAGGTTTATGTATGTTGAAGAAAACGTCTCTGTAAATATATTTCTTGTTTGTAGAGCTGAGATAAATACATATTAGATTGATTGGAGTGAGAATAAAGAGAAGTAGGGTAGAGTGTATACTACCGCCTTATGCAGTGCCAGGCACAGAGTGGACAATGATTACTACTTACTATAGCGTTTAATGTAAAGAAAATTTGGACAGGCCAGAATGTCAAAGACTACCAGCATTAGTCTCTATTCTTAGTAAGAACTTGTTGAATGAGTGAATGAAATAATAAAAATCTAGATAGTGGCCTAGGAGGGACCATAACTGTAAAAATTAAAGTTTTATTTGAATAAAGATTAATCTCACCATTATAGCACCAATATAATGGAGCAGCTACTTTATAATTCCAATAAAATAAAATTCAAAGATAGGCAAAATCTGTGCCAGATAGTAGTTACTCTTGAGAAAACTGAGAATGGAATTGCATATAAGGTCAGAATCTAATGGATGGGAGGGGTTATAATATCATGATTCCTGATACATGTATTATCTTTGCAAAAATGTGCTGGGCAGTATGTAGTTTAACTAAAAATGGCTTTTATAGGTTCATATATCTGAATAGTCGATCCTGGTTGGTTAGACTGTTTTGGAAGGAGTAGGAGGTGTAGCCTTGCTGAAAGAACTGGGGGTGGGCTTTGAGGTTTCAGAAACCCACATGATTAGCTTTCTCTCTGCATTGTGATTGTAAGTACTCAGCTACAGCGTCAACGCCATGTCTGCCTGATGCCATTCTACCCTCCATGAGCGTATAGACTCACCCTCTGAAGCTAATAAACCCCAATAAACTCTTTCTTTTTAATGTTTCCTTGGTCACGGTGTCTCTTTGCAGCAATAGAAAAGACACTAACACAGGTGGTATGCTTGTGACTCGAGTACTTCTCTCTCTCATATGCATGTATGTATGTATGTATGTATGACACATCAATGTCAACAATACCTTTTAGACAGCGAGAGAGCATGAGCCTTGGCTTTTAAAGTATTTACAGGTTCTCTATCTGCACAGAATAGGAAACATAGACACCACAAGTTAATTTATCTCTGCCAAAGAAACCAACCAAAAAGTAAACCAAAAAGAAGCATCTTGAGCAAAAAACCACACAAATCATTAAAAACAAAAACAAACAACCAAACAAATGAACAAAAAGCCCTAACATTAAAAGCAAACTCTATTTTTCACAGATATTTTAAAAATGAATTTAGTAGCCGATACCCATAAAGACCAATATTGTATATTTTCTCTTATTTATGGAGCTTAGCTTTTAATATTCAGATATGTGTGTTTCATTTGGAATATCCTTAGAGGTGAAGAAATTAGAAGTGGTTCTTGGTATGATTTCTGTGGAGGGCTGATAGAACTCAGTGGTGTAAAGGGTTAAATGGAATTAGTGGATCTAGAAGAATTAAAATAGAGTTGGGGATGGGAGAGTAGTGTAGAGTATGGGATATAGGGGTAGAATAACGAGCATTTAAAAAAGCCATTCAGATATTGTCACGGTCTTTCTGCATAATCCAGTTATGATGAAGTATCAGACAAAGTCCAACTGAGGGTCATTCCAAGGAACTGTTAGCCTATATTCTTCAGAAGTGCCAAGGTTAGAACAGACACAGGAAGGCAAAGAACACTCCCAGACTCATTAAACATAAAGAGAAGCACAAATGAATACAGGGAACTTCTCACTGAATCTTCACCATTGGCCCCATTCCAGTTTCATTTTGTTGCTGTGATAAAATACCCTGACCAAAAGCAACTTGATGAGGACAAAGTTGATCTGGCTTATACTTCTAGGCAACAATCCATCATTGAGAAACTTCATGGCAGGAAATTAAGGAAAGAACCATGGGTAAACTATACTTGCTGACTCACTCAGCTAACTTTCTTATATAGCCCAGTACCACCTGCATAGGGATGGTGCCTCCTTTGATGGGCTGGCCCCTCCTACATCAATTAACAATCAAGATAATTCCTCAGACATGCGTTCCAGCCAATCTGGTTGAGACAATTCTTCACTAGAAGTTCCCACGTGACTCTATTTGGGTCTAGTTAATAGAAATAACTAAGTAAACCAGTCCTGAGACACAAGTGACAGGAAGTTCCAGTGTTACTGCTCTGATTTTGGAGCTGGTATGTGTCAAAAGCACAAGATGCTTTGTTTTGGTGGTTTCTTAGTCCATGTTTGCCTCTTAAACACAACACTATAGAATGGGTGTCTTTTAAACTACAGAAATGGATTCCTCACAATTATTAAGGCTAAGTAGTGTATTCATTGCCAGGGGAGGGTCTATTCTTTGCCTCAATGATAGCTATAGCTATCCTGCAAGCTTATATGGTGGAAGAATGGAGTAAGCTCCCTCTGGGGTCTGTTTAACGACGATGTGGCTCTCATGACTTACCAAAGACCCCAACTCCAAACAATGCCACACAGGGCATAGGATGTTAACACATCAATTTTGGGGGAAACAAACATGCAATACTAAGAATACACTCTATGTTATTCAGATGGATTGTTAGATTGGCAACAGAGTCAGGACAAGAGGTTCTTATATGATGCTTATCACCTTTGCTTAATTTTGAGATTATATTAGTCAAGAAATGAAAAGGAGATCCCATGGCTTCTTTAGCCAAATTCTACAACCAGCAGATCATTCCAAGAACAGGAAGTAGAGACACTTCCTACCGTGGATTCAGACAGATGGGAAATCATAGTTGTATTTAGCTGCGATGACATGGATAGAGCTTCATGAGTTTTAATAATGTCTTTTTATTTTATTTCCCATCTCATTTTTGAAATTAGAGGCAAATATTTTAAATACCAAAAATCTGTGTAAATCTGGTTGAGTGTTTTAAAAGAGAACTATGTGTCCAGTATTCACATATTCTCAAATTAGAAGCAAGGTCCATAGGGCGATTTCAAGATAAATACATGTGCAGGAAGCTGCAAAAACAGCATTTGAGTCCCTTACAGTAAATTCGATTTCTTTGGCAACTCCCTTCCACAATGTTCTATTATTAGTGGGCAACTGGGCCTGACAACCTTAATAAATCAAACTGTCCAGTAGCAGCTCCCTTTCCTGATGCCACTGGAAATGAATCTGAGAATGAAAGATAGGAGAGGAAGGGTACAAACAATGAGCAATATTCAGGGGTGAAGAATAAAACCAATGAATAAATGATGGCCCTTCACCAAGTCATACCCATGCTTGGGAAAGAGCAGATTCCAGTCCTGGTGGAAGTTCCCAGATGAGAGAAGGACATGTCTTACCAGTGAGACAGTGGTTGGGCTCTATGTCACACAGTAGGAGTGACTGGATGATATTAGAGTGAGGATAGGACTGTGGTCTTGCTGGTCTTCTAACCCAGGTCTGTGACTCTGATTTGGAAGCTCTCACTGACCTTCATATTGAGTCTGAACCATGATGATGAGTAGAAATAATTAGTTGTCTGCAGCTGGAGTCCTGGGCATTTTCTGAAGCATCTGGTCTCCTGACGGTTGCTATTGTTTGATTTAAATGGGTGCTCATATAGCCAAACAAAAACCAAAGTGGGTACAGTGCATTCTTTCCTTTCTGTGGGGTCTATGTTGGTGGTGAGGATCATCTGGTACCAAACAACCCACAGGAAGGACAGGCTTGGAAGTTGGATGACAATCTTTAGCTACCCAAGGCCATTAGAGGCAAAGATATACAGGTATCCTATGCTGGACCATTGGACATATTGTCCTAATAGATTTTGTACTAGACAAACAATGTAATAATGGTCTTTAAAAAATTCTACCCTAGGAATGTAAAAACTGGCCCATTTATTAGCTGGTGAATGTTTAAGGCAGGTAGTACATCTTCCTGTTTAAAATTCAAATCTGTCTCAAAAGATGTCCCAAGTGGAGTAGAAAAACACAGACAGGACAGATGGACAGGTTATACTGCTAAATCCATTGGCAGAAATCCAGCAATCAGTTGGACAATAGAAGAAGTGAATTGCCAAATGGAAATTTTCTCCAGAGGTAACCATGTGGAATAGGGTGTGTGTGTGTGTGTGTGTGTGTGTGTGTGTGTGTGTGTGTGTGTGTGTGTGTGTGTGTGTGTGTGTTCAATTAAACACAGCCATTGTTTGGGGAGACTTGCAGATTTCAAAAGACTCAAGGCTGCCCCCTGGTGTTAGTATAGATGAAAGCAGCTGTAAGTGTTTAATATAATTTTTCTTTTCATGTATCTAGGTAATAACGTTGAACTCACACTGCTATCCAAAACCAAACCAAAAAACAAACAAAAACGCTATTGCAAATTCTGAATGATTCAGAATTAGACTACCCATTACGGAGAATATTAATATCAAAGAAACTGGCGAATATATCTTCTAGGTAATCAGATTACTATTAAACAACTCTGCTACATCCTACTTGAAGAGGAGGATAAATGGTCCTAGGCCATAATTTATCCGTGCTTTTTAAGCAATATTGTTGGCATAGGGAGCACATAATGTTCTGTTCCTTGACATAGGGTAATCTTGAACTATACAGTTTACTTGCAGAATTCTTTATTAATCCATCTCAAGTGAAATATGGTTTCAGGTAGTTCAGGATAGCATTGAACTGATACTAGCTGATACTCTGTCCTCGGCTTTCTGAATCTAAGATTCCAAATGTGAGCCAGAATTTCAGAATTTCTACTTTAAAATCATATATTTAAAATGTTTAATGAACATCACATAAGACAAGTGCCTGCTATTTAAATAATAAATAAAAGATGCTAACATACTGATACTATCCTACAGAATTCCCTCATTGGTCTTTGGAGCAGAGCCAAGGGACTATTTACTTGCATTTGTTTGGATTCATTAACTCCCTAGCCTGCCCCTTCCTCCCCAGATTCTTTTTTCTCACAAACTCTACCCAAAAGTCATTATTATTCTAGTTTGAATACTTGTGTCACTTCATGTTTAGGAACTCAAACTCCAAGGCTGGGGAACTATTAAGACCTGGGTACTTTCATAAACAACCTTATTAAGATGACCTTTCGAAAGGAGAGATGGAACTAATCAGACCCCTTTCTCCGGCTCTTTGTGCACGTGGGACCCACACTTAAGGCACCACTGGAAGAGATCAAGCTCTTCTAGACACTAAGCCTTCCATCACCTGATCTTGCATTTCTCCAGAACTTGTTAAATGAATTCCTTTTGTTTATAAGTTACCCAGTATCAGGGATTTTTTTAGATGCAGCAATGAACCAAGCTACCAAGCTACCCATCTGCACTTTGGGTGTGTAAGCAGAGAGACAATAACACCTGTGTGTTTATTCCATTCATCCCATCCCCTCCTGGATCATGGCTCTGCCCAATGACTGCTGGATGCAGGGGCTTGGAGTTTGTCAGTGAGAAAAAGGCACCTCTGTTCTGCTGGTCCTAGAACTTGGCCAAAGAAGTCATGGGATCTCCTTTTCATTTCTTGATTAATATAATCTTGAAATTAAGCAAAGGTGATAAGCACCATATAAGAACCTGTTGTTCTGACTCTGTTGCCAATCTAACAACCTACCTGAATAACATACAGACTTAGATCTATCTTTGTATCCATGCATACAACGTACACACAATTAAAAGGAACAATCAGGACATACTATAATAATTTTATGCTTGCAAAGTTGAGAGTATGCTAAAACTTTCCAATTTCTTAAGGAATGACCCGAGGAAATAACTCAAGAAAAAATGGTGACCTGTAAAAGTCCATGTTTATTAAAGGAATTTAAATATTATGTTTTCTGAAAAGAAAGTGCCAGGTCCACCTGATTCATTGGTGAATTCTACCGAAATAAGGCTAATATAATGCTCTATCTCAGCACTAATTTTTCAAAACATCTTTCAGAAATAGAGAAAATTCTTTAAGACCAGCATCACGCCTTATCAAACCTACAGAAAGACATTAAAAGAAAGCAAATAGACAAATGCATCTCATGAATACAGCTAGAATAAAAATCCCCACCAGAAAACAAAACAAACGCAAGAATATAAAACATAACTATACATTGCGAAGGGGCAAGCTTTACCTTAGCTATACAATGCCAATCCAACATGAAAATCACATGATCATATCGAGAGCAAAAAAATCCAAGAGAACTTCCTGGTCTTGATGAAGAACATTTACAAGAATCTATTATTTACATCATCTTCTGAAACGAGAATCCAGAAGCTTCTCTGAGAAGACAAGGTAAAAATAAACTTGCGCCCTCTTATGATTCCTTTAAAGATTGGATGAGAAGTTACAATTAATAAAACTAAAACATGGGGGGAAAAGGCTGCAAATTGGAAAGGAAGAAATGAAGCCATCTTTTTTAATAGATGACATTCTCAGTTATGTAAAAAATTAGAAAGAATTGGCCCAAGTCATTCTTCAATAATAAGTAGTCAAATGAGATGGAAGAGTTTTAAATGAGCATATAACACTCAACTTCTTTTGCAGTGTTGGGGATTGGCACATATGTATGTGTGTTTATGTGGTGTTCTTTTTAAACATCAAAATACCAGAAAAGGGGTCATGAGGGGAGAGGAAGAGACCTTAAGAAAGATAGGGAATGAGTGAATGACAGCATATATGGAATAGGAAAACAGAGGGGGAAATGATTGAGGGAAGAAGGGGAACTTCACTAGAGAGGAAGAAACAAGGGGTGTGAAGGACAGCAGGGAGAGGAATGAATGAGAAGAAGACGTAATGGCATATGTATGAAGATACCATGACGGAAACTTACTTTGTATGGTAACGGAAAATTAATAGTAACGAGAAATGAGGCTGCAATTCATTAATAAATAAATGGCATTTTTAAACTTAAAAACCCAGTTAATTTCTATATATCAGCAATGATAAAGCAAAGCTCCAAACAAAAACAAAACACCATTTGCATTAACATTGCTTCACAAATATAAATCTAATGAAACCTGTACAAGGTCTATGTGACCCAAAGTACAAAATGTTGGTGAAAGGTATATAATAAAAGAACTGAATAAATAGATAAATATTCCATGCTAATGGGCAGGATGATTTAATATTCTCACTTCAGATTGATCTACAGATTTGACCTAATTTGGATAAAAATTCTAGCAAAAATGTATGTAACTAGGTGACTATACAATAGGTTGTGTACAATGAAGAGTAGAAATATGTTACATTCTGGAAAAGTTAAAACTATACAGAAAGAAATGCAGTATTTCCAGGATTAATGGGGAGGAAGGCAGGGATAGCTGAAGCACAGGGTATGTTCAGGGCAGTAAAACCACTCCATGCCACACAACTGTGAGTTCAAGTCTCTGTTGACAGCCACATGTAATGTGCAATGGTGTCGCTTGCAGACAATGGTTGACATTCTTGCATCTATCAAGGTTCACCAGTCACAAAATGCACCAGTCCTGTGTGGCTTTTGGTTCCTGTGAGGGGCTGTGTATGCTTGGGCCAGGTAGTATATGAGGACTCTCTGTATCTCCCAAAGTTTCTGTGAACTAGGAATTGCTCTATAAAAATAAACTACATGAAAGCATCCCCTCTCCCCACAAGATAGCTGACTGCATTAGGCTAGTGTGCCATGGTGTGTGGAACCACTTAGAAGAGATGTCTTGCTGGAGTAGCAAAGGGAAGAAGAAGAATCCACGTTCAAGTCACTGCCATTGTGTAGCAAACTGTCCACAAGCAACAAGTACTTCATCGAGTATTGAATAGGCCCAGAGTTTGGCAAAGCATCTTCTGGAGAGCTGCCTATCACTGAAATTAGATGTAGATGTTGACTGGATCTATAGTCACCAGAGGACAAAGGAGCTGACTACACACTCAAGATGTTCACTCATGGTGGCAGGTACTACAGACTGTTGACTGGAGATTCTTCATGACTGCCTATCACAGCATCTACATGTACTTTTTCCAAAACAGAGACTTTCTTACAGGACATCAAATTCATGTGTGACTGAGACACAACAGGATCTACAGGCACACCAGAGTGTGGAAAACGTCAAACTATACCTCAAAAGGCAGGATAACATTTGTTTACCTCAGTATGGGGTGAGCTTTGCTAATTAAAATGCAAAAATGCAAATTCCTTTTAATTTGTAAGTGGAAGCATTGTATCCATATCCAGCATGGTAGCATAGGTGTTAATGGTTGCCTACTTCCCTTGAAAGCTGCTAATGCAAAGCTGTGATACTGCTCTGGGCCACTAGATGGCACCTTTGCATTTTTTGTTTTGCATATTTTTGAGAAATCTAGACTGCCTAAAGGAAAGCAAAGTTAATGCATTTCCTTTCCCAAGTCCTAGATGGCGTCTGAGCCTCCTTTGATGGCTGTGAACACAAAGGTTTCAAAGACATCAAGTAAGGAGCAGGAGGTGAGACCAAGGAAAATTATGCTTTAAAGTAGTTTTCCCTCTCACAACTTCATTATTCTCTGCCAGTTGGTCAGTGTGCATCAGAAATAGGAACTATTGCCTCTAATTGAAAAACAGGAAAATTGAGACAGGTTGTTTTACTCAGTTTCAGAGAAAACACAGGGATCTAAACATTCAAACTTTTGGCATGGTCGCTGTTATTATTAATACCAAATTATCAAAAACAAAAAAGCAAAATATAAAAGTTGTGTTTCTATGCATTGAGGATATGTGTTTAAATTGTGCCGTTAAGTTGTAGAAATACAATGGGAGAAAAGACTGGACATGCAAAAAGATATTACCTGGCATTTGGCATTAAACTGAACTTGTAAGCAGAATGAAAAGTATTGATATGTAGGCCTGTAAAGTAACACTTCTGCCAGTAGAGGGCGGAATAGCCCAAGGAATTTACAACATTTAGGGCTTCTGTAAGAATAGGTCAGAGGAAGCTGATGATAACTATCACACACAGTACAGAATATATTGCTAACAGCTATATATATATATATACATATATATATATGAAGAGGCTTGATGTATAAACTTACTTTGTGCGCATCATAAAACACCAGCTACCTCCCTTACATGATTGTACTAATTGTTCATCCAATTGAAAAACATAGCTCTACTTCAGGTGACTCCCACATTCTTATACTAAGTACTTCTGCCCAGTGTTATTGCTAAGGTGAACGGAATACACATGACAAGGTTACATAGTCCTGGGTTTAAGTTAGCTTAATCACTACATATTTATGGAACAACTGCTGGGTTGTTTAAAGGGATGTTTAGACAATCTACAGATTCAATGCAATCCCATAAAAATCCCAGCATAATTCTTCACAGACCTTGAAAGAACAATACTCAACTTTATACAGAAAAACAAAGACCCAGGATAACCAAAACAACCGTGTACAATAAAGGAACTTCCCGAGGCATCACCATCCCTGACTTCAAGTTCTATTATAGAGGTCCAGAAAACAGCTTGGTATTGGCACAAAAACAGATAGGTAGACCAATGGAATCGAAATGCAAACACTGATATGGACCACACACTTACAAACACCTGATTTTTAACAAAGAAGCTAAAATTATACAATGGATAAAAGAAAGCATCTTCAACAAATGGTGCAGGCACAACTGGATGCTGGTGTGTAAAAGATTGCAGATAGCTCCATATCTATCACCATGCATAAAACTTAAGTCCAAATGGATCAAAGACCTCAACATAAATACCCTTGAACAAATTAGTACAGGAGACTGCTTCCTGAATATAATATCAGTAGCATAGACACTGAGATCGGCAATAAATGAGACCTCCTGAAACTGAGAAGCTTCTATAAGGCAAAGGACACAGTCAACAAGATAAAATGGCAGCCCACAGAATGGGAAAAATATTCACCAACCCCAAATCTGACAGAGTGCTGACTTCTAAAATATACAATGAACTCAAGAAGCTAGTCACCACAACACCAAACAATCCAATTAAAAAGTGGGTTACAGAAATAAATAGAGAATTCTCAATACAAGAATCCAAAATGGCTAAAAGACACTTAGGAAAGTGCTTAACATCCTTAGCTATCAGGGAAATGATCAAAGATCTCAACATAAATCCAGCCACACTGAAACTTTTAGAAGAGAAAGTGGGAGATACTCTTCAACGAGTTGGTACAGGAGACCACTTCCTAAACATAACACCAGTGGCACAGGCACTGAGATCGACAATTAACAAATGGGACCTTCTGAAACTAAAAAGCTTCTGTAAGGCAAAGGACACAGTCAAAAAGACAAAAAGGCAGGCCACAGAATGGGAAAAGATATTCACTAACCCTACATCTGACAGAAGGCTAATCTCCAAAATTTACAAAGAACTCAAGAAACAAGTCTCCAAAACACCAAAGGATCCAATTAAATGGTGTGGTACAGAGCTAAATAGAGAATTCTCAGTAGAGGAGGCTAAAATGGCCAAGAGACACTTAAGAAAGTGCTCAACATCCTTAGCCATCAGGGAAATGCAAATCAAAACAACTCTGAGATACCATCTTACTCCTGTCAGAATGGCTAAAATCAAAAACACCAAAGACAATTTATGCTGGAGAGGATGTGGAGAGAGAGGAACACTCCTCCACTGCTGGTGGGAGTGCCGACTCATACAGCCTCTTTGGAAATCAGTATGGAGATTCCTCAGGAAAATGGGAATTAATCTACCACTAGACCCAGCAATTCCACTCTTAGGCATATATCCAAATGAGGCAAGTTCATACAACAAGGGCATCTGCTCCACTATGTTCATAGCAGCATTATTTGTAATAGCCAGAACCTGGAAGCAACCTAGATGCCCCTCAACTGAAGAGTGGATAGAGAAAATGTGGTACATTTACACAATGGAGTATTACTCAGCAGAAAAAAACAATGGAATCTTGAAATTCGCAGGGAAATGGATAGCACCGGAAGAAACCATCCTGAGTGAGGTAACCCAGTCGCAAAAAGACAAACATGGTATGTACTCACTCATATATGGATTTTAGACATGGATCAGGATAGTGCCAGTCTGCACTTCCACTGATAGAGAGTCTGGGAAACAGGAAAGAACCTAAAAGATATGCATATATGCATAGTACCCAAGAGAAGAGGATTGAGACAAGATCCTCTGAATGGATGGGGAACACGGCTAGGGCTGGGGAGGAGTGGGACCTGGGAAGAAGAGAGGGGGTGAAGAGGAAGAGAGTTGGTCATGGGGGAACAGGAAGTTGAGGGGGTGGGGGTAGAATAGGGGGAAGAGGGAATCATAGGATCGAATACAGATCAGGCACCAGAGTGACCTCGAGTGATCTAAAGGGATAACACCAATTGGCAAGCTAAGCAATAGTGGAGAGACCACCTCGAATGCCCATTCCTGATAATGAACTTGATGTCTATAACCATCCGGGAGCCTTCATCCTGTGACTGATGGAAGCAGAGGCAAACACACAATTAATCACTGAACTGAACCCAAGGAACCCAGTGACAGAGAGAGAGGAGTGATGAGCAAATTGGCAAAGAATGTGCTGGCAAAACCAGCAGAGACAGATAATCTGAACAGGGGAGAGCTCTTGGACCCCAGAGCGACAGTGGGGAGGCCAGCATGGGACTGATCTGGACCCCCCAAATGTGAGTGTCAACGAGAAGGCCTGGGCAACCTATGGGGCCCTGAGCTGTGGATCAGTGTCTATCCCTGATATACAAACAGTCTTCGTGTGCCTATAGCACAAAGAGGGATGCTCTCTCAGTCTGGACTCTTAGGGGAGTGCCTGGACCCTACCCAGAGTAAAATGACAGACTCTAGATATCCCCTATGTCGAAGGATTTGGCAATAGGGTGGGAGGGTGGGGGGAAGGGGAGTGCAGGAGGATGGGAGGGAGAGGGAACTGGGATTGACATGTAAAACAAGCTATTTAAAATTAAAATAAAAAATGATAAAAAATTAAAATAAAAATGATAATAAAAAAACAAAAAAAGGAAATGCAAATCAAAACAACTCTGAGATACCAACTTGCTTCTGTCAGAATGGCTAAAACCAAAAACACCAATGGCAGTTTATGCTGGAGAGGATGTGGAGAAAGGGGAACACTCCTTCACTGCTGGTAGGAGTGCAAACTGGTACAGCCACTTTGGAAATCAGTATAGCAGTTCCTCAAAAATATGGGAATCAGTCTACCACAAGACCCAGCAATTCCACTCTCAGGCATATACCCAAAAGATGCACATTCACGCAACAATGACATATGTTCCACTATGTTCATAGCAGCATTATTTATAATAACTAGAATGTGGAAGCAACCTCCATGTCCCTGAACTGAAAAATGGAAGGAGAAAATATGGTATATTTACACAATGGAGTACTATTCAGTGGAAAAAAACACAATGGAATCTTGAAATTCACAGGCAAATGGATGGAACTAGAAGAAACCATACTGAGTGAGGTAACCCAGTCACAAAAAGGCAAACATGGTGTGTACTCACTCATATATGGATTTTAGACATGGAGCAAAGGATTACCAGCATACAATCCATACCAACAGAGAAACTAGGAAACAAGGAGGATCCTAAGAGAGACATACATGGCCCCCCAGAGAAGGGGAAAGGGATAAGATCTCCTGAGTTAATTGGAAGCATGGTGGGAGGGGAAAGGGAATTAGGAGACAGAGAAGGGGAAAAGAGGAATGGACAGGAGGACATGAGGGAGCAGAAAGATTGAGTCAGGGGAAGAATAGAGGAAAGAATAAAAGAGATACCATAATAAAGGAAGAATTCACATTTGACTCATTCACAGCCCTGTCCCTAGCACATAGCACTGATCTCGGGACATGACAGCCATGTGTTCAATCAAAGTGACCTGGAATACAAAAATGACAATTTGAATTCAGGACTCTCCAGAAAGGCCATGGAAGGCAGAAAGGATTCTCGGATCATAACTCAAGCATGGTGCACCTCTCCATGTTCAGTCTGGTGGCTCTACCTGTCTTAGTCATGATCAAATGGCTTCCTGGGCCCTGAAGAGTCAGACATTGACTAGGACTGGCGTGGAAGACATCTGAGCTCAGATCTGGCTGGGAAGGCACCCATGCTCCAGCTGTGCACAAGTCAGCATGGTCAGATGCTGGCAAGAGGAACATGAAGACCTATGAAATGGATTTGAGCATCATAGTCTGTCTGTCTGTATAGAGCTAAGACAAGACTCAAAAGAGTTTCTGTCCTTGATGCTCAGAGGCAGAAGAGGAAAAGGAACTTTCTCTGTGTCTGCCTGTGCTTACCCACTAGTTCCTATGCATGGATTCCATTTTGCCACCCTCTCATAATGGGAAAATAACCTCTTAGAGAGAGAGAGAAGTGGTAGATATGAGCATTGGTAGCAGTATGATAATCGTTTACATGATTCCTACTGTGAAAATCTTAGATTGCACTGCTAAACCTACATCTACTTGTGTGTTATGCACAACCTATGCAGCTTTAATTTTCGATAGAAATATATCTATGTTGTTAACTCATGCACATATTTTATACCAATTGAATGAATCTAGCAGCAAAAGAGAGACTGGACATGGTCCATAGAAAAATTAAATGTATACTCCACAAAAAATGGAACACAGACAGCTAGACAACAGCTTGGTATAAGAGGCAGCTAGAGCATCGCTGATGATATGAAATGGGTGTTGTAGGAGTTCTGTGACCTGGGCAGTTTTGTGCTTAGTTTGAGAAGGATGGACAGCAGGCTTGGGTGAGACACAGAACCTGAGAAGTAAAAGAGATATCTCAAAAACTATAGAAATATAAAGGGTAGGTAGTATGAGGAAGTAAAGGACTTTACACAGACAGGAGTGCCACGAGGATGAGAATGAATGGCTGGGGCCATAATTTCAGAAATAATTGACATTAAATTTTCTGAGCTGAAAATTGAGTGTGTACCTGAAAAAAACTCATTGAAATTAGGAAATGATTTGGAAATAAAATACGATGGCCCTATACCTCTCTGTGAAAATTCATTAACTATAAGGATAAAGAATTCTTACATACTTTCAGGAAACAGAATGTCGGCAGGTTATTGTGTAAACAACAATGCCACATCTACATGTTAAGTCTAGACTCCAGTCTAGACCTGTTTTTCTCCACCTGATCATTCTTCCACTTTGTTCTGCATCCTTCTCTAAGAGTAAGAACTCTTGCCACTTCCAGAAAAGGAAGAAGACTGAGAATATTGATGAGACTATTATCTAAAACCCTGACGCTTGACTTTAAAGAAATGGAGTTCTGCAGGGAACACTGTTGGTACCTTCCACGTCCCGTTTTCTACTTGTTGGATCTTGGTGAGTAACCGCTCACAGCCAGCTATTTTCTTTGCCAGTTTTCGGTTGATCAATCCTTCTTAAGATGGATTGCAGAGCCTATAAAGTTAGTTTAGTGATATTGCTATAAAATTATTTATCAAAACAATGAATCTGAAGTGTTAGAACATTATAAATGTTTAGGAAGCACGGGGTGGGCAAGGGGAAGAGAAGGGATGAAAGATTGTCTCCTCTTATTGGACTGAGGATACAGAATGTATTATTTGGAGAATTGGGAGTTTGTTTATAAAATAAAAACAAAGAATGAGATATCTGATAAAAAGAGCAAGAAAGGACAGAATGATTTAGTGCAGTGGTGAGTGGAACATGAAGCTAGTACAGGACAGGATAGAAGGAAGCAAAGGGGAAAATAATGAGCAATTAAGTGGTATAGAAGAGATAGTCAAGTTGCTGAGTCATGATACTAACTATAAATGTACTTAATTCTTACAATAGATGACAGCTTGAGTGAACACCAAATGACACAACAAACAACCATATGCTGCTTATAGGATGAGCTCATAGGCCTGTCCAGAAGGAAGAAGGTAGAATATGGCTTTAGATAAAAAGAAATAGACATAAAGAACCCAGGGTGGGAAAAGATTTATTAGAGAAGGGGGAATATCTTAGAAAGGCATGAATCTTGGCAACAGAGATGGATGCTAGGATATTGGAATTGTTGATCTACAGAGTGGAAGGGGCATCCAACAGTTAGGGATACACATTTGAAGTTTGAGAAAAGCTTGCTGATCTTAGAGATAACATGGATTTTGGCAATCACGTGATCTGAGCTAGTCCAAGATGACTGGAATAGTGCAAGTGTTTTGTGCCCCAAGATTCCACTCCAACTGGACTGGTCAGGGCCATTCCTAGTACCACATACAAAGTTCAAGCTCAGAAAACAAAATGTTCCAAGGGAAATCTTAAACATCTGATGCTAGAGAGAGTAATCGAACATGCCTCTCTTGGAATTTGCCTGAAAGAAGTAAAGGTCTTGTTATAGAAATAAGTAAAACATAAGAAAAATGAATCAGGAAACTTAACTTTTGTCCAATCTTATAAAAATATCATCTTCTGCCAGTTATCAGCCTCTGTCCTTGGCATTCCCTAAGTCATATCTTAGCAAGGATTGGAACTACTGGCTGAACTTGCTGAGCTCTAAGCAAGAACAGTGAAATGTTGATTATGCCCTTCTCCACCTCCCTCAAGTTTTTGACTTGAGTCATGCGATAACCTGTCCAGGTAGGTGGATCTAGTCTAAGTTTGGGGAAACCATAATTCACCAAGGAGCTTTTAACTGAGCTAGCTGCCATCTTAACTGCTGTTTATTTTACCAGACCTCCATCAATATTGGAGGTGACAGCAGCATCTGCCCTTGCTGTTTTGAGCTGTTAATGGGGGCAGAACACAGTGCTAAGCCCAGGACCATGGTATGAACTTACCCAGTCACATTTTTTTTTTTAAACTGGAATTGCTTTTACTTGTCATCAGCTTCCCTGTTCTGTTCTCTAATTTTTAAAATCTCTGTCTGGTTGTTGTTAATTTGTCAAGCCTTGTCAATTCCTTGACTGTTTTTATTTCTTAGCTTGAAAATGTTAGGCATCACTGATGAAATACAAAAATAGTTTCCTGTTTTAGGCTCTTTGTTCATAAAACCAGGTCTCTGACAAAACTATGAAGATACAGGATTTGGAAAACCAGAGCCATAAAGGCTGCAGGTGTGACCAGGTAATTGAACTAATTCGTGTCTGAAACTGCCAGGTGAGGCTAGAAATAGGCCTACTAAGGTTAGAAATTGCATAAAAATTATAGCATTATACTCAAGAATGAAATAAAATCATCTCCCTCCGTCTGTCCCTCCCTCTCTTTCTCCCTCCTTCCCCCTCTTCCTCTCTCCCTCCCTGGATCCTCATATGGCTCATCCACATACTGTGGAATAGGGGGAGCCCTCAGATTTGTGGGGTTTTGTTGTTGTTGTTTTGGTTGCCTGAAACTCACAGCAATCCTACTGGCTCATAGTTGTGACTCACCATGCCCTGCTTCTTTCCCCTTTGAAGAGGGACACAACTTAATGCACCAACATGGTAAAGGTTTTGTAACCAGACAGTGGAAGACATATAGAGAAAATTTGAGGAATGAACTACAGAAACCCCAAATTACCAGGAATGGACTCAGCTGAAACTGCATTTTGAAGGTTTTCTTGATGGGAGATCAGAAGCACATTGCTGGAAACAGGATCTCTATTATTGTATTGTGTAGTGAAACTGTTCCCTGAAGTTTTGTGGAAGGCAGAACTTGTATGAAATAAATTCAGTAATATTGTTAAAAAGATTTCAAAGAAAATGTTGAAGGAGTCACTGCTCTCTTCTTCCTGCAGGGAGAGACATACACTAATAGGGAATGATTTTTTTTCTTGAAATAAAATTTTAAAAGGGAATCAGAATCCAACAGCCTTATACAATGCAATGCTCTTCAGTTGGCAACCTAGATGCTGAAACTGAGAGTTTTACATTCAGGACAGCACATCTAAGAGGAATGAATGAGTGCATAATAGTTCAATTCCTGAACTCAGACAAAGAAGATCAGACAAGAGGCCCTTTCAAGAGTGTGTCCCAAAGACACTAGCCAACTATAGACTCAGTGGGCAGATACAGCAGCAGGTAAAAGAGGGAGGGCTCTCTGGAATATCTGTGGGTATGACTTTAGCTTAATGGAGTGAGTTCCAGTTGGATCTCTAAAGTCCACAAAGCTCTTAAGAGACAGTTTCAACAGAAACACTGTCACTTACCATGAAAGGGACAGGGAGTGTGAAGGAAAGCAGGCTCTCAGACTCCCCAAATGTGTGACTGTCAGGGTAAAGCAGGCAACTAAGACAACTTTGATGACAATTATTTGCTAAGCTTCATGAAAAGGAGGAAAGTGAAAAGGGTGGAGTTAGAGCCATGGAAGAACATTTCCATGCCTTATATTTTAATTGAGGAAATTCTAATATTTTCCTGGCTGGACTTCAGGACGGCCATTGACAAATGGATTTTACTTTTTGTCTCACTAACCTCTTTACTTTATTCCACTTACTCATTTTTTTACTTCATTTTGAAATTTATTTTCTAATTTTTGATAACAGTTATGTTTTTCTCCTATTATGTACTGTTTTTTCTTTTTTTCCTCATTTTTAAAAAATTAATTTAAATTATAAACAAATTTGCTTCACATGTCAATCGCAGCTTCTCTCCCTCCCTTCCTCTCCCGGCCCCTTCATCCCTCCCCACCCTGCCCCGAATCCCCACTCCATGGAGGGTGAGACCCTTCATGGGGGAATCTCGAAAGTCTGTCATAAGATCTGGAGCAGGGCCTAGGCCCTCCCATGTGTCCAGGTGGAGACAGCATCCCTCCAAGTGGAATGGGATCCCAAAGTCTACATGGATGACAGGACTAAATGCTGATCTATTGCCCGAAGCCCCAAAGAATGCTGAGGACTCCTCAATGAAACCCACATTCAGGGAATCTGGATCAGTTTCATGCTGGCCTCTCAGTCATCAATCTGGGGTCTATCAACCCCACCTTGTTCAGGTCAGCTGTTTCTGTGGGTTTCACCCGTCAAGTCTTAAACCCTTTGCTCATCACTCCTCCTTCTCTCCAACTGGGTTCCAGGAGTTAAGTTCAGTGTTTAGCTGTGGGTATCTGCCTCTGCTTCCTTCAGCCACTGGATGAAGACTTTAGGATGGCACACAAGGAAGTTGTCGATCATGTTATCATGGAAGGACATTTAAGGTAGCCTCTCCACTATTGGTTAGATTGTCAGTTGGGGTCATCCCTGTAGGCTTCTGGACATCTCTTCAAACCTATGATGGCTTCTTCTATTATGGTATCTCTCATCCTGCTCTCCTCTATTCTTCCCCTGACTCAACTTTCCTGCTCCCCTATGTCCTCCTCTCCCCTCCTCTTCACCCCCTCTCTTTCTCCCAGTTTCCTTCCCCCTCCACCCTTGCTCCCAGGTGCCTCAGAAGATTCTGTCCTGTTCCCCTTCTCTGGATTACCATGCATATCTCTCTTAGGGTCCTCCCTATTTGCAGTCTAAACAGATCTATAACCCCTAATGAAATAGAAGCCTTCATCAAAAGTCTTCCAACCAGAAAACAAAACAAAACAAAAAACAAAACAAAACAAAAAACCCAGGCCCAGATAGCTTCAGTGCTGAATTCTACCAGAAATTTAAAGAACAGCTAATTCCCATTCCTTCAAAGTGTTCCAACGATAGAAACAGGAGGCTTGTTACCAAGCCACACGAAGACACAACTAAGAAAGAGAGATACAGGCTAATCTCCTTCATGAACATTTATGCAAAAATACTCAATAAAATATTAGCAAATTGAATCCAAGAATACATCAGAAAAAATCATCCACCATAATCAAGCAGTGTTCAACACACTTTCTCATTTTGAATCAGAATTTTTATGTGTACTTTGCCTGCTTTACCATTGTATTTTGGGAATGTTGGGGGCAGATATGTCTAGTTTCACATGTCCACAGATGGAGAAATGTATCCAGGAACTGTATTCAGTAGATCACACCTATATATTCCATTAACACCAAATTCCGATTTAACGGGGAATTTAGACTTTGAGATTTAAACTGAGACTTTGAAATTATAGGCTTGGAATGATTGCTTTTTGTACTTGTTGAGAATATTAGGTGCATAGAAGACAACTCTTTGATCCTTCCTTGATAATTCCCACATTTGGTGGCTTACTAGTTTTTGAGGGTAAGGCTTTTGATTTGCTTCTAAAAAGTTTACTATGACAGAGATGACAGGCTACCATTTACACAGTGTGCTTTTTGTCACTCCACTGGTTATCTAGCATTATATTTTAGTGGAGGTGAGCTTTTATCACTAAGATTTTGCTCACAGAAACATATATACTAAGCTGACTAGTGTGAGTAGGAATCACCGAAAGCTAAGGGACAACTTTTTCCTTTGGATTTAGAAGGATTCTTTTCAGCTAGGTCACCACTGCCAGGAGGGCAGAGCAGAGGCCAATAAGTTTATCAAAAGGGTATCTTAGCTTCTATGAAATATATAGACATTAGCTATCAAAGCATAGATGTTAGAACCTCATCATTGGCAAGGTCAGCTGTTAGAGCTCTAGATTAGGGGAGAGATTTGTGATTGGGGGATTTGATGTGGATCTTCAGGGAGCAGCAAGGACACTGTAGAGAGCACTTGAAGGTTTAAGTTTATTCATTTGCTTCTTGGCAGACATTTTCTGTTTAAATATTCTGCTTGACTCACTTGAGAAGACTGTGGACCGCATGAATGGAAGGCCCCACAAGAGGCCCTGCACACACTGCATGTAGAAAGCTGTCTTAACTGCAGTCAGGCTAGGAGATAATAGTGAGTATTTAAAATCCACATCAGATTCTTGGGTATGTGGAAGTTTACCAGTTAAACTCAGACCATCCAAATGGTAGAATCAAAGGCATCCCGTACCTATGATACCTTCACAATAACTTTGTAATTATCTTGTGAAAATTATGATACCTTGTCTGAGAACACTGTATACCACTATTGTAAATTTAATGCACTTTTACCATCAGGAGTTAGGGAGTGTGATATTATAGGAATGGGCTTTAGAGTCAGAGAGTTTTGGGACTTGAATTTTTTTTAAGTTGCCAGTTATGGAACTTCATATATATACAAGATTTCACTTTATACACTAGGTTAACCTTGAACTTATGATAATCCTTCTGCATAAGTTTTCCAAGTGTTGGCATGACAATCATGAGCCACCTGGTCCATATTCATTTCTGTTTGATTTGTTCAACTAATAGAAAATAATCAACACCATCAACTTGAATGGATGATTTGAAGATTAAGCTAGACAATGTATCAGCTCCATAGTGTCAAACCATGAGGGTAAGGCTAGAGCAGCTCTGCTTGAGATTGAAAGGATATAGGTGGTATGTGTTCTCACTCTCCTGGAGTTACTAAATTTTGCAAGGAATGCATTTCTTTCTTTTTTTTTCAAGACAGAGTTTCTCTGTATTGTTTTGGAGGTTGTCCTGGAACTCTCTCTGTAGAGCAGGCTGGCCTTGAACTCACAGAGATCCACTCTGCCTCCTGAGTGCTGGGATTAAAGGCATGTGCCCCAACGTCCAGCTGGTATGCTTTTCTTAAGATGACGCATACTGGATATCTTAACTGTCCATCAAATGGCATGCTCACACCATGCCACATATCATTAAAGCCCCGTGGTTAAGCTTAAATTCAATGCACACCATGAGGCACAAGGAATAAGACTTCAGTTTCAATTTCATAATTCAGTCAACTTTGAATGGTACCTGTGAAGCAATCCAGGGTCTACAGTCACAGCCTCTGATAGACAAGATCATTTGATCACTAGCATTTCTGACTCAGGTCCACACAACCCTATTTTTTTTTTTTGCTAACTTTTTTAGGGCAACCAGTTTTTCTTGTACTATATGAAGCAAACTAGAAAATTTCCCCATGATATAACATATAACTGGTTTACTCACTTGTTTGTTGTTACAATATAAAGCTCTATGCTTGGGTTTATTATTTTCTTTCTGACCTGGAAGCAGAGCTGTAGAAAATTCCGTGTTGGGAGGGAATCACCTCTCTCATTTCTTCCTTGGTGCTGCAATTGTAGACCTTCACTGCAGTAATGCTCAGACAGGCATTTATAACAGCGCTGCTCAGCAGTAGACTTAACCATCTTTGTCATAAATGACTTCCTAGTATAACCTATGACAAAATTGCATTGAATGCCACATTATATATTTTCTTTGGTCTTAAGTGTGAAGGAGATGCTAAATTCTTGTGGTGAGATAACCGGTAACCATTCTTCATGGGGCCTCTTTCAGTGGTACGTTTTTTTAAATTGTAAACCTGGGAGCTGCCTTCCCAGTGAAGTTGTGGAATAAGAAAGACTAGATAACTTTACCAACTTCCCACGCTGGGTGGAATAAGACATTTTGACCACAGAACTGTCACATCAATACCAGGATGAGCCTGCCAAGAGGCATATAGGAGATACCTTGTCAACCTGTATGTTTCTCAACATGGAAACAGAGCCATCACCTCCAGTGATACTTTTCTTGAGTACTATAGTCCTGAAAATAGCAGCTTTTATAAGTAGCAACAAGGCTATTTGAGTTTGGCTGCTTAAACATAGAAAGGAAATTTTTTATTTATTATTTGTTTTTAAGTTTAAATTTAGATTAGAAACAAGGTTGCTTCACAAATCAGTTCCAGGTCCCTCTCCGTTTCCCTCTCCTCCTCCCGTGCCCTCTCCGCAACCCCCCCAATATCCCCTAATTTCCCCAGGGAGGGTGAGGCCCTCCATGGGGGTATCCACAGTCTGTCATTTCATCCAGGGCAGGGCCTAGACCCTCCCCCAAGAGTTCAGGGTGAGAGTGCATCTCACATTGTTGGATGGGAGTCCAAAGTCCATGTGTATACCCGGGATGAATATTGATATACTGCCCAAGGCTCAATAGATTACCTAGACCTCCTCACTGACACCCACATTCAGGGGGTCTTGATCAGTCCCATGCTGGATTCCCAGGCATCAGCCTGGGATTCAAGAGTTAACCCTTGTCAGGTCAGCTGTTTCTGGGGGTTAAACCAGCCCAGTCTTAATCCCTTTGGTCATCAGTCCTCCCTCTCTGTTACTGGCTTTCTTGAGTTCAGCTCAGTGCTTAGTGGTGGGAGTCTGCCTCTTCTTCCATCAGCCACTGAATGAAGGTTCTGTTTCCCAGACTCTCTGGACATGGGATTGTAGGCTGGCACTCCCCAGATCTATGTCTAAAATCCATATATGAGAGAGTACACTCTGAGATACAATCTCACTCCTGTCAGAATGGCTAAAATCAAAAACACCAATGACAATTTATGCTAGAGGGGATGTGGTGAAAGGGGAACACTCCTCCATTGCTGGTGGGAGTGCCAACTTGCTCAGCCACTTTGGAAATCAGTATGGAGATTCCTCAGAAAAATGGGAATAAACCTACCACAAGACCCAGCAATTCCACTCTTAGGCATATATCCAAAAGATGTCCATTCATACAACAAGGATGTCTGTTCCACTATGTTCATAGCAGCATTATTTGTAATAGCCAGAACTTGGAAGCAATCTAGATGTCCCTCAACCGAAAAGTAAATAGAGAAAATGTGGTACATTTACACAATAGAGTACTATTCAGCAGAAAAAAACAATGGAATCCTGAGATTTGCAGGCAAATGGATGACACTAGAAGAAACCATCCTGAGTGAGGTAACACAGTCACAAAAAGAAAGAAAATTTTAAGGTGGCTTAAGTGAGAGACCACTAAGTACTGATGCAAAGGAAGATGGTACTTATGAGTTTTTATAAAAACTTAAATGGGGCTGAGATTAGGTTTTATTTTCTAACTTTTAGATTCAGCGATGGAGAGGAAAACAGAGAAGGGGGAAGAAGGGATGAAGAGGGAGAAGGCGAGGGGAGAAAAGAGGAAGGGAGAGGGAGACCGAGTTGCGGAAGATGGGATATGTCAACAGGGTGTATACTTTGAAGCCTGGATTAATTTGAAAGTAGAAAACTTGTCAGTAGTTTCTAGTCCTGAAGGGCTCACACACATGAAGACCTAGGCTTTGCTTGTGCTCTTTCCATCCTATATGAAAAGGAGCCTATGCTATCTCATTTCCTATACTTGTGGTGAGATATGCTTTCCTGGCCCCCATGCTGGTGAGTTGGTTGAAAAGACATTTTCCAATTTCAATCAGGAATTTTGAAAAATAAAAGGCATGGGGAGGTGTGGTAGAGTGTGTTGTCTTCACAGGCTTTTTGAAGTGCAGCAACACAAGAGATTTTGACAGAGGATTTATCTTCTGTGTTTCTGGTGGGAGCCTTTGTTCTGATCATCCAAACCTATGCTGATGCAATTCTTTCGAACTGGATTTTATTTTACAAATAGTTTAAAACATGGTTAAACTTCCAGACAGTTTCCATTTTATAATTACATTCTGTTCTTGTTGAAATTATCTCTTTAGAAAGTATAATGTTTATTCTTAAAAACTTTGTGTTTTTTTTCTTTTTTCAGCCATCTTTTCGCAATACCATATTTTAAAACTTGCCCTAAACCCAAGAGTATTTGGAAATGGCTAATTAGTTTCCATGGATTAGAAAAAGAAAGGATAAAGTAGGGTGTGTATGGAGGTGGAATAGATCTTGTAAGAGGTGGGGGAGGCAAATGTGATCAAAATACATTGTATAAGATTCTCAAAGAATTAACACACACATGTGCACACACATGTATATGACGTCTTTGAAGTTAGGGTCTATATATATTATACATATATATTGTATATTTAATATATATTAAAGATATCGTTGTAGTTTTGGAGCTAGATAGGTGACTCAGAGGTTAAGAGCAGTTATTACTCTTTCAGAAGACCTGAATTTTGTTCATAGTACCCATGTTGATGTTTTACAAATGCTTGTAACTCTACTTCTAGGGAAAATAACACCCTTTTGGTCTCCAAGAACACCTACATGCAAGTATACACATATACACACACTCCCTCACAAAGTTACACATAAACAGATAATAAAGTACATCTCGAAATGAGAGTGTTTTGAAGGCTAAAATATATAAAGCCTGGTCTGAAAGGATATAGCATTTATATGACTCCAAACTGTTAGGTTAGAAAAATTGTATTCAGTTACAATAGGATAGGATATTACATTTAGTAATCTTTCTGGACTTGATGCCAACTTGACCATTAACAGTCAACAAGAGAAGACAAAAGTCTCTTTTCATGAAGATATAGAACAATTACAATAAACAAAATGAGTACCATGTGAGGATCAAACTGGAGAAATCATAGACAACCTCATTTGATATGAACCACAAATGATTGTTCTTAAATTTTTAGAGGGGGTAAAGAGGAAGGGAGTTGGTCATGGGGGAACAGGAAGTTAAGGGGGTGGGGGTAGAATAGGGGGAAGAGGGAATCATAGGATCGAAGACAGATCAGGCACCAGAGTGACCTCGAGTGATCTAAAGGGATAACACCAATTGGCAAGCTAAGCAATAGTGGAAGGACCACCTCGAATGCCCATTCCTGATAATGAACTTGATGTCTATAACTATCCGGGAGCCTTCATCCTGGGACTGATGGAAGCAGAGGCAAACACACAACTAAGCACTGAACTGAACCCAAGGAACCCAGTGACAGAGAGAGAGGAATGATGAGCAAATTGGCAAAGAATGTGCTGGCAAAACCAGCAGAGACAGCTGATCTGAACAGGGGAGTGCTCTTGGACCCCAGACCGACAGTGGGGAGGCCAGAATGGGACTGATCTGGACCCCCCAAATGTGAGTGTCAGTGAGAAGGCCTGGACAACCTATGGGGCCCTGAGCTGTGGATCAGTGTCTATCCCTGGTATACAATCTGTCTTCATGTGCCTATAGCACAAAGAGAGATGCTCTCTCAGCCTGGACTCTTAGGGGAGTGCCTTGACCCTACCAAGAGTAAAATGATAGACTCTAGACATCCCCTATGTGGAAGGATTTGGCAATAGGGTGGGAGGGAGGGTGGAAGGGGAGTGCGGGAGGAGGGGAGGGAGAGGGAACTGGGATTGACATGTAAAACAAGCTATTTAAAATTAAAATAAAAAAAAGTTGAAAAAAAATTTTTTAAAACCCTCCAAATTTGTTCAGGATCTAAAAGACTTCTGTTTATGTTAGAATTAAAAACTGTCTACTGTATAATATATAAAAATAGGGAGATATTCTAAACTTTGATTTTTCACTACATCATCATCATCACCATTATTATTAATTTTAAGTCAGGGTTTCTCTGTGTAACCCTTGCTGTCCTGGAATTCATTCTGTAGACCACACTGGCCCCAGATTTGGAGATTTGCTTGCCTCTGTCCCTCAAGTGCTGGAATTAAAGGTGTGGGCCACCACCACACAAATAAGAAGCTTATAAAGCAAAGAATAGAGAGCTCATGATATTTTAGGCATCAACCATGATAGTATGATATATGCTACTTTCTGAAAAATACTATTGCATCCTCAGGTAGACTTCTCAAAGAACCTGAGTTTCCCAAGAGTTCCAGACTGTGCTATGCAAACCAAGTACTCATATGTTCAAGATAATTTTATCTGTTATAGAACATTCTTTGTAGCATTCTTCTGTAGAAAAATGAGCAAGTTGTAAAATTTACAATTTAAACTAAATGCAAAATCCTCTGTATAAATGAGATTTTTTTCTCAATTTTAAGTAAAAAGAAGAGTTCAAGAATATTTATATAGCATACCTATGGGGTCCTGAGCAGTGGATCAGTGTTTATCCCTCGAATACTAACAGACATCGTGTGTCCATAACACAAAGAGGGTTGCTCTCTCTGCCTGGACTCTTAGGGAAGTGCCTGGACGCTACCCTGAATGAAATGATAGACTCTAGATATCCCCTATTTGGAAGGAATTGGCAATAGGGTGGAAGGATGGGGGGATGGTAAGGGGGTGCGGGAGGAGGGGAGGGAGAGGGAACCTGGATTGACATGTAAAACAAGCTAATTAAAATAAAAAAGTTAAAAAATAAAAATATGAATAAAATGAAAAAAAGACATCATAATAAAATTTAAATATACCAAAATATTTAGAATGATTGCTCTAATAATAATTAAAATTAAAAAGAATCAGGAGGAAAACACTAAGATGTGCTGACTGTTCATATGAGGTAGAAGTTGTGATGACCTTATTTATGTTTCTGCATTTTGTTGTATCAATCAGAATGATTTCTGGGCTGTAACAAAGAGCAAGGATTAACATGATATGATTGCTCTAGTCCAGTGAAGACAATGATTTCTTCTTTAGTTTGAGGCAGTGTCTTGCTACGTTGTAGCCTTGGCTGGCCTGGAACTCACTCTCTTCTTTGTCTCACAAGTACGAGGATTAACAGGCACATGTCCCTGTGTTCATCAGGATTATTGGTTGTTGCAGGATGTTGTTCTATTCACTGGATCATCTAGAGTTTGTTATAAATGCAAACCAGTGGGGGACTGCAGGGACACTGAATCAGAACGTTTCTGGTGATGCTAAGAAGGAATAGGGCTACCTAAGCCCCTCAGGACTGAGTTTGAGAGTCAGTAGGAACAAAGAGATGCAACCATTCAGCCATCCCTTTGCATATAATACAGCTAATTTACAAACAACTTGGGCAATCTTGCTTATGATGTTCTTATGAACAAAACAATTAAGTATGATAAACAGTCTTGGTGGGGGAAGAAGAGCTGTTAGAAATTGAACCCATTGAATATATGCTAAACGCAGGACATATCACTGACCTACATCACCTGACCTTGCCAAATGTTTGAAAGGGATATTCTCCATTGATTATTCAGATGATTTCAGTCAGTTTATTCTCTTGGGGCTTTGGGTCAAGTAAGTCAACTCGACATAAATCTAAGATTCTGATATCTTGAACTTTTTTTTTTACCAGTGTAAAGTCATGCTGATTATATTGTCTATGTAGATAAGTTTTTATAACTACTTTTATAAAAGTTTTCCAAGTCTGTCTTCAGACCAGTAGCCTTTGCACCAGTAGGTTATCAGTTACAAATGAATATCTAGAAGCTCTCATCCAGTTCTACTGAATCAGATATAGCGGCAGAGCTCCATTTGTATTGTGGTGGTTTGAATAAAAATGGCTAACATAGGCACAAATGTAGCAGTACTATTAGGAGGTACAGCCTTGTTGGAGTAGGTGTGGTCTTACTGGAGGAAGTGTGTCACTGGGGGCAAGCCAGGTCTAAGGGCTCTCTGTCTTCCTGCGGCCTGTGGATCCGGATGTAGAACTCTCAGCTACCTCTCCAGCACTATGTCAGCCTGCTTCCTGCCATGATGACAATGGGCTAAACCTCTTAACTGCAAGCCAGCCCCAACTATGTTTTCTTTTATAAGAGTTTTTGTGGCCATGGTGTCTCTTCACAGCAATAGAAATCCCAACTAGAACATTTGTTTTAGCAAAACCAGTCAGGTGATTCTTATTTGTGATATATCTTGAGAAGCCTTGGCATAAATGAGTCTGTAAAGGACAGATGTACTCTTAAAAGTTATAGGCAAAATAGGTAAACTAGTTTCTGAACAAGAGGAGTGGGAATCATGACCCTTCAAAGAATACTGGCTGCTGTGGTAGATTTCTACTCAGGTAAACCATCCTGAAGCCTGCTGTCCACAAATAAGGGATGAAACACTTCTTTCATTGGATCACCATTCTAAGTAAGCCAGTTGGAGAGATAACAAACAGACTCTTCTATTACTTATCAATTCTGTCTCTTTTCAAATCCTTCAGAATCACCTTACATATTTAACACAATTATACACTATTCATTTTCACACAGAGTAAGTATCCTCATAGCACAAATGTGTTCTAGTATAATGAGTGACAGGGGAACATGAGTTTCATACTTTGCTGAGATTGGAAGACTCTGGAATGACCTGATGTATAATGTTATGATAAACATCTATAATGTTTTGCTCCCATGGAGAACTTGTGGACAACTGCCTGATAGACTTTACCCTCCAGTAAAGAAGAAGCTGCAACCTTTGAGTTGTCTTTTTAGTAACTGAGCATATCTGAAACTTAATGAGTCTGCACTCTGCTTCTATGCAGTTAACTGTCATGAACATTTCTTGTAAAAAATCTAGTTGTGTGTTCAGGTAAATTATTCAATGACTGAAATTATTTATTAATATTTGAGGTAGGTTCTTTCTTAGACTATGGAGATAAATTTGAAGATACACATATCTACTATATAAATCATACTTATGTATATACACATGTGAGTGTATGTGTATGTTTATAAAGATGATTTATTGCTACTGAAATCTGTTATAATTATATTTTATAACAGTAAGTATAAATATCTTGAAAGCAAATGGAAGGCAACAGAAATATGTCCAGTAAAATATTTGATTGGAGCTATTGCTGATATTATCAGAGGGGATGGATATTATTGACAGAAATAAACGTTCATCTTGCAGCTTAATTTTACATCTGAAGTTTACAATAATTAGTGTCCAAAGACAACATTTCCCTTCCATGTGCTGCACAATGAAGGCTAACAGTGGCCAATATATGGAAACTTTAAAACATTACATGGTTTATAAAGATAGTACACTCAATCAAGTCAGAGTCTGGTGCTTAAGTCAACCTGAAGACAGAATACTTGCATACCTTCATGGGAGCCAGTTGTATGGGTGTGATGCATGATGGATCCACCATGGGCTTGGGCCTGTTGGCTGTGTCTGCTAACAGGCTGTGCCACTGCTGGGGAAGACCAGTGAATTTCTGCTCCTGTGGATCAAACCCAGTATGAACCCTGTGTTCAAAGTTGGATGGGCCAGAAATTTCAATCTTTTTCTTTTTCTTCCCAAACATGATGTAAAAACCTATGAAATCCAAAAAGAAAACAGGAGCTTATTATATCTCACCACCAGAAGATAAATTTATTTTAAATAATTTAGTTACATCATTTCAGCTGTCACTCACAATACTAATTTCAAAAGATAAAAGTTGGATTTTAAGGCTCTGTGGATTATATAATTTCATTATAAATCTTTATTCTTATCTTGAATGATCCCTGTGGATTATAATTGCTTGTCCCATTGATGCTGAATTTGACCCATGTGACCTACACTGATCAATGGTCTGGAACATAAGCCAGTCTAGGGTGGGGATATTTGGATGCTCTTAGTACCCCCACCCCAATGTACTTATCATTATGATTCCTCAGGTATATTATACTTCCTAATCCTCAGTTTTAGAAGAACAGATGTATGAAGAAGACGAAGCACAACCTGGAGTCAAGACCAGGCAACCCTATCCGAGCCATGGTTAAGCCACAGCTGACAATTGTACTGAAACACATGAAGGGTTATGTTTCCAACTTGTGTATCATATCAACATTACTGAAGCAAAAGCTGATGAATTCTCAAGGAGCAGTACCTCAAAGTTTGGTATGCAGTCAAAATCCAGAACACATATGTGACAAAATAGCATGTATATCAACAAGAAAAATGAGCTAACAATTACTCAGCATAAAAACAATTATTAATGATAGAAAATAAATATTTATCAAATCGATAGAGTATCACCTACCCAAAGTAGGTCCTGTAAGTATTAACTGTAGCAAATGGTGATTCCGTGCTTCATGGTTCTGTTAGCCTCTGATGTAACCTAGCTTTGAACACTGGGTCATCATGTATTCCATGTGATTGCCATACTTTAGGTGTGTGCTTTTGTCCAGGGGTTACTCACCTGTGAGTAGGCTAAACAAGGTCACCTTGGGAATCCTTCCACATATGGCCATGGGGTTTATAAAATATGGTATGTGTGTGTGTGTGTGTGTGTGTGTGTGTGTGTGTGTGGCTTAAACACTTACTGTTCTTTCTAAGGGAACCTTACTTCAGTGTATAACCATTCTGGTAGGATTGAAGATATTTTAAAGATAGACATTTGTGCCCCAGAAACTCCCTACTGGGATAAAGAAAAGGCTAAAGCCTTGTTTTGATCAGAGAGGACTTAGTCACAGTGCTGAGAATGTGTTAGAGCGCTTTTCAGGAGAGATTGGGTAGTGGTGCAGACAGTAGTGATAGTCAGGAACATTCCTTGCCCTGGAACAATGAGCTATGCACATCTCTTGTCCTCTGTTTAAACTTGAGCCTTATACTAACCCTGGAAGACTGATCTGGGGGTCAAGGGATCTCTTAGCTCTTCATCCTTATGTGGCCACATAGACTAATGTTCTTTTCCTGCTTTTTCACCATTTCTTGTTAGTTTGATGATGGGTGGCTCAACCTGACTTGTTAGGATGCTTTTAGGAGGGTGCGAGCACTAACTCAGATAATTCCAGTGATGGCAAGAGCTTTGCGAAAGCTAACATCTTCTCTTACTTTCTCCCTTTACCCCATTTTATTTATCTTGTTTGGTTAGCCTCCCTTCCCCATTGTTACAATTTACTTCTGCCTTTTAGACAGTCTTTCTTCTGTGTTCCTGCTCTCTCAAGTCTCTACCTCATCTTCTGCTCACATAAACATTGTATTACAGACATCTGATCATTCATAGTCCCAATTCCCTCTTGTCTGTTAAGGTTTGGTTCTGAAATGTCCCTAAAGGCTGAAGTATTGAAAGCTTTATTCCCAGAGGAATAATGTGCTATTGAGAGATGATTATCTCATGTGGATGCTGAACAAGGCTGTTTGGAGATGGGACAAACTAGGTCATGCAAATCTTCGGTGGGAATAGTTTCATGCAGACCCTGTTGCTTCCTGGCCTACATGCAGAAATTGTGCTCGCTGCCATGTTTCTTCTCATTGTAGGCCCAACACCGTGGGACTTAGCAAGAATGAATCAAATCCTCAGAACCTGTGAGCCTAACTAAACCTTTCCTCTTTCAAAGGGATTTTCTCAGGGGTTCCATCATGGGAAAAAGAGGTGGTAAACACAGAGAAGAGCCGACTGTTCTTTGTGGGTGCTACTTCAGAGTGGTCTGGACATCAATGAAAGATAGCAACAGCTCCAATATTTTGATATTTTACATTAAAAGCATAGTTTAAAAGAGACTATTTAGCTGTGCCTTGTTCTTATGCCTGTAACCACACACTTGGCACACTGGGATAGAGAAAATACCCCAAATTCAAGGTTGTTCTGGGCTAAGTAGTAAGTTTTTGTTCAGTCTGAGTTATAGAGTAAGGCTATGTCTAAAAGAAGAAAGTGAAACAAAACAATAAGAAAAATAAATTCTTTAAACACTTTAATATATAGCACTTGATCACATTGAACTGGAAGAGTAAGAAAGTCCATTTCAGGAACAGCCTGCAGAGTCTGAGGTTTCTTTCACACTGACTCTAGATTTGAATATATAATTTGCTGTCATCTGTGGGACAAAGAATAATAGTATACAAGTATACAATGTGCTGAGCTATCAGGGTTTACCCTCTTGCTACTCTCAGAACCTGAGGTTCACTTAAGCAAAAAAGCCATGTATCTTATTGTAGCACATGATCATTTGTCATACCAGCCAACCCTAGCTAACCCCCAGCCAGCATCAGAGATGCTTATTGGATTTGTAGCTCTTTGCACTGAACAGACCATCAGCAGGAAAACTATCCAGAAGAGCTGAACCCCCAGTTCCTGACCTATCAAATCAGTGCACAAATACTTTAGACCATTATTTTGGAAGCCAATTGTTGTAAAGAGAAAATCTAATAAGAAGCACCTATCACATCCTGCCTAGAGCATCTTCATACACTAATCACTTTTCCAGTATTTGCTGCTCTGAAGCTTCAAACAGTAATGTCTGAGCTGAGCAACTATATCAGTCATGACACAATTGCCTTAATGCAAAGAATCTTACTTGTGATACCATGACCTGCTTGGAACATTTTCAGTTGAAGAAAATTACAAATTAATGACTCTATAAATCACCTTTTGGTTTTATTTTCTGAACATAGAACACATCCAAAAATATAATTTGGTCATTCACTGGCTGAGTCAATTTGACATTTTAACATACTTTTACTTTCATAATTTTCAAAATGAAAAAGTCATTTGGGAAGAGTTTGTTTGCACATATTCATATCTGAATAAGCAATGAAAATGCTAGAACAAATATTTTTAGAACCAGAACAGAAATGTCTTGCTATTACTTTTTGATTTGTGAATTTTCCAGAGGTTACTATGTCATTCAAGTGAGTGCATATAAAAAATATAAATTAAATGACAATGTACCTAGGAATGAGCAAACCTTTAACTGAATTAAGTCTACAGTATCCTGTAAATGCCATAATTTAAATGGTATTAATCACAGATCTACATGACTAGTAAAATCAAGTTCTAAAAGGAAACAGTTATGCGTGATAGCATGTGCCTGAAGACTTAACATTCAAGAAGTTAGATTGTCACAGCCTTGAATACATAATGTTCTGCATAGTGAGACCATGTTTCAAAAGCAACAAACCCATCAGTAAAACAAATCAAGAAAAGACAAAACAAACCAACAATAACCATAAAGAGTAACAGAAGAAGAAATGAAAAGGAAATTTAAGAAAAAGTTCTAAAACCTAAAGCAATATCTTAGTGAAATTCTCATTTGACTGAGAATCACAGAGCAAGGAGGCCCTTTACTGACAAGACCAAAATAGGAATAAAGTATTTTAGAAAGTAGGCAAGATTAACAGATTGTGTAATAAAGTTAAAGACTTATGCACAATAGCAGAAAATGATAGAATTGTTAAAAAGTTATACACATACACACACATTATATATAGTTTTAGTTAGGTTTTTATTGCTGTGAAGAGATGCCAAGGTCATGGCAACTCTTATAAATGAAAACAGTTTCAGAGGTTTAGACCATTATTGTAATGACAGGAAACATGGTTGCATGCAGGCAGACATGGTGCTGGAGAAGGAACTAAGAGTTCTATATCTTGATCCACAGGCAGCAAAAGGGACCTGTGTCCACACTGGGTGTAGCTTTAGCATATGCGACCTCAATGCCTTCTCTCACAGTGACACTTTCTCCAACAAGGTCACACCTACTCCAATAATGCCACACCTCCTAATAGTGCTACTCCTTATGAACCAAGCATTCATACACATAAGTATATGGGGGCCATCCTTATTCAAATCACCATATATAGGGTGTATGTATGTGTTCTCTCTCTCTCTCTCTCTCTCTTTCTGTGTGTGTGTGTGTGTGTGTGTGTGTGTGTGTGTGTATGTGGGTGTAGGTTGACTCCCGTTACCTGGTGTAGATCCTCTTGACAAAAATTTGCCTGAGACTCCTCCCTCTCTATGACTGGACTACAGTAGTTCTGCCCAGTGCTTAGCTGTGGAACTTTGCTTCCATCAGCTACTGGATAAAGGTCCTATGATGACAAGGTAGTCATCAATTTGATTACAGGGGTAGGGCAGTTAAGATGCCCTCTCTACTATTGCTTAGATTTTTAGCTGTGGTCATTCTTGTGGATTCCTGGGAATTTCCCTAGTGCCAGGTTTCTTATTAACCCCACAATGGCTCCCTCTATCAAGGTATCTCTTTCCTTGATCTCCCTGTCTGTCTTTCCCCCCAACGCAGTCTTCCTGATCCCTCATGTTCTCCTCCCCATTCCCCTTCTCTACTGCCCCTCCCCACCAAGTTCCCAATTTACTCAGGAGATCTTGTCTATTTCCCCTTGGGGGGGATACATGTATGTGTGACTTCAATATGTTAGATACTAGAGAATATTCATACAACATACCACTCATCTAGTAGGCTAGTCTGAGATTCCCACTTCTTATGTGTATTATTCCGCGACTGTTTTAAACATTTTCAGTTCCTTGTTACCTTGATCCCTGTCCCTAGCGTGTGGCTTAAAACTTGATATGTTAAAAATAAAAAGCAAGATGACATTTTATGGAACAGTTTTATTAATGAAATTATCTAGAAAAGAAAATATTAAAACAGCCGGGCGTTGGTGGCGCACGCCTTTAATCCCAGCACTCGGGAGGCAGAGGCAGGCGGATCTCTGTGAGTTCGAGGCCAGCCTGGTCTACAAGAGCTAGTTCCAGGACAGCCTCCAAAGCCACAGAGAAACCCTGCCTCGAAAAACAAAAAAAATACATAAATAAAAAAAAAGAAAATATTAAAACATTGTTAAACAATACCATTTCCCCTTGGACACCCTGATTAGTCACTGAATGCTTACTGTAGCATTGAATTTGAAAGCTGAACCTGTTTGCCAGAACCTTGCCACAAGTTCTTCAGCACCTGGCAATTCTGAAACTCAGGGAATACCACTTTGCCTACTTCTCAGAATGTGTACTTGAAAATTGAAATGGCATACTAACCTCAGTTGACTGCTGTCGGTTATCAAAAAAGTCAAGAGATTAGATTTGAACTGGGTTCATAGCTTGTAGGTTTCTGACAAACCTACAGTAGCATTTTGAACATGATGTTACACACATTTTAGACTAATAATAGCAATAATAGTAGATAGGAGTACAAATATGTGCTAGGATCTTAGACATGCATGGAATGAAGGATATATCTGACATGAGCCATATTGTAGATGAGGTTGGGGCAAGACAAGATGGTGAGATCAGAGCTCAAGTCGTTAGACAGTCTTTTGTTCATGTCCCCCCTCAGCATCTCAAATGGAATTGGATGAGTACAGTTGACCTTTAACTCTGCCTCTGACAACTAATTAATGATATGGTTTCAAGCCCTATTACTAAAGTGAGAAGCTAATAACAATAGTGGGCCATTAAAATGTCTGACAACTTTTCCAAAGGTCTTTAGTGTTAATTATTCCTTCCCTTATTTCTTCTTTTACCCTCTCATCCTTGACCCAATCTAACCCTTCCTGTCTCATAAGTCTCATTTAATCCTCTATACCACTACAATTTACACCTCTTTACAAGCTTCTCCCACAATGGACACTTATTATTTTTCTTATCTCTATAGATTTTCCAAATAGAGCACATATATATGAATATTTGAAGTTAATATCCATAAATGAGAGGAAACATGCAGCATATTTTATACATATGGATATAAAGAGTTTAAGTAGCATTATTCTATAACATGGTAGCAATGCCCTTACTGGAAACTACAGACTAATAAATACAAAGCCCAGTGGCAGAAATGGGTTACCTCTTTTAGAGTTGTTGGTCAATAAGTTCCCTTAGGCTTCCAAACACTCTAGGCTTTTATCATTACTCTTGGTTACAGTCTCACACTTGATGGTTAGACCCTATTGCTGAAGATATCACACACCTGAGTCATAGAACATAGTAATATGAAACTGGCACTAATCTAGAAACTTCATTCCTATAAGATAGCCTTTAAAGTGGTGTACATGCTACCAGAGGAGAAAAGCAGTTACCAACTTTACCCAGCTGTGAACTCTGGTAACTGTATTAATGACTAGCATGGTAAGCCATGTCCCTTGTACAGTAGTGTCATGGGTATCATGGGAGTAGCCAACTACTTTCTGCTTGGATTAAAGTGTGCCCTACAACTTTAAAAACTGTAATTGGCTCCATTATTGAGGCCAAAACCCAGTGTCTAGACAGTTGTAGGCCTTAGGGAAGAATCTATTATTTTTTTCTGGACATAGTTTAAAACTGATGCCTACTTACTTATCTTTATATCCATACATTAAAACATCTCTCATCCCTCAGCAGAGCAGCTTCTTTTTGAAGTAGATAGTCATTAACCTACAGTTGGGCAAGATCCAGAGAAGTGGTGACTGGAGAATGCTCAGCTATAAATGGGATATATGCATCACACTTCTTCTCCAAAAGCTCAGAGATCAGTGAAAGAGAGAGGGATGAAACATTATAAGAGCCAGAGGTGCCACATGACCATAAGGAAATAGTATTTTCTGGATACAACGGGGCACTTGCAATATGAAGCCATAGCAGTTGTGACAGCATGCACAAGACCTGTACAGGATAAAACTAGTCAAACATCTGAGAGGAGGTGGGCACAAAGTCCCCTCACATGGGCTGCTATTAGCAATTGATGGCTGCAGACAGAGGGAGAGTCAGGTTTCTTTAAGGGACCCCTGGTAGGTTGACCACGCTTTAGTGGATGGCAACACATCCAAGAGCATAAGGATAGTACGACTTGGACTTGTTAGGCATTGTTTATTTGTTTTTAAAGAAAAGAGTCACACAGATGGGTGAACAGAGAAAGGAGGTGTATTTTGGAAGAGTAGGAGGTGTAGAATATGACATTTTACGAAGTTATCAAAGAACTGATGAAAAAAGAAGGTCCAGCCTCTCAGACACCAGAGACATAGAAAAAAAGACCACATAATTTAAAAGATGTGCCTTTAATGTATTTCGTAGGAGACAATCATTTCTCACTGACCCTCTTCATCAAGAGATTTTTCTTTCCATAGTCTCATATCTATCATGAAAAATTTGGCAAATGTAATAATGGGTATTTAAGTACTGGAGAAATACCTATCTGTGTCCAGATAATATAGGCTTAAAAACTTGGTCTGTCACTGGTAGAAGAAAAATGCTTAATTCAAAAATTGTATGGTAGAGCGGAAGGCTCCAACCACATATCTCCTTGTAGACATAGATTAATCATAGAATTAGAACCAAGGAAAAATATACACCCAGACTTTATCTATTCTACTTTTAGGGAAAATTTAACATGAAGTACATATTTGAGATTCAGTATTAAAATACTAGGATGAGTTCATTATATATCTCAAAATACAGCTGTTTTCTAAGGAGAATGTCTGTATATCCAGGATGTTCATAATACATTGCTTCTCTTCCTTCATCCCTTCCTTCCTTTTTTCTTCCTTCCTTCCTTCCTTCCTTCCTTCCTGCTTTCCTTCTTCCCTCTATTCCTCCCTTGTTAAGCTTCAATGTATGCTGAACATGTCATAGAATAGTTGCTATGGTTGCTAAATATTTCTCCAAATGACAGAGAAAGAGAAACAGCTCACATTCTGACTGAGAATTACACAGACTATACAGTTGCCTGGGATCTTGCCCTATTTTCTTAATTAATACATCTTCTCAGATATGAGTTCTAATCCATCTAATGCCCACCTTTTAAATAGTATTAGACCCTTTCTTCTTTGTGGATCCAACCTTGTTCCAAGATCCACAACCAACTCCTGGTATCTTACTTTTCCTTTTCTACTTCAGAAAATCCTTTTGGTATTTTTGCTCTGGCACCATATGGTGATCCTATTTGTTTATTCCTTCACACTTAAACTTTCTGAATTCCCACACCCAATTCTCTAATGTGCACCCACAGTTGTATTAAGCACATCCATTTGCCCAAGTCTACATTATGTAGATTCTTGACATTATAGTACCTTTCTGGTTTAACTTAATTCTTCATACTGACTTTAATCCATCCATCCCATTTTCTCACTATCCAAGATCCAGGACTGACAAAAGACATGCTTTAAGGAAAAGCAATTTAGATCCTGATCATTTCCATACTGTCATCATGGTGATACCATAATATTGAGATATGAATATCATATGTTCCAAAGTAGCATCAACATAGACATCCAAAAATTCTTTAGAAGTATCTATTAAATGTTAAAACTGAAAGCTGTTATTTCACCATGGCCTTCCTCTGGGTTTCTTTACTCCTTATACTAAAGATCACAACTATGGAGACAGTCTAGAAATTTCTTCTGAGTTTCAGGTGGGTGCTTCCAGATCCCTTTTCGGATTCTTCCTATTTTCGGTCCTCAGCATATCCAGCACTTAGCTCTTGGTCTTCCCACTGGCTCCATCTGCTCACTTTTTGTAGAAAGTTCCTCTGATGTAGCATACATCAGACTGCTGAAGCCACTTCTGAGAAGACACTCAGACTTCCCTTCTCCTTCACTGCAATGGCCCTTTACAAGGGAACTCTCCCCTTTGTGGTTTGTTAGCAACGCCAGCAGCCCCGACCTCCACTTACAGTGTAACCTAGTACAATCACAGGTTACAGGGGATTTATTTTACCCACCATACCCATCACTCTCACCCCACCACTCATGCTAACATCGTTGTTTGGGTTACTACAAACTCATGTAGCTAGGCTTCTCTTTGAATAAACTTGTATCCTTTCTATGGGTGACTTCACTCTGCAGAGAGACAAGTTTTTCTAAAATACAAATCTGTGCCTGTTTCTTTTAAACCATTTCTTCTGTTTAATCATTGATCTTATGAACAAACAAAAATCCTCATTTCAGCACATTTCTGTAGCATGAAAAAGAAAAGGCCCAGATACTGATATTGGGTTCAAACTTTAAGCTGAAGATCAGAAAGGCAAAGCAGCCAGCCACTATCTCTTACCTCTTCCTCAGTCTGAATGGACTGTTCCTGCATCCATGAGCTCGCAACAAGCCTTAGACTGCTGCCTGCCTTCAGCGTGGCTAGAGAATCCAATGTCTTCCTATCCTTAATGTGACTGGAGAATGAATGTCAGCTCTGAGACCCTGTTCCTGTCTTAAATATCTCTCATGAGGACTAGGATTAAAGACCTGAACTCTCTTGCTCTTTTAGACTGATTTAATCTCATGTAGTCCTGGGTGGCCTTGAACTCAGAGAGTTCCATCTGCCTTTGTCTCCAGAGTCCTGGGATTAAAGATGTATGCCACCACTGCCTGGCTTCTATAGCTAACTAGTGTGGCTGCTTTGCTATTTTGACCTCCAGTGGCTTTAATAAACAATATATCATTGTTGTAAATAATACATCACCACACATTTTTACCTACAGAAATCCCTTCTTTCCACCAGAAGCATTAGCATCCCTTCCCACCTTCATTATCTTAAAGCCTCCCATTCCTCCAGTTTTTGCATCTCCCCCAACCTAGTTCCTACCATCTCATCTCATCTCTACTCTCAAAATCGTCCCTATTCTATTTTTAGATCAAGTGCTACTTCATCAGGGAACCTCTTTTGAACTGAAAATACCACTTATGTTCCTCTAAAGCAGTGGTTCTCAACCTGCCTAGTGTTGCCACACTTTAATATAGTTCCTCACGTTGTGGTAGCCCCCAAACATAAAATTATTTTCCTTGTTACTTCATAATGTTAATTTTGCTATTATTATGAACAAACACGGACATATCTTTTGGAGATAAAGGTTTGCCAAAAGGATCACAACCCATAGGTTGAGAACCATTGCTCTATATCAACTTGTATGATTATTGCTAGTAATTGTGTTGTATTACAAAAGTAACACAAACTGACTATGGATAGGATAAGCAATACACAAGCATGTAGAACAAATATTTGAAATCTGTCACTAACTGTTCCTTCACAGCTCCCAGTCTGGACCCTTTTCTGTTTATTTTTGCTGTCCTTGCAGATAAACTAGATTCTCATAAGTAAATGTGACCATACTATGTACACTTTGTAAGGTTTTCTGTGTGTGTGTTGCTTAACTATTTGAGCTGTTACATAACAAAATCAAGTAACTACTGACTCTCATCTCATGCCAATATACATATCAGCAGTTCTTGTTTTATTAAAGTCTCTATGACATTTTATGAAATGGAGGGTACCATAATCCGTGAATTGATTCTTTAATTAACATTTAAGTTTTATTTTATTCTAACACCCAACATCCCAGTGGGATTCTTGGTGTATAGCTCATTCTACATATATGCAAACATTTCCTCATCCCCCTTACTCTCCAACTTCCCATGTGATTAAGCATAGGAGTGTGTGTATATATGTGTATTTGTGTGTGTGTGTGTGTTTTGTGAGTGTATAAACATGAGCAAGTGGCAATCAAGTATATAACTTCACATGTTCCATTTAGATATCTTGTCAACTTTGCTTCCCTTCCCTTAGTTTCTCTGAAGGACACATAAGAATTTTACATTGAACTAAAGTACCTTATGTAACCTCATTTTTGTCTTTTTGAGATTTGTCATAGGGGTCACAAAAACACTGGTCTAATTTTGCTTTTTTCCCAACTGTAGGTCATGTGCTTGTTCTATCTCTTGCTGAGAATAAGGTCCAAGGGGGACAATGTCAACTGTGATGTTCCCCAAAATAAGTTAGAACTGCTATCAGTTTTTGAAAGACTTCACAGCATTGAGTATTTGTTTGAAGTTATGGCAGGTTTAGCAAACTGCCCACTCATAATACCTCTGATTATATGTAATTAAAATATAGGTCATTCAGTATAAGAAAATTGTTGAAGATTTGTCAAAATAACAATGGATTTTACTTCTATGACTATAAAGAAAGCTAAATTTCTTTAGTTCAATATTACAAAGTTGTAATACAAGTTTAGGAAAAGAACTTCAGCCTTTTAAAAAGTTTAAACCATTGGAATCTTTCATTGTGTATCCATTCATCTGGGCAAACAGGAACTATAGTTCTGATGAGTCACGTGCAAAATGAAATTCTCATGCATCAAAAACCATGCTGTAGTATGGAATACTCATCTGGTCCCATTCTTTCCATCTGTATCTCACAACGGTAAGGTGTACTAAAAGGGAAGGATAGGGATCTGGGTACTTTAAATCTGACTTTCTAACTCCCGTCCACATTTGCAGCTCATTTCTGTTGTAAAACCTTCATTTAATTTTTTCAGATTTCCATTTAAAACCTGCCTTCTGAAGAATAATGTTGCAACAGGAGGCCAAAGTTAACCAGAGCATTAAAGGCTCACACAGCCATATAACAAAACAGAGTGATTGCACAGGAATTATACAACAGCCTGGTTGCATGCAACTGTAATGCGATTTGCATTCCAATGTAAATTCTGCAGAAGATTACCGTAATATCTCTTCATTTTTGTCTTTTTTTAGTCTTCTGCCCATCTTTTCTTCCAAAGACTATTTTTACAGTATGCTAACTAAACTCTAAGCACTCTACAAGGTACTGAAGACAAATATGGAGAAGCAAATATCCCTGGTAGATGAATAATGGCCTCTTTTTTCAGGCAGGGAAAATAAAAACAATAAGTAGATCACTACATTCTAATGCTTCAATGCATTAGAAGGTGACAATGACTGGAAAGAAATAAAATGAAAGCCAGAAAGGAGCTAGTGAGTGCTAGTACAGGACAATGGACAAATGACATTAATTTGGGGAAATATTTCAAGACAGTAGGAAACATATGATGGAAGAATTTGGATGAAAAGATCCATGTGAAGCATTAATCTCAATAGCAGACATGAAGCTTGCCTGTACCAGGTGGGTTTAACTGACAGTAAGGGACACGTGGATCTCACTAGCAAGAGGCCTAAGAAAGACGAAGATAGAGATGGAACAGGAAGCCATGTCACTAGAGTTAAGTTCTTCAGTCATGATCCCCATATCAGCAGAATTACTGGCACCATGGGGAAGCTGAAAATGGAAGCTTCCTTGCTGCCCTAAGTTTCAGATTTATACTGGGAGTCTTAGACTATAACCCTTGACAATAAGGGGGAACTGTTACATGCTCACTATAATTAGGCAATACAGAAAAATCTCGTAAAGCAATTTAAGAGACATAGTGAGAGGAATCAGTCTCCTTTGTGGCAATGGTGACAGAGGAGTATTCTCTCTTTCAGGATTTTCTACTTGTTGAGAGCCTGGAAAAACTTAGAAAGGATTCTATGCTAAAGGCCACATGCAGTGGATGTCTGCAACCATGGGCAGTATAGGACCCTTTGATTTCTAGTGTGCGTGCCTCCCCCCTTAACACACGCACACACACACACACACACACACACACACACACACACACTACATATAATGGCTGTGCAGCTTGAGATACATTAGAGAAACCTTTAGGTATTTCATCACAATTTTATAATTAGAACATTTGTTCTTACCATGGATTTGAACACCTTCAGCTTGTGATTATTTTCCTTATTATGTTTATTTGTTTCCTTTTTATCCAAAGGAAACACCATGGCTTCTCTTTGGCATATCTGAACTGACAGGATAGTGCTCTTGTGTTTTATGACCATTACTGAGTAAAATGGGATCATTTGAACATAAATACTACAGTATGCAATACCGTTAATCTGATAACAGAAGTGGATGGTGACTAGTGGGTGGGTAGCATATACAGAGCATTAGGCAAAGAGGTGATTCGCACTCAGGTGGGATAGAGTAGAATTGTGTATGAAATGTTATCATCATTATATTCTCAAATATGGCTCAAAACTTATGAACTGTTTATTTCTGGAATTTTCCTTTTAATGTTTTATGACTGTGACTTACAGCAGTTAACTAGAATTTCAGGTAAAAAGGGGAACTACTACGATTTGGAAAACTCAGAAAAAATATTGGTAGTAGTATAACCAATGCACTGGGAAATAAAAGAAACTGGCTATCTTTTGGTCTTTTCTAAAATAACATGTTGCCAGTCATGATGCTCGATGGTAATTATGGGAGTGACTGTGCAAAATGATGAGGCTATCAAGAAGGTACATGAAAATGAATTTCACAAACTATATATATCTCACATGAGTTCTATGTAAAATTGATATGTTCTGTAACACTGAACACATCATAGAAACTGTGTCTGTTTATTTCTAGTTCACATTGCACTCAAGAATTGCCATTCTGTTTGTATCAAAATGTGATGTGATTCATTTCTATAGCAGGCACTTCATATTGATCTGATGTAGAATAAGAAGTAGGAGGACCCAATAAAGGGTCAAAGGACAAAAAGCTTGGGTGTCTGTATTCAGACATGGAAGAGACTCACCAGTTAACTCATAGCACATGCGCTGAAGTCTGTATAAGCAAAGGTTTGCAAATCTACTGAGTGAAGCTAATGGAAGTTCAAACTAATGAGATTGGAGGGAAACTCTGTGAGCATCATACACATGCTAGGTTTCCTTCCTGATAGCAAATTGTTAGAAAATATATTATCCTGACAGGAAAGAGGAAAAGCCTATTATTAGAGTGAAATCACTTGTCTAAGGTCACTCAGCTGGATGGTGATGGACATAGGACTTGTGTACAACTCCATTGACATTTAACATATGGTTTCTACATTATGTTTAGTAAGCCAAGAAATAAAATGCAAGTATGAAGCTGTAGTAATGGTGACTATTAGGCATTGTGTAGGTTTTTAGCAGTAACACATAAAAAGATGACTCAATGAAGTTGATAATAAAATTATTATATAGTTTAAAGACAGACTCTACCAAGATATTTTACAGCAGATCATTGTCCTACACATATTTCTAAAGATAAAGCCACTGCAGTGACTAACTCTGCACTTGCTGGGGCAGCAATGCTTCATTTCACACACACTTGATTTTATTCTAGAAGCTTTATGTTCCTGTGAAGCCCTCCCACTGCAGCTGGCAGCTTCTTGGCCCGGATAAGATAACCTCAAGGAAAGAAATATTGCGAGAATAATAATTTGTAATTTCTGAATCTTAGAGCTGTGTTTGAAATGCATTTAATATGAAGTTTCTGGAAGGGTTAGGTAACTAGCATTTCCATTTTCCTGTCCTTGTTATGCATAATAGCAAATTCCTAGAGGTTCAAATCTTTGAAAGATCCCCCAATACATGTTTTCTTTCTGTCTTATTGCTACCATTTAATTTTGGGAAGTTGCTAGAAAATTGTGGAGTTTGGGCATCTGTTAAATTGAAAGGGTCCATTATTCTACAATGCCAGGATTACAAACTATGAAAACCAGCAATATTGTTCTTACTTTGAAAATGCAAGACAGGATTATACTTTGGAGCCCATACCCATCAGCCTTATCCTAGTTCTCGAGTGGAGATAGAGAGAGAGCTCACATGACCACTGAGAGGGTCAACTCAAAAATATATTCCTCCAGTAGAAGACATGAGTTTGCCGAATAAAAATGGCACTTAAATTATTGCTAAATAGACATAGTTTTCTGTATACTGGCTTTCATTTTCTAGTTCTTTAAGGATTCCAAACTCCTTGGCACTGGACAACCAATTGGTGTACTCTTTCTTGGGGAGGGCCTCCTCTCCAGCCCCCAGCTTTATTCAGTTGTCTGTTATTCTTTGTGTGGGATTGAGGAATTATGGGCTTTCCCCCATGGATGTTGGCATTTTCTTTAGTGTTTTCCTTCTTCAGCTCACGTTTGGGTGGTCATGTTAGTTAGACTTTACAGATGTAGCTTCTCGTGTTACTAGGAGGCACAACTCAAGGCAAAGTCCCAGATCCTCTGGGTCTTACACTCTTTCCACCCACTCTTCTACCATGTTCTTTGAGCCTTAGGTATGGGAGTGTTTTGTAGATGTGTTAATTGGACTGGACTCAGCCATGAACATATACAGAAAGGTAACATTATATGGACTCAATGGGTTATATTTGGGAATATATATGTAGATATATATTATGTGTAATATGTATATACAACTATATATATGCATACAATAAAATTAATGAAAAAAGATGAAGGAGAATAGGGAAGAGTAAATGGAGGGTTTAGAGGGAAGAAATGGAAGGGAGAGATATTGCAATTAAAATACAATGTCAGCAAATAAACTGAAGAATTCAAAATTTCTCATTATCCATATTATTCCCTTAAGCAGTAGAATGTGTGCCAAAGTTGTAATATAACAATGGAAACCACACAGTAATCTGCAAGAAATATACAAAATGATTAACAATGTCACAAACATAGTAGAGATCAAAGGAAAGCCAGTTAAAATGAATCCACTCTTTACCTTATGCAGAGACTTTACAGATGTATCAGACACAGGTGGAGAAGTCCTTTCCATCAAAAAGACATTACAATAAGAAGAATCCAAACTGACAAATATAAAATGGAGGGCTTGATGAGCCCTCTTAGACGAGGCTTAGAAAAGAGATGATCACACAAGAGAGGTGGCTCAGTATGCTGGGATACTTGCTGCCAAGCCCGATGATTTGCATGGCAGATGGAGAGAACCAAGTCCCTTAAGCTGTCATTTGACTTCTGCATGTGTGCTGTGGCAAGTTCATGTCCTCATACATACATTGAGTAAATAAATGTAAAATAATATATATACACATGTACACATGCAGGCCTATAAAACTTGGAAGCAAAGTGGAAGTCTTAATATTCTTTTTATCTGTGTAGATGGCTTAATGATCAGAGATGTTTTAGATCCCAGTGGTGTCCTTCAGTGAACTGGACCCAAATAATTCTACCTAATCCAGAATCCTATATTTCTTTGCTGTTCTGTGAATTAGGATATTGGGAACTAACAAGTCTTCCTTGGCAGGAGAAATAAAATTGTAAGAGGATACTATCTCTGCTACATAGTCCTTGCAAGACAATTGAACATTTTCAGATTTCCTCAATATGATGAACATTTCTTATGTTACAAAGGAACCAAGAGACTTGCTGCTGCTATTTTAATTATTCCACCAATATTATTTTGAAGCTATTATTTTGTACCAAAGGAAATAATTTTGTATGGTTGATAGTTACAAGTTAAAAAAGGAAGAAATAGCTATACATTTTGTAGCACAGCTTTCTAAATATGGGGCTAAAGAACATTTAAAAATCAGAAAAATATGCACTGAGACATAGCTCTGACCCACAAATGTCAAATCATTTTATTAGCAAACCATCTTTTATAAATGGAATGGGAGACACATAACCAGTGTATCCTGTTTTGCGTAGAAAAATGACAGTGGAATGACACAACTGGTAGTTGCCATTGTGCAGCAGTTATTAAAACAGGAATAATTTGATTAAGCAGCAACGTAGCATATAGTCAATTCTCCCATACTATATCCCTCTGTTCTTCAAATACCTTAATAGTCACATATATGTTTATCCAGAAAAGAATTCCCAGATTCCTTTGCAGTTAGCTTTGACTACTAAACTGAGACACGTGGAAATTTTATATTCAGTCTCTAGGCATCTTCTTAAAGAGGCAGAATTGCTTGCTCTGGTCTTGGTACTAAGGTTTCTTCCCCACTGCTTATTAATAGGGACAATTCAAAGAACCTTTCTAAACCATATCTTAAGGCTGTCAGTGTCTCAGGTAGACAATCTCAGAATTTCATTGTGGAAGAACATCTACCTTATACTCCAGTGCATCAAGAATGAGAAATAAACATGTATCCTGTTTTATTAATTATATATTTTAAGATTGTTTACTAAAGCATCTTGATTTTTTTTAAAACCTTAACTAACCTGCTAAAACAGTACTTCATATTTAAATGTAAGAAATGTAAAAATGAAAAGTCTTCAGTGCTCTATTTAGGGTCACTAGAGAAAGACATTAATATAATGTAATGAAGATATTTCTACACCAGATCGTTTAGAGGTAGTAACCTGAGCTATTTAATTGAAATCAGCTATCCATTTTATTCAGACCAATTTGTCATAATATTCTTACTGTTTACAAGAAGTTAATAATAGCAAGGGCAACTCCAGTGAGAATATCAGACAGAACTGAATCACAGTTCTTCAGTATCAGTGGGATTTTGGAAGAACAGTTTCTTCATTAAAATTAAAAAATTCAAACACTAGGCAGGCACTTTAATCAGCTAAACCACAGAGCCTGGAAGCTGGGCAGTGGTGGGTCACACCCTTAATTCCAGTACCTGGGAGGCAGAGGCCGGTACATCTCTATGAGCCTGAGGCCAGCCTCGTGTACAGAGCTAGTTCCAGGGCAGCTAGAGCTGTTACACAATCAAATCCTGTTTTGAAAAACCAAAAACCAATCCAAACCAAAACAAAAGCCCCAAACACTACAACAACAACAGCAGCAGCAACAACAATAAAATGTTTCGTTTCCAGGTATGATGGCTCATGCTCATAATCCCAGCACTTAGGACACCGAGGCAAGGGACCTGCCAAGCGTTCAAGCTCAGCCTGGGTTAAAAAGTAAGATTTTTATCTAAAAAAATAAACAAAACAAATCAAGAAACAAACTAAAACCCAAACAAAACCAAATCAACCAACCAACCAACCAAACAAACAAACAAAAGAATCCAGAACACAAAAGAACAAAAAAAATTAATAGGCAATTGAATAGCACGCTGTAGAATTATGTTGGCTGATCAATGATTTCTGTTTTCTTGTTTTTCAAGAGTTTTGCTTACTCCTAGCTAATATATGCTCCCATTCCAACTCTTATCTGCCAATACCACTTCAGGTTAACTTAAATCATAAAGTCCTAAAGTAGTGGCTTGAGAGATGCCTCAGATATTAACTTTAGAATATCTAGGTTTGGTTCACAGCTTCCAAGTAATGACTCATAATCATCAGTAATTCCAGTTCTTGATGGTATAGTACTCTATTCTGACCTCTGTAGACACAGCATACACACAATACACATAAATACATTCAGGAGCTCACACAAAAGATAAAATAAATACAGTAAGTAATATGAAAATATGCTTACTGCTTTGGGTATATTTGTGTTAGTGTATGGGAGGTTTAGTTGCTGATCAAAATGGCTCCATAAGATATGACTAAGTATTGCCTTTTTAGTTTTTAGCTGAAGCAAATGCCTCATATAATGAGCCATATGGCTAATAGCTTAATGTCCATAGTCACTCCCTCTTAGCCATGTTATGGGGGATGATACATTAATCATGGCTACAAATTTGCGTTCATCTTCTCATCAGCATGCATAGTGTAATTGTCCTAGTCTTATGACTATGACTATCCTGTGAAGATGCCAGGAATTGTGCATCATTTCTTTCTTGTTTCAGGCCTTAAGAAATTTGTAGCTTCTACTTCACTCTCCATAAACATATTTTTGGAGTACTGAGTCCATCTATTTTCAGGCTATTATATACATTGGACATGTATGGGCACTCAAAGCAACAGTCCAAACAAAGCTTAGTATCAAAGTCATTCTCAGCAATATCCATTGTGGAGGTATAATTGACTTGGATATCCAGGGAGCTTGCCAAGCATTGGACTTTATTGCCAGGCAGTTTCTAGGCAGTCCATCTTCTAGTTGCTTTCCATGGAAGACTCTTATCAATATGTGTGAGGTAAAGAAATCATCCAACCAAGCACTGGCTGAACTCTTGACCTCTTGACATACAGTGTCTTGGGATAACATAATATTTGTCTATTTTAATTATTTCTTTTATTTTTGAGATTATAATATAATTACATCATTTCCCTCTTTCCCTTTACCCTCCAAATGCTTTCATGTAGCCCTCCTTTCTCTTTCAAACTCATGGTCTGTTTTTTCATTAACTGTTGTATAAATACATATGTTTATATACATATAGATTCCCAAATACAACCTTCTCTGTTTAATCACAAGATTTTGTGGTAGTTTGTTACATATCAGGTCACTAGAACATAATTTATTTTGCATATATATGCTCATGAAAAATGATGATTTTTTATATTAAGCAATTATTTCTTTTTTCTTCTCAATATATGTTTTTATTTAAATTAGAAATGTGACTATTTCACAAGTCAGTCCCAGCTCCCTCTCCCACCCCTCTTCCCTTGTCCCTCCACCGGCCCCCAGCCCCCCACCCAATCCCCACATCATTACCCAGGGAGGGTGAGACCCTCCTTGGGGGGGATTTCTAATCTGTCATTTCATCCTGGGCAGGACCTAGGCCCTTCCCAATGTGTCCAGGCTGAGAGACCATCCCTCTATTTGGAATGGACTCCCAAAGCTCATTCATAAACCATGGTGAACACTGATCTACTACCCAAGACCCAAGTGATTTCTGTGGCCTCCTTCCTGGTACTACATTCATGGAGTCTGGATCCCCTGTTGGCTTCTCAGCCATCAGTCTGGGATTCAAGAGCTCCCCCCCTATCTGGTCAGCTGTCTTCGTGGGTTTCATCATCATGGTTTTGATCCCTTTGCTCATCACTCCTCCATCTCTGTCACTAGGTTCCAGGAGTTCAGTTCAGTGTTTAGCTGTGGGTCTCTGCTTCCATCAGTCCCTGTATGAAGGTTCTAGGATGGCATATAGGATAGTAATCAATCCTATCATCAAGGAGGGGCTATTAGTTCCAGGACAACCTCCAAAACAATACAGAGACACACTGTCTCGAAAAACCAAAAACAACAACAGCAACAACAAAAAACAAAAAATGATGAATTTTTAAGACCCTGTTATATTTGTCATTTCGTGCTTCAAATGTTTAATAACATCTCAAGTCACTTAAGAAGTAATAGCTGGCTAGGATTAAGAACATTCATTTATGAACATATAATTCATAACTATATCAAATAGACTAAAAATGAAGAAGTGAAAATTTTAGTAGAATTTCCATAATCGTATGAATCATTATCACTACTTGAAAAAGGAGGGGGCAACTCCTTTATTGTTTTATTCATTATTTGTGAATTTTGTGAATATATATTTTCTGATCATAATGAGTTTTCTTAAAAACTGCTTTCATATTTTGCTCATTTAATAGAGTAATGCAATAAATAAGTTATCATCTAGGATATATGGTTTATCTAGCCACAGTTTCCTGTGCTACATATGGGATTTTGTGGAATATATGGAATTCAACTTGTGGAACAGGCTTTAATCCAGTTGGTTACTGCCATGACTTTTGTGGTACTATAACATCAGTGGGTAAGTTTGGCTGGGCTAGTTGTTGTTGTAACTCACAGGATTCACAACTGGGTAAGATATCAGTTTTCTCTGCCAGTAGCTTTCATAGCACCTGCTAGCACTATGGAATCTATCCACTAGGGATGGCATGTCCAGGTAAGTATCACCTTGGTTTCTTCTTGTTCTACAACTCAGCTATGTGTTGTTTTCAGGGCAATCAAGAACACATGGATCAGGAGAGTGCCAGTCTGCACTTCCAATGACAGAGAGTCTGGGAAACAGGAAAGAACATAAAAGATATGCATGGTACCCAAGAGAAGAGAAATGAGGCAAGATCCTTTGAACAAATGGGGAACACGGCGAGAGGTGGGGGGAGGGGGGAGCTGGGAAATAGAGAGGGGGAGAAGAGGAAGAGAGAGTAGGTCAAGGGGGAACAGGAAGGTTGACTGGGGGAGTAGGATAGGGGGGGAGATGGAATCATAGGTTAGAAGACAGATCAGGCACCCTTGTGACTTCTAAAGGGATGACACCAATTGGCAAGCTAAGCAATAGTGTAGAGACCACCCCAAATGCCCATTCCTGATAATGATTATTTCAAGAGAGAGGAAATAGAACTCAATGATATAAAGAGTTAAAGGACAATAATGTAATAACAAGGTTTAAATGAGGTGAGGAATAGAAGATGGAATCACCTCAAGGCCCCTATCAATTTCTTGAACTCTACAAGTATTCTAAATGTAACACTCATATCTGAAGTGTGAAAGCTCTAATATCCACAAATAAGAAAAAAACATGTGATGTTTGTTTTTCTAGGTCTGGCTTACCATATCCAGAAAGATTGATTTCAGCTCCATCCATTTACTTGTGAATTTTCTGAAGAGTTGAATAATAGCCCATTATGAAAATAGACCACATTTTCATTATCTATTCATCAGCTGATGGACATCTAGACTATTCCCAACTTTCTGTTATGAATAGAATAACAATGGAGATTGATGATATCTCTAGAGTAAGATATGGAGTCCTTTGGGTAGATGCCCAAGAGTGGTATAGTTGGATTATGTGGTGCAGCTATTCCTGGCTTTTCTAAGGAGCCTCCGCACTGATTTCCACAGTGACTGTACCAATTTGCACTCCCACTAGCTGTGAATACCTTTCTCTTTCCCTACTTTTCCCTACATCTGTCACAGCATTTGTCATAACTTTTTTTAAATCATAGCCATTGTACTTGGCATAAGATAAAATCTTAAAGCAGTTTTTATTTGTATTTGCTTCAGAGATAAGGTTCTTGAACTTTGTAGAAACTATTCTTTTCAGCCACTTGTATTTCATCTTTTGAGAACTTTCTCTTTAGTTCCATGCCCTATTTACAAATTAAGATATTTTCTCTGGAAAATTGACACAGTATTAAGATGAATGCTGATGACTTATTGTTATACCATAAATTAGTGGATCTTTTGGCTCATTAGAGATGCTTCTTTTTTCAAAAGACAGTGATTAACACAGGGACATACAGTTGGTTAATATGCAGAAAATAAGATACTTTGAAGTGCTTGGCCCACAACAGGATTTTTATATTACATCCCCTCCTCCAAAGATACACTCTGTGCTACTTGGAAGGTAAATTGAGACATTTCTAGTTTTGTTAATTTGACCTGCAAAAGAATCAACCTAATACAAAAGTAACAAGCTATCTTTATACACTGACTTCTTCTAGGAGAAGGCTGAAAGAGCCTGCACAATCAGAAGCAGTGACATTTGCAGCTGCCAGTCAGTGCTCAGAATTGGTGGCAGAGTTAAGATATGCTTTCATAGCTAAACGTGGTGGTGCATGCATATAGCCTTAGCCCTAGAGAAGCAGAGTAGTGAAAACCTGTCTCAAAACCTATTCAAACCAAATAAAAAGACACCCCAATTCCAAAAGGCTTTCCTTTACTTAGATTCACAGAATTAAAAAAATATTTTTAATGCATCATTGAGCACGAAAACTACCTTGCACTATTTGTGGAGCCAGTAGACATTTTTGTAACAAAAGGCCTTTTCTTTGAGTATGGTTGCAATAGTAATTCCATGTGCTAAAATAGCACAGTATGACATATGCACCCATATTCAAGGCAGGAAACATCTGTTTATTTGGAGGTAAAATGTAATTCAATTTTAATTTCACATTTAATAAGGCATGTTTAGAATGTTTCTCTTTAATGAATTCAAAGTATTGTTTCTTATATATACCCATATATACTGTTAAATATAAAAGAGCCCTTCTAGAAATATCTTCAAGAAACTCAATTTTGCATTTAAATGGTTCACATGTCTTTCTTCCCATACCTGGGTGCAACTATACTAAAGCCTTTATTCTCATGGAAGTATAATTTCTTCTTGGGTTTAAATCTGAATGCTTCCTAATATCAAGTAGAAAAATAACTAAAAATTATCTTGTTTTCCTCAAAGAAAGGAAGGGGTTTTTCATGCAGCATCATCTAAGAAATATCCAAACTGAGAGCATCCTTATTGGATTGGGTCCAGAGAACAGTCATGAAGCTATTTATTTCTTATTTACCTACAAGAAGCAGCCCTGGCAAGTATAAGTCTTGTCAGGCAGCCAAGACTGTAGCACAGGACCTGCTGCTGTCACAGCCCTTCCACAGAAATAACCACATCTCATAGAAAGTGAGACTGAGACAGCTTTGTACCTAGTCTTTGAACTTAGAATTTGTTGAAGGCAAGAAGAAACAAATGAGAGAAGAGAAGGAGACCAGTGATGGAGGAGGAATGAATGAATGAAATTTTCTTATAGAAACCATGTTGGAAATGAACACGCATTGTGGCTTAAATCAGAACTTAAAGGAACCTAAGACTAAATGATTTCTGTGAAACCCTTAAAATCATTGAGGATGTGACCTATGCCTACATACAATATTTAACAGATGCCAGATATGCAGTAATATTTATATTTATTTTACTTAATCCACGAGAAATCCAGGCATGGGACAGAGAAAATTTAATATCAGAGCATAAAGATGAGTATCTTCTCAATCACAAACTCAGAATAGTGAGTATTTCCTTGTCTTCATTTTGCTCTCAAATACAGGAAGGAACCACAGTTCGTGGTTCCTAGCAGACAGTTCGTGGGCTAGAGTTCCCTTTGTATGTCTGCAACAGAAACAGCTACGTCATGAAGAAAACACAATTGTTTTGTGAAATATAAAGGTGATGAGAGACCTAGGAGATATTTCCCCACTTACGGTGTAGACTCAAATAACAAACCCATCTTCTTCTTTTCACATAGTTTTGTCACTTTATTGCATATCTATTGCCCATGCAAAGGAAGAATTTCATGGACAAGAGATCTAAACACTAAGGGACAGACATGATGTTTTTCTTGTTTTGGCATCTTATTGCATTTAAAATAACTACAAAATGCTAGTTGTCTTTCCTGTTATAACAGATGGAAGAAACCTGTCACCTCATCCTTAATGTGTTTCCAGGAAAAGAACATCATCATGTTCATCAGGAAAAATGGAAGGAACTCAAACAGTAACGAACCCCTCAAACTTCTTACCTTAAGTAAAAGCTATACTAAAAAAACAACAAAAAACCAAAAAATAAAAACAAAAAACAAGGCTGCTAAATAAAATTTTCTTCAATCATATATACATTCTGAATAAATTTCAGTATCAATCAATAGAGCAGTTATTAACTGAAGTACTGAATTTTTGTTGCATTAAAGTTTAATTAATTTTATTAAATTTCAACCATTGCATGTGTCTAATATATTGAACAGTGTATCTTTGAGGCCCTGGGCTTTGTTATGTGACATAATTTTAAGGAATGTAAATTATTTCATTATAATTTTTATGATTTATGCAATGGCAAGTTACATGCCTCCGAATGTTTCCAGGAATCCGGTCCCATAATAATCAAATGAAAAGGTCCTGTTCCATCAGAATACTGCCTAACATGTTTTGTGGGGCACGGAAGAGTTATGGTCACAGACCCCCTTCTAGACAGTTTGCTCTGCATCGCAGCCATCTGAATGGGAATGCAGTTGTATACTCTATGACTTCCTCTAACAGCTTACAACAGCCCAGAGTGCCGACTCTTCATAAAGGGCCAATTAGTAACTTCAAATCTGTTGAGAAAAATTAAACTGCATAAAATGGCATCAAAGCAACATAATATAGTTTGTTTCCTTATAGATAAATCTTGGCAGTATAATGGCCCCATGTAAACTGAAATTGTGAAGAAGAAAACCTTCACAAAAACCAGGAATCCAGCAAGAGGAACAGAATGAGACTGGCACAGCCTTGTAGAGTTTTCAACAAGACAGCTAGACTTAGTTTCCAATGCTCACTGCTTTTCAGCATTATTGATGTCTATAGTTCAATAGACTCTTTTTTTCTATGTTAATCTAAAAACTGTATCAGTAGTAGGGAGCACGGGAGGATGGGAGGGAGAGAGAGCTCGACTTGATATGTAAAATAAGACTGTTTTAACTTAACAAAATTTATTTAAAAACTGTATTTGTAGATTTAATAAACAAGTGTATAAAAGTGAACTCCCTCTCTACTCTTTGGTCAAGAATGAATTTGAGACTACATGGGTCTTGGAGTTGGTGACCTCAGAGGTCATTCTTAGAGTAAGAATTAGGTATATTTATTATTACATGTGTCCCTCTAAGCCTTCTTCAAGACTTATAACTTAATCATTAGCCTTGGAATCTGAATTGAGTGTGTCATATTGATATATCACTTTATGATGGGGATATATTCTGGGGAAGGCATAACTAATCCCAGAGTGTTCTTACACAGAACTGGAAGACTAGATCACTTAATATGGTCTCTTGATTCCATGGAGCTGTTCTGCCATCATGACATACTGTATTTTACAAGTCAAAAGAGTAGACTCTAAAATAATGATCACAGCTTTCTAGAAATAAATTCTATAAAAGTGTGTGAGTGTGTGTGTGTGTGTGTGTGTGCATGTGCGTGTGTGATTATGAGTTTTAATGGAGCTACCCTACAGTGGGGGAACAATACCTTAACTAGACACCTCATGTTATCAGGGAAGCAAATCTGAAGAGGTGATAATGAAAACTCAGTACAGAATGACATTGTCAACCTGGATCACACTTGGGGAGTTTGAATCAAGGTGGTTCATTCTCAGCATATTTAAAATATACTACAGCGGTAACACACAGCCAAGCACTGGGCTGAGCTCCTAGAGTTAAATTTAAGAGACAGAGAAGAGATCATATGAATAAAGAGGTGGTCAAGACCATGATAGGGAGAACCACAGAGACTGCTGACCCAAGATCACACACTATGGGTATACAGCTGGGGAACCTGTATGGGATTTAGGCCCTCTGAATATGACAGCTATGTGGCTTGATCTGTTGGAGCAGGGCTGGCAGTAGGATCAGAACCTATCCCAGCCCAGCTGCATGATATGGCTTTGTGGAGCCTGTTCCATATGGTGAGATACCTTGCTCAGCCTTGATACAGGGGTAAAGGGCTTGGTCCTGCCTCAACTTGGTATGCCAGACTTTGTTGACTCCCCAAGGAAGGTCTTACCCTCACTGAGGAGTGGATGGGGGGTGAGAAGGGAGGAGGTGAGGGACGGGAGAAGGGGTGGGAGGTGAAACTGGGCTTGGTACATAAAATGAAAAACAAATTTGATAAACAAACAAATAAATACAATGAATTGTAAAGGGAAACCTTTTCCTTGCCAGCAGCTTGGTTTTAACCCCAACCAGTCGCCTGTGCTCTGCAGGTTTATAGTCCCCAAATAACACACAAGACCTGGTATTAATTATGAAGCTGTTGGCCTTGATTGTTTCTTACTGGCTAGCTCTGACCCCATAATTGTTAATCTAAGTATTTCTCTTACCGGAGAAATTTCCGGGCGTCCTACCCCATGGCAGTTACGTCTTGACTTCCTGTGTTTCTCCTTCCCAGAGTCCTCCTGGACTCCTAGTCCCACCTATCTTGGTTCCCTATTGGCCAACAGTGCTTTATTGACATATACACAGGACTTCCCCCATCATCTCCTCTTTTCTGTCTAAACAAAAAGAAGGGTCTTAACTTTAACATAGTCAAATTATATATAACAGAACAGTTATCAAGTAAGAACACAGTTACAATATTTTAGCAAGATTTAAAGAAAATATCCATCCCATCCTTGTGAATCCAAAGTCCTATATGTAGCTTATCTTTTATCATAACTAAGGAAAACTATAATTATAACTATCTGCCTTCAACTCTATCAAAGACCACAGAAGGATAATATGTAAACACTAGGAATGACAGAGACATCTTACTGCCTGGACAGTCACCCAAGTTTCTCTGTAATTTTGGGGCATCCATCTTCAGCCCATAGGCCACAATATGTCCAGAAGATTTCTCAGCAAAGCAGGAAATTTCAAACTGTCCATCTGTGGTGAACAAGGACTTTTGTGGTACCTACAATACCTCTTCTGATCGTAATATTAGTAATGGGATAGTAGCTGCCTCCCGAGCAAATGGCAACACTCTATAGTTTTGGTTATGGCACTGTGTGTGATTGGAACTTCTTGGACAGACATGTTTATTGGCTAAGTCATGCTTCAGTGCAGCAGCTGACTGGCTGTGGAAAATTATTGGCAGCACACATTCTATTTCCCCAGAAAGAGGCATCAGTGGCACTGGATGGAGCCACTTACAGTACTTGGGATGATTTCAGCTTTGCAAAAAATAAAAAAATAAAACAACATCAAAAAACCAAACAAAAAACAACAGTGGGAAAAAGTTCGAAGGAATGGATCATTTTCTAAAATGTTTTGTGATATGAACATTCTTTCAGCAGCAAGACATAAAATAAAATCTTTAGGAAAATATTGAAAATGGCAGTCAGTGTGTACTGACACACACACACAAGAACACAGAGGAACTATCTTTTAGTGATGCAAAATCATCCTGAGCAGTGATGGTTCAACATGCAGAGGAAAAGGAAATTATGTAAATAAACTTTCATTTGTGTTCATATCATATATTTCATGACACTGACTTGCATTTATGTTATACATATATTTTGGTCTTATGGGACAAAATCTGGTAATGTTGCCCAGGCTGGCCTTGAATTTGAGAACTGTGAGCCTCAGCCTCACCCAATCCAGGCCAGTGCTTGGTATTGAGTTTTATCTACAAAATACATATATTCTGAGAGTAAAATAGCATTGGATAAAATGGCTGTAAGCTAGTGGTAGCTACTATAGCATGTTGTAGATGAAAAATATCTGAAACTGGAAGAAAGTGAACACATCTTTCCAGGAGCCACATGTCTGGAGGTTCTTTGGGAAGCAGGGAAGATGTATCCTTTTAAAAATTCAAGGCACACACAGACTTTGAAAGAACAATTCTCAACTTTATATGGAAAAAAAGACCCAGGATATCCAAGACAACCCTGCTCAACAAGGCAACATCGGGAGGCATCACCATCCCTGACTTTAAGCTCTATTATAAAGCTATGGTCCTGAAAACAGCTTGGTATTAGCACAAAAATAGACAGGTAGACCAATGGAATCGAATTGAACACCCTGAGATTAACCCACAAACCTATGAACAACTGATTTTTGACAAAGAAGCTAAAATTATACAATGAAAAAAGATAGCATCTTCAACAAATGGTGCTGGCATAACTGGATATTGGCATGTAGAAGACTGCAGATAGATCCTTGTCTATCGCCATGTACAAAACTTGAGTCCAAATGGACAAAGACCTCAACATAAATCCAACCACACTGAACCTCTTAGAAGAGAAAGTGGGAGGTACCCTTGAACAAATTGGAGACTGCTTACTGAACACAACAGCAGTAGCACAAGCACTGATATTGACAATTAATAAATGGGACCTCCTGAAACTGAGAAATTTCTGTAAGGCAAAGGACACAGTTAGCAAGACGAAAAGGCAACCCACAGATTGGGAAAAGATATTCACTAAGCCCACAACTGCCAGAAGGCTGATCTCCAAAATTTCCAAAGAACTCAAGAAGCAAGTCTCCAAAACATCAAAGTATCGAAGTAAAAGGTGGGGTACAGAACTAAATAGAGAATTCTCAATAGAGGAACCTAACATGGCTGAGAGACACTTAAAGTGTTCAACATCCTTAGCCATTAGGGAAATGCAAATCAAAACAACTCTGAGATATCATCTTATGCCTGTCAGAATGGCTAAAATCAAAAATATCAATGACAGTTTATGCTGGAGAGGATGTGGAGGAAGGGGAACACTCATCCATTGCTGGTGGGAGTTCAAACTTGTACATCCACTTTGGAAATCAGTATAGAGATTCCTCAGGAAAATGGGACGCAGTCTACCACAAGACCCAGCAATCCCACTCTTAGGCATATACCCAAAAGATGCCTATTCATACAACAAGGATATGTTCATAGCAGCATTATTTGCAATAGCCATAGCCTGGAAGCAACCTAGACACCCCACAACTGAAGAGTGGATAGAGGAAATGTGGTACATTTACACAATGGAGTACTACTCAGCAGAAAAGAAACAATGGAATCTTGAAATTTGCAGGCAAATGGATGGCACTAGAAGAAACCACACTGAGTGGGGTAACCCAGTCACAAAAAAAGAAACATGGTATTTACTCACTCATTTATGGATTTTAGTCATGAATCAGGGGGAGTGCCAGCATACAATCCCACTGCCCGAGAGTCTAGGAAACAGAACCTTCATCCAGCGACTGATGAAAGCAGAGGCAGATACCCACAGCTAAACACTGAACTGAACTCCTGGAACCCAGTGACAGAGATGGAGGAGTGAGGAGCGAAGGGGTCAAGACCATGCTGGTGAAACCCACAAGGACAGATGACCTGACAAAGGGGAGCTCTTGAACCCCAGACTGATGGTTGAGAGGCCAGCAGGGGACTGATCCAGACTCCCTGAATGTAGTGTCAGTGAGGAGGCCTGAGCAATCTCTGGAGCCTTGGGTAGTGGATCAGTGTTTACCATGGCATATGAATGAACTTTGGGAGCCCATTCTACATGGAGGGATGCTCTCTCAGCCTGGCCACATGAGGAAGGGCCTAGGTCCTGCCATGGATGAAATGACAGACTCTGGAAATCCCCCTATGGAGTGCCTCACCCTCCTTGGGGAATGATGTGGTGATGGGGGAAGTCCTATGTATAGGTCAATAAAGCACTGTTGGGCCAATAGGGAACCAAGATAGGTGGGACTAGGAGTCCAGGAGAACTCTGGGAAGGAGAAACACAGAGAGTCAAGATGTAACGCCATGGGGTAGGAAGCCCGGAACTATTCTCTGGTAAGAGAAATACTTAGATTAACAATTATGGGCTAATTACTTAAGTCAGAGCTAGCCATAAGAAACAAGCAAGGCCAACAGCTTCATAATTAATATAGCCTCCTGTGTGTTTATTTGGGACTGATGCGGCTCTGGAACCAAGCTGGTGGGAAGGCTTCTCTCAAGGAAAGGCTTTTCTCTTTACAATGTGGGGACTGGGTGATGGGCTGGGTGGGGGCTGGTGGAGGGACAAGGGGGGAGGGAGGTGGGATTGACATGTGAAACATGCATGTTTCTAATTTAAATAGAAACATATATTGAAAAAATTCAAAGCACAAAAACCCAATCCTTTTTACCTTATAATACATTTTGTTTTAATATGAAGCTCAGTTTTTTGTCCACACTTGAGCACTCTCCAAGATTGAAGCAGTATGGCATTAGTTTATGTCCATCACATTTGTGCTCTGGTTTTTATGCTTCTGCCAAACTGAGCTCTCTGTATTTACTGGAAAAATCAGTAGCCAAAGAAAGATGTTCAGTGTGGTTGATCCTTGGGGATATTTGCTTATGTTCCATCTTCCTGTGTGAATGCTGGCAGCTTGGACTTATAGCCCGTGCTGTAACCATCAGTCTTAGGTGTGAGAATCCAGTGTGAGGCCACATCATGGCTCTATAGTGAAATTTCCCCCTGGTCATACTGTGAAGTTGTGGCCAGCAGATGAAGGCTCTACTGAAAAGTGGTGGACTCTTTCAGTAGGACCTGGGGCAAGTGAGTTAAGTCATTCGGGGAAGAATATGCACTTAAAGGTAGTATCAAGACCCAAAGTCAACTACAGCCCCTTTGCTTTCCTGCTGCAATGAAGTTAGCAAACCTCCTGTCGCAAGTTCTCACCATAATGTGTTGTGCCACCAAAGTGACAGGGCCAGTCATGCTCTAAACCTCTGAAACAGTGACTCAGACAAAACTTCCTTACTTTGAAGTTGATTACTTCAGGCTTTTTGTTACAGAAACAGAAAGGTAGAACATCTACCTAGGAACTATTTACTAATTCCCACTTGCTGACAGATACAATTCTATTGTTTTACATATAAGTCAATTTTCAGCACTAAGTTTAAGTATATGGATTTTAAAATTCTATAAAAGTGTGGAACAGAGTCTTTCTGTCCTTCTTTTTTATCATCTTTCACATGAGTTCCCTCTGTTACCTAGACAGATTTACTTCTACTTTTACACACACTTATACATGTGTATATGGAGTATTACTTATGCATAATGTATGTATGCTAATGAATATGATTTTATATACCTATATAAAATATAGGAACAATAAATGAGAGAAAATACTTTTGTATTCCTGAGACTGGCTTAATTACCTATATGAATGCATGCAGTTACATCCAATTTCTGGCAAAATGTGTGACTTCATTATTCTTTAAGACTGAAAAATGAATTTTAAATAGCTACCATATCTTCATTATCCATTCCTCTTTTGCTGGACACACAACTTGATTCTACAATTTAGTTATTATGAATAGCATTTAAGTAAATATAATTATCCACGCATTTCTGTGAAGTCCTTAGAGAAGATGCCATGCAATGGTACAGATGAGTAGGGCTATGAGCTATGAGTATTATTATTCTTTTTAAGTACATAGTACAGATTGTTTCCTCAAATTATGCATGTAGGCAACTGACCATAATAGTAACAATAATATGTGTAATTTTCTTTCTCATGGACAATATAGTGGCTTTCTTGACCTATTATTTACACTTACCATTAGTTAACATTATAGTAGTTATTAAGGTAATTTCTAGGTTTTGTTGTTAATTGTACTAATAAATAAATGTTTACTTCACACCACGAATTTTCCAGTGTTGTGTCATCTGATTGCTACACCAGGCAACAAAGGTTAAGACTGTGCTCCAGCCTCATTTTCTCCTGCTTGCCTATGCTTACTCTGTGCTTCTACTGAAGTTGCTACTACAGGACGCTTACCCATCCTCAGACAACTCTTAGGAAGTCATAGCTCTCATCTTGATTTCACAGCTCTTTGCTTGATATTTTATTTCTGGGGAAAATGCACCCATTGAGACTGTTGTGGAACACACAAGCTGTAAGTGGCTTTAACTGTTATTTCTAAGCAGATTTTGAGTATCCTTCTGTGCTGTTAAGACCGTTGATGTGTCACTTTTGACCTCTAGCATCCTCACTGTTAAGTGCCTCCAACATTTATGTCCCTGGATGATAAGCACTTTATTCATCTCCTAGTCTCTGACTTAGTACTGGCTACAGTACAGACATTAAACAAGTCTAGAAATTATCAAGGGAGTACTGTTTTCCTGGGGACAATAGATTAATAAAGTATTCTAAATTGTAAGGGAACAACACCATATGGACCAATATAGTGATGAGGTAGAACAATTAAGCTTTCAATGACAATTTCAGGACAATATCATGTTCCCTTAAAAGTCAAATTCCTTATCATCTTGACATAAATCTAAGCACAGCATATTTATTTCTAGTATAAGCAGGGTTGGCGCCAGGCAAAATTATGACATACAAAAGCCTGTCTCATGATGTTGACAGTCCTTATTGTTAACTTAGCTTTTCTTCCCACTGGTTCCAGGTGCCTCAACCACAGAAACCCTTGGGCCTCCCAAGCATCTTGATGTTACCTATAGCACTGGGTTCATGGCTGCTTTCCTAAGAACTCAAAATTGTCTCTACCCTTTCTTTTTAAATTAAATTATTTTTTTGTTTAACTAAAATGTAATTGCATCATTCCTTCTCTCCAAACTCCTCCCTCCACCCCCAATATATTTCTTATTAAAAACCTGTCTCCAGGACATAGTCAGGCAGCCCTGACCTGAGGTAGCAAATGCTGGGTGTAAAACTCAAACTTTACTTACTAATTGAACAATGGCCACTTCCTATATGACAGGTATTTTGTCAAGGTAAAAATGCAGAGACTAAAAACAAAGTTCCTCCCTTCAAAGAGTTCACCCAAGAGGTAGGAAAATCTAATTCATTCAGTTAAGGTCTGTCAGGGAGCCCCTTGGTAAACACTCATTCTTTGGTTCTTAGACTCAGACACATGCACAAGAATGTTCATTTAAGACTTGTGTGGGGATACCTCAGAAGCCATGGTATGAGTGGGATGAGGTGAGATAGCAAGGAAAGGACAGGTAATGCAGTCTTTGTCTCCTAGCAGGTTACTGTAGAGAAGATCTGATGAGGATCTCTAGGAGGTGGTATAGACTATGCACCAGAGTGGTCTCCATCAGACACTGGGAACTAGGGTATCGATGAAACAATTCCTGTTGTTCACTGAGTGGGAACGGTACCTGTATATTAACTCTTTGATGTTTCCATCCTGGAATGCACATGACCTCTACAAGTTATTGTGTTCAGAGAAAGTCTTCAAGAGAGGCTTCTAAGTGTGTTTAATAAGAAGTGAGCATGGAGAGTGATGTGAGTGTTAGGGACCATCAGTTGCGTCTGCTTTCAACAAAGTAGGCTGTGATAGAGGAGCTTCCTACAGAATGGCTAAGAGGTACCTTGAAAGACAGAGGCCCTTATTGAATCATGTAACCAGTGCTAGGGAACATACTATACCATGCCATATATGTGCTTGGTTTATTGTTTCATGAATATTAACTCATTCAGCTTTGCAAACTATTTTACAAATGTTTCTTCTGTTCTACTTGGCTTATTAGTAACCATGACCTGTAGAATTGTCTATTTCTCCTTGAGGCTATCAATTTTTGCTAATAAATATTAAAGTGATATTACTTGCTAAACGAATAATATTTGTTATATCTTTATGATATCTGTAAAATAATGATCTTTTAATTTTAAGTATGATATATTGTTACCTCTGAAGATTGTAATTACCTCAAAATTGACTGCAGTTTTATATAAACATACCCTCCCCAAGTACTTTTCCATGTTTTAAGAAATTGATATTATTTCTTACCTCCCTCTTCCAGTGCACTTAAGTCTCTTGTGAGATGCTTATAGATTTTATTTCATGTTCATTTAATCCAATTGGACAAACTCTGGATTTCACTGTTTATTGGCTTTGCATTCAGTATAGTTCAGTGTGAATTAATTGATTTGCTCAAGAAAATTTCATTTTTTTGTCTGTCCTATGTTCCTTTCTTACTTCTTTCTGGATGGATAAACCTATTTTCATCATTCCTTTTTTTGTTTTGTTTTGTTTTCGAGACAGGGTTTCTCTGTATTGTTTTGGAGGCTGTCCTGGAACTCCCTTGGTAGACCAGGCTGACCTTGAACTCAGAGATCCACCTACCTCTGCCTCCTGAGTGCTGGGAATAAAGGCGTGCGCCACCATCACCCATCATCATTCCCCTTTTCATTTTAATTACATTATTTACTCTGCTTTCCCTGGAACTAATAACATGGGTTCTCATCTCTTTGTAGTAATTTCACTACTCCTACTTAATATGTGAATTACATAATTTTACTCTATTTGTCTAATGCAATGTTTTATATTTCTATGTTTTAGTAATCTGTTTTCTAAAAATATCCCTTGCCTTTGAGACTGAACTTAAACAATGTGCCCTGAGGTCATTTAAAATTATATTCAATCTGCTATTCTACTGTGTGTTCAACCTGTTAAGCTTAACCCCTCTTTAAGAAAAAAAATGTTACTAAGCTTTGTGTGTCCCAGATTTCCAATGTAATCAGCTTTTTGCCACTTAATCTAAAAGCATAGCTTTAATGTTAAACTATGTATTCTTTCATGTCACTGCCCCAGAAAATGTGTGTGTGTGTGTGTGTGTGTGTGTGTGTGTGTGTGTTGTGGGAATCATTTGCTGAAAGCAACCAACAGGTTGAAAACAATGTTAAAAAACAAAGTATTCCATGCATGCTGTAAACCACATGTTGATAACATCTGTGTGAGGTATTAAGTGCTTTTTTTCCACCAGCTGGGGTCAGTGAAGTAACATCTTCCCATGGAAAATGCTAATAAAGATCTCATCTTAACAGTGAAAGGTGTCTCTCACTCTTTGCTAATACTATGTTTGATGTACTCTTCAAAAACTATAGAGAAAAGTTCTTTGTTAGGGACAAACGACACAAGCAACAGGGACAGACACAGTTCCTACACACACAGCAAACTACAGATAGGTCACAGATGACAAACTATAGATATATTGAATACACAAGGAGGAAAGTTAGGAATTCAAATTTGGGTTCATTCTCAATTTTTGTTACTCCAAGAAGACTCATTTTCATTTGCTAGTTTGACATGGAGGAGCTGTATGAATTAAAACCCCTATATTCTTTTATATACTTACTATTTCTATTTATTTATCTTGTACCATTTGTCTTTTTTTAATTCTTTGCTTAAAGTTCTTTTATTCCAGATAAGGAGGTAAAATGTACGTTAGTTTTTATTACTCCATGGAAACATTTTTGTGTGTCTGATATGGCTTTTCATTTATTCAGAGTAATGGGTTTCTTTCCCCCAAAATGGTTATTTGTAGAGAAATACTGAGAAGGAAACAAAAATCCCTAAAACATAAACATTTCTTTCCATCTCATCATCTAGAAGAAAAGCAGTAACATTGATTAATAAGCTCATTTTTAAAGCATGTGTTGTGAGAATTCCCAGTGTTACATCTTTAAAGCAGGATTTATCTCATTCCATGGAAACTTTTAATTTGCTTTAATTTTTGAAAGGTTCTCTGCCATGTATAAAGTCTTAGTTTTCTTTTCAAATCTATTAGGGTGTCACTTTTCTATATTAAAAAGTTGGGACATATATCGTGCCATCTGAAACAAAGAGAAACTTAAATGTTGGTTTTTAAGTTATGTTCCCAGGTGCCAGATGGCTACTAGGCAGTCAGACCTTGGCAGGTGATGATTTTGGACTGGAGGGGTGTGAGTCTGACACACATTTCTTCTGAAGGCATTTGTTGACGCAGCAGCATGGGGAGGCAAAAGCCAAGAAGCTAAGCACAAAATAGTGATCTGAAGGCTGCAACACTTAACTCAGACAGAGTTCAGTGGCTTTATTGAACTTATAAGGAAACTTGAATATAAGTTTTAGAGAACTTGAAAGCTAGGCAGGTTCTTGAATTTATTGGGAATCATAATACATGTCCTACATCTTCCCTTTGTAGGCTGAAGAAGTCACGAGATGGTTGCAATGTTATGCATGGCTCCTTACTCATGACAGCATTGTATATATGGCATGATTATGTATCAAGTAAAATTTTCTAATTGTGTTCAAGTTTCAAGAGGTAGTATTATGGATGATGTGAAAGAAGCTACATACTTAGCATTTACCTCAACTCCACCCTGGACATTAGGATGACAGTGTTTAAAACTTAGTGGTTAAGGACTTTACTATCTCCCTACATCAGGGAACTGACAGTTGGCTTGATACTCTTTTTCTTTAGGGTCTAAGGAATTCTATGCTGTTTGTTAGAAACTTCTAGAGGATATGGCACAAACCTACTGAGGAATATTCAAATATTCCCACAAGTAGACTATAATTTCTATTTAACTTAAAATATCTCATGCTGCAATTTAGTCTCCTGCATTTGGGGTTCTGTTCTCAGAGGAAAAAGAAAAAACATATGTACTTCAGTCTGTGAATAATTATGCTTTTAGCTAGAGTGAGACTCAATTAGTCATTTCTTGGAAATGAAATTCCTATATAATTTATTTGTGCTGAAAATGATAGATATTTCTCAGAATTTCAAGATGTGAAACCGTCTATATTTGAACTTCAGTGTTGAATCTGTAAGTCCAGGTCCAGGGTGATGTAAATTTCACCCCCAAGGAGATTCGGGAGATCTGAGAGAACTTTTCTCTGCCTCTTTCTTTCTCTAGTTTTTCTCCCTCTTTCTCTTCACACTCATGATCAGTCTGGAATATGCAGCTGATATAAAAACACTTCTTGTTTTCCTGGGTTTATTTTTGAGATGGCTAGTTTCTTGCAGCTAGTTGAGGTCACATGATTGAATTCAGACCAATGAAGCCTTGGTGTTTACCTTGATTCTCTTTTTTTCCCTAGCCCCAGAGAAACCCTAAAACAGAATGTGTCTGTTTCTCTGACAGAGCTTGGGAAGGCTGCCAGCCACAGTCATCCCTGCTACCGTGTGACAGGAATGGAAAATGCACCTTCCTTGTGTTAAGCCACCAGGGACTCAATGTTTGCTACAGAAATCACCCACTTGTGATCGTAAGGAGGCTGGCGTAGCATTTGCAGGTGGTTTAGAGCATGTTGACTTTCAGAAACAGACTGTTCACCTGCAGATCACAGCTCTGCCACTTAGACCACTGTTGTGACTCTGACTGTGCAGCTCCCCAAGGGTTCTGCTTTCTGAATGAATGTGTGCCAGGATGCTGAGCTGGAATTCCTGCATTGGATCAGGGTATGAAGAAAAAAAATGCTGGTTGTGTCATGTTGGTGTAATGGTTTAAATGAGAGTTCCCTCATAGGCTCAACTGTTAGAATGCTTGTTTCTCAATTGGTGTTGCTGTTTTAGAAGGGTTAGAAGATGTGACCTTGAGGGATAAATACCTTACCACCTTCAGTCTTTGAGAGCTCACCTTTTTTGCCTATTATTTCTCTCTGCTTCATGTTTGTGAGCTCTCAGCTCCTTGAGAACTTTATGGCAAGCTTTTCTGCCAGGATAGACTCTGGACCCTTCTAAAGGCATAAGTCAAAATAAACTCCTTCTTCCATAAGTTGCCTTGGTATGGTGTTTTTATCACAACAACAGAAAAGTAACTAATGGGGCCGGTAAAGACTTAAAAAACCCACATATGAAAAGTTTAAAACTATATGTGAAAATGAAACAATGTACAGCTGCAGGTATCAGAAGGAATGAAATCTTATTATTTGCAAGAGGAAACAAAAGAAAGTAATTGCATTAAATAGAATAAACAAAACATAGAAACCTTGCAGGCCTCACTAATGGAATACAAAACGTTGATCTCACATGTGTTGAGAGAGGAGTGATAGTTACCACAAGTTTGCTGTTATTGAGGAATTTAGGAAGGGTCTGGTGACCAGTGGGTGGCATGTTATAGATATGGCATAGTATTGCACAGACACAAACTCCTTGGAGTACTTCACAGTAAGCTGACATGGCTCACAATCCTCAACTGTACGTGCCAGAAAACTGGAAGTATATTGAATATTTTCCCAGTGAGAATTTTGAAGCTGTGTTTTACAGTAATATGCCTAGTCATATCACACCAGGATTTTAGATACAGAAATCAAGAAGCAAAAGACTGTAAGAAAGAAAAGCATCCAGGACTGAGAACCACGTAGAAAGGAAGCAACCAACAATTTGCCAGTTTAGTCTTGGTAAAGCATTGATTTAATCAATCCTTTCTTACCCCGTGTGCTCATGTTCTCTGCTCACCCAGTACACTGACCTTTTCCTTCTTCACAAATGCTAATGATGCATTCGAAATGGCTTCTGTTGTTTTCTAGAAATTCAGTCTCCTCTTTACTTTCAGAAAAGCATGACCTTTACAATCACACTCCTGCATTGCCATCATTTTACAAACAAAGGCAGGAAAACACAAGTTTGGGGCCAACCTTAGCAACAAGGCAAGTTCCCAGTCATCTTGAGGGTACATAATGCATGTAAGTCGGGTGGGTGCCACGTAGTAAGACCTTCTCTCAAAGTCAAAAGTGACACCATAAAAGATTAGAGGCCAAATGTTTAAACATGCCCACCTTGAATATTTTCTGATCCCTGGCATTGTTTGTTTTTAAGTCTCTTACTAGATGGATGCATCTCCTCTTTTCCATGATTGCCAATAGGTAATTTCTCACAGCCTGGTACTGGGTGGGTGGGGTTGGAGGTAGTGGGTATGCCTGCCCTTCAGATGCTCTTCAAGCTCAGAGAAGTAGACAGGGTCTAAGATAATTTTCTCCCTTAACCTCCTATATCACTCATCAGCCTGTACTTCTCTGTGTCAGCACACACACCATTACCTTTCAGCCAACATTGCCATTACTTTCTTTCTTGAGGATAGCAAGTTCTAAGTCCCCAAATCCCTTTATTTCCTTGCTTTCACATATCTCTAGCCCCATGCTTATGGCAAATGTTTTCTAGCACACAGGACATTCTCATGAACTTTCTAGGTAGGCAAATTGCACATTGTTCAGTTTTGTCTTCTGACAGTGGTAAGATGGGTTGCCAATTGTGCTCTCACTAATTAGTATGCTAAAGTCCCAATTCAATGTGAGTTTCCTGGAAACAGGATCATCATATTAGCTAAGATGAGGGTTTTTACAGCTTGGTATTGGCACAAATACACAGGTAGACCAATGGTATCAAATTGAATACCCTAATATTAACCCATACATGTATGAACACCTTATCTTTGACAAAGAAGCTAAAATTATACAATGGAAAAAGAAAGCATCTTCAACAAATTGTGCTGGCATAACTGGATGCTGGCATGTAGAAGACTGCAGACAGATCCATGTCTATCGCCAGCACAAAACTTAAGCCCAAATGGGTCAAAGACATCAGCATAGATCCAGCCACACTGAACCTCTTAGAAGAGAAAGTGGGAGATACCTTTGAATGAATTGGTACAGAAGACCACTTTCTGAACATAACACCAGTAGCACAGACACTGATATCGACAATTAATAAATGGAACCTCCTGAAGCTGAGAAGCTTCTGTAAGGCAAAGGATACAGTCAATAAGACAAAAAGGCAGCCCACAGAATGGGAAAAAATTTCACCAACCCCATATCTGACTGAGGGCTGATCACCAAATTTTACAAAGAATTCAAGAAGCAAGTCTCCAAAATACCAATAGAGCCAATAAAAAAAAATGGGGTATAGAACTAAATAGAGAATTCTGCATCAACTCCTGCTTCTAGGTTCCTGCCCTCCTTCCATGACTTCCCTCAGTGATGGAGTCTGATGTGGTACAGTAGATGAAATAAACCTTTTCCTCCCCAGGTTGCTTTTGGTCATGGTATTCTATCACAGCCTTAGAAAATTAAGACATACTTGATCTTGGACTTCTAGCTCAGATTCAGAGTGTGGAAACTATTAAATTTCTGTTGTTCTAAACTATCCAGTCAGTGGTTCATTGCTATTGAAGTCCTTGTAACACGAATAATAAAAACCCAGAGACATATATTGGGATTTAAGCTGAAGATCAGAGAAGCAAAGCAGCTGGCCACTAGCTCTTACCTCTTCCTTGGGATGAAAGGGCTGCCCTGTCCTCAGCATGGCTGGAGACTAAATCTCTGAGACTGAATACCGAATATCATACCTCTCTAGAACTGGGATTAAAGACATAGTAACCCACATGTTGAGACTTCCATTGTGTGAGCTGTTTCTGTTTTAGATTGATTTACTCTAATGTAACCCTGGGTGGCCTTGAACTCACAGCGATCCATCTATGTCTTCTGAGTCCTGTGAATAAAGGTATATACCGCCATTGCCAAGCTTCTATAGATAACTAGTGTGGATTATGGAATTAAAGGTGTGTATCACCATTGCCTGGCTCTATGGCTATGACTAAATGTGCATTTTGATCTCCGGTGGCTTTATTAAATCATAAACAATATATCACCACAGGTACTAGCAAACTAATGATGCAGGAACATAAGGATTTGCTGTGACTGCCCTGTTTGAGGATGTCAGGAAGTCATACACACAACACTTATTTATAATGCAGTGTCTAGAACCTGGCAAGTCCTCAATGAATGCTGACTGTGCTGCTGTTGTTGCTGCCACTGCCCATCTTCTGGATAAATCATCTTTGTTTAGTTAGATAGAGCCATTCTTTCTGCATTATCTCTAATGTTGACCTGGAATGATAAAAGTGTTGATTTGGAGCCCATCTTGTTCAGTGGGAAAATTTAATTGGCTGTCCAGAATGCTTGCATTTAGCTAAATGGTCCTTGATTTTTTTCTGAATGAATCTTAATGCTTGAACTTTGTGATCACCTTTACTTTAGTGGCGAAAGACTCCTCAAATTCTTCACCCATAGACTATAGGATGAGGTGTATCATCAGGAGCCAGTATGTAACAAATAAGAAAACCATGTGGGTTATTTATTCTGTGCTTTGCCAAATCTAGTATACGGGTTTCTCTGTCTCTTGGAGGCGGGCCATATAAAGCACTTCATATAAAGGACTTTATGCAGACTCCCTTTTGATCTAGTTGACTTAGGCACTAGAAATCTTTGGAAGATAATTGAGATCAAAGATTAACATGTTGAGACTTCCTTCTTTTCCCTCTTTGATTTGTTATAGTCCTGGAAGTGGCAGCATCCACACCATGATGACAGATTTGGAAAAGCCTCTTTAACTCCTTGTCCTCCATGGTTCAGTGAAAATCAAACCCTCTTACTGCTGTTTGACCCTGGAGACCTCAAGGTTTTTACTTTGCTCTCTTTCTTTTGTCCATATCATTTATGCTTGGTACTATAACTCATTAAATCATCCATGGCTAGCAGGGTCATGAATCTTAGAGGAAAACATACAACTATCACTTTTCTAAACCAGTATAATTGTGAATTGCATTTGTCATTATACCGACAGATATATATCCCTTGTTGTTGTAGCCTCCTTATTTGAACTCCAGGTGGATTTGTTTCTAATCTAAACCTTAACTAAGACATACTTGAAGGATAATATGTCTAGAAGAGGTGGGATGGGATAACTAACACTAAGGATTTTTGAAGTAGCTATAGGAAATCATATTTTTATATTTACCTATATTAAATTCCTGTGTAGTTTTAACAAAGTTATGCCATTTGGAGTGATAATTTTCCTCCTATAAATTATTTAGTAAATCCAATTATCAGACACGAGAAACACTCATTTGAGTAATTGATCAGAGACATTCCAGAGATTCCCTAAACAATACAAGTTATTGCTGGTGCCCTTGGTTTCCTCCCATAGGTTGAAGGTAAGTCCCTTTGCAGAAGACATCACACAGATTGGACACAAGACTCAGAAGATTTGATCCGGATGTGACCTGAAAGACTCCTTCCCAAGGACTAATTTTCATAGTGCCAGAAGGTACTATGGAAGCTGCTAAGAGAGGAAAATAATCAATATTCCTGCTTATATGTTATACCTACCCACAACAATGACTGGAACAGCAAGATATCATTTAAGGTACAATCCTGGTGACAATCGACAGATGTCCAATTGATCATAAGGCCTGCTCAAGAGAAAGGAATCATGCCTGGCACTGTTACCCAGCCAGTCACATGTGGTTAGTAATGTCACAGATTTCATAAAAATACTTGTCCTAATACTCACAAATAAGTGTAGCCTCACTTCTCACCAGAGAAACTTCTTTTTTTCAGGAGATGGAGGCCATTACAGAAAGTCACAATTGCTTAAAATGCAGAGGTCCATTGACCACAAAGTGCCCAGCACCAATTAATACAACTACAGCCCAAACCCTACACCTAAGGCTCAGGGAATGCTGTGGAATGGGGAGATAAGATTGTAACAGCTGGAGGACCAGGAGGTTGGCTTTGAGATTGTGATTTCTAGATATGACAGGGAAGCTATGCCCATGAAATCTCAATATTATAGCTTATTAAACAAGACCTGAACAACGATAATACCAGTTGACATGCCAGAACTAATGGGAGAAAACTTATGGTGATGCATCTCTAGATGAAGAGCTAAAGGAAATTCAAGACTGCTGTGAGAGGATAGATTAATCTTCCCCAGGGATGAGGCCCCTAAACAGCTAAGTAGGATTAACTTATGTATGACATTAAAATTTATTCTGTGTCTTCTGTGCACCTGGGACTGAGGATGTACTGGTGATATAATAGGGACTTTGATTTCATGAGTAGCCAGAGAGACAAATACTTACATTGATATACAGTAAGAATACAAATGGAAACAAGCCCAGAGTGTTAGGTTAGAGAGTAAGGGTTGTCATCCACTTCACAATTTAGAGTGCAGCAAGGAAGGTTGTAAGCTGATATTGGGATTGTCAAGAATATGTGGGTTGAGAATGTAGGGAGGGTAGTGTAAGAATGGTCCACATTTTCACATAGACACATAGCTGACAGAAGTCTATGCTTTTGAGGGGATTAGTGTGGCCTAAAGATGACTTGAACATGGTCTTGATGAGAATGAATGACAGAACAGCATCGAGGTACAGACCGAGGGCACAGACCTCAGTTTCTCTCTACTTCCAGTCAAGATTTCTTCTGAGAGCCACATGAAGAGCTAAAAGAAGGGTGCTTTCCTGTAAACATGTTCTGCCTTCCTCTGAGTACTTCCTAATATTGGAAGATAACAAAGCATTCTCTTTAAACTTGTGTGTCTTTGGGAGACTATACCAAGGCTTCTAGAAACAGAGGGAAAATGTTTGACTATCTCTCTACCTGGTAATTAATCCTGACTCAGATCATCCCTGGATGTCTACTTAGCTGGTCTGGGAAAGTACAGGTTGCCTCTATGTGGCGTTTCTTTGCTGAGAAGATGCCTGCTTGTCTACCCAGTGGAAGCCTCTTCCTCTTGTTATTTTTCCAGTCAATGCCTGTGCATGAAGAACCTGGAAAACTGATAATTCTCTTACTGTCCTGAGAGTTAAAAATCTCACTGGGAATGTTCCAGTACAAAGTTCAGGTCAATACATATCAACCTCAAAACTTCTATGACTCAGTGTCCTAGTTAGCTTCAGCTTTCAACTAGACACAGCCTAGGGTCATCTGAGGGAATCTCCATTGAGGGATTGCCTGGCTCAAATCAGCTCATGGCCATGTCTGTAAAGGAGTTTCTTGTTTGATGATTAGTATGGGAAGGCCAAGCTAATTGTGCACAGCACTGTCTATATACATGTAGGTATAGGCTGTGAGTCTGTAAGTGATCCAGTTGGCTGTGTTTCTCCTTGGTCTCTGATTCACTTCCTATCTTAACCTCCCTCTACTATAGATTGTGACTTGGAAATATGAGCCAAATAAATCCCTTCCTGCCCTGTGTTGGATTAAAGGATAAATGTCCCACATAGGTTCATATATTTGAACTTAGTCCCCAGTTGGTAGTGTTTTTGGAGAAGGATATAAAACTTTTAGAACATGAAGCCTTGCTTGACAAAATACATCACTGGGGGAGGGCATTGGGAATTTAAAGTGTCACCCTACATCCTATGTGTGTGAAAATAAAATCAGCTAGCTTCTTGTTTCTGTGACTATGGTTGTTTGAAAGAAAATGGCCCCCAAAGGTAGTGGCACTATTGAGAGGTATGGCCTTATTGGAGGAAGTATCACTGTGGAGATGGCTGTGAGGTCTCATATATGTTCAAGCGATGCCCAGTATTGCAGTCTACTTCCAATTGCCTGTGAGTCAGGATGTAAGAACTCTCAACTCCTTCCTTAGTACCATGTCTGCCTGCATGCTGCCTTGCTTCCAGTCATGACAGTAATGGACTAAACCTCTGAGCTATAAGTGAGTCAGCACAATTAAATGCTTTCCTTTATGAGAATTACTGTGGTCATGGTGTCTTTTAACAGCAATAGAAACCCTAAGACATTGACCATATCTGCCTGCTGTCATGCACTCCATACCTTATGGGCTCTAATCCTCTGGAACTGTAAACTAAAAAAATCCTTTTGTCTTAAGTTGTTTTTAGTCATGGTATTTTATCACAGCAACAAAAAGTAACTAGTATATACCCTAAATTGCTTTTGGTCAATGTTTTCTCAAATCATCAGAAAGCAAACTAGATCACTCTATCTCCTTATTAGCAAAAATAAGTCACTATTATTGCTGAACATGCTATTGTATGAAAACAACTTACTTGGCAAAACAGATGCTATATGGATTTTAACTTGTATTTTTCTAGGTAGTTCTACTTATTGATAGTTAACAGATAACTTGGATATAAAGCACAGATTCAGTTCTGCAGATAGAATATTATTGTTGCAGATGCAGTGACTGTAATGTTGTCACCCATCATTGCAAATGTGTGTTCTGAATCATTAGGAAGTGGTTGATTCCTCAGACTAGCTAGTTCACTTATAACAATGAAGTTGTATTTGAAGATATTCCAATGCACCATTGGTTCCTGTTACCTTTGCATCCTATAATTAAGGTCTGTGGCTGAAAAGCTCCCTGCTCCGATACTGCTTTATTTGCTTCTGACTCAGAAAATGTCACAGATCTGAAAACACTCTCCTCTCTGAAGAAGCTGGGAGAGTTTCTGTCTGTCACATTCTCAAACTGCTTCATAAAGGCAACACAGGACAAATGAGTCCTTCCATTCTGTGCCCAGCCTAATTATCTACTCAGCCAAATACCAATTGCTTGCATTCAGTGTCACATTGAAGTTCAATAGCATATGGACATTCAATTGTTTTCAGATTCTCTAAATTATTTCTCCTTCTTTACCCCTTGTCTTCCTTTGTATCTATATCTGGCTGCCTAACTCTCTCTTGGCTTCCCTAACCACCCTTGCAACTTCACCAAACCAGTAATTACTCATTTCCCTAACTTCCATGCTTCAAGTGTTTAATGATTTGGAACCTGGTAATGTAACTTCTGACAAGCAAACAGCTTCCTGCACAGTGGTTTAAAGAAAGTGATTTTGAAAAATTCTTCTAGATAAATGGTTTATTAATATTCTAAATATTCATCCTTTTACATTCCATAAATTTTTCTTTGGGGCTCAAAATATCATAGAATTTAGAGCATAGAACAGCAGTAATATGCCTTGGAATTTTCTGTGAATACAAGTGCAAAATGCTGTATGTATATATTGGTAGTCATATGCAGAGATAGAATGCATCAGAGATTCTGGGTCATTCTATGGCTGTGTGATTGTCAATTAATGTGCGAACAGTAATTGCTTATAGGGACATTTACACAGATTCCTTTACCTGAAAACCATCTTTATCATATATTCCACACCATGTCATTTCTACAAGAATAACCTTTGTTTAGTGAGTAAGCCAAAAGTCTTATATAGCAAGACTTATGTCACTTAGATAAGCCAAGAGAAAATTTGTCAGTACTCTGCTTCTCATCATATGTATAGGAAACAGGATGGTAGCCATCACCATTCAGAATGCAGATTTATAGTCTCATGTATTTGAGTACTTGGTTCCCCAACTAAAGCTGTTTGAGAAGGATGTTGGAATCTTTAGAAAGCATGACCTATGACCTAACTAGAAGAAGTGGATTTTCAGAAGATAAGCATTCAGGGTCACTGGAAAGTTCTACTTGAGCTCTCGTTCTGGATGTACTGAAATGTGAATAAGCAGTCTCATGTTGCTACCGTCATGAGCAGAGGTTGATTCCCTGTCATACTTCCCCTGCTATGATTGATAGACTACAGTTCTTGTATCCCACCTTAAGTTTCTCTTAGACATTCTATGAGAATAATGAGAAAAGTAACACAAAATATTGGTACCAGCATTAGAGTCCTTGGGAACAATGTGACCATGTGGTTCATAGATCTATGGAACTAGCTTAAGAGAGAAATGTGGAAGAATTTCAAGCTATGAACTGGAGAATTCCTGGAGAACTTAAAGGAAAGATAAAAATGTCCAGAGTATGAACAAAGAGGTTTCAGAAGAGAAAAAGATACTCTACCAGGAATTGGGCTAGAGCTCAATTCTACTGTTTTCACAAAGAATGTGGTTATACACTGCCTGTGTCCTGAAAAACTGACTACTTATAAAATCAAAAGTAATATATCATTTGCAGAGGAAAATTCATGACAACATAGCTTTCAGGCTGTAGCATCGATAGACTGGTCACTGCCTTTAGCCAAATTTATAGTTAGAGACAGCAAAAGGAGAGCCGAAGATGTGAAAAATACAGTTCAGAAAGGAAAAGAGCAAGAGTGAAGTTAAAGTTGCTGACAAAGAGGTTATGGGTAAAGACGCATATTGTGAAAGATACTAGTAAAATTAAATAGAAACCTGTCAGTTTGCACTTGTACAAGCTCCCTAAGGGCAATGCCCCAGGGTATAAAATTCCAAGCAGTTTTAGAAAACATTTATTTAAATGGAAGACTACATGAGAAAAGACTTCCTATACAGAGTCCTACAGTAGTAAGACTCTTCTACAGACCCTTCAAGGAAAATGCTTTCATAGGTTCTGCTGCCCAGGAACAAAAAGACTGTTATAGTTTGGTTGAAAGGGGCAAACTACATCTCAAAGTGGAAGCAACTTGGCATTGTCATAAAGAACTTGAATTCAGCATGCAACAGGCAAAAGCTAGGATGCCATCAGGACCTGAATTAAGTTTCCAAAGCCAAGCAAAGCATTGGATTCATATTGCCTGGCTGGCTTCTCCAAGGGTGAAACGTGTCAAATTGTGAATGTGAACCTAAGTTTAAATGGACAACCTTGAATTCTATAGAAATCTAGAAATGTGGAATGTCTGCTGCATGCCCAGAGTGGAGCCAGCCCAAGTTAGAGGCTAAATGTTCTGTCGGCAGCAGAACTGGAGAGACTGGGCTACCCAAGGTTGTTGGAACCCGAATGGTATCCCCATGAATCTTGGCTGTTAGGCATGGAGTTGCAAAATACAGTGTTTACATTTCTAGGTTTCAGTCTTGTTTCAACCTAGTCTTTCCTGACTACAATCCCATATCTCCCTCTTAGAATGTGGGCACTTAATCTGTGCCATTGCATATTAGAAGTATGTAACTTACTTTTTAATGCACAGAGCTCACAGATGAGAAATTGTCTTGAATCTCAGAAGAGAATTTGGTTTTTTCAATCATATTGCAACTGTAAAGTATGGAGTCCTTTGTGATTGGACCGAATGAATACATTTTTGCACTGTCAGATTGTCAAAAATCCAAGGGGCTGTGTAATGAATATTATGATTTGAAATTGAAATGTCCCTTTCAGACTCATCCATGGACACTGCTGCTAGTTTGGGAAATAGTGAATCTTTTTGCAGGCAGAACCTAGCCAGAGGATGTGGGTCACTGTTAAGGTTGGAACTGGGATGATAGTTTGGCTAAGCTGTTTTCTGATCTACCAATATGTGAGCAAATAGCCTTACACCCCTGCTACCATGAAAGGACTTTGTCGCACTTCCATTCTGTATCTACTATGGTGTACTGTATCCATAGAGCTATAGGCCAGAATAAGCTCTTCTTCCCATAAACTGCTTCTGCTTGGTATTATGTTATGCTGATGAAAAAAGAAACACACTTTCTTGTTTTCAGAAAAAAAAAACCAAAGGCCAGACTTTTTGTAAATCTGACATAACTGTTATCTGGAAGTGTGATAAGAGCCTTCTTTCAAGGTGGTACTCTGAAATGCAGTAAGGAAAATTTAATTGACTCTTAAACTGCTCAAATGGAAAAAGTCAATGATGGCATAAAAGTTAGACTTAGAGTTTGTCCCCCTCTTCTGCTCAGCCTTCTTTCTTTTCTCTCTCCAGTTTTTTTCTCTGCCATAAAATGTGATCCTTGAGTTCTATGTAATCTTAAATCTAATGACCTCAATTAGAGTCATTTTAACTTAATGAGTTATATAAAATATCAAACTGATGAAAATTTGTCAGTAGTGTGGCACGTTAAAGTATTCATACATAGATATGATGCGATAATTCAGAATAATCACACACTATTACAAAAAGCTGAAATTGAACAAATGACTTTTAAGTCTCATCATAAAATGAATAATATTTTAATGATAAATAAAAGCTTTCTTTAATGATAAAGCAACCATGTTCTTTCTTTCTTTCTTCCCCCTTCCTTCCTTCCTTTCTTTTTTGTTTTTTTCAAGATAGGGTTTCTCTGTGGCTTTGGAGGCTGTCCTGGAACTAGCTCTTGTAGACCAGGCTGGTCTCAAACTCACAGAGATCTGTCTGCCTCTGCCTCCCAAACAACCATGCTCTTTTTTACATTATTTTTATTACATTTTTTAAAGAAAAAGCTTGCTTCACATGTCAATCCCAGTTTCCTCTCCCTCCCCTCCTCCCGCACCCCCTCACCATCCCCCCCCAGCCTCCCTCCCTATCCTCACTCCCTTCCACATAGGGGATATCAAGAGTCTGTCATTTCGTTCAGGGCAGGGTCCAGGCCCTCCTCCAAGAGTCCAGGCTGAGAGAGCATCCCTCTTTGTGTTATGGACACATAAAGACCATTTGTATGACAGGGATAAATACTGATCTACTGCCCAGGGCCCCATAGGTTTCCCAGGCCTCTTCACTGACTCCCACATTCAGGGGCTCTGGATCAGTCCCATGCTGGCCTCCCAGCTGTTGGTCTGGGGTCCAAGAGCTCCCTCTTGTTCAGGTCAGCTGTTTCTGTTGAACAACCATGTTCTTATAATAAACTTCAAGTGCTCTGTTGATTCCTCCCACAAAGACTTGGGGCTTATCTTGGAAGACAGTACAGAAAGAAGGACTGAAAGAGACAGACAAGAAACTGCTCTTGCCTAAACTGCTTGACTGTTGCTGTATAAACTGTACATGCAGGACCCACAGGAAAGTGACTGATGAACTCAAACAGTCCTTCAGGGTTCCTGATTCATGGAAGAGTCTACGAGACATTCTGCAGGACACAGAAAAATGAACGACAGACTGCCAATGCAGATGGACAGTTTGAAATTTCCTGCTTTGCTGAGAAATGTTCCAGACACACTGTGGCCTATGGGCTGAAGATGAATGCCCCAACATTACAGAGGAACTTCAGGTAACTGTTCAGTTAGCAATATGTCTCTGTCAATCCTAGTGTTTATATATCATCCTTCTGTGGTCTTTGATGGAGTTGAAGGCAGATAGTTATAATCATAGTTTTCTTTAGTTAAGATAAAATATAAGCTACATATAAGACTTTAGACTCACAAAGAAAGGATAGATGATATTTTCTTTAAATCTTACTAAATGTTAATGGACAAAATGTTGCAACTATGTTCTTACTTGATAACTGTTCTGTTATATATAATTTGACTATGTTAATGTTAAAACCATTATTTTTATTTAGACAGAAAAGAGGAGATGATGGAGAAGTCCTGTGTATATGTCAATAAAGTACTATTGGCCAATAGGGAAGCAAGGAGTTGAAAAGGATTCTGGGTTCTGGGAAAGAGAGACACAGGCAGTCATGATGTAGCCGCCATAGGAGTAAGAGGTCTGGACCCTTTTCTCCGGTAAGAGAAATACTTAGATTAACAATTATGAGTTAAATACTTAAGTCAGAGATAGCCAGTAAGAAACCAAGAAAACGGCCAACAGCTTCACAAATAATATAGCATCCTGTGTGTTATTTGGGGACTGCAACTGTGGCAAGGCCCAGGTGGATGGCAAGGAATAGAAGGCTGTACTCTACACACCACCCAATCCCCACATCATTCCCCAGGGAGAGTGAGGCCCTCCATGGGGGATCTCCAGAGTCTGTCATTTCATCCAGGGCAGGACCTAGGCCCTTCCCCATATGTCCAGTCTGAGAGAGCAACCCTCCATATGGAATGGGTCCCAAAGTTCATTCATATGCCATGGTAAACACTGATCTACTCAGAGATTGCTGAGGCCTCCTCACTGATACTACATTCATGGAGTCTGGGTCAGTTCCCTGCTGGCCTCTCAGCCATCAGTCTGGGGTTCAAGAGCTCCCCTTTGTTGGGTCAGTTGTCTTTGTGGGTTTCACCAGCATGGTCTTGACTCCTTTGCTCCTCACTTCTCCATCTCTGTCATTGGGTTCCAGGAGTTCAGTTCAATGTTTAGCTATGGGTATCTGCCTCTGCTTTCATCAGTCACTGAATGAAGGTTCTAGGATGGCATATAAGGTAGTCATCAATCTTATCATCAGGGATGGGCTATTAAGTAATCTCTCTGCTATTGCTTAGTTTGCCAGTTGGTATTATCCTTGTAGATCTCTGGAAATCTTACTATTGTCAGCGCTCTCCTTAAACCTATAATGACTCCATCTATTATGGTATCTCTCATCCTGCTCTCCTCTATTCTTGCCTCTACTGAACCTTCCTGCTCAGCCATGTCTTCTTCTCCCCTCCTTTTCTCCCCCTCTTTTTACTGGTTCCGTCTCCCGCCCCTCATGTTCCCAATCTGCTTAGAAGATCTTCCCTCATTTCTATAGTTTTAAATCATGAATTATTTGTAAATATTGGAGATCAACCCTCTGTCAGATGTGGAGTTGGTGAATATATTTCCCATTCTGTGGACTGTCATTTTGTCTTGTTGACTGTGTCCTTTGCCTTGCAAAAGCTTTTCAGTTTCAGGAGGTCCCATTTATTAATTGTCAATCTCAGTGTCTGTGCTACTGGTGTTATGTTCAGGAAGCAGTCTCCTGTACCAATTCATTCAAGGATATTTCCCACTTTTTCTTCTGAGAGGTTCAGTGTGGCTAGATTTTTGTTGAGGTTTTTGATTCATTTGGACTTAAGTTTTGTGTATAGGTATGGATCTATCTGCAGTCTTTTACATGACAGTGTCCAGTTATGCCAGCACCCTTTGTTGAAGATGGTTTCTTTTTTCCATTGTATATTTTTAGCTTTTTTGTCAGAGATCAGGTGTTTAAAGGTGTGTGGGTTAAGATCAGGGTCTTCAGTTAGATTCCATTGTTCTACCTGCCTATTTTTGGGCCAATATCAAGCTGTTTTCAGGGCTAGAGCTGTATTGTAGAGCTTGAAGTCAGTGATAGTGATTCCTCTGGAAGTTCCTTTATAGTACAGGGTTGTTTTGACTATTCTGGGTCTTTTGTTTTCCATATAAAGTTGAGGATTGTCTTTTCAAGGTCTGAAGAATTGTGCTGGGATTTTGATAGGGATTGCATTGACTCTTTAGATATCTTTTAGTAAGATTGCCGTTTTTAATATGTTGATCCTACCTATCCAAGAGCATGGGAGATCTTTCCATTATCTGGTGTCTTCTTTAATTTTTTTCTTTAAAGACTCAACGTTCTTGTCATACAGGTCTTTCACCTGTTTGGGTAGAGTTACCCAAGATATTTAATGTTGCTTGTGGCTTTTGTAAAGGGTGATGGATGTTTCTCTGATTTCTTTCTTGCCTCCTTTATTGTCTATATAGTAGGGCTGCTGATTTTTTGAGTTAATTTTGTATCCTGCCACATTGCTGAAGGTGTTTATCAGCTATAGGGCTCCCTGGTAGAATTCTTTGAGTCATTTACATAGACTATCATATTGAAAAGTGGGGTACAGAACTAAATAGAGAATTATCAAATGAGGAATCTAAAATGGCTGAGAGACACCTGAGAAAGTGCTCAACCTCCTTAGCCATCAAGGAAATGCAAATCGAAATAACTCTGAGATACCATCTCATTCCCTTCAGAATGGCTAAAATCAAAAACACTGATAACACTTTATGCTGGAGAGGATGTGGAGAAAGCAAACACTTCTCCATTGCTGGTGGGAGTGCCAATTTATAAATCCACTTTGGAGATTGGTATGGAGACTCCTCAGGAAAATGGAAATCAGGCTACCACAAGATCTAGCAATTCCACTCTTAGGCATATACCCAAAATATGTACATCTGCTCAACTATGTTCATAGCAGCATTATTTGTAATAGTCAGAACATGGAAGCAACCTATATGCCCCTCAACTGAAGAGTGGATAGAGAAAATGTACATATACACAATGGAGTACTACTTAGTGGAAAAAATGGAATCTTGACATTTGCAGGCAAATGGATGGCACTGGAAGAAACCATCCTGAGTGAGGTAAGCCAGTCATAAAAAGAGAAACATGGTATGTACTCACTCATATATGAATTTTATTCATGGATCAAGGGATTACCAGCCTACAATCCCACCGCCAGAGAGTCTGGGATACAGGGAGAACCCTAAGAGAGATATGCATGGTAACTTGGAAAAGGGGATGAGATCTCTGGACAAGATTGGGATCTTAGGGAGAGAAGAGGTGAGAGGAAGATGAGAGAAACAAAGGGGTAGAAGAAGTGGAGAGAGGAGGGCATGGGGGAGCAGGAAGGTTGAGTCAGGGTAAGAATAGAGAAGAGTAGGATAAGAGATACCATAATAGAGGGAGCCATTATTGGTTCAAAGACAGATCTGGCACTAATGAGATTTTCAGAGATCTACAAGAATGACACCAACTAGCATTAAGGCTACCTGAAATGCCCTCCCCTGACAAAGAGATTGATGACTACGTTATATGCCATCCTAGAGCCCTCATCCAGTGACTGACAGAAGCAGAAGCAGACACCCACAGCTAAAAACAGAACTGAACTCCTGGAACCCAGTTGCAAAGAGGAGTGATGAGCAAAGGAATTAAGATCCAGCTAGTGAAACCCTCAGAGGCAGCTGACCTAAACAAGGCAGAATGCATGGATCCCAGAATAATGACTGAGAGGCCAGCATGGGACTGATCCAGACCCCTCTGAACCTGGGTGTCAGAGAGGAGGCCTCAACAATCTATGTGGCCTCGAATAGTAGGTCAGTATTTATCCCTGGCACACAAATGGACTTTGGGAACCCACTCCACATGCAGGGAGGCTCTCTTAGCCTGGACATATTGGGGAGGGCCTAGGCCCTGACCGGGTTGATATAAAAGATTTTGGAAATCCCCCATCGAAGACCTTATCCTCCTTGTGGGACAGAGGGTGGATGGAGTGAGGTGTTGGAGGGATGGGGGAAGGGGGAGAAGGGGAGAGAGGGGGGAGTAACGTGTAAGAAGTTTACTAAAAAATTATTGTAAAAAAATCATGAAATATAGCTATGATAAGGACATCCCTGCTCCCATCTCTCATTTTCTTTCTCTCTCTCTCTTTCTCTTTCCTTCTTTCTCTCTGTTGCTTTTGGAAGTTTCACAGTTTTTTGATTTTGTATTTCTCATGTGCTTAATAATAATTTATTGAGGGAATAATACATATTCATATATGTATATTTATGTATAAATATATATGGAATATGTTTATATGTATTTATATACATATATAAATATATGGAATAAAATTAGTTATCACAAAGCAACCTATTCCTGAATCCATACTATAGATAAATAGGTGTTTCTTTCACACTTTACCTGGCTCCACTGTATTAAAAGTAAACCATCATCCTGACTTTTCCTATTAGAGACTAGTTTCATCGACTTTGTACACGGTATCAATTGAACCATATATCATATGTTCTTTTAGATCAGATATCTTTGATCTGACATTTTATTTTTTGTGAGATTTATTCCTATTCTGTACCATATTTCTTCATGTTGTTTCAACTTGATTAACCCAGCTATTATTAAGTTCGTACTTCTGTTGATGAACACTAAAATTGTTTGATGAAAACAAGGTTTGTAAGAATACCCAGTAGGTTAATCAGTGGCCCTAAATGTATTCACGTATGTGGCTTTACCAAGGAATTATAATCAATTTCCAAAGTGCTGTTACAATCTATTCTCCTGTCAAATTATGTGCTGCTTTACATTTTCACTCTCACCTGCCATTGCCAATGTTTGTATTGTAGATGCTCTACTGTGAGTATCCTAGCATCTTATTGTGGCTTGTGTTTGCATGTCCCAAATCATTGAGTCCAAATATCTTTCACACATGATAGCCATTTGGATACCCTCTGTTGAAAGGTACCTGTTCAACTCCCTTGCTCCTGTCCCCTTTACATTCTTTTTCTGGATCCCATACATTCCATTAAGTTATTTATGTATTCTGAATAAAAGTTTCCTATTAAGTATGTGTACATAAGATTTTCCACTCATTTACTGTTTTCTTTTCCATGCTCATCAATGTTTAAAGAAATCATGTTACTTAGTTCAATATTGAAATCTTTTCCTACTGTGTTTTTTCTATATCATGACTTAAAAGACTTTGCTTCTGTCAAGTTAGCATGCTTTGTTTAGACCCCCAGTCCATCTGTAATTGACATATGTGTATTGCAACCAGAGTCCAGATGGATTTGAAGAAGGAATGTACAATAGGGTGTAATAATATTTGCTTTTGATAGAGAATATTTCTTAGTAACTCTGAAGACTAATGATCAGGGGAAATATTTTATATCCAGAGCATCCATTGAAGAAATCTTTCAGTGAATATTACCTTGTGAACTGATATTCAAAACATACCAAATAAAAAAGAATATCCTTGAAAATATATCAATTATTTATGAAGGAGGTGTAACTTAAAAATATGTAAACTCTATGACTGGCAAAATGGCTCAGTGAGTGAAGGCACCTATCACCATACTTGATTACATGGGTTAAATGTACAGGGCCTGTAAGGCAAAAGGAGAGAACTGACACTCCCAGCTTTGCTCTCTGACCTCTATGCACATACAGAGCTGGAAAAGCTCCACTGATCATGTTGCTCAGGATACATTTAAAATAGGACATATATATTGATTTCTCTTTTTTTAACTTTCCAGACTATATGTTATAAAATCCAGGGTGTGCTTTCTACATGGTATACTTAAGTGAGTTGCATGGATGTGGATATGTTGTGAATGTGCGTGTGTCTATTAATAGGCATAAGGAGGTAAGAATTAAAAACTTCCTCTATCATTTGCCACTTTACTGCCTTGAGGCAGGATCTCTCACTGAACCAGAAGCCAGGTTCAGCTAGTTCTGCCTGTATCTGTTCCCTAGTGTTGATGTATGAGCAGCCATGACAGCCTTGAATATTGACTCAGGGTCACAATATTTTACAAACTGAAGCAGCGCAGGGAATGAGTAACCGCATACATGATCATTGCTTATATTCCAAATGGGACCTCTCATGGCATGACAAATAGTCTATCACTCTCTGAAACAGATATGTGTGGGAAAGTTTCTGTTTCTTGATTACTCCCCAGTGCCACAAGTATCTATTAAATTTGCAGAGGCAAGGATCTGAACCCACACAGTAATATTCAGAGCAAGAAAATTGTATTACAGAGAAAGACAAAAAGCTACGTTCCTTTTATTAGCTTTGCATGCATAAAGTGGATATGTAAAGCAATATTGGAAGCCCTGTACTATTTTAATATCATTTTTCTGGCTTGGGGTATCTGAATAATATGGAAATGTCCAGTATTACTATATTAACATCTTTTCAGAGGGAGGAAAGCTTCCTCATCCTCATGTTACTCATTGTAGTACACCTGGCTTATAGAGCAGTGCCAGAGACCTGATAGGCTCTTAGTAAACATTTGTAGAATGAGTAGGTGAATGATTTCTGGATGAACATCTATCCATTTTAGGTTCTGCCTTCAAATGATTAGTAGTTGGGGAAATTTTTTATTCACATTTATATCATCTTGTTTTCTTCATTCAAGGAACATCCCATTTCTTGTGCTGACAGCTCTGTATCTAAAAGTTCTTTTGGAGAAGATTTAAATGCTTATTGGTATTCTCTCTTATCACAATATAAGCCTGTAGGAGTGAAGGTATTGTACAAACCACTGCTTTATCCCCACCTTGTAGAAAATTGCCTATACAACAGATAGATGCTCAATAAATGCTTGTGAAACCAATACATTTTACCCATGTAAAATGCAGAGTATAAATATAATATATGTCACTGTGATTGGTTGAAGGAAGAAGCTGACTAGCCAACAGGTGGAGATGTAGAGGTTAGGCAGAAGTGAAAGAAAAAAAGAGAGCATGAAGAAGAGAAGGACTCTTGGTCATCTCAAGGAGATGCAGGGGGAGCATGAGATGAACTTGCAGTACTGAGAAAAGGTACTGAGCCATGTGACAGAGCATAGATAAGAAAGTTAAAATGTAAGAAAAAAAGTGGTAGGACAGTAAAGGCATGAATTTCAGGGGGGAATTCAATTAAGTAATTATATGGATGTATGAAATTCTCAAGCAATTAAAAATTAATTAAAGTTGTTCTTGTTCTAAAATTAGATTTGTTTTCCAAAACTGAGTGAATGTGATGAATGTTTATGTTACATGGTAAGAAGGACTTCCAGGTGAGTGAGGACAGTCAGTTGCCCTCCTTTTGGTCAAGATGCCTTCACTCAGGATGTGTGCCTAAAGGTCAAGGCTTACCAACAACACCTGCTAAACCTGTGATAAAGAGATTTGACTTGGCATGAGAAAACCAGCCCCTCTAGTCCACTAAATTAGAAACACCATGGTCTAAATTCAATTCCATTATGAGTGGTGCACCAGGCAGATGCTAATGGCTTTTAATTATTTTGTTTGATGAAGGCACAAGGAATCAATTATTTCATTTTTTGGCCATTTGCTGTCTTGTCAATTTAGACTATTATGGTGAAATTCAAATAGATCCTGGATACGTTTTAAATTGTGATGAATTTTGATAGATTCACTGCTTAATAAGCTAACACTATAACTCCTCTGTCCAATACAAAAGTAAATGATGGTGAAATAAAAAAACAAGAACTTATATATGGACTAGCTTAATTATAATGTAAACACTAGACCAAGGGAAAGATATCTGGCAATGCTATCTGGGGACCAAGTATTAGGCCCTATGTACAGCAAAGCAAGGAAAGACTGGGAAACTAACACTGAAAGTTGATTCTGGAATTAGACTTAAAAGAAGACCAGTATCATTTATGTCTCCCAGGCATATCAAAAAAAAAACATTCTCTGTTGGAAAAGTTCCTATTGTGGCTCTGAAAATTGTCCCTTTTTAGCCTCACTATTAACCCTTACTTGCAACCTAGGGAGAAATGCCACCTAAAGGACAGTCAAAAACAATGAGAGAACCAACTGTTTTTTCTGAGTTCATTCTACCTTATGTATTAGAATCAATAAACAAATATAAAATAAATGTGTTTAAATGGAAATATGGTTGCAACAAACATGAACACAAACTATCATAGATCCACTGCTATTTGTGAATCTGATTAAATGATGAAACATTGAAAAAAGTCTGTGATAATCTCTGATTTCTGCCAATTACCAAAATTGTGTAACATCTCAGCTGTCAAGACATCTTGTCCGAAAGACTTCTAGGCCGGCCTTCTTTGCAATGGTCAGATTCCACTTGCTTAAGGCATCATGACTGATGATTTGATCTTCTGTAAGTTATTGTGCTGGATAGTTTTATGTCAACTTGCCATATGCTAAAGTCATCTGAGAGGAGAGAGGCTCATGTCAACTGGTTCAGCCACTGTGGAAATCAGTGTGGAGATCCCTCAGAAAAATGGCAATAATCCTACCACAAGACCCAGCAACTCCACTCTTAGGCATATATCCAAAAGATGCCCATTCATACAACAAGGATGTCTGTTCCACTATGTTCATAGCAGCTTTATTTGTAATAGCCAGAACTTGGAAGCAACCTAGATGCCCCTCACCCGAAGAGTGGATAGAGAAAATGTGGTACATTTACACAATGGAGTACTATTCAGCACAAAAAACAATGGAATCCTGAAATATGCAGGCAAATGGATGGCACTACAAGAAACCATCCTGAGCGAGGTAACCCAGTCACAAAAAGAGAAACATGGCAGGTCCTCGCTCATATATGGATTTTAGACATCGATATGGGGAGTGCCAGCCTACAATCCCATGGTCAGAGAGTCTGGGAAATAGAACCTTCATTCAGTGGCTGATGGAAGAGAGGCAGACTCCCACAGCTAAGCACTGAGCTGAACTCAAGAATCCAGTGACAGAGAGGGAGTACTGATGGCCAAAGGAATTAAGACTGGGTTGATTTAATCCCCAGAAACAGCTGACCTAACAAGGGTTAGCTCTTGAATCCCAGGCTGATGCCTGGGAATCCAGCATGGGACTGATCAAGACCCCCTGAATATGAGTGTCAGTGAGGAGGCCTAGGTAATCTATTGAGCCTTGGGTAGTAGATCAGTTTTTATCCCAGGTATACAAATGGACTTTGGACTCCCATCCAACAATGAGAGATGCACTGTCACCCTGAACTCTTGGGGGAGGGTCTAGGCCCTGCCCTGGATGAAATGACAGACTATGGACACCCCCATGGAAGGCCTCACCCTCCCTGGGGAAATGAGGGGATATTGGGGGTATTGGTGGGAGGGCATGGGAGGAGGGGAGGGAAACGGAGAGGGAGCTGGGATTGACATGTGAAGCAACCTTGTTTCTAATTTAAAATTTAAAAATAAAAATATATAATAAAAAACAAAACAACAACAACAACAAAAATAATCTACCTCCATAAGAATTGTAGGTATAAGAACTATAGGCAGGCCTATAGAGCATGTTCTTAATTATTGATTGATGGGACGAAGCCTAACCCATTGTGGGTTGTCCCATCCCTGGGATGTTGACCCTACATTTTATAAAAAAAGCAGGCTGAACAAGCCATGATGAAAAGTCAGTAGACAGCACCCTTCCATGGCTGACACATCAGTTCCTGCCTCTAAGTTTCTGCACTATTTGAGTTCCTGTCCTGACTTCCTTCAATGGTGAGCTATGATAGAAAGCATAAGTCAAAGAAACCATTTCCTTCCCCAGTTGCTTTGGCAATGGTGTTTCATCACAGCAATGGTAACTCTAAGACAAAGTCTATCATGTATGTTAACAGTAAAGTTGTTTATTGGCTGCTGTTTTTGGTATCATCAGTCTTATATTATCAGGCAATTAAACTTCATCATGGAGCCTGGGTGATATGAGCATCAATTTAACAGAGGAAAATATCATGTCAATCCTAGTATAACCAGTATGCCATGAACACTTCTAACACTTTTGCAGATAGAAGAAAGGAAACTCCAATTAATAACAGGAAGAGAAAGAATAATTAAAATACACATCAAACAATAATCTAGCCTCAGATGGATATTCCTCAAGGCAAAAGCGAAAGTAACATGAAAAATCAAGAGAACATTGCTTCTTTCAAATTTATACATCTTATAATAACCCGTATGTGGCAGAAACTTACATGAAACTATATACAAAGAATATAAAAAGAAAGATTACAGATATTTTCAAAGAATTCAAAGACGACATGGTTACACTCCCAGGTGAACTCTAGGAGAACACAAACAAACAGTTGAATCAAGTCAATTCAGTACAGAAAAATAGAACTCAACAAAAGGATAGAAATTAAAAGGATAAAATAAAAAGAAATAGTAATGTAAATGAAAAGTTCAATATATTATTGGTTTCATGTTTTTTGTTCCTAGAGGAGTATATAACAAATATTAAAAGCTATGTAAGTTCTTTGGGATGAAACTATTTTAAGATGTACTTTATTTTTGATAAGGTATTTACATATACATATATATGTATATATATAAAGTGAAAGATGATTATATTTATTCCTATTATATTTCCCAAACTCTCCTCCTGTCTTTTGACATTCCCACCTAAAACCTTTGAAATACTTTTGTCAACCCAGTTTCATTTAGAACTACCCTTAAGTACATGTATGAAGCTATTCCCTTGAGTATGGGAAACCCATCAGAGGTCATATCCTTCCCTCCCCTAGCAACTATCCACAGTAATTATACTTCCTTAGCATGGGATGGTGCTTGTATATTATCTACTTTAGCTCTGCTTATGTTTTGTCAGGAATTGATCTTGTGTAGGCCTTATGCAGATAACAATTTCTGCTGTGATATGATGACTGCAAGAGCCACATAATGTCCAGAAGATAGAATTCCATAGCACTAAAGTGCTCCTCCACATCACTAAGCCTTGCATTTCTTTCCATCTCTTCTTCTATGTTCCCCAAGAGCCTTGGTGTTGGGGAAGTCAATATAGATAGATATCCTACGTAGGACAGAGCAGCACTTTGACTGGTTGTGCATCTCTCCATTGACTGCTGTATGTTATTGTGATGCCTTGAAGTTTTTAGTTGCTGATAAGCAAACAACAGCTCCTGGGAGACATGGGATTGTGAAAGGGACAGCCAAAATAAATTAGCCTAGAAGCTTTAAGAATGACTTAACTAGAAAATGCAAATAAAAAATAAGTTATGCTAAGGAAGAGGTTAGGCTTTTGTTTCCACAGAAAATGAAAGGCTGTGTGGATTCATTCAAGATTGACAGAGATCATATTTGATTGAGGAAGACTTCCTGAAAATCCTGGCTACAGACATAAAGAAATAAACTGAAAAAACCTACAAGATAGGTGATGTATATTCTATCTGCTGAAACATAAAACCAAAAATTTATCTTTAACAGACTTGTGTATCATGCACAGTATATTTATGCTAATGCAGATATGTATGTTGCTTTTGAAGTTTTTGTTTTCAGAGCAAGGGGACCAGACACCAGTGAAAATGGGTGGCCCAAGTGATCCAGCCTCTATGAGTGTCTCTCCTGAATTTTCCCCAGGGTTCTGCATCCAGAAATGCTTCAAGGCTGATGACTGAGATGGCACAGCCTCACAGACTATTTCAGCCAGCAGTTGACCATTATTCTAATTTTCTCAGTGTCCCCAAAGATGCCAGTGCCCCCAGAAAACAGAAAGCAGTCTAGAGAACACAATACCCATTTCCAAAGAGATTGAGTGTTTTTTTTTGTCAGACAGAGTGGGTTATGTATATTTGTCATCATTTAGGGTAGTTGATTACAAGTTTTTATTGGTAGTGGTCAGGAAAAATGCTGAACAAAGGACATTAGACTCATAGATCTCATTCTGAGATATATTGCAGAAATGATTGGATAAAAAGGTAGACTGGTGAATGTACTTTTAAACAATCACTAGTCTCAAATTTTTTATATTAGTATGGATTTTTGTATATTGATACAAATTTAATGTTATTTTATATAGCCTTTTAAATATATATTATATGTAATATATATATATATATAACCTTTTTAAATATATATTAAACCGATGGAGGTCACTTAAAAATCTATTATAAAGTTTCAATCCTTGAAAGCTATTTAGGATAATAATGAAATACAGGTTAATAGTCATCTATAATAATCAAACTTACAGTAACACTAGGTACATTTTTAAGGCCATACAAAGACATATTTTAGATGGATAGGTGATCTTCAAAGACCTACAGAATATGGCATTTAAAATGTTTTAATAACATAAGGCTTTTTATGACAATGAGACGTGTCTGACCTTGGCAGCATCAATTTACTTCAGAAAGGATGATGGGCTTTAGAAAAAACCTCCATATGGAGTTTTCTTTCATCTTGTCATTTGAACAAGAATCTGTTCTTTCCTTGAATGCTAACAGTATGCTATACAAACTGGATAAGCAGGACACAAATGAATGACTGTCAAACATTGTAAAGGTAAGGTGGGACAGTCCTTTAAAAGCTCTGCTTCATAAAACAGTCTGCCAGATATTCTGCAGCATACAAAGGAATGTGACCGTTGAAATTTGCCAAGACTAGGCAGGACTGTCTTTAAAAATTCGTGCTTCACAGAAGATTCTGTCAGATATTCTAGGCCTGTAGGCCAATGATGGATGACCCAGCATTGCAGAGGAACCTTGAGGTGACTGTCTTGGCTGCCACATGTGTCTGTCATTTCTGAGTTTTGGAAGTGATTTGCAGTGCGCTTCTTCTTTACTCAGATAATATTATATCCTTCTGGGTTCTTTGATGGAGTTGAAGACTAGATAATTATAGTTATAATTTTACTTAGTTATGATAAAAGGTAAATTAGGTACAAAACTTTGGACTCACCAAAATAGGAGTAATAATGGAGTATTTTCTTTGAATTTTCCAAATGCAAATGCATTGGATATTGCAAATGTAATTCTTACTTCATAATTATTCTTAATTTACATAGTTTCATCTCTTAAAGCTTTTATCTTTCCTTTCTATTTAGACAAGACCTGATGGTTGTTCTTACCACATGTATTTTTACTATGTTAGAGTTATAACCTGTCCCTTTTATTTAAACAATATGAGGGAAATGTTGTAGAATAATCTTTTGTACACTGTGAAGATATGTTTCTCAGATTTGTTTAACAAAAAAGCTGTAATAGCCAATAGGCAGGATTTTTCAGAGCAGAGAGAATGCTTGAAAGAAAAAGGGAGGTGATTCCAGGGACCCAGAGCAAGCAGCATGGGCATTGCATAGTAAAGATAACTGAGTCACATAAAAGAATGTAGATTTAAAAACACAGGGTAGTTTAAGTTATGAAAGTTAGCTAAAAACAAGTCTAAGCTATAGGCTAAGGTTTTATGATTAGTAATAAGTCTCCATGTCATGATTTTGGACTTGGCTGGTGAGGCAGAGAAGACTTGCTACATATTCTCAAAGATGAACAATCTTTTAGGAAGAAAGCTTGGAAAAAGGCATTGCAAGCAAATGGAACTTGGAAGCAAGCAGGCATCAGCATTCTGGTAACTGACAGAATATACTTAGAACCGAATATAAGCAGAAGAAATAAAGAGTATTACTTCACTCTCATTAAAGGAAATATCCATCAAGAGGCCATGTCAATTCTAATATATATAAACTAAACACAAATGGATACAATTTTATAAAAAAGAAATATGCCAAAATATAAAGTCAAAGATTAAACCCTCTGCAGTAGTATTCCATTTCAACATTAGATTATCTGGACAACAAAACAAAACAAAACAGAAAACAAAACAAAAAAATGGAAACAGAACAAAATGGCATAATAGATTAAATGGAACTAACAGAAATTTGGAGAACATTCTGCCCAAACACCATACAATATACATTCTTTTCAGTAGCTCACAAAACTTTCTCTAAAATAAACAGTATGTTGGGACACAAAGCCACAAAGCAAACCTCAGTAAATGTAGAAAAACTGAAACCATGTGTTGTATTCTATCTGACCACATGGAATAAAACTAGAAATTCCACTTTCTCGTCTAAGAGGGTTAGGGTAGCTGTATTTATGTTGAGGTCTTTGATTCATTTGAACTTAAGTTTTGTGCATAGTGATAAGTATGGATCTATCTGCAGTCTTCTACATGCCAGCCTCCAGTTATGCCAGCACCATTTGTTGAAGATGCTTTGTTTTTTTCCCATTGTATAGTTTTAGCTTCTTCGTAAAAAATCAGGTGTTCTTAGGTGTGGGGATAAATATCAGGGTTTTCAATTCAATTCCATAGGTCTACCTGTCTGTTTTTGTGCCAATACCAAGCTGTTTTAATTACTATTGCTCTATAGTAGAGCTTGAAGTCAGGGATAGTTGTACCTCTGGAAGTTCCTTTATTGAACAGGGTTATTTTGGCTATCCTAGGTCTTTCGTTTTTCCATATGAAGTTGAGAATTGTCTTTTCAAGGTCTGTGAAGAATTGTGCTGGGATTTTGATAGGGATTGTACTGACTATGTAGATTGCTTTAGGAAAGATTGCCATTTTTACGATGTTGATCCTGCCTATCCAAGATCAAGAGAGATCTGTCCATTTTCTGGTATCTTCTTTAATTTCTTTCTTTAAAGATTCAAAGTTCTTGTCATACAGGTCTTTCACCTGTTTGGTTAGAGTTATCCCAAGATATTTTATGTTGTTTGTGGCTATTGTAAAGGATGATGTTTCTCTGATTTCGTTCTCAGCCATTTTACCATCTGCATATAGTAAGACTACTGATTATGTTAAGTTAATCTTGCATCCTACCACTTTGCTGTAGGTGTTTTTCAGCTGTACGAGTTCTCTGGTAGAATTCTTCCGGTCATTTGCGTAGACTATCATATCGTCCGCAAATAGTGAAAGTTTTGCTTTTTCATTTCCGATTTGTATCCCCTTGATCTCCTTTTGTTGTATTATTGCAAGAACTTCAAGAACAATATTGGAGAGATATGGAGAGAGTGGACAACCTTGTCTTGTTTCTGATTTTAGGGGAATCACCTTGAGTTTCTCTCCACTTAGTTTGATACTGGCTGTCGGTTTGCTGTATATTACCTTTATTATGCTTAGTGCAAAATACCCATGAACAAATTGGTACAGGAGACTGCTTCCTGAATATAACACCAGTAGCACAGACACTGAGATTGACAATTATTAAATGGGGACTCCTGAAACTGAGAAGCTTCTGTAAGGCAAAGAACATAGTCAATAAGACAAAATGGCAACCCACAGAATAGGAAAAGTTATTCACCAAGCCCACATCTGAGACACGGTTGATCTCCAAAATTTACAAAGAACACAACAAGTTTGTCTCCAAAACACCAAATAATCCAATTAAAAAGTGGAGCACAGAACTAAATAGAGAATTCTCAATAGAGGAGTCTAAAATGACCAATAGACATCATTAGCCATTAGGGAAATACAAATCAAAACAACTTTGAGATACCATCTCTCTGACAAAAGTCAAAATGGCTAAAATCAAAAACACTAATGACAGTTTATGTTGGAGAGCATAGGGAGAATCGGGAACACTCCTCAACTGTTGGTGGAAGTGCCAACTTGTATAGCCAGTTTGGAGATCAGTATGGAGATTCCTCAAGAAAATGGAAATTAGTCTACCACAAGATCCATCAGTTCCACTCTTAGACATATCCAAAGGACGCACATTCACCCAACAAGGATGTTTGTTCAACTATGTTCATAGCAGCATTATTTATAATAGCCAGAATTTGGAAGCAACCTAGATGCCCCTCCACTGAAGAGTAGATAGAAAAAATGTGGTACATTTAAACAATGGAGTGCTACTCAGGGGAAAACAACAATGGAATCTTGAAATTTGCAGGCAAATAGATGGCACTAGAAGAAACCATCCTGAGTGAGGTAACCCAGTCATAAAAGAAAAACATGGTATGTACTCACTCATATATTGATTATAGTCATGGACCAGGTAATTGCCAGCCTATAATCCCACTGCCAGAGAGTCTGGGAAACAGGTAGGACCCTAAGAGAGATATTCATGATACTCCAGGGAAGGGGATGTGAGAGAATCTCCTGAGGGGAGGAGAAGGGAGAGGAAGCTGGGAGAAAGAGACGGGGAGATGAGGAGGAGAAATGAGGACATGGGGGAGCAGGAAAGTTGACTCAGGGGAAAAATAGAGGAGAGCAGGATGAGAGATACCATAATTGAGGGTATCACTGTAGGTTTGAGAAGATATCTGGCACTAGGGAGATTTCCAGAGATCTACAAGGATGACATCAACTGGAAATCTAAGCAATAGTGGAGAGACTACCATAAATGCCCTTCCCCAGTAATGAGATTGATGATTTCCTTATATACCATCCTAGAACCTTCATCCAGTGACTGATGGAAACAGAGGTAGATACCCACAGCGAAACACTAAACTGAACTCCTGGAACCCAGTTTCACAGAGGGAGGAGTGATGAGCAAAGGGGTCAAGACCTGGCTGGTGAAACCCACAGAAACAGCTGACCTAAACAAGGAGTACTCATGGACCCCAGACTGGTGACTGAGAGGCCAGCATGGGACTGATCCAGACCCCCTGAATGTGGATGTCAATGAGGACTCCTCAGCAATCTGTGGGGCCTTGGATAGTAGATCACTATTTAGTACTGGTGTACAAATGGACTTTGGGAGCCCATTCTATGTGGAGGGATGCTCTCTCAGCCTGGACATGTGGGGGAAGGAGTGGGCCCTGCCCTGGATAATATGACAGACTTTGAATATTCCCCATGGAGGGCCTCATACTCCCTGGAGAGTGAGGGGAGATGGGGAAGAGGGAGCAGAGGAGAGTGAGAGAACTGGGATTGGCATGTCAAGTAATTTTGTTTTTAATTTAAATAAAAAAGATTTAAAAATTATAAACTAAAAAAAGCTAGAAATCAACAGGAAACATCCTATGAAAAAATACAAACTCAGGAAATAACATACTTTTTACTCATTAATTGCTTATAAATAATTCAAGGAGATTTCAATAATCTAGAAGCTAAATTAAATGAAAATTAATATACCAAAATCTAAAATGGAGGCAGTGCTAAGAGGCAAAGTTCTTACATTAAAAAATAAATTAATTAATGAGGCAAATTAATACACTGAAAAAATAAGAGCGACCCAATCCCAAAACCAGATGGACAGATAAGGACATAAACTAATGAAGTACAAATGAAAAAATTCAAAGAATCAATAAATCAGAGTTGTTTCTTTGAAAATTTAGATAAGACTGATGAACACTTAAAAAATTAAGCAGAAAAGAGGGGAGAACAAAAATAATAATATGAAGGGGGCCAATACCATAGAAACCAAAGAAACTCAAAATCTTTACGACATATATTAAAAACTTATTTTTTTCACTAAATCAGAAAAATATAAAAGAAATGAATGAATTTCTAGATTCAATTGCCCTATGGATATGGAAATGTAAGGTAAATAATTTAAACAAATCTAAAATAAACAACGAGATTGACAGTAATAAAAATATTTCCAGTCGTACATTGGTGTCCCATGCCTCTTATCCCAGCACTTGGAAGTTAGAGGTAGGAGAATCTCTGTGAATTCCAGGACAGTCAGGGCTATGTAGAAAAACTCTGTCTCAAAAGAAAGAAACAGAACAAAACAAAATAAAAGCAAACTCCCAAATAGTAAGAGATCAGGTTAGCTGGTGAGGGTGGTGCACACCTTTAATTCCATCACTCTGAAGACAGGAAGGCAGATCTCTCTGAGTTTGAGGCCAACCTGATTTACTTAGCAAGCTCCAGAGTTTCAAGAGAGCCAGATCATTTAGAAAGAGAATTCATGTCTCAAAGCAAAGCAAAGCAAAACGACAACAACAACAAAAACAACAACTCATGAAAACAAATTCCATAGAATTCTAGATTTTTCAAAATTCTACCAGAATAATCCTGTCTTTTCAAATTATTTTGTAAACTAGAGAAGGAATGAATCCATTCAAGCTCTTCTTATGAAGTCAGTACAAAACCAGGTAAAACACAACAAAAAAGAAAATGATATACAATTCTCCCTGATGAAGATAGATAAAAACTCTGAATAAAATACTTGAAACTCATGTTTAATAATATATTGAAAAGATCATTGACCATAAACAAGTAGAATTCATTCCAGAGATGCAAAGACAGAAAATTAGAAGAAAGAACCTTAATAAATATAATTCATCACATCAATTACAAGGAGAAAGATCACATAGCTATTTTAGTCTATTTGCAGAAAAATTTGATAAAATTCAGTATTCCTTCATAGTAAAAGTACTGCAGAGACTCGGGATTGAGGGAAATAGTTCAACATAAAAAGACTATATACAAGAAATATATTGTGAACATCATATTAAATGGAGAGAAACTCAAAGCATTTCCACTAAATCAGGAACAAGCAAATGTGTCCCCTCTCTCTACTCCTATCAATATAGTACTTGAAATCATAGCTAAAGCAGTAAGACAAGAAAAGGAAACAAGAATACAAATTGGAATGGGAAAGTTCCTTGCCCTTGGCCATGTCAGAGTTGCTGTGGCAGCTGAGGTTTAGGAAGTCAGCCCACTAGAAAGCAATGCCCTGAGGCCCAAGAGCCTCAGCCCCAGAATGTTTCTTGCTACTGCTATCTTTAAATGTTTACTGCTGCCATTTTCCCCTGGTATCTGACATGGTGTGAATAGGTTTGGGGATATCCCCACTCTCTGTAAAGTGGTATGATTGCATCATGGAAACAATGGTGTAAGGTTAGGTTAATATATTTTTGTTAGTGGCTCTGAGATAAAACATCTTGAAAAAACAATTTAATCATGTATTTTTAATAGTTGAGTGAGGGACTTGCTATAGTCAAAAAACAAGAACAATGACATCTGGCTATTGCTGGCTAAAGTACTTTTCTAGCTAGGATGGGGTGAGGATTAATTCCTTGTGTTCATTTCTGTCCTCAGCTTCCTGACATTAAAATAAAATCTTGATGAGTGGGTATGTACCATGAAGAATTAAAGTAGAGATGACTGACTGATTCTTTTTCATACATAAGAGTTTAGATTTGTGAATTTTCTCAGATTTCTTTTAAGATTACTTTTTTTTTCGTTAGTTTTTTTTTAATTTTAAATAGCTTGTTTTACATGTCAATCCCAGTTCCCTCTCCCTCCCCTCCTCCCGCACTCCCCTTCCACCCTCCCTCCCACCCTATTGCCACATACTTCCACATAGGGGATGTCTAGAGTCTATCATTTTACTCTTGGTAGGGTCAAGGCACTCCCCTAAGAGTCCAGGCTGAGAGAGCATCTCTCTTTGTGCTATAGGCACATGAAGACAGTTTGTATACCAGGAATAGACACTGATCCACAGCTCAGAGCCCCATAGGTGGTCCAGGCCTTCTCACTGACACTCACATTTGGGGGGTCCAGATCAGTCCCATTCTGGCCTCCCCACTGTCGGTCTGGGGTCCAAGAGCACTCCCCTGTTCAGATCAGCTGTCTCTGCTGGTTTTGCCAGCCCATTCTTTGCCAATTTGCTCATCATTCCTCTCTCTCTGTCACTGGTTTCCTTGGGTTCAGTTCAGTGCTTAGATGTGTGTTTGCCTCTGCTTCCATCAGTCCCAGGATGAAGGCTCCCGGATAGTTATAGACATCAAGTTCATTATCAGGAATGGGCATTCGAGGTGGTCCTTCCACTATTGCTTAGCTTGCCAATTGATGTTATACCTTTAGATCACTCGAGGTCACTCTGGTGCCTGATCTGTCTTCGATCCTATGATTCCCTCTTCCCCCTATTCTACCTCCACCCCCTCAACTTCCTGTTCCCCCATGACCAACTCCCTTCCTCTTTACCCCCTCTATTTTGTAACAATAACTATACCCATAACCATAACCTCAACCCTCTAACCCTAACACTAACCCAAACCCATAAGATTACCTGTTGAGATAAATAATATAATTGGTCATTTCTTTGTAACCAATAAATACAGTCTGCCATCAAAAGCACTGGGTGAGAAAAATATAGATTAACAGAATGTATTATATTCTGTTAATCTATAACAAGTTGTGTGAGTATGGATGTATGTGGGTTCTTGGGACAACTTGTTTTTCACTTGTAATGTATAAAATACATAATCATGTAAGGGATATAGAAAACATGTTGGTTTTTTTTCTTGTATTCATTGTAATAATTCCCTTAAAAACTAGAATGTAACCATATTGTAATTTTTATACTTAAAGATTTTGCTGGGTTTTATAAGCTGTAAAGGAAAAAACATAAAGTTAGAAGGAAGACATCAAGATAGACAGAAGGGAAACATCAGAATAATAGAGTAGAACAAGCAATGGAAAAATAATAAAGTGAAGAACTTGCTGTCTCATGTCCCCCCACCCCTCTTTTTCTCCCCTTCTCTTTATCCTAACTCCCTTTCCCCTCCCCCCCATTCTCCCAATTAGCTCAGGACATCTTGTCCTTTTCCCCTTCTCCAGGTGACCCTGTATGTTTCTCTGAGGGTCCTTCTTGTTTCCTATCTTCTCTGGCATTGTGGATTGTAGGCTAATAATCACTTACTCTATGTCTAAAATCTGTATATGATTGAGTCAGGGGAAGAAAAGAGGAGAGAAAGAAAAGAGATACCATAATAGAGGGAGCCATTATAGGTTTATGGAGAAATCTGGCACTAGGGAAATGTCAGACATCTACAAGAGTGACCCCAATTGACAATCTAAACAATAGTGGAGAGGCTACCTTAATACTTTAAATGCCCTTCTCCAATAATGAGATTGATGACTACCTTATATGCCATCCTAGAGCCTTCATCTAGTAGCTTATGTAAGCAGAAGCAGATATTCACAGCTCAATACTGAGCTGAACTCTGGAATCCAGTTGCAGAGAGGGAGGAGTGACGAGCAAAGGGATCAAGGCCAGGCTGGAGAAACCTACAGAAACATCTGCCCTAAACAAGGAGGAGCTCATGGACCCCAGATTGATAGCTGTGAAACCAACATAGGACTGATCTAGACTCCCTATACAAGGATGTTAGTTTGGAGGTCTGGTTAATCTATAGGGCCTCTAGTAGTGGATCAGTATTTATCCCTAGTACGCGAATGGATATTGGGAGCCCACTACATATAGAGGGGTACTCTCTTAGCCTAGACATATGGAGGGAGGGGCTAGGCCCTGCTCCAAATGATATGACAGTCTTTGAAGATCCCCCATGGAAGGCCTCACCCTCCCTAGGGAGCAGAAAGGGGATGGGATAGGGGGTCAGTGGGGGTGAGGACAGGGGAAGAGGGAAGGGAGAGGGAACTGGGATTGACATGTAAAACAAACTTGTTTAAATTTTAAAAAAGGAAAAAGAAGCTGTGAATAAAACACATTTTGAAAAATAAAATAAAATAAAAAGTGAAGAACTAAGCTCTGGCCTTCAGAAAAGTCCTCGTGTGTCTGTCTGTTGTGTAGTTTGCCTGCTCTGCATCATCTCTCTAATTTCTCTGAAGGATTGCCATTCATCAGCACCCTAGTGTGATCCTGACATGTTGCATGTTGGAGACGTGTGTGTGTGTGTGTGTGTGTGTGTGTGTATGCGCATGTGTGTGTTTCTCTTTATTTGATTACCCCAGAGTTAAGTTTTGCCCCCCTCATTAGCCCCAGAGAATTAAGTTTTACTCCCTCAGATAGAAAAGTCATTGTCTTCCCTCTCAAACCCTGAGCTGCTCAAGGCTGATCTTTACCACTGCAGCAGTAGTTTCTATTTTAAAAGACATGATTTTATATACAGGATACCCTAAACACTCTACTGGAAAATTCCCAGAGCTCATAAACAAATTTTAGTAAAGTGGAAGCATGCTAAATTAACAAAGAAAAATCTGTATCCTTCTTATATATCAATAACAGACACACTAAGAAATTAAATAATTGCATTCACAATAATTAAAAAATACGTATATATGCCTGTAACACCATCAATTTTTTAAAGAGGCCATGAATGTGAAAGAGAGCAAGGAGTAGTTTAGAGAGAGAGAATGAAAGAAACAAATGATGTAATTATATTGTAATCTCAAAAATAACTGTAAAAAGGCTGGAATAAACCTAAACCAAGGAAATGAAAGACATCTGCTATAAGATGAAACACCGGAAAAATATTAGTATATGACTAGAATTCACATGCACATTCATTGCCTGGACTAATACCATGAAAATGGTCATTGTACTAAAGACAATCTATTGACTAAATGCAATTCCAATAAAAATTCCAGTGCCACTCCCCAGAGAAATAAATAGCATTATTATTAACATTTATATGGATGCATAAAAGATCCTTGAGTAATACCAAACAAACGAACAAAGCACAACACTGAGGCATGTGTCACCACATTTGATTTTAAGCTGTAATATGGAGCCATAGTAATAAGAACAGCATGGTACTGGCATAAGAACAGACACGTGCATCAGTGGAATAGAAAAGATGACCCAGATACAAAACCATACAACTATAGTCATTTGGTTTTTGCCAGAAGCCAAAAATACACATTGGGAGAAAAGACAGCATCTTCAAGACTGGATGTCTACATGTAGGAGGATGAAGCTATCCTTGTTTCTCATCCTGTACAATTGCAAATGCATCAAAGACTTTAGGGTAAGACCAGAAACTCTTAAGCTGCCAGAGGAAAAGTAAGGAGTACTCATCCGGATTATTACATTTCAAAAATATATAGTCATAGACAAAAAGTTTCTAAATAGGATTTTGGAAGCTCAAGAATTAAGCCAACAGCTGACAAGTGAGAACTTGTGAAATTTTTTAAAAGGCCCATGAATAAAAAGGGAAGTTTTTGATTAATTAGATGGACAGTCTACAGAATGATAGAAAACCTTTTCAGAGAATTAATATTTAGAATATTCAAATAAATTTAAAAAGCACCTTTAAATATCAAAAAAACAAACAATTTGAGCAAAAATGGATTTTGCTACTAAAAAGAGTTCTCAAAGGAAGCATAAATGCTAATAAATATTTTTAAGATGTGTTCAATACCCTTAAGCATCAGCTTCATTATTACCATAGGATACCTTTGCTACAACTGTTTGTGTTAGCTCAGTTTCCTCAGGAAATTCTGAGACAAACAATTGGTGCTAACACTTGAATTGGAATATTTAATTTTAAGAAAGGGGAGACAAGATACAGGCAAAATCACAGGACGTGATGAGAAGACAACTTGATATGTTACTGTTCTGGCCATTATACTTTTAAGAACTGTGCAGCCATTGGCCAGAAGATGCATCTGCTAAGTGTCTTGAAACAATCTCTGAACACATGAACATGCAAATGAACTGGCTTTGGAACAGCCTGTCAGGGAGAAATGGAAAGGGGGTTTGTTCATTGCTCATTCTTCTCTCTGATAGGAGTTGGTATGATGAGCTATAGTTTAGATGTTCTCAACCATGGAACCATTTGACGAGATATTTTTATGTGTAGGAACATTTTTTTATTTTCACAAATGGGATGCTATTGCAAATAGTGGGTTAAGACCAAGGAGACAGCTAGCCAGGATGCTATCCCAAAAAAAGAGCTATTTAATCTAAAGTGCCATTAGTGCTACTACTTTACAGTGTAAATGGTGGTCACACCAAGAGAGACTGGCAAAATGCATGGGATGAATCTGATAACACAGTTCCACAGAAAAACAAGATGGAAATAAGGAAGGCACTTCACAGAAGAGCAAACACCAATGGTGAACAATACATGAAAAGATGCCAAACCTCATTAGTAACCAGGGAAATCAAATTACAGCAAGATTCCATTTCACACTCAACTGATTGGCAAAAGTTAAAACATTGAGAATATCAAGCATGAAGTAAACAGTGCTGAATAGAAGCACTCCCAGACTACTTGTTGACGGTGTAAATCGCTAGCACCTCTCTGACAAAGAGTTTACGGCATGTCTGCATTTAAAATGATCAGTTATACCATTTTTTCCTGAGCCTGTCTATTTTTAACAATAAACACCTTGCATGATGGGAAACCCTTAGTTCCAGGAAACTGTGATGTTTTGTCACCTTTATCTCCTATCCTAACATAATCCACTTCTACATTTCTCTGAAAAACTCTTGCACAAGCAGAATGTATGTGTATAAAATGATCATAATAACATAAGACAGAAGCAACAGAAATGTCCACACCTCCATATACTTAGGTTTCATGCAATATTTCATTCAGCAAAGGAATAAAATACACAAATTTAGGAGAGAGGTATTCCTAGAGTGAAACTTGAAATACAGAGTGGAGATGCTTTACTCCTCAAAGGAAAAATAAATTTATATTAATTAATGAACTTTGTATCAGAGTACTCACTGTACTTCATATATTTGTTTTTCCTGTGACCTATTTTCTCTGAATATTTTATTTCTTGCTTATTTGCTTCTTTGTCTAATTTTTCACACAACCTTTTAGAAATAGGATCAAGGAATCATCACAATGTTTGGGAATGAAGAGTGAAGGCAATATAATTCTAAGTCAGCAGGGGTGAGGATTTGGGCTCAGATTTTTAATTCACAGCTCTTCCCCTCATTTATTTCCACAATCACGTTCCCATTCTGTATCTGTAAGGCTTGAAATGGTAAAGTTAGTATGCTAAGCCTCACACTAAAATTGGTCACGCCTGCTGACGGGGCGAATGCCAGTTTTAAAACAGACTCAAGGGCAATGGAAGCAGTTTAGAAAAACACTAGAAAGGGGGCGATAGTAATTTACAAAGTTTAATCTCAGAGTGAAGAAATCTGGGTTGGAAATTCTCATTTCACCGTCCCTCCCATAGAGTGATCTCATTAGAAACACACCCCTAATGTCTTTGCACCTATTGGAGGAGACTTGAACTTATGACTGTCTGTTGCCTTGGTATAGAGCGACTACTCAACAAATAAATAAATGACACAGTATAGATGAAGGGTCTAGTATATCACCTACCTCATGACCATCATCACCTTTGTTGTTCTATCAGAACCAGAGAGTGTTCCATCCACAGCCACTGAACATTCAAGTTTTCATTATGCTGATATGACAGATACTGATGGCAAAGAATGGACTTGTGCCTGAGAGCTTTCTTTGTCTATTGTTGTCTTAGTTCATACACTTTCTATGCCATAAATGCTAGAGAATTAACATTTCTCAATTTTCCCATAGAAATTAGTCTTCATTATGCTAAGACAGATTTGAGAAGTGAACTAAATTTCCCAGCTTAGTTTTTTATGGTGGGATAAAACCAAAATATCCTCTAGACTATACACTGAAACTACCTAGAGGATTGTAAGTTTCATTAGGCAGAACCTTTCTTTATCTTGCTTTTCCCTGCTTCATATCTCTCCTCCCTCTTAAAATTGGACTGATACCATCTTTCTAAAATATCAACACCCAAAGTTTGAGGTAAGCAAACTAAGACATCATTACTTATCTGTTCTTATTGCTTCTATAGCCAACTAATTCTAGAAATGCTAGCTTGTTTTAAATATTACCAGGTAATTACAGTTGTATCCTGTCCAGTGACTGGTAAGACAGACAATAGAACATACGACATCATCTCAGATTTTCTCTAATTGAATCTCTAAGATTTAATTCTCTGAGTTGTGGAGGTAGTGTTAATTTGTAGCTCATAATAGGTAGCTCTGTACTTGGCTTGCCGATACCTAGAACCATGGTATTGAGTCCTGGCCAGGGCACATGTGCCTTGTATTTATCAGTCATTTATTATCTGCAGTTAAAAAGGTTCCCCCAGAACTTGACTGTATTGTTCACTGCAGACTGGGGTGATGAGACACCTCAATAAAGTGCTTGCCTTGTAATCATAGGAACCTGGGTTTAATCCCTTGAATCCATGTAAAAAAACGTGGTGTGATTACACATACTTGCATTCCAAGTACTGGGAAGGCAGAGAAAGTCAGATTCGTGGAAATTTTGAAATAGTCAGTTTAAACTATTTGGTGAGCATTAGGCTACTGGTACCCTGTATCAAAAGCTATGTAGACATTACCTGAAGAATGACACCTGAGATATACTTTCACATGCACACATGACACATAACATATGTACATATACACATATACACATGTACATCCACATTCTTTGTGCTACCAAAAAAGATGCTGGTACCTTGACTGAAGTCTCAGACTTCTCTAATATTTTCCTGTGTTTGATTTTTTCCTGTCCAACCACGTCATGGATTTTTCTTCTAGCTTTACATTTATACCTTGTAAAACTTCATAAGTCTTCAGTTATCTGACCATATATAACCACTGGACAAAGTCTACATTTTTACTAATGGTGACTGAAAGGGATCTGGAGTAGAAGAAGGAGAGTGACCCATAACACAAGTTCAAGCCACCTAAGAATCATCAAGTTTAGAAAACAGTATTTTGTATTTTGTTAATACTTTAAAATATTATTCCATTAAGTTTTTATGAGTTAGTGTTCTAAACACCAGATTTAATGTTGTACATGTCCCATTGATGGATTTCCTTCCTTTTTATATCTAGGAATAACCCAATATGAAAGTTTGAGTTAATAATCCATTCTTTCTTTTAATTGAGAATATATTTTTCATTGAATATATTCTGATTATTATTATTATAGTTGCTTTCCCCCACTCTTTACAGTTCTCCCGACACCATTCTTAGCTGACAAAACCTACCAGTCCTTAAATTTTCATATACTCATCTATAAGAGCACCTCTTACACAGGACATCCCTACATAGCAGTTTCAGTAACAACGTGCCCAATAGTTAGGAGCCATGCAGGAAGCAGGGGACAATATGCAAGTAACCCCTCATCCATCCTTTGCCTTATTACATTGTTTATACCATGTTCATAAACACCATCAGTGGCTACTAATTTCTTTTCCACTCATTTATAAACTTAACTTTCCACTATTACACTATTTACTCCAAGGTCACATCTTTCATGTTTTAATTTATTATTGTATTCCTAGAACCCAGAAGAGATTGAGAACACGCAGAAGTGAACCATTAAATATTCCACTTTTAATAGCTAAACTTTTCTGTTTTATTTAGTATTGTATATTTTAAACTAAAATTTAAAAGGACAAAACCATAATGTATTTCCTTACTTTTTTTCTATGATGGCTGTGGATGAATTAAAGACTCCAGAAGGGTTTGGCTACTCCGGTTATGCAACTTTTTGTCAGAGTTCTTCAGTTTTCTTCATTTTTCTTCAGTGTTCATTTTGGCAACAGATAGAAGCATTTCATCACAGTGTATTTCTGTAACAACATGGTACCAACATGACTTAAAACCCGCCAACATTATACTCTTTTTATAAATAAATCTGCATTTGCTTTACATTCTCCTACATAATTTTTCCAACTTCTTTTACATTCTTAAGCAACATCTCTGTATTTTGTTACTTGGAGTACTCCCTACATGGTGTTTAACTCCCATTAGTATTTTGCTGGCCCCTGTACTTTAGATTTTCTCTCCTCTGTATAATCATTCCATTGTGAGTCTATCTCCACAATACATGGTGAACCAAGTGGGGGCAGGGAATATACCCTTGGTACCAGAAACTTGGGTATATTACAATTACTGGACTGTTTTTCCTGAGTACCTATGTGTGCGTGTGTGTTTATACATGTATGTACAAATATACAAACACACATTGTACATGGTTACTAAGTCATACAATGATATCTTTCACACAAATGCAAAATATGCTTTGAGTTAGTTTTTCACCCTAAAAGTTCCTTCTCTCCTGTTTTTAACTCTTGTCTAATTCTGTTAGCTCCCCTTGTTTCCCCAAGACAGTAAATGTAAAACACCACATAAATACATTCAAGGTCAGATATCTTAGGATCATGCCAAGTGATGCAGAGAAGCTTTTGAGAAAATCCATTGTCTCTTCATGATAACATCTATGAAGAAACTAGGAATAAAAGAAAGGTATCTCAACAAAAAAGTTATGTATTTCAAGCTTATAGTCAAATTTTACACTGTAATCAAACAATACAAGATTGTCTGCTTTCTCCATTCTTATTAAACAGAATGCTTTACCTCTTGCTAGAGTGATAAGACAAGAAACAAAAGGCTAGAAATGAGAAAGGGAGATTACATATATTCATACACACACACATATATAATTATATATAGAGAGTATATAGGTTTGTGTATATATACTCAAAGTCTTATATGTCCTTTAAAAATTCTTAGATATGACATTTATAGGAAAATAGTGGGATATAAAATTAACTTGAAAATCATCAACAGCCTTCCTGTACACCAAAAAGCACACGTTCTAAAATATAATAGAAAAATACCTCACTCATAACTAGTTAAAAATCTCTTGGAATATAACTAACAAAGATGTGAAAGACTTCTTGTCTTGCTTAGTTTTTGTTAAATTGAAACAAGCTAGAGTCCTTGGGGAAGGGAACATCAATTGATAAAATGCTCCTAACAGAATGGTCTGTAGGCAAGCCTGTGGGATATTCTCTTGTTTAATGATGAATGTGGGAGGGTTTAGTCCATTGTGGGTGATGCCTTCCCTGGGCTGGTGGTCCTGGCCTCTACAAGAAAGCAGACTGAACAAGCCTTTGAAGAGTAGTCTGTAGGCAGCATTATTCCATAGCCTTTGTTTCAGTTCCTGCCTCCAGTTTCCTGCCCTAACTTCCTTTGATGATGGACTGTGATTTGAAGAGTAAGATGAAGTAAAGCCTTTACTACCCAAGTTGCCTTACCAAAAGCAATCAATATATGTAATCAATGAAATCAATATCAATATTTCAATTCTGTTCTTCACAGAAATAAAACACACAATCTTAAGTTTCACAGGGTAGCACAAAAATCCCTGGATAGATAAAACAATAATACTGGAGGCATCCTCATACCTGGTTTCAAATTGTGCTGCAGAAACATAGTAACAAAAATAGGACTTTACGATGGCACAGAATAAAGACTCCAAATATAAACTGATACAGTTACAATGACCCAATTTTTGACAAAAGTGCTAAAAATATACACTAAAGAAAATATTCTCTCTTAAGCAACGAGTGCTGGGGAAACAAGTTATCCATCCACATGAAAAAAAATGAAACTAGGTCTCTGTCATTCCCCATACAAAAATCAACTCTGAACATGGTATTGACCTTTAATATAAGTCCTGAAACTTTCAAAGTGCTAGAAGAAAAAAACCAGAGAAACACCTCTCTGTATATAAGCATAACTAGGGACTTCCTATATTGGACTACAGTTACTCTGGAAATAATGTCAACATCAATAAATGGGATCTCAAGAAATTATAAGATGTCTGTGCAACAGCCTTCATATTGAGAGAAAATCTTTGCCATCTATATACATCTTACAGAGAACTAATATTCAGTATACACTACGAACCAATAAAGCAGTTGTATGCCTAAATACAGTCATTTCTTGCTATTTGCAGCACTACTTTTTTAAATAATATCACATAAACTAAGTTGGAAATGTTGAACATTGTTCATATGGAAAATGGGGTTGAGGATGTGAAAACCACCAGTAGCAAGATTTAAGCCAACATTTGTTGCATAACCTTGTTTTCCTTCAATAGATATTGTTGAAAGACACTTTATTTGATCCATATTGTTGATTCATTTACACCAACAGCCAGGTAACTGGTACCTATATGAAGCTAATCTAACACACATTTTCTCTATGGGGCACATCAAAAGCTTATCTTTTTAAGACACCAGGCAGCATCTCTTCATTACGGTGTGCAGGGCAGCACTTCAAACAGTGAAATTACCAACTGAAAGCACAGGGATGTGAAAAATCATGTGGTGGGTTTTCAGCAACCAAATGTACAAATAACAGTAATCAACTGTGTATACTATATGGGATGTCATTCCATGCTCTGTGAATATGTGTAGTTTTTATTTGTTGATGAATAAAGCTGTTTTGACCTATGCCAGGACAGACTACAGCTAGGTAGGAAATCCAAGCAGAGTTACAGGGAGAAAGAAGACTAAGTTGAGGAGATGCTGTCCAGCCACCAAAGGAGAAAGATGTCCAAGAATCACTGGTGAGCCATGGCTTCGTGGCAATGTAGAGATTATTAGGAATGGGTATAATGTATAAGAATGTATAAGAAAGCAGGCTAAGCAGGCCATGATGAGCAAGCCAGTAAGCAGCACTCCTCCATGGCTTCTGCATTAGTTCCTGACTCCAGGTGCCAGCCCTGTTTGAGTTCCTTCAGTGATAGACTAAGAAGTGGAAGCTTAAGCCAAATAGCCCTTTCCTCCCCAAGTTGGTTTTGTTTGTCATGTTTCATTACAGTAGTAATAACCCTACCTACGAGACAGGGTAGGAAGAAATCAAATATACCTTTGATATGCATAATGAAAGATGCAGGTATTAAAAACTACTTTCTCCTATCATGGTCAAAAGACAAATTCCGGGGTGCATGGTTTTTCTGTTGCATGGTGTTATTCATCCCTCAGTCAGTTTTCAGAAGTGACCAAAGAAAAGTTTGCCTGATACAATTCCAGAGTGACAGCTTTTTCTGTCCATTCCTTGTTGATCTGGAGTTCTCCCTGAAGATTGCTCCATGTTTTTCTTGGATATATTCTTATCTTCATCATATTCACCAATTAACCAGGTTGAATAGTATATGCACTTAGCACAAATAATCTATTTTACAAAGGCTAACATTTTGAGACATAATAAAAAAATCACACTTTGCCTGTTTTCTATTTTAATTGAAATTGTTTACAACACTCTTAATGTATGAATTTGTACTCTAAAGCTGTTGTCGAGACTGTCCAGTTAAGTTTACATCTTGATTCCTTTAAATGGTTGAATTTTAAGGTTGACTAATTTGTAGTTCATGGGAAATAATTGGCTGGTAAAACTGTCACCCCAAAGCACATCCTGTGTGGTAAACAATCCTTACTAAGAACAGCAGGATTTGTTATGAGTAACATCTTGGACAAGCAAGACTTTCTAGGAAGATGGTATCAAAAGGACCTTATTGTTTGAATTAATTCAAAATTGGGTAAAATACAAGTAGACATAATTATTTTTGGTCTTATACCATCATTTTCATTTGTTTTAGAATATCAAAAGACAAGTCACATTGTCATGTAAGATAATTTTATAATTAACTGAATCATGTAGGCATTCAACTCAACATATTTTATAAAAGCAAAAGTTTTGACCCAGAGAAACAAAGTTTATGAAGTGCACTTCATGGTGTATCATTATATTACACTAAATTTCCTATATAACTAGTCATCTTTTGCTTTGAATTTCATTCTTGGTAATTAGTGTTACTTAATATCAAAAATAGATTAATCAAAGAGTAAAGAGATAAAAATTAATTTTGACACATGGCAAATCACCTCAAAAACAGTATGACAGTTTCTCAGAGAAATGGGAATCAATTTACCTCAAGACCCAGCAATACCACCTTTGAGGATACATACTCACACCATAAGGACATTTGTACAATTATGTTCATAGCAGCATTATTTGTAGTAACCAGATCCTGGGATCATCCTAGATGCCCATCGATAAAAGAATGGATAATGAAAATGTGGTACATTTACACAATAGAGTACTACTGAGCAGTAAAAAGCAATGACATCTTGAAATTTGCAAGCAGATGAATGGAACGAGAATAGCATCCTCAATGAGGTAACCCGGACCCAGAAAGGCAAATATTATATATACTCACTTATAAGTGGATATTAGATATAAAGCAAAAGATAACCAGCTTACAGAACATAACCCTAGAGAACCTAGGTAACAAAGAGGACCATAAAAGAGACATACATGGATCTGCCTAGGAAGGGGAAAAAGACAAGATGTCCTGAGTAAATTGGGGGTGGGGTGTAGGGGATAGGTGTATGGGGAAAGGGAAGGAGGGAAGAAACCTTTATATACCACTCATAAAGTCAATTTGCCATTACTGGATTTAAAACAGCTATTTGAGTTTCCAGTGGACTACATTCAGATAAAACATGAGCCTCAACGCCAAAGCTGTTCCTGGTATCTGTCTTAATAGGAGGTCTTGATAACAATTAACTTCAGTGTTTACATGTCTCTGCCTCACTAAGCGACTGGCTCTGGTACAGACACTAACTTCATTATTTGAGTTGATGGATAACTCCCTAGATTATTAAGCTACTTGAACAGTGAGAACAGATGATATATGGCATGATCTATAGGATAAAATGGAAGTGACCACTGACATATATAGCAAAAGGTATTAGCTCATGTTTTCAGTACTACAAATCAGTCCACACAATCTTTTGATCATTGAGTTTAAATCCTAAGCCAAAATAAACTGACAAACAACAACCCAGGGACCTGTCGTTCAAGAAGAAAGTTTTTATACAAGTCCCAGCTCAGGAGTGGGCATTTAAAAAGAAAATAAAAGTCCTAGCTCACCTGCATTGCTGTTATGTAAGGAAAAATATCTCTGTGGTTGTAGCGTCTGTGTATGAGCAGACGCTTCCACTCCAATTATGCTCTCATGAGAACTTTGTTGTCATAGATTCTATGGAAATTTGAGTTCTCAATATTGGACACACAAAGTATATTGTCAAAAAGTACAAAAATGCCATTAAATAGTATTTGACTTTGAGATATGTGCATATTGGTAAATTCCGAAAAGCTCAAAATTGTACATGATGTAAAAGAGAGCCAAGTTTCACCATCAACTCCATAGTTCACACAGTTATAGTCACAACCTGCTTATCTTCCCTATCACACTTAAGGGGCTGCACTCAGGCCAATATGCTTAAGGGACTCAGAGGAAGGCCAGCATAGGTCTCCCTACTGCAAACTGATACTGTCTGCCTCTAATGTACCTTTCACCCCATTCCTGTTGTTTGTAGAGATGCACAATTGCAAATAACAGATTTAGTATGTGGTATCTTTGCTGTTATGAGAGGAAAACATGATTCAAGAGAGTTTTGTAATCACGGAAAATGCTAAATCCATCAACTTGGAGTCTTCTAGTAACCTGTAGAATTTGGAGGGAAAGGAGAAAAAAGTCGGTTGCATGAAATAAGCCTAACACCCAACACCCAATCTATTTTTTCAACTTTTATTTTCATGAGGATACATTTTTTGGTGTTTTGAGACAGGTTTTCTCTGTGAAAGAGTCCTGGCTGTCTTGGAACTCATTCATACACTAGGCTGGTCTTGAACTTACAGAGATCCACCTGCTTCTGCCTCCCTAGTGATGGGCTTAAAGGTACTGTTATGGGATTTCTCCCTTCCAGACTTGTTCCAGAGCCACACCAGAGACTCTGTTAGTTACAATGCTATCTGGCCAATGTCCAGGGTTTCTCATAGACGAGTTCCGTCTTAAGTATAAGGTCTTATACTTAATGCCAGGCTCGTGCATCCTCTCCTGCTGGGACCACATTGCGACTCTTTACTCTTTATTACACTTTTCAGTACTTTCCTCGACTCCTAGTCCCATGTATCTTGCTTCCCTATTGTCCAACAACAAGATTTGAAGAAAGTATATTGTCAACCATCCTATCTGTGTGAGTCTAAATTTTTATATGTAGTTTATGTTTCATCATAACTAAGGAAAACTATAACTGTCTGTCTTCAACTCCATCAAAGACCATAGAAGGATAATATATAAACACTAGAATTAACAGAGACATCTCACTACCTGGACAGCCACCTGAAGTTCCTCTGTAACATTGGGGCATCCATCTTCAGCCCATAGGCCATAGTGTGACTGGCAGAATTCTCAGCAAAGCAGGAAAATTAAACTGTCTGCCTGAATTAGCAGTTTGTCAGTCAATTTCCTCTGTGTCCTGTAGAGTGTCTGGCAGATTCTTCCTGAAGTAGGAACCTTTTAGGAATGTCCCATCAAGTTTAGCAGTCACTTTCCTATGGGTCCTCTATGTCCAATCTATCAAACAGTAAAGGCAAGAGCAGTTTCTTGCCCAAATAGCTAATCTTGTTATGTTGAAGCAAACTCCATAAGGAGTTTCTTTGATGCCCATCTTCCTCTCTGATGTAATTGCTGTGTCAGGAGTAGTTGTGTCTCACTACACTAACGTGAAAAAGCCTAAACCATTTAAATGCCACATATTCTTTTGGTCTTTGAAAGGTCTGAAGAATATCTATACATCTCAAATACATCTCTGTATATCTAGAAAACCTAATTAACCTAACTATAAGTTTTGACTATTATAGGTGACTATATACAATCTGTAATTAATTATGCATTACATTTTAAAAGATCAGTATAAACACAATACTTAAACAAGAGGAGAAACATACATAACACAATACAATAGCATAAAGTATTCAGACTCTCTGTGTATATTCCATCTTTACGTGACTTTTTTGTTGCTCTTTATTTTACTTCTGTTTATTTTTTCACTGAGACAGGAAATCTGTCTGCTTCTGCCTCTGAAGTGTTGGGATTAAAGGCATGCACCACCACTGACCAGCTACTATTGAATTGTTATCAGGGTTTCTTAAAAGAGTCCTGTGGTTTTTTGCCACACATGCCCAGTCAATCCTTAAAGAAGTAACATGACTTGTCTCCATCCAAGAAAATACTTCTACCAAGAAGCCATGCTTGTCTCTGTTCATTTGTTTTTAAAATCCCTTTTAAAGATTTTTTCAACTTTACATGGCATTTCATGTAACCAATGTTGGGCACCATTTTGTTATAAGATTCCTGCTCAGTTCCATAGCTGCCTCAGAGCCCCCAAATAAATATACATGGCACTATATTAGTTATGAAGTTGTTGACCATTTGCTATTGTTTCTTATCGGCTAGTTCTGACTTAATTATTAACCAATAACTGCTAATCAGTATTTGTGGTCTTCTCTTACTGGAGAAAGGGTCTGGCCCTCTTACTCCTCTAGTGACTACATGGTGATTGACTGTGCCTCTGTTTCACAGAATCCTCCACCTCTCCTAGTCTTACCTATCTTGCTTCCCTATTGGCCAACAGTGCTTTAGTCATCAGCCAGTAAGACAAACATATATACAGAAGGACTTCCCCCATGGCACCATCACCACTACCAGGTTGATATAATCTTTCTAAGAAATTGCTACAGATCACCTTTCTCCAAATACACATTCAGCACCATACCACCTTACAGCAACTCTCACGGCACTGCCTAAGGTGGCTTAGTTGTAACTCTCAGATGTTGCCCTCCTCCTTTCACACCAACGCTATGGGGTCACAAAAAGGTTTCATGAACAAGTTTGACAGAGTAAAAGCTGAGTAGACAGCAAGCTGACAGGAGCAGTTTTATAGACCCCTCCCCTGAGGATCTGAAAACAATAACACATTTGTTTTCTGCTACTCATCTGCTCCTCTGTGGTCTTTGTCTCTGCATACAGTGAAGTATTTGTAACCCAAGCTTCACATCCTATCCTCTTCCCACTCTAAAGGAAGGAGGTGTGCTCTGCTTCCACTGGAGAAAGGGCAACATAACAGAAACACTCAACATTTCAATAAATAACTTTGGAGTGGGGTTAAAGACGTAGAATACTCAAAAATGGATCTTCTTTCATTAAAGCATGGAAACAGTGGCATATGGGACCTCATTTTTGTAGTAATTATTTATGCACCTGCAGAGCGAAACCTCTCCAGGGAAACTTCTCAGAGCCCACAGATCTGCATGCTGCACCTGGATTACCTCAAAATTTCACTGAGCACTGTTTTGTTTTTCTTTTCATGCAGTAATGAAGCTCATTTTTTAAAAAGGCATGATCACCTTTCTTACAGAATAAACTGGTGCTTGAACATTTGGCCTCCTCACTCCTCTGGGACAGTGGAAGGATTGTTCTTTTCAAGGGCTGGAAACTACATTCTCATGTAAACACTCTTTTTATCTTGTAGAGCAGATATAATGGGTTAGCTTTGATTTTTGGAGTAACTATTCTTTATACAGAGAATCAAAGTGAACAATCAGGTTTGAGTAGGCTGGTTTTTCTGGTCTGGTAGAAAAGCACTTGTGATTTTATGTACTGGCTGCACCAGGTTCCATGTTCATTGAGATGAACTTGATTTTTTTTTACTTACCTTTTTGAAATGTTCTTTGTGTAGACTTCCTCAATATAAGCCCAAAATGAGGACAGTCCTCATATAATTTTCAGAGAGCTAAGTGAAATCATGTATGTGTAAGATCATTCAGAGTATCATATAACATTAGTTATTTTAATTTATATAATTTTATTTCAATTCTTAAGTGCTTAAGTTTGAGCAATTTAAATTTAATCTGATATGGGAAATGTAAATTGGTCTCCTCAAAGCCTGAGGACATTTCTGGAGTCTCAGGACTCTTCCATCTTTTTAGTGGGAGAGCACCTGTCATCTGACCTGGACTTGGATTTCCTGTGACATTGGACACATAGAGACACATTGGACACACTGGACATGAAGGTGTAGAGAAGCACTAAGAGGGAGATCTATGGAGAGCAGGGGGGCTACCACCCAGAACATATTCATGATTATCCCTATCCAGGGTGGTGTTTCTGAATGGGGCCTTCAACAGGAGACCCAGAGATCATTTAGATAGAACTCACTATTTTGTGAAACTGAATATGAATAAAATCACCTCTCCCCCTTCTTTACTCTGACAAGCAACCAGATCTAGCAATAGTGGAAATATCTGTGCCCAAGAAAACCAAACCTAATTAAAGTCACTTTACAGTGGTTCTGGCAACTTGACACAATGTTTGCACTTTGAACAAACAGCAGATACTGGATTTTTTTAATAACACAAACCCAAGAAAAGCAACCACCACCATACCACAAATGTATTTTAATATTTCTGATAATCCATGTAAGTTTGTGGGTCTCCTTTGAAACTCTAAATATTTTACTTACATGTCTTGAAACCTTACTCCGCTAGCAAAACAATTCCACACTTCAGGGTATACCCAGAAGATCTGAAAGTAGGCACATAATCTGTTGGATTGGATTGTTCATAGTGCTACTATTCATAAGCCATAAAGTATATAAAAGCTCAAATGTACATTACAAGATAAATGGATTAACAAAATGTGCTATATTGATATGATGAATATCATCCAAGCATAAAAATGAATGAAACATTTAAAACTTGCTATAAACTTCAAATAATTACACTAAAGATGAGAATGGTGGCTCACTCCTACAATTTTAGCCCCTGGGAGGCTGAGTCAGAAAGACACCAGCCTGGGCTAACCTGTGAGTTTCTGGCCATATTGGGTACAATGCATTTAAATTCAATTTCCTAACTCCACCCTCAGTAGTTGCCATGTAAAAGAAGCTAGACATAAAAACCATGTTTGATTTCAGTTGAATTTAACATCAAGGATAGGTACACAGTACAGAAATAGAAATAAGGTTACTTATTATTAAGGCTTGGGGTTTAGGTAAATTTGGTTGACAACTTAAGAGGTACAGTGTTTGACTTTGTAGTGAAGGAAGACTCTTGGAATTATATAGAAGTAATGGTTGTAAAACCTTATGGAAATGTACAGATTCTATTGTGTTGTTCACTGTGATTTCATGCTTTGTGAATTTTATCTCCATAAGCCAATAAAACAAACTTTATTTTGAAAATTGATTTCTTATCTTTCTATGAGTGAAAAAGAATCCAGGTACTTGGCAAGCAGAACCAACTCTGCAACTAGGTAAAGTTTCCTGGCATGCATTATCTCCTTGATAGATCTATGTGAAGAATTTGCTCTAGGATCTTGAGCAGTCATCAAAATTTTCCACTATGCAAGTGTGCTGCCTTAGCTTTGATGCTGAAGTAAAGAGGGAGCAAACAGCCAATGAATACAAAATAGCTGGAAAAACAATATTCCAGGTATCTAGGATACTCTTAGAAGAATGTTCTAGGAGGTACACTACGAGTAGGATATACTAAAACTATTTCACCCTAACAGCACACTACACATCTTGAATAAACAAGGCAACCCTATTCAGCAGCAGTACTCTCCCATTTCCACAGCACCTATTTTGTATGTACCAAAAAAACCCCAATGATTCTAGATTGCTATTCCATTATCCATAGGTTACCTTTCCATTCAATACATTATGTGACTACTAGAAATACACTACTAGATATATACTACATACATTATGATATCTAGTAGTGTATATCTAGTATATATATTGTGATATCTAGTAGTGGTACACTATGAAAGAAAAAATGGTGATGACTGAAAGGGAATAGCAAATTATTTTAGAAAGACAGGAAGATACCAGGAAAGGAGTATCACTCAATGACATTGCCCTTCCTTAGCATACCTGAGGCCCTGAGTTTTGTCTCTTGCAGTGAAAAATGGGGCTCTGAGACACTTGAGAAGAAAGTTGAATGAGATATGGTGTTGTGGTGTTTTCTATGAGAATGTTCCATAGACTCACATGTTTGCATATGCAGTCCCCAGTTTGTAGCACTGATTTGACCTTGTTGGAGAAAGTTCACCACTATAGGAGGGATTTGAGGCTTCAAAAAAATCTCACACCATTCCTAACATTCTTTTATCTGCCTAGTGGTTGTAGATTACCATGTGAGCTCTCAACAGTTCCTACATCTATGCCTTTTCTCCACCATCATGCTCAAACCCTCTAAAACAATAAGCTTTAACTAAATGCTTTTTAAAAACTTGCTTTTGTCATGGTGGTTTATTGTAGCGACAGAAAAGTAACCAAGACACAAGAATAGAAAAACATTATAACATTTCCCCTAGGATTTTGAAATATTTTTCTAATAACATTAAAAATAACTCAGCTGTTATCATTGCTATCAGAAACGATGCATGGCCATATTCAGAATTTCAAACTTTAGAAAACTTCAATGCATTTATTCAAAATCAGATTTCAGAACACTTTAAAGTTATTCCCTGGTATCACCAACGGTGAAACACAGGTGATAGTCCATAACTTCTTTGTCATTACTATGACTTTTATGTTTTCATACTTCTCAATATTTTGTGTCAAATTAGTAGGAATTAAACATTTGTTTTCAAATGTCATTCTTTACCAGTCCACTATCAAAAAGAAAACATGTTACTCCCATTTACAATTATTATCATTAGAATGATGAGCAAAAATTTATTATGAAATACTCTATAAAACAATAACTATATTGCCAAATAAATGCATCCCTAACTCAACTACCTGCTTAGCTGTAACACTCAAATAACTAAAGCAATATCGACTTCATGCAACAGACACAGATACACGAGGCAGAAAGTTCGTATGGGAAGAGACTCTGTCTTAGCACTTGCTGTTAAAATTGTCTGTCTATGGGTTTTGAAAAATGTAACTGGGTAAAGTTATTGCTTGAACATTCCATAGCATTTGATTCCCATAATTGTATGGTCTTGTGTCTTCAACTTCATATTACAGATAGTTCTGTCTTTCACTGCTCAAAAAAAGAAGACAGAAATGAACAAAATATTACACTAAACATAACTTTCTCAAATATAACAGTAATCCTTAGACTTCAGTGATGAAAAATTAACCTGCCTAAACAGTAAATTTATTATTTTTTATCACTCAACTTTCCTTGAGTTGTTGTAATACTAGAAAAAGAGTTTAGATTTTATGATTCATTTGTAATTCAGATTCTATTATTTTATTATTATGACTTGTTTATAACACACAAGAAACCAGAATAGGAGAGTTCTCAAAGCATTTAGAAGTTACTGACATGATGTACACATGCATTGCTTATATTTGGGGGAAAGAAATTTTCTTGGATTAAATTCAACTGATCTAGGCTGATTTAGGTAATGTGTCCTCAGCTAACCACTGTGGGTCAACTAGAAGACTAAAATGTTATGGCAGAATTAACGAAGTTAATTCCAGGGTTTATACTCAGAGGGATCTAAGTAGGAATATAAGAGAGATACCTATATAGACAAGTTTATTGTGACACTATTTATAGGAGCCAAATTATGGAATCAGCCTGGGTATCAGTCATTGTATGTTTGTAAAGAAAAGGTTATATACATACATAATTGAGTTTTATTCACCCATAAAAAGAACAAAAGTATGTCATTTGTGGGGAAATGAATGGAAATGGAACTATGGACCTGGAGATCATTGTGTTAAGTGAAATAAGCCAGGTCCAGGAAGATAAATTCCCCAACATGGTGTGTGTGTGTGAGAGAGAGAGAGAGAGAGAATTTTTTATTTATTTATTTTTCAGTTTAAATTTAGATTAGAAACAAGGTTGCTTCACAAGTCAGTTCCAGGTCCCTCTCCCTTTCCCTTCCCTCCTCCCGTGCCCTCCCCCATTATCCCCTCATTTCCCCAGGGAGGGTGAGGCCCTCCATGGGGGTGTCCATAGTCTGTCATTTCATACAGGGCAGGGCCTAGACCCTCCCCCAAGAGTTCAGGGTGAGAGTGCATCTCACATTGTTGGATGGGAGTCCAAAGTCCGTGTGTATACTTGGGATGAGTACTGATCTACTGTCCAAGGCTCAATAGATTACCTAGGCCTCCTCACTGACACCCACATTCAGGGGGTCTTGATCAGTCCCATGCTGGATTCCCAGGCTGATGCCTGGGATTCAAGAGTTAACCTTTGTCAGGTCAGCTGTTTCTGAGGGTTAAACCAGCCCAGTCTTAATCCCTTTGGTCATCAGTCCTCCCTCTCTGTTACTGGCTTTCTTGAGTTCAGCTCAGTGCTTAGCCATGGGAGTGTGCCTCTTCTTCCATCAGCCACTGAATGAAGTTTCTGTTTCCCAGACTCTGAGAGAGAGTATTTTTTTATTTTTTTTATCATTTTTTATTTTAATTTGGAAGAGGACCAGCAGGATAAGAAGGCCATAGAGGATAATGTAGAGGACATGACAAAAGTAAATAATATACATATATAAAAGTGTTATAATGAATACCATTATTTTATACGATGAATATACTTAAAAAGTAATCATTCCAAAATTATGTAATATGTGAAAATATAAGGCAGACTACTAAAAAGATTAATATGGGTTAAAACGGAAAATGGAAAACAGTGTTCCATTCACCAATTCACATGACAAAATATTGAGTCAGAAGGAGAAATCCATGAAATTACTTGATATAAAGCTTGTTTACAGTGTTGAATGAAGAGCTAGGATAATTTTTGAAAGTCTATTTCATTATTCATAATTTTACCCTTGACTTTTCTAAACTAAAAGATTCTCTACAACTGTCACATTTTTGACCAAAATTCTTCTCCTCTACCTCAGAGACAACTTGTCAGCGAGTCATCTATACCTTCAATAATTGGAAAAACCTATTCTTCCATCAAACTAGACACTAGATCTAACAAGCCCTTCAATACTGTCCCTGCTTTCAGGCTTTCCTCAATGGAGAGTTTCTGCCTCACCAAGAAACACTTTTAATGTATTAGTTAGATTATGTGTTAGGTACAAAACTCTCCAGAGTCTTCCCACCATGTATATAATGAAATGCTGAATCTTTACAATTGACCTGATAAACCATCTAGAAATTTGTTTCTAATGACATATCCAGGCCTGTCCTTCATATTACACATCCTTCCTGACCTGCTGTAGACACATGCACCTTCAGTATCATTTTGACAGTGAACAAAATTTACAAAGAACTCAAGAAACTAGTCTCCAAAACACCAAATAATTCAATTAAAAAATGGGATACAGAACTAAATAGAGAATTCTCAATAGAGGAGTCTAAAATGGCTGATAGACACTTATAGTGCTCAATATCCTTAGCTATCAGGGAAATACAAATCAAAACAACACTGAGATACCAAATTACTCAGGTAAGAATGGCTAAAATAAAAAACACTAATGACAGTTTATACTGGAGAGGATGCAGAGAAAAGGGAACACTCATCCACTGCTGATGGGAGTGCCAACTCTCATACAGCCACTTTGGAAATCAGTAAGGAGATTCCTCAGGAAAATGGGAATCAGTCTACCACAAGATTCACCAATTCTATTTTTAGGCATATACCCAAAAGATGCACATTCATACAACAAGGACATCTGTTCCACTATGTTCATAGCAGCATTATTTGTAATAGTCAGAAACTGGAAGCAACCCTAGATGCCCTTCAGCTGAAGAGTAGATAGAGAAAATGTGGTACATTTACACAATGGAGTACTACTCAGTAGAAAAAAAAACAGTAGAATCTTCAAATTCCACAGGCAAATGGATGGAACTAGAAGAAACCATCCTAAGTGAGGAAACCCAGTCAAAAAAGACAAACATGGTATGGTACTCACTCATATATGGATTTTAGACATGGAGCAGGAGAGTGCCAGACTACAATCCACACCACCAAGAGGCTGAGAAACAGTGGGGACCCTAAGAAAGACATGGTACCCTAAAGAAGGGGAAGGGGGCAAGTTCTTCTGAGGGGATTGGGAGCATGGGGGAAGGGGAGAGAAAGTTGTGAGAAGGAGAGGGGAAGAAGAGGAGGGGAGAAGAGCAAGTGGGCGAAAAGGAAGTTTGAGTCAGGGGACTAACAGAGGAGAGTAGGATCAGAGATACCATAATGGAGGGAGACATTATAGGTTTGTGGAGAGATATGACACTAGAGATTTCCAGAGACCTACAAGGATGACATCAACTGGCAAACTAAGCAATAGCGGAGAGGCTAACCTTAATGACCTTCCTGGATAATGAGATTGACGACTACCTTATATGCCATCCTAGAGACTTCATCCAGTGGCTGATGGAAGCAGAGGCAGACAAACACAGCTAAACACTGAATTGAACTCCTGGAACCCAGTTGCAGAGAGGGAGGAGTGATGAGCAAAGGAGACAAGACTGGGCTGGTGAAACCCACAGAAACAGCTGACCTGAATAAGGGGGAGCTCATGGACCTCAAAATGATGGCTGAGAGGTCAACATGGGACTGATCCAGACACCCTGAACATGGGTGTCAGTGAGTATTCTTCAGCTGTCTTTGGGGTCTCGTGTTCTAGATAAGTATTTATCCCTGGCATCTGAAAGGACTTTGGGACCCCTTTCCACATGGAGGCATGCCCTCTCAGCCTGGACACATGGGGGAGGGTCTAGGCTCTATTTGGGATGATATGACAGACTCTGGAGATCCCCCATGGAGGGCCTTACCCTCCCTGGGTAGTGGAGGGGAGATTAGGTGGGTATTTGGGAGGCTGGTGGGGGGTAGGGGAGGAGGGGAAGTGAAGGAACTTTGATTTACATGTGAAGCAAGCTTGTTTCTAATTTAAATAAAAAAGGGAAAATTGATTTTTTTATAATGAATTTTAGTTTTCCACTGTGACAAGAATGTAATGATTTTTAACACACTTCTGTCAGGTGGTCATGTACGCATTGTGGTCATGTGTAGAATGAATCTGGATTTGGATTACATCTGCACCCGTAGCTCTCAGTAACCACGTGTGATGTCTATACTTGGTTGTCAACTTTACTACATATGGAATTAACTAAAACCCAAGTGGCTGGGTACACCTGTGAGGGATTTTTCTAATTAAACCATTTAAAGTAAAAGACCCATTTTCATTACTAATTTTTCGAGGTGGAAGATCCATCTACAATCTGGGTCACATGTTCATCTGGCAGCCTGCATAAAGGATATGAAAGGAAAAAATGTTTCTATTTGCCTGATCACTCTTGCTTTTCCTACCAAGTCCATTCCTTCAGTGACATTGAGACTACTTCTTTGGGAATCTGATATATCCTGAAGACCAGTTAAGACATGCAATCTGGTGGATAGAATCACTGCATTTTTGAATTTTCTGTTTGTAAACAGCCGTTGTTGGACTACCTGGATCTCATCCTATAAATAATTCTAATAAATTCATTTTATACATATATGTACATATTTATACATATATATGTGCATATATGTATGAAGAGAATTTATACATGCATACATTAATAATATATGTTAATGAATAATTAACAATGTATATTAATCACACCACATGTGATTACTTACTCAGACATTTGACACCATCATTCCCAATAAGCCTATAATTTACTGTGATGATTTAGAAATTTTTGTAATGACAGTAATAATACAGGAAAATGGTGAGATTTCAAACAGCAGTTAAACGAATTTTTCCAAGAAAAAATTAATAGAAATTTATGTTAATAATACAAAAGCTGACATCAGCTAGTTGGATTTTGTTTCAACATTTAAATATGTCTGTTTTAGAGCAGATACTTAGCAATGGAGATGAAATATATTACTGACAATTGGCTTATTTGCAATTCAGATATTTTGCATAGAAAGATTTTATAGTCATTAAAATATGACAAATTAAAACCCATTACGTTTTTGTTAAACATCCTAAGCAAATAACAAAGAACACATTTACTTATATTTTGTAACACGAATAATAAAACAATATGACAAGTTTTAAGAGAATATATAATATCAAAAATTAATGGCACAAATTTATAATAAGTTTTCAATGCCAATTATTTTTTAGAAAATTCATTTGAATTAAAGATTGACATGCAAAGATTTTTCTCTAGGGTCAACTGAATCATTAAAATGATCTGTAGGTTTATTAGGTTGAATTGAATAGAAAGAACATAGGCCAGGATGAATTCTAATAAGCCATTAAATCTCTAGACAAAAATTAATGCTGTCCACAAAATACAAAAATATGAATTAAAGTTGTTTCTAAGTTTAAAATTCTTTTTAAATAGCTTGTGTACACTAACATCAATAAAGCATTGTAATCATTTAGGCTGCTACCAAATTACCTGCACACTCAATAATACTAGGTATGTGTACTTCTTAGGGAAGATTTTTATTTGTATTCTCTCTGCTTATAACACCAATAATTTATAGCTAAAATGTGTGAAAAATGTCACATGTTTAAAACTCTGATTAGAAATTGTTCACATTTTCTCTATAGAAAAATTGAAAACAAAACATAAACAAAAACAAAATGTATAAGCAGAAGCAGGAAGACAATAAGAATCTGATAACAAAATTGCTCATATTGTAGTCCAAATCATTGAAGGATCAAACTACCATCAATGTTGCAGCCAGATGTTTATGATACAATGCAGTCACCTGGGTTCTCCTATGAGTGGGATTTCACTAAAAGAACTGATAATCCTAGTTGATATGTGAGTATCTACTACTCTGCTCTCCTATATTGCCATCTATGCAAGGGTCATAAAGAGTTCAGGTTACTCTTATGCGGGCTATTCTGTCAGTATCTTCCCTCTTGTCCTGCCCTCCCTCTTATCAGCTTCTGATCATACCTAACAATCATATCCAGAATAAAAAACTCTGGGCAGTTAATAATCAAATGAAAAACTCTAGATATGTAATGTTCCAGTTAGCTTAAAGGTTTATGAAGTCCTTACTTAAGAAAAATGGTCCAATTAATAAACAAATAAATGAAACATAATCCTTGTGTAGAGATATCTATTTCCAAATTTTGTTATTTGTAGCCCTAGCATAATCTGGAAGAGACAATGTTTACCTCCCCAAAGTGTATCTTTTGAATGACCGTCACTGTACTCTTGTATTTACAAGAACTTACGGCCTTAGAACAATATTGAAGAAATAGTTACCGAAGCTTAAATGGACAGACTCTGTTAGGAACTAGAGAGAGAAGGGTACATGAATCAGACATGGCCCTTTAGCCTTACAGAGATAATAGCTTAGTAAGGAAGATAATTCAAATTAATTAAACAATTAAATGCATAATTACACATTTTAGTGAATGAATGTTATGAAGGCAATAGAAGTTGATGTTGAGATTGTGAATATATATAATTATCAAATAAATATTGTATATATTGAGATGTACAATTTGTTTTGACATGTACATACTTTGCAAAGTATCCATAAGGATGAGTTTATCTCCTCACATAGTTACTACCTTTTATTTTTTAGTGCTGGATGAACAATTGAAAGACTGGGATCTCTTCAGGTATGACATTCTGCCATGAATTAGACTAGTGTGCAAAGAGGCCACTGATATGAGCCAACAATTTTACGTGGATTTCACAAATGCACTTCAAATGGTTTTCTATCACAGAATGATCCACACTGGGGTGTTCACACTCTGTTTTCTTTTCTGAACAAAGTAGAGGTCCTTACACAGATCATCATGGAAAAAATGTAACAATAGGAATATTCTACTGTTTTTCTTGCTGTAATAGATGCACATTTCTTTCTAACTCTACTCCAGTGAAGTAGGTGTGAGATACTCAAAAAAGAAAACTGTAAACTTGAAGTTTATAGCAGTCTTTTTCAGTAAGGAAGATGAAATCAGAAGAAAGCTTTGGATTCATGTTGTTCAGAAGCTCAACTGCTGGTGTCTGCAAAGAAAGATGACAGGAAAAAGGTAAATTACACAGTCAGGCTGGTCTCCCTGAAAGACAATGAGGAAATTTGGAGTTGAGAGTGAGTAACTGGATAGAACATACAGATATCAAGGAGAGAGAGCCACAAGTAACACAGTTAAGTAAGCAGAGGAGAAGGAAGAAGATACTAGAGATAAATCCATAACAGAAAGTCACACATAAAAACAAGCTATATACCTGAAGAGGATGAAGCTAATCACATAGACCTATAACTATAAAATGTCTCAAGAATGAAGATGCCTGGTGATTCTAGAAATATTTATAATAACTATGGACTTTAAGTACTCATTTTTATAAACACTTTCTGTGAATAATAACACCACATTAAGGGAGTTAATAAATGTTCTCTTTGGCTTTAGAGATAGAAATAAAGAGAAAGTGAAGGACACAAGTTTGGGATATAAAAAATGAAGGAAGAGGATGATTTAGGGTTACTGAGCCATGGAACACTGAACAGAAGAAATGGGCTTTCTGTGGATGACCCAGGGGTGGTGAGTGACCTCTCTATCAACATTACTCTTTAGGTGTTCTTATACAACATTTAACTCTGTATCAAGAAAAAAGATTTTCCCAGAAGTAACAGTGGCTAGCCTTCACATTGTGTCCATCAGCAAGACTAGAGTTTCTGATCAAACACACACATTTTTTAAAGATTCGGGATGATTGGACCTCAGCAATGTTGAATACTTATCATAAATTGAATACTGCCTCAGTTGCATCTAAGATTTAAGAAAAAAACCTCTAAATTTCACACTAGTCTCAAGTAACATAATTATGACCCAGAACAAAGCTAAATAATATTTATAGGAATGGGACCTGTGTTTATATCAGTAGTAGAACGCATGCTTAGCAATATGTGAGTCCCTGGAACATGAATACAAAATTCCATTCCCTAAGTATAACATCCTTCAACCTGGCATCTATTCTAATCTGTAAGAATGCAAGGACATATGACCAATAAAGGGAAAATAATTCTTTAATAAAAATCAGTTCATATCTACCACAGATATAATAATTAGCAATCTAGGACTCTAAAGCTATGATTATAATTGCATTCCATATGCCTTGGAAGCAGTCAATTCAATGTTTTAAAGAATATAATAGACAGAGAAAGTACCTGCTCCCACTACTGGGTGTCTCACAAGAGTACCAAGCTACAACTGTAACATATATTCAGGGTGACTATGTCAGTCCCATATAGGCTCCCTGATTATCAGTTTCATCTCTGATTCTTTTGCTGGCCTTTGGGACTATACTCCTCATGATAGGTCAGAGGTGCTTAGTCTTATTGCAATTTGGTATGACATATTTTATTGATATTCATGGGAGGCCTGCTGTTTTCTTAACATAAATGATGAAAGAGCAGTGGATTAGGGGGTAGTGGGTACAGAAATGGATGCTGAGAGGGCCTGAGAAGAAAGAAGGAAGGAGAATCTGTGGCCTGGCTGTAAAAAAAGAAGAATATAGTAGAAGTTAATAAAAAAGAAAAAGAAATCACATTAGATCAGATCATTACAGATAACACAGAATGAATATTTGTGACTCTGGAGACATAGCTATAAAATCTATTTAACATGACACAGAGAGCTGGTTATAAAATAAATTAATAGCATATCACAGATCTTCGGAATAATTTCAAGTGACCTAGTATGACGGTAATGAATTCTCAGATGAGAAGATATAGAAGGAAAAAATATCTGAATGGGCTTATGGGATGACACAGTCAGTGGGGCACTTGTTGTTTAAGCATGAGGACCTTCCTGATTTTGAATGTTAAGCAGTCATATAAAAAGCCGTTCAGGAATGATGTACATTCCTGTAATCTCAGCACTGAGCTGCAGAGACAGGAGCATCTGTGTGACTTACTGGCCAGTCAGTCTGGCCAAAGCAGTGAGCTTCAAGTTCAGCATGAAATTCTCTCTCAAAGCTAAAGTGAAAGCAACTGAGGAAGACAAGCATTAACCTCTGGCTTCCACATGCATTAGCATACATGTGTACACAGAAACACACACACACACACACACACACACACACACACATAGACATTTTAATACATGTCTAGGAAAATTATTAAATGCGGTGAATAATATATAGAAAATGATTGTCCCCACTAAATCTCCTCAAAAATAAAGTCAGATCAAAATTTGAAAACTTAATATGAGAAAACAACTATTTATTAACCAAATTTCTCAAGACATAAGTAGTAAAAGCCAGCTCTGAGGTGTATTCATCAACAGCCTTGCCTTATCTGCATTTGCATGGAGTGTCTGCTCGTGGACATTTTCAAACTCTTTTACCTATCCTTTAGCTGGTTTCATTCTTGATTTAGTCATTACTGAAATTAACACTGATATTCTGTCTTCTTCATTACCCACCAATACAGCACTGAGTTCCCACTGATGACTCCATGTTTTATTCCCCTTACTCTTACAACATCACTGACTTTGTGTGTTTTGGATCACTGTTGTCAGACAGGCGAATTTTTAGGACTGTTATATTTTCATGATGAATTTCTTCCTTTATTGTTGTAAAATGACCTGCTTTACTCTTGTCGATAGTCTTTATTCTAAAATAAAGAAGCCTAACTTTGTTTTGCTTAGGTTAGTATCCATTTTACATTTTCTACATCCAATTTATTCTTGTTTTCATAAAAAAGGTTTCAAATGAGCAACACTAGGATATTTCTATTTTTAATTCCAACAGGTATCTCTGTCTTTAATAAGATATTCAATCTCTTTACTTTTAATGTGATTACTGATAGCATTAGGTTGATGATACTTCCTTGTTTCTATTAAGGTTGTTTTGTTTTGTCTCAAAATATTTTTTTACCTTATCTTCAATTTTATAATATATATTTGGATACAGAATTTTAGGTTGATTTTTTTGTTTCAGTAATTCAAGTGTTCTACTGTTTTGTATTATTGGTGTATCTGATTAGAAGTGTAGTGTGATCCTTATTTTTGTTTTTCTGAATGCAATATTTTTCTTTGCTGCTTTCTCATCCTTACTTTCCAAGAATTATTTTTGGATTGTTTTCATGGTAGTTAGTATTCTCAGAATTATTGGTGTATAATACAGACAAGATTTTAGTATGGGGGCAGATGATGTTCTGCACAAATATGTTGTTGACACGAACACTGTCATATTAAGAAATCCAGGGAAATAACGAAGCCTTCCCTGGGCGAGGTTCAAAGAGATGGCAAACCATTTGTTAGGTCCTAGTATAAATGTTGACAGTATGTGCCGAAATTATTGATCACAGCTTCCTTTTCCTTGATGAAAGAAATCTGAGATTGCTCCTCTATAGAGACCTCCTATTGAGATTAAATAAGTATACTCCTTATTCATCTGCATATCATGCACTCATCTCTTTATTTAACTGTGTACCACAAACCCACTTCTTCAATTAAGATGTGTAAAATAAACATACTGGGTTTCCAGATTGCTGTTCTTGTAGGTGGCACTCATCATGTGGGCCACCAGAGTGAGGGAGCCTGGCCTATCTGATCCCAGCTTTTCTGTACTTGTGTCTGCATGTCTGTCCTTCATTCATTCATTCATTACCCTTGTTAGGTCAATCCATGAAGCCATGAAGAGTATGGAAATTGAGTAGGAAATGTCAGGTAGGACAAATAAATAAATAAATAAAATGGGTTATTTCTTGTAGGTGATTCTGATAACCTCAATAAAATTTTAAGCTGCCTTCTAAATATGGTGTACAGTGCACATTTTCAATAATTCTTCTGCAATATTGAGACCCCCATGGAATTCAATCACTGCAAAGATGAATAGGTCTTTTTATTGCACCTCTTAATTTTTAAAAAATCATACCCTATAAACACTTTTAAGGTTTCCTTGACTTCTCTCTTTGACCATGTATCTCAGCTAGGTAAATTCATCTCATTATTTATTCTCTCACATGGTAGTGATAGACCAGTAAAAAGAATCTTGCATGTCTGGGGACATTAATTATACTTGGAAAAACACCACTAAATTATAGCTAATAGAACTTCTAGTACCATTCTTACATTGTATGTAACCTGAGTTTTATATGGCAAAGGTTCAGAATCAGGTAAACTACATTTGCCCAAGACTAAGTGATATTTTTAATTAATATCAAAAACTGAATGACATCAGTTTCTAATATGAGCCAGTAAATTTGTTGCCATTCCAATTCCTTGTAGGGGTCTGACTCAAAACCTTCCTGAGTAAGAGCGAATCATCAGTACATCTGGAATAGTCAAGAAGCTTGCAAAGTTTGATTAACTAGAGATTCCTGCCTGATAGAACAGAAGACTATTACTGCACAGAAGAATCCTGTTACAAGAAACTTCTCTAGACAGAAGCTTGTCTTAGAAATGTGCCTTCCTCTGGAATCAGGGCAGACCTAGTCAAACTTGGATACTTCCCAGTGAAAATCCAAGTCTATGATAACTTACATAGTGACAGCTTTTGCTTCTTCCCAGCTTTGGTTGATTTTGGTATCTTGAGCCAACTTAGAGCTCTTGTCCACATTTTATATTTTACAGTTAAAATAAGTATTAACAACTCTAGCACAAAATAATTTCTAAACTCTATTGGAATAAAGCTCAAAGCAAAACGTTGGAGCACCTACTGGACATCATCAGTAAACACCTCAATTAAGCACTAGTTTCCACATAGGGATTAGGTGACTCTGGGAAGAGAATTAGTCCTAATAACAATTTAAGGATTAGAGGAGCATGGCAACAACCAGAGTCTGTTAACACCAGACAACTCTTTGTGGTGCTCGACTCTCCTAAGACAAATTGAGATTCTTTAGAAATTGTGTGAAGGGAATCTATGGGAGTTAGATGAAATACCTGATTCTGTCCTATTTTAAATCTCTAACTTGTTGGGTAAACAAGAGATTTAATAGCCTTCCCTCAAAGCCATTATGGTGTGTTCAACCCAACAGACTGGAGAGTAGCTTTCTACTCCAGGTCTAGAGAGACAGGCATCCTTCCTATCACATTCTTGCAGTACTAGTTTTACCTTGAGGATATACCTCATTTATCATGTTGGAAAATGAAAGGTAAGTGTAGCAGATGAAGGTTATCCTGGTATTCCAATTCGAGACCAGCCTAAGCTTCCAAATGCCAGCCATGTGCAGACAGATGAATAAACTCAGCCAAGTTGAGACGATAAGAGCTAACCCCCAAAATCTTTAACTTAATAACAATCCATAAACAATAAATTCTTTCAACTAGAAGCCACTAAGGCATTGAAGTTGTCATGGAACATTATGACAGCAGCAGGTAATTGATGTTTCCCACATGCCTAAATGTTTGAATGTAAAAATTGTATCTAGATGGTTTTGGGGGCTCCATACAACTAAGCCTTCTTCAACTGAAACACACAAAATCTTGGGCTGATGTATGAAAGTCTCTGTCAGTTTAGACCTATTTCTCACAAAATATATTACCAAATCCTGCCCCACTATTGTCCTCCAGTTAACTTTTAAAAAAATGATACGTCTTGGGTTAGTTTTAGTCATAGTTGCCATGGTTAGTTTTAATTGTCAACTTGATACAATCTAAACTTACCTGAGACAAGAATCTCAATAAGGTATTATCTAGTTCAGACTGTTCTGTGGGCATGTCTGAGGGGATTAACATCATTACATTAACTGATATAGGGAAATGCTCACTATGGGTTGGCCCAGTCCCTGAACTTGGAATTGTGAACTAGATAGAAGAAGGAGGAGGACAAGGAGAAGGATGAGGATGAGGAGGAAGAGGAAGAGGACGCATTTAGGATATATTCACTGTTTCTCTGTTCTTGACTAAGAATGTGAATAGCTGTTTCATGTTCCTGATGTCTTGACTTTTGGACTACACTGTGAAACTGTGAGCTAAAATAAACCCTGTTTCCTTTGCAAGATTGTTTTGCTGTAGAAACTGGAAATAGAACTAAGACCGATATTGATACCTAACAACGTGTTTCTTATGCCTCTTGAATTGTTTCAGGACTGGAATTTGGAAGTGCTAGGTATATTGCCTAGAAACACTATGTTTGAAGCAGAATATAATGGGCTCTCCTAGCGGAGACTTGGAAGTGAGTAATTCTATGAGAAATGTGTATGATTGATGAAGGCTCAGCTCATAATGCTTCAGGAGGTAACAAGTACTCTATAAGTAACTGGACGATGGACCATTTGTGTAATACTTTGACCAAAAACCTAGCTACATTATGTGTCCAGAGAGTTTGAATGGGGCTAAGTTTTACATGCTTATTTATTAGGCAGGGGAAATTTCAACACAATACAGTATTCAAGGGTGGTACTTAAAAGGCAGCTGTAATTGATAAAATTATCAGTGTTTTAGTAGAGAACCATGTGTTTCACTGTGACAGTAGAGAATGTGTCTTAAGATGAGGACTCCACAAAGGACAGGCATCATCTTGTGAGGATATAAATTCATTTAAAGGCAGAAAGCTTATGTTGAAAGGGCTCCCTGAACCTTAAAACAACTGCCTTGCAAAGTATTTCCATAGAGTCAGCATGCAGAAGTGGATAAAACTCTGGTCCAAGGGAACCTGGCTACATCTCATGTTAGCCAAGCTTTGTGGTCTTTTAAGATTTGCCCATGTAGCACTACTGGTTTTGAAAGATGCAAGATTGAAGGGTTTATGGAAAATATCTGAGACCAGTTGCTGTGTGGCAAATTTGGGGTACCTATAGAGACATCCTGAGTGACCATTGCAATGGAGGAGCCAGAATATTAGGGATTCCAGAGTCATGGGGTATCTGCCACAGAATTACAGGTATGTAGTGGAATTACAGTGAGAAACCAACTCTAGCCTTGTATGAATTTTAGCATGTCTATCATGGTTAGCAATATGACCTTTGAATTAATTTCCAGGAGAAATGAGCTCCAATCTCCAGTCTACTGAATAATCATGGTATGAGTTGGCAAATTGCTCAATATCTTTTAGCCTCATTTTTAGCCTCATTTTTTTTCATCTAAAAATTGAGGATCAATACCTACTCAAACCACTTCAGATATTTAGTTCAGAGAGAAATTGTGATAATATCTCTAAAACTTACTTTAAAATCCTTAAGGTACTTTAAAATATTATTCTTTATAGAGAGGATATCTGCTGAGAGTAGCATAAATGTGAGAATTCAGTCCAACAAACCAATGGTATTGGGGTGACTTAGTCCTTTGGGTGGGTCTTCTCTGGGTACAAGACATGGTAAGAACTGAGGACAAGAACTGCTGGTGCTCTCTGTTTGGGATGGTGTGGGAACTTGCAGAGCTATGGTTTGGAGTTCCCCTTGGCCCTTTGGGAAAGAAGTTATGGCGAAGTCGCATAGCGATAGTTCCCTGATGGGAGGGGCAGAGTGGTTGGTGACATGACCTGGATTCCTCCTTCTGTCTTGTAATCATAAAAAGGCAACTAGTTAAGACTTTTGGGGCTTTATACAAAATCTGATTTTCACCCATTTCTATTAGCAACACTAACAAGAACTTCAGTGATCAAACAGAGAAAAATTCCTCTCCTCTTTTTCTTCCCTGACTGCAGGACTCTGCAAATCACTGACTTAGACAAGTGTTGACTCGAGTTTCCTGCATTTTTGTTCTCAATTTAAATCCTACATTAGAAAGATGTAAAGAGAAACTGGAGACCAACCATCGTCATACTATATGTAGAACTTCTTAAAGAATAGATAATGCATTATCTAGTCCCCAAACCCAAAGACATGCAGTGCCCACAGAGTTGACCTTCTTAGGAAAGATTCTAATAAGGATCTTCCCCCACCCACATGCTACTGTGAATCTGTTCACAGCATGGGAACCAACAGACAGATGGCACTATAAATATCAGGCGCCAAGTGTACACTATTTCTTTCATGGAGAAGCCAAATAAAAAAGGAAGAAAATTATCTTACTCTTATTATTGCCTCATTAGCCAAGGTTGCCACTGAAACTCAGGCAGATCCACCCATAAATAAAAATAAAAGTGGTGTTATTTTATCAAGTCATTCCCATTCATCAGATAGCAGTAGATTTTAATTGTTTTAATTTTGTGTGGTAAAGGCATCTAAATATCCCATAAATAAATTACACACACTGATGATCGTTCTCCTAGCTAAAGTCCCTGAGGCATCTTCAGTTTAAGCAAATAGACCAAGTTCTGCTCAAACAGAAGATGCCATTCCCGTGGTACTGACTGTTATACAAGTCACCTCTATTTCTGCTATTTCCTTTACAATGCTGCTCTTTTTTGTTTGTTTGTTTTCCGAGACAGGGTTTCTCTGTGGCTTTGGAGGCTGTCCTGGAACTCGTTCAGTAGACCAGGCTGGTCTCTAACTCACAGTGATCCACCTGCCTCTGCCTCCCGAGTGCTGGGATTAAAGGCGTGCACCACCAACGCCTGGCTACAATGCTGCTCTTTAAAACACACAGGCACACATGGGCACATGAATGCTCACATGTACACACATACATATGTACACACACACACACAGACACACACACGCACACCATTTCAGGTGGGCCTATTAAAATGGTATTTTTATGATTTATTTGCATACTTTGTCTCTGAATGGTATATCTTGAAAAGTGCCTCAATCTCGGGGTGTAGTCATTGTAAAAAACATAATTCAAATGTAAAGCATTTTTGGAAAAGAAGAATTTACAGGGAGTCTGTCACTGAGTCCCTCCTTGCTAGGATGTCCCAGTGGGAATTCAGGCATTGCCAGGAACAGACTTCATTATTATTAACTCTGTACTGAGATTCATCAGCAGGAAGATGACCCAGAAACTTCTTATCTAAGGCTCTTACACCTGTTATGTCTTGCTTTTTACATGCAATTAACCTGGAAATTATGTATTTATGGCATACAATCTGTTGGGAAATTAACTTCAGCTAAGTAACTGCTCTAATGTGTATGACTGTTGAGGTATACAGTCTCAGAAGCCATAAGTCAAACTGATTTGAGACAGGCAAGCATAGGGCATTGCTTCGCACCAAAGAACTCTGCTTGGCTTAGGCTATGCACACATCCCTCTTCTAAGAATACACTTCACAACCGAGGATCCCCACCTATACTGTTCTCCAAGTATACCCTACTTCAAACAACGGAGTGAGTTAGCCTTCTTGGCAATTCTTCATTAATGTTCCATTTTCATTTAAACATACTTAGAAACTATGTGAAATCAGCCCATCTGACCTGGCTTGGTATCAGACCCAGGAGCAGTAAGGGGAACTGTGTCCTCTGATTGAACATTTAAGAAAATCAATCCTGTTTACTCTGTTATGCTTATGCCTGTTTGGGCATGTATATGATTAAAATCAGATGCATTATTGGAAGGGAGGAGCATAATAGAAAAATAAAATCATATACCATTCAAATCTGTCCATCAGAGTAGAGAACTACCTATAATCTACTCCACCAGAAACCAAACTTCCCCTTGTCTTCTATTCCACAAAGGAAAGCTGTAAACAGTAACTTGGAGCCCTGTACTTGGGACACTTTACTCAAGCAGTCCACTGTCACTCGTGACAGCATATCTGATTTGTACTGTCACTTGGTTTCTGAATAGAACCTTCTTGCTAATTTTCACTCCGTGTGTGCATTTATTATAACTCTTGACATAAAACAAGCAGGACCTAGAAACACCCAGACTAGCCACCAGTCACCACTAATAACAGTACCATCTGAACCAGCTCTAGTTACACTTGGAGATAGTACCTGTTGGCTCTTCCTAGACCAAAATATATCCCAGTATGGAAGAAGGGAGTTTTAGGAAGCCATCTTAGCAGTTCCAGGGCTCATCCAGGGATGGAGTCAGGTTTGTGTGACTATGCTTATGTCTTATTCAGATTCCTTGTTGGGTAAGGTTCTTGTGGAGCCCCAGTATTCTTCATAAATATATTTTTCAATATATGAGAACTTAAAGGGAAATTTCTTGGAGTCTGTGTCAAGCTGGAACAAGGAACCTCCAAAGACAGCCAAATCCTACTTCTGTGAACCTATGAATTTTGCATTATATTTTCATAAGTGAAAATAAGAACCTGAACGCACAATGGTCAACTTGGATTATACAGGTATAAAGATGAGTCCTTTGAAAGAGACATAGTGAAATGATATGTAATTAGAACTTTGAAGATGCTAGCCTAGAATATTGAATTGCGACCACAAGCTAATACTGTAAGATACCAGAAGCTGGAAGAGGCAAGGGGCAGACCTCCTTACAGAGGTTGTGGATGGAGTGGCCCTTGGTGGTGCCTTAATTTCAGCCCATTGATGCTTCAGACTTGTGGCCTTCAGGCTGTGAGAATAAACTACTCTTTCAAATCATTAGGAATGAAGTAACTGGTCATAGTTGCCAGTGTAATTCAAAGCCTACAGGTGCTCTAAGATCTCATTAAATGGAGACAATAGCCCCTAAAAATAACAGGTCTTCTAGAACAAATGCCTTGAGATACTAATACCTTACTCAATAGGCAAACTGGCTTGTGTTCCTCATATTTTAGCTAGATCATTTCAGCTTGTTAACAGGCAGGAATTTTCTGATTAAATTGGCATCCTCTCTATAGAGCAATGTGATAAACACATTTAATAGATGGATAAATAAAGATATTAAGGAAAGAAACAAAACATTATAACTGGGTGACTACATAGGGAAATTATGGATTCAGAAGCCTCACCAAACACTATGGGTGTTGACAGGGAAAATCACAGGAGAAATCTGTCATATCTATAAAGTATGTAAAGTAGAATCGTCATCTTTTATGCTAGTTTATGCCTGCTCAAAATCATCTTTGGTGTGATAGGACTTCACCCAATCTCATCTTGCTTTTGTTGGTATGGTTGATACCTCCATAGTGTTTAGGCTAGACTATTACTTTGTTTTTCTGTTGCTCACAATTTGAAGTTTTGCTTTCTATGCGAATGGGATTTGGTTCCTGCTTTGTGAGAGGCTTCTTGGGAAATGAGCTGTTTAGTTTCCCTGTGGATAAGCAACTCAGGAAATTTCAACAGCAGCTAAACATGGTTGAAAGAACAATCAGCCCTTTCCTCTTTCAATGCCAGGTTTTCAGAGTATTTTTTAGCACTTGATCTGAGCGGAAGCAATTTCCAAGGAAAAGTGAGAAGCCCATATATTACAAAGCCAATGATGAGACATAATTAATTATATGACACTTGGGCATATTCATTCTATTTCTCCAAATCTCATCATTTAATTGAAAGCTGTCAGTACTAAGTTATTTCTTATTAAATTGTTATCACTTAGTCAAAGGCATCAAATGATACATTTGTCTCTTGTATGTCATTCTTAACACATAGTGATGATTCTTCAAAAAGCAATGTTTAGTTTTATGATGGGACCCATAAATGGGAGTCCATTTCATCTTGCCACAAGTTCAAAGAGTTCAAATCACTCCTATTGTCCTTAAGACATTGCTTAAGAGCTGCATGATGCTCTGCCCTTGATGGTGAGTATCTCCTAACTAAATAATAATATACTTGGGCCCAGGCAAGTTTACTCTCACCCTGAAGGTGACTATGTAACTATGGAGTCACATAGGATTAAGAGAAGTAATGACTCTTTGCCCCTCATACATGATAATAGAAGTCTTCTGCTGTTTGTCCCCACTGTTGGCTGAATACACAGGATGGTGTATGAATAAACTAGAGGCACATTCAGTGTGGACTGAGTCTGCCCTCCTGACAGCTATCCTGTGTCTCAGACTCTTAACACTGTTAGCTAGCCTTTCCCCCATCCACACTCCTCCACTCAAGAATGGACCAGGGCTGCTCTACTGGTCCCAACCACAGCCCCCAAACACACCTCATGACAGTTTTAACATATGGATCACATTTGACACGCCATTGTTAGAAGATGGACTGCAGTGTTGGTGACTCGGTTTCTGTGAGAGACTTCCCCCAGGAGGAAACATTCTTTAACAGCTGTTCAGCTCAACACATGCCAGACGGTCAATTTGATATCTATAGCTTTTGGATAAAGGGTTACAAAAAGAGTGACCTAATTTGTCATTGCAGTAGCATAGTATTCTGAATAGTCTGTGTAGTCTTCAGCCATAGATATTAGACTTCTACCCAGATACTTAATGTTAATGAGTTCATGGAATTTCTGTTACATGCACATTCATCTGGTTCTGTAGGTTTCAGGCTGACTGTAGTTACCTGAATTTTGAAAAGCTTCTGGTAACACTACTGTTGCTGCTCTATGTCCTTCACTTTACATAGCAAAATGTTACTTGAATGAAGAACAGAAAAGTGAGCACAGAAGTCCTCAAGATCTGCAAAGAAAACTAAGAAACAAAAGAGAGTATGTCAGTGCCAAGCTCCCTCAAAGTGAATGTATGTATACTGCTTAGTCAAACACATTTTCCTAAGTAAATTTTTTTCTCATCCATATCCTGCCCCAGCAACAAGGAAAGAGCTTGACTTAAATCAAAGCCAGGTGTTGAGGAGATCTTAGGTCTTATCCAGAGACTGAAATATCTCAAATCTTGGATTTGTCCGAATTTGAAAAACTTGCATGGACTTTAATGACTAATCATCAGAAATGCTCCCAATTCTGAAAGTGTGTGAACAGCATGCTGGTGCCATCACATGTGGCCACTGTGGTGGAAAGCTGACATTTTAACTTTTCTTAGTTTGGTGAATTTAAATATAAATAGGCATGATAGTCCATGGTCACCATGGTAGACAGCACAGGGCAGGGTTAGGATGCTTCTAGCATCTCAAAAGGTTCTTTCACTATCTCTGGTGGTATCCCCAGCAGATTGCCCCTTTTAGCCTCCATTCCTATAGGTGAGTTTTGACTATCTATAGTTTAAATTCATTATGATACCATTTTTGGCTTTTAACATAGACACTTTACTTGAATGAATGACAGCTAAGCCATTCCATTTGGAACACCTTAAGTGAAGAGAGGAGAAGCTGATGACTTCTTTTATTGTTGCTATTATATATCATTATCATTATTACATTTTCTGTGAGTAATATTAATCCTCAAGACCTCACTTGCATATACAAAAATGAGATAAAAACCAATATTCACTTAAGATAAATATTGACTCAAATAGACAGCTTTCTAATTGGATAATTATTATTAAAAATAACATGATAGTTGAGTATATTGTTCTTTTTAAAATTTCTTATGAATTGAAAATTCCTGATGACCTTGATTATCTTAGATGTCTTTATAAATTTAAGATATTAATTAAGAATTAGGTAAGCATTAAGATAACTATTTTATTGCCTTTATTTTATATATTTGTTTGTTTGTTTAATTATTATTTGTGGAGGTGAAACATGTGCTATGATGTGTGTGTTTGTGTGTTGCTCAGAGAAAAAACTTGCAATAGTTGGTTCTTATCTGCTACCATGTAGGTCCTGGAGACCAAACTCAGATTGTCAGGGTTAGTAGCAAATGCTTTAACACATTGATCCTTCTTGTTAGTATAAGAAAACTGTTTTATATCTAGATTCATCAGTCTTTGTGGAAAAAAAAGAGTGTATTCAATGAGGGTCCTAAAATGCACATTAATTTAAAACTTTGTTTCGAATTGAATGTTAATGTGAGGTCATATTCAGAATCTGTTTTCAGTGTTCACACATTCATTATCCACCAAATCTTTCTACTCAAAGTAGATGGTATACAAAGTAGGTTCCTTTCTTTGGTCAGTAACAACATCCCTTATCAAGAATTCCTTGTTGAGAGGAAGATATGCTAAATAAACTAGCTGATTCCATTTTGGTACAAGGTACCTATCTCCCTGCTAAGTAGGAGGTCTACACACAGGACAGATCTGTGGACCGTACTTTTTCATAGTGCTACCTTAAACCTCAAGCTTTTTAGAATTACATCTTCTAAAAAGAAATGATCTAAGCATTCCTCTATTCTAACTTCCCAGTACTTTTGAGTTCCCAGCTTTTTAGCAGTTATTTTAAGTCACAAATGCTTCCTTTATTACATAACACCAGCATTGTTACTTCTATGTTCAGTGGATCTCTACATTGTTCGGCGTCATGCCGATGATGTTAACAATCACGCCCAAGTATTGTTCGGCCGTACCCAGTGAGTGCCATGCATGGTACCTGCTTCCCATTTCATGCACTGCAGGTATGCTGCTCTAGGTGTTTGCATCCTACCAAGCCCCAGAGGAAACATACTCAACACTCTTCCACATCCTACTGGACCAGATGTAGAAGGGTTCTGAAGGAGAAATTAATGACTGACAATACCCTGGCTTATCAATATACTGATTTGTCAAATATTTTCACTAAATGTATGCTGAGTCACATAGGTAATTAATCTTGAACACATGGACATTTATCAATTATTACTCATACTTTCTCCCAGAAAGGAAATTATTCTTAGTTGTAGATACAAATGTTTGTCTCTCTGACATCTGAAAACACACCATGAATGTGAAAAGCCTAAAAAGGACATATTTTTGAAGAGAGTAGCTCTATTTAACTCTTTTCTAACAGCGAAACATGATAATCAGTTATAATTTTATTTGTGATAAAAAAGATATTAAAACAATTGTTGAGAAAACAACATAAAGAGAATTTGATTTCTGCTAAAGAAACTTCTCAATGTTTAGGTGACACTGGGTAACAAACTCATAGAATGATGTATGCATCTGAAGAATAATAATTGCCTATTATAACAGGTGCATAAAATGCTTTGCAATTTCCATTGGATGGGGTTAAACATGGGTTCTAATGCATAAGCAAGATTGATGACCTTGATTTTGGGGAAGATTAAAAGAAATTATTGAAAGGTAAAGAGGAAATTCACAATTTTTTCTAAAAACCGTTCATGGATAATCAAAGAGGTGAAGCAGCAAGCAAATGGACATTGTGTAGAATCACCCCTGCCAACCTGCCCAATGAGGACATAGATCTGCTGACACAGACCACTACAGCTTGCACTGTCACTACAGTCAGCACATGTCACCATGTCTAGTGGCCCCTTGGCCCAACATGCCATTGCTTCTGACAATAAAATGGATTTTTTCCTGTCTTACTCTTAATATTATAGTGTAAGGTGAGACTTACTGGTTGTTCACGCCCAGGTCACATGCCTGTGTCCTAGCTACAGGAAATTGAGAAAAATCAAAATGCAGCTGTTTTCTAGGGGAAGGAGGAGTATGATTCTATAAAGTTCCCAAAGGCAAGAGTTTTGTCTGCTGTCAAAGGAAATTCAGATATTTGGAAGTCTCCAATACTGCAAACGTACATTACAATGTGCTTCCAAGCTATTCATGCTCAAATGTGATATAGATAATTACTCACACATAGATTTAAGTCATTACTAATGCATGGAGTGCATGTAAAGTTCAAAAGTTGTTCAGGATCTCCCAAACACCAGCTGCCTCATGTTCAAAATGTTGTTCTGAAATGACTTAATAGATGTGAGCACAAACAAATATTTGGAAGCTATCCACCTGGGGAGAAGCTTTGCAACATCCTGCTTCTTCCTCAGTTTCTCACGTTTGCAGTGTATTTCCCAAGGCCACCACCTAATTAACAAACACAAAGCTTCCTACAATGCAGCTGCCTTCACCAAGGCTGCTTTCTTCATTAGCTTGTTCAGCTTCTCTCATCTCCCTGATTAACAGCTGATAAAAGGAAATCAAAAGCACCTGGTGTCCATTTTTCATTATGGGGAAATTTTATTTCTATTAGAATCATGAGTAAAATTTACTTCTAGTGAGATCTCTCCCATTTAGAAAGTACATCTCTGAGCATGGGCCTTCAGCTAGCCAAGACCTGTTTAAGACTCTGGTTACATATATTGTATTGATGCAGCAATGCACTAGTATGCTTATTTTGTAAACTTCCTAACTATATATAAAATGTACACATCCACTTTTGTTTCCTTGAATCATCCAATTTCACTTTCTTAATGAAAGATCATTTGTTATGGCAAAGACTTGGCATGTACAACTGAGTATATTGCCATAGAACTAATTCAATAACACACACTTAAGATGGAAAGGTTTACAAAGATTCTTCTATTTTTAGTTAAAATAGCATTTCCTCTTATCATGTTTTTTAATTTTTAAAAATAATCTTTTTTCATTTCTCATACCAATCCCAGTTCCCATTCCCTTCTCTCCTCCTGCTACCCCCTTCTCCCTCCCACCCCATCTCCCATCTACTCCTCAGAGAGGGTAAGACGTCCCATGGGGGAATCAATGAACTCAGGCACCTTACTTTGAGGCAGGACCAAGGCCCTCCCTCCTATATCTAGGCTGAGAAAAATATCCTTCCAAAGAGAATGGGCTCCAAAAACCACGTCAAGCACTAGGGACAAATCCTGGTTCCACTGCCAGTGGTCCCACAGTCTCCCCAAGCCACATTACTGTCACCCACATCCAGAGAGCCTAGTTTGGTCCCATGCAGGTTTTCCCACTGTCATTCCATAGTCAGTGAGCTCCAACTAGATCACATCAGTTGTTTCTGTGGGTAGTCTTGACACTATTGCTCATGTTATCTCTCTTCCCTATTTTCAACTGGACTCTGGGGTGCTCAGCCCAGGTCTTAGATGTGGATCTCTGCATCTGCTTCCATCAGTTACTGGATGAAGTTTCTATGATGACAATATACAAAGAATGGTTAAAGAAAATATAGTACATTTACACAATGGAGTACTACTCAGCAGTAAAAAAAATTTGCAGGCAAATGAATGGAACTAGAAGAAAACATCCTGAGGAAGGTAACTCAGACCCATAAAGAAAAACTTGGTATGTGGATAACTCATAAGTGGATATTAGACATAAAGCAAAGGAAAACCAGCCTATGGTCCATGAGCCAGAGAAGTTAAAATGGAATTTTTAGTAAAATGTTTTTCTTTTGCGTATCAAAAAGATTTATTTAATGACTATTATGTGTAGTGAAATCCATGGTTAGTGTTTGTCATAAGAAGCACATATTGGGTAGAAGAGATAGGCAACCAACTAAGTTATCACTTCTAATAATATGCAAAATGTGTATATAGCACAGGATAGAATGTACTTGAGGAACAGGACAAGAATGGTCATATCTGTCACAAATCCTGTGCAGTCTCCATTTATTAGGCAAAGTTCCCATCACCTGTGTGAGTATCACCATTCTTTCAGTTTTGTGTAATTTTGGTGAGAGGTAGTTTTTCCTTTTGACCAATGAATAACAATGGACCAAGTGGCTCCTTAAAATTTTCTGCTGCAAGTAGAGAGTGACATGAACTCTACACAGGATCATTATTTATTAATTTATTTGATTTTTGGAGACAGGGTTTCTCTGTGTAGCTTTGTAGACCAGGCTGGCATTGAACTCACAAAGATCCATTTGCCTGTGCCTCTCTAGTGCTGGGATTAATGGTGTGTGCCACCACCAACCAGCTGACAGGATCACTTTTTTAATCTGGGTTGTCTACTATCCCCACTTCTTTTCAATAGCATGCTGAAGTACTGGCCAGAATAATAAAACAAGAAAAGAAATACAAGTAAAAAACAAAGGTTGTCACATTTTCTAAATGATATAATATTAATCATGGAAGATCCTAATCCACAAGAAAATTTCTAGAAATGATTTCAGCAAAGTAAAAGTATAAAAAAGTCAACTTACAAAAATCAGTATTTTTAAGCACTGAGCTGAACTCCTGGAATCCAGGTGTAGAGAGGGAAGAGTGATGAGCAAAGGGGTCAAGACTAGGTTGGGGAAACCCACAGAAACAGCTGACCTGAACAAGGGAAAGCCCATGATCCTCAGATTGACAGCTGGGAAACTAGCACAGGACCAAACCAGGCCCCCTGAATGTGGGTGTTAGTTAGGAGTCCTGGGCAGTCCATGGGGCCTCTGGTAGTGGAAAATTATTTATCCCTAGTGTATAAATGAACTTTGGGAGACCATTCCACATAGAAGAATACTCTTTCAGCCTAGACACAAGGGGATGGTGGCGGGTTAGGCCTTGCCTCAAATGATGTGACATGCTTTGCTGATCCCATGGATCGTCATGGGAGCAGAAGGGGCATGGGAAGATGGGAGGAAAAGGGAACTGCATTTATAGGTAAAATAAGATAGTTTCTAATTTAAATAAAAAGAAACTTGAAAAATTCAGTATTTTTTCTATATGCCAACAGCAAAGAAAGGGAAAAAGCTATTGTGAAAATACTCCCATTCATGATATCATAAAAAATCAAGTAATATTTCCTAGGGTGTAAAAGATCTGTAAAAGGAAAAACTTTAAATCTATGAATAAATACACTGAGAAAGACTCTAAGAGATAAAAAAGTCCCTCCTCCCCACCAACATACCCACAGCTCATGAAATGGCAGAATTAATCTTATGAAAATAGCTACCCTCCAAAAAGCATTTTAAAGATTCAGGGCAAGCCTAATCAAAATCCATATCTTAAACTGACATAATTTGATGTGCTAACAAAGATATTCAAAAGTAAATGCTATCTTTGAATTGCAGATATAGTATAATGGTTACAATAATCAAATAAAATACTCACACCTATTAAATGCAATTATTATGCAATATAACATTGTATTTATTTTACTCAGCCAGTTAAATCCTACAGGAAGGATCTTCCTGACATAATAGATAACTCCAAGAAATAATATACATGAAACAGCAGTAAAATCACTGCCAGTGTCATTGCTGTAAGTTAACATTGCTGTTAGTGTCTCAATCTCAAGTCAATTACACTTTGAAAATACCAAGCCCTTAAATTATTAAATGCTTTCCCATGTGGTCCACTGACTAGAAATATTAATTAATAGTGAGATGACAGCCTTGTTCACATTAGTAACTAAAAGAAATACTTCATGGAGTCCGGCTAGAGATATGGAAATGCAGACATTGACCTGCCCTTCTGGCAGCAGCTGTTCAAACACCTTTCAAGTTTACACCTAAGAGATGCTGCCAACAGTGGTCCAGCCATGTGTCCAACAGCCTGTGTGGATCAAATAGGAACTGTCCATACATAATGTACCCAGGGATGAAAAATAAGCAGTGTACACAGCAGTAGAGCAACTTGTTTTGCAGCACAGGGAAACATTTTTTTTCTAGGAAAAAAATTCTAGAAAAAAGGTTGCCTGAATATTACTTCAAAGAAATTTAAAATCAAAGTTCAGCATAACTAAAAGAATCCTGAGGTTAAAATTAAGAAATCCTCTTTAAAATGATTTTTAAAGATTAAATTTATTTTTAATTATTTGTATATGAGTGCAATTCTGGGTAAGTTCACATGGGAGTGCAGGTGCTCATAGAGTCCAGAAGAGGGTGTTGGGTTCCTGGAGCTGGAGCTACAGGCTGTTGTGAGCCACCTAACATGGGTTCTAGGAATCAAACATGGGTCTTATGGAAGAACAGTATTTACTCTTCACTGTGGACCCATCTATCCAACCTAGAAATCCTCTTTAAAAGCCAATAATCATTATCCAACTTTAATTTTCATATGTGGCGTAAGGGAAACATAAAGTCTAGTGTCTTACTTCTAAAAGTGCTTGCCCAGACGTGTTCTGCATGGCACTTCTATTTTTATATGGCACTGGAGTTTGTTCCTGCTCTACCTCCTGGAACATACCAGTCATTCTCACTGAAATATGAAGGCCATGACAACAGGCCTATGACTTCACTGAGGCATCTTGAGGTCTATGACTGTGCTACAGTCATTGGGACTATCCAACTAAAGTTTGGTGGCTGAAGGCAGAAGTAAAAAATATAAATGATTGCCTGATTTCCACTAACAGAACTCTCAGTTCACATATAGAAAAAGTAGGGATTTGCAAGAACAGTAAAAATGTTAGTGTTCCACATGTACATAGTCAACATAACCATGTAAAGCAAGGTCAAAGAGCATTTCTTAAGCTTTGTGTCATAAAAGACCAGAGGAGTTGGACATGATGGGTCATGCTTGTAATCCCAGTAGAGAGGTAGATGAGGTCTGAGTATTGCTCTGAATGAGGAGAAACCCTGGTTCTGTAGTGAGATTGTGTCTCAAACATCTAAAATCAAAACTAAAGCCAGGGAGTTAGAGAGATGGTTCAGAGGTGAAGAGTGTGTACTGTTCTTGCAGAACTGAGTTCAGTTCCAAGCACCCATCTCCCGATTTATAAGCATCTGCATTTCTAGTTTCAGGGATTAATCCAATGTCTTCTTCTGACCTCTGCCATCATTAGATATGCACAAGATGCACATACATGTACACAGGCAAAACAATCTCATGTGTTTTGGGGGGCACAAAATCAAACTAAAACAAAAGAAAAAATCAGAAAGGTAAATTTTGTTGAAAAAGGGAACCACAAGGGAATCAGGGCAAATGGCTCACGTCAGTAACATAGTCCCAGGACCCATATTAAAAATAAAAGTGAGGCAAGTTGTATTCCCAGAGCTAAATGGAATAAATAGGCAAGTCATTTGTTCTTAATGATAACTCACTTGAAAACGTGCCCTCCAGACTGGGAAGACAGCTCAATTTGTAAAGGCACTTGCTGAGTAAGCCCAGCAATCAAGTTCAATCCCCTGCATCCACTTGGTGATAGCAGGAGATAACCAACTTTACAAAATTGTCCAGCCACCCACATGCATGAATGGCATGTGAACAATAGCATATACACAAAAATAAAAACAAGAATTAAAACAAACAAGAGCACATACACACACTAATGACATAAAAAGAATAAAAATCCACATTCTTCTGGAACTCTGTTCTTCCTGTATAATTTTCCTTCTTTAAGGGTACTTACAATAAGTGATCCCAAGAAAAATGTCTTGTGTTTGAATCCTTCAGGTGTCACCTGCCTTAGAGCCCAAATTAAGACAATAAGAAAGAAAAAACACCTACTAACCATGTGTTTTAACCTGTCAGGAAATGTCATTTCAGGTTTCCATACCCCTAAGGACTTCTTAAAGGTGAAATACTGTGACATTCCTATGAGTTCCAAGCCACTGCGTTCTATTATCCAAGACAAGCTGAAAATAAAGTGTGAATATGGAAAGAAAAAAATTTAAATATCATCAAATCTTATATAGTACCCCCTCACCAGATATCTTACTGAATAAAATTCAACACTGTCTTTGAGAAAGTTTTATACTTCTCAACATTTTAAAATTATTCTGGGCTTTTAAGAGAAACTTCAGAGATTCTGCAATCCAATAAGGGCTTTGTTACTTCTCAACTTAAGTTAGAAACTTCAGATTAGGTAGTACAACACTTTTTCCTTCAGAAACTTACCTGATTTCAAGATCTAAGTACATTAATACACATACCAATGAAGCAAACTTTTCACACTTGCTCTCTAGAACACTCAGTCCACTCGGATTGACCTTCCTGTTGCTACATTATTAAACCTCCACTTCAGTTCTTCCCCTTCACTTCAAGTACATTGATGGTAATAATAGACTAAGTTCCCCAGATAAAATATACCTAATCTTTTGTGTCATATGGTAATTCATTATTATAGGGCTTTAGTACCATATAGTATGCCACCATGAGAGTCCTTCAGACTCTAGGTCCATGTTAACAAAACAATCTAACAGTGACTTTGGTAGAAAAAAAGTAAATACAGATGTTTGTTGCCCTTGGTGCATTAATGACAGGATTCTCTGCCGGATAATTATGTTGCCTGTGATGCTACTTCACAGTCTCTGTCAGCTTGTAGTGTCTTTTATATTCTCTCACAAGAGCAACTGTATACAATAGCTTTCCAAGGGAAAACCAAAATACTTGTGAGCATCTGTGCTCTTCTCTCTTGGGGCATGATTAGCTGGAAATAGAGTGTTGCTGAATCCTTTATGTAAAATATGAGGAAGGGATGCTCTTTCTAAATCTGAGCATCGTGGTTAACTCCTCCTGATGTTACCAGAAACAAAAAATGAACCTTGGACAGCTCCCTGGGCTAGTCATCCATTCCTAATGCATCAACATCCAAAAAAGTAGGATAAAACCTGAATAATTTTCCATGTGCTCAACACTATAGACCTGCATCCTTCCCTCCATGGTCTGTTACAAAAATGGTTCCTCTTTTCTCTTGATGCACTCATGGGGTTAATTCCATTATCACCCTCCCACTCAAATGAGAGGGCCTGGAAGGGAATACTGTGGTGTGATGAACCAGCCAGAACAGTGGCAATCCATCACTGTTTACTTCTTATCTCAGCTCCACTACAGTAGCCTCTTTTGTAGCTTAAAATGGCCACGATATTTACATCTTGAAACCATTTAGTGCTCAAGTGTGCGACTTCCCTGTTCCTGAACAATAAGTAGCTAGACATTTACCAACAGAGCCCTAAATGTAGGGAAAGGAAAATAGGCACACATGAAAATAACATGTTCCATGTTTCAACCCATCCACAAAGAAAGAGCCTTTTGTCATAATAAGAATAAGGAATGCCTCTATCTGTTTCATAGGCTCCCTGCTCCTGTAATTATCTGCTTATTCTTTTGCCCAAGTTCAGGTCTAAGGGAATAAAAGGCAGGGAAGGTTTTAGCATCACAGAGAACACGTGGAGGTTACAGTTTATTTCCTAAGAAGGAACAAGTCTCTCATGACTTCAGTCACCACTCAGTTCCTTGAGCATTACACATAAATGTAGTCTTTACTTTGTTGCTGAAAACTGTTATTGAGAAAATAAACACCCAAGGTGAAAATAAATTTGGATATGAAAACGTTCACTGAGCACTGTGTCCTATAGAATAATAGGACAATCCAGAGAAATGCTGCTGGTGTCATGCAGGATTCTGTAGAATCTAGCTCTAACTTTATTTTCCTAACTCTTTTCATTACTAAAGATATGATAATGGTACCACATTTCAAGGAGATAGCTTGGAGTACAATTAAAATTTTAAGAATCTGTTTTTTTAATTGCATCCTATAGACATGCGTTCTTATGGTTGCATTTGGAGAATCTATCTGGCAGGGTGAACAGCTATAATGATTGTCTTTTGAGAATGTTCAGATATATGTGATTGCTGCCTCACATCTCGTTGAAAGCTGAAGTTGTTTATTTTCCTGAGTTAACCTGGGAATCTTAAGATAGGGACCCATGGTGATGAGGATGGAGTTATGTATTGCCGTCTTTCCTAGTCTTCCACGTGAAGATGAAGCTGCTGTACTTTGCCTTGTATTGTCCTGCTGTGTACCACATAATACCTTCAAAAACACTGGATAGATTATACCTAATGTACAAATTCCAGAAAAGAGTTATCCTGCATATATGCATGGGCATTCTCACAAGCCCACGTGCAATGTTATTAGAATGCTTTGTCAGCTGCAGCTAGGGAATGGCTCCCTTTTGGAGGAAATAAAATTGCCAGTAGTGGGAATGTTGGTCTTGGCAAAAGAATTTGATAAACACAGAAAAATCATTTAAAGATGTGTGTATAGGGCTCCACCTTGGGATACCCCATCTTGTGAATCCATCATTCTCCTTTTAAGATATACATAAGCAATATTTAGTCAAATAAAACCTTGAGGTTCAGCATTCTGCTTCACATTGTAGTAAACTGCAACCCTACTGGCAGGTGTCCCTGACTGACTTTGACTACACGTGTTAGATGGTGTAGAGGAAATGCATACGCATTTGTGTTTAGGGTGCTTTTGAAGTCCATAATTTGTGCCCTCATTTTTTTCTGGGGCTTGTGCTGAAAATTATTTAAATATTAATAATTAAGTTAAACATTTTAGGGTAGCTTGGACAGTCAAGCTGTTAGAGCTACAGACACATTATTCTGTTTGCAAAGGTATCAAGGGACAGAATGAAAGAAAGAAGAGAGGGAGGAAATTCTTAAAGGTTCATTCCAAACTTTTAGATCTATGAAAGCATCTTAATTTTTTCTTTGGTTTTTCGAGACAGGGTTTCTCTGCATTGCTTTGGAGGTTGTCCTGGACTCACTCTGTAGGTCATCCCGGCCTCAAACTCACAGAGATCTGCCTGCCTCTGCCTCCCAAGTGCTGGGATTAAAGGTGTGCACCACCAACACCCAGTTCATCTTAAAATTTTATCAATTGTTTTTCAAACTATTGACAAGGAGATCCAGTGGGGATCAAAATTAGTTTGATCAATAATCTATTCTGAAAATAATGAAAAGCCAACATCTCATTTTCATTTTGTGCAAACTACCCATATAGATCTACTGTTTTCTTCTTAAGATGGGAACTTTTATAAAAGTCAAGCTAAATGTCTGTGGTTCTAAAAACACATCCATCTGTTTTTAAGAGAATGGTCAGAAATAATGGAGCAGTTTCCAACAGAGGATTTCAAGTTTGGATGGTTTAGAGAAAATGTGCAATCACGTGAGAGTGGTTTGTTTGTGAAGTTCAGTGTATTGCACGCTGAGACTCTTGACACAGAATTATAGGGCCTGTTCTAGAAAGACAACTCTGCCCTTTAGCCCCACAGATTATGCTACATCCCTCTGCAACCCAGGCATATAAAGTATCACTTCTGACATTTCATAATTATTCAAAGGTCCTCTTATTCCTGATTTTGACTACTATCATAGGCCAGCATAAGTTGGGGGATGATGATACATGAAATTGTGTGGTATTTTGGGATAAGTAATCTAAAAACAAATAACCCATATATTAAAATCCTACAATCATTACAAGATGTTCCAATGAGTGAAGTTCTTGCTGTATAAGTCCATTACTGAAGTTTATATCCTTCATATCCATGCAAAATCTGGGTGTGAAAATCATGGGGGCCTTCCTTAAATCCCAGTACAAGGAGACACAGACATGGGATCCCCTGAGCAAGCTACCTAGATTGGTATACAAGGTAGAAAATAAATCAAGAAAGACCGGCCAAGGTCAACCTCAGGTCTCCGTGTACATGCATGTACCCATGTACACACAGCCCCCACACAGGGAAACACGCATGTATATATACACACATACACATTCAACATAAACTGAAATACATGTAAAAGTAAAGTTCAATATCAAGCAATTTTTGGAGAAGTGCAAGTGACAAGCACAATAGTGTCACATGCCTAAAGTTCCAGTTGTCCACGAGACTGAGGTAGGTGACTGAGCACACAAATTCAAGAGCATCCTGGAAATCATAACAGAATCATCCCCCTAACACTGCAGGAAAATGATTATGATCACAAGGATGTAGATAAAGAAACCTTTGGATACAGATAAAGAAATGTTGAAGGAATGTAAATTGTTTCAACTGTCTTAGGAAACAGTCTGGAGGCTCTTGAAAGAATTAAAAATACAGCTACCATTTGGTCCAGCATTCCTGCTTCTCAACATTTATTGGAAGGAATTTAAATCAGGAACTCAAAGGAATGTCTGTTCTCTCATATTCACCACAGCATTGTACACAGGATACAACCTAAATGCCCATTGGTGCTTGAGGGGATGAAGAAAATGCAATGTAGACTTACAGTGAAATTTTATTCAATCTTTTGCTTAGTGAAATCTGCCAAACAGAACATCAACTGCTAGATGATCTCATTTACATGCAGAGTTCTTAAGCTCATAGACGCAGACAGTAGAATGTTGGGTTTCAGAGGCTGCCAGAAGGGAGATGGGAGGTATTACGGTTTGAGTATGAAATTTCCCCTTGGGGTTCATTAATTGAGTTGCTTCCTATATGGTGTTACTAGAGGGTTCTGGAAATTTACATGGCAGGGTAGAACTAGAGAAACAAAGCCCTTGGGATTATGTTATCCATGGTAATGTTTCCTGTTTATTTCTCTGTCACAAAGGTGTGAATAGTTATCCTCCTGCTGCTCCTAACACCATGATGCTGTGCTCAAGTTGATTGGACCATGCAAACCATGAGCCAGCGATTCTGACATAAATGTTTTCCCTTAAGTTGTTTTTGGTACAGTAACACAGCTGGTTAGTACAGGAAGAGATGGTTGAAAGGGATAAGTAAGTCTTATGATGATGATGCTCTCTAGGCTACAGTTCCTAGGCAACAGCACTGTGTTGCATGCTTAAAATGTACGAAGTGTACCACTCATGATAAGCACTCATCCTTATGCACATAACGTAATAGAGATTGGAATTTTGAATGATAAGGTATGTGACTATGGCCTTGATGGTAGTTAATAGTTTTGGAAGACATAGCTGATCACTACTGAGTTTCATAAATCTTATATGCAGCTTTTCTGCCCCAATTATATTTCAGAAAATTAATTTAAAATATAACATATATTTACTCAATGAATATAAAAAAAACAAAGCAAAACAAAACAAACTAGTAAGCTGCTAAATGAAACAGGAGGAAAAAATCCTTCCTAAAAATTAGTTCTTATTTGATTACCAGATAAATACAGAACTTGGACAAAAGTTAATTTTACAAAATTCATTCTAGTAAGGCTGACATTTTATAAGACACAATTTTCAAAAGCATTACAGAGGAATCTGATTTGTGAAAGTATAGGAAAATTAGAATGAACAATGATTTTCTAACTTCTATTGTATCTGTCTCCCAATGGCTCACAATTTCTTCTTTGATTCTCTCGTATTGTATGGTGTGCAGGTGTGAGTGTGTGTGTGTGTGTGTGTGTGTGTGTGTGTGTGTGTGTGTGTGTGTGAGTGATAGAGGGGGGAGGGAGAGAAAGAGAGCCTGTGGAGGTCAGAGGTCAATATCAGGTGTTTTCCTCAATTACTCTTCTTATTTTTCAAGATTGGGTCTCTCACTGAACCCAAGATTGCTGAGTTGGCTCAGTTGACTACCTGGCAATCCTCAGGGATTCACCTTCTCTCCACATCCCCGTTGCTTGAGTTATAGGTGCATGCCATAGCATCTGGCTTTTTAAAAGGGGCTCTGGTGATCATAATCAAGTTCTCACGCTTGAATAGCGAGCACTTTGCTACTGAACTATCTCTTAGCCCCTCCTACTCTCTCTGTGCATATCTTCTGGGTCTATTAGGGCACATAATGACCCCATCCATGTGCAATATATACATATATGCATATGCTTTCTTCTAATTCCCATCATATGATATAGATAAATAGATAGATAGATGTCATAGGCATATTTCACTAAATATTGAGGTTATTTCTCATGACACAAAGTCATTCCCATCACATAACCACACTATATCAATCCTCATTGGAGAAATTTTAAAAAATGTAATGTTACTATTTATTATATAATCTATAATGAAGCTTTTTCTGCATTCCAGAGTCCTTCACTTCTTCCCTCCAAGCTCACATGCAGGCTTACACACTACATCTCAAAACATAATTCCTGATCACCTTTCACCAAGAACTGTGATGATAGGACAATGTCATTTTAAAAGACTGTAGCTCTGTTTTGTGTGGAATGGACCTCAGCTTGGATTTGCCTAATTATTTTCCTTGTGATGTTCATATTTAACATGTTTGGCATAAGTAGTACATAGATGACGCCACATCTGTCTATACACATACTTTCTCCATTGTTGTGGAATTAAGATTTATTAGTTAGAAAAGGCAATGTCTTTGAAATCCTTCCATTTTAACATAGTAGATAATGTGAGTTGCATGTTTAAGTCCCTGGGGATACTTTTCTGTCTAAAATCTTTTAGAATCTCTTGATGGCTCTTCCTGAATCAATTGTTACTCTGGTAGTGTTGTAATAATCTGCATTCCCAAGGCAATGCAGGAGCTAGTGTGAGAGTCCAATATAAGAACCTGCTAGCAATCGACAAGAGCATAAATGATTAGCACTGTCCATGTCATTGCTTAATAACAGGTTTCCTCTATTTCTGAGGTGGTACATTACCAGTGGATAGCTATATAGTTGGAGTTACCAGTTAATTTCCTAGAACAATCAGATGTATGCAAATGTGGAAAAATAGCATATGGCTCAAAGAGACAGTCTCTGTGATGAATCACTTGAATTACATAAAATCTCCATATGTTTTCCTCTGTACCAGCCATCCTTGGACCTGGGAGTAACAAGGATTTAGTCCCAACCAGTAATCCAAGAATAGAACTGATAAATCACCACTGTGAGGAATATGTATAAGTCCTGCATGACCCTCAGTCTCTCCTTTGGCTTTGTCATGACTATCCAGAGTGAGAGCTGAAATCAAGAGCCACAACAAGGATGCTTCCCAGGCTGCTGAATCACGATAGCACCAGCTATGCTAGAAGGCTGTTTAATCTGCCAAGGACTTGGCATGAGTGAAATAAGCTGTTCTCAGCTGCTGGGTTCTGGGGTTATTACCACAGTAGAAGTCTGCCAAAGTCAGTTTTTATCTTCATCAAGGATCTAAATTTTCTAAGAACCATTTTTGCTTTAGTATGGTAAGTTAGAAAGTCATGGAGAAACAATGGCTGCAAACTTTTCAGTATACCCCCATGTATACATATATCCCCTCATTTCCTAGGCTGGCTGTGTTCAGTTTCTGCTGGAGCTGAGGGTGCTAGCTTACAAGGATGTTGTAAGCTAGCTAGCATGGCTTTGTAGCTGATACCTGTAGGTAAATCCACAAGAGCAGGTTCAAATGGGTAGTGCCTCCTCACACCTTCTTTGTTCCAAAAGTGCCTGTGTATCCCTCATATACCTGACCACTGTGGAGTGTTTACACCAAGGAAATTTCACATTCTATAGCCCAGTCCTCTTGTCCCTTTGCCCCGCCTCTTGCTATCTACAGATCTGGTTGCTAAGTCTCAGCAGTGGATACCTAGCTATCTTCTGTCACCAGTTTCTGCTTCTAATAGAGATTAGCATGTGACCCAAGACTGACAGGAGAAATTGAGAAGCAGTTAGAAGCAAGAGCTAAAACATGTTTATTGATCTTAAAACGATATATGTTCCCAAATAAGTATGTATATCTGATCAATAAAAGATAGGCATGCAAGCATGTATTGTAGCACTATTCACTGTTCTTGCATATGCACAGAATAATGGACAGTGGAGTACTATACAGCAAGGAAAATAATTTCAAAATAATACACAGTGGGTATCAGTAATGTAATGAGTAAATAAAAGAAGGTTGAAATTAAGGGGGCATATGGGAGATTTCTTGGGTACTAATTACATCCTGTTTTTTTCATCAGGATGCTGAGAATATTCCTTGTGAACAAACATATCAAAGCTACATATTTAATATGTATTGCAGATTTCTCTGTTAAAATTTTCATAGGAATTGTTTAGTTTTTTAAGGGTGTGCATGTGTGTATGTGTGTTGCGCACACACAAGAATGCAAGTGTCCACAGAGGTAAGAAAAGTGTGTGTCAGCTCCATGGGAAGAAATTAAGACATAGACACACAAAAGAGACTAGCTTTTGTTTTTCTTCCTACAGTAATATATCGTGCCCTTTATGTACAGAACTATGGCAGCCTGCATTGACTATGCCAGTACAATCTATGGGTGAGCGTCAACACCCTGTCATTAATGCAACCAGAGTTGATAATCAGTTGAGTCAGTGTTCCTATCTTGGAACCCACTCTGGTACTTCTCTTTTGGAAGGAACACTTTATTTCTGTCAGACTGAGTCATTAAAACAGCAGGTGGTAATGGCATACACCTTTAATCCCAGCACTCAGGAGGCAGAAAGTTGGCAGATCTCTGTGTGTTCAAGTTCAAGGGCAGCCTGGTCTACAAAGTGAGTTCCAGGATAACCAAAGCTGTTACATAGAGAATCCCTGTCTCATAAAAATAATAGGAAAACAGTCATTAAAATGACTCTGACAGGCAAAAAGGCATTCTTCATTGTAAAGAAAATCATTGAAAATATTTACAAAGGAAAGTGGTTGTGAGGGTAAAATGATTTTCCACAAAGTTCTCCTTATCATCTGATTTATTAAGCCATGTCTGTTAGGCACATCCATCTGCCCACTTTCAAGTGCCACCTCTTCAAGAGCGGCCAGGTTTTCCATCCACACCTGCTTCCATCCCATCCAACTCCATCTCCTTTAGTTAACCTAGTATCTGAAATTACACTTGTGTCTACCCGTTTCCCTTCTCAAACACTGGGCTGTCCGTGTTGCTAAAGGTGGACTCCATAGTGTCTAAAACTAGTTGTGTCCAAGTGGAATCCACGCACAGTTTTAAAGTAGAGGAACAAAGAAGTGTATATATTAGCAGACAATGTGGTTCCATGGGCTGCCTGCTGGGTTGTTTTCCATCCTCTTCTGTGATCCTCCTATCACCACTGTTTCTTGCTTTACTTCTTGGTAATGTACTCAGGGAGTGAAGGCTTATCCTACTGGACAGCTCCCTTTTATTTGTATTTGAGATTCAAGGAGATAACTCCCACCTGGTTACGGCCTCAGAATTACCTGCAGTTCTCAGTTCTGCTTTCTAATTGCACTGTGTTTCTACAAAAGGATGTTAAGGGAACAGAAACTATGCCCTTTTACAACTGGTGTATATTCAACCCCTCAGCAATAATGTATGAATAATTTCAAAATAACACATTGGGAAGTTTCCCATTTGTACAATGAGACTAAAGACTTATAAATATCTGACTGAACATTGATATAATGCAGCACACCCACTTTAATATCAGCAGGGAAGTGACAACATAGGTATATTGGGCAGAGTTTATTTGTATAAGGAGCAGTGATGAGTCAATGCTGAATAGGATGTATTTCCAAGTATGGCAATGGAGTTGTCATTTATAATAATCAGTACAATGACTGCTATCTGTAGTCTATCTGAGAGGGAAAACATGTCATGGAAATAGATGGTAGGGTTTTAACAGCTCCTTTCCATCCCTACCAGTCTACATAAGCACACAGGTATCCCTGTGATATGTTCGTCCCTTTAGCCATCACAACTTAAAATACTACTCTGCAAAGCAGCCACAGGGTGAAGACTTTGAGTTTAACATAACATATTACTGCTGACTGTGGCTTTTCTCCCTCTTTTTTTTCAACGATGCTTTGAACTCTTCCCCTCAAAATTGAAACTGACAATTGTGAGCTAAAGAGATTAAAGAGAACAAATGGTCCCCAAGCTTTCCTTCAAGCCCAGTTAGACAGGCTTAATGTACCTTTGGCTCAGCTGTAGGCTACCCAGCACATCTAAGGTAAAGAGTAAATTTAAATGCTTCGGCAAAGATAGTGGAATGTAAGGGCTTCACCTGTCCTTCAAATATTTGACCGCTTTTTCCTCATATCCAAATTTACCTTAAAACACCAATCAGGCATTTCCCATGTGATGTGGCCACACGTACTAAAATATAAATACAGAGGGAGGAGCTCTTCAAAACCAGACGGAGTAGAAAGCATTAAGTAGCTAGTGGGAGAACATAAAGCCAGGAAACTTGGGGCTGATGTGATCCTGCAAAGGGTGTATCTTTTGAAATGTTTTCTAAAGGGTGGGAGGACACCGTGTGATAAAAATGGTGGTGCGAGAGAGAGAAGCATAGAGTGATATCTTCACAGAAGAAGAGCAGGATGACAATGGTCACCACAAGAGGATATGAAGTCACAAGGAGAAGAGATTGTGCATTCTGAGTTAAAGGAATGAAGGCAGAGAGCAGGACTACAGATGAGGATGAGGATGGTCATAGTGAGGTCATGGATGTCTCCCTTTCTGGTAGCTTCATTTTTCTTAGAAAATACAAAAAGAGCTTTTGCTGAGAGTGGGAAAGGGAGAAAAGAGAAGGTGTACAATGACTAATTAACGTTCAGCAGAGCTAGTGGATATGGGAAACCTAATCAGCTATGCAGCAGCTGTAAGGATTGGGAGTGGTTTGTGGCCCTAAACATAAAGCATTTCTTCATCTGCCTTCAACTGGAGGAGTGTAGATACAGTGTTGATGGGGAAGTCCTGTGTATATGTCAATAAAGCACTGTTGGCCAATAGGGAAGCAAGATAGGTCAGACTAGGAGTCAAGGAGGACTCTGGGAAAGAGAAGCACAGGGAGTCAAGATGTAGCTGCCATAGGGGTAAGAAGTTTGGAACTTTTCTCCGGTAAGAGAAATACTTAGAATAACAATTATGGGGTAAATACTTAAGTCAGAGCTAGCCAGTAAGAAACAAGCAAGGACAATAGCTTCATAATTAATACAGAGTCTTGTGTGTTATTTGGGGATTACAACGCGGCAGAGCCCAGGCGACTGGTGGGGAAAAACCTAAGCGACTGGCAAGGAAAAGGCTTCACAGTGTGGGTGAAGGATTGAATGAAAGCAAGATTAGAGTTTCATCAAGTGAATACAAGGAAGAAGAGAGAGGAAAATATGTGGAGAAGAGGACTAACAATAACGGAGACAAGAATCTGAGTGGAAAGCAGTCATGAAAGTCATGAGAGACAATAAAAGGTAGTAAGATCTATGGACATCAAGTCACTGAGGATTGGCGAACTGTTAAATTTGAAGTACTTACAGGACTAAAATAAGGATTTACACTAGAAATGATTCCTACTTCCACACAGGGTCCCATGTACATGGAAAGTGGTCAAGGATAAGTACACAACAAAGGTAGTCACCTCATTGTTATAGTTGCCAAGGAAACAGTGAACACACACCAGAGCTGAGGCAACTTGTCTGATAAGACAATGATAAGAAAATGCAGTTCTATGGTAGAGTACTTACATGAAGTGCCTATGGTTCCAGATTCAATTCTAGCAGTGAAAAGACACATGAAAAAAAGAAAGAAAAGGGTAATAAAAATCCAGAGGGCCAGGGAAGGCGGTGTACATCTTTAATCCCTGAAGTGAAAGAGACATGCAGATCTCTGTGAGTTCAAAGCTATCTTAGTACACGTAGTGAGTGTCAAGTTAGCTAGCAATATATAGTGAGACCCTACCCCTTTGTTTAAAGATAAAGAACCCCTGGGAAAACATACCCTCAAAATACCTCATGGACATCATTAAAATCAGGATGAAAGAAAAACATAAATAGTTCAAGACTATTATTATTAGAAAGCTCAAGAATTTTTCTAGTCAAGCTCATTTTACAAGTGAATAGCTGAGGCTCAAAAGGATGGAAGTATTTGCATAGCAGTCACTTTTTAATGGGGACTATTATTCTCTTTATGGTGCTTGAGTCACATGTAATAGACATTGCAAAGGTATAAAAATAGTCAAAAATTGCCAATTTTGTGTAGTTCAAGTTATGTACTCCAGTTGCCTTTCTTTTACAGCAATGGGCTAAGGAATAGCAATATCAAGGGATTTTAAAAATAAACTGTTGCCTACATATTACTCATTAAATTTGTGAATTTTATCTAGGAAATGTATGCAGGGATCTAGGTTGAATAACAGCAAAGAATCTACTGAAACTGGATTCACCTCTAATGAATAGGTGATAAAGAATCCAAAGAAACAGGTAGGTGACAGCAGCTGTCAGAACTGTGGGGCAGGATTACTGCCAAACCTCAAACTAAGGTGACCCAGGAGAGGCATAAGTGGATTACAATTATAAATACAATTCTTAAGGATAAGGAATTACACTACTTAAGGGAAGCAAGAGAATGGCCAGCAAAGTGTTTATGAAAACAAACCGAAACAAAACCAGTCATACAGATGTCTTTGTTTAAGTCTATACCCCTCTCCCACAGGAGAATATCCCCACCTTCTTTAGGTTGGATGCTATTGGATCACAGTAATACTTGTAGAAAAGCATAAGTCTATACCTATGAAAAGCTTCAGAACTCTTGTTATTGTACCTTGGCTTCTTGTAGGATATTACCAGAAAGAAAGTCTGTCCTCAACAAAGGACACATATGTGGAATTCCTAGAAGTCATGTTTCTTTTGTACATTACTAAATTAGCAACATTGCTTTCTTTGCATCATTGTCTGATGTACTTACTGGACTGAAAATAAGGGTTTACACAAGAAATGTTTCCTATCTCCACACTGGACCCTAAGTACATGGATAGTGGTCAAGTGCACAGCAGAGACAGTCACCTCATTGCTATAGCTGCCATGTGAGCATAGTTATTTGAGTTCTTGGTATAGAACTTAATGCATCCAGTGACATGAATATCTTTTGACTCTGCCCCCAGAAACTTTTATCACTTGGTCCAAGAGTCAGGGGAGCTGCTCAGCCTGTGAGGATGGTAAGATGGAAACTCCAGAGTTAAAAATCACAGAAGCAATCCTTAACCAGAGGAGCAGTTGAAAATATCCTGATTTCCTTACTTTACAGTGGATAAACTGAGGTATAATCTGCATTACATTTCTGACAGTCATGGAAAAGGGGCTGCTTTTAAGAGGGCTCAAGATAAGAAAGTCAGTATGCTGAAAATCCAAGTTTCTCTCCCTTCAAAATCAAACCAGAGCCACAATGATTTTAAGGTACAGAAAGTGACCTCCCTGAATCGATGCAGAAGCTGAGCTAATGTGAATGTACCACATTCCTTGCTACAATATAAGAAAGAGGTGTGGCTATTCCCTATTGGCCCTCTAAGTTTTATCATGTGCAAGTGTTAACTGTGCATAGGAGTCAGTCAATGACATCCTAATGTCATCCGCTGTTGGTCTGGAGGTCACTATTTTATAACTACATTTGAAAGTGAAAGAGAAGTTCAAAGTCAACTGCATATTGGATTGACATGGATAAGTTGATGAAAAGTGTCAGAGAAAGAAAAAACAGAACATAAAAGCATATGAAAGCAGGGAGCACAATGGTAAAAGATACAATAAAAAGAGGGTACAAGGAGAGATGGGACTGTAATAGACTACAGAGTTGGAGCCTTCAGTTATGTGTGACTATCATCTAATTGTCACAGTAGCTCTACAAGTTTAATGTCCCATATTATAGTTGAAGAAAGCAGGATTTAGGTTAAGTCTAAGGCGAAGATAAATAAGGAGTAGGGTGTGTATCGAGAAGTATGAGTACAAAATACACACTCTGCCCTAAGTCTGCTCTCTTGCTATTGTTTATGTATAGTACACAGACACTAGGGAAAGCTGTTGTTTTAGTTATGTATAGTTGAAAAAAACAACATGAAGGAGTTATGGAACACACACACACACACACTCACACACACAACCTTTGGGTCATGACTCAAGCCTAAACGCATTTATTTGTGTTTTTATACACTGTACGTAATTATCTGAAAGTAATCTTACACAGTAGTTTCAGTGTGCCTGAGTCTTGACTATGTACTGATCACTGTATTTTCAACTTGTAAAGCTATTTTATCAGTAAAAGTGAAGCTATATTATCAGTAAAAGTGTTTTGGATCTTGAACCATTATGAGTTTCAGGTTTTCACATTAGGGATGCTCAGCCTATATAATTTGCACAAACACATCCTGATATACCACTGGCAAACAACAGAGAAAGGCTTTTGATCATACCCAACAATGAATCTCTGTGGTATACCAATAACTACAGCAGTATATATTCTCTGTTACAGAATAAATTAATAATGACAGATGTCATATCAGTGGTTGCCTTGTGAGTGATAATGCATGACTGAAAGACACCATAAGGGATGTTTTGGGGTGACATAGATGTTTTGTCTATATGGTTGTGTGGTTATATTTTTGCAGAACCGAATGCAAGTAAATAATTCAAATTTAAGCTTTTAACTTTATGTAAATTATTCATAATTTTATTTAAAAGAAAAATAACTTCATCAGAGGATTTATACTGACAGGAAAACAGTTTAATAAATTCTTTGTTTAGACTCTTTTTTAACTAAAATTGCTGAGAAGTGCTATTTCGTGGACAGAGTCCACATGGCTTTATGTTCTCAACACTGAATAATTTCCCAAATCTATACAGCTGTAATTTCTCTTATTGACAAATGAAACCACAGCAAAACTTCAAGGTTCCTTCCAGCCCAGAGTATCATCTTACATATTTATTTAGACAGAATCTAAGTTTCATTTCTTTATCCTAGATAAAGTGATTTTCAACTGGCACATTTGTTGATTTTTCATCATGGGTCCATATTAGAATTATCTTGGAGGATCTAATAACTAGAGACTATATAGCTACATAAAAAATGTTTTGGGAATGACAGAAGTTGAGTTTTCTTCAAAATAAGTTGTAAAATGTTTTTCAAAATAAGGTGTAGTTTATTGCAATAGGGGTGAATTCAAGCGTTTCACAACATCTAGTAAAGAAATGTAGTTTCTAGAGATTAACTAGGGTAAATGGAATAAAAATAATTAGCTAGATCTACCATTTATATGTTTATCTTGTGAAGAGCACTTGAAATGCTTCACATATGCAATCATGCAGCACCCAGTGAAGGAGTTAAGTACTGTAATGCAGGTGGTAGATGAAGAAAGTGAGGTTCACATAAATGAACATATCAAAAGTTCAGAGATAGTAAAACAAAATCCCATCCTTGCTGCCTAAGAGATACATTAACTTACTCACTCAACAGTATGTATAAGATGCCTTCTCTTTCAAGCACTGGTAACATGATTTTACATGCACTGTTGGAGTTTGTGTTCTGTTGCTGAGTGTGGTGGCTTTAAATAATTCCTACAAAATTTTTGATGTTTGTCTTTTCAGTAAGTAGAGCTTAATATCCCTAATATCTGTATCTGCCTCTAGATACAGAATTGAGTTAATAATTTAACGGTAGGATATAAAATAAAGCAAAGATGGTATGCTCCTTCTGGGACTAGGTCACAACACACTGCATCTTTTCCTTTACTTGTCCTCCAGGATTATTATTATAGGAGGAGATTTTATAACACTTATGCAGACCTGTGAAGGAACCTATTAGATTCCTTTTAAACTTCCTGCCAACACAATGCTCTATCTCCTGAGTACACACAGTCACGAGAGAACTTGAACTAGAGATGTGTCACTAAAGTGTTTCTGAATCCCTAGTTCAGCTAATTATAGGATTAAAAATTGCTTGTTATTTTAAGCCAATAAGTTTGGGAGTCATTTACCTCATACCACTAAATATACAAGGATATCTTATATATTATAAGATATACTAAGAAATAAACAGCTAAAAGGGAACAGAAAGTGAAGCAATTTGAGGTATGCTGTCAGGAAGGACATCTCTAAGGCACTTCAGTAAAGACATAAAGAAAGAGAAAAGTGTTCATTAGCATTGAAAACATGGAAATAACTTGTTCCCTGAACAAATCAGGTGCAGCAGAGTAGTGAAATCAAAGCTCAGATAGACTAAAATAAAAAGTAAACGAATGAGATGTAGAGTCATACCCTGATGGGGGAAGTCCTGTGATTATGTCAATAAAGCACTGTTGGACAATAGGGAAGTTAGATAGGTGGGACTAGGAGTCCAGGAGGACTCTGGGTAGGAGAAACACAGAGAGTCAAGATGTAACGCCATGGGGTAGGAAGCCCAGAATTATTCTCTGGTAAGAGAAATACTTAGATTAACAATTATGGGGTAATTACTTAAGTCAGAGCTAGCCAGTAAGAAACAAGCAAGGCCAACAGCTTCATAATTAATATAGCCTCCTGTCTGTTTATTTGGGACTGATGCAGTTCTAGAACCATGCTGGCGGGAAGGCTTCTCTCAAAGAAAAAGGCTTCTCTTTACAATACCCATACATCTTCCTAAAAATTTCAGTTAGAAAACAATGACAGAATTGTTTGAGAAAAACATGGGCAGGACAGGACTGTTGATAATAGTGGTGTACTTTTTAGAAGTGAGGTATTCATTTATACATGAAGGTAGATGGGGAAAGTCCTATGAAAAGGAGAGAAAACATGAGATCTTGATGTTTAAATTGGGCTACAAAATAAGAAATGAGATAGGAATGTGATTTTCTACATCATGACAATAGGGGATTGTGTTGGCTGAGCACTAGGATGGAACTGTTTGAAGTTCTGTGGGCCTAAGAGTGAGGGAACTAGTGACCAGTGCTTATTTGTAGAGTAACATCTCCCTCATAAATACATTTGCATTCTAGTTTCTAATTATGTGACTGTTAATTAAAGTATCAGCAAAAGTACTCCAATTGGGTTAAAATTTATTTTACTGTAATAATTTGGGATTCAAGTAATTAAAAAAAGATTTGTATATTTTTACTTATACATATGTGAGGAGTGCACACATATGAATGCAGATGCCCAGAGAGGCCATCCTCTGGAACTGGAGTTATAGCAGTTGTGAGTCACCCAGGAATGTCAGAAACTTGGCAGAGCATGATGCACTTATATTTGCTGAGTCACCTCTTTAACTCCCCCCAATAATATTTAAAATGTTGCTAAGAATTGAACTCAGAACTTTTCCCATACAAGGAAAACTCTTTCCCATGGATACATTCCCAGGCCAGCTGTATAATTTTCACTTTGAGACAGTGTTTCATAAAGTTGTTCAGACTAGTGTCTCTATATATGTGCAAACTCATTACATAAGCCTAGACTCACCTCAAACTTTGTTCAGATGCTTCAACTCCCTGAGGAGGAAGCATTTTAAATATGTTCCAAGGTTTAATACTTTCTTAATATCTTCTATCTCCACATTCATATATAACTTCAAATGAGTAAAGTTTCCAATGCTGCCATATTGCTAGATGGATGTATGGATGAAAAGAAAGGTATGTGATAAATAGAGATAGATAGATAGATAGATAGATGATAGACAGACAGACAGACAGACAGACAGACAGACAGATAGATAGATAGATAGATAGATAGATAGATAGAGAGTAACAGGTATAGGTAAATACCTAGGTGAATTTTAGTTGCTTAACCTGACTTTTCCTTTGGTATATGGAATGAGGCATGAGACAAGGCTAATATCTCTATATAGAGTTGCCTCACTTGATTATTTCACCTTCTTTTTGGTAATTGGAAGTCCTGGTTTATTTCTATGCTTAGACCATGCTCCCTTTCTATTGTGAAGTATGAAATATACATATAGATGAAATGAACATATATATATATACATACCTAACACATGGGTATAATTATAGATAATTTTAGTGAATTATTTTGCAACTACCACTTATATTGATTCAGGGAGCATAAAAATTCCCTCTAAATTCTTCAAGTGTCCTCCAGTTGATACTTCTCTTGTTTTCCTGTTTGCAACCATGGTGCTGACTCATGGAATTAGATGTTCGTATGCATACAATCACAATACACTCTTGATTACATGCTTTCCTTTTATAACTACTAAGAAATATTTTGATATCCTGTTTGGCTAGTCTTTACACTATTATTCCTTTTTTATCATTTTACTTTCAAGATTAATTCTGGAATCAGATTTCATAGTTCATAAAATTATATTAATATCTTTGTTGGTATAAAATATTACTATATCATAACTCTTGGTACTTAGAATATAGCACCAGTTGAGTAACTGTGGAACTCAATATGCACCATAATATTTTTCCTCTAAGTATGCTTCCACAATGTTTTATATGGTTTTAATATTCTATGTAATATCTTAGTAGCTCCTTGAAGTCATTTTTTTTCATTATTAAAACCAAAGATACTGGCTAGTGTTAATCAGTAGAATGTTTACACTAAAAGCCTCTGTTTTTAATTATCATCAAAGGGCAAATATATCAATGTATATACCAAAATAATTACAAAAATATGTTCTTTACTAATAGCTTAAAACACAGTAACAGAAAGAATTATGAGTAAATATGTACATAAAATTGCATTCTCTATGAAACAGAATACAGGGTTATATGGGAAAACCAAGGGAAGAAACTCAGACACAACACTACAGTGGACTTCAGCCTTCATTACCTAAGCTCTGTTCTTTGTATGTTTATATATAGGAATGGGTTGACTCAACATATCAAATTGAAATACAGTTTAGTTTCAAAGAAAGGTATTTTCTTCATTTTAATATAGTGTCCTCTTTACAGTCATTTAACAAACCTTTTAATAATTAAAGACTGAGTACATTGTTTCCTTTGGTTTTTGACATACACATATCAAGTTGTTGCTTTACCCAAATATTGGAGTCACTAGCTAAGTTTCTAGTCTGTATATTATGAACTTCATTGGAATTACTGACATTAATTAGCAAAGGAAATATGAAAATTATTAGATAACTATTAAGCACATTTAATTAACTTGCCTTTTCAATATTGGACAGTTCATGATTGTATGCCATTATTTGAATTATCACTATGCATTCTCACATTCACAAATGATATGCATGATTATAACAAAATGTAAATAGAATAAAAGTTGGTGACAAATGCCATAGAGCAAAGATTTGTAATTTTACACTTTGAAGATGGTTATGACAAAATATGGTGACTGAAAGAATCACAGATTTTTTTTTGTCAATGTTTCAATTTAATCAGATTCTTTCCAGTATCTCAATTTCCCTGCGTGTAGTTTCTTGGAAAGTTATCAAGGCTTCAAGTGATGGTAAAATGCTCCTCCACTGATATGGAAGTTTTGAAAATGGTTCAGTTCATTGAGACTTTCTCAGGCTAGGAGGATAATAATTAGTATCTCATGGGCAGAAAATAAGCGCAAGGAGTGGGAGAAATAAACTGAAAGAGTGGGAAAAACACAAAATCCAACTGCTAGGAAACTGACAATGTAATCAATTAATAAAAATTTGGCATATTGAATCATGTGCTGCTACTTGCAATAGTGCATCTAGCATACCAAAATTAATACCAAGGTAATCTTTAAAGTAATGGATCTGTGGATGTTGGTGTCAAAATGACTATGAGTTCACTTTTTTTGGAGAGCATGTAAATCAGAGGATGGTGTTCTGTAATAGCTGGTTGTGTTCTAGCTATCAAGCCGTCACCCAACAATCAGTGTGAAGAACCAGGCTAGAAGACTTCACTCTTCCAATTCATTCATGTGCCATTCTTACTGCACAGACATTTGCCTGATGCTTATATTATGAATGGAAGCCTTCCCACCTGCTTCTAGGAATCAAAGCCTATTCTAGGAAGAAGAAATAAAGCAAAAATAAATGTTTTAATCTGTAGATATTGACAATAAGAATGTCATTCCAAGATATGCAAGCAATGAACATGTCTTTCAGTGGACAAGTGGATAAAGAAAGTGTAGTTATGCATAGAACAAAATATCATTTGTCAGGTTTAAAAAGACATCAAAAACCAGATGTTTTAACTATGGTAGAATAGGATATCTAAGAAGAAATTGTAGGCAAATCATTCCTAGATATAATGTGGCTCAAACAGAAGGCCACAGCCTTCTGGATTATGTAGGAGATCTGGCAAAGGCCAACAGTGGACCAATGAATGGAGGTCGACCAGAGACAGACAAGTTAACCCTTTACAATCACGAAACTTCTTGGAGGGCTTCTCAAAGGCCCCCATGTCAAAAGTGGTCTGGGCATTCCCAGTCACTGTGGAGGACAATCTCCCCTAGGATGATTAGAAGATCCACTGCTTATTGCAAAGAATAATACTTCTCTGGATCATAGATTAGTTACCAAGGATGAGTAAAACATAAATGGAGGAAATAAAAAAACTATATTATGGCAAGCATCTATACAGGATCAGAGACCTAAATTAGAAATTAGGGTGAATAGCAATGTGACCTTTTGGACACTGGACTTGATGTAACCACCGTAACTCAAAAATCCTAGTCTCCAAGATGGCCCCTACAAGAGGGAAAAGTTCAATTCCTAGTGATTGGAACCCTATCTCAAGTAAAATAAATAATGATATTCTTTGAGTATATAGGGCAAGAAGGACAAAAACGAAGACTGTGGCCATATGTTGCAGACATCACAATAAATCTCTGGGGTCATGATCTATTGCAGCAATGGAGTACCCAGATTAACATTCCTTCAGTATCAGATATGAATCATAAACAAGCTCTTGGTGCTAGAAAAAATATTGTAAGGCACTGCAGAAAACAGATACCAACCACCCTGGCTGTACATAAACAGAATCCAAGTGCCAAACCTACAGAGAAACCAAAAGCCCTACGCTTAAAATGATTAACAAATGAACCTGCCTGGGTAGGGCAATGGCCTATGACCTCTGAGAATGTAGAGGCTTTAGAAAAGCTGGTTCAGGAACAGATAATTGCTGGATATTGAAGAATCTACTAGCCCTTGGAATTCCCCTGCATTTGTTATCAAAAAGAAATCTGGTAAATGAAGAATGCTTACAGACCTGAAAGCCATCAATAAAGTAATTCAGCCTATGGACTCTACTGCGTGCGATGCCATTGCCTTCTCTGATACCTAAAGGATGGCCTATTATAGTCACTGATTCAAAAGATTGCTTCTTCACTATACCTTTACAAGAAAAAGATAGGAATAAAAATGCCTTCATGGTGTCTACCTATAACAATTCTCAGCCAGTTAGGTGATATCACTGGAAGGTCTTTCCCCGGGAAATGTTAAATGGCCCTACCTTGTGCCAATATTTTGTGCAAACAATTTCTACAATCCATAATTTACTCTTACATAGATGATATATTGTTGGCTGATTCCAAGGAAGGAATGTTGGAAAAGATGTTTGAGACAGTAAAGGAAATTTTACATCACTGGGAATTATAGATTGCCTCTAAAAAATACAAAGAGGGATTCTATCAATTATTTAGTCTATAAAATAGATCTACAAAATATTAGACCACAAAAAGTACAGATAAGGAGAGACAGGTACCAGACTACTAGGAGAGATTTATCATCTACAGACAATTATTGGAGTAGAAGGACATGATTTGAAATGTCTAAAAATGGTGCTAAAGGGGGACAAGAACTTAAATAGTCCATGAATATTATCAACTGAAGCTGAAAATGAATTAGAATGGGTAGAAAAGAGAATAATAGAAGCACATGTGGATGTTGTAGATCCAGAACGAGACTGTATTCTGGTTATTTTACCATCTAGAGAATACCCCTCAGGAATATTAATGCAGAGAGAGAGTATCATTTTAGGGATGGATATTTTTCTGACACATAGACAAAATAAGAAACTAAAGATATATACAGAAAAGATCTCTGATCTGATTTTAAAAGTCAAATTAAGGCTTCATCAATTAACTGGAAGGTACCCAGCAGAAATTATAGTATCTTTAACTAATGAGGCAATTACCTCCTTATAGAAGGGTAATGAATATTGAAAAAGGGCTTGCAGTAACTTTTGGGGTAAAATTAGCAACAATTATCCCAAAATGAGAGAATCAAATTCATAGAGTAAACAATTTGGATCCTTTCACCTTTCACATATGCTGGAGTCCCTACATTCTACACTGATACAAACAAATCAGATAAAACAGGATATATATATAAAGAAATATAAGTAAAGTTGTTCAAAGCCCTTACAACTCTGTACAAAAGGCAGAATTGTATGCCATTCTCAGGGTGCTTATGGATTTTACAGAGCCTCTCAATATAGTTACTGACTCTCAAGATGCAGAGAGATTCATTTTGCAAAATGAGATCACTAAACTTATTCCTGATGATATGAATTTAACTTCATTGTTTATACAATTACAAGAAACTTTCAGGAATAAGACTCATACTATGTATATAACACACATCAGATCCCATATTGGTCTGCCGAGTCCTCTAGCATAAGGCAATGATGAGACTGATCATTTATTAATAGGACATGTGCTAGAAGCCTCAGAATTTAATAAAACCACCATGTAAATAGCAAAGGCTTATAAAAGGATTTTTCTATCACTTGGCAATAAGCCAAGGAAATAGTAAGAAACTGCCTCACTTGTTCATTCTATAGTCAAACTCCATTACCAACAGGCAGCAATCCCAAAGGTATTCATAGAAATGAAATTTGGCAAGTGGATATGTTTCCCTTTCCATAATTTGAAAATTTAAAATATGTGTGCCATACAATAGACACATTTTCATGGTTTCAATGGGTCACTGCTCTTAGCTCTGAAAAGGCTGATTCTGTTATCACACTCCTATTAGAGGTGATGACCATTATGGGTATACCTGCACAAATAAAAATTGACAATGCTCCAGCATATATAACAGCAAATTGGAACAGTTTTCAAATATTATAATATAACGCACATAACTGGTATACCATACAATCCCACAGGACAAGCAGTGGTTGAGAGATCTAACTGCACTTTTAAAAAAAAGCTCTTTAAACAGGTAGGGGAAACAAAAACCCCAAAACAAAGATTACACAATGCTTTACTAACACTAAACTTTCTTAATGCTAATGAGAAAGGGCAAACAGCGGCAGAAAGACACTGGACTAACTTCTGAACTAAATGTACTTCAAAGACATATTTACCTCAGTTTGAAAACCAGGATATGTGTTATGTTAGGCAAGGGATTTCACCTTTGTTTACATAGGAGAAGAAAAACTTTAGATTCCATCAAAATTGATCAAGATTTTGTCCAAACAGGAGAAACATCTGGATGAGGAAAGATCACAAAGTCATGTCCCTTGAGGTGCATGGAGACCTCACAAAGGAAAGGGAAGTGTTTTGTTCTTGTCTTAACAGGAACACCCATCTCCCAAAAGCAAGAAGACATATATACCTAAAGAAGACAGGATGGCTATCCCAAAAGAACCATCAAACAAAAAAGAATCTGATATTTGGTACAAATGTCTAATTCTCTTAACCTATATTTTTATAAAAATCTATTTCTTTTTACTTCCTAGTAATCTTTTATTCCAAATTCACTTAAACCAACACTGGCTTTGGAATTGCATCTGGCTCTCCTCCTCTAAATCCAAGCATGTTGTTAAAATAAAATTCAGACTTTCTGTATTATATCAAGAAACCAATTAATGTAAGACAGAAGAAAACAAAATCTAGGGGCTGTCAACTGTTTGTTACTAGGTTCTTTCACTAAAAGTATAATTTCCCTCATATTTATCATCCTCCTTATTTTTGCATTTCCTGGTATACATACCCATAAAAATTGAAATTTCTTTGTTTACATTAATGTTTAAGTCATCCATAGAGAACAAACATTCCCTAACATTAATCTTCAAACTCTCCAGAAAGAAAATGGGGCCCCACCTTATTGATTCCATTTGATCCAACTAGATGCATCTAAATTGACAATTACAGTCCTAAAACCGGTTTGGGACTACTTTGCTCAAGACCATTCCAGACTAAGTAACTGATATGGTGTACCTTCTTATTATACTTTGACCAAAGCCTCAGACAAGAACTTAAATCAAGATAAGAATTTTAATCAAGAACTTCAGTGAAGAACTTCAATCAAGGCCAGGTGTTGGTGGCACATACCTTTAATGGGGAGGCAGAGGCAGGCGGATCTCTGTGAGTTCAAGGCCAGCCTGGTCTACAGAGTGAGTTCCAGGACAGCCTCCAAGACAATACAGAGAAACCCTGTCAAAAAAAAACCAAAACAAAAAACAAAAAAAAAGAATTTCAATCAAGCATCCCCCACCAAGCAGAGACTGGGTACAAATGTTATAGTTAGTCCACTCGAGATTTTCACTATTCTAGCATTTTTTCCTACAGGATCCCATGAGGTTATCATTGTCCCACTTCAGCAGGAATTAATTATGAAAATACTCTGCAGCTTTTCCCTACTGTTGACATACCATACATGCACCAGGACACATTCACTAAGTAACCTGGAAGGATTTGTCATATGTATACACTGCTGTGTATACATTTATATTTATATGCGTAAATGTGTGACTAGTTTTACGGAAGAAAAGTAAAGAAAATGAAAATCCCCGGTATCACTAAATGTAGACTTGGGACTAGCTCTTCAGCTACATACTCTATCATACGGTATTTCTTCCATACAGATATAGAAGGTATAAACAACAACAACAATAAAATGAATGAAGAAATGGTGAGTTTTGATTTTTTTGTTTTCTAGCAAAATTTATTTAGTTACGTATTTCTATATTTTAATTAATAGTGCCTTAAGAAATAGTTATCTCTACCCTGTTTTTATGTGCAATATGTACATTAAAGTCAGTCTTTGTATGAAATAAAAATCAGAACACTTGCTTATTTTCTCAAAACATGCATAGATTAAAGAAAACATCAGCATTGTTGTCTTTGATCTTGCAGTAGTGGATGCTAACAGGTTTAATCACAGCCATGGCAACAGCTTCAGTGCTAATGCAAGCACTGAATGTAAGGTGTTAAACTAAAAATTATGAAAGCATCTCAATCTATGCATAATCAAAATGTGTGTCCTCTAGAAATGCAAGAACTTCTCATTGATGTACACAATGTCACAGTAGATCCACTGACATCTCACCCTGACAGATGTCTGAAAGGTTTGTCAGAGAATCTCCTCTAGGCAACGCAGCCCCAAACAAGCTTTAAATTGGTGTCAGGGTGACCTCCTTCTACATCACCACCCAAATCCCAAGCTGCTGACTGCCTTTCGGTAAACAAAGCTGAGCAGGGAGAACCTACAGTGTTAGCTTCTACAGAACTGCAAGAATGAGAAGGAACCTATATAAGACATTGTTCAGGGGATGGATAGAGAAAGCTGATTGTTACCCTGTAAAAACCTTCACAGAAGCATTTTCCTTTTTTGTCTGGTCTCTGTTTACAGCTAGTCCCTATCTGTCCTCCTGACGTGGCCTTAGGGAAGCTCCTAGCTGAGCTGTATCAGTTCTCAGTCCCAGTTAGACTAGATGAATTGAATACTGTTCTGTCTTGTTTCCTTTGTGGCATACTTTGTGCAATAAAGGGTTATGCCTAAATCACAACTGCTTGGTCCAAGCAGCTGACAGTCTTGCTTCATTTTGCTGCCAGGGTGTATTTCTTGTGGACAGATAATTATTAAGATACTGTTCCTTTCTGGATATACACCAGGTGCCTCACAGTTCAATTTCAGTAAACCCAGCACTCTTTTTAATAGAATTTTTTCATTTAAATTAGAAACAAACTTATTTTATGTATCAATCCCAGTTCCATCTCCCTACCATCCTCCCATGTCCTCCAGCCCCCCACCAATCCCTCATCCCATCCTCCTTCTGCTCCCCAGGAATGATGAGGCCTTCCATGTGGGATCATCAAAGTCTGACACATCATTTGGGGCAAGGCCTCAGCCCTCCCCCATGTAAACACAGAACTCTTAAGGTAGAAATGTTCCTTCTACTTAAAAAACTCCTTTAACTCTCAAATCTTTCAAAGGAAAAGATTTCCAGGGAGTCACATTTTCAAATTTTCCTCCAAATGGGCTTCATACATAAACCTTGTGCTTCCTATCAATAGTTGTTAGTATTCAAGGTGTCCCTATGAGCTCTGCAAAATGGGCCTTCCAAGACCATACTGTATCTAAGTGTGGCTTGAGCCACAAGTGGATCCTTTCATGGTTCCTTGCATGTAGATTTAGAAGGGAAAGATCAGTTCTAAAAGAAAGCAAACTCTTTTGAATTTATCCCTAACTCCAGGAGAGGTTGTTATAAGACATGCCCTGTTCAATAACCTAAAAAGAATGGTACAAAGTCATTTATGATCGCCATATGGGCTGGCATCAGTAAAATGTCACCCTAGTGTGCTGGAGAGATGGCTCAGTGGTTAAGAGTGCTTGTTGTCCATCCAGGGACACCATATTTCAGTTTCTAGTACCTGCATTTGGTGGCTCACAATAACCTGTGACTTAGCTCTGAGGATCCAATACCCTTTTCAGGCCTCCATGGGAATGTGAACACAATGGCATATATTCACACATATGCACATATGTATGCTAAATAAAAAATAAAATTGAAAGTTTTAAAGATAACCCTAGGAATGATACCAAATAGACTTAAAAGGATCATTTTCCCATAGACCTATTTTTTAAGGGACCTAGAAATTATCCAAGTGACTGAAGGGTCTATTTCCTCCTATATTTCTATCCTCATACATTTGCAAAAAAATACTGATGCAAATCATGAAGGCCTTTCAACATCCAAGACACAGGTATGGGATAAGCGTCAGTTTAAGGCAGTCAAGGGAGCAATGTGTTTCATTCTCTAGGATCTTTTTACCTCAATTCTCCATTTACCCATGACTGGTAAAAGGCCCTGATTCCTGCTGAGGCAAAGCAAATGGTACCCTTCAAAAAATCCTCCACTGACTGTAGTATTATATTTGAAATCCCTAAAACCTAATTCTCTACCTGGAAAATTTGAGAATTGTGGGTAAGATTCCAACTTTACTGAGGTAGAATACACTATGACATTTCTAGACCACCTTATATAAAAATTAATCTATTTTGTTCAGCTATGATAGCCAATGGAGGCAGGTGGGTTGGCTCACTGGGTATAAAAGTAATTGCCACACCAGCCTAACTACCTGAATTTGACCCTTTGAACCCATAAAATCTAGATGCAGTGGCACTTATGAATGATCCCAGCATTCCTATTCGAAGATGGGAAGTGAAGACAGAGGTTTCTAGATTCTTCAGGTCAGCTAGTCTGGAGTACACTACACAGCAGAAACAGCAAGAGAGACCGTACCTCAACAAAAGTTGTCTCCTGACTTTTGGCATGCATGCCATGGCACACACACAGACATAAATGCACATAATTAATTAACTAATTATCTCTAGGAAATTAAGTATTTATAGTAAGTTAAATTTAATAAAATGATTCATATAATTAATTATACTTTTAAAGGAGCAGATAGAACCAAAGGGTCCCCAGGAGAGATGAAATGTACTTTGAGTAGAAGGAGGCAAGGAGAGAGAGATACTTGTATCAGAGAAGTGAGAAGACAGGAACATAATATAAAAGGAGACTGGTATCTATAATAACCCTAACTTATTTGATCTTAAATCAAACATAAGACAAGAGGAAGTTTCTTAAGACAATTTTTCATAAACTCCCCAATGTGTGACATTCATTCTTACTGCCTATTGGTATTTCTCTCAAGATAAGAACAGCTTAATTGTAGAGCAGCAGAGACAGCTGATCTGAACAGGGGAGTGCTCTTGGACCCCAGACCCACAGTGGGGAGGCCAGCATGGGACTGATCTGGACCCCCCCAAATGTGAGCGTCAGTGAGAAGGCCTGGGCAACCTATGGGGCCCTGAGCTGTGGATCAGTGTCTATCCCTGGTATACAAACTGTCTTCATGTGCCTATAGCACAAAGAGAGATGCTCTCTCAGCCTGGACTCTTAGGGGAGTGCCTTGACCCTACCAAGAGTAAAATGACAGACTCTAGACATCCCCTATGTGGAAGGATTTGGCAATAGGGTGGGAGGGAGGGGGGGAAGGGGAGTGCGGGAAGAGGGGAGGGAGAGGGAACTGGGATTGACATGTAAAACAAGCTATTTAAAATTAAAATAAAAAATGATAAAAAAAGATTTAAAAAAAGAACAACTTAATTTCTTATTTGTCAAAAGCAAAGGAATCTGGACTTTGACACCTGAGTGGCTTTTCTGCGGCCCTGGGAACCAGTGGGCTGCAGCTCATGGAACCCATGATTTTCTTTGGAACCCAATCTTCAACACTATTTTTTATGCTTTCCCTTCTTGTATAACCTTTTTTTTTAATTCACTGGGTTCAACCACAACTCATTTACAGATGAAGAGAAAATCTTAACTTTTAGTTTATATATCATCCTTAAGTATTAACTATACACTCCAATTCCATGCTTCCTAGACTGATCCAGTAATGTTCCTTCTTATTCAATCACACACAGAAAAACACAGATAATGTGGATACCCATATTTTGGTATGTGTTAGCAGGGTTTGTGTATGCCCCACCTATACACAATCTTCTCCCCTTTATACCTAGAGGACTTGAAATGGTCAAACGACAATGCTTTCTGAAATTTGTATTGTGTCCATGGCAACCTTCTTTTCCCATCTGTGTAGCTGGATAAGATCTGAACCTGACTCTTACCAAGAACTGCACCTAGGTATCAACAATCTCTCATCCAACTACTACAACAACAATAATAATACAGACAGCTCATCACAGAATAGACTATAATGCCCACTTTTATAAATTTTGTTTTATAGTTAAGGACTATAAGCTTGTTAGAAATAATAGAAAGGATGACTACGGGGAGAATAAAATAATTATCCGGAGTATCCTGCTGATAGCATTACATCCACAAGGCTTCACTAGAGCTGGTAAATACACCTACTTGGAATTTTCTCAGTTTCTTTGAGGACAGATGCCACAGAAACTTAATTTATGAAATATATTATTATATTCCACTTACTTTTTCCATTGTCATGTTTCATCTGTATGTTTGAGGCAGAGTCTTGCTGTATACCTCTTTTTGGCCTGCTGCTTACTTATGTAGCCTAGGCTGGTCTTGGTTTTACAGTAATCCTCCTGCTTAAGCCTCTTGAGTGCTAGATTGCAGGTATGTCAAGACATTCAACTGTTTCTTCTAGTCTTTATACTCCAGGGCCTCTACTATATAGTTGTTATTATTTATCTTCCTCCATGTTTATGCTATAGTTAATAAGTGCACCTTCAGAAGGGGGATTTTTTAAATCCCTGCTGTACACAGTGCAGGCCTTCCTTGATCATTGAGTGAATAAGTTAATAAATAAACATTAGAAAATAACTTCCACATACCTTTATATCAACAGAAAAAGAAAAGCAGATATGACCAATATTTAAAGGTTTCAGCCCAAGTACAGAAAACACAGAAGCAGGAAGTCACAATTTCTGGGTATTGGGAGGAAACTTGATAAGTGATGTGAGCAAAATCCTTGGAACTAGATCCTAGATTGAAAACACACTTCCTCTCAAGACCTCTATCATAGAGCTATGTCTCTGGAATTACCATGAGCAATCTGTAAAAACTACTACTTTCCTGCCACAAACACTGTAAGACTTACTTACATGGGAGTTAAACCAAGAATTTCCATGAATCTCTTAAATATGACAGTAACTTCTAGTAGACACATTGTTGAACACATCTACAACCTAAATGGAAGCAATTATTCGAGATCACTTAATAACAGACCTCAAGGGAAAAAAAACTCAAGAAAAAATGTTTTACTACAAAGCTACAGAATAAATTACCATTTTATAGTAGTAATCCTTGGTAAAAGACAGCAAAACTATGTGAGAAACTCAGAGGTTACATGAGATGTAATTAACCTTAGATCAAGCTGAAGTCGGCAACTAAAATCCTTCTGGGAAACAGACAGCATATGACTCAATCAAGCTCTCGCAGACAGCTATCAGAAAGGCAAAATAGAAAGCTTTCTAGAGAAAAGAGACCAAGGCACACACGTTTTGTTGCACAAGCAGACTCTCCTGGAAATCTAGGGGTGCTATATTATGAAGATGAGCAGAAGATCTGTACATTGAAAGTTTGACTTGATGGTGATAATGGAAAACATCATGAACCTTTAAGAGATAAGGCTAACTGGTAAGTCCTAGATCTAGGGGAAGTATTCCTAAGAGTTCTGTTGATCTCTGACCAATCATCTCTCTGTTTTGTGACTTGTGATATGAACACTCATTTCTATACACTATTGTGAGGAGCTATTTTTGCCAGAGGTTGAAAATTAGAACCACCTGGTCTTCAACTTGGCCCTCCAGAACCATGAGCTACAATAAAATTCTCTCTACATAAATTTTGCGCAGTTCAGAAACTAATCATGTACACAGAGAATCTACTGCTGAGCCCTAGTCCCAATCTCTGTGTAATTTATTTCATTATAGTATCATGAAACTGACTAACAGAGAAAATGTTTTTGTTATTGTTTGTATTTATTAATTTTTATTTAAATTAAAAACAATCTCATTTTACATACCAATCCCAGTTCTCCCTTCCCCTCATCTTCACATTCCCCCCACCATCTCTTTATCCAAGCCTCAGAGATGGTAAGGCCTTCCACTGGGTATCATCAAAGTTTGTCATATCATTTGGGGCAGGACCGAGGCCATCCCCCTTTTATCTAGGCTGAGAGATTATCCCTCCATAGGGAATGAGCTAGAAAAGCCTGTTTATGCATTAGGGATAAATACTGGTTCCACTTTCTGCAGTGCCATAGACTGCCCAAGCTCACCAGCAGACACTCACATTCAGGGAGCCTGGTTCAGTCTTATGTTGGTTCCTCAGCTGTCATACTGGGGTCCATGAGCTCCCACTTGCTCAGCTCACCTGTTTCTGTATATTTCCCTAGCATGGTCTTGACTCCTTTTTATTACTCCTCCCTTTCTATGACTGCAGAAGCCGAGATTCATAGAGGAAAGGTTTATGCTATCACCAATGAAGATGTCATTTGGTCACACGTAGCCAAAGAGTTTATGAACAATATCAATACAATGGCCACACTTGCTGCCTCACAGTCTTTCTCTAGAACCAAGTTCATCAATGTGCTCTATAACTATTAGGCCTTTACCTCTTCTGAGGATATTACACCACCTTTCTAGGGATATCAATTACATCCTGCACCATGTGAAAGCCATTGTTTAGTAGTAATGTAGAAAATTAGTAAATACATAAATGTTCTTAAAAAGATAAAATTTTATGGACAACACTAGTAATGCCTCCCAAATAATCCACAGGGTTCTCTGTATGTGACCTTATTATAATAAGTTAGATATTTAGGATATTAAGAAGGGTGACCCAGAATGATCTAAACAATGAAATAATTTCAAGGGAGAAGATATAGGAGTTGAAAAATCTATCAATAGGATGTATATATAACTAATTAGAGCCAACCAGTCTTCAAATTGAACCTCCAGGACCATGAACTAAAATAAACTCTACATAAAATTTGGGCAGTTCAGGACCCTAACCATGTACACAGAAAGTCTACTGCTGAGCCCCAAGCATAGATAGTAAAACATGAACTAATAGATTTGGTAAGGGAGAAATGTCCTTATGGGAGGAAAAAAATATCATCGGAGAGTAGGACATGCCACTATGATGTTGAAGGTAGGGGTGTTTAGAATCACAACAGTATCCAGCATGAGACCTCTGGAGAGAAAAAAAAATCTAGTAACTCAAAACAAGAGCATCAGAGAACTAAGAATGGAGGAGGTTCCATAAACAACACATCATGTAAAACTGATCATAAAGATATATATAGAAAGTCAAAGTTTGCATTTCATCTTTCTTTGAGATAAGAGTCTCTTCACCTAACATCATGAATTCAGTAGAAGAAAGTCCTTGGATAGCTTTTTCTCCTTGTCATGACTTTCCCTATTATCAACTGTTTTATGCCTTGAGGCCCACACACAACACACACTGGTTAGAACTCTGTTTCATCACCCAGAAGACTTGTTATTTCTGCATGCAATAATAACTTCTATAGATATCCCAGGTGCATGCTATAAACCTTAAGCCATTAACAAAATCTCCCCTTAGAACTCATAATCTAAGATGAACCCATTCCTAGGTCATCCAAAAGAAATCAGTCTCTATGTAAAGAAAATCAACAATAGTAATGTTTCCTGCTAGGAACAGTCACATACTAATAAACATTCCAAGCTATAAGAACTATACCAATTTTGATTATTGAGTCTACATACAAAGTTTATATGCAATTAATTTTTTTCACAAATTGGGGAGTACTCACTTGGTCAAGTAGATTGTTCTAAACATCACTGGGTATTTTTTCTACTTCAGATTTAAATGACTTTAAGAATAGCTTGTACCATTTCAACATTAATCATGTTTACCACTGAATATGAAAATAAGCATAGTAAAACCCAATTTCACCCTTGCCAGAGTCAAATCCTCATAAAATTTGCTTTCTTTTTAGATACTAATCATGGAGGAAGCATAAAAAACCTTTAGGGTTGTCTGGTCCATAAGAAATGATGAGTAAAATTTATGTAATTAGTAAGCATAATATATGACCTATTTTATAAGATATAAGTAGCAACGATTTAAAAATTCATCAGTTCAGAGAGGAGTAAAATCAAAGATGTTTTTCCTACTTTGGACAGTCATTCCTGGAAAGAAATCTAGTAAAACTTCTGGGGGCAGGAATATGTGTAGAACCAAACTTACAAACAAACGCTGCTACTCTACATGTTTCCTGGAAATTCACATCTTCTAGTCCATATTTCTCAATCACCTTTACACACAAGGATGTATGATTTCCTTTCTTTACAAATATTTGATATGAATTTCCTTATAACATTTTTTTGGTTTTTACAAGACAGGGTTTTTCTGTATTGTTTTGGAGGCTGTCGGTCCAGCCCGGCCTCGAACTCACAGAGATCTGCTTGCCTCTGCCTCCTGAGTGCTGGGATTAAAGGCGTGCGCCACCACTGCCTGGCTCCTTGTAACTTTTTTAATTTAATTTTTGACAAGTTTATATATATATATGTATACATATATATATGATTATATATGTATGTATATACACACACATATATATATATTGTGTGGTATGATGATATTCACTCCATTACACTCTTCCACTTGTGTATATGTGTGTGTGCATGTGTGTGAAGGTCTTTTGCAAGTAGCCACAGTTTCTGTGTACCCATGATTACAATGACTATGTCATATTCAGTAGTCAGCATTGTGTAGAACTCCTCTCTGCACACCACACTTAATCTTTTGGTGCACACTGTGCAATGATCTTAGAGCCTTAGATGGCGTGATATAGAGAGAAGCCCAATTTGGGGCTGAACGCTTATTCTCTTTACTTTGATCAGTTCTAAGTCTCTGCTTTAACTTTATTCAAAACAGACTAGTAAAGGCAGTACTAGTCTCAGAATAAAATATTTGAAAGGTGGTGTGAAAACCTGTCTATTTAGCAAATCATCAGTGGTAATTCCCCTCCCCATTACCTGTGACCTCCCAAGCTATAGGCTTTTGGCCAGGTTTCAGTATCAGGGGTTGTATTGTTTTCTATGAAATTGGCTTCAGATCTAATCAGAAAGTGGTTTTGTTACCTCCAAAACAACCATGTGATTATTTTAACAGTGGGTATATCTAGATGGAGATTTCACTATAACTTCATCATTAAATTTTTATGTTTATACCGTGTCAGATTTTATGCCATAGTAAGTAATGGTTCAATAAATATTATCCCATGTCTTACCAAATACTAACTGAATACCTAAATGATAAGAAATAAGCCTGACTCTGGAGATTTAAAAATAAAAAATAAAAAAGAGCTGCTATCTCTTGGGATTTAGACATTACCAAGGAGAGTTCATGAAGAGCCAGACTTACTTAACAAGAAGATAAACAGAACAGAACACAACCAAGTTGAAATTCATACTTTAAGAGAAAAATAGATAGGGAAGATAGAAGACACTCCTGTCAGAATGCCCAAAGATCCTGATGAAAATGTAGCTAATAAACTGAATTCTATGGGTATGAAAATGAGCCAGGTTGCATGGAAATGTGAAGAGAGCAGCAGTGGCTATGTCCCCACAGGAAACTGAGGAACAATGACAATGACTACAGTATACCAACATCAGGCCAATGGTAGGCTAGAGAGATAGAAAATAGCTAGGCTGTGGGAAGCTAACTTAAAAGTTTAAACTCTGTTCCAAGTGTGATGAGAAAAAGAATGAAGAGTGAAAAGTAGGATGGTGACAGCAATCTGACTTGAATTTTAAAAATACTTCACAGTTGTGAGAGCATGGGGAAACAAGGCACTTGAGAGTTGTTACAGGCTATTGATAAAAAAGCATGGTGGATAGTATTCCATTGTGTAAATGTACCATATTTTCTCTATCCACTCTTTATTTGAGGGGCATCTAGGTTGATTCCAGGTTCTGGCTATTACAAGTACTACTCAGTAGAAAAAACCAATGGAATATTGAAATTTGCAGGCAAGTGGATAGCACTAGGAGAAATCATCCTGAGTGAGGTAACCTAGTTACATAAAGACAAACATGGGATGTACTCAATCATGTATGGATTTTAGACATGAAGCAGGTGAATACCAGCCTACAATCCCACCATCAGGGAGTTTGGGAAACAAGGAGGACCCTAGAGAGATATGCTTGGTAACCCAGAGAAGGGGAATGGGACAGGATCTCCTGAGCAGATTTCCAGCATGGGGGGAGGGGAGAAGGATCTGGTAGAAAGAGAGCTGGAGAAGAGGAGGGGAGAGGAGGACATGGGGGAGCAGGAAGGTTGAGTCAGGGGAAGAATAGAGGAGAGCAGGATGAGAGATAACATAATAGAGGGAGTCATTATAGGTTTGAGGAGAGATCTGGCTCTAGGGAGATATCCAGAGATCTACGAAGATGACACCAACTGGCAATGTAAGCAATGGTGGAGAGGTTACCTTAAATGCCCTTCCCTGATAATGAGATTGATGACTACCTTATATGCCATCCTAAAGCCTTCATCCAGTGGCATATAGAAGCAGAGCCAGACACCCACATCTAAACCCTGAACTGAACTCCTGGAACTCAGTTGCAGAGAGGAGGAGTGATGAACAAAGGGATCAAGACCGGGCTGGTGAAACCCACAGGAACAGCCTACCTGAACAAGGTGGAACTCATGGACCCCAGACTGATGGCTGAGAGAACAGCATGGAACTGATTCAGACCCAGCATGGAACTGATTCAGACTCCCTAATTTGGGTGTCAGTGAGGAGGCCTCAGCACTCTATGGGGCCTAGTACATCAGTATTTATCCCTGGCATACAAATGGATTTTGGGAGCCCATTTCACATGGAGGGATGTTCTCTCAGCCTGGACATATGGGGGAGGGCCTAGGCTGTGCCCTAGATATGACAGACTTTGGAGATTCCCCCTAGGAGGGCCACAACTCTGCCAAACAGAATGGAGATTCGGTGGGTGGGTGGGGGGTTGGGGGTGAAGTGGGGGCGGAGGTGGAGTGGAGAGGGAGGGAGCTGGTACTGACATGTGAAGCAAGTCTGTTTCTAATTTAAATAAATAAACGAATGAATGAATGAATAAATAAATAAATAAACTGTGGTGGGCTTCATAGTCCAGAGCAGAACTGTGGGAAGGGATGTAGTAACATTAAGTTTGGTGGCAGATAGAATTAACAGATGTGTGGGAAATTGTCAAAGGTCTCCTGTGCACTATGCCCAGCTGGGTCCTTCTATTTATTTATTTATTTATTTATTTATTTATTTATTTATTCATTCATTCATTCAGATCTATATGAATGGGAGGAGACTATGATGGGGGGAAATTCAGGCCTCCACTTAAATAGTTCAGTGTTGATTTGTCTCTTAGACTAGTGTTTGAGTGAGAATGTACATTTTAGCATGATTCTCTGTTTAGCTTTAAGGCAGAGGACAGGTTCACCAGCATATGAATGTTTTGAAATTATCAACAGAGATGAATAAGAGTGCCCAGGAAAGCACCCAGCACTGCAGGGTAAGCCCTCCTTTGTGCCTGAAACTTCTCCATGACCAAAGATGTAGATGTATATGCTAACTAAATATTTACTTATTAAAAAATAACATCATTTTAGTTCTAAAAATTCATTCAAATACATATATTTTACCAATCATTGAAGATGAAAGCTAATTTACCTACTAATGATATGATATGCTTGTTTATTTTGCCTTAAAGAATCAAATCTTGTCTGAATATTTGACACTGCAGGATGCAAAGCATCTTTGGCATATTCCAAAGTTGATTGATATTTTGATTTTATATTTGTCAACACTGAGGATTCTATTTCATATAGATACACAGTACAAAATGGCCAAAGAATTGTTAGGGTCATTTTAGAAGTTGTTGGATATTCTGTCCTGTTCACACCTAGACTTTATGTAATTTTTCTTTTGTGACATTCAACTTAACACATCAAAAACAACATTAAAAAACAAAAATTTTAACAGTGTACTATCCATAGACATGTAAATATGATACACACTGAAGAATAATAGTAGGAAAATATTAAAGAAATGTAAAAAGGCTTTGCCTTCTATAATTAAGCCATTGTGTTTTGTCAGAGCAGAATTTGTATTACAGTAAAACACTAAAATTTATAGCACAATATTCTAAAATTTGAAGTGAGATAGTTTAGGCAGCATATGACTTTACTCAGTTTTTAAATTTTTACTATGTAATAGATGAAATGAATATCAATTAATTATTATTTTGAATGTCACATATTTTCTTATCTTTTATTGCTTATGTCCCTAAAATGCAGCACACATGAGTAAGATAGGAGTGTTTCACAACACCATAGAGAAATAATCAGAAATAATTTTAATGAAAATGTGGGACAAGTCTACAGTATGATTGTAGTGTAGCCATGAGAATGAGAGTTCTGTCCAGTGTCAGCATTCTTCCTTTGGTTCTGTCCTAGAAGTCTTCCTTTTATTTCTAGATACCAAACTTTGAGACAGATACAAGCCAAAACTCTACCATTGTAAGTGTCACTATGAGGTCACTGAAGATGATGAGTGAATGTTTTGTGGATTTTTAGCCTAAAATAGACAAATTTAAACAAGGTAGCTAAATAATTTATTTATTAAAGTAATAACCTGGAAACATTCTCATGAATGTATTCTCCACAATATTTCTGGAATGGAGATTGGTCCATAATGAAAATAAATGTGGCAGTCAAGGTAGTGCCAATAGAGACTTGTGGAAGGAAATAATAAAGGAACAAGTTTGACACCAATAAAGGGGTATCTGAATAGTTGATAGATGTAGGCACTACATTTTCATGATCATAAATTCATTATAAAGATACAAGAGTAGGAAGACTATAAGGTGGCACTTATTATTAATATGGGAATAACTAGCAATAGAATCAAGCTGCCTTCTCTAGCCCTCCAGGGACAGGGGTTGGGTTAACTGGCATTAGTTCTGGGCTAGGTCAGCAATCTCCACCTTTTGAGGTCTGCACTGCTCTCAGGCTCCCATTTTTCTGGCAATAGATCACTTTCCCTCTTTTTCTCATTTCCATTTCTAAAAGTCTCCTTTTCCAACCAAACTATTTGAATTTAGATCCAAGCATACATTTAAAACTTACTTTTGTTTTATTTAAGTAATTAATATTTTTTTATTTAGGTTAGAAACAATTTTGTTTCACAGGGCACTCCCAGCTCCCTCTCCCTCCCCTCCTCCCCCACCCTCCCCACCAGATCCCCCAGTCCCAACCCAATCTCTACTCTGATCCCCAGGGAGAGTGAGGCCCTCCATGGTAGAAATCCAGTAACTGTCATTTCATCAAAAGTTTCAGTCTGTGATAGCAACAGCATCACTTCCCATTTGAATTTAGATCCAAGCATACAGTTAAAGGTTACTTTTGTTTTTAAAGTTTCAGTCTATGATAGCAACAGCATCACATCCCAAATCCTCATCTCAGTATTTGTGTCTACTTGCTGTGAAGCAGAACCAGCTTTTTGAACTCAATGCCTGTAGGATGACAGAGAGACTATAATCAGACCCTGCATTTGAAACAGGACTAGTTTTGACAGAATGATAAATATGACCAGCAAGTGAGAAACAAAGGAATAACTCCAGACCTGGTTTTGAATTTATAATAACAGATCATTGTGACTTTTCCAGTAGATTTGCTTCCAACTGCACTGTGGTTGAAGTGACTGATCATTGCCTGACAACCTTTGCCGTCTCTATATCTGCTTTCTAAGAAGTCAATTTAAATTTTAACAGGCAACCTGCTACAAACTACTTTGCTAAAGAAGCCAATGTCATAAGCAAGACTGATGGCAGTCTAACCTATGAATCTCTGTCTCCTCAGTAGGTACAGACAGTATACCATGCCCCTGTCTCCAGATGCAGAGACCAGTGAGAAAGATAAGATGCACTATGGAGGGTTAATATAGAAATAAATGACATAAAGATTCTTTATTTAAGTTTAAGAGATACGAAATGTCTTCTTTCTGACAGATGTGAAAACAGATATCTAATCACTCAACTCAGGCTTATCAACTTTAATTTTTCCAACATAAGTGGAGTCACTAAGGAAGAAACAGTATGCTCCATGTTTTATCTTTGTCCCTATCAGAAAAACAGTCATAAAGCCCCTGCATGCATATTCTGTGAAGAAGATTTTTCAGGCCATACTAAAAATAATTAAGTGGGTTGTTCCTGCATTTCATTGCCAGCTGGAAGGAGAAAAGGGACCCTAGGCAGAAACAGTCACCTGTTGAGGGAATTAGCATGGTACATGCAAATGATTCATTTAAAACCTACATCACATACATAGATATATGCATATGAATACACATTTTAATATAATTACATACACCTACTACATTTCTATGAATACATAAAGTTTAAATTCTTATGAAACTGTTTCATAAATTTAAAATTCCTAGGAAACTTGCAAAGGAGCTTTGTCTAAAAAGCAGCTTTATCTAAAAGCCTCTTATTCTTACATAAATGAATATTTGAAAATAATTAATATTTAATTTTACTAACAACTATACAGTATTATTAATGACATAGTAGTCACATTCATATATAATATTTAATCAACACTTAAATGTTCCAATATGTATTAAAACATAAATATACTGACATCTTCTGTGACAGGATTTTAGGATTTATATATGTAGTAATGTATAATATATAAATGTTATACAGTATATCTAAATCAAGTGAACTATTTTGGACAGATAAGCTAAGATTTCTCTCTGTCTTTTCATTCTCCTGACTTCTCATTTATTTTAATTAAATGATCTTTATGTGTGTGTATGTGAGTACCTGTGCACACATGTGGACGCCAGGAGTCAGGTTTGGATGGTTCACTTGTTCACGCTCCATCATGCACAGATATCTGGCACCCATGTGAACGAACACACATTCATATATACACAAGCACAGATGAAAACACAAGTACACATGCACTCATGAAGACACCACACAGATCTGTGGTCAATTAATTTTTGACAAAGTTACCAGGGTAAATGGGTGGAGAAAGAATAGTATGTTTCACAAATGGTGTCAGGATAATTAAACATCCATACACAAAAGAATAAATATTACCATCTCTACCTCATATCATCAAGAAATTCAATGAAAAATATACCAAACATGGATGTAAGGACTAAACTTGGAAAATTCAGAATAAGATGTACATAAGGAATAAATCTGCATGACCTTGAATCCAACAGTTTTTTAATATAGTGCACTTAAACTACAAAAGCAAACCTATAGAAAAAAACATAAATTTATACATTTCAGTTTGTCACAATTTTAAGATTTTGTAAAAAAATAATTTTAAATGGTGAAAAGACACACACAATTTGTGAAAATATTCTACAAATCATTTCTATGACAGGGATGCTATTTTGGTTGATTTTTCTCGTTGTGACCAAATACCTGGCAGAAGTATCTTAAGAGAGAAGGTGCTGATTTTGGCTCACGTTTTGAGGAGTTATATTACATCATGGTGGTGAAATGCATGATGATGAGTGGCTCCATGCTAGAGGGGGCATGTGGCAGCTGCTTGTTATGTAACATTGAACAGAAGGGAGAGGGAATGCCCCAAACAAGGCCAGGCCATAAATCTCAAGGTGTGCCCCAGTGCTTGATTTCTTTCAGCTAGGTCTGCCTCCTTGAAGACACCATAAGCTCCCCACATGTTGCCACAAACTACAGATCAATTATACAAACACACAGGCCTGTGGGACATTCATCACAGGATGTCACCAGCTACAGATCAACTGTTCAAACACACGGGCCTGTGGGACAATCCCCACATGATGCCACCAGCTACAGATCAACTGTTCAAGTACACATGCCTATGGGACATTCCTCACAGGATGCCACAAGCTACAGGTCAACTGTTCGAGCACACGGGCCTGTGGGACATTCCGCAATCAAGTCACACATTCTGCTGTTGTGCTCCATTGGGTCATGACCATTTTCAAAGTCGCCATAATTTTACAGCTCCTGTGCTGCTGAAAACTCCACAGTGCCCTCTGAGACTCGAGGCAAGTTATTAACTGAAATACCTTGTGAAGTCAAAACCTAAGCTACATACTTCCAGTGTACACTATTAGAGTAAGCATTCACATTGCACAGGGGAAGAATGGGGACAGAGCAAGCAATGACCAGAACAAGGCAAGACCCCACAGTTCTATTTTCAGTATCCAAGGAGCATGGTGGATTATCTGGATATCAGCAGCCTTGCAAAAAACTCTGCCCATATAGTTTTGATGCCAGAAGCACACAGAGTCTGTCTCTAGGGCTAGGCTCCAGTGTCTTTAGGAGTTTCCCTTATTAGGTGTCTCACATTCCTGGCATCTACAACATTCTGTTATCTCCACTGTATTTTGGACTTCACCTTCACAGACTGTTGTACAACTCCCCCAGAAGTTCCATATGTATCCTCACTCACAAGAAACACATTTACAGTAGCCTCTGTGTGCTTTGATAGGTAAACCTGGGAAAAACACTTCCCTGGGTGGCCCTACCAGAGCATGGTGGTCTGGAGACTCTGTCTTTTTCTTGGGAATGCTTTCTTCAAACCAGTGTACAATTTTACTTTCTAGAAGCTTTGATGGGACTTGGCTCTTGAAGAATTAGTTATACTGTCCCAGTACAGATGAGACATTTGTCTTTAATTGCTCTAATGTCTTTGGCAATCACTATAGCTTTATTTGTGATGCACTGCACAATGTATGTTCCGTGTCTTACTGCCTTGAAACAGGGTCTCTCACTGAACTGTAAGCTCCTTGTTTCTTAGGTCCCAGGATTGACATTGTATTAATTTCTTCCTGTGGCTGGAAGAAGTTGTCACATACTTAAAACAACACAAATATATCAATTTACAGTTCTGCATGTCAGAAGTCCCAAATAGAACCTAAAGTCCAAAGGATATGGCAGTTGTTTTGTGTGAAGTCTACAGAGAATTAACTTTTCCTTGCTATTTCCAGGTTTAATACGTGTGTTGGCTAACTATTTCTCAGTTTGACACAAGCAAGAGTCATCTGTGAAGAGGGAACTTCAGTTAAGAAAATGTCTTCATTTTCCATAGCAAGTCTGGGTGCGGCACGTTCGCGGCGGGGGGTGTTCTTGATTTCTGTTTGCTACCGACAACATAGTGGTCCTGAGTTGTATTTAAAAAGTCAAGCTGAACAGACAGTATGGTGGCATACACCAAGCCTAGTACTGAGGAGGCAGAAGCAGGCAGGTCTTCGTGAGTTCAAGGCCAGTCTGATCTACACAGTTCCAGGCCAGCCAAAACTGCATAGTGAGAACCTGTTTCAAAAGAAGAGGTGAGGGGAGTTGAGTCAGCCATGGAAAACAAGCTGGTGTGCAACATTTCCCAATGGCTCTGCTTCAGCTCCTGCATCTAGGTTCCTACTTTGAGTTCCTGCTTTGTCTTCCCTTCATGATGTACCATGAACAGAATGTGTAAGTCAAATAAGTTGCTACTCCTCCAATTAGCCAACTATGCAGACCAGGTTGGCCTTTCGATCTTGGTGTTTTATCAAAGATATAGAAAGTCAGCACATTCGTGTTCCTTGACTTGTGACCCCTCCCTGTCTCCAGTGAATATCATTCCAACCCCTACTTCCGTTCTTCTCTCAGATTTATCTCTTTTTAAATTTAAGTTTTTGTTGTGACATCTTTTCCAGTCATGTATGTTGGTGTACCACATGTGTATAATGCCCACATAGACAGGAAGAGGACACCAGAATCTTGGAACAGTGCTTACAGGCTGTGAGTTGCAAACTTTGTGCTTGGAATCAACCCTAGGTACACTGGAACCAATAAGTGCTCTTATCACTGAACCATCTTTCCAGATCTCGGTTTATCTCTTTTTTATCCTTCTTGTGAGGACTCTTAAGATTACTTTGGGCCCACCTAGATCATATAGGATACTCTCTATACTTTAAAATCTTCCAGTTAATCACATCTACCAAGACCCTTTTCTTTGTCTATTTATTTTTGGAGTTCTAGGGATTAGAATGCAAGCATATTTGGTAGGTGATCATTCCATCTCTCAAACATACTATTTTATATTTTCATTTTTCTACCTGCATCTACTTCAAACACCATCCCATTTCCACCTGCTTTCTAATAATCAATACTTTTAATATAAGATATTGACAAATATCAACTTTTGGCAAGAATATAGAGCATCCACCCCATACTTTTTGGTAAAACAAACCACCTTAGAGTATATCTTGTAGAAATGCAGTATATAGTTGAAAGCCCCAATCCCCTTGATACATACTCTAGTAAAACTGAGGTCTACATGAACATATGTTCAGCAATATTCAAAGCAATATTATTTATAGTTGGGAAAAGTTAGAGCTTCTAAAAATGATCATGGCAGAGAATGAATAGATACTTGCCATTTCCTATTCCTTTCTCAGAAGACTAAGACTGTATTTTCCAGTTTCCCATGCAGTTAATTTGGGGTCATGTAGCAAGGTTTTATTCAATGCAAAAGGACTAATTGATGGTTCTCCTCCTATCAAAACAAAACAACAGCAAAACTCCAAACAAAGCAAAAGAAACAAAAAACCGTGTTGTTTGTGACCATACCTTCCAGCTCAGTACTCAGCTCCATCTTTCAGTGACAGACTGGGGAAGAGCTAGGAAATGACAGTGATGCAGACAGACAAGAAAGGCTCTAACCATGAGTCAGAACTTCCTGGGGGAATTGTCTATTGGGAAATCTCAAACTGGAACTTTATGCAAGCAAGAAATCGCATTCTTTTTTTATTGTGATCTTCTAGTGTCCCATTAACAGCAGATGTGCTTTTCACTTCTACTGGAAATTATACAAATAAAGACCAGATAGAAAATGGTTGAGGTAATAAGTGAATTCAGTGAAAGTTAGAGAGTAGCCCTGACTGTGTCTGCATGGCTAAACTTTATAGAATGGTGAGTAAATGTGTTCTGTGTAAGTTTATGAACACACATAATATTTCTGTACATTTTCAAAAGTATCAATACAGAAAAAGTACAAAGAAATGCACAGGAACTGTAGACATTGAAACCAAACTGTAAAAAAATTTGGCAGTTCCTCAAAAAGTTAAACAGAGAAAAAATATTTTAAGTTGAACAGAATGCCAATATATGACCCAGAAATTCCGTTTCTGGATATTTACTCAAGAGAACAAAAGATATATATTCTCACAAACATTTATAAATGAGAATTCTAAGTATTCATAGAGATGGCACTAGTCAGAGTAGCTCCCAGTAGAAATATACCTGATGTCCATGAACTGGTAAGAGAATAAACAGAATATGGGATGATAAAGAAACAGAAAATTAGTTACCCATAGAAATGAAACGGGGTCACACACTTTGATGTGAATGAAACTTGCACTCATTGTGCTAAGTAAAAGAAGAAAGTTACAAAAGACTACAGATTTACAACCCCATTAAAGTGTAATATCCACAATAGGCGCATACCTCATGACAGGAAGCAGATTATTATTCATTGCCTATGACTGGGGTTGGAAGGATAGTGGAAATGGAGAAACTGCCAATAGCTAATTTGGTTTCTTTTAAAGTTGAAGAAAGTGTTCCGAAATGGACAATGATAAAGGTTGTACAGCTCTGAATTCTAGAATTACATGTTTAAGTTATGGGAAACAAGAATTGTATGCCAGTAAACCTGAAATGTATACATATAAGCAGGGAGAGAAGGAAACAGCCTTTGGGGAGAAGTTGACTAAAGGACAACCTTACTAGTCATATGCTATTTCTTCCACTGGATCCTGGGTATTTGAACGTTCACTATATTATTCTTTCTATTTTGTATGTGGCTTATTTATAGTAAGGGATATAGAACATAAGTTCCCAGAATGGAGAAGAATCTTGACCAGTATGAAAATATCACCATCTCTTTCTTGTTCTCAGCCAACATTCTATACTTTGGGAGGACTCCTTGCTAGTGCAATAGGTAATAAAAAGTCTCATATTCTAAATCTGTAACATATGCTAGGTATGCCTGTAGACGTTATAGGAAGATACAGGACTCAGTCTTGAGAAGAGTCAATAGACCATGGAAAATAGCTAGGTTGTTGATGATTAACTCAAGTTAGAGAGCTATTGATTCTACTTTTCTCTTGAGGTAATTCAACATTCTATGGTGTTTAAAACTACAATAACTAGGATGCTAGGATTTGGAAATAACTATTGATCAAAAAATGTTGACATCTGGACAAAATAGGACTATTACACTCATGAACTCATAGCAGTTAGAGCTAACTGAAGGAGACCTGTACAACATCAAGACAGTCTAAAGTTCAGCATGCATGAGGAAAGGAGCTTATAAGGCCCTACTCCATAGTAAGCAGCTATTGGCAGTTGGTAGTTTCCAGGAGAGGGAAGGAAAAGCCTCCCTTTGCGTGTGTGATCACAGGTAGGTTCTTCATGGTCTAGTGGTTGTCTCCACACCCAAACATATATGTGCAGCACTAATTGTACATAGTGGTTTATTAAAAAATAAGAAGTCTGGAAGGGAACCTGAGAGAGTAAGGGGGAACTAGAGGGAGATACAGGTGGTAGATATGATGATATTTCATTGTATACAATACTAAATTATCCAAGAATAAGTTTTTTAATTAAATAGTTATTCACATAATACCTTATTACAGCCACATGATACTTGTACATTAATTTACACATTTTGTTTAGACCAATTTGAAATCAACTCACTTTTAAAAATTAATTTTATCCATTGCATGTGTATTTGTAAGATTACAGGTTTGATGTGATGCATATATTCAGTACCTAGTACATATCAATTAAATGAATAGAATTTACTAATTTTTACAAGTTTGCAATCTAACACAATGTGCACTGGAACCATCCTTTGGAAAACTCACTTGGAAAATATGTAAGGTCCAATTTTACTTTGAGAAGTCTCTGTCCTCTTGGGTTGTAAAAGTTTGAGAACATCTCCTACACTATTCTACTGATCTGGTGATATTCTATTTTGTGAGTATCTCCTTAACCAGGAAGCTCTACCTTAAAATTCCTTGCCACTTTCTTCTCTGACTCATTCCTTCTATTTCACTGTCTTTCCCTCTCTGTTCCTCCCTCCTTTACAGCAGGGCTTGAAAAGGTCCTATGCCATCTGCAGACCTCTCTACAATTCTGAAATTGTAGAATTGATGGAGATAAATTAAACCAAATTCCTATGGACTGGGATCTAGAGTAAGTAACTCATGGCTCCACTGGTGATGCCCATTTGCTTCCTGTAGAAAACATAAACAGAAAATCAGATAACCAGTCCAAGAATGTGTCAGTGTCTGCACTTAGATAAGTGTGTCCAAAAGGCAGTTGGTTTTGACACCTTAACAGCACTATTGTGTGTCTTAAATCATGACATGAAAATTTCAAATACTTTTACCCATTCCTGCTATGAAATGTTCTAGTTGTGAAATGGATCCCAACTCTGACTATCCCAGAGGATAATCAATTTCTGCAATGCAGGAATAAAAAAATTGCAAAGTCAAGTTTCCCTACTTCTTCATATAAATAAATGTAAGATTGCAAAGTTAAAATTCACCACACACATGTAGATATTTATCAGATACATAAGTTTACAGTCACATATACATATATAAACATTGCTACAGATTCAGGAGTGAGGTCTGAAAATAACTCTAGAGATGAGAAGCACTGTGCAAATCATTTCCCCAAAAGACATCTGGCTCAACATCAGCAGCAGCAGTGGCAAAATCCCAAGAATATATATCATGACTTACTGCAGAATTTCATGCTCCTGTGCTGCATAAGCACTGCTTTAGTATTTTCTTAATGGCTGTGGAATATTTAAATTGAACACAACAAACACCAGATTGATGGGGATATCCTTCTGTATGCTGTGAATATACGTTTCTCTTGTTTCTCTTATTGGTTGGTGAATAAATGCTGATTGGTCAATAGCCAGACAGAGCGTATAGGCAGGGATACCAGACTAGGAATCTAGGAATGCTGGGAAGAGAGAGAGAGAGAGAGAGAGAGAGAGAGAGAGAGAGAGAGAGAGAGAGAGAGAGAGAGAGAGAGAGAGAGAGAGAGAGTGTGTCAAGGGAGACACCAGCCATGTAGCCGCCAAAGGAGCAACATACTGGAACATTACAGGCAAGCTACAACCTCATGGCAGTACATAGTTTAATAGAAATGGGTTAATAATTAAGAGATACCTAGCCAATAAGAATCCTGAGCCATTGGCCAGTTTATAATTAATATAAGTCTCTGTATATTTATTTGGGACAGAAGGACAGGTTGCTTACAGAGTACTGGCCAATGATAGTATCTACTCAGGTTAATCTGCTTCAAAATGTCAAGTTTCACTTCTTGTACTTATTGTGAGCATGCAAAGTATTTCACAATTTTATTTTTGAAACTGCTTTAAAAAGACAACTCAGTAATTCTAAAATGTTACTGATATATTCACATTAACACAGACAGATGTTTTCCAAGAAGAGATGGATGGTTCTTATAATCTGGAAGGAAAAGAAAGGAAGAAAGCTTTTCAAATTTTTATTTTGTTATTCTTTTTAATAATAAGGGGCAGTCTAGTGAATTAACAAGCTAGGTGGTCCCCTAGCAATTCTGTCAGATACCAACATATATTTATTAACTTAGAATGTCTAAATTTAGTCAATAAACATAATTTATATCAGTGTGTGTGAAAACAAGGTCTCTATTTTGTTTGTGAACAAAACAAGTCCAATACTAGATCTGGGGCTACAACCAGTGGCCAACTGTTTGCATTGTCCTGAAGGCTATAAGACTGTGTGTGACTAATACTTATGGAACAAAACAAGCATGGGAGTGTTAGATCCAGGGGATTTACTCTAATGGAAACTCAGCTAATCTCATTGGTATATCTGAGTATATATACTTTCTTCACAGTACTCTCTTTAAGCATGTTTCAAAACTTTACAAGTAGCATGTGTCCCCAAGCTCGTGACACAATGGAAAGCTGGATAATAAAAGAACATTTTTAAAGACTCATCTTAAAAATGAGTAGAAATTTTTGAATTACTACTCTCCCAGAGAAAGTAATATAAACAACACAACAAATAACCCATAAAAACTTGATAAGCATCATTAGTTATTTGCAAAATGGGCACTAAAGTGTTATAAAGTATCATCACAGATACTAGATGGCTAAAATGAAACTCAAAGCAAATATATTTAAAATAAAATAGCAATTAAGCCTCATGTTGTAATAGGGTTAGACTGATTTTCAGGGTTGGCACTATATTCATCTTTCAGAGCAGGGGGCATCAACAGATCAGAATGACAAGAATGAACCACATAGGTCATGTTCTTGGGCAAGGCCACCTAGGTAGGAAGAATGACAAATTTGCCCACAGGAAGATCAAAGAACAGCATGAGATGAAGAGGGAAAGTAAATTGGTACATGTCATAAAAAGGTACTACAGGCTAGGAGATGAGAGTTTATCCAGTGGAAGATACTTGAAAAGTTCCCAATAGGAAATGTCATAGAATAATGTATTGTTTTATATTTTTAAACTTCTTCCAATAACAAATTTATTCATCAGTGAGTTGTCACTAATTAATCATGCAATGATTAGGCTTAATACAGTATCTAGCATGATTTGAAATATGAGAATAGAGAGAAGCTCAGTATGTACAAGCAGTTGTTGCTCTTAAAGAGGACCTGGGTTCAGTCCCCAACACCCATATGATGGTTCACAATCATCTGTAATTTCAGTTCCAGTGGACCTGATGTCATCTTTTGTTCTCTGCAGGTACTACATGTGTACGTGTCATAATACATATATCTAAGCAAAATATCCAAGCATGTAAAGTAAAAATAAAAATGAAAAAATGTTTATTGCTCTATTACCATGTTTTAAGGATTTCAGAAATAAAAATTGGATGTCAGACCATTATTTTAAGAGTCATTGTAAAATTAAAATCCTGTTAATTATAATGGAGATAAATACAAATGGAGACAATGGAGCTTAATTTAAAAAAGGTGCCCTAGATAAACTATTATGAAAATGTCACAATAAATTCATTATTTTGTGCAATTAATATATGTTAATAAAGAGAAAAATCAAACATACTATTTAAAAGCTTTAGTTCCACATGATTTGGAGATTTACTGATTCACAGTATTTCATGCTATGCTATATCTTAAGAATATATCAAACCAAATACATACACAAAAAGAATTGACTGATTTATTATAAAAATTTCTTCCAACTCAGAATCTTAGTATGCTTTCATTTTCAAATTCAGTACCTCAGACTCCATGTACTGTGATGACACTGTCAATGACATGAGGGTAGTCACCAGGAAACCATGTGACACTTTTGTTGTCTTTACCCTTGAACAGACTACTCTGGTTAGTTTAATATCTACATTGAAAATTTGACTGTGAATTTTTCCCAACATTCCTCAGGTAATGCGGGAAGTAAAAATCTAGGCATTCTTAGTAAGAAAGGTCCTTAGAATGTCAGTTGTGTATGGTTCCTCTCTGACATTGCTCTCCAAATCCATACACGGGCGTCTGAGTCAAACTCATTGTTCTGGTCACAAAAGTAGACTCCCCAGATTTTAGTGAAAAAATAATCAATTTTACTTGTGGATACTTCTATTGCAGTTCTGTGCCTTCTGAGTTTACTTCCCATTGTGGACTCTATCTAGTCTTTTTATCTTTTTTTAAAATTTAAATTAGAAACAAGCTTCCTTCACATGTCAATCCAGCTTCCTCTCCCTCCTCTCATCCCCTGTCATCCCCCTCCCCAGCTCCCTCAGACCCCCACCCAATCCCCACTCCGTTCCCCAGGGAGGGTAATGCCCTTCATGGGGGATCTCCAGAGTCTGTAATTTCATCCAGGGCAGGGCTTGGGCCCTCCCCCAAGTGTCCAGGTTGAGATAGCATCCCTCATTTTGGAATGGGCACCCAAAATCCATTTGTATGCCAGGGATAAATACTGATCTACTACCCAAGGTCCCATTGATTGCCTAGGCCTCCTCACTGACACCCACATTCAGGAGGTCTGGATCAGTCCCATGCTGGCCTCTCAGCCATCAGTCTGGAGTACAAGAGCTCCCCCTTGTTCAGGTCAGCTGTTTCTCTGGGTTTCACCAGCCCAGTCATGACCCCTTTGCTCATTGCTCCTCCCTCTCTGTCACTGGGTTGCAGGATTTCAGTTCAGTGTTTACCTGTGGCTTTCTGCCTCTGCTTCCATCAATCACTGGATGAAGGTTCTAGGATGGCATATAAGGTAGTCGGCAAACTTATTATCAGAGATGGGCATTCAAGGTAGTCTCTCCACTATTGCTTAGTTTTTCAGTTGGTGCCATCCTTGTAGATCTCTGGAAATCTCACTAGTGCCACATTTCTCCTCAAACCTATAATGACTCCCTCTGTTATGGTATCTCTCATCCTGCTCTCCTCTATTCTGAGCAATGATTAAAAGTATACAATAGCAATTTTCATTGTTCCTACTATTTGAATAAATTTCATTTATTCTGCCTAGTAGCATGATCAAGTCAATCACACCAAATTACTCAAACAAAAAATAAAATCCACTCCATTTCTACTGAACATGCTAAATAACCATTCTGACCTGATGCTGAAATAACTGAAGCCCGACAGCCAATTCTCCAGTCATTGTAGCCAAACATACAACTAAAATACACATGTCATTTAGAGAGCTCAGTCACATGACTAAACTCCCCAAGTCTGAAGAATTGCTTTGTAAAGCCCAGACTACTTCAATGAAAATTCTGATGATTGAAGATTGGAACTCCGGTGTCAGCATTTCTCTGGGGTTGTGATGGCAAGTTTTGGAGAGAGATATAACTGGCTAAGTTTAGAAAGTGGCAATTTTTTAAACTTCTATGAAACCTGTTTTGTCACCTGAAACACAGGGGATACCACAGTACAAGCCTTGTGGAGTTATTATGACCAATATTGCCACAGAAAGAATGAAGTAAAGGTTATCTATGTTAGTAAATTCTAACTTCACGTGTCATTCTTACTGTACTATATAATGCTCATTCATCTGACTACAAATATTTCCCCATGTTTATGGAGGTGTTTCCAGAGGAGACAAGCATTTGAGTACATAGATTGAATATATCCAAATGGGCCTCTATAATGTAGTTGGACATCATCCAGTCCACTAGGGTCTCAAAATAACAAGAACAGCAAAAATCAAGAGAAAGGTCCACTGATTTCTTGATCTGGTGCATGTATACTCTCCTGTCTCCACTTCAAGCCCCAAGCTCTTTATACTGAGATTAAGCTAGACCCACACCTTCATTTCTTTGATTCTCAGGTATTTATGGTATGGCATTAACTTCTTTGAGCCTTCAGCTTATATATATTGGGTCATCAGAATCTCACTTTCATATAATTCCATGAACTAATATCTTGTAATAAACATCTTTTTACTGAAGAATATTGATGAGTATAGTTTTAATTCCCATCACTACTGTTATTTCTCTGTTATTTTATTGTTCTATAAGGACCATAATATAGTGCAGTGAGTGGAGAATGTCATAGGAGATGACACATAGACCCTTGTACCTGCTGATGCTTATGACAGAATGAATCTCCTCACAATTCTGATGTCTTCTTTACAAAATTATAATATAAGAACTACATAAGAAAGAATATTGTAAAAAATTGTTTGTAGCTGAAGTAGATTCTCTAGTACAGAGAACATTAAGACTGGAATTGTAATGATGTCTTTAATTTTAAAATTAACTTATTAGTCAACAACAGCACAAATTACAGAAAGCCTACAAATTCATGGAAACTAATTAATGCTCAACTGAATCACCACTTGGTCAAGGAAGAAATAAAGAAAGAAATTGAAGACTTCCTAGAATTTAATAGAAATGATAGCACAACATACCCAAACTTATGGGATACTATGAAAGCAGTGCTAACAGGAAATTTCATCGCACTAAAAGTCTACATAAAGAAGTTGGAGAAATCTCACACTAGCAACTTAACAGTGCACCTGAAATTTCTATAACAAAAAGAAGCAAACTCACCCAGGAGAAGTACATGACAGGCTCAATAATCAAATTGAGGGCTGAAATCAATAAAATGCAAACAAAGAAAACAATACAGAGAATCACTGAAACAAAGAGTTGGTTCTCAGAGAAAATCAACAGAGTAGACAAACTCTTATACAAACTAACCAAGGCACAGATAGAAAATATCCAAATGAACAAAATCAGAAATGAAAAAGGGAGCCCTAACAACAGACAACAAGGAAATTCAGAGAATTATTAGGTCATATTTCAAAACCCAAATACAGTACCCAAAGTTCTAGCTAGAGCAATAAGACAACAAAAGGAGATCGAGATATATAAATTGGAAAGAAGTCAAATTTTTCTTGCAGATGATATGATAGCATACATAAGTGACCCCCAAATTTCTACCAGGAAACTCCTACAGCTGACAAACACTATCAGCAATGTGGCATCACTTACAATAGCCACAAATAATATAAAAATCTCTTGGGGTAACTCTAACCAAACAAGTGAAAGACCTATATGACAAGAACTTTAAGTTTGTTTTTTAAAGAAATTGAAGAAGATATCAGAAAGATCTCCCATGCTCGTGTATAGATAGGATTAAAATAGTAAAATGGCATTCTTACCGAAAGCAATCTACAAATTCAATGCAATCCCCATCAAAATTCCAACACAATTCACAGACCTCAATAACAATACTCAACTTTATATGGAAAAAAACCCAGGATAGCTAAAACAGTCTTGTACAATAAAGGAGCGCCCCAAGGCATCACCATTCCTGACTTCAAGCTCTAATATAGAGCTATAGTAATAAAAAACAGCTTTGTATTGGCATAAAAACAGACACATGTATCAATGGAATTGAATTGAAGTTACTAAGACTAATCTACATACTTATGAACACCTGACTTTTGACAAAGAAATCAAAAAGTTACAATAGAGAAAAGAAGGCATCTGTCATAACTGGATGTCGACATGTAGAAGAATGAAAATAGATCCATATCTATCACCATGCACAAAACTCAAGTCCAAGTGGATCAAATACCTCAACAAAAATCCAATTACACTGAACCTGATAGAAGAGAACAATTTTGTAGACTTGGTTCTTTCTTCCTAACTTTATTTTGCTTGAACAAGGAGTGTACATGGATTACTAGTCTTGCACCAAACATTTCTTTACAGACTGAACCTTCATTGCAGGTCCTTAAAGGAGTATACCAGGCTTTAAACTTGTGATACTCCAGCCTCTCCCTCTTCAGTGTATCCTACTGGCAAGCACTACCATCACTAGGTGGTAGAAGACAAAAATTTTATTCAATTGTAAGGTTACCAAATAGATATCAACAAAAGATCTTTGTAGCTAGTTACTGAATGTGTACCAGATATCTACTAATTTGCTAAACACAACTCATTCATTTGTTCATCACATAGTCTGTATTGTTGTTCTAGTGTATTGTGGCTCCGAAAGAATGTCAGATGCAACTGAAAACAATAGAAATCAGTGATGCTTAATTTTCAGAGTAAGTAATACATTTTGTCAACTTGTTCAACCAGTAGGGGTCCACACAGGGTCCCCCAAACACTATAAATCTGCTTTTACATGCAGAGAAATCTCAAGGTTAGTGTCCATAATTTCTATCAGATTTCAAAGTTGCCAACTCCAGATTAAAGAAGTCACAGCAGGTAAAGACTAGGCATGACTGATGTCCTGCATCAAGGACCTTCCCTGAGGAGTCATGGAGCAGCAAGGGTCATCATCTACTTCTGTCACAAAACCAGCTGTCATTTCCAAAACAAATATCAAATTACCTCTGCTGTGAAAAGTTAAAAACTTTCATGGAAAGAAAACAAAAAATGAAAAAGGGCAAATTTAGAATAAATACCCACTTCACATACTCCTGCATTCCCTATTTTCACTGTGACTGGTCTGAAAGATAGTTTTCATGACTCTGCTGTGAAAAGTTAAAAACTTTCATGGAAAGAAAACAAAAAATGAAAAAGGGCAAATTTAGAATAAATACCCACTTCACATACTCCTGCATTCCCTATTTTCACTGTGACTGGTCTGAAAGATAGTTTTCATGACTCTTTTCCTAGAAGGAAAGGAGGATTAACACTTTCCTAGAAGAGAAAGTAGGATTATATATTTTTTCTGAAGGCAATTCTGGAATCCTACAAAGAAATCAAATTAATGAAAAGATAAGTAGCTGGCATTGTCAGTTGACAAAGATTCTTTGTTTGTCTGTATCTGGTCAACTTCTGAATCTATTCTTTCATAGTAAGACACCTCTGTGCACTGATGAAACCCAGTTGTAGAAAACTTCCATGACAAGCGAGTTAGCAGATCACTTCCTAACCCACAGGCTATTTGAATGCCATAACAGGTCTTCAGCAGGGATCTTCTTATGTTTGTTGACCTAAAAATCTTTCTTTACCTCCAACTCACCCAAGTTTCTCCTTTGGGTAATTTTTGGTCCATTGCCCACACCTGCTCTTTGACTATGCAGTTCCACCTTCATAACATGTATTTAGAACTAAGACAAAACTCTCCTCATTTCAAATTCCATTGTAGGGCCCAAAAACATAGTAAGATGGCTCTAAATAGTGCCTTTTAAAATCTTAAATACTGCTTTAACAAGTATCATTGATTGAGTTTCTCTTTAACACAGTCCAGCAACACCAGAGTATTACCTCATAAGGCTATGTCTAGAAAGAGGCTAACATTCTACAAGACTCAAATATGCAAAGCATTTCAGGGAAAGCAAATAAACTTAGACAGCAAGCCTACCTAATGTCCCTACCTAATCAGTGATATTATAATCAAGTACATAATTGATAATATTCATGGAGAATGCTGGAAGCATCATGGTCTCAGAGAGCATGAAAGTAATCATTAGGATTTTAAGTTTGACACTTTCTCAAGCATCCATGAATGTCCACGAACAAGCAAAATAATGATTGCATCATTGTTAATTCATAACATGTATGGCAAAACTGGAGAAATAATAAGGATCTAGTCTGCCACTGGATAGCAATTAAACTAGTACATAATAGCCACCAAAGTTAATTTCTAATTTGTCTTTTCCTAAAGTTGAAGTGATATAACAAACAGGAGCCTGTGTAGGATATTCCAATAGCAAATCTCACAAGTCACTGTGAGAAATCTCAAGGGGAAGGAGAGTGCTCACAATAAGGTCTGGGTACATATATTCATATTGGTTTGGAGTGATATGTCTTCACTAGCTCACTATAAGTTCATTTCACTGAACTTCATTTAGGATGCAGTTATATCATTGATTTTCCTCCCATTAAGTTAGATTTCAAATATGCAAATGAATTTGCATTTTAACTCCAGTCTAAATCAGTATACCAAAACAAATCTATTTCTTACCAAAGCTCCAAAATAGAAACAGCAGAACAATGGCAAATTAGGACACAAAGAGGAAAAACTAAGATCACAAGATGCTGGGAAGAAAGTCTATCTATAGTGTCTTTGTCTTTGGTAACTTATGTAGGCTCTCTCTTCTCTCAGTTAACTATTTCCCTTGCTGTACAGAAGCCTTGTAGTTTTATGAATCCACATTTTAAATGAAGAACAAATTTCTAACAACCATAAAATCATTTACTATCAGAAAAACACAACTAAAAATTATACTGAAATTCCATCACACCTCAGCAGAATTGCAGCCGGTATGAAAAAATAATGAAAAATGCTATGTAGAACACAAACAAAAGGTAAACCTTAATGCTGCTGTTAGGTATGTAAATTAAGCTAGCCGCTATGGAAGTTAGTATAGATATTCCTTAAAAGAAGAACAATAGGTCCTCCATTGGACCCCACTATACTGTTTCTGGGTATTTACCAAAGGGCTTCAAGTCAATGCATCACTGAGATACTTGCATACCACTATAGCTGTGCTGTGCAATCAATCTAGGTATCCAACAATAGAAGCATTTTAAAATAAAGAAACTGCCATTTTCATACACCATGATTTTTGTCAACAATAAAGAATAGGGTTATACCATTAGGAGGAAAATGAATGCAATGGGATCATCATAATAAGCAAATTACGTCAGTCATAAAGATAAGTGCTATAGGTTTTTTCTCATCTGTGGCTCCTTCTAGACTTATGTGTATATAAAATCATATATGTGTAAATGGCATGGAAGTAGACTCAAAACTGTATGAACAATGGAATTAATGGAAGGAATTGGGATATGTGTAAGGGATATGTTCAAGGTACATTATATGTTAGCGTGAAAATGGCCTTTGACCTGTATATGAAAATAATGTTTAAAAAGATAAATGCTTTGTTTCATTTTAAATAGCAATTTTTCAAAGATCCATGAAGTTTTGTGACGTAGGTTACGTACTACATATGGAGCTATCAAGCCTTTCCACTGAATTGTATCCAAACTAACTTCCAACAGCCACACTGTGTTTCTGAGGACGTTCCCAAATCTCAGGTGTTGGTAGCAAATAATTAAGCTAGCTTGGGATCAGTTTTAAATCAATGATCATAAAATGTAGTTTATAAACATTTTGGCTTTTTCACCTTTGGATAGATGATTTCTGAAATAGGAGTGTTGCACACTTTCCAGTTTTCACAGTTTAATACTCCAGTGTTGGTCTGATATGGGTTGCATATGCGTGTCTCTCTGACATCTCTGTTTTGCCACTTAGACCTAAAGATGATGGTATTCAGAGATGTGACCTTAAGGAGGTGTCTGGATCATGAAGGCACAGTGTCATAAACAGGATCAGTGGCCTTTAAAAGAGATGAAGATGAGCCTTTTTCTGTTTTGTCTTCTTGCCACAGGAGGATGTTGCTTTGTCCATAACCTCCAGAGGATATTGCATTGAAACCCTCTCTTGAAGCTGGATGCTGGTAAATTGACCTTTATTTTTTCACCTCTACATCTTTGACGACACAAACCTTTGAAAAACTGTTTCGTAACTTAAACAAAACTATCTTAAATAACCTATGTCTTCAAAAAAGTATTATACATGGCTACAAAGGCCATCTTCAAGCACTTATATGATGCATGTTGATAATACTCCCTCACACACCATTACACTCTCTTCTTCTCTTCCCATAACTAAACCTAAGAGAACCAAATTTCTATTATTTAGAAACAATCTAGTCTAACGTATTTAATTGCACTGCAGCAAAGAACCAAAGTGCACTCCTTCATCTCCTTCATTGTCCCCCTGCCTCTCTCTTAAAGATGCTCCATGAAGTTAAAATGATCTACTTGTTCTTGAATCCTTATCTCAAGTTCTGATGCTAAAGAGAATTCCAATCAAAATAGAAGAGTTCAAAGGACTTAGGCTTCAGAAGTGATAAAGAACTTTTCCCTATAGTCTTTTATGAGCTTCTTGGAGGAATTAAATGAGATAGAATATAGAACTCGATAGCTATGAATAATGTCTTCATAGTATTTGTTATTGTTGTCAACTTTGTTCCAATACTGAGGAATATAGTTCAACAAGCACATAAATTTATTTAAAAAATACACATGAAAGTGAGGATAAATGACTGTGTTACTTGTCTTTGTATGTTAGAATCTATGTTTTAGAGTATACCCTTTGTGATTAAAAAATTGTTTACTGTGAAACTATGGCATGTTACACCAGCAGCCAGATCATACATTTTGTGTTTACTCTGCCACATGTTTATATCAGAGGCCACCTCAAGAGACAGACCTATGTATAAAAATGCTGAAATGAAATGTGTTATTTGTATGGTGATTTTTCAAATTAATATTTTTAAAAGATGTGTCTTATTTGGCTTTCATAATGTACTCTGTAAAGTAGCATAGTGACAAAATCACAACATATACATTTCTCAGAAGAAATCCATATCTTTGGGTAGCACAGGGTTAGTTATTGCCCCTCCTTCAAATATCACCATTCCAGCATGGTTGATCTGACTCCTCTATTTGAAATCACACTTATGAACTCGACCCATGCCAAACTTTCTGATCTCTTTATCCTCTCCATATTCCCCAAAGCATTGTCAGCTGCTGACATTGCACACATTTACTTACAATGCTTTCTCTATGCTCTCTGTTTCTTATTCAAAAGAGGGATTTATCTACTGTGTTCATTACTGTGGCCCCTACATGACCTAAAATCACACAAGTGGGTACAGTGTTCATCCATTAAAAATATGGGTAACTAGTTTGCAGTAGTAATTAGAACATCTGTTTTCAATTTGTTTTGAAATCTAGTCTGTCAAAGGATAAAGCAGACTTGTATAGGCACCACCTGAATAGACAGATCTAATTGTATTTATTCACTTTAAGCATTCTGTTATTAGTATATGGTTTATGTGTATATGTGGGGGTACATGGGGCTACACTTGCTACCATGAGCATGTCAAGTTAAGATGTCAACTTTGGAGTCAGTTATCTCCTTCCATCTTTATGTGGGATTGAGGGAGCAAACTCAGGTCAGCAGGCTGTACAGTCAACACTTTTACCAGCTGAGCTATCTTTCTGGCCCTATGGTTATTTGTTTTACATTTATCACTTAAGTAATTAAATTAGAACCAAACGTTTTTTTTCTGTTCCATAGTGGTGTCAACCAGTTAGTGCAAACCCTGGACCACATAGGAGAAAAGAGAACTTCTCAGTGGGGGGAATGCACTTCATGTTTAAAATAAAATTGAAGTCAGAAAATGAATGGAAAACTGATCCAACACTGCCCTTTTCTAAGCAAATAAAAACTCTAGGGACAGTTCTAGAATTTTCTAACTCATTTGACTTTCATTACTTTTAAACAAGGTATAGATATATTATTCTTAGTTACCTCACGTGATTCCCATGTTGATTTTCAGATTTTTCCCATCCGTTCTATTGGACACAAATCCTTGGTAAGAATTCCTCTCCACCTTTCTATACGACAAACATCATGTGAATGTCTTCACTACACCATTCAGTAGAATGCACATGATGGTAAGGCCCTACTTCTTTAGAATGAATATTATGTACAGTTCAGGATCTATTCCATCTATAAAATGCACATAACTTACAAGGCTCTATTCTACTAGGCTATGAAATGTACATCATATATAAGACTCCTGTCTTAGTTTCCATTCTATTGATGTAGAGATACCATGACCAAGGAATTTAAGATAAAGCATTTAATTGGGGGCTTGCTTACACTTTTGGAGGCTTGTTTCATTATCATAATGGCAGGGATCATGGCATCAGGCAGGAATTGTGCTGGAGAAGTAGCTAAGAACTACATCCTGATTGGCTAGTATGGGCATTTGAAACTTGAAAGCTCACCCCCAATAACAACTTCCTCCAGCAAGGCCACACCAACTTATCCTTCTAATCCTTTCAAGGAGTTCTTCTTTCTGGTGACCTAACATTTAAATATTTGAGCTTGGGACAGGGCATTCTTATTGAAACCACTAGAGCATCTCTCTACCATTTTATAGAACTCATATTCAGTAGAAGGCTCCAACTCTCCATTCTATAAATTGCACAAGGCTCCACTACACCACTGTATATGAACTTCATGTACAAGGCTCCACTTTGCTGCTGCACACAACTGTATGTGGGTGAATTATGCTTCCACACAATAATGTCATAGAACTACCCTGTCATCTTTTTGAGTTTTGATAATTCCTACCTTCAGCAAGCACAAGACTATATGGTTTATTCCTCAATTGTGGTTTAAAGTATAATAGTGATGAGATTGGGGGGAACAGAAGGCAAGAACACTGAGAGAGACTACTGCAAAGGGGGATATTTCTGGGTCAGATAAAAGCATGGTGCAAGGGAACCTCACAGGAATCTACAAGGATGACCCCACCTAATATTCCTAGAAATAGCAGATACATAGCCTGAACTAGCCATCTCCTGTGACCAGGCAAGACTTCAAGTAGGGAGAATGGAATACCAAGCCAGCAACATAATCTTTGGTTATAGTCTGTCCTACCTATGGGATGTGCTGTGGTAAGGATGACCTAAAGATTGAAGGAGTTGGCAGGCAATGACTTGTCTAGCCTAAAACATATGCCAGAAGTGTAACCCATCCCTGGCACTACCTAGAGCACCAGGACCCATAGGCCGGATGATGCAGAAACCTAGGATAAACACGACTAGAGAAAAAAGTCAATATAATGTTGCCTAATGATACTCTGCTATACTCATAGATTGGTACCCATCCTAATAGCCTAACTCTCATCAGGAAGGCTTCATCTAACAACTGATGGGAACAGATGCAGACCAACTGCCAAAACCTGAGTGGAGCTTGAAGGAATCCTGCAGAAGTGGGGGAGAAAGGATTGTAGGAGCCAGAGGAGTCAAGGACACCACAGGAAAAGTCACAGAATCAACTAACCTTGTCTCATAGGGGCTCACAGAGACTGAACTGATAACCAGGGAGCCTACATAAAACTGACCTAGGCACTGGGCATATATGTTACAGTTATGTAGCCTGGTGCCCTTTGGAGACTCCTAACAGTTGGAACAGGACCTGTCTCTGACTATTTTACTGGATTTTGGGACCCCATTCATCATAGTGGGTTGCTTTGCCCAGCTTTAATACATGGGGAGGTGCTTAGTCTTGCTGCAACTCTGGATCTTGATATGCCATGTTTTGTTGATACTCATGGGAGACCTGCCATTTTCTCAACAGAAATGGAGGAGGAGTGTATTGGGGTCTAGAAAGAGGGTGATGAAGGGAGGAACTACAAGGAAAGGATGAAGGGGAAAACTGAAGCTTTAGTATAAAATAAATAAATGTATTGAAAAATATAATCTTTCCTACAAATAATTATGAAAAATGGCCTGTGTTTTCAGTAAGATTTAAAAGTTATAATATTTAAGAAAGATATGATCCCAAAACATAAAGAAACCCCCATTACTGAAAAGTAACATTCAAACACATTGAGGACCAAGATGATAACATAAACAAGTAAATTTGCATAATTTTAAATAAAGGACTGGCAGCTACTTTAGCAATGGTTCTCAGCTTTCCTAATAATGCAACCTTCATGTTAAGATGACCCCCCACCGTAAAATTATCTCCAATGTTATTTCATAACTGTAATTTTGCTGTTGTCATGACTCATAATGTAATTTCTGATGTGCAGGATATCTGATTTGTGACTGCTGTGAAAGGGTCATTCGATCCTCAAAGGGATTGTGACCCACAGGTTGAGAACTGCTGGACTGTGACAAAGTGAAGACTCTGGCATGTCTGATGATACAGACAGGTACTTCTCAGTTATAGAGATGGTGGCCAGAAGAAATACAGTGAACACTGCCAATTACTCAGCACCTCTCTCTCTGTCTCTCTCTCTTTCTCTCTCTCTCTCTCTCTCTCTCTCACTCTCTCTCTCTCTCTCTCTGTATGTGTGTGTGTGTGTGAACAAACGGAATTCTATATTTCTCTCAGAAACGTCACACTATGTGTGCCAAGCTACATAAAATTGAACACTGCTCCATGCTGACATCACAATATAGTTAATATCTGATAGGATTCACACAGTCTACACACTCACTCAGGATTTCAAAGGACAGCTCCACCACATTCCTAGATATCAGTTCCCTAGTGAACTCTATGTAGTAAGTTATTCACCCAGTGTAGATGCACAACAGACTGACACAGGTACTTGCCTTGGTAATCCAACTAAAGTGTTCAAGATTACTGAAGAAAGCTTTCTTACAGTATCTTGAGTTTTTTTCCAATTTCCACTGCAGAATCTCTCTCCACGAATAGCCAACTGGAACTGAAGTGGTCCAGAAACTCAGACTGAGAAGCCCTTGCTTTGATTCATTTCCCCTGCAAGCCTACTTAGCTTCTCCTCATTTGCTAGTATGCCAATTGCTATGGAAACAGTAGTACCAACTAACTGAATAAAATCTCAGTTTTCCATATAAAACTCAGTTGCTGCTCAAATAGGAAACTACAATCAGGTATATTCACCCTCAAATTTGGAACAACAAAGCAGTAGGTATAGTATATCTAATAATCAAGTAATTATCTTTAAGGATTTTCAAGCAATTTACATATTTTTGTTGCTGAAAACACAACTCTTTGATAATGCTGTGCTTCATCTCTCCCATTGTTTACAATCTGTTTAAAATCTCTACCATCTTGCCACATCTAATGGTAGAATTTCTGTCTTGCTCTAAGAAACAGGCAAGGGAATAATTAATCTTTGTCTTTCTTTCATTGAGAAAGCACAGAAAATTAATATTAGTTTGGAGCTTTTTACTTAAAGGAAATATCTTATTTCTAGCTTCCATCGAAAAAATTTTTAATTTGTGGTTACAGTTTTACTCATCTGAACTTAAATGTTTTAGCTTCTGAAATAGCAACATATCCACAAATATTTATTAAAGGCCTGCCAGGCACAAAGCTAGATGGTGTGATGCAAAGGTGGAAACATGAAATAGCTACTTTATAATTTTCATTCTAGTGTAAGATAGAAGTCCAGTAGAGCAATAACATATTATAATGAATATCTGGGTTAAGCCAGATCATGGAATAATTTGGGGTGATTTTAATGAGTAGATATTAACAAGGAGGCTGTAATGTTCATTTTGGGGGTGGAAATGAAGAAAAGAACAGAGAGGAGTGTAACTCAAAACCTAAGAGACTGACAGTGGGAAAAAGATACAGAAACAAAACGCTTCAGCAGATGTGACTGACTGATAGTAGGGTTTAGAGAGGGAAGGAGGGTAGACTCTCCCAGAACAGTGAGGAGGTGGACATATCAGGGAGGCTCCATTGCCTTTCAAACATCCAGGAAAAGCTAAGCAAACTACACTGCAGATGGTTCTAGGACCCCATGAATAGTGTATGGATGCTAAAGTCTTATGCACAATATTTACATGTAATCCATACCTATTTCCCATGTACTGACAATTGTCTCTAGATCATCTGTAATACTTATTACAATGCACATGTTAACAGTTATAATGTATCAGTCAGGGGAAATTGACAAGAAAGCTAGATGCACATGTTCAGTATTGGTGCAATGTTTTTCAAATGTCTTTTGATCTGTAGATAGTGGAATCCACAAATCCAGAGCCCACAATGTATGGACTGCTTGTTCTGTTTACTTGAGGCATTAATAGCTAGCTGTTGTTCAAATGTAATTAGAAAGTTTATTTGGTATTTATTTCTCTGTATCTAAAACCTTTAGGATAACATTGCCCTAAAAACTACATAGATAAGGAATGCTCTACATACTATTTTATAAGATGTTTTTCTTTAACTTCCTCTTTCTCCAGTGTCCTTATTTATACAGGTTAAAGCACACCCAAGCAGTAGATGTAAGTAAATTGGAAAAAGAACCCTTGTTTTAAACAATTCTACCTTCTCCCAGGATGTTTGTTTCCTGGGCCAGTAAGCTGCAATTAAGTTAAAAAATGAGTCTTTATGTAAGAATGACTGTTGTTCCAGCTAGTGATTTTCAACTGTTATCTGAGTTGCCCCTTTCCCTAATCTTTTAACTTAAAAGATCACCATTAGAAGTGTACACACAAAGTGATATCCGGTAAACAGCTAGTTTCTTTTTCATTCATTTTTTTATTTTAAAACAATCTTTTCTCATTTTACATACCAATCCTAGTTCCAACTCCCTTCCCTCCTACTGTTGCTCCCACCTTACCCCCACCCAATGCCTCAGAGAGAGTAAGGTTTCCCTTGGGGAATCAACAAGGTCTGGCACATCATTTTGAGGCAGGACTGAGCCCCCCACCCCCAACCCAGGATATCTAGGCTGAGCAAGGTATCTCCAAAGAGAATGGGCTCACTACTCAGTGGTAAAAAACAATTACATCTTGAAATTTCCAGGCAAATGGATGGAACTATAAAAAAATCATCCTGAGTGACCCAGACCCAGAAAGATAAACAAAGTATGTATTCACTCTTAAGTGAATACTAAAGCTAAGGATAGCCAACCAATAGTCCATAATTCTAGAGAAGCTAGGTAACAAGGAGAATCCTAAGAGAGACATACATCGATCCCCTGGAAAACAGAGGTAGAGAAGATCTCCTGAGAAATTTGGGATCATGGAGGCTGGGCAGAAAGGAAGGGGGAGGGGAGAAAGGAATCAATCGTGTGGAGAACATGAGGGAACAGGATGGTCAAGATGTGGGAAGGACAGAGAGGGAGAGCAAGGAGACACTTGCTAAATTGTGTATAATCCCTGAATTTTAACTGAAAAGTGAAATTGATAATTTTGTCTACCAGATGTCTTATTTAGAACAAGATTTTGTTTGCTTCTGTTTTCCTTCCTCAATCTTCCCCATCGCATAATCTGCTATTGAATAGATCATAGAATCAATATGTCTTGCATGAAGTCTTCTTGATTAATTTAAAGAGGGAGACACTGGAAGAGTATGGATATGAAGCGGTGAAGTTCAGTGTCTTGAAGGAAAAACCATGTCAATTCCATTTAAAACAAGTACATAGGTTTCCACAACAGAACATTTTTTTAATTGTCAGTAAAACTCATTTTTTATAAAAGCAACAAGATACTGATTTTTCATTTTGATCACACAGTTAATCATAACAGTGAACACAGGAAGGCAACAATGCCTTTATTTAACCCCTTTATGAGGAAATCTAAAGGTGCAGAAATGCAGAACCTGAGAGTTTAAGGACACTGAAGAGCTTGCAAAGGTCTGTTAACTGAGTAAGGCTTCATTTCCTGAATGTTCCAGTACCATTCAAAGCTGCTCTGAGTATCTACTGAGTTGCTATTGCTCTGTGTTCATGGAATTTGGATGCAAATAAACCAGTTGGCTCTTCTCTATATTGCCTAACTGCAGCACATTTGGCCTTGAATGACTTATTTGACAACATTCTTATAATGATTAATTAATGTGTATGGGGAACATATTTTGATGACTGTTTACGTCTTGTTCAGTATGTTATCTGTAATCACAGAAATGTAGTCTAGTTTTCATGTAATCTGTATTCTGTTGCATGAGTAATAAATTATGTGTGTGCTTTTGTGACAACCTAGAAGCCAAGCTTGAATTCAAAGACAAAGAACCAGCCTTCATCCCTTTTGTTTTCTTTGTCCCTTGGTCCCACACATCTTTTTTTTTATTCAACAAAGATTTATTTGGTGCTTACAGTTAAGAGAGACTATGGCCATCATGGCAGGGGGCATAGTGGCAGGCAGACTTGGTGCTTGAGTAGTGGTACCTTACATCCTTATCAGCAAGTGGGAGGCAGAGTAAACTAACTAGGGATGGAATGGGGTCTTGAAACCTCAAAGCCCACCCACAGTGACACACTGCAACAAGGCCACACCTTGTAATCCTTCCCAAACAGTTCCACCAACTGGGGACTAAGCATTTAAATATATGAGACTATGGGGGCCATTCTCATTCAAACCACTGCAGAGCCTTTGGCAATTAGTACATGCTGACAAAGGAGGAGTCAGCCCCTGGTAAGCATACCATGCATTTGTGTAGTGGTTCTCAATCTGTGGGTAGCGACCCCTATGGCCATTGCACATCTGTTATCCTGTATATGAGATATTTACATTATGATTCATAACAGTAGCAAAATCATACTTCATAATTTGCAATGAAATAATTTTATGGTTTTGGGTCACCACAACATGAAAATGTATTAAAAGGTCACACCATTAGGAAGGCCACACTTCCTAGAAACAATATGAATTTCCTATCTTCTCTTCTTCTCCATTAAGGTCATTAATTTCACTCTGACCTATTTCTTTTTTTCAATATATGTTTTTATTTAAATTAGAAACATGAATGCTCTCTCTCCTACCCCTCCTCCCTTGTCCCTCCACCAGTCCCCACTAGCCCCCTAACCACTCCCCATATCATTCCCAAGGGAGGATGAGGCCCTCCTTGCGGGGATCTACAGAGTCTGCCATTTCATCCAGGGCAGGACCTAGGCCCTTCCCCATGTGTCCAGGCTGAGACAGCATCCCTCTATATAGAATGGGCTCCCAAAATTCATTCGTACACCATGGTAAGCACTGATCTACTACCTAAGGCCCCAGAGATTGCTGAGGCCTCCACACTGACACTACATTCATGGAGTCTGGATCAGTCCCCTGTTGGCCTCTCAGCCATCAGTCTGGGGTTCAAGAGCTCCCCCTTGTCCGGTAAGCTGTCTTCCCACACATCTTTATGACAACGCATGCTTATATGTCCCAGTCCATTTATCCCTCTGATAAGCCTTTATCTAGCTCTATTATGACTAGGAATTCTAGGAGCATAGAAGTCAGGTCCTAGAGACACAGAGCAAAGCCAGGAATAGGACCACAGGCTCCAGGTGGAAGATGGGCTCTTTGATGATTCACAGGACATTACTAACAAATTCAGAGAGTATGAAGAGAGTAGAGAAACAATCCCAGGTTTACATGTGGTGACCAGAGGTTGTTCGAATTCTTTATCTGTCTTGCTTGTAGTATAATGGAAGAAAAATTATTTTTGTTCCTTCTATTTACAAACAATCTTTTCACAGGGAAAAGTTTATAAAGAATTCTAAAGCAACATCATTGGGGCTGGAAAAAATAGCTCAGTGGCTAAGAGTACTGGCCACTCTTCCAGAGGACCTGGGTTCAATCCCAAACACCCATATGGCAGCTCACAACCATTTGTAACTACAGTCCAAGAAGACCTAGTGCCCATTTCTGGCTGTTATACATTCAGACAAACACTCATATCATACACATAAGAATTTTAACACCATTATATTTCATAGGTACCCACAGAAATGTTCAATTTTTGACTGGAAGTTCGATAGAATACAACTAATATAAGGGTTATTTTTAAGAATTTTATAAAAAAGTTATTTAAACCAGTATTTGTGGTGGATTATACTGAAGGAATTATGGGACATTTTAAAAGTCAGATACTCCTGAAAAAAATGCCTACAGTTGTAACCGGTCCGTTCCCAAATTATTCCTTTGCTTTTGCTAACATGTTTCAGGTTGTCTTTCGTCTGTATTTTCTCTCTCCTGAGCACAGAAATTTCCCTTCAAAATTCTGTTTGTATGTGAGGATTACAATCTTCAGTACATGATATATGTATATCACAGTAGACAAGCTATTGAATAAACAACATCACAAAAAAAATGGTCATTAGGAAGGGTGATACTCAGTTCTGTAAGTTTCCAATTCCTAGATGACAGACATTTTAGTTCTGTCTTTGGTTTTATTTGATTCAGTTTTGGAAAATCAGTAATGAACCCGACAACCACAACACCTGCCCTCTCTGGTGTTTGGTGGGTTAGAATGGGCATGGAATAAAGTAATTAATGTACCCTCACCATAGTCACCCATGGGCTGTGGCCAAGCCCTTAGCAAACAAGCCTGTCTATCAAGTTCTTGATACAGCTGTCTAGACTATGAAGCTGATTTTGTAATTCTCTGTTTCTAAGATATTTTATGTGTGCATTTAATGCTTTGGGGGATTACCTATCACATTTCTGGAAATTAAAGTTTTTTAATTTAAATTGCATTTACTTATATTTATTTATGCACTTATTGTGCATGTGAGGGGTTACACATGTCTTGGTATATGAAAAGGTCAAAGGACAATTTGCTGGAGTTAGTTCTTTACATTTATTGTGTGGGTTCTAGGAATCAAAAGGATCAAACTCAGGTCCAAGATGTAGGATAAAAAGCAAGTGCCTTTTACTCCACAGAACCGTCTTGACTGACCCTTCTGCCTATTCCCTTAAACTTTTGATATCCGTCTAATGGATTAGTTTTATTCGAGTTATGTTATTTCTATCATTTGCATGCAAACTTAGAGTCACTGCTGATACACCTGCCAGAGTCCCTGACACAACAGATAATCAATGGATGCGGCAACATGAATAATCACAACCTGAGTGTATATCATCATCACATTTGCAAAATAGTGGGTTGTTTTCTGATTCTGAAAAATTTAGAAAGGTATTAAAAGAGAAAAAAGAAAGCCATGTTTCTGCCTACCAGATACTGTCTCTCTGCTTTGTGTCAGTGTTTTCAGTTTTTCAGTGTCACAAAGCACATATTCATAATGTGTTACATGTGATTGAGTACAACTATGTAGTACATCATCTATGAGACTTAAATATTGTAATCAGTCTGTGCCATGTAGTTATACATGCTCTTCTAATTTTAAGTATGCATTATAATAATTAGCCGTTTACTAAAATGTTGGTATCTATTTCCTTCTCAAAGACAAAACACAAAATAAAATAAAAAATAGTTTACTTCAAACAATGTGAATTTTAGAGCACTTACCAGATATTCTCACACTTATATCTAGAAATCAAAAGTATACAGTGGAATCTTATATTGATCTGGGCTGACTTCCTCCAAGTATACAGTCTTTCCCAACCAAGAGAATCATCCCTTGAATTAAATAGGACAAAGAGTCTAACAACAAAAGCATATGTAAGGATTTTGACTGGAATATGTCAGGAAATTGTTCCCAAATAAAAATCAGTTTTTTTCTTATATTAATGGCAACAATGATGGCCGGAGCATTCTAAAGATAAAAACAGAGATCATGTAGATGGGTTCAGAAACCACATGTTCTTCTGTAAAGAAAAAAATCTCCTAGTTTTCTGAGCATAAGATTCTTATCTTAAAGGAATGCTTAATGATTGATTTGTCAAATCTCCATTGTGCTCCTATGTGTAGTGTTCTGCATTCTTTGGTAGATTATATAGCTCCAAGGAAGATTCTTCGGAGAGTCTTAAGAAAGCCTGGCTCGAAATCTAAGCTCAGTAATTGACTATATTATTATCATACAGTATTATTACTTATTAGTCTCTAGAAGGCTAAATATCTAGCTTGTTGTTGTCTGAAACTGAGCATGATGATGATATCTAGGAAGCAAGTATTTGCAGAACATGTATTGATGCATGTTTTACAAAAGTCTCAGATGCCAGAAAATACTCTAATCCTGTTAACTTCTAGCAAGCCTAAAACTGATTCTCGGAATATGCATTTGTTAAAGCCAAGAATACTCCTCTTTTGAAGTTAGACTGAGTTCTAAATTGCTCTTTTCATACAGTTTCTGAAAAAAAATAATGTCTTTCAATTCTCAAAGAAAATGCTATCAAGCAAAGTATTTCTTTACTCATTCATCAGATACAGATTGAGCAACTTCTGCAAACAAGGCACAAACTTAGTGAACATGATAAAGTTTGTAGGCATTAAAAGATCAGATAAGCAATATAAATTATGATAGAAAGTGTTAATAAAGACAAAAATATTTTGATAGAACTGTGCTGATGAGGAAGTGATCAAGTAAGTTGGACTGGCAAAGGAAAAGTGTTTTGGACATTCATTACAGCAGGTCATTATGACAGCAGCATGATGCCTGTAATGAGGCTGGACATGTACAGTACATTCCTAACGTTTCTGGAAACTGTAACAAGTGTCTGTGTAGCATTTCATGCAAGGAACCAATACTATCCTATTTTCTGTAATGGGTTGGGGGACAACCAAGCAACTAGTGTCTTGCTAGGAGGACTTGGAGTTTCATAGTGGTATCAGGTAGGAGTCTCTGTGTTAGAAATTGATGCCAAAGCTTAAATTTATAGTGGTATCAGGTAGGAGTCTCTGTGTTAGAAATTGATGTCAAAGCTTAAATTTATAGTGGTATCAGGTAGGAGTCTCTGTGTTAGAAAATGATGCCAAAGCTTAAATTTATAGGACTGTGTGACACTTTAGGGTGTTCAGGGCAAAGGAAATGGACGTATCAAAGGTGACCCCTGCTATTTTGCCTAGATAGACTCGGAATCATTTACCAAAATAAGAACAGAAAAGGTGTGGATTTGGGGATCTATGGGACATCACTGACTAAGAAATCCAATAGAGATAACCCTGGTACAGGGCTTTTAGTTTGTTAGCCTATGGTATCTAATATCTACTAAAGGCATTATTTCTCGTTATAAGGTAAGTCCATTGTGTGTGTGTGTGTATGTGTGTGTGTGTGTGTGTGTGTGTGTACAGATGAAAGCATCTATTCACATGTGTATATATGACGCAAATTTAGGAGAGGACAAATTTAAGAGGGGAAGGAGGATGAACCTGGGACTACTTAGAGGAGTGTGGAATGAATACATCCAAAATACATTTTATGTATGTGAGAAATTCTCAAAGAACTAAAAATATATTTCTTAAAATTAAAAATATTCTTTAAAAGTATGTAGCATTTTTATTATTTATTCATTCATTCATTTTTTGCTGTTCTTTTTGTTTTTCTGTATTATTTTGTTGTTATATCCAAAGGGGAGACGACTATATAAAATCACTTGGGGGGAATCTATAGAAGACCTAAGCCCCAGTTTGTTTCAGTTTCCATGTAAATGACAAGTGAGTGAGGTGTCTATGATCCCACTCTTCACTACCGTGCTTGGGAATACAGAACTCTAATAAGTTAGTTGGATTAAATATTCTTTGTCTGAACTCACACAATCATTTATTCTGAAACTTGCTGACCCAGTATTGATGCTGTCAATATTATTATAACTGTTAGTAAACTGAGTTAAATCCTGTCTCCCCCAAATTCATGACAACCCAGAACCTGTCCATGTGACCTAATTTGGAAGTTAAATTTTTGCAGATTTAATCTAATTAAAACATGCCTAGAGTAAGCTCTAAATTCTATAGGAACAATGTCTTCATATTAAGACTGAAACCTTGACAAATTACAGACACAGAAGGGAGGCCACATAAGATGAAGTTAGAGCAGAATTACATGGTCAGGGGTAAAGAATTCCTGAGACTATGAAAGCCTAAGTTGGGGAGGAAGTACCCTCTCCTAAAAGTATCAAAAGGTCACCCTGCTAACACTGTGGTGTTAGACCTACAATGCCCAGATCTGTAATACAATAAATTTCTATTGTTTTAAGTTACCAAATTTGGGGTGAATGGTTATGTCAATGCTGAGTATCGAAAACAGTTTAGAATATTTAAATAAAAGCATGTTTTAATCTGGTTTGTGTTACCAACACCTGCAATACGGGTTTCAAATATATTGCTTTTTCAAAAAGTACTGCCACCATGTCTAGGTGCTTTGTATTATCAATGTGCATGTTCACCCATTTAGGTGGGCTTTGCTACACATGAGCCCATACTGCTGATGAAGAAAGCAAATAGCTTGCACAAAATCACGAAGTTAAAGACAGAAGAGCCAGAGTTCAAATTTAGTTTTATCTCACCACCAAGATTACACTGTATCCCAGAGCACCTGTCTCTCATACCTGTTCATTGCAGCAAACACTGAGGATATAGGAGAGGCATTGATACCCTGGGTTTTCAATGCCTCCAATCGAAACTCATATTCATTAATTAAATGATAACCTGCAATGACTGAGGACAATCAATCTGTTGCTCACAGAGGAACACAGTTTATCAATGAACTTGTCATCAACTTGTATTGCTTTCATTAGAAGTTCTGCTTTGCCTATGTGTATTCAAAGTCTGGGCATTATCAGATTGGACATTCACAGCTTTAATTTACTGAAATGTATTTCCCTATTGCAGTCCCTGTTTCATTATCATGATACTGACTCATTCTTGGCACATAAGGAGATCATAAGAATAGACAGTGTGAGTGCAGACGAAAGTATCAAAACTTCATACTCACAGACAGATGCACAGCCTAAAAAGATAAAACAGGAAATAAAAGCATGTTCTAAATTTACCTTTCATCCCTCCTAGTGGGCCATGCTGTTGATCATAACAGACACGAATGATCAGGTGTCACAGCTGTTGTTGTAGAATGTCAACTTCAAGAAGACTGGTATAGGAAGGGCTTCTGCAAGGAGTACCATGTCCATCTGGCCTCAAGTTATAGAAGTTGCCACAAAATCCCACAAGAGTATATGACTGATACTTTGCGAAGTACCCAAGACTCTGTGGCCAGGTTACCACATTTTCCCAGAAGTATATTCTGTTTTCCAAGCTGTTATCAACTATTGACCATGACACTTTCTTCTGACTTCTCTTTATCTTTATTTTAAAGACCTCCTCGGATAGCCTTGTACAAAGCTAGGGTTCCCTTAACTGAGATGTGAACACTGGCAAATTAACTTCTACTCTATCCCAACAGAAAGCTCCAGATGACACACGGTTTCAAAAAGGATGCTCACACTTGTGCTCCAAATTGGACACCCACAGTCCCGAGACACTTCAAGTTTATTCCCTAGGACACTGGTATTGCCCACAATTTTAACCAGTTTGGAAGTGTGATCCTCTTCTACATTCTGCCCACCGTGCCCACCTGCAGAAGTTCTTTCCAATCCATTGCTATCCACCAAACGAACAGAGACAAAAAAAAAACAACAACAAAAACAAAACAAAACAAAACAACAACAACAACAAAAAAGAACAGGAAAACACAGTCCCATAAAGGTTCTGCTATTGCATCTTGAAGTCCACACCTGCTAAAAGACAAAAAAAAAAAAAATGGGAACCCTGCCCTGGCAATGCATCCAGCACTCTCTGGGAGCAGCAGGCACTGTCTTATCATCGGCAGGGCGTGCGCGAGTACATACACAAAGAACTGGTGCTGGGCTTGCTAGCCTTTCGGGGTACCAGCAGACTCCTAGAGCTGGCATCCAGGGTGATCTCCTATGCCCTCCATCCCAGCATAAAAGCACTATCCTTTATTTGACCGGTGAAGAGCCCAGGCTGGATGATATTGCAAGGGTTGGGGGTTGGGGAGTGGGCGGACCCCGGATCCCTTGCCCATCTTCGGAGGTCCCTAGCCTTTGGCATCTCCTAGGAGATGCACAATCAATTGTGCTGTCAAAAGGTCTCTTTTCGCATCCTCTCTAAGCCAGATGCCCGGTGTACCGGTTGTGCGCATCTTGGCAAGTGCCCCTCCTGGAGCGGCTACCCATGCAAGCCGACCTGCCCCGTGCGCCTGCCTACCTGATGTCTGGCTGTCAGCAGCGAAGCCGTGGTGCCTCATCTGCTTCTCCTCTGCTGCTACATCTGCTATATCGCTCCGAGCGCCATGTTCCTGCTCTCCCAGGGCGCACGCTGGGGAACTACTACGGCTGGGTAGGGGCAAGGGGGGGCGGGGGCTAGCGGAGGGGTGGGGGCAGAGCCTAAGCTTTCTACTCTCCTCCCAAACCTCTCCCAGCAACTGAGCATGCCCAAGCCGCCTGGTTTCGCCCTTAGGAGGACTGTCCGCTGAGACTGTTCAGCTGCTCCGGGTTTTCGGGCCAGCCGGCTATAGGAAAGCTGTAGCAATTGAGGGGGGTGAAAAGGGGGAGTGTGGAGGGAGTGTCTGCACGTTGAGCTGGAGAAAGCAGCCAATCGGATCACACTTTCCTTCTACCACCCCCCTGCGGGCTGTTCCTGCATGCCTGTCCATCCGTCCCCCCCCTCCCGGGTGCATCCCAGTTTCTCCAAATTTTGTGTAGCACCTTTGCGGAGGAGGCTTGCTACATCAGGACGCTCGCTAGGAGCCTCTTCGCCATCACCTGGTCCTGTGCTTCGCAAACTTTAATGAGACTATGAATTAAAACGCAGATTTGGATTTAACAGGACCTGAGATTCGGCAAGCGAAATAACTTCCCAGGAGATATTCGGTGCCCTTCAACTGGCCCTCTGAAAGATCAGGTGGTGCGAGAATCCAGAAACATCTGCTGTCACCTCTGCTTGATCATGTCCTTTAGTCAGCAATGGTCTCTTGAGCTTTGGATGGCAGTAGCAATTCAAGTGAGGATGTCCCTGGGGATGCTGTGCCTTTCCTGGAAGGAAGCTCCATAGGGCAGACACTGAAGAAGCATCATAAGGGATTTCTTAGACTAGGAATTTGGCACGTAGGAGAAGATGGGCTCTTGGCCCAATCCACAATCGCTTTGATACTGTGGACTCGAAACTCCGGGTCAGTTGCCCTGTTGTTCCACTCACTCCTGAGCCAGTCTTCCTTGACTGTTTGCCTGTCTTCCTGACAGACAAAACCTGGGTGGCTCAATGCAATTTCAAGGCTGGACTTGACAGTTAAGGAGACTGGCTGGTAATGAGCACGCACAGGGCCGTTTGGAAGCAAGAGACCACATGTTTTTTGTTGAAAGGTGTTTGTGGTGAAGTTTGGAAGGATACATTGTGGTCCAACTGCAACCCCACCCTTATTCCCTGTCTAATGCCCCCTAACCCCCGAGCCTTCAAAGGTACCCATATTATTGGAAATAGTCACTCTCCACACGAGTCGGGAAGAGATTCACAAATCCAACCAAGAGATTTTATTCTTGGAATTGAGTCAACTTTTTCCACCCTCAGCTATCCCTAGGTTGTGGTATCTGATCCTATAAATGAATAGTAGACTATAAAACAGGGACATTTATCTCTTAGTACAGCATTTTACTCATTAACTTCGGACAGTTTCCTAGTGAACAGTAGATACTTATCATTCTTGGTGACTTGTCTGTTCACATAGGAATCTTAGTGCAGTAACTTCCATGTCAAAACAGGATCATGGCAGGGGCTGGTGCTGAGGAGATGGCACAACAATTAAGAACACATTGCTCTTCCTGAGGTCCCAGGTTCATTTATCAGCACACAAATAGGGTGGGTCCCAGGTGACCCAAGCTCCAGAGGATCCCGTACCCTCTTCTGGCATCATTGGTGCGTTCATTCACACGATGCACATACAAACATACAGGCACATATACACACACAAATAAAAAAAATCCTTACAAAACAAAATCATGGAACAGATGGATCATCACTGTTCTCCATTGATATTCCTAAGTATGGAGAAGATACATATCTTAGTCTATCAAATTATATTTTCCCATTCATATTATGAAAGTCATTACATTCATCAACGCTTGGAGTTGGTCAAATGGCCCCAATCCTCCACTCACCAACCATATTGCTGCCCATGGGGTCACTAGCATAATATTTTCTATTTACTTTCTTGTATGTGGACTTGTGTTGATGCAAAATCCAGGAAACATTTCATTCAGATGTAGTTTGCTTGTGCTTTGATATCAATAAAAAGTGCATGCACTGCTAAATCAAACTATATAATCTGTACAATAATATAATTTTGTATTAGCATAACAATGCCATCCTGAATAGCCCTGGAACTACTTCTAAAAATAAGTGCCACCATTAGTGTAACTATGAACTTTGCTGTTGGCTGTGTGGCTTGTTTTTGTGATAGGGAAACAAATTCTTTTAAATAAAAATAAATGAAAAATAAAAACAAGTAACCCAAAGCTGTTCCAAAGAAAACCACCAAACTTAGACATTTTCACTAGAGAAATGCACCAAGTACTGGAAAACGAATTAGTTTGACACAATTTTTCCCAGAAAGCAAAACAAGACCACATGTTTCAAATCATTTTTATGAGGCTATAATTGTCCTGATACCAAAAACCAAATAAACACTGTCACAGAGAAGTCCTATAAAAATGTAGCTTATAAACCTACATGCAAAAGTTCCTGAAAGGTAAGGGAGAGGACTGAGTGTGGGAGTACAGGCCTTTGATCCCAGCTACTGAGGAGGCTGAAGCAGGAGAATCATGAATTCAAGACCCATATGAGCTGCTGAAGGTCTACCTGGATACTGTCCCCCAAAAGTGAAGAAGGGCTGAGAAAGGTCTTGCCTAGCAATACACTGCCACAGATTCCATACCCAGAACTAAGAAAAATATTAGCCTGAATCTTACAATGCATAAAGAGAAAGAGAATTGAACATTATTTGTACATGGGTGTATATCAGGAATTCAGAGCTGCATATATATATTCAATGGAATCCATCATTCTAACAAACTCAAAATTTCATCAATTTATACAGAAACATACATTTTACAATAAATAATACATACCAATGAATAAAAATTTGAGGACATTAGAAATACAGGGGAGATAAAATGCATCTACTAAAAATCACTAGCAAGCTTCCAATTTAACGATAGTAGTAAAAATATTTTCCTCCAATGATGTATCTCTAGATATAAACCATGAGCATTTAGAAAATTAAAGTCAAAACACAATACCAAAAGAAATAAAATATTATGGCACAGATTTAATATAATTATATAGGACCTTTATCCTCAAATTGCAACATACAAATGAAATCAAAGACCCAATAAATATTCATGCATTAGAAGGCTCAACATACCCAAAACACACATTTTAACAGTAAATGGAGTTACATTTTCAGTGACATTTCTTTATGTATTCACGTTCATTTTTGATGACACAGGCAAGTTTATTTTCAAATGTATTTTGAAATGTATAAGTTCTAGAATATCTAAACAGTATTTGCAATTTCCAGTTGTCTTAGTTATCTTGAAATAATGCTGGAAATTTAGCTATCAGAATAGAGAACTCAGAAATAGGTTTGTAAACACATGAGCAACTTACTAATAACAGCTGAAAGAAACCATTCAGTGAGAAAGAACAGCATTTCTCCAATTGGTGCTGCACCAATTGGGTGTCCATGGAGAAAGAAAGGCTTGAGCTTCCTAAAACACGGATCATGTTCAGCTGAAATACTGAACATTTTCAGGACAAAACAGAAAGATAACAACAAGTCCAAAAATGTCAATTTTACTGCTTTAACACCATATAATATAGAAATTCTTGTTGGATAATCAATTAGGATTAGTTATCCAAAATTGAAAGAAAGAAGTCAACTTGTCTTTATTTTCAGAAAATGTGATCTTATATACAGAAAATTCAGAAGTATGTGTGTTCAGACACAAACATTAAAAATTAATAAAATTTCTAAAAGGTACAGGATATAAAATCAAATCACATAAGACAGTTGTACTTCTATATACTGACTGTGAACAACCTAAAAGAAAAAATTAAAAAACAATTACTTTATAGTAGTTTCAAGAAGAATAAGATACTTAGAAATTAACTTAAGACTCCAGTCATTAAGAATTATACATACATGGTCCCCCGGAAAAGAGGAAATGGACAAGATCTCCTGAGCAAGTAGGGAGCAGGGGTGGAGGAGAGGAGGGGAGAAGAGGAGTGGAGAGGATTGAGTTGTGAGAATAGAGGAGAGCAAGAAAAGAGATACCTTAATAGAGGGAGCCATTATAGGTTTAAAGACAAATCTGGCACATCCAGAGATCCACAAGTATGAACCCAATTAAGAATCTAAGCAATAGTAGAGAGGCTAACCTAAATGCCTTTCCCCCATATTGATATTGATGACTACCCTAAATGCCATCCTAGAGCCTGCATTCAGTAGCTGATAAGCACAAGCAGGGATCCACAGCTAAGCACTGAGCCAAACTCCTGGAGTCCAGTTGTAGAGAGAGAAGATGGATGAGTAAAGGGGTCAAGACCATGCTGAGAAAACCCATAGAAACAGCCTACCTTAGCAAGTGGAAGTTCGCAGATGCGAGTTGGACAGCTGGGGAACCAGCAGAAGACCGAACCAAACATCCTGAACTTGGATGTCCAGTTAGGAGGCCTGGGCAATCTATGGGACCTCTGGCAGTGGAACCAGTATTTATCCCTAGTGCATAAATGGACTTTGAGAGTCCATTCCCCATGGAGGGATACTCTCTCAGCCTAGATATATAGAGGGGGACTTAGGCCCTGTCCCAAATGATGTGACAGACTTTGATGATTTCCATGGAAGATCTCACCCTCCCGGGGGGAGTGGATGGGGCATGGGCTGGGGGATCGGTGGGTGGCATGGAAGGACTGGAGGGAGAGGGAACTGAGATTGAGATGTAAAATAGATCATTTCTAAATTATATGATGACAGCTGGATGGCAGTGATGCAAGACTAATCCCAGCACTCAGGAAATAGAGAGTAGAGGCAGGCAGTTTTCTGTGAGTTTGAGTCCAGCTTGGTCTGCAGAGTGAATTCAAAGATAGCCAAGGCTACACAGAGAAATCCTGTCTCAAAAAGAAAGACAATCTACCAGTTCTATGGAAATTGTAAGGAAAACAAACAAACAAAAAACATGTTTTTGGAGCAATAGTAAACTTATGCTAAATCTTATATAGACTCCAAGGGGATCCTGAATCGCAAAAGAAAAAAAATGTAGAAAAATAAGAACAAGGTCAGAAAAATTATGTTTCCTGACTCTAAGACTTATAAAATTCCAGTAATCAAAATGATTAAATGAAAACATAAAAAACCCATATATAGACAAATGGAATATAGTCCAGAAATAAACCCTTGTACATATGTCAAATGATGGTCAACAAAAGTATCAAGACCATTGATGGGGGAGAGCCGTCTTCTCAATAGATCATTCTGGGAAAACAAACCATCCACATGCAAAAGAATGAAGTAGGGACCTATAGTAAATGTGTAGAAATTAACTTAAAGACACAAATGAATGAGTAACAAATTGAAAACATGAAAAATCTTGATGAAATTTTATTTAGTAATATGATTTCTTGAATGTGACAACAAAAGAATTGCAACAAAAGAAAAAATGGCTAAACGTGATTACACTGGAATGAAAACTCTCAGGCAAAGAACACAAGCAATGGTGAAAAGGCAACTCACAAGGCAGGGAGAAACTACATGTGAATCATATATACATGAGGAGATTAATATTTAGACTATATAAAATTGGCAAAAGTCAGTAACATAAGAATAAGTCATTCAAAAATGTTCAGAAAGCTTGATTTTCTTCAAAGAAGATGTACAGATATCAATAAGCATTCAGAGCAACAGTCAAAGTAATGCAATTAAAATCCAATAACCTGTTTATTTAAAGAGAAAAGAAAGTAAGAATAGTTGGTAAGAATGTGAAGAAATTGAAAGGTCTATGCTACACCTATGGAAATACAAAACTGTATTATCTTAATGAAAAAGAGTTGGACATTTTCTTAAAAGTTAAACAGAATTATTCAAGGATCTAGCAATTCTATTTCGTAGGATATATTCAAGATTTTGAAAGTAGAGATATAAATATGTGCATTTTAATGTTCAGAGCAGCAGGAGCTAAAAAGTGAAGACTTACCTGGATGTCCATAAAGAGATGAATGAATACACAAATTGTGATATCTATGGACACAGGAGCATTATTCAGGCCTAAACAAGAATGAGATTCTGATGATAAATGTGACACCAATGATTAATCATCAAAGCATTCTACTAAACACAGTAAGAAAAATAAATATTGCATGAGTCTATTCATATGAGATACCTAGATACCTAGTCAAATTCATAAGACAAAATGTGGATTGAAGGTTGCCAGAGGCTGCGAGAGGAAAAAGTATTTATGTATTGTTTAATAGTACAGAACTTCAGTTTGTGATAGTTATAAAATCCTGAAGGCAGAGAATAATGACAGTTATAAAAATGCATGCATGGGCCTGGGACCAGCTGTGTGGCACAGTGCTTACTTACCATGAGTGAGCCCCAAGTAACAATCCCCATCAGTGTAACTAAATAAGTAAATTCCCAATAAGAAAAAAATAAACTAGTTCTCAGACACACTGAAGATTTATGGTTCTAAGTGATAAAAAGAATAAATCTGTGACTAAACAGGGAAATGTGAAAGACATGACAATATCTAAAACATAAATACTGCCTAGAAAAACTATATATAGCAAGAACAGAGGAACATAAATCAAACACCAACATGAGAGGTAAATAACACAAGAAAGAGCAATAACAAATATATAAAATTGCCCAGAGAGGAAAACCAGGTTTCTGGGGAAACCAAGGGGGATGATGTCTTTTACAAGGACAACTCAGCTTTCAAATACATTAAGAGAGCCAACATGAAAACATTTTGGTTCCAAAATATGAGATAGACATTGATAAATAAGAAATAACAGCTCAGAAATTAACTTAAATATGTAAAATAATTTCATTTCTAAGAATGATTATATTGTAAATGTATAAATCACTAAGGGTTAAAGACAGATGAAGTTCTGAGTTGTAAGTGCTCGTGGCCTGAAGCAACAAGAAATTACTTTATCCAATTTAGTGAGCTCTATGCTCTCGCTCAAAAGGAAACCCATGTACCTTCAAGGCCGTGAACTTCAGTAGGAGTCTGTAAAATCTGTATGAAATCCCCTTGAATGCTTTAGGTCAAACTTCACCCACGAGCATTTGAGAAAGTTAGAACATCCATTGCTTCTGTATAGCTTAGACTGCATATAAGCTAAGGAAGTCAGTAAAATGAGGCCTTTGACTTGCATAAAAGTTCCTAATAGGCAAGTATATATAAATGTTCCTATCCCACTGAAATCCCAGCACACGAATGAACACCAGACTTTTCTGTCAGAGGAAAATCATTGTCAGCATTACCTTGTAAGACTGTCCCCTAAGCATTCCCTGTCTATTGTTTCATTCTTTGTTCATAGTTTGAAGACAAAGTACAACTTCACCTGGATTTCTGGAGTGCCTTTGTCATTGTCACTGGATCGTGTGTAAATGATAAAAGATTGTGACTTGTCATGTAGTAAAACTGTCATTGTGGAGTACAGCATGGATTCTTTTGGAGAACTGGAGCAACTCTTCTATTGCCTTTTTAAATTTGGTGATTTAAAAAGAATTGGAGAACTGATCAGAATTTTGAAGAAGGTACCACATGCTCACACCAAATACCCGCTTCTTGGCCAGTAAGCCCCAACCTATGCTTATTTTGCCTTCCTTTTTTGGTTAAGGAAGCGGTTCTCAGCCTGTGGGTCATGACCTTTCACAGGGGTCACTTAAGACCATCGGAAAACACAGATATTTACATTATGATTCATAATAGTAGCAAAATTACAATTATGAAATAGCAATGGAAATAATTTTATGGTTGGAGGTTACCACAATGTGAGGAACTGTATTAAAGGGTACAGCAGTAGGAAAGCTGGGAACTGTTATGTTAAGGCATATTCTTGCATTTGCCATATAAATTTTGAGGAAGAATTTAATATACTTCCCATTTTTCTAGAAAACACCAATCAGTCCTATGAAGATTCAGGAAGAGCTTATTCAGAGCAAACAGATGAAAGTGCAGCAGTTTCTTTTCTGATATTGTGACTTAAAGCAAAAGCTACTGCCTGGATCAAAAGCTGACACCACCTGACCATCTAGGCATGTTGTAATACAGTGGAAACTCTGTTACCACCATGACAGGAAGAATTTTTTTGTTTTCATAAGAAAGGTCACTAACAGAACATGTGGAAAATTTCTACAGATACTGAGGATATTTATCTTTTTAAAAGAAAACCACGGTGGATTTCATGATAAATTTTAAGTGTAGGAGAGGAGAGGTTGAGAGTGTTAGAATAGGATGGGCAAGATTAAGGCGAGTTATACTGAACAGCTTGTGACCTTGGACATGCCATCTATGTGTCCTAAATTCCTTTGTTTATCTGGCAAATACAGATGTGAGCTCATCTTTTTTTTTTCACAGAATTTTCATGAGAATCGAAGAAGGTACTTTGAGATGGGAAAAACCAATATGCTGTAAGCCAGTATCAAAGCACTGGACTATTGTCTCTTCTTAATAAATTTGAATAAATGCAAAAAAAAGTAGTTATAAAATTTCTGTGTGTCAAACTTTTATTTGAGAAGTTTATTTAAAATTAAAATGTTTGCCTGTGTTTTGTGTATACCAATTCACAGAGAAACTTGAGTCAAGGCCCCTGGGTAACTTTGAAATAAGTAAATTTGATGTGGCAGATACCTAATGTGTTATGCAGCAAGAAAGACTTGTTTCTTAGTCCCTCGGAGTGGGGTGTGTATTGAGCATCTTCAAGTATTGCCTCAGCCCCAGGGAACTGACCTGTTCCAGGTCCTAGCCTTTCCCAGAGCAGATTGGATAAAATAACCGATAGTTGTGGCAATATCAAAGCTTGGCTATCTTGGCCCATATTTGATGCAACTCTGAAGGTCAATTGTAGCTTCAGAACTTCCTGGGAAGCTGGCCAGAGCTGATGCCACTCTACATCTTTTTGACCTTCTCTTTGTGTCTGGTTCTACTTCCTTTCTCTCCATCTATGATGTTGTGTCTATCTATGACACTGTCTATGTTTGTTCCTGTGTGTGTGTGTGTGTGTGTGTGTGTGTGTGTGTGTGTGTGTGTGTGTTCAGGTGTATGCAGGTTAATGTATGTATGCATGTTGGTGTCAATTCATATAAGTGCGCAACTTGAAACAACCTCAGGTGTTGTTATCTGGAACACTGTCACCCTTGAGACAGGGTCTTTCATTGGTTTGGAACTTGCCACATGCGCTATGCTTGTTCTGAGTGAACACCTGTTTGGCACTGAGATTACAGGTATGCTAACACACCAGGATTTTTCTGTGGCAACTAGGGATCAAAACCAAGCATTCACTTTACTAACTGAGTCACACCTATCCCCAGGGCACCTTTCAGTGCCCATTCTAAGCACCAAAGTTCTCTCTCCAAGTCTGCTTCTGGGCAAGCTGGCTTGGTAAGGGAAATGTGAACTGGAAATCTTCGTCATCCCCAAATATTCTTACAATTCCAGTGAACACAATTTCTTCCTTGGAAGCTCAAGCCCTTCCCTATTTAACTATCCTGCTGTCTCATTTCCCAATCAGTGCTTCTTAATCCCCAGTTGAAAGATTTTTGTCTTTAATCACTGTCCAACACAGGACCATTAGCAGGTAGATAGAGTCATGTTAGGTAAACTCCATTAGGATAGCATCAAGCAGGGTAAAGGGAAATCATGTTCCTCTCTGCATGTATGGTATGGTAAAAGCCCCAGAACTGAAATAGTATACAATGCTAATAAAATGTTATTAGAACCACCCTACACTTACTTGAGAGCAGTGGTTCTCAACCTGTGGATCATGATCCTTTTGGGGGTTTGCTGGGAGGCCCTGGTGGTTGAAGGTTGCAGCCTACCATGACCTGGCAAGTCTCTCCAAGTTTGGCAACATGGAGGACCTCCTTTCCACAACAGAAGGTTCCCTATTATCTATCTGATCTTATTTGGAGACTGTCTTTAGGTCCAGAAGCCTAGTCTAACTCTAGTAAGGCCATTGGTAGAGTTCCTTGCGAAGCTTTCCCCTTATCATCCATATGATAATTAGACAATGTGGTAGATGCTTTAGGACTATGCTTCCACAGATGATAACTAAGACTTGCACTAGGAGCTTTATGATAAGAGTGTGCTATTTAATGCCAACCAGGTGATTCCTTAGATACCATCCCCAATCCTTCATATCCCCTATACTCTTGAATAAAATTAAGCTGTCTCACTGAAGCAGTATCCTGGAAGGCTATACAAAGCTCTCTGTTAACACTTCTGCACCTTTGACATCATGGACTGGTGACCTATGGATATCGAGGAAAATGGGGTTCTTTCACAGGGGTCACATATCAGATATCTTCCATATCAGATGTTTACATTAGGATTCATAACAGGTGTCCCTAACAGTAGCAAAATTAAAGTTGGAAGTAGCAATGAAAGTAATTTTATGGCAGGGGTCACCACAACAAGAGGAACTGTGTTACAAAGGTGAAGCATTTAGAAGGTAGTGAAATACTGTTTTCAGTCAAACTGCTTATCTATTTTCATAATAGAAGCAGTATAAGCTATGTAACTTTGTTGCTATCACCAAATACCAGATGAGAAACAACTTAAGGAAGTAAAGGTTTGCTTTGGTTCACAGTATGAAGAGGTACTACAGTTCATCATGAAAGGTAATGACATCACCTAACGGCTTCCACAGGGAGGAAGCAGAAAGAGATGAAACAAATGCTAGTAGTCATTATCCATTTTCCCTTTTATTCAGCACAGGGCCCAGTCTACGGCATGTTACCACTCATTTTCAGGTGTTCCTTCCCTCCTCGTTTAAACCTCTCTGCCCTTAAAGACAAATGTATTATCTAGACACATTCATTTTGAGAATAACAATCATCACAAGTTTGTCTCTTCACACTTGACATCCAAACATATCCCTTTTAGTTTTAGATTCTATTTTGACTTTAGTTATGCGTATTTATGTTTGTGTGTTCTAACTTGCTGTGCACATGAGTGCATGCCTACAGAGGCCAAAAGTTGGAGCTGAATCTGGGTCATCTGAAAAGCAAAAAGCACTCCTAACTGATAAACAGTCTACTAACACATCACTTTTTAGACACACCATTATATCCCTGGACCTCAAAAAACTAATGGTCATTTTCAGAATGTAAAATGCATTTAGCTAAACTCCAAAAATTCCTATAATGTTTAACAGTCTTAATACTGTTAAAGAACCCAAAAATTCTGAGACTCAAGACAAACTTTTAACTGTGATCCTGTATGAAATCAAAACACAAGTTACATATTTCCCATGTATGATGGCATAGAATAAATATTCTTGTTCCAAAAGAAAAGAATAGAATATCAAGGAAAGATCAAACCAAAGCAGTACCAAAGGACAGCAAGAAAAAAACCAAATTCCAAAGCTCCATATCCAACATCTGGATTGTTTGATGACACTATTTTGGCTCTAAAAACTTTTGGCAGTCCTGCTCCTACCATTCTGCACCCTGAAGAACACTGTAACATCTTTCCTAGGCAAGCTGCATTTTATGACTGCCACTTTCTTCAAGAGGGTACCTTATAGCCGGGCGGTGGTGGCACACGCCTTTAATCCCAGCACTCGTGAGGCAGAGGCAGGGGGATCTCTGTGAGTTCGAGGCCGGGCTGGACCGACAGCCTCCAAAACAATACAGAGAAACCCTGTCTCGTAAAACCAAAAAAAAATAAAAGAGGTACCTCATGGTCTGATACTCAATACCTCCATTGTAACTAACACTTAATTTTCACAGCTTTGCATGTGGCTCAACTCTACAACACATTGACTAACTTGAGCTGCTTTCTATAACCTTGGTGCAAGACCCTATGAAGATATAATTTTCACAGTCTGTATGCCTGCAAAACTAGTTATGATTTGAGTCATACTGCCAGGTTCTTTTGCAAGTTTGAGATGTACTATGGTCGAATTCTACCATGGCAGAAGTGACCTCTGAACACTTTACTGGCTGAATGTGGGCAAACAACTTCTTATGCTTCTGTCTTTTATCAGGGAACCTCTTCACCTCCATTCACAGGACCCATTTTCTCCTTTCAAATAAACTTGCATTTTCACAAGTTGGAGATTTCCAAGGATAGCCTCTTGCTCTTGAGGCAACTTTCTTATTGTCCCCGTACACACCTCAATATTTCTACTTAAAAACATTAATCTTTTAAAAAAATAACTTCAACTGTTCTCTTCCCAACTACTTTGTCTGCAATTTTAAATTTACTTATGCTGTTTTCTTCACACAACTTTACATCTTTAATACCATTCTGCTTTTGGATTCTCATTATCAATATCTATAAACTCAGTGACCAGGTACCACAGAACAGACTGTATGTTATGCTGTCTTGAAATTTTCTGACAAACTGTTTAGTCTATTTTAATTTCAGCGTCATTACAAAATTGGGACATGGGCAGGATATAGCCAGATTCTTTGCCTGAATGTACTGTGAATGCCTCTACCCTAGTAGCCCTGCTGATTCCCCACTGAAATATCCCATTCCGCCTTCAGTTAGAGGGAAGAAGAGTTAAAAACTACTTGGTCATGTTTCCTTCAGCAAGGACTCTTTTGCCACCAATTTTCTGTATCAGTTACTTTCTCATCCCTATACTGGGATATCTGAAAAAAATCAAGTGCTAATAGAATCTACTTTTGAGAATTTTCTGGTTCAAAGCAATGTTGAGCATAAAATATATAGATTCTTCTAGATATCTGCTTCACTAAAATATGCATGGTCAACATCTAGAAATAGCTTTGGGGTCACAAAGAGAAAGACCACCATGCCAAACTAAATGTCTCAAGACAAAACTTTACCCTATCAAAAGGTTGTTCTGCTTATAAAGTGGAGGAAGCACCACACAGAGACTGTGTGTCCGTTTGGTTTTTATTCTAACACAGATAGTGACTGTGCCTTTCCCTCAGTGCTTGGGTTCCAACCTTGTAATCTTTCAAGATTGACTACTTTTAAAAGAATCTGGCACAGAGGAAATGAAGGACAGTGGGAAGAATTCAGTCACTACGTCACTTAAGTTTTGAAAATCCAGAAGGGCCTTTTTTAGAAAGGTTTGACTAAGAGGGGAGAATGAAAACATTTTATGAAAGTCTTACAAGGTGGGGGAGACAAGAAGTTTTTAATTTCTTGGAGTAACACAAGTTTTACAGCAGTTGACAGAAAAGACTAATATTTTACATTTCATATAAATATTACTGAAAATGGTACTATTTTAAATTGATAATACTATGTTGACCATTCATTGTTATCTAAAGTCCATATACCACTTTCAGTGCTGAACATTTTATGGATTTGAGACAATTACTGTGTAATGCTGTACCTTATGGTATCATAGAAACAGTTTCAAATGCTTATAAATCCCTTGAATTTAGAATTGAACATTAAAATATATGTGTGTAGTCTAAGTTAACACATCTTTCTTGACTCCATTTTATATCTTATTGATTATATGGCTTTAAGTAACAATTACAATGATGTTAACTTTCTGTTTTTCTTTTTTTATTAAAATTTTTTTCTTTTCTTTTTTTATTTTATTTTCCAGTTTAAATTTAGACAAGAAACAAGGTTGCTTCACAAGTCAGTTCCAGGTCCCTCTCCCTTTCCCTCCCCTCCTCCTGTGCCCTCCCCCCAACCCCCCCTCCGTTATCCCCTCATTCCCCCAGGGAGGGTGATTGTACTTTGTTATGTTTAGAGGATGTAGCTCTTGTTCAGTTAACAGGACAGTTTTTAAAGTATGATAGACTATTTGCTAGTTTAGTGGATGGAATAGGAAGCAGAATATGTCAAAATCTCAGGAAGCATATGTTCAGAGTTAGAAAGTTTCTTTACAGAACCCAAATCATACAATCTATTGAACACAGTCTCCTCAAAATGGATGAATATTCTGCTAACTGAAACACAGGGTTTCTCCATTCAACTAAACACACAGACCAACTCACTGTGCACCTAACTGAAATACAAAAATAAAGAAATCCAAATTCAAACACCTCAGGTTCATGATAAAATATGAGCACTTAAATGCAGTTTTTAGGATGGACATTGACACAAGATACTTAAGTTCTTCCTGAAACTGAAAAGCACAAATGAAGACTGAGGAGGAGTCTGGCTTCGTGTGCTTGCTTTCAAATCCCTTAGTACTCATCCACTTACCAATGCACTTGACACAGTAGGTATGGTTGCAGCTGGAGAGGATCCCAAAACCATTCTGGGTGGGATTGGCTTTCTCACAGACCACCTACATGCAGATCCCACACACCAGATCCTTACTGAACTACATGGCAAAAGAGAGCTCCACATCCTTTTCAAGACATTGTGTGTTATGGCCTCTGGGCAGCACCCATCAGGTGTAAGGTCTGCAATCCACACGTCACAAGAGTTTACACACTCCCAGACTGTAGCAGAGACAAAACTACTTTGTCTTCACAGATATTGGCTCCTTCTCTGACTGTGCCTTGGTCACTGAGCCCTGCAAGCATACTTCAGTGCAAGGGTTAATGGAAGGGGCAGTACATCCATAACTCAAGGCTGCCTAAAAAGACACGATGGCATTTACCCAGTGCCTTTAACTTAATCCATCAGTTGGAAAGCTCTGGCTTATTGATTCATCATCATCTGGATTCATTGCATAGAGTAGTCCAAGTCCAGAGGTGAGACTTGAGGAAGCAGCAAGGTGTGGTTTTACACTCAGTTCTGTAGAAGTAAATTTTACTGTCTCAGTGACTCACTGTCTTGTTGGGATCTTGAAATCAGGTAGAAAGAATGATTTCAAGTTAGTCCATCTAATAGTGCAAGGAAGCCAGGAGGGTTATACATGACCTGCTTGCTGTTACTTTGGAAGGACTCTTCTGAGTTGGGAAGTGTGTTTATATCCTTCATACTCTGAGTTCATGCAGAACAGTTTATACTGCCAAATCAAGAAAAATCATGGATGCTTCAAGCTGGAAATCAGATTTTCTTGGTGCCAAATTATATAAGCTCAGTTATATTTGATGGAATGTTGAAAATAACTTGAAAATGAAAAAAATGTATTGAAGAGCAGGATAACAGGCTGAAAAGTTCATTTCATTTTCTTTTGGTCTTTTAATTATCTGCAATGATCTTGACAACTTGCTGTCATACTAAATAGTGTTCTGAAATTTTTTCCATTGCAATTACATATGTTACTACTTGGGTTTTAGTTTGAAATGGCTCTGCTCGAGAATTTCAATAACAAGGCTATGAAAGTAGAAATTTATTTTGCTCTCAAAATTAAATATGTGAAATATGTTGCAACTCTAGGTAAAATGGTACTTAATAGTATAACAGACTCAAAATATGCTGTTTTGTTAAATATAGCTCCTGCTTTCTAAATCACTGTAGACTGTACAGCCATTGCTAGAGCTCACTCTGCTCTGGTGATTCACTATTGTTTAAAGTAGAGATAATATTTCCCAGAACTGTAGTGCACTTCTCCTAATTTACACAACTTACTTCATTTTGCATCACATTGCAAAAAACTTACACATTTGACAGACCTAGCTGCAAGGGAGGCTCATAAAAGAACTTCATTACAAGCATCTACACAATACCAAAAATGGATGCACCATTTCTGAAAAAGTATAAAGAATAATTATAATTTTCTTTACAAGTCCAAAAACATAAAATTCTAAAAAATCTAATATATGATTAGCTTCTAACAAAGTTTTAGCTTAAAATAAGCACATTATTTTGGTGAATTGGAAAGTGAAGTTGTCTATACTGTTCCCCTGAACTCATACTTTGGTTAAAAATTGTATCAATTCAAATAAATTAATATAAAAATAAAAATATTGCTTGGAAAAAACATAGTCCTATTCCAGATGAGTAATGTGGCTGTAGTATATAGTTGTGAAGACATAGAAATTAGACTCTTATAAGGAGTTACTTTATATATTAGATGCATTAAGTAAACATTTGGCCTGTGTGAATAGAGTTGAGTATGTAGGAAAAACTTGTCAAACACACAATTATTTGTATATGCTTTGTTCCCACTGGTGTGGCCTCTAGCTCAAGTATTTGTTTGGCTACTGAATCTCAGGTACTGTTTAACTGAGAATGATGTGATAAACCTTTACAGGTCCTACAAAACATAGTGAAAAAAGGAAGTTTTTGGAAGACAATAGGAGAGATATTTTCAAGGTCATGTCTTCTATAGCCATTGCAAAAAAGAAATAAAAGGAAAAAGAAAAGCCCAAGAGAAATACATCACTGGCATTATTTTTACTTAGAGATTTAGAAGCAGATTTCATGGTTAAAAATAGAAGCATAGGTCTCTTAAGAAATTTGGGGAGAAACAAAAAGATCTGTGAACTTTCTTGGGTGATTCTGATGGAAAATCAGAGGCACAGCTTTTTCAGGGTGATTGGCCAGGCTTCCTGGGAACCAGAAATGGAATCCATCTGGACATTTGCTAAAGGATACCAGATGGAGCCTTACCATGTGACTTGAACAGTTCTCTCTGCCATAATGTATCAGTAGTGTTCTTTGGAAGAATATTACTTCAGACCCAAGGAACCATTTTTTTCTCTTATTATTTAGCTCCAGACTGGCTATGCCTTGGCTTCCTCATAGGAAAAGGAGAAGTTCCTTAAATATTCTCATTTCTCTCCATTCTTAAAGTTTAAAATTTGGACTAAAAGAAGAAAATGGCTAGCATGACCTCATATTTGAGAAGATTCTGGAACAATCCATTGAAGACTCATTTACAGCCACCAAGTATGTTGACTACTAGCAACAATAATGTTTCTCATGTGAATCACACCAAACAATGCAAGGGACCTAATGACTACAAACTCATTACTTACCATTTGTGAAGCAAAAAGCTTAGCCTCACCATGTCTACTATCTTCTTTTACAAATAAATGTCCCCTAAAACTCTGTCTATACTTTTAGCAGTGTTTAGGACCTAGCTAATTAATATTCTCCCTCCACTATAATTCTGTTTTCCATTGCCTTTGTTCTCATGTTTACTATTGGCATTGTTCCTGTTCATTAGACAGTCACCTTCATCTAGTGTTATTCACTTGTTAAATAAATTAGCCTATATTCCTCTTGCCTATGTCTCCGAATTTGTTTTCCCCAAGTCTTTGGAAGCAATCTTTTTATCTACTGTTGCCTCTAAGAAGCTTATTTCTAGTTCAGCTCCACACTCACTTCATCCTTCCCCTTTTCCTTCTAAACTTCCCTCCAGTGCTAACCAGGAGTAACATGTTAAGTTTGTTAATTTCTTTTAGTGAAGTTAAAACTCCTTTAGTAATTTCACAAGGCAACCTGTGGAATTGCATAACTAAATTTTGATGTCAGAAAGGCACAGTGGAGAGACCACCTCAAATGCCCATTCCTGATAATGAACTTGATGTCTATACCTATCCTGGAGCCTTTATCCAGTGACTGATGAAGCAGAGGCAAACACCCACAGTTAAACACAGGAACCCAGTGACAGAGAGAGAGGAACGATGACCAAATTGGCAAAGAATGGGCTGGCAAAAACCATCTGGAGGAGGCTTCAAATCTTTTCTGAAAATTTTACTCAAGGTACTGCAAGGAATTATCAATATACATGAAATCTTAATCCATCCCATCATGAGCATTCACCAGTTTCTAATTTGCTCCATTCAGTCTATATCGAATGCATTAATCTGCTTTCACCCTATTACTACACTGAAGAGGAAATGCAAAGACAAGCATGTATGGCTTATAAATGTCTATTCTGTGGCTTTATTGCCACTAGGGCTGAAAAGCAACTCCAGCTTATGAAGAAGAACATGCATGATTTTTATTTTGTTTTATTTATTTTTTCTTACTAAAACAAGTTTATCACAGAGGCAAATATGAACTTAGCAGGCATACATTCAACACTCTTTCACTTTTATGCTTTCAGAGCATTGAACATCTACTAGCTACATATTGCTATGCTGAGAGCTCAGAGTAGAGGAGAAGAAATAGAATTATTCAGGATAATTTTTCCGAACCTTCAAGAAAATGCAAGGTATACAGTAATATCTGCTTTAATAAAAGATGTTGGCAGAGAGTGAATTTGAATTACATAGTTCTATAAGAACCCATGATTTTAATATTTAATGGGAACATTTTAGAGAAAGAGATGGGTACAGAGATCTAAAGAATGGGTACTAACTAGACAAAGCCATAGGAGGGCATGACTGCAAAAGATTTTGCAAAGAAATAAAATCTGGAAATTGAAGCAAATGAAACTCTTAGAGAAAATGAATGTGCCATAAAGGTGGGGTAGCTGAAAGCTTGAAAGCAAATCAAAGGGTTTTGTAAGGTGACACTGGCAATATGGAGAGTAGACTCAATCTAGATCACATAAAATCTTGCAGGCTCCTGGAAGAGTGCTGGCTGTGTTATGAACTGAGTGATGGGAGGCCATGAAAAGTATGAAGTGGGTGCAAAAGAAGTTCACTTAGGTATACTAATGGGTAGCAGGAGGACCAGAATGGATACAGGACAGCCGAGAAGTTTATGAAAAGTCCAATTAGAAGATGAATTAGTCTTGTGAAGGGTCATGCAAAGAAGGAGAGAAGCATATTGGAGAAATATTTAGAATGCATTTTCAGACTTTCTTAAAGTTTGAATATAAAGAAGAAGGAACAGTCAAAGATAATTTTAGGGTTTCTATCTTGGAGCATCTGGAAGACGTGGTTTAACAGGACGTGGCTTATAGGGAGGATATAGTACATGTTGGTGGATTCTATTTTTCCCCTCCTGCTAAGGAGTTTTGCTTACTCTGTATTAAACTCAATGCCACTGTAGCAGGTCCTAAGACAAACTGAATGCAAATCATTGTTTTGATGAAGTAAATATGGGAAACAATAAAAATGTTCAATGAAAATGAACAGGAATTCAATATACAAAAAGAGGAACCAGTTGTCATTCTACTGGAGGACTCCAGAGATACATCTGAACAAAATTTTGAGTTCTCTAGCCTGGTGATGATGAATACAGAAAATTTACATACTAAATCATAACCTTTAATGTTTGAATAATTAATTATGGACAGTAGCTTGAGTCAATTCTCACCCATCCTGTGCTTTATTCAATATCACTGTAGAAACCAGAGAAATACTCAGGCATTCTCAGTAAAAAAAATGTAGGGGTACACTGCAGAGGTCAATGCTGAGGGGAAGTTGGCATACCATGTACAGTGCATATTGCTCTTAAATTCTTGCCCTGAACAGGTGGTGGTGTGTGTGTGTGTGTGTGTGTGTGGTGCATGTATACATGTATCTCTCTGTCTACACAGAAGTGGTATGTATGTGTGCATGCAAATATGTATGTGTGACTATACACATTCACAGATGCACATGCCAGGTATGCAGAAGCCAGAGCAGGGTGTCAAAAGTCTTGCTCTATCAGCCTCAGAAATTTCTCACTGAATCTGAGTCTGCCACTTTCAGTTTGATTGATGGCCACAGACACACCATCATCTTTCCACCACTGACCTTACCCACAGGAACTGGGTTTACAGGTATGCATGGCACTAGCTTTTTACAAGGGTGCCAGGGGTGGACAGTGAGGTTCTCATGCTGGTACAGGAAGCACTCCTGCTAACTTAGCCATCTTCCAGTATTCAACAACTTTAACCATCTCTAAATTTATTTATTCTGTCTAATCCTTTTGATAATTTTCACTTCTGATTTATATCCCAGTTCATTTTATTTTCATATTTTAATTAAATCATCGATTTACACATTCTTTGGCTTCCAAGTTGGAAATAGTACTCTCTGTATCATACTGCACCCATAGCCTTGTAAATAATTGTAATGAGACAAAAATATATTGTGAAATCATACAAGATTATGTGCCTGTTTTGAAGATAATCTAAGAAGATGGACTCATGGTTCACTATTTTCAATACAGGTCATGATGAAATGCCACTGTAAAAATAGTAGCTAAAAGGTATTCCTCAGTGATTTGGTCTTAAGCTAAAAAGACAGTTAGATGAGTGGCTAAGGGGTCCAAATGGTAAATTACTCCTTAGTTTCATTAGTGACTCCTGTGATGGAGTGGAGTACCCATTTGACAACATTTGCTCATACATCCAGGTTGGCAGTACCTGCCAGTACTTTGGAAAGCTGAAATATAATACATCATATACAGTTGGGCAAGGATTAGATACTCCATATCTACTACAATCTTTGTAAGCATTCTTCCCAGATCCTGTGTCAAAAGTTCATATTCTCTTGAGTTCCAATTCTGACCCCCCTACACATTTTAGATTTGACCTCATGTCCAAGTTCTTTAACTTCAAAGACATGGTTTTGGTTTCTTCTGTATGTTGTACTTTGTTCACCAAAAGATTTTCTGTAATAAGTTTCTTCTCTCTAGGACTCACTCTTCTCTTTACATCCATCCTCTGCACTGAGAATTTTCTCACCATTTCCTCATCTTAACGGATGGAAACATGGCCACCATGTGGATGTCTTGAACATTAGAACATTAGCATTTATCCTATATTAAGACATATTCCTCAGAATATGAATATGAATATACATATATATCAGTCCCTTAGAGCAGCACATGTTGCAGGTATGAACATGGGAGAACCACAGTCACTCCACATGAGGTGACCAAATGTTTAATAAAAGACAGCAAGCCAAGCCAGCACTTTGCAATTTTGCTCTTCACTCCAACACTTAACAGATTTCTACCACTTATTCTTTTTCAATTTTTTAAAATTTTATTGATTCTTTGAGGATTTTACATCATTCATCCCGATCCCACCTATCTCCCACCCATCCCCCAATCTGCCCTCCACCTTTTCCACCCTTGTATCCTTACTCCAAAACAAAACCAAATTCAGAAGAAAAAACAAAATCAAAACAAGAAACAAAACCCAAAAAAAGGAAGGAGGGAAGGGAGGGAGGGAGGGAGGAAGGGAGGGAGGGAGGGAGACAGAAAAAGAAGGAATAAAAGACAGAAAGAGAGAGATAGAGAGAGAAGGAAAGGAAGGAAGGAAGAGAGATAGAAAGGAGAAAGAAGGAAGAAGGAAGGAAGGAGGAAGGGAGGGAGGAAAGAAGGAAGGAAGGAAAGAAGGAAGGAAGGAAGGCAGGCAGGCAGGCAGGCAGGAAGGAAGGAAGGAAGGAAGGAAGGAAGGAAGGAAGGAAGGAAGAATCTTATTGGTGAAGCTGTGTACTGAGGACTGTTTAATCACACAGTTTTATTCTTAAGTCCATTCATCTTTTCTTGGGAGTATTCATTGCTAAGAGTCATTAGTCTAGCTCACGGCCTCTGACTTCTGGCTATGCCACGGATAATGGGCTCTCACAGGGAATCCTCTTGAATATTATTGTTACCTGTGTCATGGAGACCCTGTTGTTTTAGATCTGTAGGTTTGTCCCCATGCTCCAATGGTTCATAGATTTGGTAGATGTTGTAGGCTAATTCCTAGCCCTGGTTCTAGGCCTGGGTAGCTGGGCTGATAAGCCTGCCAGGTTTCCCTCATTGTTACTACGTGGATGAGTTTTCCAGGACTGCCTTGGCTAACTCACCCAATGCAGCCTGCAGTAAAGAGCAGGGCCAGTTCTCCTGATTTTGGGTTCTTAAGTCCAGCTCACCCACAGTCACACCACCAGGGGCATCTCCATTTTTTTGTCCATGTAAGGTACAGGGTCTTTCTCCTTATAACTTTCAGGGGGTATATGAGGAGGGGCAGGATCAACTCTCCTGCTCTCAGGCCCTCAGGGCTGTCTCATCTGTGCTCCCACCACACAACCAGCTTAGCTCTAGTTCGCTGCCCTGGTGGGGTGTGCAGGGTCTGCTCTCCTGTGTGCTGCAGCTAGTGAGGAGCAGTACTAGTTCTTCTCATGTGACCCTGGGGCCAGGTCTCTCACCTGCTGCAGGTAGTAAAGGGAGGGCATCTTTTCCTCACCAATGCCACCACATGGCAGATGAGGGGTAGGATGTGGTCAGGTCTTCTGCTCTAACACCATCAGGGCTGGCTCACCTGCATCCCCTACAACAGAGTCACCTCTAGCATGCTGCCAAGGTGAGGTGCACACTAGCAGTAGGGGCTGGGGCTATCTTTCCTGATTACAGGGGTCAGTTCTCCTGATTCAGTATCCAATGAGAGGACTTCAACGGGCATAATTCCTATGAACCCTTTTGGTAACATGGACCATGGACATCAACACAGACCCCAGCAGAACCATGGACCCACACATGACCCTTGACAGCAGCTCAGCCCATATGTCACAATGATCCTCATAGCAGCACAGACCTCCCATAACAGTATGGCCCTGGCAGCATCATATCCCTAGGACACCAACATGGTCTCAGGTGACTAACAAGACCCTGGGCATCTGCAGAGTCCTCATCCACCACTTATTTTATCCTGCTTAACCATAGCCTTTTTCTGACACATTTGCAAACATTCTTTTCTGTGATTGGCCTTTTTGTCCAAATGCTCTTGCTTGATATACTCTTTGGCTGGGCAGCATGACTTCAAGTCATGTAAGTGCACAGGCTAGGTCAAGTCAAATGTGAGCATTCCCTTTTCCTGCATATTCCTCACCTCTATCCCTCGGTCTTACCCATTATGCAACTTGAACTTTCTTGAAAGTTAGACAGCTTTCTATTTCTCTACTGTGTCTTGAGCTTTCCTATATCTGTGCCTTTGCTTAAGCAGGGTGACTTCAAACAGTGCATTTTGGATATCCTTTCTCCAGTGTCCACTTTCCTTTCCCAATCTTGTGTGTTCAGTCCAACACGACAGCTATCTTCTCCGCAATATGTTCAGAAGACCTTCAAATAGAAAAAAATTTACAGCCATACTACAACATCTGACTTTGATAATATTTTCTTAAGTACAAGTTAGATGAGTATGTGACATCATCCCATACATGTGTGCCCTGTTCCAGGCCCCCGACAGTGACTTCATATGCATCATGGAGACATTTCTGGATTTATAAAAAAGCATATAGAATAAAGTGCACTTCAAGACCTCTAGTCCTCAAGTCATCCCTTCAGTGCAGTTGGTTGAAGGGAATCTAGAGGTATGTAGCTGTGAGGCAAGAAAGAAAAGAACACAAACAGAGGTAGGTACTTGCATTTAGAGCCATCAGTGTATTGTATATATGCCTGTTCTTGAGAGTTAGAGGTCTATTGCCAGAGCATGGTCAGAGGAAGCAGCAAGCTCATACATATCTTACTGACAGCCTCGCATCATATGGTCAAGGGTATCAAAAGGTGGTAGAGAAAGAGAGTGGGCCTTGAGGAGTGGGCCTTAAGTAAAATCAGATATTGGTTACTCCCACAAAAATTTACAGTTTATTATTTTAATATGTAATTGTATTGTTTTTATAAAAGTCTTTATCTATGGCAAATTGCAAAGAAACTACTGTGATATATGGTTTGAAAGCAGCTTAGCAGAACATCTTCTGATAAGCTAGAAAGAGGTGGAAATGAATACTGAGTAAATTACTGTGTGTGTAATGACAGACAGGACATTCTAATCCAGGTAAGGATGTACATACTTTATGGCATGAGACTGCATATAGAAGAGGAAAAATAGTAAAAATATTTACTCCAAAATTGCATGAAATTTTCAAACATCAATAATGATGAAATAATGACATAAAAATATAATTGTTAACACCAGATACAATATCATTGAAAGACAGAATAAACACATTGTATATAATAATAAAATGTATTCTACCAATAAGGGGTAATAGGGAGTTTCTTTTACAGACAGTGTTTTTAAAAATTTAAATTAAATGATATATATGTATATATCATTTCCCTATTCATGTTTCTTCATCCAGCTCTCATATACCTCACCTTACTCTTTCTTGACATTAGACTCCCCTTTCTTTAGTTTATTATCCATGCTCAATTGGTGCATCTAAAAAAGTAATACTTGGTCCTTAATGCTCAGGGAACATCAAGTGGGAATGGGAAGATTGTAAGAGGCAGATGACTGTGTCCTAGAAATGATAGGGAGGCTTCATGTCTAAACAAGTCCTGAAAAGGTTCACCACAGATACACAAGCTGTCATGGAAGGGAAAATGTCGTGCTCTACCAGCTCAGAGATTGATCTGATGAGGGAATGAAGACAGTACAGACACACAGACACAGGTACAGACAAGCTGGGATCAGGTCTGCTATGTGCACTCTGCTGGAAGACACTGACTGCACAACTCAGAAACTCAGAGATTATGTATACATCTGAATCATGGAAGCAGATTCACTCTCTACAGTTGAATAAAGAGGCACGTTGGTAGTACTGGTGTACAATATGGCAGATTGAAGTAATCTTCACAGGAGGTCTGGAAGGGAGCAGTCTCAGACTTCAGTGTTCCAAGAGGAGGAGGTTGTGGTTTGTAGTTTCTACAAACACTGTCAACATTTGCACTCCAGATTCGAGAAAGGCTTTGTGATCCCTCTGAGCACTGCCCACAGAAGACTTTGCCTCTCCCATGGGACTGAACCATTAGAGTACTTGAAATAAATGTGCTCATGTCAGCAGCACACATTCAGCCAGAATTTTACCAGATCCTTACACATTCACTCAGGGATTCTGTTTGTTTCTCACAGACTCACTGAAGGCTTCCTCAGCTCCTCCCAGGGAAATCACACATGGTCTCATTTATAAAGAACTAAAGGCAACTAAGGCATACTGAGAACAGGAGAAAGAGTCCTCCCTGGGATAATCCTCCTGGTCAATTATGAAAAATCAAGTGGTCAGCCCTAAAATCAGAATAAAAAATTTAATTCATAATCTTATTTGTAATTAAGTATAATAGCCTCGTCTTTCAGACATCTCCAGAACCCGTACTTCCTCTTACGCTTTTGTGAAGTCCTCTCTCATATTGAGGAGGACTGACTTGAATACTTGCAAAGTAATTGCATATACATTTTAAGGTTAGTTCATAAAATATTGCAGCTTCCATATTTCTCTCCTGGATTATGGCTCTCAGGCAAGTCAGCTGTCTGTTTTTCAAATACTCTCACAGCCCTATGAGAAAGCCACGTGTGGAACAGTGTACTTCCAACCAACAGCTAGTATCAATTCGCTGGTCAAACATTCAGCCATTTTGGATGCAGGTCTTCTAGCCCAGTCTTATCCTGCTCCTGATTGACTCAACCTTGTGGGAGACCCAAACTGGAACTGACCAGCAAAAGCCTCAAAATTCTTCACACATCAAAATTAAAAACTGAATTCTTGAAGTTTTTTTTGAAAGAATTGGTATACAGGTCTTTCACTTCCTTGGTTAACATTATCCCCAGATATTTGATGCTGTTTTTGGCTATTGTAAAAGGTGATGTTTCTCTGATTTCATTCTCAGTCACTTCATCATCTGTATATAATAGGGCCACTGATTTTTTTGAGTTTACCTTGTATCCTGCCACATTGCTGAAGGTGTTTATCAGCTCTAGGAGTAACCTTGCAGAGTTTTTTGGGTCACTTATGTAAACTATCATATCATCTGCAAATAATGAAAGTTTGACTTCTTCTTTTCCTATTTGTATCCCCTTTATCTCCTTTTGTTGTCTTATTGCTGTAGCTAGAACTTCAAGTACAATATTGAAGAGATATGGAGAGAGTGGACAGCCTTGTCTTGTTCCTGATTTTAGAGGAATTGCTTTGAGTTTCTCTCCATTTAGTTTGATGTTAGCTGTTGGTTTACTGTATATTGCTTTTATTATATTCAGGTACGTTCCTGTTATTCCTGATCTCTCTAGGACCTTTATCATGAAGGGGTGAAGTCATTTGTTGAATAGCAATATCTACGTTTTGTTAGCTAACTTTGAATAGTAATGATAATTGGAACCTCTTAAATATGTATGAGAGATTATCAAATATGATACATATTGTATCAAATAATATTGTTAAAGGAATAAACTTCCAATATCATAGTTGATTTTTCATCTTACATGATTATAGTTACAAATTTAAATTAACAAAATTATAAGCGTTGTCTCCTTGATTGCTCTATTACAAAAAGAGATATCATTCTAAATAAAGAAGGGAGACAAGGAGATATTTCCCTTAAACATTTGGAATAAGATAATTATGCAGACTATGAAAGAAAACAGATAACATTATGGTTTTCATTTTGACTTGGATATTTAAATATACCTAGAGCAACATTTTTTTCATTTTTACTTTTACATCTCATTTCAGTTTTTTAAGGAATGCAAGATAAAGGATTATCAAGGATTATCTAAAGGAAAAAGAACTATTTTATATCCAAGAAGACACCCTGCAGTTATGCTACTTTGTGCAGACTCAGGAGAGAGCAACAATGTTCCCTTAACTGCATTCAATGAGTGAATTTTTCCTATTTGGCTCCTAAGGATGTGCATTCATGTTTTGCATAGCAGTCCCAGAAAACTCAGCTTACTTCTCAACCTGTCACTCAGTGGAACCATTGTAATATTCATGAACCACCACATACTTAAGGAAAATTGAACTGAAGAGACATATATTTACTAAGACTTAGGTGGATTAGCAGTTTTTATCTAAAAAGTATTTAAACTTGTGGGATTTTTACTGACTACCCTGTATAGTAGTTTCCTCTAATCTTATTGTATGTACATATAAATACAGAAATAAATAGCTTAGCAAGAAATACAAAAGAGTAAAATCTTACATGACCTGTAGTAAATAAAATGTCTTTTCTATTTTCCAACAATGTAAACCTGAGAATAAGAAGGGAGTTGTGTGGAAATTAGACTCTGTAGGAGGAAGTCTGATGCCGCCATTAAACATGTGACTTACTAAGTCTATGCCGCCATTAAACATGTGACTTACTAGAGGCGCATACAGATGAGGTAATAAAAGGGCGGTTTACCACACCGCTAACCACACCCACTTTAGGCAGGAATAAGACGTATACGGCTGGACGTAAAGACGTATACGTACGTAGGCGGAACTACGTCACTAGCCAAGCCCACTTTTGGGCATGGCTAGGGGCGTTACGGGGGAAGGCATAAAAGACAGCGCACAGGAAGTCTTGCTCTCTTTTCCTGGAGTTCGGCTTCCGGTCCAGCCGCTAGCTGAGATCTGCTGGGCTTCTCTGGGTTTGGTATCTTGTGAGTAATTTTCTACATTAAATACTTAGCTTCACTTTCAGTAATTGTGTGTCGCGTATCGTTACAGCGTCCAGTAAAGCCTACAAGACTCTGCTAACAAAATAACTTGTCTATTCTTTTTTAAAGGAACACATGCTTTTCTATATTTTCTTTTATAAATTTTCTGTATCACTACCCAGTCTCTTTAGTTTCATTAATTTAAGCTTTTGCTGAACCTGTGTCTTAAAGGTGTAGTGCAGAACCATCACACATTGTCCAAACACTGTAGCCTGAAGTTTAAATGACAGAGCCTGGTAAACGTCTTCCCAAGCAAAACATTTGGATGTATGTGAGCACTCACTATTACTATAAAATAGCTTGTCAGAGAAACATGAAACCCCACTTCAGCTTTTCGATGTTAAGGCAGGTGGATGATAAAGCTAAATTTCAAGTACTTAGAATTGCTTTTTGTTTGCTTTTGGTTTTTATTATACTGTTTATAGGTTCTGCAATCTCCAGTGCCTTCACCATTCTCATGGTTTTGTCATCTGTTCCATTTTTTATTTAGGGTTGGTAGGAGTGAAAGCTAGAGGTGAGAATGTAGAGGAAGAGAAATGAGATTTGGACTTGGCTCTGGGTTCAAGTAGTTTTCAGATCTGTCTTCATGTAAAGCAAAAATAATGATGCCTCTGCTCTTCCTCAGCCAGAACTGATCCTGGGCAGTAAGTAGTAGGTGCCCACACTTGTCTTTGAGCCTGTAAGTACAGTTCCATTCTTTCTTGCATTCCTCTCGAACTTTATTACTTTTTGTTTTAATTGATACTTTATTACTCTTACTAATTCTATGATGTTATTCTACCCAAGTAATAATATATTTTAAGTTATTCAGGTAATACAGTAAACTGACTTAACATAAGGTGCAAAGATAATTTTAAGAGAGGTAGACATCCTGATGAAGCATTCTTAAATATCAATGACAAGAAAGAGATTGATGTTGGATGGAGACCACACCTTCTTAAATACTTCCTCTCTTTCCTCATTCTGTGGTCATTAAATGGGGACTGCTTTGTGAAATTTCCAATTTTGAACTTAGAAATGAAAAGTAAAACAATTTTTAAAAAATCAATAGCTATTGAATGGCCCTATGTGTGATTCAAAATCTCATTTCCCTTAAAGTGTGTTTGTATTACTGAATGATTTCATGACTTCTTGTTCACCTCAAAAATGATCACACTCCTTTACCCTACTAAAAGGTCAGCTGTTCAACGACAATCTGAACTCACAGAGATTGTCACCACTTTGGCAACATTGAAAGATATTATGTCCTCTTGATGTATCTCACTGAGATCATGAGTTATAGAGATGGAGGGATGATTTATCTTACCTTTTTAATTATAAGGAGCTAAGATCTTCAGGTTTCTGGTCCATAAAAAAAGAGAGTTTGAGAGAGCAAAGAGGCGTTTTGTGAGAAGAAAGAAAAGGAAAAATGATATAACTATATTCTAATCGAAAGGAACAATTTAAAAATCCATTCGAAGTTGGTTGTAAATCTTGTCTGTGTGTGTGTGTCGTGTGTGTGTATGTGTATTTTTATCTTCTTTGCCTGTAATGTTTTTATGTACTGACAATAATGTGGTTATGTACATATTTCCCAGAAAATATGTGAAAGAACCTTTATGCATACAAGAGTAAAATTTCTGGGTCACATAACACATTAACTTTTCTACTTTTAATAAAAATGTCTTTCAAGTCATTGTACAAATTTATAATCTTGCAAGCAGTTAAATGGAATTTCAGTTATCCCACAAGCTCTCTAACACTTGCTACTGCAATGAAACAGCTTCAAGTTTGGCATCTTTTGGGCTCTGAGGTGGTTCTTGTCTCTCTTCTGTTGCTGAGATAAAATATCCAAATGAAAAGCAGCTCAGAGAAGAAAGGACTGTCTTTGGATCATCAGCCTCCAAAATAACAACACAGAAAGCCTTTAACTTAGACTTGTCTCCAACTAGCTTTTATAACTCAAATTAACCTGTTTTATTAATCTACATTCTGCCACATGGCTAGGTTACCTGTGCTCTGTACCATATGTCTAACATCTTCAAAGTCTCACTGGCAAGTCCTACCTCTCTTTTTCCAGAATTATCTCTGTCCCAGAAGTCCTGCCTAACCTCTTCCTGGCTAACTATTGGCCATTCGACTTTTTATAAAACCAATCAAAAGTTGCGTTAGGCAGAGACACATCTTTTACAGTATAAACAAATATTCCACAACAGGGTTTGTGTGACCTGAAAATCCAGTTTATATCCCATCACTAGGGGATGGGGAGTGGAGAACAAAGGTAGGAACTCCAGTTCCAAGTCACATCATATCCATGAACAAGACCAGGTAGAAGCCAATGCATGCAGGTATTCCTGCTTATTCTTTACTTATTTGCCTGGTCTTAGCTAGCTTTGTCTTCTCTTACACCATCGGTGATGCCCTGCCAAGGCAATGCCACACACCACAATAGTCTGTGTCTTCCTTTGTCAGTTAATAATCAAAGGGTTCCCTCATAACCATGCCAACAGACAAATCTAATACAGACAACTTCTCATGAAGAATATTTCTTCCCTGATGACTATAGACCTTTTCAAGTTGACAGGAGCATTGGAATCAGCTTGGAACTGAGGCATGTCTTGATTTAGGACTCATATCAATGCCACCCTTTCTAGCAGCCTGTTGGCTCTATTTTGAATTTGGGAAGAGTCTAGTTTATTTCAAATACATGTGTGAAAGTCAATCCCACTTTGGATAGTCTTTCTCTTGAATAGCCCAAAGTCAGGTGATTTTAAACTCTAATCTTCAAACACTTAAAATCTTTTCTCTTTTGTCCCATGATGCAGCCTACTGATGGGTATGAAATTATCATATTTTTCCACATTTCTTCCCTCAAAAGTGGAAGGATGAAATATGGCAAATACAGAATGGGATGTTTAATGGTCATCTTAGAAGTTAATCTACCATTATATGTTAGTCTCAAATTTGTTTATTTTGGATGACTTTTTTGCTGTATGTCAGTTACATGAAGGTGAATATTTTTAGCAATACAAGAAAAGCCACATTCTTTTAGATGTCTACCATCACAGGGGAAATGTCTTTTATCTTTTACTCTAATAGAATACCTGAAGCTAAGTAATTTATAAGATACTTCTTGGGTTTTGTTGTTGTTGTTGTCATTGTTATTCTTGTTTTGTTGCTGCCTTATGGTTATAAATTCAGGTATGTTCAACATTTGCCAATTGAAGATGATGAGAGCTTTGTGTATTCAAAATGATGGTAGAAATGGATGCTATTATGTCATAGCAATAAGGAAAGTAACTATACAGATAACTGATGCCAATATATTTGGTTGTTTCTATCATAAACCTTTTAGACCTGGTTTCTGAAAATAACTTTAGACTAGAGAAGCACTAGAATGGTTTGAATAGAATGGGAATCTGAACAGTAAAGACTGGATTCAATTTTTAGAACACAGAAAATGTATGTCAAGAGTGGAGCCAATGGTTATTTAGAAATATGGCCACTCCTTAAAAATTTTTATTGGAACTTTTTTGGTGGAAGACATTTCACAACCTAAAATTTTACAGGCTTCAACATGGTTATTACTTGCTTCTTAAATGCATATTTGTAATAGAAAGAGAGATGAAAAAGTTAAGCAAAAGGTTGTAAGCAGTATGAAGACACACGGTTGATATTCCACATGATGTTATCACATGCTGCTGATGCTGCACATGAAGCTGTAAGAAATCCTGTTTGATTGGCTGGGTTTAGTCTAATCTTCCTTTCTTTAAAAAATCATTTTTAATTTCCTAAAAGCATTTCCAGGGACCACTTACACAATAGACCACATGTTGTGCAGATCAATGAGTCTCTCTAGTTTATCCTAATTCCATATTCTAAATCTGGAATAAAACTCTGGTTCTCCTCTATGCTACATCATGCCTTTTTCTTTTTTTGAGGCTGTCCTGGAACTAACTCTTGTAGACCAGGCTGGACTCCAACTCAAAGAGATCCACTTGCCTCTGTCTGCCGAGTGCTGTGATTAAAGGCATGTGCCATCACTGCCTGGCCCACATCACTACCTTTTTAACACACCATATTCTTTCTAGTCTTCCTTTTATATCTCTTCATCATTCTCCTTTAGGATGGACATGTTTATTCTATGATATTGCATATTGTCAGTGTTAAATATGCCTTTTGATTGTATGAGTGCATATCATCAAGTAATTCCCTTGGGAGCAGAATATTGATCCAGATTGTCAATATTTTTTAAGATTATGAAGATTCCAGAAGTTGTGACTAAATGTATTTTCCCTTTGTTACTGATTAATTTTATTATTTGATAATATCATGTACATATGTGATATGTTCTGAATATTGTGTTCCTTATGCTCTCTCTTATCTCCTTTTATTTTCTATCAGCTCTCTCCCTTCATCCCTTCCAGTCTCTTCACAGAATCATGACATCTCATTTTGTTTTGTGATATTTTTGTCTAAACCATGCACAACTTGGTGTGGGTATTGTATTGGAACTATCCACTGGAGCCTGGCGAGGTCATCAATGCATACACCACTGAAGACAATGATTCTTCCTCCCTGAATACATCAGTAGAAAGTAGTTCAGCCTAGAGGGGTAGAACCTCTTCAGTCGCTAGCTACTTCTCTATCCATATCTGAATTTTGATGGCCAATTATTATGCAGATGTTCACAGCTGCTGTAACTTTACGACTACAATAGCTGTGTCTTGCCATGAGGAAGACTTCCTCAGTCCTTCTCCTTGTCACATTCTTGCCACCCCCTCTTCTGCAAAGTTCCCTGAACCTTAGAGAGGATGTCATAAATGTTTTCCTTAGTTCTGAGGACTCGTCCACCACTTATTGTGTGTACAGCCATGAATCTTCGCATTCACTATTGTTCACTGAGAAGAGAGGCTTCTCTGATAAAGACTGAGACTAGCATTTGTCTATTGGTGTAAACACATTTAGAAGGCAGCTGGACTATATGGAAATTTAACTAAACAACAGAAATAATGGAATGATTTTTTAAATAGCTGATAATAGCTTATGTGGGCAAGGGTACATAATTATGGTTTGAATCTGCAATGTCCCCCATGAGCCCATGTGTTTGAATATCTAATCTCTAGAAATTGGCATAGATAGCTTTTGGAGGATGTAGAACCTGGATGGCAGAGGTGGATATTTGAGGTCAGGCCTTGGGCAGTTACACCCTAGCCCTGCTTCCGGGACCATCCCCTTTGCTTTCTTGCTGACCATCATGATATCACCAAATACTATCCGTTCTGTTTACAAAGACTGAGCCAGGTCTGTAGCCATGCCTTTCCCAGCATAATGAACAGACACCATTGGTCGAAGTCAGCTCTTCCTCTCTTGGATTGCTTCTGCCAGGTATTCTGTCTTATGTTGATAATGGGTTGTTAAGTGCCCTGTGAGAAGAACTAAATTTCAACAGCTTTTCCCATTTTTGGTTGAAAAAACTTTTTTTTCATGCAATATATTCTGATCACAATTTATCCTCCCTCATCTTTTCCCAGATTCCCTACCTTCCCCATCCATCCAACTCCACACCCTTTTTCTATCTTTAGTAAACAAACAAGTAAAAACAAACAAACCTACCAGAATTTAAAAGGAACAAAAAGCATGCGAAACACACCACACACACACACACACACACACACACACACACACACACTATTTGGAACATGATGTACAAGTAAGAGACCAGTATGGTAAAAAACAAAGCAATATTAGAAAAACAAAAACAAAACAAAACAAAATAAAAAACCTCTAAAATACCACTGAGTTTGTCATTTCCTGGACTTCTGCTGCTGGTGATGAGTCCTGCTCTTCAGTGAGGATTATGTGGGGAAGTAAATACAAGCTCTCATCCATAACTGTGAAACCATCTTCAATTGACTATCAATTGTAAAGGAAAACAGTTCTCTCCAATTCATCTTTCTGGGTATAAAAACTAATGGGACTTTAAATAGCTATTTGTTTGTAGAATTAAGGCTTCTTTTCTGATAAGTTGCATATTTCAAAACAGTTAATGATTTAATTCATGAACAAAAATTAATTTTCTAAAACAATTTTACATACTCTCTTACATAACTGATCTAAGAAGAAACAAAATCAGCAGAGAACATGCAGAAGTGTAAACAGTGCTGAAAGTGTGAATGTATGTGAATTTTTTTCTTCATCCCTTAGCAACCCTCTCACAGGGAGGACTTAGAGATCTCATAGTACTATAAATTAATTAGATCATTTTAACAAGCATCTTAAGTTTAAAAAGCCATTAATGGTACATTAAATCAACTATGTAAGGAGCTAGTAAAGTATTATATTCATTCTTTAAATAAGGTCATAATGTTTTTTTGTTTTAATTATGAGAAATAAACAGCATTAGTACTTTTCTTGTGAGAGTTGCTTTCTTTTTAAGCACATTATCAGCCCTTTAATATTCTTTTTCTTTAGGCAACTGTTTAGGAAACCCAGCTGCCTTATGTGTAGTCAGCATCGTTTTGAGCAGGATTGTGTATAAGGGTGGGTGTGTGTGTATGTGTGTGTACAAGGGAAACAAAGCTTTCCAAAGTGAGTCCTTGCTATTGAAACCACAGCATGATGAATGTAAAGGATATGCCAGGCCCAGATAAATAAAATTCTACTCCAGCCTCACTTTCGCTTTGCCTGCATTGACATGGAAAATTGTATCATATGATCACTCAAGATTCCTTCAGTATCCAAGCCTGTTTACCGTTTTGTATGTCTAGTCTTTTTACTTGGCGTGAAACCATATGTAGATGATAATGAGTTTTCAACTATTAGCAGTGTCAGAGAATAATTGCTTTGGTTTTTTTTTCTCCCTGCATCTTCGTAGACATGGGATTATTTGACTACCTTAAACCCTTGAGAACAAATTCTGACCTTAGGTAACCTCTGTGTGCTTTATGTCCAAATGACACTGTCCCTCTGCAATTTTTTTCTTTCTTTACTATGATCTGTACCTCTGCTCCTGCTACTAGACTTCACATTATTCTTTGTCTCATGAACCTGCTTCCAAAGCCTCTCTAGGGCCTCCCTATCTGTTCTTCCTTTTATTTGATAACATCTCATACACAAAGGCTTGCTCCATCACATCTTCGGACACCTGTTAAATGATTCAGCTACATAAACATTATACTTGGTTTTTGTCTTTTAGCAGTTGGCAGATTTGGTAGATTGCATCGATGGTCTCAACTGGTATAAACATATACTGGCATAAGTTCATAGGAGAGAGCTTGCTTCTCTTCCCCTTTAACCCTGGACTCAGACATTAGATCCCTTGGTAAAACATTAATGGTGTTCATTAGTGGAATAATACCAAAAGTCCTTACTACAACTGTTCTCACGGTAGTCTCATCTCTTTATTTTTATATGCATTTATATATATGTATATATGTGCACAACAAGTGGTATGAATGAAGCACGCTGTAGGCATGAGCCTGTTCTTCATGAAAGTAATAGGAGAGACCAGTACAAGATGAGGAATATTTTCTTGCCTTAAGAGGTATCTGGAAATCTATCTCAAGAAGTGTGTAATAGCTATTAAAATGTTCCTCGGCCTTGTGTAATGATGATCGCTGTCACAGTTTGCTTTCTTTTTCTGTGATAAGACTGATTAAAACCAACTTGGGTATAGGAAAGGATTTATGTAGCCTATAAATTGTAGTTCAATGAGGGAAGGCAGGCAGGAATTAAAGGCAAGGACCTGGAGGCAGGCAGTGAAGCAAACATCACAGAGAATGCTACTTATTGCCTTGCTCTCCATGGCTTGTTAATCTTACTTTTTTATACAACCCAGGACCACCTGCCCATATGGGATGCCACTGCCCATATTGGGTTTGTCCTTTTCGCATCAATAATCAAGAAAAGACTGTCCAATACATGCTCACTGGGCAATCTTATAGAGGTAATTCCTCAACTGAACTTCGCTTTTCTGAGGCAACTCTGGTTTGTGTACAATTGGCAAACGTAACCACCATAATTAGCTAATTCAATGAAATTATAAAATCTTATAGAAATATATAGGCAAGAAGAATCAATTTTATCCTACTGATTTTTTAAAATATATAAATATGGGCAATGAAATGTTTCAGGATGTGAAGTATAGTCCACCATTAGTATAGCTAAAATATCTTTATACTCTAACCTCCTCTAAATGCCTCTAATTACTTCTAGGAGAATAGTCTGAAAATTCAGAACTCAGTGTGGAGCTTCTACAGTCCTGGAAAATATGCTCATATCCACCCAGAGAAAACACAAAGTATGCAAGTTCTCTACAGATCTTTATGGGGTATGTATTCAAGCTGTGCCTAGCGAACAAATTCCCCAGTTAGTCAAGTTTCTCAACTCCACACTAGGCATTGTCTTCCTCTTTGAAACCCTGCTACCTTCTTCAACCATACACAGTTGATATCAGAGAGTACTACACTCTAGACTAGTCTCACATTGCCTTCCCCAAAACCAGAATGTTCATGTCTCATTATTTTCACCTATGCCTACCTTGGTTTATATGTTAGCCACATGAAATGTGTGCACCCAGTAAGGTCAGGTGTCACAGGTATCTAATTTATGAAGGGAAGGAAGGGCAATCAACAGGACACAGGAGAAGACTCAGCAATCACCCATGTTGGACCTTTTTGTGTTGAGTGTATTTCAGTTAACAGGCGCTACTTCAAGCAATGTTGTAGGTTTATTTTGTTATACTAAAATAAAATAGTAAAAGTGAGAATGAGTCAGCTGGTGGTAGTGTACACCTTTAATCCCAGCACTCGGGAGGCAGAGGCAAGCAGATGTCTGTGAGTTCGAGATCAGCCTGGTCTATAAAAGCTAATTCCAGGACAGGCTCCAAAGCCACAGAGAAATCCTGTCTGGAAAAAAAGAGAGAGAAAGAAACCTACAAGGTTTTTCTCGCAGAAACTTAGATTGAAGATAACACAAGAAAAATAGCTGGCTCCTAAGAGAGAGGACCTAGCCTCTCTCCTATTTATAATGATCTTTCTGCAAAAGACATGCTTGTCCCTGGGATTGTGGGAGGCTTGCTGGTGTTAATGAATATGACTAGGGACTGGTTGCATGTAAGATGAAAGACTTCTTTAGTTCAGTAGGAGGACTATACATGTTAGAGAATACTGAACGTTACCAGAGTGAGTTGTGCACTTCTCAGGAGACAAAACTGGGGAGTCCATTAGAACATACAGTTCAACATTAGAACACACAGTTGCTGTCTTCGATGAGACTTCTCTTATGTTGGTACACTGTTTCATTGCACAAATGTATTTGTTGTTGAGTTCTCTGTTATCCTGAAGTCTCCTGAAACTCCATATGCATGTGTGGTTATTTTAACAGATGTAGGCTTTCTTTCTTGCCAAGTTTTACTGACTGCAGGAGTGTAGCAGAAGTGTGCTATATACCACTACTTCTCAAATTGTTACCATATAAAGCACCAGAACATCCTGATCAAACACCCTAGCAGGTTTGGGGTGCACCCTGACAACCTGTACTTGTAACAAGTATCTGATGAGTCTAATGCTGACACTTGCTGCATGTTGAGAAGCGCTGGTCTAGCTCTAGGTGGATCCATGTACGAGGAGAAAAGTATCTTGTACCTGTTTAGGGTAGATTCAGTTTTGCCACACTCCTGGGGCCAGCCTCCACAAAGTCTTTCCCTGTTTGAATGAAGCTGTTTTACTTACTTTGCTTCAGGGGTGCGTGAGGGGCAGGAGTGCTAAGAAAGATCCATGTAGAAAAACAATCTTTTTCTTTCTCTTCTACTGCAAAACAGCTGATCGCTGACTTGAAATGCAAATAAAATGATTCCCCCAAATGGCAATATGTAAATGAATTATCATCAGCAAACTGAACTACAGGCATGAAAAGACTTTTTCTGAAAAGTACTATTGAAGAGATTTCAGGACACCTAATTGCTCTTCCTTTTATAATCCATCTACTTTGCACAGCATAGCTAAATCTTCCTCCCTTGTGTACCGTGCCCATATCTACAATACTCACTTAATCTGTTGATTTAGAGATCCAATCCTATACTGAATTTTTATTACCATTTACATACCTTTTTACTCTTCTTTCTAGAGAATATGAAGCTCTCAAAAGAACAGGTATAGTAATAATATCAACAAAACTATATTAACATATACCAAACATTTATGCTGTTCAGGCACTGTACCTAGATTTAATATTTTCAACTTGGTTATCCCTATTTTACATACGAAAAAATCATAATTAAAGAGAATAGATGACAAAGTATAGGTAGAGATTATAAACTCCCACCTAATGTCCATTCTCCATTTTGATCCATGTACTAAAATCACAGCTTAGTTTAGGGCGGCAGAAAAGTTACTTGACAGTTAAACTGACCTGAGTTTATGCATCAGGGGTTGGAGCATAACTATTCACAAGAAAACAGACTGTTGGAGCCTGAAAAAGGACAAAGAGAGCTGAGGCAAACAGAGTGGACTCTTATTAGAACAGGACTTTCTTGCCAACTGGAAGTTGGCAACTTCTAGTTTTCATCACCAACAGCATAAAACCCCAGCAGCCATCTTGAACTACAGGTAACCTTGAGGATAAAGATCATATACCCGTGTAGTAAAGCCCAAAAGTAAGAAGAGCCTGCATGCTAGTGACACTGAAGCAACCTTTTTTCTTACTTTTGGGATTTTCTCTTTCAGTCATTTCTTACTGTATCTGAAATGTGTGTCATCACCAGTAAGAGGTATTGCCTAGATTAACACTTACACAACTCAGCTCTGGCCATGGTAGAACCTAAGCTGTGGTGTGTAAACAGCATGCGCAGTTTAGTTCACTATAAGAGTGAACACATATTTTGTACTAAGGTGATTTCTGGAATTTTCTTGCATGGTCCACTTCAGGAGACAGAAGGAATCATTACACTGACAACTCTGTAAACACTCTGAAGGTATGGATGGATATTGACCAAATGCTACAGACATTTTCAAACATTCTTTTTCAGTTTCTAATTTTCTTGATGTCCATTTTTTTCTCATTTGCAATCCATATACCTAAGGTAAGCATCCTCATCAATGCATTCATTTGGGGAATATTTATAACAAATAAAATAAGAATATATGAACCACAGGAATGGCACAACAGACACTAACTTCTTTTGAGAGAACTGAGAAGTAAAAAATAAAATAAAATAAAATAATATGTTAAACAGTAGGAGCAAATACCATAAAACTTTCTAATCCATACCAGGAAATCCAATGTGGAAACTCATCTGCCTATCACAGACCAAAGGAAACAACCAATCACAGGAAGCCTTACAGAGGCTTTGGGTGTCTGATGCTATTTATCACTAGGATGACAGTCACTGTAATTCTTATTGCCTGCCTTTGCCTTCCAAGTGTTGTGATTAAAGGCATGTACTTTACAAGTGCTGGGATTAAATTTGTAAACCACAACCTGGCTATAGATTCCTTATAATATTTATTCTCATAGGACTGTCCTGGTTTAAGTTGGTTCTTCATTTCCCCTTATTTTTTAGTGTTAGGGTAAACATTCAAGTTTTTCAAATGTGTAATCTATCATTCTTGTTAATTTATTATGTGCTTGCTCACTAGCAATTTTAATATTCTAGTCTTAATTAAACATGATTCCAATTTGTCTACTATTTCATTATTTTCAGACATTTTGACTGTCTTGTTTATATGAGCTCCATAAAACTTGATGTCTTTGCTAAATTTTGCTAGGTTTTACCTTTTCCATTCATGCCTCCCATGACCAGATATCTTTATCAGTTAGTGGTTTGCCCTTTTGATGACTATATTACTATACCATTGCACACGCACACTATGAATTGGAGAAGACAGAGATTTTCCTTTAGCTATCCTGTTGTTTGTCTTATAACCAATAGTGCTGCACTGATTTTGTGGTTCCTTTCTCAGTCCTGGCTATTTCATCCCCTGGTCTATTGGCTACTGCTTTCTATTAGTTTTGATTCCATCAGTTGTTGATGAACCACAAGTAAACCATGCATTATCCAAATGTTGTGACCATTCCATTAGTCCCCACAGTTCAATAGGTGCCTTTTTTTGTAGGAGAGGTGAGTGATTTATGGATGGAGATTGTGGGCAACTGAGCTATTTCCTCAGCACTGGAAGGCACAGACCCCTTTTCTAACACATCTTGTTTATGAAGGAATCAGATAGGTACTAGTTGCACTGTAATACCTTTCTTTCATTGGCTAAGCCTGCAAAAGACTCAGTCTTTGAACTGATCCAATCGTTCATTGTAAGGGGTGCCCTTATGACCATAGGGTAGCTACCAATGATTGAGTGTAAGGATCTCCTTACATTGTAAAATGTCCAGATACCTTTTCAGAGGGAGAATGTTCAGTCTTCATATATGGAAAGTGTTTGCAATACAACAGGCAAATATTGGTGTCTTCTTTTTGCTTTATGAAGAGTCCCCAGTTACCAACTCACCAACAAATAAGATATCGATAATTAGGGTACCATCTGATTTAATATTGGTCACGGTTGTATGCTTGGACAAGTGCTTACCAGCAGTCACAAAAGCTATTGTTTGTTCCTGTCCCTATTGGAAATTAACTGCATTTCTAGTAACCCTGTAGAAAGTTTTTATAATAATATATGAATATGGTACGTGATTTCTATAGTGTGAAAACAAATTATTTCTGAACAGCTGTTGTACAAAATATTGGCACAGGTAGGGGTGTGCCAGTGGCCACCTCAGAGGGGCAACAGATGGCAGTTGGCTTCAGGGTGTCAGCTGACCAGGAGGCAAATCCCTGATGGATAAATTTCAGATGAGCAAGTCCCCAAGACCACAGACTCCAGAATGTCTCTCCCTTTTTTTAGTGCCTTAACATGTCTGCCACAGCCATCTTTCTCTGGTGTCTGGTATGGTATGAATGGGTTTGGGGAGAGTCCCATTACCTGTAATGTAGTGTGTTTATCTCATGGAAACATTACATTCTACTGGGCATTTTTACCTATGGAATATTATGAAGATGATTTCTTCCTAAGTTATACTGTACTTATTGTATGTAGTTTTTCTTATGTTAGTTATAGCCTCCCCTTTTTGTATTAGACAAAAATGGAAAATATGGTGATATATTGTTTATGATTTAGTAAATTGATAATAATGTGACTTTAAACAGAGTTGTAATGATAAAAAATCAAAACAAGGAAGTGTCAAATAGCTAGAACACATGAGGAGCCATATTGAATGTGACTTGGGTTAATGATTAAGAAAAACAGTTGTGTACTATTAGCCCAGCTAGCTTAAATTATTTTACCTTAATTTTGGGAGATGTGTTCACATATATCAGAGTGCATCAGAGCTGAAACACAACTTTGAAAATAACTTAAGTTTAGACTAGATGTTTTTGTCAAATAGCTTTGAGGTTAAAAACTGAAAAAGATGGGAAGCAGCTGTTCCTCCGGCAGCATCAGGTAAACAGGCCGGCTTCCCGGCCTGTGTTCCAGTGCCTGCAGATCGTCTGGGAACTGCACAGAGCTCCCAATCCCGGTGGGAGCCAAGCACCCCAGACTCCAGATCTTCTCTCCCACCAACGAGACCAGGAAACCAGAGGAGCCAGGGAGACCAGGGGAGTAGCTGTTCCAGATCAGGTACAACAGGACCCAGCATAGGGTCCAGGGGACCAGGTAGGAGGCAAAGCGTCCCAGATTCCTGTTCTTCTTCTGCACCCATGGGACCAGCATTTCGACAAGGAATAGAAGAACCACCAGATTATTGGACTTGCTAGCACCCACCAAAAGGGAACTCTGGTCCCCAGACCAGTAAGGGGCTCTTTCTGCACCCACTAGAAGAAGAGATGGGAAAGAGACAATACAAAAACACAGTCAGCAACAGAAAAACAAATATGACACCGCCAGATTCTAGAGACTCCACACCAGCAAGACCCCAACATTCCAATGCGAACGAAGCAGAAGAGAACGGCCTTAAAAGCACTTTCATGAAAATGATAGAGGCCCTAAAAGAGGATATAGGAAAATCCCTCAAAGAAATGGAAGAAAAAACAAACCAAAAAATGCAAGAAATGGAAGAAAAAACAAACCAAAAAATGCAAGAATTGGAAGAAAAAACAAACCAAAAAAGGCAGGAAATGGAAGAAGAAATGAAGCAAAAAATGCAAGAAATGGAAGAAAAAAACAAAGCAAAAAAATGCAAGAATTGGAAGAAGAAACATAACAAAAAAGGCAGGAAATGGAAGAAGAAACAAAGCAAAAAATGCAAGAAATGGTAGAATAAACAAAGCAAAAAATGAAAAAAATGGAAGAAGAAACAAACCAAAAAAGGCAGGAAATGGAAGAAGAAACAAAGCACAAAATGCGAGAAATGGAACAAAAAGCAAACCAAAAAATGCAAGAAATGGAAGAAAGAACAAACCAAAAAATTCATAAAAGGCAACAAACGGACGAAAAGATAAACAGAAAATTGCAAGAAGCAATGCAAACACTGCAAGGGTTGAAAACTGAAATAGAGACATTAAAAAAACACAATCTGAAGAAAGGCAGAAAATAGAAAAGCTGGACAAACAGGCACTACCAATACAAGCATTACTAACAGAATAGAAGAGATGGAAGAGAGAATCTCAAGTGTTGAAGATACACTAGGAGAAATGGATTTATCAACCAAAGAAAACCTTAAATCCAACAAATCCTTAACACAAAGCATCCAGGAAATATGGGACACCATGAAAAGACCAAACCTAAGAGTAATAGGTATAGAAGAAGGAGAAGAAATCCACCTCAAAGGGGCAGAAGGCATATTCAACAAAATCATAGAAGAAAACTTTCCCAACCTTAAGAGAGACATGCCAATGAAGGTACAAGAAGCCTACAGAACACCAAATAGAGTAGAACACAAAAAAAATCCCCTCGCCACATAATAATCAAGACCCCAAACATACAGAATAAAGAAAGAATATTAAGAGCAGCTAAGGAAAAAGGTCAAGTAACATATAAAGGCAGACCTATCAGAATTACACCTGATTTCTCCATGGAAACTCTGAAAGCCAGAAGGTCCTGGATAGATATTCTACCTACACTAAGAGACCACGGACGCCAGCCCAGACTACTATACCCGGCAAAGCTCTCAATCACTATAGACGGAGAAAACAAGATATTCCATGACAAAACTAGATTCAAGCAATATGTGTCCACTAACCCAGCCCTACAGAAAATTTTGGAAGGAAAACTCCAACCCAAGGAAGCTAACTACAACCAGAAAAACATAAGCATTAGAGAATCCCTCTCTACCAACAGCCAAAAGAACAAAGGGTTGAAATTCCACACATAATTCCACCAACAACAACCATCGCAAATCGAAGAAGGATGAGCAATCAATGGTCATTAATATCCCTCAATATTAATGGCCTTAACTCACCCATAAAAAGACACAGACTAGCAGAATGGATTCGAAGACAGAACCCTTCCTTCTGCTGCATACAAGAAACACACCTCACCCTCAAAGACAGACATTACCTGAGCGTTAAAGGTTGGGAAAAATTTTTCAATCAAATGGACCCAAGAAACAAGCAGGGGTAGCAATCCTAATATCTAACAAACTAGACTTTAAAATAAAATCAACCAAAAGAGATGAAGGAGGTCATTACATACTCATCACAGGTGAAACCCACCAAGATGAAGTGTCTATCCTGAACATCTATGCCCCAAATACAAAGGCATCCACATTCGTTAAAGAAACATTATTAGAACTTAAATCTCATCTAAAGCCCCACACAGTTATAGTGGGAGATTTCAACACACCACTCTCACCACTAGACAGGAATACCAGACAGAAACTCAACAAAGAAGCAAAGGGTCTAATAGAAGTAATGACCCAACTGGGATTAACAGATATCTATAGAACATTTCATCCACATAAAAAAGAATATACCTTCTTCTCACCACCACATGGAACCTTCTCAAAAATCGACCACATACTTGGCAACATATCAAACCTCAACAGCTACAAAAAAATTGGAATAACTCCATGCATCTTATCAGACCACCATGCTTTAAAATTAGAATTCAACAACAACACAAATTGCAGAAAACCTACAAACTCATGGAAATTGAATAATGCTCAACTGCACCATCCCTGGGTCAAAGAGGAAATAAAAAAAGAAATTAAAGACTTCCTCGAATTCAATGAGAATGAAGACACAACATACCCAAACCTATGGGACACTTTGAAAGCAGTGCTACGGGGGAAGTTCATAGCACTAAGTGCTCACATGAAGAAACAGGAGAACAGTTATACCAGAGAATTAACATCACAGCTGAAAGCTCTAGAACACAAAGAAGCAAACTCCCCCAGGAGGAGTAGACGCCAGGAAATAATCAAATTGAGGGCTGAAGTCAATAAAGTAGAAACCAGGAAAACAATACAAAGAATCAACGCAACGAAGAGTTGGTTCTTTAAGAAAATCAACAAGATAGACAAACCTTTGTCCAAACTTACCAAACAGCAGAGAGTGAACACGCAAATTAACAAAATTAGAAATGAAAAGGGGGACATAACAACAGACTCTGAGGAAATCCAGAGAATCATTAGGTCATACTTTGAAAACCTGTACTCCACAAAATTCGAAAATTTAAAGGAAATGGATGACTTCCTGGACAGCTATCATTTGCCAAAACTAAATCAAGAACAGATAAGCAATTTAAATAGACCTATAACCCCTATGGAAATAGAAGCTGTCATCAAAAGCTCCCAACCAAAAAAAGTCCAGGTCCAGATGGCCTCAGTGCAGAATTCTACCAGAAATTAAAAGAACAGCTTATACCAATTCTTCTCAAAGTGTTCCACACAATAGAAGCAGAAGGGTCTTTGCCAAACTCTTTCTATGAGGCTTCAATAACCTTGATCCCCAAGCCACACAAAGATACAACTAAGAAAGAGAACATCAGACCAATATCCCTCATGAACATTGATGCAAAAATACTCAATAAAATACTGGCAAATCAGATCCAAGAACACATCAAAACAATCATTCACCACGATCAAGTAGGTTTCATCCCAGGGATGCAGGGATGGTTCAACATACGAAAATCCATCAACGTAATCCACCATATAAACAAGCTGAAAAATAAAAATCACATGATCATCTCACTAGACGCTGAAAAAGCCTTTGACAAAATCCAACACCCCTTCATGATAAAGGTCTTGGAGAGATCTGGGATAACAGGGACATACTTAAACATAATAAAAACTATATACAGTAAACCAACAGCCAACATCAAACTAAATGGACAGAAACTCAACGCAATTCCTCTAAAATCAGGAACAAATCAAGGCTGTCCACTCTCTCCATACCTTTTCAACATGGTACTTGAAGTTCTAGCTATAGCCATACGACAACAAAGGGGGATCAAGCGGATACAAACTGGGAAGGAAAAGGTCAAACTTTCACTGTTTGCAGACGATATGATAGTTTACATCAATGACCCAAAGAACTCTACCAGGGAACTCTTACAGCTGATTAACACCTTCAGCAAAGTGGCAGGCTACAAGATCAACTCAAGAAAATCAGTAGCCCTACTATATACAGATGATAAAAGGGCTGAAAGAGAAATCAGAGAAACATCACCCTTTACAATTGCCACAAACAACATAAAATACATTGGGGTAACGCTAACCAAACAAGTGAAAGACCTGTATCGTAAGAACTTTGAATCTTTAAAGAAAGAAATTAAAGAAGCCCTCAGAAAATGGAAAGATCTCCCATGCTCTTGGATAGGTAGGATCAATGTAGTAAAAATGGCAATCCTGCCAAAAGCAATCTACAGATTCAATGCAATCCCCATTAAAATCCCAGCACAATTCTTCACAGACCTTGAAAGAACAATAATCAATTTTGTATGGAAAAACAAAAGACCCAGGATAGCCAAAACAACCCTGTTCAACAAGGCAACGTCCGGAGGCATCACCATCCCTGACCTCAAGCTCTATTACAGAGCTATAGTCCTGAAAACAGCTTGGTATTGGCACAAAAATAGACAGGTAGAGCAATGGAATCGAATTGAAAACCCTTATATTAACCGACACACGTATGAACATCTGATCTTTGACAAAGAAGCTAAAAATATACAGTGGAATAAAGAAAGCATCTTCAACAAATGGTGCTGGCATAATTGGAGACTGGCATGTAGAAGAATGTGGATCGATCCATGTTTATCGTCATGCACAAAACTTAAGTCCAAAAGGATCAAAGACCTCAACATAAATACAGCCACACTGAACCTCTTAGAAGAGAAAGTGGGTGGTACCCTTGAACGAATTGGTACAGGAGACAGCTTCCTGAACATAACACCAGTAGCACAGACAGTGAGATCAACAATTAATAAATGGGACCTACTGAAACTGAGAAGCTTCTGTAAGGCAAAGGACACAGTCAGCAAGACAAAAAGGCAGCCCACAGAATGGGAAAAAATATTCACTAATCCCACATCTGACAGAGGGTTGATCTCCAAAATTTACAAAGAACTCAAGAAGCAAGTCTCCAAAACACCAAAGGACCCTATTAAAAAGTGGGTTGCAGAACTAAATAGAGAGTTTTCAATAGAGGAGTCTAAAATGGCTGAGAGGCACTTGAGAAAGTGCTCAACATCCTTAGCCATCTGGGAAAATGCAAATCAAAACAACTCTGAGATACCATCTCACTCCTGTCAGAATGGCTAAAATCAAAAACACCATTGACAATTTATGCTGGAGAGGATGTGGTGAAAGGGGGACACTCCTCCATTGCTGGTGGGAGTGCCTACTGGTTCAGCCACTTTGGAAATCAGTATGGAGATTCCTCAGAAAAATGGGAATAAACCTACCACAAGACCCAGCAACTCCACTCTTAGGCATATATCCAAAAGATGCCCATTCATACAACAAAGATGTCTGTTCCACTATGTTCATAGCAGCTTAATATTTGGAAGCAACCTAGATGTCCCTCACCCGAAGAGTGGATAGAGAAAATGTGGTACAACTACACAATGGAGTACTATTCAGCAGAAAAAAATAATGGAATCATGAGATTTGCAGGCAAATGGATGACACTAGAAGAAACCATCCTGAGTGAGGTAACCCAGTCACAAAAAGAGAAACATGGCATGTACTCTCTCATATATGGATTTTAGACATAGATCTGGTGAATGCCAGCCTACAACCCTATGGCCAGAGAGTCTGGGAAACAGAAACTTCATTTAGTGGCTGATCGAGGAAGAGGCAGACTCCCTTGGTTAAGTACTGAGCTGAACTCAAGAAAGCCAGTAACAGAGAGGGAGGACTGATGATCAAAGAGATTAAGGCTGGGCTCGTTTAACCCCCAGAAACAGCTGACCAAACAAAGGTTAACTCTTGAATCCCAGGCATCAGCCTGGGAATCCAGCATGGGACTGATCAAGACCCCCTGAATCTGGGTGTCAGTGAGGAGGCCTAGGGAATCTATTGAGCCTTGGGCAGCAGATCAGTACCCATCCCAAGTAAACACACGGACTTTGGACTCCCATAGAACAATGTGAGGTGCACTCTCACCCTGAACTCTTGGGGAAGGGTCTAGGCCCTGCCCCATATGAAATGACAGACTATGGACACCCCCATGGAGGGCCTCACCCTCCCTGGGGGAATGAGGGATAAGGGGGGGTGGTTGGGGGGAGGGCACGGGAGGAGGGGAGGGAATGGGAGAGGGACCTGGAACTGACTTGTGAAGCAACCTCGTTTCTTATCTAAATTTAAACTGGAAAATAAAATATAAAAAAAAGAAAATTTCATATGCTGTAAATGCCAGCCACTCCTTGGACCAAGACTCTTAAGGTCAATCATTGTCCTCATGTGACTCAGGTTCCAGCTGTTCTGTCTGCATTCTAGCTGGGTAATACCCAGAGGTGTTACAGCCAGAGATCCTGTGACCATTGTGTATCATTTTCTGAACACAATTTACTTACTATGAAACCTAATGTTGCTTTAGCCCCCTTCATGCAGTTGCAGTAAGTGGTTAACTTGTGGTAATAACAACATAACAATAGTAATACTAGTCGTAGGCTTAAAGTTGCCACTGAAACCATTGTCCTATGCCTGATTTAAGGTCAAGGGTCAGGGCAGGACTCATATGGAGCAGCAAAGGCATTCTGATTGGGGAGAAGAAAGAAGGGAGACACTTTGAATGGAGGGAATCTGGATCAAGACAGGCTTGTTCAATGACCAAGTGAATAGTGGATATCAAATATATTTTGACAGTAGAGTGAGTTTAGGAGTTTCTTAGTGTCATGGTTAGAGAGCTATGCAGAACGCAGGAACAGAACCATGCAGATTAAGTATATGTTGGAGAATTCCTCGCTAGTAAATAAAACAAATATGAAGTATTAAAAAAAACAAAAAAAACTGAAAAAGATAATCTAAAGTTTTAGAAAGGCACATAGTTAAATGAGGAACTCTTTAAGGTCAGGGAACAAGAACAAAACAGCCCAATTTTTACTAGCAAATGTACCTTTCTTGCTAGGATTGGTTGATGGCCAACAGTGTTGATTAATTGATTAATTCATTATACCCGTTTCTATCCTCAATCACATGATATATATATATACATATATATGTATATGTATATATATATATAGAAGAGTTAGTATGCATCTTAAAGATTTGCAGTAGAGCTGACTGGTTCTTTTCCATATACAAAATTTTAGATATGTGGTTCTTTTAAGATTTCTTATAAGATTACCTTTTGAGATAATTAATAAAATGATTGGTTCATTCTTTGTAACTGCAAAACACAAGCTGCCAGTAAAAGAACTGACTGAGAAAAGTAACTTGCTTGCTTACACACTGTTAATCTATAACAAGTTTCTGGGTATGAATGTACATGGGTTCTTGGGATAATTTGTTTTTTACCTGTAGTATGCAAAATTTTTAATCATGTTAAAGGATATGGAAAATATGTTGTTTTTCACTTGTCTTCATTGTAATCATTCACTTAAAAGTAGAATGTAATCATATTGTAATTTTATACTGCTTGAAAGATTTTGCTGTTGTATATAAACTTTAAGTGAAAAAAATAGAGAGAGGAGAAGGAAAACGAGAATGAGAGAGTTAGAAGGAAAACACTAAGAGTGAAACTGTTAGAAGGGAAACATCAAGAATGAGAGAAGAAAATCACCAGGCAAATAAAGGATAGAGAATGCAGGAGAATGTGGTGATATATTATCTGTGGTATAATTAAGGTTGCCTGAGGATTCAGAAAGCAAAGGCTGCCTCAAGCTATAGAAATCAGACAATGGGGATATGTACTCAGGATTAAGAAGTAGACAGACCTTTGTTAGTTCAAGACCAAACTTAGCTACATGAAATAAGTCCAGTCCTATGGAGAAACAATCCACACAAAGATGAGCTCAGCACTTGAGATCACAAGCCTTTAATCACAGGATTAAATGAGAGTTATTTAAGGCAGAAACAGGGTCTCAAAGTTGGCATTCATTCTCCAGCCACATTGAGGATACGAAGGCAGGGACTGGACTCTCTAGCCACAATGAAGAAGACATAGCAGTATGAGTGAATCTGAGGAGCAGTGAAGTCAGAGAAGTTTGGGGATCATCACTTTGGTCTGAGCTAAGGTAGAGTAAGAGCTTGTGTAAGGTAGAGTAAGAGCTAGTGGCTGGCTGTTTCGCTTTTCTGGTCTTCAGCTTGAAGCTTGAACCTCAATATCAACCTCTGTCTTTATTTTCAAGTAACAGATGACTACAGAAGGAAACCATCAAGAGAGAGGGTGAGTGTCTTTCCCCTTAACCCTCAGATAAAAAGTTTTAATATATGCTGACTCTTTGGATTGTCATTGAGCCCTGCACTACTGGGTGCTGGCCCCCTAGGCAATGATACTGATGTTCAACATCAGTGATGTTAACATAAGTGGAATAACTTTCTCCTGATATCTTTTTTCTATTTTTTATTTAAATTAGAAACATGATTGTTTTACAGGTCAATTCCAGTTCCCTCTCCCTCCCCTCCTCCTCTGCTCCCCACTAACCCCCTATCCAACCCCCTTTCTGATCCCCAGGAAGGGTGAGGCCTTCCATGGCATATCTTCAAAGTCTATCATATCCTTTGGAGCCGGACCTAGGCACTCCCCTATATGTCTAGGCCGAGTGAGTATCCTTCTCTGTGGAATTGGCTCCCAAAGTCAATACTGAATAAATACTGATCTACTACCAGAGGCCCCATAGATTGCCACGGTCTCCTAACTGACACTCGCATTCAGGGGGTCTGGATCAGTCCTATTCTGGTTTCCCCGCTATCAGTCTGGGGTCCATGCGCTCTCCCTTGTTCAGGCCAGGCGTTTTTGTGGGTTTCTGAAGCCTGGTCTTGACCCCTTTGTTCATCACTCCTCCCTCTCTGCAACCGGATTCCAGGAGTTCAGTTCAGTGTTTAGCTGTGGGTGTCTGCTTCTACTTCCAGCAACTGCTGGATGAAGGCTCTAGAATAGCATATAAGCTAGTCATCAATGTCATTATTGGGGAAGGGCATTTAAGGTAGCCTCTCCACTGTTGCTTAGATTGTTAGTTGGTGTCTTCCTTGTAGATCTCTGGACATTTCCCTAGTGTTCCCTCTATTATGGTGTCTCTCATCTTGCTCTCCTCTATTCTTTGCCAGACTCAACCTTCCTGCTCCCTCATGTCCTCCTCTCCCCTTCTCTTCTCCCATTCTCTTTCTCCTAGCTTGCTCTCCCCTCCCTCCATGCTTCCAATTTGCTCAGGAGGTCACGTCCCTTTCCACATCTCCAGTGAACATGTATATCTATCTTAGGGTCCTCCTTGTTTCCTAGATTCTCTGGCAGTGTGGATTGTAGGCTGGTAATCATTTTCTCTATGCCTAAAATGCACATATGAGTAATTACATACCATATTTGTCTTTTTGTGACTGGATTATCTTGCTCAGGATGGTTTCTTCTAGTGCCATCCATTTGCCTGTGAATTTAAAGAGTCATTTGTTTTTTTTCTGCTGAGTAGTACTCCATTGTTTAAATGTACCACATTTTCTCTATCCATTCTTCAGTTGCAGAGCATCTAGGTTGCTTCCAGGTTCTAGTTATTACAAATAATGCTGCTATGAACATAGTTGAAAAGATGCACATGTTGTATAAATGTACTTGATTGGGGTATATGCCTAAGAGTAGAATTGCTGGATCTTACGTAGACTGATTCCCATTTTCCTAAGGAACCTCCATACTGATTTCCAAAGTGGCACTCCTACTGGCAGTGGAGGAGTGTTCCCCTTTCTCCACATCCTGCCCAGCATAAACTGTGGTTGCTATTTCTGATTTTAGCCATTCTGATAGGAATAAGATGGTATCCCAGAGTTGTCTTGATTTGCATTTCCCTGATGGCTAAGGGTGTTGAGCACTTTCTCACATGTCTATCAGCCATTTTAGACTCCTCTATTGAGAATTCTCTTTTTATGTCTGCACCCCAATTTTTAATTGGATTACTTGGTGTTTTACAGACTAGCTTCTGGAGTTCTTTGTAAATTTTGGAAATCAGCCCTCTGACAGATGTGGGGTTGCGTTTTGTCTTGTTGACTATGTCCTTTGCCTTACAGAAGCTTCTCAGTTTCAGGAGATCCCATTTATTAATTGTCAATCTCAATGTCTGTGCTACTGGTGTTAAGCTCACCAAGCAGACTCCTATACCGATTAATTCAAGGGTATGTCCCAATTTCTCTTCTAAGAGGTTCAGTGTGGCTAGGCTCGTGTTTATGTTTTTGATCGATTTGGACTTAAGTTTTGTGCATGGTGATAGACTTGGATTTTTCTGCAGTTTTCTACATGTCAGCATCCAGTTATGACAGTATCATTTGTTGAAAATTCTTTCTTTTTTCCATTGTGTAATTTTTGCTTCTTTGTCAAAAATCAGGTGTTCATAGGTGTGTGGGTTAATATCAGGGGTTTCAATTCGATTCCATTGGTCTATATGTCTATTTTTGTGCCAAAGCAAGCTGTTTTCAGAACTATATAGCTCTATAATAGAGTTTGAAGTCAGAGATGGTGATGCCTCCAGAAGTTCCTTTATTATACTGGGATGTTTTGGCTATCCTGGGTCTTTTATTTTTCCATATAAAGTTGATTATTGTTTTTTCAAGGTCTGTGAAGAATTATGCTGGTATTTTGATGATGAACACATTGAATCTGTAGACTGCTTTTGGCAAGATTGCTGTTTTTACTATGTTGATCCTACCTATCCAAGAGCATAGGAGATCTTTCCATTTTCTGGTATTTTCTTTAATTTCTTTCTTTAAAGACCCAAAGTTCTTTCTATACAGGTCTTTCACTTGTTTGGTAAACTTTACCCCAAGATATTTTATGGCTATTGTAAAGGGAGATGTTTCTCTGATATTTTTCTCAGCCAATTTATCATCTGTATATAGTAGGGCTACTGATTTTTTTTAGTTATTCTTGTATCCCGCCCCTTAGTTGAAGGTGTTCATCAGCTGTAAGAATTCTCTGGTAGAGTTTTTTTGGTCACTTAGGTAAACTATCATATCATCTGCAAATAGTGAAGGTTTGACTTCTTCCTTTTCAATTGGTTTCCCCTTGACCTCCTTTTGCTGTCTTATTGCTCTAGCTAGAACTTCAAGTACAATATTGAAGAGGTATGTAAAGAGTGGACAGCCTTGTCTTGTTCCTGACTTTAGAGGAATCACATTGAGTTTCTCTCCATTTAGTTTGATATTGGTTGTTGGTTTACTGCTTTTATTATGTTTAGGTATGTTCCTGTTATCTCTGATCTCTCTAGGACTTTTATCATGAAGGGGTGTTTGATTTTGTCAAAGGCCTTTTCAGCGTCTAGTGAGATGATCATGTGATTTTTGTTTCTCAGCTTGTTTATATGGTGGATTACATTGATGGATTTTCATAGGTTGATGCTATTTGATCAGTGTAGATGATTTTTCTGATGTGTTCTTGGATTAGATTTGACAGCATCTTATTGAGTATCTTTGTATCAATGTTCATGAGGGATATTGGTCTGTAGTTCTCTTTATTAGTTGTGTCTTTGTGTGGCTTGGGTACCAGGGTATTTATAGCCTTGTAAAAGAGTTTGGGAACGAAGCTTCTGCTTTTATTGTGCGGAACAATTTGAGGAGTATAGGTATTAGCTCTTCTTTGAATTTCTGGTAGAATTCTGCACTGGTGCCACCAGGGCCTGGGCTTTTTTGGTTCGGAGATTTTTCATGACTGCTTCTATTTCATTAGGGGTTATAGATCTGTTTAGATTGCTCATCTGTTTTTTATTTAATTTTGGTAAGTGATATCTATCCAGAAAATTGCTCATTTCCTTTAGATTTTCAAATTTTTATGGAGTACAGGTTTTGAAAGTATGACCAGAAGATTCTCTTGATTTTCTCAGTGTCTATTGTTATGTTACCCCTTTCATTTCTGATTTTGTTAATTTGGATGTTCTCTCTCTGCCTTTTGGTTAGTTTGGGTACAGGTTTGTCTAACTTGTTGATTTTTTCAAAGAATAAACTCTTTGTTACATTGATTCTTTGTGTTGTTTTCCTAGTTTCTACTTTATTGATTTCGACCCTCAGTTTGATTATTTCCTGGCATCTACTCCTCCGGGGTGATTTTGCTTCCTTTTGTACTAGAGCTGTCAGTTGTGCTGTTAATTCTCTAGTGTGATTATTCTCCAGTATCTTCATGTGAGCACTTAATGCTATGAACTTTTCTCTTAGTACTGCTTTCAAAGTGATCCATGAGTTTGGGTATTCTGTGTCTTCACTTTCATTGAATTCTTGGAAGTCTTTAATTTCTTTCTTTATTTCTTCCTTGACCCAGGAATGGTGCAATTGAGAGTTGTTCAATTTCCATGAGTTTGTAGGGTTTCTGCAATTTGTGTTATTGCTGAATTCTAACTTTGAAACATGGCGGTCTGATAACATGGTAATACAGAGGTTATTACAATTTTCTGTACCTTTTGAGGTTTGCTATGTTGCTGAATATGTGGTCGATTTTAGAGAAGGTCTCATGTGGCACTGAGAAGAAGGTATATACTTTTGTATTGGATAGAATGTTCTTTAGATGTCTGTTAAACCCAATTGGATCATAACTTCTTTTACCTCCTTTGTTTATTTGTTAAGTTTCTGTCTGGTGGTCCTATCTAGTGGTGAGAGAGGGGTGTTGAAGTCTTCCACTATAAGTGTGTGAGGTCTCATGTGTGATTTGAGTTTTAGTAATGCTTCTTTTATGAACGTTGGGTGCCTTTGTATTTGGAGCATAGATGTTTAGAATTGAGACTTCTTCCTGATGAATTTTTCCTGTGGTGAATTATGAAATGACATTCTTCATCTCTATTTACTGATTTTAGTTTGAAGTCTAATTTTTTCTATACTGGGATAGCTACACCAGCTTGTTCCTTGGATCTAATTGATTGGAAAATCTTATCCCAACCCTTTACTCTGAGGAAATGTCTGTCTTTTAAGTAGCAGTGTGCTTCTTGTATGCAACAGAAGGATGGATTCTTTCTTTGTAGCCATTCTGTTTTCCTGTATCTTTTTACAGGCAAGTTAAGACCATTAATATGAGGGAAATTAAGGGCCATTGAGTGTTAATTCTTATTTATTTTCAATTTGCTGTTGGTGGTAGTATTGTGTGTGTATTTAACCCCACTTTTTCTTTTGGCTTTTGATAAAGTGGGATTATCTATTGCCTATGTTTTTGTGACTGTAGTTAACTTCTTTAGGTTGGAGTTTTCCTTCCAATACTTTCTGTAGGGCTGGATTAGTGGATATGTATTTGTTTAAATCTGTAGTGGTATATCTTGTTTTTTCCATCTATAAAGGTTGAAAGTTTTCCTGGGTATACTAGTTTGGGCTGACATCCATGGTCTCTTAGTGTTTGAAGAATATCTATCCAGGACCTTCTGGCTTTCAGAGTTTCCATGGAGAAGTCAGGTGTGATACTGATAAGTTTGCCTTTATATACTACTTAGTCTTTTTCTTTGCTGCTCTTAATAGTCTTTCTTTATTCTGTATGTTTGGTGTTTTAATTATTATGTGACAAAGGGACTTTTTTGTGTTCTACTCTATTTGGTGTTCTGTAGGCTTCTTGTATTTTCATTGGCATAACTTTCTTTAGTTTGGGAAATATTTCTTTATGATTTTGTTGAATATGTTTTCTGCACCTTTGAGTTGGGTTTATTCACCTTCTTCTATACACCTGTTATTCTTAGGTTTGGCCTTTTTGTGGTGTCCCACATTTCCTGGATATTTTGTGTTAGGGATTTGTTGGACTTAAGATTTTATTTGGTCAATGAATCTCTTTCTACTAGTACATCTTCAACACCTAAGATTCTCTCTTCCATCTCATTTATTCTGTTGGTTATGATTTTATCTGTAGTTCTTGATCATTTACCCATCCTGTCTAATCCCAACATTCTCTGAGACTGTGTTTTTTATCTCTATTTCAAATTTCAAACCTTGCACTGTTTGAATTGTTTCTTGCAATTTTTGGTTTGTCTTTTCTTCCATTTCTTTAAAGGATTTTTTCATTTCTTCTTTTAGGATGTCTACTGTCTTCATGAACTTGTTTTGAGGTCATTCTCCTCTACTTCATCTGTGTTGGGATGTTCAGGTCTTGGTGATGTAGAGTCACTAGACTCTGGCAGTGTCATATTAATTTTTCTGTTGTTGAATGGGTTTTTATATTGTTGTCTTCCCATCCCTTCTTCCAGTGGGTACAGTCAGGTTCTGTTCCTCTTCTGGTGGGTACGGGTTCAAGGTTCTCCTCCAATGGGTGCATGTAGGTCCAACACTCTGATGGGTCTCAAGGTGGATGCAGGCAAGTCTGAGGCACTCCCTCTCCTTGCCTGTGCTACCTGGACTAGCATAGTGCTGTCAGTAGACTCGTGGTTGCTTGGTGAGCAGGGGTCAAGTCCACCTGCCTGCAGTCCCCAAGCCAGAAGTTCCCAGAATGGGCAAGCAGAAGTTGGGCCCAAGGCAGGGGCACAAGCTCACCTCTGCCCTGAGTGGAGGTGGGCGTTGCCCAGCGATCTCAACAGACTCCTTGTTGCTTCCTGAGCTGGGGTCAAGTTAATCTGCCTGCAGTTACCAGGTCAGGAGTTCCCAGAGTCTCTCCTGATATATTTTAACAGATTGAGCACTACTATAAGTAAGAACTGTGAAGGAAAACTTTTCTTTATCCTATTTTTATAAAGTTATAATAAAAAGCAGTCTTTTAAATCAATCACTATAATAGAACATCCCTTATGTAATAAATAGGGAGAAGGAATTCTAAGCTATAAAGAGCCCATTGTTTTGAATTACCCTATTTATGACTGTTAAATCTGATATGTTTCTCCATTTTCCAGATTTCTTTTTAATGAAAAATGTAGAAGATTCCAAGGTCTGGTCAATTCTTCAATATTTTGAGCATGTAGTTGTTCCTGTACCAGCTTCTAATGCCTGTTATTTTTCTGTCATCAAAAGCAATTGTTTCATGTACACAAGTTTGTCAGATAACCATCTTAAAGGTAGTGCAGTTGGTAACTTTGAAAGACAAACAGTTGTTGTGTCCTATTTATATACAACTTTATTGGTCTGTGTCTGTTATTAATAATACCTTTTAATAATTTTCTCAGAAGAATTATTTATTTTATGGTTTGTTTCTGAGATTGGAGAAATAATTATCTGTGTTTTCATTGATACAACAAATCATATCCCCATAAATTCATGGCTATACTAGTCACACATGACTTTAATTTCCCTATTTATCCTTCTAGTCCTATACACTCAATCTATCTTCCACTTTGCTTTATCTGGATAAAGTTCTAATCCCTGAAAGCTGAGTATTTACTTGCTGAAGAGGTCAATCTGGATGCCAAGGTTTTGGAGTAATTGTCGTTATCTCTGTTTTTACGTCTAGTAAACTGGAAATTTCAATTTCATTACCATTTATTTGTATTTTTAGCTTTGGTCTTTGATCATTTATAGCAGTTCACTAAAATACTTGTTTTCTGGTATCTCCTGAATATTTTTGTTTTATATCTGAAGCTGCTTTGTCATTTATTTCATCCAGAGCAATGTATTCTTTATTTTTAAAAAAGTATTAAATATTTTAATTGCTCTGTGGATGAGTTTCTCCAATGCTGACAGGGAATGATTGAATCAGATTTGATATCAGGAGGCTTCTCCAGACATTTTCTGGTGGCAAAGGATTACCTTGCCTGCCCCCTTGTTGATCTGCATTCATAAACCAGTGAAGGCTTCTTTTGGGCTTTGTATACTTTTAGTAAATTAGTCAGGTCTCTTTCCTGATTCTTCAACCTTGTCCTAAGCATTTAAGATCTTCCGAATAGATTGGGAACACAGCGAGGGGTAGGGGGGGAGTGGGAGCTGGGAAGAAGAGAGGAAGAGAAGGGGAAGAGAGAGTAGATCATGGGGGAACAGGAAGGTTGAGTGGGGGGGTAGAATAGGGAGAAGAGCGAATCATAGGTTAGAAGATAGATCTGGCACAAGTGAGACCTCTAGTGATCTAAAGGGATGATACCAACTGGCAAGCTAAGCAATAGTGGAGAGACCACCATGAATGCCCATTCCTGATAATGAACTTGATGTCTATAACCATCCTGGAGCCTTCATCCAGTGACTGATGGAAGCAGAGGCAAACACCCACAGTTAAACACTGAACTGAACCCAAGGAACCCAGCGACAGAGAGAGAGGAGTGATGAGCAAATTGGCAAAGAATGGGCTGGCAAAACCAGCAGAGGCAGCTGATCTGAACAGGGGAGAGCTCTTGGACCCCAGACCAACAGCTGGGAGGCCAGCATGGGACTGATCCAGACCCCCTGACTGTGAGAGTCAGTGAGGAGGCCTGGGAAACCTATGGGGCCCTGGGCAGTGGATCAGTGTTTATCCCTGGCATAACAAACAGACTTCGTGTGTCCACAACACAAAGAGGGATGTTCTCTCAGCCTGGACTCTTAGGGGAGTGCCTGGACCCCACCCTGAGTGAAATGACAGACTCTAGATATCCCCTACGTAAAAGGAAATGGAGATAGGGTGGGAGGTTGGGGGTATGCAGGGGGGTGCGGGAGGAGAGGAGGGAGAAGGAACTGGGATTGACATGTGAAGCAAGCTATTTAAAATTAAAATAATAAAAAAATACACAAGAAAAAATAAAGTTGCTAAGCAATAGAAAGTCATGGTGTGATCATCAAATTCAAGCTGCTTTTGTATCTCACCATATTGACCTTCACCTAGAAACTGGTCTTAGGAAATACTGATACCTCTAGCCCTATTTCATTGTTCCATGGATCTAGCTTCTTCTTTCCATCATATTTTCCATTATCGCTGAAGACCAGCTTCCAATATTGCTTTGCCAAATCTTTCCAGTTTTGGAGTATATATCTGTTCTGAGTTGCACATGAATTTAACATCTGCTTCATACAGCATGAACACATACCATGTGAATGGACCACTTCCTTAAGTCACTTCAAATTCAATATAAAGGATTCCATTTAACCTCTTGATAACTGTGGGGTTCCTATCATCTGTTCTGGTAGTTCTTGTTTATCATGTAGAATAACTGGATAAGAGAAGGTTGGTTTTCTAACAACCCTGGGCTGCCAATCTTTAGTTTCATTATGTGGGGCATAGTAGATTTTTCTCTAAATTTCTCTCTCTGTTTCTGACTATTTTTCTTATTTTTAGTTATAAGTGTTTCTAAATCTTATATCTCATCAATTCACTTTTAGTATTTGGCATAAAAGTAGCTGGTGGAAGCAGAAGCAGACACCCCTACCTAAATACTGAGCCAAACTCCTAGAATCCAGTTGCAGAGAGGGATGAGTGATAAGCAAATGGGTCAAGACCAGGATGGAGAAACCCACAGAAACAGCTGACCTAAACAAGGAGCACATGGACCCCAGACTGATAGCTGAGAAACCAGAATAAGACTGATTTAGAGCCCCTGAATGCGGTTGTCAGTTAGGAGACCTTGGCAATCTATGAGGCCTCTGGTAGTATATCAGTGTTTATCACTAGTCCTCTATGTGGAGTGGACTTTGAGAGCCCACTCCACATAGAGGGATACTGTCTCAGCCTAGTCACATGGGGGAGGACGTAGGCCTTGCTCCAAATGATGTGACAAACCTTCAAGATCCCCCATAGAAGGCCTTACCCTCCCTGGGGAGGAGAAAGAGGATGAGATAACGGGTTAGTGGGGGTCAGGGGAGGAGGGGAGGGAGAGGGAATTGGGATTGACATGTAAAACAAACTTGTTTCTAATTTAAGTAAAAATATGAATTATCAGACTGATAATAATTATAATCAATATTATTATCATCTCAATTAAGCAATTTATCTTTTCATTTTCTGCTATTGTCAAGCCATCTAAAGTAGCCTTATATAGAGTCCTAATGTGCTGTATTATGATATTTCTAGGCTTTAATGTGGGAAAGGTTTTTCCTTTTAATATTTCTTAACTCTCTCCTTGAGGATTTCCCAGGTGACATCTCAGTTTGTCCACGGTTGGCATGATTTCTCTATCCATGTGATTGTGTCATGTGTTAGAGCACCCAATTTTATTTTTAACAAAATCTCAATTATTCAATTTTACCAATTAAAAATGTGGGAGCCAGATGCTGGAGTGAAAGCCTGCTGGTTCAGAAAAGCTGAGAAAGTACCCATCTGGCCTTACTCCTGAGATGATCTCCCTAAGAACCACCCCCCTCTTCCACGGTCTCGAATGAGAAACCTCAAACTCAATGTCTCTCCTTTCCTTCAACTAGAGTTCTCAGAAGATAAAAAGTAGAGACGTAGAGGCAGACTCCCACAGCTAAACACTGAGCTGAACTCCAGAAATCCAGTGACAGAGAGGGAGGACTGATGAGCAAAGGGATTAAGACTGGGCTGGTTTAACCCCCAGAAACAGCTGACCTGACAAGGGTTAGCTCTTGAATCCCAGGCTGATGCCTGGGAATCCAGCATAGGACTGATCAAGACCCCCTGAATGTGGGTGTCAGTGAGGAGGCCTAGGTAATCTATTGAGCCTTGGGTGGTAGATCAGTATTTATCCCGGGTATACAAATGGACTTTGGGCACCCATCCAACAATGAGAGATGCACTCTCACCCTGGACTCTTGGAGGAGGTTCTAGGCCCTGCCCTGGATGAAATGACAGACTACGGGCACCCCCTTGTAGGGCCTCACCCTCCCTGGGGAAATGAGGGGATATTGGAGGGGTTGGTGGGAGGGCGTGGGAGGAAGGGAGGGAAAGGGAGAGGGACCTGCAATTGACATGCGAAGCAACCTTGTTTCTAATTTAAATTTAAAAATAAAATATTTAAAAAGTAGAGATGTTAGAATGAGGAAGACTAAATTAGCAATCGTGTGGTTCCCCTGGAAGCTGGTACCTTGCTTCCACAGGTATTATCATGTCTTCCAAATATCCTACTCAGGACCTCACTGTACAACAACTCCATTAGAAGCAATCCATTCCTAATATCGGGGTTTTTGCTAGCCTGCTGTTGTCTAGTAAGAGCATTGTTGTCCTTGTATAGGGTAAATCCATTTACACTCTGCTTGTATGTGTACTTGTGTATATCTTAGAAAACTTCTGGAGTAGTCATTTCATATTTTTTCAGGTATGCAGTGCCAGTTATCTCCCCACATTCCCTTCTCAACCTTGCTCTTCCAGTACCCACAGCATTTAATCTTCTCTTTCCATTATTCTCAGTTTTCTCCTTTGTATTATTGTATTTTATCTTTCATTCCTTGAAAATTCTTACCTCAAAATGGTGTTCCCTTATTAGGTTCCTGACCTCTATTGGTATTCCAACTGAAACACATATATCTACATATGCAAAGCAAGTGCCCCTCAAATATTACAGGTTATTGTCATCTTGTTAAGATCCAGAACTTGGTAGTAAAACCCTATTCCTAAATACATCATACACTTCAGTCATAGAACACAGAGAAATTATTCCATCATTAATATGGAAGCTTCATCCTTATGGTCTAGCCTTCATAGAGCTGGAAGGTGCTTACTCAGCTGAGAACTTTTTAACTTACAATAATGACTGAACTGGCAAGACATGAGCACAGCTTCAATAGTGGCATAAACATCACGGGAGTTAAAAACCACTTTCTTATTGGATTTCAGTCCTACTTTATAAGATGGAATCCATACTTAGACTCATCATAAGGGCAAATAACCTGTGACTATACAGGTTATAGGTCCTAGTGGGGGGACCTACTATTATGTCTCTGAGAATTGGACACAGTAGTAAACTGACTCATAATGATTTCTCATTATACCTATAGATTAGTGCTTCTCTCAGCCCTCATCAGAGAAGCTTCTTTTGTAGTACACAGCAGTTATCAGAGAAACCAACTGGTCAAAGTATAGAGAATAAGCTCTAAATTGAACATCTATATTACACAGACACCACAGATACCTCCTAGGGCTTGGAATTCATTGTAGAAAGGTAAGTGAAAAGACTGTAAGAGCCAGAAGTAGTGGATGACTATAAAAATAAAACCAACAGCAGTGTTTTCCAGACACAACAGGGAACTTGCATATATGAACTCACAGTGGTTGTGACAGAAACCTGTGCAAGTTTAATGCAGATGAAATTCCAGCATGGAGCGAGGAGGTAGACACAAAGTCTCACCCCTGGCTGAGGGGCTATCAACAACTCGTAGCTACTGGGGGTGATAGAGCTACTTACTTAGTTTAAGGGTGTAGCCCTGTGGTAGGTGTAACACGCTACACTGGATGGTCATAGATACTCAGAGCCTATAGGTAGTTAGCACTAGCTTGATGGTCATTTCTTTTCTTCTTAAATGAATGAGGACACAAAGTTGGGTGTATATGGATTAGTGGTGTCTGTGGCCTGCCACATGCACCAGCTTGCTGGATGTGGTCCAAAGGCACTCCGCACATCTCCTTTCTTGTTTGCACCCAGGGAATTTTCTTACCACCACCTTTTTTAGTTTTCTGTCTTATACCATTCTTCACCTTTAGAAAATGGTTGAATTATGCTTTCTGAAACTGATCCAAACTATAAATGAGAATTGGCCTATTATGAAAGAATAGAACTCTGAATTTTATGGATAAAACACAATAAATCAAAGATAGAACCCCCAGCCCTACCTTGTTTGTTGTACAAAAGATAGCCATGATTTTTCTGTTGCCTTTTTTCAGCCTCTATTAGTTGCTCTATAAATAGCAAGAATTTTCATATCTGACTGTATTTTTAGCATCTGGCACAGATCTTTCCTAGAGCTCACATCTAACAAATGTTACAGAACAATTTAATGAATGAATATTAGGCATGGCTATGGAGACAGTATTTTCTTCCGTTAAGAAAGAAATGATTGAAAAATTCATGGAGGGGACAGACAGGTAATACAAACCTATAAATGAAATGTTATACAAATAGATGAATAAACAAAGTAGCACACATATACATGTGTATATTATATATATCATATGAATATATATATATGAAATCATGTCATCTTCAAGACAAAATGGATGGAAGTAGAGACCATGATGAAGTTGAAGGAGAGCATGAAGGTACAGGGACTTTTAGGAATGTGTAAAAGGGAGAAAAGTGAAGATTAACAGATTGGTAAATATGATGAAATCATGTTTTATGGATATATGGAAATGCTATAACAGAACCTTTTTTATACTGTACAATAAAGAAAATAGCAGTGTATTGTGCCACACATCCATAATCCCATCACAGGGGAGAGTGCGGCAGGAGTAGGCTGCAAGGCCCACATCAGCCTGGGTTACACAGTGAGTTCAAGGGCAACATGAAGTACATATCACCTTGAGCTACACTGTAAGTTCTAGGCTTTGTAAATAAAGAAATAAACAACAAATCAGGCAAAACACAGATAGGACTGGAAAGAGAGCAGAAAGCTCCAAGCACTGATGGGTGAGGGAAAAGTGAGACAAAGAATGGGGTGCATCTAGTATAGTGTGTTATACTCTAGTTATCATTATTCCCTGCTAAAAGAACTCTAAAGGAGAGCATAGAACATAGTTATCAAAGTTATTTCAACTAAAATGCCAAAAAACATTTTCCTTCCAACTTCTGGAGGTTGCTAGCTATGAGCTTAATGTAGCAATTGAATGTATTCCTAAGCCAGGGAAACACTCCCAAGAGCTGAGAAGTAGTATGAACATGGTAATAATAAAGAAGGGTAATGTCCATATGAAGTCCTGAGTACATCCATTTCTCTGTAAACTTACTCCATCCAATCAAAAGTTAACCAAAAGGATGCAACTCTCATGCCTTTCTTCCTTATTCTGAATTACACACCTGTCCTGGTGCTCTCCAAAGACATCACCTACATAATTAAGCAATTACTCATTAAAATGACAAGAGTGAGGCATTTTGTTGAGCTGGAATGGACCAATAAAATGGTTGGGACTGAATGAGAAATTACAAGTGAGATGAGTATCACACATACTCTGACTGATGGTCTGTCCATCTTACCAGCACTGACTTGTCATCTCATACAAATTGACCATTACATGTTGTTTACTGGTTTTGCGAAGAATTATATTTGATGGTCTTTATTTCGAAATTATTAGCACTGGGAACAATTACAAATTAAACTGGGTATTTGGCTCTACCTGGAGAAAAGACCTATAAAGCTACTGGGGCCTTGAGGTAAGGTGGCAATGCTTAGTTGTCACTAGCTGGGACGTAGCCTATATGGGTAAGAGGTCATTGCTACATTAAAAATAATTTAAGTATTGGCCTAGTACTGAAGCAATGCATCAGTTTGTGGTAATGCAGAAACAGCAGCAATTGAGTGGCCCAACAGATGATACTGTGCACTCTCATGGCTTCTTATTTCTTAGTAAACCAGAAGCAAGCCAACGTTAAGGTCAAAATCACTGCAGTTGCTCAGATGTAGTTAAAACCAGGTCGAAGAGGCAGCCCTCTACTCCTTAAAGTAATTCCCCCATGTGATCATCAAGGATCCCCATCTTAGCAAGTCCAAACCAGAGCAGAATACATCACTTCCTGACTTTTGGGGGAGTCAAGGGCAACGGGATGTATGAATGCATGAGGCACTTTGATTATTTTGTATAGAAGCAACTGAATTCTTCTTAAGAAGGACTGTAATTAGAATTATTTTAAAAAGAAAAATCTAAAACAAATTTTAAAATTCAAGAATGGGAATTCCTGCACATTCATCTTGGGAACTTGTTAGGAGTCACAAGTTCAAAGACATTCTTAAAGAAAAAGAATTCTAACAATTCAGCCATTTAACTGGCATCTTCATTTCCACAAGGACTCTGGAAATAACGTTGTGCAAATAAACTTGGTTCACTAGTGTGAACAAGGGAGCCACCTTTTGGGCATTGCTGACAATTGCACCATAGTTAACTGCTACTTTGTCTGCTTTCTCTGCAGCTGCTGGCACAAGCTCTTAAACCCAGAGTTGCCTACAGAGCTAATACCAAGCAGAAATCAAAGGTTTCTTAAAGTAGGACAAGGCCTGGGTCTTTGAATTTTTATCAAGTTCTAATACTGAGTAAAGTTTGTAGGTTATGGCTATTAATCATGTCCCACAGATTTTTTTCATTATGAGAAATTATTTTATGCTGGAAACTTGAAAGTATATTAAAAATCTTCATTGGTCCCCCAAATTTTGATATCAATAGTAAGAAAAAATCATCTGGGCGGTAGTGTTGCATGCCTTAAATCCCAGCACTTAGGAGGCAGAGGCAGGCAGATCTCTGAGTTTGAGACCAGCATGTTCTCCAGACTAAGTTCCAGGACAGCAAGGGCTGCATAGATAAACCCTGCCTCAAAAGCAAAAGAAAAGAAAGGAAAGGAAATGTACACAGTTGTCATCCTTACCTGTAGTCCTTGCTTATTTGACTTCATTTACCATCAATCAACTCTAATACATAACTGTTACTTGGGAAAATCCTGAAATAGATAATTTGTGTGTTTTAAACTGCATTTGATCTTTAATATGGTGAAATGTTATGGGATACTGTTCTATCTTGCCTGGCAATTATCATATGATCAAGAACTAAATCACCCCTTTGACCGGTGTGTGCACTATCTGCTTGTCAATTGTTAGATCCATCGTTGCAGTATTGTAGAGCTTTTTTTGACAACAGAGACAACATTTGTACATAACTTTTATTACAGTATGTTATTAAAATTGTTTTGTCTTACTATATCTTATATCTTACTATACCTAACTTGTAGTTAAACATCATAATAGGTATGTCTGAGTAGAAAAAAAAGATAACATAGAGAATTTGTTACTATTCATGGGTATTGAAGCACAGGCCATATGAATAAGAGGCAACATATTAGAAAAATAAATGCAAATAATTAAAATATTGATCTAGCCAAGAAGTGATATTTAATTTTGTTTTAAGGTAGCATTAGGTGTTCAATAAATGCTCATGTGAAATCATCAAGTTATTCTTAGAATTGTGGCTTGTCAAGAACTTACCAAGACTATCACTTCTATCCACTTGAAGAACAGGCAAAAATTAATTCGTGGTGACAGGAAAGTCAGGTCTCATTTCTCAGACTTGGCTAAAATTTGATTGACAAAGAGGAAGCATAAGAGAACTTTCAAAGATGATGTAAGTACTCTATCGGGGTTAGCGCCATAACTATCAAAAGGTACTGAATTTGGTACAAGCTCTGCATCACTTTCAGTCAAGATGCTTAGTTGAATTTTCTTGTGCTAGAATTTCTGATTTGCTAAGTCCTGGAGGTTGTTCCTTGAGTTTTTCAATGAAACTTCATCAGGATCCAAATCAAGGGCAGATTTTGCTTCACAGATAGCTGCTCCAATTTCACAGAAGCTGCTCCAAAAGAGGAGGGAAGCCCTTGCACTTGACTTGATCATGTCTGGATAAGTCTATGAAAACATGAATAATGGTTATCATTTCAGGAACCTGTGGAGAGCACTATGTTGGCAAAATGCAGTGGCTCTCAGCCCTCTTGACACTACAATCACATGAAACACTTCAAAGAGTGTCATTCGTTGGGCACCACACACAGAGGTTCTGAGTGCAAAGGTCTTCAAGAAGCCCAGGTAACTGGAGTACACACCAGGATTTGTGTAGAACTCTTTCTCAAAGTACAGCAGCAGGAACATCACCAGCAAACAAAATGAGCATGTGGTGTTTGTATGTACACACATTCATGTTTGTGTGTACACAAATATGTGCATATATGAGCATATGTGTCAACAGCAATTTTTAATACTTTTTAATTATTAAATTTTATTTTGTATGCATTGGTGCTTTACTATGGGTATCAGGTCCTCTGGAACTGGAACTACAGACAGTTGTGAGCTGCCATGTGGGTGCTGGGAATTAAACCCAGGTCCTCTGAAAGAGCAGTCAGTGCTCTTAACCACTGAGGCATCTCTCCAGCCCAACAGCAATTTTTTAATAAAAATTATCTAAATCTCAAACCATATGAATCAGAAATTTCTGATGGAGCCAGTCCCCTACATCTTAACAAGCTGTCTTTGAGATTCTAGTGTAACTGTTTTCCTACAGACTTATTTTTTTCTTCCTTTGTCTCTTTCTTTCTCTTCATTTCTTTTTCATTTTTGTAAGGAGACTAATCACCGGCCTTAAGGCTTGGTCTAGGCAACCCAGTATAAGTATCAAGGTCCAACAAAACAAACAAAAATGTCAGAGACAGCTCTTCTCCCACTGGTAGAAATTTCACAAGAAAACAAAACTACATAACAATAACACATATGCAGAGGGCCTCGGTCAGTCCCATGGAGGCTCCTTGACTGTCAGTTTAGTCTCTGTGAGATCCTATGAGTACTGGTTAGTTGACTCTGTAGGTTTCTAGAACAGGATTCCCAGAACTCTGCCTGATGTTTGACTGTGGGTCTCTGCATCTGTTTCCATCAGTTGCTAAATAAAGACTCTCTGTTGAAATTGAGTTAGGTACCATTGGGGTGTTTTAGGATCCAATATTCCTCTACTTACTTTTACCATGCCATGGTTTTGAAGATTCTTTTATACTAGCATTGATTTTTAACTTAATCTGGCATGTGTGTCAGTAGATGCCATATGAATAGCACAGAGTTCTGTAGTTCTGTTTTTCTTGAATCCTCTAAATGGTCATCTCCCTCCCAGGCAGCCCGTTGCTTTCTTTCCATTCCCTATACATTTTGTGCTGAATTGACTTTATTCACTATCTTTCAGCTCCTGGATATCCCCTCATTGTGCTGTGAGGCTTCACATTCATTTTCCATCAGAGCTTGGCTCGGCCCAGTGAGAAACCACATGCTCTTTATTTGTTCTTCCAGCCCAGGCCTGCTGACACCTCATCAGTCAGCGTGGATGGGAAATGGCCTCAATCTTTCCAGCTATTGTTAACGAAGATTATATGCAGGAGAAATTTATCATCTGTCATCTCTGATTTATTTTATCTTCTCACACTGGTGATTTGGTAGTTATTTCAGCTGCCCAATGCAATTATTCAAAAGTTTCAAGGCTGTTTATTTTGTAAACAAGAGTTTCCTCTAGGTCTTTGTGAGTTTTATAATAAACTTGATCTTCTGAATGGTTCTTGCAGGTAGATATTGCCCTTGTCCCTCCTAGTCTGCCTGAAGTTACTGCTCCAGGTTTTTCATAGAGCTTGCCATTTTGTTCCCTTTAACCTTCCAGAAGGTTGAACTTTATCTTCTCTTTCACAGGAGGTTTAGCAAGGATTTTTTAGATTAATTTACTTATTTCTCTTCACTTTGAAAGTTTCTGAAAATTCCTTGGAAATATTTGTATTATTTTACCAGACTCTTACTTTCCAGTACCTTATATATTATTTTCTTCATAGTTCCTCACAATCAGAAATGAAATACAAATATAATTTCTATAATGTTTTATTTGTTAGTCTATTCAGTTTTGGAAAAGATGGGTCAAAATGCACATCTCTTCCTCAGAGAGTGTTACTTTATATCTTGATCTCCACACTTCCAGACACTAGGTCTTGGATGCTTTCATGCTCTTTCCATATTTTGTAACTTTTAAGGTTAAAACATTTTGAAAGTTTGTAAAATATTGGATGATCAATTGAATATTCTCCTTAAGATAATAGCCTATGGACAAACCTTAATTAACTAATGTTAGCTATTGATTCAAGAGGCTGTTTCATGAGAATCATACCTGGTTTAGTGTTTTCAGAGAACGCAGCCTGCAGAATACAGAACCTGTTCTTTCTGGCCAAGTAACCTCCTCTAACCAATGCAAGCCACCGTTAAAGTCTTTTCTAGCTTGGTTTCTTCAGTCTGTAATGGCCTCTTAGTTTTCCCTACTCAGTATTGTTCTCATTTCCGTCATTGTTCAAGACTCACTTCGAGGACTCCTGTGTTCTCAATGCCTTATTCCTGCTATACTGAAAAAGAATTGTCCTCTAAACAGCTACCAGAAACACACAGCCTAAGCACCTACGAAACAAGTACCAGCTATTTTGCATAGATAAAATTATACAAGAATGTGGCTGACTCTATTCACTTAAATATTGTCCATGCCACTTTCATGCCGGAGAGCCAGAGTTCTGTAGTCATGAAAGAGACCATGTGACCCGAGGAAAATAGTGACTGCCTGGCATGGACAATGAAATTTGTAGAATTCTGCTCTGAAATTCTATGATGGCAAGTGCAATTCTTTATACTAACAACAAAATTGAAGAGTGACCCCTGCTAGGTCATTCTTGGGTTCAATCTCATTACTTTGTCTTCAGGTACTGTTCATTTCCTCCCTAATTTTAATGACAGGATGTCCATTGAGAAACAGTTTGTTCTTGTTTTCATTGAATGCCTAACAAAACTTTCTCTCCTTAAGGTATCAAAGCCCCATTTCCTCTAGAGAAACAAACCCTGGCTTTATCTGTGGGCAACAGTGACAAGCTTAAAATAACTGCTCCCATTATCAGGTGGACACTGAAGAGAATGAGAATTTAAACCATGTAATTATTAATTTTCCACATGTTGCATCTTTCAAGACACATTTTATTCTGCAGATATATAAAAAGAGACGAAGTCCTGATACAAAAATAAAATATAGAAGGTCCTAACACATCAAAACAAAATATAATACATTCACAATGTAACATATTACAAAAATGGTCTTACTTCTCTGAGGCTCCCTGTCCAGTGTGACCGTAGCATTTCTTCTCTGAGAGATCCTCCTTACTGATGACTCAGCCGCGGTGTTGGGTTGGTTTTAATTGACAGAACATAGAAAATATAAAATGTCAATTCCAAACCTTGGGTCTAGCAACTTTAGATCCTGCCCATGCCTAGAAAAGTAAGTCTGCAACAGTTTGCAAAACATGGTGAACATAGGAGGAAGACGACCAGTCACCCCTGGGCCATGATCGCCTGGACCCACATGCACTATAATAACTTCCCTTTTTAGCCGACCTGGAATCTGCCACTGTCCCTGTAATGTGAATCACACACTTCAGAAGGGTAAGGATGACTATTTCTTGTGGAGGGTAGTTACAAGAGAAACTGACAACCCAAGTTGGTCTCAGTGGTTCCAAGACCAGACTCGAATCCCCAGCAAGAGAGAGCCTGAACATCTCTCCTCCCAGCCCCTGCTGCCCCACACACCTGTGACCACGCCCAAATGGAAATGGGCGTGGTCGGTGCTAAGTTACTTGAGATCTCTCCATACATGCTACTGTGTCTATAGACTGCTTGCATAGAGGCACAACTCATCTCTAGAGGCCTACAAGGGTCAATGGGAACACCGGGAGGGGAGTATACAGGCAGGCCTAATTTCCTAAATAAATGAGTCTGCTTCTGCTACTCACCTGACACTCAGAGTCTGTGTCACTGACTCTGTACTTTCTTGCCCCCCCCAAGGGGTGTCCATATAGGGCTGTTGTCAACATCTGAGCACTACAACAAGGGAACACCTTTTTCAGAGCCTTCCTAAACCACCCAGTCACAGGCTGACCTGCCCAGTAGAGCAGATGAAGAATCGCAGGACAAAATGTGGATAGTGTTGCTTACATTTTTTTGTCTTTCTTTTGCTCTTCCTAAAAAAAAAAGGATAGTTGTATAATAACCCCTTAGATACTAACGTGCCCTATCCACTTTCACAAATTTTCTTTTCAGTGTTTAGACTTTGTTCATGATAAAATGTAAATGATTAGAAGATTATTTTTTTCTTCTTCTTCAGAAACCTCTGTGGGTTTTTTGGTATTTTTTTAACCTATTCCAATTAAATCACAGTTTCCCCTCCCTTTCTCCTCTCCTCTCAGTCCCTGCTCCCAACCTCACCACTCCTCTCACTTTAGAAAAGGGCAGGCCTCCTATGTATATCAACCAGTCATGGCATATGAAGACTTGGCATCTCCTCCCCTATTATGGTTGGGCAAGGCAACCCAGTGGGAGGGAAGGGTTCTAAAAGCAGGAAACTGAGTCAGCTACAGCGCTTGCTCCCACTATTAGGAATCCCACAAAAAGACCAAGCTATACAAGTGTAACATATTGCAGAGGGCCGAGGCCAATCCCTCGTAAGCTCCCTGATGTTTCAGTCTCTGTGAGCATCTCCTAGGTTAGTTGAGCCCAGGTTCATTGGTTCTGTGGGTTTTCTTGTGGTGTTCTTAACTCCTCTGGCTTCTACAGTCCCCCCCCCCTTTTGCACAGGATTCCCCAAGCTATGCCTACCTAATGTTTAGTTGTGTCTCTGCATCTGTTTCCATCAGTTTCTGGGTGAAGCCTCTCTGATGACTATACTCATAGATTGTTGCCTAGCCCAATTGTAGGAGCCAGGGATATTGAGGTTAAAAGTTCAGTTTATGAATTGCGGCTGAGGAAAGAGACAATTTGGCCCCAAACATTGGGCTTTAATGAAAGCATTCAAGAAAATAAATGAGGATGGAAGCAAACTTCTGAATGAGAATGCTCTGCAAAGCCAAAGACAATCAACATGGAGAGAGAATACAGTGCTAGAAACCTCTGTTATTCAATACAGGGCTGAGTGCCTGACCACCACAGGGCTTTGTTATTAGAAAGTTTTCACTATTCTTATAATCCACATCAAACTCTGGTAGGTTAACAGAGAAATAAGGGGAAAAGCTGGGGTTTTAAATTTCTCTAAACTACTGTCTCAGAGAATAAAGGCCATACCCTTACCTCTAGAAAATGCTAACAAGAATTGGAACCCACACAGAATAAAGTAATTAGAGCCTGCCTCTGAATCTTACCCATAAGCAAAATGTGAAGCCTGCAAGAGCTCTGCAGGTAGCAAGTGAAGTCAGATGGGAAACAGCACTAGGGCATAATTTGCAGAAACATCAAAAGCGCAATGTTCTCAAGAGTACTAACAGTGTACATATCTGCCATAGCAGCATCCAGAAATGACAGGGTGGTAACACTTGGTTAAAGGAGAGTGGAGATGCCTGAACCATGCATTATCAGTGACAGAAGGTATGTCAAAATAAGGTTGTTAATTAAATACAAAGCTGGTTAATGTCTACAGGGCAATAAGATAATTTCAGTGTCCTACTGTAAAAGATAGAGACTATCTGTAACTTGCCAGTCTCTAGAAGTCAATATTTAACTTTCAAGAAGCTTGGCTTAATCAAAAGTAAATAGTGAATCAAAAGTGTTGTAGTACACTAAAGATGTTGTGTTTTATGTTATATGGTAGCTAAATATAATGTGTCTTTTAAAACTTCAAACTAAGTTGATTAAATTTAGTTTGCTAAATTTATGCTATACATACAGTTCTTTTGCAGTACTAACCATATTTGAAATGTTCAGCAAATGCTTGTGACTAGTAGACGCCATGTTGGATAGTTCACACATAGAACATTAACATTGCTACAGGATGTTCTGTTGGATCACACAGTACTAGAACATCAGATGAACCACAGGCAGTTTGCTAAAGAATGCTCTACCAGGAGGCACAAAATCAGTTCTGAGAATTATCCCTAATTATAGAAGCTTTGATTTGTAGGGACTGGGAACTTCATCAAGTGACTCTGTAGACAGAAATTATGTAGTGAAATGTGCAGGTAAATGCTATAGTAAAGTATTTTTCTTCAATTTCTTTACCTAAACCTCTGCATGGCCTGGCCCAGTCTCAAAGCATCCTATGGCATGTTTGTAAATACCACGTGGTCTTTATGCCACCCACATAGGTCTCTTACTCTACAAATGACTTCCCACAGTGAATATATACTCAGAATAATTTTGAAAAGGTATAGTTCCTTTCATGAATCTTAAATGGGCTCCAACAATGTCATAACATGGTTCAATCCTATTTTGACTATATGCAGACAAATGTAAATATGTGCAAAGGATACTAACTATAATTTTAAAGTTTGGCATTATCCATCAAAAAGGACAAATTCTCAGTGATAGCAAGAAAATGTATGTGCTCTCTTTTACTATCTGAAATCAAATCGTTGTTCTGACTACTCTGTAGAGTTGTACCTTGATTTATTTTTTTTATCTTGCAAAGTTTTTATTACCCTACATTCTTCTATATATGTGGAACAGATTGCAACATTTTTTATGTTGGAAAAGTGCATAAAGGTTGAGTATAAAACACTAAAGAAGTCTAATCATTAGTAACATAACTGATAAAAATCATTATAAAACTTATAAGTTTTGGCAACTAAATATTATACATCAATGTAAAATTCTGTCACAAGTATTCCTCTTAATAAGCTAAACAGTTTTTCCCAGATCATATACTAATAGGTAAAAACATACTTTCTTATTGCAGAAAGCAGGAGTTTGATCTCAAGTTCTAATCCCAGCCTTTTAAAAAGTGTAGTTGCTAAAGAAATATATAAGCTTTAATACAACATTCAATAATGTGAACATCCCAAATATGTATCAAAATGAAAATCATACCATCATCTATCACAAAAACTCTTAAGGTGAGTGTTCTGCTCAGTGCCTAGCACTTGTCCTAGGCTAAATCCTCAAGACTCCCAAATGAAATAAAGCTGAAACTTGATAAATCTAACAACTATGACAATCAAAATATTTCTTCAGTATTACTAAGCATTCATGTTTAGAAAACCCTTATTTTCAAAGGTATTTCTATTCCAGTCATTGTAATTGCCCAATACCTCAGTGCAATCCTAACAAAAAAAAAGCATGAGAATTCTGGGTAAGATGGCAAATTGGAGGCCCTGCCTGAGTGAGTGAGTGAGTGATTGGTACTTAAGGAAGCACAGAAATCAGTGAAAGTCGTGACTCAGTCATCTGTTCCCGACACTTCTCTGATGCACTGATTGATAAATAGTAACCATTCATTCCAGTGATCTTCCCTCAAGATCTGGCATGGTACCCCGCTGTACTCACTGCTGCTGCCACCATTGGAGACACAGCCTCTCTGGATAGTGAAACATCCACAGAAGCAGTTCCACAAAGGATTTCGGCCAAGAAGAGACACAGAGCATTCACTGTCTCTAGATTTAGCCATTGTAGGCATCAAAGCTAGATACCCCAATGGTAGTGACCAAGATGGGGTTAAATAACCCTTACTGGCTTCACAATAGTGAACAGTAAACAAGCTTGCCTGGTCCATGACTGCTCCAAATTGTCATAGTTGCCACAACTGGGCTGAAAACACCTCAGTTACCAAAATCAGTATAACAGATTCAACTGGATACCTCTGTGCCTGGTGCATAGAATGATGTATTTGAAGTGCTAAAAGATTGTGTCTGCCAACACAGACTACTGTGCACAGGGAGCTTGCCATAATTGAAGGGGAAAGAAAAAGTCTCCTTGATGAATGTAGTCTAAATGAAGATGAACAGTAACCTAGTACTTGGTGGGTACTGGAAAAAATACTTGAGACTAAAAATAAGGATAAACACATTCAGAATATTACCAGAAAAAGTAAATGGTGCTCAGACTCTACTAGTTAAGCAATGAGAACTCAGAAAACTCCAAACATCACAAGATCAATATGATGACAAGAATGAATATATACTTTATAATAGCTATGCTTATCAATAGATTCAATCCCCTTGTCAAAAAAGCACAGGATAGCACATTGGATTAGGAAACAAGATATACTTTTTTACTAAGAAATGTTCCTCACTTTATGGGAAAGTATATTAAAATCAAGCTAAGAAGTAAACAGGTATTGGTGTCCAAATATCTAACATAAAACAAAAGTCAAAAGAACTAGTCAGAAAGGATAAAGGACATTTTAAACTGATCAATGGAACAACCCATCAAGAGTTAGTTTACAATTCTAAACACATGTGCACCAGGCTCAGGTAAACCCAATTTCATAAAATAAATATGACTATATATATAGATTAATCCCACACAGGGATGGTAGGTAACTTCTGTGCCTTTACTCTCAACAACAGAGAGGTCACCTGATTAAATAAAATAAACATTAACATTAAAAGACAGATAAAAGAATTAAGCAAACTCCACAAAACATTCTACTCAAATGCTATCAAAGCCCAATTCTTTTCAGCAATCTGAACGATGGATTCTAAAGTTGATTACATATTAGATCACAAAACAAGGCTCAATGTATATTGAGAATGTTGAAATAGCTACTTATTTTCTATTTGACAAAAATGAAATTAAAGCTATGGATGAATGGCAAAAGAAACTACAGAAAATACACAAACTAATGGAGATTAAACTCTACACTACTTATTCTTGAATGAATCATCGAAGAAATTAAGAAAGAAAACATAAAATACCTAAAATCAAATGAAAATGAAAACACAACATGCCAAAGATATAGAATGCAATAAAGGTGGTCCTAAAGAGAAATTTATCCCTCTCAGTGACTACATTAAAAGACTAGAGATACTTCAAACAAATAACGTAATGTTGGTGCATCTTCCGGGCAGCATGAGTTCTAATAGGTCTTAATCATAAAAGCCTGGAGTCAGATATAGGGGAAAATGCTGAAATATCAGAGACAAAGAAGCAAGCCACAGTCACACCTTACCTAGGTAATTTCTCATCAGAAAAGAGACTGAGCTCCTGTCTCCTCCCACCTATATTCCTCTTTCCCACTCATATATTCCATCTCACTTCCCATGTGTCTGTACAGAACTCCAGACCTCTCTGGTTAGCTAGTGGCTAGTTCTGCCATCTGATCTCCAGGCAAGATTTATTTGTTAGTGTACAAACAAGATATCACCACACTTTAGTCCTTAAGAAACAACAACAACAAAAAAAACTAAACTAAATAAGTAGATGGAAATAAATAAGAACAGACACAAGTTAATAAAATAAAATATTTTTTAAAAATGAGTGAAAGTAAAATTTTGTTATTTAAGAAAATAAAAAATTGACTAAGCATTTGATTAGAAAGTAATTTAATTCCAGTGTTCTTCAGCGCCAGGCATGAGAAATCAACCAGAATGGTTCAAGTGACTCCCAAAAGCTGTGTGTGTGTGTGTGTGTGTGTGTGTGTGTGTGTGTGTGTGTGTGTGTGTGTGTATTTTGCATGGCTTTCAGAGATCAAGGGTAAGCCCCTATTGCTGAAGATGCTGCAGACTTAGGACATAGAACTGAGATAATCAAGCTGGAGCTAAGGAGAAAGCTTCCTTCCTGTGATATAGTTTCTATGATATAAGAAAATATGGAAATTGCTGAGAGAAGGAAGGAATAAACACTCTTACCCATTGCAGCACCTATGAAGCACAACAATGACTAGTGTGACAAGATATCAGAAAAAGTGCAATAAGCTGCATTCAGTGTTGGTGGGAATCAATAGCTGTCTAATTGGACTTAATGCCCAGCTAGCAGGAGATAAATCATGCCTGGAATTAGAAGCATGAACAACTTTCAGGCGTGGGTTAAGGGATAGATCTTAGGAAATCTCCTTCTGCCAGTGTGCTACATCAGCATAATTCCTAATTTCATTCTAAATATTTTGTGTCTACCCACAGATAACTATAGTTACCAACCTCATCAAAGAAACTTTTCTGTTTATTTTTACAAAGATGACTTTTCCGCTGGTAGAGTATTGAAGTCATCAATTATAACTGCATTGGGGTCAAGTTGATTCAAATGTATTAACAGAACTTATTACATATAACAAAAGCAAAACATTATTTAATCATGTAGACACGTTGTGATACACATGGAAATAACCACCATGTAGATATGTAGATACCCTTTTACAATGTACAATGCTCTCTCTCTCTCTCTCTCTCTCTCTCTCTCTCTCTCTCTCTCTCTCTCTCAGTTTTTAGAGATGGTGTTTCTCTGTGACTTTGGAGGCTGTCCTGGAACTAGCTCTTGTAGACCAGGCTGGTTTCTAACTCACAGAGATCTGCGTGCCTCTGCCTCCGGAGTGCTAGGATTAAAGGTGTATGCTACCAACGCCCGGCTACAATGCTCTTTCTAAGAATATTTTTAAAACAATTTCATGTCAGGTGATGAAAACAAGATTGCATGTTTCTTTGTTATTATTTGGTAATTATTTACTATAGCTAAGACGATAAATATATTAGAGAGGTTAGAATATGTTATAATATTTTCTGTACATAATCTACTTTATACTCATTCATATTTGCTTGAATATATGTCTATTTGAACGTTTGTTGAGGTACCTGTGTTATATTATGTTTTGGAAAAATGAGATACAACTTAAATTACAAGTTAGAAAGAATTTTTAAAATTCTGTTAGAAATTACATTCAAACTTTATGTAAGCAATCTAAAAGAAAAGTATAAACTGCTAAAACAAAAACTGGTTTGGTAGCCAGTACATAGTTCAATTTAATTTTTAACTGCCAGAAAAAGAATGTGACATTTATAAGATGAAATCTGATAAGGTTACAGTAATCAGGATAAATGCTAATGCTATTATTTGATAATAACGTCTATAATTGTTATATTTAATAGCAACAAATGTGGAAGAAGTTTCTTGAAATTTTCTCAGATTTTTGTCCAGCATGAGAAGATAAACTTAGAAACAGTCCATTTAACGTGAAATGAACATGTACTACCAAACCCCCATTTTTTATGTACCCAGAGATGTGGCTCTTCCCTTTCCAGGAATGAGGATTGGCAATAGACCAAGTCGTTGATTACACGTCATGGCGTTCCTTGCAGGAAATAATTTGTTGCTTTAGCTTGCAGTATTTCTTATGACCTCCACACTTAGTTTTCATGGAATCTACCCAAGACAGCTTCCTCCTGCATTCAGGGATACAGAGGATTAGGCCATTCATTCTCATGTCATTACACAGTACTGCATCTGAACTAAGAAATATTTAGTTGTGTGAAGGCAGTACCTACTGAGACAAAGTCCTTTTAAATATGCATATTAGGTATATTAAGTATATATGTTAAGATGTATATACAGGAAAAGGACCAAAAACAAAGTAAGTTGAGCAGCCCATAAAGAACTTAGAGAAGTTATTATAAATAGCAGTAAATAGTACTAATTGAGACTAAAAACACCCCTAGATTATTAAAATTCTTTTTTAAAAAAGATTTCTGGTGTGTAGTGATATATTTTTATGATTTATTAAAGCTTGACTGAGGATTCAGAAAGCTAAGTAGGCCTCAAGCTATAGAGAGCAGGTGAAAACACACCTTTAATTCCAGCAGCCAGAAGCTGGGAGGTGGTGGTACACACCTTTAATCCTAGGACTCAGGATTAAGAGTTAGATGGATCTCTGTGAGTCCAAGGCCACCCAGATGTACACAAGACTGATGCAGTCCTAAAAAAAAACAGCACATACAAAGATGCTCTCAGTACCTGGAATCACACGCCTTTAATCCCAGCATTAGAGGGCTATAAAAGATAGGAGCAGGGTCTTCAGCAGTCAGTATCAGGCATTCATTCTCCAGCCACATTGAGAATAGGAAGACATTGAAGTCTCCAGATTCCCCATCCATGTTGAGGAGAGCGCGGCATTCTAGGATTATAGTCTGAGGTTTGGGAGAGGCAGGATTGCTTTTCAGCCTGAGTAGAGTGAGAGCTAGTAGCTGGCTGCTCTGTTTTTCTGATATTCAGCTAGAAGTTTGAATGCCAATATTAGTCTGAGTCTTTTATTTATTGTGTTACACTGGTGATAATAAATGGAGATAAAAGGAAATTTATAATTAAACAAATAAACTAAAGAGAAAAACTAAAGAAATATAAAATACGAAAGAGTATTCTGTATTCTATAAGTTCTAATATCTAGATGAAATGAATAAATCCTTAGAAAACTGTAATATGCAAAATTGATTAAATAAGAGATAATTTAATAAAGCAGCAAAAGTTAAAGAAATTAAAGACATTATCAAAGATGTCTTCTTTCAAAACATATCATGCTCAATAGGACTTGCAAGTATAATCTAAAATTTTACAAAAAGGTTAATTCTTATTGTTTACCACTTACTTCAGCAATTGCTAAAAGATAAAATACTGTGTCTCTGTGACTAATAAAAATATTTTTAAATGACTGAAGCATGCAGGCAGCATTGAATGAATTAAAAAAGGAGTTAGATATGAGCTGATTTACAATGGAAGATGGTCACTATCCCATAGTGTCGTTAAGTGAAATGAGAAAATTTTAAGTTGAAACTATAGTAGAACAAGCCAAGAGGATTGCAATTGTCAAGGTGAGAGATCATAAGAACCATAACACAAAGGTGGAAGAGAAGATGGAGTAGGGAACTTTTAAGGAGTACTCTAAATAGACAGGTCTTAATAAGTGATTAGGGGCAATGGCGAAGACTCAAACGCCAGGTTTCTGGCCCAGAAGCATAAGATTCCAAGAGACACATTTCCACTAATCAAGGTGGAGAAGAGGCACCTTGGACAGAGGGGGAAAGTATTGCTTGCCACAGACCGAACCAGGGGAGCATCAGGGCCAATGATTCTGAGATGTGTTTATAAGCCTCCACATACCAAGAGGAAAGTCTGGGCCAGAGATGTACTCAGAAGCAACCAGGACTCAGGAGAGTCAAAAGGCAGGGGAGCAAAGGACACCCTGCACCGAATTTACTCTTTCAATGGAACATGGCTGCCCATGCCATGGGTCTCCGGAAGTGTCACTGTTGTAAGCCTTTCAGCCAGTGAAGACTGGGACCGGCTGGCACATAGGTACCCCGTCCTCATTTCTGCTCTGCAAAAAGCATTCTGAGCTGCTTGCCGGTGTATCCAGCCTTTTGTCATTGTGAGATATTATTTTCTGCAAAGTTCATGCATGAGGACCACACAAGTGAGTTTCAAAAAGACAAAACACACATAGAGACACATTAACACAGACAGGCAGACAGACAGACAGACAGACAGACACACACACACACACACACACACACACACACACACCACACCAACTTGGAATGTTTTAGATAGAGCTGTGACTTTGTTTGGGGACACATTCATCATTGTCCTTGAGCTGGAGGCAGCGCATGTCTTCTGGGCCTCTCAGAGGTTTTTAGTGTGAAAGTATACAATACCTACAGAATCTCTTTTATTAATAATACACCTGTTACTGGCATTCCCTTTCCCTGTCTCACCTTCTCACCCCTGTAGATGTTTTTCCTTGGGATCATCTCTGAAATAAACTGTTTACACTAACATTCTAATGCCAGGGTTTAATGTATCTGACAAAACTCAAGCAACCATAGGAGAGGTTAGCATAGAGGAGATGAGGGGGGCACTCCGATGTTACACAGGGCAAAGGAGAAAATAAATCTCCCCAAAAAGAAAATGCAAGAATCTGGAGTGGTGAAATTTATGGAGTCATAAGTGTAGTCACAATGGGGCTAGGCTTAGAGGAAATAGGATTTTTTTAGTGAGTACATAGAACTTCCTACTTTCTTTTTTACTGAAGAGTAGGTGTACAGTGGTTGAATATGTGTAACACAAAAATACTGGATGCAGTAAAATCATTTGTACTCCTAGGGTAAGCCAGGTCATCTCAACTTCTCAATAGCATATCCCACAATTTCCAAACAGCCACTTTAAATTCCTAGCAATAGTGGATAGGTATCCTAAACTGGCCATCTCCTATAACCAGATTGATAATTACCCTAATTTTTACCAGAGAGCCTTCATCCAGTAACTGATGGAAACAAATGCAGAGATCCACAGTCATACAATAGTTTGAGCTCCAGCAATCCTGTTGAAGAGCAGGAGGAAGGACTGTACAAGGCAGGGGGTTCAAACTCATCACAAGGGAACCCATAAAAACACTTAACACAGACTCTGGACTGACAGCTAGGGAGCCTGCATGGAACTGACCTAGGCTTTATACATATCTGTGACAGTTGTACAGCTTGGTCTAATCTTGGGACTCCTAGCAGTGGGATCAGGGCCTATCACTGTTGCTTAAGCTGTGTTTTTATAAACTTTTCTCCATACTGTCTTGCCTTTACCATCCTTAATATAGAGGGAAGAGTTTAGTCCTACCTCAACTTGATATGCCGTGCGTTGTTGACACCCATGGGAGATATGCTCCTTTCTGAACAGAAACAGAGGAAAAGTTGTTATGGGAACTTAATAATCTTTGAGGTACCAGTTCCTTTGGGGCAGAGTCTCAGGTCTATGTGAGGACTAGGAGGCACTCTAAGACTGTCTTTCTCAGTAAAAACTTTTTTACATTTACATTTATAAGGTTTCTCTGCTATCTGAATTCCCTGGTGGCTTCTAAGATAACATTTATTATTAAACATTTTTTTACATTCACTACATCTGTAAAGTTTCTCTCCTGTATGAATTTTCTGACGAGTTTTAAGAGATTTGTAGGGTTGAGATGCTGCCCCAAATGGGCCAATACATCAAAGACTATTGACTAAATTAGTTTTCACAACAAAGTGTAGATTTGGGAGTAGGGGAAAACTAAGGAGAGGTAGGGGGAGGGAATGGGATGAGAGAAGGGAGGGTAAACTGTGGTTGGAATGAAAAAAAATGAATAAATTAAATAAATAAAAAAGTATTTTCTGTTTCTTACCATGCACAAGGTCATGACTCTCTCTAGACTTATAGGAAAATCTGATCTCTAATATACAAATTTGAAAACAACATACGATTACATATCTTCTCTGGGTCAGAGCCTTATCAGTTAGATGACTGAAATGACCATGATAATACCTAAATCTATGTGTCTTATAGTATATGACTTTGTGACCTCACATATAATTACCATATATTTAAAATCTTATATTAAACTAATATAATTTAATTATTTTACACTGTGTCTTTGTTTTATCCCAAAGGTTGGAAAGTAACTCATTCTCTGACCATTTTATTGCTTCTCCTCCTGTGCTATTCCTACACAATAAGATGAACTCAAAGCAAAGAGCAGTAAAAGGCATAACTGGCAGGGTCGTTAAGGGTTGATTCTTCAGTTGACAGCAGTTTTAAATAAAATATGAAATATAGATGAATCAATCAAATAAAAGTTTTTCATTTTCTCTAAAATAGTTCAAAAGAATGGTAAATTCTATTAGTAAGAAACCCAAAGTTCTAAAATTCTCCTCATAAGATTGTTTAACTTGGAGTTTGGTATTCATACATCTTTGCCTATGGAAAAGAAGACTATTGTCCATTGTTTAGGCAAGTAAGATTTCCATCAAGTTTTATTGTTATAAAGAAAGTAATCAACTCTGATACAAAACAAATTAAATAATTAGTATCCAAGTACAGTGGACCAGATTATTAATGCTTTATTCAGTACAAAAAGTGATCCAAACTCTTTGCCAGTCTCACATACTACATTTTTAAAGGGGGTATTTTTAAAATTCTTCATATTGCAACTGGACTAATCAGAAAACTAATTTTCAGTGACTCTTTTTAGCAAATACACATTGGCAAGGGCAAATATTCAAATTACAATCTGGCAAGTGTGAGTCATATGTACTTATAGGAGTTCATTCAGTTGAAGCTATCCCATTATTTTAATGGCTTAAAATAATAATTGATTAACTCATAACTCAACAGGTCAGTAATTTAGTTTAAATCAACTGTAAAGTTATCCTTCCTCATGTATTTGTGACATATAGTAGTTCAACTAGTGGGTCTATATCACATGGTTGGCTAGTTGTTAGGCTGGTGTGAAATACAGTGAATAAGTCAACTGCTAGGTTATCCATGTTTACATAGATACAGAGAGCCTAGCAGACAAGAAAACCATGATAGGCATCTTCCAGTTTATTCTCTGAAACAGAACAGAGTTATTTTTCATATTCTACACAGTAAAACAAGCTGGACTGTCTCTGAGTCCAGGAGCAGATGAATTGGTTCTACGACTTAAATGAGAAATACTACAAAGTCACATTGCAGCTTTCATGGATACAAGACCACAAAGAGAATTGAGACAATGTTTGAGCCAGTATAATACACTTATCTAGTATATTGCTGCCACTTTACTTTGCTGAGATAGATTTCCCTGGAGTTACTAACCAGAAAGGCATTCAAAGATGCAAGGACATTAATACCCAATTCACCAAACATGGGCCAGTGAGAAACCCAAAAAAAAGCTTGCAAGAAATAATTTCCTGCCCAAACAACCTTGTCAAAACAAGTAATATGCAGAGAAAGATTCTCAACAGATTAATTAGGTTTATTAAGGAAGACCATTGCAATGGAAATACCCTTTCTATAATGCACTCTTAACATATTCCAGAAAGGTGAAGCAAGGAGAAATTTTAAAAGACAAAATGAGGAGACTTACATAAAATATTTTGAGATAATAACCCTTGGCAATGAAATGCAATGGAACCATTCCAAGAGTAACAGTCAGTTGCTAGACAGATGCTCTTGTGAATGTGTGCTTCAGTACAAGGTTATGGTGTCCTTTGTGTGTCTTTTCAGATATTTGTTGCTGTCAGAAATATGTTTGTAGAATCATTCGTAACCTTCTGGATCTGTTAAATTTGTTGGCCATTTAGTTTTTTGGTTACTTAGAACTTGGTGTTTCAGTTCTAAAGACTTTCAGGATCTGCTGTGAGACACTGTCTCTATAAGGGACCTCCAGAATACATGTGTTATCACATTTAGCTTAGTAATAATCTTGTTATCTCTGAAATCTACCTCTTTCTTTACTTTCCTTCTCTTTTCCTAAAGCCCCTGCTTTCTATTCCCTCGTTTTCATTGCACTCGCACTCCCCAATAAAGAATGGAAAGACTAACTTTTGCCACATAACTAATGTCCTAAAACTTGGTGTCTTACGAAAACCACCATTGTTTAGACTGCACTGCTGTAGTTTGACTGCTTGGATTGGGTAACACTGGGTAACATTTCTTTCTGATCTTAACTAGACTTATAGATCTTCATCTATTTTCAGGGCATGTAGTCTAGTGTAGCTCACCCTCCAGTAGATTAAATCAGGTATGTTCTCATAGCAACCGAACATCTGTCCAACAGGTGACTGTTAATCTTGGAAACACACTATGGAATAAATACTGTTGAGCTAATATTGATATCTTTTGAAATATAAAACTCTGTGTTTACATTGTTTACATATATCATCAAAATAAAATCTACTTGAAATTAATTTATAGATACAAAAGCACGGGAGTACAGCCTTACAGCAGAATGTACTTGGGATGAACAATTTTTCACTAAAGATTCAAGACCCAAAATTTACAATGGTAAAGATAACTAGATTTTACTTACTAATGTTTTCAATCTTCTTTAATATAGATATTTAAAATGAGTATCAGGCTACAGGGAAATTCAGATAACACAGAACAATTAAATATACATTACTTCTGTAACTTTCAAATTTATGTTTCAAACTACAAAATCCACACAAAAAACTTAAATTATGTGATAAAACAAGTAAAAAAATGAAAATGAAGGAAGCAAAAGAGCAGAAATAATTCCAGCCTTAGAGAGATGTTTCACATAATTTCATTTTAGGGATGTTTAGGCACCTGAACATATGTACACATGTGGAGGCCACAGGAGTCTTTGCCAATCACTCTGCACCTTGACTTTTAAGAATAGGTCTCTCACTAAACTTGTAGCTCATTGACTCAGCTAGACTAGTTGGTCCCTGAGCTCCAGAGATACTTCTGTCTCCATGCCCTACCCACACTTCTGGGTTTACAGGCACACACTGATGTGCCTAGCTCTTTCAATTGATGCTGGAGACCCAAATACAGATCTTCATTTTAAATTAATTAGTTGTTTTGAAAATTCCACACATGAGTTAACATCATTTCCACTTCCTTTCTCCCAACCCAACTCCTGCCATGACACCTACCCATTCTCTAATTCTTATATTTTTGGTTGTGAGCCTAGCCTTTAATGGCTGAGCCATCTCTCCAGCTCCCCCATTCTCTAATTCATGGTCTCTTCTTCATTATTCTTCTCTCTCTCCTCTCTCTCTCTCTCTCTCTCTCTCTCTCTCTCTCTCTCTGTCTCTCTCTCTCTCATACATACATACACACACACACACACACCTACTGAACCAATTTAGTGTTGCTCATATGTACATGTGATAAAGACTGGCTACTTAGGGGACATAAGTTGTCATGGAGCTTATTCCTCGAGAAAACTAATTCTTCCTTTCTCAGCATCCATTGACTGCCTACAGTCCTTCCTCTATAAGTGCATCCTCATGAAAGTCTCTTGTCATTATGCAGGTCTTATTTTGGCAACCCTATGGATTGAATTTTCTGAATATAGCTTTTCTTTAGTATCTATAAAGCACCATCTACTTCTATACAACCTTGTTAGGGATTATAGCCAAAATGAGTCTCTGCTTCTTACAATCTTTCTTCTCCCTCTCACATTATATTCCCTTAGCTTTCATTGGTGGGTTTTGCACTGCAGATATGTCAAATGAGCCTGGACACCTCACAGTACATTTGGATCAGTTGTGAATCTCTGCTTCCACCTTTTGCAAAGAAGAAGCTTCTTTGGTGCAAAATGAGAGCTGTGCTTGTCTGTGGGTACAAGGACAAGGATTTAGAATAAGAGTTAGATACTATACCATTTTAGAAAATGACAGTAGTAGATTCTCCTTTAGGGTCTATGACCTCTCCAGTCATAGGTAGTTGGCTAAGTTTGCAGTATGAGACATGAATCTCCATCTGCTGAGCAGGCTGTAAGTCCAATTACTGTTCCCCATGAACTAAAAGTGCAACTATTGCATCATTGAGGATAGCTTGGTGGATTATTCATTGTTGTGGCTCATAGACTTTCCAATGGGTAGAATTATAAATTGATTGCATCTCTTGGTACCTTGTATAACATCTTCAGTTTCTATAAAAGCCAGGCCTCAAGAAGGTGGTTTCCAAATAATTTCTTGTTTTTTTCCCCCAAGACCTCGTCTGAAGTATGTGGTGTCTTCAGCAACAGGGTCTTTTTCTGTTTTGTTTTGTTTTTCGAGATGGGGTTTCTCTGTGGCTTTGGAGGCTGTCCTGAAACTAACTCTTGTATACCAGGCTGGTCTCAAACTCACAGAGATCTGCCTGCCTCTGCCTCCCGAGTGCTGGCTTTAAAGGCATGTGCCACTGCTGCCCTGCTTCAGCGACATGGTCTTGCCTTCAAGTTCTGTGAGGCACCAAGGGCAATCATTATAGCCTACAGTGCTCTGGGAGTCTCCTGTATCTTCCTGACCAAAAATTCAAAGGGATATTTCTAAAGACTAGTACTAGGGTATTATGAATTTAGGGGGCGATTGTCATTCCATATAATGTAACCCCAATGAAGCTTGCATGTGTGTGTGTGTGTGTGTGCGCCCGCGTGCACATGTATGTGTGTGCTTGTTTTACAGTAAATATGCTTCCCTGTCTTTACTATTATCTAGCTCTCCTTACTCCCTCTTTTCTTCCTCCCTCCTCCCTGAAAATAAATTCAGTTTTGCTATTTTTTAAAATTATAATGTTGACAGAACACAGGAACTCTCACTAATCTGTGACCTGATGATGAGATTCTGAATATATTCAGATTTTTGTGTATGTATAAAGTGGGGAAGGCATAAATTTCTTCAGCCCAATGTTTCTTTTCTGCAGTGATTAATTTCAACAGAGGTACCTGTCAAAAGTTTGTTCTATGTTATGATGCCTTATACAAATATTACATGAGTATATTCTCAAAAAATCAGCATGGGAAGTCTGTGAATATTAATAAATATAAAAGTAACCTTTACCAAAAACAGTTCATGATTCAGAAAAAAACATATATGTAATACATTCATTCCCTGTACAAAACCTCAATAAGCTCTATATTGTTTGTGTGTTAGCTGGGATAGATATTCTGGAAGAACACACAACTCACTGTTACTGCTTTGGGATAATAGGATCTGTAAGGAAAGGCTTTGCTTTTCACTGTATATATTCTGTTAGTGTTTGCAAATTTTATGGTAAGATACAGTGTTCTTGTAACTTTAAAATGTCTGCAGTACCCAGAAAAGTGCTGTCAACAGCTATTCAAAGTCTCACATCATCCCTTAAAGTTGCCTTTCCCAAGCTTGTCCACAGTAATTTCCAGGCTTATCATCTTATATCACCTTTGAGGTCTGAAGACTCGTCTGGGAAATCTTCTGAGACTATGTCTGTCTGATAACCATCATAACTTCAAGTGATAGTAATTAACCTTGACATTATTCCTATGGCTTTACTGCCACCCAAACAATCTTTGTTGGTCTTAACACTCTCTTTCCAGTTTCAGATAAATGTTACATGCTAATTAATGTTACCACCCAGTTATACTTCTATTACAACCTTGTTAGGGATTATACCCAAAATAACTAAAAGCACAAGTCCCCAATGAAATTGTGTTGGCCACCCTTTGACCTAAGAAAATAAACAGGGACAAAAATCGTGCATAATGTTGAGAATTAGAAACAACAACTGATGTGTCTTACTTAGTTTTGCTTCATATAGCTGCTTTATTCATTTTCATTTATGCCTGGTTTCTTTCCAGCTCCAGGTTTTTAACAGCAATAAATATCACATAGAAAAACTTAAGGATGCTTGTACTTTTAGGTTACCCAGACAAGACACTAATGAGAATAGTAATATGCAGATGTTTTGTTTGCATCAAAGCCATGGGTATTAAGTAAATAAAGACTCTTTTTCAAAGAGCAATGCCCTAGTTTTGCTTGGCATGAACCTTCTTTACTCTGAAGCTGGTTAGAAGAGATGTCGAAACCATTTAGCGTTTAAGAAAAACTGGAGTAATTTCATGTCCACAAGCACACACTAGAGGGGAAAATCCTCTTAATTAGTTTCTGAACTAGGTGCGGAAACAAACTATACCACTTAGAGACAGATAATGATCATAAGAAATGAGAGAAACAAAATTAAAGCCCCATATTCTTCTCAAATAGAAATTAACTCTAATCCTGAGAATTCTTCAATTTAAACCAAGATACTCAGGTAAAGCTCAGTGGATAAAGGATGTGTTTTGCAGCCTGAGGACCTGAACCTGCATTAAAACCAAGGATGATGGCATACACTATTACAATCTCAGCACTGGGGAGACTGAGGCAGGCAGATGCCTGAGGCTCACTGGACACCAAGTCTGGCCTACTTGGTGATGTCAATGTCAGTTAGATAACCTTTTTCAAAAAATAAATTAAAAGGTACCTGAAGACCAATACCTGAGGTTGTCCTCTGGTTTCCATACACTTGCACAGGCCATTGCTGCACACATATCTATGCCTAAGACACATGAACATGAGCACATATAACACATAAAAATTTCCTATTTCCTATGAAAGTCATCTCTAACAAAGAATTGGATTGCTCTTCATTTCTTTACTTTTCGTTTCTTAACCCACTCCCAACCCCAGAAACCTCATTTTATCTTCCTGGTGTCTTAGAGGAAGTCTAATCTAAAAATAGGTGGCAATTCTCCAAGTCTCTGGTTTTGTCCCCTCCAATCTTGGCTTGGAAGAAAAGGTTTTCATGCAATCTTGATAATTAATGTGTGTAAGGAAAATGGTATTGAAATTAAAAATGAGTTTCTTGGAGTGTTAACATCAGTAGCACCACTGAGCTGACAGGAGGGGAAGCAACTTGCCTTGAGTTCTCATCAAGACTAAATCTCAAAAAGACTTTTCCTGGAGCAGTTCCTCCATGGGACCCAGAGTCACACCTATTGTGCCTGCCAAGAATGACCCCAAATAAGATCTTAGAGTTAACAAGGCAGGGGCTGCATTGAAACCCAGGTCTCAGCTCTATCCTCAGACAGTGCTCCCTCACAATACTTACTGGTTCGACTCTCTGGTATCAGTTAACCTCACTGTAGGAAGAAGAGGACTCTCAGTGAGGAGAGCAAGCCTCACAAGGAGAGGATTGGTGGCCACTCTGTGGGGTTGTGCCATTCTATGAGGGATGAAGCTGTAGGACAATTGCAAAATGGGTCCTGACCAGGCAGTGGGGTTAACATTTGAAAGGGAGAGACAAACAGGTAAATAAAAAAAGTGCACAGTGACAATAGTCCTCCTAAGAGTCACCATCTTGCTGGCTAATTCCTCTCAATGAAATTTTGTTTGCTACTTAATTCTTTGCCACTAATTATAAAATTGTAAAAGTTGTTTATATCATTTCTTTTTATTAAAATACAATACAATATGTACCCAGATGCTTGCTGCCCCAAAATTACCCAGATTTTCTAGTCCTCTTACCTAATCTGGATTGCTGGTTTTGGAACAGGGTTGAGGGAGGAGACAGAGCATGAGAGAGCCCTGGACACACAGCATCATTCCCACTTTTCACTGCTGTATATAAATCTTGTCATCTATTCACATTTTATCTTGGTGATAGCCAAGTGATTAGTCTAAAGTCCTCCTTTATTTTCTAAATCAATAACCAGATTAGTCATCTTAGAATAATAGGAAATTTCTTATTGTTATTTACTTACAAACTGTTTATTGCATATTTCTATTAATTATTAACACAATGTCAACTGTTCTAAATCAAAGGTCCCGTAGAATGAAGACTGAGGATGATTCAGTGGGAGCACCCTAATGGAAAGACTACCCACAGAGATTTGGGTGGAGTTGAGAGAACAGTGAACACTGCAATCATCTCTAGCTACATACTGGAGAGGGCAGTGATGATGTAACCACAGCCACCTGGTTGCCCATATGGAGAATATGACGAGCTCTCCACCAAAGGCCAGCAGAGTGGTGAAGAACTCCCCTTAGCTAGCCATGTGACCTCCAGCAGTGTTTCTCGTTGGCCTAACCCAAAGGAGCTGAAGAAGGAGGGAAAAAGGTATCTGCTTCCCAGGTACTGAACAGAACTGGCAAGGCTGAGAACAAATATGAACCAAAGAAAAGTAGACAATGTATCCACTTCCCTTATTTCTTAGACTCTTGTCATGAACCATGGCCCCACTCTTGCAAGACATGACTTCTTAAAGAGATATCTGGTCCATTCAGTATGGATTCCTGGCTGCTCTATTAAGTTGTGGGCTATGTGAAGAAATCTGAATATAAGAGCAAATTTCGATCATGAGAAACAAATGATTGATACATGTGAAAAAAATGTCTGGTTCAGTGTGCTGCGGGAGCGTATCTCGGCCACTGCTGCATGCTTCGGTGTTGCTGTCTCCTGGTGACTCATATTTGAACTTTATTGTGGTACGTGCTTCAGTTAATCATGGAAACTTAAATTCCTGGTATTTTGGAGAGTTCAAAATTGGGCCCATTGGTGCTGAACACCTTGTTAGCAAGTAAGATCGTATATTATCCGGGTTTTTTTTCAGGAACTTAAAAATTCCTTGTTAGTCCATATTCTTGAAGTTATATCACTATGTTGAATTGGAATAGCAGAAGTAAGACCCTCTTGGACGGCAATAGTTCAGCTTTATATAAGAAGCCTTCATTAAACTACAACTAAACACTCTGGGTTTAACTAAAGGTCAGGGTGAGAAATGGCCATGTGAAACATGCTTCTGCCTATACTACTAAATTTTCATGAATAGCATCTATTATTTCTTCTACACACAGTCATATAAACTCCATTTGCAAGATTTTTCTTGAAAATGAGATTTACAGTTTTGCTTCCTTGTTTGTTGTAATTTCTGAAGCAACCAGATTAAATCAGATTTATTGGTCACTACTGCCATTAAGTGGATCCCTCATTCATTTTATTGTTTATTTATAATGACTTGTTTTGTGTCTTTGAAAAGCATGTCACTTTAAATTCTTCTTAAAAGAAGAATATAAATTCAGGATTAGGAATGTAAAAGATTATTCATTGTGAGAAATCCAATTAAATCAAACTGCAATAACTTTATAAAATTCCATATATGCATATATATGTATAACTGCACATATATGCATATGTATGTATATGTATATGCTTTCAAGCATACAGTCACAAAATATTTACATATATTTTGCATATTTACATCTATATGTATATGTATATTTATATAGAGTACAATATGTCACAAACACATAAGGATTAAATGACTGAGTAAATCATTCACAAAATGACTTCCAGAAAACCATGTTGCACTAAATTAAACAATTAGGCTTCAGTCATCAGTTTATTAATTTTACAAAATTTTATAGAAGTGATTCTACACATTCAGTGAACTCAAAATCCATGAGGTAATATAATATCTCGGTTCTCAAGGAAATTTTAGATCAGTGGAACAGGATTTGATGGTAAACAAGTAAATACTCTAGTTGCTAAGAAACTGTAGTTATAACAGACAGGAAATGCAAACAGAATAAAGGGGGCAGAAGTTAATTTATATCATAGTTCCTTCCCAAATAACCAGCATTAGAAAACTGGAGTAGTATTTACAAAATTCTGAGAAAAAGAATGTGACTCACGGATTTTATAACCCTAAGTTATCTCTCAGATATAACAACAAAAGCATGGTACTGAGTTTTGTAACATGGTAGCAAAAATATCACAGACAAGCAATTTCTAAAAACAAAGGGTTAATTTTCAGAGGTTTCAGTTCATGGTCACTTGATTCCATTGCTTGGAGTCTGCAGCAAAGCAGCACATAGCATCAAGAGTGCCTAGCAGAGCAGAACTTCTCACCACCAGATGCTGGAAAACACTGAGAGGAAGACCCTGAAGACCTGATAAAATACTCCTCACTGATCTGTTGCCTTCAACTCATCCCCAGCTCCTAAACTTTCTAAAAACTTCCAGTGGCATCACCCACCAGAAAATAAAACTTCCAAGTCTGAGATTTGGGACTACATTTAAGATTCAAACCATAAAAAGCAGCCCTATAACCTCAGGTGTATATATGTGCTTATGCATGCAAATTCTTCCCAAAAAAGAAATTCTTGAGGATGAGATCCAGTCAATTTAGGGCTATTAAAAACAAGTGAACACAAAGTGGGGTATGGTCATGATGGATACATTCCCAACGCTTTAGAGTCAGATATAAGATAATGCTAAATATGAAACATTATATATACATATGTATATATTATGCATGTATATGTGTGTGTGTAAACTTAGAAGATCTAAATAAGATCATATGTAATGAATAATGAAGGCATTTTAACTGAGATTTAGTCGTTAGTATTACTATTTAAAGCTATTACAAAAAGAACATTATACATATGAAATTAACAAATATAATTCAAAAACAAAATGAAAATATACTGGTATTCACATTCTTAAAGGCAAAAAGTAAAGAATGTATCTGGAAACATGACTCATTTTTTTAAAAAGAAGTTTCAATGATGTTTGAGAAAAATTCTCTCAAATGCTGAAGGTAAATGTAAATTTTTACTTAATCTCCAAAATCTCCCCCCTGTTAAATAACTGCTTCCTAAACTGGTAATACCTGACACAAATGACCTCATGAGTTCACAGCACTCCATGGATTACAAAATGCCCTCATACCATTGCTGAATCCTGAACCTTGAGACATCTTAGAGACTTGTGTGTATTCCTGTAAACTAGAAGATAAAAATTTCTCCTTTCTTTCAACAGTGTTGACCCATGCTGGCTGCCTCGGTGGAGTTTCTGCACATTCTAAGTTTAGTTCTTGTGAGCCAACATGAAATCCCAACAAGATGGGGGGCAGAAATGAGAAATTATGAAGGGTTATCTCTCTCTCCCTTTCTGGCCAGAAATGCTCTTATTTTGATAGTACATTTGGTTTGTGTTGGAAAAATTATTAATACATTTTTCTTACATTTTGGCCATTAAATCCATTTTTAGTTTTTTATTTAAATTAGAAACAAGCTTGCTTCACATGTCAATCCCAGATCCCTCTCCCTCCCTTCTTCCCCCAACCCCCCACCCAATCCCCACTCCATTTCCCAGGGAGTGTGAGTCTGTCATTTCATTCAGGGCTGAGCCTAGGCCCTCCCCCAAGAGTCCAGGCCAAGAGAACATCCGTCATTGTAGAATGGGCACCCAAAGTCCATTTGTATGCCAGGGATAAATACTGATATACTACCCAAGACCCCATAAATTGCCTAGTCCTGCTCACTGACAATTAAATCCATTTTTAAAAGACAAATAGCCTGTGTGTTTCCTGCCATGTTTTGGTGTTTTGTTTTGTTTTTGCTGCCGTGGATAATGGTTGACTTCCAGAAAAAAATATCTGATGTGCCTCTTGTTGTTCTTTGATAGAAAAAAAAAAAGCTAACCACAGAATTTATCATTCTACTCTGGTTACATTAGAAACCAATTCACAATTAATTAAATAATCAATTTCAAAATCACTTTTAATCAAACTGATAGTATACTGGATTGTCGCTAGATATAGAACTAGACATAAGTAAAGAAGGAGACAAGAAAGAAAGACTACAAACTGAGGGCAGACTTCAATACAGGCAGCAGCATAAGGAATCAAGGCTGCTATTCACAGACTCTCTAAGTTACCACATGCAAAGGACTAAGGAGAGGTACACACAGAGAGAAGCATTGGATGAAGGCAGAGAGGGTGATCAGCATCAGTCTAATAACATGCCACTCAGCTTATACCAAGGACCTGCATTATTACAGGGCAGAATATCCTATCTGTGGACACACTGTTAAAGCCTGCAAGCTCCACTCAGCAGCTGATGCTATTAAATGTCAGTTTCTTCTAGCTGCTTCTCTACACACTGAAGGACAAGTTCATAGTCACTGGCTGGCAAAAGGGATACAGCTTATGCTCCAGTGCTCCCATGCAGGTTCAGCTGAGGTTTCCACAAGACCACATCCTTACCATCTTGCTCCAGCCCCTTTCTTGTGAGTTTCTTCTGATGATTACCTCCACACACAGATCCCAGTCTCTAGCTCTGTTTTAAGCCAAACCTTTACATGCTACAGTTTGATAGTCTGCATCTTTAGTCTTCTTCCCTTCTTTTGTTTTTCAAATATGTATCAATCTCTTACTTCTTTGAACCACTGATTTTAACTAACCAAACATGATAAAGTCATGAGGGAGGCTTTCCATATTCAAAACAACCTTGATTCATGTTTAATTTTGTTGACCAGACTCACACAGCAAAAGTATAAAATAGAATACCTACATTTTCTCCAAGTGGGATCTATTAAGTGAGTTACATATTCATAAAGTTCTTCCAATACTCCAATGTTGTAACTATACACTAAGTAATCTTCTAATTCCACTTTAAAAGAAGATATTAATAATATATAACTCTAAGGGTAATATATACATATATGTATTATGTATGTGCACACACACCACACACACACACACACACACACACACACACACACACTCCTGAACACAGAAACAATGCTTAAGGAATAAAAGCAAACTAGGCTGGTTAATTGGCTAAAGTTATTGAACTGTTAATTTTATTTATTCACTACAACAACTTACTTACATTATACTATAACCAGAAATGTATTAACCTAAATTATATCAAAGAAAAGTTGATCTAGCGACTAAGAATTTGTTTATTCTGGGATGTCTTTTTAATAATAGAGAACGATTAAGTTATCTACAAAACAACTTTCCACAAAGGTACTCAGGAGGACAAGTGTTAGCTGAATCCTCCAGGAAAGTTATGAAATCACTGTAGAAAATCAGCAATAGAACAGGCCAATAGGTGGTGCTGTTGTTGTGTGTAATACACAGAAAAAGAAAAACCAAGGCCTTGTGGGAAAAACAAACACTGAGGAAAGAACATCAGGGGAAAATAACCCAACTTTTACAATCTCCCTTAGCTAACACGATCGTTTCTTCCTGTCTCCTATCTAAGCTCCTTCACATTTCACTGTCTCACTGGATTGAATAAAGAGCTCAACCTTTGGGTTTAAGACAAAGCTATAGTGAACAGGCTGGATTCATGTGCAGGCTGCAAGTTTCAGCAGAGCTCTGGCATTTCTCATCTAACTTGAACAGACACCTTACACACAAGCCAAGAATATGAATGCGGAATATGGCATCAAACTCCTCAGAATACATCTAAGTTCTACAGTTTTGGGGAAGGTGTTATCCCACAATTGTCTTTTGCTTGGTCAAATGATATTTTTTTTAAAATTCTAGGTTGAAATAATTTTTTCCTAAAGTAATATGGTTTGTCCCAATTTAAAATACGTCTCAAAGGCATTGACAGCTATTCAAAAAGAGGCTTAACAGGTGGAAGCTCATGGACCCCAGTCTCACAGCTGGGGGACCAACATTAGACCAAACCAGGCCCCTGAACATGGGCGTCAGTTGGGAGGCCTGAGCAGTCTGTAAGGCTCTGGCAGTGAAACCAATATTTATCCCCAGTGCACAATTGGGCTTTGGGAACCCATTCCCTGTGGTGGGATATTCTCTCAGCCTAGATACACGAGGGAGGGCCTAGGTCCTGCACCAAAAGATGTGTCAGACCTCGATGATCCCTCCTGGGAGGCCTCAACCTCCCTGGGGAGTGCATGGTGGGGATAGGGAATCAGTGTGGGGCATGGGAGGGCAGGAGGGAGAGGGAACTGGGATTGGTATATAAAATGAGATTGTTTTTAATTAAAATATAATTGTATTTAAAAAACAAAAAGCTCAATATGGATACCTCATACACAGTAGATTTTTTAATGCTTTGGGGATTGTGTCAATTCCTTTCTACACAGTAAGATTTATTATCTAGTGTCTGGGTTGTAAAATCAGTTTTCATGGTTCAGAAGTACTGATGTAGAAAGCAAGCAAGTCAGATCAAAATTTCAACATAAATAACTAAATTGTGAATACATTACCCCAGAGGACATGCATTTTACAACTAATTTGTGGCTACAAATTGTTCTTGACTCCAGTAATCTCACAAGGAGATATTGACCTAGTGTAGCTAATCTATGAAACATCTTCAATTACTGCTATCTTCAAAGAATCACAGTCAAAGTAAATTTCATAACAAATTGAAAAAGAACGAGCAACAAAAATGATGCATGATAGTTGCAATGATCACTTACATTTTACTTAAGTAAGCAAGGCTCTTTACTAGACTTTGTATCCATTAATTCATTGTCTCTTTGCAATGACATGAGGCAGATGCTATCATGGCCCCTCTATTCTGACAGAAGACATTGACATTGAGAAATGATAAACACCTTCCCAAGGACAAACAACTAATAACCTTCCCCAGAATTTAAGTGCAGACAGACTAAAAGACACATGCATTCAACATATCATTTTTTTTGGTTTTTCGAGACAGGGTTTCTCTGCGGCTTTGGAGGCTGTCCTGGAACTAGCTCTTGTAGATCAGGCTGGCCTCGAACTCACAGAGATCCATCTGCCTCTGCCTCCTGAGTGCTGGGATTAAAGGCGTGCGCCACCAACGCCCGGCTTCAACATATAATTTTTATGGATGAAAGTGAACATTAAAATGTAGAAATTAAGTTATGAAAGGTGCAACTGAAGTCAAACCCAAAGTCTGGATGATTTGTGTCTGAAGATCCTCTTGCACTACATTCAGTTGCATTTCACTTTAATATAAGTGCTCCCTCAACCATGTAGGGCTAGCTAGTTCACCTCAGTTATGTGTCTGCACTTGGCCATAATGCTGTTTGGAATTTCATGCCCCGTCATTGTTGTGAGCTCCACTATAAATTTGTATGCTCTGTTTTTCCAAAACTCTTCCAACAATGACTTTTCTCATAGGACCATAAGGCAAAAGGAAATAGAGGGGTTTAGGTATTAAATTCTAAACCTATATTCATCCTGGCAAGAAGAAGAAAGATTACCAGGTTCCTTCAACTACTGGCATCCAACATTACTGAAAACAGCTTTCTTGATGTCCAGTATCTCACCAAGGATTATGAAGATGATAAGCTAAGAATCTCAAAGCTTGCTACATTTCATTTTTAAATTTTATTATTTATTTCACAGTTGACTGCAATTTCCCCTCCATCCTCACCATTTCACTCTTGATGACTTAAGTTCTTCTGACTTTTCCTTTATTCTTACTAAAATGGTTCTTCAGTTTCTGAGGGGGATACTGATTATATCAGTCAGCTTTGACTATGAATTATACTGTGTGAGGAAAGATATCCCAACTTCCAAATCTTAAGAGCTTGCAACCTCAGAGCTTCCTTTCTTGTTCATCTTATATAATAATCACAGCAGCTGTGACACTTCCATCTGAAACCCACCCAGCCTCAAGGATCACTCTATGTGGGACCAACCAGTCCAGGAGCTATGGGGAAAAGATGTTGTTAAACCACAAAATACAAAACATAGATCTTTTCCTCAAGATTGTTTTCTGACATTTCTAAGCATGTTTTATTGTCCAGAGCAAGCCAAGTGGCCAAGCCTGTTGTCAATGAAGAAGGAAAACTTAATCCTTTCTAAAAGCCTGGAGGTTCACCTAATTAATATTCAGGAAGTGCTGCAATCATCACATTTAATTGTCTTATATTTGGCTAGGAAGATTTCTTCCTCAATAAATTAATAGTGGGAAAATAGCAAAATTTAGAACATCACCTAACGTTTACAGGAAAAAAAACAAAGCAAAATAACAACAAAAAAAAACCTTACTTACAGTGACTAAGCGCTAAAGTACATCTCTACCTTCCCCAACAGTAACATGTTGCAGAAAAGTCTTTTCTTGGTACATTGTTGACTTGAAAAAAGCACAAAACACAACTCAGGGGGCTGCAAAGTCCAAGGGGGAATTACTCCACCACCAGACCCACAGCAGGTGTCAGTTCATGCAGGCTCAGTTTAGCTCACTGCATTGCAGTTCTTTGCAAATATGTTGCCCAGGGTTTAAAGACTATAGAAGGACAGGTAAGCTGCTGAAAGTCTAGGTACACATAAATCAGGGCACAGCATCATTTGATGCTGAAAAGTTCTGTCTAAGTCTTTTGGGTGGAAGCAAATTTATGGTGAGTCCTAGGAAATTTGATCTGAAAATGTATGATTTGGCCGCAATAACCAACTGCAGCCACTTTAAATGGAATGAAAACTTGATTGCTACTGGTTTAAATTGCATCTAAATAAAGGGATCTGTATCCTGAGGGGATGATTAGAATGAAGGTTTGAATGTAAATTTTTGGAAGTAAAAATGAAATCTAATTTACATATAGGAAAAAATGCTTGTCCATCTGTAAAATCTGAGGAACCAAACCTCTATATGTGTTACAGTAGTGCTATCTAGCATATCTAGTCCTAACTCTGACATTTTTATACAAATTTATGTTAGGATAAGAATCATGGTTTGCATGACTTATGAAAAGAGTATCCTTGATTTTTCTTAAGCCACAGATCAAGCTATGATTGAAATCATCCCAGATTTCTCAAAGAGAGAATATATATCTCAGTTCCCAGTTTAGCTAAACACTGACTTTTAAACCTGAAGTACACATGAGATTTGCCATCATCTTTGCTGAGCCCTCCCCTCTCTGTGCTTTTCTCCCATTTTTGTTTGACCTTGGTGTTTCCTAATGTTGCAATCTCCTTTTGTTCTTCTCTATTTTATACAAAAATCTATTTGTTGTGTGTGTGTGTGTGTGTGTGTGTATGTGTGTGTGTTTAATGTGTTATGATGCATAGGTGGCTATGAAGAGGACATCACATATCCTTCTTGTTAGCTTCCCATGTCTATTTTCTAGGGTAGGGTCTTTCAGTGAAACCATACCTCACTAACTAGGCTAGACTAGGTAGCCAGATTTCCCTGGAACCTAGGCCTCCTGAGAGCTAAAATTACAAGCAGTCACCATGCCTGCCCTGGCTTTATGTGAGCTCTGGGATTCACAACTCTGGCCCTCACACTTGCATGGTAAGCACCACATGCACTAAGACATCTCTAAATCCCACTAAGTCTATTTTCTTTTTAATTTAAATCAGAAACAAGCTTGCTTCACATGACAATCCCAGCTCCCTCTCCCTCACCTCCCACCCCGCCTTCCTAATATACACTCCACACTCCAGGGAGTGTGAGGCCCTTCATGAGGGAATCTCCAAAGTCAAGTCTGTCATATCGTCTAGACCCTCCCCCATGTGTCCAGGCTGAGAGGGCATGCCTCCATGTGGAAAGGGGTCCCAAAGTCCATTCAGATGCCAGGGATAAATACTTATCTAGAACCCGAGACCCCCAAAGACAGCTGAAGAATACTCACTGACACCCATGTTCAGGGGGTCTGGATCAGTCCCATGTTGACCTCTCAGCCATCATTTTGAAGTCCATGAGCTCCCCCTTATTCAGGTAGGCTGTTTCTGTGGGTTTCACCAGCCCAGTCTTGACTCCTTTGCTCATCACTCCTCCCTCTCTGCAACTGGTTTTCAGGAGATAAGAAGCAGTGGATTCTGCTTCTGTTTTCTTCAGCCACTGGATGAAGGTTCTAGGATGGCATACAAAGTAGTTGTAAATACCTTTTTATAGGGGAAGGGCATTTATGTTATCCTTTCCACTGTTGCTTAGATAGCCAGTTGGTGTCATCCTTGTAGATCTCTGGAAATCTCACTAGGGCCAGATCTCTCTTCAAACCTATAATGACTCCCTCTATCATGATATCTCCCTTTCTACTCTCCTCTATTCTTCCCCCGACTCATGCTTCCTGCTCCTATGTGTCCTCCTCTCTTGCCCCAAATCCCTCTCCCCTCTTCCATGCTCCCACCCCACTCAGGAGATCCTGTCCTATTTCTCCTCTCTGGGTTACCATGCATATCTCTCTTTGGGTCCTCCCTGTTTCCCCGACTCTCTGGTGGTGGGATTGTAGGCTGACAATCCCCTGCTTCACGTGTAAAATTCATATATGAGTGAGTACATAACATGTTTTCTTGTGAATGGGTTACAACACTCAGGATGGTTTCTTCTAGTGTCATTCATTTGCCTGCAAATTTCAAGATTCCATTTTTTTCCACTGAGTAGTACTCCATTGTGTAAATGCACCACATTTTCTCTATCCACTCTTCAATTGAGGGGCATCTAGGTTGCTTCCAGTTTCTGATGATTATAAGTAATGCTGCTATTAACATAGTGGAACAGATGCCCTTGTTGTATAAATGGACATCTTGTGGGTATATGCATAAGAGCAGAATTGCTGGATCTTGTGGTAGATTGATTCCCATTTTCCTGAGGAATCTCCATTATGATTTCCAAAATGACTGTATGAGTTGGCACTCCCACCAGCAGTTGAGGAGTGTTCCCCTTTCTCCGCATCCTTTTCAGCGTAAACTGTCATTGGTGTTTTTTATTTTAATCATTCTAACAGGAGTGGGATGGTATCTCAGAGTTGTTTTGATTTGCATTTCCCTAATGGCTAAGGATGTTGAGCACTTTCTCAAGTGTCTCTCAGCCATTTTAGACTCCTCTATTGAAAATTCTCTATTTAGTTATGTACCATACCTTTTAATTATATGCTTTGGTGTGTTGGAAACTTGCTTTTGAGCTCTTTGTAAATTTTGGAGATCAGCCCTCTTTCAAAGGTGAGGTTAGTGAATATCTTTTCCCATTTTGTGTGCTGTCTTTTTGTCTTGTTGACTGTGTCCTTTGCCTTACAGAAGTTTCTCAGTTTCAGGAGGTCCCACTTATTGTCAATCTCAGTGTCTGTGTTACTGGTGTTATGTTCAAGGGTACCTCCCACTTTCTCTTCTAAGAGGTTCAGTGTGGTTAGATTCAAGTTGAGGTCTTTGATCCACTTGGACTTAAGTTTTGTACATGGTATTAGGCATGGATCTGTCTTCTACATGTCAGCATCCAGATATGCCAGCACCATTTGTTGAAGATGCTTTCCTTTTTCCTGTGTATAATTTTAGCTTCTTCGTCAAAAGTCAAATGTTCTTAGGTGTGTGTGTTAATATCAGGCTGTTCAACTCAATTCCATTGGTCTATCTGTCTATTTTTGTACCAATACTAAGCTATTTTCAGGACTATATCTCTATGTTACATCTTGAAGTCAGAGATGGTGATGCCTCTGGACATTCCTTTATTTTACAGGGTTGTTTTGGCTATCCCAGGTCTTTTGTTTTTCCATATAAGGTTGATTATTATTCTTGCAAGGTCTGTGAATCTGTAGATTGCTTTTGGCAAGATTGCCATTTTTATTATGTTGATCTTGCCTATCCAAGATCATGGGAGATCTTTCCATTTTCTAGTATCTTCTTTAATTTCTTTCTTTAAAGACTCAAAGTTTTTGCTATACAGGTCTTTCACTTGTTTGGTTAGCATTATCCCAAGATATTTTATGTTTGTTTGTTGCTATTGTAAAGGGTGATGTTTCTCTGATTTCATTCTCAGCCCTTTCATCGTCTGTAAACAATAGGGTTATTGAGTTTTTTTAGTTAATCTTGTACCCTGCCACTTTGCTGAGGGTGTTTACTAGCTGTAGGTGTTCTCGTGTAGAGTTTTTCGGGTCACTTATGTAAACTATTATATTATCTGCAAATAGTGAAAGTTTGACTTCTTCCTTTCCAGTTTGTATCCCCTTGATCTCCTTTTGCTGTTTTATTGCTCTAGCTAGAACTTCAAGTACAATATTGAAGAGATATTAAGAGTGGACAGTCTTGTCTTGCTCCTGATTTTAGGGGAATCACATTGAGCTTCTCTCCATTTAGTTTGATGTTGGCTGTTGGTTTACGGTATATTGCTTTTATTATGTTCAAGTATGTTCCTGTTATCCCTGATCTCTACAGTACCTTTATCATGATGGGGTATTGTCAAAAATTTGAATTTTGTCAAAGTCTTCTTTAGGATAAAGTGAGATGATAATGTGGTTTATCTTTGGCAGTTTGTTTTTGTGGTGGATTACCTTGATAGATTTTCTTATATTGAACCATCCCTGTATTCCTGGGACGAAGCCTACTTGATCATGGTGGATGATTTTTCTGATGTGTTCTTGGATTCGATTTGCTAGTATTTTATTGAGTATCTTTGCAGCAATGTTCATGAGGGATATTGGCCTGTAGTTCTCTTTGTTAGTTGTGTCTTTTGTGTGGCTTAGATAACAATGTAAATGTAGCCTAGTAAAAAGAGTTTGGACATGAACCTTCTGCTTCTACTGTTTGGAACACTTTGAGGAGTACCAGATTTAGATCTTCTTTGAATTTCTGGTAGAATTCTACACTGAAGCCATCTGGGGCTTTTTTTTCTTTTTGGTTGGAAAACTTTGATGACAGCTTCTATAGGTCTCTTTAAATTGCTTATCTGTTCTTGATTTAATTTTGATAAGTGATATCTTATAAAATTGTCCATTTCCTTTAGATTTTCAAATTTTGTGGAGTACAGATTTTCTAAGTATGACTGGAAGATTCTCTTGATATCCTCAATGTTGGTTATTATATGCCGCTTTTCATTCCTGATTTTATTAATTTGCGTGTTCTCTCTCTGCCTCTTGGTTAATTTTGGGTACAGGTTTGTCTATCTTTTTTTCTTGAAGAACCAACTCTTTGTTACATTGATTTTTGTATTGTTTTCTTTGTCTCAACTATATTGATTTCAGCTCTTAATTTGATTATTTCCTGTTGTCTATTCCGCTGGGATGAGTTTGCTTCTTTTTGTTCTAGAGCTTTCGAGTGACTATTCTCCAGTTTCTTCATATGACCACATAGTACTATGAACTTTCTCTTAGTACTGCTTTCACAGTGTCCCATAAGTTTGGATATGTTGTGTCTTCATTTTCATTAAATTCTAAAAGTCTTTAATGTCTTTATTTCTTTCTTGACCCAAGAATGGTACAATTGCAAGTTGTTCAATTTCCATGAGTTTGTAGGGTTTCTGCAATTTGTATTATTGAATTCTAACTGTAAAGCATGGTAGTCTGATAAGAGACAGGGGGTTATTCCAATTTTTTGTACCTGTTCAGGTTTTCTATGTTGCCTAGTATGTGGCCAATTTTAGAGAAGGTCCCATGTGGCACTGAGAAGAAAGTATATTCTTTTGTGTTTGAATGGAATGGTCTATAGATGTCTGTTCAACTCAATTGGTTTAGTATAGCTTCTACTAGTTCCTTTGTTTCTTTATTAAGATTCTGTCTGGTGGCCCTCTCTAAGTGGTGAGAGTGGGTTGTTGAAGTCTCCCACTATAACAGTGTGAGGTCTTATGTATGATTCCAGTTTTAGTAATGTTTCTTTTATGAATATGGATGCCTTTGTATTTGGGGCAGAGATGTTCAGAATTGAGACTTCTTCCCAATGAATTTTTCCTGTGATAAATATGAAATGACCTTCTTTATCTCCTTTGGTTTACTTTAGTTTGAAGTCTAATTTGTTAGATACTAGGATAGCTACACCAGCTTGTTTCTTGGGTTCATTTGATTGGAAAATATTACCCTTTATTCTGAGGTAATGTCTGTCTTTGAAGTTGAGGTGTGCTTCTTGTATGAAGCAGAAGGATGAATTCTGTCTTCATATCCATTCTGTTAGCCTGTGTCTTTTTATAGGCAAATTAAGACCATTAATATTGAGGGAAATTAAGGACCATTTTTTATTTGTTGTTTATTATTTGTTGTTGGTGGTGTTATTGTGTGTAGATTTTCCTCAACTTTTTCTTTTGACTTTTGGTAACATTGGATTATATATTGCCTATGTTTTTGTGAGTGTAATTACCTTCCTTAGGTAGAAATTTTACTTCCAGTATATTTTAGGACTGGATTAGTGAATATTTATTTTTTAAATCTGGTTTTGTCATGGAATATCTTGTTTTCTCCATCCATAGTGATTGAACACTTTGCTGTGTATAGCTGTCTGGGCTGACATTCACGGTCTCTTAGTGTTTATAGAATGTCTGTCCAGGACCTTCTGACTTTCAGAGTTTCCATTGAGAAATCAGGTGTGATTCTGATAGGTTTGTCTTTATATGTTTCTTGGACTTTTTCCTTTGCTGCTCTTAATATTCTTTCTTTATTCTGTATGTTTGGGGTTTTAATTATTATGTGACAAGGGGACTTTTTTTGGTCCACTCTATTTCATGTTCTGTACTTTCATTGACATGGTTCTATGGTTTTGTTGAGTTGGGTTTCTTCATCTTCTTCTATCCCTATTATTTTTAGATTTGGCCTTTTCACAGTGTCCCATATTTCATGGATGTTTTGTGTTAGGAATTGGTTGGACTTAAGTTTTTTTTGATCGATGAATCTATTTCTCCTAGTGAATCTTCAACACCTGAGATTCTCTCTTGTATTATGTTGGTTTTGCTTGCATCTGTGGTTCCTGATCTCCTACTCAACTTTTTTAATTCCAGCATTCCTTCAGACTGTGTTTTTTATTGTCTCTATTTCAGTTTTCAAATCTTGTACTGTTTGAATTATTTCTTGCAATTTTTTGTTTCACCTTTTCTCCCATTTCTTTAAAGGATTTTCTCATTTCCTCTTTTAGGGTCTCTATCATGTTCATGAAGTTGTTTTCAAGTTCATTCTCTTCGACTTCATCTGTGTTGGGATGTTCAGGTCTTGCTGGTGTACAGTCCCTAGACTCTGGTGGCATCATATTTGTTTTTCTGTTGTTGAATGTATTTCTTATATTATTGTCTTCCCATCATAGGATCAGTAATGAAGCAATAGTCCAGACTTGACATTTAGTCACTGTTTTGTACTAGTTGAGAAATCAAAAGTTTCATCATACAGGTTGCCTCCCTTGGTAGATACTTGGAGAAATCACAACTTCCACTGGCATATTCTGAAATGTCCTTTCCATGACCATATTTTTCAAATTCTTAATTGCCTAGTGAATGAGATGAGTGCTTTTAGAATTTAAAAGCACATCCTGTGAACAGATGAAATGCAGACATGTTGGCCAAGCTGATCATTTTCTTTGTGGATCTCATGCTTGCTTCAGTCATCATTGGAACACTATATGCTGTCTACTTGGTAGTTGCCACAGGTACTTTTATCTTAGCTGCTTTTTACATTTTCAAAGGAGACATGAGAAAAAACTATGACTTCAGCAAGGACAGAAGCTGGGTGCTGGAATCGAGCAATGCTACAGGGAAGCCACTGGCTGAAAACACAGAGAGAATCAGTTCCTTGATGCTTACTGAACACTTCACAGCCTTCCAGCCCGTGGAGAAGTCTCCATTTAAAAGAGTCAGAGTGCAGTGGGAGGACTTCCAGGACTCTGTCAACAACTAAAAGCTATTTTTAAGGTGAGGTTGTCATATATTCAGCAAATTTCTCCTTGATGCGAATGAAATAAGTAACATGCATGCTTGCAGGAAGAAGGACAGGTACTTTCTTTTTTAAAGTCCTGCTTTCTATTTCTCAAAAGAGAACAGTGGCCAGCCCCTGTATATATTACAGTAACAGATTTCAGTTGTAAGCCTCATTTACCTAGGAAACTAATTGCCATATTCTATCTCAAGTATCGATCAAACAAAAAGAAGAAAAAAAGGATGAGCACTTCTATCTCACCTTCTCTAGCAATTTTGTTAAAAGGTTTGACAGAGGGGAAACTTTGAGGCACCTGATGTTTTGCCCAGAGATAGGATTCCTCCCTTGATTCTAAGGCGCAAAGATAATCAGTGCCCTCAAGTGTGTGCTGTGCTTTCAGAATGGCCCTGGTTCCAAGCATTACAGTCTTGGAACAGTGGATGCTGTAAAGAAAATACACTAATTAGTGTGGTAGAAAGACACTTCAAATGCTGGAATGATGCTGACTTAGAATTCTTTCTTTCTTGCTATATTTCACAACTTTGGTTAAATGAACTCAAGGAGTTTGATTTTGTGTTGCTTTCTGTCTGATAAATGTCTACCCCGGGTACCTTGGATTTGAGTTCTTATGGGTAAGCTGGTATATTTTATGTTCATTTATATAATCTTGGTTTCAACAGACTCTGGTTAATTGAGTACATTTGTCAATCACAGTATAATTTCTTAAAGTTAATTCTTGCCTCTCATATCTCACCCCAATTCATATGTTTAGGATTTTCTGGCATCCTACCTTTTTAAGGCATTTCTTTCCTATAAACTAAAAAGTAATTTTCATTTCTGTATAACACTAAGATGAATGACTTACATGAGAGTAGTAAAATAATAGTCAATAGAAAAATTAACAACTTCATTCCTCAGTCAGTAAATGGCTAGACACCCAGAAATCAGTAAATTCTAACCAGTGTGATATTATCGACTCCCCAGCCTTATAGTCCATTATCACCTCCACAGAATAAAGCTGGTAAGATTTGGTTGAATGAGTACAGATTCTGACAAGGGATTTTAAAATTATCCTCATTACACAGCTTCTAAGTTTATATACAGATATAGAAGGGTCTGATCCAACTGGTGGAAAACAGGGTACACTGCTGAACTACACCTTAAAAGAGTAGCCCTAAGCATTGATCACTTACATGCTCTTTGCAACTCTAGACACTGTTTTTCAATTATGAGAAAACTTGACTGCTGTGAAAATATCACTCAAGATTACTGAGTAATTTCTACTCATTGGCGTGCCACTAAATCCTGCCCTGACATATCTAGGAGGATCTGGATTTCGAGAGTGAAAAAGAGAAAGTCATAGATGGGAGGGCTCACCTGAGGTCAGGGACTCTAGGAAAGAACAGAAGAGCAAAAGTAAGAAGATAGCTGTGAAAGGACAAGAACTGGAACCCAGGTGTGATAAAACTGAACGGAGCCCAGAAAAGGGTTCAAATAGGATGTGCAGGAGTTCCTGAAAACCCAAGAAGAGTCGACTATAACTTTAGTAACATTCAGAGTTAGTGACTATGGCTGCAAGTCAATATAGGGTCCTTGGGTGACCTTTACCATTTGTTCTTGATACATGTAAAGCATAAAGTTGATGGAAATAATATAATAAGAAATGACACAAAAATTTGCCTTCACTTTGACTCCTTTGACAGTGGATCTCAAGTCCTCCACACTCCTAACATTAGCCTCGAACTCCTAACCCCTAACCCTAACAAACCTAACCATAACCCTAACCCTCTTCAGCATTCCCAGAACATCATCAACAATCTGTGGTTCTACCTCATTCCAGATACTTCTGAAACCAGAGACGTAAGTTCCCCCTTGGTCTATAGGTGGATTCCAGAAACACATAAATACTTAATTCAGCTAGGTGAAGATTGATTTTTAAGGCTTATGTACCAACGATTCATCCAAGGGAACTCTGGGGTCTATCTTACACTCTTTTAACATAAAGGTACCCTGACAGTTGTCTAGTACACTCCTCACCCAGCTGAGAAATATATTCTGCAATACCCCCAAGAGAAAACTTCCTAGTTTCCTCAGGGACATTTGCATGAGAGTCTATTTCTCACAAGGCAGCCTGTTCTTGAGAAGTTCTTTGTAATATCCAGAGGAAATCTGAGTCCTGACACTTGTGTCTTTGCTCCATTTCTGTTCTACTAAGCAATCCAAAAAAAATGACTGCACTGGAACTCCAGATCTTAAAAGAACAGAGTGACTTTCCTTATGAATTTTCCACTCACTGTTTAAAGAAGTGAATAAATTGACCTTTCATGTACAGATACAAGTGGTTAAGATTCTAGTGTGCAGGTTATGGTGTATTTCTCTTTTTTGTTGTGTAATCTACCAGAGGCTCTTCATGTAACTTTTCTGACTTCTTGCACATATTTCTTAATCAAGAATTTTGAAATCCCTTCCCTCATAGCTTCCACAAGACCAGTTTGCCCTGAAGAACAGAATTTTGTTAGCACATATAACACTATTAAAAGGTAACTATAATGCAGTACCCCAATTTCACTGCACACTGAAAGTCTAATTCAACCTGAATGACTTCCACAGGTGTCTGATTATTTTCTAGTGAATGTTGCTATTTGGAAGAGTTTGTGAGTCTGATCATTTGGAAAATTGCCAGTCTTACCAACACAATATTTTTGCGAAAACAGTAGCCACAATGGTGTAATGATCTATGCTTTCTGTATAGAATGAAACCCCTGTCATCAATGTTAGCTCCAAGAGCAGAAAACTGAGTGCAGTCCAGCACAGAAAAGTAAGACCAGCTAAGAGGAAACTGTGGTAGGAATAGTTCCCATGGGAGGGATTCTGTGACTTCTTCACTATTTTCAATCTTTGATTGATTAAGAGGTAGTCATTCTCAGAAGACCATGAGGGAGTCTTGAGTCCTGGGGTGCATACCTACACATCTCTTTTTGGTTCTGCCTCTGGTGACCTTTCTAAGCCTTTGGATTCGGTAGTCTCATTAAGATTCTGACATCATTTGCTGGCAGCTTGTGTTGACTTAGTGCCTCCCTGGGATTTATTGCCCAATTTCCTAAGGAAGCATATGAAGCCAGTCTCTTAAATGGCTCTTTAAGGTCTAAATGTTGCACATTTCAGCAAGCAAAATTAGTTTTGAAATATGAAACCAGGTCATCACACATGGCGTTCACACAAGACTCTTTTAGCAACTTGGCATATGCCTTGCTAATACCTCTGGGATGTATGAGAAATGGGAGGCCCTGGAACAAGGTAGCTGTTTCTAGTAATGTTTATTGAACTCAGACAGAAATTCTTCAGACACATTTTGGGGGGTAACCCAGTGTTCATCCTCATATTCCCTTTGCATCACCTGCTCAGCTTAGATGTGGCATAGCGCTACCAGCATCCCACAGGGATTGATTGCTGCCCAAACTAAAGCCATATGCTTCTGTTCTGCATGTAAGCATGGCATCGTATGCACTCCCTATTGGTTGATCACTGAAGTAGTTTTTCTCAATGATATCAGTTCACAAAATTTTATTCATAAAATGAAAGTCCAAGTCAAACCAGGGACACAAACCTTAACTGCCAGCTTCCTGGAAGACTGAAACAGGAAGATTGAAACTCCAAGGCTCATCTGAGCAGAACGTTTTTAAGGTCAGAATGGACAACATAGCAAGACTCTGCCCTAAATGAGCAAAGGAAAAACAGCATATATCTCAGAGGTAGAGAGTACCTGGTATGTGCAATGTCTTAGTTGGACCCAGAGTACCATACACATAGTATGGAGTAGGGTGTCATTAGCCTTTCTTGGCCTAATATTTTGTTACTTTGGGTATATATTGAGAACTTCTGTGAGAACCTTACTAAACTAGAGAGTATAAGCAAAAAAGGACCCCTTGTCCTTTGGCTTCAAAACTTTCCTACTCTGTTTCAATATGAAAGGGTCCATGACCACACCTGGATGAGATACTTAGGAAAAATAAATCAACTAAGTAAATAAAATGCACTTTTTCTACAAAAAAAATTTTAAAGGGTGAGTTTCAATAATATTCCAGGCTGTCAGTTTTAATTTTATCTGTTTTTAATATCCTGTGTTCTGAATGACAAAATTAATCCAGGCTGTCCAATTGATTTACATTGCAAATCATCTCCTCTGTTTTAGAAGACAGATTTTGTTAAAAGCAAATGAATGGCTTTGGCAATGATTTCTTGGATGGAACACCAAAAGCATAGGCAAAAAAGTAAAAATAGATAAATTAGGCTACCTTAAATTAAAAACTTCTGTGCATCAAAAGACATAATTAAGAATGAGAAGGCAGCCCATGTAACATGGAAGAATATCTTCCAATTATCTATTTGACAGTGTTTGGACTTTGAAATGCATAAAATACCCTAATTTTAGTAACAACAACAAACTAACTTAATAATGGGGCAAATGTTTTAACAGCCATTTCCCCAAAAGGATATACAAATGGCCAATATACATATGAAAAGAGGCTCCATACTAGTAGTCACTATGAAAATTGAAATTTGAACCATAGTGAGATATTAGTCAATAACAATAAGAAGAACAAAATTTGAGATAAAAAGAATAAGAGATGTTAACAGGGATGGGAAAAATGGAACACATGTATTGTTGTTGGGAATGTAAAATTATGTGGCCTCTATGGTTTCTCAAAATAACAACAAAAATAGAATTTTCATATGATCCAGCAATCCCACTTCTGGCTGTACCCTAAAAATAATTTAAATAACAGTTTTAAAGAAGGATTTTCTCCTCTGTGTTCATAGCTGCATACTCACAATAGCCAGTGGGTGACAGTGATTTGATTGTGTATAGCAATTGAATGAGCAGATAAAATACAGTACATATGTTCAGTCGGATATTGTTCAACCTTAAAAAGAACCTTACACATACTAAAACATGAATCAAACTTGAGGACATTAAAGAAAATAAACCCCAATCATAAGAAGACAAATTATTTCATGAGATTCTACTCATATGAAGTCTCTAGAAGTGTCAGATTCACAGAAGGAAGTAGAGTGGCTGTTGCAGAGGGCTTGGTAAATATACAGGGCTCATTTTGCACAACACAAAGCACTCTGGAGAAGGATGGCTGCGATTGCACCATGATAAATGTCAATATGCTAAAGGTCACAGAATGGTAATCATAAGCATGGAACGTCATGTCCTGTGTACTTAACATAACTAAAAATGATAATGAAAAGGAAGTATATGGATTATAATCCTGTCACAATTTGATTTTGTTTCTGAAATAACATATAAGATAATATAGGAATCAATATACCTTTAGTTTGATATGACTATGAAAACAAGACTATAGGGAAAGATGTTCATCATTGAGTAAAAAATTAAAGAAAAAAATCCAAATTACTTAGCTTTTAAAAATTTGCATGTAGGGGCCATGCTAATCTTCTCTGTATCGTTCCAATTTTAGTATATTGGGGAACAGGAAGTTGAGTGGGTGGGGGTAGAATAGGGGGAAGAGGGAATCATAGGATAGAAGACAGATCAGGCACCAGAGTGACCTCGAGTGATCTAAAGGGATAACACCAATTGGCAAGCTAAGCAATAGTGGAGAAACCACCTCGAATGCCCATTCCTGATAATGAACTTGATGTCTATAACCATCCAGGAGCCTTCATCCTGTGACTGATGGAAGCAGAGGCAAACACACAATTAATCACTGAACTGAACCCAAGGAACCCAGTGACAGAGAGAGAGGAGTGATGAGCAAATTGGCAAAGAATGGGCTGGCAAAACCAGCAGAGACAGCTGATCTGAACAGGGGAGAGCTCTTGGACCCCAGAGCAACAGTGGGGAGGCCAGCATGGGACTGATCTGGAGCCCCCAAATATGAGTGTCAGCGAGAAGGCCTGGGCAACCTATGGGGCCCTGAGCTGTGGATCAGTGTCTATCCCTGGAATACAAACAGTCATCATGTGCCTATAGCACAAAGAGGGATGCTCTCTCAGCCTGGACTCTTAGGGGAGTGCCTGGACCCTACCCAGAGTGAAATGACAGACTCTAGATATCCCATATGTGGAAGGATTTGGCAGTAGGGTGGGGGGGAAGGGGAGTGTGGGAGGAGGGGAGGGAGAGGGAACTGGGATTGACATGTAAAACACGCTATTTAAAATTAAAATAAAAAATGATTAAAAAAAGATATGAAAAAAAAGCTGCCTGCAGCTGGATACTGTGTAAGTGTCCCAGAAGGACATGAGGGTCTTAGTGGAAAGAATATGGTTTTAGGGCAGGAAATATCCAGGGTCCACCACTGATTGGTTCTGAACATGGGTAGCCTCTGAAGTTCCCCCCAAGGAGGGCCTCACTCTTCCTGGGGAATGATGTGGGGATTGGGCTGGGGGCGAGGGGAGGGCTGGTGGAGGAACAAGTAGGGGGAGCTGGGATTGACATTTGAAGCATGCATGTTTCTAATTTAAATAAAAATATAAAAAAACAAACTCATGAGTAAAAAATGCATTTAGTGAAACCTATCTGAATGAGCTAGTGAAGTTGTTGTATTAAATGAAATAATATAGAAAAGCATTAATCAGAAAATAGGTAAATTGATTTGTAAATTTTCTGGACCATAGTCTCTAAGGTTCTATTTGTCTACCACTGTCTTTTTTGCTTATTTTAATTTGTCTCTAATAGTCAGGTACCATTAAGAGTAGAGAATTTTTCCCTTTATGGATAAATGGCAAGTAATATTTCAAAATCAAATAACTGTCCCCTGAGACTAATAAGCTAAGTAGATTATAAAAAATATGATACTGTATAATTATTTAAATTAAGTTTCAATAATTTTAGTTGCCATAATTTTCAAAACTTTATTTTTATAATCCCAGTTAACAGATATTAACCACAAAGGAGATAATCTAATAAATCACTTAATCAAAAATCTCAATAAATGCCTCAGGGCTTACTAAGACCAAATCAAACAGGGATGACAAAGTAGGAACTGGTAACATTCTCCACAGCAGTTTATGTGTGAATGATTTGCTGAATGAGAAAAAGAATGATGAATATATAACCTGGAAATGTTTTAGGTTGTGTTTTGATATCTAGCAATTTCCCTGCAGAACATCTTTATGAACTACCGTGATTTCATGTAATTGTTCATCCCAATGAGTTCAAAAGGAGCAAATCACAGATTTCTTTGCAAATGAGATTTCATGTCTCTGAAGCAGGCCTAGTGAATTTAAACACAGACATTGGAAAACACTTCTTATCCCTAGAGAACATATGCTTTGTAGCTTGACTTATTTAGCTGGGAAAGTTTGCAGTATTGTGGAAAAAACAATATAGACACAGGTCTATACGGAATATTTATTGTGTTTATACGCTTACAAATCACAGGCGTATCAATTGATCATAAAAAGAAATGAACAATTGCTGAAAATGGAGATGACTGTAATAAAACCTATCAGCAGCTGCATAAATTCAACATTTCTTAAGTTACACTAGTGCTATGTAAAATGCAAATTAAATAAATACAGTTTCTCCAAAATGATTTTAGTCTGAAAATATAGACTTGTAGGGTTTATAAATTGCTGTGCACTCATTTGCAATAATCTCAGTGTGCAGAGGATATCAAGGTTTCAGTATGAAAATGCTTACTTCAGTCACAGAACAAAGCACCATAAGAGCGTCCCAAAGAAGGATTGCAAACTTCAGCCTGTGTGTTTTTATGCTTATTGCTATGTTTATTTTTATTATTATTATTTCACTTTTCATTATTAAAAACATCTTCAATTCCAAATATATTTTAATCATAATTTTCCCAAAGTTCCTTCAGATCCTCTCCCCCTACCTACCCATCAGGCCTTAAGTTCTTTCTTGAAAAGGAAGTAATTCTTGGGTGACCAAGACCCTGAGACCAGATAGACCAGGAACCTAAGAAAAGAATAAAAGAAAAGTGTACTGATAAAATGACATTCTGCTATAACCATAGATAAGTGCCTTGTTCAGTTACCATTAGAGAAGCTTCCTCCTGCAACAGATGGGAACAAATATGGAGACCCACAGCCAGATATTACACAGATAGAGTCCTTGGAACGAACACTCAGCCCCAACTGGGATGCCTCCATCAAATCCCTCCCTTCAAAGCTCAGGGACCCCCACAGTCTGTGTTTTTAATAATTACCAAACAGGGTCGTCATTAATCTGATTACAGGAGAAGTCCTGGTTCAGACACCCTCTCCACTATTGCTAGGAGTCTTAGCTGGGGTCATCCTTGTGGATTCCTGGGAATTTCTCTGGTACCAGGTTTCTCCCTAACCTCATAATGCCCCTTATCAAGAAATCTCTTTCATTGATCTCCTTCTTCATCCCTCCCCTACCCAATCATCCCGATTCCTCATGTTCCCATTCCCCCCATACTCTCCCTCTACCTACCCCCTACCCCCAGGTTTCCCAGGAGATCTCATCTATTTCCCCTTCCCAGGGCAATCTATATGTACATCTTTGGGTCCTCCATGTTACCTTGCTTTTCTGGGGCTGTGGATTTTATCCTGGTTATCCTTTGCTTTAGATCTAATATCTACCTATAAGTGAGTACATACTGTGCTTCTCTTTCTAGGTTTGGGTTACCTCACTCAGGATGATTATTTTTCTAATTCCATCCATTTGTCATTATTTTTTTATGGCTGAGTACTACTCTTGGAGTCTGGTTGAAGAGGGGGTGTCAAGATCATGATGGGAAAACCCACAGAAACCACTTACCTAAGCTCATGGGAGCTGACAGACTGGATTGAGAGCTAGGGAGCCTTCATGGGACTGACCTAGGCCCTCTGCATTTGGGTGAGTGACAATTGTGTATCTTGGTCTGTTAGTGCAGCCCCTACCAGTAGGACCAGGATCTGTCCCTGGCTCATGAGCGGGCTTAGAAATCATTCCCTATGATGAGATGCCTTTCTCAGCCTTGATGCAGAGGGTAGGAGCTTGGTCCTGTGTTGTCTTTTCTGAGGAATGGGTGTGGGTAGAAAGGAGGTGTGTGGGGGGGGGGAACAGGAGTAGAAGAGGGAGGGGAAACTGTGGTTTGTATATAATAAATAAAAAGATAAAAATAAAGAATGACTAATGAAATGATGCTGGAGGCCCTGAGAAAAACCTAAAATGCATCAAGTTCAGGAGGCAGGGATTCTAAAGTCCATGATTCCAAATATCAGTTGGGAAAACTTAACCCCAAATACTTGGGACTGCAAGTGTTTTGGTATCCAGACCTTTTCAGATTTTACGCTATTTATATATACATAATGAGATCTCCTGGACATAGATTTCAAGTCTAAATAGTGAGTTCATTTGTTTTATATATAACTCATTTGTGTACCTGAAAGTAAATTTATATTATACTTTTAGTTTTGTACAATAAGTAAAATTTCACAGATTGGAGTTTTCAGCACAAAGAGGGAAAATATATTATCAGTATTTGGAAGTAAAAAAATAACCAAAACCACAAAGGAACTTAAAACAAGTGTTTCTCAAAGTGCAAGTGGGTTTGAAACTATTGATGATTTGAAGGATTGTATTGAAATGGAGAATACACAATAATGACCCCAGTCACAAGAAATTGCTAACACCCCAGGGATGGAAACTAGAAGTAAGAGGATGGGAATCCCACTTGTTCTATTCCTTTCTGAACTGTCCGAATTCTCCAACCATAACCATATGTATCACTTTAGCTTTTAAACCTTATGCTTTTAGTTGAAAATAAGATTATATGTATCTTTACTTTTTAGTTTGAATTCCGCTTGAGTGTGTGTCTAGGGAATTCCTTTGCTGGAAGGTGGTTTCTCCGGAGTGGTGGTGTTGAGAAGTAGTAACAGGGGGGCCTCTCACTGGATACCACATTTTTCTAAAATTATAGTGAAATCAGGTATATAGTTAATTTTGCAAACTAAAAAATCAGTACTTCATGGTGACGTTCTTCAGAAAAGCACAGGATTTGAAGTCAGTCTTGCCTCCGAGCCCCTCAATTCCTTCCCTAGCTCCATGATGTGGAGGAGTTTTTTCAGTTTCCTGAAGTCCATCTTTTCTCAAATGAAAACAGAAGGTAAAGAACAACTACATCCCACAAGGTTCTGATGCTTAGAGAAGATGATGCATATCACTCTACTTCCCAGCAGGAGCTCAAAACTTGCCCTTCGTAGTGAGACTATTTTCAGACCACTATAAGACTCAGCTCTCTAGTCTTTTGAATCACCACACTAACCTTAAATAATGTGTACCCACGTTCTATCTTCTATACCTAAGCCTTGCTCTTCAAATCTTCTATCAGTTGTACTACTAAGTAAGATTACATACTCACAGAAATTCTTACAAACATATAGTCTAAGCAGAACTCTTTCCACTGTATTGAAATTTCACTGAAATCAAATGGTGGTAAGAAGTAAACTTGGTGCATTGCATTTTTCTCATTCTCTTCAGCATTTTCAGTTTGATTTTACACTTACCGGCCAACCTCTAAACCCTTGTGCAGACGCCTAGAAAGTTCTGTGGCCTTATGCCTGGTGTATGTGGTTCTTAATGGATTAAGTGAGAGTCTCCAGTAACATCACAATCAGTTTGTTAAGTACTACTTTACAGCTGTACAAAATTTAATTTTGTGTGTGTTCCAAAACACAATGAATGACCTTGTTATTATTACATGGGCTGTTTCCCATTTCCCCTGATTATAAATGATGTTGTGATGTGCAATCTTAAATATAAACCTTTTAAGATGCAGGAGGAAGACTTGCTTTAGAATGAATTCCCCAAAGTGGGATTTCTGCTTCCATAGTTTGTGAAGGTCAGGAAGGCTCCTTAACATAGATGGTGTCATTGTTTTTCAAAATACTTTCAACCACAGTGAGTGAAATGCTAGTGCTTTGTTTATTTCCTTATTACCATGGAGAAAAAGGGTTGTTGTGGTGCCAGTCACAAATAACAGTCACCGGGGACACTACCCTTGGGATTATGTAAGTATCACTGAGTTCCTGTGAGAATGCATTGCTACAGAGTAAGACCAGCCCACATACTTGGCCCCCTCTGCACAAGCTGCATTCTTCTGGCTTTCTTAACAATGTCAGAATAAAGGTAAAGGGAACTTTTACCAAAAGACAAAGAGATGAGACTACTCAATCTTAGACATTTTGCCTCTAAAATTGTGAGTTAAATAGACTTCTTTCAAAATATTCAACTTCAGATACTTCATTATAGCCAAAGAAGATGCACTAATACATTTTATATAAACACAAATAGCATAAAATAATGAATGGGACAGCTATAAATAGAGTATTGAAGACAGATATCAAGGGGTCCAACAGGTTGAAGAAAAGGGATCTGGAAATACGACCTAGCAAAGTTGATCTGGAAGTAGAGGTGGTTCAATCTAAAGAAGGAGACAGATGGCAGGAAGTCAGGACAAGGCTAAAGCAAGAAGAGAAAAGGGCATGTCACTCATCACAGCTCAGAGGCATGGAAGTATGAACACCTCTGAGCATCATGTGTGTCTGCTCTGTGGTGACTAGTCATTTTAGGTGCCCCACTGGCATCACTCAGAGTTTCTGTAGTTCTAAAAGTAGACCATGCTTTTTATAAGAAAAAAGAAAACAGAGAAGGAGTACACCTAGATGACGAGCTACTGGCAGTTAAACACTGCTGAGACAAGTTAGCTTTGCTCTGAGAGGAGCCCCTAAATGCTTATCCAAATCCAAGTGGCTGGCCCTAAAAGTGACATATGGGCAGTACTAAATGGACTCAATGGCTGCATTTATATATTTATTTGCATATAACTATATATATATACATATGTAACAATGATAATTAAAGAATAAGAATTTGATGAGGCAAGAATAGGGATGTGGGAAGGGTTTGGGAGAGAAGAGGGGAGGAAAGATAAAATCATATTTTAATTCAGCTTTTAAAAATTCAAAGTATTTACTTATATTTGGGAAAGTATTGTATTTGCTAGATACTTAATGTAGTTGGTGGTCGGGACAACTTATTTCACTGTTCTCCAGTTTGGTCATGCCTTGTATGCAGCAGGACAGTTGCTGATACAAATCTGTTTGTTCCCTTTGCAATGGGAAATTAGAAGGCGCAGGTTACTCATTCAGAGAGAAGCCAGGAAATTCAAATACAAATCGTTTTATTTTCTATATTTGGAAATACATTATAAATGAGTCAAACAAACACCATGTTGTCTACCAGTACCTGGACATTGAAGAACAAAAGATGCTCACTGTCTTCTCTCCAGCAATTTCCCTTCCTTCCTGCTTTGACATTGCTGCGTTCACCACTTCCCTTCCTTCTTTACTTAAGACTAAGAAATAAATCTAGTCTTGTGTACATCCATCTTAGATGATCTTCTACGGTAAAAGTCTTCTAGACTACCAATGGTAAAATCAACTCCTACACAGTGAATTCATACTGTTTTCTTTTTATACCACTGGATCAATTTGGGTTTGTGATTGTCTAAGACCCTTGCCCCTCCCCCAAAGGCCAAATATTGGTCAGGCCTCCAGTCACTGTTTAGTATTCTGCAGCATCTGCTATGCCAACAAATTAACTTTTTTAAAGTTTTATTTTCATGAAAGACATTTGAAGCTAAATACTTAAGTATTTTACATGTAATATTAACATTACTAACATTACCAGCCCAGTTCTTATGTCTTACATTGGGTTGCAGTAAAGATAATCATGACTCCCCATCTTTCTAGACACACTCTGAGTTTTAACTGATGAGACACTGTCATATTCCCATCGGCCTTGCTATGTTTATTCTTTTTAATAGCAACCACTTTTGTTTCTTCCAAATACCTTGCATATCCATAAATATTTTATTGGCTTGTTAATTCCTATGAAAACACATCTGGGATTTTGATAAGCACTGTGTTGGACAAGGAGCTCATTATGTCAACAAATTGAGACTTCCAATCTATAAACATGGTCTTACTTACCATTGATTTAGTCTTTGATTTCTGTCTACAATAATTTAGAGTATCCATCTATAAGTCTTGTACCTTTGTTAAAATTTTCTATTTTATTTTAATTTCCAAATGGTGCCCTCACATCTTAAAAATTTTCATTTTCAGCAAGACCATTAGATTGTTTTTTTAAGAATGATGGCAATTTAAGAAATACTGCTGTATTGACAAACTCAGTCCAAGAGACATTCCAATACATCATTTCTTCATCGTATTACATAAAGCTACTAGCTTTCCAGTAAGGACTTGAGACATCATAGTACCAGAAAACTGTCTCTGAAACTAAGCTACTAGTTGACTCAGTGGAGTAAAGGATTTTTAGTAAGATAAATTACTCAGATAATATAATATAATTGACATGCAGTAGAAAATTACTATTAACCATTTAATTTAGGATGTTATGATGCTAACTTTTTCCCAAATTTTGTGAAGTAAGTCATTTGAAATATTTATACTGATAATTTGACTCTTTATCTTATTTTGAATGCATTTCCATTTTCTTATCATCAAAAATTATAATAATTAGACCCTTTAATGAATATTTCTCAATTTCTTAATTTTTTCTGTTTCCAGATCTGACATTAATTACCCCAAGACATTGAACAAACTATTTGGTGTTTCTAACTTAAAATTTTTACTAATCAATGAAGGAACTGAAAGATTTATTTAATGTCTTCTCTCTTCTGGATGTACCTTGGACAGCTCTAAGTTTCTCCCATGTCCAATCATGCAATTTAATTTTAGAACTACGTATTATTGTGTCAGGTAGAATTTATAAGAAGCCTGATACTAAAGGAAAGCTGTGAGGTCTAGTATGCCCATGAATAATTATAGATAGAGCCAAATTCGGTGCAGAATCCCTTGATGTCTCTACTTTGTTCTATATGTTTAACTCATTGCCCTTTCTTGATCTCATTCCTGTTTTATTTTTTTAAGTATATAATCACTATGTTAGCATGAAAGGCTAGGGATGTGATACTGTCCAATGCAGATAAAAACACTTTGTTTTATAAAATACCCACAAACTGTACGATTTTAGTACTCATCACCTTGTTTGTTCTAGAATAAACCCATGCCTGAACCAGTGCCTTGCATCCCAACACAGTGGGTTAACATCCCGGTGAATGCAAAGCCAAAATAAGTACAACGAAGCTATGAAGACTACAGAAAGATGTATGACCTACAGGAGGCAAGGAGAATTGAGTGTCATTTCTAAAGCAGTGCTTTCTCCAGACAAAGTAAGCAGGGGGAATATATGTATGTATCATGCAGATGCTATGTGTATGTACTACTCAGTGGGGGTCAGTGCCTTCTCAGTTCAATATCATAATATAAAAACAAAACGTAATAGATACATTGTTGAGGGAGCTTAGCTAAAAGTTGCTGATTACATATGTAAAATATTAAGCCGGAAGAAAGAAATGCCTTTGAGTATGCTCAGCTTGCACCACCGAGTTTTAGCTGAAAATAAAGGGAAGTATACATTAAATGTGCAATAGCACAGGTGTGTACACCTGGAAGTGCTTGTCCGCTCAACCACTAACACCATGAGACAGAAGAAAGAAGCAGGAGGATCTAGAATTACACAAGTACAGTGCACTGACAGGAAGACCACTGGACCTCTATGACTGGGTCTTAAGTCTTACACAGTGGTGGGTTCCAATAATAACTTCATTCAAGATGGTGCCACCGTTCATCATAGAACCAAAGACATCAGGCACATGCCAGCTACTGCCGATATCAAGGTCACTGTACTGAAGCTCATCTTGCAGCCTCATGGTTTTGTTTCTTATGGTGTTGTTAAAATATACCAGGAAATTTGGCCAAGTAAAATACACTCCTTCCTCCACTCAAGTCTCCCAAAGGACATCCCATCTCAGAGGACATGCCGGTCTTTTGAGCATCTTGATCTCCAATACTTCTTGTCCCACATAAATGTCCTACCATACCAGGATGCTCAACAAGTTCCAGGAACAATATCTTCTGGATCATTGACCTGACAGCGGGGCATAAACACTTCAGAATATTTGACTTGATAGGTATTTTTTATAGGTAAGAGGCTTATCTCAAAATTCCTTAAAATATGGGAGGGTCAGTTAACTCAAGTCCAAGTTCTTGGGATTTGCTCTGCTTAGTTTGACCTGGCAGGCTTTTGGTTTTTTGTTTGTTTGTTTGTTTTGATTTTTGTTGTTGTTGTTTCAAATTTTTTCTCTTCTCTTTTTTTATTGAAGTTAGAAACAAGCTTGTTTCACATGTCAATCCCAGCTCCCTCTCCCTCTCCTCCTTCCCCACTCTCTCCACTAGGCTCCCTAGTCCCCCACCCAATCTCCACTCCGATGCCCAGGGAGGGTGAGGCCCTCCATGGTGGATCTCCAGAGTCTGTCATTTCATCCAGGGCATGGCCTAAGCTCTCCCACAAGAGTGCAGGCTGAGAGATCATCCCTCATTGTGGGATGGGTGCTCAAAGTCTATTTGTATGCCAGGGATAAATACCACCCAAGGCCCCATAGATTACCTAGGCCTCCTCACTGATACCCACATTCAGGGGGTCTGGGTCAGTCCCATGCTGTCTACCCAGCCATCAGTCTGGGGTCCAATAGCTCCCCCTTTTCAGGTCAACTGTGTCTGTGGGTTAAACAAGCCCATCTTAACTCCTTTGCTCATCAGTTCTCCCTTTCTGTCACTGGATTCCAGAAGTTCTGTTCAGTTTTTATCTGTAGGTGTCTGCCTCTGCTTCCATCAGTCACTGGATGAAGGTTCTGTTTCCCAGACTCTCTGGCAGTGAGATTGTATGTTGTCAATCCCCTGATCCATGTCTAAAATCCATATATTAGTGAGTACATATCATCTTTTTGTGACTGTGTTACCTCACTCAGGATGGTCTTTTCTAGTGCCATCCTGGCAGGCTTTTGTGTTGAGCCATTTCATCTCAGTACCAGAAGAAGCTTGCATACTTTCTCATGGGGTATGACCTAGATTGTTTCAGTCAAATCATGGAACCATGGTCTTTTCAATAACTAATCCCTATCTTTTATAGCTCCCATTTCTCTTGGTTTTGAAAAACTGAAAGTTTTCAAATGCAATATCAAGTCTATACTAGGATTTTTCTCTGGGTGTTATTAAATAGTTGGCATACATAGTTATGTTAGTTGGTTTTAATGGTAACTTACCACAAATTAGAAACACCTGAGTAGGGAACACACCAGAAAAATGATCATTGTTGATTTGATGATTATGTGATAAGATGTACCCCACTGTGAGCAAGAACTTCTGATAGCAGTCCAAGTAAAGGAAGCATAGCAGAAGGAAGATCATTTGCTTGGCCAAATTAACTCTGTTAATTTGCTATGTTGCTACTGCTGCTGCTGATGATGATGATGATGACGACGATGATGGTGATGAGGAGGAGGATGACAATGATGATGGTGGTAATGACAATGATGATTATGGTTCCTTCAATGATACCAGAACAAGCATTTCCTAGATTTCAAGATTTAATTCTAAATCTTCCAGAATTTTGTCTCCAGATTGAGACTGATGGACTGAGCAACAACCCCCTGTTAATAGCCTGCCCTCTGAAGGAGACAATCATTATGGGGCTGACTATTCCCACTGCTACAACACTCAGTAACAAGGACTGAATAACTACTGGGTTCTCAGTTCTTAGGGGTTATTTTGTTGTTGTTATGGTTAAATTCTTACTAACAGAGATTAAAGTCTTATTAAGTTTTAATTCATGAAATTTTTTGAATGTTAATCCAATTGGTTCTGCTCCCCTGGAGAATCCTAACCTAGTAGATCTATGAAATTCAAAAACCATCAGTATTAGAATGGAACCCATCAACTGATCCTGATGGGATGATCAGTGATGGCATCTTGGCGGAATAGCTGGACCATAGTGGTGTCTCTTCATGAAGTCAGTAGTTGTTTCTATTGATGAGCCAGGCAGGTAGAAAGAGCCAGATATTTAAATAATTACTGATGTGCATGCTACAACATTGTTCATATATATACTTTGTTTAACCTGAGCTCCATAGCATCAAAGCCTACAAACCATAGATTTTTGGGGGGGGGTTGTTGTTTTGGGTTTTTGTTTTTGTTTTTTATTTTACTTTATAGGCTCCTGTTTTTTTCCATGGTTCCTTTGCCAGACTGGCTTAGAGTTTATATTCATTAGTCTCAGAGATTCCCTTTATAAGTCTCGAAATTCTGGGGATTTCCCTTTAAGAGGTTAAATGAATAAATTGGAAATAACTAGCCTTGTGTACTCATCATGTCTGCTGGCTTAAATCTTGCACGTAGCCTCTTGTCTTCAGAAGTCTCTATATGAAATGCAGTCATCATCTCCATGCTCTGGAATACATGGCATACAAGTGGTAATTTCCTCTCATCTGGAGGTGCATATGCAGACTTCCATTCTCCTTGTGTGACCTAGTAATATTTAAGAAGAGCACAAGAGCCAAAGTGTAACTTCCCACAAATTTTTCCTTCTCCACTCTTCTCTCTCCAATCACATCCCCAATTCTGCACCTTCTGCACCATGATAGGAGGTAATGGAGATACTAATCAAACATTTCATAGCTAATCTTCATGGAGTTTCCTATGATCACTTGGGCTGTGGGATGATTACAGAAAGAAAGGCCTGATAATTCCAGTATCACTCGCACCTGTATGTACAGGTATCTTACTGACCTTCCAGGTCCTCAGAATCAGAATCTACATTTTCACTTAGATCACCAAATAATTCCTAAGCACTTCAAACACCATCTGTCCAGCTTTTGAGCTGTCAGTGCTCACAGAAACTAATTAAGATTTTAAAAAATTCAACAAATGATTAAAATCAGATGTATTCTCAGCTGAAAACCCAAGTCTGTACACTAAAAGAGGCCACTGGCCTGGTCTGTAGGCAAAATTAACCAAGTGCCAAGCTAAATACATCCTAGTTGTTTTACAAAAACATAATAACAAAGGTAAATATTTCAAATTTTAAGGAAGAAGCAATCATTTGCATACAAAGTAAAAAGGAAATTTTATCAAATGTTCAAGAAGAGTAAAATACCTACCCACTGGAGGGAAATTGGGAGGTGTTTGGGGGTAGTAGGAAACATTTATGGTGCTCAGGCAAAGGACCTGGCCCCAGAAATTCAACTCATACTGAGATACTCATCAGAGTGAATTGCAAAAATTCAGAGAATCTAGCCTTGAAGTACTCAGCTGAGACAAATCCTGGGGATGAAACTCTAGTCACAAACAAATGATCCACACAGAAATGTTAGGGCTTAAGATGAAAAGAAGAAAAGTATGGCGGGAAATGATGACACATACTCGCAATCTCAGTTACTCTGGAGGCTAAGTCATGAGGCTCACATGAACTTTGGGTCTAGGACAGCCTGGACAAAACTGGTTTGTTTGTTGTTTTAAGGCAGAGAAGTTCCCAGTGTAAGTTGTTGACTCACATAGCAAAACCAACAGCAAAGTTCCATACATGATCTATAGTCAATTCTTCATCAGACTCTGGAGAAGTGAATATGTATGTTATCATCTGTTCTTTAAGAAATAATCAGAGCCGGGCATTGGTGCACATGCCTTTAATCCCAGCACTAGGGAGGTAGAGGCAGGTGGATCTCTGTGAGTTTGAGGTCAGCCTGGTCTACAGAGTGAGTTCCAAGACAGCCTCCAAAACAATACAGAGAAACCCTGTCTCAAAAAACAAACAAACAAACAAAAAAAGAAATAATTACTCAAACTTCATGACTAATGATGGGGAAGTCCTTCTGTGTATATGTTGTCTTATTGATTCATAAATAAAGCACTGTTGGCCAATAGGGAAGCAAGATAGGTGGGACTAGAAGTCAAGGAGGATTCTGGGAAGTGTAGTAAAGAGTAGAGGGTGGCCATGTGATCCCTGGAAGAAAGAATGCATGAGGCTGGCATCCTCATTAAAGTAAGACCTTATAGAAACATATATATATATATATATTTATATTAGTAGTCATGGGTTAATACTTAACCAATGGGTTAATACTTAACCAATGAGAAGTCCTGGGCATTGGCTTCTAACTAATAGAGTCTCTGTATGTTATCTGGGGTTGAAGCAACTCTGGGGCCAGGCTGGCAGGAAGAATACTCCTTATAGCTTAACGCAGCGGAAACCATGTCCTGGTTTCTATGGACTCAACCTCTCTGAAAAGAGGGCTGGATCTGTGTTTCTCCTGCTGGGATTAAAGATGGTGGCTCCAGACTAGAGACATGGAACATCAAGACTGCAACTGCAGGATTCACTTCCTAGGTGTCTAGGCCATGGCTATTGGCTGGAGGCTTTGGTTCCACTCTGCCCTCAGATAAATATTCTAAGAGTTAGAAGTTATTGTGTCTTTTGTGACCTCATCTCTGATGCCCCACTGTTCTTCCCACTAAATTACACTTATTAGAAACAAGAAACAAGATGTGTTGAGTGTGAAATGGAAGGGACTTGAGTTGTGTGATTCTCCGTAGAGAGTTAGAAGATAATATAGACAATCCACAGAACTTCAATACTACCTCTATTTTCACAGGAGCACAAATTCTTACCTTTCCTCACATTTACATGAACAACCAGAAATGTTGCTGGCAGAGCCAGACTTGAGGAGTGATACCCACCACCATGACTCCACCTGAGAACAGAGAGGGGCAATGACAGACAAAAGTCAGGATTAAGATGTGTCAAGAAACAGCAGCAGATAAAGTAAAAATTGCTAGCAATGTAAGAGGAGTGTGAGAAAACAATTTTATTACTGATTTAATATATTATGAACAGATTTTAAAAATAGTCAAATACCAATGAAAATGGAATAATGCAATAAAGCTGATTAAACATATTCATTTTCATTTCCCAGATAATACATTTTTATGTCCTTTCATGAATTATTTCTTAAAGTCATTTAATCGTCTCATAGTCTCACTGTCTGATCATAATATACCAACTTAAATTGTTTCCAAATGATCAACAGTTTAATTAATTGAAAATTAAGCAGCATACTTCATCTTTGACATTGAATAGAGCACAAGTAATATTTCCATTCTTTATGAACCAATTAAAAGACTACTTAATACTAAGACCAGGACACATGAATGAAAATGTATTCAAGGAAAAATGTATCCTTTAGGGCCTACAGTAATAAAGTGTGTTATAGATAAAACATCTTCTACCCTAAAATTAGTGAATAAAAAACATGTAAAATGAATAGTGCTATTCTGAGATATGAAAGGAAAATAGCTGAATTCAATAAAATTAAAAACAAAATACATTTGAAAAGATATGTCATAAAGTGCCTTCTTTGTAAAGATCTATAAAGCAGAACAGGCTATGTAATTCTGATTAAAGAGAAAAGCTGCACCTATAATTAAGAAAGTAAACAACACAGCCACATCATCTGGGAAGCTACAAGAATTATAAAATGAACCAATACAAGTCATACACCAATCCATTTGAAAACTCGCATAAACTAGTATGAATTACTAGCACTGATCATTTTTGTAAGTAAAAACCCCAAATAGATTAGTACAAGAACTGGGCATTACAGAAATCACCAGGGCCTTGGTAGTAGAACAGTGTTTACCATGTGTATGAATGATCTTTGGGAGCCCATTCCAAATAGAGGGATGCTCTCTCAGCCTGGACACATGGGAAAGGGCCTAGGTCCTTCCATAGATGAAATGACAGACTTTGGAGATTCCCCCAAGGAGGGCCTCACCCTCCCTGGGGAATGATGTGGGGATTGGCTGGGGGGGCTGGGAGGGCTGGTGGATGGACAAGGGAGGAGGGGTGGGAGAGGGAGCTGGGATTGACATGTGAAGCATTCATGTTTCCAATTTAAATAAAAACATATTGAGGGGAAAAAAAGAACTGGGCATTGTGATTAGAAATACAGACCAGAATATTCCCTAGTTAGATATCACTTCAAGTGATAAGTAATCTCACTCTATCTGGGCATTTCAGAATTCAGAAAAAAGAGAAAAGTCTCAGGCATAGAAGAGACTTGAAAAGAATCAAGACTCAAACTGAGAAAATGTTCACAGCAAGAGCTTCCAAGATATTTATTCCCCATATGAGATCCTAAAATAGCTTTTCTCTAAAGTATAGGTTCTCATCTGAATATAATTATCCACAAATTGTTCATATTCTAAAGGAATCATTCTTCGGCCCCTGTTCAAAAACTGCCACAATGTAAGAGTGAGGTAAGCTGTAAATGGAAATGTTAAGTGGTGTTTTATGTTATCGACCAATTTATTTCTCACTTCAAAACCATTGAACATGATTTTATTTATTATTGGAAAAGATACAAAGTCATTGATATGTGATTTACTTGTTCAACAAACAGTTTTAAATCGATATGCAGGATGGCCTGACTAGCAGCCTTTCCCTACATACAATGTCACCCCTCCCCCAAACAGGGAAAGCATTGAAGCAAGATGGACTTTAGAAGAGAGAGATAATTTTGTCAAGAATTGTGAAAAGAAGACAGCAACCATAGAACACCTTTGACAACTTTACTTCAATCCTATATTAACATGTATTTAAATTCTAATTAAACACACCATCACCCACTGGCATGCCTTGTGAGTTACCAACAATATAATTTGAATTTACTTATCAGGATATGAACTATCTACCAAAGGTTTGCCTTCCAGGCCAGCAAACAAAAATTGCAACCCTTCTGGTACCAAGAGCAGTTTGTCTATGGAGATTGCAATGGCAATTTTTATAAACATGTGTGAAGTAATTCAATAAATGACCCTTATTAACCAAATACTTGGGGAAATGTCTGTGACTATATTGTGTTTATTTTGATTTAAATTAAAGATAGTTTTAATTTAAAGATAAAATGTTATACTTATCACCAGGTAAAGATAGAACCACTTAGGCCAATGGACAACTTAGCCAGTGCCCGGTTTTATCAACACTTTATGTTGATAGATGCTAAGTGTTATAGTCTGTCAGCTTCCAGTCAGTAGTTCTGATGGAGGTACTAATCTTCCAAATGTGAATACTCCAACATGTACCATAGTTACAACCTCGTGGATTTCAGCATTAAACCAGACTGCCACTGACATCCATTGTGTCACCGAAACAAGGAAAATATGTTATCATTATTTTGATAGTATTTGTAATCTATGTCCCGGAAGTTTCACTGTTAATACACACTCTAGAGAAACTCTTGCACTTTATTTTCTGAAGACTGTGAGCCAAACATGGTTCTAGAAGCTTTGCTTTAATGGCAAATATTGAAAATACCCTGAATATCCACCAATGCAGTGGAATAGCATATCACTGTTAAATAGTGTGTGTGTGTGTGAGTGTGTGCGTGTGTGTATGCGTATGTGTGTCTCTGTGTGTGTCTGTGTGTGTGTCTATGAGTGTGTGTGTGTGTGTGTGTGTTGTGGTTATTGTTGCAGCAGGGTCTCACAAACTTCAGGCTGTCCTTGAACTTCCTATAAGACCTAGACTCCCACCTCAGGCTCTCAAAGAGCACAGGAATCACAGACATGAGTTACCACAACCAGCTATTTTCTCAATTTCATAAAATCTATATACATGTAATTATCCTAAACACTCATATTTAGGGAACTATTCATAGGAAGCAATACATTTCTGGATGCTAGGGGACATTAAATACAAAGTTCAGACAAAAGGCATAAAGGGGAGGGTATAGTGTCAGGAAAAAAAACACAGACATTTGGTGGTAAAACCTGGCCTTTATCTTCCTGCCTTTGTCTCTCTATTCCTTTCTCTATTTTTCATTCTTTTTTTCCCACTTTTTCTTTAGTAATGTTGCACTTTATATTCTTTATACTATCATACGATATATATATATATAGACATACACACACATACATATATATCATTTAGTATTTTTGTGTGAAAGAGTCCTTAAAATATTTTAAAGCAGTATCTCGGTGATAGATAAGATGGGTCGGGTGTCAGGAACTATCAAACTTTTATTTAGAAACTTTTCAAATTACTTCATTTTAACCTTGAAAGTTTGGGCTGGAGTTATAAGGCAGTGGTAAAGACCTCCTACTGTTCTTGCAAAGGATCCCTGGGCTTGGTTCCCAGAATCCACATGGAAACTCATGGCCTTTTTAAATTCCAGTTCCAGAGGATGCTTCACCCTCTTTTGGCCTCCGTGGGCAGTGGGCACGGTATGCACATAGTGACTTACAGGCCTGCGGGGAGGGGGGGGGAGGTGAAGGGTATATAAATAATTTTTTTAAGCTACAAGTTTTTCGTTCACATAAACAAAATTTCAAATTTGCCTCCAAAGTAGTGTACGTGTGGGGGTTGGGGGTGGGGCTCTGACATAAAATTATCCATTTATGTATAAACAATTTTAGGAATATATACTCCCAAAATTCATATTTCATTTGTACAATTTGTTGCATTTTCACTTTCACCTAATATTAATCAGTAAACTGTTGTGTATTTAATCATTACTGTTTACCATAGACAGCTTTACTTTTCTTTTATATATATATTTTTTATTTTTAAATTTAAATTTAAATTAGAAACAAGGTTGCTTTACACAGCTTTACTTTTCTTCTTTTTGACTGAGGGTGGAGAACCGAATGGGAGTGTGGAGTCCTGGTGCTCTGCCGATAGCATTCCAATCTAGGAGCATCCTAGCCTCAACTAAACCACCTCCGCGGCCCGTGATGGGCGGGGCCTAGGGCAAGCTCCACCCAGCCGCTCACCTGAGCGGTTGCCCTGGCAGCAGGCAGTGCGTGCGTGGGTGAAGCTCACAGTGGGCCCAGCCTGGCGGCAGCATCTCTCCCCTTATGATCACCTGGCCACACACTGGCGGACACACACACACACATCCTTCGCTGCTGCCTGCGCGCAGGCTGGCCTGCTCTGCCGGAAGGGTCACCATTCAATACTGGGGCCTTGGGCCTCGGCTCGACCAGTCCCAGGCGACAGAGAACGAGTGTAAGGTACTCACAAGAACAGGGAGAGATCTGGCTCCTGATTGCCTCTAGTACTAAAAGGTGAGATTGGTACCCTACCCTTTGTTGTGAAATGACATCTCTACTTTCCCTTCTCCTCTCTAGATTTTTGGGGGACTCAAAACTGAAGGCACCGTAGAAAAGCCCACAAATGTACACCGTTGCCTATGGCTGGGCTGAAAAGAAAACTGCAGAGGTGGTGTTTATTCATAGCCAGCCTGTCCTGAAGGACACGTCTAAATATTTTGCCATAATTCTCATTTCCTTTTGATCCAGACCCACAAATAACTACTGTTGTGTATCCCTAGTTCACAGATTAAGTCAGTAAAAACAGACTATTGTAGTTAACGTGCCTTCAGTATGCAACCAGTGGGTGAAAGGGATGTAAGGGACGGGTGGCCAGTTCCCCTGTACTACATGTCTCTGTCAAGTGTAGCTTCATCCATTATACTACATGTCTCTGTCAAGTGTAGCTTCATCCATTTTTCTAATGGGCCACCCCTAGCTTGTGGACTGTATGGAGAATTTAAAGATCTCTTCATGTAAAATTGCCCCTGGAAAATCATCTGAGAGTTTGCAGGAGAAGGGAAGAACAGTAAGGGGGTGGTATTTTTATATAATTTAAGACTATTCAGACTTCAAAGGACTCAAAACAAGACACTAATTACTTGCTACTGTCTTCCAACCCAAGAACTGATTAGGGACCTGCTGAACCCATTATCAGAGCTCAGTTGAACCATGGTGCTAATTTTTGTTGTCTGTGTTAGGGGGAGGTATTTTTGTTTTAATGAATGGAATCAGACAATATCAAAGTGTAAGACTGTGAAGTCCCTTTTCCTCATAAGTAGGGCTTCTTTGGTTCAGTAAATCAATAAACTATTCAGTGGTATGGTGTCCTATTCCATACATATGTGTATATATGTGTAGTGTGACACTGCAGGCAAGTGAGTTTTGAATGCATCTGAAATGAGTGTCAGTAAGCCATGCTGCAAAGGCAGATGGGTGACAGACCCAGGGCTTACTTGGAGTCCGTTTATACAAAGGCTTGAACAAACTAGTCCACCGTAAGTTAGAGATAGACTAGAAGGGGAGAGAGGGCCTACTGGAAGGAAGCAGGACATCTATTTCTCAGTGATATGAGGGCTGATATCTCTGTAGCAAAGGGGAAAAGGGCAGAAGGGTGAGGACAAGAAACGGCTTGGCGTTATGGGTTTAATACTGGTGTTCGCTCTTCTTGACTCTATTTTCAGCCGCCCTGTAACTGCTGAAGACCTCATAACCCACCACAGAGCTGCACCAGACATCTCCCCTGACGTCTCAAAATTGGATATCAGCTTGTCTACCCTTTCAGTATGCCCATAGGCTGCCTATTCTGCCTGATAAATGTGGAGCCCTCAATGAGAAGCCCATTCCAGAGACAGGTATCTAGTAGCTCAAAGCAGAAACCTGGGAATTTTCTTTTATGCTTCTCTTCAATTCTTTTAAGTTGAAGCTATTAAACATTGAGAAAGTACTCATCAAATGCCTCCTGTAATTCAGTTTCTCAGGCATAGAGAAATAATTGTATTATAAATCTTACATTCCATGATGACTGCACTCTAATGGGAAAAACACACAATGCACAGATTAAATATATTTTTCTTTCTTTTTCATTTTCAAGATAGGGTTTCTCTGTCTGTCCTGGAATTTGCTATGTAGACTGGGCTGGCATATGTAATATTTTCTCATTTCACTGAATAGTCAAAATGTGAAAAGGACTGAAAATGCATAATAGATTCCAGTTCAGGGTATGTATATTAGGATGCATCTGTGCTTTGCTTTGAACTGCATCAAAAACTGAGCTTATTCAGCAGATAAAGGGATGGATGGATATGAACTCATGCAAGTATCAGTAGCCTTATTGGTAGTCCCTAGGTGGTAAATGTATGAGCAGTGAACACACACTTAGCGTTTTTTAAAAAATCGTTCTAAAACTTTTGGGGTCAAAAGAGTGTATGATTCTGTCTTATCAACATTTTAAAAAGACTCTTTTCTTGCAGTTATCAAAAGAATGGGATATATGGAGCTGTTAGAGAAGTGAGACAAACCAGTGTGGCAATGATTTGACCTAGGACATTAGTGGAGAGTTGATGTCAAGATATACATTGGTGGCAGAGGTCATGAGATTTGCTCATAAGTTTTTTTGGGGGGGTATCTGTGAAGAAGAAAAGGAATGATATTTAACTCTAGTGTTTTGATCTAAGTAAGTGGTTAGCAGTTGGTACCATTATCAGAAATGGGAAGAAATGAAGAAAGTCAAGGTAATATACCTTCTGCAATGGTTGTGCTACTTTTTAAATGTAATTTATTCTTTGGGAATTTCATACATACACAGAACATATTATGACTGTACACACCCTCCATTTCCCCCTTCAGTTACCCCTGGATAGCCCCCAATATGTCTCCCTTCATGTGATCTTTTTTTTTAGTGTTCCTTTTTGTTCAGTTAGTGTTGCCTGTATAGGCATGAGTATAGGGCAACCTGCTGGAGCATAGACAACTTACCAGTTGTCACAACCTGAAAGAGAAATAATTCTCCTTCTTTCCCAGCATCTACCAGTTGGCCCTTAACTATGACATGTTAGTGAAGCCCATCAGATATAGATGGAGAATAGTCTTTTTCACTTTAGGTAGAGCTCATTAGGGCTACATAACCTGAGAGTGAAGAATCAGAAGCTACAAATTGGGATAAAGGTGAGTAGATGGTGCTAGTCACAGAGTTCCCAAGGATGAAAGTGCTGTGTCCTATCAAGACACTCCAACAATAGAAAAGAAAGCCAGCAAAGAATATAGTAGAGGAATGGGCATGATAAAGGAAGAAACAGGCTTAGCTGGTTACCTACGGAGTCATGAAGAAGGAACATGGAATCAATGGTGCACTTCTACACTAGAGCATGTAGTTGAAGGAGTCAGATTGTGGTGGGGAAAAGAATGTGTATACTTGCTGATTTTGTAATAAACTAGAATATCTCCATTGCAGATGTTAACTAGAGAATGGGATATAGGGGTTGTTGTGGAAACAGTAAGACATATGGCCAACTGCCTGGTGCCAAGATAAGACATTCAGAAGAAGAAAAATAGATTTTTTTTCATGCAACCTTCAGTATAAGATGGGGTGGTATGGATGTCTGACACAGTGAGACCCAGTGCACAGCTGTTGCTATCAATTTGTCTTCATCCTTTGCATATGTGCTTTCTGCAATAGCCACAGTGGCAAAACCAACTGGTAGCTTCAGCAGTGACAGCCTTTCCACATAGGTCTGCTAGAGAAAGCCTTCAGGATGCTGATTAGCCAGCATCCCCTATGTGTATACAGTTACACAATTCAACACACCTGGGGACAGATGGTTCACTGCAGTGGAGCTTGAGTAGGGGCAGAATGGCAGCCCCTACTTAGAACTGATTCCTTATATGATAATGAAGTTTCTTTTTTTTTCAGGAAAAATACGAGCAAGCTGATAGGCATTCATTCAAATGATCATTTAACATTGATGTTACTTATGAAAATTTTAGTGGTCTCTCCTCCACATAGCTGCCTTAACCTCTCTTAAGATAATGTAAGAATCATCCCTTCTACAGGGGTCCTAGCCATTGCCATGACTGGTAGTGAATTTATCTGGGTGAGGTAAAAAATGAAGCATGGATTACCATGACAGGTAGTGCAGGGTCAAAACTTCTGGAGTCTGATACCAGGTCAGTTTATTTTAGACATATTTAAATCTAGTACAATTTTGGGAGAAAAAGTTCCCTGGTGACAATTATCCCAATCCTATGTGCTCAATAAAGCTTAAAGGGCATTGACTACATTGGAACTCCTTTGTAAAGTACATGGGATCTCTACAATGCAGATGGGTTCTATAGCTTAAGGGCCTAGGATCTGTTGTGGTCTCTGAACAAGACAGCATAGAGATCAGCAGGCTATAAAGTACATGTGACATCTCCCCTAAGGATAGGTTCTGTTGACTGAGAAAGCTACAGATAAGGTCTAGGGAAAGAAGAATCTGGGATAAACATTCTGGAGGATTTGACTAATATCTGGCTCTACAGATAGCAAAGGTCACCAGGCCCTTAAGAATATCCACCTCCAGTCTTCTGGGTGGAAGACAGTTATTAATTTCCATCTTTGAGGAGACAGCCTGCATTATTAACATTCCAAGTTTCTCCTATTCTTGTCTATGATCACCCATGCCTTCTATATGCTCCTAGCTTTGATGTCTCACACAGCTTAGTAGACTCATCCTCTTAATAAACAGGACTAAACAATGTGTATACTTCAATGTAAGGGAAGTACTGGTATGAACCACAGATGGGAACTTATATCCTCATGTTGGCAGGTAAACACTATGGCAGTGAAGAGAAGTTAAGTGTGACAAGGGAACCACCACACAAACTAGAATTAATTACTCTAGGAAAATTGAAGTATTTTAATGTTATGTCAGCTACATGTCTTTCATATATATATGTGTATATATATATGTATATTATTTTCAAGAAGCAGTTGAACTAAATTATATTTAAAACCTCTTTTTTGAGCTTTAAGATACTGTAACTTAATAAAAAATAACAGTAACATTTAACTTTCTTTGTTTTCCCTTTTTCTCTATAGTTTTTGTCTTAGTCCAAAAAGCATTATTAAGAAGTGAACGTCTAACATGGCTTTAGCAGACAAGAGACTTGAGAACTTACAGATCTACAGGGTTCTTCAGTGTGTTCGCAACAAAGACAAGAAGCAGATAGAGAAGCTGATCAAACTTGGATACCCTGAGCTAATCAATTTCACTGAACCCATTGATGGCCTGAGTGCGCTCCACTTAGCCTCTGTTTCCAACGACATTGACATGGTTAGCTTTCTCCTTGGACTTGGCGCTCACCCTGATGTGCAAGACCGCAAGGGCTGTACTCCAACAATGAGGGCAGCAGAGCTGGGCCATGAATTGTCAATGGAAATTTTAGCCAAAGCCAAAGCTGACATGACGATAGTTGATAATGAAGGAAAAGGTAAAACTCCGTATTCTGTCCTGAATAATGTGCTCACTTTATAGCCAGAAAGCAAGCATGTTTTCTAGCTTCAGAAGTAAAATAGGATCTTAAGTAAAATATTCAGTTCCCATTGCTGTACTGAAATATATAGCTTCCTTATAACCTGATCTGTATGTGATGGTTTCTTTTGTCATTCTTTATTGTTACACTTCTGAGACTAGGTCTCAGCTCAGGCTATCCTTGAATTTTATCAACTTGTGTGAAACTCTCAGACAGTGAGATTAGAGGTAGGGATCTCCATGCCTGGCTTGGCAGATTCTTTCAAGTGAGGACAGCCTTCAACTTTACCCATGCAGCTATAGTCATTTATGGTGAAGGGTAAAATCTTGCTTAGGTAGAAGCATTCCTTACATTTTAGAACATGATCGTGTTAGACTTAGTACTTTGTGGATTTTCCTTTTGTGGGAACCAGACAGGACAAAATCCACCTAGTATAAAAGGACTGACTGCATTTGAGATCCTGAGAAAACTATGGTGGGTTTTGCTTAAAGGCCAACTTTGTAAGGTCATGTTTTAGTGCACTCAGAAATATAACTTGAAACTACCAATGTCTGTTGAGAATTATTACATGTGTAATTCCACCAACAAGGTATGGGTCTCAAAAACATGGTCTGAGGATTTTGCCTAGTTGAGGTTCAGGCCATAATTGAACCAGACTCGTGAAAATTAACAAAATAATTACAAACAGACTCAATGTAACATGGTAGATTGAATCAGTTGTCCCAGAGGATTACCACAGCTACAAATTCATGGACACTAACCTACACTGAAGAAATGCATCCCATTTTACATTGTTACTATTTTCTGACAGGAGGAAAACTTATTTCATAACTCACTTCCAACTTGATATTTGATATATGGCTAGGACCAAATAGCAAAATAAACTTCAGATACGTTTAGAGGTCAAATATAGTTTAAATTGTTTAAGTACTGAAAACACAGCTGTTTGTGTTTCATAGAATGGTTGAACTTGGTGGCCCACACCTATAATCCCAACAACGATGAAGAAGCAGAGGCCAAAGGATTATGTCGGTTTGAGACCAACTAGTCTATATAATGAGCTTCAAGTCAGCCTGTTCTGCATAGTGCTTCAGTTGAACCAGGGCTACACAGTGAGAACCTGTCCACCCCAAAGATTCATAGAATGCCATTTTCTGCGGTGCCATACATGAACTATGGAATCATTGGGATGTTAAAAGTGGCACATGTAAAAATACTACTGAATTCATTAAACAACCATTGAATAAAACAAATTGAGCCATCCTCTTGTTCCTGTTGGGACAAAGTCAAAATAATTTTGCATGTGTATTTGACTATGAAGTAGTTGTTCCACATAGCATCAAACATACTTTAAGTTGTGTAGAATAAACTCTGAAAAACACTGTGATGAAAAGGTTACTTTCTTAGTTTAGAACCAAGATATATAAATCAAACAATATATCAGAATGAGACATTATATAGCATAAAAATGTAATGTAAAGTAAAATTTGGAACAAGGTCAAATAAATATTTGTAGGAAATGCAGCAGCCATATGAATAGTATTCTCATCAAATTAGTATCAAGTTAATAAAGGACTGAGAAATATAAACATGGGAAAAAACAATATAAGTCACATGGGGAGAAACAAAATATGAATTAATATAAATGTAATGTGCTTTTCATTCATAACCTTGTAAGCTGATTCATTTGTTAACACAAGTCCCCTGTCTTTTCCCTCCAAGGGAGCATTATTTGGCTTAGACACCCTTAGCTGGGAGGCCACCGCTTTGTTTATTCCAGGATAATCCCTGACACTGACATCCTGTTTCCTGGTCCTTAAAGTTAGACTGGCTCATGGTCTTTCTACAGGACAAGAAGACAGAATATTTAAATGTGTCATCACAAGGATATGACATAGGCTGTAGGCTTTGAGTTCTGAGTTACAAACACCATCATTGCAGCTGTGCACTTCACAAACGCCTTAGGTCCTTGTAACAAATTTAAGGCCAGTATTACGTTCAGAGTTTGATTTGGTTTGGTTCTCTGTTATGTTGTTTTGGTCAGCTCTAACTTCATTTTTAAATTGTATTTTATTTTTGAGATTATGCTATATTTATAAGATTTCTCCCTTCCCTTCCCTCCCCTGAAACTATCCTATGTATTCATCCCTGCCCTCCTTCACATTCATGGTGTCTTTCATCACTAATTGTTATTGTATGCATGCATAAATATATATATTCCTAAATATAGTCTGTTGAGTTCATATAATGTTACTTGTATGTGTTTTCAGGGCTGACCATTTGTCACTGAAAAACCAATTGCTGTGCTCTTTCCTGGGGAAGACTATTCCTCCTGCTCATAGCTTTCCTCAGTTGCCTGTAGTTCTTTGTGTAGGGCTGAGACTTTGTGGGCTTTTCCCCATCATCTTTGTCTTGCCTACTGGTGTTATCCTGATTCAGCTCATGTTTGGGCAGTCACTGCTGGTGATACTTTTGGTTGTAGCTGCCGGTATTACTAGGAGACACACTATCAAGCAAACTCCCTGATCCTCTGACTCTTAACTCTTGCTTTCTGTATATAGTAGACAATTTTGATTTTCTATTTTTAACTATGTCTTTGACTGGCTCTCCATTCAGATATCTCTGTTTTGCTCCCTCCATTCCTCCCCTTTACCTTCATCCATTCCTTCCTTTTTAATTCTTTTGTAGTTTGGGAATAAAACCCAGAATCTTGAGTAGCTAGACAAGTCCTTTATCTTGGAACTACATTTTTTAGCCCCATCTTTGTTTTTCCAAATTTGAGTAATCTTATTTAGGTGTGTCTTCTTATATGAAGTACATTTAGGGCTTCATTTCATATGTAACTTCATTTTTAATAGTGTGATTTTATCTACACTATATGTGTCTAAATGTCCATAAATTAGGCTTCAGAGCTGTGGTTTTATTTTATATTATGTAGTTACACATGTGTGTGTATGTATACAAAAGTATCTTCCTATGTGTTCTAGATTTTTTTCTAAAACCAATAGCTTTTTACTTTCCTTATTGGCTACCTTGATAGCTTTCTGCACGTTTGAAACTGTATCATCTAGTTATACACATTGATTCTATTTGTGAAGAATCATGTTCATACAGAAACCTCCCACCACTCAGTTCTGTGATCACTTAGAATAACTTAGCTCTCTGGTGAATCCCTTCATCCTCTCAATTAATACATTGTTGTTTCCTATATCTCCTTATTTCCTTTAAGTATCTTGATTTCCAGCAGAAGTTGGAAAAATATCATATGCTTATGTTATCTATTTTTCCCTTCACCCATCCAAATTTCTGTTACATGATTTCTACATTATAATGAATTTATTTATCTGTCTGTACATAGAATTACTCCAGCAATTTAATTTTAGTTCTATGATTGAAGAGATGGCAGAGACTCTTATGCACACTGTTGCCGTAATGGTAGACTTGGATTTTATATTAAGAGTTCTTTAGCCTACTCATTTGGACTTCTCTCACTGACTTCTTATATCCGTAGTCATATGTGTGTTTAAATGTCGGTTCTGCAAATGATCGGCAGCTTAAAAGTATAAAATTTTTCTGTTTCCTTTTCCTGTGACATTATAGAGTCCCTTTTGAAAAAGATCTTCTTGCTTCTAATGTTCCCATACAAAGTCTTGGAAGTAGCTTGACTTCGTATTAGATGGGAGTTGAGCTTTGGTCCATAAGACACTTTCTTCATCTGGCTTTACCTGGTGTTGGTTGTTCTTAAGCCAAGTGTTCCCTTCTGATATTCAGATTCAGCTTTTTCATTCACAGAGTTGCCATTGTAGCTCTATAACTTTCCTGATATGTGTTGTCTTTTGTTATTAAATTACACGTTGGGTCATCTTTGCTTCTCTTGGAGTCAACTCTGTTTTTGTGACTTTTTCCCTGCCTTTGACCACAGTTGATACATACAGACTCTGCACTTCCTTTCCCTGCTTCAATGTGACTTTTAATCTTTAATATCTTTCCTTGAGTCCTGCTGGCTTAATCCTGTCTTTTCTTTCTGTCTTCCATTCTTTTCAGTACTTTTTGGTATTTGTCTTTGCACTTTTATTTTTTAAGACATTATATTTAGTTTCTTGGCTAATATTAAAACAAGATAGCGAATCATTTTCATTAAACTGCTTTGTTTTTTGAGAATTTTTTTACCTGCTTTTATTATCCATTTCCCTACGTTTCTTATGGTGTCCTTTTCATAGTTGACATACTTGTGTCCTTGGGGCTATTATTCATTTTTTAATGGAGCTTCTTTTGGGTGCAAGATCATTACAAAGTCAGTGTGGAATTTAAATTTATTTTGCTACAGCATGCTTACCACCACTCCATCTGGGTTGTAACAACATCTGGTACATAGTACATTTTTGGCATACAGTATACTGATATAGAGTATGTTATAGGTCCCAAGTATGAAGATTTAGCATTTATCTTTTCGGTGGAACAAAATGATTTACCATGAGGGTAGAGTGGATTTGGATTTTCTTCTTACTGCTATGAAATCAAGAGCCTGTTCCCTATAAACGTGGGTTCAGGTGGAATTCAGGATACCCAAAGAACTTCCTGATTCACACAGCCCTGAAAAGTTGAAGAGCCACATGGGGTATAGACCATAAACTGCCAAATCCCAGGGCCAACAAGGACTCCAAGTCTCACCTAGCTCAAATCCTGTAAGATTAAGTTACAACTGTTTTCCAACTCTGTCAAAGACATATCTTATGGACTTTTTAATTCTCCTTTTTTCTTGACAGATTCAATATATAAAGATTTTTAATTTTTCTTTTTAATATTTATTTATTATTATTTTTAAGTTTAAATTTAGATTAGAAACAAGGTTGCTTCACAAGTCAGTTCCAGGTCCCTCTCTGTTTCCCTCCCCTCCTCCTGTGCCCTCCTCCCAACCCCCCCAATATCCTCTCATTTCCCCAGGGAGGGTGAGGCCCTCCATGGAGGTGTCCATAGTCTGTCATTTCACCCAGGGCAGGGCCTAGATCCTCTCCCAAGAGTTCAGGATGAGAGTGCATCTCACATTGTTGGATGTGAGTCTAAAGTCCATGTGTATACTCGGGAAAAATACTGATCTACTGCCCAAGGCTCAATAGATTACCTAGGCCTCCTCACTGACACCCACATTCAGGGGGTCTTGATCAGTCCCAGCCTGGGATTTAAGAGTTAACCCTTATCAGGTCAGATGTTTCTGGGGGTTAAACCAGCCCAGTCTTAATCTCTTTGGTCATCAGTCCTCCCTCTCTGTTACTGGCTTTCTTGAGTTCATCTCAGTGCTTAGCCATGGGAGTCTGCCTCTTCTATCAGCCACTGAATGAAGTTTCTGTTTCCCAGACTCTCTGGCCATGGGGTTGTAGGCTGGCACTCCCCAGATCTATGTCTAAAATCCATATATGAGAGAGTACATGCCATGTTTTTCTTTTTGAGACTGTGTTACCTCAAATGCCATGTTTCTCTTTTTGAGACTGGGTTACCTCACTCAGGATGGTTTCTTCTAGTGTCATCCATTTGCCTGCAAATCTCAGGATTCCATTGTTTTTTTCTGATGAATAGTACTCCATTGTGTAAATGTACCATATTTTCTCTATCCACTCTTCAGTTGAGGGGCATCTAGGTTGCTTCCAAGTTCTGGCTATTACAAATAAAGCTGCTATGAACATAGTGGAACAGACATCCTTGTTGTATGAATGGACATCTTTTGGATATATGCCTAAGAGTGGAGTTGCTGGGTCTTGTGGTAGGTTTATTCCCATTTTTCTGAGGAATCTCCATACTGATTTCCAAAGTGGCTGAACCAGTAGGCACTCCCACCAGCAATGGAGGAGTGTCCCCCTTTCACCACATCCTCTCCAGCATAAATTGTCATTGGTGTTTTTGATTTTAGCCATTCTGACAGGAGTGAGATGGTATCTCAGAGTTGTTTTGATTTGCATTTCCCGGATGGCTAAGGATGTAGAGCACTTTCTCAAGTGCCTCTCAGCCATTTTAGACTCCTCTATTGAAAATTCTCTATTTGGTTCTGCAGCCCACTTTTTAATTGGGTCCTTTGATGTTTTGGAGACTTGCTTCTTGAGTTCTTTGTAAATTTTGGAGATCAACCATCTGTTAGATGTAGGGTTAGTGAATATTTTTTCCCATTCTGTGGGCTGCCTTTTTGTCTTGCTGACTGTGTCCTTTGCCTTAGAGATGCTTCTCAGTTTCAGGAGGTCCCATTTATTAATTGTTTATCTCACTGTCTGTGCTAGTGGTGTTATGTTCAGGAAGCTGTCTCCTGTACCAATTCGTTCAAGGGTACCACCCACTTTCTCTTCTAAGAGGTTCAGTGTGGCTGGATTTATGTTGAGGTCTTTGATCCATTTGGACTTGGTAATAACTTGGTTTTGTGCATGGTGATAAACATGGATCGATCGCATTCTTCTACATGCCAGCCTCCAGTTATGCCAGCACCATTTGTTGAAGATGCTTTCTTTATTCCATTGTATATTTTTAGCTTCTTTGTCAAAGATCAGATGTTCATACGTGTGTGGGTTAATACCGGGGTTTTCAATTCGATTCCATTGGTCTACCTGTCTATTTTTGTGCCAATACCAAGCTGTTTTCAGGACTATAGTTCTATAATAGAGCTTGAAGTCAGGGATGGTGATGCCTCCGGATGTTGCCTTGTTGAACAGGGTTGTTTTGATTATCCTGGGTCTTTTGTTTTTCCATACAAAATTGATTATTGTTCTTTGAAGGTCTGTGAAGAATTGTGCTGGGCTTTTAATGGGGATTGCATTGAATCTGTAGATTGCTTTTGGCAGGATTGCCATTTTTACTACATTGATCCTGCCTATCCAAGAGCATGGGAGATCTTTCCAGTTTCTGAGGGCTTCTTTAATTTCTTTCTTTAAAGATTCAAAGTTCTTGTGATACAGGTCTTTCACTTGTTTGGTTAGTGTTACCCCAAGGTATTTTATGTTGTTTGTGGCAATTGTAAAGGGTGATGTTTCTCTGATTTCTTTCTCAGACCTTTTATCATCTGCATATAGTAGGGGAACTGATTTTCTTAAGTTGATATTGTAGCCTGACACTTTGCTGAAGGTGTTAATCAGCTGTAAGAGTTCCCTGGTAGAGTTCTTTGGGTCATTCATATAAACTATCATATCATCTGCAAATAGTGAAAGTTTGACCTCTTCCTTCCCAATTTGTATCCCCTTGATCCCCCTTTGTTGTCGTATGCCTCTGGTTAGAACTTCAATACAATGTTGAAAAGGTATGGAGAGAGTGGACAGCCTTGCCTTGTTCCTGATTTTAGAGGAATTGCGTTGAGTTTCTGTCCATTTAGTTTGATGTTGGCTGTTGGTTTACTGTATATAGCTTTTATTATGTTTAAGTATGTTCCTGTTATCCCAGGTCTCTCCAAGACCTTTATCATGAAGGGGTGTTCGATTTTGTCAAAGGCTTTTTCAGTGTCTAGTGAGATGATCATGTGATTTTTGTTTTTCAGCTTGTTTATATGGTGGATTACATTGATAGATTTTCCTATGTTGAACCATCCCTGAATCCCTGGGATGAAACCTATTTGATCATGGTGAATGATTGATTTGATGTGTTCTTGGATCCGATTTGCCAGTATTTTATTGAGTATTTTTGCATCAATGTTCATGAGGGATATTGGTCTGAAGTACTCTTTCTTGGTTGTGTCTTTTTGTGGCTTGGGGATCAAGGTTATTGAAGCCTCATAGAAAGAGTTTGGCAAAGACCCTTCTGCTTCTATTGTGTGGAATACTTTGAGAAGAATTGGTATAAGCTGTTCTTTGAATTTCTGGTAGAATTCTGCACTGAGGCCATCATGGACCTGGGCTTTTTTTGGTTGGGAGACTTTTGATGACTGCTTCTATTTCCATAGGGGTTATAGGTATACTTAAATTGTTTATCTGTTCTTGATTTAATTTTGGCAAGTGATAGCTATCCAGGAAGCCATCCATTTTCTTTAAATTTTCGAATTTTGTGGAGTACAGGTTTTCAAAGTATGACCTGATGATTCTCTGAATTTTCTCAGAGTCCGTTGTTATGTCCCCCTTTTCATTTCTGATATTGTTAATTTTCATGTTCACTCTCTGCTGTTTGGTAAGTTTGGACAAAGGTTTGTCTATCTTGTTGATTTTCTCAAAGAACCAACTCTTCGTTGCTTTGATTCTTTGTATTGTTTTCCTAGTTTCTATTTTATTGATTACAGCCCTCAATTTGATTATTTCCTGGCATGTACTCCTCCTGGGGGTGTTTGCTTCTTTGTGTTCTAGAGCTTTAAGCTGTGCTGTTAATTCTCTAATATGACTATTCTCCAGTTTCTTCATGTGGGCACTTAGTGCTATGAACTTCCCCCGTAGCACTGCTTTCAAAGTGTCCCATAGGTTTGGGTATGTTGTGTCTTCGTTCTCATTGAATTCTAGGAAGTCTTTCATTTCTTTTTTTATTTCTTCTTTGACCCAGGAATGGTGCAGTTGTGCATTATTCAATTTCCATGAGTTTGTAGGTTTTCTGCAATTTGTGTTGTTGTTGAATTCTAATTTTAAAGCATGGTGGTCTGATAAGATGCATGGAGTTTTTCCATTTTTTTTGAAGCTGCTGAGGTTTGATATGTTGCCAAGCATGTGGTCAGTTTTTGAGAAGGTTCCATGTGGTGGTGAGAAGAAGGTATATTCTTTTTTATGTGGATGAAATGTTCTATAGATGTCTGTTAATCCCAGTTGGGTCATTACTTCTATTAGACCATTTGCTTCTTTGTTGAGTTTCTGTCTGGTATTCCTGTCTAGTGGTAAGAGTGGTATGTTGAAATCCTCCACTGTAAGTGTGTGGGGCTTTATATGTGATTTAAGTTATAGTAATATTTCTTTTACGAATGTGGATGTTCAGGATAGACACTTCATCTTGGTGGATTTCGCCTGTGGTGTGTATGTAATGACCTCCTTCATCTCTTTTGATTGATTTTATTTTAAAGTCTAATTTGTTAGATATTAGGATTGCTACTCCTGCTTGTTTCTTGGGTCCATTTGATTGGAAAAATTTTTCCCAACCTTTAACTTTCAGGTAATGTCTATCTTTAAGGGTGAGGTGTGTTTCTTGTATGCAGCAGAAGGATGGGTTCTGTCTTCGAATCCATTCTGCTAGCCTGTGTCTCTTTATGAGTGAGTTAAGGCCATTAATGTTGAGGGATATTAATGACCATTGATTGCTCATTCTTCTTTGATTTGGAATGGTTGTTGTTGGTGGAATTATGTGTGGAATTCCACTCCTGGTTTTGTTTTTGGCTGTTGGTAAAGTGTGATTATCTAATGCCTATGTTTTTCTGGTTTTAGTTAACTTCCTTGGGTTGGAGTTTTCCTCCGAAAACTTTCTGTAGGGCTGGGTTAGTGGATACGTATTGCTTGAATCTAGTTTTGTCATGGAATATCTTGTTTTCTCCATCTATAGTGATTGAGAGCTTTGCTAGGTATAGTAGTCTGGGCTGGCATCCATGGTCTCTTAGTGTTGGTAGAATATCTATCCAGGACCTTCTGGCTTTCAGAGTTTCCATGGAGAAATCAGGTGAAATTCTGATAGGTTTGCCTTTATATGTTACTTGGCCTTTTTCCTTGCTGCTCTTAATATTCTTTCTTTATTCTGTATATTTGGGGTCTTGATTATTATGTGGCAAGGGGACTTTTTTTGTGATCCACTCTATTTGGTTTGCTGTAAGCTTCTTATACCTTCATTGGCATGTCTTCTTTTAACGTTGGGAAAGTTTTCTTCTGATTTTGTTGAATATGTTTTCTGTCCTTTGAGGTGGTTTTCGTCTCCTTCTTCTATACCTATTATTCTTAGATGTGGTCTTTGCATGGTGTTCCATATTTCCTGGATGTTTTGTGTTAAGGATTTGTTGGACTTAAGATTTTCTTTGGTTGATGAATCCATTTCTCCTAGTGTATCTTCAACACCTGAGATTCTCTCTTCCATCTCTTGTATTCTGTTGGTAATGCTTGTATCGGTAGTACCTGACCGTTTGCCCAGCATTTCTATTTCCAGCCTTTCTTCAGATTGTGTTTTTTTAATGTCTCTATTTCAGTTTTCAACCCATGCACTGTTTGCATTGTTTCTTGAAATTTTCAGTTTATCTTTTCATCCATTTGTTGCCTTTTATGAATTCTTTGGTTTATTCTTTCTTCCATTTCTTGCATTTTTTGGCTTGCTTTTTCTTCCATTTCTTGCATTTTTTGGTTTGCTTTTTCTTCCAGTTCTTGTAGTTTTTGGTTTGTTTTTTCTTCCATTTCCTGCTTTTTTTTGGTTTGTTTTTTTCCATTTCTTGCATTTTTTGGTTTGTTTTTTCTTCCATTTCTTGCATTTTTTTATTCTTTTCTTCTTCCATTTCTTGCATTTTTGGTTTGTTTTTTCATCCATTTCTTTGAGGGATTTTCCTATATCCTCTTTTAGGGCCTCTATCATTTTCATGAAAGTGGTTTTAAGGTCATTCTCTTTTGCTTCATTTGCATTGGAATGTTGGAGTCTTGCTGGTGTGGAGTCTCTAGAATCTGGCAGTGTCATATTTGTTTTTCTGTTGCTGAGTGTGTTTTTGTATTGTGTCTTTCCCATCTCTTTTTCTAGTGGGTGCAGAAAGAGCCCCTTACTGGTCTGGTGGTTGGGGGACCAGAGTTCCCTTTTGGTGGGTGCTAGCAAGTCCAATAATCTGGTAGTTCTTCTAGTCCTGATCCTTGTTCTGGTCCCGTGGGTGGAGAAGAAGACCAGGAATCTGGGGTGCTTAGCCTCCCACCTGGCCCCCTGGTCCCTTGCTGGATCCAATGGTTTTCTGGTCTTGTTGGTGGGAGAGATGGCCTGGAGTCTGGGGTGTTTGGCTCCTGCCCAGATTGGAAGCTCTGTGAAGTTCCCAGGCAATCCCCAGGCACTGGAACAGAGGCCCGGATGCAGGGCCTGTTTTACCTGCTTCTTTTTAAAATTTAAGTTATTTACAATGTTTCTCACTCCAAACCTTTCCATATACCATTATGCACTTTCCTTCCAATTTATGGCCTCTTCTTTTCAATCATTAGTTATTAATATGCATATATGTTTATATGTATATTACTAAAAATAACTTGAGGCATCCATATAATGTCACATGTGTTTATATATGTTTTGGGGGCTGGCCACTAGGTACTGAACAAGGAATTCTCATTGTGGAACTGTTTTTTCCACAGGTGTTTTGTTTTATTGCATTTTACCCACAAAGCGGCATTATCGATGTACACTGATTGCCTTGGATCATGGTGCAGATGTCAACAACATTACCTACGAAGGAAAGCCAGTGTTCCTCAAAGCTTGTGAAGAAGCACATGATGTGAAGGATATATGCCTGACATTTTTGGAGAAAGGAGCCAATCCTAATGCTATCAACTCAGTATGACTATCCCTGTGATTAATATTTCTTTACTATATTACACAGTCAAGTATTTTGGTTTGGTGGGGGTTGTTTCTTTTGTTTTGCACTTAATCATAGAAAAATTGGGGTCCAGAATGGTGGTGCATGCCTTTAGTTCTAATACTTGAGAGATAGAGGAGGGCAGATCTCTGTGCGTTCAAGGCCAGCTTGGTCTACACACACTAGGCCATCCAGGGCTACATAGTGAGACTCTATCTCAATACAAAACAAATAGGAAAAAGGCAGGGTGGGATGTGGGGGAATCACAGTAAAATTGTCCTGTTTGCTTGTTCATCTCTATCCAAAGTGCTGAAGATGATACACTTTCATTGTCTTTATACATTTACCATTCTATACTTGCTAATTGTGTTTGTAAATTGGTTCTAATTAATCATATTGTCAAAGTAAAATTCTAGCAAACAGAAAGGGTATAATTGGCACCCAATAAAATGTATCTCCATAGAAAGAATATACACATACTTATACACACACACACACACACACACACACACACACACACACACACACACATTCCTCTCCTGAACTGACTAATTTGGGGTTTTCAGGTTTTATAATTATCACTTCCAGACATTCAGAAATATTTTTTTCTCCTTAGAAAATAAATGCTGCCTAATTTTAACATGCTGCCCCCACTTTCACTTTATACACTGCTTTCTATGTAGAAATATGTATTAATTACATGACACTTGTAACCTTGATTCTGGCTTTAAAATTCCATTTCAGATAGTCACACACAGTACTGACTCAATGCTTCCTCCTTTCTTAGGTGAAACCAATGAAAACATAGAGCATTAAACTTCTTAGCATAGAGCTAACATCCAGTGAATTCAGCCCATGTCTGTGTTGACCATTGTTCATGCATAAAAGTATAAACAGCATTTGATCTGTTTCATATTCAGTCCACAGGGCGCACGGCTTTGATGGAAGCATCAAGAGAAGGGGTGTTGGAAATAGTTCGGGGCATATTGGAAAGAGGAGGTGAAGTGAATGCATTTGACAATGATAGACACCACGCTGCTCATTTTGCTGCCAAAGGAGGCTTTTTTGATGTAATAATTGCTCTTTACTTCAAATTTGATTGTTAAAGACTTCTTTCTTTTCTCTCTCTTTTTCATGTAGGTTACAATAAGGCATTTTCCTAAGTTTCTTATCATCTTGATTTCCCCAAATCTAATACTTTAACTCTGACTGCACATCCTAGCTCTTTACCAATCTAATTAATTTGCTAACTTTCCATATATTTGCTAACATGTTCATTGAATATCACTAGTAATATTTTTCCATGTAGCTAACTATGACACTTAAAAATCCTTCTACCTAGAACAATGCTGTGTTATGTCTCTGAAAGCCACTGATGACTGGCTATTTCTGTCATCTGTGACAGGGCTACTTGAAACTTTTGGCAATGATAAAACCCATCTATACTTCAGCAGCACATTAGCCCATACATGGTCTTTGAGTACTTTAAACGTGTCTAAGAAGACTAAAGAATTGAACTTTAATAACTCATTTCAGTTTGAATTTTCAGCAACCACATGTGGTGATAGACAATAGATTGGATAGCACAGGCCTAGCTGCCAATCATTTTGTAGTAAATGAGCATTCCTATTTTTCCACTCCCTGTTTATTTTGCAGATATTGAAGCTTCTCTTTGCCTACGGTGGAGACATGGGATTGATTGGAATGAATGGGAACACACCACTTCATTATGCTGCTATGGGTGGCTTTGCAGATTGCTGTAAATATATAGCTCAGCGAGGTAAAACTATCTGATAGTTCATAAATGATTAGCAAATTCAGGCATATCACTTGTCATCTACTTAACTTTCAATTACCAATCCTCACTCAATGTAGGATGAAAATGGATTTTTTTCTCATATAGTCACCCATTGAATTATCAATCTAATAAGAGGAATTAAAACCTAAATCCAAAGTGGTTTGATTTTCATATGTTAACTAAATGTTAATATGCTTACAATTGATTAATATTCTTATTTTAAACACCCAACATGAATCTCAAGAAAGAAAGGTGTTGAAAATAATTTTATTTTATCTGAAATTTTAATTACTTTATGCATGTCAAATTAAAATATTTCTGGGTAATTTGTAGTTATAAGGGAAATACTTTCTGGGAAATGAAATAAAATGAAAAGATTTGGGGAATGTTTTCAATATAAACAATACTTGTGCACACTATACTTTAGAAAATTCTTTGTAGTGAAATACTAACTAGTTAATTGAACAACATAGATACATTCCTCATCAGTCACCCACTAATTGATTGAACATCTAAAGTTTAATTCCAGTAGAGATGTATTTTTACTTTGTTGAACTTTATGTCTTTCTAGCTTATGAAAAATAGAAAAAATTCAAAGAATCATAAAATAAAACTATCTTTTTCTGTCCTCCATAAATGAATTTTAGAACCATTAGTATATGCTTAATAGGTCCACATAACTAATAATATAATTGACCTGGTTTTACTTTTATAAGCCCATACTTCTCCCAATAACAAACTGTTTCAACAAATAAGAAAACTATGTCATAATAAATTCTTTCCCAATAAACAGTGTAATTAGTCTTACTATTAAATCTGTCACTATCAGCATTTCATTTTTAACAATGCAGATTTCTAAATGTTACCAATCTTTCAAGGATGAGTCAGTCTAACCATCTTTAGTATGTTGAACAGTTTCTTACTGGTACAAATGTCACCACACATGCACTCCACTGATACTGTATCCTAGAATACAATACTGGAATGCAGCCCTAAGAAGCAAAGGGCCAGAGCTTGGTTTATGAATGAAGGTCTGACCCAGTAATGGAAGAAACAGTCTATCTATCTTCCAGGATAAATCCTAGGATATATTCCTAAAACAAATGTCTGAAGATGCTCTGAGATCTGAGGAGTATTTGGAAGTATCATCAGACAAGACCAGAGGTAATACCAGTCTTCTAGCCACCAAAAGGTTTTCTAACTAGTAAGGCAAGCTGAGGTGGGCTTAAAATCCCCCAGCCCTCAGTTCTGGGGTGAACCCGAAGGAACTGACTCAAGAGGTCCCGTGAACTGAGAATCCCAGGCAAAGCAAAGCAGTCAAGTGAAAGTAACTGCATGTCTGTGGCATTACCATGCTATGGAATTCCTCCTGGGACTATCCCGGCCACCTTCCCAGTAAATGACTGTTCTTAAAATGGTCCAGTGTGAAACTTTCAAAACTTCCATTGTCATACACCCCTCTTAGATTTTTTTTGTTACTATAAAGTTTATTGGCCTTAGTATAAATATGCAGGTTTGATAAGTCCAGTAAAGAATTAACTAAAAATTATTGCTGATAGTTTTCTACTTTTTCCCTTTCCTGTTTTAAGGAAAGAGGGCTGCTTATAATTCTAGGTGTCTTCTCTCTTTTCCCCAACACATAAAAGAAAACCAGTGCCTTGAACCCTGAGTTCTGACAAGGCTAGCATCTTTGACAATTTTTGTTGTTGTTGTTAAGAAATGGTCTTATTCCCACACAGCCACCTGTATACTTTAATTGTCTTGTTAGCAAAACAGCTGCCTAGCCCATGTCAAGATTAAAAAAAACAGAAAGAGCATCTTCATGGATTGACTTATTTATATAATGGATTTTTAATATCTCAAGACTCATAGTCTTCTTGGTGGCAATAAGCATATTCCCTGATATAGTTACACATGCTCAGACTTCTTAATTTTTTATCTTATTATTTTAATCAAGGAGGTAAAATGATATATTTTGATATTTATCTTGTATACAAACATAAGTCTGGAATGCTCAACTTTGATTAAACAAATTAGTTCTTTATCTGTTAAGGTTGTTCATATAATTTTGTCACAAAACAGCAAATTAGTATAAATTACCTTCAATTAATGGAGAAAATCTGAAATACTATTTAAGCTTTTGAGATATTTTGTATCAAAAAAGAAGCAGGCATCCTGTTGTATTCTGAACTGATGGAGTCCTGTGCAAACTCTTTGGATCCAGAATCTTCTATGGAATTCTAAGGCACCCTCCCTCTTTGCTCTTAGCATCATCTTTGCAGCAAAATCTTCATTTGATATTTGTTTCAAGTATCTACATTTTATCTAAGTTATCTATCTATCTGCAGGGAGACAAATGACCAGATACATATTGTAAACTTGTCTCAGAATTCACTCAAGTGAAATTGGTTTGGTAATTACAATGGTTAAATGTGTTCTTTATACATCAATTTTAAGGACAAAACTTCTGACCACAAGAACTCAAGAAAGCAGCTGGGAGTGTCATTTTGTGGGGCCAAGCAGATAACTTTGGCACATTCTTAACAGTGATGCTTCTCTTTTAGGATGTGACCTGAAATGGAAAAATTTGGAACATAAAACACCACGAGCTGTGGCAAAAGATGGAGGCTTCAAAGCCGCAAGTAAGGAAATTCGTCGGGCAGAGCGAACTGTGGCTAAACTCGCTAAGCCTGGAGTCAAAAATCCTAACCCACTCTGGGCCCTTCGGCTGCATGACTGGTCCGTGGAGCACGAGGCTTTCCTTCGGGAAGCCTTTACCTTCGTGGACAGGGGCGATGGCGTCGTCAGCAAAGATGATTTCGTGGTGGTCCTGGAGGAGAGGCAAGACTTTGCCACCCCAGAGCAGCTGCTTTCCATTGCTCAAATGCACGATAAAAGCCGGGGAGGCGGGGTCAACATTAACGAGTTCTTTAAGGGAAACAGATACTTAGGCAAGTCTTATGTCTTGGGATCTTTCGGGCCTAAGAAAAAGAGAAAGGGTTTGGGCAAAAAGCCAAAGAAAGGCAAGTTTGTTCTACCTCTCCCGATCTGCACCATCCCAGAGAACGCCTTTCCACGGCGGACAGATGGGGGTCCGCCCTACTACATGATCGAGACCTACCAGAATGTCACCGACTGTAGCAGGTTCAACAGGGACCATCCTCCTGAGCATCCCATCCAGGACGATTCAGAGTGGTACATCGACGAGCCGAGGAAGGTCTTCGCGAATATTAATTTTATTACCAAGGCAGGAGACCTAGCCTCTCTGAAAAAGGCCTTCGAGGCAGGAATACCTGTGGATATGAAGGATAGTTCTTACAAGACCCCACTCATGACAGCGTGTGCCAATGGCAACTTGGATGTGGTCAAGTTTCTTCTTGAAAAGGGGTATGCTTTAAGGTTTGGGGTTTTGCTATTTCCCCCACTGCAGTGGACAGCCAATGACCTGACAGGGATGCAGACAAGGGGGTGGGGCACACGGGATTGTGGCTGCACAAAGACAGCAGCATACCAAGATGATTACAAAGCAAAGGCAAACACTTTTCATTCTGGGTTGGAAATGTCTTCTAGCTGCTGTCTCTTGCTTCTTGCTAGAGATGGGGCAAGTCAACTTTGCCTGAGGGCCATATCTAAGATGAGGTGGTGCTGAATCACATTTTAATCCTCCTTTTATGGAGGACCAAAGAAAATAGAACAACTGCCACAATGACAAAAGACATCAGCCCCAGTGACAAAAGATATTCCTAACTCTCCATTTCCCACCATCCATCTCCAGACAGGAACGGCCACCTTGCTTCATCTATAAAGATCTTTAAAACTTGATCTCTTCATTTTATCTCTTAAAACTAAAACCATTGCTGGGTTTAATTGCTGCTTCTGCCGTGGTTGTATAACCGGAAGCAAGTTTTGGAACACTTGTATGTCTGTTTCCCCAAGTATGCAGTCAGCTCTGAAAGGACCAACTCTGAATTCACTGATGATTAAATGAGTTAAAATATGCAATGTTCTGATCAGCACAATTATTGCAAATCCATGAGAAAAGACATTAATGTTATTATAGTGTTTCTTGTCAAAGATACTCATTTGCATATTATCAAAAGACAGAGTAACTAAAAATAACTTTAGGGTAGTGAAGTTCTAATGAGGACTAAAATTTTAAATAATACATTATAGTACTTAGATTTTAAAATAATGAACATTCATTTAAACTTCAAAACACATAGAAAAAGTAGACACAATGTGGACTAATGTAAAATTTATCTTTTTGTTCAGTTTTATTTTCAATGAAATAGATTTTAAATTTTCCTTGATTTTAATCTTTGCAATACAAGCACCTAAGTAACTTTTCAAATCAAATATATACATTTGTTTATATGTATAGAAACAAAAGGAGTTAAGGCTGCCAAATAATGCAAAACAAAAGCATTTGAAGGCCTATGAAAACATAAGAAAATTTGCATAGTTGTTTACTTTCCTCAGAGCTCTTCTAATTGATAATTTAGTAAGGGCAAAATTGCATAAAATTCTTTACTTTGAATTTTTTAGGTTTCAATGTTTGGAATAACTGGAATTCTTAATTAGTGTATCTGTCTTATCATACAGGGCAAATGTTAATGCAACAGATAATTTTCTGTGGACTCCACTACATTTTGCATGCCATGCTGGCCAGCAAGACATTGTTGAACTTCTTGTTAAATCTGGGGCTGTAATAGATGCAATGTCAATCAACAACTCCACTCCTTTAAGTAGAGCCATTGAAAGCTGTAGACTGGACACTGTAAAATACTTACTTGATATTGGCGCTAAATTCCAGATTGAAAATAGAAAAGGTATGCATTTGTATTATTGATGTCTGAGGAAAGAAAGGGGGACTGATTTTTAAATCCAAATCCTGTTGATTTTGTTGTTGTAGAAGTACAAGTCTTTGGTAAATGTTAAGGGTGCATGTCTGGTACCTAGCACTTTTCAAATCATTGACTTAAAGGCTAACCTCCTTGTGTTTGAAATCTTTGTGGGCTGATTGTTTTAACTAAGGTTAAAACAAAAAAAACCTGGGTAATAAAATGGAAGGAACAAGCCCAAAGTTATTTTTATTCATTAGATTCAAATGACAGAAAGTTTTTCTACTACATTACAGTAAGTACTTTTTTTCTAATCCTTGGGGTAAGCTTTAATTGGATGATTACTAAAGGCTACTTTATTTATAATGCATACTGATCAAAATACAGAAATATATTGATAGTTCACATATTTAGACATATCGTATAAAATTATTTGTATATATACAAACTAAACTTGGAATACCATTATTAATTTCCATTTCCAGTGCATTTAAAAGTTTATCTCTGATGGCAAAAACAAGTAAAACAAAATTAGAATATTTGAAGTTCCTTACAGTTTTGTTTTTTAAACTTTTTTGAGATTACAATATAATAAACATCATTTATCCTTCCTTTTCCTACCTCTAAACCCTCCCAACTACTCCCTTCACCTTGTTATCTTTCATGACGTCTTTTACTTTAATTATTTAACACACACACACACACACACACACTCCAAAACAAATAAAAACAACCTGCTCAGACTGTTTAATGTTACTTGTATGTATATGTTTTCAGGGCTGACCAGTTGATATTGGGTAACCAATTGATGTGCTCTTCCCTGGGGAAGACTATTTCTCCCACTCTCTGAATTGCTATTGTTGTTTGTGCAGGAATGAAGGCTCCTACTCTCCCCTGTTCACATTAGTACATCTGTTGGTGTTGGCTTTGTTCAAGTGCTTCTGAACATTTCTGCAATAATTTCATGTTAGCTTTTAACACAGACCATTTTGCATGCTTAAAACCCTTATTTCATAAAAACTGGTAACCTAAAGACTATAAACTTTGACATTCTCTTCAACTAATACAAATTCCTGACTTGAGGAATTCATAGCTCTAGGACACACATGATCTAACAATGCTTGGAGATGCCTTTTTCTTAACTAGAACTGCCTTCGGCTCTGTAAGACAGCATTCTTTTAAGTTATCCTTGAATCGAAGGTAGTACTGTGCCAGCCTTGCCTAACGATGTTGGAGATAAAATGATACCTTTCTAGAGTACTTTTGAATACCAGCTTCCCCTGACATTTGGAATTCACCTCCTTGCAACAAAGATAAAAATTTATCACAAAAAGATGCGTGTTGGGTTTTGAGGGGACAACAAATATAACACTCAAAATGTAATTTAGCTTTTCTTACTCATATTTTAAAGTGTGTTGTTAAAAGACTTAAGAAAGAAGTTTTTCTAGGAAATTGTTCTTGATATACTGGGATTTTGTAGTGAGGCCTCTCTGGAGAATGAATATCTGTCACATTTTGTGAACTCATAGTGCCATAAGTTAACATGCTGAGTTTTTTCTACTTTCTATCATTAAATTGGTTTATCTTAACTTTGAATTTATGTTTCTGTTTGGAATAGGGCATGCTGCCATGGATGTTGCAAGGGCATATGCTGACTATAGAATAATTGATATGATAAAAGAAAAGATAGATAACCTGCCTAAACCTATAGATAATCAAAAACTGAAAGGCAAGCTTCCTAAATTGAAGAGTGAAAGCACGGATGCTAAGAAAGAAGAGGTAAGACTAAAAGAGGATGACTACCCCATACTAATGGGAAATCCTTAAAGTCTTGGGGTGGCAGTAGCACTGTGTTATGCTATTGCACAACAATGTAAAATAGCATGCTATGTACACCTTAGGTAATAGTTATAAAAATATATCTAATAAGAAAATTATTACTGAAGACTCTATAAGGTGTTCATTGTAAACAGAATCCATATCCATACAGCACACAAATGATTGAGTCAAAGTGATTATAATATTGAAAACACTGGTATTGAATTTCTGTGTGGTTCGAAATTCTACAGATTTGGTAAAATGACCAAACATCGAGGGAGAGGACATTGCCGTTACTAAGGCTGTCCTAAGTGCATTTTCAAGCTGGAAGCTTCTTTGTGGAGAGCAGGTAGTTCACTGAATTACTTGTAAGGAAGATAAAAATCAATGAAAGACAAGAAATAGACTCCTTAATGCCACTACATTGGGAAGGCTGTGGAATATTGGCAGTAGGAAATGATCTGGGTAAAAGAACTTGGCAGAAGGGCAGAGTTCTAGTCATGGACTAATCATGGTGATAGGGTCTCACCCAACTGCAGCTCCTATCATATGTACCATTATCACTCTAGAAAGAGTCCATCTTATGAATAATCAGGGGTATATGTCTTGAAAAATCACGTTATTTGTCCCTGATATGAATAATTAAGTGAATTCCAGAAATGCAAGCTAATTATCTCTGCACACCTACTGTTATAGTAATAATAATATTCTGTCTTATCTCAAATTTTAGCATTTTTCTTCCTTCATAGCTTCAAAGTAAAATGTAGGCAAAAAGCACTCTAATGAATCCTTGATTTTAGCAATTTATACTTTTACAAAATCTTTTTTCCAGGAAACACTGTCATCAATTTATGCTGTACCAGCAATAACAGAGGAAAAGAAATTACACAAGGATAATGTGGTCTACCTCAACTCACTGATTACCAGTGGTTACACTAAGAAGGTTGATATCACATTTATCCCACATAGGGTAAGTATTTTTCTGAAAGTTTCCATAACACAGCAGAATTCATAATGCCATTTTTCCCATGTTGACTCTACAGATCATCTGAACAAATGCCCACATTCATTCTCCACAGTTACTATTGTTGAGGTTCCTTGGCCATGTTCTGCCACATTCATCTCAATGAGATCAACTGTTAATTCCCAATATCTGGTTCCATTTGTTACTATTTCCATACTAATATTTACATTTTACTTAAAAAGACTGGTGTCTTCTTTATTCGATTGCATTCCTGATTGCCATTCAGTCATCATATTCTTATAGGCACTTGGTATTGTAACTTTTTAGACCCTATTCCTTACCAGTACTTGGAAATTCATACTACCAAGGCTGAACAAACTCTCTAGTCTCCTAAAATATATGTCCCTAAATAAGAGAGACATCTTTGGGGAAAAGAATTATCTTTCCAGTACCCATCCAGCTATTCTGAATAAGTAGCACTTTCTGCCTTCTGTTATGAAAATAATTTGACTTCTGCATAAAGGACTTCCCAATTCTTTGACCTTGTGTTTTGACATCACAGAAATAAGCAACAGCTGGGTCAGAGGTAACTGGAGAAGGAACTGAAGAGTATTTCTGATCTCTGTTCCTAGGTGGTCCTTACCAGAAATAGTGATGTTCACATAGCCACTAAGGTCTTAGGACAGTAAAACAGTAAAATGAACTTTAAATACGGATTTGATAGTTCCAGATAGAAACAATGGGAAGTCTTCCTAGGCTGGGTGTATAACTCATGGATAGAGTACTTACCCAGCATGTGCTTAACTAAAAATATATGTGAGAGTAAAATTCGCTAGTCATCATGGTAACAACTGTCTTGCTTTGGGCTGTTTACTTAAGATTTGGAGTCCTGAAGCCACAACAGCAGAGTTGATCAGGAAGAGGGAACTTCGAAGGGAGAGGTTCACATATGAGGTGGACTTTGAAGATTTCATGATGCCTTTCCAAAAGAACATCATGGAGAAAGCTCAAGCATTGGAAGCATCCCTCAAGTAATAAGTCACAGCAGTTGCCTCCTGGGGTTAGTGCTTTGTGGCACAGAGTTCAAAGTTTGGAGAAAGTATGTATTTCCAGAAAAGCCAAAGCAATTCATCCATTAAGGATTTGTTATTAAAAATAAGTTTTTGCTGTAATAGCTATAAATATCCTGAGTTGTATCATACGGCCCTCTTTCATAGTACAACAAATGGCAGCTTATACATATAAATGTGCAACCTTCATTGAGAGTGCTGTAGACCACACTGAAGTTAGAAATATTGTCAAAACTTTATCAGATATGCTCTATTGTGTTCATTAAAAATAATCCTAGTGCACATGTGTGGCCTGGGATCAATTAAAAACAAAAACAAAACAAACAAATGATTTTGAAAGGACGTATATTTAAAAAACTTTAAAAAATGGGTATAAGTAGCACATGCCTATAGTCCCAGCACTATGAAGGAAGAAGATTGCAAACTGGAAGATATCCTGGACTGTATAACAAAACCCCATCTCAAATAAACAAGTGCTGAAGCATAGCTCAGTGGTCAATCACCTAGCATGTGCATGGCCATGGTTTGGTTTCTAACATTACAAAAAATAATAAAATAAACCTAGTAGAAATCATTAGAAACACAACTTAATATTAGGAAATAGAGATAACAATATAACCCCTTGAGGTAGGAGTTTGTTCCTCAATTACCATTTTAAAGGTGCCATAGATATCTTAGACTAGGTAAACTTTTGACAGTGTACATGCCATTGTTTCCCTCTATGTTGATACTGTAGAGCTATTGCATATGACTTTCAAATGACAGAGAACTCAATCTTGAATAGCAGTTACATCCCCTAGAAACAAGTCTCAACTAGCAGCTCTCAGATATCTCTTAGACTAAAGAAAATTGGACTCCCTCACCTCCTAGTTGTATATGTTCACACTGGACCACAGACCCTAGGATAGAGTTAATTACCTCCCAAATACACCTAACTCTGTTTCTAGGTAGCTTTTCTAAGGGTCCAAATTAAAACTAAAAACCATGAGAATACTCTGAGCTATGATTCTAAAACCACCAGCAAACACTTTGAAGATAAATCCCTTTACCTTCTGCTTACTATAAAATAAGCATTCCTTTAGTTTAGAGAAATTGCAACCATGGCATAATTCAAAATATCTTCATATGATAGCTGATAATTTGAGCAAAATTTCTATATACTAGAAAATTATGAGAATTACTAAAAAGAGCATATTAATATTCCATTAATATGTTTGGACAGAGTGAATCAGAATAAAAATGTATTTAAGAAATCCATAATGAAGAATAAAAACTATGGGGGAAAGGAGCCTAGCATGAAAGTGATGTCCATGTAAGAGTCCAGAGGGATTTAAACATAAGGCCTGACTCCATTTAGAAAGAAAACATATCAAGTTTCTGATAGAGATATAGGAGCAGTAGAATAGACGATGGATGGATGGATGGATGGATGGATGGATGGATGGATGGATGGATGGATGGGAGAGTTATAAGGAATTGGCTTGCAAGAGAGCAAGAGCTGATTGGACAAGTTTCTAATATATAGTATGGCCATGAGACGTGTCATCTGGAGAATCTTGGTCAGATACATTCCATGAAATTCACAAGAAGAGTTTCTTACTTCCTCGGAAAAACCACTTCTCTCTCTACCTCTAAGTACACTTCTCTCTCTACCTCTACTTAAAATGTACAGAAATTATTTCATACAACTGTAGTTCAGCTGCCAAAATGTGTACTGCTGTCAGAGCAATGATATGATATTCAATATCAGGAAGCCAACGCATAAAAGAACTAGCTAGATAACATCTTCAGATTTTGCTATTATTCAAAATAATGAACTTTACAGCAAAGGAAAATCCAGGCCAGAAGATACATTCAGTTACTGTATGCCTAGTTCCTTTTAGCTTAGAACAGTTTTCCTTTGTTTTTTACTATTTTCGTAATATTGGTATTTAAGAATACAGGGCAGCCATTTTGCAAATAGCCATCAATTTGTGTTATATTATTTTCCTAAGAACAAATGTTTGAAGCAACAATTCCAAGAATGTGACATGACACTTCACACCATTTTAATCAGAAGTTAGAATTTCGGGTGATTATATCACACATCATCATGTGTCGTCTAAAGTAGAGGCCCTCTAGTTTCTTCTCTATGCCCTTAGATATGTCTTGAGAAGTATTTTTGAAAGAATGGAAATTTTTTCAGCCCCATCAATTTTAAATACTAATATTAATACCTATGAAGTATTGCTTCTGGGAAAGTAGTACTACAGTGACAAAAACAAAAAAAGATAATATTTTAATGTTGTCATGTTTCCATTCCTTAGATGCCTTTCCTCCACTGGTCAAGACATTCTCTTAATTTTTGGTAATTTGATCAGCACTCACGCATTCATTTCTTACTTGATAGGTTGTAACTGTGGAGACAACTCCAAACTCAACTCAAATTGGTTACTTATCTGCCATAAATTCTTCTTCTGTCTTGAGCTAATACAGCAGGTAAAATAACAAGCAAACTTACTCCAGGTCCACTATCCAGGGAGCTTTATGGCCTCAAAGAAGATGAAGCAACCACTTGTACCTATGTAGATAAACACTACCACAAACTTCCTATCTCCTGTCTTCTCAACTTTTCAAACAAGTTGATTTTGTATCTCTCAAGTGCCTCTTCTCCTCCCCTGTACCTATTATGTTTGTTTCTAAATATTTCAGTTTATATTATCTTAAATATACACATTTTTGAAATACAATATGCAGATTTTTAATAAGTCTCAAGTGCTTGGACTGGAGAAATGACTCAGTGATTAAGAGGGCTTATTGCTCTTGCAGAAATCTTGGGTTCCATTTCCAGGATTCTTTTCCATAACCCTTGTTCCTGGGGATCTGTTGCTCTCTTTTGACCCCCAAAGGCACTGCACACACATGGTGTTCTCAAATTCATGCAGATGAAATACTCATACAAGAATAAAAAAATTTAATTTTAAAAATCTTAAATTCTAATGTCCCTTTGAGTCACTTATTGTGGGTCAATAAGTATATGGATATATAAATCAATTTCATTTTTCTGCTACTAATCTTTCTTTAGTCTTATTCAAGATTCAGGTGCTGAACCTAACAGAGTAGAAGAAAACGTTTACTTCTCTATATCAACCTTTATGAACATCATTTGCTTTGCTTGATTATCAAATTGGCCCTCATTCAACCAGTGGAGACCATTAAGTATCAACTCCCAAAAACAAAGGTGTCTACTGACATTTATCTACAGGATTCTCTGTTTCTGTGATGTGCAGGGAAATGGTTTTGCATTCAGGAAAAAAGAGAAATGAATGCATGATATCAGATCTTCATTTCAGTGATATGGAGAAACTTAGCCATCTGTAAACATAAACTGAGGGAATATTCGTCCTATCAGCATTCTTGCCCTATATACAAAATATATATTTTGATTCTAGTGGCTTGGTGCATTTGAAAAGGGGCTATATTTGAAGGATACTCAAGTGGAGCTTCACGCTAAGACCGAGCAAATTCAGAGTTAATACCCTGAGAAAATATTGGTGTTACACCGAATGGTTCACAGTCAACAACATCAGGATGGAAGCAGGGAGCTGTGTCTTACATTCCAAACTTGAGTAGAAAAGTCTGTGTGAGCAAAACAGTTATTCCACAGAGGAAGCTTTACTGGCAAAAAGTCTGTCTGTGTTACATGAAAAGATAACTGCACAGATTACACAACTCAGACTTGTAGTTATATAATATATAAATGGAATTTTTTTAGGTTTTTATTGTTTGTGAGGTTTGGATGTAAATTGTGTTTTAGCTTCTATTTTATTTTGACTTGTTATTTTCAGTTTTTAAACAATGAAATGCAGTACTTTGTAATAAACACATTTATTATTTTGAAAAATAAAACATGGGCACAGAGGTCTATATTATCAAGGTGTCTAAAGCTTTTCCCATTCAGGGACCCTTGAGTCAAGAACTGAAGAGCAAGTTTGAAAAGGGAGCACCCCTGAGACAGGGTGACACATGATAGGCAAGTGAAAGGGCTCAAGAAGAGATGGACTTTCCAGTGGTGGTTAGGACATCAGCAATAGAATCTGGGTGTCTGGATTCCTGAATCAGCCATAAATAGCTACAGGCTGAGGGGTAGGTAAAAAAAATACTGTTCTGTGTCCAGCAATAATTCCATGGAGGTGATGATAACTACCATCTAGGAAACATGTAGGAGCTGGGAATCAGTGCATAGCACAGCATAAGGTACCTTACTTGATGTTACACCATGAAGATGGGTTAACAGTGCTAGTTTTATCCACAGACTTGGATTTGGATCTTTGCTGTCATTAACTAACTGTACATCTATTGGCAGAGTACTAACCAAATCTTAGTTTCATCATTTATAAAGGAGGGATAATAGTTATATGGATTTAGATACCCTTGCAGGAACCAGCCAGATGTGTTAATCCCTTCAGAGCCACTAGTCCTGTGCCCAAGTGTACAGTTGGTACGCAGTTGTGGTTCACTAGAAGCCATCAGGCAGAAAGGAAAGTCAAAGTGGGCAGAGGGAGGAGGGTTGACCAGGCATGGAGTGCACAGCAATGAGTGTTTGATGGCACACACTCAGCACTAGTGAGTTTAAACTCTAAAGTTTTAACTTAAGTGATTCAAACATGTGCATACTTACTGTATTTTCTTTCTAACCATCAGAAATAGTCAATTAATACTTGCTAGAGACATCAGTACTAATTCTAGTAGTGGCAGTTTCTGTGTATAGTGGCCCAAGTTTATTTTTTATTTTGTCTTCAGAAGTTAATTTTCTCCAAGATCTAAGTAGTTGTGTGGATTAAACTGGTACATGGAAACAGAGGCTGGGACAGAATCTCTAGTGCAAGTAATTTGTGAAGGGAAAAGTTCTCAGATGAAACTTGTCAGAAAAAGCATAACAAGATGAAGCAGGAGGAAAAAATTAAGAATATGAGATCAAGAAGAAATTGACCCCCGTCTGTATGTGGCACTGTAGAGGATGGACTGTACCAACAGAGGTTTTTCTTACCCAGAGGTAAAGAGGCTAGGCTATTGCCTCTGGCATCAGATATAAGCTAGCTCCCCTCATCACCTAGTAGGTTTCAAGGGGCCTCCTAGCAGGCAAAGTGTGATAGTCAGTCTTGATCATCACCTTTATTGGGTAAAAAGAGCCAAAGGAAAAACTAGGGCACACCTCTGTGTATGTCTGTGAGACCTTTTCCTGAGACAATTAGGCCATTAGAGCTACAAATGGTTTAGCTCATTGGTAGATTCAAATTTTGAATACATTATTGGGAGTTATTGGAAGGTGGTTATTGAGATGTGTCTTTGAATGTTATCTCTTAAGAATAAATTAAAAAATAAGCAAGAATAGCAATGCAAACTTTCTTGGCAGCTACTTAGAAGGGGAAAACAATTCACAAATTCCACTGGTAGTTTATTTTTCTTAAAATGTAATTATTAGACATTGGACTTATAAACACCAGAGACAGAAAGATGATTTTTCCCCATGTTCTGTGATAAGATCACATATATGAGGTACAAATGAATTAACCCTGGTAAAGCTAGTTTAGCAACTCATATTGAGTTTTCAACGTAAGGAATTTGATGTGGAGTCACAAATGATACCCAAAAGACCCACTGAGCTGGCATCTTGTATTCAAGGAGGGTAGTGTAAAAGGAGATGGGAGGCTCAGATACCTTCTACACAGAGACACTAAATTCAAGTACGGGGCCAATGGGACTTTATTGTCATTTTTTAACCATTTCTATGGACTGTATGATGTTGTGGATTTGGGTTTGTTTAATTATGGATCCTAGGGGAAACTTACAAAGAAGCTCATGATAACATCCTCAGATACCCCCCTTAGTTATTACTACATCAAGCAGTATCTGGGTAACAAGGAAAAACTAAATAGTCCAATTGCATTCTGGAAGCCAATGGCGATTTCTTATCCTGAGTAACAGAGAGAGAGAGAGAGAGAGAGAGAGAGAGAGAGAGAGAGAGAGGAGAGAGGAGAGAAGAGAGAGAGAGAGAGGAGAGAGGAGAGAGAGAGAGAGAGAGAGAGAGAGAGGAGTGTGTGAGTGTGTGTGTGTGTGTGATGCCTGTATTCAGGATTACTAATGGTGATGTTTCCCTTTTGTCTCCATAGGTAAGACAATGAAGAGGAACTGATACACGAAGCTGAACCCCTAGGTTATAGTGACTAAGCCAATGATTTGAAATACTCTTCTGTTCCCCTAAAATTGAGATGGATAATATAGTCTTTGTTCCTGAGGCTTATGTATCATGCTCCACCTAAGGAAATGGGAAGTGAAAAATACAACTTTCCACGTAGGTATTAATGAAATCAACATATAAAATAAAATGAGCAATACACAAAGTATTCTGGACAAGTCTGAATGAATCCCCAGCCAAAGTAACACTATTTAGCTAAAGAGTCAACCAGAAGGGGAGATTTGTCAGCTACAGGACATCACAGGAGAAGCCAGGGAGACCATGCATCCCTAGATAATGTACTGGGTAGAGACCTCGATCCATACTACAGATCTAAACCTTCCATGCTGTCAAAGGTTAGTGTTACCATTATGTTGATCAACCTACTTATGTACACACTTAACTTTATTTATCCACTCAGCATATGCTTATTAAGTGCTGGTTATAGAATCTCTAAGCACAATCCTTGCTCTTTCCGTGGTACATCACAAGGAGTAACTGATGCAGGTTGTATTTCCCAGGTTTCTGTATCATCTGGTTTCCAGATGGATTCAGAGAGTGGAGATCCTGTGTGAGACAGAAGGTAGAGGGAGGTGTAGAGAAGAAAGGATAGTTCTCTTTCCCTCTTTGCCTTCAATAACATCCCAGGCAGTAGCTGTGTCTATCTCTATCTCACTTCTCAGCTTCCATGTAACACTCCTGCCACACTTCTACCAGATGGTCCACCCCTTGTGTTCCATTAGTACCATCCACTCTACCTTAGCTCCTAGGGTAGTACCAATGACCTTTTTTCTTAGAATATGGGCTACTTGGCAATTCAGGCTGTTTCATTAGCCTCTTCTGCATAACCACATTCTTATACCTACTCTCCTTTCAGAGTCACCCAGAGTGTCAGGAAGCAATGGAATGCAAACATCAGTCTTGGCCACTACCCCAATAATTGAAGAGTATGATAACACTTAAAATATTCTGCAGAGATTCACAGCTAAGCACTGAGCAGAAATCCTGGAATCTAGTTGTAGAGAGGGAGGAGTGATGAGCAAAGGGGTTAAGACCATGCTGGGGAAACTCACAGAAACAGTTGACCTCAGCAAGTGGGAGCTAATGGTCTCCAGACTGACAGCTGGGGAACCTTCATAAAATTGATCTAGGCTCCCCTGAACATTGGTGTCAGTTGGGGGACTTGAGCAGTCTAAGGCGCCACTGGAAGTGGAAGCAGTATTTATTCATAGTGCATGAACTGGCATTTTGGAGCCCGTTCCCTATTGAGGTATACTCTCTCAGCCTAGATACAGGAGGGCAGGCCTTGGTCCTGCCTCAAATGATGTGACAGACTTTGATGATCCAAGGAGTGGATGGGGAGTGGGGTGGGGAGATGGTGGGAAGAGTGGGATGGTGGGAAGGAGAGGGAACTGAAATTGGGTATGTAAAATAGGATTTTTTAGCATCAGTATTAAAATCAGTACTAAAAAAGAGATTTAGTGTGTCACAGCAATAATTCCAATAATTCCACAGCATAAAACCACATATTAAATATGAAGAGCATTAATTGAATAAAATTGCCTGCCTTAGAAGTTTGAAACACTTGTTTTTAATCTAAGTAAATTTTTAAAAATATTCTGCAGTGTGTATTTTTATACGGTTCAATATAGATCATAGATTTGATACAGCAGGACAAAGCATGTACAACAATAAAGCAGTATGAGATTTCTAGGCACAACCCTCTGTAGTCTATATCCTTAGTCATTGGGTGTGGGACACATGTTACTTAAATTACATAGTAACAAAATAGCTGTGAGTCTAGACATGTATTTATTGGAACATCTTTTATACTCACTGACAATAAGTTAAACACACACGTTAAATGTTTTTCAGTACTGTAATGAAATAACCGAGTCAGTCTAACTTTATACAGACAAGAGGATTGATTATTTGGTTCATGGTTTTGCATGCAGAAAGTCCAAACAGCACAGTATAAGCCCATGGTGAAGAACATTCTTAACTGCCTTGCCTCATGGAAGATACTAATAGCAGAAGCATGTCACGTTGACAGGCAGAAAGTCGAGGAGAGACTGGATGGAGGCAGGCTTGGGCTTTTATAACATTCTCATGAGAACTACCCAGGTGTCCCTAAGAAATCTCTAATCCCGTTGCGAGGGCACTTGGCTCCACTTATAAAAGGTTCCATTCCTCAATGTGGTCAGGGAACCACATTCCCAGGACATTCCTATAGGAACATGTTCAGTTTAGAACTCTGTTAAAACAAGCAGAGACTGCCAATCTACACACCTCTAAACAATTTAGAGAATTTTCAGCTTTAAGTAAAGCATCCTCAAATGCTAGGGTTTCATACAAGCCAGGAGATAGCCATAGGCTTCTTTAGTATAGCAAAATGATACTACTTCTCACAACCTGTGAACTTACAGTACATATGTTTCTATTTCCTCCTACACCTTGACTTATATTACCTGATTCTTTTTTATCTCAAAGCAATGAACTTTGTCACAGAGAACTTCCCTTGAATTTTAAGATTGGTTAATTAAGTTGGACCTAAACTTGCCTCCATATTTGGATGGTAAAATTTGCTCCAACCAAAGTTAATGCTGTGAATCCTTCATGAGCAAACAAATCATGGCATAGGATGATGCCCTGGTAACAAAGCAACTGAATCTCAGACAATCCTAACAACAGAACGTCCACCCAATGTGAAGCCAAAAGCTGCTAAACCAGGATCATATAATGCAATTGTCAGTTGCAGTAAATTAGGCAATTATCTCTTTGTGTGTGTGAGTGGGTGTGTGTGTGTGTGTGTGTTGAGGCATCCTACACCACCTTTCATCTGGGATGTTGCAAGATCTTAGAAGCTCTTTGTTTCAGAAAGCTTTGAACATTTTAAGACATAACATGTCATACTATCACGTTGAAATATAGTAATTAGACAAATTATTTTAGAATGAATTACACATATAGCTAAAAACTACATTCAAACATTCTCAGTACCCATTAAGGCATAAAGAATTTTGTTCTTACACTAATTCCTCCATTACTGATGTATATTTTCATTGTCTCTAATAATGGATTTTTTCTGCAGGACTCTAGGATTTTTCTTTTCTACTACTAGTACATAACAATTTTAAGTCTTTCTGTACTACTCTTTGAGACTGGGTCTCTTTCTCCCACTCATCTTTTAGTTGAATCTCATCTCAAGTCCCCACCCCCCCCGTGTGTGTGTGTGTGTGTGTGTGTGTGTGTGTGTGTGTGTGTTGATTACTCTGAAGGCATGGAAAGGGTACAAATAATCAAGGAAACAGTCATCCTAAATATCCTTTGCAAAAGACTCTCTGCTGGCCATTTTTGATTGTGTGATGGCAAAACTGGGAAAGTAAAGAGCTATACTTCTCCACCACGTGTCAGGAGATAAATGTGTACTGCAGAATTAAAATTCATTCCTAAATGTTCCATATGTCTTGTGATCAAACATGAGAACAGTGTTTGACTCACATGTTGTTTTGTATCACAGATGAAAAGAATTACAATAATATGAGTTCTTGGCAACATGTTTTTCCAGTGTTCCATAAAGCTTTGAGTTTTCTTCATTTGAAATGCATGTTTAGAGATATACACAAAATGGCAATAGGGGATGATTTCTGGTAAATATAAATAAATGGAAGGGTTAAAATGAGGGAAGAAGGGAAAGATGGAGGGAAAGAATGACAGGGAACTTATTGATTCATTCAGTTGCAGTAATTGGGTTGGTGGTTTTCTATTTCATCCTTCAATTTAAAAACATCATCTAGGTTGGACAAAAATGTACTTAAATCCTTTATATTTTATTCTAAAATCAATAGTTCAGAAACACTATTCTTTTTTAGGTTTTTGGTTTAAAATATTACTGGAATAGAGAGGGGAAAAGGGTGATTTAATTCTTGTACAAGACTCTGGGTGATTCTGGTTTCTTGCTATCCAGTCTGTAACCCCTAAAATTGGAGTTGTTGAAAATTTTTAAACATAGAGAAATGGAAATTAAAAGTTTAGAAGCATACCTCGTATCTTCGCCTAAAGAATAAGAAGAGTCATTCATTCACTCACTTATGCCTTGTGATAAATTCTAAGGACTTACTATCAGCATCTTAGAGTCTTGGTCCTGGATGGTGGTGGTTCTTGCCACCACAATAAGAAGAAACTAAATAACAGACTTGTTAGTACAAATTAGGATGAATATGGCAAGACAAAAAGTATCATGTGAGGTTTTAAGTAGGCAGTCAGGGAAGACTTCCCTGAGGAAATATCCAAGCTACAAGGTGCAGAGTAGTAAAGGCAGCCTGGCTGCACAGGAGAAAATACATGAAGTAGCATCTCTTTGACAAAGGTTTGAGACTGTGAGGCTTACTGTAGAGCAGGAGGAAATCCAGAAGACCTTCAACAGAGATGATGGCCAGAGAAGAGCAATAAGGATAAGGCTAAACTATGTCAAACTGTGTGGACCTTTCAGAGAAGTACATAGATTTCTTTCCAAGTTTAACATAACAGCATAAAGAATTAAAGCTGACAAATGACACAATCCAATTCTCTGAATTAAAATCTGAATCTCATTGATCTGAGAAAAAGGCTGAGAAGAAATGAACGGAAGCTATCCAGTAAGGTGTGGTATTCTCTGTAGGAAGTTAGCTGCTTGTGCTTGTCAGTCTCCAGATTGCTCCCAAATTCTCTTTTATTGCTCACACCTTTACTCCTTCATTGATCAGGGCTGACATGGGTAGCCAATAAAATCACTCAAAGACGATAGTCCATAGGTAAACCATAAAAGATAATTGCAGTGATGATTGCCAAAGCCTGCTGTCATGTTGTGAGAATACTGATGCTGCCCCATTGGATGATTTCTTCTCGAAATAACTGAGCCTTCCACTAGCAGCCAGCAAAGCACTCTGTGTACATGAACCACAGTGGAAGATCTATCCATTCTTCAGGCTTCAGATGACAATAGTCCTGATAGCATTTTGAATGTATTTTCATGAGAGATCCCTGTGTCGAACTATCTAGTCAAGCTACTTCCAAACTCCTGACCCATAAATACTGGGAGAGATAGACAACACTGTTTATGGCACTAAGCTTTATGGCAGTATGATGCAGCAGGAGATGACTAATTTCACTGTGAAGGCTCCCAGAAGAGAGTGGATTTGAAGGATACCATAGAGGACCACTACATGAGACATGATGAGGGTCTTCTTTGTGGGCGTGATGAGGGCAGCATTGAGAACACCATAGGCTTCTGGTTTATGTAGCTTCCCACATTGCATCACACAGTGAGTAGGATAAAAGCATCCGAAATGAACGCATCAGACAGCCCCATATACCATGTGCTCAATTAAAGAACTAAGTAGATAAACAAGCTCAAAAGAATAGAGTATGGAGAATGACATATATTTGATAGCTGGTGATGTTTAGAATTGTAGGAATAAATTACAGGGATAAGACCAAGATGATGATTCTGGCTCATGAGCTGAAAGTTGAAGTTTTTCATAATGTATAAATCAAACAAGATGCTGGCACATAAAACAACAAGGGAAATTATTAGAGGGGATGGAATAAAATATGTGGCTAGTGATGCGGTGTTAAATATAGGAAAAGGTCATTCTTTCCCATATTCTAGAGAGGTATGAACATTTCACTCATGAAGTATAGACAAAGATGTCTGCAAAATTCAAAGGGATTGCTGTTCAGCAGGTGTTTTATATTGGAAGGGGCTTTGGGGTATATATAATATACTGGCCAAAAATCAGTAAACTGAAAAGAATATAAATGGAGTCACTATATAATGAGGGAGACAATGCTTCATCTAGACACCTTACGACACCAAGTAAAACCTCCAGTGCTAACACCTTGTTGATTCATTGACCACAGGGGTTCCTTGGAATTTTCCAAACATCACAGTCTACTGCCAAGACTATTGGTTGTTCTCCAAAACCTAATGGTAAGGCCCAATTCCTGAAAAGAATTATGTCATCAAATACAGACAAGCTGAACTAGAAAATTCATCCTTACTAACACTCATGATGCTGAGAAGTTCTCTGCACATTATCACAGGAAAAAAGTAATCATCAATACCATGTAGCTTCAAACCCTGAGAACTACAACAGTGAACTTTCTGCTACTGATGCAATAGTGGAACAAATGTTATGGGTGTAACCAAAATGCTTCTTTTAAAAATTGAATTTAATACACACTCCACAAAATGGTACCCACATCTGATACTGCCAAAGTAGCTAAGAACCTGAAACTAACTAGGTAATTAACCTAAAGGAAAACTTAATTATTATTCTAAAAGCACATAGCAATAAAATGACTCCTAATGAGATATTACTATTCCCATAGACCAGTGCCATCACTCAACCATCATTAGAGAAGCTTCTTGCAGTAGGTGGCAATAAACACAGAGACCCACAGCCAGACAATGTTCAGAGAGTGAAATAGTTTGGAGTACTCAGTCATGAATGGGATTGTACTGGCTGGTTTTGTGTGTCAACTTGACACACACTAGAGTCATTACAGGAAGGGGCCTTGGCTGAAGAAATGCCTTGATGAGATCCAGCTGTAAGGCATTTTCTCATTTATTGATCAATGGGGAAGGGTCCAACCCATGATGGGTGATGCCATCCTTGGGCTGCTGGTCCTGGATTCTATAAAAAAGTAGACTGAGAAAGCTATGCAAAGGAAAATAGTGAACAGTTCCCTCGATGGCCTTTGCATCAGCTCCTGTGTCTAAGATCCTGCCCTGTTTGAGTTCCTGTCCTGCCTTCCTCCAGTAATGAACAGCAATGTGGAAGTATAAGCCAAATAAACCCTTTCCTCCCCAAGTTGTTTTTGGTCATGATGTTTTGTCATAGCAATAGAAACTCTAAGTAAGATAGGGATATTTTCTTCTTTTTTTATTTTTTATTTTTGGTTTTTTGAGACAGGGTTGCTCTGTATTGTTTTGGAGCCTGTCCTGGAACTCACTCAGTAGACCGGGCTGGTCTCGAATTCATAGAGATCACCTGCCTCTGCCTCCCGAGTGCTGGGATTAAAAGTGTGCACCACCAACACCCCTCTAGATAGGGATATTTTCATCAAAGTCCTCCCCTCAAGGATCTATGCGTAAGAGGAGGTGAGATTGTCATGGCTAGAGGTGATGGGTGATTCCAAGGAAAGAGTGTCCTCCAGACACAAAAGAACTAATGCACACACAAACTCACAGAGCCTCTTGCTGCATGCTACATGAGACCTGCACTGACCACGCAAAACAAAATCCCAGTACTAAAAACGGGAAGTAGACACAAAGACCTATGAAGCATTTATTTAATTATTCTTTATCAATAAAAACTCAGGAGTCAGATATTTGAGTAAGAACCTGAATGATCAGAAAAGCAGCAGAGAAGCAACCAACGACTTCCTCTTTCTCATTTCTCGATCCAAAAATCAGCCAAGACTCTAAGCCCCACCCTACAACTTCCTGTGTCTCCCTGATCCTTCAAAACCTCTATAGTTAATTTTGGTCAACTAGTGGCTAGCTCTGCCCTCTGATTCAAATCAAATTTTGTCAGTCTTGGAAGTGTCAGAATGTGCTATAAAAAAATAGCCTACAACACTCCTGTTGCTAACCAAGAAGCTATTTGCAACTGATAACCTGCTGGGAAGTGGAAAACCTGTTTTCTCCAATGGTGTGCCACTGAATGTATCAACCACATTCTAGGGCAATCCATGTACCTAGGAGTCGTTAGACAGCACACACACACAAAAAATCGATGGGTTTTGGTTTTGTGTGTGTGTGTGTGTGTGTGTGTGTGTGTGTGTGTGTGTGTGTGTGTGTTGGGGAGGATATGTTTCACTGAATTTTGGTTTTGTGGTTTTTTGTTTTGTCTTGACTTTTCTGGTCTTTGGTTTTCCTGGTCTTTTTGTTTTTTGAGAGAGCAAAAAGGTGGGTAGGGAGACAGAGAGGATCTAAGTGACATTAGGGGAGGGAAACCATTATTAAAATGTATTACATGAAAACATTTTAGTAAAAATAAAATAATAATAACAAAAAAGTAAGATACAAAACACCTTTCTCCCAGGAGGCAAAAAATCAGCCAGTTTCAGCCTCTCTCCTAAAAAAAACTTGGGACTGTATTATAATGTTGCCTTTAGGAATCTGAATACTGTGCAGTTTCATTGAAGTTTCAACCAAAGAAAGTTCCTCTTTCCAGTTCCCTTTCAGCATTCATTATGATTGTATTTAATACTTGCTTAGGTACCAAGAGTCTATACCTAGGTATTTCAGTACTAAGTAAGCAACAAATCAGCATCACATTTGCAAAGTGTAAGTGGTCTATACCTGGATCATAAAATATTCCTCTATGCTGTTCTTACCCTGGGACTTCATTCAGTTAAGCTGGAGTAGAAGGGACAGGCCATGAACATTTGCACAAAATATCCCACATGAGTTTAACAGTGGCCTCGGCTAAGAACTTCAGAACTTAATCACGTATAGTGTTTGGAGTGACAAAGTTATTAAGCAGTTCTGATTAGTAAATCAGGCACATGGAAGGGCTTTTAATGGTGTCATGTCTCTTCTGCTTTTGAGCCTCTAAGTACCAGGAGACAAACTCACTCAAATTGATGTGTGTGGTGGGGGGGAGGTTACTGGAAGTGATTCTTGCCATGCCCAGGCTGGAGTGGTGAATTTCCAGGGTCAGACTCTAAGCTCTCACTCTCTGTTGCTGTCTACTTTGCTAGCCCTGAAGATCTAAAGCTAGGTTCAGCGTTGGCAACCATGGACTTGGACTTGTCAGCTAATGCCTTAGGGTTCTTATGGCTGTTTGCTGTGAAGAGACACCATGACCATAGCAACTCTTATAAGTGAACATTTAATTGGGAAGCTTGCTTAAAGTTTCAGAAGATCCGTTCATTATCATTGTGGCAGGGAGCATGGTGGTGTGCAGGCAGATGTGGTTCTGGAGCTGAGAGCTCTACATCTTGACTTAGAGGCAACAGGAAGTCAACTGAGAGTCACACTGAGGGAAGCTTGAGCAAAAAAGACCTCAAAGCCTATCCCCCACAGTAACACACTTCCTCCAACAAGACCACACCTACTCTAACAAGGCCATACCTCCTAATAGGGGCACTTGATTTGAGGGTCATTTTCTTTCAAACTACCACAGCTATTAAGCACAGAAAATCAGCTTAAAATGGTTACAGTGAAACGTTCAATAACCTTTTCAATAAGTTTATGAATATGATTAATTATCTCAGTTCTTGCCATGTGTAGTTACTGAAATCTTAACTATCAATAAATACTGAAACTGTGTTTAGTGTTAACTTGTAATAGTGAATCCAAAACATTTGGACTTTCCAGAAGAAAACCGAAAGAAATAACATTCTTAATGCTAGTTTCTTCCTTTTTCTCATTATCTGTTTTTTCCAAACATTTTACCTATAACTATAGAACTGTATAAATTATGACCAAACATATTTTTGCTGCTTCCCAGAAAATCTTTTGCTGAATATGTAGGATCTGCTGTATTATGTACCAAAGGATAATAGATTTGGCAACAAAAATAGACAGTATATTCCATTAAATTCAACTATGTAATTCAAAGCCGGCTTTAGGTTCTGCTTCCAGCCAACAGAACATTTAGCTTCTATAGTCTGAAACATGCTGTCCAACATAATTTCCAGAGTCACATTTTATTCCATTTCAAAAGACAAACATTAATAGTTATATTACTTTTATATGTTCTCTAAATAATAATACATGTTTTGACAGTGAGATTTGATTAAATTTATTAATCTCTTGGTGAGATGGTTTGATTATTTAATAAAAAACTGAATCATGTTACTTTTAGGATTTAAATAAAATTAGATTATAAATGAAATAGATTGTATAAAGGGGAAAACTGTGCAATTCAGATGGAAAATGAAAAAATGCCCATAATTCCAAAACTAGAGCATAATCAGTCACTTTGATCTTTGCTTTCACTCTGCAAATAGTAGCCTTAAAAGATCCATTATAATAAACATAGTGGTTTTTAATCTTTGTTTCTCACTATAGATGCCACCTACATGTGAGTCCTTATTGGAAATTTTAAAAATATGAAAGTTTTTAATACAAAAAAATATCTGATTAAAAATATCAGTGCCTTCATTCCTTTAGAGGTCATTCCAAGACATGTTCTGTATAAAAGCCCTTATAAGCACAATTAATGTTTTCCAGAGTACCAACTATGTAGCCATATCTGAGTTGGGTCAGTTACATCATCATATTTGTAAAATGGGGCAACCTCCATGTGTTACAGACAAAAAAAGACAGTCTGTTCATTCCAAGAGCTGTCAGCATGTGGAAAATATAGAACAGAAAACAACTATAATACACAGTTGTTAATCCAGGATTTGAGATAAGCAGGGCATGCAATGCAGCTGCCTAAGAAGCCCAGTCTGTAGAGGAAGATGGACTAGGGGAAGCATGCTCTCACTCCAACTCTCTGGGGGTCAGTGCAGGCAAAACCAAGAGGAAGGCAGCCACCACCCAGAAAATGGTCCAGATGCAATGTTATTCTGCACGACTGAAAAATATAAAGATGAAATATGAAGTAGAGATGTTGAGGTGGGCTTTCATTACCTAGTAAGAAAATCAAATATTACAAGGAAGGCTGTGAGATAGTTTAGCAGCAGTGACACAATTATGAATGCACTTCTGCAAGAGTGCTCAGGCTATGTGTGGAGGAACACAACTGTAATCCCATCACATCAGAAGCGGAGAAAGAGGGATCTTTAAGTCTAGCCCAGCCTCTGCTGTATGAGACTATCAAATAGGGGAAAGGAGAGAGAGGAGAGAGAGAGAGAGAGAGAGAGAGAGAGAGAGAGAGAGAGAGAGAGAGAGAGAGAGAGAGAGAGAGAGAGAGAGAGAGAGAATGAAAAAGCCAGCAGGAAAAAATGGGAAGAAGGAAGAGCAGTGAAAGAGTGCTCTACCTAGCTCTAGGAGGAAATGAATGTAAGATGAGCACTTTTGATAAGGCTGGTGCTAAGCACTTTTGATAAGGCTGATGCTACTGAGAGACTAACCTAGTTAGTCTAATGTAGCTAGAAACGGAAAGGGTCATGATAGAGGGAGGTCATAGGTTAGAAGAGACATCTGGCACCAGTAAGACCCCTAGTGATCTAAAGGGATGACACCAACTAGCAAGCTAAGCAATAGTGGAGAGACCACCTTAAATGCCCATTCCTGATAATGAACTTGACATCTACACTATATGCCATCCTAGAACCTTCATCCAGTGACTGATGGAAGCAGAGGCAAACACCCACAGTTAAGCACTGAACTGAACCCATGGAACCCAGCGGCAGAGAGAGAGGAGTGATGAGCAAATTAGCAAAGAAAGGGCTGGCAAAACCAGCAGAGACAGCTCAACTGAAAAGCGGAGAGCTCTTGGACCCCAGCTTGGGAGGCCAGCATGGGACTTATCCAGACCTGCTAAGTGTGAGAATCAGTGAGGAGGCCTGGGAAACCTCTGGGGCCCTGGGCAGTGGATCAGTGTTTATCCCTGGCATACAAACAGACTTTGTGTGTCCATAACACAAAGAAGGATGCTCTCTCAGCCTGGACTCATAGGGGAGTTCCTGGACCCTGCCCTGAGTGAAATGACAGACTCTAGATATCCCCTATGTGGAAGGAAGTGGGAATAGGGTGGGAGGCTGGGGGAATGGTGGGGAATATGGGAGGAGGGGAGGGAGAGGGAACTGGGATTGACATGTGAAGTAAGGTATTTAAAATTAAAGTAATTTTAAAAATTAAGAAAAAAGAAATGGAAAGGGTCTAAATGAAGCTGTGGAAACCTCATGATTATCAAGGATACTAAAGAGATGTAGAACATTCCTTATGTCTCACAAGTTACCTAGATACCATCATAGATGATGGTCACACTTGTTAAGTTATTTAGAAGACAATATATTCCTCAATACATCTTTTCAGTCTTTTTATATGAGATTTTTAAAAAGAGAAATACAACAGAGATGTGGTGTTTGAAGTGGGGAGACAAGGACCTTGTTATCACAGTGAGAGTAGATAGCTCAGGGTCATCACTTTTAAGACCTGTACTGTCCAATTTACTGATGCAAAATACCAACATTATCATTATTCCAGACATGATGGTTTATCTGAAGTACAAACAGAAAAGAGAGTAATCTAGTCTGAGTAACATAGCAAATTCTAGTCATTGGTAGCCTGTCAACTGAGATGATTATCCAAAAGGACACTCATTTGCTAAGTGGGAAGATGTGTTAAATAAGAATTCAAACTTTACAAATGTTGGAGGGTAATGAGGCTCAAGCTAATTATTTCCTTTTTCATAGGTTACTAACATTTATTTGCATAGTCTCCTTTAATCTAAATGGACAGCATGGGTAGCAGTACAAATATTTGACAGCACTTCAAAATGTTCACAACCCATCATTTATCCTCCTAACACTGCATGCTTAACAAGGGGAACTTTCTCAAATTCTTTTCAATTGCCTCATGAGTTTTCTAACATTGAACACATTCAACAAATAAATATATGAATAACTTTCTGGAAGACCATTAAATGAACAACTTTAGGCAAGAATTGTACCAAGGTGAAAATACTGACTTAAAGCTTTGAGGGTTCCTTTTAAATCTTTCCTTTTTTTCCTACTACAACTATGAACATACCTTTGAACATTCAACTAAGTAAATGTAATATTACAAATATAGATAAGAAAATCTCATGTCTATAATTCCTTTAACAGCCATTTTGATGTTGCTATGGCTTCACTAGATAAATCTTAAATAAGCAATGATTTAAACACATCATTTACTTGACATTTATTGACAGTTGTATTTGATTTGTTGGTACACAAGAAATAGATTGCATGTAAAGGGTTATTGAAATGTAATATTGTGAACCAAATACTGGTGTCTATTCACACTGTATAGTTTTTAAAGGAAAATTAATTTGAGGAAAATAACATTTCATTTCACATTAGACTATAGAAAAACAAAGGTTCCACCAAGAAATTAGAAATTGTGCAAATATCTGAGATATAGGAAACACCCAGGTGTGAAAAAGACAGTAACAAAGAACCTGCGGGAGAAAATTGTTCTTTCGTAAGTCAGACATAGTGAACCCTTGAGGAGGGGAGATGCCACTGCTGGAGAGTATGAAAGAGGATAATATCAAAACAGAATGAAGATAGGAGATGCTGTTTTCTTCTGTATAAGATCAGGATTCTTAGACTTGAGGCTGAGTTAGCTTCATAATTATCTAATGTTTTAGTGCTTTGTTTCCTGACATTGTTCAAGAACAAAGTCACACATCCTTCAACAATGTGGAAAGAGGCAGCTGGCAGATGGGCTGTGTCAGTAAAGTGCTGCTGTGGAAGAACAAAGGCACAGGTCCTCAGAAATCTCATGCAAAAATCCAGGTGTAGCAGTGTCTACTGCTAACCCCAGATCTGGGGAAATAGAAATAGAGGATCACCAAGTAGTCAGGATAAGTAAGTTCCAGGTTCAGTAAGAGACCATGTCTTGCAAATAAGGTTAAGAGTGACTGAGGAAGATACTTGATGTCAACTTCTGGCCTCCACATGCATGTATGTACACATCTGTGAGCATACATGCACACACACACACACACGCACACACACACACACACAGAGAGAGAGAGAGAGAGAGAGAGAGAGAGAGAGAGAGAGAGAGAGAGAGAGAGAGAGAGAGAATGTCAAACAAAGAAACGAATGAGTCAGATGATGAGATTGGCTCCATAGTAAGGGAATGAAATCTGTGACTTGAGGCCTCCTTGTGGAAGCTGCATCTGCACAAGCTTGTCTACCTTCTTTATGATATTGTGACTTGAAGAGAGAATAGACCACATGGATGGCCTTTGTCAGCAGAAGGATCTAAGTCCAGTCTCAGGCATTCAAACATTCCCCTTTACCATCTATAGATGCAACTGACATTTCCTGGATCACAAAGAACAGGTCTCACCTCAAGAATTACAGTTTTCAAGAAACTAGGATTCCAAGAATCCTAGCATGGAAGATGGGAACTGTTAAGCACTATTAGTGGAAAGGGGGCTGGGAAATCTGACAAATGGATGGGCCCAGAGAAAGTCACTGGACAAGAAAAGCATGAAAAATGAAAGACTACCAAGTGGAAAATTCAGGCTGCAGGACATGGCTAAGCAACTTTATTCTGAATGAGAATGTGATTGCCAAGAATCAGTCTTCAAGCAGTCCAACACTTAAAACTTATTTTAAATACAGAATTTAAGCAGGCAAAAATATGCAGATGACTTGAAAACATCTCTCCCTTCTTTTTTTCATATGGCTGTCTTCTCCCATTCATCTAGCTTTTGCATCTTACATAAGGTTTTCCCCAACTACTTAGCAATTTTAGCTTATGTAGAGCATAGAAATGCAACACATGTATTTTAAAGGCAACTGATTAGACATCCCTGGTCCCCGCATCCTGTTCATGGAAATGTGCAGTCATAGCAGATGCTGTCAGAACATCCATCTGTATGCTGCCCAAGTCCTGTTAACACTCTCTTCTGATTCTCTCCCCTTGTACCATACCAGAAGTCTCCAACAAAGCATCCTGCAACAAATATCACATTGAATATGTTGGCTAAGTTCCCCAAGTACCCACCTCTTTATTGGGATGATCTTTAGGCATGAGAGCACACCAGGTATCCTCAGAGTTCCCTAGACTCTGAGTCTCAGCACCCACAGCAGTCATTCTGTTCATTAGTACACCTGTAAATGAGTTTTCTCACTCCCCATGCCTCCTTGACCATCTCCTAATAAACATCTTGCAACCCTGTCTTTAACTAGAGAAACCCTAATCCAACATTTTTTCCATAGAGGAAAATTAAGCAAACGTACAATGAATTAGGTTAAGATGAGTCTTAACTAACAATGACTGATGGTGATGCAGCAAGAACAGCTGCAATTAAAGATTGCAAATAGGAACTCACTGATGAGGCCTTGTACTCTCCAAGCCTCCTGAGCATGGATGGTGACACCCTGTGTGCTGACAGCAGGACTTTATATGGCCGTGGCACATGTTTTACAAAGTGTACAATGTTTAGTGGAAGCCACCTACCATCCAACTCCTGAACTACTTCCCTTAATGAATTCCAATGCTATATATAATACATAAAAATACATACAAACTCTACAAACACCAATTTTTACTAGCAGTAAATTCATAATAGTACTTTACTAGGATACATTTAAATTATATATTACCTCTCACTCACTTATTTGTTTATTTATTGTGTGTGTGTACAACAAATAGACAGGTTCACACATGCCTATGCATATTCAGGCTTAGTGGAAAACTCCTTTACCTGCTGTTGATCTTATAGACCCTTGTTACATATTTTAAATTGAAATGATATTATATAGCATATCATTTTCTCTTAGTAAAAACATCTCAGCATTTTATCAGTTTAGGACTTGAGATTCCTACAAGCCCTCTGGATATTGAACCACATTCCTTTTCTGAACAAAACAAAGTTGGAGGCATTGAATAAAAACTAAGTACTATGAGCAAATGTTCACCTCTTTCTTGGCAGTACAATACTTGATGTTAAACAGAAAGTTCTTAGTTCCTAAAAGAGCAAACATGCAGCTAGAAAAAAAAAGAAAAACACACAATAGTCTCACCAGCCTCAGGGGTAATATTTACTTTTCCCTTTCTAGGATCGAAGCTGCTGAGTCTAAACTGGGCTCCTGCCAGGTTCTTATCACATTCCATTAACAGTCTTTTTTTTCCAGGAGGTTCTGCAAGACATGAGGAAATAGTATCTGGGGAGGACCAGCCATGCTTGTGCTGTTGAATAATTCTGTGTGTCTTGTGGGAAAGAGGCATGCAGATGTCGTTGCAATCGTTGGTAGTCAACTTCCTTTGGGTGGTGTTCTTTCCCCAGAAGCCAATTTCCAAAATGCGTTTGTTTGCAAGCCTGTCTCCCACAACCAGATGGTTAAGGAGTTTAGGGGGAGAACCCCACCTAAGTTGTCTACGTAGTTCCAAAACAGCCTGTTTCAGCAAGATGGAATGTGCATACCCAGCTTCCTTGATCAGCTTAAGAAACCAAACCTATGAAGGACAGCACACAGCACCAATGCAGACTCCATGGATGCAGCTTCACCTGTGCTAGGCTTTCTTCCCTCTCCTGGCCCACTTCTCACACTCCTTTGTTGTCTCACTGGAGCCCTTCCTCAATAACTGACTGGTCATGATTCTGATCATGGTGATTGCAGGTGTTGACATAAACACCTAAGAGTGGCCATGAGAGCAATGGAAACCAGGGAAGCAATATGTATTTAGTGACTGTGTGTTGTCTTTAGTCAAGGGCCCTTCAGTGGAAAGTTTACAGAAAACTAAACTGACAGAAACACACCACAAATGGGGGAATTTGAAGCCACCCTTAACTTACTCAGGCTATAAGTTTTCTCTTCTCTGAATTTCTTAGTTAAACTCCTCTTTTTGCTGCAGTCCAGCACCATGATTCTTTGCAGCAGTGTTTGCATATGACTGTGCCTTACAAAGGAAAGAAACCCTCGTCCTGACTTTATAGTGAGGAAAGGTCAGTATAATAGAATGTAAAAAAAGTCTAGTGAGACTATCTAAATCTGGTATTTGCCTCATCCCAGTCATATATAACTCTAAAAGAAGGGGAACCTGCATTCTTCAGCAATGATATGGCCATCAGTGGATTTTTTTTCAAAAAGAATTGTAGACCCCAGCTAATGGCTTACGTCTCTAGGAAAACAGAGACAAAGCTTTCTATTCCACCTTTAAGTGTCTCAGTGTTAACCTTCACTCAACATTATGTGTGGATTCCCACTCCTCTTGATCCTAATGAGCATCCTTGATGTCTACCAATATACTGCATGTCTTTCCTTATCCTTCCTCAAAGTATACAAATTGTGGCTCTGATTCTGCAAATATTATCTTTTCTTAATTTCTACCTCCTACATGAAGCCTTTTCCAACAATTTCAGACCTCCTATAATGAATGTCACACCATTCTATTTTGTCCCTTTACCTGTTACATAGTAGAACGAGGGTCACTTTCCTAAGACTTCAGGCTCCCCAGAAGCAGTGTCTTCAACTGCCATTTTTTCCCTGATAACATGTGGCACAAATCCGAACATATAAAATGTAGCTGCTTCTATCTAATACACATTAATCTGCATTGCTTCTTTCAGTATCTTACCTACAGACTACCGAAAAATCTTTGCGTCTCTGAGCTCAAGTCTGACCACTGTAGGACAAGCTTGCTCTAGTTTTAGATTCTTAGAACCCCTCCAGCAGGCAGCTTTCTCCCAAACAGCAGAAAATTTCTTGCTCTCCCCACCCTGAGCCATAGGTTAACTCTGAGTGTTCTCCACAGACTCATAGAACTTTCCAGCAGATGCCCACAGCAGAAATCATCTGATAGTGTGTATGGGGAAGACTACCTCTCTTCTATCTCACTTCCACTCTACCCTACCTATGTTTCCAGGGATTATCTCACAAGCTCTGCTTTGAAGTGAGCCTGAACTTGGATAACAATCAACAAGAGACTTAAGGAATAGATGAAAGGTCTTTGCCTGTTAGGGGTGTATTTACTACCTGAAGGTAAACAAATTAACATCACAGCTCTAAACCCAGATTCATATAATGTATCTCCACTTAGTCAGCTAATCTAGGAATATTTCCCATTCCTCCCCTAGATCACTCTCTTGTTCAGTAACATTGCTGTTTGTCTCACTGGCAATCTTGAGTTGGTAGCACATAGTTTTCTTTGGCCAGTGACATATGGGAAAATTTGCAATGTGCCAGCTCTACACATATAAGTAAGAGACTTATCTTCTGCATTTGTGCTCACCTCTCCTACATTTTTACTACAGTACTCTTTCATTCTGGAAGAATCTAAGTCTCCTGGAACAGTCACTAGCCAAACAGCATGCCCATAAGCACAAAAATAAATTCTGATTTTATGTCACTGAGATTTGGCATGGTTGTGATACAGTATTGCTGCAACAGTTGACTAATAACATATCAGCCTGGAGTGAAAAGATGCTGAGCACTTGGCCACAGCTAATGAAATTTCTTATGAGGGAAGGGAGCAAGTGTAATGTATCTAGGCTATCTCTAAATTATGGTTAGTTGTTAATATTTACTGAGATCAGGCTGTACACTGTTCTGAGTAACTCCACATCATGTAAAGCTATGGATTCTGTGCTGTCCCTTGATCTGGAGCATTCGACTCCATTTTAAGTGGAAATGCAGAAGTGGAGTTGCCACATCTGATTGTGCCTGTGAACACCATGGTCTGAACCACCCATAGGGCAGTCTGATGATAAGGGACACCATTCAACACCATTCTATAAATTTCCCAAAGTAGATAGGGACCAGATGAGCACATGAACATACTAAAGCCATGTCAGACAAACTAGACCTGGAATTTGTTAAACACACCAAGATGGAAAACCCTTGTGACTCCTTCACCTGGACACCATAAAGAAGAGGACAGCAGATACTACTATGGAGACAATCTCCAGTCACCTATCATTTGCTTGGCTGGTGTGTGTGGCAAGGCCCCAGCAAGCATGGAGCCCACAACTGTTGCTGGGGCTTCAGCTCAGCTCCAGATCAAACTCTGACAGAACCAACTCTGATTGCTGTGAGTCCATCCATTTGTTAATGTCATCTTCCAGACCTGGTGCTGCACCTCACCTCTGCAGCTGGAACCAATCTTGAAGACTCATTCAAGCCTGAACCCCTTCACCCCTGCAGCCTGATTTTATCCTTCCAGAAGTTTTCCAACAAGCCCCCTCTAATATCTTATCCATCAATTGCAGAGGCAGTCTGCATCAGCAACAGCTCAATGCCTCTGATGCTAGTACAACCTCTCTGAGCTCTTCGAATATTGCTGCAGCCTCTATAACCCTGATGTAGCTATCATAGAGCCCACAGATACACATATAGATAGAGATAATTACTGTGTATAGTTTGTGATGTGTAGCTTGATCTGAGGGTTAATATTAATAATTTAAAATGGGATATAAGGATATGAGTTTGTCAATGATAAACTATCAAAAGTACGTGGGTCTATTTGGAGAATTGCAGCCAATAAAATCTACATAGCCTATTGATTTATTGCTTATTAAATTAATTCTGACATTTTAGAAAGACATAAATATGTACACCCATGTTTCTTCCATAGCTCACACAATTATAGTTTTCATTCCCAGGTCCCTTCAGGAAAATGCTGACAGAAGAAATTACACCTTGCCACCAGTATGCTTGGCCCTTGGCACCAAGAGAGAGGCTTGTCGGAGAGCCCAGACACACAGCTTTTGTTCTATGCTCTCTATAAACTGTAATGGTGTTACAGGAGGGTAGTCACAGTTGTGAACAAACCTACGAGTAAGTAAAAATGTCCATTTTCTATATTCTATGTCATTTTTCTCTTAATTTATGGGAGTGATCAAGTGACCAAGCTTAGACCTTGAACTTTTGGGATACAGTTTCTGGCAATGGTAGGAACTTTACTGCAACCATTCCTTATTCTTTCTTTCCTTAAATACAGAATCTGTAAAATATCCTGATTTTATGGTAAGGGGTGGCTGGCTGCCTCATGATGCAGCTCTTGCCCATAATGTGTAAGTGTAGTTTTGTAGGAGACTCTCTTTTGTAGGGGAAAACCTTTGTTGTCTTGATAAGAAGAAAGGGGACATTTGTTATGTCCCTTCTCACATCTTCTTTCTTCAAAACCAGTCTTGATCACAGCCTATTGCAGTCAGCATGTACCCTGAAAGGAAGTGGCATGATAAAGAGAACTTAAGAGCTCCTGAAGGGCTGAGGGGAGAAATGTAAAAGATCTGCTTGCTTTGTGACTTATCAGTGGCTACAATGCCTACCCCCACTCTCTCTCTGTCTCTCTCTGTCTCTCTGTCTCTCTGTCTCTCTCTCTCTCTCTCCCTCCTTCCATCCCTCTCTCTCTCTCTCTCTGTCACTTTTACTCTCTCTCTCTTCAACATTCATCAATGTATATTTTCTCTTATTCCTATGAGTGTTCTGGTATTGAAAATTAAATAAAATTTTGTTTATGTGCTTATTTTACAGTATGCCTTGGGTCTAGCCCAATATGTATCAAATAGTACAGTGGTTCCCACCTTTCCTAAGATGCTGACAGCCTGGGCTAGAAACAAGATATACTGTAAAATAAGCACATAAACACAATTTTATTTAATGCTGTGACCCTTTATTACTGTTCCTCACATTGTGGTGACCCCCCAACCATAAAATTATTTTGTTGCTACTTCATATCTGTAGCTTTGCTATTGTTATGAGTCATAATGTAAATATCTGATATGCCGGATATCTGATAGGTGACTACAAAGGGATTACAGCCCACAGGTTGCGAACAACTGAAATAAAAGATAAGGTTTTCTACTGAACACTGGAAGAACTGAAATGGAAGAAAACTCAATGGTGTCTTACCCTGAGGACTACTGAAGGAAAGAAAACTGCAATCTCAACAGTTGTCAAAACTTTCTTAGGAACAGAGATTGGGGAAGCTTACATTAACTTTTTTCTCTGTGTGTTGGCCTAATTTGCATGATGAAATCAACCCAACATCCTTAGTCTCTCCCATCAAACTTTTTGAGACTTCATTAAAAATGAGCCACTGCTTTCTCTGAATCCTTAGAGTCAGTGCTCCTTTGGGTCTATGCTTTCCCCTTATGTGACTCAGCACATGTAGCCCTGTAGGGAGGAATTTTGTGTATCCATGTATCCATAAGAGCTGACCACTCCCATGTGGGTGTGTTCACAGGTAGGTACTGGTAAATAGAGCTAGGGGGAGGGGATCCTCTCTTTTTGGGTTTCAGTTTCGACCTGGAGAGCAGCTTGTGGACCTTGGCTCGGCTTTCTTAGCTTTTCACATAAGTGAAATAAATAAATAGCATAGGACATCCCTAAATTTTTGTAGTTTAATATTTCTGCCTCATAGCCCTGTTTGAGTTCATGCATACTGTGCCTGTCTTCCTTGTGAGGACGCTTAATAGTCACTGCAAAATCTCTAGTGGAACCTTGTATGTGTGCAGTTTGCATCATGCTTTAGTAACTACAGATGAATATGGACTTATTTAATAAGCCACTCAACATCATACCCATGCCTGTGGATGTGTCTGCATACCTAGTTAAGGACTGGATAACAAAAATAGCTCTGGTAGGGATGCCTGCTACTGCAAAGCAAAAAAAAAAAAAAAAAAGCTGGAGAGAAATGACAATGAACAGAGAGAACAACTCAAAGTCACCCCCAAAACCACCTGGAACTGTATAATTCATTCCCTCTTGAGAGTATGTCTATCAGAAGTTCTGATTTTTAAAAAAGCAGCAGGCAATCTGACACAGCTCTGTGTTTTTACCCTGTTCCTCACAATATGTTGGATCATAGACTTTTCATGTTCTACCTCAGGTAAAACAAGAGAAGAGAGGTTATCTCAGTTAGGGGTATTAGAACTCATACTCAACAAGGGCAGGCAGGAGAGGCTGTCTTAGCTTGGTCCTCAGCAGCTGGCATTGGAGCCAAGATTTGAGTCCAAATAGCTTATCTGAGAGGCGATCTCAAGGAACAAGTAGGAGACTATGGAAAAGTGAGGGAAGGAAAAACTACAGATATAATGAGCAAGCCGTGCCTATGGGTCACTGGAACTCAGCTGTGTGAGAAGCTGTTACAGAATATGCTGCTGAGCTGTTCCTTCTGTGTGATTAGGAGCTGGAACACTTTCCCCTAACTCATTTATCATCAGCTGACACCTGTTCCTTGGGACATCTACACGTTGACTCTACCAGCCTGCTACACTCATGAGTGAACACATTTTTATAGTCACAGAAATTCTTTGAACAGAGAAGCCAAGGTGCTCGGTGTAAGAAGTCATTATAGGACACACAGGAATTCTGAGCTTCGGAAGTCTATATTCAGGACATCAATAGTGTCTGCTACACTGGGAAGACAAGAGGGTGGAGGAACTGGGGTCTGGAGTGAGGGAGCAAGTCACAGAGAGCGCTTCTACTAAGCTAGAGCTGGTACTTAAGTAGGCCAGGTCAGTGAAAGGAAGTAGGCAACCCATTAAAATACTTTGGAAATCTATAACTTACCTCACATTTATTTTCATTTACTTAGGCTTTAGGATGTCCTCAAAAATAAGAAGATTAAACTCATACTGACCTTCATGCTTTATATTGGAAGAAGATAAAATTCTAACCAAACAGTGGATTATTCTGGATGTATTTAAAATTATGATGAATAAAGAGTTTGTTAATAAAAATAAACAGTGGTTAGCATCCAAAGTTAAATGTTTTTATAAAAGGCAAGATCTAAAACTGGCTACACAGCAGGGTTTCCACATATAACATCGTGCACTGAGCCAACATCAGAAAAAAATGAGTTTGAAGTTTCTGAGCAGTGTGTTTGTGCTTCTATTCCTTGCCTTTCCTTTATTTCTTCAAACGTTCCAGACTTCCCCCCATGGACATATATTACCCTAATGATAATGTCTTTGAGGGAAAAGCTGCCTCTTTCTACTAATGACACTAAAATGATTTGCTTCTTTGGCCCATTTGGGTCTCAGTTGTTAGACTCTGGACAGAATATGTTAACTAGGCTTTCAGTTTCATATACAAAAGGAGAAGCATCATTATATTACCTGATAGTATCTTTGTTTATCTAAATTACTGTATCTACTTCTCTCATAACTAAAGAAAGAGGCTGAAATGCTTCCAGTTGCCTTTTCCCAAAGCTCTGCCTACAGAGGATACTATACCTGCAAGCCACGTTAAGGGTGAGCTGTGCTTGAACAACCAGAGGACTGTACAGACTTTCTCCACTTTATGGATCCCTTTCTTTACCCAAACCTCTTGTCTCACAATGGCTTCTGCCAGACAAAAGGGTGGGAAGCGAATGTGATAGTGGGAGGTAGAGATCACGTTGACTAATTCATTAATTTAGAGGAATGGCAGAAAAGAGCAACCAGAGATGTATCACTGTCTGCAGCTCTCTGTCCTGATGGTTCCTAGGACCAGCAGCAATTCCTCAGGCTGAAGCTTACCTACATAGACCATTCTAGCACTGGCCTATACCTAGGTAGCTCCTCCTGCTTTAGCTCTAGAAAAAGTGAGGTTCTGAGCATCTTTGGCATTCTTTCTTATTATGTATGTTTAAATCCTTTCAAGAAACGATGAAGAAGTCAAAGTAATCCCTGTTTCACTACTGACAGCATCATACAATACCAATCCCAACAACTCTAGAGTCTCTACAGAGAAGGGATTAAAGTATGGTAATCCACTTACCTAATACCACTGTAGACATAGTCTTAAGGAAAACCCTGGCAGGCCAAGTGGATTTGATTCAACCACCTAAGAGATGAGCAATAGTAAAAAGCAGAGAACAGAGACTTAATCACTGTAGACTTGGAAGTGAAATCATTAATGGGGTGTAATGACCTCAAGATCATATTCAGGATACTGACAAAAGCCTTAGATTTAAATAGAGTGACAGGAATTTATACATAACCAAGCACTCCTGGTCAAGGACTTATCTGGTTGACCAGTATCTGAGTTTGGGCTCTGCAAGATTGCCTGAAGAGGTTCTCATTGTTTTGGGGGACAGAATGGTTTTCAGGGAAGGATTACTCCTGCTCTAGCATCAGGGGTAACTATTGTCATTTGGGGAGTGATCTGTCCCATGAGGCTCTGTTCTTCATAGAACCCAAGATGAGTGTAGGTTCAGACAATGACGGAGGACCCTTAGGTACCCTTGGGAATCTGGAATATAATACTGGAAAGGGCTGACATCAAAATACTGTAGTTATTCTTTGTGCCTTTAGTCCAGAAAGGGAATGAGACAGGTTAGATAGCAAAGGTTTTTAGATAAAGTCCAGAAGTGATTAACATATCTACATGCAGAGACAGGCAGGTGGCCTAGAGTAAAGGAGACAGATACAAAAAGAAGGCAGAGATGATAGGCTTTCAGTTGCTTTATGGGCAAAAGTAGGGAGTCAAGGTCTTTCAGCAAATATAATTTTCAAGTGCTTTTTGTACAGTTTCCCCTGAAGCTGGACTTTCTTGACAACTATGCTCTCCTTATTGTCTTGAGCCACATTTTCATATATGTATTGTATGCTAGCATATTCCCCTCACCCGTTTTCCCTTTTCTCTACCTTCTTTCCCATTGGTCCCCTTTGTTCCCTTAGATTTTCATATACTCTCATGCCATCTTTACATAGGGAACTTTGTGCATCTGTATAAAATGAGAACTGCACACAGGATTGGTCTTCTTGAGACGGGCTGAAGCCATGATTATCTCCTGCTGCGTCCACTTCCCTGCAGACAGCTTGACTTCATCCTTCCTACATAAACATGATACTATCTGGGTTTTGTTTATTGGGGCAACATGGGGAAACAAGGGGATGACAAAGGTCATGTCTTCCAAGCCTCTATACCAGCAGTGTGTTCTACAACTAGGTTTCTGTTCAGTGAGACTCTCACAATTGGCCCACATCCTCACGTTAACTTTTACTCCAATGATAGGACAGTGCCGGGCATACAGAAACAGTTTACCAGTGAATAAAATGATCAATTAATTATCTAACTCGAATAATAGAGACTCCTTCTTCCTTGTGTGAACATAAGAGTCCACTAAGAGTGTTCTTAGGCATGGAAGTCCCCCTAAACATAAGACCCAACCATTTGGCTGGGCCTCCCCGTGCAAACTGGGAACAGATTTTTCTGGGACACTGAGGCCCTCTAGTGGCTATCTTGGGCTGAATCCTTCTAGAACTCTTGCTTTTCCTATCCTATTAAAATTTCAAATATCCCCCCTGGATTTTAAATAAATAAACAAACAAATAAATAAATATTCTTTTGCTTCTCCCCAGGTATAATTTGTAGCTACCTGAATTCTCAGATTACGAAGTTCATCTGGCCTTTTAGCTCTCCCCCAGTTGCTTTGTGTTTTAATGAGCTTGTGAGAGCTTGTCTACATGTGCCTTGAAGGGCTGACTGCCTTTTCATCACAGAAAAAACACACTAATCCTCTAATTTGTTTGTTTCTGCAGATGAGGCAGGCACCGAGGCCTGTGGGCAAGAGATCTTTCCTTTGACTCCAGTCTCCAAAGGCCACAGGGAGCAGTGACAGGACCATGAGCTATGATTGCCTCTTATGACTTTGGTAAAGTAGATGAGCTCAGGAAGCAGACTGAAACAGGTGCTGTCAGCCCTTTCAGGAATCGATTTGTGGAATCCCAAGGGAAGCTTTCCTAATATAATTAGCCAGTCTGTGGTTGTATCACCTTCATGTGACCCCTGAGAGCTATAAAGAAAAGCCCATCACACTCACCTGGCTTTCTTCCCAACCAGACAGTTAGCCATTGGCCAGGAGGAGGCTGAATGAGAGGAAGAGACTCCATTTCAATATCTGATGACATCTGCTATTCTCTGGGCTCAAAAGCAGAGATGTAGAGAATAGCTCTTTACTGGGCATTGAGTATCTCATAGTTGTACAAGCATTATCTTTTCTATTGTACAAATAAGGAAATTAAGACTTGAAGTTAGACATATTTATCAAGATCACACAACAATGCAAACAACAGGATTAAGTTTAAACCAAACTGTAACTCTTCCTGAAAGCCACTCTTTAGCAAGACTTGAATCTTCTCTTACTTAGCTTTTGAGTTTCAGGCCCTGAACTCACAGACTCACATGACCTTGTCTCCTGGGTAGTGGGTAGACTGCATGTCTATCCAGAATGGCTCAAAAGAAATACTCCTATGTCCAAGATTCTCTGCTTTGCATGCAACCTGGAGTCTGGCTACTCAATGTATGATGCTCGAACCTGCAGCATTGGGAGTCTCATCTGTCACTCCCATCTAGTCAGTCACAACTCAAAGGATGCAGCTTATCCCAGTGCCTCTTGTATACTCAGACTACCTCAGGTTCTTCCTGAAGGTTTGGATCCAGGAGAACTGGGAAGAGTGTTAAGTGTGGCTCCTCTGGCCAGCACCCAGATGATGACTATGATGTGAGCCACACCCCACCCAAAGTTGCCTGAGTTGTCTACCAATCAGAGACTAATACTCAGTGGTGAGCTTAGGTCTGGTGTAGACCAAACTTTGCCTGAGAGTGGCTTTTCCATGTGGTTTAAAACTATCCTATTGATGGAAATTACCTGGTAGCATGGAGACAGGACTGAGCCCACGTGTGGTAGGAAGGGCACGAGATTAGAGTAAGGGATACCAGCATGACACAATGAGAGAAGACTGGCATCTTAGCAGAAATTTCCCAAACTAATAACAGTAATGCCACCATGACCCAGCCCTCATAGCACCCAGAACGCATGCGTCTGCCTTTAGTTCTGCCTACTAATTCAAAGGATCACTTTGCTTAGTTACTACAGAAAGGCGAGGTTGGCTTGCTTCCTCGTGAACACATTATTTACAGTCATCCTCTCCTTTCATCTTGTTCCCTTCATCTGAGGAAAAAGACCGAACCCTACAGGCACTAGCTTAGAGAAATAAAGGTGCCATGTTTTTCAGCGCCACTTTAGATCAGCAACATTGAAACTTGAATCTGTGCCAAAATCACTTGGGAGACTCATTCTTCCAGAGTGCTGAGCCCCACCTGACTAAGTTTCCATTCAGAGGGCTTAAGTGGAACTGGCCCAAGTGTCCAGGTGGTATGGTGCAGCAGCTCCAGCCACAACGAAAACCACTGCACCAATCTGCCAGAATTTGCTTTAGTTAGACAATTACCATGATACACACACACACACACACACACGGCTTTTCATTTGTATAAGGCTCTCCTTAACCCTTGATCCTGGCATCTGAGAGTTAAAGAGATATCAGAAACCAAGATATGGAAATATATGTAAGAGATCTCACCCAGAACCATGCAATCAGCCAAGAGTAAAAGGCAGGACTGAGCCTGCCACCTCACTGTGAGCTGTGTTGTTTACTCTGCATTCTGCTGACTGGAATGCTCCAGATTCTCTGGCTGCAGTATCTGCAGTATTTGTGGTGAGCTCTCCATCTCAGGCTAGCTTTGCAGAACAGTTCCTATCAGGCACATATGTCACCAGCATATCTGTGAGAATGTAGTGGCCTCCTACCTAATAACTCTGAGAAAAGAGGGCTTTGGAAAAAGCCAGCAGCTATGCTGGGCCCGTGGTAGAGAAGAAGCATAGAAGCCAGCCAGCAACCTAGACAGATGATTCAACCCAGAGGCTCTGAACACAGGAATAAAGCAAGACACTGACACAGCCAGCACTTTGGCTCTTCTGACAGCACAGAAAAGGTCACTTAACCTTTCTGTGCCTATAAAGGTTATTCTGTTCAGGGAAAACAATGCTCACATGGAAGAGAATAAACACAAAAGAACTATGGATTTTGAGTAGGGTTTAGTCAATTTCCATTACATGACAAAAAGCCCAACCCCTGAAAAGATATCAAAGATCTTTGAGGAAAGGGAGAAATGTGTGCATGTTCCCTCGCTAGGCCTGACTCTGCCTTGCATCACTTTGACCATCCTCTCTAGCCAAAGCAAGACCTATGAGATCCCACTTCTCCGTGGGAGGAAACAAAATATAGATGCATACAACTGGTAGTTTATGTCCATGTTTGCAGTTTGTCACAGAAGGGTCTTCATAGTTCAGAGGACTCTGAGAAAAAGAGGCTAAAAAAAGGATTTTGCTTACTTATTGAAAAATGTAAGAAAGACTGACCAGAGATAGGAGGTTGGGATACAGTTATCAGAAGGCACAGGCAAGTCAGTTCACAGCCTAAACAATTTGGTCTTACTCCCTGAAGCTGGTGTGGGACGCTGGTTTTACTACTACTAATACCCAAACCAGGGAGGGAGCTGGGCCATTGCTATAGCAGTTTACTTCCAGATACCCACCCAAGGTTGCTCTCCAGAGATATTAAAGACCTACCATTTCAGCCTCACATGGTTCAGAGCTGCTTGAGGGATGGGAAATAGCTCCTTGACAAAGCAATGTCCCTGCTAGGGGTGCTATCCAGGCCACTGTGGTCTGGCATGGTTCAGGTAAGGGCATAGAAGGACAGGAATCTGAAAATAGAGTATCTGCCACTGTTCTTGCACTGTGAAAGTGATAACAAAGAAAACAATTTCCAGCTTCCAGTTAAATCACTCCAGTCAAAAATGTTTCTTTTAGCCTGCTTGCATTATTTGGTTGATGCCTCCACTCTCTTGCAAGCAAAGGTTGGGATGCTAAATGGCACCAAATTGAGTTGCCTTGCTGTGGTTCAGGAAACAAAATGCCAAACTATGTTCTTGGCTGTCCTTGGATTTAACAATTACAATGTGAGTTGAAAGCAAGCAACTGTCCTCAGCACAGTGATGACGATCACGTCAACCCTACCAAGGCCACCACTCACTTCAGCTGCCATGGCAGCAACATAACAAACCAAAGAGGAAGACAGACAAAGCAAAGCACAGAGAAGCAAGCAGGCGGGGGCAGCTGCCCTGACAGAGAACCGAGACTGACTCAGGCATTAGATGACTGTGGTGGCTAATCTTTCCTGTCAGCTTCAGAGAATTTGCAATCAACTTCGTGTTACAATATAGAGTTAAAAGTAAGGTTATGGCTAAAATCCTGGTGACCAGAACACTGATAATGAGAAACAAAAATGTTCGCATCTAGATACGAGTGAACTAAGCTGACCAGAAAGGAGAAAGGACAGGGCTCTGAGTCAGTGTCAGCTGTTTCTGACTGGTTCCCACAAAGTTGCCCCTCCCTGAGGAACAAATGCAAGGTACTATTTCCTTTCCATATGTTAGTGTTTCTAATTCAGTTATTTGCAAGGAAGGAGAGTTTGTACAGAGCTTCTACCTGCCTCCAGAAAGAGACCACCACAGATTGCCCTGTATACAGAGATAAATGAGATAAATATGAAATAATCAAAAACAATTGTTGCTGCATGGGGAAAGCACAGTGTGGTCATGCAAACATGGAAACAAAGTGAACATGGTCTAATGAATGGCTTACATACCCCACAAAAGTCCAAGGTTGGCCTGACTAGAAAGGCCAGCCTAGGCTAAGGTCCAGCACACAGTTAAGGTCAATAGCAAAGAAAGCAAGTCAGAGATGAGCAGAGAGCCTCAAAGCATGAACACTCCCCCAAAGAAACAACATGCACCTGCACAGGTTATCTCCTGGCTGGGTCAGGGAGGCATCCATAAAGTCTGCAGACCTTCATTAGTTCACATGGGAGATTCTCAGAGAACTAACCAATCTCAGTAGACATTATTTTCATTCTTTCAGTTTCCACTGCAAGTCTATAAAAAGCCAGCCCTTGGATGAACAGCTTAACTGCTTTCTCCCTGTCTCTTGAGAATTGCTTGCTTTCTGGAACTCTACTTTCTGTGATAATCTTTCTTCTTTAATCTTCTCATCTATAATAAATATTCCTTCTTAACCTCATCTTTCTCATTGCCTATGAATATCATTTTTCTAGTTCTGAAAATAAGGACCCAGAAGAGAGCCAAGTCTTCCAAAGTAAGGACACCCCCTTTTCCTCGTTTCACTGTGATACATGCCAATGAACTTGCCTGTGAAAGTGTGTCAAAAAAAAGATTATCTGATGATGGAAAATTCACCCTGGGTTGGGATTCCAACCTGTATAAAAAAGAGTTGAGCTGAATACCATCATTTGTCTTTGTGTTATAACTGCATATGCAATGTGACCTGCTGTCTCATGCTCTCTGCCTTACTGTGACATGCTACCTCATGCTCTCAGCCATAGTGTGTACTATCAGACTGTGAGTCAAAATAAACCTCCCCTTCACTTGCTTTTGTTGAGTATTCTATCATAGCAATGAAAAACTAATTAACATACTCAAAAGTAATTGGAAGAAAAGTAGGAGAAGAAAGTCTTCTAGATACAAACAACTTTCTCTCTCTCACAAACACACGCACACACACACACATGCGCACACGCACACACAAACACAAAATATATGGAGTGAACTACATGGAAAAATAGTGAAGTTTCATTAGAGAGCCAGTCTTACAAATGAACTTCAATGTGAGCTTCTGTTCACATATTATCCGATAGCATGACATTGCTCCAAGAAAGGCACATGGCCAAATCTAACATAATAAACTAAAGGAGTGCATTTTACTCATAGTGGGAGAGAAAAGATAAATAATTCACTAAAAATAACTGAAACAACCACATTAATATTTATAATGTGCTAAATATATTATATATACTGTGTTCTAGGTACCAGTTAAGCATTTATGGTAGTAAAAGGCTTAATTTTCATAACCCAGTGATGTTCATAGTAGGTCACAGAAGTAAGTAGTACTTCTTCAGTCAACAGTGCACAGCCTCTTACAGGAAAAGAAATACAAGAACCTTGAATGTTTGTTTGTAAGAAACCTAGCAGAAGCCAACTTGATATAACCTTTAAAAGGAGCTGACCCAGATGCTTGGCAACTTGCAAACTCCAGGTACCTGAAGCCAGACTTTCTGTCTCTTAGAGACTATGGAATTTCTGTCTTTTCCATCTACCCCATTTTCCTTTTTCCATAGAAACTTTTCTTTTACATCTTGTTCATAGTCTACATTGAGAACTGCATTCTAAAATAACAATAATCAAACCTCTCCCATCCAAAACTTTAATATCACAGCTAATTCTATGCAGGGGTTGATTACCTTGGGCTCTATGTTTACTTCTGGATTAAACATTTGTGCTGAGGTATGGTATAATGAGATTAGATTGCTTTATATCCCAGGACTGACCTATTGAATGTGGCCAGTTTTCTAGATTTAGCTATACAAATAAGGAGGGCAAAAACTTTTCTTATAGTTATTGTTGAGGTATAGCATACTTACAAAAATGTTCATGAATCATAAAGCTGACAGTCTATTAACTTTACTGATATGAGCAGAACCTAACTTTAAAAAGATTAAAATACCCTAGATTATATTACATCAGGAAAAGAGCTAAAGAAAACAGACATGAGCCAATGTTGGGATCTCTCCCCAAAGAAGCAATAAAAGCCTGAGAAAAAAGGTCTGACTCTGACTTTAGTTATACAACAGGTCAGTTGATATGCTGTGGCCTGAAGGTGATCTGAAGGAGAGCAGACATTGGAAAGAGAAATAAAAGTATGTCACAAGGAACCAAAGGTGGGGAAATACTGATGAGAGGTGACAGAAATCCCTGCCATTGCCTGAAGTGTGATATGGACCCTGTATCCTGATGGCACACTAAGGTGAACTCCAAAAGGCAGGCTTTGCCCTTCCACTTATAGGCAAACACAGAAAGCCCTGTGCATCCTCCAAATTAATCCACAAAATACCAAAAGAGGTCAATTTACCAGAGCACACTAGTAGAATGACAGTAAGAGGGTTCTTCTTATCTGGCAGAAGAAGACTGACTTAGCTTCTTAGCATTATTGAGATTGGTAGCCCTTCCCACTGCTTGTGGAGAATGAGACAAAAAAAAAAAACTAAAGGAAAGGGAGAAAACATACCATGCCAATGATGAGAATTACTATCTGGGTGTAAAATAATTTGCATTTCATGTTCTTACTTATTTTTATTCTTTATTATTCTTTATAATTTTGTTAGGTTATTATTATTTGCACTTCTGTTAGAATGGCTTCTGGTTAGGTACTTCATTGGTTATTTCTCTGTTGCTGGGATTAAATGCAATGACCAGAAATAACATAAGTAAAAAAGGCTTTATTTGACTCCAAGAGGGATAGATTCCATAATGGCATGGCATGGCAGCAGGGGTTCAGCTAGACAATCACATTTACATCCATTTGAACCAATATTCCAAGAAAATACAGCTATACTAACTGTATACACATCACAGAAGTCACAAGTTGTAACATTGGTCAGCAGGGCCAGAAACACCACAGGTTCATTACATATTTTCATTTGAATTGGCTTTCGACCGTTGCATACCTAGAGCCTTTTCACTGTTGCCAAAAATTTGTAACCTACCCCAACATTTGGTTCCACAACCTCATGAGACCCACCACTTAAGAAAATGGTCTCAAACCAACATCATTATTTTCTTCATGAAGTTGTAGTTTTGAGAGAGCCCAACATGAATAATTTACACACTCAAGCTAACTTGTCTTCAGTGGGATAATTTAATATTCCATTCATATATGGAAGTCACCTATCAGCAAGGACTTCAACTGAACACTTTTACATGCCTCTGCAAATAGAGTGAACAGAAATTAAGGTGGCCATAGCCCTCAAAGCCTGCCCCCAGTGATGTACTTACTCAAGCAAGGTTCCACGTTCCCCAAACAGCACCACCTGTTGGTGACTATGTGTTCAAACACATGCTTCCATGGGGGATATTTCTCAACCAAATGCCTAACTTTGTTAGGTTGTTGTGTTTTAATGTGTATCTTGTCAGAAAAGACTTTATAATAATCTTTTTTCCTACACCTACAGCTGTAACATTCTGTATATTACTTCTGATATTTCTAAACCACATATTTTCTTTTCATTCTCACTGTATTCTTCCCTTCACCCTCTTCCAATCTTTTCTCATTCCACTACTTAAATACTGGTACTCTTGGGCTGGAGAGATGGCTCAGCCGTTAAAGGCTAGGCTCACAACCAAAAATATAAATACTGGTACTCTTAGTCCTAAAACAAATTATAAGCTACATTTTCACCAGTCTGCACCATATGGCTAGTGCCTTTGAACCTTACTATAGACAGAACTGAAGAGAACAAATTGTGTTCTGTTGCAAATCAACATAATAACTGCTGTTGAATCATTATATCTATCATTGATTTTGCTCCCAATAACAGAAAAGATCATTAATGCAAGTGAAGACAACTCACAAGAATGACTCAACTGAAAAAAAACAAATAAAAAGAAGAGACACAAGAGGGGTAAAGGAAGACTGGAGGACACATCCATCCCCAACAATTTCACAAAGCATAACAAAGATATATGAGACAATATCACCTATAATGCTTATGGCCCCTCCTATCCCAAAGGAATAAAGCTGATACTTTCTGTTTCTCCCAAACTAGGCCATCTGTCTTTTCCAATGTTCAGTTCTTTGTCTGTGGCAGAGAAGAAGCTCAGGAATAACCTTGATGACCATTAGCACTCCATTACCATAAGCAAGTCCTTCAGATTATAAAAGAATTAATGCAAATAGTAATAAAAGGGAAATCTGAATTTCTGTATTAGCTTTAGATAAAATTAACTTAATATGAAAGAAAATGACCAAATGCATACTTATTTCTTGATCAACTTCCAAAAACAGCAATATTGGATGGGTGCACATACACATCACAAAAGTCACAAATTGTAACATAGGTCAACAGGGCCAGAAACATCACAGGTTCATTACTTATTTCCATTTGAATTAGTTTTTGTTTATTGCCTGTCCAGAGTTCTTTTACTTTTGCCAAATATTTGTGACCTATCCCAACATCTGGTTCCACAAACACATGGAACACCCAGTTTTAAAAACTGGACTTAAACAAACACTATCTTTTTCATGAAGTTGCAGTTTTGACAGAGACCAACATGAACAGCTTACTCACTCAAGTGTAAAGGGAAGGCCTTTTCCTTGAGAGAAGCCTTCCTGCCAGTCTGGTTCCAGAGCCACATCAGTCCCAAATAAACACACAGGAGGCTATATTAATTATGAAGCTGTTGGCCTTGCTTGTTTCTTACTGGCTAGCTCTGACTTAAGTATTTATCCCATAATTGCTAATCTAAGTATTTCTCTTACTGGAGAGGTTTCCGGGCTTCCTACTCCATGGCGTTACATCTTGACTCTTTGTGTTTCTCCTACCCAGAGTCCTCCTGGATTCCTAGTCCCACCTATCTTTGTTCCCTATTGGCCAACAGTGCTTTATTGACATATACACAGGAATTTCCCCATCACTCAAGCTTACTTGTCATCAGTGGGACAGTTTAAAGTCCCATTCACATATGGAATTCACCTTTCAGCTAGGACTTCAGGTGAAAACTTGCACATGAGTCTGTACATAGATATGACTTCTGTCATGGTAGCCAGGCTATCAGGTGAGCATCCTAAAAGAAAAAGTAGATAATTTCCGCTTGCATGAACTAGCCTTCAAGGCACACAAGACAACTGCTCACACATACTACTAATAGATATATATGCATGGAGACTATCAAGGCTCAAGAGGGTGGAAACAGCCTTCCACTTTAGGTGAAGAGTGTCAGATTCTGTGAGCATATACTGGACTAGAATAGCTTATATGATTATTTTTATCTCCATTCATTCCTCCTTTCTGGAATAGACAGACAGACAGACATAATTTTGTTGGGTTTGTGGCTTTTGTTCAGAATAGAATTGGAGCCTTATACTGTGCCCAAATCCCATGATTTGAAAATTAAGCTGCAGAGTTAATAGAACACGATTCAAAATGCTTAATAAAAGAGAATTCCTAAATAAAGATCTAATGGCCATTATGGTCTCTACCAATAAAGCATTCACAGAAAAGTGGTGTTGTCCTAGATAATTTACAATAATGTGTTGACCCTGAAGCGGAACTCAGATTTCACTCTATAAGACAAGGCTAAATAATAAGGGGAGCCACAGTGCTCTTATCAGTTCTAATGCTTTAAAAAAAACAAAAGAAAGGAAAAACTAGTGAATTGAGAAAATGCAAAAGCATGGGTTCAACAACGGGAGAAGCCAAGTTGTTTTATATTTGAATGCTCTGCATGATTTTCATGGTGGCAAAAACAATTTACTAACAAAAATGCTTTTATTGAGTCGCCTTCACTGAAGAGGCCTTTGCATGCTTTTTCACCAGCCTGCTATAATTAAAAGCACCAATAAACAGAGCCTTTCTATTTAGGTTGAAAAGCAACAATTAAGCCTGCCTGTCTATAAATAGGAAGCAGCTTCATATCTATGGCTCAAGTGAACACATTAAAGTCTTAGCTCCAGTGCCCCCCAATTTATTTCTATAGGACAAACCAATGAATTGCTAAACTTTGATCTTAAAACTGACAGTTTCAGACCAGATATACATGGGTAAATTATGAGTCATTCTAAAGACGTACTGAGGTGACTGAATCTGGGAATCATGATATTCCCTGAACATCTGCATGCATAGTCTTCTCTACCTTTCTGAAAAATTGCGTTTCCATTAGCAAGCTATGGTTTGCCTTGGGCAACTATCAGTGCTCATTCTCTTTTGCTTGGAGGTATGAAAGAAAATGATGGGCTCAAAAAACATAGCAGGGAAGACAGAAAATATCAAATTCTTTCTTGCGATTTCCATTAGTTCAAGCAAAGAAACCAAGATATGAGCCGTCAGTGCTGAATATATCTACAAATCTTTCATTTCATCTATAGACAGAGATTGAGTTTTCAGTGTTCATTCAACCACCCCTTCCCTGTCCTGCAAGCACAACTGCTCAAAGGTCAGGGAATCTGTCTAGCCACAAGGCTAGGCCATGGCAGAGTTAGAACTCTGCAGTCTTTCTGAATGCTAATGCAGCAGCTATTGAATGAAAATATTTGGCCATTTTTGTTACTTTAAGTATAAAAGAATGCTAAGAGAAATGAGTTCTAAATAACAATAAAAACAGTGGGTTCAATATTTCAAGTGAAAGACAAATTTCCCAAGATGCTAAGTGATTTTCTAATTTGGAAATGCAGCTCTCTTCTTCTCCACATGATTCCAAACACAGACTCTATAATTTACAATAGCGTGGGTATCTAAAAATGCCTCAGGCCATCACAGCTTGGGAAATATGTGTATACTCCTGGTATTTTGTTTGAATTGTATCTCCCATGGATTTTAAATGTCTTGTAACATCCTTATGCTCAGTGGTTCTCAACCTTTCAAATGCTGCGACCCTTTAATACAGTTCCTTGTGTTGTGGTGAACCTCAATCATAAAATTATTTTCATTGCTACTTCATAAATGTAATTTTGCTACTGTTACAAATCATCATGTAAATATCTGATATTCAGGATCTCTGACACTGGATCCCCATGACTCACAGGTTGAGAGCCACTGTTTTTTGTGATGTGCTGAATATTTTCTGTTGCTTCCTTTCAACTTTCTCCTCTTGATTCTGTGTCCAGGAGGCTGATAAGTATGTGTTTATTAGTGATACCTAAGACTTAAGTTTGAGCTTGGCTGTTAGAGATACAATTAAAGACTGGACAGAAGGAGAATAATGAATTTATGTTTCATTCTTCCTATTCGTCCTACGTCATTTCCTAAAGAGTGAAGTACAATTATAAACTGTGGCCAATCCAGGTTAGCCCAGCCTCAGAGGCATGAGTAGGAATTATGACTGTTGTATTAAACACATCAATTTTCAGGAGTAATTTTTATAGTACATCTATAGATAACAAATATGAAGTATGGCACCTAAAAGGAAGAATTTATGATGGCATTTCACCTTAAAATAGAGATTAAGCATCTCTTAAGAAGTACATAGATGTGATACCTAAAACTAAATGGGACTGAGTTGGTGGAGTCAGTTCCAGGTACAGAAATGAATGCAGATACCTGTGTTCTTGTAGGGAAAATGACATGTATGTATGGGAAGCCAGAGGCTCACTCATTGCTGACACCAAGCACAAATGGAGTTCTCTTGCCATTGCTGGATGTGCAAATAAACTCTTATGACTGATGGCATAACTGTTATTTCAGATAGCATGGAATCTGTAAAAAGAAATAAATCTTTCACCCTGGATTAAATTATAACTACTGGCAAATGAACATGTGAATCTCCAGTATCAACACAGATTTGGGAAGCTAAGTTACCCATACAAAACCTCATTTGTGCTCTAATTCTGTTCCAAAGAGGTGGAATAAATTAAATAAAGGTAGGTGAGAGGAATCATTGACACACAACTAGCCAGAGGCACCATTCAATAGCATATTCCAAAACACACGGAGAAATAATGATGGAGATAGTGATAAAATGAATGCATTGAAATGAATTAAAGCAATAAAATATTAGTAGTGACAGAACTTCACTGAATAAACTCTTGAAGAAAGAATCAGACAGAAGAAAATATCCTAAGATGAATAGCTGGGTGGCAAGAAGAGGTTAAAATGATTCATCCAGAATTGAAATAATGTATCAATAAATTTGACTCACGGTTGGCCATTGATTTACTGTTGACTATTGGTGAATTTGATTTACTGTTAGCTCCTCTATCTTCTCCCACAAGAAAACCAAACCCAAATATTCAGATACGTTAAATCAAAGATTCAGATGGGAGGTGTCAAGTAACTGCTGTACTGTGCTTTTAGGTTAAATTAAAGATTCAGGTGGAGGGGTGTCAAGTAACTGATGTACCGTGCTTTTAGGTTAGTTGGGAGGAGGACAGATATATTAAATCGATTCTAAGAATTTCTATATTTAGGTAAATGTGAAAAATTTGAATCCACAAGTCAGGAAGACAAGAAGAAGGAGAAGGAAGAAAAGGAAGAGAAAGAAAGAGGGCAAATAAAGAGCATAAAAATATGTAACATAAAATAAAATGAGTCCACATGAAGCCATAATCATAATAAATGTAAAAGTTTTGACTGTGCCTAAGGGAAAACCATCAGTCTAGATTTTTTAACATATTATCATGGTTTTCAATGGTACTTGAAATATCATGACTCAGAAAGGCTAAAAAGAAGAAAATGGAAAATAAATAGTAAGACAATCTTACTACTATGGTAATTTAAATATCTAGTTGCATTGAATTCAGGCCAAACAGAATAAGAAGAAACATTGCATAGTAATAAAAAGGAATAGCCATTTATTTGAATGGCTAATACTATAGCTTGAAATGTAAAGGAAAAACTGAAAAGATTATAATATAAAATTGAAAATTATACCATTCCATTTTAGGTTTGAATATATCATATCAAAAGCCAGTGGAGCCGGGCGTTGGTGGCACACGCCTTTAATCCCAGCACTTGGGAGGCAGAGGCAGGCAGATCTCTGTGAGTTCGAGGCCAGCCTGGTGTACAAGAGCAAGTTCCAGGACAGCCTCCAAAGCCACAGAGAAACCCTGTCTCGAGAAAACCAAAAAAAAAAAAAAAAAAAAAAAAAAAGCCAGTGGAGTCAGCAGAAAATACCATTTCTATTCTAAATGCCAAAAAATCATAAAATTGTTTTTGTTTTTTGTTTTTGTTTTTAGTGTTTCAAGACAGGGTTTCTCTGTGTTGCTTTGGAGCCTGTCCTGTAGCTAGCTCTTGTAGACCAGCCTGGTCTCTAACTCATAGAGATCTGCAGTCTCTGCCTCCCAAGTGCTGGGATTAAAGGTGTGCACCACCACTACCTGATTTCATAAAACTATTTTGCAGCTAGAATCAGAATCCAATGAGATGGAATGATTCTTACCCAGGGTCGAAAAGTTTGTCTGAGTCAGATCCAGGACAAAAACTTGCTAACCCTGTGCCTGCACCATTTTACAACATACATAGGAGAGGGTCTGGGTTTACAGACATGACCAGCATATCTGTCACCATCCTCCACACATCTTCTGGGTTCCAGTTGCCTTTTTAATGAGACCTTTTATGTCTTTAGTGAATTTTTATTTTAATTACCCATCTTTGATTCTATTTGAAGAACCCACTCTTGGTCCCCTGAGGTGGCAGTTCAAGGAAATTCTCACTTTGCATCTTTACTGTGATTTGGTTCTGAACTGTTCCTCAAATTCCATATGCTAAGGGTATGGTCATCAGCCTATAACACTACTGAGAGATGATATTGCAACCTTTAGTAGGTGGGCCTATTAAAAAGATATGAGGTCACAGGGTGTAGCTTAAAAGAAGACACCATCTTCTTCTCTCTAGGCTTTACTGAGGTTATCATTCTACTACATTCTCCCATCATGGTGTTTATTCTTGCCACAAATCACAATTGGCAGGACCAACTGACCATAAACATAACAGTTCTTCCAATAATTTTTTTTGCAGTCTCAGAAACAGCCACACAGTCCTCAAGAGTGGTCTTTATCTGAAGACTGGTTGGTAAGTTTTTCCCCCAGATGATAAGTTTCCAGATGTTGGAATAAGCAAGATCTAGCCAAATGACAAGTATAACAACAGGCCTATTAAAAACAAAGCTATTTCTGGGTAGGTTCACTGGTCTCAGAACAAACCCAGAGAAGTCATGCCCTTGAGCTAAGACAGGAAAGTGTTATAGACCTTAGGTTGAGGGGTGATGTGTCAGTCAGGAGCAGGGACTATGCCCAAGTACGGTCAAAAGTTAGGTGCCTGGATGGGCACTAGGGTGCCATTTCTTGGTAAGAATTTTCTTAGCTCAGGTGGGGTTGAGGGAAGTAGGACAAATGGGGTTTTCCAACTTGTGCAGGCATCAGCCAGAAGCTCCAACTGAACGTTGGTGGTATGGGAAAAAGAAAGCTCAGAGTTTTCACCTTGGAGTTGTTGCAAAACCTAAACTACAATCTTTGCTCCCAAGTTTGTCTGGAGACCTAAGTAAGGCTTAAGTTTTAATGGGGTCATTTCTGTGATCTATGCCTAGTTTCTTCCAAGAAAATGTCCTTAATACCTGAAGATACACCTGAGCTCTTATCTTAAGATGTGCATCTATTATGTAACAGTTACCTCTGAGACTGAAATATTCCATTCTTCAGGAAATTCCTTAAAGAGGAATGTAAACAACTCAAAATGGCTTCAGGAAGGCTCTGAAACTGACCAGGTTCATTAGCCGCCTCCCTGCTAGAGTAAGCAATGAGAATCCTTCTCAGAAGAGCAAAGCTGACTTGCAAAGAAGACTGCCAGACAAGCTAAGCTGCAAAGGAGACTCTGAGACCAGTCCAGCTGCCTGGGAGACGAGGTTTAGTCAGAGTCACTTGAAAAGAACACTGTGCGACCTACTTAGCAGCCTGTAGGCTGTCCCATGTGCCCCAGGTTTCCCAGCTTTTGTGAGCTGTCCTTCATGCTGTAGTAGGCCTTGGTGATGCAGCTGTCACTTCTGCTCCTATAAGTAACCCTTTACCCACATTCCTGTAAGTAACTCCAGTAAATGTTATCATTCACCAAAATGAACTTTGATGTTACCCATACTTTGGTCTATAAGTAGGCTTCCTATCTGAAATGAGTATTTATGTGTCTAACATCTCCCTAGGAAAAGTTGTGTCAAACAACAGCATCTGGGAAACAGAAATGAAGCCACACAAACATGAGCTAGAACAAATAAGAAGGTAGGACATGTAGTAAGAAAAAGCATAGCTCGGTGGCTGAGCTCCTTCTGTTCTCTTTGGGGATTTCAAATTTTACTGGGCACTGGAAATTTTGTATATGGAATGTTTGCAACAAGGTAAAAAAATGTCTACTGCAAAGGTAGACAGAGCAGGCAGAAACTCCCTATCCAATTCTAGATCAAGACTTACCAACTCCAGAAAATTCTTAGTATACAGTTCCTTGACGTGCTATTCTCTCTCATTTCCTCATCTTCTTCCTGATCCTAGTCCTCCCCTGCCTGTTCCTCCTCCTCTTCCTGAATCTCTCCCTCCTCCTGCTCAGCCTCCATTTTTCTTCATTTTCCACCCTCTCTCAAAACACACCAGTTTCCAGTCTCTGTGGCTTTGGCTCTAAAAATTCAAAGGTCTTAGGTAATCAGGCAAGGAACTGCTTTGACTTCTTAAGCTTGTTTTCTTTTGTTGCTGTCATGTATATTTTATAACTTTTGTTATGGAATTTCATTTTGTAAGCTTGTTATGTAGTTGAGCTAACCTCAAACTTATGGGCTTCTGCCACCACACTCTAGTGATTTATCCATTTGTAGCCTCTAATTTGTGTTCTTCTTTATGTCTTCATTGCTGGTCAACTCTAGGCCTACAAGTAGTTGGGTCATAAATAGAAATTCAAGCCCAACCTACATAAGGCAAAAAATAAAATCTCATTGCCAACTATGGTTTATAATGATAATCATATAGTAAAATACTTGCTAATTTTTCTTTAGTGCACGCTACATGCTGCTTTGCAGATAAAGGAACCAAGGCTCAGCTATGAAGATTATTTCCCCAGACTCTCATGACTAATAACTGCATAAACCTTACCACAAACAGACCAAGGTTCAGGTGAGTCAGACATGAGCTCAGACCCCCCTCTGTGGCAAAAAAAAAGTCACAGTGCTTCCTACCCTGGATTTTTTAGTCTTGGTTCCAGCAGGAAGATCTGGTTCTCCTTATTTCTGGCCTTATTGTACTAGAGTTTAAGGCACTAATGCCCATCCTCAGCCCACTTATTTCCCTTGGGGATGATACCTGCTTCTCAATATATTAATGTATTCTCAGCCCTATACCTGCCATTTTTCCCAGACACAGAGCTGAAGAATCCTCCCTAAATATATATATATATTTCTTAGGACTTTCCAGCTTCAAAGTTATTCCCTCCTCCAGCCAATTGTGCCATATTCACCAGAAATAGAGCCCAGTACAGGAAAAACCAGGAATACATGATTTATTGAGGAAGGTCACTCAAGACAGCATCTGCCAGAGGAAGAAAAAGAATAAGAACTGTAGGAAAAGAAGTCAAGTGAAGGTGTGTGCTCAGGTAAAATCTAAACTTGTTTTCACCTTGGAAAGACACTACAGTATAAATCACAATGACACCCCTATGGTTCCCACCTCAAGACAAAAGAGATGACTTTTTATCTCCTTGGATTAGTTAATCATTGTTATAGGTTTTTCCAGAAAGGGAAGTTAGGAAATGTGATCTGCTAGGCATCTATTTAGGTCCCTTTGGGGGTCTACTTGAACCTAAAGAAACCAACACTCATTCAAACATCTATCAAAGTAAACTTTAAACATAGTGTGTGAGGCAGGAAGATAGTGAGTATTCTGCTTCCTTTGTTCTCACCACACTCCCTAATCCTGGCCTCTGCCTGTTCCCCACCATCCTTTATGGTTGGAGTCTCTCATACTAGCTATCCAACAATAGACACTATAGATTTTCATAAAAGCAGAATCAACCACATGGGCGCCTAACCCTTTATTAGTGTTCTAAATCTTTGTTGACAGTTACCAAGACTCCCCAGGTGCAGCACAAAAGTCAACAAGGAAATAAAACAGCAGCTGGTTTATTCCTTGGGGATAAACCCCACTACATGAATAGCAGCTGGTTACATGCCCACAAACTTCAGGCACTGCTGGTCCCAAGGGCTCACCAAATCTTCCATTTTAATCTTGCTTTCCCAGCCTGTCTGTGTACATAACAACTCCACACATCTAGTTCTGTTGTACCAGTATGCCTTAGGAAGCTGAGGCAACAGTGAGCAGTGAAGTTGTCCTACTAACTTTGACAGCCTGGAAGGCAGACTCCTATCTCCAACCATCAAATCTTTTCCATCTCTTTCCATTGTTTCCTTATTTTAAAACTCATATCATCTGATGTTAAACCCAAAGATAATTCTATTATATGAACACCCTAATATAGCCTCCAATAAAACTCCCCAGCCTAAAGAAATAAGTGCTCAATGGAAGGTAGAAAGCCTGACACAAATATGCTCCCATTGTCACTCCTGCTTCCTACTTTCTGGTTTGACGTCTAGACCCACATGTTCATAGCACAAAGGTATTCTATGAGAGTGATAGCTTTGTCATTGGGGCCTGTTTGTGAAAGTCAGTGCTAGGTGATCCAAGAAGTCTGGGGAATTTCATGCATCAAATTTCTTCTGTGAAAGAATGGTACCTGATACATAACTGTGAGGATGAAAACAAGCAACCTCTGCATTGCAGTAGCCTGGCACTATTAAAACATTTGTTCTAGTTCATATACCATCCAATGAAGATTCTTTTGGTTGGTGAGACCCAGATGTTTTAATCTCTGGCATCCCATCCCAGTTTATGAAAAATCCCTTCCATTAGGCAGATGTCTAGTGAAAGGAAGAAATTGAAGGAAGACCATGAGCAATTTCATGGGGTGTATGCTGCTGAATAATCACATAGCCACAAGTAGGTGGAGAGGAGTCATGAAAGTGTAGTCTAGCTGGGTTCCCAGAAAAATAAAAGAAGAAAGATGGCTGAAGTTTACCAAAGCCCCAAAATTGACTGAGTACTGTCTCCAGACTGAGAAACAGAAAACACTTACCACAGAGGGAAAGAAGAAACCAAGAAAAAAGCAGGTCTGGTTACAAGACTCTATAAAACTTCTCTATTCTATCTCTAGCATGTCCAAGAACTACAAGTGTTTGCTGAACACCCCAGATGAGACAGTGTAGACCATACAATGACCAAGGTAAAAGGAGTAGAGCAGTGTTCACTCCTGAGAAGGAACAAGTGAACTCAAAGAAAAGTCAGGTAGATTGTGAAGGTAGACCAGTTATCACAGAGAAATGGGTAGAAATCATATTAATTAAAACAAACAAACACAGAAGCAAATAAACAGAAAAATAGTGTCCAATCTATCCTTTAACCATGACAACCCAGAAAAAAAAAAAGAGAAATATGAAGGCCGTGTAGATCATGGAGAGAGCAAACAGGCTTGACCCTTGATTAATATTATGCCCACAGAATCACAAAACCCTGGAACAATTCCAGCAGTTAGAGAGAAGACATTGCCATAACCTTATAGTTAAGAGTGTGAAATAAGTGATGTTGAGCTTTCCACTTATTAGGGACCAAAGTAGTAATGATGCACTTGGAGAATTGGTTATTTACACATGCCTGCTCCAGAACAGAACAGGGTAGGCTGTGTTGAATTACCTACCTACCTCTCCCTCCCTTCATTCCTCCCTCACCCTCGCTTCCTCCCGCCCCCCACCCCCCCACCCCCGTGTATTTAACTCCATCTGCACACACTATGTGGTTAAGCCTTACATTGATGTGCTGGTGACATTAAACTAACTATTGTAAACAGCTTATCTAAAATACTAGGCACTTCTGTCACTAGCATACTAATCCAGTCTTGCAGCGTAATTCTACAACAGCAACCTGAACTAAGAAACAGTCACCCTCCATCTTCATCTTACAGAAAGCAACCTGACCCTCTAAAAACGCATGCTTCACCAGACAAAATGTGCCAGACTCTTCCTGCCCCTGGGCCTCTATGTCTCTTCATGGTATTTGATGGGGCTTGCTCAGCTCAGCTTTAGCTGAAGTCAAGGATATTTACCTGTATTTTCAGTGTTTGATCAGTGAGCTGGCTCTGAGGTATACATAATTCTGTTTAAGTAACTGAGTCATTTCCTTTTAGGCACAACCCACAATAGATGGCTCCACATGGAGAGGGCATGTGCTTTTGCAGGTCACTCTGTCCCTTGTCTCTGTGATTTAATATGCCCTACTGAGTCCCTGGTTCTACTCGTGCTGTTCCCTTTGTCTTATACTTTGCCTCTACATATTTTTGTGTCGCTCATAAATCTCAGCTCCTCCAAAAATTATGTTGAGAATAGCTTACCTAAAATACTGTCACCTCCCTCCACCTTCCTCTTCTGAGTTTCTGACCACAGCATGTATCTATCACTCTGCTGCTGTAGAGTTTATTTGTTGGCATTCATTGTTATCTATCTCTCCCTGGCCCATGTGTGCAAAATTTATAAGGGAATCACTTTGTTTTATGCAATGTGATATTGCTAGGATCAATGGGAACTTAAAAGTTGTTTGAATTGGCACTGTGTTCTGTCTGTTCCATGGCAGCCTCCATGGCTTAGTTCCTTCACAGTAAGGGAATGAAAAAAAAATGACAGACAGGAAAGCTCGTATCAGGCAGGCTGTGCTCCACATGATGCAGCAGCACAACTATCCAACAGCCTATAAACTCAGCATGTTTCTTACACCCTGAACAGGAGAGGGGGTTGGGTGGTTTTGGAGGGAGGTCTCTGTAGGGGAGCAGTCTCAGACTCCTGTCATTCAAAAGGAGGAAGCTATAGCTGCTAGTTTTTGTATGTACCACCAGCATTCTCACACAAACCAAAATCTAATCCTTGCAAAGAAGGAGGCTTTTCCACGTCCATGGGTCTAATACACTGATGCCTGTCTTTGACATGGCTGTGCCCATGCCTGCAAATCTTATTTATTCCAGACTCCTTCTGGTCTTTACATGTTCACTCAAGGCTTCCTCACTCACCACACAGCCCATATTAGTCTTTCATCTTGAGCATTAGTCCAGCCCAGCTCCCTCCCCAAACCAAAACCATACATTGATAGAGAACTATATATTGACCATGTGATTTGGGGAAAAATTGCTATTTTCTAATTTAGAATTCAAGCAATTCCAGGCTTTCAGAAAAATTTGCTATATGTAGCTACCCTGTATCCTCTACTTTTTCTACAAATCATATAAGGGGGTGGTGAAGAAGCCTTCAATTAAACCAAAAATGCCAAAAAGTTACCTTCTACCCCTCCCTGCCTTTGTGATAGAAATGGACAGAAGAAATTTCCACTCTCCCATGTGATTCTTCCAGAAAGACATGTTAAACTGTATGTTCCACAAATCAAAGGTGTAACTATCTTGTCCATTTATGTAAGCCAGTGACCTAGGATGGCTCTTATATGATGTAAATGCTTGAATGAAGCTTGAATGTCTGTTGAATGGACACAGTGACAAAACATTAAGACATATTTGGTTTTGAACTGGGTAGAGTCTTCAACTTTAAGCAAAAGGTCCAAGAGCTAGTGCTGCCAGAATTAGTGCTGGTAAAATCACCAGGAAAGATGAGAATTCATGGACTTCACTAAGAGATAACAGGCCACGAGTGTCTTTGCTGATTTTATAATTTTACATAGTGTTCTTTGCTTAGTAAAACCCACCTTCTAATAACAACTCAGTTTGATAATGTGCAGTCTCATTGTTCCATTATGTCAAAGGCATTTAAAATTCAATAAAAGGTGTTAGGCCTTTCTCACTCTCCCTTATGTAACCTCTTTTCTCCAACACCTTCACAGACACCAGAGAAGCAGGGTTCTCTAACCCACTTCAGTGTGTTGGTGTATTCCATTTTGCTTTCCCCCTGTCTTCTGAGTTAATAATGTGCTTGATAATTGCCACAGGGACTGAGTAGTCCCCAAGAGCAGAGTGCTGAGTTCTGTGTAGTAGATGTTTGCATATTTTCACTTTACCTGGCACTTGAGCCCCGTCACAGGTTACCATTAACACTGGAGCTCACCTTGAAGACAAACTGCAGGTGATAATATTAAATTGTATCACAGTCCCTTCGGAGTGCCTCGTGGTTATGACTAAATTCATAGTAAAGCTAATGTCTTTCACAACTCTAGCTGTTGCCATAGCACAAGCCTATGCTGCCTCACACCCTGCAGTATTGCAATACCTCCAGTGTTAAGAGGGATCACAGCTATTCAAAATAGGTCAGCCTGGCCAGATGGAGGCCATTGCATTTGCATGTGCTATCTAAGCCTCTTTTCAAGCATATGATCCCTGAAGAAGCTAGTTTTCTTGCTATATCATGATAATCTCACATCTTGAACACTCATTTCCATCAAGAGCTGGTCAGACACAGAGCAACGTGAACAAGATAGTCTCTAAAGTGTGATTTCACATGGAGATGTGGGGCAGGTTTGCAATAATATTGAAAGGTAAATCTTGTTTGCCATCCTCAGGATAATTTTAAGAGTGCCACACATGATTTTCTCCTCCTCCTCCACCTCCCCAAAGCAGGGCTTGTGTTTCAATCTTTTTAACCCATCAGGGACTTAATTATTTCACTGATAATCAATAAAGTGTGGAAGCAGGACTGGGAAGAAACCCAAGGCTGGCACAGGTATGTGTGTAGAAGGGAGAACAAGCCAGCCCAAAAGCCTTAACTATTTCAGTCCTAGCTAAAATTTCCCAGCCCAGGCATGGTACGTGTGAGCAATAAAGCCTGTCTACTTGTAACCAGAAGCACATCTCTCTGCCTACAGTATCCACAGGAGCATTGTTGACCTTAGAACTAGGCCATTGTTCTCTTAGGATGTTTGTTTTGTCATAATTAATAAACAGAAGAGGATGTATATTATACATAGTATGATGCTACAGAACTTGACTCAAATGATTTCCCTGTCCACTAGGGATATAGTCCTTGATGTGAAGTCTTGTCCTGTGTGCACAGAGACAAAGTAGTGTTCACAGGATAGCAGTTACTGGATGAGACTGTGAGCTATATTTGAAGACTAGTCAATGTCGCCTTCCTCAAGAGATGTTTGAGCTCTTAGCTTCTACCATAGCTGTTGTTCTGATAAGATTGGCAAACTTAGTAATTTTTAGAATGTTAGATATCTCCAGGTCCAGTTTTGTAACACTCAACATTTTGAGAAGAGAGTTCCAAGAAGGCAGGAAAGAGAGTTCCAAGAAGGTAAGATGCAAAGCAAGATAGTAAATATAACATACTACCTGTTTTAATTGGGGTTTCTGTTACTATGACAAAACACCATGATCAAAAGCAACCTGGTGAGAAAGAATTTACTTCAGCTTACAGCTTTCAGGTCACATCCTGTCACTCAGGGAAGTCAGGGAAGCAACTCAGAAACACCTGGGGATTAGGAACTGAATCAAAGCCTTGGAGGGAAGTTGTTTCCTGTGGCATGTCCAGACTGCTTTCTTATACAACTCAGGACCACCTGTCCAGGGGTGGTACCTCCTGTCTTAGGCTGGGGCCACCCATATCAATCATTATTCAAGAAAATGCACTACAGACTTGCCTATAAGCAATCTGGTGGAGAAATTTTCTCAGTGGAGGTTTGTCTTCCCTGACAACTCTAGCTTGTATCAAGTTGACAAAAAACAAACAAGACATTCCCTAGGGTGGGGCTTCTTCCCAGCCTCAGAAGTAAACCATGTGACCTAATATGCTAATCAGTTCAGCACCCTTTCTTGGTGCAGCACTATTTAATTGGTATAGGCCTGAGCAAGGACTGTACCTAGACTAGTCAAAGTAAGCACTGAGACATTCACAGGGAACGCTAGAGTGTCTGTGCTCATTCTTCAGTAGATGGAAATTGAGAAGAATGTTGCTCACAAAGCCATGAGAGCCATTCTATGATGACGACAGAGAGGATCTGTGGATTCTGAGAATGGGCAGACAGAGCAGAAGCAGAACTGAGAGGGAAGAGGAGCAGCAATTATCCTGATGATTTTGAACCCCAAAGCTAGCTAGCTATTCTTGAAGCTGGATATTACCTGGAACATTTTATAATATTAAGCACACAAAATAATTTTTGTTTATTTAAGCAACTAGTTTTTATTAATTAGTAAATACCTTATGCTAAACTTCTCTTGCATTTTTATTTGTAAAAAAATTTCTGATGTTATAGGTATGTGTTGGGAACAGCTGATGTTAGTCCTATTTGTCTAGTACTCTTAGTCATGTAGCATAGTAAATGATGCAGTGGTGGTGATGTTGATGTTCAATAAGCACTAATCAGGCTCTGAGAACATTTCAAAGGCAGGATGCTCTGTACCCAATATTGACTAGAGTGTTTAGCCTGACAATTTCCCTTCAGGGACAATACAAATCTGTTCTACAGCATTGAATATTAAATCTCATTTGATTATCCCCATGATATTGGAGGATGTTCTATTATTTCCCCATTTACAAATTACAGAACTGAAGTAAAGACAGGATAAATATTGTTCTTCAGGTCATACGACATACCTTTACCCATCCCATGTACCACCTCTGAAAAGGTAGAGTGCCTTTTAATTACCTCTGGTGTTCAGGGTTCTGTTCTGTTGCAGTACCTGTGCTCCTACAGCCTCCACCGAGAGGGTCCCTGGTCAGCATCAAGGGGAGAATTTCTGTCACTGGAGACTTGATTCCAACAGTAGGTTTTGCAACCCAAGGTATTCAGCTGACTCACGCCTGCTTGATCCTTCCTGAGAACACAGAGATCAAAGGGAGGAAGGATTTTTAACTCAAAAGCCTGGTTCTGCTTCCAAAAATTTCTGCTTTAATCTTCAAAAGAAAAAAATCAAATTGGAGCTGACTGCTACTCCCTGTTTAACTGGGATAAAAGAAAGATTCTGTCTCAGTAAGTTCTTGCTCATCCCTAAATTCCCCAAATGGCTCTAGACAGTGCATACAGAATAGACTTGTGGATCCTGTCATTATTTCATCAACCCACAAAATAATTCAGAAGATGTATGCAGTGCTGTCAATCTCAGATACAGAGTCTTGCCTTCGACATTTTCTCAGAGCATGGTATTCTTTTCCTTCAAAGGCCTTCATTCACTCCTCTCTACGGAGATGCGGAAGCGCAGCACCACAGACCACCATGCTGCTTTTCTAGCAGTTGTGACAAAATACCGAACAAAAGCAACTTAAGGGAGGAAAGTTTACTTGCTCTTTGAAATGGTACGCCACCTTGGAGTTCAGGGCAATGGAGTGTACGGTTGGAAATCCTTTGGAATTCCTCACACCTCTGTGTACCAGGAAACAGAAAGCACAGGTTAGACGTGGAATGGGTTAAGAAGCTCAATGCCCACCCCATAGCAACACACTTCCTCCAACAAGGCTTCGCCTCCAAAGATTCCACAGCCTCCGTAAACATCTAGGCATAAAGCATTCAAACCCTTGAGCCTTTGCATAATATGTGACATTCAAACCCAACAGTGCCCATCCCTCCTTATTGTCTCAATTACTCTCCACATCTCTTCTTTTGCTAAGTGTACTGTGTTCTTCCTTTGGGGGAAGAAAAAAAGCAACAGGAACTTTAGGTCTCTTACTTACCCCCTTATCAAAAAGCCAGTAGTCAGGAATTGTAAGCAGAAACAGGCTTGTTAACAGTTTGGGTCAGAATAGGACTGAGAAAAGTGCTTAGTTTTTCTGCATTTGCTGTGGTGGGTATCAAAATTTGTAGAAAAGATTAAACAAAAGACAGGAAACCCAACTCTGTGTATTTTATTGTGAAATGAGTTTCTATAACTGTGAGACATCTTTTCCTTGGAGACTTGTTTTCTGGCATCTTAGCTTGTTCTTGACATCAGCATGGCATTGCCTGGAGAAATGAATTCTTTAGATTCCATTCTCTGAGGGCCACAAACACCCTACTGCTGTTTGGCCAATTCTTTGTAGCACTTTCCATACTGCAAGGGTTTGTGCCTCAATTAAAGTGGCCCTGTAAAAGAATTGTGGAGGGTTTGGGCATTCAATGCATCATTTATTTTAATATCCCCTTTTGAAAAATATCTCTTAGATGTCTACTCAATTTAGAAGATGGCTAGTGTGTAATTTGATTGACCATTCAATTTCAAACAAGTACAAAGAAAATTATAAGCCTCTTGCACAGCTCCATGACAATTTAAGGAGAATGAGACCATTGAGTGAAGCCATTAGGTACTTAGGAACAAGAGAAACATGACTCTAATGTGGTCAAGGAAAACAGCCCAGGGATTTGTAAATCTTCTCTTATTTTGCTTTGAAGAAGAATTTTCAAAACACAAACCCAAGGTAGATGTTAACCAAAACTCAAAAACCATTGATTAAGAGGATTAATGCTGTTGCTTTAATATACACTGAGAAATATTGATAACCAATCTATCATTTTAAGTGATGATTCTTATCTAGCCTGTAGGTTTGATGTTTAGAAAGAAAACATCTCAATATTCTGTCATCTATTAACATGTGTTGCCCAGCCCACGCAGTTAGTCAAATTCCTGATCAGATGGGCCATCTGCAGACTCTCCACATACCCTTTCCTGTCTGTCTTCGTTTGGCCCTGTAGACACAGCAGTAATAGCTCAGGGGAACAGAAGGCGGACCACAAATTTGAAGGCCACCCTGCAAGCAATTAGTTAAATTACAATAAGAAAAAAGAAATTAAAAGAAAATGCCATAACTGTCTGTGTTATAGAAGGGCTTCCTCATAAACCTTACATTGGCTTTCCCTGACTCTATGAGATGGGGTCTGTACATTGTAGCTGGGAATCACAAGACTTTAGAAGCTAAGTGACTGATGAGAATGACACAGTTGACATAGCATTACACATTGTTTTCATTCACTGGCCACTTATAAACAGACAGGCACCTTGAAGGCTTATTTGCAGATTATGGAACTCACAACCCTGATTCTCAACTCTAGAATCTACTACAGTAGTTTGGGAAACTGAGGCCAAAGATTTTGCATTCTTAACACACTCCTAACTGATGTTAGTGTCTCTAAATGGAGAGACTACTTTTGAATGGTTCAGCCATTTACATGGTGAATGACAAGCATTATCCCTACCTTCCTAAATTCATAGCCCCTGTAGGATGTACACCCACCAACAGGCAATAATCCAGCTTACACCATATGGAGGGATAAGCCATGGTAAATAGGAGATCTATAGAACATATGGAAGGGGCTTCTAACTGCAAGCTTGGGAATCAGGTTGAGGGAGGACTCAAGATAAACTGAGAATATTGAGGAGAAATTCTTGCCCTGTCAGAACATCTAGGGTATGGGAAGGGAGAAAGTGAGACACCTCCAAGCACATGGGAAACTTGCAGAAACCTGACAATGAAATGGTCTACTCAGGAAGTAGGAACCTATTGACTATGAAAAGAGTGGCAAGAAAGAAGACCAGATCAAATCAATCACATCATAAGTTAATTTTAGGGTTTCGTACTTGAATGGCACTTGTCACAAATATCTAATTTTTGCTCTCCCTTTAGCTTCCTGTCCTTGCAATTTCTGTTGACAACACACAATATATAACAAGAGTTTATTACTAAGTAAAGCAGGGCATGTTCTCAAGGATGGGGCATGGACAGTGACCAAATGGACAGTTGTGCTGATCTACATTTGGGGCAGACTTCATAGCATTCCTAAAGTCTCTAAAACAAGCAGCTTCTCCTGAGCAGTCTACTTTGTCTTGTCTACATGGTTGACAGGTCTGGGTTGAGTCTTAAAGGAGTGGGCAATAGTCCATCATTCGTTTTTGTCAGAAAGCCTCCTGCCACACAGTAATTTGTAGCATGAGGACTCCAGTTGTAAATAATTATCAACTAATGATTTTCCTGGATACTGAGGATTTCAAGTCTCCATCCATGGTCAGAGATAGGATTCAAGTCCCATTCCAGTGACTAGTGATTAGAATTCTGAAATTTATAGTCTACTGATTTTAAGGTAATGGTCTAGCCACAATTATTCTCCATCTCTGATGGGGAAAGTCCTTCTGTGTATATGTTGTATTATTGGTTGATTAAATTGATTAAATAAAGCACTGTTGGCCAATAGAGAAGCAAGATAGGTGAGATTAGGAGTCAAGGAGGATTCTGGAAAAGAGAGGCACAGTGAGTCAAAATGTAGGACACAGGAGAAATAAGAGGTCTGGACTCTTTTCTCAGGTAAGAGAAGACTGTAGTGGTGATCCCACAATATTGTCCATGCCCAAAGGGGCATGGACAAGAGATGGACACAGGTGAGAATAAAAGGAAGTCAAAGAAAAAGTACTCTCTCTTGGAAGCCAGCTCGTATGTGTTTTCTCTTGTTAATACAAATAGTTGATTCCACATTGTATTAGTTAAAGGTGCAGAAGACCACGTGGAAATACTCAGATTAGCAGTTATGGGTTAATAATTAAGTCAGAGCTAGCCAATAAGAAACCAAGCAAACAGCCAACAGCTTCATAATTAATATAGCATCCTATGTGTTATTTGGGGTTGATGCGGCTCTGGGACTAAGATGGCGGGAAGAATACACGTTACACATCTCTACTCTTCAGTGCCTCTGAGCTGGTATCGTTGGATCTGTTGGAGCATACCCACCTCAAGTCCTAGGATATTTGTGGAGTCTCTGACATTGCAGCATCTCTGTATACTTCTGCTTTGTCTACCCCCACAGCATACTTCCTTCTCACCCCCTGGAGCATTAGTTACCCTTCCTCCCAGGTGCTGTGTCTGTATCACAGAAGGTGTTACTGGACACTCACAAAAATCTGTGCTCTCTGCAATAAAAACATTCAACCACTTATGAGGTAGCTTTCTCAAATCACTTAGAAGAGGACTTGGCATGTTGTTTTACAATTAATCCATCACTCAGAAGGCTGCACTGAGAGGATCAAGAGTTTAATGTCAGCCTGGAAAATATAGTAAAACTCTTTTTTTTAATCACTTGGGTCAAAGTAATGTCCTTACAGATGTTCAAACAGAAGTCAGTTTTTAAAAAGTGAGGACAGAAGAGTATTAATGAAGGTGAATTGGTTGCTATGGCAATAGTCATGTTTCAATAACATAATTATAATGACTTTTTTATAAAGTATCATTGGACACCATCAGCCATTACACAGACATACATCAAAATGACAGTGTGATACTACTTTACACCCCTTAAATGACTAAGCAAATGTTGGTAAGGGGAAAGAATTAGAATTCTCATGTACTGCTAAGATTGTAAACTAACACAACGTTTTTGAAAAAATGGACTAACAGTTGTTTAAAAGTTAAGTATGCTACCTCCTTTTCATGTCTACATAGATAACCAAGAGAAGTAAAAACATGTTCACAAAGAAGCTCATACGAGAATGCTGATAGCTCATTTATTATGATCACAAAGTGAAAGTATGCCATATCCCTATCAACTGATTGACAATAAAATGCCACATATTCCATATAAATATTTGTCCATAAAATGGAATTGTGTATTATTTTATTGGAAAACGTAGGTTAAGCTTTAAAATGCTTTTAAATCTAAAACCCCATTACAACAGAAAAATGTTGTATGGTTTTATTTGAAAGAGAAGAGGCAACTCCATTGAGACAGAAAGTCAACCAGTAGCTGGCCAAGTGTGATGGTTAATCTTTGTTGTCAACTTGACTAGGTTTAAAATCATCTAGGATTATAGCATGAAAAATAAAAGACCCAGAGACAGATATTAGGGTTCAAGCTTCAGGCTGAAGATCAGAAAAACAAAGCAGTCATCCACTAGCTCGTACCTCTTACCTCACTCAGATAGCTATGCTCTCCTCAACATGACTGGAGAATCCTGAGACTTAATACTGAAGACCCTGTTCCTATCTTTTATATCTATCTAATGCTAGGATTAAAGGTGTGAGTTTTGTTATTCTTTCAGATCGATTAAATCTCATGCAGCCCTGGATGGCCTTGAACTCAGAGAGATCCATCTACCTTTATCTCCTGAGTCCTGGGATTAAAGGTGTGCACTCACCACTTCCTGATCTCTGTAACTTGAGGCTGACTTTGCTTTCTGAATCCTCAAGCAAGCTATAATAAATCATAAATTATATATCACTACATAGGATACACATTTCTGGATGTGTCCTTAAGACTGTCTCTACAAAGGTTTAACTGAGTGGGGAAGACCCACACTGAATCCCATGGGCTGGATTTCAGGCTGAGCATAAAACAGAAAAGTGATCTAGGCATTGGAATTCACCTCTATCTACTTGCTGACTATGAATGCAATGTGACCAGCTGCCAATGCTTTATTACTACGATGCCACGATGGACTATGTTTCCTAAAAAATGTAATCCCAAAGCAAACTTTTCTTTTTTTAAAATTATGGTGTGTACTCACTCATATATGGATTTTAGACATGAATCAGGGAAGTGCCAATATACAATCCCATTGCCAGAGGGTCTGGGAAACAGAACTTTCATCCAGCAACTGATGGAAGCAGAGGCAGACACCCACAGCTAAACACTGAACTGAACTCCTGGAATCCAGTTGAAGAGAGGGAGAACTGATGAGCAAAGGGCTAGTTTAACCCACAGAAACAGTTGACCGGAACAAGGGGGAGCTCTTGGACCCCAGAATGATGACTGGGTGGACAGCACGAGACTGATTCAGAACCGCTGAATATGGGTGTCAGTGAGGAGGCCTAGATAATCTATGGGACCTTGGGTAGTATTTATCCCTGGCATACAAAGGACTTTGGCTGCCCACCCCACAATGTCAGCCTGGACTCTTGGGGAAGGACCTAGGCCCTGCCCTGGATGAAGTGACAGACTCGGGATATCCTCCATGGAGGGCCTTACCCTTCTTGGGGAACAGAGTGGGAATTGGGTAGGGGATTGGGGGCTGATGGGGAGATGTGGGAGGTGGGGAGAGAGAGGGAGATGGGATTGACATGTGAAGCAAGCTTGTTTCTAACTTAAATTTTCAAAAAAGGAAGAAAAAAATAGTCAAACTCAGTTATTCTCTCTCTTCCTGCTGCCTGTGGATATGGATATAGAACTCTCAGATGCTTATCCAATACCATATCTGCTTGCATGCCACCATGCTCCCTGTCATGATGAAATGGATTAAACCTCTGAAACTATAAGCAAGCCCCAATTAAATGTTTTCTTTTATAAGAGTTTCTATTGTCTTGGTGTGTCTTCACAGCAATTGAACACTAAGACAGAAGTTGGTAGGAGTGGTGTATCCATGAGACAGGCCTGATCATATTGCTTGTTGATAGAATGTGGACTTTAGAACTTTGGATTTAAAAAGCAGTTGAACACATTAAACAGGGCTTAATGGACTATCCTAGTAGGATCTTAGAAGACAGTGCTGAGGTCAATTTGTTCTTGAGCAGTGGAGGCTGTCACGAAGTTTCAAAGGATAAGAATATTAATAAGTGGCCTAGAGACAATTCTTGTGATATTTTGGCAAAGAATGTGGCTGCTTTTTTCCCTTGTCCCAAATATCTACCTGAGGCTAAATTAAAGAGTTTTGGATTAGTGGCACTGACAGAAGAAACTTCAAGACAGACTGTGTTGTGGTTATTAATGGTCACTTTTATGCAGTTCTATAATGCAAAAGAGCAAGTTGAGCAAAGAAAAAAGAAAAAATGTACAGTTTGAGGATAAAAGAAGCACCAGGAAGGATAATAGTGATATCAAGGAGATAAAAGTTTAAAGCAAAGCCTGATGCTAAATGGAATAAAGGGAATGGTGACCTCATGGCAAAACCCCACCCAGCTAAGCTTCCAACTTGTGAAAAGGAATTAAAGAAAAGCTTAAACAATGAAGGAAATGGTCAAAAACAGAAAGGTAATACAGAGATAATGTAATTGAGGGGTGCCAGTCCTAACACATAGTTCCAATATATAATGGCACAGAATATGCATCACCATTCCAAAAGGGAGGAAAGAGAACATAGTGAGGAAGTACTGGATGAAAGGAAGATTAAAATCCAACTGGGAAAACTCCAGCTGTTGGAAGTATGCAATATGCTTTTTTATTTTGATTTTACAGTTGTTTACAGTTAAGGGGCTGCCATGAATGTCAGAAGAGACTTTGAACTTTTAAACAGTGTTGAGACTGTTAAAGACTATTTTTGAAGTTGGACTGAATGCATTTTTACATTACTACACAGTAGAGGTAAAGCTGCTTCCATCACAACCCAGAAGACAGTGAGTAGACAGGCAAGGGAGCACAGCCTCAATAACCTAATCATCAGACTCCAGATCCTAAGAGTCCCACTACTTCCCATAGCACCACCATGGAGATTAATCCTTAAACACATGATGTGCTGGGGGATAGTTACTCAAACCACAGCCATGTCATATATAGAGATAATAATATGTTATATGTTAATTGCTTATTGTGCAATGAATGAATGTACAGGATTGTATAACACGAAATATAAAAGCTGTGAATATGATATACTTGCTAATTTCAAAGCTTAAAGGAACTTGAATTTGTCTGACATGCACGGGACTTCCTCCTTAAACAAATATGTTGCCTCAGCTTTTTTCAGGGATCTCGGGTTCAAGTCAAAGTTACATAAAAGAAAAAACATCCATGAATCTAGTGCACCACTGGTCAGACCAATTTCATTTGTTGGGTGTTTTTGTTGGACTTGCTTTGGTTTTATTTGATTAATGTATCTCAGAATTAAGAAACCCTGCTGGACTTCTAACACTAGCTTTACTCCCAGCACCTGTAACGTAGACAAGTTAGCACCTTTTGTCTCCATAGATTACACAACTATGAAATGGGGGTAATATTTGAGTCCCATCACAGAAGGTCATTATGTATACTAATGACCTCATAAAACATCAGAGTTCAAGCATTAAAATAATGGCATGTTTTCTAAACTCATTATCATCATCATCACCCTTCTTGGATCCAGAACATCTTGATTTAAGTTTCCTCAGGTCTGTAATTAAGGAGGAGTCAGCCTTATCTCTAACTGTAGGAACTAAAGAAATACGAAAGGCAAAGGGTCAACAAAGCCAAACTTAAGGACGTCCAGAAACTGCAACTTGATCTCATATTTACTGCTCTGTAAACAGTCCATATTTGCTTTTTCCTACCTGACTGCAAGATTAATTGCTAAATCTGAGAAGATCTTGGAGTTTCTCCATAAGGCTCTACTTTTAAAGGAGAGATTTTATTATGAGTATTCTGGAGTGAGCATGAGTCAGAGAGTGAGTCAGGAAGGTCATCTCATTGAAGGTGGCTGATCATAAATTAGCTCTTGCAGAATATTAATCTCCTCCAGCTCCTCTGGGAAGCTAGAAATGATTGGTAACAAGTATGAAAGTCTTAAAAAAATAAAAGAATAGTAAGACAATGTCACCTTGAGTTTCTTCTAAACTTGTGGATTTCAGAGGAGGGAAAAGGCATTCTTTCAAACAAACATTAGGTGGGAGTGCTTCTGAAAGGCAGATGCTGCAAAAATAGAAACTATTGGTTCTGGGAACTGATGAAATACATGAACCAGAGCCCAAGAAATTTCTTGGTACATATTTTTTCCAACAAATTATTTCTTCTTAATTAAGAAACACCTAGGATACCCTGAAAGTACCTTTGTGATCATTTTGAGTTTGATTATCTGGGAACCTACAGCTGAGTATCAATAATATCCAAATCTTCAAGCTGGGATAAATGGAATAACAACATTAGAGGGTTTATGAAACAAGTGTTGGTGTGTCAGTTCACTCAGAGCCTTCACTTGAAACCATAAAAGCATCTCAGACAGATTTTTCTCTTTCTTTTATATACCCAAATCGGTGGGCACTAATGTACTGTTCCAAAAGCCAACATCACTTTTAAGCTGGTTAGGAATTAAAATTATCAGGCCCTATCCCAGATTATCTAAACCAGAAATTCTAGGACTGAGACTCAAGAGTTGCATTTTAAGATGTGCTTCAAGGTGATGATTCCAATGCTTGCTGAAGTCTGAGAAATATTATAACAGAACCATTTCTAAAATGTTAGCAGATAGGTTTGGAGAAGACAGGGTGCAGGTAGCTCAATGTCCAAGCATACTAAATGGTTAGATCTAAAAGGAACAGAAGCTGAACCGCCATGGTATAAGTAAATAGAGTACTCTTTGGGGCCACAAGAATCCTGGAAGTCAATACTCCTTGACAGATGCTACAAAATTTGATGGTCCTCCTATCTTTTCACCATGCCACCATTGGCTGGTGAATCATCTGCAGTTTCAATGGTTTAAAGCCCCTGGTGGGGGCTTTAATCTCTACCTCTCACTCACCCATGTTCAAGGCAGAAGTAAGCGTGATGAAGAACAATAGGTAAATCAATTATGTAAGCTGGTTTCTTTTAAAATGTTTCTGGAAGCTTCAGCTAGTGACTGTCACTCACATTTTACTGCTGAGGTCAGACAAGAAGATTAGAATGGTTGTATTTCACTGAATGCTGTGTTACTCTGAAAAAGCCTCACCGTTCAATTAAGAAAGTAAGACTGAAGAAAGGATGAAAGTAGCTTGCCAGCAAAGCTGCAAAGTGGCCTCCATAGAGAATATCTTAGGTCAGTGTTAATAGTAACTCATAATATTTATATAAATTATAGTGATAAATTATAATGTTTCAATTAGATACAATTGATAATATTGATATAAACCAATCTATCTTAAAAAGAGTGCTAGCAACTTTCACTATTTGAAGTCCAATCTTGTAAAATTTTTGTTAAATGCTTGGTGTTATTTTTGGAAATTCCTCATCTTCTGGCCTGAAAGTACATTGTGGCAAGAAGGCACAATGGATGAAGCTGGGAGAAAGCCTGGCATGGTGAGAGGCCGGAACAAAACAGGGAGGAAAAGCCTGGTGTCCCACTATACCTTTTTGAGGTCCACATCCCTCTCACCAAAGCCCCCTAATAGTACCAACCTGAGTGCCGAGCACAATTGCTCCATGTAGCACAGCACTGCTCAGCAGCAGTCGTCCCCGCCACAGGAAAATGGTTTCAGCTGTTCAGCCTCCTGTTGCAACAAAAAAGAAAATCACTCAGTGTTGAAGAAATAATAAAAGAAGTTTTAAAAACAGTTACAAATGTGTACTGTGGTACCACAGGCCAAAGAAAAATGCTGCCAATTGATCATGGATGGAAACCTCAAAACCTACAGACCAAAATAAATCTTCCTTTCTACCCACACCACCTCAGATGTTGGTCACCTGACCAGAAGCCCAAGTAAGATGGTTCATGTGGTTTGTTAGTTTGTTCTGAAATCATTTCATTTCAATTATGGATTTTTTTCATATTGTACTGTTATTTTCAGGCCAGAAGTTCTTAGTTTACAGACAAGTTCTGCACAGATATCTTTTGCATAGAGAAATACTCTCAGATCCACTTACTTAGAAATATAACATTTTCATCTGCTACTTCTTTCATACTTCCAGCAGAGGTTTCAATTTAATTGAGAAAATTATCTCACTTATGCTGACAATAGACTATCTTCTACCTGGCTCTTAGAGTCCCAGACGAAGCTACATGAGGCTCTCCATTGTCTAGTAAGCATCCCAATGTATTACAATTTCCCTCCACCAGTTCGGAAGCATAGATCTAACTAGTAGAATGCTAACATAGCAAACCAGCTTAGGTGGGATGGGTTGGTGGTGGGATGAACTAAATATAGACACTTATTTCTGAAACTGTGGTCTTCCTACCAGCAGCAGCAGCAGCAGCATCCATGCCCTGTGAGAAATGCAAATCTGCAGGTGTCATCCTAAACCAATAGAATCAGGAATCAGAACTCATTTTACAAAGATCTACAGTGATTGGTACACAAATAACTACGAATATCAACAGAAATGCTTTAGGTGTCACTCCAGGCCTCATAATAAGCATCTCCCTGGAGATGGATAGAAAGGCAAACTCAGCTCATCCCTGTCCTGTGGAACCTGATACCTTGGGGGCCAAGCCAGCAGTCTATGGCTCAGTAAATATGCTAGATAATTATGATCTGAGAATTGCTGCTCTAAGACAACAACATTCTAATTTAGAATAAAATTACCCAATATGTATAAAAATTGGAGGTCTCTGCACATAGAGATTTGAAGATGGGATGTGGAATGTTTAAAAAGTTCCCAAGTGATTTTACTGTGTAGCTGGAATAAAGAAAGAAAAAAATCTATGTTTCCTGTACTGATTAGAGAAACACTGCCAGGAAATTCCTACAGCTGATAAACATTTTCAGTACAGTAGCAGGATACAAAATTAACACACAGAAATCAGTAGCCCTTCTACATGCAACCGACAAACAGACTGTGAAAAAAATCAGGAAAAAAATACCTTTAACAATAGCCTCAAAAAGAAATGGGGGGATTCTAATTGAGAAAGCGAAAGGCTCATATGATAAAAACTTTAAGACACTGAAGAAAGAATTGAAGAAGATATCAGAATATGGAAAGACCTCCCATGTTCATGAATTCAAAAATGGCCATCCTACCAAAAGCAGTCTACAGATTCAACACAATATCCAACAAAATTTCAACACAGTTCTTCATAGATCTTGCAAGGACAATTCACAGCTTCATACAGAAACACCCAGGATGGCTAAAAACAATCCTGAGCAATAAAAGACCTGCTGGAGGTCACACCATTTCTAATTTCAAGTTGTACTACAAAACTACAGTATGGTATCCACTTATGAGTGGAGAAATACATACTGTATTTCTCTTTCTGGTTCTGTGTTACCTCACTCAGGATTTTTTTTTCTAGTTTTGTCCATTTGCCTGCAAATTTTAGGATGTCATTGTTTCTTACTGCTGAGTAGTATTCCATTGTATAAATTTACCACACTTTCTCTATCCATTGAGGGAAATCTAGATTATTTTCAGGTTCTGGATATTAGAAATAATGTTCCTATGAACATGGTTGAGCAAATGTCCTTATGGTGTGAATGTACCTGCTTTGGGTAGATGACCAAGAGTGGCATTGCAGGGTCTTAGGTTGATTCCTAATTTTCTAAGAAATCACCATACTGATTTCTACAGTGGCTGTACAAGTTTGAACTATCACCAGCAATGGAGGAGTGTTCCCCTTTCTCCACATCCTCTCCAGCATAAGCTGTCATTGGTGTTTTTGATCTGTGTAAGATGGAATCTCAGAGCAGTTTTGATTTGCATTTCCCTGATGACTAGGGATATTGAGCATTTCCTTTAGTGTCTTTCTGCCATTTGAGATTGTTCTCTTGAAAATTCTCTGTTTTTTCTGTACCCCATTTTTAATTGGATTATTTGGTAGTTTGAGGTCTAGTTCTTTGTATATTTTGGAATCAGTCCTCTGTCAGATGTGTGATTGGTGAAGATCTTTGCCCATTATGTAGGGAACTGTTTTGTCTTGTTGACCATATTGTTTGCTTTACAGAAGCTTCTCAGTTTCAGGAGGTCCCATTTATTAATTGCTGCTCTGTGTCTGTGCTACTGGTGTTCTATTTAGGAAGTAGTCTCCTGTGCCTATGTGTTCAAGTGTACTTACCACTCATAAAGCAAAAGATATCCAGCCTACAATCCACACATCCAGAGAAGCTAGAACCCTCTTCCAGAAACAGATGAAAGCAGATGCATAAATCCACAACTAACCATTGGGTCAAGCTCCTGGAATACAATCCAAGTGAGGCAGGAGTGGCAATATGAACAAAGAAGTCAAAACCATGATGGGAAAACCCACAGAATCAACTGACCCGAGCTAGTGAGAGATCACTCACTCCCGTCTGACAAATGGGGAACCTGATAAGACAGAACTAGACTCCCTTAAAACAGGTGGCAATCATGCAGCTGAGACAATATATGAGGACACTAGTAGTGGGTCCAAGATCTAACTCTAATGCACAAACTGACCTAATGGAGCCCATTCTATATGAAGAGATACCTTGCTCAACCTTAGACATAGGGGGGTTGCAGGTGAGGAGGTGCCTTGGTCCTGCCTTAATAAGATGATGGGACAGACTTAGTAGACTTCCTAGGAGAGCCTTACCCTCTCTGAGGAGCAGATGGAAGGTGATGTGGGGGAAAGTAGGGGAAGCAGGAGGAGGAAACTGGTATTAGAATGTAAAAAATAAATTAATAAGAAATAAAAAAATAAATGCATGATATCTAAAAAACATCCTTTCTCTTCAAAACAACAACATGGTATTAGTATAAAAATAGAGGCATTGATCAATGCAATCCAGAGACATTTCATTCATCAATGAAATTGAATTCAATTCACAGAAATAACTCAAAAAACCTATATGAAGATGGAGGTTTCTGTTCTGCCAGGTCCCATCATCCTTCAGGCCCAAATAAGCACATGGAGACATATTAATTATTAAACTGTTGACTGATGACTAGGGCTTCTTATTGAGTAGTTCTGTCTGAATTATTAACCCATTTCTATTAGCATAATATTTCGACATGGTCTTATCTTGCCGGAGAATGGTCCAGACCTGTTACTCCTTCCTCTGCTAAATGTCATCCTCTCTCTGCCTTCGTCTCCCCAGCCTTTTCCTGGGCTGGTAGCCCACCTATGCTTTCTGCCTGGCTATTGGTAAAACAGTGTTTTATTCATCAACCAATAAGAGAAACATATATACAGAAGGACATCCCCCATCACCTGTGTACACTTAGTTTTTGATAAGGAATCTGGAAATACACACTGAAAAAAAGACAAACTTCAACAAATAATGCTATCAAACTGAATGACTGCATATAGAAGAATGAAAATAGGTCCATACTTATCACCCTGCACAAAACTCACCTCCAAATGGATAAAATACTGAAGTCTTTGATAAAAACAGATAGACTGAACCTGACAGAAAAGAAAGTGGGGAATAACCTTGAACACATTGACACACTAAAAGACTTCCTGAACAGAGAACATTGTTAAGTAACGCATGATTATCAAAAACTAATATATGGAACCTTATAAAACGGAAAAGCTTCTGTAAGGCAAAGGACACTGTCATTCAGACAAAGCCTATTCTGTAGAATAGGAAAAGATTTCTACCAGTTCCAATATGCATCCAAATTATTTAAAGAACTCAAGAAATTAGATATCAAAAAACAAATAATTCAATTAAAATGGGGTAAAGATCTAAACAGAGAATTGTCAGTAGAGGAAATTCAATTACTGAGAAACATTTAAAAGAAATGTTCAACATCCTTAGCCATCAGGGAAATGCAAATAAAAACTACTTTGAGATTCCATATTATACTTGTCAGAATAGCTCATATCAATAAAACAAGTGACAGTTCATGCTGGCAAGGGTATAAGCTCATTCATTGCTGGTATGAGTGCAAACTTGTACAGCCACTATGGAAATCAGTATAGCAGTTCTTCAGAAAGATGGGAATCAATCTATCTCAAAATCCAGCAACACCACTCTTGGGCATGTACCAAAGGATGATTCATCCTAATACAAGGATACTTGCTCAACCATGTTCAATGCTTCTTTGTTTATAATAGCCAGAAATTGGAAACAACCTAGATGTCCCTCAACCAAATAATGGATAAAGAAAATGTGGAACATTACACAATGGAGTATTACTCAGCTTAAAACAAAACAAAAGTAAAAACAAAAAAATATGATATAATTTGCAAGCAAATGGATGAAACTAGATAAAAATAATCACAAATGAGGTAATCCAGACCCAAAAAGATAAATAAATATGGTATATATTCACTTGTATGTGGATATTAGTCATTAAAAAATGATAACCAAGATACAATCCATAGGCCCAGAGAGCTTAGGCATAGAGGAAGGGACTGAGGAAGGATCTCCTTGGGAGGGCAGGAATGAAGAAGGCAAGGATCACCTTGGGTGGGAGAAATAGAAGATATTTTAAGGGTAAAGTGGGGGAAGGGAGGATAGGAACTGGAGGACCAAGTAGGAAGGGGGAAGGAATATGGGATTGAGAAAGGGAATGCATGGAGAGACAGAATTGTGGGGCATTTGAGGGGTGATATGGAAACCTAGTACAATGGAAACTTCCTAAAATATCTGAAGGCAATCCTAATGATGTCTCCAAATTATGATGGAGATGGAGACACAATTGGCCATCTCTTGCCACCAAATGAGGCTTCCAGTATTGAGTTGTTGACCAAAGGGGTCCTATGGAAATATTCAAACAACCCAGGCTGTTGCCAAGACAATAGGTTTTTCTCTATAAGCAGACATTAAGACCCACATTGCTGATGACAACACACACATAACTTATTGAACATGGAGACCATCATCCCTGTGTCCCAGTGTCTTTGGTATGAAAAGGTACACTGCAGGCTACCAAAAGAGAAATGTAAACACCAACCCAGCCACAGTACCTTTGATTCACAACCTGTCCAGCCTACAAAATATGCTATGACAATGGTGGCACAAAACTTGTGGAGTAACCAACCAATGTTTGATTTGAATTAAAGTCCACTCTGTAGCATGATTAATAAAAATCCAGAGACAGATATTAGGAAACAAGTTGAAGATCAGAGAAGCAAAGAAGTCAGTTGCTCTGACTTCTACCCAGGCTGAAATGGAGATACTGTCTTCTCTATTTCTGGAAACTAAATCTCCAAACTGCACTGCTCCTCAGACTGCCTAGACTACAATGTTCTCCAACAAAAACCAGATTGCTCTCTGAGACAGCACTGAGCTCCTTATATGCTCTCTAGTTCTGGGATTAAAGGCATGAGTTCTGTTTCTCTTTTAGACTGACTCAATCTCGTGTAGTCCTGGGTGGTCTTGAACTCACAGAGATCCATCCATCTCTGTCTCCTGAGTCCTGAGATTAAATGTGTGTGCCACCACTGCCCAGCTTCTGTGACTGTGGCTAGCTTTGCATTATGATCCTTCAGGAAATCTTTATTAAATCATAAGTAATATAGCACCATGCCACTACATGAGATGAAACCCATACTCAATACTGCTTAGGCACCAGAGACTAAATAGTCCAGTGACCTAGGGTAAAACCAAATACTACTGGTCTTTAAAAATAGGAACAATAAAATTTCTCCTAGTGATATTCTGCCATACTCATAGATCAGTGCCTTATTCAGCCATCATCAGAGAAGCTTCCTCTTGTAGCTGATGGGAACCAATACAAAGACCCACAGACAGACATCACACAAAGAGTGAGAGATCATGGAATACACAGCTCTAAGTGAGTTCTCTTCATCAAATCCCTCTCCTTGAATTTTAGGGAACATCACAGAAAGAGGGTAAGAGCCAGAGGGACTAGAGGATAACAGGAGAACAATGCCCTCTAAATATACAGAGCAAAGCTCATATGAACTCACAGAGACTGAAACAGCAAGCACAGGGCCAACAAGGGTCTGCACTAGGTCTTCTGTGTATGTATTATAGATTTCAGCTTAGCATTTTTATGGGACATGCGAGTGTGTGGATGAGTAGGTCTCTGATTCTTGTGCTTTCTCTTGGGGCTCTTTTCCTACTGTTGGTTTGCCTTGTCCAACTTCAGTGTGATGGTCTTTATTTTATCTTATATTTTTGTAATGTTATTATTAGAAAAGAGGTATATTCTTTTCTAATGCAAGACAGAAAAGGAGTGGATCTGAATGGGGGTGGGTGAGAGGAACTGGGAAAAGTAGAGGGAAGGGAAACTGTAATCAGGGTATATTTATGAGAAATGAATCTATTTTTAATAAAAGGGGAAAGAAAATCCATATATTTGATGGTACATATTTCTAATAAGTTTCAAAGTCATTACTGAATAGTGGAGTTTGGAGGGTTAGAGAGGAGGTACACATAATGAGTGACCCATCTTCTTTATGATCTTTCACATCTCCCGTCAGTGTCCAGCCAGCCAGAGCAGGTTGCAATGAAGGCACTGGAGAGAAAAGCCTTACGGTGAGAGGAATATGTTTGCCCTGACTATCTCCTTTGCTCACCCTTTTTCTGTTGCTCACCCTCTTTCTGGTCTCTAGTCAGAATATTGTATGCTCAATGATGTGGGATCCCCATTATAGCCTCCTCTTTTGTAAGAAACCTAAGCACTGTCTTCTATTATCCATCCAGCAAATGTCCAATCTCTTCCTTGTGTAGTGAAGAACGAGCAAGCTTCTTATTTCCATAGTGATCTAACTGTCCCAAATTCACCCCTCATATAAAGTTTAATTTCCTCTATTGAGAGTCTAATTATAGTCCCCAGGTCTGCCCACAGGAGAGTTCTTTAGCAGACACCAGAACTCATCAAATATTTAGAGACTGTTGTTAGGACTTTTCAAATACTTTCTCTAATTCTTTGAAGTTCAGAAATTAGCTTCTATGCATTGCCTCCTTGCGATAGCTACAGTTAGGGTCAAGCCCAGACCCCTAGACTGGACCATATTCCAATTCTCCAGCTTCTCTGAGTACTGGCTGGTAAAAGCTCAAGGCACACTCTGCCCCATGTTGATGAGAGTGACAGCAATGGAGATACTATGCCAGGCCCCCAGAGCTACAGGCAAAGAAGTCTGTCACATGAGTGCAGTAGCCTCCTTGTCTCAAGATGGGACCGTTACAACCATACCCAGCCCCCATTGCTGCTGAAAAGCATCCCTCCAACTACTTAACATGAATCCATACTTAAGGCTCTTCTAGGAAATTTCATCTACAACACTTGTGAGCAGGACCATCTGTGACAACTCCTGTCATTTGTTCACCCATACTGGCATCCATTTGTTTAATCAGTGTAGATTATCTTGGTTCAATAAGCTCATGGAGGAGCAATATACAAAAGATGACTGAAGAACAAGTTTGACTTGTTTCACAGGGTACTTGTCATACCTGCAGTCCAGGAGGACAAATAGAGCCACCACCTCATATAGATATGCTACGGAAGAGGGGAGACCTTGGGTTTTAGTCTTTGTAAATCACAGAAAGTTGTATATGTGCAAATGGCATAAAATAGAAGTAAAAGTATCTGGGGGCAAAATGGAAGGGGAGGAAGGAAACAGGAGAAAGAACGATAGTGGGCTATAGAGATTATGTTCAAAGGGCATTGTGTGCCTGCATGAAAGTAGACTTACTTTTTTTTAAGAGAAAAAGAAGCCTTTTTTTAATGCTACCTTCTTCGTATCTTACTCACATGTCACTTATTGCTTAAAAAAAAAAGACCCTGATTTACTGATTTCCTCCAATTCACTGGAGTCACATTCTTTGCAATGTGATTTTTCAGTATTTATAGTCCTGGCAAATACGATTTTCCTGAACTTTGAATTTGATCTACGTTTGTCAGAACCAATAGACTGTGCTAGAAAGAAAAATTTGTGAGTTCCAAGTCTGGCCTCTATTGACCTTGAACACCTTTTCTCTTTCTCTTAAACACTTAGCAAGCACCATGTGGCAATGCCCAGACAAGTTTGCTAGAGAATAAGAGACACATGGTCTAGCCATACTGAAATAAAAATAGAGAGCCTCTTGGGAATGAAAGAAGATAAATTCTCATGGATGTGGTGCAGAGAAGGATAAACCAACGATATGAAAGAAGGTGGGTATGAAAGTATTTAAATGCAGACAAGGGCCTAGGGTTGGTAAAGAGAGACCAGGAACTGTGAGCCAGAGTCAAAAGGAATAAAAGCTTTTAATAAGATGAGAATTGATATGAAGAGACTTGTAATGTATACATTAGTAAACAAAAACAGACAAGACAGCCAGTTCTCAGAGAGAATCACTTTTACAGGCAGGAGTTGGGGTTCTTTTACAACTGTTAATGAAGGTCACCTTTGTGCCTCTTTGGGAGTTCTTTATCTGGGTAGGTTAACATCTGGATCTTGGTAAGTGGCAAACTGGACAGCACCACCTCTCCTTCATGGGATTGGCCATTTAGGGCAAGGTGCCACAGGACACAAGAAGTTTGGCTTTTGTATAAAGCATCCCAAGTCAAGATACAAGTTTTAACATGGGGACTTTTATTTTTATTTTTGGAGTTTTGTCTCCATAATGCCTTCACCCCAATAAAAACTATTAGCTACCAAGTTTCCCTTCTCCTTTGCCAACAGCCAGTGAAATGTCCTTTAGCCCTTCTTCTTATCATGAGAACAATAAAAAGCAAACATAACAAACAAAAAACAAAACACACAACAATAATAACAAAAAAAAAAACACTAGGTATTTCTAAAATTAGGATCTCCAAAGACATCCTGGATACTGATATGCATCTCCTATGGGAAAGGCCCTCAATCAATAGGGAAGACCCTTTAAGGAGAAAATGGCTCCATTTTCATGAATTACAAAGTTCAGTCCCACATCAGTTCAACAACCTGATAAAATGTCTGCTCACCTCCCCATCCCACCCCAGTCTGGCAGCCTGAGTCTCCTGCTGTCCCCTTTTCCTTGACACCTTTCTCCTGCCAGCTGAAACTCTTATCTGAGAGTCTGTTCTCTATTGTCAGTGTTACAATTGCTGGTATAAAGTTCCCCCTTTTCAGTATCAACACCACCAAGCCTTCTGGCCCCAAATAGTCCAGGCAACAATTGGTAAGGAAGGCTGGAGCAGTCATTCTTTAGCCTACTAGAACATTTCAATCCAGCCCAGTTGAGACCTAAAAATAAGGGCTCAGGGCTGAAGGAACATCCACTGAGAAAATAACTTGAAAAATAGTAATGGGCTGTTTGAAGACACAAATGTGGGGGTTTATTAAGCAGTATTACTGTGACCACAGTTAACTAAGGCCTTGTACAACCTTAATCTTGAAGAAATCCAAATATGGAACAGGAGCATTCAACTAACTGATAGGCAGCCCTGTGCATGTGTGTCATCCAGCACTGGCTTCATGAACTCAGCTGTTCCTGCCTGCAGATGAGCACCATAACTAGACTTGTTGAATTACAGGAGAAAGAGGCTGGCAGCCTCATAGGGCCCTCACCTAAGTACCCACTACTCCTTCCAGCCAGTTACATGTAATTCTGACCCAACTGGATGTGGCTTTGTGACTCAGCAAGGTGCTAGTATATGGGCTAAGAAGGACACGAGGGGGAGATGCCATCTGTGTGGCCATGGGGGAGCCATCATCCATACTGGGTAAGGAAATGACTGATTTGGGGTCACTCATGTTCCTACCAGTAACCCCTCACCTGTTCTCCATAATCAAACTCAATAAACTCATTGATCCATCAGTGTGAACTTGGGTGAAACTGAAACTCAGTTTGTCATCAGGTTCTTAGAAGAGGGATGTGGACATTCCCTAGACTCCTCCCTCTCAGGGGAAAATTCTCCCAACAATTTGACTTTGAACCTATTAGAGAGGTTTCCCATTCAGGATCATGGAGACTAAGGAGGCCTTTGGTGGCCAGAGGACACAGCACTTGGACAGGAATGGTTTTGGGCCCAGATCTGTGAGCTTCAAACAACACAGCCCGAACCTTCTGTGAAGTCACGGCAGGAAGAAGTGATGAGAAGGCAGCTTCTATTTTTGATACATGGTCCAGAAAAAGTACCTGGGAAGCTAGCAAGAAGCAAATCAGGAAGGATGACTGATAGGGCCAATGCATTTTCATTTCATGAGAGAGAGATGTGAGAGAGGAGACAAGAGCCAGAAATGGGGCGGGGGGCTGATAAAATTAGAACTAAGCCATCTCTGATATTTAGTATTTTTTCCTTATTCAAATCTAACAAATACATAGGAAATTGTGCAAATCTTAAATACCCAGCTCAGTAAACTGGTAGAGGAAGCCCCTCCCAACATGAAGGAGCTTCTGGGAACCCACAAATTCCTCTTCCACAGAGATGACCTTCTCAGCATACCAGTTTTCTGACTTCTGGTTAGCTTTACTGGGCTTTGAACTCCATAAACAAGGATTGATACAGTATATACTCCTATATTTAGCTTTTTCTGTTTGTCATTTTGTCTATGAGACTCATACACAGGGATGGCATATTATAATAATTTGTTCCATTGTATGACTCAAGCACAACTTTTCTGTTCTGCAGCTGTTATTAGGCACATGAACTGATTCCAGATTTTGGCTTTAGGGACAGTTCTGCTGTGAACATTCTTTTCCTTACTGTTTGTTACACATTATCTTTCACGGTGGCTTTTAACAAGTCCCTTTTTTCTACATCATCTGGCCTAGGAAGTAACTAAATGCAGTTACTTTTCCCCATGGCTGGTGTCAGAACCTGCCTCTGAATCCAGGGCCCACTCCTACAGGAGAAGAAAGGACAGTGAAGGAAGAAAGGAGTCGTGACTACATGAGTCCCTCCTAACCTTCCCCAGAGCTGCTGTTACGACTGCTTTTGAATTAAGGATGTGGACATCTCCTCCTGCGAGGCAAATATGCTTCTTTTTCAAGGACAAATCTATAAAAGAACTGAAATGATCCACGTGCCTGGTACTTCAAATGGTCCAATTGTTCTCTTCTGTTTTAGCCTCCTCTCTACCCAGTTATCCTTTAACCTAGGAATTTGTTAGAGATACAGAATCCTAGGCCTCATCCCAGCACCTGCATTTTAACAAGAGTCACCAAGTAATTCCTGTATACATTAGAGTTGACAAAGTGACACATTCTCCCACTTGCTACCAAACTCTCCAAAACAGAAAAGGGAAGAACAGTCATTATTCTGCAAAAGGGTTCATCAAGATGGGGAAAGGTGAACTCGACAAGCCAAAGGCATCTTGCTGACTCTGTCCCACGGGAGGCCTCTTTAGAAGGAAGTTCAAGTATTTTTAGAGGACAAATGGTTCCCTTACATCTCATGGACAGCTACTGAAATGCCTACACTTCATCAGGCCTCCCTTCTGCTCTCCCTATTGTGCAATATCCTAAGAGATATCCTAAGTGATGCAGTGATGACACGAGGTGCCACCTAGAAGGACATAATACTTCAAAGGGGTAAATATGATGAGGGGATTGGGGAACAACACAAAAGGAATAAGGAGGCCTACATCACATGGGAGATCAGAGGAGGTATACAAAGAGGGGAAAGTGAAATCAAGAGACACTGCTCATCCCAGCTTTACAGTCTCTTCCTTCCTTGCCAGCAAGCAGAGAGGTCTGTGTTGTAACAGTCTGCAAGCAGCTGTTGGCAGCCAGCCCAGAGCTGGCCCAGGTCCTCACTGCAGATCTCAGGGCTATGCAGGGAGAAGGAGGCTGGCTGACACACCTTTTCTGTGGTCTGTTGTACATCAGTGGCCACTTGCACCTGGAGGGGGCAAGGCTTTGCAATAAAAGACTGCAGAGCAGGCTGCAAAACCAGTGCAGTAACCTGAGACAGGTATAACTCAGGGTTTGTTCTCTGCAGGGTCTGAGGCTTCATTGCTGCTCTCTGCTCTTTCCAGAAGCATCTCCAGGTTTTAGACTGTTTTCCTTGTCCTGGAGATCCAAATGTTTTCACTTGACCCAGAGCCCAGTAACTGTTCCACAGCCAGGATGACTGGATCAGCAGGAGTTGGGTCTCAGGTCAATAAACCCTCCCTGACTCAACAGTTTCACTTCAAAACCCAGCTGAAAATCCACCTCGGTCAGGGTGGGATTGCCTACTCATATAGCATCGTAGAAACACTCTAAGAAAACATTCAAGCATCTATCTCAACCCAGGATCAGACATCGAAGGGAAAGTTAGCTATAGCCTTCCAAAGACAGTTTCTAGTTGCTTTCTAATCCAGAAGGACTGTTCTGCTGGTACAAGGAGAGAATATCAGATCTAGTGAGAGCTCATGAAGGGTTCATGAAGAAGAGTTGTGGAGCTGTAAAACCACCATGTGCACTGAGTTGCCCCAGTGGAGTGTGAGCCGTCGACTAAACTCCCTAAGTCAAAAGAGTGGGCTAATGCTGCTGCCCAGCCCTGAGACTTCTTATTCCTCCCAGCAGCTGAATCTGCCCCCATGTACTTCCCTCTTCCACCATCACTGTCTCTCCTTCAGTGTTAGGAAACATTCCTAGTCTATGAACACCTATGTCCTGTATATTTAGTTGGGACCAAGCTGTGTGGTAAGAGCTCTGGGTCCAGCCTCGAAAAAGATGAGACTATAAAGAAAGAGAGACCCATTTGTAATCCATGGTTAGAACATTGCTATGTGTATGAATGTGCATATGTGGTGGTCAGGCATGGAAACAGGAAGTGGTGGCCACTGGGTAGCATGTCAAAGCCACTGCTTGAATGCGACTCTTGTCTCAAGCAGCCCAGAACTTCCTTCCCACTGAACTTTGCAGGAGGAGCCACTGGCCTTACCTAGCCCCTTTTAAACAAGACTCCATACAGAGTTCATAAATAGGTTCACCCATTGTGACAGTGGAAATTACAAAACAAAATCTCCAGACAGAAAATCTCCTACCTCCAAGTAAGGAAAAAACAGTATGTTGAATGCTACATGGTGAATGTATAAACGTATACTCTGGATATGCATCTGTATGTTTCCCACCTATTTCACTGAATCAGACAGAGCGTAGGTTTAGTTGCTTTTAGCCTTCTTTCAATAGCCACCTACATCCTTCCTCCATTTAGTTGAGTAACAATTATTAAGCACATAAATTCTGCAGGAGAAGAAACAACGCTCTTTCAACAATATAGAAATTTGTTTATCCTACAAGTATCTATCACTGCCTTTTGCATAGCACTATTGAGGGTGCTATAGAGTATACAAAGGAAGAAAGCCTAGAAAGCCCTTGAAAAGCTTGAGGGACATTCAGAGAAATGTCAAAGTCACAACACAGCCCCGTTCTATGATCATCCCCCAGCCAGCCTATCAGATACCTAGACATACTGTGTGTTAAAGAGATACCCAGAAGATTTCATGCATATTGAAATGTGATATTCACTGGTCTAGACAAGGGAAATTCTACAAATTCAAGGAAAGAGAGATTACCATGCACTTTGATTATCCCCAAAGCATTATGTAAGAGTCTGCCTTTGAAGAATGCCTGGGCTTTAGCTGGGCAAGGAAAGCTCAAGGAATAGTAATCTCCCACCTCCATTGAGATACATATGCAAACTGAAGAAGGCAGTAAAATTTTTCAAACACATTTTTCACAGCAGCAAAAGCTTTGAGTCATGCAGAATGAGTCTGCAAGTTCTCATGTCTGAGAATATAAGGATCCCTAGATGGCAACCTACCTACTTTGGACAGCTTCAAGGTCAAATTCCTAGGTATCCTGGATTGGACCAGCCTACACAAGATTCCTTGACTTGTACACCTTAGCTGTCAGTCAAGTAGATCAACCAAAGAGAAACTAGCTCACTCCTTTGCCCCAATTATACAGCCGATTGGCAATTCCTAGGAAACTGTGTCCTGGTGTGGCATCATGGGAAGCATGATGAAGTGGCTACTTCCTCACAGCACTGTGAACTGCCATTAGAGGCTATTGTTTCATGCTGAATTATTCTGGGTGGATATCTCGATTATTCTTTCTCCAACCCATATTACATTTAGTTTAATTATTAAGATTTTGTTTTAAATCTAAACAGTGAAGCAATGGATAAACAATTCAAAACCCTCAGCTTTATTGTCTGTGTGCATATGTTACAATTATATCTGTTTCTATCTTAACTTGGAGCTTAAATGTTCTCGAACGACACTGTGTTGAAGGTTTGGTCACCAGCCTGTGGTGATATTGAGAAATGGTAAAACCTTTAGGTGGTAGGGTCTAGTGGAAGGAACTTAGGTTCTTGTCATTAGAAGCTCATTGATTCTTCTTCTGTCTCCTGTCTTTTTGGAGATGTGTACTTCCTACCAGCATATCTTACCTTACCACAGAACCCCAAACAGTAGATCTGAGCACTATGCCTCTTAAAACTGTGAAGCAAAGCAAATATGTCCCCATTTTAACTTGATTATCTCAGGTAATTTGTGAATTCTTATCAATGAGTACAGAAACACCTGTCTGGTTTTGTTCATTTCCCTAGTCCTCTTTAATGGCTTGGGAACTGGCATATGGTAGCTTCTTGGCCCACAAACAGAAGAATGAAAGGGTGAGCCTATCTCAGAGATGAATAAACTGAGACCTTGAAGAGGTGAAGCAACATTTGAGGATTGTGCTGTATGTAGGCAGAAGAGTGACGCACCTTAGCTCCAGAGTCCATAGCTGGTACTACAATACCCATTTGACCCATTTAAAAAGACTTATTTTCTCAAAGAAAACCCAAGGGGCTCTTAGAAACTTAGCAGCAAGCAATGACCTTTGTTTTATTATTTCAAATGACATATGCCTATTAGTTGGTGGCCTCTGGCTGCCACCAATATTGTTGAAAAGGTCAGAAAGAAGTAGAAGGCAGACAGCACAGGGCATGAAATTCCCTTGTCTTTGCTGGTCTTCTGGTTACACAATGATTTGGTTAAGTGGAGCAGGTATGTCAGAGAGGGACAGAAAACAGCTTGACAATCACCTGGTCCTAATTTGTCCCTTGGCAGACAGACTGACTAACATAACTCCCATACCTAAAATTATATTTGCAAACTCAGGGCAGATTTCTTGCTCCTCCAGGTTGATAAAGCCGCATGTAATGCCATGTCATCAAAGGAACTAAATCCACATGTCTGCATCTTCTCCCTGAGTAGAGTTGGAATTTTCCATGTCAAAAAGTCATATTAATATGAATATTCATGAATCATTAGAGGGAATCCACATAGATTTTTGCAGGTAATGAGAAAGAATATGGACTTGAAAATCAGACTAACCTCAGAATTCAGGTTGCAGACAGCTGACCTGAACAAGGGGGAGCTCTTGGATCCAAGACCGATGGCTGAGAGGCCAGCATGGGACTGATCCAGATGCCCTAAATTGGGTGTCAGTGAGGAGGTCTCAGCAATATATGGGGCCTTGGGTATTAGATCAGCATTTATACCTGGCATACAAATGGACTTTGGGTGCCCATCCCACATTGAGGGATGCTCTCTCAGCCTGACATCTGGGGGGAGGGCCTAGGCCCTGACCTGGATGAAATGACAGAATCTGGAGATGCCCCATGGAGGGTCTCCCCCTCCCTGGTGAGCAAAGTAGGGATTGGATGGGGGGGCTGGGGAAGTTGGTGGGGGCAGGGGAGGTGGGGAGGGAAAGGGAGCTGGGATTGACATGTGAAGCAAACTTGTTTCTAATTTAAATTTAAAAACTTATATATAAAAAAGAATTCAAGTTGCTTCTCTTAACTACAGTTTTCTTATCTGAAAAATAGAAACTAAGACTTTTCATCATATTTTTGGAGAGGTTAGATGAAAATATATTAAATCCATCATTATTTTCTCATTAGCTCTCAAACTGCTGTTTACCTACTAACCACATTCTAACCTCTCCACAGAAAGACACAGGCATTCAAGTTTCTTATGAGCACAGAATTGTCTGTACTCCTCAGATATTCAGAGCAGGTCAAACCACCATCCTGCCTCCCATACCCTGGCCCAGTGGGCAGTGCTCATCTTCCTGAAGTGGACAAAAGCACAGAGAGTACCAAGTTGGGTACTTTCATTACCAGAGCCTGCCCTGTTGAGTCATCCTCTCTTGGAGCCCATTATGGAAAATGTGACAATTTCAATAGGTTTGACATCTTTGAGTACCCTTGTAGATCTGCAGAAAATTCCTTGTGGCTCAAGGATCAAAAATGTATTGCTGAACAGTTTCCAGTCCAACCCAATGAGTTCTGTTTTAGAATGACCATGGGACTAAGCCTAATATCATCGCCATGGACTCGGTGATATCGAATTCTGGTAGCATACCTCTTCCTCACAAAAACCTGTCTACAAAATGTAGCACATGAGCTAGAAATATAGGCCACTGACAGAGTGATTGCCCACCAAGATCAAGATCTTGATCTTGATCCTGGGCACTACTAAAATAAAGAAAAAGCCCAAGGGATACTAAACGTATGAAATACAGAAATATTTCAGGAAAAGGCATCAGGATGTCTCTATTGCAACTGGCTATGACCATCATCACACAGAGTTTCACTAGCTTCTAATACAAAGCCATACTTAATTATATATAGCAGTCCCTGAAGGAACGTGGGAAAATACACATCAGAAGTCTCAGATGTAGACAGGCTCTATTTCCTTTGAAGACTCCTAACACAGGAAGGGGTATTCAACGGTGCATAATGCATGGTAAACAGACTGTGTTCATGTTCTGGTACTTCAAAAGCAATATGAAATTTCCTGCACTCTTATCTGCTTGCTTTGAAACAAGGCACAGTATTAAACCTGATATCTTGGGAATGAGAAACCCTAATGGTGCCAGGCACATGATCAGTGCTCCATAAATAATCTCAGCGGATGAAGAAGCATAATCATTTAAATGAATGTCTAAATCATGTGGCCTCTCTTAGCTGAGTGATAGAGGATTTTCCTAAAGTGCTGCTGAGAAAGGAAATATTTCAAAGAACTGTCTTAGTGAAGCATTTAAATCCTCTGAAAGATTTTAAATCTCAGAAAGGGAGGAGGTAATTGCTTTCACTTTCTGTTTTTCGATGGGTTTATTAATAATGGAAGGATTCTAGTCTCTGGTCTGGAGGCCACATTTACTTGTCCAGGTCTTCATGTTTGTGCTTTTCAAAGATAATTTCTCATGTGCCCTCTAAATCAAACACACCACATGCATGTGCACACATACACAGAGAGAGAGAGAGAGAGAGAGAGGGGGGGGGGAGAAAGAGAGAGAGAGAAAGAGAGAGAGAGAAAGAGAGAGCAGCTTTCTCAACTACTTTGAAGCTATACACATTTGGGAATATATAATTCCTTGCTGTGAGGCAGTATGCGTACCAGCAGCCCTGCCCTCTGCCCACTGCTAAACTCAAGAAGGGCCCTCCTGAATGCCCTAACCCCTCCTCACTCTTCATCCCTTCACATATCTTTAGAGTCAGGATTATTCCTTTCAGATTTTTATCTCTAGCCTAACTGCCATTCATATGTTACATGCAGGGTGAGAATAGATAGCACTCCTTCCCTGGACCACAATAATCCACAGATGAATCCAGACCTTGCCATATAGCTTATGATATAAAATTACCCCTGGTTGAGTATCAGTGAGTTAGGCAGAGAAAACCATCACCCACTGGAGAAATTTGATCAGTAGACCTTTAAAAATTATAATTTTGCTTGAAGTGGTGCTCTGGTATGACATCTGCCCTGTAGTCAGCGAGGCCCAGAGCAAAGCAATTGCAGAAAGCGGAAGTCTCAAAGAGCACTCAATGCACAGGGAGAGGCATTACATGAAATGATATTTGTTTCGGTTACCTATTGACATAGCTGTGTTGCTAACCAAATCAATATAGAATTCAGGAACTTGATAATTTATGTACAACTTCTGGGTCTGCAGGTTGATTGGGGTTATCCTGGGGCTATAGCTAGACTGGGCTATCAATTTTCCATGAATATCTTTTTGAGTCCTGGGCTAAATTGGCAGTGCTATTACCTAGAAGTTCCTATGATGAAGGACAAAGTTTCCAACATCTCTCCGAGAAGCATATACTGTCGTTTTAGGTCTAAACAGGCACCCAGAAATCTATCACTTCCATCAATATGCTACTGACCTAATGAAGTTCCATAATCAAAGTGGATCGCCACGAGCTTGGCAGGAGAGGCCACCCCTCCCTTGCATATGTATTTCAAAGATCACATTTCAGAACTAACATTGGCTAGGAACTGAAGTCTTCAGCTCTCATCTTCTCTGTTTATTTATCTAGTTTCTTGGTTTGTTTGTCATAGTGAGGATTGAACCAGGGTCTCACACACTAACCAAGTACTCCACCACCTGAGCTGTGTTTCTGGCCATCAGTTCCATTAAAAGACAAAGATAATAGAGTTGGTGCTGGCATTTGAGCCATATTTGAAAAACTAATAAGGCCTTACTAGGAAAATCCACAAAATAAATTCTTTTTATAAAAATCAACTACATTCAATAAATTTGTCAAGCCAGTCATTTGATGGAGTGTATTATTTGTTTTCAGTACCCTTGGTGAATATGGTTTTAGCTTCGATAAGGTGTTTTTTGCTTTTTGGTTTTTTTGTTTGTTTGTTTGGCTGGTTTGTTTTTTTGTTTTTTGTTTTTTTTTTTTTTGAGAACCTCAAGTATCCTTGCAAATGATTTGGTCTTATTTAGAATTCTGTTTCTTTGCAGAAAGAATACTAAAAAATCACTAGTACCTTGACAACAGCAGCAGCTTACAGCAGGTGCATAGTCTGTCTTGCTCCACCTTCTCATGTGCTCTGCATTAGTCACAGCCCCATTAGAGAGCGTGTGCACAGTTTAGGTGTCTGTGCTTTGTCAAGGATAATGTAGAGAAACAGAGTGTGCCCAAAAGCAAAAGGAGTTTTAGACTGGAATAGATATTACCCAATTATGGTTATCTTTAATAAATATCTAGCAGTTTTTCATGAATTGAAATGTTTTACAACTAAAAGGTGAGTCAAACAATTTCCTTCCTGGGACCTCACTGAGATTAGCCTGTGGTTTACAAATAAGGAAAATTGAAGTCCAAGAAAGTCCCTATGCTTTCAACAACAACTAGCCCTAAGCTAGACCAGGTTTCCTTGACTCCAGTATCAGAATATTCCAGAAAATTGTGTATGTTTTATGAGATAAAGGGATTGTGGGTATTTGGCCTTAAGACAACAATAATTTTGGATTTTAATTATTAGAAATGCTTTCCATTATCCATGGGGCAGAGCTTGGGTTTCAAATGGAACAGAAAAGGGGCTTATTTTGACACCAGAGGGTGTTGTCTAAGGACTCCATTTGTGGAGAAGGCACTGAAGATCTTCCTGTTACAATGCTCACTCTGCTTCCTGGCTGCCATATGCCAAATCTAATGTCACCCTTTTATTCTTCTCTGTGTCGTTCTGACCTTGAACACTCTAGGACTTCCTCTGAAACATTTCCCTGGTTTCCTCAATTCCTTTAACTGTTGCTTGTTACATGGCTTCATAGTTGTTCTTATATGCATTTTCCTAAATAACAGTGTTGTCTTGTACACCCTTCCCACTCTAAATGATGTGCACAGAATCTAGAATAATGGCTCCCAGAACTTTACCTCCATCCCCAGAGCCACACCTTCAAGTTCTTGCTAGACATCTGCTGACCCTTCAAAATCTCCTTGTTATATTCCTCTCTTCATGCTCGTCTTCCAGCTTTCTCTTCAGCAGAATCCCAAACTAAGTAGGTAGTTGTAGTATCTGCACAGCTACCCCAGACAGGAACTAGAAGTTACTTTCCCACTACACCTCACGCCTAAGCAACCATAGACTTGGCATGTTTGTACTTCCCACTACCCCCTCTCTCTTAGAAGCTGACCTGTCACTTTTGGAATTACTTATTGGCTTCCTAACTCTTTCCTCAGCCATGCCCCAGCCACTACTAGATCCTCCATCCCAAAGCTCTTCTCCATATAACCATACATTATCTGCCTAGAACAAATTTTCTAGACAGTTCTTGAATTTTATGTAGTAGCCACTTTCTATCAGTCCTTGTATTCTAATAATGTGGCATTGCTTATTCACTAAGCATTATTTATGAATTGTTCTCTGTGGGCCTTGCCTTGGCAACTCAATAGCAAATATTTAAATCATGCCTTTTATGGGGCTTAAAACCTAGTAAGGGGAGATACATAATACAAAGCTAAATAGATATCTCTAATAATTAATGTGAATCCAATATACTGTATGTTAAGTTGAAACAAAACTGCTTTTGAGAAAAAAAAGCATTGAGGGGGGCAAGAGAAGGTATAATGGGCGAACTGAAGTTCTACATATGGTTGTCATGGAAACGCCACACTAAGAAAATGGCATTTAGAGAATGGAAGTGATGAATAAGTGAGCAAATGCATGAATAATGCAGAGATACAGGATTCTGGGCTAAGAGAAGAGCAAATGCAAAGGCCCTGAGACAGGGGTCTTCCTATAATGTCACAAGACAAGAAAAGTAGATTGTTTGGGGTATAAGGCAATGAAGGCAATAATCATCAAGTTATGGAGCTTTTTGCTACCAACAGTTGAAACAGTACTTAGAAGCCAAGTGTTTTCAAAAGAAGGAAAGAAAGGAAATCTGAATGGTGCTAGCACTAAAAATACTTGTTGTCAGAACAATACCCTTAAATACCATTGTCCAAGTCAGCTTTGGATGTACATCAAAGAATTATATTCTTCACACCACAGTAAGAGTGTGCATGAGTATTTCTACAAAAGGATGGGGTGGGGGATCAAGACTAGTTATCCAATCTTTGCATACTATAGTTCTATTTTGCTAGGCTGCCTTGGTGTTTTCAGAGTTTTAACTTAAGTGGGAAGACCCAGCTGAGGATAGATGGCACTATTTTATGGGAGGGAGTCCCATGGCATATGCAATGTGGCCAGCTGCCTCACACACCTCTCACCATCATGAAAGACTGAATGCTCAAAATGTGAAGGACTTCTTCCTTAAGTTTCTTTTGTCAGCTATTTTGTTAGAGCAATGAGAAGGGTAACTAATAAAAGAGCCTTCTCTGGATAGCAAAGGTCCCAGCATTTCAAGTGCAGCCTGAGCACAAGGCCCATTTCAAGCAAAATTTTGAAAGCAAGTTCAGGTAGCCTATTCTAAAATCAGTTATTTCAACTTCTTTGCCTTCCAAAGACACACCCTGTTGACTAGAATTCCAGATAGGAATTGTGCTGTGCAGTCACATGAGTTTAGAAAGGCAGAGAAGGGAGCAGTCAGACTATAGTCCAGACTGCTGGTTGGTAATCATTAGGAGAATTGAACATGTGTAGAAGTCAGAGGCCAGAGTCTACCGTCTAGTCACTGTGTCTTGGGCCCAAGATGGTGATAGAAGCAAGATGGGAAAACATGACAACCACAGCTTCCTGACTTTCCACAGTAACCCAGATTCTATCTATGCTCTGGTCCTTATTTCCCTGTAGTAAATCATCTCTGCTGGAAATGTTCACCCTGGTTCTCTTCGCTTTATTGGACTTTGCCATATCGAATGGGTGGCAAAAATTATGAATGTGATCTATACTAGCATATGTAACAAGAGCTAGAAACACAGAATTCATGCATAAAAGCCTGGCTTCTAGAAACAGTTATATTTAGATACCCAGCTGACACGGCCATATTTATTATCTTCTAGTCTGTGGCCTCATATAATTAAATTGCTTTTATGAAATATGTTTTTAATTAATCTAATTGTTTGGGAGTCTTTCTGCTCAGTGATTTCTTGGCTGGCTAGGAAAATATATTGGAGACATTTTGATGTGGTGTGGGGAGCCAGAGTAAAAGCTATGCTCCCAGATGACTTACCATTACCTTGGTACCATTACATGGCATTTGATCATCTGAGAAAATCAGATGCTGGGTTCTTGTGTTGCTTCTTCAGTGACTGTGAAGAACAGTGTCAGGAAAAAGTAGCAATGAGTGCTCGGTGTCCATGCCAAAGAGTAGGAGGCATGTAGAGAGCAAAGCCTGGTGAGCTCTTATGTACCTGAGATGCCCATTAATTCCTCAAGAGCAATGGAGGTCTATGTGCCCCAGGAAGGAAACATTTACAAACACTGCACTGTCATACTAAAGCAGAAGAGCCACTCAAATGAAGAGCTAATGATTTGTACTACAACCAGTAAAAATAATGTAATTTTTTTCCTTTTCCTCCCTCCAAATCCTCCCATATACCTCTCCTTGCTCTCTTTCAAATTTATGGCTTCTGTGTTCATTTAAAACTATCACATAAAAACATGCACAGAGCCCAGAGGCCCCTGAGTTAGAATTTAACTGAAAACTTCTTCCCTGAAGACAAGCTTTCATAGTACCACAGGGTACCATGCAGGCTTCCAAAGTAGGGAAGCAACTAACAGTCCTACCCAACTATGATGCTTATGAACCACAATAGCACAATAACCCTAAGGTGCTGTAATGGCAGACCTTCCTTTGGTAACCAACTGCTCTCTAACCGAACTTAAGACACATTCAACAAGAGGGAAATCAAACCTGGTACTGGAAACATAGTCAACTCTCAGGGTTAGTAAAGTCATGGATCTTGAAGGAGAAACTACAATATCACTTCACAAGTATAATCCCTGACTATATTATACCCACAGGTAAATGCAGTCTTCACCCCTCAACAAAGAAACTTCTCTTTGCAATAGATGGAGACCACTACAGAAAACCACAATCAATCAAAATTCCTTTTTTCAGAAGGGAAGGAATTAAAATGCAGATTGCATGTTTAGCTTTTTCTTCTTTGGACTTGGAGAATCATCTTTCTTGTCTTTCTTGTCCCTTCCTACCTGCCAACTTTTACTAATCATCTCTTAATCTTGCTATGGGAACACCCCCTCCCTCAATCTCAGTTTTATATTCACAAATCTGACTATCCCACACTGGCAATCACAGCACCTGACCTATCAGAGCACCTGACCCAGGCCTAGAGACAAAGTTCACGCCATCATGTAAACCACTTGATTGGGTCAGACATGATGCTACTCTTGGAGAACAAAGACAAAAGCCATGAGTCTGGGGAATTTATAAAGGACCATTTGGGAAAGGAAATGCTTTATGTTGCTGTTAACAAAGTGGAGGGTGTAAGTTTCTAGTAGTAGGTCATGTGTGAAAGTGATTAAAACTAGAGCTAACATGAAGGAAAGTAGAGCAGAAGATAGAAAGACTGTAACAGGCCAGGCAGTGGTGGCGCACGCCTTTAATCCCAGCACTGGGGAGGCAGAGGCTGGCGGATCTCTGTGAGTTCGAGGCTGGGCTGGTCCGACAGCCTCCAAAACAATACAGAGAAACCCTGTCTCGTAAAGCCAAAAAGAAAAAAAGAAAAAGAAAAAGAAAGAAAGATAGTAACAGAAACACAGACCCTTTGATGTCACATTGGTCCTAGATCTAGCCATACAGCTATCTCTTAGATGTGGTCCTTTCAGCTCCTAGTTAGTGTTAAACAGTTTGACTTGAGTTTCTGCCATTCATTTTAGTGAACCTGACTGTGCCCCAGGTGTTCTTTTTCCATTTAGCACCATACTAAGTACAGAGGTGATACACATCTGTCTCCCCTTTCCAACATAACAAAAATTATTACAACTCTCAGTCATTTTATTACTCAGAAAACTTTCATAAAGAATTCACCACATGCCAGGTACTGTCTACAATTTGGGGAAAATTTATAAGATACAGAATTCAACAGATCAATGATTTTTAAATGTGTCATGGATACAAAATCGAAAACTACTCAACTACACAAAGTATGAAGGCACTTGTGACAATAAGATGAACCTGAAAGGCATTATGTGGACAGAGATAAGTCAGGCATAGAGAAACATGTAGCAACAGTTATACACAGTAAAATAGATGATGTAATACAAATCAATGGGAGAATGGTGATACACAGAGACTAGGAAGGGAAAAACGGGGGCAATGGGAAAAGGCTGGTTAATTAACCTCATATTACAGTTCTGCGTTCCATAGCACAACAACATGAGTACAGTTAATGGAGCATTTTGTACCTCAAAATGCCTAGAAGAGAAAGTTTTGAATGTGCTCACCACAAAGACATGAGATATGCCTACATGAATTAAATCATCATCTTGTAGCATATAAATATGTAATTGTAGGCTAATTGTGATAATCCAAATGATACTAGTAAGAAAATATAAACTTTGCCATTAAAAGTTCAGAGTAAATATATATTCAGGTAATTGCACAAATATCATAAGCCATTTTGTTTTCTCTAACATTTCAACTGAAAAGAAAATGAGATCCCAATTTCAAAATGTTTGTAGCTTTTACCCATGTCCCTTTGCAGCATAGTGATAAGTTAGCTTAGAATCAGAAATTGGCCTCTCAGTCTCTTTTGTACCTGTAATACAGTTATCTACTCTTTACCTTAGAAAAACAATTTAAGCACCTGTCTCCCACCGCCACCACTGCCATTTTTAATCTGTAAAATAAGGGTGGGGCAAGATTATGATTCAGCACTGTCGCAGCCTAAAATTTACTCATCTATAATAATCTCCTTTCTTGTTTGAAAGCAACTTCTGATCTGCCCTGTAGAAGCTTCCATTACATACATCTTCAATCCTTTACCCCAAGGAATCAAATGAGTTTCTCAGAATTGTCACGTCTGTTGTGCGGCCTGTGTCCGAGAACGTGCGGAGGGTGTCGGGTATTGAAAACACAGAGACTCGTTTAATGATATAAAGAAAACTTTAAACAGGCTCCAAAAAGGTTCAAGAAAACCTCCTAAGAAAGGCTCCCACCAGAGAAGCTTCTGCTCTCTCCTCTACCCTGGCTGGTTCTGCTCTGACACCAGAGGTGGATGTGTGTGGGTTTTTGAAGGTGTGGTTAGTCTTTGGACAAGGTCGAGGTCAGGGCGGTTTCCGTGGGAAGGCCTTTCCCAGGAACTTATTGTATCATTTTTAGTAAACAGGTTTTTACTAAACATTGTCTTACAGCTGCCTACTCCCAGGCAGAAGGGGAAGTGGCCAGGAACTTATTGTATCGTTTTTAGTAAACATGTTTTTACTAAACATTGTCTTATAGCTGCCTACTCCCAGGCAGAAGGGGAAGTGGGTCTCTGCTCAAGGTCTGGTGTTCCCACAATTCACCCCTTTTTATTTTCAAATGAGGCATTCCTGGCTTAGGTCAAGTAGGGTCACCCTCCCTTTCCCGTCTTTGGGGGACCTTGAACCCCTGTTTTAGGTGGGAGGGGTCTTCCCCACAGGTTGCCCGTCATCGGAGATACCCCAACCTTAAATCATCTGTAACCAACCTTCATGGCTATCGGGATTGCCATGGGCTAAGCTAAGCAATACTTGGTTACGGATCTCTTGTCTCTGGAACAAGGCACGTTTGAGCTTGGCATAAAGCCAGAATGCCTACCGCCACTGTCATCATTTCCAGGACCCCCATTGACATAGCGCCTCTCCATTACCATACCCATTACCAGATCTGGGCCATAACATTCTACCAGCCTTCATCTGTTACAAGGGTAACCCGCATGTGATTTACATTTACAATTTGATAAAGTTTCCAATCGTTTTAAGATCTGCTCAGGAAAGCATTTAGAAAGTGCACTTGCACAGATACATTGGGCACAATCATTGATGTTACACATGTAGCATTACGAAAAATATGAACAATAGTTGTCGCATTAGGACAAGTTGCATTTCTCCAGAAAAATACACTGGCCTAGTCGTGATTCCAGAAATAGGAACCATCAAGTCTGATATTTCAAGTGACCATGTCCTGTTTAAATACTGAAAAGAGGCTTTTGCCACTCATCATAGTCCATACCAATGTCCAAATGCTTTAAATGGGTCCTTTTTTCTCTGTTGGCTTTACGATGAAAACTCATGGGTCCAGAAGGTTGATGCAGCAGGTCTGTTGAGAAATTGGAAATCTCGAACCGACTGTTTTCTCTCTTTCTTGGGCTCTAGATTTGATGACATCAAGAATCAGGAACACTGATTTAGGAGATCTCACTCAAACTGGCTTAGGTAGGCTCCCATGGTCTCAGGTCCAGTTTTTCTCTGCTCCATGCATCTCACTAAATGGTCTGACAGTTGCTGAAGCTCTATTCCTTTTCTGCAAGAAAACACAAACATGCCCTCGACCCCAAATTAGGGTCTTCTCCACTGTCTAGTGTATGGATGTCTCCATTTGACCTGAGCAATGGTTGCTCAAGTTCCATCATGCCAGAATCTGTCTGAAGCTCACTGGCATTCACATTATAAAATTTTTAAATGAGGAGTGTATTATTTGATGAGTCATGTGGGGACTGGGGGCATCACTGTCCCTTCCTCTTTCAGCCAGGCGGGGGGCCAGAATTTATCTGAGAGGACAGAGAAATCTGCCCCAGAATCTAAGATGTCCCTAAAGGACTTGCCTTCTATCTTTAATGTAAGCTGGGGGCGGTTCTCCATAGTGGCTACCCAAAATGCTGCCGGGCCGGTACTTCCAAAACCTTGGTTGCCCCTTTTCTCTTTAATTTTTCTAGCCTCACAAGGAGCTGTAGGGAGAAGGAGTATCTGAGCAATCCGTTCTCCTGCAGGGATGGCAACAACCCCACTGCCCACTGATGTCATTATTTTAATCTCCCCCTCACTATCCTGGTCTATAACACCGGGGTGTACCTGGATGCCTCGAAGAATAGTACTGGACCGTCCCAAAAGTAGTCCGACCGTGCCTGGGGGCAATGGCCCATGCACCCCAGTAGGGAGGGCCTGGATCCCCATTTCCGGTGTTAGGATTGCCCGGGCAGAGGGAGCGAGGTCCAATCCTGCACTCCCCGAGGTGGCTCTAAGGAGGTCTGAGATATGAAGGGGTTGCTCTGGGGGAGAAAATGAGTCCTGCCACTGCCCAGAGCAGGGGTCATTGCCCCGTACACATTGGTTTTGGGGCCCTGGGGCGGGGCCCTCCTCCCGTTTCCCTGATTATTATTAGTAGAAAGGAAATTTCCCTCCCTGTCAGTTTTAGAGTAGCAGTTATTGGCCCAATGATATCCCCTTCGACAACGGGGCATAAACCAGGTCTCTTGAGACCCGTAGTACTATTTTGAGGGCACTCTCTACGGAAGTGTCCCTCCCTACCGCAGCTAAAACATGTTTTTCTCCCTCCCAGAGTAGGTCTTTCTTTCCCCACTTGGGGCCGAATAGCAGCAGCTAACACTTGGCCCTGGATGAAGTTCCCATCAATGTCCCTACAGATCCGGATATAGTCATTTAGACTTTTATTGCGATAGGGGCGAAGGGCTTCCTTACAATATTTATTTGCATTTTCAAATGCCATCTGCTTTATGACTGGCATCGCAGGCCCAATGCCCCCAAATATTCTTTCTGCTACCTGACTGAGACGGTCTACGAAGTCTTGAAAAGGTTCGGAAGGTCCTTGAAGGACTTTGGACAGATGATCCCCTCCTTCCTTGGAAGGCAATGCTTTCCAAGCCCCTTGGGCTGCTGCTGCCACTTGAGCATAGACTGCGATGTCATATTGCATTTGTTGCTGAATGGTGGCGTATTGACCACTCCCGGTAAGCATCTCCACATTTCTCTGGGGCTGTCCGGCCTGTGTATTCCTTTGAGCTGTCTGGCTGCATCTTTCCTGAAACTCACCTCTCCAAATCAAATAATCTCCCCCCGACAGAGCTGCTCTGCAAAGCTGCTGCCAATCGCCAGGTGTCAAATTAAGAGACGCAAAAGATTCCATTAAGGAAAGTGTAAAGGGAGCCTGTGCTCCATAATTTAAAGTTGCCTCTTTAAGTTGTTTTATATCCTTAAAATTTAAAGGGTTATGACGCCTAATGACCTGTCCAGAATTGTTCGGATCTGTAACTTCCATTACTGGGGCCACCACCGGGCAGCATTGGACCCCTCCTCTGGGTCTTCCCTCCAGGTCTGAGAAGGACTGGGTTATCTCATAGGAGGAGTCCCTTTTTTCAGAGTATGGGGAAGGGTTTCTCTCCCTGTCCTGTCTTTCCTTAATTAGAATATTTTTTAGTTCTTTTTTAAGGGCCGCGATCTCAGCAAGTAACCGTTCCTTTTTAGACTGTGACGAGTCTGAGTCTGAGCTACTTCCATTTTCTAGGTCTGATAGAGAAGGATATAACCGATTCTGACCGGAGTCCTTCTTTTTGGGTCGCGCCCGGAGATGTCTACCCGTTTTTTTGTTGTTACTAAGAGACTCCTCCTCATCCTCACTAACAATGGAGCCTCTAGTTTCAATCACAGTCTCTTCATCATCACTCTCTGCCCCTGAACTCAAGGAGGCTTGAGTCTCAGTCTCTTGTAACTCTAAAAAAGCCTCTTTTGTGTCCTGAACTACCTGGCGGTGACGAACCTTATCTGTCAAAAGTGCTCCCCTCACTAATCTCCATAAGGAGAATGTCGTAGGGGGCAAGGACTCAGATCCCTCTTTTCGTAAAAGTCTATGAAGATCACGGCGAACCTCCTCCCAATCTGGAATATTTAAGCTTCCCCCAGTAATGAACCATGGACTGGCTCGTTCGATCGATTTTAGAAAGCCTTCTAGGGTTTTAGACTTGACTGCAGTCCCATGTTCTTTAAGTAACTTTTTTAGTTGATACTGTAATGATTCTAGCTTCCCGGAACTATTTCCCATAGTTTCTTAACCCCGTCCACTTACCTCGCTTTCACAATCTCGGTGGGACCTCCAATTGTCACGTCTGCTGCGCGGCCTGTGTCCGAGAACGTGCGGAGGGTGTCGGGTATTGAAAACACAGAGACTCGTTTAATGATATAAAGAAAACTTTAAACAGGCTCCAAAAAGGTTCAAGAAAACCTCCTAAGAAAGGCTCCCACCAGAGAAGCTTCTGCTCTCTCCTCTACCCTGGCTGGTTCTGCTCTGACACCAGAGGTGGATGTGTGTGGGTTTTTAAAGGTGTGGTTAGTCTTTGGACAAGGTCGAGGTCAGGGCGGTTTCCGTGGGAAGGCCTTTCCCAGGAACTTATTGTATCATTTTTAGTAAACAGGTTTTTACTAAACATTGTCTTACAGCTGCCTACTCCCAGGCAGAAGGGGAAGTGGCCAGAAACTTATTGTATCGTTTTTAGTAAACATGTTTTTACTAAACATTGTCTTATAGCTGCCTACTCCCAGGCAGAAGGGGAAGTGGGTCTCTGCTCAAGGTCTGGTGTTCCCACACAGAATTTAAGTAAAGCACCAGGCATAGTGGTGCCAACATTTTTATTCTAGCGGAGGCAGGAAGATCTCTTTGAGTTTGAAGCTAGTCTGTTCTATGTAGCAAGATCTAGGCCAGCCATAGCTACATAGTAAGAGGATATCTAAATAAATAAATAAATAAAATTGTATCATGCCCTGATCCCATTCTTAATACCCATAACCCACCTTACACAATCAAACTAATCTTTCCAAACTATCTATCTATCAATTCAGATGGCACATGCTACAACCTACTCAGCCCAACAGCATCCCATCAGCTTTGGGATAAAAACTATCACCTTCTTCTCCTCCACTTGGCTCTAATCACACTGTCTTCTAGCTCCCCCCAGAACTGAGCAATCTTCTGAAGATTGCCATACAGTAACTTGGTCTGACAACATCTTCCAGAACACTTTCCCTGAGACCTAATATCCTCCTTCATATTACTAACGTCATCCAAAGACTTCTCTTGACACACAGCTTCCAAGCTGAAATTGCATCTGGCTCTCACTCTTAACCCTGACTTAATTTACTTCATCCCTAGCTCTTATCCAAAGCTCTTAGATTGAAACTATACTATATCATGCTATGACGATATTGTTATATAATTAACATTTAATTTAATATAATTTAATGTAAATTACATTAGCATAGAGAGTAGCAGATAGCAGAGGCTCAGTTGGCTCTATGGAATTAATGAGTAATTCTACTTCCCATAAGCCATCTGCTTGGCTTTGAGGTCTGTAAGATGATATTCAAATTAGTTACAATATTCCAGCTTAAACAACATGTGCTCTAATACATGGACAATTTTTCTATACAATTATAAGCAAGTTTAGGTTCTCACAGAGAGATGTGGCTCCTGTGAATTCTTACTAATTCTACCTAGTAGAAGTATAACATTTAGAAGGAATTGCGTATACCACATGTAGGTAGCTACATGAAAGCTGTACTTGAAAACTTCAACAGCAACACAGAGAAATCAATTTTGAAGACAACCTTTGTGGATAGCATGGCAAACAGAATCCAGATGTCATGATACAGGCCCAGGTTTTAAGCCTACACTAGGTTCTTTATTGATTTTTTTCTGTTGTGTTACCAAAATTATTTGGCTACTAGATTCTTGAGATATGCCTCAAGTGAAAATGGTCTATAGACACAGTACCCCAAGGTCATTCAGAAAACAGCCCACCGAAACCATCTCCGATCTAATATCTGTTACTGTCTAAATTAAGAACTCAAGGACAAACTCTGGGTGAAAGTCCTGGTGAACAACACAAATTAAGAGGCAAAACTAACTAATTATGTTTATTAAAAGATGACACAAATCTATGAGAATAGCAAAAATTATTTTTAAAATACCCTCTATTTAAAAAAATATTCCTGTATAGTTTGAGTGTACTTCTCATGTGTTCGTTTGTTGAGACCCTAATTCCTCAGGGTATTCATATGGGAAAGTGGGGTCTAGTGGAGGGTATTTAGGTTGTAGGGCAGAACCCTCATGACTAAATTAATGTTTTTCTCTCAAGAATAGGACATGCGACCTCCTTCCTCATTTGTGCCAAACTCTATCATTTGCCAAACTATATCATGGCACGTAGCAACACAAGAGCTTCTTTAGATTTGCCAACTGATCTTGTACTTTCCAGCATACAGACCCTTTTATAGCCACAAGAAATAGAGTGAAATGATTTCCACATCTATCAATAGTAGAATAACTAAATTATATTTAATTCATGCTATAAGTTTTGATTTAAAAACTGAGAACATGTGATCTATAAGTGCCAGGTAACATGTATACATACCAAAACCCTGTTGAGAGAAACAAGTTAGGTAGCAAAATGTAGAACACCTACTAAGTAATTCTCTATGCAAATTTTTAAAACATGTAAAATCCATGGTGTGAGGACTCAGGACACTAGTTATCCTTGATGGACTAGACAGGGACACAAAAGAGGTATTGTGGGAGTTGATAATGAGCTATTTCTACATTTAGGTCCTAGGTACATAGATATGTTAACTTTATCAAAGTTAATTCAATTACTTATTTATAATATATTCATATTCCTATATATGTTTTATATCTCAAAAAGAATGCTTCTTGTGTTTAAGGAATTTTAAGCCATGAAAATTAAGAAAGCCATTTTATAACTCATAGGTTAATCTGCCAACTTTCAAATCCATGAGAAGAATGTATTGAAAAGAAGTTGAATTTCCAATTGAACTTCATAAAAAATAACTCATTTGATTCTGACAGTATCACTCATCTTAATTTTATCAAGAGAAAAGGGCTTGATTTTCCAAATCATAAATTGTTTTCTAAATCTCATATCTTCGATTTCTGGTAATTTACCAAAATCTGTATGCATATCTCTCTATATATCCTTATTACAAATATGCATATGTACATAAATATACATATATGTATACACAAACACACACATATAAATGTATGAGATGGGGAAGCCTTATGATGAATAGATGTCATTTTGCCCTTTGCAGCTCAATTGATATAGACAAGAAAGTCTGTATCTTGAGTTTAGCTCAGTAGCCTGAAAGCACAAAACAAGTAATAAGACAGTGAATAATTACAAAGTCAACATACAGGGAAGTATAAAAAACGAGAGCTGAACTATTGTTTGGTGCCTCCTGGTCTGTGTAAAGGATGTATTAGAGAGGCTTAAAGGGAGCCCAGAGGACAGACCTTGGAATCAGAGGCTCAGCTTTAACACACAGCCTGGATTTATCTGAGATTTATAGATGCATAAATCCCTAAAATGGATTAAAGTGACTATAAATTTCTAGTGTCTGAGACACATGACAGAAAGAAATAAATTTTTTCTCTGAATATTTCATCCTAACCTAAAACCACTTTCACAAATGTTTTTACATTGTGAAACATAATACCTTTCATGAGAGGAAATCAGATCAAAATAGGAGAATATAAGATGCTATTAAAATAATTACAAATACTTTAAACCATGAAATCATTGGCTCTCTTTATATTTATACCTAAAACACATGGTTTTAAATGTTATTTGTATAATAAAATAGAAGTTAATGAGTAAAATATTAAATTCTTTAATGAATTTTTAAGGAATAAAATGAGATTTTAGAACTTTAGAGACACACTGGCAAAATAAAAATTAATACATCATTGTAACAGAAGAAGAGACAGACAGAGCTACAGAGGGAATTTGTGGACTGGAAGACAGTTGGAGAGGAAAAACCATATCAATCAAGCATGAAGTGATGAAATGGTAAGTCATGCTAGCTTCCCCAAGAGACAGCACACTTCACAGAAGATGTGTCTCCATGCACTCTTTCCATTTGCCACCCATCTGTCCATCATTACTACCAGAAGCTGAACCTGTATGCTGTAATTTGGCAATTGTTTTCACCTCGTGCTCATATACATTTTAGCAACTTTAATTTGATTTGACAAGAATGAAAAGCTCTAGGAATGACAACTAGACAATAGTTTTATTTGGTTGTCACATCAATTTTTTTTTTAAATTTGGGAATATAAATACCTATAGCCTAGGCAAATAGTGTCTATTTTTTATGTCAAGTTCCCAGCCCATTATGTCTTTGTTTTCTGCTGGAAATATACTGCACTTTCTACTTTTGAATGAATTCTCAGGAATCAAAAGAAAAAATTCTGGCACTCTCCATTTGCCTATGGAAGGTCAAAAATGTCTCCACAGGAAACAGCATTTATATGGAGGGACAGGGATGTTTTCATAGCCATGTCTCATCCTTTACAGTTTCCTAAGTATGAGAGTAAATTGATGCATTTATTTTGTATGTGTGTCCCAGAGAGTTGAGGAGAGGGATGAGAGGATAATGACACACTGATTCAGGTCCAGATTCCAAAAAGACTAGGAAAGAATTCAGTATGTGTATAATGTCCCATCCTCCAAATGAAAGTATTTGCAATTAGAAACCATTAGGTAGAACTCAATCAACTACTCACAGCCTTACTTCCCAGATATTATGATATTTAGAAAACATTATCTCTAAATATGAGCCAAGTTGGTGATTTACAAAAAAAAACTGCATGTTAAAATTCCAACAACATATGAGACTAGCACACATTTTCAGACTAGACTACCAGTGTTTCCTGGAAAGTCATACAATAGTCCGTTCATAAAACAATTTAACTCCTGAAAACTTTGAGTGGTAGCCCAGACAACCTGGCCTGAGAAAGTAAGACCCTGCTAGTTAGAGTTCATGACTTCTTGTTAGCTCAATCTCTCACCATCACATGACTTGTATAATACCACTTGTTAAATTCTGAGCCTTGGTGATTTTACCTATGAATGGGTCACACATGATTATTCTGTTTCCAAAGATGGTTTCAGTTGTAAAATGTGACCTCCTACCTGCAGCATTCTGTTTTCTTAACTTATATAGTAGCTATATATGTATTTGAATTATTTGCTCTATAATTACTTTAAAAGTTGAACATAGATGCTTTATACAACCTTCTAAAGTAAGGTTTGACAGTAAGTTGGAAGAGAAGAGGCCTATCAAAGGAAGCCAGTCTAGTACCATTCTTGAATTCATAAAAGTAGGTGTGAAAATTGAATGTCAGAGGCAAAAAGCCAAGAGCAGATTGAAGCTTGTAAAACTCCAGAAGCTATAAACCATTGCAGTGATAAGATAGAATCAAAGACTGTAGAGTGAATGGGAACTTGCAGAGTAAGTAGGGTTGTTAGAGATCTATAAAAATCCCCACAATGGTCCTTGGAGGAAATTGAGATCAAAGGTTGGTTATTTAATAGCTAAATTTCCTCTTAGCCAACTGTGTCTATGGACATGCGTTACGTAACTTAGGAAGCACATTTTAGGGGGTTGTAATGTGGAGCAACTTAACGTTCTCCAAATAACTTGGATATAAAACTTTTCTTTATTTATCTCTTTTGCCAAGCATTACCTTAGGTCACAACAGTATAAAGATAACTCTGGTATGCCTAATTCCAAGGACTTTGCAGACTTAGACATGTCTCTGTTATTTAGATTCAGTACAGGTTCTTGCTTCTACTGAAATCTCTGACTTCTTGAAGCATATCCTTCCTTCTCCATCTTCACTGGCCCTCTGAGGGTCTCAGAAAGTTCCCATCTCAGGACCTTTGTATTGGCTAAACATGCTATCTGTCCATCTTTAGATGACCAGCTCTTTCTTATGGCTCTGGTCTCAAATCAAACATCAGAAATGCTTTTTTAGACCACCCTAATTAAAAATGAAATTCTGCACTTTCTAGACAATATCTAACTCATTTTTCAAAAGCACATTTTCCAGTTATGCAAGCACCTTGTGTATGAAAGCATCTGTCAGTTTCTATTTGCCTTTAGTCTTCCTTCCCCCAATGTGAAGGAAATTCCATGGGAGAAGAGGCTTTAGGGACTCATCTGCTCTCATACACACTGCCCAAATCAGTGCCTAGTATATAGCAGCTCATTAAGTATGTTTAAATGTTATTATTTATTAATGAATAAATAATATGACTTATACTAAAAGCATTTCCAAATAATTATTAAGGTTTTGTTTATATGCTCTTGAATATTATGAAAGACATAAAATCTTTGGGGACTTGGAAAGTAAAGAAAGAAGCCATGATCCTAACTGCATAAGTGCCTTTTATGATACTTAGACTAAAGAAGGATTCATAGATGTTGTTACTAGTAGGACTGAAAGAGTCGAATGGGATTCTTCAAGGTAAGCAATGAGACAAGGAACTCCAAAATTGTCTGGTGATCAGTGTAAAGAAAAGCATGAAGAGATAAAATGCAGAAAACATTACTAGAACATTGATGAATGGGAGGGGGATTTTTGCAATGGTTGGGGCGACATAAACCTGATCCTGGAGGTGGCAGTGATTAGAAACTAAAACTGCCAGTGTTATCACATGGTAAGGAATGGTCCTTTGTGGGTGAGGGGCAATGAGCACTTTGAAGTTGGGGATGAAACTGATATGTGTGCAGCAACTGAACATTATACTACAAAGAAGAGAGAAAGAACTCACATCTTTTAAGCAAGGTTCTACATAAAAGAATTCAAAATTAAAACAAATACTGACAGAGCAGATGAAGTACCCACACTGAACATAAATAACCACTAGAGAGGATGAGGCAGGAGATTCGCTGAAATTGGAGGCGAGATTAACCTAGCAAAAGAAATATTTGGGTTTTTTTGAAGATGGTATCTCAATGAGTCACAATCAGTTGCATGTTTATGCTTTGGGGGAAATTTTTTAGAGACAGGAAGAGGGAAATATTCATTTATAATCTTGGAAAAGGTTGGACATACGAAATATAAAATAAAAAGAGAAAGACAGGGAAGATAAAAATATTAATGTAAAGTTATTAAAGAGAAAATGCAGGTACCTGTAAACTAGCATAAGGAGGAGAAAGAAAATTAGGGAAGTGTTGGCCATCCTTTGGTGTGCCTGCATGTTCCATGCCTTTGCCTCAAGAACTGTCCTTCTGTGAGATGTTCTTCTAAGATGAACGTGTTTTCCCACACCCGTATGGATAAAAAGGCAATTCTTTGGTCACCTTTGATATCCTGATGATATAATTTCCAAAACAGCTTGAAATTTAAAATATCAGTCAATCCCTCTGCCTTCATTTATAGTAATGGTATAATGGTGAGGGTAGAAAGAGCTCCAAATTAGAAGAGGATAAATTTTAGTAGAGAAACTAAAAAAAAAAAAAAGCAAGGAGAATTAAGATGAAACACTATGAAACAAGATAACCAAGTACAAGCAAGACCTAGCCATGGTCTTCTTCCATGAAGTTCAATCAGGGGGATGCCTAGGTCAAGCAAGGACATTGGCGAGAGAAGAGAGCAGGCAACAGAGTCAGATGGCCTGGTCCTTGTAGAAGCTTACTCACATCCATTTGAGGAGGAAGCTGGGTTTCGAGAATTGGCTTCCATTCAGCAGAAAGAAGTTGCAGGAGCCAGGAGGCAGAAAGATGTCTGCCATCTGGAGAAAATGCAGGAAGGAGAATTGGAAGTCACAGATAAGGGGTGGGAGATGAGAAAAAAGAGAGAGGCTATCTGGCAAGGAGTCTTTGGGTGGGGTTAGATTCCCCCTTTTAATTTAGGATACAGTTCGCCGAGTCTTCACAGCAAGGAATGCCAGCAAGGGGGAGAAAATCATTTCATTTCCAACTCTTAGTAAATCTATCTATGGTTTTGAAATGACATTTAGGAAAGCTGTCTTTCAGTATGTAAATGTTCCTCATATTTAAAACAATAAAACTTCTCAAATCTTTAACTGCAGTTCTACAAAGCGCAATGGACTGATAATGTTTTTTAGTGGTAAAGAAAATGATGGTTGACCTCTCAAGACGCAGAATTTCGTATTAGAGAATGGAAATGTGTAGGAAGTCCCTGAAGCACTGACTGAGCCAAGAAGGAAAAGCCAAAGTGAGTCAGGGCTTTGGGATAAGATCAGTGAGATTAGATCTTCCTTCCACCATTTATTAAGTTCATGGTTTGTGTGCAAGTCCATATACTCTGCAAACATCAACTTCCTGTCATAGTACCCATGTGAACACTATTATGGTGAATGAAATTTAAAATAATTATGTTTACAAATGATGCAACTCAGTACTTGGCTATGTTTTGAAAACTAAGTAATTATTATATATTTATTGTATTACCATCATGCATGTTCTTAGTTTAGAGAAATACCCCAAATTATTTGTGGGCAGAGTTGATTAGGATTGGCTTTTCTCTTACCACCTTGCTGTAGGGATACCACTTATTAATTCAGCTGCTAAAAGGGACGTCTATGACCATGTGGGATTTTGAGAATTTAGGTCATAGGTTTTGCTGTTATTGACACTGAGCTGGCAGATAGGAGCACACAGGTTCTTGTGGTAAGTCTATAATAAAGTCACTGTGATGTTTCATACACTACATGTCTTTTCTCAATCCCTCTTTCTTCATCAGTAGAGACAGTTGGATTATAAGATCTCTTTGGTTTACATGAATTCTAACATGCCACCATTCTGTGCCTACTGTTTCAAATGTGGCACTTGTGAGCTGCAAACAATATAAACCACCTTTGCCTGTATTAGAATTCATTGTGAGTGCTGAATGCATGTAAGGATAGGATATTGCCCAGGCAGGAGACAGGTTGCCCTCCTCAGGCTGCTTGCTCAGAACAGCCATTTTGCTCTTCTTTTGGCTGGCTGCCTCTCCAGTAATTTTCTGCAGCAATTCTGTCTTTACCCAGCCAGCAAGAGGAAAATGAATTCACCCAGCAGTCCCAGCCATCCCTTAGGATGTTTCCGGGAGAGAGCATGCCAGGCATTTTGCTGTTAATTATCAGCAGCCTGGATGCTATGGCCCCCTGCTGTGCCAGTTTGAGAGATGAAACTCTTTACACTGCTTATTGGGCTCAGCTAAATAAATATTACCCAGCATTAGCATTGTCAAAGGTATAGTCTGAAATCTGTTCCCTGGAGGGGCTCTGGGTACCTGAGTCTTTCAACAGCAATTTTCCTGCCTATCCCTACCCCAGAACTTCTTTTAACACTCTACAAGTAAATTCTTTCTCTGCCCCTTGAACATCATGGTACTGAAACAATAGAATACATTTGAATCCACTGCTTAAGGCTGTTATTATCAGTGCTACTGTTTTAAGGGCTCCAGATTAACTCACTTCCTAGACCTGTGGTATCAGAGTTCAGATTTCTTGACAATGTATTATGAATTAGCAGCACCTCACCCCTCCTACCCAAGCATGAGTTTTGAAAGACCCAAGTCACCTAGATTCTGTAACTAGGTTAAAGGTGGAAGCACAACCCTCTACAAACCAATTGTGGCCCACAAGAATTAATTCCAATACTTCTTTAAGTTATTTGAAAAGCCATTCTTTTCCTTTGTGACTGAATACTGAGCCATGAAAACGCAGCTATAAAAGCAATTATTAGCTATTTTCAGCTATGAAGATAAAAACTAAATACTAAGAATGGAATCAAAACACGTTAAGTGGGGCAAAAAGGGATTTGAGAAAAGAAACTCAGGTCTGGCAAAAGCACATGAAAGCCCAACCTGATCTGTTTTAAGAAGCCATGCCAATCTCTCCACGTGTAGGTGTTGAATCAGTATACCTTCATTATCATTCAAATTTGAACTGGGGAATTCTCCTTCATTTACATTTAGGCAACTGTTACATGTGGTCCTCTTTCTGTGCCAATTTTGTAAATGCAGGTGAGCTGTGCCTATGTCTTTTCACATCTTAACACTGTACTATTCTCCAACCCAAATTCCAAGGTTCACTCCAGGAAATCTAGAGCAGCTGGGTGATATATAGCTGTGTGAAGCAGCTCTCAACCACAGAATGACAAGGGCTAGTAAATTAACACCTCAGATTCCTGTTCACTTGGGATAATCCTTTTTTTTTTGTGGGCTGTTGGAGGTTCCCAATAGGATTGAGGCAAAGTGATTTGATCTTAATTGTCTGCCTTTCGTTCTGTCTCAATTCCCCCACTTACATACTAACTTGTTGACATCACCTTATAACTAAGTTATTACTGCAAATGATCCTTGACTTATGATGAGGTTATGTCTTCATAAAACCATCACCTATGGTAATGGACACTAATGAAAGTCAAAGCTACCAAGTTCCTGAATTAGACACACAGCACTCCAGAGACTCCTAGTTGTTCCTTTGATGATCGGATGGACAACAAGGAGACATAGCTTACTGTCCATAATTACAAGACAGTAGCAGATTACATGTCACTAGGCTGAGGGCAAGGGTAGGGAGTGGATCACAGCATAGTAATCTGAAGACTATCTTATTTGGGTTCATAAGAACTTGATAAGAAAAATCTACTCATAATTTCTTACATGTCCTGCCCCCATGTTTTGTTTACATACCATTCACTGTTCATACCAAATGAAGTAATAAATACAAAGACCTGTTGTATAGCAACACCTTGGAAATTTAAACACTTCCATTCTGGCAGAAGGTTCAAGTAAGACTCAGGAGTTAAAACTGAAACAATCCATCCTAGAGGGAGACTCATTAAGTCATAGAAAATAAACAACTCACAAGTTTTAGGAAGTCCTTGAAACTTACAAGATTCATAAAGTCCCTCCTTCCCCATAGTTATTTAAGCAGTGAAGCCTGCTCAAGAGGGGAGACTCGCCAACTTGTTGACCTGCCTACAAGTTATGCAAAAAGCAGCAGGGTTGCATTTTTCATGTCATCATACATACTGAGGAGCATGTTTCTATAATGCAGCTAGCTGCCCTTGAGTCATCTGTGTTTCACTAAGTAACCCTTCACCCATACTCCTGTAAGTAATCAAATAAACACACTGACTTGTCAAGTTAGACTTTGGTAGATTGTTTCTTTGCTATGCCATCCATGATCTAGCTGACATGAGCAGATGTTTTTCACATCTTTCCAGGACAAGCCACACAACAAAGAGAAAAGCTACAGATTGAAATCCTACTAAGAGTTCAGGGGTGGGAAGGTTTTAAGAGAGAAAGAGAAATAAAAGCAAGAGCAATCCAATGTGGAAAGCATGCTCGTTAATCAGTCCTCAGGCTTTCACAAGGACAATGTCTAAGTCGTTCCACTGAAAGAAATTTAGTGACACCAAGATTATGAATTTGGTGGTCCTGAAATATGAGCAACATAGACAGGTTTAATCTCTGGATTTGTTTTCTTCCTGTGATGCCTCCCTCCTAATCTTCACACAAACATACACACACACACACACACACACACACACTCACTAGGTATGAGGTGCTTCTGGAAACACACACACCAAATGCTATGTGTCAAGTAAAAAACTCCTTTCTAAATAATGAATTCTGCCATCGAACTCCCTACTGAGATGTTATCCTGTCTCTGTCTCCCATAGTGCTGAGGTACTGAGGATGCAGACATATACAGCAGTGTCCTGTCTTAGGATCGTGGGGATTCAAAATCAGGTCCTTATGCTTGCCTAGCAAGTGTTCTTAACCATTAATCCATTTTCCCAGTTCTTATTGGACATTTTAGCAAACTATTCACTTAAACATCAGAAGCAAAAGGTCCATGTCTTTACTGCAATTTTTTTCTGTTTCACAGTCTCTAAATTCTTTTCCCAGAACAGGAATGGGCAACAAGGCAATTCCATTGTATTCCTGTTAGATAGTGCAATTGTGGAACAGCATCTAGAAATAACATCCATCTCCTCATCTTAGCAGTAAGAGTAGAGAAGGCACAAAAGTCTTAGAAGGCAAAATTGGATAGGATTTTAATAGTATCTGACACAATTTATTCTGTCACAGATGAAGGCATACAGGCACAAACCAATGAAAGGTTTTGCCTAACACTTCATACCTAATTCTGGGCAAAGCTAAAGCTTGATATCAACATTCCTTATTGTATAGCCACTTCATACTACTCTCTTCAATTTTGGTTTAATTTTTTTGCCACATTTTATCTCATTTTGAGCTTACTTTTCAACCCAAACATAATGTGATATAGATGTTTCTTCTTACAAAATCTGAGGTTATACCACTGACCTTGCCTGGATAGTTGAACTGGGAATAAATCCTTCCACATAATGAATGTCATCACTTATGTATTGTAAACATATTCATGCCATCTCTTCTCCTCTCAGGCTGAAAAGTCAAGTTATACTGCAGTACATTTGGTTTGATGCTTATCTATAATCCTAGGTTACTTCTGGGCCTTAGCCTGGATTCTGGTGTAGCTAGGAAATTGCCAGAAGCCATATGGACTCCCCGGGATATCTCCTGAATAAGGTTGGATAGGACACACTTAGGAACTGAATCTCTCCAAGAGATGGAACAGATGGTACTTCAGATATGAATATGCATGATGTAGCTCCTAAGGTTGTTAAATAAGTATGTATTTTCAGTGGATTCATAAGAATCAAGATTTTCATAAGTGAAATGAAAACTAAGCCAAGGAAAACACAAGGATCTCCTTGAAGCTATGCATTATTCTTTGTTTGTTGACATTGGGCTCTACTGCATGCTCCAACCTCCAGAAAAAGCACTAGGACATAATGGGAAGAAACAAGTGAAATCTGCAACTAAGGATGTGTTGTGGGGTCTTGGAGAAAACATGAGGCAGAATTAGCATCCAGAAAAAATAAGACTGGATATTAAATTGCTTGGACTTACTCTCGTGTGCACCCAGCACTTACTCACAGTCAATACTTCCTTGGATATTTCAGCTCTTTTCTGGCCCTTTACCAATAATTTACCCTGATGATCTTACCACCACCCTTCATATTTCATATTTCAATCTCGGCTGTCCCCAAAACAAGACTGACAAGTCATAAGAGTAATGCAAGTCCTTGAATCAGGAGAATTAATTAAGCAGGTGGATTTCACAAATCTCCAATACAAACAGTACCCATCACAGGCCCTGAGCTCCCTGCCCGGTAATTCTATCTTACATGTTCAGTGATGTCCAGGGTACAGAAAACTTTCTTACTCAAAATCATATTTTATTTTAAATTTTATTGCAATCCTGTGAATTTTTAAACCCATTTATAGATAAGAAAGGAATGAAGATTCATAGAGGTTAAATGGCCACTCATGACTTTTACTCAAGGTCATTTGATTCTGTATAGTAACAAATATGACCTGGTTTTTACCAGTGATCCACCAACCAAAGAAGTCTTCACTGGGAAAAAAATTCAACTTCTTCTACAACAGAATAACCCATATAATCTGAATTCAGGAAGTCACCACACTATTGGTAAGAACAAAGCAATAACCTATATCCTGGAAAACATTCAAAAGAAGGCAGTGGGTTTTTACTTATGTCTCATCTGTGTCAGCTCTTAACCTCTCCTTGTATTCGTGATCTTTTGCAGATTTTCTTATTTGAAGTAGAATATATGCCCCTATCATTCAGACAGCTGTGGAACTGCTTCACTGAATGAATTCTTAGCAAGTGTTATGCAAGCAAAGATGAAATGGAGTTGCATGACTTTGCCCATTTGATGTTATTAGCTATTACTTTGGGGATGTTTTGTTAAACAGCAATAGCTGACTGATACTGTCACTACTTTTCTTTCATCATCTTGCCTTTAATTCAATGCAAGTAGAATATGCCCCTTGTTGTGATTACTGTTTCTTTCCAGGCCCTGAAATTCCTCCTTTTCCTAAGCTACAGATTATTGGAGTGGTCAATAACAGAGTCACTATCATTATAGAATTACAAAAGTCTTATTGGGAACTGAGATAGGAGTAAAAACCAGGAAAAGGAAATAGCAAACAGAAAATAGAACACTGTCAGATGCAAAAGGGATATGAAAGGAGTGATTAAAAATATAAAAATATTTGACCATTCAAAAGCTCAGTTAGAGACAACAATGACTAGACATCTCTCACATGCTTCTTTGCATGGTGACCTGATGGTGGATGTGCTACAAATGACAAGATGCCCACCCCCTAGGGGACTGTTAATGAAAACAGACAATACAGAAGCTGGCACCTCGTAGAAGGCATTGAGTGGGTTTGGGATATATTGGTGATGAAAGGTTTAGGCTCTGTGTCTGGCACGATTACTGCTTCAGCTTTTCTAACTGTACCATGATTTCCAAAGCCTCAAAAACCCAGTTCTGTTTCCTCCCAAGAAATGTGCAACAAACTTTAACCTATCAAGAATTATATGCCTCTTTGGGTGTTTCATTGATTCAAATCCCTTAGTTCTTGAAACAACTCCCAAGCTACAGTGGGAGAATAATGTCCACATACCTACCTACTCGTAGAAAAGGCTTGTTCTCTGGAAACCTTCCTGGAGGAAATGGAAAAGAGATGCCTAAAATGTCTGGTAAGCACTTCTAGAAGAAATAAGAGAAAAAGTGAAAGACCAGTCCCTGCTCCACCCATGCTTCCATCCTTCTACTCTTTTTCATCTCATTTTATCAAAGCTATCCATGCCTCCTCCAACCTGCCCTTGCTCCAGACCTATGGTTCAGATATCACAAATCCCCCAATGTGTTCTCTGATCTCATTTTCTCTTTAATCTCTGGTACAGCAAATTTCAGACTTAACTCTTGATGCCTATGGATTTTCCATTTGGCTAGCAGTTCCATTCTTAATATCCCTCAATTGGACTGTGTTTATACACAGCCCCTAACCCCTGAGTAGTGCTCCAGAAGGGTGGGCTTTGATTCACAGTCTCTCTCTCTCTCTCTCTCTCTCTCTCTCTCTCTCTCTCTCTCTCTCTCTCTCTCTCTATCTCTATCTCTCTATCTCTATCTCTATCTCTGCATCATGCTGGTTGCTGACATACCCAGTGCTGACACTTACAAAACATTTTATTCTGTGCTAATTCATCTGACCCTCACAGTGGTGGTCTTGGGAGGCAGAAGGGTAGCTGGACTCTAACTGTGCAAATGAGGACTCAGAGTGAAAAGAAGTGGCCCCCGCTGGTGTATAAAGCGGCCAAGACTTAAACCCCATTTTGCTGTTATTTCTTCTCATCATGCTATTTTTAAAAGCACCAGCGTTGCTGTGATTCGAGGGGGCATTCTTTGCACGGTTCAACCATAGAAAAGAAAATTGCTAACAAAGGGAGCTAGTTGGTGTGGCTAAAAACCAACTGGAAGAGAAATGGCCACCCGTAAGGCTCTTCTTACCCAGACAAGCGGCAGTCACATTGCAGCATGTCAGCACAAACCTTATGATGAGTCTGTGGTCAACAGGCAGGATCTGCTATTCCTACAGTGATTTAGTGGGCTGAGTGAGCTACAGTAGGACATTCATAAGCCTCGTAAGTGTCAGCCCCCAGTCAAGCTTTCAAAAGTGGAGACAGAAAAAATATAAAGAGACAGCACTGTATTGTGAGCTTGCCAATATCTATTTGAACTAACCACTTAACAATATTTATATTCTCCAGGAGATGATGGTGCATGCCTTTAATTCTAGCACTAGGCAAGAAGAGGCAGGCAGATCTCTGAGAGTTTGGGGCCAGCCTGGTCTACAAATTGAGTTCTAGAAAAGCCAGGGCTATTACACAGAGAAACCCTGTCTAGAAAAACAAAAAACAGTAAACAAAAAAATTACATTCCAAAAAGGTGGGGCATTTGAGCTTACAGAGAAATTGGAAAATCTACATCTTGTTTAGATGTTCAGGTTGTGCGACCCCCGGGAAAGGACCCCCGACCCGCGGGGGTGAGGTGATGAGGGTCGCTACTAATTTAGTGGGCCTTCACGAGCAGATCCGATCTGGAAAGTGAACTTCAAGAGGTTAATGGAAATCAGGCTCAAGACAACGTTCGCTGATCAAGAGCCTTTACTTTTTGGGGCGCGCTGGAATTTATAGAGGAAGGACCTCAGGGGGTGGTACAAGCATGTCAATCAAGTCGCAACTGGCGCCCACGTGGGACACGAGTTACAGACCACCGATCGGACGGCAGAGGCGCGACGAGTCCGGAGCCCACTCATAAGGCGTCAGGTAAGCCCCATCCGGGTGGCGCAGAGTAGGGTTAGTCTAATGACCTAGGTTAACACCGCCGTCCCATCCGTCCCGCGAAAATGGGGACTAGTATCAGCACAGAAGCTAGATTTATTAAAGGAATTCAGAAAGAATTAAGAGATAGATACACTGAGGTTAAAAAAAAAATAAGGAAGCCATATTTATTAAAGGAATTCAGGAAGAATTAAGAGATAGAAACATTGAGGTTAAGAAAAAAGATTTACTTAAGTTTTTGCTTTTTGTACATGAAGTTTGTCCCTGATTTGTCATTACCTGTCCAAAAATAGTTTGCAGTACTTGGGAACAAGTCGGGGCCGAATTAACTAATTATTTCGAAACCAAAGGCTCTGAAAGCGATAAAAAGATTATGCAGCAGTATTGGGATCTCTTAAAAAGTATCATTGTTAACGCGGAGGAAAGCCCCACGTTGGGCGCCAGTTGCGACCCCCGGGAAAGGACCCCCGACCCGCGGGGGTGAGGTGATGAGGGTCGCTACTAATTTAGTGGGCCTTCACGAGCAGATCCGATCTGGAAAGTGAACTTCAAGAGGTTAATGGAATCAGGCTCAAGACAACGTTCGCTGATCAAGAGCCTTTACTTTTTGGGGCGCGCTGGAATTTATAGAGGAAGGACCTCAGGGGGTGGTACAAGCATGTCAATCAAGTCTCAATTCAAATATACACCAAATACGGTAAAGACAAAGCTGTAATTTTCCATCAGTCATTAGTTACATTCCACAAATGCTTGTCAGCGTAAGTCAGGTGCAGGAATTAGGGAGGGGTAGGGAGTATACAACAGAACACTTTAATCTTTTGTTAACAAAGACAATTACTCTGTAAGGGTACTTCCCTCTGGCTAGGCGGGTGGGCTGCCCTGTGTAAATTTAACTTTAATGGTTAGCCTTTTCCTTTGTCTCAAGGGCATGTGTGCTCGCAGTCACGTAGGCGGAAGGCCAAGAAACGGTTGACAGACTCCATTTTGTTCAAGGTTCTAGCAGTCCCCAACAAGGTTGCTAGGTGGCCATAGTCTAATTCTGACTTCAGTTCAAGGTCATTTCTAGCCAGCCCGCTTACACGTAAGACAACAGAGATGTTCTGGGAAAAGGCCATTTGCTGTACGAAGTGTAGTAAGCTCCATGGCCTGTCCTTGTCTTGTTCTTTCCTCACATGTATACCGAGCACTTATAATATGCCAGCCATGGGCAGTAGAACAATCGACAAGATGAACTCCTTGATCCCAAGGAACTCATTAGAGGAGATATATTATCCACAGAACAATAATATATAATGGAGTGAATACAAGGAGGGTGATACACTGCACAGCTGCGGTCGACAGCATCTGCTTTAAATAGAATATTGTTTGAAGCACCCAGGAGCTCACTTTACCTGTGTGTGGGAGGGCCAGCATGACCAGAGACCTGGAGACCCAGGTGCTGAGCAGTGTGTTTAAGAAACAGGAAGGAACCCAACTAGAGCAGATGGAGAGCAGAGGATTCGAAATGACAGGTGGAGGTCCTGGAGGGTCTTCTCAGCTTAGCAACAGCTTTGGATAGGAAGATATCTGAGGCAAAACTATGGTCTGCCTTAGCTTCCAGTGTGACCTTGACTAATGTATGAAAAAAATGGCAGCCTTCCCCTTTCTCGGAAGCCAGCTGGTATGGCCTAGAGAACAGGCAGCTTCCCACTGCCTCTCTGTGAGGCAGGACCTGAAGCCTGGTGCTTTACTAAACATGTCACTGACAATCATGCTTGAAGCACAAGACAATCAAGGTCCCAGGAGGCTTCTTCAATCGGCTGCCATAGTGACTCAGGAGGTCCAGAAGGGGTCCCTCTAGCTCAATCCTAGCAGGAGCATCTATGGTTCCTGGAGGTAGGGGATTTTGTTGTTGAGACTTTCTCCTTTTGGTTGGTTAACACTGAAAGGTCCCTAGTTGCTGCTGAGCTCCAAAGAGGGATTGGTAAGGCCAGTGGGGTTGAAAAAACAAGCAGAATGGTTATTTTAAGGATACTCAAAGCTTTCAGACCCTATTTCCTTTTTCTGAGTAATACTGATATTTTTAGAGCTATAAATTATGAGTGCATTTCTATGCTCCTGTACAATTCAAGCTGGGAGTCTGGGCAGGGGCCTGTGTTTAAGGCCAGAAACTCACAAGGAGGCTTGGTTGCTTTCCCCCATCCTAGAATGAGGCCTCACCGCTATGGCTTAGCGGCTTCAAAAACCCTGAGTCATTCCAATAGTCCTGTTTCTCCCTCTCTCCTGCAGCTCCCCCAGAGAAGAGCACTCCTGGAGCTGCTCCCCCACCCTCACCCCCGGCGCCTCCTCCCCTTCCCCCGCAGCTGTCGCGGCGGACACAAAGTGGGGGTGGCACAGCCTGGGCAAGCCTGCGGAGAGGGCGCCAGGGACGCGGTGCTGATCGTGGGCGGAGGGACTGTGTCCCTAGTGCCGCAGTGAGCGGGTGGTGGCGATACGCGGGCGGCCTCCTGAGTCACTGCTGCTGCGGGGCTGCTGGGGCCTCAGCTCCCGCCCCTGCGAGCTGGGGCGGAGGCGACACAAGAAATCCCCTGGGTCAGGGGTCCCACCGGCTTTCCAAACAGCCTGTGCGCATTTCCTCGGGAGCCCTCGGGGCGCTGCGCTGTCACTGCCTTGTCACTGTTTATTTCTACATCTGCCCCCGGAGATTCCCTTAGACCAGAAACTTCTAAGCCACCCCAGGATGGATTCCGGGGCCCTCACATTTGGCAAGGTGCCCAGAGCGTCATCATAACTTGGGAGACCAATAAACAGCGGTGGGAGGAAGGAGGGGAGGAGGAGGAAAAGAAGGAGAAGGGGGAGCAGAGGGCGGGAGATAATCAAAAACAAAGCCCAACAAAACAACCGGAAGGGAACTGACACTCCTAATTTGCAGAAGTGCAGAAGCCCACCCTAGGGTAGTAGAGACACTAAAGTCCTGGATGGGATCGGATGTCCTCCCAGGCCTTATACCACTGAAATCAGAGCCAAGGTTCTCAGGAGGGAAGAAAAGGTCTAGATTTTAAAGTCTTTTGCTATCAGAGTAAACAAGGAGGCTCAAAATGTTGTGGTCGCCCCCATCCCCCCCCCCTTCCCCTAACTACCACTTGCTTGTAAAGCCAGCAGACTAGTGGCTTTTGCCTGCTTCTCCACTATAGCCTCCGATATCTAGAGACTGGAGGAGTCTCAGAAGGCATCTAGTGCCCATTTTACAGATTGGGAAACCGAGATTCAGGGAGGGATGTGGTCAAGAATCACAGGAATAGGGCACAGTTTCCAACCCATTCCTTCCCTTTTTGTCTTTCTTTAGGTTTTTACTTCATTTCTCCCAGACTAAAATTCTAATAGAACCCCAGCCCCACTCCAGGCTCAGAGTTCAGCTTCAGAAAACAAAACAAATCCTGAGCGGAGCCCCAGGCAGCTGCAGCCCATACCCCCACCACCACCCCTCCCTGCACCCCGGATTGTCACAGCTGCCAGCGCCAGCTTGACAAGTTTGTGGGGCATCTCTGCGCACTGAGAGGTGTGTCTCCTGCGGCAACAAGGAGAACAGATTTTTGCCATCTCATGCTCACATTCCCAGTCTCCAGTTGGCTTCTTGTGATTGGCCAGAACTTTCCCTCTTAGAGATGAGGAGAACCAGTCCTCCAACCAGCTGGGGGAAAATAGCACTTACCACCTCGCAGCGGCAGACCTGGGATGCTCCACCCCCTCCAATGGCTGGGGCCATTTAAATGCGGGGCGCGGCGGGGGGCGAGGGGTGGGGAGCCTCTGACCCGTGAAGTTAATCTGCACTTTTCCTTGAGGATGTCATTGTGTGTCCTTCAGCTTTCAGGTACAAAAGTTCTTCAAATGTGAACTTGAAAAGTTGCCGTGGAGTCTTGGCATTTTGTATTCACAGAAGGTGGTGGCTAATACACTTCAGATTTTTCCTTTATACCCGAGTCTACTCCCTCTGGACCACAGGAACCCATGACTTCCTCCAGAGTGGGAAACTCTTCTTTCAGACTAATATATAGCTTTTACCAAGCACACCTGAGATAAGGCATGATTGATTATCAATAGCCCTAATGTATCAGTAAGTCTTTGCCCAGGCTCTGCGTTACAACTGCTTAGTTTAAAATAACACTGATGCTCAGGTCACCTTTAAAACAATGAAAATCCCTGTTATGCAAGCGTTTTCCTAACAGTTCCTCCAGGTGGCTGTAAAACACAGTAAGCCTTAAAGCTCTGCTGCTGCCTGTCCCCACGGGTCTTTCTTCTAGTACCAGGGCCTTAGGTTCCTCTGGAAACCACAGTCGAAAGCACAAGGGGAAAGTTGCAAGTGCCATCTTGTAGAAAGTCCCCTTGTGAATCAAGTCAACAAGAAAGAGGTCACCAGTAAAGTGAAAGATGCCTGTCTCCAAAGAATCAGATGAGTTCCCCTTCACTGAAGCCATTTGTACCTCTGTGGTCCAAGACATCCTATCACAGCTAGTATGTCACATAACTGCAAGTGACCTTGGAAAGCAGAAAAGTGAGTTCTGGAATAACTGAACATCAGAAAAGTGATATGTGTATTAAAGGTCGAAGATGAAGAAACATGAAATGGTGATTTTTCTATTTTCAAGTTCATGGTTAACTGCATGTGTCTGGAGCACTTTCTTTTGTCATCTTTAAGAGCCATGATAGGTTACTATCAGTTAAATGTGAAAAACATTAACACTAAATGTTAACAACAAATATTAATTCAAGACAAAAGCAAACAGGCTCCAGGACTGAATTTTAAAGATGTCCTTAGTTCTGTTTCTCAATTTATTGACCATTGCCTTGTCTGGGGATGAAAAGGCCAAGTTCCTCTTCCCCTTCAATCAGCCCATCCTGGGCTTGATTACATGGTAGGATCAAAGATCCAAGAATGAAAACAAAATTACATGAAGTCTCTTGAGGTCTAGATTCAGAATATTCACGCAGTGTCATTCCACATCACTGTCAGTCAAAACAAGTTACAACTTCACTTACTGATGAACAGCCTTGTAAAGTCACATAGCCAAGAGAGCCAACAAGAACTCACATGAATTAAGTCTCACTCCCTGGTTACAGAAAAGGAACTAAAGCCAGTGAGCTCACCCATTCTCCTCCGACTATGTAAGGCTATTTTGACCAGACTAGTGTTCCCTCCACATTATATTCTGTCTACTGTCCACACCCTTTACCCCTTTCAAAAGTTATTTCCCAAGACAGAGACCATCAGGATTCTCATAAACCCCGTGCCACGGTTAAGGCAGGTATTGTCTAAACTTACTACGGAGGAAGATCGATAGTATTATTCTCACAGGTACCCAACAATTTCAGAAAACAGAACATTGTGGGTTCTGTTTACACAGAGCAAAGAATTGAGCATTTTGTTGGTGTGGCTTGGACTTGTACCAATCAGGACCACCTGATTCCTCCTCTGGATTCAGTTTTTATCTCCATGTGCTATGGCCTGGCGATGCTGCTGAGAGTATCAGAGACAGTTGTGTATTCGTGTGCTGAGTGTGACCCCTTTCATCTGATAGGGCTCTCAGCCTTCCCTGTCCCCACTCTCTTCTCCCTGCTTCTGACTGTGTTCTCTTTGATCCTTCAGCGTTGTGCCCTCTCCCCAGTCTTTGTTGGAGGAGGACCTTTTATGCAATTGTCTCAGTGGAATCTAAATAACAGGTGGAGAAAATAGAATTGGGAGGAAAGAAGTGAGAGAGCGATAAAGGAATGACAGGAAATCCACATAAGTACAAGTCGACAGAAACGGCTGAAGTGCAAAAGGAAAGAACATTGAGGATGAGACAATCTCCAAGCTTTGAGAGCTGGGAGAGGATGGGATTTTCATAAAGACTGTGATGACTCAGGAGACCAATTCACATCTTTCTTCAAGAGGAACAAGTGAAATCTTATCTACCATGTTTATTGCTTTCCATGACTTACTTTGCTGGGGTCTTTTGAACTAACATTTTAGCAGGCCATACTCAAAGGGAGAAGACTTCAATCTTTTGCAGTGAATAATTTTATTTACTGGAATTTTATTTGAAAGGTGAAAGTGGAAATGATTTTTAAAATGACTATCACACTCAATAGCCTAAGGTGTTAGGGACTTTTCAAATTGTGAATCTAGAAAACAGACATATTGAATGATTGGAAATGAAAACAGGGGAGGCTTTGTGACACTAAAAGTAGTGAGTGGAAATTTAAAAAAAATTACTGTCTGTTCTAAGTAGTAAACATTAGACAGAGATACCTACTGAGAATGTTGCAGATGTTTCCTGGACCACACACTGGGAAACCCTTATCCTATATCTTTGAAGGAAGTTGCAGTCAAGCTGTACATTTGTCTTTAGAGCATTCACAGCTACACTCTGGTCTACAGGAGAATTCCAGAATATTTGAGTTGCATCAGTAAACAATAAGCTGGAGTGGAAAATCTGAAGAACAGGTTGAGCTTAGTATTTGATTTTTTTAAGCCTCATACAACATTTCTGATTGTCTTGTGATATTCCATTTTTGCAATGGCATCCCTTAGCTACAATAATGCCCTATTATTTATTTTAAACATTCAAAGAATAGCAATGGTGGATTGTGACATCTTTGCATCCTTTTAAAAACTAGGCCCTTGTAAATTTTTTACTCCACAGTTGTTGCTTTATATTTGTATCAGATCCCTTTGTGTGTCTCATTCTATTTGATTGTTTACTTGTTTATAAGCCCTAATTATTATTATGAATATCTATCAAAGAAAGAAGGACTATCCTCCACTCAGTTCCTGTTAACTGGATGACAATTTTGTAGTTGCTATTTCTATTAGGTACATTTATGTCAAATGCTTGGCATCTTAACCTGCTGGGAGAGAGTAAATGTAGGGTCTATTTGTCATAGAATAAATATATGCTTCTACCAAAGAGATTATTTCAAGATTTAGGGCAGGCATAAGCATTTTTTTTTGGCAAGAAAGTGTGGTCAACAAAGCATGGCACGTAGTAAATAGGTCCTCCTTTGGGAATTGCCAGGGTCCAGAGCATGGACTGCTGTTCTATCCAAGGGGACCATTTAAATTAACAGTCTGGCATTCTTCCATAGAGATCCTTGGCTGGGAGACAGAAGCCGGACACAAAACAGGTGTCCCTTTCCACTATTCTTGGGCATAAAATCTAATTTCTAGCACAAGCTGTGACAGTAAGAGATGCTGAAAATTATCCAAGATTCATTTTGTTCCAGAAGTCCTCTGTGCACTGATAAGACAGGAAAGTCTAGTTCACAAAGGGAAAATATATATTAGTTAAGGAATTTTAATGATAAGCTTGAGACATGCAAATATTCTTAGAGATCTGACCATTTCTAGTAAATAATTTCCAAGTGACACTGTGGTGATAAATGCATCTCCCCCCCACCCCTCCAACTCTCTCCTGCTGACTTGTTAAAAGGATGTTATTTTCTGATGTTTCTTATCTGCATAGTTATTAATGGAGGCAAAGCCTAAAGTTAAAAAAAAAACCTATGGACCCCCCAAATGTGAGTGTCAGTGAGAAGGCCTGGGCAACCTATGGGGCCCTGAGCTGTGGATCAGTGTCTATCCCTGGTATACAATCTGTCTTCATGTGCCTATAGCACAAAGAGGGATGCTCTCTCAGCCTGGACTCTTAGGGGAGTGCCTTGACCCTACCAAGAGTAAAATGATAGACTCTAGATATCCCCTATGTGGAAGGATTTGGCAATAGGGTGGGAGGGAGGGTGGAAGGGGAGTGCGGGAGGAGGGGAGGGAGAGGGAACTGGGATTGACATGTAAAACAAGCTATTTAAAATTAAAATAAAAAATGATAAAAAAAAACCTATTTGGCATTTGCCATCTTGAGCATCACAAGATGGATCCTCTGTCTTCTTTGTTCTAACTAGTTCCTGGGGCTACTGCTTTCTTGAAAAGAAGGAAGTTTGTCAAGATTAACCTTCATTTGAGACATTGTCTGAAAGCTTTTGGTTCTCTAGGTCCAGGCCTCAAAGAAGCTCTAACACATTCCTGGGCCCTGAGCAGTCCAGGGTTTGCATTAAAGGAATGTTGGGTATCTGGAGAGGTGGCTAGGAGGTTGAGAGTGCATACTGCACATGCAGAGGACTCGAGTTTTATTCCCAGCACCACTATCAGGTGCCCAACAACTGCCTATAACTCTAGCTCCAGGGTATCTGATGCCTCTGACCTCCAAGGGCACCGGCACTCAAATGTTCAAATACATATACATAATTAAAAATAATAAAACAAATATTTTAAAAGATGTTGGGGACGTGATAAGCTTCCCTTTAAAAACTGTTCCCCTAGCATTAGAAAAAGAAAATAGAGTTGTCCACTGAGAAATGTAAAATTCTTTATTTCAATGTCAGAAGTGTTGAGTGTGGTTGGATGTGAGCCATGGGATGCAACCATCCTCAGTAGGGAAATGAAAGCCTATTGCAAAGCCAGAAGTAGTAATATTCTGAGCCAGGAGGCGGGTCCTGGAGCCAAATGTAGCATTACCCTAAGTGATATGGATGGAAATGATTAGTGAGACCAGTGACCTCCAGTCCTGGAAAGAACACAGATTGCCAATGAATAAAAATGTCTATATTTGGTTCGTATCTGAGGTGGTGCTTGGTGCAGTGTGAACTGTACATGGCACATTTGTTTTGTCAGGTCTCCTAAACTATTTATGTATTTCCACTTTGTATTTATAGCTACTGTGCACCTAAGTGAAAAGAACAAGCAGATGACATCTAGACAAAATTATAATCTTGTAGCTGGAAAAATGGCTTAGCAGTTAAGAGTACTTGCTGCCCCTGTAGAACACTGGGGAGATAGTTCAGGGCATCATATCAGATCACAACTATATTAACTCTAGCTCCATGGGATTCAGTGCCCTTCTCTGACCTCCAAAGGCACCTGCATACATGTGCATGTAGACACACACATACACACACACACACACACACACACACACACACACACAAAAGTAAATGATTACATTTTAAACTATGTTTTCTACTGGTTTACACAAAACAGGCTCCTTTGATTTAAAAAAACATAATATTAAAATAATACATGCATGTTCTTGGGGGAAAAAAACTCACATTACTTGCAATATCAGCAGCCACAAAGCAGATTAGCTTTGCATGTGTGTACAAAACATGTGTGTATATAGAGTATATGTAAATTATGTAAAATACAAAGTATATATGTGATTTCCTAACCTGTTTTATTCTTTCAACAAATTATGATGATTATTTTTTTCATTCCATAACATTACATTTTTTAAAATGTGAATTTAACTGCTTTATCACATTAGCCTCATAAGAATATATATATATACATGTATTGTTATTGTTTTCAAGCACTTAGAGATACCCCTTTTTATGGTAACTAAAACTCTAATATTCAACTCAAAGCTCTATGAATTTCTTCTATTCTGTATAATTAGATATGAAAACATAACTACAATTTTGTCACTGAAAGGGATAATACTCCTTCTTGGTTTTAAGGGAATATATTTTGAAATTTCTCTCAAAGTACAGAGAATTACATGCAATGATAAGGCTAACATCTATTAATTATATCTATTTTGAAAGTTTAAACAAACTAACATAGAACATGGCAGAGTCTACATACTGTTTTTCTCTCATCTAACCATCACTCAGTCCACATGTTTATGTTTTCACCACCTACATAGAAAATATATAGAGTTGTTTTCTTATATAACTGAATATTAGCAGACTGAATATGATATTTTGTCATTTCTTTTTCCGCTACACATTTCTTTATAATCTGCTTTGATTTGTGTGGCTTTACCCATTCACACAGCATTCCATCATATGAGTCTATTTATCTTTCCACTTTTATGAATATTTAGGTTATTTTCTGATTGCTGTAGCATAATCAGTACTCTGTGTGTGACTTCATTCATCTTTTTAATGACCATGCCAGCTTTCTTTTGCTTCATGTTGGCTTCATATAACAAATTCCTTTTTCATTGTCTTGTTTCTCATCTCCCTTCATCTTTATACTTTAAATGCATCTCTGGAAGTAGCAAATATTTGTTTGTATGTTCATTTGTTTGTTTTCTGTATGGGTTTGAGCCCAGGGCCTTGCCATGATATGCACATGTTCTATGACTGAACCATACCTTAGTTACAAGTTTTAATTAATCTGATTGTCTCTGCCATTTATATAATGTAATTGTATTTATTGTAATTCCCTCTATATTTGTGTTTATCTCTGCAACTTGTTATTTATATTTCTTCCTGAAGACTTTTCTTTGTTTTGACCTTCTGCTCTTGAACACTAGATTCATTTCCTTCTGACTTCCTTCATTGGGTTAAGGGTCACATTTTATTTCCACTATTTTGTAGTTTCTCCTTCTGTTTGTTGTTTATTTATTTACTTATGTCTGTTTGATTATATGTATAAGTGTATTTTGTCTGTATGCATGTCTGTGCCCACAGAGGCCAGAAGAAGGTGTCAGATATCCTTAGAAACTGAAGTTATAGGTGGTTGTGAGCAAACATATGGGGGCTGGGAATCAAACCCAGGTCCTCTGCAAGAGTAGCAAGTACTCTTAATCACTGAGCCATCTCTCTGGCTCCTAGATTTGTCATTTCTCTTAAAGACTGAAACATGTCATTCAGAAGGCTCATGCATGTCTACATCTTCACCCTTTCAAATAGTGCACAACTTTAGAATATATTAACTCTGACCTTCTCTGTTCCTCATTAATATAGTCAGACATACTCTGTGATTTCTATGCATGAGGCTGGGGAGATTGTCTGAGTCAACTCAGTCTCTAGTATTAAGTCCTACAACTGAACTTCCATGGATGGAGTGTTTGAAAAATTTTGGGTGGATATGCACCAAACTTCAGAAAGTAGTTATCTGAGATTAGCTTGGTTAAAATTTATTTCTAAAACATCTTTTGTTTTACTTTTCTACATTTTTGTCTGTGATAAAACAAAGAACCATGAGAAGATATACTGAAATTTTTTAAAGAAAAATTAAAAGTAGCTTTACTCTTTTGCTCTGTACTTTTTGTTTATACTGATAACAGGACATCATTTTAAATTCACCATTTGCAAGTAGCTCAGTTGCTAACCATGGATCAGTTATTAATTAGCATAGCAATTCTATACAGCAAAGGGTTCCCAAGACCCATGTAAAATATATTAGTTTGGGGGTGCTTGTATATATGTTTTGGTTGATTTGGGTATGGGTAATTCATACACTGATAACAAAGACAGAGAAATGGTCCCAAAGATATGCATGTCCTATTTCCTGGAATCTGTGACGATATTACCTTGTACGGTGAGATTTGCAGGTGTGATACATCTAAGGACCACTCAAGATGAGGGTAATCTTTGATTATTGGGGTTGGTCTGTTAAAATCACAAACTTCTTTACAAGGTTAATGAAAGATTATATGGGAAATAAAGAGGTTATGATGCGCTCTTTGAAGACAGGAGAAAAAAGAAGTCAAGGACCAAATAAGGTAAGGGGCTTCTAAAAGCCATAAAAGATAAACAGATTTCTCTATTTAGCTTCCAGAAGGAATATAACTCTTCAGACCATTTAGACTTCTGAACTCTACATCTATAAATAATAATTTTGTATTGTTTTAAACACTAATTATTTACAATATGCTACAGAAAGAGTTAAAATATAATGCGCTAGAGATGTATAGCTGCCAATCAATCTGAGATGATCAAGAGGGGATGACTGGTGATTCAGCTCTCTTCCACACTGTTCTTAAGCCTCTTGTGATGATGGCTCACATGGAGGTGCAAGCCAAGGAAATCACAAATCATTGTGAGAACTACACATAGATTAAAGACAGTCCTTTCAGCTTCATAATATTCATTGAAGTAAGTCATGTGGCCAACCCCAGATCCAAGAAAATAAGCAAATAGATTCTGCCCTTGATTTTTACCTCATCAGAAAGAGAAGGTCACATGACAAAGGGCACAAATGCAGGGATGAGCGAAAATAGTAGAGTGAAGTGTGTACTCTACTACAACCACTTTCTTGGAGTCATTTTTAGTAAATTGAGCTTACTCAGTCTCTTATTGACTAACTCACTCTTATTTTTGTGAATGATGAATTACTTCTGATTCAAATGTTGTCTCAAGATTGTATCTCTTCCTTCTCATTGTCTCTTACACATGAAAATAATTTGCATTCTTCCTTATGTGATATTTCTGTTAGCGCCCAATAATTCTAAGTTCAGATAGCCTTCTTCTCACCTGGTAAAATTCCAGTCTTTCTACATTTGCTGCTGAATGTCTTGTGCAATACATAGTCTGCCCTTGATGTCATTATGTCTGGAACTTAGTGGTAAATTTCTCCTTTAATACATGGTAATGAATCCCATTCAACATCACCCTCAGTAGCCCACCTTGAAGCCATCTACTATTGAATCACTACAGATTTCATGTGGAGGAGTCCCTTGATAGAGTCACAAATTGACTTTCTCAGCTTTCTTATTCACCTTCTATTCAGGAGATCCTAGTTTCTCTATAAAACACAGAGTAATGGAAAGTATTGGGATTTCTTACCATGTGTCCATTTACCTTCTGCTGTGGTCTCTCCTAATTGGCACAGGACTCTTCTGATGTAGTCATTCCAGAAAATGTAATAATAATCCAAAGAGAGACAGGGGTGTTTTTCCTTTTGGCTATCAGACTGTTAAAACAAAGGACCCCAAAATATTGAAATTTCCCTTGGAATCTCATGCTGTGAGAAGGAAAAAGGCTGATGCCTGCCATCCAGAGGAGGAATTTGTCTCCCAGAAGAGATTTCACAAAGTTCTGATGGTTTGTCAGACCATCTTTCAGGGGAGACTAGATCCTACACAATCATGGACAGATGGCAGGAGGGGGTCACATCTTGACCTAGTTTGTTTAGTCATACAATCTTCTTGCCCTCAATTTAACCATCTGTCTTTAGACTATGAAGACAGACTTGGGGCCCACTGTACCTCTTTATTCTTATAACAAATATGGCCACATTGAATAAATGTCCTTTCTGTGCTTTTCATTATAGCTTATCTCTTTAAATTGCTATGCTAAGACAGGTTGCTGAGCCTCGCTTGTTGGAAATACTGCACAGCCCAAGTTTGACACTCAAACTCTGATAACACTAATATCACTGAAACTTTTCTAGTATCTACTGGTGAGAGTAAGGAAGCTTATTTTCTTGTTTTGTCATTCCTCTAAAACTGTGTAATTTTTTTCCTCTATTGTATTATCTTGGATGCTCTGGGCTGTAGGAACAGAAACCCTGGCTCAAGCAGACTAAGCAAGAAAAGAGCAATATTAAATCACAAAATACAGAGTCTGGCATTGGGCCTGACTGATTCAAGGGCTCTGCAATGTCAGGTAGAGACATTTCTTTTGTTGCTTCCCTCTGAAAACCACACTGCTGGCTTCCTTCCATAGCTGGTTTCCCTCCTGGTCAGAAGCAGGCTGTAAATAACACTGGGAGCTGATCCCTCCATTTCCAAGAAAGAAGATAAAGCTCTCCCCATGACCTTGCGTTCAAAGGCTTTCCCTTCATCTTAGTTGCGTCAAATGAGAACCAATAAGAGTCAGCAGAGGAATTTTATGTGCTGATTGCTACCAGTTGCCCTATAGAGGTCTGTAATCATCTCACTAGCTTAGAATAATAAGCTCTTCCCTGTAACTAAAAGTAGGTTCCATTTCTCTAGTTTCTTGGACTGTGGAGGGAAGATGGATGCCTAAGAGATACCTATCCTAACTAAAAGGAAGACAACTAAGGAAGTTTACTCAACAATATTCCCTAAGCCCTGTTTCCAAAGGTTTGTTGTATTTACCAGAGAGAACCATGTCTGTCCAATTCACCTTCAATTTCTTCTCTCTGACTTTAGGTGATAGGGAACGTATTGCTCCTTTAGCTCTTGAAACTTTTTCATAAACAGATGCTAAGTTATTTCTGCTCTACTTTGTGAAACCCTCCATTCAGGAAGTATACATTGCTCTTACTACATAAAGCAAGGCATAAACTTTTAAACTCCAGTCTTCCTCATCAATAAAAACCTGCTTTCTAAACTTTTGCTTCATATAACTTAAACCCCTTTTAATTCAATGTGCAGTGTTCATAGAGGGAGTTCCCAGCATTCTTGAGAAGACACGAACACTGGAATCCAGTGAGTAGAGCTGTGAAGCAGTAAGATGCAGCAAAAAGCAGTAAAGTAAATTCTGCCTGCCGGGTTTTCCCTCCAGGCATAAAGAATTAGAATCAAACTTTGATAACAACAACTCTATCCAGAGGCCTCAACTAGAGGTCTCCCCTACTTATTCTCTACACCATCATTATATTTGCTTCCTTCTTAGTAATTATGATAAATTAGGGCTAGGTATTTACAATTATGTCCATGCATTTGTTTGCTAGTTTAGAAACTGTTTTCTGTACTATAATTTAAGTTCTCAAATCTTTAATTTAAGATACTTCAAACATATAATTCATTATTTAACCCTAACCTCTAGCAAAGGATTAGGTGCAAATAGGCCTTAAATAGTTATTACAATTAGTGAATGAATTTTCTCTTTTTAAACCATTACATAGGTAGGTGAGCAAGTTCAGATCCACTCTATTAGATGATTGTCCGAACCAGATGATAATGATGATACTATTCCGGTACAGATATATGAAGTGACTTGCACAAGGACACGTATGCATTTCAAACTCAGGTCATCTCTCTCAGCTTCTCTGCTCCTGTCATTTTAACCAATTCTTTAAAGTTCTCAAGGTTATGAACCACTTCAATAAACAGAGATTTGTTATGGAATGAAAAGCAACCGGCAGCACTTGGGAAATGATCCAGGGGTACATTCTGGAAGCACTTCCAGGTACCTAACCTCCAAAATGCTTAGAGATGTGAGACTTCCGTCGTGCCAGACTGTCCTGGTCTTTGTCTGGATGCAGAAAGAACTACTACTGGCTCTAGCAATACCCAGACATCCTCTACATTAGAGCATCTGGCTGGAGGTCACTGTACTGGAATCACAAGGTAAAGGCGATTGTATTTAGCCTCGGCATTCCTGGAATGTTCCCAGAGCCTGAGTTACATGGGAGCAAGGCCAGCAATAGAGCTTGGGGTAACGCCTGCAGTAAAAGGAAAAATCCCAGGCCCTGCAGTCCTGCTCTATTCTGAGCTGAGGGATTGGAGGGCAGGTGCAGAAGCTGGCTATCTGACCGAAAGTTGGAGGAAGACTGACAGGAAGACAAGTGATGCTGGCATTTGCTTTCCTTGGAGCTTCCAAGCCCTCTATCACCAGGGCCCTGAGGCAGTTGTGATACTTCCACAGCTCTATAGTCTGAGACTGCTTGAAAGCATCTCCCCAATATGAAGTGGTATCAGCACGATCTCAGAACAACCATTTTTAGGGCCAAAAGCCACAAGCAGTCTCTGTTCTCACTCATTTCTGACAAAAGCTGTCCCAGGCAAGCTGGGCTCTGCATTTGTCTCTTGGGGTTTCAGTAACAAAGAACTACAGACTAGGTGGCTTAAAGCCTTGTAGATCTATTGTTTCAGTTCTGGAGGTTAGGAGTATGAGATGAACGTGTTGGCAATTATGATTCCCTCTGTCAGTCCCTAGCTCCTGGTGATTGCTGTTGATTCTTGGCATTCATGGGATTGTGTCTACTTCATCCTAACCTCAGTCATTACAAATTCATTTCCTGTAGGCCAATATTAGCATAAGGAACTTTCTCTTTTTATAAGTACACAGATAAATTAGGTTTTTACACTAATGACCTTATCTTAACTTGATCATAACTGCAAAGGTCCTATTTCTTTTTTAGTTAGTTTTTTATTTAAATTAAAAACAATCTTATTTTCCATACCAAAAGATCCTATTTTTAAATGAAGACATATTTATAAATACTGGGGGTTAGAGCTTCCATGCATCTTTGGGGATGCATAATTCAACATATAACAAGATAGTATTAGTATGTCTATTGTTTGAAGGAAGAAAGTGATGTTCAGAGAAACCAAGGGTACTGTTACATCAATATGGTGGAATAGTGGCCATGGTGGCTCCCATTACTTCATGTCTATCCATGTGTACCTTTTAGAAGTCCCTTCCATCCCTCCAGTCTTTTCCATGCATGTGATGTTTTATTTGTGTCCATTGCACATTATTAATCTGAACTTGAATAATGATATCAGAAGACTTAGCTATCATTTTCTGACAGTTCAGAAGGTCAGCTTCGTGATCTTGTTCACCCCTGTGCCATCTTTTCTGAATCAGAAGAATATCCCACTGATAATGATTCCCATGTGCTTCTGGTTTTGAAGGATGAAACTGGAAAGTCTAATGGAGAAATGCCAAACAACAACAGAGAATTTAGGCAAGATTAAAACAAAGAGAAAAATCAAGAAACTCCAGTGCTTAGGAAATCAATAGATGAAAAAGAACTGGGAAGTGCTATGAAGACTGTCTGGTCTAAAGTCTATTCCAAGGACATAATGGAAGTATATGGATAATGGACCTAGATATTAGATTCATTTACACAAAATACTATTATATATTATCTTGTAATAAGTACAGGTGAAATGGTATAACTCTAAAATTAACTTGTTTCTTTTAGCCTTTTGATAGTGTGGAAGGAGAATTTAAAATTACCTAAATAGCTTTCATTGCATTTCTATTGAACAATAATAGAGGACAGCAAATCATTGATTAAATTGAGTTTTCTCTCCAGACTGACTGATGAATTTGGCCTTGTACGGACACTTCATTAACTAATGGCATATTCTAAACTAGGGATAAAGGAAGAGTTGAATCAAAGATGAGCACATGAGCAAATAATGTAAATGAGACAATTACAAATAGTTCTAATAGAAGGAAATAAGTAATAAATAACACAATAATTGTCCAGAGACAGGGATACATTTTTTAGGCAGAAAGACAGGCAGAGCAGGCCTCTAAGACAAGACAATGAACACTAAAGTTAAGACTTGGAAAGTAGAGGTGAATTATAACAGCAAATATATAGATGAGAGGAATATTGTTAAATTTTTACAGTTAAAGACACATATCTATATGATGAATCATGCTAGAATTATGATGTACTTAGTCTGTCCCCAAAGCCTATGATCCTGACCCTTTGTATGAGATGCTACTTTCTCTGTATAAAATATTGTTGGTACTCACTACCTTCCTCCTGACTGATAAGAGGATGTATCTCAGTACATTACTGATGAGTACATTTTCTAGTTAGATTGCTAAGGGCAGGAGTCCAGGGATTCCGATCTTATTGTCTTCAATGCCTATAACAACAAAAAAATTATGGAGCCTGGAAAAATGGTTCGATAGATGCCTCATTACTCATAGAAGACCCAAGTTTGGTTCCCGGAATCCATGTCAGATGGTTCACAACCACTTTTTTTTTTTCGAGACAGGGTTTCTCTGTGGCTTTGGAGGCTGTCCTGGAACTCGCTTGGTAGTCCAGGCTGGTCTCGAACTTACAGAGATCCGCCTGCCTCTGCCTCCCAAGTGCTGGGATTAAAGGCGTGCGCCACCAACACCCGGCCACAACCACTTTTAACTCCAGCTCCAGGGAGATATGATCCCTTTGGCTTCTGTGGGCACCTGTACTCATTCACATGCACATATCCACAGACAGGCACATACTTAAAAATAAATTAAAAATTCTTTTAAAAATAAAAAGTATCAATTTAAGAGATTATAGAAAAGGATCAGAGGAGTAAGAAAACACTGGGTGTACGTCCTAAAAAAGAGTTTGATGAATCTAAAATGACGGCTTAGTAGGACCAGGCTAACAAGTTTGAGGAATACAAATCGCCTTGTTAGAAAAGAATGACAGCCATGAGAGAGGATGAATGAATAGGGGCATTATTGGGATATATATATCCTGGGAAAGACTTGAGATACACAGATGATGGGGGAAGTCCTTCTGTGTATAAATAAAGCACTGTTGGCCAATAGGGAAACAAGATAGGTGGGACTAGGAGTTGAGGAGGATTTTGGGAAATATAGGTAAGAGTAGAGAGTCACCATGTGATCCCAGGAAGAGACGACGCATGAGGCTGGCATCCTCAGAAGATAAGACCTTATAGAAATGTATGTATTAGTAGTTATGGGTTAATAATTAGATCAGAGCTAGCTAACAAGAAACCATAGCTAACAGCCAGCAGCTTCATAATTAATATAGCAGCCTGCATGTTCATTTGGGACTGGCATGACTCTGGGACCAGGCTGGCGGGAAGAATGCTCATTACACACAGATTTGGAGAAAAAACAAAATAGCATTCTCAAACAATCATTTATGCTTTTTAAAACTCAGGTTTCTGTCCGATAAGAAACAGAAGTGTGCAGTTTCCACTTCTTGGTATCTAGGCTGGTAAATCCATTTGTCTACTTGATGACCAACCCTAGTAGACATCAGCTTACTTCATGATCACTCTAAAAGAAACACAGAAGTAAGGGAATTAGCAGGACCTAGCTACTAAAGTCATACATTTGGTCTTCAAATTAAATTAACTACCTTCAAAAAGTGTTCAGTCTCTTTGCCTCTCCTCGTCTTTAACATGTTCACCCAACCCAAGCTGCCATCATCTTGTACTAGTGTGTCCTGAATTCTGTGGATGGCCCCCATATTTTAAAACCTTTCTCAGGCATCGATTACAAGCACCCTAAATTCCAGGAAGGAGGTATTAGCCCACACAGTTTCAATGAATATAACAATGGTATGTCAGTGAATTATCAGCCATTTTTGTTAACCTGCCACAAACATACACAAGTTACTGCCGATTGTAAATCCCTTTCTTTGGAGTCCCACTGCTCCTAAGCACTGGCCTTGATCAATATAAAAACATAACTCTACCTCAACTCTGTGCTCCACAAAGTCAATGTTTGCATGTGGTCATTGATCAGTCTAATTCTACGTTTCTGGGTTTACAGATGTAGTTCTCCTTCACCCACTTTTTTTAGGCAGGTGGCCTTCCACAAGTTGCTCAGTCTCACTACGACTCAGTTTCCTCATACAAATTAATTTTTTTTATCTCATCACTGAGTGCCTTATAATCCAACATCTCTGTGAAACATCAGCCATGGAGCATGCTCACAGACCACAGATATATGATCAATGAGTGATCATTTTAATTGCATTTGTTATTGGAGAGCTACTTCCATCTCAACATTTTATAGAACATAGCACAGGTCTCCCGAGGATCTGAGCTATCTTATCATTCCTCCTCCCAAACTTCTCTAAATTATCTACACCAACTTTAGATGCTGAAACTGTTTCATAGCCAGGTTCTTTTCTGCTTTTCTTTTTTTGACCCAGCCAATTTGTCCTCATTCCAATTTCCTCAGCAAGCCCCTATCAGATTTGGCCCTTGTTTTATTCCTGCAAGGTTTTATTTTCTTTCTGTTCAAATTTGTTTCTTCAGTTGTCTCATTCCAGTGGGTCCTCTATAATTCTTATTTTCAGTAATTTATAATAAAAACAGTCATCTTGTTTAAATTTTCTTTGTGTTAAAATTCCAAATCATGTGGTAGTAGATAACAACATCCCTTTTGCACATTGATGATTCACACAACTTGGGGTAGGAGGCAGAGGTCAAAGGTGATGCACTCTTCAGAATCATTAACAACTTTCAATATTCATCATGATTAATTTTCTTTAGAAAGAAGAAAAATATTCCCTTTGTTCCCAATTCTCTTTTTTCTAAATTTTGAGCACATATATGAACTTATATAGATGTCTATAATAAACGTAACATTAAAATACAGAGTATCTTTTAATAAAAATAAACCACTGTCAGTAATCAGTAACCCAGCAACTTAAAGCCTATTTTCTTTATTTTTATTTCAACACAGCATATACATAGGAAGAGTCAAAAGATGGTAAGATTTGAATTTCCTCAAACTTAAACTATACATGTGACCAGCTAAAGAGTTGGGATTTTCTCTTTTTGAAGATGTTTGTTTATTTGTTTGTTTGTTTAATGTGCATGTGTTTGTGTCCATATGAGTTCATTCTACATGTGTGTAGGTACACACAGACATAGGAAGATGTCAGATTCTCTGGAGCTTGCAGTTGCAAATCAGCTTGGTGCTAGGAACCAAACTCCAGTCATATAGAAGAGTGGGGAGTGCCCTTAACCACTGAGCCTTCTCTCCAGACCCTGAGATTTTTACCTTACTGTTGTTTTCAAGATAGTCGCTTGAGAAATACCTACATAGATATATTTATTGTTATTAACTTTATATTGTCATGATACTTTCTCTGCAATTAAATTATATGTTCTACATGGTCTGACAATAGAACCATAGTTAATATATTTTCCCACTATAGTCCTACGTATTATTAAATAATATTCATGCTGAATTTATTCAATAATAATGTGTACCAATTTCTGCTTTATATGCTTGTTTAAAAAACCTATGACATCATGATTTTTCCTTCTCAATATTCTTGCTGACTTCATTAACAACAAATGCTATTTCTCAAAACTTTCCTCTCTTCTCTCTTCTCTCTCTCTCTCTCTCTCTCTCTCTCTCTCTCTCTCTCTGTCTCTCTCTCTCTCACTCACTCACTCTCGCTCTCTTCCTCCCCAAGGATTTAAATAATACCTGTAAACTAAAGCCATTAAAATAGAAACATATTCCATAATCAATTAATTGCACCAATCACACAGTAACAGTCGACATGGTAGCTTTTATCAACTTTGCAGTTTATTTTGCAAATACTCTCCCAAAAAGTGGAATTTTTTCCTCTACCCATTGAGTCTTGAATATTTTCATAGTTGTCTATGTCCATCAGAAAGTGGAAAATGTGTGTTATATCATCTATAGACATAAACCTGTGCATGTTTTCAAACCCTCCTTTTACAATATGAACAAGGCCAAGACCTCTCACTAAAGAATAAAACCCCACATAGATCATGATACTAGCTGACCCTCAACAAGACCCCTGCACTTTAAATGAGGGAATACTACAAAGGTCCATGAAAATGAAATGCCCTGGCTAGTCCTAGGTGTCTCCCATCCTCCTTGGATTGCTGCTATTACCTCAGAGGGATGTCCTTATCTAACTGTATTCTGAGGCTGGAGGGAAGGGACAGATGATAAAGACCGTTCTTCATACTTCCCTATTAAAAGAGAGGAAAAACTTCCTGTAAACTACCAGCCCAGACCATTTCTAGTTAAATTTCATTGGCCCAAGTTTCATTTCATACCAATAACTACCCACAAAAAATATTTGTGTGTGTGTGTGTGTGTGTGTGTGTGTGTGTGTGTTTGAGTATGTTGTAAGAGCATGTGCCTGCCTCAATTTTTCAAATAGCTGTGGGTGCTATTATACTGACTGGGCCTCATTCTGAGTATTTATATTGTATCACTTTCTCTTCTTCTTTCCCAAAGTATGTCACATTGCTACTATGTTTTATCATGAATCAGTGGTTTATGTGTTTGTGTACAACTATTGCTGGAAAACTCCTGGAGGGGAGAAGCTTGCACAATTCATCATCACAGCGGCTTGCACAAACTATATTCAAAGAATACCAGAGATCATGACAAACAAGAAGCAAAGAGTAAGCCTCAGCTACTAGGTCCTAGTTACACTGTTGGTCTGTGCCTACTCTGGATACGTACATTAAAGAAAGTTAGTCCATAGGGATAGCTTTTGGCTTTTGATCACCTGTTTGGGAGATGATTTTAAATTATCTCCACCGCACAAATCTTCTAGCCATATAGTGCCTTGGTAATGTAGGACTGCCAATCAAGTTAGAACTCAATAGATCACAAGCTCCATTTGGCCTGACTCAGGGACCTATGTATGGGAAAAGTGGACTGTTGACCTGATGTGACATGGCTTCAGCAGAGCCCACTCCAGAAACTGAAGTTACCCATGCTTTGACAAAGCTCTTTAATCTATGAGCAAAGAGGAATGAGTGAGCAGCAGGAAGTGGAGTCATCTCTGCTTGCCTTATTAAACAGAATGCTGCTTGTGAGCCAGATAACTGACCTTCCAGAACCTGATGCCAGGAAATTTCTTCCGCTCAATGCCTTAAACTCCTGTGGTCCTAAAGTAGCAAGATGATTTTTAGCAGAAAAGCTGCCTCTCACTGCCCTACTACTTGAAAAAGGTGACTGATAGCCAGTCAAAGCCTACCAAAGGCATACAGATGCTTCCAATCCTCTACCATTTATGGGGGGTGGTCAGTGAAGATGCAGAATTCATCAGGGCAGGGGACAATTTCACTAGCTACTTCAGTCTAACTTCAAACAGAGGGAAACATGGCCCTTGGCAGCAGCACCAGCAGCATCTGGAGCTCTTATCAGAGGTGTGGACACTTGGACTCTGCCCCAACCCCTCGAAACCAGCATCTGCAAAGCATTCCTTCAGCAAATCAGACCACTTGGAAAGCATCTATAGTCAGATTTACTACACTGAATGAGTCAACATGATGAGAAGTAACTCATCTAAGTGAAGCAATCCAGCATTGTTTGAAGTTGAGGCCAGAAGCCAGAGTTACTAATTATATTAGCTGATGTCTCCATTTTATGCCTAAGATATTGTGATCTTAATTTATACACCTTACTTGCAAAATAATCCCTCTACCCACAGCATGACATAAGCTTGCTGACTTCACATAGTACTTGGTTCAGCTGCCAATCCCTCTTCTCTTCACTGCCACCTTAGATATAGTCATTCTCCAGCTTTAAAATCATAAATTTACTTAACAGCATGGTCACAAATATCATGGTCAGGAAATCCATAAGCTAATACTTTAGCAGTCACTGTCCAGGACTTGGAGCAGACATAGTTTGCTATGAACACACTGTGAATCTGGAATTCTGAAATCTATCTAGAAGCTGGTTATTCAGATTGGACTGGCAGTACGAACTTGTTCCGAATCCAGAATCTCCTGCTTCACCATGACCCTGATGAAACAGCGTTAGCATCTTGTCAAGATCCCCAGGGAACTCATGTACACATATATGAAATGGATCTAAATAGGTACCATGTGTGTGGAAAGCAGTTGCCTAGAGTTAGAAGACTAAGCACCAGGGTTCCTTTGCCTCAGTTCCCTTGCTTGAAAAATGAGCAGACTATACTATTTTGGAGTTTTACTTGGCCTAAAGCTCTCTAGGACATCCATAATTTCAGGTCCCTAGCTTGAACAAACTATGACCCAAGCATATACATGGAAAAATAGAATAGTGACTCTACCAGAAGGCAATCAGGTGGACACTGTGGGTGGAATGGAAGATAATCTAACCAAAGATAATGATTTGTCTCACAAATAAAAAATAAAGTGCTGTGTGTCTATAACAAAGAGCTAGGGCTGCAGAGACAGGCAGTGAGCTCTAGGAACAGAGGGAAACTCTGTCTCCACAATGTAAGGTAGAGAAGTGATTGCTGAAGATACCAGCATCAGTCTCCGGCCTCCACACATGTGAGAAATGTCCCCACCCACAAGATTCAAGTATGAGAAGTTCAACCCTACCCCATGCTTTTGAAAAGTTACCCTAATAGTACACCAGAAGCCACTAATTATTTACTATAACTGATTTGATAATCTGTTTTTAGTAAAAGAACCACAGCAGTCTAGATCACCAGGGCTTTAAAAGGAAACAAGGATTGTATGGATGGAAAAGTGCCAGAAGGAATGAAGCAAGGTGACTCCTGGCCACTCATTTATCTGCCACCTGCCAAGCATTGCAACATCATAGGTATATCTGAAAATGAGTTTTTAATTATCAGGATTCAAGACTCATTTCCCCACAGTAAAATTGTGATTTCTAAAAATAGCCCACAAACCACAATGTGTCATTTAATTGTGGCAAAGTAATTTCTAAAGCCATTTTTAGGATACAAGTCAGTGGCATTAAATCCATCCACAATGCCATGTGCCAATCAGCAATGATCTAATCCAATACTCTTTTCATCTTACAAAGCTAAAGCTCCATGCCATTAAAACATAATTCCCTGTTTTCCCTTTGCTATCCAGACAATACCATTCAATTACTGTCCTCCAGATCCCTCAAGTAGGTGGGTCACACAGTATTTGTACTCATGTCACTGGCTTGATAAACCTAACAGTATATACTCAAACTGTCTCCTTGCTGTCCATGTATTAGAATATTCTTCCTTTTTAGGGCTGAAAAACACCCACTATATTTACAAACTACATTTTGTGTCTACATTTGTCTATCAATGGAACCTGAGTTGCTTCTGTCCATTGTGGATGTTGCTACGCACACCAACATAATTTCTTTATGAGTTCAACTTTGGTCTGTGTATATATTCAAAAGTGAAATCACAGGATCTCTTGGCAGTTTCCTTTCTTAAACTTTTTTTCTTTTCTTTTCTTTTTTTGTTTGTTTTTCAAGACAGGGTTTCTCTGTGTAACAGCCCTGGCTGTCCTGGAACTCACTCTGTAGACCAGGCTGGTCTCAAACTCACTAAGATCCACCTGCCTCTGCTTCCTGAGTGCTGGGATTAAGGGTGTGCACCACCACCACCCTCTTTTCTTTTTTAAACATCACTTGCTTTCCATGGTGATTGTACTATTTCCCACTCTCCAACAGTATACAGGGTTCTAGTACCAGCAAATTCTTTCCAATATGTATTATTTTTCTCTTTTACTTTGCTTAGTTTCTATTAGCCATTCATAAAAATTTCAATTGATAACCCATGGTTTAATACCCCTTATCACTTCTAGATAAAAGTACCCAACAAGAAGCTAGAAGAATGACTCTGAAACTCATGAATATAAAGGAGTCTAAGAATATGACCATAAATGTCTATATATAAAATGATGCTTACACTCAACGACATGAATTGGAATTTTGAAAACAATGTCCAACTAAAACGAGACACTGAGTCTCTTTATGTACTATGGTCAGTCCAGAACTTTGACAGATTTATCAGTATTCTGTGTTACCTGACATAAGATTTATGATAGGAAGTTTTCTGTGCCAGTTCCTGCTCTGCTGCCAACCAGTTGTGTAGTGTAAGATCTCCATGTAGTAAAAGTATGAATTACTATTAAATATATCTCAGAGATTTTTCATCAGAATAAAATGAAGATTATGTGTGTGATAGTGCTTGTCAGCTTGAACAGAACTGTAGCAATGGTAAAATGGTAGCTTTTGGAGTTTTTTTTTTTTGGTTTGGTGGTTTCCGGTTTGTTTGTCTTTGTTCTGTTTTGTTTTTATTTATTTATATGTTTTACTCTTTGGCTTAGTCTACAAAGCTTTTATGGTGGAAACTTAAAACAGGTACAATGGACATATGGAGCTCCTGGGGCTTGTATGGAACTCAGGGAAATGTCCAGATTAAACTGCAGGGAACCACTATTTTGCCATTTCAACCCATCTGCTGTGGCAATGGAAAGGCCAACAAAGAAGGAAGAAAAAAAAAGAGGCACCCAGTAAAGAGACCTCTGTAAAAGGGAGGGAGGAGAACAGTGTTAGATGAACCCAAGGTCAGGAAGGCAGAAAGCACACTGGAAATGGCCAAAAGGTTGTTGATGTAAGCTACGATGACTGGAGATTGGGAGTTTCTTAGCTAGAGCCTGTTGGCAGACAGAGCTTAGCTGTAGAACTAGTGGTACATACTAGATATGCTAACTTTATTCTCAGCTGTATCCTGAATCATTCACTTCAATCTGTACCCATCTGATCTTCTCCCCAACTCCTAGCACTCAACATCAATATTTATTTAAGAACTATTCTGTCTCTCTCCAAACTACTAGTATTGTTGTTCTGCTATGAGTTCTGGATAACTTTATTAAGTATTTGAGTACTGTTTACTTTGAGTATTGTTTGCTTTCTTTCTTTCTTAGGTAAATTACTAGGAATCAATCTTGGAATCTCCTCCTCAGTTATACTTTGTGTCAGTGGTAGCAGGGATGAAGGTATAGTTCCACTTGTTGCACTCAGCAACCTGGAAAATTCCTTTAGTTTTTTTTTTTAGAGAACCCTGTTCAGATACAGCTAGATCTTGACTTCCACACTGAGAATTGCAGGATGAGCCAGTATGAAGCAGAGCTGGTCTTTCTTAAAATAGCAATATACCCAGGGGAAGAACATTATCCACCAGAAAACATGGCTGTGAGGTTCTCTCTGAAGAGTCGCAATTTATTAAAAGATGTAGACTTTAAGCTTGTTGGTTAAAAGAAAGAATAAAACATGCAAAGGTGTGGGTGTAGGCTTCTCAGGGATATTTGAAAGTGTCTTAGCAGTAGACATATTTACCACTTGGATGGCTCTCAATTTATAGCTCAAAGGGCGACTAAGAAACTGTTTTGTTCCTTTTATCTCTCATTTTAATAGTGAGATTATAGGGGATCTCTAGAAGTGCCTTTGATAGGATTATAATCTAGTAAAATAAAACCAGAAGGCTCTAGGATTACACAAGCAATTTAGGACATGTCTTTTACTATGTAGTGGGCTTTGGTGGAAATCCTAGAAAATTATAGGTCTGTATCTAGGAAAAGAGACAAATGCTGTTAATTGTGTTGGAGTTTTTGATTCTAGACTGACAAAAGGATTCAATTCAACCAGGCTCTGATAAGGGGACTACTTTCCAATGTTCCCATAATTTCCTCCTTTCCAGCCTCAACCCCTCCCTTGTCCGTGCCCCAACCAAATTTGTTATTCAACCAACCAAACCAGTGGGTCAAATACTCATGCCCTCTAATGTTATTAATGAAAAAAGGCATACATAAATATATTAATGTAGACAGATCAGATGGTGTGGGAGGAAATGAATTTAATGGAACTGGAAGAGTATGAACCAATATACTGGATCTTTGAGTTCAAATTTCAGCTGTGCACATATTAGCCATATCCTTAGTCACGTTATTTAACTCTCAACTGTCTCCTTTATTTTAACCCAACTTCAATGTACTCCAATACCAAGAACAGTAATAGGTGTTAGATTTTGACTAATTGAATGGACTAATATAGATGATTAAGCCTAGCCTAGAACAAGTAAGTGATACATATTTTTATCTAACCTCGACATTAAAGCAAAGTTCGCGTCATTTCTTAGAGACATGAGGTCTCATTGAATTGATAGATTTATAGTATTTAACCAATAATTCACAAAAATGAGACATGATTCCATATGCCTCATCATTCCTTTGAGACTAGTGCACGTATGAGAAAACTGAGGGAAAGACAGGGTACAGACACAGACTAATTCTTCAAAGACTTCATGAAGGGTGATGATGATTTTGTTTTCAATTAGTCTATTTGAATTGGCTACTATTTCTCTTTCCTCCATCCTTCATTATCACAAAGCTATTCTCTATCTGGCCACAAGCATGCTCATGACTGGAGCTGCTTTGGAATTCATCCATGTATAAAAAGTCTGTAATGTATGGAAATATAAATACTACAAGTTTTTTTCTTATTTATGGAACCTTAATTTAAAAGTGGGGGTGGTATCTAGAAATGGCATCATGAGAAGAGAGGAAGAGATCTTAAGGGAGATGCGGGACAGGTACTAGAGAAAGTAATGGAACACATATAATAGAAAGAGAAACTAACTAGAGACAGGAAATGAAACAGCTGGGGTAAGAGGAGAGGATCACAGGGAAGATAGTGTTAAGGGGGAATGGATGAAAACAAAATATAATTGTACATATGTGATGTGATGAAACCAATGACTTTTTAGTCTAACTAAAATGTTTTTAAGTCTATAATCTTGGTGTATTAAGGAACAGGAGTGTGAAAGCATCCAGCCCCCAGTTGAGAGCAATCTCTTCCATTACACAATACTTAGTAAAAAACGTATTGCTCAAAGTTATACGTGTAGAATCTTATTTTTTCTTGACACAGTAAATCAGAAAGAATTAATACTTCTGGATCTCTCACAAGATATGGCCCTGTTTCAGATGCTTTGTGTAACAAAGTTAGTTTTGGAACTTAGACTTAGGGCATTTCATTCTTCCAAAAGCAACTGTGAAGGGGAACTGGGTTGGGGTGGGGTGGGGTAGCTACGAGAACATACAAGGAGAAGGGGGTAAACAAGTCGTATGGAAAGAAAACCAAGGAAGCAAACCAGCTCATCTATTCAGTATGTGCTCCTTTGCCCACACCTTGTGTCCTCCTTCCAATGTGTTGATGAATTATTAGGAGGTTCCAGGTATATCCCAAAGGAGGCTACTGGTGAAAGTATTTCCAAGCTGGGTACTTCTAAAATACTTCAGAGTTGACTTTAGAAAATTCATATAATATTTTATAAAACTGACATAATATCCAGCTCCCTTCTACATATGTTAAGACAAACACCACTGACAGCCTTGATCAGGAAAACTTCTTCTTCTTCTTCTTCTTCTTCTTCTTCTTCTTCTTCTTCTTCTTCTTCTTCTTCTTCTTCTTCTTCTCTTTTTTTTGTTTTTGTTTGTTTTATGAGACAGGGTTTCTCTGTATTGTTTTGGAGGCTGTCATACCAGCTCGGCCTCGAAATCACAGAGATCCACCTGCCTCTGCCTCCCGAGTGCTGGGATTAAGGGTGTGGGCCACCACTGCCCCACAAAACTTCTCCTTCTAGTAAATGGTGGCAACGCAAAAACTCATCACTACTATGAGAATAAGTGACAGATGAGTGCTAAACAAGACATTTGTCCCTCCACCCCACTATTCCCTGTTAAGGCTCAGCAAGCATTGGGGAAGTAGGGGTGGAAGGACTAGAATAGGGAGAATGGTTGTAAAATGTCAACTACTGGGCAAGAAACAGCCATCAGAATCATGAACTCACAAAAGCAGTTGTTACCTGCACTAGGTCTGAGAAAAAGAATGAGCCTGTCAACTGTCAGGTATGAATGGAGGAGAAACTCTAGGGCTCTACCACGCACTTCTGAACTGTTTGCTCCTGCCAGCTTCAGGGACTGGAGAGATGATTGCCTCCAGTTGGATACCCACTGATAACCTTACCAAGCTCCATTGAACACTTCCAATGCAACAGTTAACACAGATAGTCCCTAGTGAAGCTAAATGAACCACAAAATAAAATACATAGATTTAAACCTAGGGAAGAGTAGTAGACGTATGGGAGGAAGAAGGATTATAAAGATGATGGGGGAAAAACATAACAGAGTGTGGAAGAGAGAATAATAAGAATACAATATATGCATGCAACAAAAAATAATTCATAGAACTTTTTGTTATTTTTTTTCAAGACAGGGTTTTTCTGTATTGATTTGGAGGTTGTCCTGGAACTCACTTTGTAGACCAGGCTGGCCTCAAACTCACAGAGATCCACCTGCCTCTGCCTCCCAAGTGCTGGGATTAAAGGCATGTACCACCAACACCCAGCTTAGAAAATTTTAATGAAATTGTAGTTGTCAAAGTCAGCTATGGATCTTTGAAGTTTTTCGTTTGTTCGTTTTCTGTATTTATTTATTCATTTACATTTTGGAATTTTGGAGCAAAGTTTCACTATAAAGACCAGGCTAGCTTCAAACTTACTATATAGCCTAAGCTGACCTTGAACTCACAGTGAAGCCCCTGCCTCAGTCTCCCACTTGGCTATGAATCTTGAAATTTACTTAATATTCCAAGCGTAACCATTGTAAATTAGAATGCTTTGGGCCATGGTATACCAGAGAGCTTTGAGACATTGCACTAACATGTTTCCGTTTAGCACAGATGTGAGTTCCTCTGGGTTAGTTACTCTACATACTGGTTCTTTGCAGAGAAGACTCAGACAGCTGAATCATTTCATAGCAAAATATTTTTTGCCTTACTTCTTGGTGTGGGTCAGACTTTTGTAAACCCCAAGTAACTGTCAAGCATCCCCATGGAAGTTTTTGTTTGTTTTACTTTATTTTAATAAAATAATGGAAATAGCCCTGGGGGGATCTTATTATGATATTCAAAGTAGGTTAAGGACTATCTTATACACAGCAAACTTTTGTTTACCCAGTGTCTCTCAGATCAGACTTTTGTGCTCCCCAAGCTTTAAGAGACACTCAAACAGCATCGTCTTCTAAAGAAGCATACAGATCTGAGCAGTGCTGTCACCTCATTCTGCAGGGCCTGTGTTATTTTCTGTGATGCCCTGAGTCAGCCTGACTCCTTCCTACTCTGTACCTTTTGAAGATGTCAGCGTGAGGAATCTTCTGTTGAGAATTCAGAACACAAAGCAGTTCTCTCTGGTGATTGCCACATCACTTTCGCCTGCAGAACCAGCCTCTGTCAATGACGTACTTTTTTTTTTTTAATTTGGAAAATCCCCCGCCTCCATTCTTACACAAACTTTCTGCATGACTGGTTTCTAGTCGAAGGGTCATAAACATATTTTCTTTCTCCTCATTGCCTATTCCTGTTAGCTTTATAATGAAAGTAAGAGCTGGAATGGCAGTGGAATGAACACCACGCATATTTTCTCCTTCATCATATAGATACTTTAAATGTTGAATGAATAATCAGGTAAGCAAATTGCAGCAGCAACATTTCAGGAATCTGGATTTAATAAAAACCCAAACACCATCATCATCGCAAACATTAATATTTCAAAATATCCTTTGAATCGGGGTATCTTTAAGAAAAGGCGCAATCCCTTTACAAACAAGCCCCCCCCCCACACTTCAACACGCAATCACCTACAATTAAAAGCTTTATTAATTAAAGCTTTAAAGCCGGGGAGCTATGGTGTGCCTTGCGTGGGAGGGGGGTGAGAGCATGCGTGTGGGCGAGCGAGGTGTTGTCGAGGCGGTGCGTTTGTGCGCTGTTTTTCAGACCTAGTTTTGAACGCCCCCACCCCCTACGGCTACCTCATCTCCTCAGGAGTAGGAGGACTACTCCCCTCCACCTCCTCTCTCCCCCTACATTTCCGCAGCCAAGAGACAAGGATTTTCCATCGCCCAAGAGGCCATCAAGTTTTAAGATTGCAAGGCACGACTTCTAATCTCATCCTCCGCGGAAAAGTACAAACAGTTCCTCAGACGAGGTCCCCCACCTCCCACGCGCTCCCCAGCTCTCCCTCCCCGCCTAGAACCCCGACAGCCTCCCCAACACCTGTGAATCATCCAGAGGCTGAACCACCGAACTATTTGCATACCGCCTCCCGCCCTCCCCAGCTCCTGACGCACAGCAAGCGAACACAGGATTATGTTGTGTGGTTATTACTTCTAATCTCTTATCTGACTAGCAGAAGTAGACATTCTTGCTCATACCCAGCCCTAAGCTTCGGAGGGTCAGCCATTGCGAGTGCCTGCCGGGGTTTGTGTAATGAGTGACCCTCCAGAATTCTTTCCAGTCCTAGTCACTTTCCCTCCGGATGTCTGGACATGCATACACCAAGCCCTGGAGATGTTCTAAGAAACCCGAACATCACCCAGGCCCTGACTGCAAACTCAACCGGAAACGGCGTCATCTATTAGCCCTGGGCAAACAACTCTCAACTCAAAGCCCTGAGCCCTGCAAACCAGGGCTGGTAGGGTTAACTATCTTCCCTCTCCCTTTTCCCAGCTCAAGTGCTTATCTAGGTGATAGTTGCTCTGACGTACTTTAAAAGAAAGTGTGAGCCTTTCCCCAACTGGCCATGATTAAATGAGACCTCCAAACCTGCAATACTGCTTTGATACACCAATCACTCATAAAAATAGCAACCCCCTGTAACCTGGTCTCATAAGAAGCTAGTGACAGCGAAGGGGAATGCCTCTTCGGACCCACCCTCCTCTTTTGAGAAAATAAATCGCAACCCTCTCTACTCCTCTGTCTTCCTCTCCGGTCTGTGACTCAACCAAGACAAGTCAGCAAGAGAACGTTTTACATATAAATATGAATGTATTTACATTATAATTATATATACATTACATACACTCGGATATACATACATATATTCACATGTGCATACCATAGGCAAAAGTATAGGCCATCAGGGAGACTGTTTTCCCAAGACCGTTCTAAAATGGAGTCAAAAGAATCACCCCCATTTAGATGTTTATAAAAGACTGAAATAAAAAGGTTTGCTGCAAAACGCTCGGGGAGCTGAGTCAAGCACTCCCGCACCTCCCGGCTCCTCCCCTACCGCCCCCAGCCACCTTCCTCCCTCCGCCCTCCCCCAACACACTTCCTCCCCGCCCCTCGAGGAGCCGGGCTATTAAAAGCTGCTGACGTCAAAGGAACGGCCATCTTTGATGAGGGCAGAGCTCACGTTGCATTGAAGACGAAACCTCGGGGAGGTCAGGAGCTGTCTTTCCTTCCCTCTCTGCTCTGTGGCTCCTTCACTCTTGTGACCTGCAGGGATCGGCGGACAGCATCCTCTGGAGAAGCCAAGGTAAAGAACCCCTTCCCCAGCTCGTGGTCCTGGCCCTGGATGGCCGCATACACAGAAGGGACCGCAGCTGGCAGCCCAAGTGAGCCTGGACAAACACAAGTGTTGGTGCGCTTAGGGTGCGGTATTCCCTATGTGCACGTCTGCCTAGACTCTCGCCTGGGGCTGCATAAAAGTATTTTTGAGGTGAGCTGTTTGGAGAAGGAATGAATGGGGACACTGCAGATGGAGCGGTGGGAAGAAACTGCAAGGATGTGTGCAGAATAATAACTTACTCTTTTGAAACAGCCATGGGACCCTCTTCCATCTTGCGATGCAGTTTGGGGATAGGTTTAGGTTATTAGGGTTATGGGTTTCTTTCCTTTTTTTTTCTTTCGAACCAAAAGCAAAAGCAAAACACGATCTTGTCGTTTGTTCTAACTGTTGTCTTTAGGGCGCTGCTACCCAAGGGAGATAAGAAGGCAGGGTGTGGGCGCTGGGGAGGCAAGAGGAGAAGGGGGGAGTTCCCGCCCCGGGCAAGCTGAACTGCGGCGGCGACAGCAGCCTCCATGCCCCGCAGACTTGATTTATGCCGCCTGCCCCCTGTCAGTTACTAGCGGGCGGGTGGTGCTGGGTGGGAGAGCTCCGTGGAGTGTTGGAGAGGTGGGCTCGCCTGGAGGACTGAGGTGGCCAGAGCTCAGCACCCTGGACAGGAGTGCCCAAAGCCCGCGTCGGCGCCCTGACCTTTCAGCACCGCGGACAGCGATCAGGCTGCAGCGCCGCATTACCTGCTGCAGAGATGCCTGGTCAGGGCTGGAGGCCAAATTTTCTCTTTGAGATCTAGGTCTTACAGAAAGTCTGAATAGAACTGGAATACTAGATTAAAAGGAAGATAGGAAAATAAATCCCATCAACGGGGATTTATTTACAGACAATTGCCTGCTCTCCTCCTCACCTCCCACGTAGCTTGAAGAAATTATTGACTACTTGGAGAAACCTTCTGTATTTCTCCGTGTGCCTTGTTCTAGATAGAAAATTAATACACTCTTAAAAACAGTCACTTATCCTCCATATGACATGAAAATTGTTAACGTTTTGTGATTAATACAGGGGATATATGTCTGTTGATATTAGGTGAGCCGGAGTGGGCATATATGAAGATGTTAGTGCAATCTGTTTATAGAACAGCTCCCTCCCTATATTTTATTTAAAAATATGAATTACCTAAATTAAGTAGAATCAATTTTAGGAGTGAATCCTCCTTATTTCTCAATTTATCCTTAAAACTGGATATAAACATGCATACACATATAAAAATGCTTATCTCTTTGGCCATGGTTTTGGAGTTAGCATAATTCCTATCAACACTGGTTATGGCAGATTGATTGCTTTAGATTTTGACATTAAAAGTCATCATACTTGAAAGAACCCAACCATATCCTTCAGGGTTGTGCAGGTGACAGAACCATGGTACTAGGCTGAAACAGGAATCTGACCCCAAGATTCACTGCAATTTCTATTATGGCACTGCGGGATTTTGCTGAGGTCATGATAACTATTTTCTTCTCTGAAGATTGGAGACTCTTCATGGGCCAGAATTCATTACAAGGACAAATATGTGTTTGATTTAGATTTTCATAATTGTCATGAAAGTATCAGGACTGAAATTATAAGCTTTCTGCCATTAGTAAACAAGACTGATAGATGCATATGGAAGGATATATATATATATAATGCATTAAATAAATGCTAGCATGAACCCTTTTTAAGACCTCCTCTCCACAAAGGTTTTAATTGTGCTTTTTAGTCATAACTCCAATAATCTGTGTTTTAGAAATACTAAAATCCCTTGTCTATGTAAAAGGTTTGTTTTATCCTCAGTTATTTATTTCTGGGTTACTTTTCCTTTTCATGAAAAGCCATGTATTTCCATGTATCTATATGCTGATATAATATCGTGTATAGATGTAGATTGCTTCAGTGGAAATATAATCAAGTTATGTAGCTGCACGGGTGTTTATGACTTGTGAATCTTCAATATAATAAACAACTATGCTTCATTGATGGAAGGTGGAGGAGAAAATATGGATAGGAGTTTATTTAAATGCTCTAACATTATAGTGCACACAGAGACAGCTCTGCGTAGCTGCATCAAATGAAAAGCCTAATGCTGCCTGAATTATGTGTTTGGACATCAGTAATTACTACTTGGTTTATTTGCTAGTGGAAGATGAAGGAAAGGGGCACAGATCTGCAGTAAAGCCTTCAAAGGATGCAGGGCTTGGAGTAAGAGGTAGTGTGGACAATTATATAGCTAAATATAGCCCAGTTAGCTGAGAACATAAAGGAAAATATAACTGGGACATTGACTTAGTATTTATGTCACTGACAATCTTCATCAGGAAGATAATAAGATTTTTTTCTTCATTTTAAGCTTGAATTTTGAAAATTCAGGGCAATACGATGAAAAAGACAGGAGCAGAGGGGTGTGACGACAAGCCAGAAGACAGTCACTAGCCTCTGTGATAGTACCTGCTTGTTTGTTTATTGTTTTCTGCACTTTGGCATCCCCAACACAAAATAATTTATAATTTCTATAATCCTTCATGGTAAAACCTCCCAGGAATTTTCCTTTCTAAAATATGCACAGCTCCATGGCAAACTGTCCCTTAATTTGTTAGAAGATGTTCCTAAATTCTGAATGTTAACCCCAGAGTAAAGGTTATCAGTTAACAATCGATTGCTCCTCTGATGACACCTAGCAACTGCGCAGCAGATGGCCTTCAGGAGAACATGTTGGCTTTGACCATTAGTAGAAATAAAAAAAATTCAATCAAGAAATTGAAAGAGGAAACAAAAGAATATTGTGATTTTTAAATGATATACTATCAAAAAACAATGCTTTGTGTATTATGAAATTGCTTTACAGCTCTGAAAAGGTAGGAAAATTCATGTTTTGGCTGCAGCACTGGATACATTTCTGCAATGTCATCCCTTGCCAGCAGGCAGCAACCTAATAGGAAGATATTGATCAATCAGGAAGCACCAGATACATAAATGAACCCCATGTGGGGTATAGAATTTCATGGTTATATGGTTTTTGACCTCAGTAAATTTAGCATCTAGCTATCTTAATGGAAATAGTGAGTAATAAAACATACCGCATAATACCAGGATGAAAAAGCAGTAAAACATCAGGAAAAATTATTAGTGTAAGTAATTCATTTCTAAGTAAAATGACCAATAGTAAAGAATACAGTTTCATCAGAGGGCAGAATGAAAGCAAACATAGGACTTAAGCTGGCCTTGGAAGGTTAAAAAGAAATTAGAGCGGTCTGCTAAGTAAACAACTTTAAGTTATGTAAGCGAAGCTGTGTTCAGGGAACCCTGAAAATATCTGTCCGTTTGGACATAGCTGAAAGCTTGTGTAGAAAAATTTTCTAGAATAGAATTAGAGCCTCCTATGGAAGGCTTTGAATATCAAGCTTAGATTAGATATTATACTCTAAAGTTGATTTCTGAGCAGAAACTGATATAAATAAGAAAGCAACCAGGTTCTGGCTAACATCCAGGAATTGCTATTGACAAAGGTTTAATCCACAGTAGAAGGAACTGTTGTTTCATCATGGGGGATTAATTAAAAAAAAACTCCATCCTGCTTTTAAACATCATTTATCACTCGTTGGTATATGTATATCTACATGAGCACGTCCTCCTTGCCCATAACCATAACCAAATTGTAGTTTCCCTTTTCCATTTTTTTTGCTTTTTTAAGTAATTTATTTATTCTTTTAAATTTTATTTCACATTCCATCCACAGTTCTCCCTTCCACCCCTTCTCCCAATTCCCCTATATTCCTCCCCAGCCCACCCCCAGTCCATTCCTCCTCACAGGTAAGGGCTCTGATGAGGACTCAACAAAGTCTGGCACAATTCCCTTTTCCATTTTTAACTAAAACAAATTATTTGAGATGAGATCATGCTAAGGGAATTAAAAAGCCAGTCAGGACCCAGGTGATCAGAGGTCCTGGAAAGTATATTTGAATAATAAACATGGTGTAGAATTCTCTCTCTCCCCTCTGAGTATTCCAAATTGGCAAATGCACTGAATGAATGGCAGGGAGGGGTCAGTTCTTCATATGTTTCATGCTGCATGGCAAAAAGAACCAGGGGAGATGATGACGGGAAGCTAGGATGAGCTTAGGTGGAGGATAGAACACATTTCTTTGCCAGCTATACTGACTGATTCTTTCTGGTTCCCTATATCCCAGAGCTAGACTGAAGTCTGAACTATGTAAATTCCCTTTTTAACCCTGTAGATACCACTCTCATGATAGAGCCTCAAAATTCCAAATAGTGACAGAAACACTAATGCAAAGGAGCCAACAGCCTCATCACTGCAGAGGAAGAGACAGCAGTTACAAGTATAGATTTTGTTACTTTCCTTCTGACTATGAAACCGAGGAGATTTCCCTATTTTGCTGTTTACCAAAACATTGGCAGGAGAAACATGATGGGATAATGTTTTGATCTCTAGGCTCACTGCCTGGGGGAATAGAGGAGGTGATGTCATTTAAGTTTTAGGAGGAGACTGTCAAGCTGGGTCCAGAGGACCTCTCTCAGGTAAGAGGAAAGGAAGAAATGAATCGCAGTGTCAAGGAAGGAGGACACGGTGAGTGGAGAAACTAGTTCAAAGAAATTGGTGTCATGAAAGGAAAGTGACTTCAGAATTGCTATTGTTGGTATAACAATATCTGTGTTTTCTACGTAATCGTCTTCACTGAGATTGCTTCATTTCTCCCTTCGGAAAAGTTCAAGTGGATTCTGATTTGAAATGAAGTATGCAAACTACAGTCAGATTTGTCAGATGTAATGCTAAATAGCATTTAGTAAGTCATGAATTTGATGTAAAAGGATGGAGGAACCTAAGGCAGTGACTAATCCGAAATGCTTCAGGGGATGAGGTGGCCTGAGCCTCCCCTGCTGCTAATTCACCAAATGTTGGCAACAGCTTTGTAATCAAGTTACTCTTATCATTTTGGTTTTGTGGTGAGGTAGTTGAGGTAGAGCCAAAACAAGCTAAATGACTTATCAGAGAACAGAACCAGGAATAAATGTATTCATCTTGACTATAGAGACCAGGCTGTAAGCTAAATGTACTAGGTTACTTCTTGTGTCATCAGCTTTCCTACTAATCAAATGAATCATGGTGAATACACATCGATTTATTGGTAGAAGATAGATGATAGATAAATTGATTGATAGATAGATAGATAGATAGATAGATAGATAGATAGGTTGACTGATGTATTGATTGACTATTTGTGTGCTAGTGATTGAACCCAGAGAATTGAGCATTATACGCAAGCACCCAATCCTCAAACTACTACACTACAGGCCTCTGCACATGATTTTTTTCCATCTTCTCCTCCTCATTTGTGTAGCAAGGCATTCCTGCGAGGATGCTGGCTGGGAGCCAGGAGCCCCACTGCTATCCCGAAGCAAGTGTTTGTAATTTCCTGTTGGAATCAGTCTCTTAAAAACTCTCCTGAGCACTATAAAACTTGATCTCCTCATCCACAGGCTATGTTGGTCAGTATTACTGCCATTCAGATGCAGCTGAAATCCCCCAGCAGTGCCTGTGGGTCTCAGGAGAAAGGCTTTCAGCTCCCATTGTCCCAGCAATGCCTTGGTTACCAACCTGCCTTCACAGATCGTGTGATTCACAAATCCCAGTATCATATCCCTTTCTTAGTCCCTTTTTATCCCCCCAGCAAAACATTATTTGATATCATCTTTCTGGTCAGACAAGAAATCCTGGCTTTTGCCTCAAAGCTCTGTTCTACTTAGTCACTGCTTTGAGTGTCAGCCCTCCTTCTTCGTCAGATTTATAGTCATCTGGGCATGCTATGTCCTACAGCCTTCCCAAGCATTTTTAAAATAAATTATTTTTAAAATTTTGTTTTAAGATTCTGTTTTGATCAACTCAGTGTGTCTAACTTAAGGCGATGTATTGACTAACTTTTGCTTTTCATCTGCCCCTTAGAGGATAGAAAAGATACCTTTCTCTCTGATAGGCTAAGTATTTAAAAAGTAATATTTCTATATGACCTGAATCACTTAATACCAATAACCAGTACAAAAGTTGGTCACACAGGGCTGAGGGTATAGTTCAGTGATGATCACTTGCTTACCATTTGTTAGAACCTAAATTCTAGCCCCATTACATGGAAGCTCACATATCTCAGAAAAAAAAGGTTGCTTTTTGTCTTTCTAATGTCCTGCAGATTTCAGTGTTGTTCCATCCAGGTAAAGTGTTAAAAGGCAAGAAGAGATCAAGCAAATTGTTTTTGTTTGTTTATTGCTGACTCAAAAACATTGGCTGTATCAGCAGTTAACCTGTTGTTATCAACAGATCTGTATCCCCAAAAGAGGGAGGGGATGCTACTTAAATATTAGTGTCTCCTTTTCTGTCTGGAGAAAGTAAATTTCCATGCCTGCTCGGGGTTGATGCTAAATGGCTGCTCTGCTAAATTTACGGCTTGTTGTTTGATCAACAAGAAAGATGTGTCTGATCCTTCTGCTGTTGCTGTTTTGGCCTGATAGTCTGAAGATGGATGGATCTGTACTATCTGCTGACTCACTTCTTGGCTTCCAAAGGTGGTCGGTCCATTCCTGTACTTGAAGGGTAAAGCGATTTTATTCCAAAGTGACAAGTTCTACAAGCTGACCAGCCGGCCTTCCCTTTCACTTCTTTTTTTTTTCCTATGACACCAGTTCTAGGTTTTTTAGCTTGGTGGATGATGTCTCATGCCTGCAGGCTTGAGATGGTGCTTTCTGCCATGTCCTGGAGAGCATGAGTGGAAATGAAAGCCTCACTGATGCCCTCCTGAGGCCGGTGTTCAGCCCTGCACTCCTGCCTCATTTCTGTTTTAGAGAATTCTCTCAGATAAGCCCAGAGCCCGGCAAGCTTGACTGGATTCCCTTTCTATGGAGAGTGTGGGCTAACCTGTTGATCTTCTTTATTTATATTTCTCTGTTGTGCAGCTTCAGAGAAAACTGACTGGAAAATGCAAGAGTGAATTTCTTAAATTCCCCTGCAGTTAGTATAGGTTGGTCTGATGGCTAGCCATAGATAAGTCACACTGTGACATCTTTATTAAGAAATGGAAAGTAGAGGGAGAGAAATTCCAGAAAGCCTGCTGGGACGATCACTAGGAAGTTGTTTGTATATGAGGTAGCCCTGTCAAATATTTTCTATTTTAATAACTTCTTCAAGAGAAGATTTTTGCTAGAAATCAAAATCATATTCCTGGTTTATGTTTGAGAAATTACTGAACATTTAGGCATTTCTAACTTGACTGTCCGTGAATTCCTCAAACATAATCAGTGGTTTGCTATGAGACTTTCATTCATTCACTCAGCAAATATTTTATGAACAAGCTTTCATTTACCAAGAAAACTCTGTATTGGTTCCATAGATACAGCAATAAATACGTATGTTTCTGCTGCCAGTATGACATGCTGAGCATACCCTATCCAGACAGTAGTATTTTAGGAGGTAGGTTTCAAGTAGGACCTTTTAAAACACAACTTAGAAAAGAACATGGGAGGCTGTAAAGATGACTCAGTTAATAAATTGCTTGCCTTGCAAGCACAAGGACCTAAATTCAGTTTCCAGACAAACACACACACACACATACACACACACACACGCACACACACATGCACGCACGCACACACACGCACGCACACACGCACACACACACATACACACACACGCGCGCACACACACACATACACACACACGCACGCACACACGCACACACACAAACACACACACATACACACACACGCACGCACACACACACACACACACACCACATAAAAAAATTCAGCAGGTGAAATTGGTCTGAATGAAGGTTTCTTGCACTGGCTAGTACCCTCCTACAGCAAGATTACGGTATCGTGAATGAGTACGTTAAGAAACATACTTGGTCACTAGACTAACAAAAAGTAAGCTATGACTTTGTGTAAATTGTCTTCATTTACATGGTAATGACTAGAGATATGTATCCCTTAATATAGTTTTATATTTCAGCATCCATCTTCATAGGGATGTCTCTAGACTACTTCTTAACATAAAGAAAGAATAAAGCGTCAAAAAACATGACATCTCCTAGGCTAGAAAACTTCCTCTCCAATCTGAAACTCATGGAACAATGCAAAAACAAGGTGGCCAGGAGAGAAAATGCAGTATTTTTGTATCTTGGTCCCCTGGAAGCTCCCCATTATGGCCCATCATTCATAGATTCAGAATAAAGTACAATATAGGTTGGCTTCCAAGCCCTTACTTTTAGAAGTTGACTTCTGTTTATCATTTAACAATGTTCCCACCTCCCTTGAAGGTTTATGGCATGCCTTTATAATTACCTACCTATACATTTCTCTTCCTTAGTAGAAAATGGAAGCCTAAAGATCACAGACAAAAGCTCTTGGTTCCTTAGTGCCCTACATGCACCAGGAATGTAGGAATGAGTGACTGGGAATATTCCCACTTCTTTATAGAAAAGCAAATATGGCTCATTTAAGTAGTTCTGCCTTTTACTGACCAAACATTTCAATCAAGAAAAGTGCAGCAATTGTTCCGTAGCCTGGTAAGTAGATTCACCCTACATGTTGGGATAAAACTCTATATGAAAGTGGTGCTTTGGCTTGCCCCCAACTAGCCACCAAACTATAGCAAATAATTTAATATCTTTATATGCTATTTTATCATCTATGAGCCAGGATTTAAAATTCTAATGAGGAACAAAGAATTCTAAAGAAAAGTAATACTAAAGGCAGAATTATATTCAGAGATTAAACGCCATTACCTGAGAGTGATGTAAGTCATTTTCCTATAATGAAACTAAGCTGTTTAGCATACAAAATACATATACTTAAAGCTTTCTATCTTTCATTACCATCAAATCATATTTTAATTGATTTATGCCTTTGGCCAGCCCTTCAGAACTACACACTGCTTTATTAAGATAGGCATGGTCTATACATCCTGTCCTTGTTGATTTGGCTTTCTGTAAAATGTTCTCCAACTTACAGCAGCAAGCATCTTCTTTCTTTAAAGAGAAAATATCAATTTTAGCATGGTTAGCATATCAACCTCATTTATTTATCCTGGGGAACCCAACGTATACCACCAACTGAACAATGAATTGTGTTCGACTTTTCCTGCTCCCTTTCTTGTGAAATAAGTTTTAAAAACTAGTAGACAGTAACTCTACACTCTATTTTCTGCAGAATATATAGAGAATTTCACTGAATGACTACAAAGATGATAAATAATTGGCTGAAAACATGCTAGATATTACATACAATCCTTGGCTTAGGTTATGTCACATAATCTCTCTGGACACGTTTAAACTGTTTGGAGCTCTTGTCTGTCTGAATGTAAAGTCCACCTTTTACATTTTTCATCTTTACCCATGAGTTTTCCACATTTACGGATAATCTATTGAGACCCTCTAACACAGTGGTTCTCAACCTTCCTAACTGTGACTCTTTAATACAGTTCTTCGTGCTGTGGCGACCCCTGTTCATAAAATTATTTTCATTGATACGTAATGACTATTTTTGATACTGTTATGAATCATATTGTAAATATCTAGTATAGAAGATATCTGATATGTGACCTCCATGAAAGTGTTGTTTGACTCCCCAAAGGTATCACAACCCATAGGTTGAGAACCACAGCCCTAACAGAAAGCATGCTGTCCCTGAGTCAGAAAAACTCAAACACCACAGTTTTTCTGGGTTAAATCAGGTGCATATGATGGTGTGAATAACCAGCAAAAAAAGTTTCAGTGAGTTCACTGAGCACTGGACAGATCCTCAGAGGCTGCAGACCAGCCCAACCATGAGCTGTACGATGAACCACCTGAACTGAACTTAACCTTGGTATCCATACATGTTAAAAGAAAGTGAGGGCTTCTGTGAATGCCAAGTGGCCCTAAGAAGCTCCTGCTGTAAGTACAGTTATCTCTAGCACTCTGAAGGGGGAAAGCAGATCTCTGTGTTCCATTAGCCACAGTGTATTTCTAATGTTCTTAATTGCAGGTCATTTGAAGAGGATATGCCTTTTTTTCTTCTTTATTGTGTTGTCTTTTTAGAGAACCTACAGGCCATGGGATCACATTACTTTTAGCTTTAACACCATGCCTGATAAATTGGGAAGATGTATCAGGAGTATTTGATTTTTCTATTTAGGGGCGGATTTTAAAATGCTTTGATAGCATCTCTGCTTTAGAAATGGTCTCATGATTCTTAGAATGATGTTTAGATACCCCAAAGGCTCAGTTTTCACTTAGCCAAACACTAATCCCCCTGTTGTCTTATAGATTGGATTTTTAAGGACTCTTGAGGAGGAAAAAAAATACAAATAAAAAAAGTTTTTTTGTGTGAAAGAAATGTGCTGCAAGCTCTTCAGTAAGCTGAGTCAGCAAAGCCACATCTGTTGATACTGTTCTGTACTCAGCTTTCTGCTGAGGGGTATGGGGTGGGGTTAGGTTTCTTATCAGATATCATATACATGTGTGTGTGTTTGTATGTGCATATAATATACAAGCAAAGACTTGTAAATAAGGGTATTTCTTAGCCAAATTTGGTATCTGATTTTTGCATATATTCAAAACATTAGCTTCATTGATAAGCCAATGAAAATAAAATGCACATAGGCAAATCTTTTTTTTTATTTTTTATATCATTTTTTTATTTTAAATAGCTTGTTTTACATGTCAATCCCAGTTCCCTCTCCCTCCCCTCCTCCCGCACTCCCCTTCCCCCCCACCCTCCCACCCTATTGCCAAATCCTTCCACATAGGGGATATCAGAGTCTGTCATTTTACTCTGGGTAGGGTCCAGGCACTCCCCTAAGAGTCCAGGCTGAGAGAGCATCCCTCTTTGTGCTATAGGCACACGAAGACTGTTTGTATATCAGGGATAGACACTGATCCACAGCTCAGGGCCCCATAGGTTGCCCAGGCCTTCTTGCTGACACTCACATTTGGGGGGTCCAGATCAGTCCCATGCTGGCCTCCCCACTGTCGGTCTGGGGTCCAAGAGCTCTCCCCTGTTCAGATCAGCTGTGAATCTTTTTTTTTTTTTTTTTTTTTGGTTTTTCGATACAGGGTTTCTCTGTATTGTTTTTGAGGCTGTCGGTCCAGCCTGGCCTCGAACTCACAGAGATCTGCCTGCCTCTGCCTCCCGAGTGCTGGGATTAAAGGCGTGCGCCACCACCGCCCAGCCAGCTGTGAATCTTATGAACAGCAAAATATCCCAAGGTTTGCCTGCACAGCAAGATTTCTGGTCAAACCTGGGGAAGGTTTCCCAAGATACTGTATGTGACTATGACTTCCAGTCTGATATGGGGAAAAGCTCAGCAAATTGAAGCCTATCAGGTGAATGATTCTGTAGGGAAAAATCTTGAAGCTCCCTATTATGTTTACATTCATATCTGTTGTGTGATAGCTATAGTCCTAACTATTGTAGTTAGTGCTAGATTTAATCTCTCTAGTGACATACTAAGTGGTAGATTGTATTTTCCACTCTTACATAGGATAGTGTTTGATCACAATATTTTAAGGATCTTAAGGTGCTAATTGCCACTCTCTTCTGCATGAAGTGGTTTATACCTAGATAAGGGGTAATGACTAAAACACCTGGCATTCTGTTCTGGCTAGATTTTGAAGGGAGATAGTGATTACAGCCAGGGTTCCATTACCAGACTTCACCTTCCTTTCCAGTACTGGAACCCATGAGAACAGAGGGCTGCAAAAGTAAGTATATGTAGTCAGAGCAGCTAGGAAATCTTAGTTCTTCCACTTCTGAGGAACCTGCCTCAGGGAGCTTGAAGTGACACAGAAAATTCAACTTGACTGTGGACATGCAGATCTTAGAGAAAAAGCCAAGTGGGAGATTGTTACGATGCTCGATGCCTGTTCCCTATCTCACAGAGCACTATAATAATGGTCAAAAGGGAAAATAAGGGGTGGAGGGAGTATTGAAAGCCATCTCCTACTTTGTGAGGCAAGATGAGTATTGATGAGCCCTTATTAAGGAGAAAACTATCTCTTCCAACTTCTACTTTGAACTTAGCCCTAAAGATGCTGTTGTTGGGCAGAATGAATTTAAAGGATAAGGAAAGTACCTGTCTACAGGATGAGAACAAGGGTCAGAGGTGTGGGGGGAGTGGTAATAGACTCCTTTTCATGATTTGTTTCTTGTAATAGTGGCTCAATCTAGAAGTTCAGAATCTACTCCTGAAAGCTGGTCAAAATTTAGAATCTCAGGAATCCTGTTCATCCTCCTATAGTAGTGCTTGCAGCCTCTGTATGATACAAGAAAGCAAAAATGTTCTAGGTATGACAGCTAAATCAATGCCTGCCTGTCACTGCCCCTCTTACCTCCACAATAAGTGGCCTCTTCCCACTTAGGATCTGTGAATTTTTGTTTTCCACCCTGCACCAGAAAGGATCCTCATATCTCCTACTATTCCTCCTCCTCCTCCTCCTCTTCCTCCTCCTCCTCCTTCTTCTGCCTCTTTCCTTTTTAGACCCATAGATTTGAAGATCTGGCTTATACCTGTAAAATTGCGTTTTTAGAAAGGGAGAAATCCCATAGCCCAGACATGAGTCCCCACCATGGTAGCTAGTGAGTCCTGAAGCCAGTGCTGCTACTGGCTCACTCCTCAGCGCTTCTTTACTACTGGCCACTCTGCCTCATCTCATCCAGATTTTCAATCCTGGCTGTGGTTTTTCTTCTGAAGGACAACTCCCTACCTGTTCTTACTCCCAGAGGTCTTTGGTCACAGATAGTAAACAACCTCAAAACCTGATAGAAACTCTGCTACAGTTTGAACCATCAAACCAAGTTTCATGAATAGTTGGTTTTTAGTTAAAGAGCTATTTGATTGTTCCCTGTAGTTTAAAAATAAACAAATGTAAATTAACTGATAAAAGAAAGATTTATTGGTTTAAATATTTTTTAAAAATATTGAACAGTCAAACCGCAGGAGGAAGTAAAGAGAAGACAAGTTAAACAACCAAATGAGCATTCAAACACTTCCCCAAATAAATGATCTCTTCTCCACCCATCCTTCCACCTCCTCCCTGCATTTCTCTAATTCTCCCCTATGTCTCTACCATATTCTGTACATTTAATTCACTTTGTTTTGTTGAAACCATTTCCTGCCTCCATATAGTGCAATCACAGAGTGATTAAGTACTCCCTCTGGACCTATTATAGACAGGGAATTGCCTTTGTTGCTTCAACTCTATGTTCTAGATTCTCATGGAATTCTTGTGATTGGCCTTGCTTGGACCAGGTGTCCAATCAAATGGAAAGATGTAAAGTGTTGTGGAAATGTATTACAAGATAGAGCTACACAGTTTAATTGAAGGATGGAGCCAATTTCAAGTTAGACTCTATGAAGCTGGTGGGTGAAGTTGCTCAAATCTGTAACCGCAGTACACAGAAGATTCCTGACATTCAGGTAATAAATGTCACCCCTCAAAAATGGGGTTGGATATAACATCTTCTGCTTTAGAGGAAAGAAACTGTGTTAGGAAACTTAACGAAATCAGAGACAAACACGTTTTACATCTTGAATTCATGCTTTCATGGCTCTACAGGATGATCCTTCCTTACTTATAGCATTCATTGAATACTTGATGCTCCTTCACTACATATCAGACACTGTCCAAGCAATGGGAATAAACAGAGAACACAGCATCATGATAAAACCTACTTTCCAGTGGAGAACAATTGACAATACTGTGAACAAAATAATACAGGACAAGGGACAGTCTAGTAGCACCACAGGGTAGAATGATGGTTTAGAAAGGGTAAATACAGGATTCTCTGAGAGGTGACACTTGACACTTAAGCAAAGAACAAATCATCTCGGGCTTAGTGATTGAGCAGTCTCTTCAGCATATGATTCCATTACTAACCACCAACAAAGCCAAACTAGACTGTGATCTGAACAATACAGATTCATTTTCATTTTCCCATTGTCATCTCTTTTTTTTCTCCCCAATTCCAATACCAATGACACCTATTACTATAGGTTCAGAAAAAATATATAAAGTCTCTATGGCCCACAATGTCAGGGGAAAGAGATAATCTGGCCCCTGGTTCCAGGTTTTCTTCCTCAGGCTCATTTTGTTTCCCACTGTGGCCAGATTATAGGCTCAGATATACTTACAGATGAGTTGGGCCAAGTATGGCCTCTATAAACTGAAGGACTCTGATTAATACCAAACCTAAATAGTTTTGCACTGGAAATTAAATTATGTTTAAGCCTGAAATGTCACACTTACAGTTCTTCTTATAGCCATTAATATATGGGTATCAGGAAGGCATACATAGCCCAATGGGAAAAGATGCTAGTATGAGACCCAACCAGCCACAATATTGGTCTACGTCAAAATTTCCTTAGACACAAAAGGGTGGAGATAAAGAAATAACTTCCTGTCTCTGCATCCACTAATTAGAACTCCTATCTCAGTCACCAAAGAGGAACAAGGTAAAATTGAGTCATCTCTAGCCCAGAGGGAAGATAAACATTAAGAATCATCATCTAATTGGATGATGGAATGCAGGAATGTACATAGTCCATAAAAGAGAAAAAAACTGGGTCTAAATGTGCTCTTAGACTACCACATGGTACCACTGTACTCACAAGCTGAGCTTTAATCTTATGTCCTCATTTCACTTGCTCTAGTCTCTTTTTTGCTCTGATGTTCTAGAAGTCTAGTCTGTACTTCTTCCTTCATTCTTTCAACCCTTCCTTTCTTCCTTATCTTTTTTAAAATGTAACATTAGTCTCATTCTTTTTTAATCAACTTTAGTCTTAATGTTTGTTTCCCTAATGAATTTTTATTATTAAAATGGAAGTTAGCTGTCCACCTCAAGGCTAGTTATGAGTAGACCTTTCACAAGCTATATCTTCCAAATCGACTAAAAACTCTGACCCAGTAAATCAGAAATGGCCTCTTGGTAAAGTGGATAAGGCCCCTTTTTTAATCACTGCTGACATACTTCTTTTGTATTTGACAGGCTGGTGATGCAAATGATCTACATTCTCTATAAGCAGACTTGCAATTTATCAGTTCACTTACCAGACAATTGTACTGGTTCAACATGCATCCATTTAATGACAGTTGCTTCTTTTACCTAGTATGTTTTCTCACTGTGGTCTAATTTTTTAACTTTGTGTAACCTCTGTAAATAAAGATAATAGAGACTCATAGCTACCTAGCAAGTATACAAAATGGTACATACGAAATTTGATTTCACTGAAAAAGATCACCTATGTAATCAACACCAGAGCCTATTTGTGGATGCAGGTTGACCAGATGTCCAATTCGTCTATCTTATTCCTATTCAGTAAGTAGAAGGAAGTGTTTTATCAGTTTGATAAATATACACACTATTTATTAATAGGTTCGCAAACTCTTTAATCTGAGTATTTGAAAGTAGTATATTTCCTTTCTAATTAATACTACTCATGTTCTTTCTTGTCTATTATAAATAGCCTTAATATCTTCTCAGTCCTATAGATGTGAACTTGCTTCCATTGCTTACCAAAATTAAGAAATTCTGTGTCCTTCATAAGGAATGACTAGGATTTTTAGATTTACTTTTTCTTGTGAATGTTTTCATAAGTGATAGTACTATTTTGAGTAACAATGTTGAGCAAGTAACCTACACTAAATAGACCACCATAGTTTTATCTGAAAAGAATTGCAAAAGACTTAGCTTTTTGTTCTTTTCCACTGGCAGTGTGGTGAGGTCTTTGGGTCCCTTTTCAGAGTTACTTGTTTTAATATATAAGGCAAAACACATAAGGTTTCTGACTTAGGATTTTTATTACTGTGAAGAGACACCATGATCATGGCAACTCATAAATGAAAATGTTTAATTGGGGTGACTCAGTTTCCATTATCATCACAGTGAATGGCAGCATACAGGCAGATATGGTGCTGAAGAAGCAGCTGAGAGTCCTACATCTTGCAGTCAACAGGAAGTCGAATGAGACACTGGGAGGTATCATGATCATAGGACACCTCAAAGCTCTCCCCCACAGTGACACATTTCCTCCAATAAGGTCATGCCCACTCTAACAAAGTCACACTTCCTAATAGTGCCTCTCCCTATTAGATTATGGGGACCAATTACATTGAAAGTATCACAGTTACATACAAAATCAATTATATTGAAATATAATTACCAAAATACTCTTCAAGCAAATCTGTGAAGGTGATATACGATCTCTTTAAAATTATAGCACCAAATACTTAATGATAAGTGTAATCACTACAATAAGTTTTAAGTATTGATAAAAGTATAATACAGTTAAAGATTATTCACTATCAAGTGCTATAAAGCCATCTGAGGTGAATGGTGACAGATCATATTAAGCCCTCTGTGTGGCAGGGTAGGAAGAAGTCAGCTATGCAGAAGAAGACCCACATATTATCCAGGCACTAGTAATAACTTGAAGACCATGAACAAATGTTTTATTGTGGAATAAACCATCCTAATACATAAAACCTTGAAACCTCACACTTGAAATCTTAACCATCTCTTAGTGAGTATGGTCATTAAGTACATGGTTTTCAGGCAGCCGCTTGAGTGGCTGAAGCATGTATTCACTTCCATGTGGTTGTTGCTGGCTCTTAGCTATGGTATCATTGGTGCCCAGAACCATTTGTCTCCCATGCAAAAGGCTAGCCCTAGTGTTTCATATGGATATAGTGGGTGTTACAAAGTTCTTCGAAGCAATGGGAGAGGGTGAGCAGGAGTAGGGAGGCATGACCAATGTTAAAAAAAATCACTGTCTGTTTAAGGTTCATGAATCAGTCTATTGAACCAAAGAAGTCATAAAACTAAGTACAGAGAACATGTGGAAGGAGGAATTATTGTTACTGGAAAGAGAATGATCATAGTCAATTTTCACACAACACACATGCATGTATATAATGATGTGCACCAGTCTTGAAAGCATAAATGAGAGAAGGTTTTGTATTGGCCACAGGCTAGACATGGAGCTTTGCCTGTCCATCCTGAGACTACACATCTTCTTCTCAGTTACATAAACCAGGAAATTTAACCAAGGATCATTTTTATGTTAACACCACAGGCTTTCTGATGTCTTTCCAGTCAAAATTGGAGCCCTAAATGAAAGAATTGGATTGACCCAAAGGACATCTGGAACATGAAAACCTTGTCTTTACAAGAAAGCTGAACTATCACAGACCCAAATACCATGTAAATTCAGGAGACAAAAATAAAAAATAAAAAAGAGGAAGATCTTTTTTCCTCAGAATATTGAACATTAAGGATGGGTATGCTACTCTGGTTCTGAGCTAGAAATATAAATGCAAACACTTTACTGTTTTGTGATATTTCTCTATCTGGTGAAATTTTATTCAGACCTCTCTTGGTAAAGGCAATCGTAGTTGCATCTTTTTCTCTGTCTCTCCAGACATGTCTCATATTCAAGCAAGAAAACTATGGTTTCTCCTCTAATCATAAGAACCACTTTACTGCTAGAAACAACTCTCAGGCAGCCCTCTTCCCAGGGAGCACCAGCAAAGGAAACCCAAGGGAGTAAGCATAGGAAAATAACCCTGAAGGCTTTGCAACTCTGACACTGCATCATGGAAAACAAGTCAGGCAACTGATGGGAAGCCCTCAGAGCCCTCACCTTTATCAGTCCATAGAGGAGCACAGAGCAGCTGGCCCACAGGGCCACCTGACCAGGCATGTGCTCTGGTTTAGGGCTGCAAGCTTTTTAGTTTAAGTCTGACATCAGATGGTAGAGCCCTGAAGATCAACCCCCAGGTAGATGGCCTGATTGCACTTTCAGGTCTGTACCAGTCCAAAGTCAAAACATAAAGTCTTCTCAATGATTTAGTTAGAGTGCTGTGTTACTCCAGGTACATCCATAAGCAGAGCCTGCTTGAGGACTGTGAATACCTGCAATTAGTCTGGGCAGTGGTTTTAGGAAGTGCTGGCAGGTGAGGAAAGAATTAAGATGAGACTTTGAAGGAAGTAATGAGGGGCTCATTAATGAGCAGGGTGACAATTGCTGAGGTCCATGCTAGCTGGAGGCCCATCTAGGAAAGGGTACATAATATGTGCAAATACATTACCTGAAGGGCAGCAAAGTGAGAGTCCTGTGTGTCAACCGTGGCTAAGGGATGTTCCCTGGGGTGTGCCCTACACCGTGCCTGTGACAAGACAGGCTCCTCTTAAAACTAAGAAAACCCTAAAGCTATGATCTTGTGCCTTTTGCAAAAGGCCAATAACAGCAGAGGCTCTCCAGATATACAGGAACAGAGGTTAGTGACAGGTGACTACCAACAAACTGCTACAATTTTGCAAATGGTCATTCCCCACCCCCAAGTCTCCCAGAAGCTAGCTGTCTTCAGCTTTGGGCTATCAGCACCTCACCCATTCACTTATTTACCATACAGTCATTTGGGCTCCTAGTGTGTGTCACTCACTGAGCATCTATGCACTGAAATGCAGTGGAGGTTAAGTAAGTTACAATATGTCCCTCACCTTTAAAATGACAGAGCTGAGATTCCTTATAGGAGCTGTCAAGCTACAGGTCCAGTCGCTGTAAGCCCTGTCACACTGTGAGGTGGGGATTCTAATCCGCTGATTTAAGCCACAGATCAACCTTGCTTACTCCTGTCGACACTACCATGTATCCAGGCTCTTTCCCCTTTCCCTTCTTTATCTCTCCCATTACTTTTGCTCTTGTTGAGTTGGCGCCAAGGAATTAACTCCTGCCTCTTGGGTATGCCAAGCTCTCTCCAGCACTGGCTGGTCCTTCTCCTCCTCCAGACTCTTACAATGGGCATTGTGTCCACTATCTCCAAGCTGAGAACATCATTGAATTTCTGAGTTCTTAAACACTTTCAAACACCTCTTTTCTCCCCCCTCATCTGTGTTTCTCTCTACTGGCTGTCATGTTTCTGACACTGAGGCAGGAACAGCTTCATCTGACATTTGAATAAAGAGGAATCAGAAAAGCATTTCTGCATGGCAACTCTCAGTTAGAAGGCTGATTTACCTGTGACTCCAAAGCAAATCAGGTCAAATGGTGATGACAGAAATTCCTGTCTAGCCAGGTTCTGCCACCTTTCAATCCCAAATAAACACACTGAGACTTATATTAATTATAAATTATTTGGCCAACAGCTCAGGCTTCTTACTGGCCAGCTCTCTCTTAATTATTAACCTATATCTATTAATCTATGTATCTTCACATGCTCTTGGTTTACTGTAGAATGCCCAGACATCCTATCTTCCCGGTAGCTACAGGGCATCTCCTCTGGCAACTCTTTCTCTGCCTTTCCTCTTGCCAGAATTTTCCTAGTCTGGTATCCCTGCCTATACTTCCTTCCTGACTATTGGCCAGTCAGCATTTATTCATCAACCAATAAGAGAAACATATATTCACAGCATACAGAAGGACATTCCCCATCAAAAGAAAATTTTTTGAGTATCAGGCCAATGTGTAAGTCCAAGGTAACTGTTGCTTATGTTGTAAGATGGTTTGGGGCACAAAGAGGAAATAATTAATACTAGCCCGCCAACAAAGGAGAAAGAAAGAGAGGCACTGCCCTCTGGGTCTTGAAGAGGACAGTGAAGCTACAAGCCAAGATCATTCTTCCTCATTGCCAAAGCCCATAAAGAGGATGGGCAGACATGCAGGATGCTGGAAGGCTCTGTTGTACATCCCATATAGCCAGCACCAGTCAGCATCAGGGGGTGGCTGAGGTACTCTACCCCTCACAGGCCCCAAACTGAAAATAAAGTTAGTACTCAAAGACCTGGGATGTGGCTTAATGATAGAGCACTTTCATAGCATACCTGGACCCTGGTTTGATTCCCTGGCACAACAAAAATAAGAAAAGGAAAACCTAGACAAGTGGGACAGAAGGTGTTGACTTTTATACCCTGGTATATGTCAAGGAGTAACAAGTTTATACTGCTAATTCTGGCAAATCATTTAAATGATACATTAGGGACCCCTTCAGATCTGCTTTAAAATCCTACCTTACATCCCTCTCCAGGGAATCTTTGAACCTCTCAGAATGCCATGACTCTTCTGTAGACTCGGGGAACAGTTGAACATATATGGCTTAATAATGAGAATAGATTCTGAAAAATATTGGATGTTCTCCATTGTGTGAATGTCATAGAGTGTGCTTGCTTGTTCAACGAGGAGGAGGTCAGTCTCTCTAAATGGATTCTTCAAGTAACCAAGAGACTTGATATACATGCAATAGATAAGACAACTTCTGGGGATAAGAGGGATTATTAATATTACATAGGTGGTTAGTTTAGTATGATGTTATAAATTGGCCCCAAGGCTTCATGAATGTTACATAGGTTCTGTACTACTGGACCATCCCCATGTTCCAGAATACTGTTTTAGTCAATATTTTTCATAAATGGTAACATACTCTAAAGTAATGATATGAAGTATAACACAGTGAATAATATAAGCAAATAGCATTGTCATTTATTATCATTATCAAATAGTATATACTGTACAGAAATATATGCATTGACCTTTTCTATTGCTGGTAGGCCAATAGCTTTGTTTGCATCATTGTTGTCACAAACATCACCAGCGGAGTACTCACATTAGTATAGATAGCATCATTCAGTATTAATTTTTCAGCTCCAGTATAATGAACGTGAACCCAGTGATACATGTGGTCTGTTGTTGGTGAAATCATCAATACTCTGCATGACCATATATGAATTCACAAACACATAAATGACATTTCAAGTAATGGAAGTATTCTGAAGGAAATCCAAACAAGAACAGAGTGAATGAGGGGACACTGATTCTAGATAAGAGCAGGATTTCACATAGGTATTTTGGCTTTGGAGCATAACTGAATTCTTCCTAGGCCCAAATAAAAACACCTTTTAATTTTTTTCTCTGTTTATTTCTTTTTAAAGATTTATTTATTTATTATGTATACAGTATTCTGCCTGCAGCATATATTCCTGCAGGTCAGAAGAGGGCACAACAACCGTGTGGTTGTTAGGAATCGAACTCAGGACCTCTGGAAGAGCAACAAGTGCTCTTAACCTCAGAGCCATCTCTCCAGTCCCTCACTGTTTATTTTATTTACTTTTGGAGATCAAATCTCACTGTATTGCCCAAGCAGTTCTCAAACTAGTGGGCTCAGGCAGTCCACCTGAGCCTCCGTGCTGCCTGGAAGTACAAGCAGATGCACCCATGCCTGGCATTGTCTACTCTTTGAAATTACAAACTGGACTTAATTTGGTGATTGTAGACACTGGTATAAGTATTAGAGAATTACTTTAAAAGGAAATGGCAATTTTCAAACGTTGCCAGAACCTAAGCCAAGTTCACTAAGTATACAGTCGTTCCCCCACTCACCAGGTCAAGTGCAGTGGAACCTTGTGTTTTCATTTAGTGACACGAAAACTGAGGTTCCAAGGAACAAGGAGGAATTTATCAGACAATCTGATTTCCATCCCTTGGTGGTCCTCTGGAGAGGGTTCCTAGACAGGGCATGCTGCTACCTTAGAGCAGCCTTGGTGCACATGGCACAGTGAGGGCCCTCCCAAAGCCATTTGAGCTGCCAGCCTCCTCAACTGCATGATTTTGATGTTCTCAGGCCAGCTCCACCTGACCGCCAGAGTTGGGGCCTGCAGCTATTTTTCTGACTTTGATTGCTCAATCTGCAATCATGATCCAAGGGCCAGGGAGGCCTACTGAGCCCTAGGAGAGCAGGCAGGGGGTCTCTGGAGCTGTCCTCTTTCTGTGTTTGCTATTAGCAACCTGGGGAGTGATGTGAGTGGCTTCAGTGCTCAGTGGAGCCAGCAGCAGGGTGGTCTGGGGGCCCTGGCAGTGAGCTAGAGAAATATCTCTGTGAAACTGTCAAGAGAAAAATGGGAATTCCCAGCCACCACGCTGAGCCTTCACAAGGGCCAAGACTGGGAAACAACACCAGCTATGGGGCCTCTAAGGCTGCTGGTCTTTTCTGAGGCAGGCCAGCTTTGGGCTAGGACAGACCTCAATGGGGTAGGCTAGCGAGGCAAGCACAGTTGGGGAGCTTCAACAGCATCTTAATTCTGTGATCCATGGGTAGTTTAGCAGTGTCCTCTGGGCCTCGTTGGGTTTAACACTAGATGCCCTTCCTCAGAGGGAGCTTTAAAACCCACAGCTCTGGAATCCCCTGCCGCTTCTCATTGACCACACATTTATCCAGCCGCCATTGCCTGCCAAGAGCTCCACCAGGCAATGAGCAAACAGATGAACATAACGGGCCAAAGCTCCTGGTGCAGTAACATTTTAAAGACAAGAGATAGACTTCAAACAGACAGAGGAAGAAAAATACCAGACAGAGACAGGGCCTATGTTGGAAATTAAAGTAAGGGGAGGAGATAACACTGGTGTTAGGGAAGATCTTTCTGCAGAGAAGTTTAAACTGACGCTGGAAGGGATCGGACACATGAGAAGATTGGGAGAGCGTTTCAGTTGATGTGTAGCCTCAGGTTGGGCGAAGCCTGGTGTGTTGGAAGAACATTAGTCCGCCAATGATGTTGGAAGAAAGGGAAAGACTGTTAGGAAAGAAGCAGATAAGCCAGGGTGTGTGAGCCTGGTGAGGAGTCTGGCTTTGCATGAAGACACCAGAAGGTCTGAGAAGTTTAAGAATTCTTAGATTCCAGTGTGTCTTTTTACAAGATCACTCTGGAGTATAGTGGAGCCGGAATGAAAAGGAACCTAGTAGGAGGCAACTGCAGTTCCAGTTGTGCCTGTGGGTGAGGAAATACAGGCACAGAGAGGAGGGAAGCAAGACTTACTGAGAGCTCCCTGCTGGACAGAACTGCCCAGCAGGGCAAGTACCATCATCAGTCCAGGCCACCAGAGAACCCTACCTATCCTTCCTCTGTCACACCCGGTGAAGAATGGAGGCTGAGTCTGCCTTATAAAAATGACAGCATCTGTGTTCAAGTGAGTTCAGGTGAAACTCACAAAAATGTGAGGGTCACAGGATGAAACTGGGAAAAGTCAAGCACGAATATGGTGACTATGGCGGCAGGTAGAGACAGAGTACTGTGCATCTGATCCCCAGGAAGTTCTGGAATAGGAATTGCACCTAGTCCTGCTTTGAAACTGGGGTGGTGGTTTTTGTAGGCTCATATTAGTCAGTCTTTGAAGACTGTATAAACTCCCAGGCATCTTCAAGGGATGGTGCACCTGTCAGCCACAGGCAGGGCTCAGGAGAGTCACAGGTGTGAACTCCAAGCTACAGCAAGTGCAGCATCTGGGAAACAGATGCACCTGCCGGTAAAGATTAACAGGAACATGGTTACCACACCTGCCCCATAATGAGTATAACTTCATGGAGAGAGGACAGAGGGGCTGTGTGCGCTAAGGAAATACAAAGAAGCAGAAGGCCCAAATGTCTAAATAAGTGAGTTAGCACAGACAGCCTGTGACAGGAGAAACCTCTCACTGCCTGCAGATTTTCTTTAAATTACCCTTAAATAGTCGACCTCCACTATGTACTCCGGTGATAGGTGTCCCATTCACTCAACTCTTGTCCCCAACGGTTTTATCTGAATATCCATTTATACAATATAAAAAAATCATGAGGATTTGTATCTGTTCCTGCAAACAGATAAATATGAGAATAAATGTAGCTCACTGTCAAGGAGTAATAGGCTGGGGATATAGCTCAGTATTAGAGAGTGCCTGCCTGGCCTTCACAGGTCCTAATGAGGTTGGCTATGTCCCACAACTGTGTGGCCCCTTCCAATGTAGATCCACAGCTTTTGAAATAATAATAGCAGCAATAAGGCCTTGTCTATTAACTACCTAGACCTACAAAATGTAGACTGTAACTTATATTTGGTGGGGAAAAGATAATGTAAATATCTGTGTTTTCCAATGGTCTTAGGTGACTTGTTAAAGGGTCATTCAACCTTCAAAGGGGTTGTGACCCACAGGTTGAGAACTACTACCCTAAACCAATCAAATTATAATTTCTGGAATGATTTCAAACCATTTTGTTTTAGCATAATTTTAGATTTACCCAAAAGTCATAAAGATGGTATGATCTGGTCAGGACAGCAGAACCTAATCAAAGAAAACATCTGAATCTTATGTAACTATATATAGTGCAAGGGAGAGGGCAGGAACCACCAGGAAAGATTGTTTAAGAAAAAACTTGAGGTCTCCTGGAAGCCAAATGATACTGATCTTTCACATGAAAGTCTCTTGCTCTATCAATTCACAAAAGCACCTAGGAATTCAGTAGGTTTCTGATTTTAGGGAGACCATGGGCAGGGGGCTAAAACTTCCCATTCAAGAACAGAAGTGGGTGGTTTGAATTCCAGAACAGCCAGGTAGGTCTATGTAGAGAGACCCTGTCTTAACAAAACAAAGCAAAACAAAGATGGAAGTGGCCACCTGCATCAAAAAGTCTAGGCCACTCAAAACATATTCTCAGCAGGTAAAGGCGCTTGCTGACAAGTCTGATGACCTTAGTTCTATTCCAGGAACCCACATAGTAGAAGAAAATCAGCTCCCACAAGTTGTTCTCTGACCTCCACATGTGCTCCTTACCACAAGCATGTAAAGGACTCTGGGTGCAAGCATTACCACCACAAAAAATTAATAATAATAAATAATTAAGTAAGCCCCCCATCTACATGTTTATGCTTGGTCTTGCACCTTTAGCAAGACCAGTCTATCCTTGATAATTTTTAGTTCAGGACACCAGCAATGCAGAAAAGGTTTCTGATTCCGAGTACTTAGATGAGCTGTGGATTGTGCCTTGGTAAATAAATGTTTACTTGAGTCTCAAGGTTTCCAAAGGTACTGTTCCCAGGTTTTTCAGTGGTGTGTTTCTGTCCTCACCCTGACTACATCTCCAGATCCAGAGTATTGCATTGAACTCATCAGGCGTTGTGATGTCAAAACCATTAGTCAGCATTCATACAATCTGGCATTCTCTCAGAACTACTTGCTGCTCAAGGAATGTTAAAAATGAATTACTAACTAAATAGACTTTTTACCACTTGTTATGGCTTGGTTATTTACCACTGCATCCATGTTTGGTACCCAGAGAGGGTACATAAATCATGTTATGTTTTCTTATTCTTCTGCCTGTTACCATATAAACTCATCTTCCTGCTGGGAAGCTAAGACAGGAAGATCAGCCAGCCATCTGAGACCAATTTAGGCTGCATAAGGCTGATTTCAAAAAAGAAATCATCTCCTTGCTTATAGTATTGGAATGGAATAAAAATGTGTTAATTTGCTTTCTAAATAAAATTGTAAAGATACCTTTACCAAACCTGATACTTCAAAGCTCTGTGTCCTTCAGCCCAAGTAGCCAAGTGTCTGATAGCACCGGCAATACCCAGAGAAGCTCACTGGAGTTCATTCTCTGCCTAATAAGATAACTCCACTCAGTCTGGAGGCTGGTGGGTAAGCTTGGAATTTTTCTGATTCCACTGAGGATAGGTAACTCTAAACTATTTCTGAGCCACCTTTCAAAGGCAGCATCCCACCTTAGGTTTTCTGGGTTTACAGCAAGCAATACAGAATAGTGAGTGTGTATATTCTGTGCACATCTGTGGGGGTTTGAATAAGAATGGCTCCCATGGGCTCATATGTTTGAATACTTGGTCCCTAGTTGGTGGAACTGTTTAGGAAGGACCAGGTGGCGTGACCTTGTTAGAGAAGGTGTGTCACTGTGGTAGGCCTTGAGGTTTCAAAACAATGAAACCTCAGCATTCTCCTCTGCCCCCTGCTTATGAATAAAGATGTGAACTGTCAGTCACCAACAATCCCCAGTTCCCGTTGGTGGTGACATCTGGTCTAGCTCAACAACATTAGTATGTCTGAGGTTGCCAGGGCAGCAGAGGCAGTGATCTGAAGTGAAATGTGATGAAAAAAATTCAATTTCACCAACTCTCTTCTTCCTGCCTTAGCCCCCAACTTCAGTTTTCCCTCACAGATCATGATAGGCGTTAACTGGAAATAAATGTCACCTTCAGTAGAAGGACAGGCTAAGAATAGAATCACTGGTTGTTTCTCAGACGCTGTATGAAAAATTTAGATTAAGTCAAGCTTCCTTTGTTCCCCTTGTCCTATTTTCTTTTACTAAAGATCCAAAGGCAGCACCATCCATTTCTGACGTGCCTTCCAAGCGTTTCTGCTCCACTTACTGCCTGCAGCTTACTCATAGTGATAGTCACACTATCTGTAAAAATCCCTAAAGTAAGAGAATGAAAAGAAATTAGACCACTGAGTCTAAGGGCAGAATAAGAAGGGAAGACAATAACACCATAGCACATTGAGCTATTCTCAGTATGTCAGTTAGCTTTGGCTGTGTGACAAATGACCCTGAAACTTACTGAGGACAAAAAAGATCCACATATATAGCTCACAGTTGTAAAAGTCAGCCGTTTTTACTGAATTTATCTCAGCTCATTACAAAGTTAGTTAGCAAGGTCATTGGGCAGCTGGTTGGTCTAAAGTGCCCTTCACAGTGATTTTTCTCTGTTGGGTGGAGTCTACCTTGTGATCCACCAGACTAGTTGAAGTCATTCACCTTCTGACTACATGGATACAGAGAGGGATGGAGACCTCCTTATTCCAGTGGAGTCATTTCCACAGGTTGTTTTTCCTAGTTGTCCAAGTCTACTTTCTATTGCTGTGATGCAACATGATCTGATGCAACTTGGGAAGGAAGCAGTTCTTTTCATCTTGTAGTTTACAGTCCATCATAAGGAATGTCAGGGCAGAACTCAAGGCAGGAGGCAGGAACTGAAGCCGAGGCCAGGGAGCAGTCTGCTTACTAGCTTGTTCCTCATGGCTTGTGCTACCTGATTTCCTATATATCCCAGAGCCACCTTCCCTAGGATAGCACCATCTCCAGTGGGCTGGGCCCTACAACATCAATCAATTATCCAAAAAAGAAAAGAGAAAAAAATTCCTCACAGGATTGCCTACAGGTCTGTAGGGTGGAAGCAGTTTCCCAAATGAGCTTCACTCTTTCCAAGTATCTAGCTGCTGTCAATTTGGGGAGGAAACAAAAACAACAACACAAGCCTAATTAGGGTATGGCAGAATCCTCTGCATGGCTCTTGAATGTCCAGTTTGCTGAGGTCCAGCCCCAAGCACTATGTTTGGCTGGGAGGGCTGAGTCCTAAGAATTCACATTTCCATCCTGCTCCCAGGAAGTGCTGATCCTGCAGGCAGACCTGGCACCTTGCAGTGAGGTGCTGTGCTCACAGCAGCACGCATTAGTCATTCTGCTTCACAGACGAGAAGCTGAAGCTCCAGTTCGATAACGAGGTCAAGGACACACAGCTGGTTGACTCTGTATTACATCCCCTTTCTAGTGCAATTTAATGGAGAACCATTAACACGGGCAATTTTCACCTCACACCAGACTCCATGTCTGGCTTATGGTGAGGCCACAGTGCTCAGAGACATCGTTCAGAACTTCAGTACAGCCTCCCTAAGAGCTGGGCATGTCTGTAGTGCAAATGTGGAGACTGCAGTCTTTCCCCTCCCTATTCATTCATTTCCTCGATGATGGGGTCCGGCTATGAAGCTTGTGGAAGAAGGTACTGGAAGAGCTCTGCCAGCAGACTGATATCAATGTGTGTTTCTCACTAGAGGAGTAACAGTTCTCATCAAGTGAAGTCTAAGCAAGAAGAAAGGCACATTTTGTGGCTACAGGAAACAAACCTCTCCAAGGGCCTTGGTGCTCTTTTTAACCAACTAAGAGCCTCATATTGTTCTTGCTGAGTTTCTTAGGAGGAATAAAAGAACTGTCCCCTAATGTCAATGCATCCCTGGCTCTCACAAAGTGGAATATAACTTTCTGGGTCATACAGCCTAGCCTGGAGCTTTCCTGGCATCTGTAGTTATTCAGAGTGTGGTCTCCCATTGTGAAGAAACGTAATGAGAATGCTAAACACAGGCCCCACCACAGACCAACTGGCCTGGGCCACTGTGGGTAGAGTGTAGGAATCTCTATGTTAAAAGTGCCAGCCTGAAATGGTGGTTCATGCCTTTAATCCCAAGAGGCAGAGACAGGAGGATCTCTGAGTTAGAGGCCAGCCTGGTCTAAGGACCCAGTCCCAGGACAGCCAGGGCTACACAGAGAAACCCTGTCTTGAAAAACTGAAAAGGGGGCAGGGACAGTGAACTATATAGACAAAATTGCAACCAGGTTATCCTAAAACCTTCATGGGCTTTACCTGAGATTCTAGAGCTGGGTAATACCTTGTTCTCCAAATAGGATGGGTGTAATGAATAGGATGTAATGAATTTAGGAGGGGAAATGGACTGGTCAGGCTGCAAAGGGCTCAGGAAATACCAGAGAATGGGAAGCAGGTTTTAGCATTACTCTCCTTACAACAGAGCTGGCCTCATGCCAGTTAAAGCTGGCTTGTTTGGGGACATTAGAATCTCTTCTCTTTTCCCCTTTTGGTTTTCAAAATCAGATAAACAACTTAGTTTTCATTGGGGATATGGAATTTTAGCAAGAATGACTTGGCTTCAGTTTGTGACCAATGGGCCTAACACAAGGCTCAGCTCAAACCAATTGCTTCTCAGACCTTTTGTTACAGAAATGTGAGGTCATGTGCCAGGCACCTAGTCTAAGATGCTTCCTCTCAGGACGAGTCATGGTATGCGGGGAGGACCCAGAGAACCCAGAGGCAAATATAGCAAAAGCACCCACACTGAATCCATAAGAACCACAGATGATCCCAGGAGAGGCCTGGGCCTGAGCCAGCAGCCTCCTCCAGGAGATGCTGTTTGCAGAGCAGGAGAGACGTTTAGAGGACTTCAGTAGAGGCAAGCAGGCAGCCATTTATATCAGGTTTGTTCCTAAAGGAACAGGGATTAATAAGTATGAGTTCTGATCCCTTGGAAATGTCAAACAAACCTGATGCTGCTTCCAAAACAGAACACAAATCCATGAAAGGAAGATGTGTTGCCCTTGGGATTAAAGCAGCTAACCTTTCTTGCATGGGCTTTGTCTTTCTGTTGTGTTATTCATGAACTCTTTCATTTTCACTACACCTCCTGAGGTTCTACCTAGATGGACTGCAGACCCAGAAAAGCCTGCTTGTCCCAAATACGTTCCTCTTCACAAGTGAACTCATGGAAATTTTAGATATTTGAACAGCTACAAAAGAGGAAATTTTAAATCAGAGGAACTGAAAAAACCAAGAGCCTTGGGAGAACTGAGGTCCTATGTCTGCTGGTGCTTGTTAGGTGCATCTACCAGTACATGACAAGAAGGATTAACGAGGTTCCTAAGTTTGCTTTCTTATAGGTCCAGAATATCCTCCTACAATCATCTAGAACAATTGCTTCTACAATCGTCTAGAACTCCAGCGTCTTTTAGTGGAGCCTGAAAAATCTGTTGTTTGTTCTCTAGAAGGTTTTGAGGATATTTTCTAAGTTTAGGCACACCTAGGGCATGCGCACAATATGGTAGTGGCAAAGAATCATTTTCTTGTTTTTAATTGTATAAAAAATTTATACAATTCCCAGATTCTCCCCCCCCACCTTCCTACCTGTCCGACTGTTCTTTCTCTCCCTTTCAAAACAAACAAACAGACAAACAAACAGAAAAAGGAGAAAACAAGAAAGAAACAAAACCACACTGACAAAAATAAAAAACACAAAGATGAAAAATCAAAACAAACAAGAGACCAGTAAGACATAAAATACCAGAAATACCAGAAAAAAGTAAATGAAATGAAGAATTCACAACAGCACCACTGAGTTCCTTTTATGTTGGCAAACTACTCCTGACCTGCCATGGAGACTGTCCTGAAATGTGCACAGTGAGACTCCATTGGAGAAAACTCATTTTCCCTTTGCCATCAAGTACCAATTGCAAGTAGCTTCTTCATTATGGGTGGGATCCCATGTCCACTCTCCCTCTCATTGATGTGATCCTATCTGGTTAGATCTTGTGCGTGTGTCGTGTGTGCTGCCACAGTCTCTGCCACAGTGAGCTAATATTGTCTTCGGCCATAGGATACTGCCATACAGTTGTGGATACAACCAATGCCTTGGCAATAGGCTGTGATGTTTGGAGGTTTCTGTGGGGCTTCTTTGGCCAATGACTCAGTAAGATATAAGCCATTCTTGTAACTGGAGGTTTTACTTGGTGGCATAAAATATCTAATTGGGACTTTGTGACTTCGTGTAGATTATCTTCATTCCTGTACATATTTTATAAAGCTTCTATGGTTGTAGGTTCCCTTATGGTTTTTCAAATGGTGTTTTGTGTTAGTTGCCCCCCCATATTCCCTCCTTTACCCTTTGCTCCCATTCTCTCCCTATTTAATCCTCCTAGTCCAGTCCCCCCCACATATATTCTTTTCTCTGTGTGTATATTATATTTCCCCTTCCTTGAAAGATGCTCTCTCCACCCCCAATCTATAAGTAGGCACTTAACCCTGGATTTATTCAAATTGTGGCATTCACATCAAAATCTTAAAAACTAACACCCACATGTAAAAGACAACATGCAATATTTGTCTTTTGGGGGTCTAGGTTAACTCACTCCAGATGACTTTTTTTTTAGCTCCATACATTCACCTGAAAACTTCATAATTTCATTTTTATTAACAGCTGAGTTGTGTAAATAGCCCATGTTTCTATTTTCCATTCATTTATTGATGGACATCCGGGCTGTTTCCAATTTTTCTGTAGTAAGATATAGAGCTCTTTGAGTATATGCCCAAAAGTTATACAGCTGGATTTGAAGTAGATCAATTCTTAGCTTCCTGAGAAAATTCTATGCCGATTTTCATGGTGACTACCAGTTTGCACTCCCATCAGCTGTGATTAAGTGTTCCCCTTTCCCCACATCCTCACCAGCATATGCTATCTTTTTTTTTTTAATCTTGGCCATTCTTACAGGCATACAACCACATCTCAAAATACTTTTGATTCAAATTTCCCTAATGACTATGGATGTTGAACATTTCTTTAAGTGTTTGTCAGTCTGTTGAGTTCCATTTTTTTGAGGACTCTCTGGTTCTATACCCCATTTTTAATTGGGCTAATTGTTTGCAAAGAATGATTTTTAAAGAATTAGCATTGGCTGTTATCTGAATATGTAGTGAGTGTATGCCAAAGGTTTTTTCTTACATTCCCAGAGTATCTGAAGAACAACGATTTATAGTCAGTCAGGAGAGGAAAATTTAAATAAGTTTGTTAAGAGGACTATCAAACAGATTAATGTGCTAGGATCTTCAAGAATACATTTTCTACCAGAAAGAAATCATCTGCATCTGTAACAGGTCAAAATCATTTGTTCAATCCTCTGTAAAGTAATATCTCCCTTACGATCCAGTCTCTAAGAGTAAGGAAGAGTTAAAACTTTTGGGGCGTGACAGGTACATTCATTTTCTTGTGTCAAGAGTTTCATGACAATTTATAAGATTTTTACATTAAGTATGTACATTTATTGCATGCAGTTATACTACAATAAGCATTTTAAAAGAAAGAAAATAATAAGTCTAGGGATGAAGAAACAGACCTGTAATCCCAGTACCTGGAAAGCTGAGACAAAGAGACCTTGAGTTCCAGGGCAGCCTGGGCTACATGGTAAGCCTTGACTCACAATCAAACAGAAAGTCAAAGAAAAGCATAAACCCTTAGAAAATTAGGTAATCTTTGTATAAGTTTAAAGGTATAAATGTTCCAGTACTATGAAGAAAAGCTCTTCTGTTTTGTATATTTAAAATTTAGATAATGTTTTTGACATTAATCTAAGTAAGCAAACAGACTCTTTGGAGTCAGATCCCAACTCTGCCACTTACTATCTCCATGACCCAGAACTATGTATTGAAACCCTCTTAATCTTGATTCCCACCTATAAAATGAGAGTAATGAAGGCAATAGGCTGATTCTTTTTTAAATTCAAAAGACTAAAGATAAATAATGACCTGACATTCTCCAACATTTTCTGCTAGTTTCTTTAAGTGGCATAGAAGGAAACCTCTCCCCAAAGTGTGAGGACAACCCAGATATTAGTTTTAGTTAGGAAAAGAGAAAGACCTGTAAGTTTGCTTGCTGGCATTTACTGAATCAGAAGTTCAAGGTGGCCTTTGCCCAGTGTGATGACTCTGACTCCCAACCTTCCAGCTTTTCAAAAGCCTGGTAGTTTTCACAGACACACAGAAGGAAGTCTCTTCAAAGTCCGAAAGCTAAAAGGTCTGTAACCTGCTCACCTTGCCACTCTTCAGTTCATGCCATGCCTCATACACTTATTCTTCACAAGAGCAAAGACTGTGACCAAAACAAAGACTGGATGGGGAAAGTGAGTGCGTCAGAGTAAGGCCTTCCTGGATTTTGGAATCACAGTGTAGGAACATGCTCATGTCTTCTCCTAGGTCCTCCACCTGCTCAGAGCTATAGTGCATGACTTCTCTGAGGATGCGTGGAGTTGTTGAGAACATTACTCTGTATTGTCACATACAAGGATCCAAACACTGTGTTCTTAAGCCCTCGGTGCACACTCCTCTTCTTAATAGGACCTTTGAAAACTGACAGTGCCATGTATATGTGATGGAGACACCCCTGGGTGCCAGCAGTCATTCTAGAAGGGTGTCAGGAGACACTAATGCAAGTGATCTAGTAGCTCTATATGCAGCACAATGACATAAAAACACTCTCCTCTGCACATCATGTATACTCTGGGCCTGGAGAAAAGGTCTTGGGATCTGCAGAGAGGTTAGTCAGGCAGTTTCCAGGGTGACCTGGCCAGGTCTTCCATTGTGCTGCCTGGCAGGGATCCCTATACAGGATGTGCCATCATGTTCCCACAGAGCCCACAGATGGCTTGAACCTGTTTTTTAGATGGCTTTTCCCTACAGCCTGGGCTGTAAGAGCCCCTGCAGAGTTCCTGTTCTAAGCACTGCAGGTCCCTCGTGAGATACCACTTGGATTCCATCAGTGTCCTTCATATAGCTTCTGTATGTTTTGCTGTTGGAGGTAAGCTGAGACTTTCTCCACTCAAGGAGCTGCTTCATTCAGAGGCCAGAGCCTAGGTGTTTGTGTGCCCCTAAAAATGGCTTTAACTAACAACTGACATGGAAATAGAGGGAGTCAACCCCCCGGGTCTACTGAACACAGGCTGAAAGTTGTATCTAAGACCTCACAGTTTCCTACGAATTAGGATAGGAGCAAGGAATACACTGTGCTTGATCTCTTTCTTGGAACTTACTTCCTCACTTGATTTCCTGGTCTACCCTGAAAGAGCCCTTTCAGTAAGTCATTTGCACATAGACTCTTGACTAAAAATTGGCTGCTGGGAGAGGTCTACCATTTCTCAAATTCCCAGAAGGGCAGTACCTCTCTGCAGACAGCTTGCTGAGTCCTGAAGGAGGGGTCATACTTTAATGTTCTAGACAGATGGGCCTTGACTTAATCAGCTTGCCCGTTCCAAGTCATTTGTTCATGAAATTGTTGACAACTAAGAGATGAACAGCTTTGGACTATATTGTTCATTTTTTTTAAAAAGGCAGTTATTCAGAATTCTCCAAGAAAACATCCATTGCCACAAGGCAACATGCTTAGAGTCAGACTTACCTCACCTCAGATCTAAGAGGAGCTTTGCAATGTGCTGAGAAATGCCACAGCTTGGAGAACTTCTTCAACACAGTTGCAGCTTTTTCCGTGCCTCAGAGACCTCAGGGAAAGCTTCCTGATTCCACTTCTAGGTCAGCCAGCAGAAGAGGTCCAATACTTCCGCTCCGATCAGATTGACTGGCCTCCTAAGTATAAGCATCTGCTACCCAACACCCTGGAAACCTAAGGGATCCCTCCCTGGAGGTACAAAGGCAGCTCAGGGACTAGCTCTAGGGAAAAGGGGGCAACTTAAAGCTTGCCTGTTGGTGTTTGCTAAATCACAGGTGCAAGTGGTCTATAATCCACAACTAGTCAGGTTTCCAAAAGCCTCGTTGGTTTCACAGACATAGATAGAAGAAAGCACTTAGAAATTAGATTGACCTATCAAGTAAAGCTTATTTACCTGACCAAACCCTCACTCTCTCATTCTACATTATTCCTGTATCCTTCCAATAAAAAGGGTTAGGGGGGTGGGCGCTTCCCTGAAGTCAACCATTTGTAAGGCTCGGTCTCTGGTAATAGGAGAAGCACAGAGAAGGGGTCTCAGAGCAAAACTAAGAGTGATAACGTCAAGAAAGAATAGCTTATTTTATTATAGTATTATTACTGGTTTTTCATGACAGCATTTCTCTGTATAGCCCTGGCTGTCTTGGAACTTGATCTGTAGACGAGGCTGGGATCCACCTCCCCTGTCTCTGCCTCCCAGGTGCTGTGATTAAAGGCATGTGCCACCATACCCAGCTTACTTATTTTAAGCTAAGATTTAGTAAATCTACCTTTCCTGAATTGCATCACATGACTGGTGTGGGTTAGAAGAGAAAGGCTTAAGTCCTGCATTCATTGATTTTTTTTCCTGTTTTCTTGAATCAAATTAAAAAGGCTCACCCCCTTTTTCCATGTACTATGGCCTTGACAATTTTGTGTGTGTGTGTGTGTGTGTGTGTGTGTGTGTGTGTGTGTGTGTGTGTATGTGTGTGGTGTGTGTGTGTTTTTTCAAAGCTCAAATAGGACAGGCAAGGTAGCTCAGTGAGTAAAATTTCTTGTTCCTAAGTCTGTTGACCTGACTTCAGTCCTGGAACCCACATGGTAAAAGAAGAAAACTGACTCCTGCAAGTTGTCCTTTGACCTACATACATGTTCCCACACACAGATGCAGACATACCAAACACATTTTTTAAAAAAATTCAAGCGCAGAATAATGAGGTTATATGTTTTCTTATTTTATAAAAATTGAGTAGCTATCTAACAGCAATACATAAAAAAGGTAGGTCCAACTAAACCCAGAACCGGTGATAACTGTTTTGGAGTTCCTTCCTCGGCAGGGAGTGCTGGGGCGTGGACAAAGCTATGGAGGAAATAGCAAAGTGGGGCGGGTGGATTGAGACAGGCTATAAAGCCACAAGCTGCTTGTGGGCAGATTAAAGGCAGCTCAGGGAGGATGAGCTTTGCATTGTTTTCAGTGCCCAAGTGCTCTCTCTCTAAATGAGTCAAACTGGAAGGAGGTGTTTCTGAGGAGCACCTGGGGAGTCATCGCTAGCGTCCACATAGGAACATAACCTGGTATTTTTGGTTTAAGCTTGGCTGAGCGAACCTTGGTCTACTCAAAGTGTGAAGTCCCGTTCTTTAACTACTGTGCTGTTTTAAATTTCTGACTGCTGGCACTCATGAGAAGAACAGGCCTTATTGACAAGGAACTGTTGAGAAAACTAGCAAGTCAGACTTTGGACTTTTTCCATTTATTCCTGTGGTATGAAATATTTTAAAAATCAAATGCAAAGAAGTCACAAGTTTGAAAGAGTGCACTGGTCAGGCTCCATGAAAAGTAATAGTTTCAGATGTTTTTAAGCACTCATTTTCCTTGGCATGTGAGTCCACCTGGATGGGTAAGGGAATAATAGAAGATGTACTAAAGTTTCTGTGTACATATACATGTACCTGTCTAGTTTATCATTACAAGAAAGAAAAGGGGAAGGGAGACAGACAGACAGTCAGACAGATGGACACAACATCAAACACCCGTGATAGAAGGTTAACCAAATAAATCATAAATTTATATGATGGGACACAGGTCAGGCTTTAAAAGTGGCATTTTTAAAGTGGCATTTGATCAATATTTAATGCCAAATTTCATAATAAGATTCGTAATTAAAGAAGAACTTGGTAATACATGTTTGGTCCTAATTTTAAAATAAGTTTATGTCCCCCCATTCCCCCCACCCACACAGCTGTATTGTCACTTCCTGGTGAATTTTCATATAAACTGCTTCCTGGGATCCGTTCTGAGGCGTTGTTAAATTGGCCTGGGGTGGGTGACCTGGCAGTGGACCCTTATTAAAGCTCCCCAGGAGATTTCTATTTGCCTTCTCAAGTTTGAGCACCTTAAATATAACATTTAAAAACTACTCTTCTCACTTAGTACCTTCAGAAATATCAAGGATACCTATTAAGTTTTTCAAAACAAACAAGTTACTTAGCAGCCAACGTCAGGTTTAACACATTGTGCACAAGGTGAAACTGGCTTGCTTGTATCTTTAAGAAAAATTTTGTAAGACCTTAGCACAAAAGCCAGATAATGTAAGCATGTATGTATATTTTTCTATTTGTCATACTGATGCAATATTGAATGAATTCATTTACTGATTACCTAACTCCCCTTCCTTAATTTACTATACAGTTAAAGAATAAATTTTAGTCATTGCCACTCTCCATGAAATTCATGTTTGAAGGGAACTGAGAGTGACATGTGTAAAAAGTTAAATAAATTTGCTCATCATTCCTCTCTCTCTGTCACTGGGTTCCTTGGGTTCAGTTCAGTGATTAGTTGTGTGTTTGCCTCTGCTTCCATCAGTCACAGGATGAAGGCTCCCGGATGGTTATAGACATCAAGTTCATTATCAGGAATGGGCATTCCAGGTGGTCCCTCCACTATTGCTTAGCTTGCCAATTGATGTTATACCTTTGGATCACTCGAGGTCACTCTGGTGCCTGATCTGTCTTCGATCCTATGATTCCCTCTTCCCCCTATTCTACCCCCACCCCCTCAACTTCCTGTTCCCCCATGACCAAAAAGAATGGGCTGGCAAAACCAGCAGAGACAGCTGATCTGAACAAGGGAGTGCTCTTGGACCCCAGACCGACAGTGGGGAGGCCAGCATGGGACTGATCTGGACCCCCCAAATGTGAGTGTCAGTGAGAAGGCCTGGGCAACCTATGGGACCCTGAGCTGTGGATCAGTGTCTATCCCTGGTATACAAACTGTCTTCATGTGCCTATAGCACAAAGAGAGATGCTCTCTCAGCCTGGACTCTTAGGGGAGTGCCTTGACCCTACCAAGAGTAAAATGACAGACTCTAGATATCCCCTATGTGGAAGGATTTGGCAATAGGGTGGGAGGGAGGGGGGAAGGAGAGTGCGGGAAGAGGGGAGGGAGAGGGAACTGGGATTGACATGTAAAACAAGCTATTTAAAATTAAAATAAAAAATGATAAAAAAGTTAAATAAAAAATATGAAAAAAAGAAAGAAATTCATGTTTGTTGATGTGTAATTAGTGTGTGACAAAAGTGTTTATGGTTTCTCTCTGGTGAACCACAGAACTACAGAGCTCTCACCTCACTGCCCTACAAGATACTGACCGAGTCTATGACTGTGTTGGGAATCTTATCCCAGCATTATATATATATATATATATATATGTATATATATATAGGTCATCTCTAAACTGCCTCTGCCATCTTGTTGGTTTTCCTCACTAGAAAGCTAGATTAATCTTTGACATGATCCTTCTGTACTCTCCTGAAAGTCCTGTGTTAAATCTGAACCTAATGCCTTTGAAACTACCCAAGGTTAAATGTGGATTTGGAGATAGAAAATAAACAGCTCTTCCTGTCTGGAGACCCTGGCAAAATCATCTCCCGCAGAAAGCTTCCTGTCTTTAAAGGAAATACTCTCCGTGTTACTTACAGAAATGTTCCAGCCTTTGCCCACAAGGTCTAATCTGAAGTGCTTTTTAAACCCTCTCCATGTTAAGGACAGGGAATGACAAACTGCGTAACTGGAGAAGAGAAATTTGCACACTGACGCAGTTGTAATCACACCAGTGACTTATCTTAAGCGAATGGAGATTGGGGTAAATCTAATTTGATAAATTGGTCTTCTGTCTCCTATTGACTCACACAAATCACTTCAGGGGCACTTTATCATCATTTGGAGCCCTTCTGCCATTAGCAGAGACTCCAGACTCTGGCTGAGACTCCTTTTATGTCCCCACTCTTTGTGTCAAACACTTAATGGCCTGGGAAAAAAACCTAGAATGTAAGCTAGGAATGCTGCTTTTAAAAGCAACTCTGTGGTGAATTTACTTCAGAGCCAATAACTTTCCAGTGAGTCTCTTCTCTTAACTGTAAAGGCAGGGTGGTATGTGGGAGCTCTGAATGGAGGGAGGTTGTGGCAAGTTTTAACTTCAAGGAGGGACATTAGCAAAGCCAAAAAAAGTGGGGGACCTTCTCACCAAAGGTGAAAGTTATAAATTTCCACTATTGACTGAAATGATTTGTTTGAAAAATATCAATTGGGGTGCCACTTTGGTTTCTGTCACCAGCCCAGAATTTGCCAGCCCTGCAAACAATGAGTAAGTAGAAAGAATTCAGTCCCTCAAGGTCTAATCTCCATGTAGTTTTGTAGAAGAACTTGATACCAAAGAATCGAACAGAATCATTTATTTCAGGTCATAGGTGGCTACAAAGAGCCCTGCACTTAGGAAGGGATGTGGGATTGCGGCATCAACATCATGTGTGATTTCTTGGCTTCATAGAGACAAAATCCCAAGGTTAGAAGGGAATGTAGGTACAGTATTACATACCATCCCATAAATAAATTGTGTCCACTAAAATCAGCCAGTCTTTCCTTGTATAATTCCAAGAATAAGGGACTCACTCACTTCTTCCAAGTTTTCCAACCCACAGGTACAGCTCTCTTAGAAAGTTTTTCATCTGGCCAAATGCTACCACTTCTTCCCAGTGCTGGTGATTTTCTCCTTGGACTCTATTGCAAATTTTCTTCTGCCAGTTGGGTAATATTCTGTAATTATTACAGTAGAAGTAGCTAAAGTAGGCAAAGGTTATGGTCTCATCACTTTGAAACTAGATATGATTTTATCAAGAAAAGAAACCTCTGTATGGACTCTTTTTTTTATTCAAATATTAATTAGATAGCCAATAGGTAGCAGATGCAATTCTAGTATAAAATCCAATGAAATAGCACCATGTTAATTAAATTTCTGTTACTGTAACAAACACTGGACAACCAACTTATAAAAAGAGAAGGTTGATTTTGGCTTACTCTTTTGAAAGTTCCATTGCAAGATGCCTCAGCCCCTTTGCTTCTGGGTTAGTAGCAAACAGCACATCATGGCAAGATCAGTGTAGCAGTAAGAAAGGCAGCAAACACATCAGCTTCAGTCATTGTTTTCTGTCACATTCTGAAGATAACATCTGTGAGAGCAGACAGGTCGCTTTCTTCTGAGTTTCCTTCTATTTGCTGTCAGCAATGCCTTGAAGTTGGTTCTTAGACTGAGCATTGAAAAGATTCATGCTTTGGATGACCTGTAACTTCAACTAAATTATCCCACCTCTCTGAGCTTCCTTTCTTCTTATGGGGAATGTCCAGCTTATAACCTTTATGTACTGGCCATTCTGTGATAGTCTGTATGGGGAATCTTCATGTCCAAGTAATTAAGTTCAGCCCAGATTTACCATATTTCTTAGCATGGCTAGAATGAAATTTTTCTTCTTTCCCATTTTTTCCTTATGCAATGATTTATTGATATTTTAAGTGATTGGAATACATAATAAAATACTACTCATAAATAAATGGCAGTTGCCCCTAGATTGAGTTTAACGGAAGCACTCTCCTAGACAAAGATTGATGTGCAAGTGATATATTAAGGAAGGATTCTGGGAATACAGTGGGAAAAAGGAACAGGTGATGGACAGAAGCCAAACAAAGGAGTGCAGCTGTGGCTCCAGCCTTGGTGCAGGCTTCAGGAATCTCTGGAATGCATGTTGCACCTTGCAGTTTTAAGGCTGGGCTTTTGTTTGTTCTTCCCCAGTTGCAGGCCTAGAAGATTAAAAGTCTTAGGCACTTGCAGTTCTCAGTGAATGAGATGAAACAGCCCTGGGTAGTCTTTATAAAAAAGGGTCATAGGTGTAGGCAGGGTGGTGAGTGGGAAGGCAGCCACAAAGACCCAGTAGGGGAGCTGAACAGTGCACCAGACAACTTCCGCAGCTGAAGGCAAAAGCCATCAGTGAGCCAGGATACCAGGATACGTGGAACTTCTTGCTAACTGTTGACTCAGTCATATGGCAACAGAAATGACTTCGTTTGAAAGACCATGGGGGGTCCTTTCTGTTCAGTCTTGGATTGAATAGAGTTCATTCATGACTCCTGAATGGAATTCTTTTATTTAAGGCTTAGCAAGATTTGTGTCTTAATTTTTAATTAATTAATTAATTTTGTACCAATATTCTGGCCCTTGTCCCAAGACCAATGTAATATTTAGAAATGGAGCATTTTCATTGGCCCTTCACAGGCAAGGCAGAGGACAAATACTTGAACCAAAATACTTCATGCTAGAGCCCTGAAAGTCATAGCTAAGAGGCAGTGATTTGTCTCTAGCTACATGCTGGATATGGCTGTCCTCATTTAATACCCAATGAGAAAAAGACAGTAGCTCAGTGAATGAACTGTGATTTGCTTAAACTATGATCAGGATAAGTGAGACAGGGTTCAGTTCTGTCTGCCCCTTTCTCCTAGTCAAATTAGTCTGCCATGCTTTGGCTCCCAAGTAAACAATTATGAACCACTGCAGAATACAAACTATAGCACTAAATACTAACTTAGCCACATTTGCAAAATAGACAAAGAACCATTGGCATTTTTGAAATGGGGACATTTAGTCGTAATCAGTACTAGTTGTGGCTGATTGCCCCATTGCAATTAAGGAATTCCAATGCTGGTTGCATTTGAATGTAAGGCCACCCATACCCAACACCCTTACAAACCCAAACCAAAGCTACCTATCAGTTATACCCAAGACAGGGCTCATGCCAAGAGGCAGACTTCCCTTCTCAGGAGAAAGGAGATCAAAACTGTGCTTAGATCAGGAATTCCTATTCTGATAGAATCCAAATCAGGAATGGCATGTAGTAGGATGGTCTGGGAAATAAACAATCCAGACTTGAATAGGAAGTAGGTTTCTGAGGATGCTCGGTGCCTGGGAGATTCTGAAGGGGTGGGGGCATTTTGTGAGCTGGTTTAAGTATCTGCCACTTGAGATGGTTCTTCAGCTGGGTTCTTCTGTACTTGTGTGTTCATAAGGCCAAAGCATGAATATACATCATCATATTGAAAAAAATTGAAAAATAAGTGACTTCAGGTTACTGTGTAACAACAAGCTGGAGGACCACATACTTCCTAGATAATTTTATATCATGGCTCCCAGAATGTCCCATTGGATGTTTGTAGCTACACACAGATGCTTCCATTAGCAAATGATGGTGATGAAGGAGGTGAATAAAAAGAATTTGTTGCTGATTAAGATGCAGATTTTAGCACCGCCTCCACAGATCGATTTCACTAGTTGGTGTAACTGAAAAAGATTTTGAGGCCAGGAACCCTCAGACCATGTTATGAAAGATCCTGTCATGAACAATTGTGACATATCCTTTAACCAGATCATGCACATACAATAGATGCATAATGGTTAGTAATATATGAGTCATGTATCCCTCATATCTGAGATAGTCCTTTGACTTAACTAAGAAATGGATTGATACCAATAGGACCCACTAGGAAAAAGAAAGTCAAGTTTCATTCACAAGAATGTTCAAAATCTATTCACAGAGACACTAATCTGAGACACATCAAAAATTTAAATCTCAGTTACAGCAAATTTAGGAAATGACTATTTTATTTTATATTTAATTATTTAATTTTCATTTTTGAGACAAGGTCTCAAGGTGAGGATTTACATTTAAATGTAACCAGCATTGACATGTAAACAGAGAGCTGCCATATGCTATTTGTCAAAAGTACTTTTGTCTGATTTTTGCTTTGGAATTAAAGCATAAACTTCCTTTAACCATTTTCACTTGACTAAAAAGACAATCACCAGACCAGCCCTAGTCTCCAACATTAGAATGCGCAGTGCTTTTGCCCTCTATCTTTTGTGGAGATGGACAGTGCCAGATGTGTTTCTTATTAACCATCTTGCTTTAGCTTTCCTAAGAAAATCTTTTCTTGTAGAAGTTAACCAATTTGGCCCCTCTCAGAGGGCAGTATACAACTGGAAATCCTAAGAATCCTTTTGCATAGACTTATTTTTTGTTGTTTTGGTTTTGTATAAATTTTATTTAAATTAGAAACAATCTTATTTTAGATATCAATCCCAGTTCCCTCTCTTCCTCCCATGCCCCCCACTAATCTCCTATCCCAACCCCCATCCTCTCCAGGGAGGATGAGTCCTTCCCTGAGGGATCATCAAAATCTGTTAAGTCATTTTGGGCAGGGCCTAGGCCCTCCCCTGTGTGTCTAGGCTAAGACAGTATCCTTCCATGGGAATTTGAAGTAAATGATGCTGGAACTCTGGAGGTTATGAAAGTTGGGCAGCTCAAAAGAAGGATAGCCTGATTTAATCATTTCATATTATCCAATAAGCTAGTGAAACTAAAAGTAAAATAGTATTCAGTTTTTAATCCAAAGGAAATTTATTTATACAACTTGTTCTGAGAATAAATGTGCCTTGTGAGTATTGGTATTGAAAATGATCCATACTCTTGACCTACATTTCAGCGGAGGGCCAGTCTTTCCTTCTAAACCACAGTGTTCGGGTCATACCTGCATCATCATAAAGGTTTGTGTGAGGTTTAAATAGAGTACTAATGACAGAGTAAGCCTCTGAGAGTATTATTCAGCATGATTAGAAAGTTCTTTTGTTCTTCCTTTTGCTTTGTATTCATAAACTAACCAGTTTTTAAAACATACCTTCCTTACAAACAAGAGGTCTTTCATTCAAGTGACTAGCAGTGGGAGACATCAAATATATATTTTAACTCTCTGAGATATAATAGGAAGAGTGAGCATTGATTTATGTAAATTTGTTGATTTGTTTTATTAATTAAAAGAGGAGACATAGAAAGAAACCACTTGCTAGCTCCTTACCCTGTCTGAAACAAGCTTGTGCCCCATGGTACAATGTTCATAGCATGATAGCCACACCTCTGTTCACCTTACACATCAAGCCACAGACTCCAATATTCCCACTCAACTCTTACTCCCTGACCCAGGATCTCTGAGAATAGACTAAGAGGTGGAAAGCAGTTTTACGCTACTCTACTTAAATAAGTCCTTTAACAGTGGGGAAGCACTCCACAGTTATGTTAGTGCACTACTGTTTTGTAAAGTTTGCAAAAAATCACCATAAAGAGAACATTTGTTTTGATCTTCAGTTTTATAGATTTCTCCTCAGAACTGATTGGTCCTGTTGTTTGGGGATATGGTGAAGCAATACCTTATGTTGGGAGCACACAGCAGAGGCAGCTAGGAATCAAATCTTGAAAGCTAGGAATCAAAAGGGAGGGTGAGAGGGAGGGAGGGAGGGAGGGAGGGAGGGAGGGAGGGAGGGAGGGAGGGAGGGAGGGAGGGAGGGAGGGTTTCCCAGTATTCCCTTTAGATGCACATTCCTAATGACCTAACTTCCTTCCTCTAGGCCTTACCTATTAAATGTCCCACCACATCCCATTTGTGCCAAGCTGAAGGACAAACCTCTAATACACAGGCTTTTGAGGAGCATTCCAGATAGAAACTGTAGCACGCACACTCCCTCCCTTCTAATGAATTCCAGGCATGCTTGTCTGTGGTAACAAATGGAGAGATTTGCAAATTACCCCTGACACCAAAGAATAACTACAGCAGCTTGCTAGCTTGCCCCATGTACCAAAACTGTGGTAGGCCTTCAGATGATTCTGTTTCTGATATAAAGAGCCCAGTACTACTGCTGAGGCTGGGAGCCTTTGTCTGCAGCTGACCATGGAAATTAGAATCTCTATGAGGTTGTGAGGACACCCCATCACCTCACAATTGCAAGGATTAAATCTGATTTGCAATCCTAAAACTCTGTAGGCATAGTCAATCAAAAGCAAATTCATTATCATATTTTGTAGTTTTGCTCCACACATCATTCTTATTTTAGAACATGTTCCAAGAAACACCATGGGAAGCTTAGTTGAATGGATTTTGCATGCAGAATTGAACAGAAAAAATATCCTACATAGTGTTCATCTGTAGTAAATATACAATTCTCTGGAGCTATTAGAGATTGATAATGAGTGTTTCAAGATTCCTGGTTTTGTTTGTTTGCTTGAATCCACTCCACAAATTTATTGTTTTGCAGAGCCAGCTAGCAAATATGTTCAGCTTTGTGGGCCCTTCCGGCATAGAAGAAGCTACTGTCAATGAATCCAGGAATAGACAAACATATGCTCAAATAAAACTTTATTTACAGACCCTAAAATTTGAGTATCTAATTCTCATGTCACAATTTTTTCATCTCAAAACCTTTCAACCATTTAAAAGTGGAGCGTGGCTTAGTCTAAGTCCCATGCAAAACCAAAAGCAAGATGGTTTTGGTCCAGAGGACTGTAAAGGAATCAGAATTCCTGGAAAGAAGCTGTCTATACAGGCTGATTAACTGATTAAACTGTAAGGAATATGGAAAGGCTGGAATGTTGCAGGTTCAGAGTCTAATTAAATTTCTCTCAACTCTTTTATCTCCCTAAAGAGTCATTTATTGTTCACCTTTCTGTCAGACATAACATCCTGATAAATAGATAAAGACCTTTGGAATATATTAACTTAAGGAAACCCTATTCTCCACCAGTCAGAGCTAAGGATGTTATCAAGTAACATCTGAGGTCTATTGGATTCCTCTACCTGAATGTAGCCACATCTCTGATGTTTCCACCAACAGATCTTAGAAATGCCTTGATATATAACTGTATTTGTGCCATGACCATTAAAAACTTCCTGAAACTACTTCCACTTTGGAACTACAGATCTCACAGTAACCAAAGCCTATGTCCCAGGTCATAATCACTCAAATTTAGGTTCAGAGTCTCTTACTCCCTTACTGTCTGATACTTGTAACACAAATTAATAAAGGCTGATATTGGGGTTCACCTTCAAGACGAATATCAGAAAAGCAAAGCTGACCACTAACTTCTTACCTCTACCTCAGACTGAATGGACTGGTCCTGTCTCCACAAGCTCTCACCAAGCCTCAGCATGACTGGAGAATGTATCTCTCTACTGAGACATTGTTTCTGTCTTATATATTTCCCTAATGTTGGGAATAAAGGTGTGAGCTTTAATTCTCTTTTAGACTGTTCACTCTTGTGTAGATATGAGTGGTCTTGGACTCACAAAGATCCGTCTATCTCTTAATCCTGAGTCCTAGGATTAAAGGTATGTAACACCACCTCCTAGCTTCTGGCTGCTGATATTAAAGGTGTGTGCCTGGCTTCTATGTCCTGTGGCTGACTTTGCTTTCTGAATCCTCAGGCAAGCTTTAATAAATCATAAACAGTATAACACCACACTTATTCTCTTTGAGGTGAGAGCTGTGTTGCTGCAGAACCCTTGACTGGTTTATTCAGGCTAATGTCCCATTTGTGTGACTACAAAGCCATTTCTTGACCCTATCTAGTGACACTTGATGCTCTAGCTGTAAGTAGGCCAGATGTGGTCGGCAGAGCAGCAGTGTCCACCCCTCCTGGGTGTTTGTAGAGATATAAAATCTAGGACTGCGTCTCAAACCCAGCAAATTGGAACCTCTATAGTTTTAATGACTCAACCATCACTAAAGAATTTTCTGGTGGTGCTGACTCCTGCAGGAGTTACAGAATCATTCTCTTAATTTGTAAGCTGAAAATGCTGATTTTGGAATGTTACAGGGATCGCTGTGATAATTCATCGTAAAGTCAACTAACAGGAAGTGAACACCTAGTTAGGGCCAGACTCTGCCTTGGTGATTTGAGATTATCAGCAAGAGTCTTTAGTGACTAGGGGATGTCTTATATCAGAGCTCCAGGGAAGCCTTTTGAGAGGCAGATTCCCTGTATCCTCTCTTACTATGTGAGATTTGTTCCTTTGGGCCACACCACCAGCTTAGGCAATGAATGTACTTGGCCCATGCTACCTGGGTGATTTCATTTCACTATTAATATCCTCTCGGCCACTAAAATAACTGATAGTTACCATGATGCCTGTCTCCTAGAATGCAATCATGCATGGGCTTGGGATTTGTAGGAACAATTTATCAAATAGTAGTGACAAACATCCCAGCAAGTGGCCTGTTGTCTGGCTGTTCTCATCAGGAGGGATGTCATTGCTTTCTCTGCTTTAAAATGCTGTGTGTCTGAGATCTGTCACTCACCATCCATCCTTCCAAGACACCGATAAGCAGGCATTTGAGAGTGAGACAAAGGTATGGGAACTCTTGGTGGGGGGTGGGAGTGGGGAAAGTGTGAAAGCGAGGAATACAAGAACATCTACCACATGGCTTCTCTGTCAGCCTGCCACCTGCCCATCAAGCAGCCCCTGGCAGGTTGTTGGCAGCCTGGAGCCAGGAGCATACAGCTCTTCTTCCCCTGCTGAGAATAGCAACTTTGAAAGATCACCAAGGAAACACCGTAGACAGGAAGTGTGTGTGTGTGTGTGTGTGTGTGAGAGAGAGAGAGAGAGAGAGAGACAGAGACAGAGACAGAGACAGAGACAGAGACAGAGAGACAGAGACAGAGACAGAGAGCGAGGGAGGGAGGAAGGGAGGGACGGAGGGAGGATAATAGAGACAGAGAGACAGAGAAACAAAAAAACTCATCCACAATTAAGCCCATAAGAGTGGGAAATGGCAGTTTACTGTGGGGTTGAAAGCACATGAACCCTGCTTTCTAATGCAGTGCCCAACTAAGAGCAAAAGCCAGTAATAGCTCTTTGAAGGAGAAGATGACACACGAAAGAACAAACAGCACATAACAAAGACAGCCAAGGTCAGGTGTGTCCTTGCTTGTTCTCTGGTGGCAGTCCTGGGAGAGTTGCTGCTTGGAGACCAGCACCTCCACACTCTGCTGGTTTCCCTGGTTTCTGCTTCCACCAGCGCTCAGCTAGCTCCTCAACAGCATTTTTGATGCCAGCCATTACTAAAGGAAGGAAAGGTAACAGAGTCTAGATTTGTTCTACTCTTAACAAAGGATATAAGGCTACTCTTCACAAAGGGTGTGAGGACATTTTACACAAACAGACTGTCTGAATATTAAGGCTCAGCATCCCTAGCAAACAAAAACATTTTCTATAATTGATACACCTATGGTGTAAAAGCTCAGAGATGCACTTTAAGCAATAAACTCAGGGAGGGTGATGATCTTGCCCACAGCCACCCAATTCCTAGTTCATAATAGCATTCTTCCTGTTTAAGGTCCCTCCATTAGAAGACTTCGTTATAGGGCTGGCTAATGCAGAGGGCTAATAATATATGCCACTTCTGCATTCCAGAGGAATTCCATCTTAGCAGCTAAGAAAGTGGTATGACAGTGTCATTCACACCCAGTCACATAGCTCATGTTGTTGTTAGCTATGGATCCAAGTTCCTGCTCTCCTGTGGCTCAGTCATCTTCTGTTGCCCAGATTTTGCTGACATGAAAGCTCTGTGAGTTCAGTGTCAATTTCTGAATGCCCTCTGACTGACTGGGACACACACCATCTCCATTTAGGGGCCATCTCTAGCTATGTGGCCATCTTCTCAAAAATACTAGAAATGTAATTCCTAGCTATGCACCCATTTTTCAGAGACCAGGTTCTACTTTGCAAGAAAAAAGACAAATTCTATTGCATGTTTGACCATCTCAAATGCAAGACACAAACTCAGGCCTTCATCAGGTATGCTGCCCAAAGGTGTTGTCATAGCATCTAAGACATCTCAAACACTTCCTCAGGTCCTTTTAGGGATATTACTCCCTTAGAGGGACTAACTAGTCTTTATAGGCATGATGGCTGACTTCTATGCTAAGAATCCCTTCATTTTCCCAATTAGAATGTAGTTCTGTTGAGGTGGTGAATTCACTTTTCTTGTTAATAATTGTCTCTCTGACACAATGATGTCAGGTGTGCTCAGTGAGTACTTAAGAATGGGAAGTAAAGAGAAAAGTGTGTTCTAGAAGAATCAGGATCCTCCTATGTGTATTTGTTTCATATAAGTAGCCACAAAGTGGGCTGGTCAAAGCTCTGGGCTCATTCCACTTTGGAATAACAATTGTTTACCTGCACACAATCTTGAAACTTCTAATAACAATGTTGAATGCTTCTAAATACAATGGGGTGTTACACACAAACAAACAGGAATGGTCTAGTAATTGTGCTATAATGTGGGTAAATTTCAAAATAATACTAAGTGGAAAAGCCAAGTATTCCATTTATACATAATCCTAAGACATACCAACTATAGTGACTAAAAGGAGGTCAACAGAGTCCTGGACACAGGAAGGTGTGGAGAATAGCAGGTAGAATAACAAAGAGTATACAGAAATTTGGGGGGATTAATGGACTGGTTCATTTTCTTTTCAGAGCAGTGGGTTACTGAGTGTTTTACAACTATATGATTTAAATATGTGGGCTGTATTTAAATATGTATGTATCAAATATGTCATCTGTATTTCAATAAAACTGTTAAATATAACTAAATAAATGTAACATTAAAAATATAACAACAATGGCCTGCATTGTCCACAACATCATTCCTAAGCTTTGTATGGTTTGTGTCTTTAAAAATACTCTAGATAAAGCCATATATGTTCTTGTGAACCTGCTGTGGTGGTATATTATTTATGATTTATTAAAGCTTGCCTGAGGATTCAGAAAGCAAGGTCAGCCACAAGTCATAGAAGCCAGGCATACACCTTTAATCCCAGCAACCTGAAGCTAGGAAGTGGTGGTACACAGATTTCGTCATAGGACTAAGATTAAGAGGTAGACAGATCTCTGTGAGTCCAAGGCCACCCAGATCTACACAAGATTGATCCAGTCCTAAAGAGAATCAGCTCACATAAAGATGATCTCAGCATCTGGGATCACACACCTTAAACCCAGCATATGGAATTTTTATAAGACAGGAGCAAGGTCTCAGTGTCCAGTGTTCATTCTCCAGCCACTTGAGAATAAAAATGCCCAGCCCTGTTAGAGGTAAGAGTGCTCCAGTAGCTTGACTGCTTTGCTTCCCTGATGCTCAGGTTGAACCCCAATATCTGTCTCTGGGTCCGTTTATTTTATTTTATTTTTCGTGTTACAACCTGTAATTAGAACACTTGAAAGCTGAAGCAGAAAGATGGTGAGCCCAAGGTCAACCTGGACTACAATGCAAAACTATCACAAAGCATGCCAATATGTGTCTGTTTTAATGATGGGGTTGATAAAACACTCATTCCTGGTACTTTTTGAAGAAATGACACAATTCGATTGATTCTTGTCTGAGTTTGGCTTCTAGTTCAGAAGTTATCTAAACTCTGTCGACAGTGTGACACTTAGACTTTCCAGTATGCACTCATTCATATTAACTTTCATATTCTCCAATCTGCTTCTACTCAGGTTCCGTAGCCAAACCCATTGCTGACTTGCTGGTCCAGGTGCCCAGCAACCCCCTACCACTACCATGGCCGAAGACGCAGATATGCGCAATGAGCTGGAAGAGATGCAGAGGAGGGCTGACCAGCTGGCTGATGAGGTAAGGAATAGAGAGGCAGGAGGTAAGCCAAACACTGGAAGGTGGACGGTTGAATTCAGATTCTGAGAAAAGACTTCTTCAATGTCTCATTTTTTTTAAGGTGAAAAAAGAACTTTCTTTTTCTCTAAGATTCCTGCAGGCTAGGCAGAGTTGATTATAAGGCCCCAATACAAATTAATGTCTTATCCCTGACGCGTGGCTCCAAGACACTTGGGAAGGCAGGGTCCTCTAGGAAAACCTTCATCTTTGGATGTCTTACAGCATGCCATAGTTACATCAATAATGAAGGTTACTAAGTGTGGCTATTATTAAAATTGAAGTACTATATATATATATATATATATATATATATATATATAGCAATGGTAGTATGAGCTCAAAAACCATTGCTTGTAGTAAGTTTAGCACATTTTTCTGCTATCTATGTCCTTGAGTAATTTATACTCACTGTATATAAGAAATGGAAATCCCATAGAACAGTTGATGCAGATCTCAACTTCAGGGTCAGTTTACCACACTGCACTCAGAAATCAAATAGAAAGCAATTATTTAGAACTAATAATTGCCAAACAATATCAATTGTGCTTGCTTTATTGTTTGTTGATTACCTATCATTAAGACAAAAGGGAAAATATTAATAATCTAGATAAAACTTTTAAAGTATGCATGTCTGTAGCTATTCCATTAAGAAAATAATATACAAAGTTGGGGGTGGAGAGGTAGGTTTGGATCAGAGAGGAACTAGGGGTAAGAGTGGAGGAGGTGAATATGATCAAAATATTTGTAAGACATTCTCAAATAATAAAAATTTTAATATAAAAATTTTGGGGAAGTCCTCTATTATTTGGAAACTTATTTTCCAACAAAAAATATCACCTTCTTTACTAATGAGTCTAATTCTAGCATTAAATCTTCACTGCTTCAGTTTCTTCTTATTCATGAACATAAGTGAAGTTGTCCAGTTCCAGTGACTATTTTGGAATTACACTAGTTCATCATATGATGAGTCATAGATACGCTACACAAAAAACTGACAGGAGTTTTCTGTGAGAATGAGCCTGCTACATAGAACTGATAGCCAAGCACGCTGTGTTCATTATGTGTCAACTCTGTGCTCTTTGTGTTTCATATCAGTACAATAAATGTGAATATACACAAATGTACTCATTTTTCCCCAACAGTCTGTTGTTAAGCATTTGCCAACACACCATTACTAAAGGGAGTCCACTTTAAGTCCTTTGCAGCAAAGGATTCACATCCTGCAATCCCATGCAGAAAGAAACATGTCCAACATAAATTTGAATACCTGAAAGCAGGGTTTTGAGAAATCACACTGGTTGTTGCATTGGAACTATGTTAAATGAACTGAGAACAAAGTGGTGATGCTGTGCCTGAGGGACCAGCTGCCAAGTTCAGAACTTTCTTCATGCTTTTTCTTATCTAAGAATGAAGGTAATTACAGCTGTCTCCTATGGGATAGTTATTTCAAACTTGCTTGATTTTTTTTCACCCTAAGGCGACAGCTTAATTTGTATTGATAACAACTTCCAGTTGTGTTTCTAGGAGTTTTAAAGGAAACTTGTTAAACTCATCTCTCCTCATGAAAACTTATGTTTGTGTTTAAAATTCAATATCCCTAGTTCAAGGAGGCCAAAGTTGTCCTTGAAGTATATGAGATAGTTTTCCGGGCATCTGGAGCATACAAAATGATTTGTCCAGATTACTTTGCCTTTGATATCAAGATCAGCCTCATATGGTTTTGGTTTTATGAAGATAAGCTTTCATATGATTGCTTTGGGAAATCTGATCATGTAGAAAGCCCAATAGGAAAGAGAATAAAATTGGAAAGACATTTGGTGTTTCCGTTGCAAAGTTGAAGTCATGTGTGATAGGGACCTTTGCGTTTCTCATGTGAAGAAAGTATTTCTGACTTTCCTAGTGTTCTGTTACTGCCTTTGACAGTGTTTATGTTTTTCCATCTTAGTCCCTGGAAAGCACCCGTCGCATGCTGCAGCTGGTTGAAGAGGTAAGGTGTGGAGTCTATTAACATAAACTAGGTCCCTATGTTGACATGTTCATTCCTAGCTCCTATTGTTTTTTCCTAAACCATGGCTTTCTGGCTTCCAATATGGGTGTAGACTAATAGAAAACCAGAAAATACTGGAGATGTTGGCATGAGTTAGTAGCTAGTTATCAAGGTGACCTCACCACTCTCCAGGCCAGGCTATCCTCTGTAGTGTATAGTACAGAGAAACCTACCATTTCTAAGCTCCTGTTCCCAATAGCTTCCAAAGTGGGTCCCAGTAAGCAGGCAGAATGGTGCTTAACCTATGAAGGAATTACCTATGTAAAAATTTTCATTTGTAATAATTTTGTTGCAGCATATTACAGTTAATCTAAAATTCTTTTCTGACTCCAACTATATTTATAACGTTGAAAAATAAGTATTTATGCAAGCAAGCATATTATCTTTTGAAATTGTATTTAATGTCCAATGCTAAAATTTAAGAAAAAATAAGAAAAATCTTAAACAAAGAGAAAAATCTAGTCCAATTAAGTAAATATAAAAGTTCTTTTATATGACTGACTCTGGATTGCACATCCATTTCTAAAGCATTTGCAATTCATGGTTAATGAATCCCAAACTATTTTTAAATGGGCAAAATAGGGCAGATAGCAATAATGGAATCAAAAGAGCTTTTGCAATAAAACCTACTCATTCCAATTTGATAGAACAGCAGTCAACCAGGAAGAATAAATGGATTAATTGAACTTGCCCATTGGGAGAGATGGAGTAGAAAAAGAATGGGCTGGACTATATTTATCTTAACCTAATAAAGAAGTCTAATGGTTTTTATTCAGCAAGATGATGCTTTAGCCGTGGTTTGAATGTGACTGCTTATCAATGTATAAATTCATGTGTGATTATCTTTTCTAGAGATCTTGGGCTTTCTCTGACAGAATGATTAAATGAGCCTATTCACCCACCCTATGCTACTATAAATTGCTTATGCAATGACATGAAAGGGAATGGGGAAAAAAAAGAGATGAATTTTACAAAGGCTTAGAGAAAAGGCAGCTGCCTCTTACAACATTGGAGAAAATGCTGTCTTCTTTTATTCCTGAAGCTGAAGCTCCTCACCTAGGGGTGAAATGTGGATAAAGGTGAATGACCACAGCAAGAGTGGGGAGAAGTAATGATGCATTCTCTGAAAAAAAAGTTTGTTATTTCAAAAATGACAAACTGAGCTCGGAGTGCAGCACAGATGGGCTCCCACAAAGAGGCAGGCCTACAGGGCCTCAGCAGCATAGCAGAGCAGCCTTCCGCTCTAAATGAAGGGAACTGTCTGCTTTTGCTCCATTCTAGGGACACTACTCATGCAGAAATGCTTACATGACAAGAAGGAAACAGATAGCCCCCATCCAGGAGTGCAGACCATTTGGCATTAATGTGTTATTTTCCAATTTGTTGCAAGCAAAACACAAAAACAGCAAGAGCTTGAAGCATTTTTACATGAGCTGAGATTAACATGAAGGGAGCTCACTAGTTAACTGCTATAATTATTTTATGGTATGCTACATTATTATTATCACAATATAGTTTGTGACCTACAACCAGAGAACTCACTTTTCACTTGCTTATGTAAATACATGTATATATGATGTGCATTTCTCTAGCTCTCTCCAATTTGCTCAGTTGTACAATGTTGAAACATTAGTCAGACTGTGGAGAGTAATAGAATAAATGGATTGCAATGCACCCTTTTGAACTGGCCCTTTGTCCTTCAGAGTCTTGCGAGCATGAACCCTTCTCTCTTACATGTCTTCTCAAAATGAAAGTAGTGTCAGCCTGTCTTGCAAAAATCTATTTGCTCTAATTTATTCTAAGAATAAAAGCTCCATTGATTGAAGTAGGATTCTCAAGTTATATGTTTTTGTTTCTCCTAAATTGTTTCTCGATCAAGCATGACGTTGAGTCTTAGATCAAGAAATGAAAGAGATAGGTGAAATCTTTTCCAACTAATAAGTAAGAGGAGGCTGTAAGACATTTCATCCTTAGGAAATGGTGAGCAGGGCATTATTGGAGTAGACTGGATTGCTCTTACTTCCTCCTGGGTCATTGTATATTTATAGTGAAACATTCATCATGTCTAGGGCATTGGTTATTCAGATTATGTTCTGATTTTCAATCAAAAAGGAAATTCCCTTTAAAGAGAATCAGTATTAAATATTCATCAAGGGCAGAAATTATTTGGAAAATATGAGCTTTGATATACCAGGATCTTACTCATAACCCCAGAATTCATCAGTGCTACATAATTTGAATTGAACTGAACTTTTATTGAATTCAGTTTCAAAGACAGGAAAGGTTACTAGAATTAGGAAGTCTCCCTAAGGCAAATAGTCCACTTCCTATGAAAGCACAGCTCTACACGATCCCTAATGAACTACATGGTATAACAGCAGAGGAGCCTGGGGACCTGACTTTTAAAAGGAGTCATCATCAGCATTTCAAGGATGATCTAAAGTTACTCAGAGGTCAGTGTGTAACTTTCAGAAAAGCAGTATCATAGACAAGTACAAAGGTTAAAGACTTGGTAGCACTTGGTTCACAGGCTGGAGTTGGGAACTTAATTTGGGTGTGTATATTTTATCAGATATTTATGTAATACCTAACATTGGAGATGGGAGAGAAGATACAAATGGATTTACTATAGGGAAACCAACATGTAAATAGCTGCCCAGGTTCAAGATCATACCTGCCTTGGAAGCATAAAAGAGAAAAGAATTAAATCTAGAAGGAGAATCATTAAGATGTTCTCCAGGAGAAAATATTTGAGAAGAAAAAGGTTAGCTCTGCTGATGCTAAATGCAGAAGTGAAGTCTGAATATCACTGTCTAGAGCTATGATGCTTGAGTCAGAGTAGGCCATACTGGTTTAGGGAGGCAGATTTGAAAGCATCACAGAGCCTGCTTGAAATAGTTCCTGAAACACTAATATTTCATGAATGTTTTAGCATAATATCTCTTTCTATACCAGCTTGTCTTTTAAAATGCTCTGGCAATAAACCACAGATGGAGATGTGAGATTTTTCACTTCAAAATTTTATCAAATCAAGGTGGCAGTTCTTTTTATTAAGCAGATGTGACATCCTTCAGAGTTCAAGAGAATGTCTGGGTGTTCAGGCTTTAAGGAAGATGCCTTGGAGTTTGGGGCAAGTACCCCAAAAGGACTGAAACAAAATATTCTATAAATACTGGCTTGGTTCTTTGGCTAAATAAATTAATCAATATGTTTTAAAAATAAAAATAGAAGAATAAATTTAACAAAAGCAAGAAATGAAAAGAAGCATTTCCAACTCCTTTTAGATGGGTTATTTCCCCATCTAAAAGTCAAACACAAATGAAGAATTGAGTTTGGGTAAAACTAGAGCCACTTCCTCTCACTCTCTATCTAGACATTAAAGCACACGACTCTTCCACGAATTTGAGAGAGTAATATTCTGCTTCCTATATTTTTGGTTGTGAGCCTAGCCTTTAACGGCTGAGCCATCTCTCCAGCCCAATATTCTGTTTCTTTTGCAATATTTTGCCCATCTCTGCCCCTCCGTCTTCTAGATCTCATAAGAACAACCCAATTATTTTGATAAAGCCATCAGCAAAATAATGGAACCAAATTTAAGTTCAAACTTTTATTGAGAACCTACCATGTGCCAGCTATGAGTTTAGAGCCATCATTATCACCATTAGAATCAAATATATGTTAGTTAACACATATAGCCACATTTTATTGCTGCCTTGATTTCCCTCTTTAACTCAGAGGACTTTGAGACATTTAGTGGTTAAGTGACTTGCTTGAGACACACAGCAGGAAATGGTAGATGTGATATTCATGAACCCTATTTCAGAGTATGGGTTCCTACATACAGCATTTCAGTTTCATCCTGTCAAAACTTTCTTTTCCTTTGGGAAGTCCACATCAAGCAAATTGATCTGAGGATAGTAGCCTATTCTAAACATGCTGAAATTCCCTTCAAATCAAATCCAACATCAGAATGTATTCTCTCTTGAATCCCACTCAGTCACCCATGAACTGAACTAGCTTTGAGATGGCTATACTGTGTAGAAGTCATTTCATCTGTATTATTACAGTGGAAAATGTGAGAGCTCTTACTGCCCCCATATGACCTCAGGGTGAGCTGAGACATAGAACAGTTGAGATTGGAGCAGTAAGACTTCAAAGAGAGACCTAGAATTTAGAATCATTTACTGAATCCAATCCCATTGACTAAGTTGTTTCTAAAACAGAGAAATACCATTGAGAAACAAGCTATACATTTTTTTCTATCCTTTATTCTTAATGTCTGGGACAGAGTAGCTGTCCGGTACACATTTTATTGAGTAAGTGAATGAAAAAACATACAAACGAAATAATAGTAAATGCAAGAAAAGGGGATAAAAAGAGATGAACCCACCAAGCACACCCCCTTACTTTGTGTCTCTGACTCTACCTTCAATGTGGGAAATGGTGAAACTGTGGAAGAGTCACCCAATTTTCCAGCACAACCCAACTTTTCTGACCCCCAGGCCAACTCTTTCCACTTATGTTCTCCCCAACTAGGACAGTGTCAAACACTCTTACTCCTCCCATCTAATTCAGTTCTAGTTTGGAAACATGCAGCACCTAATTAGAAACATGTAAAATTATACTTGCAGGTCATCATACAAATAAGTAATACTCATTATACATCATGGGATCCTATGACCTATAAGTAGATGAGAACTAGATTGATAAAAGTCACCAACTTTTCTCCATCTTCGGTCCCCAGCAGAATGGAACAGGATGTTTGAGCAGAAAATGCTCTCTGACATGCTTCTGTACTGTCAGATCCATATGCCTGAATAAGCCGTCTGCTTCTCATTATACTGTCTCATAAGCAATGGCTAGCAAGTGCAGAAAAGGGATCACTAAAATGTGGACTTAGGGTAGATAGAAGTCCATTCAAAATCTACTTAAAGAAAGACTTCAAGATGCCTTTTGTGGGTCAATAATCTCTCTGCTCAGTCAAGTCCTCCTGTAGCATGCAATAGAGCAGGTTAGATTCCTAGACATGGAAACTCCCAAATCAAATAAGACAGCATCTTCACCTCTTCTTCCCCCACCCACTCCCAGTCTCCTCCTCCCAGTAACCTAGGTAGTCATGGTCTGTGTGGATAAAAAGCAATGAGAGAAGGTGTATTTCTAGAGATTTCCACAAAAAGGAACTGCAGTGACCCCAGAGAGGAGTGATTCTCTCATACTGAATCATTGTGCAGACTGTGGATTTCAGAGCAAAATATTTTCTGATCTCACTCTGTGTCCCATATCTTGAAGAACTTCTCTCCACAGATCAAAATCAGAAATTCAGTTTCCTTTTGAGCTGTGCTTCCCAGCTTCTGGAAAGCCACACTCTTCTGAGATAAACTTAAGCACCAGGTCTCCAAAATCCTTATGTGTCTCCCATGGGTCATGTATCTCCCTTATGAACCTCCCCTGGCCATTAGTGACAATTTTTGGTTAAAACTTGCTAGAGAAGAAAATTCAACCTAGAAGACTGTTAAAATGTTGCTTTAACTCTACAGGTATAAAATGATTGTATGGTATTAAGTACATACATTCTAATTTGCACTTACGGTATTGAAGGACACAGGCCCACCTTCTGGAGGGTGTGCTGCATGTCTCTCCTCATGGCTCTGAGATTCACTGATAAAGTTCACCCTTTACCAGTTCCTCTGGTCCCTACCTAGCCCCTTAATGCTCTAGTCATGTATCTTCCCTTTGTTTCCCTTTGGTCCTTCTTCATTTTCCATATTTAAGGATAATTGTCTCTTTACTGATTTCTCTTTCTCTTTTCTCTTTCTAACTCCTTTTCAACTTTGCTACCATTATTGGAATATAGAGTAAAGATGCTGGTATCAGGACTTTGGTTATGTTGGATGAACAAGGAGGTAAGTTCAGATTTCTTCAGTAAGAACAATTCCTCAATTGAATAAAGTTACAGTGTTCCATTTTTTGTGAACCCTCAGGTGGCCATTCTGCATGCATTACATGTGTATATAAGTGTAAGGTTTCTAGAAAGTTCATCTTGCTAATTTTCTTTCTCTATTGAAATTGTTGAATGTGGGGCTGTCAAGGCCTTCTTTATGACTTAATTAATGATACTGATGTCTCTACTATGTACATCAATGTAACAGATTTTAAAAGCAAAATCTATGTGTGTTTCTTAAAAGACAATATATTAGAAACTTTCCTATTCTTCTTACCACCAAACTTTCCCAATAAATTTACCTAGTTTCCTTTCAATAATATCCAAGTTATGGAATATAGTATTGAGGTTATGCATTTCTCCTGACCACCCAAATTTAGTGTCTGGGTGTTTTGGTTTTCAAGTCATTACAGAGATTCCCTGAAATAACTAAAAATTATTTCTTCATAGGGTGTCTGGAAAGTAGAAATTTTAACCAATCATAATATTAGAGCTATTTTTAAAGCATTTTTGGAAAGTCTAGGAGCAATAATACTCAGAGTCAAGATGTTGGTATATCATCTCTACACACTAAAGTAGAAACTATAAGGGAAATCCCATATTTTCCTTTGACTCAAAATATTTAGCAATATAAGTGATAATATACATAATTCTAGGCACAAGTTCTTTACCTGTTTTCATTTTGAATTCTTATAATAATGAGATACTTGAACATTTTCATGCTTTGTAAAGGCATTAAAAAATTATGATCGTGATTTTTTCCCCAGTGGCAAACATAAGAATGTAAAACCCAGTCCAGCTGTGGTAAACTCCGAGCACAATTTTCAAACTGAGAGGAAAATTGTCATGCTGGTCGCCTGGCATAAAACACTTTTCCCAAAATACAGAGAGCTTCTGCGTATCATCAAAGGGAAATAACTTTTTTTAAATGGGAAAAAGATATAAAGCTTTAGTTTGCAAGTAGACATGAAAATATTCTCTCAACCATCATTGATAATGGCATGACAGTTTTTAGCAAATTGATACAGAATTTAAAAACTGATAACAACCAATGGTATAGTATGTTGGGAAAATTGAAACTCCTCATTTGCACATGATTTCTATGGGCTGATACACATGTTATAAGAAACAATTTGATAATAATATCTTCAGTTTTTTGAAGTACAACAGTGTTTGACCAAAACATCCCATTCCTAGGACTTTGTACTGCAATTAATCATTTACAATTATGTGAAGAAAAATGAATATGCCTTACTAGTAGTTGTATGAGACTAGGAATAATTTAAACGTTTGTTAGTGGAAAAATCAACTAAGTCAGCCATGATATGGCATGAAGAGATGTTCTACCATCAACACAGTGCTTAAGTGTTTAATGACTTCTGGAGAGTTAGAGCTGGAATAAGAAGAAAGGAGAGAAAGCATTTGAAGTATTTTGAGGAGCAATTAGAAGCATTTGAAATTTATTGGGGAATGCCTATGGTGGATAAATGTAGAGAGTAGAAGCCCATGATGGCTGAGTGTGATAGTAAGAGCCTTCAGATGTGATATGGGTCTAACACCTGGAAAGGGGGCTAGAAAGAAAAGGAGAATAGAGTGAGAGGACCCCAGAACAAAGAACTGTTCTGAGAAGGTCTCAGCTATGTTAATGGGGTGCCCTAGAGCTAAGATTGCTACTTCCAAGTAAAGAAGAGAGGACCATGTTGAGCAGGAAGACCACAAACCTGGCAGCCCCACTATACATAGATATTGACTTGTAGCATCTTGAAAAAGCATAACCTTAGTATGAACACCGTGCAACTCATAGATGCAAAGCTATAGTCCACTTCTCTGACAGGTTCTTCCCAATGCTATCACAAAGGGGCTTTTGTTTTTATAATATTTATTTGTGTTAAACTTTTTAAAGAATATACATAAAATAATTATAAAATGGGGGGAAAAAGAATCATACACCAACCTCACCACTTTTTTCCCACTGTTCAAATTAGTTTGTTGAAATCTCTAAAATTTAGAGTCCAGTTGAGTTCTGTTCTAAAGGGTCAGTCTTGAGATTTGCTGTAACTCCTTGCTGGTGTGATCTATGTAGCAATGTCTCAACTCCGAAATGTGTGGTGCAACAAGCCATTGCTTGAAAAGTTGTGAAACAGAAGGTGCCCACGTAGAAGAGTGGCAAACCAGCTCTTTCAGTTAATAGACAGCAGTGTGGGGAAAGAAGCTTTACAGCAGCAGGGAGACTTGGTACAAAATCCCTATACTTATACAAAAGTTCATAATTCTTAAGCATGATAATTCCCACAAGCATCTAGATATTATTATCTAAAAAACAAAGAACGGATTGTCCTGACAGGATAATGAGTGTTTTCAACTGGAAAATTTTGGAGTCCTCTGGGAAGCATTTTCCCATGAGAGCTTGTGTTATATCAGATGTGTAATAAGCAGCTCATACTGGCAATCAATCAACCAATAAATAAATAAATAAATAAGATTGCAATCGTAAATATGCAAAAGTGGGTGGTCTCGGGCTTGTCTTAAGAGGTACACATTTCATTTTTACTAGGAACTTAGGCGCTTAACAAGTGACATGAGTGTACCCACCACTATCTTCCTTGCCTCTTAATAAGCATATTTAATTCTGCTTGTGCAATGTTGACTTGTTGAGATCAGTAATTGATTTTGATTTCTCTTCAGTTAATGCTGTCCTAATTTTGTCTATGCCTGACATCCAGAATATTAACTATTTCTACTTCGCAGCTACTCAAGGAAACACAAGCAACAACCATCCTGCTAGAGAACCATTGCACCTACTGTGGAGGCAGCCCAGACCTCTGCAGGTTGTCCAACTGAACAGTTGCTCTGGGAAATTCATTATGAAATTCTTGTTTTAGGCCCAGGTATCAGGGGACACCAAGGAGCATCAGGCATGACACACAACTCTGGACATATACAGAGCCCTGGGACTTTAGTTCCCCTTAAAATGATGTCTTCCAGGAAAACCCCATAATGGCTCTGTATTAACATGGATAATCTAACTTTTCACTTCCATGTCTTTCATTTCTTTTGTTAGTCTTTTCTGGGTTGTTTGTTTTGATGACTCAGTCCAGGCTCTCTGAGAATGTACCTGTGATGAGCTCTAAATTAAACAGTAAAATCTCTTGCCAGAAAAAAGACAAAATCAAAGCCAACCTAGAGGGCCATCCAACCACCTTAAAATGCCATTGCACTACAAAGCATTTGACAAAATATCAGACCCCCGTGCTGATCCACTCACTAACTTTAGTTCTGAATGACTCAAGCTTTCCAATGTGGTAGCCACTGTGGATATGTGGTTATATCACTATGTTTAAACTAATTTCATAGTGTTCAACACTGTTAAGGGAAGTGGAAATCATATAGGCAGTGTCTTCTAACTGTGTATTAGTATGAAAACTTGCATACTAGGGAAAACACTGTTTTTCTTTAGGACCAACCCCAAAATTCTAAGGGTCTTATATTCCTCTACTTATAATGGTAAAAAAGATGTCTAAACAAATCCCTAAGAATCTATCTTCTACTGGTGAATCTATCAGAGACAATTGATCACTCAAATATTATGGCAAACAAAAAAATGTTTCCGTCAGTGCTAACAACATTCAGTGTTGTCTACGAGAAGACAGAAAGACTCATGACAAAAAAAAAAAAAAGAGTTCTCTTCTCAATCTCCAAGAACAAGCACAAAAGCTTAGGGAGAGAAGACGTAGTCAACCCTGTGCAGTATGCATGAGACCCTCACAGATGCAACTCAACACGGGAATGAAATGAACATGGAAGTTCTCACAAACTTCCTATTCATGCTTCATGGAAATTATTCCAAGGCTACCAAGTTTAATGTGTCAAACATGCCCACAAACGCAACTCAGCACAGTAAATATTGTAGCCAGAACACCTGGATAAAATAGTTCTAGGCATTTTTTTTATCATATTCAGCCATTAGATTTTTCCCTTACAGTCAAACTTTTGCTAACAAAGCTGGAAATCCATGGCAGAATGTAGCTTTCATGGATGTGTTAACTTTTATCTTTCAATTATCTAACTCAAAGGTCCAACACTTTAAGGTCAGTTCATAGACACGAATTACCTCCTATCCCCAGAGCCATCAGGGATAAGGCTTCCAAAATGTTGTCAGAGAGTCATGATTTTTGCAAAAACAAAATATGTATTCATTCTTTTCTAACTGAAGAGAAATGTACCAGGAAGTACAGCCATCTGAAGATGCATCCCTTTGGAATGCACATTGCTGCCAATGTTTGTGCCCTGCAATGAATTTGCCCTTTGAGCCCAGATACCTCCTTAAATTCATCCTAACACAGTACTCTTCAAGCTATCAGCAATTCTTTGATTTGAACCTCATTTCTATTTGTATGCATGATGGTTCTTCATTCAATGACATGTTGATAAAAGCATGAACCATGTCAACCAAGACATATAGGAGGCCAAGAAAAATTTAAAGGTTTCAAGAAAATACTCTGTCCTTTGCATTATACCCTAATCCTCTCACACAAGTATTATATTTGATTCATAAGCTTGTTTATTATGTTCTTAAAAGGAAACTGGAGTTAAATCATTAGTTTAAAAAATGAGTTTGGCACGGTTGTGCTTACAATTGTGTACTTAGGATGCTGGGCTCCATAGGAAGATCCTGTGTCAAAAAGGCAAACAAACCAGGAAGAAAAGAAGGTAGGAGAATAGAAAGTTCCCTCAAGTATGAGGAAGAAGGGAGAAAAATCTTGCATATAAAGATTTCCAAGACATTCCTGTCTCTGTGCACTCAACAGAAAAATGGCTCCACTGCCCTCCATGCTGAATAAACACTGCAGTGTTTCCAGCAGTTTCTGAAAAACATAGCAGAGGCAGCAGAGACCTTATCAGTGACAATTTATTCTTTAGTCCTACCAAAGAGAGCAAAAATAATCTTTTATTATCCAGAGTCATGCTTGCCCTATTTGAGTCACTGGTGAGCCTTACAGTGACAGTTTCCACATTATACACTTATATGAAATGGTTTTCAGGTGATTGTGTAGGCCTTTAGGCTAGAAATGTGCTCATGACTTTTACCCTAGGCATGCCTTTACTTCTAGAGGCACACTCATCAGTGCATGCATGAATATACAGAAAAAAGGAGGAGTGAGATGTAACTGGACATTATAATTAGACAGCCAATACCTCATACTGCACTTCTCCTTTAATGTTCTTAAAAGCTACTTGACAAATCCCCTGCATTAAACTTGCAATTACCCTAATATGGTGACACATTTGAGAGATTAATCAAATTTGGTTTATGTAACCTTGGCAACCTAGAACTGATTTATTTTTATGAGTATCGAGCTGTGTTTCAGATGCACTAAACTCATCTTTCCTTGTAGCAATGGTACAGTGCCATTCTGTGTGCCAATTCACTGCCCCTCCTCCAAAAATACACACATTCTCGTTTTCGATGATCAGGTTAGTAGTTAGCAGGTCCACATCACAGATACTAGGCAACCAGAACAGAAGAATAAAATGTCTTTCCCAGTTTTTGTAGCAAGTCACTCCCAGGGTAAGAAATGAATTGAAATGTTTTGGTACTCACAGTATTGCTATACTGATGTTGCCTTATTTTTCAGCATCTATGAATTAAATAAGGAAAACCAAGAACACACCTTTGGCTACCTCTAGCTGTAAGCCACTGCCGAGGGAAGAGCAGAAACACATAGCCATATCTATTCCTTGTTTGCCACCAAAAAGAAAACACACTGTATTTTCTCCTTTTATCTGCTTGGGGACACTTAAAAGCCAAAAGATACAGATATTTTGAAATTGGAGCAGATAATCTTTCTCAAAGCATTGAATGGGAGCCCCTTAAATATAAATTAACACCCGTTTTTCTTTCTCTTGGGTTTCACTGGTGTCTTGGTCAATACACTGCTATTTCCATGGATACACAAAATCAAACAGACCTTCTGATCTCATCCCATCATGTCAGAACTGCAAACTATTTTGAACATCGTTCTTGTTCATTTCCTTCCACCCATGTCTATTTAGGACAGCAGCAGCCGTCTACAGCAATGCATCCTCTTGGACAATGCATTGTAATCTCAATCTCTCTCTCTCTCTCTCTCTCTCTCTCTCTCTCTCTCTCTCTCTCTCTCTCTCTCTCTCTCTCTCCCTCCTTCCCTCCCTCCCTCTCTCTCTCTCTTTCTCTCTAATTCTGTTTCACATAGTCATTTCTCATGTTCTGTTGGAAACCCAAAAAAAATTCATTCCACACTATCATCCCTTTGTCCTAACCAGAACAACTCGATCGTGTCGAAGAAGGCATGAACCATATCAACCAAGACATGAAGGAGGCCGAGAAAAATTTAAAAGATTTAGGGAAATGCTGTGGCCTTTTCATATGTCCTTGTAACAAGTAGGTACTGGGTACCAGCTCTAATCTGTGGCGTCCAGTTTTCTTTCTTTCTTTCTTTGCTTTTCTTTTTTGTTTTTCCTTTTTAATGTCAAAGTGAATGTCTGAAGTTTTGTCTTTTTTTTCTTTGTCCTTTTCCATCTGCTTCATTCTGTGGGGATAAAATACTTGTGTTTAATCAGAACAACTGGAACGCATTGAGGAAGGGATGGACCAAATCAATAAGGACATGAAAGAAGCAGAAAAGAATTTGACGGACCTAGGAAAATTCTGCGGGCTTTGTGTGTGTCCCTGTAACAAGTAGGTGCTGCCTGCCTGCCTGAAGCTTTGGTTTTCCCAAGGCTCATCTCCAAGCCTTGACTAGCTCATTCCTGCAGGTTCATAGGCAGGATGAGCATGTGGCATGCAGAACAGATCAATGCCGTCTCCAATGCATTCATCTCATAGCATAGATAATACTAGTGGGAATTACTGTTGATGCATTAAAAATCAGGCATACTACAGTGGAAGCCTCACTGTCAGCAATTTTTATTGATGAACGTTTCAACATTTTCCAGAAAGTGTACTTTGAGAGAGAGGCACTTGGGGCACATTGTTTTCCTCAATCCAAAGAACAAAAATTGTAGATTTAGAAAAGACTTTGGGTAAGTGTGGAGGATTAGAAATGCATGTATCAAGGTTTGATTATTTTTTCTGTCTCAGAAGTAAAAGAGACAGGCTAATTTGGCCCAGGTAAGCCTCTGCAACTCAGAGCATGTGGCAGATTCCCTCTTGACTGCTCACCAGCTCCTGCATTTGGTCATGAGGTCTATAGCCTCACCCAGTGCAAAAGCATCCTCTTCAGTAAGAAGCAGTAGTGCCCATCCTAAATTGGACCCATATCCTCTAACTCTTCCTCTTGGAAGATCTGCCTGTACACTGGCTGAAATGTTGAAATGTGTAGATTTTGCATGCACAACATCTCAAAACATTTAACTGTTCTCAAGGTTCCGCAATGCTTTTTTGGAATGTAGCAGAAATGTGACATGTGGTTATAAAGATTTGCAAGAGAAAGAACCCAAAAAATCAAGGGTTCCAGAAGATAGTCTCATTTGGCTAGCAGTGGGGTTAAAATGCATGAGTGGACTGCCCAACATGCATTTGGAAAATTAAACTCATTACCTGATCTCCCTCACCCTTCCCCCTTTCCCTTTTAAAAGAAGCCTTTTACCCAAAAGCTCTCCTGATCCTAGCTTTCAGAATAGAAATTGATGTCATTCTGAGTAGATTATATGACCATTCACATCCTTTAAACTTTGAGGCTGATTTGAAATATCCCACTTCCTGCTTAGGAGGGGGAGGGGCTCATTTTATCAATTAAAAAAACAAAAATGAATACTCTACAGTAAAGCCTGACTAACTGGAATCCAACTAACTGGAACCCTCAAACACAAAACACTTTTGCCCCCTTTCTGTTTTTAGCCAATGAAAAGTGGGACAGGGGGAGTGGGGGGGCAGTCAGAGCAGTTTTGAAATGTTTTGTTTTCCCAGGACATCTAGCTCATTTGCAGTGTCTCAAGTAGTCTCTATTCTATCTCTACCTATGGAGAAATAAATAAGTGGTAAATTAGAGCAGGTTTGAAAAGGTCATTAGATATATCAATATAAGCTATAACTGTAGGAAGACTGAATTGTGCCCATACCCAAACTCTGAACAGAAAATTAGCTCAAGACTTTTCCTCCAGAATCTACTGTTCACTAGTAAAACCATAGAATTCTCCAAACTCTCACTCATGGGCAAGCATTCCAGTTAGTCAAGATTTGACTGTAAGCCCTTTTCAGAGCCAACTTACCCCACATTTGGAGCGAATGCCAACAGATACATCCCCCACCCCCTCCCTCAATTGTGTGTGAAGAAAGGGTGGAGGCGGGGCTCCTTGAGGTGGATCCTCGGGTTTTGAAGAAGCATGACCCCTACTAAATCCATGTATAAGTGATCCCTAATTCTCCCTTAATTCTAAAGAGACCCTAATTGAGCTTCAAAGCTTGAGTGAAGTGTTTCCCGATGTGTGTAAATAACGCTTTAAAAACCATGTGTCACAACGCAGTGGCTGGTGGTGCCCTGGACTCTCCGGGGGCTTTGCCCTGTCTCGGCATGTTTCGAAGGACTATGGTAGATGTACGGCCGTGATGTGAGTGTGTGCAGCGTTGTGGGTGCAGTGGTTTGCCTTCTCTTTGGAAACGCATATTTCCCTTTCCTTTGACTTTGCCAAAGATGGTATACCAGACATTTTACATAGCAGAAAACATCACAAAGTCCAAACAGCTTCTTATACCCAAAAAGAGAGAGAATGGGGAGGTGGGGTGAAGAAACAAACTCTTTTAACTATAAAAATTTGGTTTCTGGCCTTGTACTATTCATGGAGTGGGCCCATGCCCTGTGGTGCAGTAAGTTGTGACAGTAAATTGTGGGAGCTGCTGAAATCTCATTGGTTCATTTCCCAGTTTGTCACCATGGTTCCCTGGTCTCAGTCTACAAAGATTAAAGCCAGTTTAAGAGATGGCTTTGGCCCTCTAGTGAGAGAAAGAAGTGGGGGAAGTGACTAAATCTTGGTGTCTTAGAATAAAAACTGTGAAATGGGACCAAAGGATGTATGTTTTTCTTGGACTCAATAGCATGTGGTTTCTACTATGCAAAGAACCTAGAAACATCTTTGATTGCCTTAAATTACAGCACACCCACCAAAATATGCTCTATATGTTTCTATTGGGCACAACAGGTATGCCTGGATTTTAAGTTTTCTTCCAAGGCAGGTCAGTGAAATGTAGCCCATGGAGACCACACTAGTTCCAAACCACTCTCCCTTGTCATAACCCAGGATAGTTTAAAGTAGGAATCTGTATGCACACCACTCTGCCCTTTGGCCTAACCAAGAAGCTAATGAACTGCGTTTCAAATCATCACGAAGGCTATTACTGTCCTGCTAGTGCCTATTTCGAGAATGGTCAACTTCTGGAGTAGTTTGGCTTAAATGAGAATGCTTCACTCTTTACTCATGCCTGTAGCTGGTGCATGAAGAAGACACAGGGTGGCGGGGGTCCTCTTTGATGCTAGATGGCTTGGTCTCTCTTCTATTTTCCTGCATTCATTTCACTATGCTTCTTTTACTTTTTGTCTCTGTGGACAAAGGTTTGTACATCAACCCTGGATGTATGGTGACTGTTTGGAAGTACCGATATATTATCAATTTCAAACCACTGTAGAGGCAACCCAAAGACCATCACCCTTGGCCAACCACCAATCCTCTGTGTCTTACATGAAGCATTCAGAATGCTGTTTTCACAGTCATTGAGGGAAATATATTAAGCAGAGATCATTGCATGACAATGTGTTAAAAACTTGGTCAAGTATGTTTTTCATAACGATTCTGTGTTATTGTGGTGTGATGTACACCCCCTACTTGGCAGTCTTGTTTTGTGTCTGTCTGCCAGTATGTTTTTCTGTGTTTTGTGTCTCAAAATATAACCATGTCACTGAAATAGAACTGAACTTCTCCAACTATCTTAAGCCTTATCTTAAGTCCAATTAAACCACAAAACAAACCAAAGATTAGTCTTGACCATTGCAATTGGCGCAATTGAAAATAAAATGCTGAATAGCTGAGGTGTGGTGGTGGCTAACTGTTTGGGTCCGGATTATGATATATCGGTATTCTCTAATGCCTCAATTTAAAACTCATTTGCTTGGTTCGGTTCTTCGCTTAAATTGGTAATTTCTGTGAGCTTGCTGCTCCACCCTGTGCTTTGTCACTCACCCAATTTTTTGTGTAGGCTTAAATCCAGTGATGCTTACAAAAAAGCCTGGGGCAATAATCAGGATGGAGTAGTGGCCAGCCAGCCTGCTCGTGTGGTGGATGAACGGGAGCAGATGGCCATCAGTGGTGGCTTCATCCGCAGGTGAGTTTCTTGGAGTTCTCTGCTGATAAATAACCATCACTAAACTATTTCATCTTCTTCTGCAAAGAACTTTTGGACTCCCTCAAGAAGCTAGGACTGGATTCGTGATAGCCTCACTGACTTATCTGGTTTTTGACTTCGCTATCACTGCAGGCACTTCCATCCACCTCCATGAGGTCTTCCAACAAAGAGCCTAGACTTCTTCATGGTGATGATAATGTGTCAAAGAAACAAGACCCAAGGCACAATGTCCTTCCAAATTGTCGTTTAGGTGCTGTTTGCCAGAGTGTCTCTAAACAAAACAAATCTCATGACCACACCCAGAATCAGAGTGGTTATGTAAAAGGCATTGCATGACATGGCTTATTTTGACCGGGCTTATTAAGCAGATTGTTATAGAGGTATGTTAAACAGTGTGAGTGAGGTAGCATGTATAGTCTAGTAGTAGCAGTAAGCTGTTACCACTCAGTCCTCAGGAGATAGGCGCAACAGAACCCAACAATTATGACTACAAAAGGTTATATGGTAGTGAAATTCAGCCATAGCCACAGCTGGCCAGAATGAGAAAGGAAATGCCCCAAGCCCTGCTTCTCTTGTTCTCTAATATCCCTCAGGCCATTATCCAAAGCCCATTGGAAGTCAGAGCAAACAGAAAGCCAGCTGTTCAATAATAAAGATCAGCTTCCCAGGGTACAGAACAGGGGAAGTGAAAGAACTGATCTATGTGAAAAAAAGAAAAAATTGAGATGTACACTAACAACTTCTTTTGAGATCTAGAAGCAAAAACCAGTTTAAATATCTATTTTTAAAGCCTCAAGTTATGTAAGTCAGCCAATACCTTGGCTCCGAGGAAACTGCCAAGCAGAAAAACAGCCAACTATTTCCAACGAAAAGGAAAAGGTTATAGTCCTTATATTTTTGGACCCCCATCCACATTATCATCCCATTGTCTTAACCCCACCAACTTAATTTTGTCAAAGGAAGCGTAAATTGTATCAATTAAGATATATTTAGACTACTACATATATAAACCAGTGATTCTCAACTTGTGGGTAGCAACTCCTTTGGCAAACCTTTGTCACCAAAAATATTTACATTATGATTCCTAACAGTTATAAAGTAACAGTGAAAATGATGTTATGGTTTTGGGGTCACCACAGCATGAAGAACTATATTAAAGGATTGCAGCATAGGAAGGTTGAGAACCACTGATGTAGACTAGTATACGGGGACTCAGCATAGGTAAGAATATATGTCCTTATGACTATCTACTGCCAAATCATTGTAGTTGTTGGCCAACTAATACTGCTGTGATTCATATGGTGTAGGGTCTAGGTATGCACCTGTAGCTTTACAGATAACAATCTAATTCTTCCTCTAAGTGATTTTCAAGCCAGTGCCTATATTAGTATCAACTAGGAGGATACAGAAGAAAGAAAGGGAGAAAGCAGGGAGAAAGGGAAGGGGAAAGATGGAGGGACTATTGCCTATACTCAGTATACAGTAATTGAATCCAAAACTCTTGACACTGACACAAGCATCTATGATTTGTAAAACTTGGGTGATTCCATCATGTGTTAGAACTGGATAGGATTGCTCTACAGGAATTTGTTCATTGTTGATGATCATTCAAATGAAATTTAAATGATAGGAAATTCTCTCTCAATTTTTAAATTTTCTTTGGCTCAGGCTAATATGTATTTTAGTGGAGCCAGGCATAGTGGCATAGGACTATGATCCTAGGATTCAGGAGGCCCTAGGCTTAAGGTCAGCTTGGGCTATACATGGAAACAAGGTTTCAAGCAAAACAAAATGAACAAAAGAACAACGTCATAGTAGGTCAGTCTGATTTGGAAGTTGCCATGGGAAAAGGAATTTAACTCTCCTTTAGCTCATCACTGTAACTAGTAGGAGGATTCTGTAATTAGTGCCTTCTTACCCTTCAAGTTGGCCTCTGGAAATGTGGTAAAGCTCTTTGTGAGCCAGCTCCTACATTCCTGTTCCTACCCATTCAACAGAAACCACCAGATACAAAGCACTGCTCCTCTGCCCCAAAAGCACAAGTTCCAATGCCCCTAGCCAACCTATGATGTCAACATATGCATGCATTAAGAATCACCCCCCAAAAGTGGTTCCCTTTGAATCTCTTCGGAGTTCTCAGGATTAAGAGGCAAACAGGTTGTCACTGATGTTCACACTGATGCACATCCCAAGGAGGCAAAGTAATGAGCACTGAGATTCTCTATGTCACTTTTTTCTTTTACCTTGGAGATTTATGTTTCAGAAAAAAGAAAATAGCCTTTATATAATTCTGCCTCTATCTCCTGACCTGAAATCCCTCAGAATAAATGATTTTATCTTCATAAAAATAAAATTAGGGTATTAGGTGACTCAGATGTGGCTCAGTGGATTAAACACTTGCCATTCCAGTGAGTGCAGATGCCCAGAAGACATGTGAAAACCAGGTGTGGCAGTGATGTGCTTGTGGTGACATGGGAAGTGGGCAGAAGTCCTGAAAGCTCATAAGTGGCATATATGGTGATGAGCAAGATGCTCTAGTGGACATGTTAGAAAGTGAGGACTTACACCCGGACTGTCCTCTGATGTTTACATGGGTGCCATGGCACATTCACTCACATATGGACACACACATACAGAATCACACACATACACACACATACCTAACACACATTAAAAAAATAAAATAGGCTGGGCGATGGTGGCTCATGCCTTTGATCCTAGTACTCAGGAGGCAGAGTAAGACAGATCTCTGAGTTTGAGGCCAGCCCGGTTTACAGAGAAAGTTCTAGAACAGCCAGGGATAACCAGAGAAACCCTGTCTCGAGCTAAAAGGCAAATAAGTAAATAAATGAAGTAATAATGAAAATAAACATGTAAGAATGAGGAAAGGATATAGTTTTAGAAATCATAAAAGTAAATAGATTGATGTTTTTAATTCAATTGAATGCTTTCTTTAGAACTGTAAAATCAAAGCAGTTGTAGAGGTGCATGCCTGCAAGACTTTTAATACTGGGCAGGATGAGGAGGGTGAAGCAAGATTTCTACCGGCTGTGGCTTCATAGCCAAACCTTATCAGAGAAAGATACAAGGCTCCCAAATACAGTTTTTGTATAAGTTCTCTACTATTAAGCCACACCCTGAGCTCAAAATACCTATTTTAAAATTACATTTGAAACAGACGGATGTTAAGGTGTGTTGGTATATTGAATAAGAATAAAGTAGATCCCTAGAAGTCTGTAGACTTCCCACAAGCTCTACTCCTTAATACTAACTTTCTTCTCACTCTGACTTCCAAAATTGCTATTTGGCTCCCAGGGTAACAAATGATGCCCGGGAAAATGAAATGGATGAGAACCTGGAGCAGGTGAGCGGCATTATTGGCAATCTCCGTCATATGGCCCTAGACATGGGCAATGAGATTGATACCCAGAATCGCCAGATTGACAGGATCATGGAGAAGGTAAGCCCACAACTATGAGGTTGGGTGGTGACTACTGGTTCCCATTAGGAAGGGAACAAACATCCAGGCACACTAGTTGCTGGATGTTTTGCACTTAGTATTTGCATGGGATTCAGCAACCGAACTGGCATGAAGATTAGAATGTAGCTGAGATTTTCTCTTGTTGCAGTTCTGGGGATTGAGCACAGGCCCTGGGTATGCGAGAAAACTGCTCTATCAATGAGCTATACCTTTAGCCCCAGAGCATACAATTAAATGTAGGCAATGTTTTTCTAAATCTCTTCTATTTCAAGCATGTGCTAGGCACTTAGAACACGTGAAAATGAGACACTCCCCACTGCCAAGAAAGTCATATCAGGACATATCACCATACAAATCAGACATTAATTCTCTTTCTTTGCAATTTCCTCATCCCCAATAGTACCATGTTGAATATTAATGACAGTCTTTTAAATTGTACAAATACCAATAGGGGGAGATGGGTGCATTAAGTGTTTAATAGTGATTTTATGTGTGTAATTTCTGTATAGCTACTCTGAAGTTCTTTATCTGAGATCTTGAAATCTTTATATATCTTTTATATCTTTTTCATTGCCAGGAACAAAGTAGGTTAATTTTTAGATCTTTTAAGTCACAAAGCTACATAGTGGTTTCTTGGTCCCCAAGTATCCTTCAATGCCTTGAAAGGAATGACTAGAAAATACTAAACAATAAATAACAATAAACAATATCTGACCACATAATGTTTTGCCTGACCAGTATTGAGCTATACAAATGTCAGAGCTGGCTGGCAAAATGCTTGTGCTTTGCTCTCATCTGCAAGTTACAGCATGCTTGTCATGGCTAAGCAGCTTTTGCTATGATAAAGCTTTTAATGCTGTGAGAGCCAATGGGTTTTAGAATCCTATTGAAAGGTTCAAAAAGTGCTGGAGCCAATGCAGCTGGATAGAAGCCATTATAGCCCCAAGAAAAATGAACAAAGATATAATAGGTGAGCTGTTTTGCAGAAGGAAAACAATCCAAGAAAACAGGAAGTGCTTCTTTTCAATCAGTGGACCAAACTGACTCAAAAGCAAGCAGATAACTCAACAAGGCCAGGCTGGCTTCAACATAACAGGGTCAACCTTTGAAATACTGGAACTTGAAAAAAACACTTATTGCTCCTAAAAAGTCAGCAAAGTTCACGATTCTGTTACCTCTACAGGTGTAGTTCTCTAGTATGGCAAGTACCTTCGGTATTAAGCTGTGCATTACAGATAAAGGCATACACTGGGATAAAGGTTTAAGGAAAAACCAGGCAACTTGATGGGAAATAGCTGCTCTGGTTTTCATCAACCCTAGACTGCTGAGTCACTGAGGTAGAGAGAAGGGGTATAATTGCCTTTTAATAATTATTTTAGCCTCATCCACATTTGAAATAGAAATTCCTCCTTTTCCCCCCCAAATCACAATGTGAACACAATTCAAACAGAGCTGCAATATTATTAGCAGACTCTTCCCTTCTCAAGGAAGCGTTGGTCTGTAATAACTGCATTTAAAAGTCTCTGCAAGTATAAGGTTGAGTTAACACCACACAGTAGTCAAAGCAAAGAGAATTCTCTTCTCTCCTTACCCCGTCCATGATCTTTACCCCATATCCACCATTCCACCATCATGATCTCTTCTCATCAATATTTGGACTGATGTTGAAGTGTGGGGAGTTCAAAACATTAAGAATTTTCATATATTCTTGTAGGTTTTTAAGAAATTGCTTTGTGTTTTTGCTTATGGGTGTTTATACATATATACAGCCATCCAAAGTTACAAGCACCCCATTCTTCCAGTAAACTGGAAATTAGAAGTAAGTTTCCATCACAAGCTTTATGTAAACTGGTGCTAAGGAAACAACAGAGATGCTCAAACCTCAAGGTGAAGCCTGTGGAAGTAGATGTGTGAGATGCAGGCTGGGCGGTCCTTTAGGTCTTTTGTCAATGGGAAAGGCAGCCCGAGAACTAAGGCGATTACTTCGAAAAGGGATTTGCTGTTCAGCAACTCTGTAACCTGAAAGATTGGAGAACATTTTAACCCTGGAGTCTGAAGAGGCTGGTATATGACATAGTAAGCATGCAGTTCTAGACGTCTGATCTGGGCCAGTACACCACCTACCATGCAGCTAAGGGCTCAGAAACATGAACTCCACAGCTCCTAACCATGTCTGGGTTCCCTGGTGAATACTATGGCCTTTTCACAAAGGCAAATCACGTAGAACATATTGGATATATTACTGAGCTTAGGATCCTCTAAAATCAAACATGAAAACTAGGGTGGGGTAGCCTCCATTAAAAAAAAATCCTCAAGCACATAAATAGGATGAACATAGACACAGATTCCAAGGCACATACCTGCAGGGAGGAGATCCTGGTGATTTTGTTGTTGTTGTTTGTTTTGGTTTCAGTTTCTAAGAGGCATATTTCTTTTATACATAAAAAGCATGTGGTGCTTTTGTGTCATGTTTTATGGGTCTGGAATTCGAATGTGCTTCATAGAGAACTTGAAAAGAAGTCACAGGCACCCACTGAATGAAGGTGTTCCAGGTCCACTCTGTCCTTTGAGTCTATTCCCAAGAATAGTCTCTACTCAACTTTAATATCCCCAGAGCTGCCTTGGGAAAGTCAGGCGGCTATACATTCATAAACAAGGTGGTCTCCATTTGCCTTCAGAAAGGACATTTATTTTCTTACTTCAGCTTTTCTATGCTCACTCAGTCTGGAAACGGCACAATTCAATCTATAGGAACATTTCAGACTAGTCTGAGCTAGTAAGTTTCCTTTGCACCAAAGTGTGGTTATTCCTGATACAGTTTGTATGTACAGAAGGATTTGGTAACTAAATAAAATTGGAGGGAGTATCCATTTTCTAAAAAAGGATCCTGGGAGTCATATATATATATATATATATATATATATATATATATATATATATATATATCAGAATAATCAGGACAAATCAGTATTGTCTCTTATGATGTAAATACTCATTTTGAAGCCAACTCCTGATTAGCCAAGCAAATGGTAGAGCACCACGGCCAGATAATTCAGTTGTGAATAATCTAGAAATATGTTCAACTTTCCAACCTGTTTGAAAATGGATGACTCCAGTGTCCTAGGAATTCACAAATTCAAACTGAATAGAGAAGACCCCACCCCCCTACCCAGTGGAGATTGGAAAGAGGAGAAGTAGGTGCAGAGCCTGCAATCAGTGATTGATAATGGCTCATCAGAAAACTGATTCCCTGGATCACCTGGTGGCTTTCTTCTCTGGTAGGCTATAGAGTTACAAACAACATTACCACTTGTGACAGAAAAAAACAACAGCCTCTGCTTGCTGACTTCCCTTTCTCCATGGTCAGAGTTATGGGAACAGTTAATTCCCTGGGGTTTAAGGGTCTAACCTTGTAGCATTCCCTGGTTTCATGCTATATATACAGAAAGATGTAACCCAAAGAGTGAATATGTCTGAAGGGAGCAAGGTATAAAATTATGACAAATGAGCTTTTGTTAAAGATTTGCTGGTTGCCAAACTCATGGAGGTGAGCCTTCAAAACTGGCATTTAAACGTTGCTGCTGCCTTTAATGACAGTATCCTCCTATGAGGTGCTGCCCCAACAAGAACAGCAAAAGAATATTGAATCCATTCGCTTGAGTTATAAAAAAAAAGAAAAGAAAATTGGTCTTAAAGGCCAGTAAATAACCTGAAGCATGCCAAACTTCAACTCAGTAACAATAACTGTAAGGTAAGACACAATAAGCACTTAATCTTAGGACAGACGTTTTTATGGTTCATTATATATGCATGCTTAGTTAATACATCACAGGAAATCTCAATAGAGGAGTAATGGTGTGGTTTCTGAATCCAGGCTGCTTGCTTTTGACCTTCCCTCAATTACTAAGACTCTAGACAGTTGTCTGTATTTGCATCTGCTTTGTTTCTTTACTTGGAAAAAGTAGCAAATAATCGTATGCACCCAATGGTTAATGTCATCTAGGTTGAATGAGTAGAACACAGTCAACGTCACACTCATTATTACATTTCTTTACTAGGCCCTTCTTGTAAACAAGAAAGTTGAGACCTAAGATGTAACTGGCACAGATACTGCTATAAGCAAGCTAAGAAGGATCTAGCAAGTAGTAACAGTTCAGTTCAGTAGAACAGATAGGACTGTTTCCACAGAAGTCATTGAGTATTGAGTACCTTTCTAGCATAAAATGATAAATAATATAACCTGTCCTCAAAAACCAGATGTTATCCAGTGAGAGAAGCAGTCAAAAATCCAAGTCAAGTTTCTGTGACCTTGTCCAAATAAGGCTGTGGCAATGATCCTGGGGGGTGAGGGGAGCAGAAAAAGTGATAGTTCTGAATGGGGAACTTTCAAGAATGATGGAGAAGTATATGTCAATAAAGCACTGTTGGCCAATAGGGAAGCAAGATAGGTGGAACTAGGAGTTGAGGAGGATTCTGGGAAAGAGAGACACAGGTAGACACCATGTAGGCTGCCAGAGTAAGAGGTCCGGACCCTTTTCTCCAGTAAGAGAAATACTTAGATTAACAATTATGGGTTAAATACTTAAGTCAGAGCTAGCCAGTAAGAAACAAGCAAACGGCCAACAGTTTCATAATTAATATAGTGTCTTGCGTGTTATTTGGGGACTGCAGCTGTGGCAGGGCCCAGGCGGATGGCGGGGAAGGCAACATGTTACACAAGAGTGTTTCATAAAAGAAGAATTTGAGTGGACCCAGAGGGTGAATGGGACTTTAAGGAGTAAGCTAAGACCTCTCTTCTCTCTTTTCTAGGCTGATTCCAACAAAACCAGAATCGATGAAGCCAACCAACGTGCAACAAAGATGCTCGGAAGTGGTTAAATTTGCACTCCTGCTGTTCTCTCCTCCAAATATTGTTGGATAAGAGAGCCCTTCATGCTTTTCTCATGGTATTACCTAGTAGGTCTTACACACACACACACACACACACACACACACACACACACACACACACACACACACAATTACCCCATTGTAAATGTCCTGTGTGGTCTGTCAGCTTCCCAATGATGCTTTGTGTCTTTTGTTCTCTCTGGCTCTCTTTCTTTCCAAAGGTTGTACATAGTAGTCATCTGGTGGCTCTAATTCCCTACCTAAGATGTCTTGGGTCTCATTTTTCTTTTCTCAGTGGCGTTTGCTGAATGACAACAATTTAGGAATGCTCAATGTGCTGTTGATCCTCTCAATACACAGTATTGTTCTCGTAAAACTGTGACATTCCACAGAGCTACTGCCACGGTCCTTTCTTCGGGTGTCAGGCTCTGAATCTCTCCAAATGTGCTGTCTTTGGTTCCTCATGGCTATTATCTGTCTTTATGATTTCATGATTAGACAATGTGAAATTACATAACAGGCATTGCACTAAAAGTGATGTGATTTATGCATTTATGCATGAGAACTAAATAGATTTTTAGATTCCTACTTAAACAAAAACTTTCCATGACAGTAGCATACTGACAAGAAAACACACACAACAGCAACAATAACAAAGCAACAACGCATGCTCAGTATTGGGACACTGTCAAGATTAAGTCATACCAGCAAAACCTGCAGCTGTGTCACTCTTTTTCTGTCAACATACAAACTTACTGGTCATAATCATCCCTTTTTCTTTTTTTTAACAACAACAACAACAAAGGATTTGACACACCATTTAATCATTTCTAGCAAAATATATTTGGCTGAAACTATGTGAAATGTATGTAATATAGGATTTGTTCGCTGACTTTTAAAGATATGTTCTGGAGACAACACTCTTGCTGTGGAAGGTGTGAAGATGTAGATCTTCGAAGTCTGAATCTTGTTGATCACTATTTCCCTGTGGTTTTGTCATCAGTACAATTCTTTGTTGCTTAATCTAGAGCTATGCACACCAAACTGCTGAGATGTTTAGTAGCTGATAAAGAAACCTTTAAAAATTATATAAATGAATGAAATATAGATAAACTGTGAGATAAATATCATTACAGCATGTATATTAAATTCCTCCTGTCTCCTCTGTTGGTTTGTGAAGTGATTGACATTTTGTAGCTAGTTTAAAATTATTAAAAATTATAGACTCAAGCTATTGGCTCCTGTCTGATGTTGCACTCATCCTGGAAAACAATGTCTACATACTTTGTTCAGTTGGTTCTAAGAAGCTGGTTGTATTTAACAAGGACTCTGGGTGTAAAACCACAGTTGTTCCATTTCAACACAACCCCAATGACAGAAAACAACTTGTCTTCAGTCTTATAACCTGTTCTATGTGTATATACTGCATTTATTTGCGTGTTCTCCAGTTAGTGAACACCTAGGTTATATCACTTTTGGAGTATTATGGATAATTGTGCTTTGAACATTTATAGACAAGTTCTTATGAGAGAAGCTGTCCTTATTTCTCTTATAGCCACTCATTTGCCACCAATGTGACTCTGACACCACCACCTCCACTGCACCACCACCTCATCTAACCCTACTTCTGTTCTTCCTACTGCCTGTATCACTTTACTATCTTAACTGGCATGTCTATTCCCTTCACTTTCATCATAATCTTTATTACACACACACACACACACACACACACACACACACACACACACACACACTATAATCAGCTCCATTCCCACTGCCTCTGTTACCACAACAGCCACCACCACCCGCATCACTGTACCATCTCTCCACCATCCCCTATCATTTCCTCCACCAGCACTACTCCCCTCCATAACCCATAGTAGTAATGCAAGTGCATTTATCCTTGTTGGTGGTGGGTGGTGGGTAGATAATTTTACTCAGGGGTGTCTCTGGGGGTGAGGTGTGAGCAGTGAAAAAGTAGGAGGAGCAATGATAAGTCTTTGTCAGAAAGTATTTGCAGGATTTACCCTCTTCCAATGGAGCAACAGCAAGAGCACATCTATTTCTTAAAATCATGGTAGCCGGGAGAGTGCTAAAAGACAGATTATGTACTGCATATGTCAGAACTGACAGCAGGGTCAATAGTCAGGCTGTGCATAATGTGCCAAGCTCCATCTGTTCTCAGCCAAAGTGAGTGGGTTTTCACAGGAAAGGCGAGTGTAGGCAGTTTACTTTCAGATGCTCTGGGCAGCATATTTGCTTTGACAATTGCATTCGTCCAGGCTTGGCTTTCACACACACAGTCAGCTGCTTCTCACTAATGGAGGATTAATGTCCCACGGATGACTCTTATACAGATAATAGAGCCACCCAAGAAATGTTTTAGTGACATAACAACAGAACTCTCTGGAAAGACTAAATCTCCTTCCTCCATTCAGGCACTGTGAAAAGACCCTCCTACACAAAATCAGAGGTTGCAGGTCGCCCCCTGTGTCCTCTTCACAGGAGGCTTTCTTCTTGATCTCCTGCCCATTGGTATCTTTCATCCCTCTTTTAAAATTATTCATTCATTTTATGCATGTGTGTGCTTTATCTGCACAAATGTCGGTACCTCATGCGTATGACTGTTGCCCACAGAACAGGGTGTTGGGTCCCCTAAGACTAGAATTATAGACGGTTGTGAGTTACAATGTGGGAGTGAGGGATTGAACCCAAAGTCTCTGGGAGAACAGCCGGTGCTCTTAACCACTGAGACATCTCTCCAGCCCCCTGTTCTCCCTGTTTTATGTCCTCTAAAATATGATCTGTGAACATCAACCTTTTGCCTCCAAAAGTGCTCCAGCAGGATCCAACCCCAGTTGCTCATGCGGTAACTCACCTGATGGTAATCGCTTGCTTTAGTGGCTGCTCTCACTTCTCTTCTCCTATCTCCTTTCATTTCTGCTATCTCTTTTTTATCCCTAAAACCTGATTAACTAGCTTTTCCCAATTTTGTGTCACTGTCTCATTAGCTGCTAGTGCTGACAACAGAGAAAGAGAACGCATATTCTGTGACCATTAGGCACAGGACAAGCTCTGTTTCCTACTTTACCTATTCTATGTTGACTCATTAAACTCTCTTAAAACTGCAGACCTGGTATTGCTAGTTCCCTTTGCTAATGGCAACATTAACTTTATTTGAACAAGATATATCAGCTAGTGAATGATAAGGTAGGATTTAATTAAGATATGCATGAGTCTATAACTGTTTGGAAATACATTCCAGGGTTGTACCTTTGCCATTCCAGAAAGCCAGGAAATTCCAACAGACAATAAGCTCCTTGAACAGCAAGAAAGAATGATGGGCTTTCAGAAGATCTTCGAGAACCTACCTTTTATTCACTTGCTGTAAAAATCACTAAGCTTTATTATGACCCAGGTCCCGTTGCAAACATTGTGAATATAACAGTAAGAGAAACACAAATTTAGGAAAAAGTTATTTACTTGTCAAAGTAGTTTCATGCCCTCAGATAGAAACTGCAAGAAAAGTGGGTGGGGATGGATAAATAGACAGCTCCACCCCCCTGTGGTGGCTTCTACATTGCCTCCCAGAATTCCTCAACTGGATCAACCTCTAGTTGTTCACAGGTAGCTTACATGGTATTGATGACTTTTTTATTGGCTGCTGGTTTTTGTCTGGTTACCACAACCCTGCTCAAATAAACTGCCTGCCTTAAACCCGTTTGGGCATCCCAGTGTAGGGGTGTTCCAACTAAGACAACCCCTTCCAGAAATATGTACCACCTCCTAAACTTCTCTCATAAACCCTGCCTTGGAGAAATGTGCTGCCTTCCACCTACTTCACATTCTTTGAGTCCATCCTTCTGTAAAATGTGCCCTTAGCACTTAAACCTTCGCTTTCCTCAGTAGAGAGCAAGACACCACATGTCAAGTTGTAAGATTGCTGTGGATTGCATTCTTGAGGGAACGTCAGGCTTACCTACCTCCACTGGCATGCATCACTGTATATTCCCACAAACAATTTGTTTTTTGTTTTGTTTTTGCAGAATGCATTATGTTTCCTACTACCCAGTAGTAATTTGTGAGTGTAACACTAAGCAACATAAGACTTCTCTGAGCCCTAGCCTCATGTGTTTAAGCAATATAGCTACAATTAATAATACTTTTGCATCCTATTTCACAGGGTAGGTAGAGAGATCTAAAGGTATGAGGATCATTAAAATGCCTTGTAAAGCTATGTGCCACCAGGTAGACACAGTGACAGGAAACACAATCAGCAACTTTGGGGGTAGGAACAGGTCTTTCTGGGAACTTCTAATCAGGGCACCTACTCATCATTTATATGGGCATATGATGTTTGCACAAGATTTCACTTAGCTGTTAATAAATTAGTTTTATATCTGTGTTCCACACCCTTATGAAATCTACCAGAACAACCCATGGATTTCCGCTGTCCTAACTGGTAGTCAGTGTGCTACATTTTCACCAGTAAAACTTAGCCTGTGACTGTCACCCAAAAAAAAGTCAAGTACTGCTTTTTTTGTCATTCATGTCCAAAACCCAGGAGCAATTTTTTATGCTACTATGAGAAACAAATGGTGCTACACCATATAATTGTTTCCAAACATATCCTAGGATCCTTACTTTTGCCATTACAATGATACAGGGAAACTGATCTGAGACAAGAATATCTGATTGTGGAGGCTAAGAATTCTTAGCGATTGCTATATAACAAAACGTACCTTAAAATGCAAAATAATTTACTTAGCTCTCAGCTCTTTAGTGTGGCATTTGGGCCAAGCCTGACAGAGAGTTCTAATCTTCCCTTGTCTGTGATTGTGTCAACTGTGGACCCACTGGGCAGCAATTGGCCATCTATTGCTGAGGCTTCCTCTGACTCCATATGGCCTTTCCTTCCACAGCAAGCCATTTAGAATTTGTCGACATCCTCTTGAGACTCAGACTTCTCACTTCCACCACAAATCATCTTGGTAACTCTCATACCAGTCCATAACCAAGACATGAGGAAATAGATTCAACCTCTATGGAAAGCTTCCAGATCCTTTAACAAAGGTTGTACATACTGCATGGTGAATGGGAAAGCTACCTTCACAATCACTTGTGTAGAGTTTTCTCTCATCCGTGTCCTTAGAGTCTAGTAAAAATAAAGGTTAAGGGTAAGTGTCTTCATCCTAGAGAAGATCCCTGGGGATTCACTCCACAGCAGCCCAAGGAGGATTTGAAGATCAGAAGTAGGGTGCTTGGAGAGCCAGGGGGTGGTGCTGACAGATTGTGGCAGTCTGTTGTTGAAACTGACCTTAATCCTGAAATGTCAAAACTAATCCCACTTCTCTAAAGCAGGAAGACTGCAGCCACTACCCTTAACCCCTAAATACCCAGAACTTGGAAGAAGCGTTTTAAGCTACACAGTGGGCTTGGATCCTCAGGCAACACTTGGTAAATACCCTTGTCTGAAACTTCTGTGCCTTCCTTCCCCATCTTTTCTTTGTTGCAATTTGTACAGATTTACACTAGATTTTATTTTGTTGTGGGAGTCTTTATTTTGCTTTTCTGACCAATCTTTTATGTTCAAAAATATACTGTTCTCTTTGCTAATGGAGCAAACAAGACTGATTAGTCAAGAATGAAAAAGAAATTATGTGTGTCAGCGACAGCTTAAGTATACACAAGATGTTTCCTGGGTGTCTGGAGGCGTGGGGTGTAGGAGGTGACTGCTGTCTTCCATGGCATCCACCGGCTTCCTTCTTAAGGAACCATGACAATTGCCTGTTTAGAAAGGATAAAGCAAATGCCCATGGAGTGTGTTTTTAAACTGCCAGAAGCTGTGGCGATGGAAAGCCCTATAGACCTAAATCTGTATACTAGATTGTATTAAAGGCAAGACTCCAAACTAGGTCAAATCCACTCTCTAAGAAGGTTCAAATTTTATACCCCCACCAAAAATCTGTTTTTCATAACAATGCCTTACTTGAATTTCTACCCTCAGAACTTTTATTTAAGCACCTCAAGTGCAACTAGTCTGCTCAGCCCTTAGACTAATTAGCAGTTCTTAGGTGACTATACTCCAGTCAGCTATCTTAGCCTCATTTTATTCCAGAGCAAAGAGGGCCTTAGAAGTGCTTTCCCTAAGTTAGAGGATAGCATAGACTCATTCCTCAGAAAATAAAGCCTCAATGAAGAAGTGCTTTGGGAGTGTGAATCCAGAAGGCAGGAAAGAGGGATGAGAGAGTGAAAAGATGACTTGGAAAGTGATGTTGAAAATGCATTGTGCAGTTGAGCCAGTGTTATTAGGTACCTGGGCATTTGAGTCTAAGAGAAAGCAGAGAAGCAGGTGGAATACAGACCAAGACTATTTTCCTAGAGAAAGACTTGGAGGTGCACTTCTTTTGACCATGGATTGTCATGGGTGGTATTGACACTTTCTGCCTAGATTATACACTTGAAAGCCCAAAGGGGTTCTATAACAACAGGACCAACACAACAGACAAAGTTAAGGCACAAAGGGTTAACTCATTCTTCTGCAAGACTGTTGAGGTATGTTTGAAACTGGCTGCCAGTCCTATGGCTGGTATAAAAATTAGTGTTATAATACACAACGCTAGGTGGGACCTTGGTGAATCCCATGGTGGGCTAGGGACAACCACACCATCAGGCAGAACTTATGTGGGAAGTTTATTGAGGGAAGGGAAGGGAGGGAAGGCAAGGCAAGGGAAGGGAAGGGAAGGAAAGGAAAGGAAAGGAAAGGAAAGGAAAGGAAAGGAAAGGAAAGGAAAGGAAAGGAAAGGGTGTGGAGGGGGAGACAGACACACAGACACACAGAGAGCTGCCTGCCTCTACAGAGGAATGATGGAAAGAGAGAGAAAATAGACGGAGCTTGTCTCTTAAAGAGAACTTTTGTGCCTGCAAAAGGGGATAAGGGGTGACTACCTATAACAATCAGAGCAATAGAGTTTGAAGGTGCAGATTAGGAGCAATGCCTGTGAGAGAAACATGATGGAGCCATCAGCCCACCAAAGTGCCCCGTCAGAGCATAGCATTCAGCTATTAAGGTTGCTTATGGCTCAACCCTAGAGGGAACCATTCACATCCTCAGAATAGTTTCACAATTACCCACAACACCTACTGGGTTTTGTTATGGTGGAAGTTCCACCCCAGCCTCCTCCCCTATCTCTCTCCAAACCCTGCTGCATCTCAGAAAGCCTGCCAAGTGATGACCCTTCCCACAGAGATGCTCAAGACCACTCCCACAGGTTATTTAAACTGCCTCCCTGAAAATGGACCCATGGTTTTCCGGTTTCTCTTTCCTGTCTCTTCTCTGGGGGACTGGAAGGTCATCAGGGAGCCTTGTATCCACTAACTGTGGGCTTTTTCTACTTGGGTTTGATTTGGTCTGATTTGAATTGCTGCATCACTGGAGAGGCTTATTGGGTGCAGAAAGTTTTCATCTGGAGGTTCTGCTGAGGGGGCAGTTTTCCCCCACCAGCCCAGGGCCACCTGGTGGGAAACACTCTTCTCCCCCATACCTGCACTCAGCCAGGCTAAGATTGGCTTTTGGCTGGGTAAGTTGTCCTTTTCAAGTCATTGCCTTAGAGGCCAAAGGTCTCCTGTGATTTTGGGGGTGTCCTGCCAAAGACATGGCCGTGCCAGGCCCCCAACCTGTTACTGGGACAAGGACCTCCTTGTCCAGTGGGAATCCTTCTTCAGAAGATGTTCTGGTCAAGGGAATGTCCCACACTCCCTCTGTTTTTGACCCAAGGTCTACCACAGTGGACAAATTGCCTTAGGCTTCAGGTTCTGGCATAGAATTGTGAAATGTGTACCTGCAATTTGAAGCCAGATCTCTAAACACCCTTGGGCTGCCTTTTACAAAATCTTTTTAAATTGGGGCTATCTGACACCATATGTCCTGAATGCCTGATTTCTCTGTGCACTACAGCCTGTTCTCTGAAGGAACCAGACCCTTACCAGCCCCATGACAGGCTGCAGAAAAGACCCAGCAAGACAGAGGCCCCTGACTCGACTCAGCAACATGTGCTGAGTTCCTGACCTTGCCCAACCTTCTACTCACTAGGAAGCCAGATAACCTCCACATGGCAAGGAACCAATCAGAAGTTAACTGGTGGGCTCTGGATGTGCTTTAGGGTAACAGTGGAGTACAGAGCATAGCAACTGCCCTGGGAAGGCCTATAGGCCATAGCAATCTACCTGATGCTGGCCAATCAAAACAGGACAGAAGTGCACCAGTCCTGAGACTGTTGCTACCCCAGACATTCCCATTACTCTACCACAATAAATTTCCTGCCCCATAGTCCTTCTTGCTCCACCCAGCTGTGTCAGACAGACAGAGGACCCAAATTAATACAGTTGACTGGCTAATTAATTAAAGACTCTGCTTTGACATCAGATCAGGTCTCTTGGTGATTTGGGGATTCAGAGTTTGGGCACAACAGTCTCAATGTGCCCTTGACAGTGGGACACGATGGCCACGAGGGTGGGTGGGGTGATCTTTTGAATTTTCCACCCTCTGTGATCTTGAAATTTTTTTGCCAGTGTGGGGACCAGTGAACAGAACCCCCACAAGTCCATGGTTTCTGGATACTGTGCTCCGGCCCTTCCTTCAATAGCCAGGGTCTCACAGGACTGGTCTTGTTGGCCAGGGTCAGCGCACCTCCATTTGGCAAAATACTGCCTGGACCCTCAGCGGCCATCAAAGTATGCTGACAGCCTGGACACTGCAAATCAGAATGCTCCCGTGCGGGTTCATCCTCTATGCCATGCCATGGAGGTCCAGCCTCATCAACTGAGGCTGTACCAACCTTTGAACTACTCAGCCTGGCAGAGGACTGATGAGGCCCAGACTTGGTGACTCCCATTGTCCTCTCCAAGCCTAGGGTAACACTGCGGGTAGAGGGTAAGTCCATTTAGACACACGAGCTATCTATTCTGTCTTGACCTCTCAGTCAGGTTCCACAGCTCCCTCTCCAATTCCTGTCATGGGGGTGGATGGGACCCCCTCCTTCCCATTTCAGAAAAACCTGGGGCTGCTTTAGCTGAAAAAACTGTCTCACTTCTGCTCATCTACTTATCCTTCAGATCTGATGGTGTTTGATGACCAGAGTACTAATAGCTCATTAGTTCATTAAGTTAACTTTCCTGCTAAAAATACAGACTGGTGTGCCTCTTTCACAGGCTTCACAGGGATTTAACAGGTTTCAGGTGTAACTTCAGAGATTCAGAGTTTTAAATTTCCTCTGGTTGTTTTCTAAAAATGTCCATGCCTTTTAACCTAAGGCCCTAGTCCTTCACTATGACACCAAGATATACATCTGTTCGAGCTGTCGTAGAGATACCTGCAATTTCCTGGGGGAAGCTCTTCTTCTGTATCAAGAAATCTGTACTGTTAGTGGAAGCTAACCATCTCCAGAACCCATTTTGACTCACCCATTTTTCAGCATATCTTACAGGTTCACTCCTCCTGCCTGGGCCAGGGCCAACCCACAGAGGGTCCTCCAGATAACACCAACACCTGAATGGGAAGCTGGGACATCCATGCTGGTTCTACCACTCCAGGCTAAAGTGGGCACCTCTTCGGGATACTTGATCTGTCCAGCAGCTGAGACCCTCTACCCTCCAGTTTTCCAAGATGTCCCAATGAAGGACACATCTGTTCTCCTGTCTCACCCATTCACACTTGCCTCTTCTGTACTACCAGGACACTTCTCCATTCCCTTCATCCTGGCAGTTATCACCCTTCCCATGGCAAGCCCCATTCATAGGACCAATGATAACAACCTATTTTTTAATTCTAGCAACTTGCCTTCTCTGCATCCTCAAGGAGCTGGTTGGTGCCTGAGGTCTACAGGATTGCAGCTAACCAAATGCTTCTTCACTCATACCACCTGCTGAGTGTGATCCCACTGACTCCTGACTCTCCCTCTCCCCTACATCATCCCTTGTCAGCAGGAAGAATCCAGACATGAACCAAGACCCAAAGAGTCTGGGATGCTATGGTGGAAGCTTCACTCCAGCCCCTGTCATCCATATACCCAAAGAGTCTGGAATGTTATGGTGGAAGTTCCACCCACGTCCCCTCTCCTCTATCTCCCTCCAAACCCTGCTGCATCTCAGAAAGTGCGCCAAATAATGACCCATTCCCCAGAGATGCTCAAGACCACTCCCATAGGGTGTTTAAACTGCCTCCCAGAAACTAGACTCATGGTTTTCCAGTCTCTCTGGTCTCCTGGGGTGGGGTGGGATGTCTGGAGGGCCATCTAGGAGTGTTGTATCCATTAAACATGGGCTTTTTCTAATTGGGTTTGATTTGGATTGCTGCATCGGTGGAAAGGCTTATCGAAAGAAACTTTTCAGGTTTTAATTGAGATTTTATTTGAAAGAGCATCCGCTGATAAAACAGAAAATGCAAAAAAGAAGGGAAGAACTTCTATTGTTATTTTGGGAGTATTTGTCTGTTTTGAGACAGGATCTTTATCTGTTTCCCAGGCTACAGAGGAATTCACTGTATGATCCAGGCTGGCCTCGTAACAACAATCCTGCCTCCTGCCAATGCCGGGTTTACAGCCCTTACTGTAGGGCAATCTGGAAGACAGATGTTAGTGGATTAAGATTTTTATAGATGACCACAGAGGAGCAGGAAGACAGGCATTTGACTGTGTTTTGCTTGAACTCTGAAAGCACAAGAGGCTAGAGAACGTACATGAAGTAGAAGACAAAGAAGGGATAGGCAGATACCACGGTAAAGCAAACATGGTAGAAGATAGCACGGGGGACTGGACACAGTGAGTGTGCATGGAAGAAAATGCAAAGCGAAAGTAAGCATGGTCAAGAAATAAAAGATTGGTGATAGATTCGTTACCTGACACATGTAGTCAGGACAGGCAGTTGCTTATAAAGCAGATACGTGGGGCTTTTATTTACTTAACAGGCCAGCACATTCTGAACATTATTAAGAAACACTTTGCTGAGCAGGCTCAGCTTATGTTCATAATTCGTAATAAAAAATGGCAGGCACAATTGTGAGCCCGCTTAGGTTAAAGTCATGGAGCATAAGTTTGAAGGTTAGAATAGGTGAGCTGCTTGGCTTGAGTCATAAAGTTTGGGCTGAAAAGGAAGAAAAAGGAAAGGATACCTAGAAATTGTTGTTTAGCATACAACATAGGTAAAACTGACCTAACTAGTTAAGAAAGTGCAAGAAAAAGCTGAAGGTGGACCTCAGTGGTAGAGAGCTTGCCTAAGCATGCATGGGAACCTAGGTCCATTCTTAACACTATCAGAATGTTTTTGAAGAAGGGGTAGAGTTAGACCAGAGAGACATATGAAAGGGGACTTTTACATAACAATAGAGAAGGATTGGAAGACAAGGACTGCTTTGCAACTCGACTTCTTGTTATGACTACTAGGCTATTTCTAGCTTGTCTTCCCAAAATAAACTGCTCCTTTGTCCATTCTCTTCCTTCCTTTATTTCCCCCAAGTCATCTCCAAGGTGACCTTGACTATAGTCCTGTACCATGCTGCTCTCATCTTGAGTCTCTACATTATAACACTTCCTCAAAATAAATAGCTCTCAAATTACATATGCATCATCCTCTAACCAAAATATCTCACTCTTTCACATTCTTACAACTCAACACTTGCCCTTCAAAAATACATAATAGTCTAGTACCTCCTACTACATTTTCTCTCTCTAAGTCCAATTGCCCAACTCACCAAGAATCCCAGGGCAAGACACTGTCCTTAGTCCTGTAATGAAAAAAATGACCTCTTGATCCATAGTTCTCTGTCTGGTCCCTTTTGTGCTAGGGTTCTGGAGAACACCAGGAAAATAATAGACTATTGACATTAAAAATATATGGACTAAAGCTGAGTGGTGATGGTGGTATGTGCCTTTAATTCCAGCACTAGGGAGGCAGAGGCAGGTGGGTCTCTGAATTTGAGGCCAGCATGGTCCACAAAGTGAGTTCCAGAACAGCCAGGACTATTATACAGAGAAAAAAAAGTGTGTATGTGTGTGTGTGTGTGTGTGTGTGTATATATATATATATATATATATATATATATAGAGAGAGAGAGAGAGAGAGAGAGAGAACTTGGATGTGGTAGTACACAGCTGTTATCCTAGTACTCCAGAGACTGGGAAGGAAAATAGAAAATTCAAGGCAGTAGGCAGTGTGGGTTATGCCTTTCTCAAAAGCATAGTGAAACTCTGAAGTCCAGCAGAAACAGGATAAATCAGCACAATACTTTAGTCAACTAGCAAGGATCTAATAAAGCTAAATATGTCCATACACTATGACTCAGCAATATCATTTATAGTATCTGCCTACTAGAAGTATATGCTTTTATTCACAAAGAGACCTGTATTAGAATAGTCATTGAAAAAAAATGTTTATAGCAGAGCCTGAGGTTCAGTAAGTTAATGGTATTTGCTGAGTAAACACAAGGATTTGAGTTCAAATTCCCAGTACCCATATAAAAGCCAGGCATGGCCTCTCATGCCTTTAATCCTAGTGCTGTGGGTTGGATACAAGCAGATCCTGGGATCTTGCTGGATAACCACCTAGCTAAAATGTAGTTTCAGGTTCAGTGAGGGACCCCATCTCAAGGGAATAAGTTAGAATGAAATAGAGCAGGACACCTGACATCCTTCTCTGGCCTCACCCTGAGAGACCAAAATCAGGGCCATTTTAGAAAAGAGGGTTGGAAACAGAATATGGGATCTTCACCCCATAACCTGTGAAGACCGGCTCACATCACCCACCCAGTTCCAGGAAAAGCAAGCAGTCAGGAAGAACAGATAACGACACAGGGCCCTGAATCTGTCAGGAAGAACAGATACCCCAGGTTGATCAACAGAGTTGCAAAACAACTTTTATGGGCATGGGTTGTGCCAAAGATTAACCTGTGAAAATTACCAAGGTCCTCTAGACACCCCAACCAATCAGCTTTGAACCTGAACCCTCACCCTATCCTGTGGTTTTAGTCTTTATAAATCCCTTTCTTATGAGGCTTAGATCTTCTCCTTCAGCTGCCTAGGCTTGAATTCAATAAAGAATTGTGCTTGCATTTGGAGAGTCTGCTGGTAGTCTCTCTGGAGGTCTTGTGAACTGGTCATAACAACCCAAACACACATATGTCCATGTACATATGTATCATACACACAAATAGTGTTCAACATAATAGCCAAAGTACAACTCCAGTGCTCATCAGCAATAGAATGAGAAACAAACAATGAGAGTGAACAAACTGTAACAGCATGCTGAAGCAACTGTCATGCCCAAATCACCAAGAGACCCATTCTGATGCATAAGCTAAGAGTCTTTTGTTGTTTAACGAGCTAACCCCATTGGCTCAGGCACTTCATCCATTCATCATGGTGGGTGCCTGGAGAAGGACCCAGAGAAACCCTGAGGGGAGTGTCTAGGGGTACACAACAGTCTCAGGATTAGTGCACTTCCAGGCTTGGATCACCTGTCGTGTGTTGATGGATAACTGGTTGTCATGGCCTATAGACCCTCCCAGTGTAGTTGCTATGCTCTGCACGTCACTGTTGTACACTTGTACCGTAAAGCACATCCAGAGCTGTAAAATACAGCCCCGCCAGCTAACTTCTGATTGGTTCCTTGACACAAGGAGGGTATCTGACCTCCTAGTGACTAGGGCAGGCCCAGCAAGGTCATGCAAGCACATGGTGAGTCTTTTCTGAAGCCTGTCAAGGCTGCTAACACAGGGAGTTGGTCCCTTCAACAACATGCATAATTATTACTAACATGGTATAGAATGGAAGAAGACAAACACAAGAGAACATATTGTTTGATCCATGCATATGAATTTCAAAAACATAATAAACAAACCATGGTACTAGAAGTCAAAACAGTGCTTTCTATTTGGGAATGGTTAGTGGTGAAAGCAAGTTAGAGGGAAGTTCCTAAGATGCTGCTAATATCCTGCGGGTTACATGAAGATATTCACTGAGTGACATCTTGCTGAACCCTCCAACATGGAATCTTCTTGCCTTTCTGTCTGTATGCTTTACTTCAATCATAAGCTTATTAAATAGTTTTAAAGTGATAACAGAGTACAGTCCCAAACATCAGGTTTTGACATTCCAAATACAGCAGACCTATCCTCTGCCACCCTTTACTTTGCTTTTTGTTTCATGGTGGCTCATCTACACAAACAAAGGTCCTGAAAAATTCTGCAAGGGGTACACCTTATACTGTTCTATTTCAAAGTGAAGAATAAGTCATGGGGTTACAGTCTGTAATCGTCCCGTACAAACTACTTCCACTTCCTATTACTCTAGTTTCAACACCTCTCTCCCAACTATCCTCTTAACATGACCAAGTAATATGGCAAGCATTTAACAGCAGGGGCTATTTCAGAAGTTCCCTGGGGTAGCAACCAGGAGAGGAGCTCCTTCTCATCCCTAATCCCAGGGTAGCAAGGTAGAGAGAAAATCTGTGAACTGGAACCTGGAAAAGGTAGTCATATTCATGGAGAAGACCACCTGCACCAGCCTTGAATAGAAAAACTGCAACAAAAACAGGGTAGAGAAAGTAAATGCTTTAGTACCTCTCCCTCCAACTGCTGGTCTCTGACCTTTATGCTGGCTGCCACATACAGAACTCACCAGAAGTTGGGGAAAGGAAGTCCAGTACATGCTAATGTTTACCAAAGCTGGCACCGCCAACCTAGAACAAGGTGGAGAAGGGTAAAATGTAAGTCTGAAGGAGTGAAAAGTAGCACCTAACATGCTCCCTATTATGTATCTTTCTCTGACAACACTGGTTGCTTGGAATCCTGTGGCTATAGAAAAGAATACACAAGAGAGTCCTCAGGCAAAGACGAATAGGAATTAGAGGTTTACAGCAAAAGGCCCTCCTGTTTCCCATGCTTATTGTGGACTATGTGGTAGTCCCACTCCTGACTTATAATCATGTTGTGTTCACTCGCCCATAATGCTTGTTGCTATCCACAGCAAGCTACAGCACAGGTTGCAGAACAGTGTAGGTTTACCACAGCTGCACTCTCTCATGTATCCACCTTTGGTCCAATGAACTATTACTGAAGAGCCAGGTCATATGACACACAATGTGGCCACCTGAGGAACAGAATATGTGTTCAGAAAAGTAGGTATGAGTTACTGATATGTACATTGTCACCTTAAGTATAAGGTCACTTAGATATTTTCATTTTAATTTGGGATTTCTCAAAGCAGAGCCTGAGATTTGAATGTAGATTTGGAACTTTTCTTGGGAGGTAACTCCAGGTATAAAAGGGTTAAGAATAGAAGTAAAAACACAATAGGAAGCAAAGAAAGTATTGTCATCATTCCAGGTAATGGAGCTCAGATCCTTGTAACTAGTGAGACATTTGCAGATTATCCTAAAATTTGTTCACCTGGGAAATGGTAGGCTAGAACATGTATTCATCAGTGCCCATATCATTGTGGAAAAGGTTGTCCAAGAATATTAATTCCCCTATACTGACAAGCTAAACAAGCAACTTTCCTTGCCCATGGCATTAGAGATGCCCCAAGACAAAAGGAGAAGCCCATGGCACCCAATAAAGCAAGTTCCTGCTAGACTGAGGTACATTAACAACTGTTGAGAACTGCCTAACCACAGCTCAAGTCAGACCTAATGCCCTGAGATCCTTGGATAGTTCTACTGCTGAGCTTTCTCTGGCAACCAAATTCAGGCACTCTCCTTTAAAGGTGGAACCTGGGCTGGGTATGTAGTTCAATACCTTAACACTTTCCCATCATGAAATGAGTCTTTGGGTTTTATTCCTAACACTTCAAAAAAGTAACTAAATATAATGTAAATCCCAATTCTCTTTCCTCTAAGTGTGTCCATGGTGTCAAACTTCTAATTATTCCCTCTTGCTGATTTCATCTTTTAAATCCACTCTGTCTCTCATTCCACCTGACCTGTGATGAAAATCCTTGGAACTTATGTAACATTTGAGTATAAAGTGAATAAACAAAAGATGTTAAAGCATAAGCTACTCTAGCCTCTTTGGGATATTTGATAATCACGATCCTCTAACTTCAAAGTGTTTCTCCTCTTGTGAGAAATGTCTTCTCTCTGACTGCTCCTTCTCAGTCTTTGGGTTCACTTTGTTTATTCATCATTTAGCTGATGGTGTGACCCTAAATGACTAAATTCAGGCAGTTTCTCAAATACAGTATACGTAAACCCAGGCTTAGGATATTTCAGCTACTGCTTTTATGCAGAAGAATCCTAAAAGTGGGCAAGTATGGCAAGTTTCTCTTCTGAGGGCAAACCACATCTCTGCCTGCCTACTACATATTCTTCCAGATCACCCACGGGCACTTGAAAGTCATCAAGACCCACAGTGAAGTGTTCATCACCGCCCCCTCATAAACTTCTCAGCCTTGGGACTGAAGCCAGATACCACCCCCTCATTACATCAGGCTCCAAGTCTTGTCAGCACCATCTCTGAATATCTCTCCTATGCTTCCTCCTTTATCCCTGGCCATATCTGGAAGAGCACAGACTTGGGACAAGCTTCCCCAGTTCCTCCCTGATCTAGCCCAACTCTCCTCACCATTCCCAGGATACTTGCTCAAGAAATGTTTTCTCAGTCCTTCAAAGGTTTTCTGCAAGATAAAGTACAAACTCCAGTTGATGCAGTCACCATCCATGATACAATGGTTGGTTCTAGGGCCTGTATTAGTCTGGGTTTTGTGTTTTTGGTTTTCTTCACAGTACTATGGAAAAAGGAGGGAGGAAAGGAGAGAGGGAGGGAGGGAAGGAAGGAAGGTGGGTTTGCTTGCATGCACCGTTTGAGGATCCAGTCCATCATGGCGGGGAGGACATGGTGGTGAGAGTGTCTCTAGCTATGACTGCAGGTGTGTGAGGCAGCTGGTCACATTACTTGTAAAATCAGGAAACAAGGGAGGTGAGTGCTGGTGGTCTGCTGGTCCACTGCCTTCTGCTTTAATTTTTTAAAAGTTAATTCTTTGAGAATTTTATACAATGTATTTTGATCATATCCATCCCCTGACCCCAACTCCTCCCAGATCCATCCCTGTCTGTCTAGTTAGGATGTGGAATGATGCCACCCAAATTCAGTCTGGGTCTTCAATTAAACCTCTCTGCTGACATCTGAACAGATACATCTAGAGGTGTGTTCCTAAGTGATTCTAAATCCTACCAAGCTCATCATCAAAAGTATCCATCATAGCCCTGCCTCCATCAACTTAACACCCAAACATAATACTTCTAAATCATAACATTCCTGTTACTGGATGTTTCTCTCCCACCTACTAGTTCCGGAATAACTACTCAGAGGCTTAGTATTAATTACAAACTGTTTGTTGGATTAGCTCAGGCGTGTTATTAACTAGCTCTTACAATTAAATTAACCCATTTCTATTAATCTGTGTATTGCTACTGAGGCCCATGGCTTACTGGTGATGCTTGAACATCTTTTTCCTTTGGCAGCTGAATGGTGTCTCTTTGACTCCACCTTTTTTCTCCCTGTATCTCTGCTTGGATTTCCCACCTAGCTATATTTTGCCCTGTCATAGGACAAGGCAGCTTTACTAATAAATCAATAACAGCAACATGTTAACAGTGTACAGGACATCCCACATCACATTCTACCTCTGTTCCCCAGTGTTTCATGTTTACTTCATGACACAAAATGTATTTAGCCCATCTCTAAAGATGCTGAAGTCACAACAGTCCAACACTACTTAGAAGTCCAAAGTCTTTTGTGAAACTCAAGGTAACTTATTAATGGTAAACTCCTATGAAATCAAACTTTCAGGCTCTGTACTTTCAAGACATAATAGCCAAAGTAAACATCCCCATTCCAGAATGGAGGAACAGGGACATAACAAAATGCTCAAGCTAAAGTAAGACAAAATCAGGAGGGTAAATGTCAAATTCTACAGCCTCATGTCCAGTATCTGGAGCTGGTGATAGGATCAGCCAAACTTAATAGCCTTGGGTTTCTCTACCCCTCTAACTTGGTCACCTACAGGACATGTGACCTCCTATGGCCTAGATCCAGGGCATGACTGCAGCTTTTCTTGGGGATGTTCTATAGCCCTGGCATCTCCAGTATCTTCGAGCCCCACTACAAGGCTTTGCCTTCTTTGATTCACACAATAGCCTCTCAGGGACACCTTGCTGGGATCTAGTACTGCCAAGTACTTCCTGATCTCCGTGTTTTTCCTGGACTCTGGATGCAAGCCTACGTGGCCCCAGACCTCTTGCATTTCACACCCCTACAAGCCTACACCGTGTGGACAGAAATTCCAGTTTCTGCTGCTGACTTGAGATGTGGCCTGGCCTTCATAGGCCACAGTTGTAGCAATAACTGGGTGTCTTTAAGGCTGACCCTAGGGAAACATTTCTCTAGGCAGTCATTTTGTAGTCGAAACCACCGTGGTAGCATTCTAAATTAAGGCTTTTTCCTTTGAAACGAATATGCATTTTACAAGTTAAAACAAAAACACTCAGTTAATGATTGGGAAGTAAAAGACAGAAGAGAAGAGACTGAGGTCCCATATTCCCTTCAAGGGCATGCTGAAAGTATCTTCTTACTAGGATTTTCCCAAGTTTCTACTACCTCTCAATAGGGTCATCTAGGCCCTTTAAAGACACAGGCTTCAGGAGGACATTAAAATCCAAACTATAGGAAAGATAAAATTACTTAACATTCCCCTAAAACTCTGATTTTTATAAATATAATATCATAGTTGCTAAGAGTACAAGATATATCACTTTTGTCACATTGTGGTATCCCTCTACATGAGGATTAAAAGAGAGAGAGAGAGAAACAACAATTATTTACCTTCTTTAAGGCTGAAAAGAAACTGTCAGGTTTTAGGGAAGAATCTAAAATTTGACTGTTTATTTAGTCCAGGAATCATGTGTTGAGATGTTTATTTGCAGGGGAAGAACTGACAGAGGATACTTTCAAACCATTCCTTTGATTGGAACCCAACCCCTCATTGTCAAATTCTATGCTCAGCTGCCTGCTCCTCAGGAAGACTAGATTGCTAGCATGACCCCAATATATAGATATGTCACTTGGTTTGCACGCCAAAGTTTGGCCTTGAGGCAATAAAATCCTATAGCCCAACCATAGTCAAGGCCAGAGACAATAATGAGAAAAATCATGTGGCACCTAAAAATAATGAGAAAAGAGAGCAGTGCTTGAGGGTGTGAGTCACTGTTGTTTGGGAGGCAGGAAAAGGAGAGCTGGGAAAGAAGGAGAATATAAAAAGATCCAGGATGGAAATAAACACTAGTTCTGTGGATAAGAAGCTACAGGGATCATCATAGGCCCCAGGCCTCTGGAAGCTCCAGAGCTGAGGTGAAGGGGGTGATAGGCAATGGGAAATCCCGTGTCACCTGCAGAGACCTGGGGCAATGATATAAAGCCTTGCGATCTACATTGGCCACCAGTCCACAGCATCAACCTCCTTTTCAGGGCAGGAATCATTCACTCAGCAGCCATTTTTACCTGGCACTGTGACAAACTCAGGAGATTGGAAACTGAAGTAGGCCCCCGGGGACTTACCATTTTTAAAAGAGACAGATCTAGAAGCAGAAATATATAAAAGAATGCATCACAATAACAGAGCACTTTGTCCAAGAACTTGGGAGAGACAAAAGTCAAAGTGGAACCTAGAGGGGGTAAGAGGAGGAATCTCAGAAGCTCCTGGTTAGAGGTGACATGTAAGCTGCAGACATAGGAGTCATCTTGATAGAGTCCTGGGGATGGGGTAAATGAGCCAGGCAGTACAACTGTGTGCTTCCTACTACTATGAGATACGTTACTAACTAGGTGCCTTATAGTAGTGTTCTAGAGCCTAGAAGTATGAAGTCCAGGTGTTGACATAAACCACACTCTTGAAGGAAGCTCTCTGAGCTTCTTGCAGCTGTTGACAGCTGTTAGAATCCTACGGTTTATGGTCACATCCCTCTAAGTCTACCTGCCCCTTCACATCATCTTCTCTGCATGTCAGCTGCCCCCATCAAAGATTACAAAGACATTTCCGACCACATAATTGGATCATATTTAGGGCCTATGTAAATTACCCCAAACAATCTCTCCATTTCAAGACAGTCAGTAATTACATCTTCAAAGATCCTCTTTTCCCATAATAGTAACAGTTTCCAGTGATTAGATCTGGTGTCTTCAGGCAGCCCTTCCCCACCAAATAGAAGTACCTGAGACCTGGGTGTGCAAATGCCCTAGGGTGTGGGCATTTCAGTGCTCCCCAAGCTTAAGAGTAAGAGAGAAGTAAGGTGAGCAGACATCAGAGTATGAAAGATATTACACACCAGGACAAGAAATTTGGACTTACCCAGGAAAACATCATAAAAGGTTTTAAGTGAGAGTAAGGTAACCAGATTTTCTTTCCTAAGAATCATCTGAAGTTTAAATAAAGTAGGGAAAGAGATGGCCAAACTAGGGCAAAGCACTAAATCTTATAGCAGTTGTCCTTATACTGTCACAAGGGTAGAGTATAGGTCAGCAAGCTGAGAGGTTTAAACACAGGATCTGTGACCTCTAAGAGAAAGTTAGTTCTACACATACCAATGGGGGGAGGATTGTAGCAACAAAATTGATATTCAGTGGAGACACCAATAAATGTGAAGACTAAGCACAGACTTTATTTTCTCGTACCCCACATGGTGCTAGTTTTTCTATCCAAAATGCATTTCACTATAGCTAGCATTCAGTAGAATCTCAACACAGGCTGACGGCTCACATGCTTCTGAGTTTATGTGGGCTCTGGAGTTTACAAAGCACTGTACATGTGGTTCACAGACTGGCAGCATCTTGTCATCTGAGAATTTGACTAGAAATGCTGAATTCCAGGTGTGCTTAAGATCTGCTGAATGTGACTATCTGGTGTGGCATCCGTGACCTATATTTTAACAAAATCTTAGGGTTATTCCATGAAAACATGCCTCTGCTCTGTTTGCATGCTATAGGAGCAAAAGATTGGGCCTCAGTTGAGACTAGCTAGCTTGAAAAACAAACCATTTATCTCCTTCAGCCTGTTTCTTAATCTATAAAATGGAAACAACACTAGTACTAGTTCACACTAATTTTATAAATGATAAATTCACTCACTGGAAGGCTACACAGTTTCATGTATAGGTAGGCTTATATCTGCAGATCTAAACACCCTTTAGTTAAAACATTCTGTTCCTTACTGCCATTTGTCTATAAGTTAGGCAGATGTTGGTCCCTTCTTCCTGTCTCAAATAATGATAAAAATTATTGGGTCAAGGTTCCACCTAGGAATGTAGGGAGAAGTAGAAAAACTAGCTCTTGTCTGAGAGAGCACATCAGAATTTGATCATGGGTTAAAATACAAGCGTTGGCCTGGGAAGCAGACAGTTGTTATTTTCATTAACCTGTCCTCTCCTGAGATATATGGGCTAAATCAGGTTTGTTCCAGAAAAGCCTGGAACTTGCCATGTCAACAGCAGGCATACACCACAGACGCAATGAACAAGCTCTCTTCCTCGTCTTCAGTTGAATCGTATCTACTGACATAACATGGTAAACCATAAAGGAAGGATGGAAGGACAAAAAGACAGACTTTCACAAAGGTTGGAAGCTCATAGTAACACCAAGGACAGGATAAGAATATAACAAAGGCTCACATAGTTAAGAATGTTGAAAATAAGTGCCTATCATTGTCAGCTAAGGAAGGCACAGATTGAAATGCTAGACAGTGTAGTGGTTTAGGGCCTAGAGGTATGCAAGATGAAAGATCCTCTGCTCTCTGGCCAGTTTTGTTTTATCATAATGAAATTAGCCTTGGGACAACATGGGATAGACAATAAATGATTTTATTGTCTGTTAGTTCCCCTCAAGTGCAATTATAGGTACTTCCAGGTAACTGGTTACATGGTTCCTGGGTATGATGCCTTCAGAAAAATAGAGGCTTTCTTAGACAAACAAAATGCCAATATCCTGTATAAGCATTCAGACACTGTAGCCCCCAACGTTTCCCCTCGGGGCTTCAGATTTCTTTTTTTGTATCATAATACAAATTTTGGGTCCTTGATAATATAAATATAATTTCTAATCTTATTTAGGACAAAGGCTAAGCATTTTCACAGTTTCTAAAAAATGAATAGCAAGGAACAAGATGTTTAAACAAGTGGAGCCTTTAGCAGAAGGTCTGCAGATGTTGCCTGGTTCTTTCCATCACTGGAGACTGGAGTCTGTCTCTGGGGTGATGCAGGAAGCCTTGAGACTGCTTACTCAGTAACTTCAGGTAAAGGTCTTCGACAGGCAATCCCATCTGCTTCCTTCAAGGGAGAAACCTTACAAAGTAGTAATGTCCAAGCGTTGAAACATATAATTTCCTAAGGGTGTCTATCTTAATGCAATGTCCTCCTCCATGTAACCATGTAATCTTGGAGCTGTTATGGGGGTGGTGCAGACAGCTGGACGCCCTGCCTGTGCTGGCAAATTGTGGAAATGGAGAGGTACCATCTGTGCCACTACTGCTACTGATAGAAAGTAGCAATGCAGAGCTGTGAGTTTCCAAATGTTCCATCTGGGTAGAAATGAATTCTCTTTGAAATAAAAAAGGAAAAACATGTTTGACATATAACATTGGGTGTGATCATCTCTACAACTTTCTCTTAATTTTTACAGTATTCACTTCATGAGAAGTGTGGCATGAACTATCAAAAGCTAGGAGCAAAGGTAGGGGAGAGGTAATATTTTTTTCTGTTCTAGCTGACTTATTCTTATTTTTCTAATGAATTGAAGAAATGATTTTCATATACAAAATTCTGTCTCACTCATCTGAGAAAAATATTCTGAATAGATCACTAAGCAGACAGGTAGAAAGGGAATGCCTTACATTCATGCACCCAGAAATAATGAATTTGCAAGAATAGTCTGGTGCCCATATTTTCAAGCTAGAAAGATGTGGAATTAATCTTCTTTCCAACAAACTATTTTGGTCCTGAAGAACATTCTAAGTATAATAATAATAGCAATTAGAAGCACGACTTGAATTCAGAGTGACTTGCTTTTAAACATTAAAGGAATAAGAGGAAACAAGAATACTCATGGAGGATGTTAACACACCTCTCTCAGAGCACAATTATAGATTTGAAATCTCTTTCTATCTTACCATGGCAACCTTATTACTTAATTTCTCAAGTGTTTGAAACTTTGTCATTCTGTTCCTTTAGGGGAGCCTTTCAACTGGATTCAGCTCATAGCATTTGTTTTAGCTCATCCCTCAAAGCACACTCCATGAGCTCGAATGTCCAGACCAAGAATTACAGCAAAAGCTTGGAAGAATTGGTACACCCTCAGCAACTTACTTAGATATATTCTTTCTAGTTAATGGAAACCAAGAATCCAATGGGTCAGTGACAAATTCAAAAGCAACACTTTAGTCCCCTGTACTATCAAATTTTAATAATAGTCACTAAGTTATGTATGTATGTATGTATATATGTATGCTGGGAACTTCAAGGCATATAAAGACTAAAGAAAACAGCTTTTTATTTATCTTGAAAAGTTCACAATGGAGAGAATAAAATCCAAGTTATTGTAAAGTAGTTCTAACTGTGTCCACCAAACCAACAGCACCAGCACCTCCTCAGACCTTATCAATCAGAATAAGCAGCAGCTCTGGGAGGGGTTAGAACTCTGTGCTTGTTTGCTTGTTGGTTGATTCAATTCTTCCAGGTGATCTTGATGCTCTATGTCTTTGTTAGGATTTCTATTACTGTGGAAACACATCTTGACTATGGAAAACATTCAAATGTGGTGGCTTACAGTTCAGAGGTTCATTATCATCATGGCAGGAAGCAAGGCAACATACAGCAGTCATGGTGCTGGAGAAGGACCTGAGTTCTTACATGCTGAGCCACAGGCAATAGGAAGTGATCTGAGACACTGGGCATAGCTTGAGCAAAGGAGACCTCAAAAGCCACCCCCGCAGTGGCACACTTCCTTCCACAAGGCCACACCTACTCCAACAAAGCCACACCTCCTAATAGTGCCACTTTCTATAGGCTTATGGAGGCCAATTACATTCAAACTATCACATTCCCTAAGATATGAGAATTAGCATTACAAAGTGATATAGCACAAAGGAGTGAAAGGAAAATAACAAACACTTTTAGGTAGGGGCTCATGAGCTCTTCCCATTCCATGTGTAATGCTGACTGAAAAAAGCTTCCTAGATTGCCAGTATGTACATGAAGCTTTGAGTACTAGGGAAGATATTGAAATACAGGGAGTAGATGGTATATGAAGGCATTTCAAGTGAGTGAAATATGAATCATCACAGAGTTAATACATGTATGTTAAGAATTAAGTCTTTTAGACACACATACAGTGTTTTAGATCATAGCCAACTCTCAATTCCTCTCCTTAACTATTCCTATATCTACTCCACTCCAACCTTTGTGTCCTCTCTCTTTGTTTTGGGTTTTTGTTGTTGTTGTCATTATTCTTTTCTATAACCTACTGATCACAAGCTATACTTCCCATACACTCCTGGGTATGAGATCATACAGTAGGAAGGTAGTTGATATTCAGTGTTGCTGATGATAATCCAACCATCAAATGGCTGGAAATACAGCAACTGGTGCTTTTTGAGAGAAGAAATATATATTAAAAATAAAGGAAGTCTGGGAAAAACAATCTTAGCAATGACACAAAGGTCCTAAAAGATGCACCAAGAAAAAAAAAAGACAGAAAAAAACTTCCAGAATCATACCTGCAAAAGGCAAGAAAACACAAAGCTTCTAAATGGAAGACGGGCTAAGCAAGGCATGCCAAATTGCACAATTTGTTGAAACTCAAAATATTTATTGGATTAGAGGATGCCAAGTCCTTAGTGACCTTCCAAAGACATCGTTTAAGTGTTCTATGACCACATCTTATGGTTAAGAGAATGTGAGACAGAATATTGGTGGAAAAATCCCTTCTCTTCTGTGAACTTTGGCCACGCAGGGGACAAAGGAATTGGTGGCAGTGACTGAGTTCAGTACATTCACATAATGTTTTCATAGACAAGAAATGCGGAGCACAATTTCCACTTATGACATCAAGTCTCCCTGGAGACTGGATTTCAGTGTTTGAATACTTGATAACAAAGCACTTCCCCGTGGTCAGCAGACCCAGTCCAGTTCCTCTAGGGAAGGCAAAGCAAGCCCTGGCTGACAGTCTTTAGGGGTGATGAATCATCTCTGGTTTCCCTTCCAAAGGCTGAATGGCTGCTCCTCTAGTGCTGGATTGGGATCTTGAAGAAAAATCATGTTACAGAAGTAAAGATGCTGCATTCACCTTCAGCAGGCCCTCAAGGACAAAAAAGCTCTCCGGGTGCTTCTCAAACCTTCAGAATCTGAAAGCAGAGGGTTGCCAGGGTTGAGCTTCATTTCATTAAAAGCAAGTATCAGATTACAGCACCTTATTTTTGCAGCTGACTGAGGTTTTACTGTGGTGCAAATGAAAAGAGGTTCCTGGCAGGGCTGAGAACTGTGTCTGTATCATTTCTTTATGACGCCATTTTCTCCCCTCAAGATATGAAGTCCCAGAGGAATTTTTACTCCCAACCAATGCCTAGTACTTTTTTGCTGTGCTCAGCAAGCATGACTTGATTTTAAGACTGTTAAACATAATGATAATTTATTGGACCATTTCTCTCAGTACCATTTATTCTTTCCTCCCTAATTTTCTACTCTCCTATTGTCCTTACATTTCAAAATTAAGGGGAAAAATAAGTGGAACTACAGAATGCCTTTGAATTTTTAATTTTTAACCCGATTCTAGTGAGCCATGGCAATCTAGAAGCTTAAATCTGCCTAAGACACTCCAAATCTTCTGACTTTAAAATAGCAGCACATCTTTTAGCAGTTAAGCTATTCTGAGGTGGATTTTTATGCACGTGCAATGTTGAAATAGAGTACATTTCGTTTTTACCTTTTTTTTTCCTTCTGAGGAATAGAAAGCTTGAGGGATATGCCCTTCCTACATACTGAAAAATAAATTTGAATGTGTAAGGTAAGTATTAAGTTACCTATTTTCTATCTGCATTGATTATTGATTAGGACTGGCCCTATCTGCACTGTAGTATGCAGATATATTATATCTGTTGTTTTAATTTGTGTGTGCTGTTAATCCCACCAGTCAAGAATAAAGAGCAAGCTTTAATTAAATACTGGCCTGGTTGGTGGTCCATTCCAGGGTTCCTAGGAAATGGTCACACCTTGAGGAAATTTAAAAGGGCAACTCCACAAGGCTACTGCATTTCCCATCAGGTTCAACCAAGGGCAAGCATATATCCTGCCCTATTTCCTGCCGGTATAACTGCCCTCCCACCTACATCCAATCACAGGTAAGTGCACATCCTAACATATTTCCTGCCTAGATGAGATCAAGCACATCCAGTGCAGGTGCAGATGGGTCAAACAAACTTGTTCAGGAGTGTGTGTGTGTGTGTGTGTGTGTGTGTGTGTGTGTGTGTGTGTGTGTGTGTGTGTTAGAGAACAACCACAGCAGTTACCTGTCCCTCTTCCATGTAGGTACTATAGATCTAGAGCCCAGGTCATCAGGCTTGGTGGTGTACGCCATCCGCCCAGCCTCTCCTTGACCCAGATTCATGTTTATCTGAAGTTCTTTCAACCAAAAGTGTCTCAGGTTTCAAGCACTTGGTGGAGGAGGATTTTATATATTTGTGAATGTGACTGAGATATCTTGACAATGGAATACAAGTCTAAACAGCAAGCTTATATTTCATATATATATGTATATATATATATATATATATATATATGGCTTACAGCTTACACACATTCTAAAGGAGATTTTACAGTACAAGATTCTCTGAATGCACCTGTTGTGACTGTGACTTGTCCCAAGAACTCATGTATGGAACCACTTATGGAATTAAGTTGGTACTCAAAGGGGCTCACATTTTGAACATTTCAGATCTTAAACGTTTGGACTATGGATGCTCAGCATGTACCACTGCTGGAATTGCTCTCTTCATTGGGATTTCCCCAGAAGCAACCACTGAGCTGAACTTTTGGGTACACAGAGTGTATTTGGGAGGCAATTTCATAAGACATTGAGAAAATAGAGAAATGAGCCAGGGAGGGATGAGAGTTGATAAAGTTTGTCTTAAAAAGACATTTCTCTGCTGTTGAGTGGTCCTACTGGAAACCTCTGGGACAGGCCATGCAAAGACATGTGCCACCTGATGGCTGCAGAAGCTCCGTCAATTGTCAATCAATTCAGTCCCTAGTTGAAGCTCTGCCCAGAGATGTCAAACCTTTTCAGTGTTATCTATGGATTCAATGCTATCACAATGAAAATCTCAGAGATTTCTTTGGAGATACCAATAAGCCCATTTTGAAGTGAATAGAGAAAAGACCTACAACAACTATCAGAATACTGAAAAGAGAAGTGAGTCTGAGGACTTCAGCTATCCATTTTCAATATTTAATATAATGCTCCAAAAACCAAGAGAAATGTAGTATGTGAGAAAAAAATAGACACTTAGATCAGTGGGGAAAAGTAAAATGTCCATAAATAGACTGACAAATTGTGCTCCAACTTCTTTAAAGATCTTACTCCTTTCATAAAACCTGACTAAAAATAGATAATAAGCTTAAATGCTTAACATGTAAAACAATGGAAAATCTATAGGAAGGTGTAAGAAAATATATCTATGAACTTGGACTGTTCAGTTTTGTACTATACCAAAAGCACATTCGGTAAAACAAAAGCCTCATACAACTACACCCCATTGGACTAAGAACAATGTCTGATGAACAGAAGCCATTGCTAAGACAATGAGGAGCAGAATGGGAGGAAACAATTGCAAAAAACCGTTACCTGGAAAAGGAATTGTGCCAGAAATTATTAAAAGTTGAGAGTAAGAAAAATGCAAATAAGAATTTTAAAGCAATCTGAGTGGGTAAAAATGGCAGTTAGATTATGATCTTCATTTGAAGATATTTTTTAATTGTTTGAGAGCTTCATATATCATATACACAGTGGACTGGTTTTCATTAAATCTACCATCACTCCCTCGCATCCAATTTCTTCCTTATTTCCTCTCACCACTTTCTACTTGGCGCCTTGGTACTGCCTGTGTGTACATTCACTGGGGCATGGGTAGCCTCTTGGGGGTCACAACCCTGCAAAGAACTGACTCTCTATCCCAGTCAACCAACTGTCAGTAGCTCCTCAGCTACAAGTGGAATTTCAAGAGCTCTTCCTCATCCATGCCAGTGTTGGACTGACTTGGTGTTGTGCAAGCAGTCACAGCTGCTGTGAGTTCCTGTATACAACTACACTATTGTGTCCAGCAAACACTGTTTTGATACAGATATCTGTCCTCCTCCATAATGATCCCTGAGTGTGATAAAAACGTTCCACTTGGGGCTGAGCACAGTCACTTGACTGCTGACCAGTTGTGGGTCTCTGTACTGAGTCTTAATTTCAAAAAACAGTAATCAGAATAAACAAATAGAAAAAATATTTTTTCGAAAGCCAAGTCCTTTATTCTTACTTTGCTCCAAGATGTAGTCATTTCCTCTCTTAGCTCTTGATGTTTTTAAACTTGAGCAAAAGGAATTAACCTATAAGCAGTAGTTGTGTAAGTGAGAAAATGGCAGGTAGATAAATGGGTGAGATACCTTTCCCCAGATCAAAAATGCATGAAGGGCTGGAAGAGCAGTCCCATGCTTCATAGAACCCTGAGGTGGTGGCAGATCCTCAGAGGGAAGCTCAAATGAAGCGCAGAGCTTGCCAGCAGCTCCAAATACTCTGTGTGATACTGAACTTTGAAGCACAGAGACCCTGCCTTCCTCAACTACTGGACACATCAAAGGAGATGATGACTGAGAGACAAACTGAAGACCAAAGATCTTTCCTGACTTTCCTAGCAGTGAAAACCTCTCGCTCTTGTTTTTGTTTTGCTGTTATTTTTTACTGTGTGTGTGTTCTTTACGTGAGCACGTGTGTGAGTGTGGTATATGTGTGCTGGTGTGAATACTGGTGGGAACGTACATGAAAACCAGCAGTGGACATTAGGTACTCTCTGTCACTCTTTTCCTTACTTCTTTGAGGCAATGTCTCTTGCTGAACTAGGAACTTGTGCTTTTTAAGCTGTACTAGCAGCCCACAAGCCCTAGTGATTCCTTGTCTCCAACTCCTTCAAAGATAGAATTACAGGCATGCTCAGATCCACTCCGAATTTATTATGGGTGCTAGTATCTGAACTCTGGTCCTCATGATTACATAGCATGTACAGTACTCTTAACCAGAGCCATCTCTCCAGCCCTCATTTGTTATTTTCTTATTCTAAGAAAGACCACAGCCTTAATGATGATAAAGATATAATCTCCTGACAGCTTGACCAAGGGCAGAAATGGACTTAATTTTATTTGAAGAAAATAATCATGACATTTCTTGTACAATGAACTCATGAAGTGAAATTCTGAGTGGACTAAATATTTGTGCACCCCAAAATTCAGATATTTGAATCCTGACTCCTAATAAATTGGTATTAATAAGTGAGGCCTATAAGAAATAATTAGATTATGATATGGATGGGACCTTAAATGGAGATAGGACCCGATATCTGTTTATACACTCATGAGAGAGAGAGTGAAAGACCCCTACCCAGGACCCCCTAGGAAAAGAAAAACAAGGCCAGGCCGTTGCCTAATGAAAAAAACCCCGACCAGGTGCCTCGCCCAGCTGGCAGGATGTCAAACAGGATCGGTGGTCACCAGAGCAGTCATGGGACCCAGATAATAATTTCTGAAGCATGCCAGGGTCTTTCATGAGGTAATACCAGGAAACTTAGTCTGTGGGAACTACCCCTGCCCCCAAGATGACCCAATAAAATACCTGTTGCTATGCTGATACTTATGTAACCATTAAAACTCTATAAATATTGTACTCCCTGCAAGCCCGGTATGCTCTGCACCTGGGTTGCAGTAGCATCTGCAGGCGCCTGTGTACTCAATAAATCACCTCTTGCATTTGCATCCAGTGGTCTGGCCCCAGTTCTTGGGCAGAGGGTTTGGTTCATTACCCAGTGCTTTGATGCCGAGGTCTTTCAAGAGAAAGAAAGGGTATAGATTTAGTTGGGTGGGAAAGTAAGGAGGATCTAGGAGTTGGGAGAAGTTAACTGTATTTAGAATATACTGTTTGAAAAAAATCCATTTTCAATTAAAAAAAGAAAACATTTGTAAGGGTATCTGTCAAAAAATTATAGGTGGCTAACTTTGAGTAACAAAATTATAGATAATTTTAATTTTTTCTTCATATGTGCCTTTAAATTACTATACACTGAGAATGTTTATTCACATAAAAAGTAGGGACAGAAAGACTCAGTCTTACTGGGAAGAGGACACTGGGTTTTAGAGTAAGGCAATCATGGCTCTGAATAACCATCTCTTTATTTATCAACTGTGTGCATTAAGAAAGCTATTTACACTTCTGAGCCTTCTAACCTCAGCAATGAATGCTATTGATATCCACTTTGTAGAGTTATCACGGAGATTGTAATTAATACATACAAAGAGTATAAAATACTTTTCTAAGATGGGTGTGCCTGCACATGCCCTTAATCCCAGCACATGGAAGGCAGAGGCAAGCCTACAGAGTGAGTTCCAGGACAGCCAGGCTACACAGGAAAACGCTGTTTTGAAGATAGATCGATAGATAGATAGATAGACAGACAGATAGATAGATACTACTTCTGTATAGACTTGTATATAAATACTTAAGATTATTGTATTCGATGTGGGTATGTAAGGTGTAGAGATTGAACTCAGAGTCCTGTTAATATCAGGTAAGTTCAGTACCACTGAGCTACACCCCGGATCTTCTGATTCCTAGGCATATGAACCCATTGATTTTATGATCTATAAATTATATTTCTATAAAGATGTGAGAAAGCACACAAATGTGCTATCATATATGTAAGGTTCAGGCATCACACTGGCCTGCCTGATTACCTGGCAGAATGCACTCAGGCAGTTCTCTGGCCAGCCCAGACTTCCACAAGAACTAGGTCTGCTCGAAGGTGTAAAGGACCCCTTTAAAAGACAAACCCCTGCCCGCTTATGCGCTCTTATCTCACTCTTATCTCTCACTCTTCTTCTTCTCTCTCCACCTACTCCTCTCTCTCCACCCACACTATAATAAACAATGATTAATGTGCTCTCTATGACTCGTGCTCTCCATGGCTTGTGCTCCGTCTGTCGTGCCAGTCCCGGTTCTGTGCCCGCACTCATGTTTCTCCTTCTGCCCCTTCTAACTTCTAATTTCTAATCTTAAGCAAAATAACAATAATATATCTTAGCAATACAACCTGGCTGGAATACCCAGGCCTTGGGTTTGCCACCCCCCAGCGATGTAAAAAAGCAAGCAAGCAAACAAAACCCCCACAAAACATAAAAATATGAATGAATGACTGTGATATTTTATATGAATATTTAGATCAATTGTGGCTACCTAGATACACAAGAAACTTATTGTCAAGTAAGATGTGTCTAAAATTTATGTTTAAAGACAAAAATAAAATCATTGGTTTCTTTAGTGTTGTTCTAATATGCCAACTCTGAAATTATGGAAGGTCTGCCCTAGAACAACTTTTTATTTTCTTAAGTTTGTTTGTAGAGCTTCATAGGGCAGGGTATCAGTTAGAGGGGCTAGTTTCTTTCCTGGGCAGATGTTTCAGAGATTCTTTAATCCCTGGACGTTTTTTAGCCTTCTTGTACAGAGAAGAGGCCATTGTATGTTAAGTGGCAATGTGAGTCACTGCAAAATTCACAAATTGAAGTCTCAACTCCCAGGACCTGAGCATATGACTTTATTTGGATACTGAGTACTGAAGAGATAGCCATTTTGTTACTTATGGTTATTATTGCTGTGATGAACACCATGACCAAAGCAACTTGGGGAGGATAGGGTTAATTTAGTTTATATTTCCACATTACTCTTCATTGAAGGAAGTCCTTGATCCAAAATGACTGGTAGCATTATTTGTAGAGGGCATTAGGACACAGAACCTTAAAGGGAAAACACTACCACTCACGAGCCAGGGAAAGGGGTCTCAAAGGAGGACAATGTTGTCAACTCTTTGACTCAGACATCTAGCCCCCACAATCATTCCATGTGGAAGTATTGAGGGGAGCCCTGCTGATAGTGAGTAGAAAACATGGAATTCCTTTGTTACAATCGTCTAAGAAAAATCATTAAGCTACAGGGCATGGTTACTTCCTGAAGTTAAAGTTATAGCACCTTATTCATAAGCCTCCTGCCCCAGCATCTTGAGAGCTATGATCACAAGCATGCGCCATGGTACTCTGCTGTGTGGCTACTACTATTTAAAAGTATAAAGCAGAGACATGCAGTTGTTTGGTATTAGATAAAAGGAAACATGAAAGAAGACACCAGAATACAAGGTTTTGTTCAGTCTTTTTATGGCCATCGAAGACTGGGTGTTGACTGGCTGAAATTCTTAGTGGAAGGAAGGAAAACTTGAAGAAACTTAGGTCAAATTAACATTCATGAAAACAAGAAGAAAAGATGGGGTGAGCAAGAAGATGAACCACTCCCATTGCAGACACTGAGAGAATTAAAGAGCAAGAAAAAAAATCCCAGAATCATCACTCAAAGAAGAACTGGGGGTGAGGGGTTAATAGCAAGCGGGAACATAGGAAGCAGGCTGGGTGGAACAGGGTGTGGTGTCTGCTCCTACCTCCATGAAACCCAATCCTGTAGTCTTTATACCAGCCTCCCTGGCTTTGGTTCATGTCCATTTTGCTTGACATTCTAAAATGTTGAAAAGGTTGTGAAATTTTTAAAAGGAGCATGTAACAGTTCAGTCCATTTAGTGATTTTCTCGCAACATTTTCCACAATGTGGACTACAAAGTAGTAAGCTGTAAGGACAGTGACTAAGCAAGGGTCTTTTAAAGCATACTCTTCCTTCCATTGAATTTCCCTGGCTTTAAAGAGTCTACTGCGCAGCCCATCTGTTGTTCTATTTTGATTGTTTCTGGCAAACAGATGCAGGAGGAGAATACTGTTGCCTTTTCTGTTTTATGTAACCCTAGAGATACAATCAGAATGTTAGGTTTTTCTACCAAAGGGGGGAAAACTGCAAAGGACTTAAAGCACACACACACACACACACACACACACACACAGTATTGGCTCTTTTCAATGGAAAATCTGGCATTGTCTGATGCAACCTTCCAGGATATGGGAATTTATGGGGTCATAACCTTCCATTCTATTTGAACTCTTTACAGCTCTGCAGGCTATAAACAACTGAAAATGTGAAAATGATTCAAAAAATTGTGCAACTATCACTATTAAGTCCAGAACAACTTCATCTCTTCAAGTGAAACACTGTTTTTATCAGCCATCACTAGTCTTTCCACTTTCCTTCTAGCCCTTATCAACCTCTGATCTACTTTCTGGCCTACTATGGGCAGCTTACATAACGGGACCATGGAATCAATAATCTTCTGTGTGTTGCTCCTTTTATAGAGAATACTATTTTCGAAGTTCATCCATATTATAGTGAGACTAGATGCACAACACCCATCAAAGGTAGGAGATTCATAACATTTTGCTTGCCCATTTATCAATTGGTGAATGTTGTAGTGACTTCTTTATTTTGTGTACTATCAATAATTTTGCTGTGTTAAAAAAATAGGAATGATTCTTGTCTACAAATATGTAAATAAATCTGAAGATTCAATGTAGCTTCATTTCAGCATTCCTAGTAGCCTGCATGTGTGTCTTCATTTTAGATTAATTAACGAGTTGACATATATCTGCTTTTATATTTATGTGATCATCAAGGGTTTACCTTTTCCTTAATAATTTATTTAATACATTTGTAAAGTGGCTTTCTTTAAGCTTGCATAGCCTGACTGTATATTAGTCTGACTGGAGTTTCTACTGAACATGAAAACCGTAAATTACTCTCAGAATGAGGAATCACAGGGGATGGCCAGGGAATGACAGATCTAAACTGATCTCCCCATACCTAATACAAAGTGTCAGCTGCATATATCTCCAACAAATCCAAAGCAACATAGCTATGATCTGCATGACATTTTTATCTCTGACAATGAGTTGGACTTTCAAGACAACATGAGTAATATTTTTCAGCTAGGAACTATAGCAGCAACTAGTCTAAAGTGAAAGAAAATCCATCTCAGTTTGCCACTGCCTGCTGTTTGGCATGAACTCAACAGTTGTTCAAAGGTTCAGTCTCAGCTGGTTGTGGCAGAACACACCTGTTTTCTCACCAGCTAGAGGTAGAGGTAAGAGGACCTCAGGTTCAAGATCAGTCTACACTATATAGCCAGAGTGTATCTCCATAGAAAACCCAAGTACACATACAAAAAAAAAACCCTAAGTGAACATTTTTCTCTCCTGTTCATAAAATTTAAGGACAAGAACATGGAATCCAATTTGACATCTTTAATTTTTGTCTTCTCTGCGTCTGTGCTCCTTATGTGTATTTGCATGTTTTTATATGTATGTGGGTATATGTGTGTGGAGGCATAGTCTCTCAATCAAACCTAAAAGTAGCTTTGTTAGCCAGCACATCTTGGGATCTTCTCTCTCTACTTGTGGAGGCTGAAATTACAAAAAATTCAACACATGTTTGCATGGGTTTCTGGTGATCTAAACTGTCCTCATCTTGTATCACATAGATTTAAGCATGGTGGTCATGAGAGAGGCGCCTGAGGAAAGGATAGTATATAGCCTGTACTTTTCAAGAGAATTGCATTTAAAGGAGTCTTAGTTATGGTTTCTATTGCTGTGACAAAACACTATGACCAAAACACAAGGTGGGGAGGTGTATTTGGCTTACACTTCCATATTGCTGCTCATCATCAAAGAAGTCAGGACAGGAACTCAAACAGGGAAGAAACCTTGAGGCAGGAGCTGATATAGAAGCCATGAGGGTCTTCTGCTTACTGCCTTGCTCTTTCCATGGTTTGCTCAGTTTGCTTTCTTATAGAACCCAGGACCAGCAGCCAGGGATAACACCACCCACTATGAGCTCAGCCCTCTCCCATCAATAACTAATTAAGAAAATGCCTTAAAGCTACATATTATGGAGACATTTTCTTAATTAGGTTTCCCTCCATTCAGAAAACTCTAGTTTGTGTTCCAAGTTGAATAAGATGATTCAACATAAAGGATCTAAGTAATAGTTGAAGATAGGATTTTTGAAGCTTTGGGAATTGTATTGTTTCAAGGGTTACTAAGGAACACACCCTTCTCAACACATATAACGACTTCTGACACCAGGTATAACGATAATCGAGGCTATATAGGGAAAAACAATATATTTATTTATCAGGGAAAGAGAGAGTCACACATACCAGGAGTTAGAAGCGTGGCTGGCTTCCAGGAGAAAAGAGAAAGAGGGAGGCCCTTTTTCTTTCACTACCTTTTATCTCTACCTTGACCCCGCCCTGTTGGGCGGGTAGCTTTGTGGGGTTCACTCCTACAAACACACACACACACACACACACACACATTTGTCTTTTTGTTTTCCCTTTTTCAGTAATTGAGATTATAGAATGGTTCTTGAGGTGGCTTGTGTAGGGTGGCAACGGGGCAAAACCCTGGTTCACAATGGTTGCAGAAGGGCATTAAGATAGAACCTTTCTATAAATGGAGTTTTTTAAGAGAGTTCCAGAAAACTGCAACTTTGCATTTGGTAAAAGAAAAAGGGCATATTTGGTCATGTAGACTTGGGTCTTAAGTGTGGTTTGTAAAGTATCTATATAAAAGAAATACTCTCTCTATTTAGGTGACCATTCACAGCAAACGCTATTAATCGTGCTAGAATTCTCCACTCTCAGAGACTGCAACAAGATTCTGTAGTAAAGGGCTCTTTTCACTTTTCATGTCTACTTTTTCTATCTTGCGTCAGTATATCTAATCTTTTATATGAAGAAGCCAGTTCCCTGAACAACATTAAAGAGAGGCATAACCCCAACAAATTGTGAGTGGCAGGTTGGAATTCAGATTTATAACGCATCACATTGCTGAAAAAAGATGCATTCTGGATAGTCCTGACCCCAAAACATACTCTTAATCCCACTGGGTGAGAAAAGGCTATTAACACAATTTTTGAGCCAAATTTGAAGCAAACTTATTAAATACTAGCCAGGAGTGTGGATATTGGTCAGGTCCATACCCAGGATTTCCAGAGAATGACCACTAATTACATTAGTCCTGTGTTTAAGGCAAAACCCACAAGGATATGTACTTCCCTCCTTCATCCAGTGGGGGGAAAGCACATATCTGATTTACTTCCTGTCTGCATTGTAGGGAAAAGGGACCAGTCAAAGAAACACACCCTGAGCAGAGCCAAAGAAACACACTTTGGCCCTGCAACCAGAACCAAAGAAATGTACTCTGACTTTGAAACCAGTGCCAAAGAAACACACTTTGTCCCTGGAATCAGAGTCAGTGAAAGAAATACACCCTGGCCCTAACATTGGAGCCAAATGGCTAACAAGGACTAGAGAAAGAAACACACTTTGGCCCTGAAACCAGAGCCAACTCTGACCCTAACCCTGTGCAAAAAACTAACCAATCCTCGAGCAGGAGCTCTAGCCAATCTGAGCTCAGCATTGGGGTCTGACCAATCCCCACCCTGGAAGCCCTATATAAACCCTGTGTCTGTTCCACTTGTGGCTATTCCCACTACCAGCTACCAGGCTGTCCTCTGCCACTCTGACAGAGGGCAGCCACTTTCCTGGATTCTTCCCTCCCAATAAACCCCTTCAATGAGCTTTGGGTGAAGATCTTCTTTTGCGGTAGTGGAGCAGAGGCGACCCTGGGCAGAGCAAGCAGACAGAGCAGAGCAAGCAGGGCTGTAACGCTTTTGCCGGGGAAACCTTCCCCTGGCAGAGTGGAGTTGTTACTTCCAGGAGCAGAGCTGAACTGTTGCAACTTTGCCCAGGAATTAGTTGTTACACTCGGCTCTCCACTCCTGGGAGCAGAGCTGAACTGTTGCACCTTCGTCTGAGAAACCCTCTCCTGCTGGAAACCCTCTCCTGCTGGAGGAGCAAAACTGCTACACTGGTCAAGCAAACATCCCCAGCTGGAAGACCCTCTCCTGCCCTAACAGAGCCCACATACTGGGGGAGCCTTTCCCTGAGGCAGGGATGTAAGCTGCTATGCTTATTGCGGCCTGTGGTAGTCCTTGGCTCCTGAGTTTCAGGATGCCTTTCCATTTGAGCTGTGTAACACTTACTATTCTGTGGCTCCTGAGCTCCAGAATACCTGTCCCACCCAATCCGTCTGAAATGCCTACGTGCATACCTCCTATGCAGTTAGTGCAACCAACCTTGTTTACAGAAGTGAAAATACATGGTTTGTTATCTTTCATGAACAACAGCCACCAGCATTTTAGGAACTTATCTGTCCTTGGACAAGTGTGGCCTGCAGGCAAGTGGAATGAGAGGCATTTTTGTTTTAAGTACAGTAATTTAAACTTAAAACATAACTTTAGCCCTCATAGTATGTTATCCTCATAATACATCATCTCAAGCTGAGCATTCCGTTTATAACAATGCAATGATTGAAAGGACCTAGGAGATTTGTCTTTCTGGGTCTGGGCTGATTACTCAGTGTATCTTTCCATTTCACCTGTTTACCCATGAATACAATTTAATTTTTCTTTACAACTGAATAGAACTCCATTATATGTGTGTGTTACATTTTCATAATATAGTCATCATTTGAAGGACTCAGCCTTCAGAAGGTTGGCATCATAAGAGTATACCACTGTATTAATTACTTTTTTGTTGCTGTGATAAACACAGCGAGCAAAATCAAATGGTGGAAGGAAGAGTTTACTTAGCTTATGGCTTCAGACAGAGAGTGGGGAGGCATGGGGGCAGGCAGCCAGAGCCGGAAGCTGAGAGAACACATCTTCAGTTTCAAACGTGGAACAAAGAAAGTGGAGTGGAAGTAGCATAAGGCTTTGAAATCTCTTCTTCTTTCCTTCCTTCCACCCTTCCTTCCACCCTTCCTTCCACCCTCCCTCCCTCCCTCCCTCCCTCTTTCTGTTGGTTCTTTGCCTATACCATGTATGCTTAGTGCCCACAGAAGCCAGAAAAAGGCATCAGATAGATGCCCCAGGTTGTAAGGTACCTAGACTTGAACCTGGATCCTGTGTAAAAACAGTTAGGGCTCTTAACCACTGAGCCATCTCTTCTGCAAGGCTATGAAATCTCAAAGCCTACCCACAGTGCACTCCTCTAGAAAGGCTACACTGCCTCTTCAAATTGCACCACCAATGGGGAACCAGGTTTTCACCTACTTGAACCTATTGGTGACATTTCTTATACAAACTACAGCATTCCACTCCCTGACCTCCACCAGATCATGGCTATATCACAACACAAAATGCATTTAGTCAATCTTTAAAAGTCTCAATAGTCTTTTATAATCTTTATGTGTTGTGGGGGGCAGTTTGAGATAGGCTTTGACTCTGGCTTTCTGCCCCAAGTGCTGTGATTAAGGTGTGTATCACCACACCAGGCATCTTTTACAATTTTAACACTGTTTAAAAGCCAAGAGTCCAAATCTCTTTTGAGATGCAAAGCAATCTCTCTCACTCCCTGAAAAATAAATAAGATTACATGTTTCCCATATACAAAGGCACATAATATAGATATATTCCATTCCCCAAAAGAGGAATGGGGGCGTAGTGAGGATAATGCTAGACAAAGAGCATCAAATCCTGTAGCTAGCTCTGTGTCCAGTATCTTAGAGCAGAGTTTCACAGGTCTTAGATGGTTCCACCTGCTTTTCATGGCTCCACTTGCCCTTCATCTGCCTGTAACACACATGAGCTAGTTCCACTCCCTGTATGAAGCTCTCTTTGGCAGATAAATTATGCCTCTGGAATCTCCAACATCTTCGAGTCTCCACTGTAACGAAGACTTTACCATTACAGCTTCACATAACGACCTCTCAGAACATCCTTCCCACTACAGGCTTTCATTCAGAAACTCCCCTGGCACACATTGCCTGCCCTCATTGATTCTCTAAAATCACAGAGGAGAATCCACAACCCTCTTTCTCTTTTATCTCTCACTCTCACGTCTCTAAAGCCATCAACATGAGGATGACACTGCTGAGTTTGGCTGCCCCCTTCCACCACATGAGTAGCAGTTTCTCTATGCTGAAGCAACCATTCTCCAGGAACAAGTAACCTCAAGGCACTTTCATTCCACAGTTTGGAAGTTTAGCTCAGAGGGGTTTTGCCGGGGGGGGTGGGGGGGACCTCATTTTTTCAATGAAGACTAGCCTGTTTCTTTGCTGAAATACCATGAGTGACCTTTAGGCCAGTTACTAATATTGTTCCCCTCCAAAACCTTTTGGACCAGAGCTTCCACATTATTCTCAACACACTGTCTTCCAGGCTCCTACTGGAATACCCCTTTAAGTCTGCTTATGGCATTCAACTTCCTTTTTGGTTCAAAGCTCCAAAGCTTCCAACATTCCTCTGAAACCAACATGGCTAGGTTCTTCAAGGCAACAATTGCATATCTTTTGGTACAAACTCCTGTATGTTACTTCTTTGTTGTGATAAACAGCATGACCAAAAGCAATTCATGGAAAAAAAAGGAGTTTATTTTGTTCTGGCGTTGGTGGCGCACGCCTTTAATCCCAGCACTTGGGAGGCAGAGGCAGGCGGATCTCTGTGAGTTCGAGGCCAGCCTGGGCTACAGAGTGAATTCCAGGACAGGCTCCAAAACAATACAGAGAAACCCTGTCTCGGAAAAAAATAGAGTATTTTGGCTAATGATTCTAGAGAGAGAGAGAGAGTCTGCACGGCTGGCATGGCAGCAGGCAGTCAAAGCACGAAGCAGAAAGATCACATCTTCAGTAATAAATATGAAGTGAAATGAAAGTCAGATAAGGCTATAAACTCTCAAAGCCCACCCCCAGCTAATGGAAATAAATCAGTTTTTAATATACCATTCTGCAGAAAGGGATGCCATCACAGAGAGAAGTAAAAGCTGGCTGGTATGCTCATTTGGTACAAGTGGTTTTTAAAGTCCATAATCTTGAGAAATTTCTGTCCTACTTTCCCACAGGCCAGTGTTTTAGAGCGTCACAGTCTTTATGTTTTTCTAGCATAGCGTCCCTTCCCAAATTCTCTGGTCTCAAAGCCTGACCTCATGAATACTTGAGACAGCCTCTCTTCCTGCTTGTGGACTCAGCTATGTAGCAGACTGCCTGCAATTTTTCAACTATGAATTCTGAGACAAGCAGGTGCTGGCCACCACCTAGGGGAAAGAGGAGCCTAGTGCCTCCTGCTTATCTGTGACTCTTTGATGAGCTTTATGTACACCCATACAGAACAGACTTTAACAATTCATTCTTACACACTGATGCACTTCCTTCAGCAAAGCCCCACCCCCTAAAGGCTCCAAAACTCTTCCTCTCAAACAGCATCACCCACCAAGGGCCAAGTGATCAAATCCCTGTGCCTACCAGGGACATTTCTTATTCAAACCACCACAGCCATCATTCCTGGCTTCTTAGGAGGCATTTGTAGATTTTTGGGATAGGTCTCACTCTGTCGCCAAGACTGGTTGCAGTTTTCCTGATGCTCCCATCTTTATACTTTACTAAATAAAATTTATTGTTTACAATCTCAGCAGTTGGCAGATTGAGGCAGGGGAATTCTAAGTTTGGGCCATCCTGGAGTACATAGCAAGAACCTATCTCAAACCCCACCCATCTCCCCTGCAAGAAATAAAAAAAATTAATTACATTAGTTTTACAAAACTTAGAAATGCTTGATTGAATCATTTATTTGCCTGGTAGGTTCACAATAAGACTACATGCTCATGCAGCTCCTTTAAAGTAATGTAGAAGTGAAGTGATTTAAGTTTCATAAAGATGCTTTTTTCATATTTTTTAATGTAACTTTTTACACGTTACTTTCAGTTCCCTCTCCCTCCCCTACTCTTCCACCTCCCAATCCTCCCAACCTCTTACCCCCACTCCATTCCCTCTCTGCTCCCCAGGAAGCAAGGGCTTCCATGAGGGATTTTCAGAGTCTGTCACATCATCCTGAGAAGGGCCTAGGTTCTTCCTCGTGTGTCCAGACTGAGAGAGCATCCCTCCACGTGGTATGGGTTCCCAGAGTTCATCTGTATGCCAGGAATAAATACTACTCTACTCTCCAAGGTCCCACAGATTGCCAAGGCCTCCTCTCTGTCACCCAGGTTTGGTGGGAGGGATGTCTGGATCAGTCCCATGCTGGCCCCTCAGTCATCAGTCTGGGGTCCACAGGTTCCCCCTTGTTTGGGTCAGCTGCCTCTGTGGGTTTCGCCAGCCTGCTCTTGATTCCTTTGGTCATCACTTCTATAAAGATGCTTTTATCTTGACATTAGTTGAACTTAGACTGTGAATCACTTAGAAAAGGGAATGATCAGTGATCTCAAATCATATGCATTGATTCACAACAAAGAGATTGCTTTATGAAAACATGAAGACAATTTCGCATTAAACTATGTATTAGTTCATTTGCTCACAGCTGTGACTAAATACTCAACAAAAATCACTTAGGGGAGGAGGGGTTTGTTTTGGCTTACAGAGTAACACAGGACTCAGGTCCATATGACAGTGATGGCATAGTAACATGAGTATAAGACAAATGGACACACATCACCCAGTTAGGAAGCAGAGAGTAGACAGGAAGCAAGACCAGGCTATAAAAATTTCAAGCTCTACCCCCAGTGATCCACTTTCTCAAGAAAAGCTCATATTTCTAAAGAAAAAGCACCACCAACTAGGGACCAAGTGTTTGAACATACACCCCTAGGAGGAACAGTTCACATTCAAAGCATAACCTACTGTGTACTATGAAATAGTTAAGCTGTTTAGTGTCAAGTTCTGATCATTCAGTTGCTAAAGCATAAGCTCTATTTTATGCTTTCCTTGATGTCATTTTTTTCTACTTCTGAAATCTATTGTAATCACATCATTATCTTCAGTAATATCTGCTCTGCCAAATTATGCTCCAAAGGCAAACTAGAAAATACAGATACAAAAATAAAGCTCATGATTTTAGTGAAAACAGGTTGTTGGTGGGCAGTGAGCTGACTGAGAAACAAGGAGGTGATCTATCTGCAAATTTTCTGTGCAGGGAATGTTCTATAAACATGAGTATTTATACATTGGCACCTTTGTTTAGAGAAAGACTGATAATAACACTATAGGGTTTTACAGAAACAGTAATTAACAGACTGTGGCATTTTCAGTCTCCACAGATGTCTTATTACAGATGTCCTGATTTTAGGTAAACTTAAATAAAGTATATATTCTATTTTATGAATTTAAGTTAGAACCTTACATTTAACTGTCAAAATTTTAAAAGTTCAGAACTAAGTCCATTTAGTCAAGAGTATGTGGATGAAAAAAAGAGTGAGACGATCTGCTGATCAGTCTTTTATTCCTTCCTCTGTACACACCCCTAACCATGCCCAAAAGTGGGCCTGGCTAGTGACATAGTTCAGTGCCTATGTCTGTATTCGTCTTTAGTCATGCCTAAAGTGGGTGTGTTTATTACCTCATCTGTATGCGCCTCCAATAAGTCACATGGCTAATGGCGGAGTACTGTTTCCTCCTACAGGAAGGATAAGACTGCTCCTAACTGGAGGCAGAGACATCTGGGAGAGTCCAGAGTGGACATGACCCTGATTCATATGAGGGGGAGGTAAGGTAGAGACAAGAGCTAGGAGAATAGGGCAGACAAAAATGGGCCAGGTACCAAAATGGCTAGATTACATAGGGAAGGGCAGTTCCGCCACCAGGCTGGAGAGGTTTAAGGTAGGGAGACAGGGTAGGTCAGCCATACCCTTAAATGGTAGGGACTGAAGGATACTGGGAGAATCTGGCAGCCAATATGTTGAATAGGCACCTGAGTTAGGTATTTCTCCTGGGTTTGACACCTAATAGTATGTCCCTTTTTACTTATTTTTTTTCTGTATTTCCTAACCATTAATGTGGAATCCACAACATAGATGTGATGTAATGAAGGGCACACAAAAGAGTGTTTATAAATCTCTAGACTGCCTTGACAGTGGCAAAATTAGAATAGAAAACAAAAGAAAGCCTTTCTGATTTTTATTTAAAATTTTATTTTTAAATTTAAATTCAAATTAGAAATAAGGTTTCTTCACATGTTAATCTCACGTCCCTCTCCCTTTCCCTCCTCTCCTCCCACGCCCTCCCACCACCCACCCAATACCCCCTCCTTTCCCCAGGGAGGGTGAGTTCTTCCATGGGGGTGTCCATAGTCTTTCATTTCATCCAGGGCAGGGCCTAGACCCTCCCCCAAGAGTCCAGGGTGAGAGTGCATCTCTCATTGTGAGATGGGCACACAATGTCCATTTGTATGCCAGAAATAAATACTGGTCAACTACCAAAGGCCCCATAGATTGCCTAGGCCTCCTCACTGACACCCCCATTCAGGGGGTCTTGATCAGCCCCATGCTGGATTTCCAGGATTCTGTTTTGTATAAAGCTTGTCTTTTAGGATAGTATAGAAATACAGTTTTTTTTAAATCTTGTGACAAATGAAATGAAATAAATATATATTTCTTCCATAATACTTTTACTCAGAGAATAGGAAGGTTTTTGGAAAAACAGAATAATACTGCTGAGTAAGATGCAATGTTGCCGGGTGTTGATGGCTCACGCCTTTAATCCCTGCACTTAGGAGGCAGAGGCAGGAGGATCTATGTGAGTTTGAGGACAACCTAGTCTACAGAGGGAGTTCCAGGACAGCCTCCAAAACAATACAGAGAAACCCTGTCTCAAAGCAACAACAACAAAAAGATGCAAATGTTGAGAGCAATGTACGACTTGCTGTGGAGCAAAGCCTTGTCCCATCAGCTCTGCAAACTCAGTGCACCTTCAAAACACTGTCAGCACTTTGGCAGGTAATAGGAACTGCTGAGACTGCTAAAGGTGATCCTAAGACAGGCCAGTGCCCGGGCCAATTAATAGCCAAGTACCCAAAGAGCTTTGAAGACATGGTAAGTTAGGTTTACAAAAGCAAAGGGAAGGGGCAAGAGAGAGATAGGTGGGAATAAAATATTCTGCAAGTTTTAAAAGAAGAGCCATTCCTTATCCTGTAACAAACTTCAGAGGTAATAAGTAAAGCAAGCTTCATTTCTGCCAGGTTAACTCCTACCCACAGTCACCAAAGAATAAGACTACATTCAAGCTTTGCCAAAGACAAAAGTAAGGAAATGGACTTTATCTAGTCTATTGAAATAGAACACTGCAGTGGGAGATGTAGACAAGTGAAAGATAGGATGATATACAGTCAAGATTTTGCAATCAAGGCACGTCTGTATTAACTGAAGGGGAAATGTCTCTGTGTGCATAACTAAAGCCAAGAGTACAGATAGCCCTAATCTCAGGCCATCAATCATGAGACAAAGGACAGGAGCATGTGGAGACTTTATGCTCTTAGACTTGTCATAGGCACACCAGGAAGTAATCCTTAAGACTGATGGAATTCCTGGACAGAGTGGACAGCCAGTCTTACCTAAGTCATATGGCACAGAGGAATTATTCGCTGTTCATTGTTTCATGAACATAAAATTTCTACAGGATTTTTTTAAACTATGATGGTTTCTGACAGCAGAAGGCTCAAGTAAGCTAACCTTGGGAATTTATTTACTTGCTGATGTACCAACACTCATCTCTCCAATTTTTGAAAAGCAGAATTAATTTTCATATGTTCATTGTTCTACCTTGTTTAATCCTTGATGAACAAAATGTCAGCCAAAATGATAAAATCCAGATGTCCAGTGTTGCTCACCATTTTCAAAAGCCAAAATAGTTGTGGTAATTTGAATGAGAAATGCTCTCCACAGGCTCGAGTATTTGAACACTTAGTCTCCAGTGGCTGGCAATGTTTGGGGAGTTGGGGTATGCTTGACAGAGGAAGAACAAGAACACCACTGGAGTAGTCTAGAGAGTTCATAGACTCACCATACTTCCAGTTCACTCTCTTTGCTTAAGAATGTGACTATAGTTATCTTTCAGCATCCTGCAATCTTGACTCTACCATGATTACAAGCTCCCCTTCTGGAAACCTAAGCCCAAACAAACTCTTCCTGTGGTGATATATTGTTTATTATCCATCAAAGCTTGCCTGGGGACCAAATACAAAGCTAGCCACACTTGTTAGGCATAGATACCAGGCAGTGATAATCCCAGAACTCTGGAGACAGAGGCAGTTGGATCTCTGTGAGCCCAAGACTACCCTGGGTTACATGAGAGTGAATCAGTCTAAAAGAGTAACAGAGCTCATGCCTTTAATCCCAGCACTAGAAAGGGAGAAGCAAAGGGTCTCATGGGGCAATTAGTCTCCGACCACACTGAGGACAGGGGAGATTCACTTTCCGTCACAAAGAAGACAGAATCTCCATTTCAGCCTTGGTAGAGGTAAGAGCTAGTGGCTGACTGCTTTGTTCTTTTGAACTTCAACTTGAACCCCAGCATCTGTCTTTGGGTTTATATTATTTTTGATACATCTTCCTTCTATAAGTTGCTTTGGTGATGGCATTTTATCAAAGCAACCAAAAGATAACTAATACAGAAGTTGGTAATAAGAGATATAAGTAGTTACTTTAGCTAAGAACCACTTCAGCACACTGAAACTAAGGTATTATCTGGCACTCCCAGAAGCCAGAAGTGGAAGGTAACAGCTAAATTTTCCAAAGGTACCAATTTCAACTGACAAGATTTTGAAGTTCCCTGTACCTCCATCCTTACACAGACAAGTAGCTTTAAGTAATCTGATATTAAAAAGTTACCATGTCTGTGTCTGTATACCCACTTTCTTTAGATCATCTCTGACTATAAAAGAAGCTGTAAGCAAGTGAAGGGTTAGATTCTGTGGAAAAAATCCCCCAAACCAGAATGATTTATTTCAAAAAGTAGGAGACCTTCCAGGAACACTAGCGCCATCTTGAGGCAGGTTAGAATAGGGACAATCTCAGTGACCCTAGACAATTATTTTTTTTACATAATTTCTTCCCTACCTCCAATTCCTTTCATGTCCTCACCACCCACTACCTTTTAAATACATGGAATTTTCTTCTATTATTATTGTTACATATGTTAATGCATTCCTAAAATTGTATTGCAATGGATTGTAATGCATTAATGTAATAAATATATAACAGTTGACTCCATTTAATTGTTGCTTGTATGCCTACATTTTAGGGATGACCACTTGGTACTGGCTAACATGTTAGGGGGCTCACCCCTGGGGAAGACTAATTCTCCCTCTCTCAGTAGTCTTCATTTAGGGGTGGGGCCCCATGAAATTTCCTCCAACTACATTGGAATGTCAAATGGTATATGTCATTGTTCAGGTCTTGTTTAGGCAGCCATATTATTGATATTTCATGAGTGGGTGACTCCCATGTCATATCTAGATAGTACAATCTCAGAACCTATTGCCTGGGATATCTTTCTGCCCCATTGCTACAATGTTCCCTGAGCCTTCAGTATAGTGTTGTATTGCATATGTATGGTTGTATATTTATGAATTGGGGCTGAGAACCTCATGGTCAGCATTTTCTGCATTTTGAACAATTGTGAATTTCTGTAACAGTCTCTATCTGAAGCAAATAGAAGGTCCTTGTATTGGAGGTGAGGGCAACATCTGTGTAGGCGTAAGGGTTAATATTTGGAATACAGCTAAGAATTACACAGGTTTGAGAAACATGCAGTAGTTGGTTCTCCTCTAAGATCCATGACTTCACTAGCCACAAAAAGATGGCTAGGTTTACAGTACCAGGCATGATTTCCCATCTGGGCCTTGAGTCTAATTAGATAGCTGTTGGCTTCTGCTATCAACTATGTGTGCTTTCTCATTTGATGAGGTCACCCAGAACCTGGAGCTCTCCTGACCACAAGACCTCTCAGTAATATAGATGGCAAGCCAGCCAGAAGGTAAGCATATCCAATCCCTTCCATTGCATCTTCTCTCTCCTTTCTCATCAGCCTCTGTAGCAGACTCATGTTGGACAGTTAAAAGCCACTGTGATGTCTGCCATTTAAAGGCTACCCTGGCAGAATGACAAATTCACACTTGTGTTATAAGCCTTTCTGGTATTAAAGAGTTTTTGTTGTTTGGTTGTTTCTTTTTTTTCTTTTTTCTTTTTTGTTTTTTCCGAGACAGGCTGTCTCTGTGGCTTTGGAAGTTGTCCTGGAACTCGCTCAGTAGACCAGGCTGGTCTCAAACAGAGATCCGCCTGCCTCTGCCTCCTGAGTGCTGGGATTAAAGGCGAGCGCCACCAACACCTGGCTTCAAGAGTTTCTTTTTTGTTTTTTAAAAAGATTTCTACTATCCTTCTGAATTTCTCTCAGTTTTATATTTACGCTCTGTGCCAAGATAGAGAATCTGATATTCTTGATCTCATTTATCAATTGAATTCCAGAGTTGATGAACAAATTCCTTTCTGCAGACTTCACTGGGCATCTCCAATTCTAAGGTCCAGAGGAAAATGATTCTCACTTAAATTGGTTAAAACTTGTGAGCCACCTTCTAAAATGCCCCTTCCCTACTAAAGACTCTCAAGAGACAGGAATAGCTGTCTAAATCTTTTAAATAGGCATGCAGATGTACTTGTTTTACCAAAGCAAACTTTACCACCTTTTTTATTTCTATACTTAGTCTCTCCCCTTACTAGTCACAGTTATATCTCTTTGTAGTTCCTATGAGGTCCACAAAAATTCTAAAATAGACATTTTTGTATTTGCAAAGACTAGGTAACAAACCAAACCATCAAGCTAAAAGATTTGCCCTTATTCCAATTCCATTTAGTGGTTCAGGATTAACTTTACAAGGTAAGCCTTGGGATTACAACTCTGTCATCTACTGAGATCCAGATTTAGGAATTTATCAGAGTGCATGGCTGTTTGCTGACCTCAGACTTCTGCTCTTTATTTTCCTTATCTACAAGCAAAACTACCAGATTCTCAATGACCCTTTTGGATTTGAGGGTGAAAGGCCTATCTAATAGCACCTTCCTTATGGAGAGGAACTTGATCTTTCTGATATGGCATACAAGACATCTCCACTGTCAGGGAAAATGCTGCCTTGTTTTTCCTATATATAAATATGTCTGATTTGCAAGGAAGCATCTTTGATGGTGCCACTTGGTAAGGCCGTGAGTGGATTATTTGGGGCTGGAAGTCTATCTTGGGAGGAAGTTCACTGTGACTCTAACAGCAGCTATCAACAGAGACGGCTGAGGCTGTGAGGGTCAGCTTTGTCATTTCAATTGAATTAGGAAATGGTCCTTCAAAATAGAAGGGCCTTAGACTTATTTATAATGTGGCAAAGGGGAGCCTGCATATAATTTAAGAAAAATGCTGCTTCTAGTTGGAATGGGGAGAAAGACCAATAAAATATCCAGAATGTCCTTCAGAGAGCTGATAGTACAACAACCTTGGGTAACGCCCTCTGAACACTATGTTGGAAAACATGGATCTTGGTACTTTTTCCTGTTGATACCTTTTCTGTTTTAAGTTCCTCTTGATTTTAGCCTCCATCATCTGAATAAGCATATAAAGTTCAAGTTTTGAAAGCTACTTCCTTGTAAAAAGTCCAACTTAAGTCAGCACTTGGCACAAGGACAGTGAGGGCAAGTGTGTCCTTGAAACAGCTTGTTAGGTACAATGGGGTGTATATACACTTAAAACTACAGAATGAATGACCTACATACATGTAGAGTCTCCAGAGTTATAACAACAGCCCAAATGTTAACCAAGGGAAATAGTCACCTAGTTTTCATCCCCTGGAAATCAGCATCTCTCCCTGTCTAAAGTCATGTGCAAAAACCTCCAAAAGAATGGAAGCTGTGGAGGCATCTTGTGCAAGCAATCTTCTCCCTCCCAGTATGCCCACCTTTTCCTGTTTCTTTCTCTTCTAGATAGACCCTTTTACTATCAGCTGTTTGCTCATATTTTCTCAATTCTTTGATAAAGTTACCTAGAACCTGTAACTCCAGCTGATCATGGGATCTCTACAGTACTAATCTCCTTTTGCTACTTTGCTATCATACATTTATGGAAGTCAGAGGCTAATGCATAGAAATCTGTTCTCTCCTTCCACAGTGTGGGATCCAGGAAAACTCAGGTTATGAGGCATGACAGCAAGTGCCTGTACAGCCATCTCGCAGGTCCCTATTTTTTTTCCTGGTGTTTCTGGTCACACAGGGTGCCATACGTCTTTAGCTAAAAGTTTAAAATAGCGAAAGAGGTTGCATTAGTTAGAGTTTCTATTTCTGTGATGAAACACCATGACCAAAAGTGACTTGAGGAGGAGAGGATTTATTTAGATTACACTTCATGATCACAATCCATGATTGAGGGCATGCATTCAAGGCAGGTCAGGAACTTGGAGACAAACTGAAGCATTGACCATGGAGGAGTGCTGTTCATTTGCTTACCCTTCATGGTTTGCTCAGCTTGCTTTCTTATACCATCCAGGACTACCTACTGAGGGGTAGCACATCCTACAAAGGGCTGGGCCCTCCTGTAAAAATCACTAATCAGGAAAATGTACCACAGACTTACTTATTGGTTAATCCTGTGGTATGGAGGCATTTTCTCAATTAAGGTTCCCTTCTCTCAAAATGACTCTAGCTTATTAATTGACAAAAAGCTAGCAAACTCAGAGGCAGAAATAGCATGAAGACAGATGTAAAGGCTCTTCATCTTATTTCTGTCAGCCTAATTAGAAATCAATAGGCCAACTCCAGAGGAAGTATTCCTCAGCAGAACCATGCTTGAAGGCCTTGAAGAGTAACCTGGCAACTGAGATCATAACCCATACAGCAGAGAGTTTTCCGCAACAAAGCAAGGAGGAATAAATAATGTATGTACTACATGTGCTGTCTTGAAAATTACTCATTTTTAACTTAACAAAGAACACACGAAGCTGGAGAGCTTATTTAGGTTTTCCTTGGTAACACATACTCTTCCACTCAGCTCATTGGAACACCAAAATGAACTGTTTTCTGCTTCCAGAATCGAAGAGAAGCCCAGCTAAGACTCTTCAATAAAATTATCACATTTTCTCCCTTTGATACCGATGCATAACATTTAAGTGGCATTCCATCCAGCAGAGTGAAGCAATTAAAAACAGTTGAGCTTCAACTCTGACAACAGGGGAATTAATATGATGTCAAGGAAATAAGCACAACCAAGGACAAAACTAAAAATAAAGTTTACCCATGGTCTTCGTTTAGATGGTGGCCACTCTTGGGGTGGGTCACAGAAAAGGCTTCTGAGGTGCTGGTTAGGTTCTGTTTCTTCATCTAGGCTTACAGAGTATATAACCCTTGTGATAAGTTATAAAAATGAAAAACAAACAAACATAATAGAAAGACCAAAAAAAGAGCCCCAAATCATATTTTTCTCCTACCCTCCCTGCAAAGTTGTTACAAAGCTCAGCTTCCTGGAACTCATCATCCTCTGCCTTGGCCTGCTGGGCTAGGATTGCGGGTATGGGATGCTACATAGCTTGGCTTTCTAAATTCTCCCTACACTTCTGAAAGTAAAGTTTCAGATTTCCTATATCCAGCAATTCTCTGTCTCTTTACAGACAACCAACTGGGTATCCAACAGTGCAATTGTGACTCTAACTACACAGAGACAGCACAGACTCCATAGGACCAGCGATAAGGCCCCCAAGACTACCCCTCACTTAAGTTAAAGTTGACACATGCATTTCTGAAGCAACTGGCTAGAGATGAGAGGTTCCCATGATCCCTTCCTCAGCTGCTGTAATTTAAGTGGTGCACATGGTCTAGCAAACATACACTTTTTCACAGAACAAGGTACAGGAAGAATGTGGCCTTCTGGGTATACCACCTCCTAGCATATACCTTTGTTCCCCAATCCAAAAACTCTGAATCGCATCATTTGGGTTTTTACTAAATTTCCATCTTGTTGGAAAGATTGGTTGGATCATCAGGAATTGGGATTAACCTCTACTTGGAGGTCATGAAGTTGTGCCTACTCATATGATTGATTGGTCCCTTAGGCAACCCCAACCCATCCCCCCCCAACTATCCAGGCACTGCCAATCATCAGGCATCTCTTTAGCAGACATGAAGAAACTCTTCCTTACTCCAAAGATTTCAAAGGGCTTAGAAATTCTTGTGTTAGGAACCTGGGAACAAAACCAAATCCTGTAACAAAAGATTCTCTTTTCAGCCTCTCCCTGTCCTTACCCACTTCTCTAGGAAATGACAAACTTTAGAAGCCAATTCTTGAACTTCAGGCAGTGACCAAATATGTATTTCTCACTATCATTTACAAGTTCTCTTGTGGTACATGTACTTCTGTGTCTATATGGCACATATAGGTAAAATTTACCTAAATTTACATAATAATCTCTGCCATTTTCATCTTTTTTTAGCTTAAATTTTATTTTATCTTATTCTGTGTAGTATGTGTTTGTGTGTGTGCTAGTGTACACATGCCAAGACATGCATATAGAGATATGAAGACCATCAACCCATGGCAGTTGCTTTTTCCTTCCATCATGGGTTCTGCAAATCCAAGTCTGGTCATCAGGCTTGGGCAAGAAGCTTTTTTCACCCAGTGAGCCATCTCACCTACCCTTCTGCCTGTCATGCAATTTTTAAGAGTGACTAAATTTCTGAAGGGTTTAATGTTTCTATTCAGCTACATATCTGAAGAGGTGACTTTCTTTTGAATATTTAACCCAGTTTTTATTTGACACGTCACAGCTTCTAGTCAGTGTTTAAAGGCTAATACCAAAAAAAAATCTGAGGAAAAAAGCTGCATGTGTTTCTTGTAAGAGGGCTACGGCCTCCTGGCTCCCACCCATTTTCTTTTCTTGAAACTGTTATGATCCTTGAGCAAAAGGCCAGTAACATAATCAGGAGACTCAAGAGATCTCTTTCTTTCCCTTCCTAGGAAAGCAGCCAGGACACAGAAGGACCCATGTTTCAGGATACAAAATGAAATGGGCTCAGGAGATGTCAGGGGATTGCTAACAGGCTATATGCACAATAGGTCCATCGGAGGGCTGGCCACAGCCTCCTGAACCACCCATAGCTAATTCATCCATGCAGATGCATTACTATAATGGGAAAAATAAAAAGGAGCCAGCTGCGAACTACTTGGGGGAATGAATCTGCCATGAAAATTATTAGCTCACACATCATTTCTAGACGCTCCTAAAGCTCTTTATTAGTTCTGAGGTTCCACCTCTCCCCAAATCTTCACCATCCAAATCAGTCCTTTGCTTTTGTTTTTTGGTTTTTTGTTTTTCCTTATTGCAGTGTCCTGGTTGGGACCCTGAGCCCGACCCCAGGGGTCAGGCAGTCTACATGGAAATCCAACTCGCTTGTGGGAAGAAACCTATTAAATGAGCCTTTCCAACGTGTACCCTTTTGTTGTTCATTTGTTTCTGTTTAACTTCTCCCAATCCATGTTCGTTCTCTTTTATTAACAGAAGCCCCAACCTCCCTCTTTGAATTTGCAATCTCCCATCCATGCTTCCCAAACAGAGAGAGCACTGAAACAGAAAATTTTCTCTTACATGTAATGCCAAGGCTATCAGACTGCTTACAATATCTATTCATCTCACTTACTGAGAATGCTTGTGTCTCACTGTGGAGGTTTAAATGTGTTTGCTATAGAATGCAGTCTTAGGTCCCTCTGGACTTGGAATGTGATGGGGGATGCATGTGTTGCATTACAAATGACAACCCAAAGCAATCACTTCCAAAGCATACCTGGGTCTCTGGAGGTGTGATCAACAATTTTCTTCAAGAGTGGAGAAGAATTTGAGTGCTGGAGGGATTTGAGTTAAATTTAAACAATATGCTGGTGGTATTATAATGAGCCCAGAGAACTATAGGGGGAAATAGGTTTAGATACTAGAATAATGACAGAGTCATATTGCAGCAGGACATTGTGCCATCATTCAAACAGTAAAGACATACAGACACTCAAAACCAGTTGGGACCAAAATGGCCAATGGAAGTGACCTCTAACTGACCTTTGCTTCATTATGATGGCATCTCTGTCTATATCTTTAGACTTGGCAAAAAACCTGTTCCCTTCACTCATCTGATGCCAGGCCACTTCCAAGCAACAAAGATGGCCAACAGTTAGCAGAAACTAGAAAAAGGCTCGAGCCCTTCATGGGAACACAGTTTTGCTGTAACCTTGAGTTTGGACTTCTCGCAATCAGAACTTCAAGAAGAAGTGAGCTGCGAGTCACTGTACTAACATTAATTTTTTACAGCTGCCTGAGGACCTAACTTAACATCCCATTTTACAAAGAGTTAGAAGTAATGGGCTAGTGTGGAGCTCACCAGGGAGTTGTTGTCTAGCTTGTGAGGGTCACTGGACTTGAACCCCAGCACTATATGGTGTGTTGTTTAAAATTAACATATGACATAGGTGTTCCAATGCTGCTGTCAATAGAAATTACAAAACAGTGCTCTTGATGATGTGTAGTTTGATGGTGTGTAGCTGGTTAGGAAGCTGACACCACGAAGACAGGCTATGCTTTTGCTTTCAAAATTTACTTGGCATGTGAATATCCTTAGTGATGTATGTGTAAAAACAAATACAAAGATACAAATGCATATGTGAAGGATACACATACTGACTGAACACATAGGATGATTAAGAAGCTTTTGGCCAAATGAATTTGTCTAAGGGTCTTCTGGGCATTGTATCAACACAGTCCACCAGTGAGCAGCATCATGTCAACACTAGTTACTATCTTTGCCAATTTAATAAATGCACGTTAAAAGACTCCTCTTCATAAGTTTTCAGTTTTAAATTATTAATGAGTGCAGAAAATATGTAGCCTTCCCATGTTGAAAACCCTAGAAATTCTGGGAAAATAATATGATACGGTGTTTACTATATCTATTTACTATATTATTTTTAGTAAAACAAGAGTGAAAAGCAGCGTAAAGACTTCCTAACACTGAACACACAGACCACATTACGTCATAGTACAGAGTCAAGCATTTCTTCAGGTATTATTCCAGAGTATAGAACCAAGCACTTCTTCAGGTATTAAAAATCCTATAGAGGCTAGAATGTAAACTGATAATTTGCTAAGTGAAAGGAGATTATTAAGCCGCATATGCACAATTACACTTTTTGAATAGCTCCATGGGAAACAAACTAAATAGATTTAGATGGGATGTAAACTGGTTATCTCAGAATAGTACATGAGTTAAGTTAATCACTGTGATGAAATTCTGACATAAAAACCTTTTAAAAAGGAGTCTGCTTGTTTGGTTTTGAGATGAGATCTCATTGTGTACCCCAGGCTCATCATTGTCCTGTCTCAGCTTCCAGGTGCTCAGATTACGGATGCACACTACAGTGCTGGGCTCTTGGAGAACTGACTTATTTTCTCTGACAGATTCTGTGGTCAGCTGATGGTTTGCAGAGACCATGGCTGTGAGCATGAAGCAAAGCAGGCCATAGCTGGGAACATGTAAAGAAATGTAATTTATTTCATGGTAGACAGAAAGCAGGGAGAGACATTGTTGGGTAGGGCAGGGAGCAAGATATACCTTTTTAGGGCATGCATCCAGTGACTCAATTCCTCCAATAGGGTCATACGTCTTATTTTGTACCACCTCCTTAGAGTGCTGTTCTATTTTGTATCTATCTAAGAATAATGCACTGCTGAAGGTGGATCCCTCATGATCCAGTCACTTCCCCAGAGCCCTATTTCTGAGCTTGAGACTCTAGGAACCCAGACATTTGGGGGAAAACCTAACATGCAAAGCATGACAGCTAGGACTAGGCTTTGTTTTTCTTTTGTGTGTTGTCAGGTTTATAGTTAGCAATTTTTCTATAATTGCAGTAGCAAAATGCTTACAATCATTATAAAAATTACATTTTTCTTTATAAAAATACCTATGTATTTCTGGTCAGTTCCTTGAGGCAAGGGACTATGAAAAAATATTATGTTTCTTTCATTTTCTTTTTTCCCCTCTAGTACTATTAACCATTGGGCTTGGCAAGCAAAGAGCTTAATTAGTATTTTTCAAAATGAAATCACAATACTTCAGGAATAAAGGTCATTATCACTATTTCCTCTATGCATATTCTTAATACATTATCAAACTCCAAATTCATAGTCTAGCACGGATAATAGTATTCCCTGGTTCTCAGAACACCAGCGTACTTATTTATATACAGGCACAGTCTTCAAGGGACATACAATATTTTGTGAGAATTATTATTAATAAAGGAATAAATTAATTTATTTACAATGCAAATAATTGTTATACAATGCAAAATTCAGGTATGAATTTTGTAGTTAAGTGGCAAAGGTGGATAAGGATTAAGTGGCACTAACCTTTACTTTAATTCCTTTTCACAAGTTAGAAGTTTAACTGGATAGGATCTTACCCTGAGGTCACCACTCCTTGTATTTCATTTCTTAATCTGTTTATCTCCTTGAACAGAAGGCTTGGCTCCATTCCATTTCCTGGTGCTCCCTTCTCCTCAAATTTTACATTTTGTATTTTTCCTTGCTCCTTTTCATGATAAATCTTCATTAGAGTTAACACTAATAACCACACAACAGTCTATCTATACTAGTCTGGTTTGAGATTTCCTCTGCCAACAGAATTAATCCAAAACTCTTCACTTTAGCCTCAGATTGACTTTTCAAACAACGTCAAAAACAAAACAAAACAAAACCAGCCACATTCTTCACCAAAATATCTTAAGACTAGTCTCTAGGTCACATACTAACATTTTTCTCCTCTGAAATTTTTTGATCCAGGCAATCACAGTTCAAATCGCACTCAACATCACTGTCTTCCATTTTCCTACAGGCTGGCCCACAAAACAGTAATTAAAGCATCCAACTGCTTTTCTTAATTAGATTTATTTATTTATTTGTTATGTATACAGTGTTCTGTCTGCATGTATGCCTGCAGGCCAGAAGAGGGCATTATTACAGATGGTTGTGAGCCACCATGTGGTTGCTGGGAATTGAACTCAGTACCTCTGGAAGAGCACTCTTAACCTCTGAGCCATCTCTCCAGCCCTCCAACTGCTTTTCTAAAGCACAATCCTAAAATCCATATTCCTTCAAACAAAAGCATGGTCAGTCACATTACAGCATTACTCCAGTCGCTGGCACCAACTTCTTAGTTAGGGTTTCTACTGCTGTGAAGAAACACCATGACCAGGGCAACTCTTATAAAGGAAAACATTTAATTGGATGGCTTATAGTTCAGAGGTTCAGTCCATTATCATCATGGTAGGACATGGCATCATGCAGGCAGATATGGTGCTTTAGAAGGAGTTGAGAATTCTACATCTTTGATCTAAAAGCAATGAGAAGTGAACTCAGACACTGGGTGTGGCTTGAGCATATATAAGACCTTAAAACCCAACTCCACAGTGACACACTTCCTCCAACAAAGCCACATTTACTCCAACCAAGCCTTACTTATTAATGCCACTCCCCCACAGGCTTTTGGGGGCCAATTATATTCAAGCTACTACAGAGTACAGATTTGTACAGCCACTTAGAAACCAATATGGTAGTTTCTCAGAAAATTGGAAATCAATCTACCCCAGGATCCAGATATATCACTCCTGGGCATATATCTAAAGAACATTCTACCATATCACAAGGACACTTGGTCAACTAAGTTCATAGCAGCTTTTCCGTAATAGCCAGAAACTGGAAACAACCTAGATGTTCCTCAACCAAAGAAGGAATAATGAAAATGTGGTAATTTACACAATGGAGTATTACTCCACTGTTAAAAGCAATGACATCATGAAATGTTTAGGCAAATGGATGGAACTAGAAAGGTCATTCTGAATGAGGTAACCCAGACCCAGAAACACAAACATGGTATGTACTCACTAATAAGTGGATATTAGCTGTAAAGTGACCAGGCTACAATCCACAGTCCCAGAGAAGCTAGGTAACAAGGAGGGCTCAGGTGGAGGGGGAGGTACAAGAATCTTACTGTGAAGGGGAAATAGAAGGGACATCACAGATGGTGGGCAAAGGATGTGGTAGTGGGGATGAGATCAGGTGAGGGGGTGAGGATGCAGGGAGAGAGTACTAGAAGAAACACCTAGAATCAAGGGGCATCTCTGGAATGAGCTAGAAACCTTTTGCAATGAAAACTCCCAGCAATCTATGAGGGTGACCCTATGTAAGACTCTTAGTACTATGGGCTATAGAGTCTGAACTGTCCATCTCCTGAAACCTGGCAAGACTTCCACTGACTTACAACTTGCCCTGCCTACAAGATGTGCTGGGGTAAAGATGGCACAGAAATTATGGGAGTGGCTAACCAATGACTGGTCCAGCTTGAGACCATTCCATGAAGGGAGCCCACTCCTGATACTGCCTGGAAGGCCAGGATCCAGAGGCGAGACAATTCAGAGACCTAGGATAGAACCAAACATTACTGGCAATAAAAAGCCAAATAAATGACTCCTAATGGTATTCTGCTATACTTTAGATTGGTGCCTAGCCCAATTGTCATCAGAGGCTTCACCCAGCAGTGGATGGAAACAGATGCAAAGACCCACAGCCAAACATTAGGTGGAGTTCAGGGAATCCTACAGAAGACAGGGAGGAAGGATTGTGGGAACCACAGAGGTGGAGAACACAACAAAGAAACCCACAGAACTCACTAACCTGGGCTCATGGGGCTCACATAGACTGAATCCTTAACCAGAGAGCCTGTAGGGATCAGAACTAGGCCCTCTGTATAGATGTTATAGTTGTGTAGTGTAGATGCACAGATTAAAATACATAGGACTTAGTTAAGTATAGGTTAAATTTATTCAGGGACAAGTCATTTACATAAGAAACCCATGACCCACAAGTTCCTTCCCCGAGGATCCACACTCAGGCTGCTCTCTGTGACCCGACCAGAACCAAGAGAGCACAAGCCTGTCCCAGCCCCCAGTCCAAATACCACACACTCACGTATGCACCTGTGGCCACGCCCAAATGGTACTGCTGGGTGGATCTCTCACTATAGTGTAGCTTTGTCGGTCTTTTCCTGGAATTCCTAACAGTGAGAGCAGGAGCTACCTGCTTTGGAGACCCTTTCCTCCTACGGGGTTGCCTTGTCCAGCCTTGATAGTAGAGAAGGTGCCTAGTCTCACTGCAACTTGATATGTCATGGCTGACTGACATATAAGGGAGGCCTCCCTTTTTCTGAAGAGAAAGGAGGAATGGATGGGGGTGGGTAGTGAATGTTGTGGGGGAGGGACTGGGAGAAGAGGAGGGAGAGGAAATTGTGATCAGGCTAGAAAAGCTAAATTATTGAATTTAATAAAAAAGGAAATGCATTATGCTTCCACCATGGTAATGTCTATATATTTTAATTATGCAAACTAGTGAGTTCAAATATACCTCTATCAGAAGGAACAAAAATTGCATGATTTAAGTACCTTGAACAAATTATTTTATTACAGTGCAGTGTTGGTCTGTATCTAACACAGAGATTTCCTAACACAATACCAGTGAGGTAGCTACAAGACCAAACAAGTATTCTGAGTGAAAAGTTCTTTTAATATTTGCTTTAGCTCTTCACTTTTTTCCTGTCCCATCTCTAATTTCTTTTGATTGTAAGATGTTAATTTCATTGGACTCACTTGGTTCAGTCATTTTACTACTCTATGTCCTGTGAGCCTAGCAAAAGCCGCAGGTCACTGTCACTAACTTCCTTTGCTTCTGCATCACTATCTCCCTGCCAGTAGCTATCAGTCGTTTCTGCTCTGATTGCTGATGTACCTCCTAAGGCAATACTCTGATCTCAATCTTACTTTATAATTAGTTTACATGTACAAGTAGTTTGCGTGCATGGATGTCTGTATACTATGTGCCTGCCTGGTGCTTGAGGAGGTTGGAAAAGGTGTCTGATTCCTTGGAATTGGAGTTATAGAAGGTTGTGAGCTGCCAATGTGGGTGCTAGGAATTGAACCCAGGTCCTTTGGAAGAGCAACCAGTGGTCTTTAACTGCTGAGTCATCTCTCTTGGTCCTTAGTCTTACTTTTAATCACAACAATGTGCTTATGATGAATTTATATTTTTTGTCATTTATTTCTGTCAGAATGAATTTGGATAAATTTCTTCAAGTATTAGTGAAGTGCTGTCTTCTGCATCTAAGAAGGGTCTTACTATTGTCTAGGCAGACCATGGGCTTGGCTTGAGTAATGCTCCTGCCTCAAATTCTGTAGTAGTTGAGATTACAAGAGCATGTGACTTATGTTTACTTGCATTTCCAGTATTTTCCAGGAAAGATTATATACAACTTTATGGAACACAATGAGTTTATTAAAACATCCCAACAAATTTTTAGAATATTTAAAATGAGAGTAACAATGTTACATCAAGGAAAATATCAAGTTTTATGAAAAGTTAAATCATGAAAAGTGAAGACTCTTATCTTGGGAAAGGTTCAGGGTAACCCCTCATTGGAGCAGGAAAAAAGTACAAGGGCAATTCCCATATTCTTAGGTGACACACTACCTATAGTATTTATAAAAGTGGGGTGATGGTGATGATGCAAAGGCATCAGGAATTTTTTATTAGTCTATAAATTTCTATTTAACATCCATACCCTTCCTTAAGCAGGTAAGTCTACACTTTTATAAAATCATCTCTCCACCTACACAGAACAGGCCTTTTGGAGAGAACAATATGATAACCATTTTTCTTAGACATCTGAACTGGTTTGTTTCATAACATAAATATGCCAATCTCTTATGTTAGTTTTTATCTTCAATGACATATGAAAGATCTAAAATCAAATTGGCTGTCTCTATAGCCACCTGTAGGCCACTAAGCTTGGCAGTGAAACAGTCCACAGTCAGGTTGCTGGCTGTGCCCACAGCTGCCTGTGAAAGGCATTTTTGAGGTGCAAAAGGATGATAGGTGCTTCTTAAGAAAGACCAGCTGAGTCCTTCCTGGCTGTTGTACAAGCCACACCCACACCTTGACAGCATATCCTGCCAGTTAACAACAGAAGCAGAATCAGATTGACCTGACCAAAAGTGTCCATACTTCATGTCAATGAGGATATCACCGCCATCGTGTTCCAAAGAGCTAGCAACGGACTCCAGAGCACTGCAAAATGCTTCAGTAGCAATCCGGAGTTCTGCTTGAGAGTAACCATCCTCTCTGACAACGTCTTCTGCCTCATTATGAACCTAAAGAGGAATAAGACCAGAGAAAACATGCAGATCAACTAATATAAAAATGCTTCAGAAAAACACAATACTTGATCAAAACCTTGTTCATAGGGTTATATTCACCTTCATTTCCTCAGGATTTAGCAACAGTGTTGATTGGCCTGTGTGAGTCAACCTGGTAGGCCAGAGTAACAATGTATATTTCCAGTCATGTAAGCAGAGTGAATGGACAGACCCTTTCATTAGCTTATTATAAATGGTTGACTGATAGTTACCTCCTTAAATATGTAAAGGGCAATACCCAGGTTACAGGATTAACAAGACAACATACATACCCGGCAAAATTGCTGAAGAGTAATGTCCCAAATAAAGTACTTATTAGCTAAATGCTTGAGATTGCTTAAAATCATATTGAAAACTTATAATTAAGAGATAATTTATGGGTATGTGTAATTTTCACTTCAATGTTTGAAAAATGAAGATTCTTCCCTTTAATTTAATTTAAAGGTGTTTAGACTTTAAATCTCCTCTTAGTTCCAACTTCCTAAATTATTCTGGAGGGGAAAGGAAGAAAGGAGAGATGAAGAGAGAAAAGGAGGGAAGAAGGGAGGGAGGGAAGGAGGGAGGGATGAAGGGAGGGAGGGAGGGAGGGAAAGATAGAGACAGTGAGAACAAGAACAGTGTTCATGTATGGAGGCCAAACGTCAAGGTCAGATACTTTTGTCTCTTGTTCCCCACTTTTCGTTTTTGAGACAGGGCCTCCCACTGAATGGGTATGCTGGCTGGTGGGCCAGTGAGCACCAGGGATTCTCTTGTCTCCTCCTCCCAGTGCTAGAATTTTTACACGGCTGCAAGACTCAAGTCTTCCTGCTTGCCTAGCAAATACTACCCTGAGCAATCTCCCAAGCTCCATGGAAATGACTTAAAACAGAATTGGTAAATAAGCAAGCTGATAACTGATGATTGAGAACCCATATCCCCATTCTGTGTAAACAGTTCCTCTCTTCTTTTGAAGCCAGACTTAAAAGTTAGATTACATAATCTATATTATACATTTTCCCCATTGCTCAATACTGTACTGTTTCTTCAAAAATATACTTAAGATACCTCTTTTCTCCAAAATATTTTTTCTATTCATTAAATCCTGTTTGTAGATAACAATATTATCCATTACTACCCACTGATTGGCTAGGATTTTATTTTCCATAAAATATACTTTGATAACTTTTCAGTAACTTTATCTTCAATTGCATTGGAAGTGATCTGGGAAAGGTGATAGGATCATGTCTGTAAAAACTGTTTATTGTCTCTCTCAGCCCAGTTACCCCCTGGAAACTCTGCAGGGCCTCTCAGGAACCTGTCAACTGGGAATATGTGTAGAACATGCTTATCTTTTTTAAATTCACTTTCAAACAGAGTATGCTAGGACTTATGAAATGACTAATCAGACCTATAATGCATATATGTAACCACTTTCAGCAAATGGAGACTAACAAGAAGTTCTAGATAGTAGAATTAGTATGTACCAGGCAGATACCCATTTAAAAACTGTGATGACAATCTGGAGAGATGGATCAGTGGATAAAGGGTCTTGTCACTCAGCCTGACAACAACATGAGTTCCATCCTTGGAATCCACACATGGAAGTTGTCCTCTGACCTTCACATACAGGCACCATGGCCTGTTGAACACACACATGCATGAATACACACATGCCATGTGTGCATGCACACAGGAAGTAAACAGTAAATGTGAAATCTGATCCTTGGAATGTGTTAACGAATGAAGTTGGTTCTTTTCGGGAAAAGTACTATTCATTTTTCTGGAAAGTATAAATTTTTCCAACCATAGCCCTTTTATTGTGAGCATTAGTGTTAGTATTTGGGCATCTGTACTGCCCTGTCCTTGGGGATCTGACAGAGATATGCCCTCAGCTGCAGCCACTAAGAGCACCACCTGTGCACATTCACTACGTTCCCTTTTAAAAGGGCCCTGCCCACCTCCCATCTTTTTCTTTCTGCTTCTCTGCCTGTCTGTCTCTCCTTCTCTCCCACCCCCTCTGCCTCTTCTCTTCTGCTGATCCTGTCTCCAAAAGTTGGTCTCTCCTCTCCCCTTCTCTCCCATCTTTTCCCATTCCCCCTCCCCTAATAAAAACCCTCCATATGAGCTCAGTCTCATGATGTCTTTCTCTCTTGCACTGCTTTTTCAAATTACAATTAGAACATCAGGTGCTGTTGAATTTCAGAACTCCCAATAACAGAATGTCAGCTTCAACGTGTATTACATATGGATAATGCTCAAAGAACATGACCATTTGCTAGAGTAGATTCACAATAATCAATATAATCAATTAGCACCTAGTATTTATAAGTATTACTTTCCTGAAATATTTTCCACCACATTATCTGAGTTTTGAAAAGTTAATTACCAAAAGTTTTTGGGTATTAGGATTTGGCCATTGTTTTACAAAACAAAAACTGCTGAAGATTTAAGTAATGTGAAGAGTATGTTTAACTTACCTTGTGTCTGATATAAGCAGCCAAATGTGTTTCTGTACAGCCACCACCCAGTAAAACCCATGGTTCCTTGATTGTTAACTGCAAGACATGCATTGCTGTTTGACATGTGAGCTAAGGAAGAAACATATAATCAGGATCTCACTCTGGTATGTGAACTGTACCATACTCTCATAGTAACTTAGATTGTGAACTCAGAGCCATAGTTTTAATTTTTAATTTTCTGTATGTGTGGCAGGGGGAGGTGCATGTGGAGACACATGAGCAGATGTCAGAGGGCAATTTCTGGGAGTCTGATTTTTCTTTCTACTGTGTGGGTTTTAGGAATTGAACCCAAGTCATCCAGCTTGGTGTCCAGACTCGTTTTATGTAAAACAGCTCTGTTTATTTACTTATTTTTTGTGTGTAGGGGGTCAGTGTGTACATGTGCTATGGTATAAGTGAGAACTTAAGAGGACAACTGGGTGGGAGTCAGTTCTCTTCGTCCACCATACCACATGAATCCTGGGAATTGCACTCAGGTCATTAGGTCTGGTATTCAGTGCCTTTACCCACTCAGATATTTCAGTAGCACATATTTTAATTCATAAAGAACAAAATCTATTTTATCAAAGTAGTAATGTGACTAATAAACATTTCCAATAAAGATTTGAGAAGGAAGAGAGCCATAGAAGCCACAAGTCTGTTTTCATGGAATTAGATGAATATTTTCCTTCACGTCTACTTTGCTCACAAATATATGGCTTAAAAACATCTGTGACAAGGTTTGCTGGTCCTTCCATTAACATCAAAGTCTAAAGAAGTTGTGCAAATGCCATAAAGCCTGTTTAGAAATGATAGCACCAAGCATTGGTATATAAAAACCATGCAAATCTCTGATTTACTAAAGATGAATCTTTAAACTAACAATCAATTCTATATATTGTCAGTGCCCTTAAATAAAACTTTAAGGAAATAATAAACTCGACCAAAAGGTGGGTAATTGGGAAATTCACTTTCTGAGTAAATTATTCATACACATTAGCAGCAGTACACAACAATCCAGGCACGTTCAACCTGTAGTGTAAGGGCCACATGGCTCCCAGAACAGCTAGGAATGCAGCAACGCATTTGTCCATGGCAAAGTGGTACACGTCAAAAGGTTGGACACTGTAGGCAACTCAAACAATTTCTCAGAGAAACTTCACATCAAGAACCTTCAGGTTTTTTGTAAAAGGCAGAAATGAAAAGTGGTATAATATATCCCAAGTTTACTGTAACAGCGCATTAAATTAGCTTACTTGAGCCTTTGCAGCCCCTCTTCGCTCCTTTGGTGCTGGGATCGGACCTTGTATGTACCAAGCACATGCTCTACTCCAGTTCCTAGCCCTGCCCCCTTTTGTCTTTACTTATTATATCACTATGGAGACTGTGGAAAAATAGGATAAAAACAGCACAGCCCTCAGCCTGCAGTGCCTGCTGTGTGACTGTGCATCCCTGCTGCCTGCCTGCAAGTCCACCTACCTTCAGCTCCTCCCAGGCAGTGTCATTTCTGCTGCAGAGAAGCAAGCTGCAGACAGTTGCCTCATTAGGAATAAGATGGAAAAAATGTTTGGAGCCAAATCTTGCAGAGCTCAAATCTTTTACGCTTCCATAAGTAGTAGAAGCTATTGTGTTTAGAGAACCAATAGGCGTTGCTCCTATTTTTGTATAGAAAATATAAACTGTATAAGCAAAGATGGAACTCTTAGAATGAATAAACAGCAATAAAATTCCTAGCTAGTATACCCCCCCACCAAAGCCTATCATTTAAAATATGAAATACAGGATACATAAAAAACATCTTATCTCTGAAATTCATATTCTGATATTTAAATGGTATATAATATTCCTATCTTTTAGTCCTGGCTGGCTTGGAATTAACCATGTAGATCAAGCTGGTCTTGAACTTGCAGTAATCCTCCTGCTCAGCTTCTTGAATGCTGGAATAACAAATGTACATGTGTCTATCTTTACTTGTTTAGGCTCTTTTGGTTTATGAACATTCTCATAGTTATCTTTCTATTGCTGTGACAAAATACTCCATCAAAAGGGGAAAGGTTATTCTGAAACACAATCCTAGGTTACAGTTCATTAGAGAAGTCACAGCAGCATGAGGCCAAAGCAGCTATTCTTATACCCAGTCAGGAAACAGGGCTGCATGCCTGCATGCTAGTGATTAGGCTGTCTTCTCAACTTTAGACTGTCTAGGAATTCCTGCCTAGGGCATAATGCCAGGCAGTGGTCAGGTCTTTCTGGCTCAATAAATGATTTAATCAGGTAAAGTGGTATTATCTATTCGTGTGTGTGTGTGTGTGTTGCTAGGTTTAAACTCAGTCATGCCCATATTAGACAGATGTTCTACCACTGAGCCACATTCCCAAACTTACAAACCTATCTGAACATCTTTTAAAAGCTATTTTGTACTCTCAGGAAAAGACAAACACGCAAAAAAATGCATATATTTTTAGGAAGTCCAGGATCCCTGAAAGCCTACTTATAGATCAAAAACTCCATATTAGGGACCTCATTAATTCTGAAAAAGGGTGGGAAAAGTCCTTTTTTAAAAAAAAATCTTTTATTTCTTTAGGAACTCTCTCTCTCTCTCTCTCTCTCTCTCTCTCTCTCTCTCTCTCTCTCTCTCTCTCTCTCTCTCTCTCTGCCTAGGGGCTTTTGAAAACTGTACATAGGCATGTAAGTGCCAAAGAAAAAGATACTTACTTCACTATACCATTCCTATTTGTTTATTCTCCCACTATCATGTGGGAAATAACAAGTCACAGGTTAAAAATACACATAAAAGTGATTTGAATAATGTATCTCTAAATGTATTTAAATTATATAGAAATCTACACAAACTTCTATAAGAAATAACACAACATTTGAATATCAAAGCTATAACTTGCAGCAATTCACTTTTTTCGGAGGCCAGATTTCGTTTTTTAAAGATACTTCATGTAGTTCAGACTGTCCTTGAACTTGCTATGTAGGTGAAGATTGAGGCTCTTGACCTTCCTGCCCCTTCCACCCAAGTGCTGGGATTAGGTATGTGCCACCATGTCCAGAGACCAGAAAACTCTAATAGAGTCATAATTTTTATACTGTGTTCTAGGTATCTGAGCTAAGTAATAAATCTGGACTAGCACAACACACACACACACAAAAATCAGTGCCCATTTACAACACTGGTGCTGGGGAAAACGTTTCACACTTCAATTTGCCAATCCAGAATACCTAGTTTACCTAAACTGGAAACAGTCAGACCAATGCAAATCAGTAGACAATTTAGATCTGCCCTACAATACCAAAAATGAATTCCAAAAAATTATTTCCATGTTCCTAGTAACTTTCATTTTGATGGTCATTTGGCTGAATGTATCCAATGTTTGGCATAAACCGTTTTTAAATAGTGAACTTTGCCAGGCGGTGGTGGCACACCCTTTAATCCCAGCACTCGGGAGGCAGAGGCAGGCGGATCTCTGTTAGTTCGAGGCTGAGCTGGACCGACAGCCTCCAAAACAATACAGAGAAACTCTGTCTCATAAACCAAAATAAATAAATAAATAAACAAATAAAAAGTGACCTTTAATAATAGTTCAATGAGTTGTGAATGACAAGGTAGGTACCCTGTAGTTCTAACTACCGAGGGGCTAAGGTGGCTCCATTAGGGTCAGCACTTTAAGACCGGTCTAACAATATAGCTGGACCTTGTTAGACAAAAAGCAACCACTGCCATCAATATGGATGTAATTGATAATTTCTGATAGTTTGTCAGTGCAGTTACAGGACACTGATTTAAGAAGTGGCTCACACAAGGGACTCTTCAACTTACTCTTGTACCAATCATGTGTTTAGTCGGTTGAGTTGTGACTGTTACTCTACACATCAATTCACCAATGATTTTAAAGGTCTGAGGGCCAGGCCTGATAGAAACTCTTCCTGTAAAAGGTGCCCTTGGTTCTCAAGAACCCAGTTAGAAGTATTCTTTGTCAATGTCAAACATATATACATATACCTGCCTCCCAAATTAGGAACAACTATTTGGGCAGAAGTACAGAAATTTCTTGGAATTATGATAAAAATGAAGATAAGATTTAAAAGCTTTGTAAATTTAAAAATGTGTGTCCAATATTAAAGACCTTATAATTATGTTAGACTTTTCAACTGCCTGTAAAATACTAAGTGTTAGATCACAACAGACTATACTTGTGAAACAGCTACCAACATTCTGTTTCTAGTAACTGGGCAAAGGGATCTTTTCCACAAAAAACTTTTGCTGTCAATCAAATGAGTCAAATGCTGTAAGGCTTGTGGCTTCTAAATATTTTCAAGGTGTTAACAGTGACACAACCCAAACTTCTCTGCTCAAAAAGGGAGGGCAATGTTAGCTTTAAGGTGCAAAAGCCAAGAGAACTTTTTACCTGTCACTTTGCTCAAGGGTTCCATCAGAGTCACTCCAACTCTGTCGATGGCAATAATGTGATGCTCACTGAGGAACTGTTTCAAAGATGGGTGTATAACTTTTTGGCACAGGACAAGATCTACCTGGTCACCAACTAGCTGCCTTCCCAGATTAAGCAATTGCTCTAAAACTGCATTCTCAAGGGACACTTGGTAAGGGACCACTACTGTTCCTTCTCCGGCATTAGAAAAATCTCCGGATAAAGACACACAGAAGAGTGCCACCTTGAGGGCACTTGATTTTTGGGTTGGTAATAATCTTAGTTGAACTTCTGATATTTCAATGAGCAGTCCAGGTAACACAGCAGAATCTATAACTCTTTGGCCCTTTAAGGGAACAATTATACTCTTCCCTAAAATGACTCGGTCTTCTGCACTTTCCGGAATTGTAAGCAAAAAAGCTTTCAAAATCAAAGCACTGATGTGATCTGCTTCCTTTCTGGTGAGCATACAGGCAGGTTTGCTGGTTAAGATACTGCGGACCAAGCCAAGGAAGATATGTGTACTACTGAAGTCAACTGGGATTCGACAACTACAGGCTTCAGACTTGAGATAACTAGTGCAGAGACCCAAGAGGTATTTATTTAACTTAATGACCTTTGTGGGTGTCAAGCCTATTTTCTGAATATTTTCAATCAGGTTACAGCACAGAATGGCTGTAAATAAGCCACAGTCACTGAAGCAGGACACATGATTCTGCACAGACGCTGTTAGGACCTTCAGTACTGGATGGGTGACTGAGAGGTTGCGAAGCAGGGCTGAGGACTGTGAGGTTGTACACACACAACCTCCCAAGCCATTATGCAGCTGCTTCAGCCTCCCCGAAGGGCCATAGCATGAGGCTAGGATTCCTTTCAAGACAGAAAGTGTGAACCTGACTTTCTCACTTGTCAATGGTTCAGTTTTACACAATGATGGCTTCTTAGCTTCGAAACGAGACATCTTGCTTCAGGTGGAACTTGTACAGGCAGCTATGTTTTGTTCATCTCTATTTTTTTTTCCATTTATTGCACTGTCACGTTTTAACAATGAAAACTATTCTTCATGAATGAAAGTGCACATTCAGCATCACCAGTTACAAAATCAAACGGTTTTCAGACAATAACTGGCATATATTAATTTAATGATATTAATAATTCCAAGTATTTATTTTGCTTCATTCTTCAATGTTCTTCTGTTTGTCTCTGGATTGAGACCTCACAGACTCTTTTGCAGCTCTCTGTATAAAGTAAGTTCCAAGATGGACACCTACAAAAGTCACCCCAGCCACAAGAAGCCAATTCTTTCTAATCCAACTGGGGTTTTTCATTTCTTCTTTTATTATCAAGTTCAGAATCAAAGGTGTTTCTTTCTATAAGAAATAAAAAATTAAAACAATAATTCCAATGCAGTTTATTGGCAGCAAGTTTAATAATTTTAATACTCTTCTCCGTTTTTAGAAAAAGGATTTTAAATGTCACAAGCATATTGGAAGTCAGAAAGGAAAACCAATGGACTTAATACTCTTTTGCTTCTAGAAAAGAAATGGCACATTATAAAACTAAGGTTTTTTTCACCCTTACTGACTTGCATTCATGGTATTGGAAGGCACTATGTACAATTCCAGGAGAGTGGGTAAACACCACCCAGCTACAAACCCTTTGACCTGCAATAGTGAACTTCCTGAATGATACACTGGCAATAGTGGCACAAATGCTGGAGTAACCAACTACTATAAGATTGGATTTAAACCCACTTCATGAGATAGAGCCTATGCCTGACATTGCCAAAGTGGCAAATAACCTGAGACTAGATAGATACTGAACCTAGAGGAAAACCTAATTATTCTGCTAAAAGATCACGCCAAAGAAATGACTCCAAATGACATTCTGCTATACTCATAAATCGGTATTGTGCTCAACCATCAACAGAGAAGTTTCTTCCTGCAGTAGATGAGAACTAGTAGAAACCCACAACTGGATAATATGCAGAGAACAAGAGACCTCAGAACACTCACTCCTAAACGGGAAATCTTCATTAAACTCCTCCCCCCTCAGGACTCAGGGAACCATGTGGAAGAGAAGGAAAGATTGGAAGAGCCAGAGGTGATGAATGACTTCAAGGAAAGAGTGTCTTATAGACAAAGCAAGACTGGCTTACACATGAACTCACAACAATTGTGGCAGCATCCATAGGTTTGAAACAAATGGGGTCTCAGTGCTAAGATGGGGAAGCAGACATAAACTCCCATTCCTAACCCAGAAGCTATCTCCAATTGACAACTGCTCTCAAAGAAAAAAATAGTTTCTCCTAGAGTTTCATGGAGTATACAAACCACACAGAAGAGCAGGCTCCATGGCCAGCAAATGGCCAACACAAGAACTCATTGGTATTATTGGAAATTTGTCTCATATTGCATTTAAAAAAACTTTATTTGACTTTTTCTTGTATATTATGGCTTCGATTTTGTATTTTTATGTGTTTTGTTATGTAAGTCTCTGCATGTGTGTTTTCTTGTACACTGCTTGCTTATTTTATTCTTTTTTCCTTTTGCCTGTTTTGAGAGAGAAAGCGTCGGAAAGGTGGGGAGGTAAGGAGGATCTGGGAGGTGAGGGAGGGGAAACTGTGATAATATTATATGAAAAAAATTTATTTCCCATTAGGAAAACAAAACAAAAAAACTAAGGCCTTGTTCTCTTAGGTCCTAAAACAGTTTTCTTTTCTTTCTTTCTTTCTTTTTTTTTAAGTTTTTTGATTGCTTTGCTTTGAAACTATGCTTGAACAGGACTTCATTTCAATCCAATTCTGTTTCTGTGAGATTAGTTTTTTTTTTCCTCCCCAAGACAGGGTTTCTCTGTGACGCTTTGGAGCCTGTCCTGGAATTAGCTCTTGTAGACCAGGCTAGTCTTGAATTCACAGAGATCTGACTTCCTGTGCTTCCCAAGTGTTGGGATTAAAGGCTTGTGCCAGCACCACCCAGCTTGTGATGGCTAGTTTTAATTGTTAACCTGACACATTCTAGAATCACTGGGATGGAAACTCAATGAAGGCAATTACTCAATTAGTGGAAGACCTGCACACTGTGGGTGGCACCATTCCCTAAGGAGAGGATTCTAAACTATAAATAGTGAGTAAGCTGAGCACTGGTGTACATTCAGTGACTGTAGATGTGAGATCAGTCACGTCAAGTTTCTGCCACCCTGACTTCCCCACTGTAGAGGACTGCAACTTGAAATTGTGAGTCAAAACCAAAACAGAACAAAAGCCAAAAAACTTTCCCTCCTCAAATTTGTCAGGATATTTAAAGCAACAGGAAAAGAAACTAAGTCAACAGTTGTGAACATTCCTACTGTAGAAACTCATTTAGCACAGTATGCATTTAGTTGAATCAATCAGCAAAACTATGCTTTAAACACTTGATTAAAGTCAGAGTTAACTTTATAGTTTCATCTACTAGCCACTCTTTTCAAATTCCTAGTCAACTAATGCTCTCCAAAATGTTGGTCAATGCCAAAAAGTAAAAAAATAAAAAAAAATAAACCTAAAGAATGCATTCAATGACAAAGAGATTTGCGATCCAACTGCCAATTCTAAGCACCATACAATGTTATCACACACAAGTGGAAAAGCACAAGTGCATTGGTAGTCTATAAGAAAGCAAAGTATATGCCTTTTGAAATCCTGATGCCTTAATAATCACGTATGAGAAATGCAGGTTGTGAATTTTATCTATTGAGGCCTGGTATCATAAAGATGAAGGTTTAGCTAATTGTTAAATTATTATTTTCAGGAATGTGCTAACCACATTTGCCACTTGGAATGAATTCAGCATTAGTAATACTAATCTTGGGTCAGCAAGATGGCCCACAATGCATGAAGCACTTGCCACCAAACTCTGACAACCTGAGTTGAATCCAGCATCCAAATGATGGAAGAGAAGCAACTGATTCCCAAATTGTCTTCTAACCTGTGTGCTGTGGTACATCATCTAACAAATGAATGAATGAATAAAAAAAAGTTTTAAAATAGTGCTAACCTTTAAAATAGTAATAATCTTATTGGTTACTTCATGGTACTTGCCAAGGTAAATCATATCTTCCTGTGGTGGTGTAGGTCAAACTGATCTCAACGATGGAATTGCCTAAGATATGAATCACATTCCTATCTACAAGTATTGTTCAAAACAAAGCAACAATAGAAAATGAAAATAGGCTTTTGTTCTAACTCCTAGTTTACAGAAATGGATGCAATCAGCTAAATCCACAAAGTGGGAGATTTCTAACAAAGTAGATAAGAAGGGGAAATGTAATCCTGTAGAAACAGATATCATTTATCAAATGTGTGCTTGTCTGGATCTAGACTCTAAGAAACCCATTTTGTTGTTGATTTTAAAGACAAATTAAGAAATATGATCAAGGTCTGGTTATTAAGTCGTAGAGAAGAATTCTTGTTAGTTTTCTCAGTGTGGTTAGTACAAATGGTGGTCCCACTGTAGTAGTATAAATGTTTACTATTAATATTAAAGATATACACAGAAAGGTTGCATAAGGGATTTACTTTAAATTCTATCAGTTAAAAGAAAAGGATGAGAAAGAAGGTGCCTAGCTCATGGTAAAGGCACTTCTAATATATGCAAGGGCCTGGTTTCAACCCTTAGCACTGCCCCTAAACCAAGACAGACTCATAATACTGGTATTAACGTGAATTTGGAGGGTTCAGTTCCTACCCTTTGTTTTCTCATAATGTTTGAAGTTTTCTACAAAATAAAAAGTATTAATGGACAGACACGGAACTTTCTGTCATGAGCTTTGCTTATTCAGTATTTAATGTACTCTGAACTTGGCTTTAACTTCCACCTATCCAAAGTCAGTTTAAATTCTCAATTCTTTTTGCTTATCTAGCAGCGTTGGCTTCAGTTTTGTTTGGCTTCCCTTATTTCTATGGAGACAAGGTTGTATTACCACATAGTACAGGGTGGTTTTGACCTTGCAATCTTCCTGCCTTGGTCTCCTAAATTCTGGGATTACAGGTGTGGGCCACCACACCCTGCCCTCTAAAATCATCAATCGCTCACTGGCATCTGTTCACCTACAATTTTTGGAAATACATTCTTTTTTCAGCTTTAGTTACTTCATTTTTAAGGAAGGATGTTGTGTAATATTTTGATCATATTCTGACAATAAAGCTTGCATGGACTCAGAGGGTGGAGCTAGCCACTAGCTGACCAAAATTAACTACTGAGGTTTTGGAGAACCGAGGACAGACAGGCCACAGAAAGTAGTGAAGTGTGGCTGAGAGAGGATCCCGGCCCTTTTTGGATGGAGGAATGAAGAGACAGGAGGTCACTGGGGGCTGCCCTGCCACTTCTCTGATCTTCCAGACTGTTAGCCTGATATCTGACTCCCATTTTTTTATTGATAAAAAATAATTAGATAAAACTCTTCACAAGGATATTTTTTCCTCTTGAAGTCTGACAATATATGGCCTCTAAACTCATCTGACAAAAACTAAAGTTCCACACACACACTCACACATACACTATAAGATAAGAACTTATCTATAAACAGCAAGCATCTACTGTAAATCTAACTTCCTTTTGCTACTCATGAAGTCTTTCTGCATAGGAGTTGTCAAGGGTACTTGCTGCTCCTTTTAGAGGCCCCAAGTTCAGTTCTCAGCACTCATCTTATAACTACAGATCCAGGGGTTCTGTCACCTTCTGGTCTTTGCAGGTGTGTGCTCGCTCCCAATTCCTTTTAAATACAAATTTTATGATATAAACACTATCCTATCCCCAAGGTTATTATTTTAAGTTGTCAAGTTTCTAATATTTTGTCACCCAATTTCTTTATTTTTCTCCTTATGAACATTTAAAAATAAAATCTTGATTCAAAATACATTTTTGTTGCTATTGTTGAAGTAAGGTTTCACTATGCAGCTATGCTGCCCTCAATTCCTGCTTCTCCTGCTCCCCTCAGAATCCAGAGTGCTCAGATTATCGGTAACAATGATCAGCTCTTTTTTTTTTTAATTGTTTTTCAAGACAGGGTTTTCCTGTTTAACAGTCCCGGAACTTGTCTTGTAGACCAGGGTGCCCTCAAACTCACAGAGATCCACCTGCCTCTGCCTCGCCAGTGCTGGGACTAAACGTATGTGCCACTATGTCCATGCAACGATCAGTTTTATAGCAAGCTAGGACAGTGGTCCTTTTCAATGAGTAAAACTGCCTTGAGGTTTCCCTAAAAATACTGATCTTATGCCAGGATTTATAGCACATTTCTCAACTCAAGGTGAAAAAAGATATTAGAAAGAAAATGTGCGGACATGATAGCTCACACAGTTGGGAGGCTGAGACAGGAGGATTGCTCTAAGTTTCAGGTGCAATTGGGGCTTGAGGAAGACAATTATAAAATTGTAAATCTTTACCTGGTATCCTTGGGACCAGTACATTTCATACTTTAGAATTTCTTGGATTGTGTAGATATGTAACGAAAAAGTTAGTACATACCACAACATAGCACTCATAACAAAAGGCATTTCTGCAAAACAGCTAAAGTTTAGGGTTAAGTGGAAGAAATACTTCCAATTGCCCATGTTAGTTAAAATCAAGTTTTGCTGCTAAAGGTGTTTGACAAATGTTTTGCTTTTTAAAACTTTTCAGATTTTGGAATTGTAGATGGGAGGATTATAGACCTGAGCTATATAATCATATCCTCTTGAATTCAGTGATTTCTACTCACAGGAAATTATTTTGAAACTATCAACTTACGTATTTTTGTTTTAAAACAATAACTTTCAATTTAGGATTTTTTCTTGATAGAACACTATAAAATTAAGTGCCCATTACTGGAAAATAACAAATGATTGACCACATTTAATGAAACTTACCTGAAAATTGTAGGCCTGCTACTACTTCTAGGTTTGGCTCTTTGGTTGACTTGCAAGTGCCAGACTATCTGGTTCAGTGGTATCGTCCTTAGGAATCTGGAAGACAGGGCTGCTTTTGATTTTGTACCAGCCCAAATGTATGAATCCAATTAAAGGTACCATAACAATCAGAACTTTGTATTCTCTCCAGAGGTTCTGAAAGCTCATAGTCTGTTGACATCAGGACACCTAAGAAAAGATGACAATTAAAGGAAGAAATGAAAATTAAACCAAACTAAAAACAAATGGTCTGAAATCATGTATATTGCACTTCAATAGAGTGCACTTAAGGGCTAGAGAAATGGCTCAGTGGCTAAGAGTACTTGCTGCTCTTGTAGAAGGCCTGGATTTAGTTCCCAGTGCCTATAAAGCAGCTCACAACCACCTGTAACTTCAATTTGATAGGATCCAGCATTCAGGTCTCTGCTGGCTCTGAGCACACATGAAGTACAGACACACAACTTCTAATACACACACTAGAAAAACTGACTATGAAGCCATTTCTCAGAAGTTAAGAATGAGCTCCTGCTGGAGCCAGGTCTGGAGGCAGAGGCAGGTGGATCTCTGTGAGTATGAGACCAGCCTGCTGTACAAAGTGAGTTCTAGGATGGCCAGGACTACAGTGAGACCCCCCCGCGCAAAAAAAAAAAAAAAAAAAAGCCTAGATTTTCCAGAATGTGATGAAGATGAACTCCTCAAATGTTCTGAGTCTGCCATGGTTTCTAGAGGTTGACAATGGTCTCCAAAATCAGAGAACAGGTGTCTGCATCATTCATTCAGTTTAGATTAGTTACATTAACTTTAGCTTGTTCTTACTACAGAACAGCAAGGCTGAATAAACAGACATACCTCTACCTTGTTATAATATATGCATAACTATACCTAAGGGCCACAAAAGGACAACAATGAGGTACATACTTCAGACTACAAGTATTTTAAAATTTATTTCATTTCTATCTATGATGGCAACTACCCTCTTTTTACTTCTGAAAAAAAAAAAACTCCCAAACACTTGGCTTCTAGATATCAGATGGTTATTTTCCACTAACAATTTGAAGACAGTTTTTGTTTTTTTAAAAACAAAAAACAAAACAAAACAAAACAACAACAACAAAAAAGCACAGGATATTTGTATTTTGCCTGTGAGGTTTCCTTGGCGCCATCTGCTGGTGCTTTAGGAACAGTGTAAGGAGTTCATTCTGTTTAAAGTAAACAAAAAACAACACTTGCACAAAATGCAACATAATCATGAAGAAAATATCAATTAGAATGTCAGATTTTGCTGAAAAGACCTTGTGTTTAGCATGTTTGATACTTATTCATGCCTTTAAAGAAATGCTGATGTTGGATATTTGTGAATTCCTTATTTCTGAATTCCAATCATTGAATAGTTCTTTAAAACATTTAGTCCTTGCAAAAATATTCTTGTTACTTTATTAGTTTAAACAACCGTGCAAGCTTGGTCCTCAGTGTAGGCACCAGGCACAACTGAAAAAGAGGCTAGAAGAAAGAATTTTGAAAGTTTTCCTTATAAGAAATGACCTTTGGGGATTAAGGGTGGGGGGATGTGGGGCTGGTGGGAGGGCGTGGGAGGAGAGGAGAGAGAGGGAGCAGGGATTGCCATGTGAAGCAACCCTGTTTCTAATTTAAATTTAAAAATAAAAAAAGACAAAAAAAAAAAAAGAAAAGACCTTTGAGAGAGTTATGTTTAAATTGCCTTAATCATTATTCAACATATACATGTTCAAAACACCACATGATGCCTTATGTGTAGTTTTAAAGAAAATGAATGCATATTGTGTTCATGCCTAACCTGTCCAGCATGATAAGAAAACAAAGATTTGCCTTTTCCGAACATTTTCTAGATTTATCTCCTAAAATGGCACCAATTTTGTTAGACTTTTCTAGTCTTATAAACACATTCACACACAAAAACAAACAAACAAACAAACAAACAAAAAAAGTCAACTCCTGATGAACCAATGGTTCACAAGTGAGTTCTACAGTTTCCACTCTGTATAATCCAACTTTACTGTTCAAGGACAGCTTGATCAACATCTAATTCCAGAAATGTATCTGTTGTTAGCAAATGTTAAAATCTCATGCTCTTGGCTATTCTTCACCGTTTACTGTTAGTTCAGTACATTTATAATTAAAATCCAACAATACTGAAACCCTTACAAAACGTGTATGAGGGTGTCATTAACTGTGGACTCCAAAATACAAGTGATTAGTGGCTGAGAGGTGACAGCCTACTGGCAGTCTGTGATTCATCAGAAAAGATAATGTGGTTTAGAGATGTTTCAGAGGTCTCCCATGTACTTTCACTGGTTTTCCTAATTATCATTGATATTATTATACCCGAATTATAATTATTCTGATTAACATCTGACCTTGGTACTGGTGTGGGGAGAGGGACTGGAAATCATGCATATTGTTGTAGATCAAATGTCCAGTTTCTTGGTTCTCAGTGTGACAGTAAAGATTTTTATTTGCCCCAATCTGCTATAAATTTTCAAAGGGCCAATTTCTACCCTTCATCATTTTTGAGATTTTTATTTTACTCTACCTTTGTTTCTGCAAATAATATATTGGCTAGAGGGTAATAGTGATGACATATTAATACCCTCAAATTCTTGTCCACACTGTAAAAATGTACTCATCCCAGCTCTCATCTTAACCTTCCCTACTATCTAAAATAAGGAAACAGCTACCTATGGTCCAGTCTCATTTGTCACCATGCTGTCAACTCTAACACCACTGGCCCCCTTCCTTCTGTCTTCAACCTACCACTTTTGAAGGTCTTCTTCCTCTGTAAAGAATCAAAGCCTATAATCTCAGGACTGGGAATTACAAGAGAATCATTGAGAAGACAGCATTGTTCAAGGTCATCCATCTTTCAGCTTAACAGTAAATAGCCTGGGCTATATGAAACTCTATCTCAAACTAACTAAAACAAACAAAATCAAACAAATCTAATTACAAAACAACAGAACAAACTCCTCTTTCCTGACTGCTGTTATGCCTGAATTAGGCTGGGGGAGGGGGTGTATGGAGGGAAGGATGACTCATTAGCTAAGAGCTCTTGAAGAGAATTGAACTTGGTTTCCAGCACCCTCATCAGGTGGCTCATAAGTACCTGTATATAACTCTAGTTCTGGGTGATCGGACAACACCTTCAGGCCTCTGAGAGCACATGCACTCATTGCGCATATACCTATATACATAACTAAAATCAAAAAAAGATTAAAAGTATCTTATACTAAGCTCGTCAATTCAGACATCTGGCTATAATGTATTTTGCCCTTTCCCTCACTCTTAAAAGCCAGTTGCCACATCCTGTCATTCCATCCTGCCTCCCCCTAAACATAGTCCAGAAACTTATGACCCCTAAATGACTTTTCTTTTTCTGAGGTCTCATCAGCAGCAACACTAGTCATCACCTGGGCTGCCCTGACCACTGAAGCGGAAACTTCAGGGTATTGTCCAGAAACACTTATTACAATTCCCAGGAAGTCCTAAAGCTGTAGTTTGAGAGCTACTGTTTAAGTGACCTCCAAAAGCCTCTGAATTCCAACTTACAAAGAGAAATGAGAAGCCAAGTTTCTGTTTGCCTGGAAGACTTCAGTTACCCCTTTGACTATAGGGTGAAAGTTCAATCTCTTAGAACACAGAGACCAAGATTTAGTTTCTACCAACTAGTTTTCATAGACTAGAGCAAATCAGGTTAATAAGAATGCATCATAAGGCAGTGACTTTTAGGGAATGAATGAGTTGTGGAATCCTGCCTGGGCTTCAGATCTTTCCTGAATCCTCTTTAACTACACCGGCTGAGCTGAGCCACTTCTCCCCATCACTGGCAAAAGAGTAATCGTGGCTTACATAATAAGTAACTGTGGTGCAGTTAACATACCCGAAGCAGCCTGGATTCAGTAGAGGAAACTATTAGTATTATTTGGTCATCTGAAAAGGGAGGATGCCGCCTCCCCTTCCCTGAGACAGGGTCATATATATTTTAGGCTGGTCTCCAATTCATATATGTTAGACAAAAAATAAAACTATCCAGATTCTCAAGAAACAGATTTTGTAGTTTTGGGGGCTCTTCCTTGTGGGGTATCTGTGTGTCTATAGTCAGAATATAAGATGTTACAAGCTAACAGTCGAGTGTGTAAGTCAGGTAAGCTGTGAAGGAAATAAGAAAACTTTTGAAGCACAGAAAAGCAGCAAACACAGAGTACATATCATGTATTTTTAAAATAAAGTTATAATTACCAAGTAATTAGATGTGAGAGTTCTGATACCTGATCTGCACTTTTAGAAATGTTGGACAAGAACAAAAGCTTTGAACAAGCATGAGAATCAACTTTAGCCTTCATTATAAACTAGTTATCAACTTGGGAAAACTGGTTCCTGCCTCAATCTCATAGTCTATCACATTATAAAAATTATTATACATGTTTATAACACTATAGTTTGAGCTCAATACATTATAGCTATTACTGGTACTTATGCCTGGCTTCTAATATACAAAAGTAGGCCCCTCCAGAAACTTCTGCTCAAGCAATGTGATTATACATCTAATCTTCTGGCTATAATTTACAAAGTTAGGAAAATAATGTATTGATTCAAATGTCTCTAGTGTTCATGTCAATTTTCACTTGAGGTATGCGTGGAGTTACTTTTATTCAAACGCTTGCTGACACATACTGGCAATATTGTTAGACTAGGAAAACGACCAAGGTGAATAAGGAATGGTGCTTGGCATCTAAACCAAGACCAAATTTAAAAGGTGGTGATCTTAATAACCCATGGTTAAACACTGTATAGGAGCAAAAACAAAAGAATTGATTCAATAGCAGGCTTTCTTTTGGGCTACCAACCAGCTCCCAAATCATGACACAGAGACTTCTTAGTTGTGACTGTTCGGCCTTAGCTTATGCTAATCTCACTAGGTCTTATAACTTAAACTAACCCGTTTCTCTTCATTTATGTTTTGCTTTCGGCTTTTTACCTTTCATTCTGTAAGGTCTACTCCCCTTACTTATTCTCTCTGCCCACCAGCCCCACCTATCCCTCTACTGCCTAGCTATTGGCCGTTCAGCTTTCTATTAGACCAACCAGGTACCTAGGCAGGCAAGATAAAACAGCAACACAGCTTTACATAGTGAAAGTAATATCATAAACAAATGTAACACATCTATACATAGTTAAAGTAAGATCATAAACAAATGTAACACATCTATACATAGTTAAATAGTCTACAACACAAATCTATTCAGTTTTCAAAATCATACTTCTCTATTTCCTCTGAATTAATTCCAATGTTGTTTAGCGAATATTCACAATTAGTTCACAGCCACTTACACAGAGAACACGGCAGCCACTTGTTTAGTTCCTCTACTTTATTCTCATTGTAGAACAGAGACTAGAGAATCTTACTTTCTTAGTCTCACAGGGTGGCTCATTATGATAGGAAATGAGAAGGGCCAACGTTCTATTTACTAGCAGAGGGCATTTTTGTATTCTATAGTACAGAATCTCCAACCACTATTAATAGCATAACACATACAAATCAGAAAACAACAATAATGGATAACCTTCAGGCCACTTCACATAAAAACTAATGTTAGTGGTTGTTTGTTTGGAGTTACCACACCAAGCCAGGTGATGCTTGGTAGAGTACACAGTTGATCTCAATAGACACCAGTAGACTCTGTTCCATAAAATGCCTGGGTCTAGATGTCCAGACAATGAGGGAAAAGTGCAAGGGGTGACGAGAGGTCCAAAGCTCTCAGACACTGGCTGACCACCTGGCCAGAGGAAAGACTGAGCCCAGAATGACAACTGCCTTTGTGCTCGTTTTAAGAGTTTAGGCCCTTTATTTCCTCAGGGTCTCAATGCCCTGCTTCCTCAAATTGCCATCAACTCTAAATAAAGTGTACCTTTTTTTTTTTTTTTTTTTTTTTGGTTTTTCGAGACAGGGTTTCTCTGTGGCTTTGGAGGCTGTCCTGGAACTCGCTCTGTAGACCAGGCTGGCCTCGAACCCACAGAGATCCGCCTGCCTCTGCCTCCCGAGTGCTGGGATTAAAGGTGTGCGCCACCAACGCCCGGCAATAAAGTATACCTTAAAGATTCAATTTCTGAGCCCGGTCATGGTGGTGCACACCTTTAGTACCAGCATCCTGGAGGCAGGGGTGGGAGGATGTCTCTGAGTTTGAGGCCAGCATGGTCTATAGAGTTCCAGGAGAGACAGGGCTACAAAGGAACCCTGTCTCAAAAACCAAAACCAAAACCAAGAAACAGTCAATTTCTGGTTCTTGTGGTATTATGTGCCCAGCATTTCATTCACAATTCCTGAGCTTCAGCTTCCCTTTCGGGTGTTCCTCACCTACAGAGCCGTGCTCTGGTACTCAATCTAAAACTTTTATTCCCTCTCCACGTCATTATTTTCTAGGACTTATTATTAGACTACAAGTTCCAGGCGGGAAGAACCCTGCCAGTCTAGATCACTGACGTACGAAATAGTGTTACACACATACTGTGTGACAACGAGAAAGTAGATGATGTTCATCAAAAAACTTTCCTCCTAGGAAACATCAAAAGATGATCCAGAAAGATGAACACCATCCATCTCTCGGGCTCTCCTCATGTCGGGTGTGCTTGGCTCTCCACTACACAGACAAAAGCCGGAGCTCTGTTTCTGCTTTCTCAAAGTTGACGTGACCATGCTGCCAGGGGTCTATGCGCCATGCTCCAGTCTGGCGTTTCAGGGATGCCCCCACGGCCCGCCAGCCCCCGGCGTACTGGCACTCTCCAGAGAAAGAGTGAGAGAGTTCCGGGTTGCAGGTGGAAAGCGACAGCGCAGGTGACGCCGACTACCTCCCAGGGAAACTTCCCCATCCCGTTCACCGCGCAGGTGGCTTTAGGAAGCCTCATTCCAACTCTACCTGGTACCGGACACTCCCGGCCACCCACACTCGCAGGGCCATCAGATAGTCGTGTCCTGAAACCACTTTCAAAGCCGGCCTTGTGGCCTCTCCGGTAGACAGCTGCCTCCGTATCCCCGCCCCCAAATACCCTTGGCCGAGGCCACCGGCGACCTTCGCGTGTGGGGACGCAGGGGGACCGCAAGCTGGCTTCTCCACTGGCGTCTCGGACGCTCTCACCTGTCCACCAGCAGCTGCACCTCGCGGCCAGGCCGCCGTCGCCGCCACGGGAGCCCAGAAATCAAGCTAGCACAGGGACCACGCTGAGCAGTCCACAACCTTTGCCCAGGGAGGCAGGAAGACGCATGCGCAGCTCCGCGCGCCCCGCCCTCCCTCCCGGCATTTGCTGGTAGCTCCCGCTACTGAGAACGTCGTTGTCACCCAGGTGTCTTCTGGCTTTGCAAACTGAAAACGTTTAAAAACGCATCCCAACATCAAGAAGGCGACAGAATTTGCGACCTTCTGCCCTCTTGATAGGTATTTCTGGAATGAATGGAGAAGTCACCATTCTTGGCGGCTTTTCGGTCCCTGGCCAATCACAAAGCGCCGGGCTTTGTCACTCAGCTCTCAATTCCCGCCTCTCTCCGGATGCCTAAAACTAAAGAAAGTGGCTCCGCCCTACCGCCCAGGGAGGAGGGGGAGGAGGAGGAGGAGGAGGAGGAGGAGGAGGAGGAGGAGGAGGAGGAGGAGGAGGAGGAGGAGGAGGAGGAGGAGGAGGAGGAGGTGGTGGTGGTCGGAGAGCGGGCATGCGCAGTCAGAGCACGACGCCGGGCAGGAAACTTCCGCCCAGTCTCGGTGCGGCGTTAGGCAGAAGTCGGGAGTCTCCGACTCGGTGCCGGAACTGATTGCTTAATTTCCTTGTTCTTGCTATTCTTTTTTACGGCTTCAGAGATTAGTCTTTTGTTCTCTCAGACCGCCGGAAATATTATGAAGTTACGTTGAAGCTTACTTTAAATTAGCTTCTTCTGGCATTGTGATGGCCACCTTCATTTTTTTCAATTTACCTTTTAATCTTCATCAGAAGTGTTTTCCACACCTGCCCTAGTAGTTTTGTGAACCATCGAAACACTACGGGCTTTTTTTCCGTGTCCATCACAACATACCGAATTACAATGGTTCGTTATCTGCCAATCGTATTCATGGTATTCCCAACCTCCACACGGCCCGCTCCAGACACCATTTTTATTTTTGTCTCTTTGCGATCAGGAACGGGAGCCATTTTTCGTTTGGGCAGATCCTTCGGGCTATTCCGATGCCTCACCTAGCGTTTTGCCGCCATCTTAGGTCCTGGCAATGGCTTCCAGCCCCTGTGAAGCCGGTTACGTCATCTTGTGTTTGGGCGGTAGTTGTTGCATTCTCAAACGCGCGGGGCTACACTGGGAAAGAGGAAGTGAGCCAAAGCCTCTGAGGCTTTGCCAGCAGTCTTTTTGGCGTGAGTTTCCACATTCTGGTTCTAGTCCACCAGTGACCCTGGACAGTAATAAAACATAAAAAGCCCGAGCCCACCTCCCGCCACCTGCATAGGTAAGAGCATGATACTTCTGGCATCTTAGCTGTTCGCTCAGCTGGACCCAACTGTTGGCCAATCTTCTGTACCACCACGTGCAGAAGTGGTTTTGAATTTTGAGACTTTCCACAATCTTTCTCTTAGGCATTTCTCCTCTCTCCATCATTTTTGAAAACACTCTGAGAGCTGAAAAATTGTTAAACATCAGGGAGCAGGAAGACTTGAGAGTTAAAATGAAAATAATGTTGAGGGACTTTCTCCCAAGTTGAAAGCTAGCCAAATGGACAGGACAGGAATTTGTATCAAATTATGGCTGTCTACATCCATATATGTAAATGTAGCCCTCGGAGATTTTTTTATTGTTGTTGTTTTTCAAGACAGGGATTCTCTGTGTAACAGTTCTTACTTTCCTGGAACTTGCTTTGTAGATCATGCTGGCCTCAATCTAACTCAAAGACATTCCCCTGCCTCTGCTTCCCGAGTCCTGGGTTTACAGGCCTTTGCCACTGCTGTCTTACATTCTCAGAGAATTTTAAGATGTGATGCAGGTTGTGTTCGTTCGTTCATTCATTCACTTAGTGCTTTTGTTAAATACTTAACTAGCTTTATGCTATAAAATATCAAAAAAAGTTAAAAACAAACAAAACAAAACAAAAAACCCACTACTGAACCCTTTCTTGGGGCTCTCATTCGGTTTCTTTGCCAAGTATCAAGCTGGGAACAGGAACACTGATCTATGGTTCTTGGCACCTATTTCCTAGGTACTGTATATAACCATAATTGTCAGCCAATTAGCTCGTATTCGAGTTATTATGACCTTGTTGCTCAGTGTAGTCATCTACCAGTTGGGTCAGTATCATCCGGAGTTTACGTTGAATGATTAGAAGTTGCATTTGGGCACAGTATGATGTTGACTTGGAAACTCTGGGCTATGGCTTACTGTAGCTTTTTGTAGTCCCCGGCTTTCTTCTGTGTCTTCCTTTAATGAGAAATCAAAATCAGGAGTTCTCAAACTTGGCTGCCCATGACAGTCACCTAGGAAGCTTCTAAACCAGACTTCATACTAGTTACACACAGAAATCCAGACTCTGGGAGGGATTGAGGTGCTATTAGGGTATTTAATAGCACAGAGAATGATGTTTATGCTTTTCATGCTGTTATGGGTAAGATTGTTTTTTCCCCTCCCTGGTGACTTTACTTCAAATACTTAGGATTTTTAAAACAGTGAGGAATACTACATTGGTCGTGTGTTGAACCAGCTTCCCAGTAATTGGTTACTTTACCAGTTCCCCAGTAATTGGTTACTTTGCTGTCTTTTTTCCTCAATGTATTAAGTGGGAAAGAAGAATGAAAGTCACTTTACGTTTTAGTGAGTGTCACATGAATGTTTCCATTGTGGTTATGCGTGCTTTATAACTGTGAAGGAAATCATTATTGCACAGCAGTATTGATTGTTTGCAGTTTTACATGCTGGATGGTATGTTGAGGGCGGTGATAGTGTAGGTGGTTAAGAAGATCAGCTCTGAAATTGTCCTGGCTTCACACCCCACCTCTTTCACTTACCAGTTCCAAGCTCTAGAATCTGTTAGATTTTACCTACGCTTGTGCTTTAGTTTTTAACTTGTAAGGTAGGACTTATGTCAGAGTTAGAAAAGTTAGCATCAGAAACATGCTTTTAAAAAGTACCTGGCATGGGCTGGAGAGATGGCTGAGGAGTTAGTTCAGAGCTGTGTTCTGTTCTAGAGAACTTGAGTTTAGTTCTCAGGGCATGTGTCCTGCACTTAACAATTGTCTGTAACTCCAGCTTCTTGGAGGAATCCAAGGTGTCTGACCTCTATGGGTGTCCACCCTCACCTAATGATATCCACACACAGGCATACACCTAGACACATAACTAAAAATAATAAAAAAAATTTAAAATAGTGCCTGGCACATAGTAACAGCTATGAAAATATTAACTTTAGCTGTTTTTTAAAATTATAATTAAATCTTTGGACTATTAAGATTTTGTTTATGTATTCCAGTGACTGAAATTCTTTGACTTTCCACTGTGTTCATCTATTTGAAAAAGAGGGTGGTCTAAATACATTATCCCAGGCCAGGAAGATGATTTTTAAATCAAAATATCTTTAAACATAGCCTTACTGAAATAAAATTGTGATACAAGTAGCAACATCTATTTAAAGTATGCAATGTGGTATGTTTTCTATATATACACTGGTGAGACATCACAATCAGATAACATAATTTTCTGTATAATTCACCAGTTGATAACCATTTGAATTTTTGTTTTCAGTGTGCTCAATTTCACGTAGCTTTGTTCTCCAGCTTATTTAAATTGAAAAAAAAAAGAATAACAACAACAAAAACCACTAGTTACTTAGCGCCTTCTATATACAGCAAAACCAGAAGAGGACAGTGGTGAAATATCTTGTGTTGTTATTTTACCTTTTATAGTTTATGCCTTAATTTCTTATGAACGAAATATGACTTTTTACTATTTATTTATTTATTTTTCGAGACAGGATTTCTCTGTGACTTTGGAGGCTGTCCTGGAACTACCTCTTGTAGACCAGGCTGGTCTTGAACTCACAGAGATCCGCCTGCCTCTGCCTCCCGAGTGCCGGGATTAAAGGCGTGCGCCACTACTGCCTGGCGAAATACGACATTTTAAAAACCCAAAATGCAGTGCTGAAAATGTAGCCTAACATGCATGTGTCCTGGGTCCACCATGAAACTCTGTGTTTAAAAAAAAACAATTCAGTTCTCAGGTTTGAACCTTTCTCTTGCTAGGCAGATGCTCTATCCCTGAGCTACAATCAAAGCTACTCGTCTCCTGAACTTTAGTTTTGAAACAGAGTCTTGCTAAGTTGCCTAATTGAACTTACAATTCCTCTCTGTCAGTCTCTGGAGTAGCTAGGATCACAGGCTTTGCCCACGTGGATTATTTATTTTAATAATTTTTAAATTGTGTGTATACATGTGTGTCTCTTCGCAGGTATGTGTATGTGAGTACAGGAGAGGGTGTTGGATCTCCTGCAGCCAGAGTTACACATGGTTGTGAGTTGCCTAACATAGGTGTTGACATGGCACCTACTGACTTATGTACAATGCAAGAGCAATAAGAACTCTGACGGCTGAGCCATCTCTCCAGCCCTGGGATTGTTATCTATATACATATGTCTAGTCATTTAATCTGACTTAAATCTTTAAAGGTTACTGTGAATATATTACTTTAGGGATCGTGGACAATAATCCATGTACGTTAGAGACACATGAGATAGCCAAGTAGAGATTTGTAAAGCCAAGCCAGAGACATCCCAGAGCTCCCATTTGTCAGAAGATAGAGAATATTACTTATATATTAAGGTTAGCGTTTCTGTTATAGAAAAATGATCCATTGGTTGTTTTTACTGGTACTTACATATTATGTTAGAATAAGTCAAAGCTTGCTTAAAATTCAATTGATATATGTTACTATAGGGGTAATACAAAATACAGCTGTTAAAATATCTTGGATATGAAAGTTACTTTATGCCACTGGTTTGATTTATTCTCTAGGAAAGATTGATGTTTTATAATTGGCATGTCATAAAAAGCAAATCTGTCTTGGTTCAGTTTCCTGAGTTTTGACTTGTGCACAGTTGTATAACCACCACTGAAATTGGGATGTGGAGCATGTATATCTATCATCAACTTCTGTCTCTACTCACAAGCTCCCACTCAGTTTCTCCAGTTATCCCTTATGTCCTTCAACCCTTAGCAACTAGTGAAACAATGATATATTCTCCCATGATACAGTTTTTTGCACTAAAAGGTTAGATTTTGAGAAGAGTGTATTAATGATAATCAGAATGCCTTTTCTTTTGTTGGTTTGATTTTTTTCAATGGAGATGATTGGGAAATAGCAATTATCCGAGTAGGTTTGTTATAAAGTAAATTGCATGGTGTCTGCTTGTACGTTCATGTGTATATTTAAGACTAATCACCCACAAAGATTCAGGCATGGAGCGAAGTAATGAAATAAACGACCCCAGGGCCCAATGGTTATCCTGTTTCATGGAGAAGAGAACCAGAGACACAGAGGAATTGAATAGGCTCAGGCTATGTGAAAAGGCAGAGTTGAGAGTCTGAAGACCCGATTAGACTGCATGAAGATGTCTGTGTGTGCTTCTGATAAGGAGTCACATGATAACTAGATGTTGACTGTCAGCCAAGCATCCTATGCAGGGTTGGCTGAGCTGAAGACTCAGCAGGAAGGGGTGACATAGGTCTTGAGTCATGATTGGTGTGACAGCAGAGTGAAAGAAAAGTAGAGTCAGTAATTGGGATTGATACTGTTACAGCATTGCAACATCTGGTCTGCATTTTATAATGATAGAAAGCAAAAAAGTCAGATTTTTGTTTTTGAGTGATTCTTTTTCCATTGTTGATGCTTATTTTGTTTTTATAAGCATGCTAGGCATTCAGGGTTGTCCCCTGAGTCATAGAAACAATTCTTTTTTTGTGCTGAGGTTGCCTATTAACCTTTATCTAAGTTGTCACCAGTAGTACTTTGCTGATCTGTCACTTATTGACCTTTTGCTAAAGTTTGTTCCTGGCTATCAGTTTAATAATAACAGTAGAGTGGTGGGGGGTTGGGAACACTGATGATTTCTTATGTTTTAATTACAGTTATAATGACAGAAATCTTAAGGCCCTGACTGTTTTCTGTTCTACTCCTATAGCTAGAAAGCTTTGTAGAAAGATGATAGAAGCATAATAATTTCTTAGATAAAAATTGAAATGGAGAGGTTAGAAGCCTAGAGTTAATATTTGGCCTTTTAACCTGGGGTGCCTGCTTTCAAAAGCTTGTCACCCAGGCCAGGAATACTGAAAGAAAGACAAATTGGGATTTCACACTGCCCTAGATTTTCCCACAGAATAATCTACAAGGTCACTGACTCTCTTTATTTGAGTTTATCTCTGCTCTGTATTTAAATGACAGGAAAATCATGTGATAGTGTCTAATCTGCTTCTATTTTTTCCCCCCAAATTAATTTCCCTAAAAAGCTTAGGCTCTCTCCCTCCCTGTCAGCACACACATGCAAGCACATGTGTTTTGGTGGGGTCATATGTTATTCAAGTATCCTTTTTGTCAAGGAATGCTTGCTTGTTTTCAGTTTAGAGAAAGTAGGCCCCGGAATGCAGAAGAGATGAGGTGGTATTTGTAAGATCTATGATGCGCTGTGACCCCTCTACAGGCTTTGGGGAGAATACAGCTTCCATGAACTTGGAAACTATACCTTTTTGGAGATTGTTCTGGATTCCATTAAACAGGTCAACAAAACGAAAATGCCAGCAACTTCAGACTTTAAGAGATAACTCTGTAGCAAAGGTTTTTTTTTTTTTTTTTTAAACCCTAAGCACTGGGCTCGCTGCTCTTGCAGAATAGTTGCTTCCAAATTTAAGATTTAATTCCAAAGTTAATATCTTTTCTTTTCCAATGAATGTTAGAAATTAGTAATTTAACTACAGAACCAGTCTGAAAAAACAGTGAAAGGCTATGTTGAAATGGACTAAATTTCTACCACATGTCCAATCTTTTGTCCATTTAATTCTTAGATTTATACTTACTTGTGGTGGTTCTGTGTTTTAGAGCTAAGAATTGAATGCAAAGGCTTAAAATGTGGGGCAAAACCCAAGCCAAATTCCCAGCCTCTTTGTACATTATTCCTGGCATAAAACACTAGCATCTATATATGGATCACAGCTCTCTCAACTTTGTCTGATACATTAAATATTTAATTCAATATTTATTAAACTGCTTGTTTATAAACATCTTTTCAGAATATTTTGACATACTTTTAAAAGATTTAATAGAGAATCTGGATTTGGAGACATCAAAGTTTCATTGGATAAATGGGTGTAAATATAAAATATATTAATAGCCTATAGCAACTGACTGTTAGGACAGTAAAGTTGACTAAACAAACTTCTGTTGTATACTCTGTGTAATGGCTCAGTTATTCAGAAGGACCTGAAAAGATGTTGTCCTAGGATACTTGAAGTCAAGGAGATGAGACACTCTGAGGACCAAGGTTACATGGAGTCTAGTGAGCTGAGTATGAGGGTAAAAGTGTAACTGTGGCCAAGAAAGGAACAGTTCACTCCAAACAGTCACGAGGGCTCCAAGAAACAGGTGGATGTTGGATAACAGGATACTTTAGGAGAGAACATTCAGTTCAGTTTGGGTGGGAGGAGGTACAAGTACCTAGAGATCCATAATCAAGAACATTTGCCAAGGGCTATTTGGGTGAAGTCAGTGCAGATGTCAAGGAGCTTGGTTCTGGGAAGGAGGATGGGCAAGGATTCTAGTCAAGGGCTTGCGATGCTGTGCAAAGTTTAACCATTTTGAGTACAGGCTTCCTGGTCACACCCTTGTGAGGGTGTTAGATACTGAGAGTTGAGGAGACAAGTAGTACTCTTAGGAGGCAGTGATTGTGGGGACCCAGCAGGATGACACGCTTTTTGGGATCTAGAACTCTTGGCATTGACATGTGTTAGTATGTGTGGGCTGCTATCACAAAATGTTTTATTTGGGTAATACTTATTTTTGAGAGAAGGTCTGTATAGTCCAGGCCAGCCTCAGACTTGCTAGATAGCTAAGGATGACCTCAGCCCCCTAATCCTTGTCTCCACCTCCCAAGTGCTCGATCACAGACATGCTCGTGCCACCCTAGGGCTAAACTGGGTAATTTATGAGCATCAAAAACTTACTGCTCATAGTTCTAGAGGCTGGAAAATCCAAATTCAAAGTGCTAGCTGATTTGGCGTCTGATGAGGGCTTGCTATTTGCTTCAAATTGTATCTTTTAGCTTTTTTTTTTTTTACTGTGTTTTATTCAAAGTTTTACAAATACATTGGGGCAACTGAAGGGAGAAGGAAACTAGTTTGTGAAAATTCTGGATGTGTCTTCTTGCAGTGTTCTCAACACAGAAGACCCTACATGTCCATTGCATTTGGTTTTTGGTTTTTGTGTTTTTCATTGAGGGCATCAATCCCATTTGGATGGATAGAGGCCACATGATATATTGGTTCCCAAAGGCTTCGCTTCTTAATACTATTACAGTGGGTTTCAGGTGTCAACATACGACTTTGGTAATACCACCAGCATTTAGGCCTTAGCTCCATTTTTCTTTGTGGGAAGAAGCATTGTCATCCCTTAGGCCCAAGATGACAGGCGGTGTGCTTTAAGTTTTTTAATCTCATTTTGAAGTAATTATAGATTCATAGGAAAGTATTTAAAAAAGTGTGTAGGGGAGCTTATGTATACCCTTCACTCAGTTTCTTCTAGTGGTATCTTCTTGCCCAACTATAATATAAACACAAAAGCCGTAGACTTGACATTGGTTTTGTTTTAAAAGTTCTGTTTTTAAATTTAACCAGTTTCATATTTTCCTGCTCAGTTTTATGCATAAATGTGTTCCTGTACCCTGCACTACAGGCAAGCATCAGTGCCCGCCAAAGGTCTCCTTCTGCTGCCTCCTCATAGTCACATTCCTCCTCCCTAAGCCCTGGCAGCCACCAAGTCTGTTCTCGGGAAAGAGTGCACATTACACACATGATAGTAAAGGGTTTCTTCATTTTTTTACTAACGTACAGTACTGTTCTTATGTGTCATTTCTGTGATTGCAAGGGCTGTCTCTATTCTGCTGTCAGAAGGCCGCATATCAGTTCATTACAGCTACAACATAGTGTAGCTTTACTACAAGGGGTCTTCCTCCTCTGCACATGTCTGTACTTGTTGCTGATCCTCAGGTTCCCTGTCAAGATTGTGGTTCAAACTGTGTAGTTAGTAATCAGTGTTAGGAACACTCACATATATGTCTTACTCAACTTATTTGATTGGTGAATTTGTAGAACTGGTTTAAATGATATTTTAAATCTGTTTCTGTAAGCTTCAAAGAAATTGCCTTTAGTACTTCATCTTTCTGTATTCTTGCTACCTTTTTTGTAGACACTCTTTTTTTTTTTTTCTATGTTGGTAATCGTGGTACATTCCCGTAATCAAAGAGGCAAATGCAGGAAGATGCACACTCAGAGTTTTGGCACAGGTGACTGAGGCAAAAGGACTGCACATTGCAGTCGAGACACTACATCGAATAAGTCAATAAAAATGAACAAATTCACATGATCGTTCTTTAGTATAAGCAGAAGAAAAATAGCTATAAACAGTAAGCAATTTTTCGTGGTCAGAGGCAGGCATTGGCAAGACTAAGTCTCACTGGATAGCTATAGCTGATCAGCTGTAGCAAACCCTGAATGTAGCCCAAGGATCAGGAGTTTAAGGACAGCTACGTAGCTAATTTGATGCTACCTTGGGCTACATGGTGAATTTGTGGTTATCCTGGACTACATAGCAAGATCCCATCTGAAAAAATAGAAAAAAAGGACACCATTAATTAAAATGAGTTAAAAAGTAGGTAAAGATATTTTTGTTCATTGAATCAGAGTCAAAGTTTAACAGATAAAAAAAGTCATTAAATCCATAAAAAACACTCATGACCACCAGGTAGTAGTAATTATGAATGCTCCTTGGAGGCCAAATATTTATAAATCATTGTGATTGTGTGTGTGTGTGTGTGTGTGTGTGTGTGTGTTATGAATGTGCATGGGGGGTGGGGTCTACATGCATAGGCCAGAGTTCTTTCTGCTTTATTCCCTGAGTCATGATCCTTCCCTGAATCTGAAGGTCAGGATTTCAGCTATGCTGACTGACCAGCAAGTTCCCTGGTTTACCCTTCCTCTGTCCTCAAAGTGCTTGGCCAACAGCTCAGGCTTGCTACTAGCTAACTCTTGCATTTTTGATGAACCCATATTTTTAGCTAACGCTTTGTAACATGGCTTGGTACCTTTTCTTAGTATGGCATGTGCATCTTGCTTCTCTCCACATCTGCTTGGACCTCTCTCTCTCCACCCTTCTTCCCAGTCAGCTTCTTTATTAACCAGTCACAGTGACATATATTTACACAGTGTAAAGGAGTATTCCACACAGCTTTTCTTTTTCTTTTCTTTCTTTCCTTCCTTTTTTTTTTAATGGGATCTGGTGATTTGAATTCATGCTTATATGGCAAGTATTTTTACCCACTGAGCCATCTTCCCAGCACCAAAATATATTGCTGAAACCATTTTACTTCTCTGTGTTTGATTTCTATGAAATGTAGCCACTAGAAACTTCTAAATTGCATTTGTTGCTGACATTGCATTTTTGTTGAATAGTAGTATTCTAAAAGTATTGTGCACAAACTTTCAAAAGACAGCTAGTCCCCCACAAGGGGCTTATGGGTGGAATCTTCCCTTCATCATCATATTAACTCTAATGTCCTCTTCAGGTTGGTGCAGAATTTAACACTTATGTAATTGGTTGATATTGATAAATAACTTGCCATCATATTTCTGTTTTATCATGACTGTTACTATTGATCCTAGGCTTTGGTTTAGGAATGTTTCATGAACATCAGAGATACCTTTTGCTCCCTTTGACTTGTATTCCCTCAACAGCATGCATATCCATACATATGCTCACACCCTCCATCTCTGTAATATTGTGGTCAGCATATATTGTTTAGGTCAAGACTCTCATGACTATCAATGTTAGTTATAACTGAGCAGTTATTATAATTGTGTTAAGTACTCTTTTTTCTTGTTTACACAGGTCTTGTTTATCTAGAATTGGTAACTGCTTTTTACACAGTTGCCAGATTTCCACGAGTCTTTCCTAATTCAATGCCATGTTCTTTATTGCTTGTATGAAATTCGGCTCCATGTGCGTGAGTCAGACAGGATGTGCTATTCACGTAGCTCCAAGACCTGCCTGTCTTTTGCAGTGGCTCCTCCTCATGTGCTCAGTACTCATACAGGGATCTCCTTTCAGGACCTTTAGCTTGCTTCAGCTTTCTCTCTTGGCTTTCCATGTCTTGCTTCTTCCTCTTTCTTGGTTAATTTCCTCATTTGGGCAAAGTATATTTTAGTGTTTCCTGAGAAAGAGTACATGAGCCGCAGCAAGTTTTAAAGACCTTGCATGTCTAAATATATTTTATTTATTTATGTTTAAATGCATTTGGAAGTTGGAAAGAATTCAGAACATTGAAGATATTTTCCCTTGTTTTAGAGCTTCCAGGACTGGAATGGATAATTTGGATAAAATTCTGATACCTAATTAATTCTTTGTATTCTATATCCTAGTCCTGATGACTTTTTTCTTTCTACTTGAAATGTCACTATAAAGTATACCATTTTCATCGAATTTTATGTGCTAAGCTACCCTGTATTGGTTCTTTAATTCTTTCCTGTCTTTTCATTTTTGCTTGTTTCTGAGAACTTAACTTGACTGTCCTACCCTTCCAGTGATTTTTATTTTCATTTTACCTGGCATAGTTTTAGTTTGTTGTTTTCTGAAAGTTCTCTCTCATTTAGAAAGTTTTTGTTTGGTTTTGGTTTTCTTTCATGATAGGTCAAGGTGAATGATTTCTGGTTTGTGTTTGAGCTGGAACATTGAAATGACTAGAATTTCTTTGAGTATCATGGTTGTAGGATTCACTTTAGTACCATCTGTCCAGGCTGCTTCCTGGAGAACCCCAGATGCCTATACTTTAGACCCCATGTTTTATGTCAGCCTACCTCCCCAAGTTTGTCTTCATTTGGATCATCTAGGTAGGCTAGAGATGCGTGTGAACTTAGAAGGCCTCCACTCCCTCTGTGCTTGTGATTTTCTTGTCTAGAGATGCTTGGATTGGATAAAAAGGATTGTTTTTCTTTGTGAACACTTTTCATTGTTTTTGTTTTGATTTTATCCATCCCTGAAGATATAAACTGGCATTTTAATGTGGTTTTAATTTGTATTTCCTTGATGGCTAATGATGGTAAGCATAGTTGCATGTCTGTAATTGAACATTTTTAAATCTCCTTTAAAGAAATGTTTAAGTCCTTTATCCATTTTAAAACTGGGTTTTTTTTTTGTATGAGTTCTGTATATATTTTGGATGTGAACTCCTTATCAGATGGATCATAAGCACATTTTTTTTTTCATTCTGTGAGTTTGTACTGGCTAGTTTTAAGCAGATGGCTCAGTTGGTAAAGTAATTGATGTGTACACATAATAACTTTATTGAATCTTAGGTTCCATCATAAAAACTTGGTGTAGTGGTGACAACATCTGTAATCCCAGTGCTGGGGAGGCAGACATACACAGATGCTTAAAGCTTATTGACCTAAGATAGTCGAATCAGTTAACTCCAGATCAGTGAACAGTGAATATTCAAAAGACAAGGAAGGGAGGGATTAGTGGAGACTCCCTGCAAGATTTCTGGCTTCCATACTCATGTACCTTCATGTAGTTTTTTTTTGTTTTGTTTTTGTTTTTGTTGCACTTCGGGGGTCCACCACCCAGTTCCCAAATAAATACACACAGACTTATTTTTACTTATGCATGCCAGGCCTTGGCTTGTGTCTAGCCAGTTTTTCTAACATTTTTCCTCTGGACTTTTACCTTTTTTTTATTCTATATATCTTTCCTTCTCCATGGCTGACTGTGTGGCTGTGTGACTGGTCCCTGGTGTCCTCCTCTCCTCCTTTTCTCAATCTCCCTCTTCTCTCCAGCATAGATTTCTCCTCCTATTCATTCTTTCTGCCTGGCAGCCCTGATGATCTCTCTCTTCTACATAGTTATTGGTCGTTCAGCTCTTAATTAGACCAATCAGGTTTTTGAGGCAGGCAAAATAACACAACCTTACAGAGTTAAACAAATGCAACATAAAAGAACGAAACACATCTTTGCACCATTAAGCAAATATTCCACATCATAAATGAATGTAACATATCTTCAACTAATATTCCACAGCGCCCACATGTGCATGCTCACATACTTGGACATACCCACAGAAGTGAGGACACACAGCACACATGAAGATCAACAATAAAAAGCCAAAATAAAAACAATTATTGGCTAAAGGAATGGCCATGAAAACTTATATTTATGTTTTCTCCCAAGAGTTGTATAGTTTTAGCTCTTACATTTAGGTACTTGATGCACTTTGAGTTAATTTGTGTATGAAGTGTGATGGAAGGGACAAAGTATGTTGCTCTCTTCATGTTGTGACACCACCAGTTGTTGAAGAACTCCTTCCCCATCACATTGTTTTGACACCTTTACTGAAAGTGGTGTGGCCATAAGTAAGGATATAAGCTTTGCATTCTTTATTTTATTTAGTTGATCTGTATGTACATTTTTTATGCAAGCACCATGTTATGTTGATTGCTTCAAGTTTGTATTAAATTTCTAAATGGGGAAACACAAGCCTTTTTTGTTGTTTTCCAAGACTGTTTTGTGTGCTCATATACCTTGTATTTCCATAGATATTTTAGGATTTGCTTTCAGTTTTTATAGAGAAGTGAGTTGGGATTGATTACAGATTGCATTGAATTGGTAGAATCATTGTGGGGGATTATTGCTATCGTAATGTATTAAGCATTCTAATCCTTGAGTGTAAACATGAGGTATATTGCTGTTTACAAAGGCTTATTATTCTTTGACTTGTGGCACTGGCAATTGACAGTAGGGACTTGCTCATGCTAAGCAAGCACTCTGCCCCTGAGCTGATTTGTTCAGCCCAGTCTTTAATTTCTTTCAATAATGTTTTATGGTGTTTAGTGTACAAATATTGCACTGCTTTAATTATAATTCTTCCTTCTTATTCTCTTCCTGCTATCAGAAATGGAATTGTTTTATTAATTTCACTTTTAGTATTGTTCTTTACTGGTATACCAAAGTACAGTGGCACTTTAATGATCCAATTATCCCAGCAGCTCTTCCAAAGCTGTTTACTAATTGTAATAGATTCTTTGTATATGTGTGTATAAGAAATAGGAAAGGAGGGAAGGAGACAGATGAGAGGAAAACGTGGAAGAGAAAGGGAGAATTTTTTTATATGTAAAAGCATGTTATTTGTGAATAAAGGAGCTTGATCTCTTCCTTTTCTGGATGCCTGTTTCTTTTCATTGTCTATTTGCTGTCTAGTACATTTTTGAATAAAAGTTGCAAGAGAAGACATTGCCCTTTGTTCATCTTAGTGGGAGGAAATGTTTACTCATCATGTATGATTTTAGCTATGGTATTTTCTCTTTAAATGTATATTATTATTGTTTGCTCTCTCTTTGCGCTCTCTCTCTCTCTCTCTCTCTCTCTCTCTCTCTCTCTCTCTCTCTCTCTCTCTCTCTCTCTCTGTGTGTGTGTGTGTGGGGGGGTGGTGGGGGGAGTTCATGTACCTACCACAGAATGTTTGAAGGCCAGAGGGCAACTTTTAGGAGTTGGCTCTCTCCTTTTATTGTCAATTCTGGGAACGAAATTCTATGATTATATGGTATGTTTTATTGCTTACTTTTCAGATGTTAAGTCACCTTTGCATTCCTGGGGTAAATGTAAATTGAATATAAACATTTGGTGGAGTACTGTAGGGAAGCTACCCGAGCTTGTTCATTTGCTTCTGGTCAGTTTTTAGGTCGTGATATTAGTGTAATATTTTAGTTAAGGAAATCAGAATTAAAATTTTATCTCATACTGCTTAGTAATATTTTATTAAGCAATCTCTTCCATATAACACCCCCCAAGAGCTATTTTGATATAGCTAACTCTAGCTTTCTTTTTTCTTCTTGCAGGTTCTGTAGCACTCGTAGCTCATTCAGAAATGGCATCTAAGAAATTTGCCATTAAGGTAAGTAATGCTCAGCAGCTGCTTTTAAAAGGTCACTCACTTTCTTTGTGTTCTGTGTTAATTAAAAGTTGAAATTCTTAAGTTGATCTCTACCTTTTAACTTTAGAAATTATGTAAATGTTAAGTTAGCATCAAAATTTTAAGAAGAGATGAGTAGGGAACTAATAATTTTTTAAAAAGTATAAGGATTAATTTGCTTAAAATCTTTTATGCAGGACCCTTTTGTCCCGAATGCTAATTTAATCGTTCACATTGCATGTCCATGGCATGGCTTCTGAAGGTGACAAAATGGGCCAAAGTCAAAGGAGTGGGCTAAGCTGTTGTATCTGGGTGCATGCTGAGAGAGCACTCCTGCTTGCCTGCTGCCTGCTGCTTGCTAAGCTTTCTTTGCCAGCCTTACAGAATAGAATCATCTGAGGAAGACCTCAGTCAGGAGTTGCCTAGAGTCCATTGGAGGGGAGGGGGATTGTTCTTGTTTATTTATGGTTAAAGCGAGGCCTAGCCCACTATGGGCAGCTCTCTGGGGTCCTGGCAGGTGGTTCGGGGCTAGCAAAGGGAGGTAAGAAGTTAACTAAGCATGAACATGTGAGAAAGCTAATGGGTGAGACAGCAAGGGGTGTTCCTCCATTGTTTCTGTTTCAAGCTCCTGCCTTGAGTTCAGTCCCTGACTGATGGGCTGTGATCTGGACTTACAAAGCTAAAATAAACTTTTCCTTTCCCAAGATGCAACAGAAAGGAAACTAGAGCATCTGACTTTTTTTTTTAATTTTTCTCTTATAAATTCACCTTCTCTATCCATTGATAGTAGTCGAGCGGAGAGCTTCTGAGATACGGAGTGATAAAGGGTTCTGTGTGGGAGAAGGTCAGGGAAAGACTACATAAATACCTTGTGTGAGCTCATGGAGACACTGTCATATATGTTGGCTGTTCTCCTGGTCATCTCCTGTAACACTGTCATTATCTTTCGTAGTGTTAAAAACACCGAGCAGGGCCAGTGATGCGGCTCAGCAGGTAAAGGCGCTTGGCAGAAACCCTGACTATTTGGGTTTCATCCCCAGTTGTATTCCTGAGACCCACATGGTGGCAGGAGAGAACAAATTCCTGCAAGTTGTCCAGTCACCTGCCTTAACACACACACACACACACACACACACACACACACACACACACACACACAGAGTAATTGAAGCCATTGAAGAAAACTCTTAAAAGTTGTGATAGGAAACTGAAGTGTAGCTCTTCACAGTTGAGAGTTTCTAACAAGGGTGGGGAAGGACTCAGTTCTTTTAAGGGGCAGGCCTCTGGGTGTTTGACCATGTTCCACTGAGTATATGGGCAACGAAGTTAGACTTGATATAGTTTTTTCTTGTCTTCTTTTGATTTGGGGATGGTTCCAAGGGTTGGGGTGTGAAACCTGGGAGGACCAGGAAGTGAATGTGATCAGCTTGCATTATATGAAATTTCCAAATAATCAATAAAAATATATTAATAAAAAAGCTCAAATTCCAGTATTGTATTTGGTTAATCAGATTATGAAAGGTTACCATGCATTTTGTCTTATTCTTAATGCTTATTTAGTTTGCTAAAGTATTTATAAATTTAATTGTTTACAATTACTTCTGGTATGCATATACTCGAGTGTTTCTTTCATAAGGGTGTCTAAGTGGGGAACATTCACTATTTGTCTATAAAAAAATGTATAGTCTTCATCTGAATTTCTAGAATCTAGAACGGTATTAAATTGATGATGGAATGCTAGTTTAAACATTATTCTAGTATGTAGCAAGATTCTGTCTGAATCAGGGTGTTGGTGGCACACGCCTTTCATCCCAGCACTTGGGAGGCAGAGGTAGGCGCATCTCTGTGATTTCGAGGCCAGCCTGGTCTACAGAGGGAGTTCCAGGACAGCCTCCAAAACAATGCAGAGAAACCCTGTTTCGAAAAGCATTTAAAAAAAAAAAAAAAGAAAAGAGAAAAAAAAGAAAGATTCTGTCTCAAAAAACAAAAGTAAATAAAAATATCTGGTGATACACTCCTTTAATCCTAGCACTCAGGAAAAAGAGGCAAGCGTACATCTGTTAGTTTAAAACCAGCCTAGTCTACATAGTGAGGGCATAGAGGTTAGGAGCGGGAGAGACACACATACACAGAGTGAGGGAGGTTGAGATTACTGGCTTAAAATAATAATTTAAAAATAATCTCCTGTTACTTCCCTGAGTTTGTATAGGTGGTTTCTACTTTTGGTATTAGCTGGGACTGCAGTTATTTAGGGACTCATTTTAGGTGAAACATCAAGTGTGGCATCTTCATATGGCTGACAGTCATTGCTGTTTGCCTTTTTTTTTTTTAAGCCCCATGGTTGTTGGCTTTCGCTTCTCCTAGCATAGTGACTAAGCACAGAGGCCCTAAACAAGAGTTATAAATACACAGCAGTGTACGTTGCTCACCTTCAGAGGCCTAGATGTAGTCTCAGCTATCACACTTGTCGCATCATCTGGTTAGAACAAGGACCAGCCCAGAGGAGGGAAGCTCCCTGGGTGGGGAGATGTTGGGTTTACCAGAATCTAGTTGTTAAAGAAGTCTCTTGACAGCCTAGTATGATCAATCTCTTACTTGATGGCCTAATAGGACCAATCCTTTTCTTTGTTATCTGTCCTTTGTTTCTGCTGTCTCTGAAGACTTTATTTCTGTCTTTGATATTCTACAGTTTAATTCTAGGCAAATTTCTAGGCATAGATTTATCTGTCTTGGAATGCAGTGTAATACATTCAGTTTTGGAAAATTCTCATCCATTTTCCCACCCATTGCATGTCCTAATTGACTCTGTTTTCCTCTTTACAATTTACATTTGAAGTTTGCTGGGTAAAGTCATGACACTTACAGGTTGGAAGAACCTAGGCTGTACCATAGGAAGCTCTGTGCTCTGAAGTGGACCAGGCTCTTTGGAGAGTTCATCAGAAGCTTTCTGAGGCTCAGGAGGCCACCTAATATTGGTCACTGTGGGTGGCATGGCAGCCCTAGAACTTTCCTTCGGACATGCTGACCCCCATGTTGTGCATACTGACACAGCTGACTTTGCTACCATATTATCTCATCTCCTGCTGTGTCTGAATGTCTTGGAACCCAGCTTCCAGGTTCAGGGATGATACCACAAGCATGGATTTCAGGCTTTCAGACTAGCTATAGAAACTGGTCCAACCCATGGTGATCATGTTCCTGCTGCCTCTCATCACATGGTCAGGGAACTTGTTCCCTAATGGTGGAGTTTAGGAGTTCACAGCACTCTCTTAGGTTTCTTTTCTAAGTGTCTGACATAGAGCCCTTGTAAATGGTTTTTCTCTGCTCCAGGGTGTCATGTCATTGTGCTGCCACCACATGCCTTCTGCAGTGCGCAGGTCCAGAAGGTGTGTATGTTGTATAGCCATTGACTTTTCCTTCCTATTAGCTAAATGCTTCATTCAGAGTGCCCCTCCCTGCTTTCCGGCCCAAATATCAGCTCTTAATTCCAAAGTGCTTTTTCGTCAGGTTTCTTCCACTTAACCATAGTGTTTTCATCTGTATTTAGTGTACAGGTGAACACACTATAAGGTGGGAAAGGTCAAGCCAAAAGGTGTTAATTGAAAACGAATAACAGCTGTTTTCATTTTAGGTATGATTATTTATTTCTTTTTCTTTTTTTTTATTCAAATTCAAATGCTTGCCCAATTTTTAAAAGATTTTATTGTCCCATTTAATCATCTTAATATAATTCTACAGCAATTTATTTATAATTGCCTTTAAGTTTTTCTGTTATTTCCAGTGTTGCCTACCAAGTATGAAATAAATTGGTCAATAAAATTGTTGCATTGTTTGTGACATTAACTTTCATTTTTGTATTTTGAGATGAGGCTTTGCTATACAACCCAGGCTGACCTAAAACTCATGATCTCCTTGTCTCAGCCCAAGAAGTGCTGAAATTACAGTCTATGTTTGTGTGTTTTTTTATATTGTATATAGCATTATACACATGGATTCATGTATATGTACCCCAACACACATGGGTAGAAAGATGTGCAGTTGAGTGATTTTAACTTTATTTCTGCTGAGGCCATTGGCATTTTGTTCCTTGTAGACTAGATTTAATTTCATGGCTTAGGGTTCTGCTAACCTGTGGACAGTATACATTTAGAACTCACAATAGAGTTGGGTAGGAGGTTTGTTTTTTTTTTTTTTTTTTTTTTTTTTGGTTTTTCGAGACAGGGTTTCTCTGTATTGTTTTGGAGGCTGTCGGTCCAGCCCAGCCTCGAACTCACAGAGATCCGCCTGCCTCTGCCTCCTGAGTGCTGGGATTAAAGGCCTGCGCCACCACCGCCCGGCGGGTAGGAGGTTTTATTTTTATTTTCCAGATACTTTATTTCCTTGCTGATTTTCCTCCCTTCCCTATTTCCAAGGTTCTAGATGGATGGAACCGCTATTTTCGCTGGTTTCTTCTAGGTATAAAGAAGAACAGTCCTAGTAACATTTCACAAATGTTAGTCACTGTTTTTCAAAGGAATGAAGTGAAAAGCTCGTTGAATTGCTCCGGTCCCAGAAACGTTGTTTCTTTGGTTATAGACAAACTGGGCTCAAAACTAGTACCTGATGATGTCTACAGATTTTAGATCTATGCAGAGGAATTATCCTTAATTCCAGGCTCAATGGAAGTGGCTTCAACTCTAAGTCCCTCTTCTTGTCAGTGACCCTAGTCCAGCTCTCCACCTTCCCCAGTCTTCTGTCTGGTTCTGCATATCCTGACAGCCAGGCTTGACCCTCATAAAGTCATGGTTATTGATAGTGCTGTGGGAGTTTGCTACTTTTTCTCTGCTTTTCAGATAACCACCTTCTGACTTGACCTTTTCCTGTCTGCATTGAGCTTGTTTCTGTTTCTTCAGTTTCTTATTTATTCTTTCTTTCCTTTACTTAGGTATATTTTTCTCTTTCTTTGCCAAGTTCTAAAGGCAGAAGTCTAAGCCTTTGTCATCAAACCTTTCTTTGCTTCTGTGTATACTTAAAGCTATTCCGTTCTGTCAAAGCATTTCTTGCTTCACAGTAGATGCAATTAAGGTGGGGATTTGATCAAATAACTCATAAATCTTATTATGATATGTGTTTTGATATATTTCTGTCTGGGAATTTCTGTTGATCACATTTAAAGTGGTCTTTAGGGAAGTTCTTTTGTTTTAATAAAGTACTACTCTGTAAGCATTTGCAAAATGTGATATTATCTAGAATAATTTCATGTCACATGTATAACACCAGGTATAGTAACATATAATAAAGACACATATAAAACAAGTCAGATTTGACAGTTTTGATATACAAATTTTCTATGTATTTGCTAATATTTTTTGTCCATTTGTTCAATCAGTTGAAAAATATGTTAAAATGTCTAACTATGGTTTAAGATTTATATATATCTCCTTTTAATTTTATTGAATTTTCTGTGTATCATTTGAAACTATATTCATGGATACATAAAAATTCATAGTTGCTATATCTATTGAATTTAATTTTGAAATGTCTTTTTATCTCTAATTATACTTCCCAAATCATAGTGTATTTGTGTGACATTAGTGTAACCGACATTTGGGATCCATTAATCAAACACAGGCTCCTATGAGAGTCTCAGTTAGCCAAGCCCAGTTGTATGTACAATGCTTCCAATACCACTTTGTTGTTTTAATTATGAATTAAAAATACCATCAGCACAATTTAAGGGAAATTTAGACATAAGAAATAGAGACTAAAGTGAATGAATAAACTTAAAAGGTCAGAGAGCCTTTAGGGAGGGGGAATAGTATAGATTTTAATTTGTATTCTCAGAGCAAAAGGAAAGCTGTTATAATGCTGAAACAAGAACAGGATGTTATAAACAAGAGAAATTCTTGACAATGGCAAAGAGTACTTATAAAATATGATAGAAAGATAATTTTTTATGATATCAAGGCCTATCAAGTAATATTGCTCAGAAACTAAAACAAAAGACTGTTTTAAAAATGTAGGAAGAAAGAAATCTAAGAAAGTTAGAATTTGGTCTTGATACCAAAAGTTGAAATTCTAGAAAAAAAGACAAGTAGTAGAAAAGAACACTATGAAAAAACAAAACAGTATAATAAAATTTACTACAAAGGACACAAAGTTCCTGTTTGAAAGGGTCATACTACAGTTTCACAACAGAGACTTTGTGTGGGGAGAAGGAGGAGGAAGAGGGAAGGAACAGGGGGCAGAGGAGGGAAGGAGGGTGAGTAGGGGGAGGGGAAAGGAGAAAGAACACTTAGGCAGAAGAGAAGGGGTGAAGAATTAGGACAGCCTGCTCAACAATAGCAGAGAGGCAACAAGACTAGGAACACCTCAGTGCTCATAGTTAGAACACTAAGAAAAACGTTTCCAACCCAGAACTCTTTTCACAGTCCAACTTTTAAACACATATTACGGTGGTTCTCCAAAATGGGGCACAAACAGAGGGTTAGATATGAGATTCTGGATGAGGAGAATCAAGACATCCTGGGCCTAAGCAAATCCCATGCTGATCATGATGCATCAAGCTGAGTGTAGTCTTTTTGATTGGTTCAGGAAAGGGGGGGGGGTTCCTTGCAAATAACAAAAAATGGAGAGGAGGAAAGGACCTTGTGCATTTAAAATATATAAGGAAGTTTTTTTTTTTCCTGGTCAGAAGGCCTGAGTCTAATTTAGTCATAGAAATTTAGGAAACTAAGAAAAGAAAAATTATGTAACTCTTAACTCTTAAATAAAAAGAGAATTGTGTAAAACAGGAGAGTAACTATAATCTATGGCTCAACATTGAGCAAAGCTTGCATTTCATGATATTGTGAACTCCAGATTTTGGAAGGCTGGTGGAAGAGAGGTGTGGGATGATTGTTGCCAGCATTACATCATCGTTTTCCAGAGATGATGTATAAAGTGGGAACAGTGAGAAAGTGTAGTTCAGACATGCACGCATGATGGTTAGTAGCAGATGAAATAGCTAAGTTTTCAGTCGTGTTGCCTCTGGTCAATGGAAGTTAGGGCCAGTATGGGCTCTTCTGTTTTGTTTTTTGAGACAGAGGTTCTCTGTGTAGCCCTGGCTATCCTGGAACTCACTTTGTAGACCAGAGTGGCCTGGAACTCACAGAGATCTGCTGGCCTCTGCTTCCAAATATGGGGATTAAAGGTGAGCACTACCATGCCTGACTTCTGGGCTTATTTTTGATATGACATTTTAATCTGTCTCTGCATAGTATTCAGAAACTAAGAGAGTTTTTCATAAAGATGCATCTTCTTTTTGACAGCTTGGGCTGAAAAAACACTTGGATAGATCATGTTTTCAAAAGTAGGAGACTAACAAATGGCACCAGATAGTGTGTCCTTTGTGCCTGGGTTGTTTACTCCATGACTTCCCCAGGAATGGATGGGTTTAACTTTCCAGCAAACAGCTTTTCCTTTTGAAAGTGAAGACTGTTCTCCAGACCTTCGTTAATCTGAGTGGGTTTTTTTGTTTGTTTGTTTGCTTTGTTTTGTTTTTAATTCTTGGGTCCTTGGACTTGAAATCTCATCTGTGACTCTCTCCCAGGCCAGATTTCCAGGAAATAGCAGCACTGTCTAAGACAGGAGTCCTTGAAGCAGTAGGTTTATGGTCTCTTGATGTCTACATCCCTGCATTTCACAGCAGGGAGGTCTGTCTTCACTGCAATGACTCATTTCAGTTGATAGAAGTGGTCACAGCAGGGATGTCTCTCCTAGATTTGGTAGTGATCTTAGTTGAAGGCCTTGCCCCATCTTAGGTTTAGAGAGAAGTTAGCAAATTACAGGACACATGGCAGCAATTGTTTTAGAAAATAAAGTTTTATGTGTACACAGCCACTTCTATTCATTAATCTGTTGTCTCTGGCTGCTTTTATTGCTAGTGGGCTGATATGAGTAGTTATAATAAAGGCAAGTTCCACACATATATATATACACATTGCTTTATTTTTATAATATATGTGCAAATATTTCTTATAGCACATCTCATTTTCTACTAGACATATATCAGATGCTCAATAGGTGCAGGTGGCTAGTACACACACACACACACACACACACACACACACACACACACACACACACACACACAGAGCAATGCTTAGAATCCAAGCCAGGTCTGATGCTTGTCAGACAAGAGCTGTGTCCTTGAGTTACTTCTGGCTCTGACAGAACAGGCCCAAATGGCTCTATACTTCGATGCTTTTACCTGCTTAAACCATGACAGAGTAAGCATTCAATGAAATTAACCTGTGTTAAAATGGCTACAAGCATAAGGAAGCCCAAAACAAATAGAAATAGTTATGAACACACAGGTATTAATCATAGATGTTTATCCATTAAATCACAAAATGGTAGAGAAAAGAAATCAGAACAATAAATTATTGCTTTAAATGTCCAATAACATATATGATATGTGCCTTGGGGAAAGTTCATGGTCCCATTCCTGGCTTTAAGAAGTGTAGAATGTTGCCAGGCCTCATTCTCAGTAATTACATTTTAAGATTTAACATGTTTAACTTGGGCTCTAGAGAAGCAGTACAGCGAGAGCTCCAAGCTCATTGTCTGTCTCTGTAGATCATTTCCTCTGCTTCCTGCATCTGTTTTCTTGGATTAGTTTGGTATTACAGCAAAGTCTAAGATTCTTTTGGCCATGAAGACCGCTTTGCCGCTTCCCCTCCCCACAACTTTTTTTGTGGGTGGGAAAATTTTTGTTGTGAGAGTTGATTAATTAGAAGGGATTCCTGGCTTCCCTAGCAATGGCAGCCTGGGAAGATTACAGAGCCTGGCTTAGTGACAGGCGGGCCAATCTGTATTTAAGGAAAACTTGGACCAGCCAAATTTCCCTGGAATGTGGATCTGGCTTTGTCTTCTACAGGGAATGTGCAGTGACCCTTCGCCCCTTCCCACCACTGCAGAAGGCTGACAGCATCCACTCTTGCTGTTCAACATTGTCCACTTTTTCTTTGGGGTATGTGGGGAGGTACTGGTTAAGAAAGCCCAGGTTGTTTTCTAAATTGAAGAGATGTAAAGATTTATTAATGTTTAAAAAGATATGAGTTTACTGCATCTTGAAAATTTCTCTATATCCTTACTGTTTGTGCTTTTTCTTTTTTCTTCTTGATAGCAATTTTAGTTTTATGCCGAGATCTAAATTTCAGTTAATACTAATCGTTGCATTCTGTAGAACACCACAAAAAGTTAAATATGCTCAGGAATTGATGTAATTTTCTTGTTATAGTACAAAGTGAATGTGAAGAGCATTACATTTCCAGAGAAAGAGACTGTTGAATAGCAGATGGGCTGTCATTAGGCTTTTGTCTTGCTAGCTGGCCTCTGTGAATCACTTACATCCTGTGTCCTAGGTTTTTGGTGTACCTAAAGGGGAATGTGCCACCATTGCTTATTTGAAAATTGATGCATTGATCTGGTATGTTACATTGAAAACAAGATTGAAGCAAATTTTGCTTCAATATAGGTTAACTCAGTTCATATAGGTTGAGTTCTACTTACTGATCTTCTAAATTTTAAGAAAGATAAACTGATGTGCTCTTAGTGAATAATCATAAGCATTTTAAGCATTCTGTTCTTTAGTAGAAATAAATTTTCATAAGGAGAGTGATTTGTAGCCCTGAGAACCTTTTTACAAAGATGCTTATTTTTACCACATTTTCAAAGCCTAAGAAGGACCTGCATGTTTCTTTTGCTGATTCTTAAATCCACCACCCTTCAGATCTCTTTAATTCAGTTTCTTTTAAGGGCGTTATTCTTTTGAAGACATATGGGGTGTAGTCTAGTGGCTGGCAGTGTGCTCTGCTCATGTAGGCTGCTGTTTTCCACAAAGTCTGCCTTGCTGCATTGCCAGCTTGGGAAATGTGTGAAGCTAAATGTGTCTTGATTACTTGATGGATCTGGAACAAAGTTGCTAGCAGCTTCCTGACATTGCCCAGTTAATTCTACCATGGGTGTAGAGATGTTGGGGTATCTTCTTATGCTATAGGATATGTGCTTTGGGTGTTCATGGCTTTGAAACAAAAGGTTTGTTTTAAAATGAAGCAATTTTTTTTCTTCTTCATTACTGAAAAATGTTTAAATCCAGCCTTGGCTTCTCATCATCTTTTAAGCTGCACCTTCCCATTTTTTTCAAAGTACTTTCTGCCTAAGTTCATGGCTATAACCTTAAACTCAGAGCACAGCTTCTAGTTTTTGTCTGATCTGGCTTTTGATTCACAGGTTCCTGGCACTACTTGTGATGTCCTTCTTGTCCTTGTCACTTCTGAAAGTGTCCATCCTCCTTGTGTCCTGCTCCTCTTTCTCATGGTTCCTGTGGAGGCGTGTTATCTTCACTTGTCTTTTCTCTGCTGATTTTTCTGTGCTTGCCTCGCGCTCCCACTCTCATTCATCTAGACAAGTGTCTGTGTGCTGTTTCCTCGCTTCAGGGATTGAGTAATTCCTTTTGTTTAGTCAGTCTGTGTCAACTCTCAGACTGCACTCTGGTAATTACAGGCCATTTCCTCTTTGACATGGTCTTAGTTTTTATTTTGCAGCTTGGGAAAATGATCCACCTGTTCCTATGGAATTGATATATTTGTATTTTTTTCTCTTCTTATTACTTCTCACCTTTTCTTCTGTAGTTCTTGTCATTCTCTTCCTTGTTTGCTAGATGAATGAATCTTGTTTTCTTTGATATGGAAGTCAAACTTTTCCTATGCTAATTCCACTCTTACTTTCTGTTCTGCGCCCAGTATGTATAGCTTATTGTCATACATTGCACACATTGTCCTAGAACACCCCCTGAGAAGGGCTTCTCTTCTGTTTCTGCTGTGTATTCACAGGCCCTGAGTGTTCTAGAGTATTGCTTGGGTGACCATTACCACGCTTTCCTTCTTTCTTTCCTTGTGACTTTTTTTCAGGTCAAGCAATGTGTAGTCTTCAATTTGTAGTATCTTCTTTACTTTGAGTTTCTGTCTTTTCCTATTTCTTCCATAATGGTCTCTAGTGAGTTTGAAAATAGTTTAAGTAATTCTTTTACAAACAGCCTCTGTTTATTTGTTTGTGTTCATGCATGTTGGTATATGGGTGTACTTGGTTGTATACATGTGCACATATGTGTGGTCAAAGAACAACCTTAGATGTCATTCCTCAGTGTCTGTCTATGTTTTTCCTTTTGAGATAGCGTCATTCATTGGCCTGGAATTCAGCAAATAGGTTTGACAAGCTGGTCATCAAGTTCCAGGGATCCAGTTGTCTCTACCTCCATAGCATCAGGATTACAAGTGTTCTCAGTTTTGAGTTAAAGTCAGGTTCTCATGCCTGTGCCTTACTTTCTGAACCATTTCCCTAGCACACCAACAGTTACCTAATTAATTCCACTTAAACAGATAAGCAGAATGACAGCATGTAGAGTTTGCTTCTGAGTCATTCGTGATTATGTTTTAATTGACTTTTGTGTTAACCTGTAATACTTTGTTATTTTTCCTGATAGACATATTAAATATGTGTTTTATTTTATCCTTTAGTGTCAATAAACAATATTTACTAGGAAGGTGGATTCATCTATCACAACTTATACGGATTCTCTCTGAGGGCTGTAGAGGGCATCATTGTTCTATATTTCATAAGGTAACTTCTCTAGATACTGTGAGCAAAGGAAGCAGAACAATTGAAGTGCTTTTGAAAATGGCTGGCTCAGCACCAGAATATCATGCAACCCTTAATGCCTGTCTGTTCACCCATTGGTTATACCCACACTCACATTCAGAGTCTGATGTACATATGTATTTTTGTTGCTTTTGTCTGAATGTACTTACTAGGATATAGCCCACTGAACTCTACAGTGGAAACAATCACAATCACCAGACCTGCCCAGAGTGGCCTCGGGGAGAAGTCATTCTTATGTGGCAGAGTCTACCTGTCATGTGCTATGTTCTAGGTTCAAGGACCTAGAAATGATGTGCTGAGAGGAAGACTCCCCTTTGTTTTTTGAAAGCCATATGGGCTCAGACCTGTCCTAGCCGTAGAGGCTAGAAGGGCCAGAAGGGACTGAGACGTGCTGTTTTGGTTACTCCTCTCCTGCTCACCTCTTCTCGTGTTCTAGTCCATGCCAGTTTGGGGGACATTTGGTTAAGGAAGTTAGTGGTGAGGGAGATATTGCATGTCTTTGTATTTCACAGTCACTGAGAATTCTGTGGCAATGACATTGTGTGAAGTGTGCAGCTATCTCCTCATTACCCGTTTACTGTAAATACATAGTGTTTACCTAACTTTTCTAGATATTTCTCTGGGAGTACCTTTGGAATATCCATCATTAAGTAATACAGGAAATTTGGTCTCTGTATGTGTCATTCTGTCACATGTGAGTAGCATGTGACAATACTTTGATCTCAAGACTTCTTGTTATTAATACAGTTATTTGGCAATACTGTATTTTCACATATATGTGTATACACACATGATGTATTTTGTGTGACATTAGAAAAAATTGTTCTGCTGTTAGTTTCACAAATGTATAGCATCATAAAGATTCTGGTAAAGCATATGCCAGGTCAAGCATTCCCGTTCTTGTTATGTGAAAAAATATATGTTATGGATGAGTGTATTGGCATCTTGTTCATGATGCCATTTCTGTGATTCTCTGTCATTTGTGTTTGTTTCTGTAGCTTTTATAGTACATCTTGAAGTTAATTTGTGTGTGTGTGTGTGTATGCTATGCCTCATATTCAGAGATCAGAGAGAACAAACTTTTATTTGGTCTACCTTCCATTTCGTGACAGTGTCTCTTGTTTTCCACTGCATACACCAGGCTACTTAGCCTGTGAATTACAGAAATTCTCTGTCTCAGCCTCCCGTCTTGCTATGAAAGGACTTGGATTATAGACCCAAACTGTTGTACCTGGCTTTACACGGGTCCTAGGGATCTGAACCCAGGCACTCATTTTTGGGTGGCAAGCACATTATCCACTGAGCCATCTCCAGTAACTTCTTGAAATTTAGGTCATTAGGGTTTTGAGGAAAGAATGTTTGAATATGAAACTAGCCTTAGGTTTTATCCAGGATTCCTGAGTTCATCTTGTGGTTTCACTTAGAAAATGACACTTATGAAATCATGTTAATTCTGTGAGCAACTACCTCCTTATCTACAGATAGAAATAACAGTATTATCTGTTTCTCTGGTTTTTTGATATCAAATTAAAAATGAAAGGTATAATGCTATGAAACTGTTTGGAAAAATAACATTCTATGCATGCCATGGAGCTCTCAGTAATTGTTTTACAGTGATGTTCTGTGAAGCAGAGGGACTTGGCCATGACTTTTTATTTGTTCTTGGTCTCATAATTCTTTGGAGTGAGGACTAGTCTAATTCTTTTCGTATGTGAGGTTTCAGTTACCAAGTCTTTATTTGTCTTTGCCTGCAAAGCCCTGGTTAGGCATTTGAGACACAGGCAAGCCCGATCATCTGCCTCTATCCTCAGGGAGTTTGCAATGAGAAATTGTGTCAACCTTTAAAAGCAACAGAGTGAAACAGAAGCGCTAGTGCACTCTGCGTAGCCTAGTCATGACCAAGTTGAATAGAGAGACAGCTCTGATCTGCTTCTGAGCAGGCTGCTGTGGCCTGTCAATCTGTTCTGTGTTCTCTTTGACAGTTAGTGCTCTGAGCTACTTGTGATGGTGGGTAGCTAGGATTAGAAGTCAGAAGAGTTAGAGTTCAGTCCTTGGTATTGATTCCTGATTAGAGACAAGGCAGGCAACTTCCATTAGCTTCAGTTATCTCTGTGTAACCAAGCTCACACAGTACTGTGAGGGGAAACAGCAGGATGGTTCCTGCTTTTCATGGCCTCTCCTCGGGTCCCTCCTTGGATGCTTACAGTTAATAACTGGGCTACAATCTTAAGACCTCACTGGCCTGTTCAGTTCTTCCCAGGGTACCTTCCTGCTCTCAAAAGGCTTCTTATCATTTAGATAGCTAGTTTTTGTTTGCTTAAGCGTGACAGTAACTTCCTCAGGGCGCATGCAAAGGGTAAGCTGCTGGCCTTCCTGAGGGTTCACTAGAAGTGGCACACTGTTGCATCTCTTGTATTGTGTCACATCCAGGAGAGTGCTGAGACCTGCTTCTTGGTGGAGAATCAGCATCTGTTTTCAAAGATGAGGGAAGAACTCACATTGTTAGCTATATTTTGAGTTTGCCATGATTTTCATACTTTTAATTAAATGAGGTGTTGAATTAGAGCATCTCTGGGCTCTACAGATATATATATATATAGCCTGGCATTTCTATCATACTAAATTTTTGATTTGAAGCATTCTTTTTGAGACATAGCAGAAGGAATTTGGGCTGAGCTGGTGTCAGGCCTTATTACTAACCTGTACTTTGGAAGGGTAAGTTGTTTTGAGTGTTTGTATCCATCTGTTAAATGTTAGGTTAGGACTGAAGAGATGACCAAGTGCTAAGAGCATATACTGCTCTTGTAGAGGACCTGAGTTCAGTTCTGAGCACCCACATCGGGTGGCTCATAATTACCTGTAACCCCAGCTCCAGGCCTTCTGAATTCAGGGGCACATATACTCACATGTGAGCTCGTGCTTTGTTTATACCTCTCTGTCCTTCCCCAATTAAAAATAAAAGGAAATCCTTAATATTAGGGTTAATTAAATCGGCATTAATAGTAACTCATAAATAGGGTTAATTAAATAGTTTTTTTAAAACCCAGATTGAAGTTTCTGTCATTGTTGTTTAATATAAAGATGTTTGGGTGTTTAATCATGTTCCACATGCACCAGCATATATACTTTTAAGATAAGGAACTCAAACAAGACAAACGAGTTTCACTGTTTCGATGTTATAAATTATCCCTAAAATGGTGTAACTTTTTTTTAAAATTGGCTTAAAATTAAGTGCAGGTTTGAAAATGCATTTTGGTGTGTGATCATTTGAGTTACATGGTATTTCAGATAGCTGTAGGGGAGAAAAAAAAGCAAAAGTTGTATGGGATGACCAGCATTTTGTTCGGTTATTTGGGTAGTGATAGTGCTAAGCCTGTGCATCAGGCCTGATGCCCAAGCCCGGGGCCCTGACCTTCTGGTCTGATGCTACCCCTGAGTTAGGAAGCTCAGCAAAGAAGCAGGGTTGGAGGAAAAAGAGTGTAGTCTCTGAAGCACTAATGCTCAAAGTGTGTTCCCTGGAGCAGCACCGTCAAGACCTCCTTCTTTAAGTGTGGTACTTTTGTCATCTGTTGATGTGAGGGTTAAGTAAAATTATGTTTAGCACACTGCTGGGTAACCATCTTAGTAAGTATCAGGCATTGGTTATAACAGCTATCACTATAATATTAATCATTATGATTCATATTTTCCTAGCTGGGTACTTCATGAAGTAGCTTGTTTTGAAATTCCTTTCACCGAGTCCTGATTAGTTCTGAAGACCCATGTAAGCAATGTTTGCAGGTGTTTCTGAGAAAGGCCCAAGATTCTGAAGGTGGTGTTCTTAAGCTGCTGTTGGAAGATTGTTAACTACAGTGATGTAGTTATGCACAAAGCCCAAGGGTCTGCTAGAATCACCAGTGTCATTTTATGAGTCCCCCAAGACAATGCCTGAAGTCTGGCTTCGTTTTGAAGAATCCTTTCCAGATCCCTGCTCCTTCAGTTCAAGCACAGTTGTTCTTCTCCATGTAGAGTTTTCTCTTTTTCCTTTTGTGGTTAAAAAGGTAGGCCAGCTGGGCCCTAGACCTAGGCCCAGCTGCTGTGCCTGAGCCAGCCTGGGCTTTTCCACCTTTGCTGGCTGCCTTCTTTGCTTCTTCTTTAAGCCCAGATCTCAAAGTAAGAAGCGGTTTAGCCTGTGTTTGGGACCTGCTGATTCAGAGGCAGCCGGTGCTTTTTGAGATGACACTTGCTGCTGAGCCCTTGCCCTGACTTGCTTTGGCTTCTTGCTAGCACCTGCCTTCAGGCCTCACTGCCTTTGACTTTGCTTTCCTCCAGGAAGTTGTGGGTTTAGGTATGGCCACTGTGGGAAAGCTTATCTTTCCTGCTGTGCTCCATGGGAGCCCTCCCCTCACCCTCATGCCTTTCACTGTCTTTGGACAAGGGTGGGGTGGGTCCTGTGAAGCTAACTGTTCTCATGGAGGATAGGATACAGAGGCAGAGCCGTCCCACCTGGAGTTGCTGCATCTTCCGTGGAAGTGGTTCCCTCTTTGAAGGCCTAGAGCCAGATCCCTGTCCTCCCTCAGCTTGAGTGGCTTAGCTGCTGCCAATGGAGTATACAGGGGTCCTGTACAGGCTAACTCAGACGAAGGGCAATGCAAACATACTGTATGGGGTAGTCTCCTCCCTCTTGCTTTTCCAGGGATGAGATGTGAGTCTCTGCAGAGCAGGTCAAGAAATTCAAAAGTTGCCCAGAGAACTTAATGTCTTAGAGGGAATAAAAAGTGCATTGGCCTGGGGTAATGGTTAGTTGAGGCTCTTCTGAAGGAAGTAGCAAATCCTCACAAATTTAAATGGAACTGGGAAAGGGTATTTTATTTATAACTTGGGAGTGTGAGTGACTCAGAGGGAATTGACAAAGTACCATTGAGCATTGTGAAGATCTGGGGGCAGCCTTGGGCTGCTGGTGACCCCATTCCCAGGCTGCTCCACTGTGGGCCTGTCTTGGAGAAGGATTGTGGTCTCTGCATTTCCATGTCACTCCCTTTGTTCTGGTCTCTATCTGCTCCTCAGTGCACTTTGGAGGGCACAGTGACTCATTCCCCAAGTGACATATCCTGCAAGAGTGCTGTGCTTCTGCCAAACGTCTGGAAGCTAGTTGAACAGATGTGGAGATTTGCTGCCTCAACTGTGGTTCCAGGGTAGTGCCTCTTAGTACATACACCGTCTGTTGCCTCAGGCATGGCACATGTCCAAAAACAAGGCCCATATTCCTCCAGAAGTTACATAGTACTAACTCTTGGTTAGAGGCCTGTAACGTTTGCTGGGTTTTTGTTGTTTTATTTCTTGGCAATACTATGCACTTACAGATCATAATAATGAGTGTTTGTGGGGGGACTTCAGTGACATTTACGAGATAGCTGTAATAAAGCTGATCTTTGAACATGTCTCTGGGGTCCTGGGCTAAGGACAATCATGGTTGCTTTCTATGCAGTTTACAACTGGTTTTATTATTGGTGTGAAAGTTGAGGTGTGTTTGTGTTGTTCACAACCGTTGATGTATTCTGGTGATGAAACATACTGTTGCAGAAAAGCAGTAAAGAACGTGCCGTGTTATCCTGGTAACATTGTGTGTCAGGAGAGGATACCCAGTCTTCAGTATCATGAATCTGTTCTGAGATCATTAATTTTGAAGCTCTGATTTCATTCCGGGGAGTCATTAGTCATCAATGAGTCTGCATATTTGTTTCTGACTCAGCACTCCATGCTTACTTCCTCCAACACATGAAACAACTGACAGTGTGCTGTAGCTTTGACGTTTTCAATCATCACTGATGAGTGCTGTTTGCCGCCAGCTGCTCAGCAGAGCCAGCAGTTGATGAAATGCTTGCTGTTTGCAAGGGTGGCCCAAGGAATCAGATGCTGCTATGTCAGCTCCCATGCTCCCTGCATCGCTTTCACTTCCCACAATGACTGAGTCTCCATCTGCCATGACATGGCATTCCTGAGTCTCTGCCCCCTCCTTGGGTTGGTGACTAGAATGTTTATTTTTAGGAAAAGTTAAAATTATCCATAGAAGGGTGTGTTCTGCAAAATTTACATTAATCAGCCTTGCACTGCAGGGATCATGGGAAGGGTATGTATGTGTAGATTTTAAAGAAAACCTTTTATGGAAAATTTCACAAAAGGGGAGGGATGTGATGAACATTAATGTACCCATCATTTGTTTTCAACATTGTGTGGGGATTTTAAATTGAGTGTTATTCAGTCTGAATGCCGATTTAAAAAAACTGCCATGGAATATTAACACTCATGTGTTTCATCTGAATTTATAATCTGTACCAGTAACAGTTTTTCTCTATAACCAAAAATGTCTTATCTCCATCCTTCAGTCTTCAGTTTAAGTCCTAAGAAATATTACTAAAAGTGTAAGGGCTGGAGTTAGACCTTGGTGCTTGCCTAACATGCTAGAGCCCTAGATTCCATCTCTACGATTGCAGAAAATGGACAAAACCAATGTGCACACATGTACCTGTATGTGTGTGTGTGTGTGTGTGTGTGTACACCGAGATGGCGGAAGAAAGAAACAGCCACAGAAGCAAGCACAGGGACAGACACAGGTATACTGACAGGGCCAGATCTAGCTGCTGAGGTCTTGCTCCTGTAACTTGCTCCAGTGAGGTCCTGCCTCCATAAAGTGTCCTGTGCCTCATAAAGTCACACCAGTAGTTGGGAATCAACCCTTTAATCCATGAGTGTATAGGACAGTGGTTCTCAATCTGTGGGTTGTGACCCCTTTGACAAACCTCTATCTCTGAAAATATTTACATAGTGATTCATAACAGCAAGAAAACTACATTTATGAAGTAGCAATGAAAATAATTTTATGGTTGGGAGTTACCATAACATGAGGAATTGTATTAAAGGGTCATAGCATTAGTAAGGTTGAGAACCACTGCTATAGGAGGTATTTCCGATTCAAACCAAAACAGTGTCTGACACAGTACCTGTAATTACTACTTTCTAAGCAAGCCTTCACAGTAAGCAAATTTAAAATATCTACAAGTGAACCAGTGTAAACATTATTTAAGTTGCTATTCATCTTCATTGGCATTTTATTTCAGCAGTTTAAAATTTGAGTTCAAGAGTCTTATATTTCTTTTCATATTTGGTTTATTTATTTATTTTACTTACTTTGAGACAGAATCTGAGACTGGCCTTGAACTCCTGGTCTTCCTGACTTCACCTCCCAAGTGCTAGGATTACAGGTGCATGGTGTTTTCTTGTTACAAACTTTCATTTAAAAGCCTTTGTGAAAGAAAAAAAAAAGGCAGCCCACACTCAACCAACATTTACTTAACTGGATGTTTTCATGTCACCTGATTTCACTCTCACAACACTGGAACTACACCATATTGTTGACCAGTCTCCACAGAGGTTACCTGCTCTTGTCAGAAGTAGAGACTAAGGGTCAGTTTTCCATCTGGTCTCTGATAAAGCCATGCACTTGTGGAGACTGACTGTGCTATCTGAAATCTTGTTGAAAGGTACTGACTTAGAATCATCCTCACCTAGTAATAAGATAACTACTTCTGTTATGGTGATTTATAATTTAAAACCATAACCACACTGCCTTTACCAACCAAACTAAAGCACATTATTTTAGGAAGTAGGAGAGCAGGTGTAGTTCAAAGAGGGAACTTGGATCCCCTGACTCCTCTGTTCATTGCCCCATGCCCTTTAGAAAAGCCCTTTAGGGAAATAGATGCACTGGGAACTGAGGTGGTCAAAGGTCAGTTCTGGGCCCTCAGCCTCCTTTGTAGAATCTGGCATTGGTGTTTCTTTATTGTGTTCTTGGGGGTTGGGCACATGCCGTCTGCATGCTTGTTTCTTTTTTTGTGTTGTGCTTTTGATGGAAGCAGGATGAAAGCTGTACTGTGAACCTTAATCTTGGTTTTGTGTGGTTCCTTCACACATCCTGTTTGTCTCCGTGAAGTGTAAATGAATGTTTATGTTCTTCCCCTGGTATTTGATGCTGATTTGATTTTCCTTAAAGCTATCCGAGGGCTGAACATTTGGCTCATCTTTACTAAAGCTGCAGAGGATGGTCTCCGCAGGGAAAGTTCAGTTGAGTTGAGATAGTTATCCACCATTATGTCAGGATCCTATTCTCCCAAGGTTGTGGTGGAACTCCAGTTCAGAGCCTGCTTCTTGTTGGGGATGGCAGGGCCAGGCTAGACTGGACACCCTTCCCTCCCCAGAGTTAATTCTGCTTCCCAAATAGCCATTTTCCACAGTTCATAGAAGAAAGAAAAATGATTAGCAAGATAGTGCACAGATTGGGAATGATGAAAGTAGTTTTAAATTAGATTATGGAGAGAGACATACAACTGTATACATTTACTAAAACGTGTGAAATAGAAAATTTGTGATATACAAATGTATGCTGATAAAGCTGTTATTATTTGTTTATTATTGTAGTACAGAATTTTAAACCAAGAGTCTTTAAACCAAGATGTCTGCCATCCTAGGACCAAGCAGGATTAAGCAGGATGTCTGGCGTTTATGGCAGACTGTGCTGCATTGCAGGATTCAGTCTCAAAACAAAAACACTAATGCCCAAATCAACAGATATAATCCTCAGAAAAACAGGAAGAAACTCAGAGCCTCATGTATGTTGAACAAGTACCCTTACTACTGGGCTATATTCCAGTCTAAAGCCATTATTATTTTTATTATTTTAAGAAACAGGGTTTTACTACATTACTTGCCTGGCCAATAATTTGCAGGATCCTCCTACCTCTGCCTTCTGGATGTTGAGATCATGTTCATGTGTTTACTGCCATGCTTAGCTCAGAGCTAAAGTTTCAGAGAATCCATATATGTTCAATGGACTTTTTTCTAGATTGCGAAGTCTTGCTGAGAGTTTTCAGGATGGTGGTTATTTACTAGTTCATCTCACCTTTTCTTTTTTCTCAGACAGGGTTTCTCTGTGTAATGCTGGCTGTCCTGGAACCTACTCTGTAGACCAGACTAGTCTTGAATTCACAGAGATCCGCCTGCCTCTGCCTCCTAAGTGCTGGGATTAAAGGCGTGAGCCGCCGCTACCACCTGGCCATCTCCTCATCTTTTGTGCTTATTTTTTTATTTGTTGTCATGGATCCATAACATGTAGGAGATAATGTGTTATGTTTCTGTCCTGCCTGGTCCCACAGCCGTTCAATCCCAAATAAACACACAGAGGCTTTTATTAATTATAAAATATTTGGCCGATGGCTCAAGCTTTTTATTGGCTAGCTCTCTCATAATTATCAATCCATTTCTATTCATCTGTGTATCTCCACGTGGTCTTGGCTTACCAGGGATGCCCCGGTCTCTTGCTTCCTCAGCAGCTACATGGCGTCTCTCTGACTCCACCTACTACCTTTCTCTATCCCTGTTTGGATTTCCTGCCTGGCTAATCCTGCCTGTCTATTGGCCAAAACAGCTTTATTCATCAACCAATAAGAGAAACATATATTCACAGCATAAGAAGGACATCCCCTATCAATAATGTCATAATTTTATGGCTTGCATGTGTTCTCTTTAGTTCTAATAGCAAAAATATGATTGCTAAGAAGGATTTTTAGTATGGATTGCATGGTATTTAGCTGAAAATAACCTGGGTATTGCAAAAATGCAAAGTTAGATTGTTATTAACTCCTGGCTATAAAAGAAACCAGAATCCAAAAGGAAAATAAATTCTTTTCTATAAAACTTCTACCTCAGTGATAAGGCCCAGGGAATACTATCCCCAGCTACGACATCGTGACATTTGTGGAACATGTACCTCAGTGATGGAGTTAAGGACACACTGCCCCTAGATATGAAACTGTGGCATTTGTGAAGCAGCAGAAGCAGTCAGATTGTCTTTACCTTCCATCACCTGAGAAGAAGTTTCTTACTGTTTTCTTGAGAAAGTTGTAAGAATTGTGTCCTGGAAGAACCCTCCCTGTACCCAGATGAAAAAAGGTCCCTAATTATGAAGACAGAGTGTCATAGAGACATCTGGAGAAACATCACCTTGTTCTGCCTCCATTACCATTAGAGCTTACTTTGTATGCATCACTGGGTGTGTGTGATATGTGTATATTCATGTTCATGTGTATAATTAGTACATGTTTGTGTGTGTGTAATGTATATATTTATACATGTTCGTGCCTGTGTGCATGCATGCTTGAGTGTGTGTGTGTGTGTGTGTGTGTGTGTGTGTGTGTGTGTGTGTGTGTGTGATGGAAGCCCCAGGTCAATATCTGATGTCCTCCTAAGTTGCTCTTTACATTTATCTATTTGTTTGCTTGTTTGTTTGTTTGAGGCAGGGTCTCACTATGTAGCCTTCGTTTGCCTGGATATGTTTATTGGATTGGTCTCAAACTCAATATGTAGTCTGGGCTGTCCTCAGCCTCAGAGATCCACCTGCCTCTGCCTCCTGTGTGCTAAGAGTAAACACATGTGACAGTAGGTTTGGCATCTTTGCCTTATTTTTTGAGACAGAGTCTCTTCATGCCTGTCCAGCAAGCATTTTATTGATGAAGCCATCTCTCAGTCCTAGATCTTTTTGCTTTGTAATGAGACAGGTTGTCCTGAAATTACTATGTAGACTACACTGGCCTCAAATTCATAAAGATCCACCTGCTTCTACCTCCTGAGTTCTGGCATTATAGGCTTGTAACACCTCACCTAGTTTCCAGACCTAGAACTTATTACTTATTTGTTTAATTGTTTTACACATGCTTTTCCAGTACTGTTCACTTCTTCATCAACCCTAGCATAAAAATTATACAGATTTACTTGTTTGTTCAAGTTTTCTTTCTTGTGAATGTCCCAGTGTTATGTGCAATTTATATTAAGTACATTTTTATTTGTTACAATTTATATTAACTACATTCTGTTGTCTTCATCTCATTCTTATGAAAGCCTCATCCATAAAGTTAAGAGGAGTGGGAAAGAACTTTTACTTTTCTACAATGAGATATTTATGTTTTTTTACTCATTCTAACAGTAAAATCGAGTCTGGTCTTAATTTATAAAATGTTATTAAAGGAATTCAGAGATATCCTTCACTCCTTTTATCTAGGAGTTTTACTTACTTAAGAGTTATTCATTGAGGACTCTATGCTTTGGTGATAAATTGTGGCATATGAAGAAATGTATAGCACACTTCCCACAGCCTTTTCCTCTTTGCACTTATCATGTGAGGCATTCTGGGAGATATCAACATTGTCTTAAGGATTTCTTATATATCCAATACTTTATCTGTTACCTGTGTCCATAAGAATTTTATGCCTAAGTGAATGAAAGAATGTGTAAGATGTAGTCCTCTTAAAGAAAAATTTCTTGTACTTAGGAAATTGTTATGGTGTGGACATAGTTTGCCCCCACCCAAAACTCATGCTGTGGCTGTCCTCCATTGCAGCAGTGTAGAGGTCTTTTATTGGATTGCTAGCTTTCAAGAGTTTTCCTCTGGTAGTTGTGGAATGGTTCCTGGAAGAACAAGTTGTTATAGTGAGTCTGTTCCTGTGTTTTGTTCTTTTTGCGCACACTTGGCTACCTTTTTTTCAGCCATGTATCCAACCTGCACTAAGCCCTCAACAGCATGCAAGCAGGTATTGGCATTGTGTTGGACATCCCAGTCTCCAGAACTATGAAAACAATAACAGAAACTTCCTTTCTTTATAAATTTACCAGTCCTGGAAACTATTTTAGCAACAAAAAACAAAGTGACTTAAAACCCATATTTATGTGAAAAAGATAGCTAATAATATGAGATTCCTATATTTAAATTGTGTATATAATGTCTCAAGAAGAGGGTGATGGTGGCATTGATTGTTTAGCAATCTCAGAGGATACACCTGAATCTCTAAGAGCAGAACCCACTCACTGTGACACATATACAGACAGCGTGGTAGAGCTGAAGATGGCTTCAAAGGGAACCTTGAAGAGGCAGTATTGACTAAAGCTAGGGAAGAAGTTGGAGTTAGTGCTGTGTGAATTAGTGGCCACAGACCTGCATGAGCCTAACTGAGAAACTGGATTGTGTTTTTAAGCCCTGAGGAACCACTAGGCTCTTGAGTCATGAAATCATTCAAGGCATATAACTACTAACCCCAGCACCCAGTAAGCAGGGGCTGTGGGATCACTGTAAGTTTGAGGCCAGCCTGGTCTATAAAAATGTTGATCTTCAGAGGAGGACCAGGCAACTGTTATGTATGGGTATAAATCTTAAGCCCTGGATTTGTATCAATTTGGCTATAGAAGAAATATTGATAGGAAGGCATTCTATTCATGGAAAATGATTCCTTCATGCATTAGCTCTTGAAGGGGTTAAAGACAAAACAACAAAATTAAATTCTAGTCTAATCCTCCTCGATTTGAATTTATTATTTAAAAAAAACTGTTAGATCTTCTGAAGTTAACATAATTCCTAATTTTCCAAGGCCAGCTGTAGATCAGGATTCTAAAGGCCTCAATGGAAAAGGGTAGGTAATGTGTTTGTCAGGAGGCCACTTAGAGAAATCAGTTCCATGTAATTTTTAATATGGTTCTTTGGACAGAGTTTTTATGACTCAGTATTACAGATGTCATTAATTTATAATGGAAAACAGTGAGACAATATGACAATTATCTTTAGCTTCAAGAATACTTAGGCAGCAGGGGGAGTGATGATTGAATAGTTCCAACAGAGGCCATTTCAAAAATGCTACTAAGCTGAAGCCCTGGTGTTGCAGCTGAGCCGTGATCCTCAGTGCCTCTGAGCATGCTTATGTGCCAGTCAAGTGAGAGAATGACATCAAAGTCTGTTGGCAATTCCAGGACCTCAAGGTTTTTTCTTACCAAAGGAAACCTACACACATTTACTTTTCTGGGAGGCTGTGTTGCATGGGAGGGAAGCCATGGGCACGGTGCAAGTTGTACTTGTTCTTCCATCAGATTTCATCATACTGATGAAACACTGGACATTTTAGGGATGGTAGCAGACCTATTGCAGGTGCATTACAGACATTGTTACAAGGAAGGAGAATAAAATGCATCGGTGAACATTGTGACCAGATTGGTGATAGCTTCTGTGTACAGATCTGTTAAAGTGTTCCGGCCTTTATGTCTGAGCTTTTGTGTGGAAGGCATGTTTTAATTTAAGTAGAACTTCTTACCTGTGCAGCCTGTAGTGTCCTAAGGATAGAGAAGTCCTGTAATAGAAGGGGCCACTGGCCTGAGTCGGGAGGTCTGGACTTTACCTAGGTCCTGAGTATAATTCTTTTTAAAAGGTTGATTCTTGTGTATTCTAAAAAAAAAAAAAAAAGTGTGTTGACAGTCTCTTTTGTTTCTTGTGTTGTTACATTATTATTAATGTTATTTGGTGCTCATGCTGCGGATGTCATAATGGGCTTGGAGAGAACACAAGACAACTTTGTAGAGTTAGTTCTCTCTTTCCACCTTTAAATAGGTTCTAAGAATTGAACTCATGTCACCAGGCGTGTGCGGCAAGCATTTTTTCACACTGAGCTATCTCACTGGCCCTGTATGTTGACTAACAATTACTACTTAGAATGTGACCTTATAGTGAAATGTGGTTTGGAAAGAGGTCAACAAAATCATTTGTATGGTTCCTATAGGAAGTGGGTATTTGGGCAGAAAGACAGACAAGTACATGGTGATGCTTTGAAGAACTTCAACAAGCCACAGGGCACCAAAGCCATTAGAAACCTAAGAGAGAGAAATAGAATAGATTTTTTTTCTTCACAGCCTTTCAAAGAAACCATCTGAAATTTAGATGTATGGCCTTGGAATTGGACACTTTTTGTTAGTTTAAATCTCCCAGTTGTTGGCATTGTTATGGCCACCTCAGGAAAGTGCAGGCTTGACTATGCAGAGCCACAAAACTTTGAACAAACTTTTCAGCTTGGACTTCTGTTTCATAATTTGTAAAGTCAACTTTTAAAGTAGATAATGTCAGGACCTTCCCATTGTGGCATTTGATGATTGAACTTCAAAAAGTGTGTTCAGTTTTCAGCAAAGTAATTGTGGTTGTGTTTCTCAATTTAGCTAAAATATATAAGCATGCTGTTTTCAGTTCCCAGTTTTGTTCTTTTCATTCAAGAGTCATTGATGATACTTCCCTTAAGCCATAGGATTGGGCAATTCTGTCTCTTCCAATTGACACTAAACAATGACAGCATGTCTAGTCTGTATGTGAGTATACTATGTACCTTGAGAACATTAGCGCTAAAAACCATATCCCTGCTTTCTTCTGATTGGGGGCTAATGTAATTTGGGTGTCATTTGTGAGCTTTTCTTCACTAGACCCTTAGAACATTTTCCTGCAAACATCTATATGCTTACTGTAGAGTTCCTGAACAACAACTTAGTTATTTGCTGGTAGCCTTATCATGGCAAACAGTAGCACAGGAGCAATATTAATGGGATATTTGATCACACTGTTAAACCCTGAGACTGTGTTAATAAAATTAACTTTGGATCAGGGAGCAGAGCCAGTGACTAATTGATAAGAATTAGCCATAGAGAGTATGGAGAACCCAGGAATATGGATAGAGAGATGCACACGAAGGAGTAGGGAGGTACGTCAATATTTGTAGTCTTTTTGGTTTGGGATGAGTGGAGAGACACTTCTCTTGCTGGGTCTCTGGCCAAAAAGGAAGGTCAGCTGGTTACTTGTCAGCTTCTCTGATCTAGCAGGTTTTCGCCCCAACATCTGGTTCCCAAGTCTTTATTGATAGAATGAAAGAGATTTAGTTAAAACCTACATTTGGCAACAGACTGGAAATCCCACCAAGCCGTGGTCTGAGCAATGGGGTGCTGACTGTGGGGCCACAGGGCACAGAGAGTAATTACAATATCATTAGATTCAGGTTTGATTGCTAAGCCAATAGAAAACCAACACAGCATGCTTATACTATTGGATGTACTTAAACACAAGAGTTCCCCTAAGTTAGGCAGCTCAAATAGAAACAGACGCCTTCTTCCTTGGCTTGTCCATAGGTGGCAAGTGGTTTGCTGATACGAGATGAAGACTTTGTAGGCACTGATATCTTGAAGGGACAGAGGGAGGAAATAACCACCCATCTCTGTATCAGTAGCTGTTCTTAGGAATCTGAAACACATACTATATCTCTCAAGTAATGTACCTTGGACTCCAGGATAATGCTTTAAATGTGCCTTAAACTTTAAGGAAAGGAAATTAATCTGAATTATCTCTCATTTCTAAAAAAATATGTATTTGATTCAATGTATGTGTATGTGTGTGTGTACATGCGCACATGCATGTGTGCATGTGTGTATATGCACTTGATTGCTGATGCCCACTGAGGCCAGAGTCATTGGATCTCACTGGAACTGGAATTAGAGGTGGCTGTTAGTTACCTTACATGGGTGCTTGGAATTGAACATGGATCCTCTGTAAGGGCAATATATGCTCTGATCTCTAAGTCATCTCTCTAGCTTCACAAAAAGGAAATCTTTTTTTTTTTTGGTTTTTTTTTTTTGATATACTAAAAGTTTCACTTTGCTCTTTTATCAGGGGGCTTTCCCTAGTTTCCCCCGAACCCATTCATACCATGTTGCTCTGCTAGAATGCCCCCTGCCCTCAGCCTGCCATCATACAGAGACCTAGGGCCTAGATTGGGCCTGACGTGAGATTTTCACAGGGCAGTGTCTCAGCTGTGGCTGGATGTCCTGATGGGCCTTGACAGTTCCTATTTCCTTTGTAGTCTATAGAAAAGTGGTGAAGGTAAGGACATACTCACTATGTGCAACCAAATTTAAATTGAATGACATTAATTGTTTTTTTTTTAAGGATTACTGTTGTGTCTTCCTGAAGTTTTTCTTATACTTGTGGTTTAAATATTTTCTCTGATTTGCTTTCTGCTTAGCTTCACCCACTCATGCATCTTTTATAGGTCAAAATGAGGACCTAAAAAGTCCTCATTGTTAATAGCTAATTCTAAGGCGGCTCTGATGAGTCACTTGTGTGTCTGTGTGGTTATGAACACTTTGGAAAACCACCCTCGCTGAAAAATCTTCAGATAAAATCTCTACCGTGCAACCTACAAAACATGTGTTTTGAAAAGATATGTTTTTTATCATTTTAAATTGTGGGGCTTTTTTAAAAATATTATAACTTTCTTTGTATGAGTATGTAAAGTTGATAATGCTACTTATGATTTATGTTGTTCATGAGTAAATGATGATTATTGAAATCATCCATTTCTGAGTTTAAGTGTGGGCTCTTACCCTTTGAGTTCTGAGTCTTCATATCAACTTAAACAGTGGTAATGAGAGGTACTCCGTTCATTTTGATCGGTAAGTTTTCCTGTAAAGTTTTTTTCTTACAGTTTTATTAGTTACTTTCCTATTTCTGTGATAAAACACCATGACCAAAAGTACTTTATGGAAGACAGATTATTTTGGCTGTGGTTCTAGAGAGATACGAGTTCATCATGGAAGGGAGATTGGCAGCAGTCTCCAGGCAGTGTGGCAGGAACAGCTGCTGAGAGCTGGTATCTTGAAGCACACACAGAAACACAGAGAGCAAACTAGAAGTGACACAAGGTTTATTACAACCTCAAAGCAGACCCCAGGAATGGACTTCCTCCAGCAACACTGCACCACTACCAATTGGAAACAAAATGTTCAACAACTCCAGACTTCGTGGGTCATTTCTCATTCTAACCATCACAGCTGTGAAGAGAGGATTAAAACTAAAACAACCTTGCAGATTCTAGATTAAGAGTCACAGTTTCATAGACTCTTCCGGCATCATACTGCCCAGGAGCCACCCGTTTTTGACCTTTTCTAAACCTAGCACCCTTTCTTCAGCAGACGAGTTGTTTTGATGTGTAATTCTTTCCTCTCCTTTTTCCAGAGAAATTTGAGTTAAAAGAGGAATGAAAAACTCAACCTGCCCACATTAGTGTTGGTTATTAGAAATAGAAGACATAGTGAACCCACAGTTTGAAATTATTGGTCAAACAGTGATTTAGGATTTTTCATTCTTGTTTGTTCCTCTATTTTTGTATCTTTTTCCTTTTCCTCCTGTAGCATGACTACTGATGGTAAGAGCCAGCTTGTGTGCATGCTTGGACTTCAGTCCTGTGATTCAGTAGCTCCTTACTTGTTTTCACACTCCTTACATGATCACGTCTACCCTCCCCCATTTGAGATTGTACAGTGCAAAGTGCAGGGAAGACGGCACTTATTCTTAGTTGGTTCCACTTTGTAAATAGCTCATTGTTGCACACCTCACTACTTAATCCTCCCTCATTTTGTTTGTTTTTTTTCCTTTCTTTTGTTTGTTCCTTCCTTCCTTCTCTTCAGATTTCATGTGGGGATATATATTTTCAGCATATTCTTCCCTTCCAGCCCTTCCCATTCCTCCTTACCTCCCTCTCAAATTTACTTTCTGTCTGTCTGTCTGTCTGTCTGTCTCTCTCTGTGTGTGTGTGTGTGTGTGTGTGTGTGTGTGTGTGCGCGTGTGATCTCTATCTTCTAGAGTCCAATTAATATTGCATATAAAATATATGCACACGGGAATTGGGATAGCCACTTAGAACATGAGCAAGATTATCAAGGGACTTGTGTTTGAAGACAACTAACTTTTATATACAGGGGGCTTCGCCACAGAGAAGACTCATTCATTCATTCTCATTTTCTCTCCCCCCATCTTTCTAACAGCCATTGACTACCTGTAGATTTTCTTCTGTTATGGGGCCTTTAAAAATTTCCCCTTTCCATATGTTGACATTCCAACTGGTATTGCCATTTTTGCAGGTCTTGTTGAGATCTCATGGACATAGGTTTGGACTTGTATCTTTTAAAGTCTTCTACCCCAGTTTCTACAATGTTCCCTGAGCCTTAAATATAGAGGTTGAACTGTAGATTTGTCTGTTGTGGTTGCATACTGGCTTATTTAGGGTTTCTATTGATGTAAAAAGACCTATGACCATGGAAACCCTTATAAAGGAAAACATTTAATTGGGGGGTAACTTGCAGTTCAGAGGTTCAGTACATTGCATCATGGTGAGAAACATGTTGACATGCAGGCACTCATTATGCTAGAGAGGTAGCTGAGATTTCTACATCAGGATCTGCAGGAGCAGAAAGAGACAAGACACAGTAGGCCTGGCTTGAGCTTCTGAGACCTCAAAGCCTAGCCCCCTAGTGACACACCTCCTCTAACAAGGCCACACTTCCTAACAGTGCTGCTTCCTATGGGCTAAGCATTCAAACATGAGTTTATGGGTGTTATTCCTATTTAAACCACCACAGGTACCTCATGTTCAGTTGTTGCCTACATTTGACCAGTTGTGGATTTCTGCAACAGTCTCCATCTGCTGCAAAAGAAGACTGTTCATGAGGGTGAGAGCTACATTTATCTGTGTTTAGAAGAATAATTATTCAGAATACAGTTAGAAATTATACTTATTTAGGAGAATGGCAGTAGTAGGTTCTCCCCTACAGTCTATTTTGAGTGGGTCTTAAGTCTAATTAAACAACTTTTGGTCACTCCCAAGGTATATTGCCACTATTGCACCGTTGGTGGTATCTTATAGCTTAACCATCAATTTTTTTCTTTCTTCCTCCTTTTGAGATTATGTTGCTTTGACTGGTCTGGAATTCTATGTAGACCAGGATGGTCCCAAATTTTCAGAGTTCTTCTTGCCTCTGCTTCCTGAGTACTGGGGTTAAAGGTGTGGTCACTATTCCAGGCTACTAAGTATTTTTTTTAAGTCAGTAGTTCACAACCTGACTACCCCCTTTTATAGGGGTCACATAAGGCCATTAGGAAACACAGATATTTATATTATAATTCATGAGTATCAAAATTGCAGTTATGAAATAGTAATGAAATAACTTTATGCTTGGGGGTCACCATAACATGAGGAACTGTATTAAAGGGTCACAGCATAAGAAGATTGCGAACTACTGTTTTACGTAATTATGCTTTCCCATTTTTCCTGAAATCTTTTATATCTGAATTTTATATCATTCACTCACTTACTTCCTACCTCCCTTCCTTAACTCCAGAAGTGATTTCTTTGGTTAAATCATCAATCTTTCCTAATATATAACATAATTATATATTTCCTAGTACAGTATAAGCTACATTTTTAATATATATTTAATATATACATTCACATACACATATACACACCTACTTATATATACATATACATATTCACACATGTAAACTCTGATGCATAATTGATTAAAAAATATTCAGGAAGTCATGTAAGCCAATGCCTGATTCATTGTCAGTATTATTAGGTTAAAATTGTAAATATATTTATGACCAGGCGGTGGCGGCGCACGCCTTTAATCCCAGCACTCGGGAGGCAGAGGCAGGCGGATCTTTGTGAGTTCGAGGCCGGGCTGGACCGACAGCCTCCAAAACAATACAGAGAAACCCTGTCTCGTAAAAACTAAAAAATAAACAAACAAACAAATAAATAAATATATTTATGTTCTCCTGTATGTTTCTTCAGTTTTTCTCTAACTTTTCTATAACTATTTTTATTTTGTATTCATTATTCCTATGTATGTTTTATGCCGTTTCTATAAGCAAATGTGTCCATAAACAACATTTGGAATTATATTTACACATTTTCAAACAATACAGTTAGTGCATGCTGTGTGTAGTGCTATGTAGTTGCTTTTCCCACTCATGGTTAGATTAGGATTCAGAACGTCAGCATATGGATGCATTTAACTCTGTGATAGGTCTGTTACATAGTTTTCCCTCTTGTAACTATAGGCTATTTACCCTTTCTAAAGAGTGTTTAAGTTTTTCCTGATCTTGTGCTGGACTCAGCCATTTTCCATGGACATTTACATGTGTACACAGGGAGCTCTGAACAGAAGTCTTAGCATTTCTAAACTGCAGAAGACCATTCAGTCTGGCCACATTAGATGTACTTTGTTTTACATAGCAATACTTTCTTTTTTCTCTATGCCCTTTAGAATTTTTGTTATTGACACAGTTTTTTTTTTTTTGCCATTATTGGTCTTCTGCTTGAGAAAAGAAATTAAATAAATGGTTTGTTTTTATTGTTTCTCTTGATAGCTGGTTCATGTCTTTTGAAAATTTTTTTCCTGCAGATTGTTTTATCTCTTTGTTCTTTTTGTTGTTGAGACTAAGTCTCACACTTTGCTAGACTGCCTCGACTTGCCTGTACTTCATAGTTTCTTGCCTCAGCCTTCTGAATGGTATTTCCTCTGACTTGTCATTATCTTTTGATAGATACATTATTCTACATAGTGGTCTGTGTTTTCTATATGAGTTAAAAATACTAGCCAGTGACTTAGCTCTATACTTTCTCTGTGGTATGCTTGTTGTGAACAAGTTTTAAAATTTAATATCTGGTTTATTAGTCTTTTATGGTTTGTACATTTTAAGTTTAACTGAAAAAAATCTGTCCAGCCAAAATCCTGAATGTATCTCTTATATTGGAACCCTACCTTGCCCCTTACTTTCTTTGAGATTTTGTTTCAAGTGTAAGATTCTTCTTCCTCTGTTTCTTGAGTGCTGGGATCACAGACATCTGCCATCATCTCCAGTTTTGAAATTTTTCATTAGTTTTGTCATCTATATGTGATCTTTAATGTCCATCTAGTCAATTCTCCATAAGTTCTCTGTAAGTTCTGTATGGACTTAGCGAATTACAGATCCAAAATATTTGAGAAAAAAATGTCTGTGTTACAGGTAATCTTTTCTTGGCTTCATTCCCTGAACAATACAGAAAAATAGTCCATTTATATTATGTTTGCAATTATAAGTATTATATGTGAAACTATCCATTTCATATAAAGGCCTGATAATCATGTGTAGGCTTTGATATCCTCAAGTGATCCTCAATCCCATTTGCACAGATCCAAGAGGACAGCGGTTTCAAATGTGTATGATTTGACCTTGGTGTCTATTTTTATTTAATGCCAGTTTCCCAAAGAGAACTAGCTGTCCCCAAATAACTTACTCTTCCCTACTGATATACAGTGCTTTTCTGTGTTACATTATTATTCCAGTAGACATAGATATATTTGACTTACATATTCTTTTACAAGATTTATTTTTAGTGTACCTGAATGTATCACTGTGTAGATATTAGCATGTAAGTGCAGGTGCCCACTGAATTCAAAGGAAGGTGTCAGGTTCTCTGAAGCTGGAGTTACAGATGGTTTGAGCCACCAAACATAGGTACTGGGAACTGAACTTGGATCCTCTGGAAAAAGCTGTAAGCACTTCTAACCACTATGCCATCTCTTTACCTTTCCAGCCCCTTCCCCCCCTTTTTTTTTTTGAGTCAGCCTTACCCTGTAGAATTTGCTGGCCAGGGACTCACTTTGTAGTCCAGGCTAGCCTAGAACTCAGAACTCACAGTGATCTATCTACTTCTGCCTTTCAAGTGTTGAGATTAAAGGTGTATACCATCAGACCTGACAACTTTAATATTGTTTTTGTCTTTCATCTCTTCATATGCCATCACAAACTATTTTTATTGTTTTTCATTCAATTATTTTATTTCAAGACAGGGTTTCTCTATAGTTTTCTGTGTAGCCCTGGAACTCACTCTACAGACCAGACTAGCCTGGAATTTACAGATATCCACCTGCCTCTGTTTCCCAAGTGTTGGGATTCAAGGTGTCATCAGGCCTGACTGAGTGTGTGTGTGTGTGTGTGTGTGTGTGTGTGTTTGTCTTTCATCTCTTCATAAACTAATTTGATTGCTTTTTTATTCAGTTCTTAAGTATCCATTTTATATATTTTTCCAATTCTTTTTCTCTGTTTTTTGTTTGTTTTGTTTTAAGACCAAGACTTTCTTTGTAGCCCATGCTGTCTTTGAACTCAAGATTGATCCTCCTACTTAAGCATCTCAAGTGCTGGGATTACAGTTATTTGCCATCGTTCCTGGTCCTATTTTCTTGTTGATTATGGCATATTATTTTTGTAAATGTTCTGCTTTTGTTAGTCCTTATATTTCTGGAAATAAACATTGCTGTGATTTTTCTAGTATTAGAATTTAGAATTATTGAAGCTTATTTTTTTAGATCAGGCTTTATTGTTTTTGTATCTATTCCTTTTTAATGGACTCTTTGTCTCATTAAAGAAGATGAATCACCTCCTTCTAAGTATTGATAATAGCTTGTAACTGAATAAAACTTTCCTGTTAAACCATCTAAGCTGGTAGAGAATGACAATATAGTATCTGCTTTTTCAGTTTCTTCAACAATATTGGTTTGTATTTTAATATTCCTCTTGGGTCTTTGTTTATAATTAATACTGTTCTTTATAAACACAAGTTTCATTCATGTTTTCAAATGTACTGATATTGGATGAGCTGTCGTTTTTTTTTTCCTGATTAAAAAAAAAAAAGAAAACTAAACCTTCCTCTTATGTGGTATTTTTTATCTGGGATGGATGTTTTTCTGATTATTAGATTTTCTGATGAACCAGAATTTTTTCTTTATTTAATTTCTGCTTTTGTCTTCTTTTCCCCTTGCTTTCTCCTTTCCCCCTTTGATCTATCTGTCTACCTTGATTTCCTTAGTCTATTGTACATTGAGTTAATTTTCTTTTCTATTTTGTATTATAGAAAATATACTCAGCAAAGAGTGAGAAGGACAAAAAATTAGAAAATAGTAATAAAATACAAAGTTTCAGATAGAAATACATTTTTGATATCTCATGTACAGATGGTATTAAAGTTATTAATAAATACATTTCAGACTTTATGGGAATGAATTTCAGATATCTTGCTACAAACACTGGCATATAATCATGGCTACAGAATGCCAATTAGCTTGATTCACTGATTCCCCATTTTTACATAAAAATATCACATTGTACCCCATAAATATGCTCAATTATTAATTGTTAATGTAAAATAATAGATATATATGACTGTAAAATTATATCTCACTCAGCATGATAGGTTTTAATATTACTTTCATCATAGTTCATTTATAAATATTCTGTGATTATATTATTAGTCCCTCTTTGGTTTATTTAGGGTCATACCTTAAATTTCTTAAATATATCTTAACAACATTTTCTTGACTGGAAATGTTCATTGATAGAGTACTTCCCTAATATGGACATGCCTTGAGATTTGATCCCTAGCACTGCAAGAAAAACAGAACAAAACCAAACAAAACATTGTCACTTTCTAATCTAAGTACCTACAGGGTATTAGGTGATTTGTTGAAATTTCCTTTCTGACCTGGTACATGGTCAGTTTTAACTTTTAATTTATTTTCATTTTAATCTATGTGTATGTATGCTTGTCTTTATATGTATGCTATGTTGGAGGGTGCCTTTGGCAGCTAGAAGTAGACATCTGATACCTTGGGACTGGAGTTACAGACATTTAAGAGTCACCTGACACTGGTGCCAAGAATGGAACCTGGGTCCTCTTAACTGCTGAGCTATTTTCTAGCCTCATCAGTGTTTAATTGTTTAATTGAAATAATTTTCATTCTATATTAAATTCCATATTCTGTAATTGTCAGATCAATTTTTATTTGCATGTCATTAAGATGTTTTACCTGATTCCTAAGCTTCTGAAAGTTTTTCTGGTTATGTACTTGTCATTTTTATTACATTTTATCAGTTTTGCTTCCTGTTTCTGAAAGTTGCTCTGCTAAATCTAAAGTTCATGATTATCATCTTTATAGATTTTTTTCTGTTTATAACATCCGGTATTTATTCTTAGTGAGATGAAACATTTCCTGGAATAGTGTATTTTTTGATGTTATTGCTTTGTTGCAAGTTCCTTCTTTGATTAAGATTTGTTAGGCATTTGTTTTCCCAACTTTCCTATTTATCTTCTTTAGGAACAATGGATTCTCTATCTATCTATCTATCTATCTATCTATCTATCTATCTATCTATCTATCTATCTATCAATTATTTGCATAGTGTAATAATCTACACCTATTCATAGGTTGCACTTATTGCAAATAATAATAAAACTGAAAATTTTTTCTATTATAACATATTTTGTTTGGTGTGTGTGTGTGTGTGTGTGTCCTTCTTATGTTCTGATTTCACCCAAATGTTTTATATTTCCTGCTATGCTGAAGTCCCTCTTCTGGTTTAGAACCCATATATAGTTATTCTATTACTTTAGAATGATTTTTTTCATTTTATTGTATAGCTAAGATTATAACAGAAGAAAATTCATCTTGAGAATCACAGACTAGCAGATGCTGTCTTTCTTGTAGAATATAAAATCCAGAGAAGGACCTACCATTAGCAACTTGGTCTCTGTCTTTCAGCTTGTCATTCCTTAACCCATGGGACTTTACCTCTTTGTTTTGTTTCATGGCTACAAGCAAGCCACTTAATTTTCCAATAGCACATCTGTGTACCAGGCAGGAAGAGGTTGGGAAAGGTCAAATGTGAGAAGAGATAGATACATTAAGGAAGTTCCCTTTTGTCAGAAAAGGAACCCTAGCCAAGAGACCTCTGTTTTGTAGTTCAGAGCTATGTCATTTACCTTCCACAGCTGGGAGGAGGCTTGGCAGAAACTGAGAATCAGAACTGGGGTCAGATGGTCTACAGAGTTATATCTCACATGTATTTAGTCCCCAAAATTTTAAAAAAGGTCTTGTTATGCAGAATTTCTGTTTTTTATAATGTAACCTAGAATAAGCACATCTTACTTAAATATAAACAACTTGCACAAAATGAATTGGTTGTTGATATTTACCAAGTACTTGGTATTCCCCTGTCCCTTGCTAACTTCAGATCCATTTCTGGGTCCTAAGATGACTTTCTTTATTATTTCATTTTACCTTTGGAATTCCAGACAAATACTACTCATCACGGAATTGTATTCCAGCTCAGTTTTCCAAGTTTTAAAACTCGTTTTATCTATCCTTATAATAGTATGTGGATGGTTTCAAATTTTTTTAATAGGACCAGAGTGGTGTTTCAGAATAAGGACCTGTGTATTATGTTGATTGTCGATTCTTTGGTAATTATATCAAGTTTATTTCTGTGACAGAATTTACAACTGGTGATTATCATTTCATCCTGTTTTAGATTGTTCTCAGAGTTCAGATTTTAAAAAACCACATTAAGTCCATTTTTTCTTGGAAAATCTTCCAATATTATAATTTACTTTAGACAGTTTTATCATTGGCTGCCCTATCTAGACTATAGCAATAGCAGTTCTCACTTGCCTGTTTTCTTCTAAGTGAGAGAAAAGAACATAAGCAGTTAGATGGTAAGTTCTCTCTGAGAATTACAACTAAAAATGAAGTATATACTTTAGATAGTAAGCCATCTCCCTAATATGACTCATCATTATAATGTTACTATCTTAATTAGGAAATAACATTCAGTTTTGAAACAGACACATAGATGCACACCTTACTTTACTCAGTTCTAGATTATTCTTTATATTCAACTAAAAAGTGACAGGGTCATAAGTTTGAAGCCAACCTTGCTATAGTCAGACCTTATCTCAAACAAGCAAAAAAAAATTATTCCCCAACAAAGAACAAAGAGAAAACTTTGCATTTATGATATCTATTAAAAGTTTATGGCTTTTCCCCCTTGGGCTAAAAAATATGTCTGTTTGTAAGTCCTGTCATTATTACAATCTTTGTGTCTCCTTATACCCATTTTCTTATTTTGGGATTTTGTGTTATAGCCAATACTGTTTTGAGATAAAGTCCTTGGTGAGGATGCTTCAGAACTCAGACATAAAGTGTACAATGTTTGAGCATAGATGAAGCTGCATCCACACCAGGATTGTGCATAAGAGTACCAGCTGGTCACTTGGTCCTTCCTGTATTCATTTCATTGGGCTTCGGTTTCCACTGGCCTCATATTGTTGGATGAAATCATTGAGTGGTTTTTAAGTGTGAATTATATGTAAAAATAAATCATGAAAATTTCCACACAAAGTACAAATTTATTTATATGTACTTACATTCGTTGTCACTAAAACAGGTGAAGATATTACAGTTGCGCTGTAGCAGAAACATGAGTGTTAATAGTGATGGTGATAGTGATAATGGTGGCCAGGAGTATTTTGTGCAACAAGTGCTAATAGATAGCATACAAGCATTACTGTCTTGTGACCTTTGCCTAACAGGAAGAGCTTTCTTACACTACTATTCCCTGTTGCTGTTCATCTAGACCTACTTTCTGTCCAGATGTTGAGAAGGAATATATAACATATGTGATATCATACATACATACAATATTTAAGAGCCAGGAATGATGACCCCGAGGATTGGGAGTTTAAGACCAGCTTGGGCAGCATAGTCAGACCAGACACTGTGTCTCTAGAATAAAGCACATTATCATCTTCCAGTCATCTGAAGGCCTTAAAGCTTGGACCCCAAGGAAGCAATTTAGTCTTTAGACTGCTTTCCAGGCCCAACCTTACATCAGCGCTCTCCCATCTCCAGCCTCTTGGTGTGTCATGCAGATTGCAGACTTGATAGCCCCTAAGTTGTTTTCTTGCTCTCCCTACACACACCCATACCCACACCCACACCCAACCCTGTTACCTCTGTTTATGTGAGGAGCCTTGAGAACAGGCAGCCATCATGCCTTTCCTAGTCTTCTTCACTTCACAGACATCCTCTTAGCTAGGTCAGAATGGTCTTCATTAAACCTACAGAGGAAATTATTTCAATTTAAATTTGAGTTTCGTTTATTCTCTTTTAAGCCCTGAGATCTGTCCTTTCAACAATGGTGCTAGTTAGTAATAAAGGAGTTGGAGCTCCTGTTGTCATCCATGAATTAAATCTGTCCTCACTTAAGTAACCCCTGACAGTTCACATTTACCAAACCACTTGCTGATACCTGGGGCAGTATGAAGCATTTATACTGCAGCAGGACCCTAACTTCAGTGGCCAGACTACTCACCATAATACAGTCTGCACAGAAACCTTCTTGCTTCACTCCCTCTCGATGGCTGCCGCTGCACTTAGTCCTAGAGGCTGGTGGGCCGAGCTGTCAAATACTTTCTTACTTGCCATTCATGGAAGACTCCACCTCCATCTCCTTGTCTAGCTGTTGTACTTGGGATGCTCCTCCAGGTGCTCACAGTACACACTCCTTCCTGTCATGTGACCTCTACTCAGGCCTACCTTTGTACCCCCTGAACAGTGCCATCTCCACCCTTTCCTATTCTCTTTTCTGCTTTACTAATGTGACATCTATTTTACCTTCCCTTCCTCCATCTCTATCACAGCACAAACTTCATGACAGCAGGGATTTTCTTCTTCCTCCCTTTCTTCCCTTCTTCCTTTCCTCCTCCTCCTTTTTTTTTCTTTTTTATTATTTATTTTTAAATTTAGATTAGAAACAAGGTTGTTTCACAAGTCAGTTCCAGGTCCCTCTCCATTTCCCTCCCCTCCTCCCGTGCCCTCTTCCCAACCCCCCCAATATCCCCTCATTTCCCCAGGAAGGGTGAGGCCCTCCTTGGGGGTGTCCATACTCTGTCATTTCATCCAGGGCAGGGCCTAGACCCTCCCCAAAGAGTTCAGGGTGAGAGTGCATCTCACATTGTTGGATGGGAGTCCAAAGTCCATGTGTATACTCGGGATGAATATTGATCTACTGCCCAAGGCTCAATAGATTACCTAGGCCTCCTCACTGACACCCACATTCAGGGGGTCTTGATCAGTCCCATGCTGGATTCCCAGGCATCAGTCTGGGATTCAAGAGCTAATCCTTATCAGGTCAGCTGTTTCTGGGGGTTAAACCAGCCCAGTCTTAATCCCTTTGGTCATCAGTCCTCCCTCTCTGTTACTGGGTTTCTTGAGTTCAGCTCAGTGCTTAGCCATGGGAGTCTGCCTCTTCTTCCATCAGCCACTGAATGAAGGTTCTGTTTCCCAGACTCTCTGGCCATGGGATTGTAGGCTGGCACTCCCCAGATCTATGTCTAAAATCCATATATGAGAGAGTACATGCCATGTTTCTCTTTTTGTGACTGGGTTACCTCACTCAGGATGGTTTCTTCTAGTGTCATCCATTTGCCTGCAAATCTCAGGATTCCATTTTTTTTTTTCTGCTGAATAGTACTCCATTGTGTAAATGTACCACATTTTCTCTATCCACTCTTCGGTTGAGGGGCATCTAGGTTGCTTCCAAGTTCTGGCTATTACAAATAATGCTGCTATGAACATAGTGGAACGGACATCCTTGTTGTATGAATGGGCATCTTTTGGATATATGCCTAAGAGTGGAGTTGCTGGATCTTGTGGTAGGTTTATTCCCATTTTTCTGAGGGAATCTCCATACTGATTTCCAAAGTGGCTGAACAAGTTGGCACTCCCACCAGCAATGGAGGAGTGTTCCCCTTTTTACCACATCCTCTCCAGCATAAATTGTTGTTGGTGTTTTTGATTTTAGCCATTCTGACAGGAGTGCCTCCTCCTCCTTTTTAACTTCATGTATTTACTGGTATGTCCTTAATATCCAAAACAATGTGTGGCATATTTTGGGACTTTGGCATATTTGCTAATATATCCTAATAACATAGGAGTTTGTAATTTTTGTTGTGATTTGGTCTTGATACTGAATTTGATCCTAGACAGGTTTTTATTTTTTTGTTTTCCCTTTTAAAAAATTAAATTAGAAACAAGCTTGTTTTACATGTCGATCCCAGTTCCCTCTCGCTTCCCTCCTCTTCTGCCCCCCACCTACTGCCTGTCCCATCCCCTTTCCGCTTCCCAGGGAGGGTGAGGTCTTCCATGGGCGATCTTCAAAGTCTGTCATATCATTTGGAGCAGGGCCTAAACTTTCCCCTGTGTGTCTAGACTGAGAGAGTATCCCTCTAGGTGGAGTGGGCTCCCACAGTCCATTCTGTGTACTAGGGATAAATACTGATCCACTACCAGAGGCCCCATAGATTAACCAGACCTCCAAACTGGCATCCTCGCTCAGGGGGTCTAGATCAGTCCTATGCTGGTTTCCCAGCTATCAGTCTGCATTCCATGTTCTCCCCCTTGTTCAGGTCAACTGTTTCTGTAGATTTCTCCAGCCTAGTCTTGACCCCTTTGCTCATCATACATCCCTCTCTGTAACTGGATTCCAGAGTTCAGCTCAGTGTTTACCTGTGGGTGTCTGCTTCTGTTTCCATTGGCTACTGAATGAAGGCTCTAGGATGGAATATAAGGTGGCCATCAATCTCCTTATCGGAGAAGGGCATTTATGGTAGCTTCTCGACTGTTATTTAGATTTCTAGTTGGGATCAACCTTGCAGATCTCTAGACATTTCCCTAGTGCCAGATTTCTCTTTAAGCCTATTATGGTATCTCTTTTCTTTCTCCCCTCTATTTTTCCCCTGACTCGCTCTTCCTGCTCTCTCATGTCCTCCTCTCCCCTTCTCTTCTCCCCTTCTCTTTCCTAACTCCCTCTCCTCTCCCCCATGCTCCCAATTAGACCAGGAGATCTTGTCCCTTTCCCCTTCTCTGGGGTACCATGTATGTCTGTCTCTCTTAGGGTCCTCCTTGAGGTATGGGTTATAGGCTGTTAATCCTTTGCTCTATGTCCAAAATCCATATATGAGTGAGTACATACCATATTTGTCTTTTTGTAACTGGGTTACTTCACTCAGAATGGTTTCTTCTAGTTCCATCCATTTACCTGCACTGAGTAGTACTCCATTGTGTAAATGTACCACATTTTCTCCATCTATTCTTCGGTTGAGGGGCATCTAGGTTGCTTCCAGGTTCTGGCTATTAAAATAATGCTGCTATGAACATGGTTGAACAGATGGAGCCTAGACAGTTTGTTAAGGGTAGAAAGTACTTTTTACCTTTCCTAAATACTGTTGGCTGTATTGACTAGCTTGTCCTACCACTGAGGATTCAGGTCCTCAAATTGTAGAGTGTGACTAAAGTCATGTCCCCTCTCCTCCTCTCTCCCCCTCTTTCTGAGGCCCAGTAATGCTAGAGGAATGGCATTAGCTGTAAATGGAGAATTTCTTGATAATACAGGAGGAACCACCCTACTTGAGGAATTGCTCAGGTTCCACATCTGATCGCTCCAAGACCACCAGTGAGGCAAACCTAGAAGGTATGGAAGTAACCCATACCAGTCAGCTCTACCTAACTTCCAATCCTGTCCTTCCCAAGGTGCCTCCAGGGTTTCTCATGGTAAGTAGCTTCAGTGACAGTGTCTGGGTGGGAGCACTGCAGTACCCAGTGACTCAGTCACAGTGTCAGGGTGGGAGCACTGCAGTACTCTGTGACAGTGTCAGGGTGGGAGCACTGCAGTACTCTGACAGTGTCAGGGTGGGAGCACTGCAGTACTCAATGACACAGTCACAGTGTCAGGGTGGGAGCACTGCAGTACCCAGTGACACAGTCACAGTGTCAGGGTGGGAGCACTGCAGTACTCAGTGACAGTGTCAGGGTGGGAGCACTGCAGTACTCAGTGACAGTGTCGGGGTGGGAGCTGCAGTACTCAGTGACAGTGTCAGGGTGGGAGCTGCAACACTCAGTGACAGTGTCGGGGTGGGAGCTGCAGCACTCAGTCACAGTGTCAGGGTGGTAGCACTGCAGTACTCAGTGACAGTGTCGGGGTGGTAGCACTGCAGTACTCAGTGACAGTGTCAGGGTGGGAGCACTGCAGTACTCAGTGACAGTGTCAGGGTGGGAGCTGCAGTACTCAGTGACAGTGTCAGGGTGGGAGCTGCAGTACTCAGTGACAGTGTCAGGGTGGGAGCACAGCAGTACTCAGTGACAGTGTCAGGGTGGGAGCTGCAGTACTCTGTGACAGTGTCAGGGTGGGAGCACTGCAGTACTCAGTGACAGTGTCAGGGTGGGAGCACTGCAGTACTCAGTGACAGTGTCAGGGTGGGAGCTGCAGTACTCTGTGACAGTGTCAGGGTGGGAGCTGCAGTACTCAGTGACAGTGTCAGGGTGGGAGCACTGCAGTACTCAGTGACAGTGTCAGGGTGGGAGCACTGCAGTACTCAGTGACAGTGTCAGGGTGGGAGCTGCAGTACTCAGTGACAGTGTCAGGGTGGGAGCTGCAGTACTCTGTGACAGTGTCAGGGTGGGAGCACTGCAGTACTCAGTGACAGTGTCAGGGTGGGAGCACTGCAGTACTCAGTGACAGTGTCAGGGTGGGAGCACTGCAGTACTCAGTGACAGTGTCAGGGTGGGAGCTGCAGTACTCAGTGACAGTGTCAGGGTGGGAGCACTGGAGTATTCAGTGACAGTGTCAGGGTGGGAACACTGTACTACTCAGCGACAGTGTCGGGGTGGGAGCACTGTAGTACTTAGGGACATTGTCAGGGGTGGCAGCACTTCAGGTACTTGATGAGGTTGTGGAGACTTGAACATTTCTGCACTTTGAAAATGTAACATTGAGCTTAAATATCTCTCTGAGCATGGGAGGTTATTAGTAGATGTGGAGAGAGGCATCTCAGCAGTTACAGGGCCTCTGCAAGGCTTCTGGGGTTTTCCTAGCTCCAAAGATGGCAGCTGTGATGGAGGAGGTCATGTTAGATGGCCTTGTTCTATTCCTGCGAGGAAAAATATGCAATACACATCCTGAAGGACTTAGGTAGCCAGAAGTATGGAGGTTCCTTACCCCCAAAGTGAATTTTAAAGTTCACTTATTTACACTGTTCTCATAGCAACGGGAAAACTCTTCTGACCTATAGCCACAGAAGACTCTGTAAAAGAAACTGTAGGAGGAAAGAAATAATAATGCCAGGAAAAAAACTTAATGAAGTACCATTCTTTCACTTACTCGGTCAACTGAGAGTAACAGTGTGTGCGTTTGGCAACCAAAAGGGAAAGGCCATCTCATGTTGCAGCATGAATCTGCCCACATTGTGAGATTTATTTTTTTTGTTTACACACAGTGTACTATGAAGGTCCTTCAAATGGAAAGCCATTAAAAAACGTGAGAACCAATAGTGCTTACTAACCTGAAGCTTTTGGGACTTTGAGGAATGATAAGTGCAAACAGCCCAGAATCAAAAACTGTCCCAGGCATTAACTCTAGACTCTGGGAATGTGGACATGTCTTCAGTTACACGGATGTAGATAATTTTTCTTTCTGTGAGGTCTCTTGTCACTTCTATCTTGTCTGGACAGGGTGGAACTTCTGTGTAAATTCTATTTCTAGCTTGAAGAAACACTGAATTGTCAGCCAAAGCCAGTGCTGCTTGGAAAATAGGAAAGACACAGAAGATGGGGGTTGTCTTCTCCTTTGGCCTGGCTGTGAACTTGGGGCCCCTGCTCTGCTTGGTGCTTTCTGGGAGGGTGCCCACGGCCTGTGTTGAGCCACTGGGCCAAATTGAAATAAAGCCACTTCTCGTTCTCATGTTTGTCGTTAAGATGTATGCTCAGTAACTGTTTTGTAGATTTTTTTCTGCCACATGACTCTGTACTTGGGTTATTGAACACTGCTCAGCATAGTTTTGTAATTTTGTAAGAAACCTATAGGCTGCAGACATTGTGAACCCTTCCTGTTCTCTCTCTCCCTCTTGCTTCTCTACTTAATAATATGCATCACTACACAAGACACATATAACCAAGCTCTATTAAATTATGCCCTCCCACACACACTTTAGACCTGCCTGTTGCTGAGTTCTTTGGTGGGAACGTCTTGATTCCCATTTTGGTTGTGGAACCTCATAGCCAAGTGTGCTGCATGCCGCCTCACTTTGTACTCATGGTTATGATATTGAAACTTGAGGACCACACACAGATAGCAAAGTCTCTGGCCACTTAAGCATGTAAACAGTCTGGCTTTTTATAAAGTGGAAAAATGTTTCTTGTGCACTATTTTAACATGATCAGCATGTTGAAACTTGGTGTGCAACTGTGTCAACATTTCCTTGGCTCTGAAGAGCAAACCTGGGGAGAGCCTCATGGTAACATATAAAATGGAATCTGGTTTGTTTACTACTGGGATTTAGGCTGCAATTACAGTCTGAAGCATACTTCCAAACGGGCAATACAAAATAAGTGAAATACATTTTCCTAGCATTGTAATTATGATAGGTAAATTGTGATTCCTTTACATATGGCTAATATTCTTCCAGAGAATAAGAAGGAAATGAATGGGGAGTTAGAGTGCTGTGAAGCTCCTTCTAGGTCCCACATCAGGCCCAGCCCCGGGGGGTCTTTGACACATCCATGGCACACATCCAGAGATGTGTTGGATTTGTTACTACCCGCTGAGCCTGTGGATTTCTCTGTTTGATTGCACCCAATCTCTGGTTATCTGGAGGAAAATAAGTAGTATATAAGCAATCAGGGAAGCAAGCAAGAGGATACTGGCAATTGCTGGGAAGTGGATCTATTCCTTATCAATTGTTTACTGAGACACTGGTAAGACCCTTAGATTGGTGCACAAAACATGCATTTCTTCTCTTAACTCACAGTGTACTAAGGAGATAGGTCATGAACAGTAACCAAAACAAACACTCAGATGACAGAGGTGGGTAGCTGCCAAGTCTTACCTAGCCAGAAAGGTATAACAGGTGATCTGTATCAAGAGTGCCAGAGAGGAAACTGATTGGTTTTATTTATCCAACTTCATTTAAGCACAGTTAAGAAATAACAATTATATATATTCAGTGCGCATTGTAATGCCTTGATTGTCAGTTTTGTTTACCAGCTCCCTCACCTCACACAGCTACCATTGAGGAGGAGATGAGAGGAAATTTCAGGAGAAGTTAAGTAGGTCAACCCAGGAAGCCCTCCCCCTGAGAGGACCTGAGGAGGCAGAGAGTTCTAAACCTATGGGAGACCAGTCTGTTTGAAAAGTGAGGAGACAAGTTGGGCAGGTGGAGACAGGAGGGTAGGTAGGGGATTCTCCTGGATGAGTAAATCAGCTTGAAAAGCTCTTGAGCTGTGTGACTAAGGATGTTAGGGAAGTCTTCTGATGGGGTCGTGATAATTTGAACTGACACCAAGAAGCAGCCAAGAGCTTATTATATAAAGAATCTCGTGCTCTAGGCAGAGAAACTAAAGGTCCTGAGGATGGAAAGGAAGAGAAAATGGCGTGGGAGAATCTGTGATCCAGGGGTGGGGTTCTGCGCTGAATGAAACCACTCACAGAGTGATGCTCTCTTCTACTCTGTCTTCTCACAGGACTTCAGAGGAGAAAATAAAACTAAGTATGCACATAAACTGCAGGTAGACATAAACCTGCTTCTTTCACTCTATAATTCTAATAGTGGGATGCATATAGCAAAAAGTAGACATCATTGCACTTTTTGAAATGACGGCCATATAGACATGTGATTTAGTGATATGACAGGGGAGACATGAGTCTGTTTATTTCATTTTTTTCAAATACTTGGAAAATTCAATAAGAAAATCTAAAGAGTACCATGCCAGTACCCTTGTATCAACTACCCAGGTTATATAGTAGTTAGCAGTTTGGGATATTTACTTCAGTTTTAAGAACTTTTGTTTCATCTTTACACTTTTATTTATTATTACTCTTTGTATGTGTGTGAGTGCAAGTGTGTACATGCCAGGGTGCTGTGAAGGCCAAAAGACAACTTTTAGGAGTTGGCTCTTTCCTTCCCCCATGGGACTTAGATTGAACGCAGGTTGTCAGGCATGCAAAGCAAGTGCTTTTTACCTGCTGAGCCACTTTTCCAGTTCTAAAATTTTGTTTTCTCTAGGTATACACTTAAGAATCTGAGATACTCTCCTTTAAGCCATACTCACACCTGTATCTATGTAAACATCAGAGGGTTTTTTTTAAAGATTTATTTTGTGTATATGGGTGTTTTGTCTGTATGCATGTCTGCACACCAGAAAAGGGATGGAATCCCATGGGACTGCAGTTATAGTCAGTATTGGGAATTGAACCCAGGGCCACTGGAAGAAGAGCCAGTGTTCTTAATAGCTGATCCATCTTTCCAGCCCCAACATTAAAGGTTTTAAATTACCATTCTTCATTGCTTTTCCAGTGTTAGAGGCAGCTGTGCTGTGGGCCTGCCATACCCATACACATAAAATAAATTTAAAAGTAAATCTTTTAAAAAAGTACCTGAACCCTTCCAATGATGGAACATATATTTTTACTGAAAGATGTTCATTTGAGCATTATTAATAATAATTAAAATTGGAGATGGCTGAATGAAAAGCCATTGAACTAATGAGTAAATTTTGACATGGCTATATAATAGAGTAAAATTAAATAGAATTTAATTTGACTCAAGTAGAACAAAATTATGAGTACACAATTATTTATGATGAAATTATTGACAAGGTCACTGGCTGTCTTGACCCTAATTTTATAACATTACCTGAAGCAGACCGGTGTAAAAAGTAAGAAATGCAGTATAATTAAGTAAATACGCAGTTTTCTTTTAAAAGACTAAATGGTTGTTGCAACAAGCCAGTAAGTATCTGAGACATAATCTTGGTCCTCATACAGTTTGTCCGGCATCTGTTTGAAGTCTCTGGAAGAAGGAAAGTTAACAAAAGTGTGGGGCAGAAAGGAGGAGTTTGTACCCTGTGTCATACCAGGCCCAGCCACCTCACCAATACTAAGTGAGAACAAAGGAGTAACAACAGTTGCTGTGCTGGAAAGTATCAGGTTCTAGCAAATGCACCTTCTTTGAATCTTTGCTATAGCTACATGATAAAGATAAGAACCATCATCACTGTTTTCCTGAGGAGGCCACGGGGACTCAGCTAGCACTTGGTTGAATTGGACTTTATACTTAAGGCTGATGAGTTGAAGCTCACTTCACCCTTCTACTTTCTGTGGAACCTGAATGCAGCTCATGCACTCCAAGAAGAGCACTGGCCTCGGGAGTATTGCTGCACAGCAGCTGTTTCTTGCTGGGATTCTCGGTAGAGATCCCGGAAGTGGCAGGAGGTGGGCAGAGAAGACAGATGTGGAGTTGGGCTTGAGGAATCTCTGGAACTTTGAACCCTAGTGTCCTCCTCGTGTCCCTTTTCTAGAAACTGCTGATAGAAGGTTGGGGGAGTATTAGGAGGGGTCAGTGCAGCACGTTGGGTGCAGTGAGAATGGGATGGTGGGGTGTGTTAGGGCAGAGACATCACCTGCTCCCAGAGCAGCTAAGCTCTTTTGCTTCATTACTTACCACCTTTCTCTTCCCATCAGACCACTGCTAACACTGATGGTGTGTATCCGCACATCCGCTTTCAGATGGGAGCCTGGGGCTTGTCCTAGCCATGCTGCAGTGCTACACATGCACCCGAGGCACGTTCCTCCTAGCCGGCTCCTTCACCCCTTTGCTGTCCTCCCACCCTGATGCCTTCACACTTGCTTTTGTCTCAGCAAGTCCTGCTGTGACCTTGGATTTGATCTCGTCATGGCTGGATTTGGAGATGGCATGAGTAATGAATATCTGAGGAAAGAATGAATCTTTTTCTTCCTCACTAGCCTCTTTTCTCACCCTGTCTGAGGGGTCCAGTACTCAAAAGTTGTCTACTAAGGTGATAAAAAGCATTGAATTAGTAGGCTGTGGTCTCAGTTCTACTCTTTAGGTGTGAAACCTTGACTAAGTGACATGTTTGAGCCTCAATTTCTTTATCTGCAAAAGTGAGAGTAGAATCCACCACTTGCCTAATTTAAGCACTGTGCCAAGAGCATCATGTTACATTGGAAAGTGCATCTCTTTAACAACACGTGAGGGCTTGAACTGGATAGCATCTGGGATTCAATATGTATGTGAAAAGCCATTTCTTATTAGTAGTTCCAAAGGGGAAATAGAGTATGAGCATTTGTAGCCATTTATAGTCAGTTTTTACTGTTACTTGACATAAACCTAGAGTCACCTGGGGAGAGGGAATCTTAGTTGAAGAATTACCTCAATCAGATTGGCTTGTGATGTCTTGATTGAAGATTGATGTGAGAGAACCTAGCCACACTGTACATAGCACCGGCCCAAGGCAAGAAGGCCCAGGCTGTATAAAACAGTGAGCTAAGGAGTGAGCCAAGGAACAAGCCACGGTTCTGCTCCAGGTTTGTGCCTTGAGTTCCTGCCCTGACTTCCCTCAGTCATGGGTTGTGACCTGTAAGTGTAAGCTGAAAGAAATCCTTTCCTCCCTGTTGTACTTTTGCTTATGGTGTTTATCAGAACAACAAAGCAAACAAGCACAGTGTACATTTATCAGCTCATTGTGCTCACAACCTGAATGGCTTTTTAGTGTTCCAGATGTTTGCCATGGCAAGCCCATGTTTTCTCTGAGAGAGAGAGAAGTAGAGAGAGAGACAGGGAGGGAGGAAGAGAGGGAGGGAAAGAGAGAGAGAGAGAGACAGATAGACAGAGACAGAGAGAGACTCTTAACTTATATTTAGACTCTGAACTAATGACCCTCATTCCATTAAAAATGCCATGATCCATGAGAACTACATATTATGGTCATATTTTTCTTTCAAGTTAGATTGCTGTAGCTATCTTCCCTGTCTGCCAGTGTCAGCACAGAGCCTGCCTGTTAGAGCTTGCCTAACTCTACTGATAATAAGGCAGCTACAGGGAGGGAGCTGGCTGTAGCCTCAGGCACCTGGCAAATTATTAATGGGCCAGCATGAATGGACCCAGCTTGAATTGGGCACAGTGTACCTCTGCAGGATCCTGTCAGCCAAAACCACTGTGTCTGTTGTTTGAAGCAAAAACTCTGGCTGCTTCCCAGGTGCACTCATCACACAACTGTGGAATTGTGCCATTTTCTTGTCCTTTTGTTTACCTTGTTGACAAAGGGAACCAGTTTGCTTTCTTACTGCTTTGAGTTGCTGATGAGTCTTCAAAACTTAAAATATTTACAATACATTGTTCCCATAATCTGGAAACAACTACTTAATCTGATTTATCTTATTTCCCTGTAATACAACTTTGTCAATCAGAGTCTCTGAGGAAAAAATAAAAACAAAACACTGGGACATGTGTCAGATTCTTTCACAGTCTCTTTTGCACCCATCCAGCCCCAGGGTCACCAGGCCTCTGGGGATATTAGTGGTAATAAACATGCATCTGAGGTGTTGAACTACGTCTGCTCCTCTCAGGTTCTGTTTGGATCTGAAATGTTTCTCAGAAACCCACTTTGAAGGCTGGTACTCAATGTACAGTCCTTAGAGGTGACTGGATCAGAGGGTCCTACCTCCTGGGTTTAGAAGGCAGGGACCGTTAAGAAGCCAAGTACACTATTTCTGTACCCCACTTTTTAATTGAATCCTTTTGCTTCTTGAGTTCTTTGTAAATTTTGGAGGTCACTCCTCTGTCAGATGTGGGGTTAGTGATTATCTTTTCCCATTCTGTGGGCTGCCTTTTTGTCTTGTTGACTGTGTCTTTTGCCTTACAGAAGCTTCTCAGTTTCAGGAGGTCCCATTTATTAAATGTTGATCTCTGTGTTTGTACCTCTGGTGTTATGTTCAGGAAGCTGTCTCCTGTACCAATTCGTTCAAGGGTACCACCCACTTTCTCTTCTAAGAGGTTCAGTGTGGCTGGATTTATGTTAAGGTCTTTGATCTATCTGGATTTAAGTTTTGTGCATGGTGATAGACTTGGATCTATCTGCATGTCTGCATCCAGTTATGCCAGCGCCATGTGTTGAAGATGCTTTCAATTTTTTTTCATTGTATAATTTTAGCTTCTTTGTCAAAAATCAGGTGTTCGTAGGTATATGGGTTAATATCAGGGTGTTCAATTTGATTCCATTGGTCTACCTGTCTATTTTTCTGCCAATACCAAGCTGTTTTCAGGACTATGGTTCTATAATAGAGTTGAAGTCAGGGACGGTGATGCCTCCAGATGTTCCTTTATTGTACAGGGTTGTTTTTTCCCCTCAATATATGTTTTTATTTAAATTAGAAACATGAATGCTTCACATATCAATCCCAGCTCCCTCTCCTATCCCTCCTCCCTTGTCCCTCCACCAGCCCCCCTCCAGCCCCCCATCCAATTCCCATATCATTCTCCAGGGAGGGTGAGGCCCTCTTTGGGGGGATCTCCAGAGTCTGTCATTTCATCCAGGGCAGGACCTAGGTCCTTCCCCATGTGTCCCGTCTGAGAGAGCATCACTCTATGTGGAATGGGCTCCCAAAGTTCATTTGTATGCCATGGTAAACACTGATCTACCCAAGGCCCCAGAGATTTCAGAGGCCTCCTCATTGACACTACATTCCTAGAGTCTGGATCAGTCACTGTTGGCCTCTCAGCCATCAGTCTGGGGTTCAAGAGCTCCCCCTTGTCTGGTCAGCTGTCTTTGTGGGTTTCACCAGCACGGTCTTGACCCCTTTGCTCATCACTCCTCTCCATCTCTGATAATGGGTTCCAGGAGTTCAGTTCAGTGTTTAGCTGTGGGTATCTGCACAGGGCTGTTTTGGCTATCCTGGGTCTTTTGTTTTTCCCTATAACATTGATTATTGTTCTTTCAAGGTCTGTGAAGAATTGTGTCAGTATTTTGATGGAGATTGCATTGAATCTGTAGATTGCTTTTGACAAGATTGCCATTTTTACTATGTTGACCCTTCCTATCCAAGAGCATGGGAGATCTTTCCATTTTCTGCTATCTTCTTTAATTTCTTTCTTTAAAGATTCAAAGTTCTTGCTATACAGGTCTTTCACTTGTTTGGTTAGTATTACCCCCAAGATATTTTATGTTGTTTGTAGTGATTGTAAAGGGTTATGTTTCTCTGATTTCTTTCTCAGCCCATTTATTGTCTGTATGTAGTAGGGCTACTGATTTTTTGAGTTAATCTTGTATCCTGCTACTTTGATGAAGGTGTTTATCAGCTGAAGGAGTTCCTGTGTAGAGTTTTTCAGATCGCGTATGTAAACTATCATAGCATCTGTAAATAGTGAAAGTTTGACTTCTTCCTCAATAGAGGAGTCTGAAATGGCTGAGAGACACTTAAGAAAGTGCTCAACATCCTTAGCCATCGGGGAAATGCAAGTCAAAACAATTCTGAGATACCATCTTACTCCTGTCAGAATGGCTAAAATCAAAAACACCAATGACAGTTTATGCTGGAGAGGATGTGCAGAAAGGGGAACACTCCTCTACTGCTTGTGGGAGTGCCAACACATACAGCCACTTTGGAAATCAGTATGGAGATTCCTCAGGAAAACTAGAATCAGTCTACCACAAGACTCAGCAATTCTACTCTTAGGCATATACCCAGAAGATGCGCATTCACACAAGAACATCTGTTCCCCTATATTCACAGCAGCATTGTTTGTAATAGTCAAAACCTGGAAGCAACCTAGATGCCCCTCAACTGAAGAGTGGATAGAGAAAATGTGGTACATCTACACAATGGAGTACTACTGAGCAGGGAAAAAAACAATGGAATCTTGAAATTTGCAGGCAAATGGATGGCACTAGAAGAAACCATCCTGAGTGAGGTAACCCAATCACAAAAAGACAAATATGGTATGTTCTCACTCATATATGGACTTTAGACATGGAGCAGGGGAGTGCCAGCCTACAATTCCACTGCCAGAGAGTCTGGGAAACATGGAGGATCCTAAGAGAGACATGCATCATCCCCTGGAGAAGGGGAATGGATCTCCTGAAAGGATTGTGAGCATGGGGGAAGGGGAGAGAGAGCTGGGAGAAAGACAGGGGGAGAAGAGGAGGGAAGAGGAGGACATGGAGGAGCAGGAAGGTTGAGTCAGGGGAAGACTAGAGGAGAGTGGGATGAGAGATACCATAATAGAGGGAGTCATTATAGGTTTGAGGAGAGATCTGCCACTAGTGAGATTTTCAGAGATCTGCAAGGGTGACACCAACTGGCAGTCTTAGCAATAGTGGAGAGACTACCTCAAAAGCGGCAGAGGTGATTGCTACTGCCTTCTTCCTTACCTTCTTAGAAGTAAACATCACATGAGCAGTGGAAGCAAAGGAATAACTAAGGTTGAAGGCCTTTTGGTTGAATTGCGCTTGCGCTTCAAGGCCCAAGAGGAGCATGAATATGTCAGGTGTGTGTATCATTCACAGATTTAAGGAATCCTAGGGACTAAGGATGGGGTAGGCTCTGCTTAGTTTGCTGGCTACAGCATGTGGAAAATGGGAGCGCCAGGTCTTCTTCCCATCCACAAACCCTCTGCCGCAGAGTGGAGAAGTGTCTGTTCAGCCTGTCAGTTGAGGTACACATTTTCCTGGGTACTTGTGCTTTCTAATGAGGCCATGGAGGGAGAGCAACCCACACTAATTCAGATCCTTATTAGTTTCTCATCTTTCTAGCTCAGTGATTTAAAGAGAATACCAACTTGTATCTAATTTCCATTGGGAGTTGCCTTTGTTAGATAAACCTGTGCCAAAAGGAAATCTTTAAAAATAATTTCCATTGCTCTGATTATTTGTGGGTGGTATTTTTTTGTATGGTTTCCAAAGCAGTGACCCTAGCCACAGTGAGGACAGTCATTTGGAGCTCTTGCCAGCTCCTCACTCAGTGAAAAGTGCAGAGAAAGGTGCCTGTGGCTTTGGTTACAAACCCCTTCTCCTGGAAGTGGAATGAGTGGGCCGTTCTTCCCGTCCCAGCTCTTCAGTGTATATCCTTCAAGGTATATTCTAGTTGGTATGTTTTTCCCAGATTCTGAACATGGCCCCAGGACAACTGTCTGAGTTCATTTTGGCACCAGGACAAATGAGAGGATGTTTCCTGTTTGCCTGACTCTTGCCCCAACTTCTTTCTCTGTTCTGTTAAGCTCTTGGCTAAATTCTTTCCTCTTGTAGTCCACATTTTAACTGATGTTAGGGCACCAAGTGCAAAAATCTGCAAACAGTTAGCTTTCATGTTTGAGCATTCCAGTCAGAACCGACTGAAGTTAAAATTCTCCAAGCACGGCAAGATCCCCCTCTGCATAATGCATTAAACATTTAATAACTGTACTAATAATCCCAAACACTTTTAATGGGCCACATGGGAGCCTTAATGTGGTTAAAAAAAAAAAAAAGCGTGTTTCTTCACGTCAAGTTAACTTGCATCAAATTGAGAGAAATTCTTCGAAACAGTTTTGAGGGGCTGGAGGTTTATAAGCCGGGAAACAAGTAGCATATCCTTTTGTAGTTTCTATGTAGAAAGAGACAATAAAAATATGATGATCATTGACCTATCACTGAGCATTTCTTTGCAGTTTAATACTTTTTGAGTTGAGGAGAAGCATCACGGGGCTCTGGTGTATCTGCTGCATGTCAGGCTAAGCAGTTATGAGAAGGGTTGGCAGCTAAACCACTCTTGGAACACAGGTCTCTGGCTCCAGGACCTCGTTCTTTGATTGGGAATGTGAACTGTTTGAATTTAGTCCTTTTTGAAGTATTATAGAAAAGAGAGTATGCGGTATTGAAGGCAAAAGTTTGAAGGACAATGTGTTTTCTGTTAAATTGAATTCACATTTATTTCTAAGTTGAACGTTTTACAGAGTTCTTCTCCGTTGAAACAGGTGTGCATTTGAAGCAATGCAGTTGCTCCCTGAAACTCAGAAAGAAGTAGTTAAAGCAAGGATGAGTCCATTAGTGCAGTAACCAGTTTTACTTTGTTTGGCCTATTTCAAGTAGGGTTGGCTCCTTGCTCTAAACATAATCCAGTCAAAACACTTGCAGTTTTAATGTGAATGCACTAAGGACTTGGGAAACTGATATTTTTGAAGCATTTGCAAGGAAATGATGTCTTCTGGATAAAATTCATGACATAAGCCTAGCCCATCAGCTCACTTCAGTGATAACTGTTTAAAATGTAAATACCTTCTTAGTTGAAAATTTAAAAAATTGCATGTGTCACCATTAGTATGACTATTTATATGGTGGGTATAAGAATGTTGGTATAAAACTGATATTTTAAGAGAAAACAAAGGCTTTGCATCGGTTTTGCTGTATAATCATCTCTCTGCCTTGATTCTTGATGTTGTTTTTGTCTGGCCTAGTGTACTAGGCCATAGTATCTGGTCTATTATTGCCTTTAACATGATTAACACACACACACACACACACACACACACACACACACACACACACACACAAATTGTAAATACTGGGCCAGTTTTCATTCTTTGAGGGTAGTTTAGTTTTCTAGTTGAGAGAAAATAGCAGGCTGTTGACTATCATAGATAAACAAGGTCATTACTGAGCAAAGCCGAGGTATGACCCCAAAACATCACGGCTAGATTTCATGTAAGGCTTAGGAGCTGGCTGCCCAGGGGCTGTTGGAGGAATTGCTGCACATTGGCAGCACCCAGGAGTGGGCATTCTGCCTTTCAAGAGCATGTTTGTTTGCAACTGTCGGTTCCAGGATGCTTTATAATAAACAGGTCTGCTCCTCTCTGACCTTCTCCATCAAGATAATTTCAGCAACAAGCAGCTCACCCCTTTTAAGGACAACAGTGATGCAAACATCTAATGACAACTAGTGTCCTAAAAGGAAAAACAAAAAACTTGCTTTTTAAGAAGGAATTTACTGGTATTAGCAAAGAAAATCTCAAAGTGGCTTCAGTTATCTCCACTGGCTTTCATTCATCTTGCCTTTTAGCAGAGTGAAAATTTGTGGCTAGTTACAGCTTTGTTTTAAAGGGGCCTGTAATTTGGTCTGTGTTTTACATCCCAGAGGACTGCAAAGTCCAAATATGGTGCTGATAATCAGAGAAGCCTCCTTTTCTTTTGTTTCAGTCTATACAATAGCTAACTACTTATTTTCAGGTCAATATCATTTAGGCAACCGCCTACCTGAAAGCTTGGTGTGTTTGAAAGAACATGAAAGGAGCTGAAAGGAGCTCTTTGTCTGTTCAGATCAGATCATTTTAAATGGTCAGCTTTCTGTCTTTGAAAAGCTTCAGAATTTATGATTTTAAGTCAGTCTTCTCTTTCAACTTCATGCCATTATGTGTTTCTGGGTCTCTGTCATACCTGCCCTCTGGTGCTTGAAGCTATGCCTGTGAATCACAGCATGGCCAACGTCCAGGCTGATGTGGTAACCATGTTGCAGCATATATTAAGACTTCATTCCTGGAAATGCAGAGATGCACAAAAAAGGACCAGATTCAAACCCGGGAATTGTAGAGGCCAGAATTCTATGAAGTCTGAGGTTGAGCAGGGCATTCTAATAGAGATGATGTATAAGTTTGCCCATGTGTTATCAATGTAAATGTTAACATTTATTAAAAGAGAGAAAACAATGCTTACTTAATGCAAGTGGTCTCATTCTGTTGGTTAGAAATTCCTTTTCAGGTGGCGGTTGGATGGACAGGCTTGTAAGGACTCCTGGTTCACTTCTGAGCTTCTTGACTGTAGGACTGTTTGTTAACCATGCAGTCCCTCCTCTGCCAGTTGGGGCAGATAATGTTGGCCTGTTGTATGGAGTAGGTGTGAGGAGTAAGTTTAGGTAATCTTAAGGAGGCCCTTGATTCCTACTGAGTCTGCTGCCTCTGAAGATGCTGACAAGTGAGCAGGCCCTCCTAGAAAAGGCTTTGTCAGCATAGAATCAGTATAATCCTAAGCAAGTCTTCCCACTCTTCTAGGCCATTGCCAATTTCAGCCTCTATAAGAGAAGGGATTTTGTATCCAAGGGCCTTACAGAGGGAAAACTTATGTTTCTAAGGTAAAAATTATGCTTTTAAGGTAAAATTCTGTTGCTCTCAAAAAGCAAATTGTGGTAGTTTGGATAAAGCCCCCAGGGGCTCATATATTTGAGTATTTGGTCACCATGTAGTGTTTGATAGGATTATAAGGATTAGGAGATGTGGCCTTGTTGGAGTAGATGTGGACTTGTTTGAAGAAATGTGTCACTGTGCAGATTTTGAGGTTTCAAAAGCCTGTGCCAGGTTCAGTCTCTCTTTGCCTAAGTATCAAGATCTAGCTTCCAGCTATGGCTCCAGCTGCCATACTCCCCTCCATAATGGACTAAAAACCTCTGAAACTGTGAGTGAACCTCCAGTTACATGTTTCCTTTTATAAGAGTTGCCTTGGTAATAGAATCCCTTTTAGCAATAGAACAGTGACTAAGACACAGACCAAGAATGAATACTTTAACACTTGAGAATTGTTAGAGTAGTAATTACCTGTTAATAAGGCATGCTTGCTAAGAAATGTTAGGAAAACGTTAATTCAGTTGACATTGTTACCTTTCTCCTGGAAATTCTCCTTGACACTGACAGCGCCATTCTCTCAACAGCACTGATGCTTTTCCAGTAAAGACTAAATGATGCCTCTGTTGCAAATAATTAGCCTTAGCAGTACAAAGATGGTACACTATGTTTGATTTTATTCCCTTTCCTGCTTGCTATATTTTCTTGTGTGGGCTCAATGCAGTAAAATCAATGTATTGGAGATATTTAAAAACATAAATACTGTGTTAAGTTATATATGATAAAATATACCTGGTAAGTGTACTGTTGGATGAAATTTCACAGTACACTTACCAAGTATATTTTATCATATATAACTTAACACAGTAAGAACTCTATTTTACAGTTATCTGAAATCCGTTTTATTGTGGTACAAATATGTGCCATGTGCCTTTTCCATTCAAGTACACAGTTCATTAGCTTTCAATATGTTCACAGGGCTGTTCACCCATCACCATAGTCTGATATTAGACTATTTCTATTATCTGAAAAAGAAGCTCTATACCCATTCCTCCTCTCATCCTCACCCCATTCCTAGACCAAGGCAGCTACTAATTCATTTACACTTTGTCTCTAAGTTTGCCAATTTGAAAAGTTCATGGAAACAAAATGATAAGGGATCTTCTGTGTGGCTTCTTTTGCTTAGCAGTCTGTTTTCAAGGTCCATCCATACTGTAGTTCCTATCAGTAGTCATTCTTCTCTGATATCAAATTATATCCCTACATGAGTATGCTACCTTCTGCGTATCCAAGTAGGAACTTGGGTTGTTTCCATGTCAGGAATATTGTGTCCAATGCTGTTCTAAACATTTTACGAATTTTAGTTTTCCTAGGTCTCATCTGTCTAGTTCATATAACCTGGGGATTGAATTCCCAAGTCATATGGTGACCCTGTTTAGCTTTTTGGGGATTTAAAATGTCAAACTGTTTCATAGTGGCAGGGGGAAAATATGAGGATTCTAATTTCTTAATAGTTCGTGTTTTTGTCTGTCTTGTTTACATCTTGGTGATATGACATAATACGTCATGGTTTTAATTTTTATTTTTATTGATGGCAGTGATGTTTTGGTCTTATTAGACATTGGTTAATTCTCTAGAGAAATGCCTGTTGAACATTCCTTTATGCCTATTTTAATATTAGATTATTTATCCCTTATTCATTGAGCTTTAAAGGTCCTTTGTATACTCTGGTCACATATTTGATTTGTAAATATTTTCTCCCATTTTGTGGATCATTTCCTCATTTAGAAAATTATCTTATTTTTAATTATGTGTATGTGTGTGTCTGTGTGGAAGTATGCATATGAACACAGATACTTGAGGAGACCAGAAAAAGGTGTCAGATTCCCTGGTGCTTGAGATACAGGCAGTTGTAAGCTGCTTGACATGGATGGTTCCTTGAAACTGAACTGTGGTCCTCTGAAAGAGCAACATTATATTCTGCCCAATTATTTCTTTTTGTAAAAATTAAATGGCTTTTAACTCTTAGCTGAAATGCAGAAATTGTATATGGTAATAGAATATCATTATATATTATACACTAATTAATGCTTAAATCAGGGCTAATACATCTATTACCTCAAAAATTTACAATTTCTTTATAATATGAGCTTGCATTTAGCTGTTTGAAATAGACAGGATTATCCTTATACTCACTATTCTCCTTTTTTTTTTAGATCTTTTAAATTTAGAAACAACCTTATTTTACATATCATCCCAGTTCCCCATCCCTCCCATTCTCCCATGTCCCCCCACCCCTCCCTCCTCCCATCCACACCCTGGGGAGGGTGAGGCCTTCCAAGGGGGATTATCAAAGTCTGTCATATCATTTGGGGGAGGGCCCAGGCTGAGAGATTAGCCCTCCATGGGGAATGGACTCCCAAAGTCCATTTGCGCACTTGGGATAAATGCTGGTTCCACTGTCAGAGGTCCCATAGACTGCTCAGGCCTCCTAACTGACACCCACATTCCAAGGGCTTGGTTCGTCCAATGCTGGTTCCCCAGTTTTATGACTGGGATCCGTGTGCTTGGTTAGGTTAGCTGTTTCTGTGGGTTTCTCTAGCATGATCTTGACCCCTTTGGTTGTTCCTCCTCCTTCTCTAAAACTGGATTCCAGGAATTCGGTTCAGTGCTTAACTGTGGATGTCTGCTTCTGCATCCATCAGCTACTAAATGAAAGCTCTAGGATGGCATTTACTGAACTGAACTCCTGGAAACCAGTTGCAGAGAGGGAGGAGTGATGAGCAAAGGGGTCAAGACGGGGCTGGTGAAACCTACAGAAACAACTGACCTGAACAAGGGGGAACTCATGGATCCCAGACTGATAGCTGAGAGGCCAGCATGGGACTGATTCAGACCCCCTGAACGTGGGTGTCAGTGAGGAGACCTCGGCATTTCTTTGGGGCCTTGGGCAATAGATCAGTATTTATCCCTGGCATCCAAATCGACTTTGGGAGCCCATACCACAAGGAGGGATGCTCTCTCAGCCTGGATATATGGGGGAGGGCCTAGGCCCTGCCCTGGGATGATATGACAGATTTTGGAGATCCCCCATGAAGGGCCTCACCCTCCCTGGAGAGTGGAGTTGGGATTGGGAGGGGGGTTGAGGGGGTTGGGGAGGTGAGAGGGGAGGAGGGGAGGGAGAGGGAGCAGGAATTGACATGTGAAGCAAGCTTGTTTCTAATTTAAATTAATTTTTTTTAAAAAAGGTAGTCATCAATCTCATTATAGAGGAAGGTCATTTAAGGTAGCCTCTCTCCCATTGCTTAGATTCTTAGTTGGGGTCATCCTTGTGAACCTCTGAACATTTCCCTTATGCCACATTTCTCTTTAAAACTTACGATGGTTCCCTCTATTAGGGTATCTCTTTTCTTACTCTCCTCTATTCCCTCATGTTCTCTCCCCTTCTCTTTCTCCTACCTCCTTCCTCCCTCTCCCATGCTCCCAATTTGCTCAGGAGCTCTTTTCACTTTCTTCTTCTAAGGGAGACCATGTATATCTCTCTTAGGTCCTCCTTATTTCCTAGCTTCTCTGGAGGTGTGGATTGTAGGCAAGTAATCCTTTACTGGATGTCTAAAATCCATATATGAGTGAGCACATTCCATGCTTGTCTTTCTGTGACTGGGTTACCTCACTCAGGATGGATTCTTCTAGTTCCATCCATTTGCCAGCGAATTTCAAGATTTCGTTGTTGTTTTTATTTTCCTCTATCCATTCTTCAGTTGAGGGGCATCTAGGTTGCTTCCAGGTTCTGGCTTTTACAATAATGCTGCTATAAACATAGTTGAACAGACGTCCTTGTTGTATGAAAGGGCATCCTTTGGGTATATGCCTAGAGTGGAATTGCTGGACTATCCCCCAGACAGAACGTTGAAACTTCTTGTTATCCACCTTAGTGCTCATCAGTCAACTGTTCCCCATTCCTTCCTCTGTCCACCCTCTGCCTTCTGGAAAAGCTGTTCTATTCTCAGTTCCGTGAGATCAGCTTTCTGAGGGTCCACATAAGAGTGAGATTTTCATCTTTTTCTTTCTTTGCTTTCTTGATAGCATGCATTGAAGCACAAGTGTTTGTAACGTCACAGCCTAACTTATCAGTTTATTGCTTTGTCAGTTTTGCGTTGGTTGTCATATATAATAAATTGCTGCCTGAGCAAGGTGTGGAGTATGTGATCCTGTTTTCTTTCAGTAGCTTCATAATTTTAATGTTCAGATTAACTCTGTAGTCCATTTTAAGTTGATCTTGTGTTTAATATGATGAATGGGTCTGAGTTTATTCTTTTACATGTGATTATCCAGTTGTCCCAATATCATTTTATGAACATGCATTTTCTTATTTTTAATTATCTTTTTCCATTTAAGTTTCTGTGGACTTCCAAGGAAAATAAAAAGAGAAAATAGTACTTGCCTTTTTTCCCCTGTGTGTCATATATTCCTATTTCCCAAATGTAGTCATTCTTCTTCCTTAGCTCTTCTTGGTTTTGTTTTCTTCTTACATGCTTGTTTACCACTTTCTTCAGTATTAATTATAATTCAGTATAGTTAAGTTTGGCACATTTTACATAAAGCTCTGCTGGCTTTTCATTATTATTAGAGTGTTTTATATTTAAAAATCTTCTTGTTGAGCCAAGTAGAGATTCTGATTGCATTTCCCTCTTGTTAGTTTCCGTCTCCAGCAGATAATCTCAGTTTTCCTCTTTGTCCCTCTGTTTTTGTTGAGAGGCTTCTCTCCCGGGTCTATAGTCTACTGTTCATTTCAGACTTGCTGCCCTCTGTTGCTGACCTTCAGAAGCCCCTCTGTCTGCTTTTGCTTCCCCTTGTCCCTACCCTACAGGAAGGCTTTTACTGGGGTTCTTTTGAATTTTCTACCCAGAGGGAGCTGATAGTGAAGCACCTTACCTAGGAGCTTGTTTTCTTTTCCTGTTCAAAGCTTCTGAACAAAATTTAAGTACTAAGTGGAGAACAGCTCACTTATCAGAGTGGCAATGTTACTTACCAAGATTAGAGTTACCAAGAAGCAAGAAGTCACAGTAAAGGATCAAGTGGTACTATATCCCCAAACTAATCCACTGAGTCTCAAGGACTGTCCTTCTTATTCATACCTCTTAGAGGCTCCTTCTCCTTTTATGCACTAATTTAAAGTAACTGATGGCAATATTAGTTATATGTCATAGCAAAGGTATGTAAAGTGTGTACATGGGAATTGCATTTGGTAGCAGAAAGAATGGACCATGTGAGGAAAGATACTTTTTAGTATAGGAAGGTGAGACATTCTTCTTTATCCTGTCTAGAACCCTAGCCCATGGCGTGGTGACACTAACATTGGGGGTGGGTCTTCTCTTGTTAAACCTCTCTGGAAATACCCTCATGACATGCTCAAAAAGTGTCTTTTTTGTGATTATAAGTTTTGTGAGGTTTGTAATGAAGTTGAACCATCAGAAGTCCAATTTGAATCAAACACACTACCATTTCTATCTCTGATCTTCTTGTACATCTAGTAATGCAAAATGGATCCAACCCAACTAATACAAAAGTGTTTGTAGTCCTTAAGCACCCTAGCATAGCTCAAAATGTTCCAGTCTCATCTGAGAGTCAAGACAAACTCTTGAACTATGTGCCTTTATAACGTATTTTTTTAAAGTTACTACATATTTGTAATGTATAGAGGCACACAGTAAATACTCCTATTCCAAAAGCTAATGATTCAGTTATAGTAAGGAAAGACTAGGAATATGTATGTTTATGTATATATATATATATGTGTGTGTGTGTGTGTGTGTGTGTGTGTGTAGAATAACAGTTAATGAAAAAACGAGGCTATGGATTTGAAAGAGCAAGGAGGGCTATATGGAGGGGCTTAAAGGGGGAAAGGGGAAAATATAATTATGATAATCTCAAAATAAAAGTATGAAAGTTATTAATTAAAAAATAAGGTGAAGAAGGACTGTGGGAGAAATCCTGACATCAGTCATCAATGTCTGATCTCCTTAAGTTAATGTTCCAACAAATGTAAACACACACATGCACACTCTATTTAGTTTCTGGGGCAAATAATGAGAGTTCTATGTCCAAAAAAAGGACAAGGGACTATCACCTGTACTCTGGGGAAGTGGTCAAACTAAGAACAGTACCCTGACCAGCATTTTGAGTACATTTTTAATTCAGCATGTTATAAAAACTTTTTTCTTTCAGATTTGCTATATGTTCTAACAGACTGCCTACTTCCTTAAGCCAATGTTGTAACACGAACACAAGAGGTCAAAAGATGGTTTCCAAATATCATTCATATATGCACATATCACACACATGCTTTTCTACCTCTTGGACATAGCAGTTTTAGAGATATAAATGCTATTTGTAAGATCACTTATTACAATGTATTTTTGAAGGGATAAGGCAGGAAGGAGGGTTAAGTTTTTAAACTCGTTCCCAGCAGGTATTATTATTAAATGAAAATTTTTTTCCAATAAAAACAAACTTCTGTTAATTCATAATATATTATAATGTGATGTTTCAATAAATGTATGTATATTTGTATGTGTATATACAACAAATGATGACATTCTTTGGTCACTATTATCTATCCTCCCTCAATTCCCCTCCTTCTCAAAATATGCCTTCTCCTCTCTCTCTCTCTCTCTCTCTCTCTCTCTCTCTCTCTCTCTCTCTCTCTCTCTCTCTCTCTCTCTATCTCTATCTCTCTCTCTCTCACACACACACACGATTCCATATATGAGAGAAAAATGAGTAAAGGTGATATTTTGCTTCTCATGATCTCTGCTTCATTTTCTTGTGAATGACAATTTCATTTTTCTTAATTGCTGAATAATACTGTGTATAATCTAATATCAATAGTTTTCATTTGTGTTTACCTGTATTTATTGTCCATTTGTAATTTTGAAATATATTAGTTAAGTCCATGCACCCATCTGTTGATTGACATTTGCTCTTTTAGTGTTTGACTTTTTTAATTGTTTATATACTCTACATATTAATTCTCTTGAATGAGTTGCTGGCAAATATACCCCTCCTCCCTGTTATGTATGCTGTCTCTTTACTGGGTTAATTATCTTCTTTACTGTGTAGAAACTCTTCAATTTAATTGAGTTCTACTTAACAATTCTCACTGTTATTTTCTGAGCTTGTAGGGTCCTGTTCAGAAAGTTATTGTCTGCATCAGTATTTTGAAGTCTTCTCCAATGTTTCCCTCTGGTTATGTTAGGCATTCAGGTATTAGGTTAAAGGTTGACCAATTTTTAATTGACTTTTGTCAGGATAGAGGATAATTTCTTTTTCTTTCTTTCTTTCTTTCTTTTTTATATAGCTATCCAGTTTTCTGAGTGCATCTGTTAAACATGTTGACTTTTCTCCAGTGAGTGATTACGGCTGTAGATGTGTGCACTTAGTGCTCTTTATTCAGTGTAATTGATCTGTGTATCATTTTGTAGGCCAAGAAGTGCCATGCTGTTTTGTTACTGTAGCTCTGCAGTATTTATTTTAAATTAGACTTTGTAGTACTCCCAGTATTGCACCTTTTGCTCAGGGTTGACTAACTTTCAGGTCTTCTGTGATTCCATATCAAGCGTGAACCTGTTGCTGTGAAGAATGCCATTGGATTTTGACAGGGAACTCATTGAGTCTTTACATTACACCACTTAGGTAATAGTCATGTTCACAATGAGCACGAAGGTCTTTTTTCATTTTTCAAGAGTCTTTTTCAAGTTATTTCTCCCCTATTTTACAGTTTTCCTCATTGAGATCTTTCATTTGTTTGCAAAGGGTTACTCTTGGATTTTGTACTATTTGTTTGCTTGTTTTTCAGGCTCTTAAAACAGGATTGTCTTTTTTATTTTTTTCTTAGCTGGTTTGCTGGTTTTGGTATATGAAAAAGTTGCCAACTTTTCATGCTGATGAACTTATGAATTCTAAAAATTTCTGGTGCTGTCCTCTAAATATAAGCTCATGTTTTCTGCAGATTTGGATAGATTTACTTCTTTCTTCCCGATTGTATCCCTTTTATTTCTTTATTTTACCTTCTTTCTCTGGTTAAACTTAAAATACTACATTATACAAGAGCACTCTCTTTATCTCATTACTGATTAAATGAAATATTTTCTGTTTTTCTGTATTCAGTGTGGTGCTGGCTATGGGCTTCTTGTATGTTGCCTTTATTGTGTTGTGGTATGATCTTTCTATACCTGTTTTCTTCTAAGTTTTATCATGAAGGGATACTGTGTTTTGTGAAATAGTTTTGCTTTGCCTGTTGACATATTTTGCAATTTTAATCTTTTGTTTGTGTGAGATTTTGCATTTGTAGTCTTGCATGTGGTGAGCCATCCTTGCATCTCTGGAAAGAAACAAACTTGATTATGTTGTATGAACTTTAAGTTGTGGTCAATTTGACTTGCAAATGTGTTTTGTTTAGGATTTTTATATCTGTGTTTATCAGTGGTCTTGCACTAACCAAAACTTCATCTAGTTTTGGCATCAGGGTAATAGTGAGTGAGTTTAGAGGCATTTCTTCTTCTTTTGTGTGTTATCAGATAGTTTAGAAACCATTGGTATTAGTTCTTTAAATCAAACAGGCAACTTAATCTGTCTATGGTCTTGAGTTTTTCTGTATCAGAAGCCCTCATTATTATTAGGTGGTATTGATTTGATTAGATTTCGCATATTCTTTTTGTTCAGTTTTGGAAGAGCTTTTATGTCTACAAATTTACATATTTCTTCTAGATTTTCTAATTAGGTTTCTTATGTTAATCCTTAATGATTTTCTGGATTTTGATGGTGTCTTTGTCTCATGTTATTTACTTTTCTGCCTTTGGTTTGTGCCTTAATGTCTTTTTCTATACCTAAATATCTAGGTTTGACTTTCAATTCAAAAGCCTTGTTCTGTCCTTATTTTGTGTGTGTGTGTGTGTGTGTTGTATTACTATGTGATAATTGTAATTCACCAATCATGACTCCATTCCTCAGATTTTCTGTTTCCCTTCAGGTATTGACAATAATTTGAGCTTTTAAAGCTAGCTTACAGAGCTTTTTAAGATTTCTGGGTTTCCTCCCAATAACTCTTGGTTGAATTTCTTGTTCGTATCCTGCATTAAGGAAACTTAATTCATTTAGTTACTTTTCTTTATTTTCTTGACATCCATTGATCTTTTAAAAAGGCATTCCTTTAAATGCTGCACCCAGTATTTCATGGGTTTCAGTTGAGTCTTTGGAGTCATTTGGTAGGGAACCATGAGCTTCTGGAGGAGTCTTGTCACCTCTTTTCTCATATTATTTGTATCTTTAATGTTGAAATTTTGGATCAATTCTAAGGGTTTTTTTTTTCAGTTTTACATGAGTCTTTGTGGGCATTATCCTTTTCTCAATGATGTGTCTTGGGATAGCTGATTATGTTTAATAGATTTCCAGTCGGCTTTTATGTAGCTGTAGTGCTGCTTCTTATTTCTTTGGAGTCAGTAGTATTTTGGCACAGTTTGTACTATGTTGAAGCCTGAGGATCCTTGTAGGTCTTACATGAGTGGCATGTGGCTAATAAATCAAGCATATGTGTTTTATGCAGTGGAATCCATGAGGTATGTCCTTTGTAATTATTACTATAATGTCAGCAGTACATGGTCTGAAGGAGTATGGGAACAGCTTATGCTCTGATCTCTCATAGGTGTAGTGCACATAATGTTTTTTTTTTTCTTTGCTGTCACTACAGGGATGTATAACCAGGATAGGGTGTATAGCCCCACCTAGCCATGATGTCTTGGAGCCTTGTCAACAGTTTGTGGTTTTTGTCACTTACACATTGAATTCAATATTCACTAACATTTAAGCCAGGGTGTTACGTGGGTAGAATAAGATGTGTGGACACATAACCAAACTAGGAGCGCAGTTCAGAAGCAGAGCATTGACACACAATACTAGACAAGTATCACGCTTGATCACAGTATTGCCTAGAAAGGATCAAAGAATAAGAATGACCACATACAGCAATAAAGTGAAACTAAGCATCAGTTATGAAATTCCTAACTTACAATAGGATTGGTAGATGCAGAAATGATGATGATGATGATGATGATGATGATGGATGTTTAAAAATGAGGACAAAATAAAAAAAGAAAAGGGAAGTTAAAAACAAAAGTTTGGATATTAAAAAATGTAGAAGGAAAAAGTGTGAGAAAGGTAGAAAATGAAGGTTGTTATTAAAAGACGAAACTTGAAAAGATATGAAAGAATTTGAGTATTGAGAGAAGAGATAAACAGCTAACAAAAGCCAAAGGAGAATACTGAAAAGAAAATATGTATGTAGATGAATATATGTATGTGTACTTATACATAGAAAGAAGGGAGGAGTGGTAGGAAAGGAGGGAGGGAGAGAAGGAAAACCTGGCAATACAAACACAGAGGGAGGGCATGATGGATGAGAGGAGTGAAAAAGGGAAAATAGATTGGTCTTAATGCAAAAAGAAGTGTATAACTAAAAATCTTTTCTCCACTGATGTGGTTCTGTAGGCAAGAATATGTACCAGGACGTCTGCCAATGTGTGTTTCTTCTTGTCTTCTGGTCTGCTGCACCTCTTGAAGAAGGCAAAGGCTAGGGCATACGTGTTTCTTTCTTTTTTCTGTGTTCATCACCATCTGCTCAGTGAGAGTGGTTTGGGATCAGAACTGGTTGGAATAGCTTTATTTACCCACTTGATAGTACAGGGTAGCAAGGAACCAAAATTTTCTGGAAGTATTTTTTTTTTCAGGTATATTAGTTTGATGTACTTCTAAAGGCCAGGTAGAACTAAGATGTAGGCCAGGTGTTGGTGGTGCACGCCTTTAATCCCAGCACTCGGGAGGCAGAGGCAGGCGGATCTCTGTGAGTTCGAGGCCAGGCTGGACCGACAGCCTCAAAAACAATACAGAGAAACCCTGTCTCGTTAAAAAAAAAAAAAAAAAAAAAAAGAACTAAGATGTATTGCTCAGTTTGATCTCAAGCTTTCCCTTGAAGTCTCCTCAGTGGGTAGGGTGGCAGACTGTTCAAGGAGGAATGCCACAGTCGGTCTCGTGCTTTCCACCTCCCATACCATGGTTTCCATTGTGGTTTCTAAGGCCCGGTCACTTCATGAATACACCCCTGCTCAGTCTCTGCACACTCTTTAGCTGGCTGTTAGAGACAGCTGCCTATAAAAAGAAAAGTGGGTTTTACACCATTTGTGTCTCAGACCTGAATCCCCCTGCACATATTTTTCAATGAACTTGTTTCACTGCCTTTTGGCTAGGGTCACATGAAGCCACAAGGTAGATGCTGGCCAAGTAGCCTGACAGTACCACTATGGGTTCCAAACTAAAGGGAAATGTAGTGACTTAATTAAGGACCCCAGAGCAGCAAGTTCAGGTACTGTCTTCTCGAAATGCCTTCCAAGATGGTGCCATGCTGGTGTGTTAAGAAACAGTGTTTCTCCAAGCACCAGCACACAGTGCATCTCTCAGATCAGCTGTGCTCACACTGCCTTTCTGTTCTCATGCTTCTATATAAGGGTTCCCCACTTTCTTCCCTTCTTTCTCTTACCTCTCCTCTCTGTTATACCTCCACACTGCTGTGAGCCCAGTGCTGACACAGTTTCTCAGCCTGGGTCATGATAACTTGTCTGAGTCTCTCCAAGTTTCTGTCTAGTATCAAACTTCAGTCCTATTGTGCCCCATGCCAGACACACACAGACACACAGATGTATATGCACACACACATACAGGCATACACACATATCTACACACACACACTCACACACACAGACACACACTCGCACGCACACACACACACACACACACACACAATCTTCCATCTCACTCAGAAGCTGTTTTTCCACTCCCAATTCTGAAAGGCTGAGAAGTGTAACACAAATTAATAAATGACCTAGAGACTGATATTGGGGCTCAAACTTCAAGCTGAAGGTCAGAAAAGCAAAGTATTAGGCTACTAGCTCTCACCTCTATCTCAGACTGAAAGGGCTGATCCAGGAGCTCTTCACCAAGCCTCAAACTGCTTCTCCTCAGCGTGGCTAGAGAATTAATGCCACCTACTGAACACTGAAGACCCTGCATCTATCTTTTATACCCCTGTAGTGCTGGGATTAAAGGCGTGTGATCTGCTACTCTTTCAGTAACTGATTCAATCTCATGAATCTCTGGGTGGCCTTGAACTCAGAAAGATATACCTACTTCTTAATCCTGAGCCCTAGGATTTAAGGTGTGTACCACCACAACTTGCTTCTGGCTGCTGGGATTAAAGGTGTGTGCTGGGCTTCTATGACTTGTGGCTGGCTTTGCTTTCTGAATCCTCTGGCAAGCTCTAATAAATTATAACTAATATATCACTGGAGAGAAGCTGGCAAGTCCCTGGTGCTTCTAACTCAACACCTTGGTTCCCTCTACAGCTGTCTTTTTCCTTTTTTTTTCATTATTTTTTATTTAAATTAGAAACAAGCTTGCTTCACATGTCAATCCCAGCTCCCCCTCTCTCCCCTCCTCCCCTGCCCCCCCCCACCAGGCCCCCCAGCTCCCCTCCCAATCCCCACTGTGATCCCCAGGGAGGGTGAGGCCCTCCATGGGGGATCTCCAGAGACTGTCATTTCATCCAGGGCAGGACCTAAGCCCTCCCCCCAAGAATCCAGGCTGAGAGAGCATCCCTCATTGTGAGATGGGCACCCAATCTCCATTTGTGTGCCAGGGATAAATACTACCCAAGGCTCCATAGATTGCCTAGGCCTCCTCACTGATACCCACATTCAGGGGGTCTGGATCAGTCCCATGTTGTCCTTCCAGCCATCAGTCTGGGGTCCAAGAGCTCCCTCGTGTTCAGGTCTACAGCTGTCTTCTTATTTACTAGTTTTTTGTCTTTTTAAACAGTTATCAGATTGACTAAGGTGTTCCCTTTTATATGCTGATGCAGTCAGATGCCTTTTAAAATCTATTCCTGAGACATGATTATATATAGAGATTATATGATGAATACTTTCATTTTTACATTAAACTCTTTGTTTCTAAAATGAAACAATGTCATGGAAAACAGGCAACATTTCAGCTTATTTATGTCCTCCCCAAGCCTAGTGTGGTGTATGGCACCAAACACATTGAATATTAATGAATGAATAAGTGAACAGATGTAAATGAAAGATGGATGTATGGATGAATGACTTATGGAAGCAGATGGTGTATTTTGGCTCTGCTGAGGACATTTTATGGGGAAAGCTCATGTTAAGTTTTAAAATCACAAACAGAGGTCTTATTAAAAGTTACTTTTAAGTTCAAAGCCACATCATCACTTACCTGCAACTAAGTTCTGATTGAATCTATTAGATACTAAGTCTATGCTTGAGAGTGTGAACTAGTAGGTAAAGTGTTACTTTTAAAAAGGTGGTCAGTAAGTGAAGGTAGGTATTTGGTGGATTTTCTGCCTCTTGTTTGACATAGCCCTGGGAAGGTTGGCCTGGACGCTTCAATACAGAGCCTATAGTCATACTTGGGGCTCCATATACTCAGCAAAGTCATGAAGACTGGTTTGGTAGGTGCTGAGAGAACAGAAAGTCTTCTCCATGGCAGCAGACCTGAAACAGAACTAAGACTAGGCCTGTGGGAGGGAAGCAATCTGCCAGTATCATGCAGTTGATTAAATGACTAGTTGTATCCATTTGCAATCTATTACACAGTTACAGGGAACAGCTCACAGAACTCCAGGGTAGGAGTACTGTGTGTTGTATGTATCCCAGCTACTACTCTCTGGGAACCATTCTGGATATTCCCAGGTTCTACTGTAGCCCCTTGGTTTACACGGTAGAGAAGTCACTTTTGCAGGGCCACCCTCTTGACCATGATCATGCAATAGTCCTACGTTGCTGAGAACCATGATAGTTCCATCAGCTATGTCCAGACTTCCAGTAAAGTCAGAAACCAAGCTCCCAGGGGCCCACTCAGTGGTGATGAGAAAACACTCAGAGGCAAGAGGTTTAATTGGAAATTCAGTTTGCTCTCTATATAAAAATGTCTTTGATGTTTAAAATAATTAATATTTTTGTGAGTTACTTTCAAGTTTTATTTGACCAGTGTGGTGAAGGGTGGCAGTAGTGTTAGTTAGCCAAGTAATGTATGTGCAGAAAACAGCGCAGAGCTGGCCTGGGCTTCTGCCATTTACTTGCTCCTTTGTTGTATCTCTTCAGAGCCTCGGTTTACACATCTCCAAATTGGGGTTAATGTCCATGCTTGCCCACATCAGAAACTGAGTCTTCCCCAAAGATCTGATTTCTTGCCCCATCTAATTGCTTATTTCTTGGACATTTCTCCTTGTCATTTCTTGATTCAGGCTGATTCTACTCTTGTTGCCAGGGCAACATAATAGACTCTTAACTTATAGCCACATCTGGTTTCTTCCTTCTGCTCTCAAATCTCTTTTGGAGCCAGGGTGATCCTGTGTTTCGTGTGTTAATTCCTCTGACTAAAAAGTCAATGGCACATTATTAAAGATAAAATTTAAAGAAAACAAGAGTCTTTATAGTATAGCAGCCTTTTAATTTTTTTCAAATATTTTTTTCATAATTATTTTTATCATTCATATATGTGAAACAAAACACAGAACATTTTAACAAAAAGTAGCAGATCCCCATCTGTGCTGTTCTCCATCTTCCAATCATCTACTCCAGAAAATTGCTTATTTAGTTAGAGTATAAGTTCTTGCTTTGTCAAATTTTGACACAACCTGTTGACATCAGTGATGGGAATCCAGCACCCCTAAATGTCTCCTTTTCCCATCTATACACAGAGAAGCCATCCCTGTTTCTAGCTTCCATAGTTATATCACAGAGTTGATTTAATGTCTATTTTTTTATAGCGATGTAAGTATTTTCACTGGTGATTTCCAACTTCCTACCATGAATCCATTTTCTCATTGTTACAATGGAGAAGTTTTTTTTTTCTTCTAGGAATTTAGAGTTATTTCTATTTATTTATTTATTTATTCGTTCATTCGTTCCTTTGGTATAGTTTTGCTTCTGTGACTATTTTGCTTAAAGTTTTCCTAATGAACTTCAATATCTTCCCAAAGAGCCTGTCCCACAAATCATCAAACCCATCAAGTAAAATGTCAGCAAATACCTTCCTGAAGATATTAGACCACTGCTTTCAGGATTGGTTATATCAGATGTCATTCTCAACCTGTCTCTCCCTCCTTCAAAAGGATGCTCTTTGTCCTGCATGATGCCTTCTTTCTCAGTTTATTCTTTGGGTTATTCTTCTAACAGTCTCCTGAGAAAGAAATGTGTGGAGGGGTAGGGACCATCCACTGCTACCCTCTCCTCTGCTGTGTATTAGCTGCCAGTTTTTAGTCTGATTCAATCCTTATCTGTCCCATGATACCATCTTGTGTTTCAGTGTGGAGTCAAGCTTTGATACCCCTGCATCTTTTCTCTTTTCCTTAGGCTGGATGGCTCTTACTCACCTTTCTACCCCATAAAGGCGTGTCACCAAGCTCTGTCTTAAGGGAGAAGGTTCTATGGAGAAGGAGAGTCAATAAAATGTGTGGGCTCTGCTGGTAGTTGATGGAGGTGTAACAAAGTATCATGGGTCAGCTCTTCTCAAGCAGATGCATGGTGATGTGAGGATTGGGTTGTCAATTGTTTGGTATTTTTTGGAGTGAGCTAGAGTGCAATTCATTAACAAATAAGATGAGTAGTATCTCCATCAGGAGACACTTTTCAGTAAACAGGAAGCTTTAGAAGCAGTGAGGCAGCTGACAAGTGCTAACCTTGTGAAATGGGCACCAGGACTAGGACTGCCCTCAGATGCCAGCTCCCTTTCCTGGGCTACTGTAACAAGCTACCACAAATGGCTAGAAAACAAGATATAGCTGTTCCTTCACAGTCTGGAAGCTGACAGTCTGCAATAAGTTGCCAGCTGGACTAGGCTTTGTCAGCTCTAGAGAATTCCTTTTATGGCTTGTTACAACGTCTGCTGGTTGCCAGTCTCGTTGTCTTGTCAACACATCAGTTTGCTCCATCGTCATACCACCTCTCCATCGGAGTGGCTGTCTCCTCTGTGTCTTTTCTAAGGGCACTTGTGATTAAATTTAGGGCCCATTTTGATAATTCAGAGTGCAGTCTTCAAAACATATAACTTACTTAATCTACAATAACCCCTTTTCTAAATAAGGTAACCCACATTCTAGAATTAGGGTATAGACAATGGAGCCACCATCCAACCCTAAAATACCTTCCAAAGCATAGGCCTTTTAAGATCTCTACTCCTAATCAGAAACTACATTTTCTTCTTGGTACTGTCACCACACAGCAGTTGATTCTTTACTCACTAATCTTTCGCTTAATAGGTTATCATACCATAAACCAGGCCCTTTGCTAAAGTCCTGTATAGATGCCAATAAAATGTAAATCCCAGCCCTCAATAACGCCATTGGGCCCAGACAGGAGGACTGCAATGTCCATGTTCATGAATAACAGAAGTAAGGAGGCAAAAATATGAAGAGAAACTGTCAATAATCTTAGGCATGGGAAGGCCAGGTAGAAGACTTCATGATTGACCTGCTGAAGTATTTGAACTGACTTTTAGTGTGCAGGGTGGCCTTATGATACAAACAGGAACCAGCTAACTTGAAGCTACCTCTGTAGTATCATCTCGGTTTATTTAATAAGTCTCCAGATTATCATGTTGGGGCTTTCTCAGACAGCACTGCCTTTGCATCTCTGTGTACCTGAGGTAAGTTTTTTACCACTAAGAAAGTGTCAGGATTTGTCTATGACTTCTTTACCGTTAAGAAGAAGGCAAAGGGAAAAAGAGCAGCATACACTTACAGTTACCTAGTATTATAATTACTCCTCATCATTTGCATTCCTGTTTGCTTCTTCATCTGTGACAGTGAAGGGTAGAGGGAACAGCTGGTGCCTCTGTAATTATACAGAACCCAATCCTGTCTTTTCTGTACATTGTTAGGAGCAGAAAAGAAATGTCATCCTCTGTCATGCATGATCCTTTAAAATTCTGTACACATAAACCAACCCATGCACACACCCACATGTATACGTATATAGACACAGACCTGGAAATTACACAAGTAATTAGTCACGTTGGGTGTTGAACATTTATTAGTAAGAGTAGAATTTTTTATTTTACTTTAGATTTGAAAAGAATATTGTGTGTATGTGTGAGCACACATGTAATGTATTTCAGAGGACATGTGCTACAGTGTATAGCAGAGAACAACCTATAGAATCTATTCTTCTGCCTTTATATAAGTGCTGGGTATGGAACTCATCATCAAATTTGTCTGACAAGGGTCTTTACCCACTCTGATATCCAACTAACCCCAGTTTTTAAATTTTGTTTTCAGTTTTGAAATTAACAAAAATAGTCTTATTTAATTTTATAATCATAATCATTATATAATTATTATAATTTCTAAGATTACATTCTTAGAAAATAATTTTTAAAAGTTCCTTAAGATTTTGCCTGGAATGCTAGTGCATTCCAGTAATCCCAGCACTTCAGAGGCAGGAGGATCATAAATCCCAGGTCATTAACTACATAGTTAAGCTTAAACCTGTGCTGCATATGCCCTTGTCTCAAAACAACAAAAAAAGGTTTTCCAACTTTTACTATTTGCTATGATTTGAAGTTGTAAGAGGACAAAGAGCATTCCAGAATGGAAAAGAAAGGGTGGGGGGCTTTGTACTGAACCTGACATTTTGTGGGAACTTCACATTGGATGGATAAATCTAGTCATCATTTTTGAGATGACATTAATTTTTATAGTGAGATGAATCATTCAAGAAAAATGTTTGCCATCCCCAGTTACTCTCTTTTATCTGACACCTCTGAGCAATACCACAAGCAACAATTCAGTGTTTATAGACAGATATTAGTTTTAGTTAGAAGCTAAAGTACTCTTGGGAAATAAACTTCATTGACTTTACAATACTCTTGGGGAAATCTTATCTTCTCTCCATTATTTAATCTCCCTTTCTGGTCTTCTCCTTTCTACCTTAAGGCAGGGAGTTGTCATTCTATCACACTAGCCCTTTGAATATCTTCTTATGGACCAGGATGGGGGCAGGCAAAGTAAGTGTAGGCCTTTCTGCCTTTCTGCCAAGTCTGAGTTCACTGAAGAGAACATAGTTGCACTCCATGTAAAAACCTGTACCCACTTGCCCAGAGTAACTGACCAGCATTCCTCCCGCTAGTTATGTTTCCTTAGCCTTAACAGTTTGACTGATCAGGTTAGATAAGTTTATGATTTAGGATTTTTCCTTCTAAGCATGAATATAAACATCGCAGACCCCTCACATTACCCTAAATGAAGCCCATGTGAGACTGGTAAGAAAACGCAGAGCTTTCTCTAGTCATGTGACTAACAGGGTAAATTTATTATTTCATTTTGACCTGTGCATGGAAAGACATGCTCTGATACATTCATGGCTTGTTTAGAGGGAATTCTAGTCTATTTGTTTTTAGGATTTTGGTTTTGTAATAAAGTTTGTATGGTGCCCAACAGTCCAAAAGCAAATTCCTAGTTTGCTTCTGCTTTAACATCATTGAAAGTGCAGTTTTAAGAGTACTGCTTATGAAATGGAAATTTCCTGTCTAACTATTAAGATGTGTTTTCTTTTTATAATTTGATTTTACTTTCTGCTCTTTAGCCATATTATAGAAGAGATAAAATCTATGTTCAGATTGATCATAGCAGTCTCTTACTTTTTTCTCTATAATCCCAGTGTCTCTAAGAAAGGAAGAGCACCAAAATCATAGAAAATTCACTGACTTTCCTGCCATAATTACTATCAATAAAATGTTCATTTCATTCTAGTCCCCCTGGATATAAACTAGCACAAGCCAAAATTAGCAATAATCTCTATGCCAAGAGACTTTCATGAGTTCGGGAAGCCCTTTGAGTCTCTGCCCTTAGCCTGGCAATTGTTTTACTTCTGTGTTAATAACAGAATCCAAGACCATGTTCAGTTTGTAGAGGTACTATCCACAGAACAGCAGAGCTGGCAGTGTGCAGATTCTAGTTGTGACTGCAGTGATGTTAGCTTCCCAGACAACACTCAGACAGAACACCAGTCCTCAGCAGCAGTTTTGGGAACCCATTCCGTGAACAGAGTACACTGCCTTCATAGCACACCAAGTAATAATGTCAGGGACTACTCCTGTTTGCAGAGTCTAGAAGATTGGCGTAGACCTTTATAATGGGATGAATAAATGCTTTTTGGAAGCATGAATAACATAAAAAGGCTTACCTTTGTCACCCTCCCCAAAGTAAGGGAATGCAGTCCCAGCAGTGCAACTGGAGATTGAAGCACACTAACACACTGGCTCATACTTTCATCTTACTGGTTGATCTTTATGTTTCTGGTATGAGTTTGTGTGTTTACACAATTCAGTGAATCTTTTGAGCTTTTTTCCTTATGACGTCTGGTAACACATTTGAAAAGTCAGTAAACATAGTATCATGGCTGCTTTGTGGCTTTTAAGTTTTGGTTTTTCTCTGAAATTACCACCATGCTATTAAATTTTGATGAAGTTAAGAGCACCAGTGGTTATTCATGTTTGGAGTTTGGGAAGTGTGCTGTTTCCATGAAGGAGTGTGAGGGATCACATGGTGAGAAGTTTCTTAGCCACATGTAAATTAACAACTACATTTTAAAAGCAGTTTTGATTAAAATGGGAATTTGAGCCTGCCATGGAGAAACAAACAACTGCCTTGTACATTATTTATGGCATGAGCGTAAAGTTTGGTATAGAGACAGTGTTTTCTCATCTTTCTTTAAAAGTAGTTTAGATTATAAAGAGAAAATAACTGCTTTGGTATAGAGCCAGATCTTTAAAAGTGAGTTTTCATTCCCTGAGTTGATGTTAAGGTGGAAAATAAAGAACAATTACTAATAACTTTTCCAAAGAACCAATCCTGCAGCTCAACCTAACATAAAAGTGTAAGTAATAGCGACTGATGAACAGATTGCAACACATATACTGGTGTGTGTGTGTGTGTGTGTGTGTGTGTGTGTGTAGTGGGTAGTGTGAAGCCCTCATCCCACGTGTTTCTAGAGCAAGGCCTTATTATGTTGCACAGGCTGGTTTCAACTCCTAGGCTCAATAGATGCTCTCAGCTTCTTGAGTGGCTGGTCCTACAGAGGTGCACTGTCACACCCTGCTGGCGTCCTCACCTTTACACAGATTTACCAGTTCTAAATCATATTGCATCTCCCTTGGTGGACCGCCCAAGGATGGTCTGCTGAGCACAGACAACGACTGAGTGATGCAGCAGGAAGCCCTGAGTAGTTGATCAGCTTGTCTAGGATCAGATGCCCTCCACTTGGCTTCTTGGGTTATGTATCAGCTATCCGCATTTCACAACAGTAGCAAAATTACAATTATGAAGTAGCAACAAAATAACTATATGGTTGGGGGTCACCACAACATGGGAACTGTATTAAAGGGTGGCAGCAATAGGAAGGTTGCTAACCACTTGGTTAAAGGATCAGGCCCTCAGTCCTGCTTCCTTTCTGCCCTGCCTCAGAGTCACTTGGAAAGCTGAGGTTTTGTCTGATGCACAGATAGTTTCCTATGTGTTTGAGAAGGGGTGTGTTCTTACTTTCATTGAGTTTAAGATATATCTTGCAGAGTTGCATTATGTACTATATGTCTTCTGCAGTCCTGTTTGATTTTGCCTTCTTGATGTACTATGTGAGGGCAAGTGGGTTAGTTGTCTGTTGCTCTAATGTTTCTCATATGGCTCTTAAAATGTGATATCTTACTTAATAAGTTTTAGCTCTTTCCTCTGCACCAGGAATAATTATCAGCATGTAAACATAATTTTAAAGTCCACAAAGGCCTTTGGGCTCACGAAGGTAGCATAAGAGTGCACAAAGGTAAGGCCATTTTGTATACAGACCAAATGTTGCCAAATCTGTAAGTTGCAATCTGAACCATTTTCAGTGTTGACATTATAATTCAGGAGACTCGGATTTGGGGTTTGAGGATTAGTAAAGTTTAGCTGGTAAAGTCTGTGCAAATATTCCAAAATCAGACAAGCTCTGAATTCTACAGTGGAACACTGGAGTTGAAAGAAGCCATGGAGGCTTTGCCCCAGGGATGTGAGGGCCACGATTCTAGCAGAGGGAGCTGCAGACAGAGCTATTAGAAGGAAGATGCTGTACAGAGGATCAGCCTTTGTACTTGCATGTGTGTGCTATTCGTTCCATTGAGCTCATTCATAGCTTGCAGGCTGTCATTACTGAGGGCCTTGATTCTTGTTGCTCTAAGTGGCATTATACCCCAAACATTGCTTTCTCTGCACTTTCTGGCAAGATTTGCTTGTCTTGATGTGGGCTGTTTGGACATTTCTGTATTTGACTGATGTGTGGTCCCTGTGGGTGTGACTTTACTAAGTGAGAAAGGGGGCTGAACGATAGTCTGTGAGGTAAGAAAACAGCATTTACCCATGCTAATCAGGTCTGGGGATAGCTCTCATTTGTAGAGCACTTGCCTATTATGTAGGACACACTGCATTCAGTCTCCAGGGCTGCATATACAGTGTATGTCTTTGTATGTCTTTTCTGCCAGTGTGATGTTTCAAATGCAAATGCCTCCATAGGCATGTATTTGCATGCTTAGTCTCCAGTTGTTGAAGTGTTAGGAAAGGATTAGGAGGTGTGGCCTTGATGAAGTAGCTATGGCTTTGTTGGAGCCTTGCTTCACTGGGGGTGGACTATGAGGTCTCAAAAGCCCACCTGCCTGCTGCTTGTGGACCATGATGTACAGCTCTCATCTACTGTTCCAGTGCCATGAGTGTCTGTCTCCCACCACGAAAGTAATGCACTAACCCTCTGACATGGTAAGCAAGCCCCCAATTAAATGCTTTTGTTTATATCTGCTTCTCGCCATGATAATAATGGACTAACCCTCTGATACTGTAAGCAAGCCCTCAATTAAATGCTTTCATGGTGTCTTTTCACGGCAATAGAATAGTAACTAAAACAGAGACACATATACACATGCAGACACATACTTGTATATACACATATATATAGTCGCACACATACACACACCATACACAAATCAGTGCACACAGACATACACACCCAGTACATGCACTCACACAGAAATACATGCACACAGACACACACTCCCATGCATACACATATACTATATACACACAGACACATGTACACACATGCAGAGACATAGAAACAAGCACATGCATACACAAGTACACAAACACACACATATATGTATATATATAATGAAATTGTGATTTATATAGAGAAATGTGTGAGAGATTAATATTTTAGCTTTTTATGCAAATAACTTTATTTATGTACATTGGTATGAAGGTATCAGAACTCTGGAACTGGAGTTGCAGAGAGTTTGTGAGCTGCCATATGGATGCTGGGATTGAACCCGGGTCCTTGGGAAGAGCAGCCAGTACTCTTAACCGCTGAGTCATCTCTCTAGATCTGAAATTAATATTTTAATAAGCTTGATTTAATCATTCCTCAGTGCCTACATAAAACATCATGATGAATCCCAAAATTATATGTAATTATATATGCTAATTAATTATAAAGAAGTTGGTATTAGCATCTTTACATGGGAGAGCCCTCAGTTTAGAAAGTTGAGTTGAGGGAGGGAGGTGGATCTCTTCTCAACATTGACAATGCTACCCTCTCAGCTATGGCATGGTGCAGCTATATGAGAAAGCACAGTCTCCTTATAACTTACCTTGTAAAAGTGACCCTTATCTAGTTTCCACCTTACCACATAGTATGGTTACAAAAAGTATGCATCTTGAGGAGCTACAGAGCTTGAGGAGTTTCAGTAGCTAAGAGTACCGGTTGCTCTTCCAGAGGACCTGAGTTCAGTACTAGCTACCCTCATTGGAGGTTCATACTAATTGTAACATCAGTTCCAAGGGATCAGATGCCCAGTTTGTCCTCTGTGGCAACAGGCAAATGAGTGGCACATGAACATCCATCACATAAAATAAAATAACCTGTCTGAATGAGGGTTCACAACCTTATGTTGTTTGTACTCAAGCCAAAGTTTGGGATGTGAGATGTTATGAGATGTTATAGACCTTTATAAGCCACAAACAGTAAGTTTGTGTTAAAGGAGAAACCTCAGTATTTCAGAGCCCCATTTAGGGAAGCTGTCTAAATGGGTCTTTTATTTGTGTAAGTACAGCAGAGGTCCACTGTGCAATAGGGAGACATTTGAGCTAAGTCACAACAGTGTTAAGGTTGTTTAGTGCAGGAAATGTTTGACTTACTTCTTCTCGATAGCTTGATGACATTCAAGAAGAGCATCTTTCTGCCTTTAAATGTTTTGTTAGATGCTCACATTGTCGCCTTTGTGGTATGGTTTCCCGAGTGAGTCTTCCTTTCCTGCCTTGCAGGGAGTAAGAAGAGTAGTATTGGATGTAAAGAAGAGTGTTGATGAGGTGATGGAGAGGAGGGTGTCTTCACTTTACCTCCAGATTCCCAGGACAGCTTGTCTCTTGGAGGCTAAGAGGCAGCAGACAGTGTCGGGATGATGTGTTAGATCTGGAGTACCACCTGAGCTGTTCAAGGACTAGGAAAGAGAGTTGGCTCCAAGGTGGGGAGCAGGTATGCTATCCCTCTCCTTTCTACAGTACCTTTTTGAGTACCTTCTCTCAGGCTTCCTAAGCACTGGGGCATTAACAGATAACAAAACTAAATGCAGAACCTATCATCTCGTGGAAGAATCTGACTATCAAATCAACCGTGCAGCAGCTGGAGAATTTGAAATATTGAGTCAGTGTTTGAAAAGGAGAATCACAATGCTGCCAGCTAGATAAAGGATCCTTGGTGTGTAGTAACAGGTGAAGAAGACACAAGCCCAAACTGCAGAAATCCTTGTGCTGAACCCACAGGCGGGGGAGGCAAGGTGGGAAGGGCCTTTCATCAGAACCAAGGTTCTGTCTTCGGCTTTATGTTTGCTTCTGGCACTGTGCTGGCATATGCCTAATAAATAACAAATGAATAAGATATAAATGGATAGCGGTCAGCACAGATGGAGCGCTGCAGAGCACAGGAACAGTAGACTTCCATGAGGCTGGAGCCTCTGCTAGGGCACAGCTCACAGCAGATCATGCAGCTATCACAAGAGTGGAGGCAGACTGCAGAGAGAAGAGGCTGGTTATCAATAGTTATCCTGACAGTGGCACATAAACTGCCGCTGACTTGGGCAAACTGGGATGTTTGGTTAGCTTCTCACAGAGTTCATCGTTTCTCTGAGAACAGTAGAGAGAAAGCCCTTCAGAATCCTTCCAGTGAAGTAGAGGCTGGGGACAAGGCTGATCACAGCTTGATCCCTCTAGGAATAGACTGAAGGTGAGCTGAGGGAGGGGACTACAGAAGACTGATGTTGAGGGACCAAGCAAGACAGAGTGATGGCTTGGACTGTAGGTGGAGATGGTATGTGTGACTCCAGGATGGGGGCTGTATGTGGCTTCTGGAGAAGGGCGTGTCAGGTCTTAGAAGAGAGTCATGGTATCATTGAAATAGAACTTGGAAGAAAGCAGATTGGGGAGGGTACATAGTTTTAGGCAAGTTGAAAAATGAAGGTATGAATATAAGTTTTCTTCCTTATCTTATGAACTTCCCAAGTGGGAGAGAGTAATGTAACTCTACACATTATTCATGTTCTTTATCCTGTGCCCTCTGCCCCTTTACCCACCCATTCACTATTGACTTAGGCCTGAAATGTAAACTGAAACCAAGCCCTTTCCTTCCTTAGAGGTGAATATATTTGCAAAGAAGTTGCTGAGTGAGCCTGCACAGCAGAGCAGATGGTTTGTCAAATGAGAGAGGAGATTGGAAATTTCTTTGCTTCTTGCGAGCTGGGAGACCCTGAGCTGCAAACAGCCTTCTTGGGAATGGGAAATTGGGAACACTAGTCAAGAAGAAAAAGAAGCTAGGCTGGGGCCTGGAGACGCCCCCACAGAAGCCTGGAAAGCTAGAATACTTCAGGGGAACTTAGTTTGTGTTTAGAATGGTATCTGTGGTTTGCAAGCATCTTATGTCCTATAATAGTTCCTCTACAAGATCACGAGAGCAGCTTTTTAAAAAACATGGAGTATGGAGCATAGAGCTGGCATTAATATGTGGAGGGTGGGTTGCAAATGGATGGTGCTTCTGGTTCTTGAGGTGGACACATATTGAAAGAGTGTGATCTCTTGACAGCGGTTCCCTTTCCAAGTGAAAAGAAGAGTCCTGTGTCTTCGCATGCATGACTCTTGGAAGCCAGCAGCTCCTTGAGGTGTTTATGAGCTCTGTGTCCTACAGCAGGTGCTACCTTCATGACAGGTAACTTTGTGCTTGGTTAGGAGTGCCAGCATAGCCACCATTACCCTTCTCTGGAAGGGGCTAATGCTACAAATGCACTGAGTTTTTTTTTTTTTTTTTTACAAGGAAGAAAATTTTAGCCTCAGTTTTCACTTTGATCAGCTGTACTCTGCCAGGTGGCATGAATCCCTGTAATGAAATGAATGTTTGCTTTAAACAGTATAATGTATATACAGAACTTAGAATCATGTGAGAGCCTAACCTTACTTACAATTTTGGTTTGTGGGGACTACCTTGGATATCCCTATCATTTTCCACATTTGACCACTTTCTCTTTGATGAAAATATTTCTTTTTTTTTTTCTCTGCTTATGAAAGCCTGTCTGGCTGCTTCTTTAGCTAACACTTGTGTGAATTTGCATCATTTGATAATGGCAGCAACTGCAATAAATATGGCTTTAATCATTTTTATTATCTAATATCTCTGAAGGCATTAGTGTAGAGAATATTATAGGCCTGGGATAAACACTTCATGTTCATTGAACATCTTGGTATTTCTTGGTGACATATTTATGTGCTTTACAATTCAGGGATTACTTCATGTTACATGGTAAAACTTAGACTACACTGAAATAACTGACGCCACTGGGAAGGGGCAGGGAGAATTTGGGATTTCGATGCTTGGTTGTGGGATAACTACTCTAAGAACAGGGTCTGCAGTTTATTCTTTTCTGATTAGTTTTGGCATCTTCTCTTTCCATCCAAGTAGAGAAGTAAGATAACTTTCAGGTGAATGAATGGATTTTGCTGTATAGAGGAACCACAGTGAATACTTGTAAGGGAAATGATGTTTTATGAGGCATTTAAGTAATTCTTTAATGTAACCCTTTTAAAATACAGAGTTTTAGTTATCCCATTAAGTAGCTACTTGACACATAAATGTGAAGGCTTGTACAGTTAAAAGCTAGCCACCATGCTTATTCATTTTATTAGGATATAAAAACATAATGTTCCATCTTTTCAGCTGGATCGATTTGATATTGACAGTTAATTGGTTAAATTTCCTAGGAATTTAATAGCAAGAGGAAATTCATCTAATGCCATGAATCTTATTGTGAGATTAATTATGATACATGGAAGAATCTTTAGGTAATATTCCATGTATCCCTATATAAAGAGCTCTGTGCAAATTACCGGAAGAGCAGTGGCATTGCTATCATAATGCAGTTTATTTCTGAAGTATCTGTTATAGCTCCTGTATTATTTTATAGAATTTTCCCCCTCATTCTGTCCCTCTTCCTCCCTTCCTTCATTGTTAGAAGTGAGCAGTGATATCAAGAATGGTTTCTGGAATAGTGTAGCCTGTCGGTTGGTGAGGCGGTGAGTCACGCACTGCAGTTGTTTTCCTAACATGTTCAATGGTGTCCCCATGAAATCCTCACCAGTAACAGAGACTTGGGAGACCTTTTCGTGTGTGTGTGTGTGCTCTAGGCATTAAAAGGATGAACAGCAACCCAAGCTCTTGCTCCACTGACTCTGGACCATTTGCCCTTGTTTGCTTCCTCCTCCTAGCCTCTGATCCTTATAAATTCTCCAACGCTGAGAAGTCAGCCAGCTCCGTGTGGGAGCTTCTATGTGGGCTCCTTTACGTGGGCACTAATAACAGGATAAACCAGATGATCTTTTGTAGTGGGGGCTGGCCTGTGCCATGTCAAATGCTCAGCAGCTTTTGTAGTCTGCCCACTAGATGCCAATTGTGGCAGCCCTAAATGTTTCCAGACATGGTGTGTAGGAGTAAAACTGTATATTGGGGGCAAAATTACCCCCATAATTTTGAACCTAAGTTAAGTTTTAGAATCTTCCTTTAACTGTATTATTTGGAAGTAAACAGCACTGGCATATTTCCTCAATAGGTGCCAATGTGTGGCATATAGAGCCTGCTGTTTCCTTAAATTGAAGAGTTGGGGATGGGGGCAAAGATTTCCTGTTAAGGACCAGTGCCCAAGGCAGAATTAATCAGAAAGCACATACCAAAAATAAGTTAGCTGCTTCTTTCTCCAACAAAGAAAAATATTTAGTCCCTCTGTCAGTTAAATTAGAAACAGACATCATAGGACATGATTTCCTGAGAACAGTTCTCTACTAATCATGTTGCTGCAGAAGCAATGAGTGGAGGATAGAAGCAGAATTGCAGATAAGTAGGAATGAGGAAGAGTGGTCTGTGATCTAGAAAGAAGAAAAGGGGGTGTGCTATACAGGGAATAGACCTTGGAGGAACCTAAGAAAATTTTTGGATGTTTTGAAATCATTTCCTGCTGCTCAGCTTCTAGAAGTCTTAGTCAGAGTTCATCACTCATCGTTGGAAGGAAGCACAGATTTATCATTTTCCCTATATCTTCAGTTGTTCTACTCAGTGAATCCGCAAAGAAGCCCAAGCAGCATTAGAATATAGGAGGCAGAGGGAGAGGGAGAGGGAGAGAGTGAGAGAGAGAAAGAGAGATGCCATGAAACATCACCACCAAGGAGTAGTGGGAACATTCAAGTGATCTCTATGTGTGTCCAGGGACACAAACCACTGTGTAGGTCATTGACTGTCAGAGTGTGGCCCCCAGCTGCATAAGGTTACCTGGAATCCTGTCAGAATTGCAAATTCTCAGTTCCCCCTATCAGTCTTCAGTGACTCTTACACGCATTGAAGCTAGAAGAACACTATTTTAGGTCATGGAGACGGAGCCATCAACCAGGTCCTGAGAATCAGGAGTAGCCTACAGTAGATTTTATAACTATTACTCCAAGGTCAATGCTGTAGTCTTCAGAGTTCAGTGGCTTCAGGAGACTCTTGACTTACCAGGAGGATGCCTGCGAGATGTAAGTTTCCACTGAGAACCTTTATAAGGCTTAATTGCTCATGTGTAGGTGGCAGCTGATACTGAGTTGTCCCTCCCACTCAGTTCAGCTAAGCTTTCAACCTCTCTCTCAATATTCTTAATTAATGATCTGCAGCTTCTGAAGCCATTTCGTCAGGGGTCTCTTGTCCCAGCTTGTTTCCCCTTTGAGCATTCCTTGAAGAGGGGGCTATTCCCAGCAGTCAATTAGAAAAGGAAAGTAGAGGTGGCTCTCAACAAGTCCTGTGACCAATTAACTACCTCCCTTTATTCCTCTTTGTAGTTCTCTAAAAATGGGCCAGAGGAAGAAAAACTGAGTTCTGACCAGCAGCCCTGACCTTGTTTTTCTAACACACGTTTGTCCCATTTGGATTTCAGTTTCCTGCCTTAGGCAGGAATTGATTGAAAATTCCCTTTGAACTCTTGATCCTTTTGTGGAAAGTAGTTATAAGATTGTTTCCCTAGCTGGGAGAAGTTGAACACACAGAGAGGGGAACTCAGCAGCAAACTTTAAAGGTCATTCCCACCAAAACCAAGGGATGATTAGACAAGGGACTGCAATCATTTTGAGAATAATACTTGAATTTTGGATTTTTTCTTTTGATTTGATAAAGCAGGGTGAAAGATGAATGAGAATTTAATCTTCTTAATCCTCTATTTCTAAGTAATTATTTTTATTGGCTAACCTTCTATTTACAAGGAAAATACCTTTAAAACTTTTATTGGATCTAACACCTTCTTTGGTAAAGTTCATAGAAATTTCCCAGGTTAGTCCCTCTCATTCCCTCACAGGCAATGCTGAGGAGTGTTCTGGAATTCCCTGTGGGATGGGAATCCCCTTGTATCACTGGGCACTTCCTATTATGGGGTCCTGATTGTTTGTGGTTTCAGTCTCTCACTAAAATAATGTAACCAGGAGTTTTGAGCAAGGAGTCACTTTGGGGAAGTAATAGCACTGTCCAATGACTTACCAATAGCTACATGCAGGTATCGAAATTAATGAATAATTGCTAATTAACCAATCTCATTTGTCCTCATTTCACTCATGACTCAAGATAGTACAGATAAAGAACACCCCAATCATAGAAGACACTGGGCTGTGCTGGTCAGCTTTTTTAATTTTTTTTCCTTCACTGGTTGAGACTGGTGAGAATGATGTCGTTTATTTGTTAACTCCTCTCAATTTATAACTAATTTAATGATATAGTTACTACCTGTTAATACTTCACTTTCTACCTTGTCTACAGGCTAAGGAACTTACATACATAGGCTTCCAGGAATGGGGCTATATGTGCAACTCTCAAGCCCATGCTTTCCCTGTTAAAATTTCTCTCAGAGGACATCATTCTCTGATTCTTGAGGTCAGTTAGCCCAATCATTAGACACTTTCTAGAAAAATAAAAGCCAGTAACCATTGGTGCATTCCTGGATGTTCGAAGTGGCTGACACAAATACAGCAAGGCAGTCCGTCCATCCTCCCCTGTGTGGTTTTCCTCACTTCTCACAGGAAAAAGACTTGTGTTTTACAGTGGCATTGTGTTGATTCATTCAGTCACCCGATTGTATAAGTTTTATGTCATTAGAGTTTAGTCTTCTGGTTTGGGTGGTGAGGTAACTTCCTGTGGCAGATCACTTCCTTTCTGGAAGGTCCTCTGGTCTGTAAGTCTTCCTTACATGGTACGTATAGCTGTCTCCTCATGTTTGTTCTTCTTTGCCTAGTTCTCTGTTCTTATGGCCCTAAAGAACTAAAAAGGAGTATTTATCAACCTTTAAAAGCCTTGTTAATATTATTTTATTCTGACTATTTTCTTGGTTTGGAAGTTATTCATCTTTTCTTACTGGACCCTTGTGACATGATTTTAAGTATTGCTGCTTCATTGAGGTCACCCTTGCTTGACTATATGGCAGATTCTCTTAGTTTGAAACTGTGTAACATTTAAGCACTAAATGCATAAAACCAGGGCCATCCTGCCATTTATTCCAGCCACTAATGGTAAAAATACAAAACAAAACAAAAAAACACTAACTAGTTAGATTGCTCTCTCCCTCTAAGCCACGTGGATACAATTTTAAGGTTCCTTACACCTCAAGATCTACTATTCATTTCTACTTAACATCATTTACATATTATATAAGCACATTCAGTTCACAGTATCTTCCTCCATATAGACAAAGGTGCTTTTGAAAAAGGCAGAGTGATCTTGGAGTCAGGGAAAATCTCTTCCAATCTCCTGCAAGATGTGGATGTATCAGCTGGCTCCTGTGACTCTGGTTCTTTACTATTAACCCACACTCAGTTGTTCCATTGCTCTGGTTTTTGTTTATTTCTTTTAATTCACTAAAACCCATTGCATGGTCTTAGATTAATTTTGTCAGAATGTATTGACCTTCTAACCCTCAGCCAGACCTTTTAAAATGTAGAATGTTAGGCTGTGCTAACAAATGTGATGTGGAAAATGAGAAAAGGAGACACATGAATATGAAGTACCAAGTTTTTGACCCAGACATCTGGAAGACACTTGCCATTTGCCAAGCAGGGTCAGCTAAACCTGGTGGGAGCAGATTCCAGAGTAAAATATGTACAGTATAGTTTAAATATTTTAAATTGCTTGTTCATCATCCAAGTGGAAACACAGGGTTATTAATTGGTAACTAGATGCATGTATCTGGAATTGGAGGAGATCCAAGCTATTGCAAATGATAATAATAATAATAACAACAATAATAAATTATCTACCATCCTCTTGTGAACTGCCCAATATCTAAAACTTGAGGTGTGAGTTTATGTGATGATAGGGGAGCTTCAAGGACTGGGCTGTCAAGTCTTCCCTGTTTACAACGTCGACGTGATGGGGACAAGCTAGGAAAGAATACTGGGAAAGAGTATCTAGTGGGGGAAGAAAACCAGGAAAGCAGGCTCCTGGTGTCCCATACATCAAGGTAAAGACAGGGTAAGTGAACTACTTTGTTAAGTGTCACTGAGAAGTAAAGTATCAGAATGTCCAAGAGCTGGACCATTGTACTTGCCAATGAGTGCCACTGGTAATAGGCGCTGTTCTAGTAGTGTATTGTGAAGCACGTAGGACACTGTCCAGTTCCTGACTGGCATGTCTATATCCATTACCCTTACTTGTCGTGGCAGGCTAGAAACCCTTCAAGGAAGAAAATGAGGTTTGATTTTAATAATAGGGGTTTTCTTCTTGATTCCCCCTCATAATCTGCTAAGAATTAAAAGATGAAATGCTTCATTCTGTCCATTGGAAACAAGCTTTGCCATGTCACTTCTCAGTTCTGAACACTCAGCCCAGCACACTGCAGTAACAACCCCGCACCCCCATCCCAGTGGGCCCAGAATGGAATCTCATGAGCCTAGGGACCCACACTCATTAAAGAACTCAAGCACTGTTGTTAAATCTCACTGGTTAGAGTTTCTCCCTCTTTCAGTCCATTTCCGGTCTTTCCTTACTAGTCCTTTGATCCAGGCTTTTGATTTCCATCACCATCTTTATCATCCTACTTCAGAGGATGATACTATGCTTAGTTGGTTTCATGTTATTATCAAAACCTGGAAGTGAACCAGATGTAAATATTTTAGATGTTCAACATGGCATTATTTCATCTGTGGTTCTCATCCCTGGCACAACATCACAGTTGACCTCCAGAGACATTTTTATTGTTCCTTTTAAAGACAACAATTCATACTAACTGAATGGGCATTGTTTTCATCATAATCATGAAAAAATGGTGCTGTCTAGAAGCATTTGGAATTGCTTATTTTAGTGAGCCAGCACCTTCTCTTGCATTATGTGATGAGACCTTGTCTGAGCCTTCCTATATCATACTGAGAATGCTGTGAGTAGTACTCTGGGATTCATAAGGACATACAGCAGACTTTCTTAAATTATAGCAGTCATGAGAATAAGCTATAGGCTTGTAAAACACAGGGCCATGTGACCTTCCTGACAACTTGCATGAGATCCCATATTTGTAACTCAAACTAGCTACATAAAATGCTGGTACTTTGAGAACCAGTAGTTAAGAAGAGGTTGTGATGGTAAATACACAGAGAGCTTCCCCAAAAATAATAACCAAGAGGAAGAGTTTCACAAGGACACATATGGACCTGGCACTTGCCTCTTTGTAGCCCCTCCGGCTCTGTTGACTCTCAGCCCTGCAGAAGTACAAACCTCTCATGTGCAGTGTGCTTGTGGGTGTTTATTCTAAGGTTGTGTCTCAGTTTGCAGCTACATACTTAGATTCTGTTTTTTTGTTTGTTTGTTTTTTTTCTGTACAAATAATGTGTAGCCTTGTCTTTGCTTTGTCAACCTTGGCACTCCATTTAAAAGTGTGTGCTTGTATCTGTGTGTGTGTGTGTGTGTGTGTGTGTGTGTGTGTGTGTGTGCGTGCACGTCTGTGTGTATGTATGTGTGTATATAAGTGTAGACACATACACACCTCTGTATGAGTAGTATTTGCCCAAAAATTACTACTCCAGAAAAAAACCTAAATGACAATTTGATTGTGTTAAGTGCTTGTCACAACTTTATTATGCTACACATGCTCTGAGCCTGCCACAGGTCAGGTGACTGAGGTGAGAGGACTGCAGATCACGTTTGAGCATTGCTAGGGAAGAGATCTGAAACAAGGAGCGACTGGAAGCCTGTCCTTAACTGCACTCTATGTACACTGGAGAATAGGCTTTCTAGTGTTGTGTGTGTCTCAAGAGTGTGTACTAAAGCATCCCTTCACTAACACCACCTTCCGTGGCTACTGCTTTATTTCCATCATCATGGCACGTCCCTTCTGAAGCCTTGTCTGTGATCTGCCCTATCCTTACCCTAGCCAAAAGGAAAATGTCTTTCTCTTTTCTGAGTAGAAGACCAGAAACAGTTTGCTAAGGGACACCAACAAGTCTTACTCCTAAATCCTTGTAGAGGCTGTCGTCAAGCCCACTTGTTCTGCCTGTGCCCTTGTCTTTTGTTTTCATTTCTTTACGATTTGCTCCTTCTCTAGTCTTTTCCCAATCTTAGTAAGGAATCTTCTGTAAATTTCGGAATGACTAGAAAATTGCTCACCCCTGACCTGTAGCTAGAAGCCCTACAATGTGCAAGTAGGAAAAAGCAGCTCTCCTCTCCCAACTCCCTTTGGTCTCATATAGACCACTGCCTTCTCTGCATCCCTTTCAACTAGAAAAACTTGAATTCAAAGAATAAGTCATCTACTGATTTGACCCAAGAACATTCCTCTGACAGATCTGGTTCACAAACCTTAGATTTGTTCTTGAATCTTGTTCTACTGACTGCTTTGAATGTGAGAAAGTAGCCCCTTGGTTCCAACCGGTGGGATTGTTTTCCATTTCTCTGAGTATGTGAGGTAACCTTACTTGTAGACCATGAGCTTGATTTTGTAGACTTGTTCTCAGGATAGGATATAAGAGAAAGGGAGTTAGAGCAACAAGGCAAGTGAGCCGTTTTCATCAGTGATGCTTTCCCTAATTTAACAAATCCACTTTTTGCTACCTATGTGTCATACTAAGTACTGGAAATTGATAACTCCAAGATAACAGAAAGAAGGTGTTCACGCAGGCCTCTGTGTGGGACAGATGGATATAGTCATGTGTTTTTTGCTGCCTGTGGTAAGCTTTAGGGCAGAGGTAGGAAGAAGTGCTGTGGCTATGCTAAGTTTAATTCTGTCTGGGGAGTGTCATGGGACACCATAGGGAGGAGCATATGTTTGCAGAGATCTTTCCCTTGGCCTTCCCCAGCCATTTCCTGTAGTTCATATGGTGATATCTAGCCATGCAATTGGCATTTTATAGTATGTCGGTCGGATTCCCTAATATGTTTGTGTGGGCCATGGTAGAATGATAGACAGGCCATGCTGACATATTTTGTATGTGGTGACAGTTACAGAAGAATGTGCATTATGTGGATAGGTAGAAACAAGAATATAGACAACCAGGGAGGTTGGATTGAGTGGAAGTCTCTTTGAAGGAGACCGGATAGGTTCTCTTATTTCATGTATCGGAAAACTGATGCCTGAGGGGTCTCCTCAACCCCTGGAGATGGCCTTCCCTCCTGTCTTCTTTGTGCAGTTGGGTTTAAAAACATCTGCCTGGCTCTGGTTTCTACTGCCTGCCGTGTTCCTCTCTCCTGCCTTGGAGAGCTTTCCAGCCTGCCATTCCCTTGTTTTCTTTTCCCAACCAGGATTCTTCTGTAGCCTGGGGCTTCCTGCCCTGTTAGTGTCATGTGCTGACATAGATCTGTATATCTGCATTATGAGACAAGCATACGGAACTACTGGGGCCCCTTTGTCTGAATTCTGTGGTTGATTTTTTTTCTCCACAGCCTGCTGTTCCATGAGATTCATTGAGTCAGGGCTCCCAGGCAGGATCTTCACTCTACCTCTGGTTGTAGAGTGAACACTGTGGGGGTGGGGTCATGAGGGTGTGGTATGTGCTGCAGTACTGTGTTGCTGTGCTCCTCTGTTAAATGAGGGGTTCAGACAATGTGCAAACCCTTCTAGTTGTGTGGTCTGTGTTGATTTTCATAGTAAGGCAATGCGAACATTTCACTTCTGTGTTAGACTTTTGTAAAGTCAGAAGACAAGGTCTCCTCTAAAGAGTAGACTTAAACTTCTGCCATTATTAGGGATGCAGTAGATGAAATAACCAATATGTTTGTCTGACGTTGAGTTTATGGCCAGGTAGTTCCAGGATCTTTGTACTTTAAATTTTGAAAAAATAACCACTGTTACCACTGGTGATGACAGTTGTTATCCCTACAGAATAAAGAGAGAAGAAGGTTCATCAGTGCATTGGCTGAATAGCAATGGCCTTGTTCCCCAAAAAAGCTTTAGAGCCCTCTCCTTGCTGATGTGCCTAAAACTTGGGGCAATTTGTTCTTTCATGTGTTCTTTCTTCCTGCTACTAAATATGAAGCATGTTCATGGGGGCTGCTAGAGTGGTAATCGGGGGGGGATTTACAATCAACATGGGTATGGACCCATTTCTACTGGAGCTTGTGTTCTAGCAGGGACCTCTCCTCCACAGACCAAACCTTTAATGCAGAAGTCTATAAACCTCTTAAAGAATGTGTCTGATTCAGAGGAGAAAGATAAACTGTTCAGAAAAGTTTCCTAGATCTCATTATGCCTCTGGTGGGCTTGGAGGGTAGTGGAGGAGCCCACCACACACTGGGAAACAGTGGTGAGGCCTGGTGGAAGCTTGGACTGACGGGCTTAGCTAGAACGGGGTGCCTTGTTGATGACATTACAGGTTCATCTGGGACACCACTAGGAAAGACTCCGATAGTCTAAGTGTGGGGATACTCTGAACAGTAGAACAAGAGTGAATGAATGTCTGAGTATTCATAAAAAAAAAAAACTTTCAAGATGAGGTGACCTATTCAAGAGGATTAGGGAAAGCAATGTTGGGGTATCTCCCAGGGTTTGGACTGCTACCTCTAAATGAAGGGTGAAAGCTAGAGAGGACCATGGCCTGTGTAGGCACAACCCCGTGCATGAGATTTGAAGCTATTTCTCACAACCCTTGGGATTTGCTTCTAATGATGGGCTCTGGCCTGTGGAAGAAGTGTTGTTTCCCATGTTTCCTGTCCTGAAGAGAACTGCAGTGTTTCTTCTGAGAATAGAAACAATCTCCTAATTAAGGCTGAGGAGACAGGGAGGCTATGCCTCCTACTGTGCTCAGAAACCTATTTTGTTCACCTCAGTTTACTCATGGGAGAAAAAAAAGTGGAGCTTTGAAAGCAGAGAGTTTTAGAAGGCACAATAGTCCTGACTAGCATAGATAGCTAAGTTCCTGCTACAGAGAAGCTTCCTGGCTGCCCAGGGAGAACCTTCCAGCACAGAATCTTCTAGAAACCTCGGAAAGTTCTCTCGTACATTGCCAGTGTAAGAATTGAGAATTTATGTATTTATAGATAGAAAAACCTAATTAATCTATAATTAAGCATAGACTCCGGGTATGAGAAAACTGGATTTAGATGGGAAAGCTAGAGCTTGATTCTGACTGAGTTATTATTACTGTAGGATTCACAATATAGTGGCTTTAGCAGTGCTAGTGACCACTAGAAATCACAACTCTTTGTGGTTAGAGATATTGCAGGTTCTGAAAATGCCAGAGGTGCACTTCATTGCCTTCAGTTTGCTGTTGTCACTGGGACCATCAGCTTGTGGTACAAATCATTGCCTGCAAAACACGCACACATTACTACTGTACCACAAATTTGGGGTCACTTTTTAAGATTTTGAAAAATGTACCTCAGTGTAATCAGGTTTTTTGTAAATCCCATAATTTATATTTTATGTATTTAAAAAACATCCTGGGAACATTTTATCAGATTTTCAGTTGACTAAAGAAAAATTCATGGCACACCAAATGTTTATATCCCCCAGATAAGATCTTGTAGTTGTGGCATATGACCTCCACCTGGTGGCAGTATATTCCCTAAAGGGTAGGTCTGTAATCAACTGGAAAGAAATTCTAAGCATAACAATATACTTGAGTAGGGTTTTCAAACATCTTTTTTTACTACAACCCACAAAAAGAAATGGGCATTTCATCATCACTCATACACAGACTTGCATTTCACAAAGCAGTCCTCAATCTTACCATGACTTTCTAATATCCTCTTGGATCTCTTTAATTAAAATAAAATTCTAGATGCTTCAAACTAAGTTGCCTTCAGACAGCCACAGTACACTGGCCTCATAAGAGGCCATATAATACACACACAATTTCAGACATTATACTGTTAGTATTCAGGCATCTGTCCTGACCTGTCCTTGGGGTCCTAGCAGGACATGCCTCAGCTGCAGCCACGAGGAGCACCACCTGTGCATAGTCACTATGTTCCTTCCCCTCCCTCCCCCTCCCTCTGTGTCTCTCTCTGTCTCTTTCCTGCTGCTCCTGTCTCTGGAGGCCGATCTCCCCTCTCCCCTTTCCCCTTTTTACAATCCTTTTCCCCTAATAATAAACCCTCTGCTTGAACTCTGTTGCATGATGTCTTTCTCTCTTGAGCCGCTTTTCTTAAATTTCAATACTTACATTTTAAAGTTGTTTATAGTGTAAGAAGAGAAGAACTGCTTTTAGGTGTGCAACCAGGATTCCCTTTAGGTCCCAGCATGTTCCTGACACCACATGTGGCTTCTTCATATGCCTCTGAGGCACTACCCTGGCATGTGGCTTTTGCTGTTGTAGAACTTCCTGTCACGGAGCCACATAGCAAGCATCCATTGGTACAGCCTCTTTAGCTCATTCCGCTTTTCAGATGAGTCCATTTTGACTGTGTCAGCATTTTGGTGAATGCCATTCCATTGTGTGACTAATTTTTTTGTTTGTTTGTTTGTTTTGTTTTGTTTTCCCTGTTGATAGGCCTTGAGTCTGCCTTCAGTTTGGGTTAGTGTGAACAAAGCTCTGTTGCTTAGGTAAACTTGTAGGGTGGCCTTGTTGGCTAGCCTAATGACCTTGTTGGCCTGTCAGTAAGTACCTGGCTAATTGTAGGAAACTGGCAAACCGTTTGCCCAAGTGGTTCAACCCCGTTCCATTCCCACCAGTGTGTCAGTTTGGGTTGCTTTTCTCCTTCCTGCCACTTAGTGTGGTGTTGGTCTTTGCACTTACTGTGTATTTTGTGACTATGGCTGTTGATTAGGAACTGAATTTGACTGGTGAACACTTTTCCATGTGCAGTCATCCATTTTTCATATTGGTGGTGTATATTTGAGCTTAGATTTAAGATAATCTACCAGTTTGTGGAAGTTGTTTCCGTGTTTTTCATATTGGTGATATATATTTGAGCTTAAATTTAAGATAATCTACCAGTTTGTGGAAATTGTTTCCGTATTTTGGATACTAGTCCTTCATGTCAGTCAGACATCTGTGTTTATGACTGGATTTTATCCAGTTTGCAGCACACATAACATTCCATTGTTGAAATTGCTGATGGTCAGACATTTCTTCTTTTGCTGGTGTCCAGTTTAATCAACAATTTTTCCTTCAATGTTTCACATCTTCTAGATCATACGTAAGAAATCTTCTCCTACCCTCATGATGAGAATAATAGTTTTTGGTTTTCATGCTTACATGTGTAATCCATCTCAAATTACATTTTGTGTCTGGTAGTGAGTAGATGCAGTTGAGGTCCACTTTCTTTCTGTGTTTGTATCTGATGCCCTAGCACCATTCATTAAATCTGCTTTCACCATGTTTTCACAAAAGTTTCAAAATAAAATTAAAGACTTTAGAGATTTATAAAGGGGACTTTCCTACATGTCTATTGACTAAATCTCAGGGCCTCTTGGACATCCTCAACCTATGGTCTTGGTTGTACATTCCTTCCTTTCCATGGTGTTTGTTTACGGTTATCTTGGGACTCTCAGAAATGACTCATGAGATGTGAAGATTTGTAACGTTACAGCCTCTGTGTGCATGCGTGCCTGTGTGTGTGTGTGTGTGTGTGTGTGTGTGTGTGTGTGTGTGTGTGTGCGCGCGCTCGCGCGCGCGTGTGTTCTCCACTACAGTCTCCTTGGTGTGAGTTCCTACATGAGGCCAGCGGTCAGCATCTTCCTCCATTAATCTTCACTTTATTTTTTTGAGACAGGATATCTTATTGAAGCTTGCCGTTTCAGGTTGACTAACTAGCCAGTAAGCTTCTGAAATCTGCGTGTCTCTGCACTCCCAGCACTGGGGACTTGAAGTACATATCAGGGCTGTACTCATGCTTGCATAGGAGGCACTTTCCCCAGTGTAGCCATCTCTGTAGCCTGGCTACATTTTTTCATGAGATCCATATCTCATGCAGACATTAGCTACATAGAACTACCAAATTTATTTTAAATACAATTAAAATGTCAGTAAGCTACATTTTGATTTCTAGTCCAAGCTCTTCGGTCCATCTAACTCCTTATCAAAAGGCAATAGCTTACACAGATTCTTCACTACTGAGGAGAAAAGATGTCTCTGCGCAGAACTGTTCTTGTCTGAAGCCTACCTAGTACTGCCCTGTTTGGCAGACTTCCAGCTGCCACTGAGAGTTCTGGTTCTTTGAAGTTGTGGTCTAGAGACAGTTATTTTGTCATTTCTATCCTAGTTAAGCCTATATTTCTTCTTAGAATTTTCACTATAAATATGAGCGTGTGAACATTAGTAGCAATGCCGAGATTCCATCCAGGAGAAATTCTATTGCTGTTTTATTGTGTGTGGAGTTTGTGAGATTCTTTGCAGTTGTCTACTGGGCATGAGCTGCAGACACATTCTGCCATTAATAAATATTCACCCCTTCTCTTTCAGTGTGGAAATTTTGCTGTCCTCGTGGATCTTCATATAGTGCCACAAGGTTCAAACAAAGATTCCAGCTGGTTTTCTGAACAGAAGAAAGAGGTACAGCAAAAATTTTTGCTATTTAAACACTGTTTCTTGTTGTACCCGCTACAAGATATGCTTCTCTGCTTTCATTTTCATTAATGTTTTTCTTAAAAGTTGAGTGACAGTTAACTACTGAGAAGTAGGAGTATGCCCATCTCTGCCCTTGAGAAATTGACACAGCCATTTGTTTCATATCCTAATCTATTGTTGACCTGGGTTTTGTGTGTGTGTGTGTGTGTGTGTGTGTGTGGTGTTAGGGATTGACTCTAGGACCTTTACATGATTGGTAGGTACTTTACCATCTGTATGTCCTCATCCCAGGCTCTCTTATTTAAAACAAAAATTCTAATCTAATTCTAATGAGAAGGCTGGCAGCACCTGGAGCAGGTGAGGAAGTCACGCAATGCTAATCTCCACATCTGTATTAATCCTTACTTTCATCTTCGCCTCTTTTCGTTGTCATGAGCCTTTGACAAGTGAAGAGGAACTTCACTCTCCCCACTCTGCTGTTGGCCAGCCAGTAAAGCAGATAGTTGGCATGAATGGATTGGCTGTGAACAACACAGGTTTGGAGTATATAGGTCTGCTCTGCTAATGTGTGACATTTTAGAAGAATTTGAAAACAGAAACAAAAACTGTGGGTGAACTTCCATAGCATAGAAATACTGAAATGTTTAAGTAAAATGTAATTATTTTACTGTTTACTACCAAAATTTGCTATAGTTGATTAAGTTTTAGAGTGACCTCAGATGGTAGGGTTAGCTTAAAACTAGATGAGCGACTGTTGCCATGAGCGGTTTGTCTTCCTACTAAATTGCATACCAGAGTAAACAAAAAGTCTCTATCATCCCTAAGTATTTTTTAACAATGTATAATCCATCTAAAGTAGAAAATGTGTCACTTAATTATTTTTTTCCTAATAGTAAGGCTTTCCAGTCAATAGTTAGCTATTTATTAAAGAGTTAACTCATTCCTGGGGACCCAAGGTAAGTTCCCAGCATATACATACACATACACACACACATCAAAATCAAAATCTTAAAAACAAAACAAAAACAAAAAAACAGCTATCAGTAGTTAAGTTACAGGAGAGTCACCAGTTGTCCTCAAGTTTCTTCCTGTGCTTCTACCCAAGGTTTGTAAGGTTTGCTTCTATGACATTTGAGCTCCCCAGAAGCTTCTGCTTCCTCTGTCTTCAAATTAAGGAGTTTGACCAGATAAGGCCTCAGTCTCCTGTGGTGTTAACTCCCTCTCTATGGGCTGTTGTAATGGAGAATCATTATTTCCTTCTGTGGAGATCAGGGATCTGTCCTGAGGTGGAGGCCTGTTCAAAAGCTTCAAAACAGGCTAGTTCGGTAGCTCTGTGGGTAAAGGTGCCTGCAACCCAATCCTGACCTGACTTCAATTCCCAGGACAAGCAAAGGTGGAAGGAGAGAGCCAACTCCTGTAAGTCGTCCTCTGACCTCCACATGTACACCATGTTATGTGTGTGCACACAGACCACATACACATTACAAGTAAATGAGTAAATGTAATTTAAAAACCTTCAAAACATACTGTTCTTCATTTCCCTCATAGTATTTATCTGCTGTTACTTTTAGAGAAGTAAGTAAGAATAAGTTGTATTAGGCAGTAATAGTAAGGAAACTACTAACAGTAAAGGGGGAAATGCTATTTGTGATCATTTGTTCACCTCACTAAAACCTACCAACCCAAAATTAGTTTTAAAAATACGTTTTCAGTCAAATGGTAATACCACCAGTACTTTGTAGTATTTATTTTGCAAGGATACCTAGTAGCCTCATGCTGAGAAGAAAACAGAAGGCTTCATGTGATGAATTTATCATTAAGGGAACTGATTATGGACTGTCTTCTTGAGGACATTATATGTAGGATGTCAGGACTTCTCTCCACTATTCTTCTTATAATCTCAAATTGTAGGTTACTAATGCATGCCCATATGATTCAAATTAGTGCATTCATGTCTCCAAAGTGACTAATATCTCATACAAGGGATCTTACCCTAGTGACTTCTGAAAGGTTCTCCAACAACTAATATCTCCTACAAGGGATCTTACCCTAGTGACTTCTGAAAGGTTCTCAAACGACTAATATCTCCTACAAGGGATCTTACCCTAAGGACTTCTGAAAGGTTCTCAAACGCACCATTTCAGACCCACCTTTCCCATATTCTTCCACAGTTTGAACACTTAAGCTGTAGACCTTTAATGTTGATATTTAGGCAATTTTGACCAAGAAATGGTTGATATGGAATGTTCTAGAGCCAAGATGATGTGAATCACCTCCTCTGGAAAGCACGAGGCTAGATTTCTTGTCAGGGTGCCACATGCAGCTGCGTTGTTCCAACAGGGCCTACTCCAGAGCAGTGAGGCATGACTTAGCAGAGGTGCATGATGGGACCTGTAGAGAGCTGCTTCAGTGGTGACTGTAAGAGATCTGCTTACTCTCCCTAGCTGAGCTTCCCTCTCAAAGGAAAGTCAATAATTTGCTACCTCTCTTTAAAGCTGTTCCATCAATATGTGTTCACTGATATTAGAGTTAGTCAGAGATAATTTCTTTCTTTGTCTTCAAAAGGAGACTTGAAGAAAGGTTATGACTTCACATATGTTCAGTCAGCGCTTCCTTGTTTTTAATCTTCAGATCATCTCATGATTGGAGTTTCATAAACATCCAGTTTGATTACATTTTAACAGTCACTTTGTATGAAAAGAGGGCTTGGTTCATATATTAAACATGTTTCGTTTGAGTCCAGCTCATGTAGTCTTTGGACTCAAAGAGACAAAATGAAATTGTCCCATTTGTAAACTTGAGGGAGCAAACACGAGCCCGTTAGCATAGGGAGTCTGCTCGCTTGTGAATTTTTACTTGGTCCTCTAACCTTCCTCTCAGATATTGCTGGATGTTTTATTCTCCTGTATTGCTCCAGGTCTGAAGAAGATGCTGTGCCAGCCTGGCAAATTAATTCTTAGGTATTGGCCATCTCTTTACATTGCCCATCTTTAATTCTTGAAACCTGGTTCCCATAAGGAACACTTGAAATATAATGAGAAACTTCATGTGTATGGGCTCTATTTTTGTCATACTATTTTTAGTTCTATCCTTATAGGGTATTTATGGCCAAATTTTTACAATCCTTGTTGCCTTGTGTGTCTTCCACATATTTTCTAGCTCAGTCATAGTTGAACTCTGCATGTTAAGCAAAAATTATTTAATTGCTAGAACAACAGTATGAGGCAAGGCTGCCTTTGTGTTATGTGAACAGTGCCAAAACTTTCAGCTGTAAATGGGTATCTTTATATTCTACAAAGAACTGCATCTTTTAGCTGCAAATAAAAAGCAAGAGAGAGGAGACTGGTATCTGTATTTTATGTAGAAATGTCTATGTTTGTGTTAAATCAAGAGTTTTATATACTGTTTAAGGATTATTTGTAATAAAGGAACAAGCAACTGAACATGTTGTAATTATGAAGAGTCTCAACGATTAACCTGTGGTTGTCTTTCTGAAAAACAAGTGGAACAAGTTTGAGATGTCCTAAGCAACTCTGAATCTGCCACAGAAGTGTTGGGAATTGGTCTGGCATTTATGACTCATTAAGTTTCAGTTTCATATGTAGTTTCCCCTGATTTCCTATGATAAATTACATTTTCCTGGTAATGCAGGAAACACCAAGGAGAATATTGATACCTACTGTGCAGTTGAATTTCTGAGTTATGTTTTGTTGTTGTTCTTTGCAAATATTATATGCCAACTGATATCCCTAGAAATTTATTAATAATGCAGCATGCTGAAATGGAATTCAAACCTGGTTCTGCTACCTAATAACATTAATCAACACCACAGATATGATCTATATCATTCATGATTGAAGAATTTTAATGTGATTCTAAAAAGCAGTTGGGTCTACGACATCATCACAAGAATGAGACAACACTTCCCTCTCCCCACTTCTTTTTAACCCACCACTCTGACTCTCTTGTGTTTGAAAACCCAAGGCCAGAAACTAATGAATGATGGTGTTTACACAAGAATAAAATATAGAAAATAAATTTGAATGGCTCTTCTTATACAAATAACATTGGGTAACACTGTGCCTGCAAGGACACCAGTGCAGTGAGACAGTAAGGCCAGAGCTAGTGGCAGCTGTGACCTGTCCATGCCACCTGTGCTGACAATAGACGTGTTCTTACACTCATTCTGCCTCTGTGAGTACCCCCTGAGTCCCATGCTGACCAGTGTACACAACTCCATGTGATTTTTCCCTTCTATCCATCACAGTTTGGTGGACTGATACTTAGATGAAAACATTCTTGAAGTCACACCCCACTTTTGAAGTAAGCTTTTAAATCTTCCTTTTGGGATTGTGAAACTGAGGCGGAGAGAAAATAAAGTGAACCAGCATCAGTCATGGAGCTGTCTTTGATAGCACATTTAATGGGCAGTGCCCTCCAGAAGATGGTACAGGATTCCTTTCATCACTGCCATCTATGTTAAAAAGTCAGCTAAATGCCACCATTTGCTTTTTCAATGTGTGTAATGTTTTCTTCTTTTCATTGCATTAAATGTCTAATGTTTTAAATTTACTTTAGGAAGTTTGTTTGCTGTTAAAAGAAACCATTGATTCCAGAGTTAAGGAATACGTGGGCATTTATAAGCAGCACAGGCCTTCAAATGCAGAATTCACAAGATCCAGTCCCTTGTCCTTAAAAGGTAGGCAACAAGCACTGCGATTTTGGACAAAGAAATAAAATTTCTGCTTTGTAGAGATTGCAATTATATTTGACTCTGTCTTGTTAGCATAGTGATACATTAAAAAAATATGCTGTAATGAAGATACTGTGTTTGAGTAACAAAAATTCACCAAAAAGCCCTAAAGGGCTTTTAATAGTAGGCAAAATATATAAAAATAGCAAATAAAACATTCTTAAGGAAACTGTAAAATTTTAAAGGTCTGGGTTTTTTTTTTTGGCAAATAGTCTTACAAATGGATTCAAATTAATACTGACATAAACTGATTTGGTGTCTTATGCTTTTAACAATGTTTTCCCATATGTCACTCTATTTCAGCTGTTCTCAAACAGGAGCAATGTTATTCCCTGGGGACATTTGGAAATGTGTGCAGAGAGTTTTGGTTGTCATTACTGGCAAGGGGTGGGATGTGCTGACCCATAGTGGGTAGAGGCCAGGGACGACACTACATCCACAGGACACCGAGAAAGCCCTTCATAACAGACTACTAGCTCCAAAACCTGAAGGGCACCAACATTGAGATTGTACCTGTGATGATGACATGGTGAGGTGTGTTGTTAAGTATCAGGTGAGGAAGCTGAGAGTCTAGATTTAGTGTCTTGACAAGTACAAGGTCATCTCAGGACAGAGATTATAGCTTATTTACTACCTTCCCCTTATCCTGTCCACAGTACCTACCTTGGTCCCTGTGATAAAGATGCAATGACATGCTAGGTGAGAATGCTTGTGAGGGATAAGTGGCAGAGCTGGAATACAGACATAGTGCTTGTGGCCTCCACTGCAATATTTTTTTGTTCCCTCAGTCTTCTGCTTTGTTTTTCTGTTTCATTGTTTGTTTGTTTCTTAAAATCAGCATTTCATAGCAGCCTGTGCTACAAATATAGTCAGTGCATGGTAATTATCAGACTACAGTGGGTAGACTGTTGTGAATCCCATTATGCTAACGGTGCATCTGTTTAGGAAAAATACTGAATTATGTACTCCTCCAAAACCTTCCTTGTTCTATAGAGTACTCACTTTATATGGATGATAGATAAACAAGTCGTTTTTGTTGCCCAAACTGAAAGGCTTCAGAGAATGACATTTTTTCTATATATAATTAACACTTTTAACTATTTTTAAAAATTATTTATTTATTTTTATTTTATATGCATTGGTGCTTTGCCTGCATATATGTATGTCTCTGTGAGGTTGTCAGGTGCCCCGGAACTGGGGTTGCAGACAGTTGTGAGCTAGGAATTGAACCTAGGTCCTCTGGAAGAGCAGTCAGTGTTCTTAACCACTGAGCCATCTATCTAGGCCCCAGAAAATGGCATTTTCAAACCCAGCAGTATTGCTGTCCAGTGGCTCTCAACCTGTGGGTCATGACCTCACAAGAGTCACATATCAGATATTTAAATTACAATTCATAACAGTAGCAAAATTACAGTTATGAAATAGCACCAAAATACTTTCATGTTTGGGGTAGGTTCACCCCAACATGAGGAACTGTAGTAAAGAAATTATGAACATTGAGAACCACTGCTTTAGACAGTGCTCTCTGATTAGCCACTCAATGTTGTTATAAATTCTGAGAAAAGCCATAGGTTTTTGTATCCATTGTACCTAAGTAGACTTGGCATAAATTCTGAGAAAAGCCATAGGGTTTTTTTGGTATCCATTGTACCTAAGTAGACCTGACCAGTCTAACATTTTATCTGATACAGCAGGAAAAAGACTAGAGCTACTTTCTGTGAGTCCTGTCCCTGATGCAGCTGTTGGAGTAGGTGATTTGTTCAGTACTCAAGCCAGCCTTTCCTTCCCATCCCAGCCCTGACTGCTGAGGGAAGAGACTAAGTACTCAGTATTCAGCTTCTCTCACAGACAGTCCCAAGATGTTACAAAAATGTCCTCAGGCTTGTGTGAAGAAAAGGTTTGTTTCTTTTCAAAAGACAAAGTGATCTTATTGTATACACAATTTTGTAACCTTCCCCCTACCTAATTATTCTAAAAATAATTTCATATATCACCATTTTAAAAAGTCTGTTGTTTTAAGGTGCAGATAAAATTTACTATTTAACTTTCAAATGTACGCTTTTGGTAGCATAAATGTGCTCACATTTTTGTACAATTTTTCATTGTTCAGTCTGGAACTTTACATCCATGAAAAATGTGTCTTCGTCCTCTAGCCTGACACCCTACCTAGTAATAGAGGTCTTGCTTTGTAGCACTGTTGTTCTTATTACTGTCAGTATCTCACATGAGAGGAGTCACATAATATTTGACATTTTATCCTCTGCCTTATTTCCCTTACATTTACATCTGCAGCATTCTTATAGTTACATTTATTAGAATTTCACATCTTTTGTAATCTTCCAGTGTATGTCACCTTACCTGTTCATTCATCTACTGATGAACTGTTTCCATGTTTTGGCCGTTATGAACAATGTTGTTGCAAACATTGATATATAATAATCTTTTCAAGAGTTTTTGCTTTTTTGAATATATATTTAGAAATTTCTGGATCACGGGGTAAATCTTTTGATTTTGTTCTTGAGACACTAACATATTGTTTGCCTCCATGACAGCGTTATTTTACATCCTTACCAGAATGAGGGTTTCATTTGTTTTACATCATTGCCAACCATTATTTCCTGATATTTTGATAATAACAATCTCTAACTGTGGTTTGATTTGTTGTTTTTCTGCCATTTCCCTAGTTGTTAGTGATTCCAGCCATCTTTTCATATATATTCATTGGCTATCGTGTGTGGAGACATGTTTATATGGCTAACCCATATTTTAACCAGGAAGTTTGGGGGGAAATGTTGTTGCTGGAAGGCTTTATATACTATGGATATTAATTCCTTATTGACTATGTAATTAACAATATTTTCTCAAGTTCATTCGTTTGTTTTTTTCCCTCTCTTGATGGTTTACCTTGGTATGTATAGGTGGTTTTGAATGGGCTCAATTGAAAATACCACTTTCTTCTTTTATTGCTGATGCTATGATGGTATGGCCTGTGGAAGCCATTGCCAAGTCCTGTTTTGTGAAATTTTCCTTTAAAAACAGAAGTTCAATAGAACTTTAAAAATTAACGTTTGAGCCGGGCATTGGTGACCCACACCTTTAATCCCAGCACTCGGGAGGCAGAGGCAGGCGGATCTCTGTGAGTTTGAGGCCAGCCTGGTCTACAGAGCGAGTTTCAGGGACAGCCTCCAAAACAACACAGAGAAACTCTGTCTCGGAAAAAAAAAAATTAACAGTTGTATTAGGAACTTGATCCTATTTGAGTTCATGTTAAATCTCATTTTCATGTGGATGTCGAGTTTCCTTAGTACCATTTGTTAAAAGACTACTTTGCACATTGAATGGGCTTAGTGATCTTGTCAATAATCATTTGAACATTAATACTGGTTTATTTCTGACTCTTCTGTTCTGACTCTGTTGTTTGTGTCTGTCTCTGGTGCCAGTTCTACAGCCTCTTGATATACTATAGCTTTGTGGTAAGTATTGAAATCAGAAAGCTTAAGTCTTGTAATTTGTTACTCTTTTTCAAGATTTTTTTCTACTTATTCCAGGTCCACATTGCTATTTTGATTACTACAAAATAGTATTCTATTAAACATTGCTGATCTTAATTTATTGGTGGAATTTGAATTGCATCTGGTACTGTTAGTTCTAAAGTGAAGTACAGTTAACATTCTAGAAATACACATATTTGTTACTTCAGAGTCTGATTTAATGTTTATAGTTTTGTGCACTTATGAGAGAGAGAGAGAGAGAGAGAGAGAGAGAGAGAGAGAGAGAGAGTGTTATTGGGGTCACATAGACTCTGAAAGTGTTGTACTAGTGGGCTATATGAGCTACATGTTTTTCTTTTAACAGAATCTCCCTTAGTTGGCCAGAATCCAAGCTATTCCCAAACTTGACATCCTTGCTTCAGCTCCCCAAATACTAAAATTACAGGTATTTACCACACCCAGCCTGTAAGAACTCTTTAGGGATATTGATGTGTGTGTTTATGTGTGTAGGTGTATGTTTGTGTTTGTACACATGCATGTGTGGAGGCACAAGGTTGATGTCAGGAATTATCACTGAGCATTCCTCTGCCCTACCCATTGTGACAGGTTTTCTCAGTTGAACCAGGAACTCATTGGTATGACTAGTCTTGCTCTACGGATCCCGTATCCCCATCTTCCCAGGCAAGAATTATAGACTGGCAACTATGCCCACTGACACTTAAATACATTGTGGGGTTCAAAACCCTAGTGCTCATAGTGCTCATGCTTGTTCAGCAAATGCTTTAATCCATGATTGTCTCCCAGTCCCCTGCAAATGACTTTGCTGTTGTCATCTGCTCTTGACATTACCTAGTTGCACAAACACAAACCAGGCCATGTACTCTTTGTGCAGCCTCTGGCGACCACTAGTGGAATGAATATTGCATTTAGTGTGGTGAGATGATATATCCCTCTTTGAAAGTAGGCTTTCTAGGAAATCCCCTTCATTCATTCTAGCAACCTTCAAGCATATCTGTTGAGGCTCACATCACAGCCAGTCCCTTTCCCTGTAGCCACCAGCCACTCTGTATTCCCACTTCACCTGGACAACTGTAGCAGGTACCCCGCTGGCTTCCTTTCATATGGTCAGTGTGCCACCTCTGTCCATACTGTAGTCAGGCCATCCCTTAAAAATCACACGTCTGGTCTTGTGCAGATCTGTGGAAAGCCATTCAGTATATTCTCAGGATCTCTAGGATAAAGACCAAGACCCCTGGGGAACTGCCTGTCAGCTCGTACCACTTTTCCCTTCTTATTTAAGTGCCTTTGATTTAATTCCTTTCTTCTAAAGTTCCACTCTTCTGGATCATTTGCTAAAATTGAAGCCTTGCTTTCCCTACGCTATGTTATCTTTAGTTCTCTAGTCAAAGTCCACCCAGAACAACTACCCTTTCTGTACATCACAAGTCTCCTGAACGTAGCCTCCTTCCATTTGACAAGCACATACCTCTCCATAAATGTGTGAGCCTCCTACAGACCAGTTCTGCCCTGTAGATTCTCTGTTGTTGCTCTTGCATGCAGGGCAATTCGTGGCAGCAGAGTGTGTGTGTGTGTGTGTGTGTGTGTGTGTGTGTGTGTGTGTGTGTGTGTGTGTGTGTGTGTAGGTGCTTAGCTCCAGGAGAGTCTTCATCTTTCCTTTTCTCATATGGTTAAGACTGGCATATCAAGTTGAGTCATCAAGGCTGAGCAAGGCATCCCACCATAGTGGATAGGTTTCAAAAAGCCAGCTCATGTGCCAGGAACAGATCCTGGTCCCACTGCTAGAGGCCCCACAAACCAAGCTACACAACTGTCACCCACATGCAGAGGGCCTAGGTTGATCTCAAGCAGGCTCCCTTGCTGTAGGTCTAGAGTCTATAAGCTCCCAAGAGCTCAGGTCAGCTGTTGCTATGGGTTTCCTGGCCATGATCTTGACCCCCATTGCTTATATAATCCCTCCTCCTCTCTTTGACTGGACTCTTGGAAGTCAGCCCAGTGCTTGAGAAACCTTATCCGTTCTGAGGATGGACTGATGGACTGCTGGGGATGGGAGGAACGGGAGGAGAGGAGGAAGGGGAAACTGTAATTGGTATGTAAAATTAATTTTAAAAAAAGAATTGCTTGACTTACCTGGTATTCCTTATTTCCTGCAAACCTGCTTTGTTTCTAGCTCTGTGTTTTTACTTTAAGTAGCTTCTCCGCTGTTTGACAAATGAATTCCCAGCTCAAATTATACTTTATCACCAGTTCCCTCATTTCCCCTTTTCTCTGACCACATATTTGGCATTTAATACCTCTGTAACCTGCACTGTATTGCAACTTAACTGCTGTGGTCTGTTTACCTGCTTCCCTCCCTCCCTCCCTCCCTCCCTCCCTCCCTCCTTCCCTCCCTCCTTCCCTCCCTCCCTCCCTCCCTCCCTCCCTCCATGGGAGGAGAAGGCTGACTGACACCCCTAGAGCTCCTTTCCAGATTGCCACACTGCAGAGACCTGTGCTTAGTGCTTGCCCTGCTCACAGTTTCCAAGGCAGGAATGCTGCACACTTCTCTCTCCCACTGGCTGACTTTCCTCAGTTGACAGGCTCACCATGGGCCACTTTCTTTCTCCCATTTCCAGATCCATATCAGGGTAACATGCCTCAGCATGGCATGTAAACTAAATATGTAATCCTGGGTAAGCCGAGGTCTCCAAGCTCATAACTTTACTCATTGCTCTAATAAGATTAATGTTATTCATGCTTTCTGAGTGTTCTTTATAATAACTGCATAAGCTCCTCCGAGGCTATTTCCTTAATCTTATAAAAAGAGGTACAAAGATTATTCATAAAGTCAGTGAGCAGCATAACATAGATATGCTTCATCCTTGTAAGTCACCTGAACAGCCATTTCTGTAGTCAGTATAAGTTAGTGAGATGAGGAAGTTTCCAAAAAGATGTCTCCATCAACTCCTTCACCTTAGCATTTTCCTCTAGTCTTGACCAGAATTGGGTGTTACCAGTGTCTTTAATCTTTGCCAGAGTAGCAGCCTAAAACTCAAACAGGAGAAGTGTGGTCTTTTGTTTTCATTTACGATTTTATGTGTTTGCTGACTGAACTGTACGTTTACAGTTTGGACTTGTATTGGATTGTCTTCCCTCCCTTCTTCCCTCCCTTCCTTTCTTCACTCCGTCTTTCCTTCCAGTCTATCTTTTCTCTTTTCTTATTGCCATCCCCTTCATAATCAGTTATTGACTTACTGCCAATGCCTCCAGTTTTTTCTTCTAATTCACCCACACCTCTGCTGCCAGAATAATCTTTTTAAAACAAAACTGACAGTTTGCCACTTGAGACCCTTTTTGGTCAGGAGCTCTAGCTTAAGAACCTTTTCAATTTCTTCTCTATTTGGCACAAGCCAAAGTCATGTGATCTCTAAGAGGGCCAGCAGTCACTGTTCTGAAGCACAGCTTCTGGCATGAGATGGGGACACCTTGAACACAAAACTGATGTTCATCTGCAAAACTCAGGACATAATACCAAAGCAAGATACCATGTATCTTGCCAAGGCAGTACATATTGCTCTGCTGGCCAGAATATACCTTTCATCCTTTAGCTTACAAGCTTTCCTGAGTTCCATCAGGTTCTAGCCTATGCTTTGCATTCTGACTGAATTTTCAGTAAACCTCTCCATCATTATATAAAGCCAGCTACACTTGAGTATTATTTTATTTCATAAGCCCATTGGCTTTTATCAATCCATCATCTTCTTTTGGCTAAGTGACTTATGCAGTTATCGCCTTTAATTATCTCAGTATTTTTAGCTGTGTAGTCACCACATGACTTCCTACTTTAAGGCTTTGGTGATTTACAGACACCATCTATTCTAATCATTAATCTCTCCAGCTCTCCATGTTCTGAGGTTGTCTGTAACTCTGAAGGGACTTTATCTCAATGCTCTTTGAACACTGGCCAGTTACTATTTTGCAGATGATTCTGGGAAAATGGGAAATCATTTGGTAGGGGGTGCCATTCTTATGCAGATCTTCATGCACATAGATCAACATTCTCTAAGCATCCTTTAGCAAGCTATGCTTGGCTGGGTCTACCTCAGTGAACCTTATAGCTGAGTTCTGGTAGAGGAGCCCAATTCTCAGTTGTCTTTTTATTGGACAGTCATGAGAGTGACCTTCTGAGTATGGAGATGGTAACCATTTCCATCCCAGGTCAGGGTAATGTGAAATCTGGCTGGTAAGAAGAATTCTGGGTATGCCAGTTGCCTAGTCCTGTAGACTTTGGAAGGTCCCAGGTAGACCTCTGAGACACTGAGCTTACAGGAAGCCCTTTTCCCCAAAGAGAAGGGAATACCCCAGTGACCTTGCGGAGCATGGCTGGAGAGCTCCCCTGCCTATTCTTCCATTTGTTCTTCTACATTGAAAAATCTGTAGTTCCCAGAATACAATGCTCTCTCAACTCTCAGCTTTTACACATGTTGCTTCTACTTCTCTGGGAAAACTCACACCATTCCAGGACAGGGCCCTTGTACTGTCAGACACTGGGAAGGAGTACAGTGTTGGAAAAAATTGAGTAATTGTGGCTACTCATTGGCCACCTGTTTGTTGACAGTGCTTCTGGTCTGCTTCTACTGCAGCAGAGATGGAGGTGGTCTGTGAGTTACAAATCATTAAGTAGCCTTTCATTTTCCCAAACCACATCCTATCCCAGTGTAAGATTACAGGACAGGGGACTCACCCAGTAAAGAGCAACAGAAAATGCTTTCCTCTAAGCCTTCCCCTCCAACAGTCCTTTAGCATCTGCCTACTAGTGCCTGTTACTGAATGTCATCCCAGCAGACACTAGCATGGCTGTTTCTGACACACACCCAAGGCAAGCCTGTGACACAGGCTTTTCTAGCTACTTTTCCTTCCCATTGGTGGGATTAAACTTAGGCTTTCTACACCTACACAGGTGCTCCACTGCTGGGCTGTGACTACAGCCCATAGCCACCATTTCTAACCCTTCCTCTGAAAGTGAGAGCCAGGCTTGTCATTGTATAACTTGTCCAAAGCTCATGTTGCTATGAGATGTCAGTGACTGTGTGAAGTATATCCATCTAATGTCTGACTCTCCTGTATCTCCTTTAAGGATATGGTATGTACTTATGCTTTCTTTAAGTAAAACTGTCTTCTTGTTATTAAAGCATGGTTCTTTTTAAATTACCCAGGCACAAGAGCAATGTTGCACTTGAATTACCATATGTGCATCTTTGTTTTAGACTTTGTATCTCTAGTCTCTGACCTCGAGAAAGGAAAATAGACACCCAAATAGTTCATCTTCAAGTTCAAAGTACTTGGTGCAATAAATTGTTTGTATAGATAGCAGTCCATTTATGAAGGAGTGGGCATTTTTTTAAACCGCTTATTACTCTATGCTATACAACCTTTTCTCAGTTAACATCTAAGAAAACCAGCCCTTTGGGAAATGTTATAAGATAAATTAAATTTCCCTGAGTACTGTGGTTTCTGCCTGCTGAAGTTTTTTTCCATGACTGTTCTTCTCAGTTGAATATTACTCTAAAATCTGAGCTTACATCTTCAGCCTAAATGAACACCCGTCTGCTCATCCTTTTGTGGCATCATCCCAGATATGGCATGTTAGTGGCCAAGGTAGGAGGACTAAGGCTTCCTCTCCACCTACCTCTCCTGCTTTGTAGCCTTTGGTGCTGGGGCACATCATCACCGTGTTAGAGAATCGATGGGTGTTCACACAAGAGAAGAAAAAGACAAGAATGGCCAAAACAAGCAAGTTCTTCCTATTCTTCCCTCTGTCTGAGAAATGTTCCCCTCCCTTCCCCAGTGCCTGATGCAACACAAGATCCTGCCAAAGAAAGCTTTCTTCTTGCTGTTCAGACTAGGGCTTGTGGTGAGCTCTGCTCCCTGATGTCCCTGGGAGTGAAGATGTGTATGTGGCATTTTGTTTTGTATTTATTTTCCCAGCCTATTGAAAAACAGAGCCTTTTCCTAATTAAAATCAATTTTGGAAGTGAAGCACGTTTCCCCTGAGCCCAACCCTTCCTCAGCAGAACCCTGGCACTTTCAGGGAAGACTGCAAACATGCTGTAGCATACCACCTATATGCTTCCCTTCAGTGACTGCTTGTGTCAGATTTTAAAAACAACAGCAATAATAAAAAAGATCATACATCCAGATTGCTAATCTCACCAAACACAAGCCCTTGATAGATCCTATTTTCATCATCATTTCTTGTGTGATTCAGTCCTACGGTGGAGCTCTGAGTATACACCCACAGCAGGAATGGAAGTGCACTTCAGTCACAGACAGAGGGAGTGGAGGCAGTTTCTGACTCTTACGAGCAGGGAAGGACTGGAAGAGGAGGAAGTGGTCACTTGTGTGGTTTTCTGAGTAGTGAACCCGCACAGCACATTCAGTTACCTGCTCTGTTAAATATTCTCAGTTCTTACACATTGTTTTTTCTGTTCACAGCCACTTGAGAATTGAAATGGATTTCCCTAGTCTGTCACAGAACATAGTGGAAGCATATGTTTTCCTTTCACACATGTGTTTGAATAGCTTTGCCTATTATTTACATTTTTCCCCATAATGTACTCAGTCAAAACATTTACTAAGCTTTCATCCACACACAGGATAAAAAAGAAAAAAATAACTTAAAGGACAATAATGAAAGTATGTGCCCATAAGCCCTTTTGTGACTATTACTGCAGCATCAGTAGAGATTATTTTTCCAAGAATGAGCAATTTCTAAAACTGGAAGCTTTAGACATTTAACTAAAAGTGTGCTAAAGCAGAAGTGATGCTTTGCTTTCCCAAATGCAGGAGAGAGGATGTTCAGCACTTACTGCAATATTTGGAAAGCAAACAAAACTCAGAAGAGCAATGGTCCCCCTATCATAGTCACATCATAGGGAGGGACATTGCAGAGTTGCAGATGCCTCATTTTCTGTTTATTTCATTTTATACAAAATAAAATACAAAAATGCCCAAAGGAAATTCTGTGAACAAACCAGCATTCTCTTCAACACGTGAAGTGCCTTGTTGTCCCCTTTGAGACAGTGCTCTGGCTGTCAATATAGACTATTGGAATGATCCCACTGGTGGGTAAGTGGACTGCTGCTTTCCCACCCACAGCTGCCCTTCCTTCTTGAACTCACAGCCTGGGCATCACAGAGACTTCCTGAAACAAAATTGATGTTGCTTTTGCTTAGTTTCAAGTTGCAATGTCACTCCTGCTGGGGCTTTCGTAGTGATTCCAGTCCCCTGTTACTTTTGTTGGAGCTCTTGAGACATTCAAGTCCTGTGTTACTTTTGCATCTACTTAAATCTGATTACTTTTGTAGCTGGAAATTTTGCTCTTAAATTGCTACATGTCTTGGAACTGGAAAATCTACAGTGACTCTGACAAAGCCTTCGTGAGTCTTAGATGCTAGAAGGATCTTTGCTATCAATAACTGGTTTGTAAGAATGTTTTTAGAGGAGTTGTGCAGTTGACTGAGAGGCCTTTCCTTTACCAGCTCCATGTAGACCGATGCTTTATTTCTAGAGTTTCCAAAGACATGCCACTCGTAGGAGTCAGTAGAACTGGCTATTACTCCTATCTGCTAAAACTGGATGGAAAAGTAATGGAAGAGAAAGTTTACAGCTTATAAATTGACATAGAAATGGAACCAAAAATCCAAAACAAAAATCTTTTCTATTACGGATATTTTTTGATATATTTCTAACTATGACAGGGCTGTTTAGTGCTTTACACATACTGGCCATACACTCTACCACTGAGTTGCATGTGTAGCCATGTGACAGCCATCATTAATTAGAAATGTCACCATTTCTAATGCCGGCAATGAGATGGCTCTTCACTTTTACATGGCAAATGAGAACAACCCTCACCACTGAAAACCATGATTTAACCCAGTGTTGGGAACATAGTACATAGCACATCGCACCTAGGCATGTTGGCTTTATATTATTCATGTGGTCTAGTTGCTACATAGCCAATGTGTGTATGTATTGGAGAGAAGGATAGAAATAGAACGGAGAAAGCGATATTCTCTACTAGACAGTGTTCTCCTTGGCACATCCTAGCTAAAGCCTTGGAAGTTGACAACTAGAGTGTTTGGCAGACTTTAAGGCCATAATGCAGTGGCCTTTTCTCATCCAGGCTGCATATAATTTTATGTACTAGATGAAACCTTCCCATAACTTGTATGTTTCTGGATAGTTTTGTGTCCACTGCACTGTAGCAGTAGCCTTCTCATATCTAGCAAGTGTCTGGATCCTTTACTACCTTGTCTGATTTTTATCACCACACCTCACCACCACTTGGGCCAGGACCTCCTAGATTTTCCTAGGAATTGGGTTTCATGTTGCTAATATTAATACTGATAAGAATGATTAAAAGAGAAAACAGAGGTAGAGAGAGCTCAGTGTGTAAGTCATGCCTGAGGACCTGAGTTTGATCCACAGAATCCAGGTAAATAAAATTTAGGGTAAGGGAACTCATGCTTGTAATTCCAGCACATGAGAGGTACAGATAGGCAGATCCCTGGGGCCAGAAGACTAGCCTACTTGGCGAGTTCAAGGCCAGGGAGACAACCTGTCTCAAAAAAACAAGCTAGATAGTTTTCTTGTGACGTGTGCCCATGCGCACGCACGCACACACATTCATACATGTGCGAGCACTCGTATACCCACAGGAAGGAAAGGAGGAAAAAAGGGTAGCAATCTAACAGATTAAATGCTGGTAAAACCCCTCTGATCTTGCATGAAGGATGAGTTCAGAGCACGTGCATAGAAGAATACACGTTGATTTATTCCTGTGCTTGAGAGTTACTAGCTAAATGTCATGACGTTGGAGATGACTACCTGCACAGCAATTAAAAACTAAAGAGCGTTCATTCTCAAATTCTCTAATGTAACACCCTAATTATTCTGATTATTTAGAATAAAATAGAGAATCTAAAATTATGATTTATGGTAACTAAGTATTTTCTGTTAATTATTTTGCTTGTTTATAGCCAACACAATTACAATAGCTTTTGAACAGGGAGTGGGGGAGATGTTCCCTCTCATGCCATGGATATTTATCATGTCTCTAAATGAATTTACCACAGATTTCTGAGTGAGGTGTCAACCTGGGCAGTCTCTGCGTTGTTCCTCAGGAACTAACTGGAGATACAGTAGCCAGCTTTAGGTACCTCAGCTCTTAAGCTCCTTTGGATTTGCTGTTCTGCTAGTGTGCTCTCATTAGTGAGTTTCCAGTTTTTGCTTTCATATAAAATGTATAACCTAGTGGGAACTTGGTCTAATCTATTTTGTGAACTACCTTAGAAAAGTTCTGTCTATATTGTTATTGAAAAATAACAGACGGCACTCCATATAATCTCAAGTATGAAAGAATGAAGCTGGCCGGTAGCTTAGCTGGTAGTGTACTTGCCTAGTATAAACAAAGCCCTGGATTCAGTCGCCACTGCTACACATACCAGGCGTGATTATATGTGCTTATCATCCTAGCATTTGGAGATAAAGACAGGAAGATTAGTGCAAGATCATTCTTGGCTACATAGTAAGTTCAAAGTCAGCCTAGGATACGTGAGACCTTGTCTCTAGAGTGGGTGGGGAGGAGATGATTGTCTAGAAGAGATGTTAGTTTTAAGTTTTAAGCTGAAATCAATCAAATTCCATTCCTAGGGTCATAGATAATATGTGTTCAAGTAAATATATGGATTATGCTTCCATATTCAATGAATGTTTATGTATATGAAGATATCTGCCATATAAGTTAGTACTAAAGAAAATTAAAGTTGCAAGCCTTGAAAATGGACACCCAAAATATTGCTTCCTTATGAATATTTGCAGGAATTTTGCTTAATTGCAACCAGAAGTCTGACCTGGAAGTCTAGTGTCTTGACCCTCTAGCTGTTTGGTTTCCTATTTGTGGTGTTTTGCTCTCCCCAACTGTGAGAAAGTCTATTTTACATGGCTTTAACCCTGTGTATTCTTAGAAACACTGATGTAGAAAATACTCCCTTGGGGAGAACAGCATTCTCATTATGTACAGGAATGACTTGTAAAAGTTTCTCTTAAATAGAAAACATTTCTGAAATAGTTAGCAAATCTTTCTTTTTAGGATCTATTTGGCAGTAAAATAGCTCTGAGCTTCCCTTGGATGTAATGTGAATGTTGGGGAGATTTTTACATGGTGTAAATTTACCCTTTCATTAGTAAAATGTATTTGAATCAAAGTATAGTTTATAAATCACCCTCTTATAAGGAAACTTCCATGTAATACTCACTTTTAATTAATTGAATCTTTTTTTTTTCTCTAACCTTTTAGAAAAGTGAAAAATAGGCCAATCTGCCTCAGGTGGCTCTGTAGTATATAGTAGTATATAGCATTCTAGTGATTCAAGAGAATGGCTAAGCAGGTCAGTGGACAAGGAAGCCTTTAACATAGATACCTCCAAGACTCATGATATATTTAAATGCACTTTGTAGACCAGGCTGGCCTCAAACTCACAAAGATACATCTGTCTCTGCCTCTGCCTCCTGAGTACTGGGATTAAAGACATTTGTCAACCATTCCTGGCTTGCTGTTTTCATTTAGAGGAAATTTCTCTTCCTGTCTGTCTGTCTGTCTGTCTGTCTGTCTGCCTCTGTCTCTTTTATTGTGTGTATGGAGGTGTTTGTTCCTTTGTACTTGCCATAATTATACATGTGGAGGTCAGAGAACAACTTTATAGAGTTGATTGTCTCTTTACACTGTTGCATGAGTTCTGGGCCATTACATAGGTCTCCATGTATTCATTTGGGAGGTGAGTGGCAGGTCCACAAAGAGCAAAAAGAAAAGCAACTACACATCATATTTTAGCAGATGGATATGCAGTTACTTTAGTGGCACTTGTTACAGAGATGCTTTTAACTTCATTTAATTTTTGGCTGTTTTATTGAAAAGCAAGTGATAGTAAATGTATGTGCTTGCTTGTAGACACTGGTCTGTATTTCTGTGCAGCTGCCCTGCCAGTATGACACTGACTCATTCACTGTTGCTTTATGGAATTACTCTAAAATCTGCTTTCCATTCATTTAAGAAGTTTTTTAAAAAACAGAGGAGAGAGACAGAGACAGAGAACAAGGATCTTCACCCTCCTAAGCTATCTGACAGACTCTTTCCATTCTTTTAAGATTTTTTTTCTTCCTAGCAGGATCAAACTGCCATTTTCTGTTTAGCTGGAGAGGTGACTCTCTCTCTTTGTAAACAGAAGGACCTGAGTTTGGGTCCTAGTACCCAATCCTCCCTTGAGACTTTGAGACTGGAGCTTGCCAGTCACTAACCTAGGTGCAGGTTCAATGGTAGATTTGTGTCAGGAATAAGGTGGAGAATGATACAGTAGGACACCTTATGTCCTTCTATGGCTGCACACAACTTTCTGTATGCTACATGTGCAAACTCATGTGCCAAAATAAAAACATTAAAAGGAAATGACTAACAAAGAGGTACTTAGGAGAATTAAAAACACATATTTGTACATAATGTATAATTCAAAAGGAGATTTACCCAACACACACACACACACACACACACACACACACACACACACACACAGGGAAATGAGAGAGAGAGAGAGAGAGAGAGAGAGAGAGAGAGAGAGAGAGAGAGAGAGAGAGAGAGAGAGAGAGAGAGAGAGAGAGAGAGAGAGAGATCTAGCCAGGGTCTTCCTGTGAAAAATGTGCATTAACTACCCATAGGGATCAGGTATGACTGACGAGTTTCCTGGGTGTCAGTATTAAAGGTGAAGCTGGGTGAGTTCTGAAAGACTGCGCTCAGCTCAAGTCCCATCCTTTCCCACAGTAGCTTCCTCACTGGAGGCTTAAGGAAAGTGGGAGCTTTTTAATTACCTCTCAGAGCCTTTTTGTTTGTGTTTCTCTTGGATTATTGTTATTTGCTTTAAAGAACAATTTACAACAGAGTAAAAGATGCCTGTGCATTCCTTGTTAAATACTGTTTTCAATCTTAGTAAATTACCTATAGAAGAAAGTTTCAATCGTGATTTGTATTCTGAGACTGTGGAAGAGAGGGCTATATGAACAATGAATACTTAGAAGAAACACATCATCCTTATGATCCTTGAATATTTTCATCACATTATGTTATTTAAAACCCTCTTCAAAAGAATCTTTACTTGTTAAACTTATCAAAAAATCCAGTTATGTACAAAAATAGAATCATATAATGGACCCCCACTAACCTACTGTCTACATTACTTTTTTCACTTAGAGCCAATACCATTTCATTTTTAACCCTCTCAACTTTTCCCTCCCCTCCTTGATTGTTTAATGTAAAACTTAGAAGAATTTTATGTAAATGACTCAACACAAACAGTTCTAAAAGAAACAAAAATGATGTAAATGCTAATTTTACAAAAAGAAGTTGAGTTGGGTATGGTAGTGCATGCCTATAATCCCACTCTTGGAAGCTGGTGACAGGAGGATTAGGAGTTCAGGGCCGACTTCGGCTGCATACAGAGCTTGAGGCCAACCTATGCTATATGAAAACTGTCTACAAATAAAACAGTCCCACAAAGTTTGTAATTTTACTATGTTATCCATCCCGGGTTTCCGAATGTCTTAACCCTTGTAGAGTTGAATTATTCAAATCAAGATGCAAATAAGGTTGAGCCAAATATCCAAATATTTGGATGTATCTCTTTTCGACAAATGAATTATCCATTCCTTTTCCAGTTTTCTTTTTTTTCCCTATGTACTTATGAAAAAAGCAAGTCAAGTGTCCTGGAAATTTTTGCTATATATGTCAGTATGATATACTGACATATTTTCCAAATTCTGGTATTGTATACCCACTGGCAGTCAGTGCCACAGACTTAATGAGGTTGAAGTCATGTTAGCAGTGGGTCTTTATCCTTGATTAGGAATACTGGGTGGCAGTTGGGGAGTATCTCCTGTTGTATCTCCTCCAGCAACCTCTGATTTCTAGTTATAGCACTTCTTAATTTCATCCTAACACTGGGTATTTAATGAAGATGCAGTTTCAGCTCTATGGTTTTTTTTTCAATTAGGATATTAAATTTATTCATTTTTATTTGTTGCTAATGAACCATGCTGTTTAAGCAAAACAAAATTATAACAATGCTCTTACATCTCTTTTTGGAACTTATCTAAATAGGTAGTTAAGATAGGAATATCAAAGGCTGTACGTGGTGATACACACGTTTGATCCCAGCACCCTGGAGCAGAGACAGGCATTCAAGGCCAGCCTAGCCTATATAGTGAGTTTCAGACTAAATAAAGTTGAATAATAAGATCTTGTCTTTAAAAAAAGTTCCTGTAGGTGCTTGGTGAAAAGCCATAGTTCCTTTATCAGTCTGAATCTGCATGAGATCTGGTTTAAATCTTAGGAAGGATCACAAGGCATTGCATGCCTATAATCTTAACTTAAGGTATCATCATGACAAATGTTATATGAACTCTTAAGAACTTGTAGAAGATAAAACTGAAAACTGTGTATTTTCTTTATTTCTTCTTTTGAAGGAAGAGAAAACAAAGAAGATATGAGACCTATTTGCAGAAATTGTCAATAGGTGTGGTGATAACTAAGCTAATATGCATTAATGTCTCCTGAGTTGCCTGGGTAGTTTGAGCCTTGGGTACCTTAGAAATTACCTTTCTCCTGGTTCTCCTTCTGTTTTCTACAGAAGCCCTGACAAAGACCTGTTTGTGTTTAAGGAACTAGGGTAATACACCTTCTTTTCACAGACAGATCATATCCCTTTTTTTATTTTACAAGAATTGCTTTTGAACCCCAGACTGATGGCTAAGAGGCCAACAGGGGACTGATGCAGACTCCATGAATGAAGTATCAGTGAGGAGGCCTAAGAAATCTCTGGGGCCTTGGGTAGTAGATTAGTGTTCACCATGACATACAAATAAAGTTTGGGAGCCCATTCCACATGGAGGGATGCTCTCTCATCTTGGACACATGGTGAGGGGCCTAGGTCCTGCCCTGGATGAAATGGCAGACTCTGGAGATCCCCCCAAAGAGGGCCTCACCCTCCCTGGGGAATGATGTGGGGATTGGGCTGGGGGTGGGGTGGTGGGGGGGCTGGTGGAGGGACAAGGAGGGGAGCTGGGGTTGACATTTGAAGCATGCATGTTTCTAATTTAAATAATAATAATACAAAAAAAGAATTATGTGAAGTACCACCATGACTCTAACAAGCCTTTTAGAAATAATTTATTTGTGACATCCTGTAAATCAACATAATAATATTTAGAATTCGATGACTTCAAAAATGACTCTGCATCCCAATTCCCTGGAGCTCTTTAAAAAGAATTTAGCTTTCTGGCTGTGTATCTTATATGCCTCATCTGCTGTGGAAATTCACATTCCACAAACAATATAGATAGGCACCATGGACCCATGACTCGGAACTGAAGAGACTCAAGACTAGTCAGTGCTTATATGGACATCATGATAGTTTATTTAACAACTGTAAAGAAAGTAGAAGATGTGATCAACATGGAAAATATTTAGTCTTGCCATCCATGATTTGAGTAGTGAATGCATTAGGACCACACTTCCTCAGATGGAATTGAAAATCTAAATGACAGTGACAGAATTAAGAAGTATGTTCTTCATAGCCAGATGCTGAGCAGCAAATGTAAGGGAGAAGCCAGACTAACTGTCAGGAGAGAGTCAGAAGGCGAGGGGCCCAGGACTAGGAAATGAACACAGAATTGACTGTGGCACAAAAGAGCCATAGTGTGCCCTTCCTTTTGTTTAGTGATTCCCCCTGAAGCCCTGTGTTGTGTTCTACTTCTCATCTCCACTAAATTCCTGACCCAGATGTTTGTCTTTCTGGAGCCACTCTGGTATTCTCTTTCATACTTCTCCCCCAAAGCTAGGCAAGAATACTACCAAATACCTCTTGGTGGCCAGCTCAGCGTTTTATTTTCTTTAAACTCCATTCTGAGACTTCAGTCCTTATTCTTGTCCCACTACTACTTGTGAGCTCCTCTTTGTTGCCCTTAAACATTGCTGTGCCCTCCCCCCCCCCACACACACACACATGCTGCCATTGGATTTCTCCTGACCATGCTCACCTGTAGATCTGTGTCACCTTTCGGTCAGATTTTTCTCAGTATATCCCCCAGTGTGACTTCTCCCCTGAAAGCTGTTTTATTTTGCCTTGCAAATAGAGTCACCCAGATTACTCACTGGTTCTTCTCTAAAGTTTTATTCATTGTCTTATCAACTCTCCATAAATTCCATGTTCTGGCAAGCTATGATTTATCTGTGATGAATTCACAAGGTGAAACACTCATTACCATCCCTCTGTATATATTAAGTTAATAACCAGTCCTGTCTCTGATTCTGTATCTGGTGTTCCATTTGTCTTTTTCTTATGACTGCTAATGAAACTGTCTCCCGTTAGGCTTTGTTAAAAGCTTGAGACAATAGTCAATTTAATGGAGTTATTTAAGCATAGACTAATTCCTGAATGTACAGTACTCCAGACCAGAAGAGGTTCAGAGAGCCCCCTCCAGATGTGGGAGTAGTTGGCTCTTACAAGCTGATCATGCGAACAAACTGAAGAAAGTACTTGATTAGGCTATGTAAATAGTCATTAGTTCTGAGTATAGCTTAATGGAAAGTCTCCATTTATTTAACAGATCGGTTACTTGGCTTTCTGAAATTGGCATCAAATGCAATTAAAAATTAATCAGTTAGAATTTGTTCATCTAAGGTAAATTTCACAGTCTGTGCAAGAGTATCTTTTGTAAAACACTGAAAGTCTATTGGTGTGGGGAGGGGGGTCAATGTGGGTCTGGGTATGGTGACATATGCTTATAATCCTAGCCTTTGCTATCCTGAGGCAAGAGGATTTCAAGTTCAAGGCCAGCCTGAACTATATAAAACTGTCTAAAGCTGACACTAAGTATTTACTTCATAATTGAGAATGTTATATTCTTGGGTGCTAGCAACAATATTCATTAGTCTACTAGAAATCTCAAGCCAAAGAGTAAGATGAGGAATGCAAAAGCACAGGTGAAAACAATGGAACGAAAAAGTTTGTCAGTAAATACTATGATTATAGGGGGTTGCGGGGATTGGTGGTGGGCAGGAGAGGAGGGGAGGGAGAAGGAGCTGGGATTGACATGTGAAGCAAGCTTGATTCTAATTTAAATTTAAAAAATTCTACGTGTGTTGGGCTTTTGCTTAATGGGACTTGTGTTCATGTTTGAATCTTTTATATAATAAACTTCTTGGTATATAATAAACAAAAAACATATTATGATTATATCCCAGAGAAGGGTGTTCCTTATGAGCCCCTAGCCATCTGTGATGGAACCTTAATCAGTGTTGTGTAGTATTCAAAACAGCTGAAAATTTAGCATTGAAATGGTCATGTTATACTCAGAGGGCAGTATTCCATAATTCATTATTAGCCTTAGTAACACTGTAGTAGTCAAAGCAGTATAATAGTTGCATAAAACTAGTTTTCAGCTTTTTGTGAAAATGTTAAAGCTCTTAAAAATGATCAGGAGTTTTATCATATTAAATTAGTAATAAATTTTATTGGAAAATGTTAGTTTTCTTGAAACTAATCTTTATATCATTTAGGATCTTTTAAATCAAATGTTCAAAAGACTTGTTTTCATGCAGTTTGACAAGCTAAATCAAAGGACAAAAGGCCAGGAACAAGTATTATTGATAAAGAAGAAAGTATTGAAGAACAAGAGAATAATTTGCTCTACCACATTAAGACTTGTTACAAATAAAATTTAAGTAATTGAAAAGGAATGCAGAAAAGGGCATGCATGACAGAACTGATATTGTGGATCAATGTGGGCTTTCTATCTGATATTTAACTCCTCATCTGTGACATTGATTTTGTGTAAGATATGAATTACATTTGAATAGCACTGATCTGGGATGTGTTGGCTCATGCTTTTATTCTCAACACTCAGAAGACTCAGGCAACATTAGTAAGATGATCCAGCCTGGGCTACTTAGAAAGACATTATCTCAAGACAAACATACATTGGTCACTGCCTATTGTCTGCTATATAAAGAACATTGTAACATTAAAAATAAAAACCCAGAGACAGATATTGGGGAAATCAGAGAAGATCAGAAAAGCAAAGCAGCCAAGACATTATCTCTTACCTCTACCTTGGACTGAAACAGCAATCCTGTCTCCACAATTCCTCAGAGACAGTGCCCTCCACCAAACCTCAGGCTGCAAATCCTGTCTTCACCAAGCCTCACACTGTACTCCCAGACTGCTGTCTCTCTTCAGTGTGGCTGGAGACAGATTCTTCAAATGAGGTCCTTTGCTATTTCCTTTTATACCTCCCTACTGCTGGGATAAAGGCGTGGGATCCCAAGTGCTGAGATCACCTTTGTGTGAGCTATTTCTCTTTAGGACTGGACCAATTTCATGTAGCTCAATGCGGCCTTGAACTAACAGAGATCATTTGTCTGGAATCCTGAGATTAAAGGTGTGTGCCATCACCACTTGGCTCTATGGCTAGCTAGTATGACTGATGGGATTAAAGTATGTGTTACCATTGACTGACTATGGCTTGTGACTAGCTTTGCTTTCTGTACCCTCAGGCAAGCTTTAATAAATCATAAATAATATATCACCACAGAACATTGTTAGGCAGGTGTAGTTATACACATTAGCACTAGGAGATAGCAGTAAGAGCATTGGAGCTCATTGCTAGACTTGATGCTGTCTTAAACAAAACCACACATTGGGAGCTGTGGATGGCTCAACAGATAAGGGTACTTGCAACCAATCCTGAAAACCTGTGTTTGGTACCCTGTACACAGTGAAAGGAAATAATCTACTCTGCAAGTTGTTGTCTAGTCTCTACCTACATGCCATGGCAGGTATCCCACTCCCTTTAGTTAAAAAAACAAATAAATGTAGTATAAAATAAATAATTCACATAAGGTTATGTGAAGGGGCATGGAGAAATAACATTGAGATAATTATTTATTCATTTTTTAAATAGGGCCTTGCTCCATAGCACAGACTGATCTTGAATTCACTGTATAGCCCAGAATATCATCCAGTTGCACACCTTCCTGTCTCTTTCTCCTAAGGGCTGAGGTTACAGAAGTATGCCAACATCATCAACAACATTGAGTTTTCTTTTAGCATAGTTGAAAAAATGTATTGTGTGGTTATTTCTTTTTTAAAAGTAGCATATAAAATAGCAGATTTCCTCCTGCCATTTCCACACATGATTTGTCCTGCTTGGTCCTCTCTATTCCTCTCCTTCCTCCCCAATTTGCACTGCTCCTATTCCACTTTGTTTTTTGTTTTTGTTTTTGTTTTTTTGTTTTTTTTTTGTCATGTGAGTTTGAGTACCCTCTCTGTCTCTATTCCTGGCACCTTTCCCCCTCATGGTCCTTTTTCTATACTCATTGTCACTCTCACATAAACACACAAATGTAAAAAGTAGAAGCAAGGATCCATGCTTATGTCCTTAATGTTGAGACTTTAGAATAGAGTCAGAAAGTCAAATCAAACGTAGACATGCATGCCCTACACCTGAAAATTTTTACGTTAGAATAAGTGACTAAACCAGAGAGGAATACTGCCTATTTGAGCATTTGGAACTGGCCATCTTTCTGTAAGCTCTGCCAAAGACACCAAGCAGCAGGCTTCCCCAGTGTGAGGAGTTGGTACAGAGACAACAGACTGGCAGCACCAGGCTGTGCTGCACACCAAAACAATGTAATTGGACTCTACACTGTATTTTAAGCTTGAATTTCTTTCCAACTTAAAGTATGAATAGTGTTTATATAAAAGTTGGCATTACTAGTTTTTCTGATACTCATGTCCTAGATTTCCTAATGGCATCTGGCAGCTGGAGTTGAATGGCCTGTGTCACCTTTAAACAAGAAGGTAGTTCTTTTAGGCTTTTTCGGCAGATTTCAAGCCTTTTTCTGTCACCTGTTTTGCCTTGCATGCAGTTTGTCACCTGGATTCCATTGATAAGGAAGCATGGAGTTGAGTTTAGATACAGCATCCTCTCTACTGATGTTTCCAATTGCTTTTGTTTTGTGGTTTGTTTTATATATCCTGATCAACAGCCAGAAAATGGACAAGATGCTTGTCAGAGTTCTGTCTTGTACTATGATTTTATAGTCCTTTTGGAATAGACAAAGGCTGGTGAACCTTTCTATTTATATGTTTCCAAGTTGCCGTCTGGGATCCTGTATACATATTCTTAAGTTTATGACAGAACTCTTGAGTCTTAGTTCCAATGAAATCCCTGTCTCCGACCCTACCCATCACCAGCAACAGTGTATGTAACATGTAAGCCTGTGACAAGGCCCCATAAAAGCTCTCCAAAGGCCATGCCTCAGTTTCTTATTATGTTTTAATGGGCAGTATCACACTTATAATTTCTTTGCCTTCTCTATCTTAGGCCTTCTTATAAGGACATATGCAACTTTCTGAATAAATGTGGTTTATGAAGTAATGAGTTATATACTTCTTTTCTTTTTTTATTATTTTTTATTATTTATTTTTAAGTTTAAATTTAGATTAGAAACAAGGTTGTTTCACAAGTCAGTTCCAGGTCCCTTTACCTCCCCTCCTCCTGTGCCCTCCCCCAACCCCCCCAATATCCCCTCATTTCCCCAGGGAGGGTGAGGCCCTCCATGGGGGTGTCCGCAGTCTGTCATTTCATCCAGGGCAGGGCCCAGACCCTCCCCCAAGAGTTCAGGGTGAGAGTGCATCTCACATTGTTGGATCGGAGTCCAAAGTCCATGTGTATACTTGGGATGAATACTGATCTACTGCCCAAGGCTCAATAGATTATCTAGGCCTCCTCACTGACACCCCCAGTCATGGGGTCTTGATCAGTCCCATGCTGGATTCCCAGGCTGATGCCTGGGATTCAAGAGTTAACCCTTGTCAGGTCAGCTGTTTCTGGGGGTTAAACCAGCCCAGTCTTAATCCCTTTGGTCATCAGTCCTCCCTCTCTGTCACTGGCTTTCTTGAGTTCAGCTCAGTGCTTAGCCATGGGAGTCTGCCTCTTCTTCTATCAGCCACTGAATGAAGGTTCTGTTTCCCAGACTCTTTGGCCATGGGATTGTAGGCTGGCACTCCCCAGATCTATGTCTAAAATCTATATATGAGAGAGTACATGCCATGTTTCTCTTTTTGTGACTGCCTTACCTCACTCTGGATGGTTTAGTTGATGAATCCATTTCTCCTAGTGTATCTTCAACACCTGAGATTCTCTCTTCCATCTCTTGTATTCTGTTGGGAATGCTTGTATCGGTAGTACCTGACCAGCTTTTCTATTTCCTGCCTTTCTTCAGATTGTGTTTTTTTTAATGTCTCTATTTCAGTTTTCAACCCTCGCACTGTTTGCATTGTTTATTACTATTTTCAGTTTATCTTTTCATCCATTTGTTGCCTTTTACGAATTTTTTGGTTTGTTCTTTCTTCCATTTCTTGCATTTTTTGGTTTATTTTTCTTCCATTTCTTGCATTTTTTTTTGCTTTTTCTTCCATTTCTTGCATTTTTTGCTTTGTTTCTTCTTCCATTTCCTGCCTTTTTTGCTTTGTCTCTTCTTCCATTTCTTGTATTTTTTGGTTTGTTTTTTCATCCATTTCTTTGAGGGATTTTCCTATATCCTCTTTTAGGGCCTCTATCATTTTCATGAAAGTGGTTTTAAGGTCATTCTCTTCTGCTTCATTTGCATTGGAATGTTGGAGTCTTGCTGGTGTGGAGTCTCTAGAATCTGGTGGTATCATATTTGTTTTTCTGTTACTGAGTGTGTTTTTGTATTGTCTCTTTCCCATCTCTTCTTCTAGTGGGTGCAGAAAGAACCCCTTACTGGTCTGGTGGTTAGGGGACCAGAGTTCCCTTTTGGTGGGTGCTAGCAAGTCTAATAATCTGGTAGTTCTTCTATTCCTTGTCCTCGTTCTGGTCCCGTGGGTGGAGAAGAAGACCTGGAGTCTGGGGTGTTTGGCTCCCGCCTGGATTGGAAACTCTGTAGAGTTCCCAGGCAGTCCCCAGCACTGGAACACAGGCCCCTATGCAGGATCTGTTTTACCTGGTCCTGCTGGAACAGCTGGTCCCCTGGTCTCCTTGGCTCTTCTGGTTTCCTGGTCTCGTTGGCGGGAGAGAAAACCTGGATTCTGGGGTGCTTGGCTCCCGCCGGGATCGGAAGCTCTGTGCAGTTCCCAGGCAGTCCCCAGGCACTGGAACACAGGCCCCTATGCAGGGCCTGTTTTACCTGGTCCTGCTGGAACAGCTGGTCCCCTGGTCTCCCTGGATTGCTAGTTTCCTGGTCTCGTTGGTGGGAGAGAAATCCTGGAGTCTGGGGTGTTTGGCTCCTGCCTTCTTTTCTGAATGAAATACCTATAAAACAAATACTCTCCGTCTTCTCTGTGTTTCTAATCTAATCTAGTATACAAGATACTGTCAGCATTTTTCTTGCTGTTCTCTTACTCAGTTGCAACCAAGTCTTCAAATGGAAAGTGGGCTCTTCCTCCAGGCTTCAGACCAGGAACCATCCTCTGTGTATGCTGGTATGCAACAACTCTATAGCAGCACACAGCAGTCTCCTCTAATAGAAATGAGACTATACTCTACCCCTTCAGTGAGCTTACCTTTGTCAAAATGTTGGGAATCTACCATTGCACTGTTGATTTCTTGGACATCATTAATAGAACTAAATATTTAAGTTACTGTCCTTCCCGTCTTTGAACTGCAATTATGGCTTTGGTTTGTAAGCACAGAATCCTTCAACAGTTAAAGAAGTTAGAAGTTTTACATTTCTGACATTATAAAGACTATGCAAATTGGGGGAAAATGCAGCTGTTTTTTTCTTTTAAACTCAAATCCACAATTGGGGGTATTCTCTTACAGTGGCTTAGCAAGGTCTGAAGTAGCCTGCCACCAAGCCTGATGACCAAGCTTGATTCAACAAGTGGAAGTCATATGGTAGAGAGAGAGAGCACTAACTCCCACAAGTTTTCTCCTGCCTTCCATAAGCTCGTGGTGAGCAGGTACCCACCAACACCAAAACTAAACATCTACATGTAATTTGTGAAAAATGTTCATGATGACATATCAAGCAGTGGAGAGGAATATTACTTAAGATTAAAGAAGGTATCAGAATATATCTGTTAAAGTACATGATCTTTGGTTGGATCCCATTTGGAGGAAAAAATCGGTGGTTTGTATTTTTAGAAAGTTGGAGAAAATTGAATTTAGACTAGCTATCTGAGCTGTCTGCTCAACAATATTGTAGGTTTTGTGTTTGTTATCTAAAATTTGTGGGGCTAGAGGTGTTACAGGCTTCCAGAGTTCTTTGGATTTGGGAGTTTTTATATATACTTCTTTGAGTGTTTCTCATTTAAAAATCAGAACTCTCCAGTACTCCAGAATCTTACACTTTCTGATTGTTGTGTCAGTGCGCAAAGATTTTCAGATTTTTGAGACTGACCTTTCAGGTTCAGGATGCCCAATCTATAGTATGTGGGTAATAAAACAGCTGCTCCTTAGTGCTTGGAGCCATACTCACATTTTAGGAAATTAAGTCTTTATGATGACTAATTTATTTTGACATAGTTTAGATAGTATGTATATGAAATATGATAAAAGATTAGTCATTATGAATTACTGAGTCTAGATGGTGGAGTTTGGGGGACTTTGGCATTCGGTTTAATTTTCTGGATATTTGAAGTTTTATGGTCATGTAGAAGTGTGAAGCATATAAACACTCTTCCTGAACTTACCTTGTGCTTTGGGGGGGAGATTTTGCTGGAAGAGAGCATGCAGTGGGTGGGTAGAGCCCTTAAGAAACCTGTGAAGCAGCGCATACCAGCCATACCATCTCATCAGCAGGACACACAGCTTCCCCCATACATGGTCTCAGAACAGTTTGAGGGTGGAACTTCTGTGTTATGTACTGTACTACCAACTTCCCTTGGCAGCTGCAGCGATTCTCAAGTCATTTTGACTATGAGTCCACAGAAAAGCTAATGAGGCTGAATAGTTTAACAGTAATTCGAGGCAATTTTCTCTCAGTGACTTGGCACTATGAATTATAATAACTAATAAATGACCACCTCTTTAAAATGAGCGTCTTAGTTACTGTTCAATTGCTATTAAGCCGATATCAAGCCTGGCCTCAGTTTCGCTCAATGTATGTCTGCCCCTGTCTGTCTGTCTGAGTGTCCTGTTCATCTGTGTTGTCCCCACCTCCACTTTTGAATCGAACTACTTTCCTAGCACCAGGCATTCCTGCTTGTTACCATGCTCACTGCTGTGGTGATAGTGGCCTTTGAAACTCTAAGTGAGCCCCCAGTTAAATGTTTTCTCTTAGAAGAGTTGCCTGGGTCATGGTGTCTCTTAACAGCAATAGAATAGTCACTAAGACAGAAGTTGGTATCAGGGAGTATCATATGGCTGTGCCAGGCTTGATCATGCTGTTGGTGGGGAAGAATATGGAAGAGTTTAGGACATTGGACTAGAAAAGCCGTTGGATGCTTTAAGCAGGCCTGAATGGGCCACATTTGTAGGAGCATAGAAGACAGTGCTAAAGGTGACTTGAACTGTGGGGCCCTAGCTCAAGAACTTTCAGAGGGTTAGGTTTTTAGCAAGTGTCTTAGAGACCATTCTTGTGAACCATCTCTTCTGCCTTGAGTCTTCTTATTCCTTTTTTAAATATTTTATTTAAACTAAAAAGTCTTATTTTACATACCAATCCCAGTTCCCTCTCCCTCCCGACCTCCCATGCCCTCCATCAACCCTCCATCCCACTCCTCATCCACTTCCCAGGAAGAAAAGCATGGTATGTACTCACTCATAAGTGGCTTTGAGACATAGAGCATAGGATAATAACCCTACAATTCACAACCCCAGAGAAGCTAGGAAGCAAGGAGGATTCTAAGAGAGACATACTTGGATACCCTGAGAAGGGGAAACGGACAAGGTCTCCTGAGTAAATTGAGAGTTTGGGGGGAGGAGAGAGGAGAACATGGGGGATCAGGAAGATCGAGTTGAGGGAAGAATAGAGAAGTAGAGCAAGAAAAGAGATAACTTAATAGAGGGAGCCATTATAGGTTTAAAGAGAAATCTGGCACTAGGAAAATGTCCAGGGATCCACAAGGATGACCCCAACTAAGAATCTAAGCAATAGTGGAGAGGAGTCTTATTCCTAATAAAGAAATAGTGGAATAGTTTAAGACAAATAGCCTTGTTTCTTAAGAATCTGTATACATTTTGTGACCAGCCAGTGGAGCCCAGTAGAAAATCTACGGTAACTGGTCCTCATGTGAGCCTTCAGTGGGGAGTTGGAGGCTATTTGTAGGATAGCGAGAAGTACACCAGCTCGTTATCAAGCATGGAATGCAAAAGGGAGACTGAAGTCCTTGGGGGCTGCCTAGAGGTGAGGTGTACTTTCTAGCATTGGACAATCATATGGCATTAATTAATTGAGAAATATAATTATATCTAGGAATGGACATAGTTGGGGACTTGCAATGGAAAGAGACTTATTTCTACTTGTGCATCTTTTCCCCAGTCTCCTGGCGGGGCTCTTTAATCTATGTTTTATCCTTTGGCAGTTTCATTTGTTTGTGCAGTCAATTTCAGTCATTTCAACCCACCCCCATCACCGTCTGTCTTCCCCCACTCCTTCTGCAACTGAAATCCTTCCCAGCAAGTCCCCCTCCTACTTTGATGTCTTCTCTATTTGTGTTACCCACTGAGCTTGTTAAGAGTTGCTTGTGTGGACATGGTGGAAAGTTATTTCCTGGAGCACAGACAGCTTACCACTGGCTACACCACAGAAGAAGGTGACAGCCCTTCTCCCAACACTACTAATTGTTTGTAATTTTTCAGGAAGGGGTGGGGCCTCATGGGCCCTTCCCCATTTCATGATAAAATGATGATGGGCTCAATCTTGCACAGGTAACCACAGACCTAGTGAGTTTTGAGTGTAATGGCCATGTTATGACCAGATATCTTTTTTGCAATACTTTCCCTTCCTCTCTCTTTCAGTCTTTCCTTCCTCTCTTCCCTAATTCTCTAAACATTGAAAAGGCTGATATCAGTGACCCACTTAGGGCCAAGTACTGGACCACGCTTTCTTAGTGATTCTACCAGTTATGAGTCTCTGTATTAATCACAGCCTGCTGCAATGACAAACTTCTCTGAGAACCTAACTTGATTTTCTGCCTTTAGAGCATAAGTATAGGAAGCTGGGAGATGGTGCTGAGTTGGAAAGAAACAGACCTTTGGATTCTTTGCCATATCACTGTTATCTTTAGAGTGGTGCAGCCTTGGTTTAACCCGGAGTGAGTTTAAAGCCTCAGTGGCCATTTGAACTCTGTAAACTCAATTTCATTAAGAATGAAGATAAGAATGTAGTAGTCTTTATCTCTCCCTGTTATCTATGGTAATGCAATACATCTCCCAAAGTATTTCAGCTCAGTATGTTTCAGTGGCAGTAATTTTCTCTGTTTATATATCAAATTTAGTTTGCCTTAAGAACTGACACAAGTACCTTTTGTGTATAATCTCTCTTTAAACAATGAAGTTTCATATAACCAGTGGAATTAGGTTAAGCAGGTGCAAATCATTTTTTTAACATGTTAAAGTGAACATTTCATTTGAAGGGCTATTAGACTACAATTCCTAAGACTACTAATAATATAAGCCACTTTAGGAGTGATTCCTGGACATAATTCTGTCCTGGGGGTGGGCGGGGCATAGGTACACAGGACCGGGTTCAGTCCTAATGACTTCACTAACAAATCACTTGGCATATACCTTGTATTATTTTCTATTGGAGAAGGCCTTGTATTGGAGCTTTATTGTTTAAGACTGTTTACTCCTTAGGACTTTTTGGTGTAGAGTGTCTCTATCAGCTAAATGGTATCTTCCAGGTAGCAGGCTCCCTGAACGCAGAGCAGTGGCTTTCATGAGTGGCTTTACATTTAGCTCCTTCCTGGTTATGACTTTTTGTTGCTGAGATTTTTGTCAGGAAGAATTTGAAACTTTGAACATACCATCTGCATCGCAATCGCTAAGAGCTGCAGACTAGCAAAGACTATTGTACATTCTCTTTTTCTCTTCCTTGTTTAGTCCTTTGTAAGACTCATAAACAATTCTGTGAAAATTCACTTCTAAATTTTGATGTGTTCCTGAGTTACAAATTGCTACAGATTCTTCTCCTATAACCACTCCCACTCCTGACAGTAAGGCAAATAAGCAGATGTGGAGGTGACTTCTATTTTCTCAGTGACCTAAGGAACGAAACACTTGTTTAAAGCACTCAGAGAAAATGCCAACCCTGCACATATTTTAACAACTTAGCAGAAGCAAGCAATATGACTGACATACAATCTGATTTTTATTGTGTTGGGAAAAATATATTTGATCATTGTAAATCTGGAGATTATCCTTTTGTGGATGTCACTGTCGTTTCATAATGACTGAAGTAATTGTGCTGTCAAAGCCATTGCATGTTTAGACAGAACATCATCAAGTGTGTGCTCTCCTATGTCCTGAGCCTGCTTGCAGGATGGTAAGAAGGGTAGTAAATGCAGAAGGGGAATCTTCTTTGGTTGTGTTGAAGGGGAATCTTCTTTGGTTGTGTTCTAACTATACACATGTTTTCAGGACAAACTTTGCCATGACGTTAAAGACAGCAGGGATTTATTTCCCCGCAGAGGTTGTGATGGTTTGCAGCCTCTCTGTCTTGAAGGCTTAGCAGCTTTCTCAGTTTTTTCAGTGCCAGGAACACTCCCCTCTCTCAGGACTGTGGTAACTAGAAGCAGTGTTACTTGACCTTTTCAGGAAAAATCAACCCAGTATTTTATAACCCAAGGGAAACTGGAGGAGATGTACCAAAGAAAGGAGGTAGGCAAATGCTTCCTGTGGATTGCCTGAAGTTCTGTTAGCACTCTGATGAATCAGTGGCAATTATATAGATAAGATTCTTTGTTTGGGGCAGAGTTTATGCAGTAGCTATAGTGTGCACATTTTTCAGGGAAACATAATAGTCACAATGTCATCATTTAAAAACATTCTGCTCTTAATGGATGGTCACTAGACTCCTGTTTGAGACTGCTGTGAAGAATGCTATAATGGAAATACACGTATTTGCAAAGTTCAACTTTAGCTATTGAGTACTCTTTCAAAATGGCTGTGCCTACTTGTGCTTCTATCAACAGCATATGGGAATTCCGATTGTCCCACATATTTGCAGTCCTTTTTTCTATCTGTTCCGGTGAGTTGGGAGTTCAGGGGGATGGATGTTGTTGTTTTGTTTTGTTTTCAACTCAGACAGTATTACTTACATCTCATCCTTCACTAAGATGTGACTGCACTTGAACTAAGGAGTAACTTATTTACAAAGTATACAACAATTTTTTTAATGCATGGTAAGTAGTGGATATTAGAAGATGGCCAAGACCTTTGCATCAGTTTAGACTTAATCTGTCATTCATCTGAAACCAATAATTTTTAGATATATTAGACCTCCTCATTTGTTCAATTTTATAGATGAAGTGACTGAGCCACTTCAGAAATTTAGGATCATGCCAGGTGTTTGGACCTGGCCTCTTAAAAGAGTCAGTATGATGATATTGCTCTGTCCACTCATGTGAAGCCTCTATTACTTCTTTTATTCTTTTATTTGTTAATTATTGAGTGCATATTGTATGACAGGCATTGGTCAGGGTCTCTGGAATTTAGACAGGTTTATAATCTAATGATGTCCCTGTTGTATTGCAGGTTATGGCTTTCACATCACAGCCTATTTCATCAAGAGAGGGATACACCTTCGCTGTATTCAGAGCTCACAGAATACTGGTAAGAGTCTGGTATCTTGGATCAAGCATTTACACAATCAGTTTGTTCAAAAGAGGATTGAAAGTTAGAAAATAAACATTACTGTTTGCTGCTGTAGCTATATCATTTAGTATTTCAAGGCATATATAACCCCTCATATTCCACTCATAGTGCTTACTGCCCATGAGAACAGAGCGGGCCATGGTGCACTTTACTTTCCTACTTCGTTGCAGCATTTTCATTGGGTTTCAAAGGTGACTCAATGAATATGTGAACATTGGATAATTCTGTCCGGTTAAGTGCACCCATGGCCCTTGGGAAGGGGCAAATGAATATCAAGAAAGCACTTTCCCAACCCAGAGCCAGCAAACCTTCTTTAAGTATTTGATGAGGTTGGCTCACAACCCTCACTTCTGCAAGTCATGATACAATAAATTATATCATGTCCAATCAACCACAAAGTTAAGAGATATTGTCCATGCACTCTGTGTAGATCTTAACATTAGAAAGTTTAGCTTAACTATTTTGAACAATGTCCTTATGAATATAAGATATGAAACAGGGGCTTAGGAATTGCCTTCATAGAGGTTTGTTCATAGAATATTCATGATTGTACTTTTTTGACTCTTAAATGCTGCTCAAATATATGACATTTTTAAAAAAAATTATTATTTTTATTTTCTGTGTATGAGGTCTGCCTGCATGTGTGTGTGTGTCCCATGTGTGTGCTAGGTATCCTTGGATGTTAGAAGTGAATGTTAGATCCCCTGGAATTGGAGTTAGAGATGGTTGTGAGCCACCATGATGGGTGATAAGACTCAAACCCAGGTCCTCTGGAAGAGCATCTAGTGCTTTTAACCACAGAGTCATCTCTCCAGCCCCTATACTAGCCTCTTAATGGAGTTGCTTTGTTTACCTTACTCAAAAAGTTAACCTTTCATGTCTTATAATGCAATCTAGCTATTCATTGTGGTAGTGACTGCTGTTTAAATACTTAAAGTAACACAAATCAATTGTTGCGTAATCAAGTAAAGTGATGCAAAAGAAACTTTTGAATTGATTTGACTATCATAATCTATTCATATCATATTCAGAAGTAGTCATATCTATCACTCTTATTTTTGAGATGACAAATAGAAATATAAAATAGATGGAGTGATAGTTTGAATTTTAATTCTCATCTCCTAAATAGCATATTATACTTTAATTTTCTGATTTGTAAGGGAAAGGAGAAATAATGAATTTTATGGCTTGTTTTCCCTCTATAAAGTGGGACAGAGGCTACTTACCACTTAATCCCAATAATTTATTTCAAGAATTAATATATAAATATTAACTGTTTCTATAATTTTGTTCTGAGAGCTTTCTAAAAACCAGCTGTGGTCCCCATTCGGATATAACTTCTGTGTGTGGTTGAAATTTAGGCATATCTCTGAACCCACCTATAGCAAAGCCTTCCTGTTGGAGGCCTGGTTAACTGCAACCAGAACAGCAGGTTGGCCTGAAGTCAAGCAAGGTCTTATGCTTGGCACATCCTTGTTAGGTAACAGGAGCCAAGTGAGCCAGGACAGATGGAGCTTTTGCTTAGAACATCTGACCTGTTGTGATGAGGTGCATGCTTTAGAACAGTAGTGACCAAAGAAACAGCAGTGGCCCAGGGGCTGGGGTGGGGGGAACCACTCCAGGAGCATCAACTCTTTAGTTGTTTTGGTAGTCTCTAACCTAGCCAAGTGGTATAAGGTGTTATTTCATATTATCTGTTTACATAATTAACACCTTTGTGGTTAGCAATTCAAATGGAAGTGTATTACTATCTCATTCAGTGCCTCATGTGCAGAGTATCAAAAGTGTTTACTTACCTGATTCATTACTTAAGACAGTTCATAACACTGTCTTAAAAACATGATCATGTCTGCGGCCAATATTTCCTTCTTTGCCTTAAAACAGATGGCACTACAGGTAGAAAGTTTATACTGATGATATGGTATGAGGTCAGGTATTCCATATTTAATAAGATCAATAAATGGAAATGTCACTGAGTTCATATTTGCTCATTTGACTCTCACTCAAAACACTTGGTTTGTTTTTGTTTCAGAAGTCAGTGTAAAAAAAAAAACATGGTCATGTCTGAGAAGGAATCATTTCATTTTAGAGAAATGACTGTTTTGTAGCTATTAGTCTAAGTACATGTTACAAAAAAAAGATTTGGGCAATGCAGCAAGTACCAAGAATGAAGACTGCTACCCATTCAGTCTAGACAGGTACTGTTCGTCTCTGTTACACATCATCGCAGACATGGTCCCACAGCTGGATGGCATTTGGTGGGTGTAGAGATGGCTAGATAAGTCAGGTGAGAGAAGAGATGATGCAGATGGCATTGCCAATGCTGGGCTCCAGTCACTGACCAAAGGGGTCCTGTTCGGTGGTCCATTTAACCTTTTCCATTTGGAAGTAAGTTACTTGGCCATCAGACTCTATAGAGGTGGATTGCTGTTACTGAGGCCTAAAGCCACCTCTGGTGTTGCATACTTGACCATTCCCTTAACAGACTAGGCATACATTCCTAAGAACAATGGTTGTTTTCATATTCAGCTTAGAAGCTTGCTGTCTAGTATAGAATTAGCCCTCTAGTTCTCTTAAAGAGCAACTGACGGGAAACTACAAAGAAACTACCTCGGAAAAACACGAAAGACTTGTGTCTCACACTCTTCCTCTTTCTCTTTAAGTCTGTGTGCCGATTAGAAACCGTTTGCTACTTCTTCCCAAGTGAGAGTTCAACATACTAAGAGAGCAGCTATAATGGCCTGCCTGGAGGGTCCATCTGCTCCAGTAGTTCAGTGGCTGACATAGGCCAGTTGCTCTAACTCACTCTGCCCAAGTGGTAGAAAACCTGTAGAGAGAAGAATGGAGAAGAGACCTCAACCACATATATGTGTATATTGCCATAACAAAACATTCCCAAAGAACCTGGGAACAAGAATTTCTATTTGCATGATATTCATAAATTTATTAACTTGGTCTTCTTTGCTTTATGCAGAACTTCGTATATTTCCTGACAGATTTGTGGTCTGTGTTAGTCAGCTTGCATTTGGTCCTGATACTTGGGCAAGCCAGAATGAAAAGTCGGTATGTATGAAAAAAATTCTCTGATAGGTTCTTCTTAGTACTGAGTGTTTGTGATGGCAGCGGTGGTGGTGTATATGTTGTTGGTGTTGTGTGGTGGCAGTCATAATGTGTGTGTTGGTGGTAATATATGTGATGGTGGTGTGTGTGACAGTGGTGATAATGTGTGTATGGTGACTCTGTGTGTGTGTGTGTGTTAATATGTGTGGGGGTGATAGTAATATGTGTAGTGGTGGTGTGTGTGTGGCAGTGATGGTAATGTGTGTATGGTGATAGTGTGTGTGGTGGTGGTGGTAATGTGTGTGGTGGTGTGGGGAGGTGCCTTCTGTTATCAGCTCTTCTATGTGTTTTAAGGGGTTAGAGATGCCTTACTTCCTGTTTAGCATGGTAACACTGAGAAACTAAAGAGCTGATTAATTAATGTTTTCAGTTTTTATTTTTCTCCTCTCTAATACAATGAAAATTTAGTTTGATATAAGCAATATCTTAACACTTTCAACTTTGAAGGTGGCATCAGCACATCAGGAAAACCTTAATGGTGTCTGTGATGGTATGTAAATGAAAAGCAGTGAAAATCTAGGCTTCCACTAGAAGTTTCCACTGGGGTCACTGAATTGTATTCCATGGTGAATCACTGACGTTTTTCATGAGAACTAGTGTTACTCCCTAGTGTATTATTTCATAGCTAATAGAGTTCATTTCTCTTGCTCTCTTTTCTCATGCTAAACTTTGTTCTGTCAGGGCCTTGTTCTGTTTCACTGGAGTTCTCTACTCAGACAAATGTAGAAAACATACTCAAAATGCCATAGCTTACAGCTGTGTCTTTTAAGCTCAACGTGTGCTCTTGACAGTAATCTTTTGTGTATATGTATCTTGCTGCAGTCATAGATCGGTCTATTTAAATTGTCCTTAAAAAATAAAAAAACTTTCAGGTCTATGGCTTGAACCTTCCATGAACAGGAAAATAAATAGAGAAGACTTTAACCCATCCTTAAAGTATGACATGATTATTGTGCTTCTAAAATAATTTATGGGGATATTAGATTATCCCTGTTGTTTATTATTTTTTAACTCACATGAAATTTGAAATTTGGCCCACATGGTATGAAAGCAGCTTCTTATCTCACATTAAGTAAATACACAAGTGTTTCATAGGCTCTGTGAGACAATAGAGACTCAGGAGCAGCAAAGAGCTGGGAACTGGTACTTGTCTTTGGTTCCTTTGTTTTGAGCAAAGGATCCTTTCAAAAAGGCCAGGGTGACCCTTTTATTTCCTCTTCCTCCATGAAAAACACTCTACATATATACATAAAATAAGATCAGTGAAGCAAATTTGGCCAAAAGCCTTAAAAGTTTATTTTTTGAAATATTTCCAGGACATTGCATTATCTCAGTAAATTAATAAATGCTAAAGTAATTCTGTTGGCCTATATTCTAATAAATATTGCTTAACTGATTTTACCAAGTAAGAAAGAATTGATCTATGACTTAAAAAAAAACAAAACAACTATTAGCTCTACCATAATGTTATTGCTTGCAGATGGAATACAGGAGAAATCAGATCTTATATCTGATGTGTAATGTTAATACTTAATATCTTAAATTGTTAAGGAGGAATTAAAGCATCAGAATACAAATGAAACATAATCCCCTTGGGGACTCTAGTATTTATACAGATGTAAGTTTTCTGTAGCTGCTGTTACATAAATCCTGCAATCTGGAGAGTTTCTTGATTACTGAAAACTTTCATTGTGAACCAGTCTTTTGTTTCATGAACCAATCTGAGCAGTTTACGTGGGGAGTTCAGTTGCCTCATCTTTAACGTGTTCGGATCTTTAGTGAGTATACTACCAAAATTGACCATGTTAGCTCATAAGCAAAAAGTCATCTATGTCACACAGTTCTTTAGTTACTTTTGGTGGCTCTTGTTAGTTACGTGTTATTTCTCTCACATACACACTTTCCCAGCAACACAGACAAGAGTCAGTGAAACAGTTGGGACTACCAAATGGCTCCATTGTCACACATATTCCAATCTCAGCTGAACACCTCCCCTCCTCAAGACTTTCAACCTGCCACGTTCTCAGGTATGTTGTCAGTAGAAGCTGTGACATATCCAGGCCCTCCTACAAATCCCTCATAAGTCAGTTGTATTGTCTTCCTTCCATTGATACCTGACCTCTTGAGAGTCTACCTGTCTCAGCTATTTAGGGATCAATAAACAACCCTTCCCTCCCTGATGCCGCCTGCCAGAGAGAGAGAGAGAGAGAGAGAGAGAGAGAGAGAGAGAGAGAGAGAGAGAGAGAGAGAGAGAGAGAGAGAGAAGAAACTCCAAACACCCAAATCTAGTGATGTCAGCCCCCACCCCCCCACCCAAGAATTTGAATTTCTTTTTGTTTTATACTGATATTCACAAAAGGGCAGGATCCATCTCATTCCATCCTGGTAGTCCTTCTCAAGGAACTTCTGATTAGGCAAGGCCTGGGAACTTGGCTCCCTATGTAGCCAATAAACTACAGTTATTTTCTTGTAATTGTTTATAGCTTGCTGTTTTACATCCACAGGATTGATGGGGAGTAGTCTTGTTCCTGATAGCAGCCTCAACCTCTCACTGGGGCTATAGTTCTTAGGGAGTTTTCCTTTAGTTTCCTATGCTCTGTCTTAAGTGAGAATAGGCTAGGAAATCTGGGAGCATCTACTGAAAACTACTTTGCCTAGGTAGTCTTTCAGCCTTCAGACTAGGAAGCCAGCAGTATTTACCATGCCAATTCTTCAAGATAGCTGCACCAAAGAACATGTCCCAGATCAGGCAACTCAAAAGAGGCAAGCAGTAGAGGAAGGTCCTCCATGTTGCAATAGCCCTACACAGTGTTCATATGTTTGGGATGTGGGAACTGAGCTGTGTACTTTGGGAAGCAAGGGCATTATTATGAAATGAGTCACTGTATTTTTCTTACTAGAGTTTCTCATAAGAAATCTCAAAACTCTTGTAGCCTCAGATTTGACCTACTGCTGGATGCGAAGCCAGAGTCTTTCAGACAGTTTTTACCTTTGCCTCTTCTGTGCACTCTTTCCTTAGCAATAAAGAACATCAAGTCAGATTTTACTGTGCTTGGTTCTATTCCACAATATTAACTTCCTCCTTTTTTATTTTTCTTTCTTCCCCTCTGTCCCAAACTTACGTATCCTGTGTAGAGACTTTTCTTTTTCAGATGTAAAGCCCTGGAGGTTTGGTGAAATCTGAAGTTACTTGCTAGTTCCTGTGATTTCTTTATTGAAGTTATGTAAATAGCCATGGACCTTTGTATATATCTGGGACATTTCAGGGTCATTGCAAAGCTACTGTTTGATTGTGTGTTAGTTACAAGCCACTCCTAGTCTCTGGAGACCATGGTTCCCATCTGCACTGACCATTACATGGAACAGGATGTTCTGGGTGCTGGCTCTATACCAGGGTCTCTACTGGGCTTCAGTGACACAAAAATAAGAAAATGTCGTTGCCTTCTAATGGCTTATAGTCTGGGAGATTGACACTACTGCTGAGTGTCCTGGTCACCTAAAATCAGTCATACCCTTTCTACCATTCCTAAAGAAAGCCCAGAATGTTAGATCTCCATTCTTTCTTTTAAATCTGAGATCCTTTCAGAAATTAGAAAGTGACACACAGTGTTAATGCTGCCCAAAAGCAGATCTGTGCGTTAAGTTTTGGGGGTTTTCCATCTTATCCTTCATCTGAGTTGTGGCTTACCTATGAAAATAGCAATCTAGTTTACACACACACCCCAGTAATCAGGGCAGGGTCCTCTCTGTAGTGTGGACTGTATAGAAAGATTACTAAGAGGTTCTGATAGTCAACAGTAGTTAAACACTAAGTTGAATATCGCTCTTAAGCCAGGCTACTGTAAAAAAGAAAAAAAAAGTACTTTTCATTTATAAATACAAAACTGAAGTAAAAATTAGTCTCAAGCAATAAACTACTAAAGACTGAGTTATATTTAGCATGAGTCTTATAGTCCTCAGCTGTGCACAGTCAAACCTCTGCTGGCCAAGTCCTCCTCCATATGAAATAGACAGTGTCACATTATCCCAAAATAATTTCTCAGATGGAATTTCTGTCAGGGAAAAAAGAAGATGAAAATGCACTAAATCAGAATTTTGATATGATTTTCACACAAGATACTTTTTTTAATGCAACAATAATCTTACAGAATTGAGTCATGTTTTATTTTAGGAAAGAAGTTATAAGAAAAAATTTAAGCCTTATGTTTTGGGTTTTGACTTTTGGGGGGAGGAAGTAGGGGGGGGGTGGCAGAAGGGAGCTCGAGACAGGGTTTCTCTATAGCTTTGGGGCCTGCCCTGGAACTCACCCTGAAGACCAGGCTGGCCTCAAACGCACATAGATCCACCTGCCTCTGCCTCCCAAGTGCTGGTATTAATGGCATGTGCCACTACCATCCAGCTTGGCCTTATGTTTTTAAAACAAAAGAAATACAATGTTTTTAAAAGGAACCAAAGAAATGTACTACTTAAAAATTTGAGTGTACTAACTTCTATGCTCTGATGAGAGGATAAGCAGTCCATGACTTTTCCAAGTTTTGGATGAAGTATCATAGACTTTAAAAAGCCATTCATGTCCCCAGTTCCACTTCTGATTCGTGGTGAATTACATAGAGTTGTCAGGTTGTTCCTACAACACCTGTGAAAGGCCCTTAAGTTTGGAGGAAAGGTTACTTACTAGTTCTCATTTTCAAATATTCCAAATTTGACTCTTCTGTAGCAAGTGGTCACCAAAATCCTATATATTCATTGCACCAAAAGACTAGGTACAGATATGCTCAAGGAAAGTGAAAACTATCTCTGACTCCCAGCCCAAGAACCTCTTTTACCAACCTGACCTTTACTTCTTCAGGCTTACTAACTATGGTCAGTGCATGTTCATTTTAGCTAGGACCCTATTCATTTATAAGTTAGTTCATTTCTACTTTTCTATTGGTGTTCTATTGATGATGTATTTCTACTTACTATGTAAAATATCCTTATTGAGTAAGGGGAGTAATTTTAAGTGAGCTTATCATTGTCTTTCAATTATATGTCATTGATGTATGGCAGGAGGAATCTGTGTCTTCTCTGTAATGATTTCTACCATGGAAAGTCTTGATATTGTATTTTTCTCTAAGTGTTTTACTATAATTTATTTGTTTGGGATGTGGAGTCCTTTTTATCTGTATGTTGACCAACTTCATGCTAATCATGGTATGTAGGTTTTTAGGGACAACGTTCTCTTGCTTCCATTGATGGGCTTCACCATCCAGGTCTCATGACAGTCACTTCTAGGGTCTAGGTTTCCCTATTGCCCTCTGAACTATTCACTGATGTCACTAAGACTTTGGTATTCTCCTATGAAAATAGCTGTCAGCTGCACAGAATAGGTTTACACTGGAGCATTGTCTTGGTAGAATGAATGTTCAAACATCCCGAGAATAGACAAGAGGTAAGCACTGAGTTGAGTGTATCTCTTAAGTCAGACTATTGTTTAGTACTAAAGAATCCCCACAGTGCTTACTCCCTGCAGAGACTGACTGCCAGTTCCTTCTCCAGGTAGCTAGGGTCATGGCTCAGGATCAGAGCATGCTCAACAGATAGGCAACGGACAGATTGGGGCAGTGCCATCTACAGATAGGCAACGGACAGATTGGGGCAGTGCCATCTGTGGAACAGTTTGCCTTAGCAGCACCTTGCCTACAGCCCTTAAAAGGACTGGCAGGCAGCTGATTGTAATGATACTAGTGGTAGCAATGAAGATGTTCTTAGTTACTTTATTTCTCTGTACTATGACATAAAAAATTAGAAAAATTATTTTTCAGGTAATATTTTAAAGATTAAATATTGCATACTTGTTACAGTAATCTGAGGTCTTATTCCCCTTTTCTAATAATAAAACCCTCCCAAATATTTAACCAGTAGTATTGCAAATGACACATGTTGTATTTCATCACCAGCAGTTCCTGCCCACCATTGAATTAGACTCTAAGACATAATTAGCTAGAGTAATAGAAAATGACATATCTAGCCCGCTAATCCTCTGTGCTTGTTTTTGCATGGTGTCCCTTCTATATTCAGAGACATGCAATCTCTCCTCAGTGACCAGTTGTATTGCAGGTTAGTTAGGAAACACATAATATGGAATAGAACAGAGTGAAGGTATTGAAGTTAAAATATAAAGACCTGGCCTTGAACACTGCATCTGCCATCTTTGCTGGAAGACCTCAGACACAGACAGCATTTGGCATTAGGAAATCAGCCCCTGACTTGGTACACAGAGGTAAATGTGATATATGCTAGACAAGCCTTGCTAAGTTTTCCTAATAGTCATGTGAAATAATAAATATTCAAATGGCTTATAAACTCTGGCACACTTGTGAATACTAATTGTTGTCACCATTATTTCCTTCTACTCCAAAGAAGAGTTCATACAAATGCCATACTGCTAGATTAGTAAATGATTATATGTCTTCTTCATGGTCTTGAAATGAGAGTGACACTTGGTAATGCCCTCTGCACATAGTATTCTCCCAAGAAGGGTAGGCCCTTGTTTTTGTGCGTCTCTACTTTTCATCTCAGCTGCATTTTGCAACTACAAAGACTGAAAATGCAAAAGGCTAAGTGATAAGCCAAGTAGTCAACTGGTCATGTGGAGCTCTATTGACCAATTGCGGAGGAGGAAGTCCAGAGACTCCCTGTCTAAGCTCTATTGACCAGTTGCAGAGGAGGAAGAAGTACAGAGCCTCCCCTCTAAGCACCTTGAATTTGCAGCAGCTGTCAGCAGACTCCTGTTGAGATGAAGCTGGGAGGAGGCACCCAGTCATTTCTCTAAGGAATTAGGGGTTGGGACATAGCAGACTTCTCAGGCCTGAGTTTCAAGGAGCCCATGCTCCACAGAAAAGCCACAGGGACAGCACAAATAGAGTTCAATGTGTGAATGGGTTATGTTTGGAAAATTCATTAATAGGCCAATGATTTAGAATGCACCACTCATTTTCCCAAGGAAACGATGTCATGATAGAGATGAGGTTCCCAGACAAGTCCACAAAAGCTGTTCCTATCAGGAGATATGAGTCTTGGAAAGAGGGGGCCTGGCTGTCTGTGCTCAAGGAAAATTGCAAGAACTATTTCTTCCATATCCCCAGGCGGAGGGCCAGCTCTAAAAAGAAATTTGAAATGAGGCAGCCATCTGTGATGTCTCCTCTGGCCTTTTGCCTCTTTCCCACTAGTATCCTGGCTCCTTTTGTCCATCATTTGGTCAGCTGTCCTGCCTGGGTAGTGTATCCATACCTACCACTTTCTTCTCCCTTTAGGTCCAAGACCTTGAACTTGGCCATTTGAGAAGTCATGGCAGTCTGAACCCTGAATGAAAGGCCAGCTACTTGCTACAGTTGCTGACAAACTTGCAGTCATAGATATGGTAGAGGAGATACTTTTTAAGGAGACTCTGGAAATAGTCCAAGTTTCTCTAAGGTAATTCATGGTGTATTTGAATATTCATCTTATCAAAGTTAAATAAATTTTATATAACTCCAACAGTGGTCAGTAGCTCCCCATGTCAGCCAAGACCCAAACCTATGTGTTCTTTAAGATATCATGTTTTGTCATACTTGTCTGCACCCAAGACTCAATAGTAGCTAAGGTCAGTCAGGATTTATTTTTAGGTTCTCAAGGGCAGGTGAATGTAAACTGGAAAATCCCTGTGAAGTGTACACTTCCTACAAGACAACTTCCTTGATTTTTCACAGATGTCATTTTTAGGGCTGTATTCTTTGCACATACTTACAGGTATTTCCCTAGATTTATATATAACAGCTTCCTGGTCACAACTTCAAAAGAGAAGAATTATTTTTTTCTTTCTCAAGACAGAATTTCATGTATCCCAGGCTGGCCTCAAACTCACTGTGTTCTAGGCTAACGCTGATCTCTGACTCTGTTGCCTCTGTCTACTCGACGCTAGGGTACCAGCATGGACTACCATGCCCAGACTATGTGGTTCTCAGACTCACACCTAGGATTCAGGAAAACTTGACAAGTACCTTATCTATAATGAGCTACATCCTCAGCCCTATGCAAAGAAAACTGTTCAATTATTTTAAAGGAAGAATCAATAGTATTTGTGACTAACCTGGGTGGCCTCACAGTTCACAAGCCTTGTTCTCTCTCCCGTAGAAACCCAGCCTTTTATGGAAGCAGAAGAGTGAAAGGTTCAGGGGAGAAAAGGCCTCTACCCTCACTGTGGGAAATGGGCAGAGACTTGGCATCATAGAGTCTTTGAAATGGAGAAGGACATGCTTCTTTACACAGCTCCGTTTAACAGCTGCTCATCCCTGTCCCACCTGCTTTGCCTAAAGTAACATAACACACGTCTATGTCCTTTGTCCTTAGAAAACATGACTTCAGGCCTGTGGCATTCATCAGATGCCACCTCCCATTTTATTGTATTCCATTTTGATTCTGTGCCTTTGAGTTGATGCATGATGAACCTGAATATGTCCGTCCTTTGCTATGATCATATTCTCCATCTGTCCCCCTTTTATTGATTTAACTTATTACTGAATAACTTAAGAAAATATTAGAAATGGACTTTGGACAATGTTAAGACTCATGCTTGGGGTGGCCATGTCACATTGTGGTCTGAGATGATGTCTTTCCATATTCAAACTTCATTTCAGCTGCCTCTCTAACTGTCTCAGCTTCCATACCCTTCAGAATCCAGATGTGCCTAAAAACCAGTAGACACCACACTAAAGTAACGCTACACACTTTAATGCTTTCAGCTTTATACTTTAACACTGTTCCATGTTCCCTAAATAAATGGATATGATATATTACACTTTTACTCTGCTCTTATTGTTTATAGAATGTGTTGTTGGCAGAGTGCAGGGACCTGGCATCTACAATAACTTATTCAGTACAGCAAACTTGAGAAGAGATTGAGTGAGTCTTGAACCTTTTCATTTTTAACAGACAGGCAAGACAACTCCAGATAGCATAGGCATAGGGGGAAAATGAAGTTTTTACTGATATCCCTGACAGCTCCAGACTTTAAGATTGGTCAGAGATACTCTATTCTGAAAACTCAGTTCTCACCACTGTTAGCTCTGCCAGCCTCTGTGCTGACTCTGTTCTCTGCCTGTATATGGTGGTTGATCCTGGCATCTCAAGGTCTTCCCAGAGGAAAGAGAACAGACCTCCATCTAAGACAGCTGTGCCAGCTAGTTGTATATCAACTTGATACAAGCTAGATTCATTTTGGAAGACGAAACCTCAATGACAAAATGCTGCCACCAGACTGGCCTGTGGGAAAGCCTGTGGTGCAGTCTCTTATTGATGATTGATATGGGACAGCCCACCTTATTGTGGACAGTGCCACCCCTCAGCTGGTGGTTCTGAGTACTATAAGAAAAATGGCTAAGGAAGCCATGAGGAGCAAGCCAGTAAGCAGCATTCCTCCACGGCTCCTTCAGCTCCTGCCCTGACTTCCTGATGGACTGTGATACAGAAGTGTAAGATGCACTAGACCCTTTCCTCCCCAAGTTGCTTTGGCTGTGATGTTTTATGCCGCAACATTAACCATAACTGAGACAACAGTCATGTTGGTGTGTGTGTGTGTGTATGTGTGTGTGTGTGTGAGAGAGAGAGAGAGAGAGAGAGAGAGAGAGAGAGAGAGAGAGAGAGAGAGAGAAATTAAGAAATTGATGCTCAACAAAGATGAGTCATTTTTCCAAATCTTTCAGCCAGATAATGACTAGAAGGAACTTTAGCCAAGGACTTGTGATTCAGAGTCATCTTGCTACACCTCCATCCCACCATGACAGCTGGTGATAGGTCACCACCCTGTAAAAAAGAGAGCACTGCCTAGGGCAGCCCTACAGAGGAGATGTTTGGAAAGGGCTTTTGGAGCTGTGACTTTCTTTAGGGATAGAAAGCATCTTTTCCTCCTTATAAACTATATGATTTGTGCATGCATCAGGATCTCTTTACTTTTTTGTTTGTTTTAACTAATAATGTCAAGAAAAATAGTGTTAACACTTTTCAGGTTCCAAAGTGTGATTCATACACCTCTCCTTACTCACAAGCAAAAGTGAAAGTGGGCCATTGGGAGGTTGTAAAACTGGCCCTGGGACAAGCCAACACAGAGTGTGGGACCTTGTGCTACACTGTCCTTCAGCTGTGCTCTCTGCCTTGTGATTTGCTGATAAGCCCTGAAAGATCATCTCAGCAACTGTGGTCATGAGAAACGAGATGTAGTGACTTTTTGAGTGTGCCTCAGATGTATACACATAGTATAATACTTGACAGATTGTCTTTAAAAATATAGTTGGACCATCATTTTTTTAACTTGGGGTGCACAAAACAGAACCAGAAGATACCCCTCTGCAGTATAATGAGAAACTGGATTCAACTCTCAATAGATGATGATGGTAGTGGTGACAAAAATATATTATATATTACTACATTAATTACTCCCTTGGGGGGAACATCATACTGTCCTCATGTGACCTAGTTTACAATCTTGTGAACAGAAGTTTGGTGACCAAGCCCTTGTACAGGTGTTCAGTCATGGCAGTGAGATATACCAAGAGTACAATTCAGGAAGTAAGCTGTGTGTGTCCATCATGAACAGGAGTGATCAATGGCCTGACCTGGCCTCCCAAATCTCCCCCCCCCCATTCCAACCTCAACTAATAAAGTCCCAGTATCTCTAGGTAAACGCTAGAGAACAGGCTACAGGACTTTCCCAGAAGAAACTACATTTGTCATGTAGTCGTCTGCACTGCCACCTCATTCATGTTGAGTTAGTCCCTGACCAGCTGCATCTAGCCCTGGGCTGTGGTAACAGTAATAAACCTGCCTCACCAAGCTGCATCTGGAGTAACATTGAAGTGTGCCTCTATTTCTCTGCTTTCCCTTAATGAAAACTTCTCCCAAAGTATTGCTTAGGCCTATACTGGCCAGTGTGGTTTCCATTCTGCCTGTAAGCATTTGAATGGTAAGTCAGAAATTATACACTCTGTAGAAAGTACATACTGGCTCCCATAGACTCAGTACATTAAATGGCTCAATATTTTATATTGACTACATGTTATAATATTTTAGAGGTATTGTTAAATAGAACATATTGCAATTTAATTTCACCAATTTCCTTTTTCTTCTTTAATGGACTATAGGAAATTTCAAGCTACTTGTACAGTTTACATTGTATTTATACTGGAGAGTTCTGGTGTCTATTACTGTCTTAATGTCCCTCCACCTATGATGGGTGTTTAAGTCTCAGCACTTTACCCAAAATGTCTACTTACCGCCTAGGGATGCTTTGGGTTTTGTTTCGATTCTAAGAGCAGCATTCCACTCTTAGCACTTAGTTGATGTTTCGTTTCTCTTTTTGCCTCTGGGGACACTCGTTCTCTTTCCTTACCAACAGTTCCTTTGTCTCCTTTTCTGCATCTTTAATATCTTTTCATCTGCTTTTTCTATCCAGACTTGTTCCTCTGTAGCTCTTATCTGAGTGGATTTGGACACCATATGCAAAGACTTGCCCAGTTTTGCATTAATAGCTAAAGAACAGAAATGTATTTCAGTATATTGGAAGCTGTCTGGGGAGGGTCTGATCCCTACTTTCAAGTTGGTACTGCTACATCATCACAAGAGGAAGGGGGACAAGTCTTCATGCGATGATAGACAGAAGGGAAGCAAGAACTTCCTCTCTCAAGCTCTGTATGGGAATGTCATGGTATTCATGAAAACTGAACCCTCATGACTTAATCACCTCTTCAAAGCTCTGCCTCTTAATACTTTAATACTGGCAACAGCTGAATTGGGGGGGGGGACGGGACACAAACCATGTTATATGTTTGTTTGTTTCGCCTGTTGACAGAAACTCCATGGAACAAGGTCTTTTCCTGTTGGTCTACATCTTTTCACTAAGTGCTCCAAGCTTTGCTTGCCAGAATTCAGTGATACCCGATTGGATCATTCCACTAGTTTCTGCTGATACCAGTTCCATGTGTCTTAAGAGCAGTTCACTAATTCTTCCGGGTATAAGAATCACTAGGGGGCTTGCCCAAAATATAACTGCCCTGACCCCAGCCCCTAGGGATACAAATGCAGTATATTCTGGGTGGAATCTGTAACATTTCTTAACAAGCTCCCAAGGTGATTTTACTGGATAACGCAAGCACACTTTGCAAAGTTTGTCTCACTGTCTCATTGTACCAGGTTAAGTTAATTTCTCTATTCCTTTCTTCTTGAGTGTTGTTTCATGTATATCAGCAGAGTGTGAATCACCTAGGAACCTAAATATAGACCTCCTAGCCCCACCTCAGAGCTTGTGAATCAGAACTTCCACGATGAGTCCAAGGAATCTATTTAAAAAAAAAAAAAAAAGACCTCCCTTGGTGCCTCTGATGCAGCCAGTCTTCTGCTAGCCTTTGAGAGTCCTATCTGGCCCTACAGACTCTCTGAGGAGGTCCAAACTCAAGAGCAAGTGAGTGTTTTCTTTGTCATTTACGCCCATTTCTTCATCTGTCCCACAATGGTAGAAACTGCTGGCCAAGTCACTGTGGGATGAACTCTGAAGGTAATCACAGTTGCCAGGCACCTTTGCAACTTGAATATTGGCCGTTGTTACATGGACATCTCAAGCATGTCGGTTTTCTGATTGAAGGCAGTAAGTGTGGCATACCTGCCTGTCTTGTTTTGGTGGGGATGCCCTCTGTCATCCTTTCTGACCCAGGTCAGAGCAGCCAACATGGCATACTGTCCTTCCTCATCATATTTTTACTCTTCTCCAGCTCAACCTTCCCCTTTGGTCTGTATAGGGGGACATGCTTGCACTGGCTTCAAGCTCAAAGTGTATTCCCTGGTGTCTAGAGAGATAGTGAAATGCCTGCCCCCTTTGCCCTGGGGCCTATCTGGGCTGTACAGGTTGCTGAAAGCAGGGTTATCCTTAGGGTAGACTTCTGGGGTTAGGAGCCGTGTCCCACTCCTGTTTTAGTACTTTCTCAGGTAGAGTGCTTAAAGCAGAGCCCTTAAGTATTACCAAAACTTGCAACAAGTGAAGTGGTGGGGACAGGTCAAGTGGTTAGGAATACATTTTACCAAGAAATGATACTCCCGGAGCTTTATCCTTGGCCTGGACAGACAGCAAGCTTCTAGGTTGTAAGGAGTAAGTCCCCTCCTGGTTAGTCTGCTTCCTGAGTATCTGACCTTCATAGCATGCTACTCTGGACTTAAGCTTTAAATAATAGCCTCTTTGAATATGGTAGATTTGCTTGTGTTCCTTGTAGAAGGTCGGCTCATGGCTCACAGGAAATCTAAAAACTAGCATCTTCCCTGTATGCCCCAGAGGCCCTGCAGCCCTACTGTGTGCTCCGCTTATTTGTATTTTTGAGTTGTCTCTGGATAAGTGTCAGGTTTCATTTTTATGCCAGATAAAAAAATCGGTAATCAGGAGAAAATCCCTCAGGGAAATCCTATTCCCAGGTGACAGCTGCTTCTTTAGCATTTTGAGGTGAGGACTGGAACGCTAGGGACCATGAGCTTTGATTTAGTAACAAAACGATGTGAACTGACCCTAGAAATGTATAAACAAGAGACATCTAATGATTCCTGACAGTTCAAGGACTAAAGGAGACTAATCTTTTTTTCTCCCTGCCCACCCTGTCTTCAGACAAATGTAAATATATCTCTTTCAACAAGTTGCTGAATATGGTTTTAATTTATAAGCTAGAGACCAGTCTTGATGAGTGTATACTCAGGACTGTCTGTGCACTCTCTCTTTCTGTCTCTGTCTCTCTCTGTGTCTCTGTCTCTTTCTCTCTGCCTTCCCCTCTATTTTCTCCCCCCGTCTCACCTCCCTTCTGCCCTCTCCCTCTTCTCTTTTTCTCCCCCTCTCTTTTTTGAAGTCACAGGTTTTATAATTTTTGAACTGAACATTTTCCCTGTCACTTTTCTTCCAAAGACATTGCTGACCCCCTTGTCAGAGGGCTTTAAGACAAGAATAGACTGCTGTATTTCTTAAAAACGTTTCTGAAGTTCCCAGAGGAAATACATGTGGTTTTAAAACATAACTAAGTGAGTGGCTGAATCCACGCTGAGACTGAGATTTGAAGAGCCTGTCACTATGGCTGGATCATACTTTATACAGTGGATGGAGAACCCATTGTTGTTATTTATGACCCTGTCTGCCTTCCATTGTGGACTTCTTCCAGCCTTGGGGAATTTACATCATTCCTAATAGCAAAAAGCTTTCTGGTTCCCACAGAGTTGTTCAAAGCCTGACTCATGCTCCTTATGTTAATTGTTCAGCTCTGAAAATACAGCATTTACAGGGTGTGGCTGTGAGGGGAAAATCAACTGTATTTACAGGGCATGCAGGACATGTTTAGAAGTGTTTCACACATAAATCTCCATCACTCTCAATCTCTTTCAAGCTTCCCTCTCTTTTGTCTCCCCCTTTGACTTAACTTGAAGGATTCTTTTTCCAAAAATTAATTTTAGGAAACAACAAACTAAAAGAATGACACATTGCAATGCAATATAATCCAGTATAGCTAGTTATAGTCTGTTGACTGACAATTAAAACCAATTTAGGTTACAAGTGGACATGTTTTTGAAAGATCCTGGCCCAGGTCTGAAGCATGGGCATGGCCCAGAGCTCAAGGACCCTCCTAACTTAGTGTTGTGAGCACCGATTAAAACAAGCCTTTACAGATACCCTGGAATAATACATACTAGTGGTTGCCATCCTTCAGAATCTCAGGGACTATCACTGATCACTCCTATGGAAACCCATGTGAAACAAAGATCAACTGATAGGTATCAACTAACCCTCATGGTCACAACGTTTTATATGAATTTGATGGGGAAGAATACTTGATAATACCATAAAACAAGAGCAGATAACACCTTATCTGGGCTATCAGCTTCTAACCTAAGGTAAGAAATTCCAAAAACATTACATGGGTCAGCTCTAGCAAAGGTTGGCAGAACTTTAAATTTTGTAATTATCTCTTTATGAAGCTTTGTGGGTATGGTTTTAAAGGTAGATAATCTGTATAGAAAATGATGGCAATGACTTCTATAAAGTGTGGTTTTTAAAGGTGGATAATCTGTATAAAATGATGGCAATGATTACGGTAAGAAAGCACAGACTCCCAGGTTTTTGTTTGTTTGTTTGTTTACTAACCAGATTGAAAAACTTCATTTTAAAAATGCCAATATTAAAAGGTTTAACTTAGCTGGGCATTGGTGGCACACACCTTTAATCCCAGCACTGGGGTGGCAGAGGCAGGCAGAAATCTGTGAGTTTATGGCCAGCCTGTCTATAGAGCAAGTGCTAGGATAGGCTCCAAAGCCATAGAGAAACCCTGTCTTGAAAAAAAAAAAAGTTTAACTTGATACTGTTTTAAGGCTAAGAAAGGCTGTATTGATAAATAGGGAAGTGTGGAGGAAATCTCGGGATTGTCAGGATACTGGCTGCTGTCTTCTCACAAGCTGCTGGCTTAGGGATTCTGCCCTTTGGGGTTACAGAGAGACCAGATATTGTTCTAGATGGCTTGGGATCCATGTGTTTCACATTATGATTTTGTATGTTTGTGGTACATACTAATACATAAATTGTGTAGACAAGAATAAAAAACTAGTTGTGACACCAGAAAATCCCAACTGAAAGCAGTTGTAACAGCCTGAAACAGTAATCTGTTTTATTTAGTATTTATGGAAGTAAAGCTGTCCACCTGAGCGTTCCTGGTGTAACTGTTTTATCTGGTGTTCAGCTAATAGACTCCTGTTTGAACCTTTATCTTTTGGACTAGACAAAAAGAATCCTCCATGGAGTGTCTGACTATTTTGCTGAGTGTGCAGAGAATTCTCCTTCTCCTGCTACAAAGCACAAGAGAAATGCTCTACAAGAAATGTAGGTCCAGCATGTTTCCTTTTTCTCATTTTCTGACTGCCTGTGTGGATAGTGTATCACCAGAAGTCTGTGACATATTGAGAGTGTATGGAACCTAATCAGAAGCCCCTCTGCCACTGGGGCTTCTACTGGCCCACAGCCATATATTAATACATGCCCTTCCCACCTTCCTGTTGCTCTTGTATTCTGGACAGTGGGAATAGTCTCCTTGCTTCACAGGTGTGTGTGTGTGTTGCAAGGAGTGATTAATTACAAGCTCTTTGAAGATGAAAAGCACCTGCTAGTGGTGTTTCACACAGCTCTTGAGGTAACTGCAGACAGACCTAAAAACTGCATTCTCTTTGTGAGATGTTTGCTCTGACTTTATTGTAATTATGGCAGTCCTTGGGCCCCTTACTGCAACACATTTATGGTTTTTTTCCACAAAGCTTAGTGAAAGTCAATAATCTAGCTAAAGTGCTTGATTTTAGTAAATGAAGAAGATGGTTGTTATTTGTAAATGTATTATTGTCAACTCCTTGCCAAAACTAAAGGATTTAAATTCCCTATGACGTTTGCGTCCTGCCCTGGAAGTTTGTTTTATAGTTAAAATTTGTCTTGTCTTGTGTATCCTGTAGAAAAGGGAGATAGATAAATAGATGATGGATGGATAGACAGGTAGATAGGTAGATAGATAGATAGATAGATAGATAGATAGATAGATAGATAGATAGGGTAAATATGCTGCTTATCATGATTGTACTTTATTTAATGTTAGTCGTCTGAATGTTTTCTAGAACCGACCAAGTCTGATTAACTGAGGCTTATTCCCATAGGGTTGATGAATAAACCTGGCACCTGCTGAGTAATACCTTAAAACGTCATGAGCAATTTTCAGATTTACTCACAAATATACACCGTATGTGTGCATATTTGTGCATATGTGTGAGTGTGCACACATCCTGTGCTTTGGATGTACCTAAGCATTCCCTCCTAATAAAAAGTCAGTATATCAGCCCCAGGGAGCATTTGCCTCTGACATCTAAAACATACATACTTGTGTGCTTTGGTTAAAATGATTCAATTTTAAAACCATTCCACCATGTTTCCTTTGCTGAACCAGCAATGAGAACTTAGAGCATATCCTAGTGGAAAATGGGGAGGTTTTTACTTAATCCAGTCTGTGTTAAACAACACTTTGGGGATGTTTTAGATATGCTGGGATGGGTGTTGAGGAGAAGCCAGCTGGCACACGCCTTGTTCTCAGGTGTAACAACCAGGGAATGGGGGTTTGGAGGAATCCATGCCATTGTGGACCTTACATGCTGTACAATCTTTATTGTGTGTTTTAGTGTGAGAAGAACTAAAGCAAAAAGCAATGCTGAGAACAAATCACAGACCAGCACAGACCCAGTGGGAAGACCTAGTGACTCAGTCATTGCCGTACCAAGGAGGAGGGATGCCTCAGCCAGTCTCCTGTCAGAAACTATGGGTCAAGCACAAGATGACATAAAAGCAGCCAAGATCCACCAGGGGCTTCCTGTTCAAAAGCTGGAAAATGTTTCTCAGACTCAGCCAGAGGACACTAGCAGCCAGCAACAGCCTCATCCCGGGGAGTGGCTAAAGACGGGACTTCTAAGCAGGAGCCCTGTGTGTAGCTATGAGTCAGCATCACCAGGTCCAAAGCAAAGTCCACGAGCAGCCAAGACACAACAGAAACGCAGGAACTGTGGCTCTGCGGAAGACTCTGACCACCGCAGGAGAGTTTCTCTTGGAAATGATGGATTCGTCCCAGGAGACATGATGGTGGAGAAGAGCACAGCTGTCAGTGTTTTGCCAGCGCTAGAATTGTCAGATACAGGGTTGCTTTTGAGTCAAGATTTGGCAAAAGCCACAGCTAAAGAAGAGCTACATGCTTCGGAAAGCCTCTCCTCCAGACACCTTATGACAAATAACCCAGGGCTGGTGCAGCACACCAGCTCAGCTGCAATTGATGAACGATTAGCTACAATTCAGGGCGGCCTAAGCAAAAGAAGAAAGAAATTGCAAAGTTCTAGCAGAGGATGTAGTGGCAAGAAAAACTTGAGTGTATAGTTCCTCTGGTTTGAAAAGAATGTGGTAATTACTTTAATCAAATATTTGGAGGTTGGGAGAAGTCTCAGCTTTTAAGAGCACTTACTGCTCTTGAAGAGGACCAAGATTGAGTTCCAGGCATCCACAAGGTGACTCACAACCATCATGAACTCCAGATGCAGAAGACAAAACATCCACTTTTGGCCCCCATGGGCACCAGGCATGCACATGGTATGTGTATGTACAAGGAGGCAAAACACACATACACATGAAATAAATCTTTAAAAACAAAACTGTTTGTGTTGGAATTAACCTTCACAATCACCTCCTGGAGGCTGTTTTTCTAATAGGCTTGTTCCTTTCTCATCATGTTTATAACTGTCCCTGGAAAATATTGTATTGACAAAGAGCCCTCCACCTGTCAAGGAGTAAGCCGTGTCTCAATAATATTGGACATTGTCACCCCATCACTGTGAAGACCTCCTGAGGGGATACAAAGAGACAGTGCCATGTGCTGCAGGCCAGTTCTAGCGCTACAATCCTCTTGTTCCTCGAACTGAGTGCCTGACAATGAAAATAGGTTAGTGGTTCTTCGCATGTGGTTCTGTGCAAAATGCAGGCATTGGAGTTTGTGAGGAACTAGGATTCTTAAATAACACTAAATTTGAAGATTCCCTAGCAGTTATTTTCTCCAGCCTGGCCACCATCAGCTGGAGCCACATGTGGACAGGTATCCCCCTGTGCTCCCTCAGGCCTGTAGAGTATTTAGATTGGATTCAGGGTGTGAGTCCCTTAGTTCCCAGGTTCCACTAAAGGGTGAACGCAGCACCTAGGGAGCTGTTGTAGCTGTAGTTGCCAGGGATGGACAGGTAATTCATCTCAGCCTTAGGTGAAGCCACAGAAGAGGTGTGCTCTGTGTAGCATGGTCTGACCCTGTCCTTGTTCATGCCTCTAATATTCCAGTTACAGTTAGGACAGAGCAGAACCCAAAGGGAGCTCAGTGACCATTCCAGTTCCCAATGTGAAAAAATCCACAGGGCATTTAAATACTCTCTTTAGTTGTATAGCCTGCTCTCAAGAAAGACAAGAAGCTTAAGTTATCAACCTGGAAGTGTTATCTGACCATCCCAGCCTCAGAGGACCAGAAACTCTGATTGCTGGTGTTCCTTTCCTTTCCCATCTAGGCAGTTCTAAGCCATTGAATTCTCAATGGAAGCATGAGCAGCCCCCCTTATACACCTCACTCGAAAGATCCTAAAGTCAAAACCAGGCCTATCAGAATGATGACTGTTTTCCTACTCCAGAACTAAGATACTCTGAACAGGGTTTTAATTGTTTAATGGTTTAGGTCATAGTATTTCATTGTACTTAAATGAAGCATTTGCTTTCAAGAAACGTTTTGCTTTTCAAATCTGTTCTATTGTAGGAGATAATGATGATTGTGACCAGTGAGGAAAACAATAGTTGTTTGGACTGTATGTAGATTTTCTTTCTCACAACCTTCGTGCACAGTGGATTTTAACAGGATTAGCAGGGAATGGCTCTGGGCTCTCACACTGTGGCATATATTTAAGGAATTTTGCCTTTAAGCATTTTCCTGCAGTGTATCTGAAACACCTCTGCATCTCTTGAATGGTTTTACAATTCTTTGAATATACCGACAAAGGGGAAAATTAATCCCAAGTGTTTTGTTATGTATCAGGTGGGATATTAAATATTTTCTGCCATTGGGAATTGTATGAGTTTTTATATTCTTAACAATTATCGTAACTTGGCATTTGAAAGTCTGAGACCCTATCAGTGTTGATAGTCAAAAACAAGTTCTTCAACCCTTTGATACTCCAAATTAAATTTATATTCTGGTCTCTGTGATTCTGATATTTTTAGGAGATATCTATCCAATTCTATTGATATTATTGTAATTGAAGAATTTGTTCACTATCTGGGATATTAAACCACCTCCATGTACTTTCAAATGACATTTTAATAAATACACAAATGCTTTAGTTTGCCACTGGAGGTTAACTCACCAGATATGCATATGATTCGTTAAGTGTACAGGGTCACTTGGCACTGGGAACAAGGTAATAGCTACATGGTTTTGTTCCCTTATTTCAAAAAAGCAAGACTCATGGGCTGTTGGTGAAGTGGGTGCTTTGCATGTGTAGGACTCTGGATTTGATCACTAAGATCACTAAGAAAAGGACACACAAAAGAAAAAAATCTGTGTTTTGATTTTTGAAGAATGTAGCTTCTCTCAGGATGAGCCTTCTCAAAGTACATCTTGGAGACAAAGATGGGGTCTTAGTATAATTGTTTTATGTTTGATGTCATATTTGGATTTCAGCAGAGATTGTGCCTATCAGTGGCCTTTGGTTTCAGAAAGAGCCCCAGATTAGGGCAGACACCTAGGGCAGGAAACATCTATGCCCAAGAGAATGGCCTAGGATCAGTGGCGGCATTCGTGTTTCCTTAAACTCCTTGGCAGACCTTACTGTAATATTTCCACAAAACGGTAGTGAATGGCTCTCTGAATAACAAACAACTTTTCAAGAGCCAAAAAACTTGCTGTGCAGCATGCTGGGACTGGAATATGGAAATTGTTTTAATTTCATCTTTTCTCTCATGAGGAAATCACTACATTTGGTTTGTCAAGACAAGAGAGTTCATTCCCCAGTATTGAAACAGGGATGAACGGAAACATGTCGAAGCAAGTTTTAAAAAAAAAAAAGTCAAAATTAAACTGGTTTCTCTTAAATAGCTTGAAGCTTTCCACAGTACAAAATAAATTAAGCATTGTAAAATGAAGTTAACTCAAGTAATCACTCAGTACAGAAATCTAACCATATATATCATCAGTCATGCAGTTCCAGGATATAATTAAATTCTCAGAAATCTGCCGAATTCCCTCTAATTTGGTTTCTATATATATTTAACAAGACAGGGAGCAACTGTATGCCAGTGTGTAGCCTAGCAGAGGGGTCTTGGATAAATGAAATTTTCTTTATTATGTGGAGCCATTCATACTGGGCTTCAAATCTATCCAGGTAAGTTTCATCGACAGAAGAGTGTCACCATACTGCATTAAAGTTTCCATCACCAAAGATTGGGAATTGTAGTTTACTGAAGCAAAACTCAGTTAAACCATGCATTTGGCTTTCCAGAGCATCTGATCAGTGCTAATAGGTGATATTTTGACTCATTCTCAGAATGAGTTTCCAGGTGGAATTGAACACTGCCAAATCTCGAGGAGAACCTTGGTCCTCTCACTTAAGGACCTGAACAGCCTGAATGTCCATACAATAGACTCATTTCTGCAGTGAGAATGTTCTTGTTTTATGCATAAATATTTGGGTTTTGTGTTGTGTCATCCAAATTGCTTGCTTGGCAGGAGTGGGGTAGGGTCCTCACTATATCTCATAGTTCAAACTCGATACACAGCTCACACTGACCTCAAAGAAGTCTGGGTTCTGCCTCTGCTAGGGTGTGTGTGTGTGTGTGTCAGAGACAGAGAGAGATGCTGTTCAAAAACAAGGGAATTAAGCTCAAAGAATGCATATCCAAAGCACCCTTTCTGAACATGTTGTTCTTAATTATGTTCTGCTTGGAAGAATTTCTTTCCTCCCAGGGGCATTTCTTGGGTTTTGGAAATCTTGCTAAGTTAAAGGAACTATTTGAACCACTACTCCTAAAGATTTAGGTTTAGAAAACCTAGTGAGAAACATGATTAAATTGACCCTTAAGGTTCTGTGCTGTCTTAACAGTAAGAGTCTGTCCCCACTGTGCTCCCAACTGAGCTTCAGCGGACCTCTTAGACAGGGCTTTGCATGATCTGGAAACCTTCCCAGAGAACCCTGACATTCCCCATGTGAACTCATTTACGTGTTGCATGAGCATCTGGTCTTTCTTTATTTCAGGCCACCTCTTTCCCCTTATCACCGTAGAATTCCAGTTCCTTGGGCTGGTCACTTGTAAGTAGATTTCGCTGGTGTTCCTATACAGGTCCCTCCAAAAGAGTCTCAGTGTCAGTTTGGAAATGTAATGAAAGCAAACCCATTTCTTAGTGTTTTGGTTTTCCTGGTACTCTGGCAAAACCCACACAAAAGATAACCCTGCTCTGGGCCTGGAACCCGGCAGGAGAACTGGAACAATGTAACAGCAAGGTACTGCAAGCTGCAAACCCTGGGTTCAGGAGCTACCCTGCCATTAACAGGGTTAATATATGTTTTCATATAAGCCACTTAGCCTTCCAGGCTTCAGTTTCTTAATCTGTCAAAAGTGTCTAGTATTTTAAGGGTAACCCACAACCCTTTAAGTACTGAATTAAGCATACCACACCCTATGTGAATTTCTCCATCTGTTCAGAAATGCTTCCCTACAATGGACACTAGTTGGAATCACCTGTGTATCTTGCAGCTAAATCTAACTCCCTGCCTTTTAGTATTTTTAAAGACCATCAAGCGATAATTCTCGTGTGATGCCATAGTTAAGAACTACTTTTTCAATACGGAGTACGTAAATGCTGGATGCTGAAAAGCAGGGTTAACAAACAAATACTCCTTTTAAGAGGGCCTTCTTCAAATTCAAAGTATACCTACTTTCCGACAAGTGAGTAGGAAGTCTTTAGGGACGAGATGTCAATTAGTAGCTATGCATTTTAATCAAAGGGATGTGTTTCCTTTACTTCTGAGGCTCCCCTATTCTTTTGTGTTAGACCCTACATATCCAAAAACATCATTGCCCACATTGAGATATTGCTACCCTCATTCGGAAGACAAGTTTTCAAAGTGCCTAAATAATTGTCTGGAATTTCTACATAACCCTCTGGGGTTTGCCTTTGATCCACGATCATTAATATCATTAATAGACTCTCTAAAAGTACATGTGAATCTCAAGCTAACATTTGGCAGAGCAACGGAAGAATGAATGCTTTTAAAATAGTTTGGCTCAGAACGCGCATGTGAAATAACCCTGTGGGAAAATCAGGAGACTTTCTCATCCTGCAAAGGATTACCTAGGATGAGATACTGACCTTGCATTTTAAGTTCAGTTACATTTCTTAAACCCCATTCATTACCCAGCCTGATTTATATTAGAGGGTGAAGTAGGCTGTGAGAGTCTTCCATGATGATGTGCAGTTTGCAGTTTGCGTTTGTTGCTTTCTGCAGTTCCCAGAAGACGTTTCATCGTGTGTGTGTGTGTGTGTGTGTGTGTGTGTGTGTGTGTGTGTGTGTGTGTGTGTGTGTGTGTTCATTCTTTAAAAAGCAAACCGGCTTCTGCAGGAGATTTGCTACAGCCTTTCTCTCAGAAACTAGCTGGAGACTTCTTTTCCTGGGGCTCTAAGGCGATCAAGCCCCAGAAGGCAAGTGTGTCAGGGTGAGCAGAGCACTGACCTCCACGGGGGAGAGGTCACCTCAGCACAGAAGACTCAAAAGGGAGGAAGAGAAAGCAACTCCGCAGCAGGGATTTGACTTGCTTTAGGGCAAAGGAGCTTCTATAGAGAAGTCCCTGCTCTCCCACGCCCTTTTGCCTCCTCTTCTATTACTGCTTGTCCCCGTGCTCCGTGCACTCACTGCGCCATACGCACGCAAACACACACAGCTCTTACTCCTACTAAATGTCTCACACCCTTTCTCCACCTCCACCTGCCCCCAAGCAGTAGGCAGATTGGCAGCCCTTCTCCAGAGAAGGCAGGTGATGGATTGCCTGGAAATTTTGCTAGGCCCAGTGGCTCTGAAGACCTTTTTAGTTCCTCCCTCACATGCCTGTCTGGTGAGAACACAGAGGTTTCTTTCCCAAACCCACTGTGGGTGCCTGGGAGGGCTCATATATCCATTCTTGTTAGAGGAAGGCTGAGTTGGTGAATCAGTGCCGGGCTGGGCGTTTGGTACATAACCCAGAAGAAGGAGCCTGGAAAAACCTTCCTCTTAGGATGTCAGAAGCTTGTGAAACAGCAGCGTGGTTTTATTTACATATTCCCCCCTTATAATGCTACCCTGGTAAGCTTTTTCCTTGTGCCGTTCTGTTCAGTGGGAGATACACAAGAAACACATGGGAAAGCTTCTCCAGTGGTTCACCAGTGAGAAGGGCTCAGTCCATTGGGAAGGATCTCAGGAACCAGGAGCTGTCTGCAAAGGTGTAGGGGGCTGAGGCGTGTATCTGCTGTTAAGAGTTTTATTATGAAACTAAGAATCTCTAGCTAGAAAGGACTCGAAGACAAACAGGCTCCATCCATCTATGAACTTTCTACAGCAAGCCAGCATGCTTTCCCTTGATGGTGACATTTCTTTTCAATCTGATGTTCTCCTGAACCCTGGTTGTACATGAATTGAGTTCTTGTTCTGTGTGTTAGGTCTAATCCCAGATCACTATAATATTTTAGGAATGCCCACTGCATTTGCAAGAAATCTTAGCTGCTCTGCTAGCAGCTATGCATGTCTGCCTATAACAGCTGCCCAGTATGTGAGGGCAAGACAGGAGGGAGAAGGTTGGTCTTGACATATAATCTGTTCTCAGTCATGGTGGGAAGGGGGACCACTATGGAATGCAAGTCATGGAGTGAACATAATTGTTGGGGAAAACTCTATAGGGGGAGAACCATTACAAAAAGTATTTCTGAAATGCCCAATCTAATGAAAACCTCTTAAAAGCAGTCGAACACTGTGGGGTGCTAGCACACGCCTTTAATCCCAGCACTCAGGAGGCAGAGGCAAGCTGATCTCTGTGAGATCTAGGTCAGCATGATCTACAGAGCGAGTTCCAGGACAGGACTCTTTCAGAGAAACCCTGTCTCAACCCCCCCCCCAAAGTCCTTTCAGATCCAATGCCATGTTCTGGGGTCTTCCAAAGTCAAGCACCTGAGCTGGGTACTGATTTTAGTGGGGGGATGGAGAAGGAAGAGCTGCATTACTCAAAGGATTTAGTCAGAAATGAATTCATGCAGAGACCACACAGTTGTGTGGAATTTAACGGGCCTCAAGTTGGTTTTACTATGTTTGCTTATTTTTGTTTTGTTTCTTTTAATCCTGTAGTCCATTTCATCTTGAATGGACTTTTCTTTCTGCTAAACTGGTAGATCGAGGAAAAAGTCAACCATTTGTACAGTCACCCCTAAGCAGAGCTTCTGAATGTGAGCACAGCCTGGTTAAATCCCCTTTACAAGAGGACTGTAGCTTCCCATTTCTGTATAACAAAGTGCTATGGATTTAGTGCCTTGACAACGCATAAATCAATTACCTCATCATTTATGATACCTTTTATCTAGATCCTCTGTTCAGTCAGTGTCTTATAACACTGAAATTGGGATATTAGTCACATTTTATCCTCATCTGAAGACTCAACCACAAAGGGCCATCCCTGAGCTCCCTTGCATTGTAACCTTCCTTGCAACAGCAGGTGAAGGGTGTCCAGCATCCAGCTGACTATGCCAGGGATCTCCTAGAAGCCTTTCTTAGGTCTGTGCCATTGAGCACCTCTCCACCTCATTAATGAAGAAACCTCCTATTACCTTCAATATCTCACACACTGAGTCCACTGACTTCTCCTTTCGGTGACCAGAGACATGTTTCTTCTAAAAACAAACAAAAAACAATACTGTAATACTGTGACTATCCAGTGACCCTGGGAAATTTATATTTTAATGTCCACCCAAGTAAGACATTACATTTACAAACATCCATCACTGTAGTACCAGTATTTGCTCAATAACAAGAGGCTAGGAATCCTTGATGGCCATTACAGATTTTGGGCTACCACTAGATACTGCAGCTTGTAGCTCTAACTAAATACCTTCATCTTTTAATGGAATTTTATCATATCACAGTTGAAAGTATAATAGCAGCCTTTTTTTTTTTTTTTTTTTTTTTTTACTATAGTGGTTTCAATACTGTATGACAAGGAGGTCCAAAGAATTCTGGAAATCTCCCAAGTCAGTCCTAACTGAAAGCACAGAAACAAGGCTGTAGTGGGAGAAAATTCCTAAAGTGGAAATGTGGATGGAAGAGCTGTTACTGGAATCAAGAAGTCTGGCCCAAAAGCTCTTGCCTTTGAGCATAAGTCTGCTTGCACACCAAGAGGGTGAGAGTAACAGTCAAATGACGAGGCAGGCTAGTGTGGAAGCAGAAGTGCTGGAAGAAATATTATAGAACCTCTCTGGTAACTTCTACAGCCAGTGCTGTCCAAATGAGAGCTCACAGGAAGCTGGAGCTGGTTGGGTGTGGATGGAGAAAGGAGGGCGTGATGAGGCCTGACCCTCTTGCCATCACCCCTTCCTGCTCCCTTTCCTTTACCCCAGGGGTATGTTGCCTTAGTTTTATTCAAGCCTGTAGGCCATTCACATTTGCTCTATGCTTCTGCATTGTGATATGAATTTTCTAAAATGTATTTCCAACACTACAAAGCCATAGGGAGAATTTGAGTATTCTAACTTGAACTTGGAGGATTTATATTTCTCATGACAGGATGTAGTTTATCCAAATCATTCCTTCCTGGATACCTGGTACAGAGAGAGGGTCTGACCAAACTCACATTACAAACAGATGGGTAAAAGATGACTCAAGGGGGTGATTCTAATTCACCAGCTTGAGTGGGAGAACACAGGGAGTGAGTAGCATTTTGGTGAGGGAAAACAGAGCAGCAACCTGGCAGTTGCTACATGTCTGTAGCAGCCAGCTATAGCAATCAGTGACCCGCTGGACATAGCTACCTTTGGCTCATTCACTCAATCTGGATTGTAGTAATTTTAAATGGTAAGACGATTTTTCTACTATAATATAGAGGGAGCCTTCCAAATGAGATAGACATGCTTAGGGAACATGAGATGAGGCTTAATTGTGTAACTGCTACTACCAGATAGCCCAACAGGAGGCTTGCATCGGGGAAGCAGGCAGATTCAGTAGTGGCACCAGTGTTGAAAATGCCCATGAAGTTTCAGGTGTGTGTGTGTGTGTGTGTACAGAACTACATGCGCATACAAGCAAGGGAAAGATGTAACCTATGGAGACCTGTGTGTTTCCTCTCAGGACCCCTTTCCTGCAATTCATTTTCTAATTCTATGAAGCAGAACCTGAAGAGGAAGTTTGAAACTTCCCAAGAACAAAGCAACAGCCCAAAGGGCTGAGACTTCATCTGTGATTCAGAAAGCACCTATTGCTTCCCAACTCAGAGATGCCACTATCGAGGTAAATGTAGTTCAGGTATGTCACAGTGTCTTTTCCCTGGAGCCCCCATGAGCCTTTGTGTTTATTTCCTGTTTAGCACTGATCACAGTGCTTTGTGGAGATCTCAGCCAAGGCTGGTTCCTGACATAAATCAGGTAAGTTCCCAGATGAAGCACACCAAACAGCCCAGGAAGGAGGGGTTCCAAGTTCTAACCCTGGTTGTTGCTGTTTTAACAACCCCCAAACCTCCTGAGGCCTCAGTTTGCCCTTCTGGGATCCTTTGACTGGGAAGATCACTGCGTATACTAGCATTCAGTGACTCTGGGATGAAGACTTTTTAACTGTATGTCTCTGTGAGGATGAAGTAAAGACGTTTTTCAACCTCCTTATGCTAATCACAGAGGGGACAGTCAGTATCACTGCCTGAGTAGTCATTAGAAGGGCAGCTGCAAACCTGTGCCTCCCCTGGAGTCACCAGTAACCACACAAACCCTGCCAGGGCAACATGACTTTAAAACTAAGCTGTCACTTTCATGTTGCTGGTATCTGGTTTTGCTCTGAGTATAAAGAAGTTAACCCTTGGTACTCTGGTGTGGGCATTTTTAGAGGGGTGGGTTGGGGAGGCTATGGGCAGACTTCCACTCAAGGCTTTTACTGGATTTAAGAGCCTTTAACTCTAAGATAATTTCCCTGACTTGCATATCACAGGTTAATACTGGACCCGTGCATAATGATACATAATTTGAGACTTGTAAAAGCTGCTTTGGACTTGAAAGAAACACACTCTATGCCAGAAAGGTTGTACCTGGCATGCAAGAGCAAGTAGTGCAGGTAGAATATATATCCAAAGCAAGGGAGCCACACCCTTTTGACATGGTCTCAGAGGATGCCATACAGGTGTTAGGTTCCTTGACTGCCAGGCAACCACACAGGCACAGCCCCGCAAGCACCCACCCCCAACCTTGCTTGCCCTTCTCACGACCACCGGAAAGCAATTGCTCACCAAAGAAAAGTCATTACTTTTAGTACACCCAGAAACACTGCATGAAGTTGAAGTGATGCAACCAGATTGTCCTAATGACTTCTAAATTTTGTTTTTAAGGCTTCTGGGACAAGAACCTCAAAGAACTGCCTCGGGGGCCCCATTCTACCTTAGACAACCAAGACATTTGTTGGCATTGTTAAAGACTGACATAGTCTGAGCCAGGATGTTTAGCTGCTTGTGTGGTGAGGGGAAAAAAATGTTAAGAAAAATAATTGTTGTTTTTGCAAACTATCTATTTAAAAACTGAACCTCAGGAAGCAGATTTGTGTTCCAATGCTCGGATGAATCAGAGCTTACAAAGTATAAATACACATTAGCAGGAGAAGGCTTCCCATAACCCGTGTGCTTATGTCTTCCCAGCCCGGGAACCTCTGAACTCCTGTTTCTCATTCCCAGTAGAAGCAAGAAAGCAACACACAGTCAAAACGGAAGTGATCGAGCTTTGCTCAGCTGAAGTTCAAACCCTGATGGGCCTCCAGGATGATTTTTTTGTGTGGTTTTTCTTTAAAAGCAGCTGATAGTTAGTAGCTTACTCACTTTGAGACAAGCAGGTATAACATGTAGGAAGGGGGAAACCATACATCTGCTTTGGCTCCTTTCTACCAAAGAAATATAACTAAATAAGTTAACTTTGACTCACTGACCCCTCAGATCAGCTAATAAAGATGAATCACATAGACCACAACTTGCTTAAGGGGCAGTGCAATCATTTTACTTAAAAATGATGTCAGGTGGTAATTTAGCAACAAACTGGCTTCCAGGCTATTTAATTCCATTTAACAAGGAGGAAAAACATTGTAATTAATGAAGAGTGTATACTTTAATACTTCAGTGGAGCTGTTCTCAAATTTTACTGTGTGTAAGCAAAAGGGGGAAGGGACAGAGGTAAAAACTTGAGAACAGAGATTCTGAGATCCCACTTTGGTGAGTTCTGATCCTGTAGGGTCTTGGTCTGGGCCTGAGGTTCCTTGAACAAAGTCGGAGCCGGGCTTCCTGGCAATCTCACCTGCCTTCAGTTAGGTAAAGTAGCCATCTGCTTCCTACTCCTCAGTTGTCTAAAAACTGGGGAGTTTCTCAGGCGGAATGGCCAGCTGCAGGATAATTCTCTTCTGGAGTCTCATGGCATACTCTAATGTTAGGATTTGGGCTATCGAGGTTCTGGACTGAAACTTCTCCCCCAAAGCTTCAAGGAGGGCTGAGAACATCTCTTCTCCACCCCCTGACCTCAGCATAACCGGGCCTCCTTTGCTTCCTTCTCTCTCCACAATCCTGGCTTTGAGCCGTGCCCACAGGAGCCTGACCTATGCACTCCCACTACTCAGTGTTGGGACCAAAGGCTCGTCAAGACAACACCCATGAATCTCAAGATCACTTCCCTCCTGGAATGAAGAACTGCAGAAGCTCATTAATTTTTTTTTCTTGGCACAGAACTACTTGGCAGATATCCAAGGAATTCTAGAGTGCTGCAGAATCCAAGTTTACAAACCACCAGAACAAGGTATTACTTCAGAATGCTATTTGGATCTGGGGCTGTTTAACAAGACTGTCTCCTGGCTTATAGGGTCCCTACTTCTCCCTCTCTGACCCCACCTTGCAGAAACCAGCTGTCTACCTGCAGAGATTAATGACAAAGTGCTACTCCATCAAGGCAAGATGTCATGGGAATCTAAACTCATCACTATCTGGATCCCCCTGAAGTACCTCAATGAGACACCCAAAAAAAAAAAAAACACTGTCCGGCACTGTTAGACACATTGAAGCATTTGATTGTTTCTGCTCTTACACAGTGGCTCCGGGGATGATTAAGCCCTTTACTCATCCTAGAATGAGTTGCCCACCTGAGAATATTCCCTAGACTTGACAGAAAAATTCCCCAGGACACAAACAGCAGAGTATGCCTCGTCCACATTGGTTCACCCAGTTTGTGTTATAGCATTACAAGTTCAGGGGCTCATGGACAGGCTTGAATGCTAGGTGCTGGGAAGCATTTGGACAAAGGTAAGCTTTGACTTCCTAACCAGAAGCAGGGGATTCCAGGTGACTGCACAGTTGCTGAAATGTGTCCATGTGGCTTTCACAACTCATCCCTTGCTGAAGAGGAACCAGAGGCCAGCTTCCTGAACCTGGCAGTGTGGGAACAGACAAGGCCCAATGGAGCCACCAAGGGCTACAGCTCTTGTCCTTTACAGATATGGAGGGCAGTGTGGTCTAGTAAGTAAGCTCTTGGAAAGTCAGATACTTAGCACCAAAGGTCTGAATAATGAGGCAGCCCAACATTCACTCTCTGGGTCAAAGTGGTAACGACACAGGCCATCTACTGTGTGACAAGGAAAATCTCCACGATAGGCACACACATAAAGTCATAGGGTGTGGTATTTAATGACAGCAAGGTACCACTATTAATCTAATCCCAAAAGTTAGGAGAAAAATGAGAGAGCACCAAGTCTCCGTCTACACCCCAACACCAATCTCAAACTGTTTAAACCCTGTTAGTGCATTGGGCATTCCCTGTGCGTGCTCCCAAACAATTCACCTCCACACTACAAGCCATTAATCCAGTGGGATTTATTCAAGCAGTATTCACACTTGTCAAATAACAAGGGAATCGAGGGCTCCCACAGCTCCCGCCTTCACAGCAACGCCAAGATGTTTCTGAGAACTCAGATAGGCTTTGCTGTTTGAAAGCCTTCAAAAGTGCCATCACCCGGGGCCCCACCCAGATGCTCCATCAGACGGAATGACCAGCACCAAACAGTGAGATGGAAAAGGCAGCAAGAACTACGTAAGCTCAGAAGAGGCCACACTGTTCCATGTTTTCATACAAAAAATTTAATAAATATTACTTTTCAAAATTTATTGCCAGGAACAACACATCAAAGATGCAGTCTTATGTTCATATAACACTAATAGGACAATACAAAGTATCTTCCTGGGTCTCAAGGGTGAACCAAGATGACTCTGTTTTATAAGCCTTTTTGACCTTGAACTTGGTAATAGCACTTTGATTTCCTCACTTAAGGCAGGCAGTGTACTCTATGGCAAATCTAAACAGTGCTCTAACTGGACATTTTATGGTTCAAGTATTCAACTAGCTTATTAGAATACTCCCTAAATGCAGTAGACAACAACAACGAAATCAAAGCGACAAGTGGTTCAGTATTATATACGAATGGTGAAAAGAAATCAGAATTTACAAAGTAAGATTGGTGTGCTTCCAACTTCACACAATTAATTTGATTTTTTTTAATGAGATTCAACCACTCACATTCTGGCTACAGTAAGCCATAGTTCAGTTTGTTCCCTTAAATTGCTCTGTAGCAGATCACCTGCCTGTCTCTTTTCAAGTCTAAAGCAGGAAAAAAAAAGGAAAGGAAAAGAAAAAAAATAACCTGTTTCTAGACTAATTCTCAATCTGCCGCAGTCAGTCCTTAAAATGTGTCTTAAAGTGATGCTATAAAGGAAGTGTTTAAACACCTGACCTTGGGAAAAAAATTCCATCAGTATTCCCAGGTGAAGAAGCCTATCTTATCCTTTCAAGAGAAACTACTATTTCCAAACACCTTAATTTTGGCTTACAGGCAACATGTAACGAAAAAAGTTCACCAAAAAAAAAAAAAAAAAAGTTGTATGTTTACAACGCTATCAAAAACCTTCAGTTCTAAACACATTACATATAAATAAAAAGGAATGATGTTTTAAGGCTCTTGATTATTAAGTTAATAAATCAAATATACACAGTGATTAATAAAAAAGAATTATTTACATAACTATACAAAAATTCTACTTTTGACACATTTTTCCTCTTTAAATTCTTCATTTTACCAGCAACTGCTGACATCAAAGCCCCCCTCCCCCAACAACAAAAATACAATAAAAAAAATAAATAATAAAGTCATTTGTGATAGTTGCTGTGGTTCTGAGCTGCAAAAGGCACTTTCAAATACAGAACTACTTGTACGTCATCATAAAACCAATATACAAAAACAACTCAAGAGTCAATAAATATAAATAAAACTATGATCCTAAGGCTGCGTCACCATTAGGACCGCTGGCACAAATGGAAGCTCCTGGCCTAGGGCTGGGCAGCTCCTGGAGGCCCAATGTGTCGGCTGCAGGGGAATGCACACCCAGGCACATCCACCAGTTTTTGCATAGCTGTGAGCACTGCACTCAATTTCCCAGCTAACCACAGAAACTACCCAGTGCCAGTGGAAGCCAGCTTGTCGAAACTTAAATTAACATAGGATTCTAAGTCAACAGCCTCAGACTGGAATACGACAACAGTTTAAAGAAACTACAAGCCCCGGGGTGCTCTCAGACTCTACCTATGGTGGCAGCCCAGTGTCTGCTATACGATGTACTCCATCCGGTTCAAGCTCTGGGCACTTTCCAAGTCTCTGTTGTCCTGTTTGTTTGTCCAGTTCGGGTGTTTTGTCGGTGTGCCACTGGGGGCCTTCTCCTCTCTGTCTACCAGTGTGTACACTGGCTGTTTGGCAAACCTGACTTTCTGCTGGTGTTTATCCATGTCATCCTCCTCCACTTCAGAGTTGTGTGTCCTTATTTTTGACATTTTTGAGTTTTTGTTCTCATAATCCTTAATGGGAACTGTGTTGGCTCCATGTTTCTCAATGGGGTTTTTGATCTGGTTCAGCTGTTCCCGTACATTGTTGGTGGTGTTGTCCTCGGAGGCAGAATGAGTGTGGCTGCTGGGCTTCCGCCGCTTCCGTACACACCAGTAGAAGGCTGTCACCAAGCAGCAGACCCAAGCCACTGTTAAGACAGAGCTCAGCAAAGGAACCAGGAAATCTGTAAGATAGGCAAAAGACCAATTAACTCAAAAAGAAGAGCTATCACCATGGGAACAGAAGAATACCAACAGTGGTTCTCCTGTATTCAGTTCCTAAGAGGCACTCTGGGGACAAGTCCCTTTTCACAACTGCAGCTACAGTTTGTCACTTCACAGCTTGACAGGCACCAGCCAGACAGAGTGGCACTCCTATGGTCTTTCCCAACTCCACACCACAGGGGTTTAGTTCTGGTCCCAGGGAGTCTGGCTACTTTGGTGCCTCGGGATCAGGGCCGATTTCAGAGTCAACAGAAACCCAAGGCAAACGTGAACAACGAAAATTCCCCAGAGTAAGAAGCCCTGGTTTCCGATCATCCTGAACAGTGAGTGCCTGTCAGCGCTCAGGGCCAGCTATGCTAGGGTAAAAAAGCCAAAGCTGCCTTTGTACAGCATCCCCAGCTCCGGGCAGACGCTGCTCTGCCCCAGGGCTTTGCAGTAGATTTAGATCACAGTTCTTCATGAGCACTTGCCAACAAGATAGTGTGCAGACAGTATGCTGGAGGGAGGGAGGGAAGGCTCAGGGGTACCTCTCTGCTTTCATCAGCCAATACCAGCGTAGCTTTGTGACCTTGGGCAAGTAGACTGAGCTGTTCTCAGTAGAGGGCATCTAAGATGCAAGCGGTGGCTGTCAGATCATTCATAGCTAATGGCTTTTTTTTTAATGGGTGGTCAAATCAATTTCACAGCCCCCGGGAAAGGATATGTTCCAAATGGACACCCACCTGTTCTGTTTTTCATGGGACGCCTCTGAACTCTGACTTCTGCAACAGCAGCAATAAGTGAGCTGTTTCCATCACGTTTACTAACGAGATCTATTATTTTATCAGTAATTTCCTTGATAGGGTTCCCATCATCCCGGATGTCTTCCGCAGACTAGAAAAAAGTACATCAGATGGCAGTCATCATTTGAAATGACAGAGACCAAGGATACCTAATGCTTTCAGTGCAATTGCTGCTTGACGTTGCCTAACTTATCTCCCTCTTAAGCAATAATAAGCAGTGAGATCGTCTTATACTCACAATGGCCACATGTATTTCGTTGTTTGCAGACAAGGAAGGCTCACAGGCTATGTAGATAGAATATTCAGCAGAAACATTCTTCAGAATATTTAAATTCCTCAATTCACTGCAAATGTGCTCAGTGGTAAGACCCTACAATGATTTTAAAAAAACAAAAAAACAAAGACATTAACACACATGTAAAACAATGGAAGGAAAAAAGCTTGTGCTTTTATCATCTAGATTCAAGCCTCACTTCGTTCGAAGAGACAAGTTTTTGCCTATAGAGAAGCAGATGACCCCCCCCAACTTGCCATACTATTTTGAAACAAGCCGACACACTCCCATCCTCAAAGAAGTTACATACTGGAGACATCATCTCTTTGTTGAAAGTGAAAGTGATGTTTGCACAATTATCCTGGTAATAGGAGTCAGATGTGCACTTGGTCTTCACTGGCTGGAGACTGGAGGATCGACACTCGCCCACACCGGTGCAGGGGTGCACGAAGCACTGGTCATCTAGGACTGGAATGCAGCTTTGCCCACTGGGGCACTCACTGTGCCCTTTGTGGAGCCGGCAAGGCCTAGGGCCACACCAGACCTGGGGAGGAGAAAGCGAGAGCGGTTGCTCAGCAGGAATGTCCACCCATGATTAACACTTGGGAACTGCAGCAACTTTCATTGGCCTACCTTGGAGCAGGCGATCCGTCCGTTCAGGCACTGGCAGGTGTTACAGTCATCATCCCACTTGGCCCCATCAAGTATCACTCTCCCCATCGTGATGCAAGATCTCCCTGAAACTGAGAGGTGGAGACACTTAAGTAGGAGTTTCCTTTTCCACAGACTGGATCATGGTTCTTCATTTTTTAACCCCCTCCCTATTAAGAAACAGTTACACCCATGTCCTCTGCCACGTGATGACAGCTCCTCCTCCAATGTCAGGCACGTGCACTGGCCATCCCCACTGACTGCTCACTTTTGGTCACTTCTCGAAAGCAGTGTCAGCAGATGTGACCGGAGAGACCCTTTAACAGAGCTTTCACAGTTGAGCTGACCCCTGTGTGCCTGCCATCTATGGTGAAAAGTACAGGCCTCACAGATAGCTGATGATCAGTCAGCCAGAACTGGACCAGGAAGCCTCACTCTGCTCACCCATCCTGCTACAAAAGCCACAAAACATGGACACCGCAAGCCACTGCATGTTAAGGATTTAGGGAACTTAGCTACACAGTGATTTTTGTGGCAACAGAAATCAACACCTACCTTCCTGCTTTTCCCTGCCTCCTTGAACATGGCACCCCCACTGTGAATAGTCACATAGGCAGCCAGACCCTGGCAGACCTACCTTCATGACATTTGGCACCACTATGTCCTGGAGGGCAGATGCACTGATAGCCATTGATCTCATCCACACAGGTGGCCCCAAAGGCACAAGGTGAAGACTGGCATTCATTGATGTCTAGGAGAAATGGGTTCAAGTTTAGGCTTTAGTGGAAAGAGTTTTCTCACAAACTTTGACAAGCATCCAAATCCTAAGGACAAGCTTGGTGAATTTCCACATGTGCTACAAACAGATCACTAATTGCTCATAAAGCCTCTATTAGCTTCTGAGCTCCAAAGGCCACCACCACCCTGACATGTAAAGCCAGAGCCTTCAGAGAGGCAGCGAGTTCCTCAGGTTCTTTCTCTTCTGACAGTGCAGTTTACAGCAAGGCTGGCAACTGCTCCCTGAAAATGGGTCAGAGTGAAATTTTAACTCCATTAGGCCATAAAGTCTGTCCTAATGACTGGAGTCTGGTAGCACCCTGTATGTAGGTACAGTCAATGGGTAAGAGCAAGTAAGTATAGCCAAGTGCCAATAAAACTTACAGAAACAGGTGGGACCGATGTGCCCCCAGATCACCCTTTGCCAAAGTCTGATTTAGAAGGCAAAGCAGATATAACCTATCTAGAACTGAAGTCCAGTCCATGACAGATTGTGGGACTGCAAATTCCACTAAAATTTCAAAGAACTTGAGGAGAACAACAACAAAGTATTCTGCATTTGTGGGGGGGGCAGTGTTTTTAAAAGTGGAAAAAACTCAGAATTCAGTTTTTCTATCATTTTAGATTCTCCTCATTTCTCTGAGGCCTGGTCAAACCCGCTACAGAACCATTTATAGAAGCCAGACACCCAGCTGCCTTCCTGAACAAAAGCTTGGCCATAGTTTCATGCTAATCATTAGAGAGGCATACACTTTCCTCAGGGCTCCTGCACAGCTCAATTGTCAAATTCTATGGCTGGCAGGCTCCCTGAGAACAAGGAAGGCTGAGCCACCCAGAGGTTGACCAGGGAGGACATGAGCCAGGGGTATTTAAATCCAAGCTGGAGGAAGGAGATTAATTGGAACTATGGTCGTAATTGTCCTTAAAGATGAAAGATTTTAATGTTGATAAGGATGGACAAGTAAAGCCATAGGAAAATGAGACACAGTGATACTCACTTATCCTACAGTCGGGCCCAGCAAAACCCGGGGCACATTCACACCGATACCAGTTGTCTCCATCCACACAGGTCCCGCTGTTGTAACTAAGAAATGAAAGGCGACCTTAGTTACCAACATCCAGGTCTACAACCCATCCATCATATGAAGCCATGCCTGCCACAGACATCAGCTCTCACTTCAGGTCATATCTGCTGCTGACTGTGGAGCTCAAACATACTGATGCCTTGGTCCCACCCCCTGAGAATCTAATTTCCTAGGTCTTGCTTGCAGCCCATGCACTGGGACTTTTAAAAGTTCCCCAGGTAATTCTCGTGTGCAGGCCAAGGTTGAAAATCATTGCTCTAAATGAAGACACAACCTGGATAATTAAAGTGTGGCCCACAGAGCAACGGGGCACTGTCACCTGGGAGCTTGTTAGAAACACACAGCCCCACCACAGACCTCCTGAATCCGAACCTACATTTTCAACTTCATCCCCGGAGATTCCCATGCACCTTACCGCCAAGTACCAGCTCAAAAGGCTGCCACACTTACCAAGGATGAGGGCTGCAGTCATTGGTATCTGCAAATAAAAGAAAAATAATAACTTTGGGGTCCTCTGTAAAAACACCATTTACTTATTTCCACAACACCCGAATGATAAAGTCACATGTAACACCAGTCAGATATGTTGACAACCTAGTCTAAATTGGAAGCAGGCCTGGACCATACTCAGTTTCATTTGCCTTAGGACACATGTACACAGGAAGAGGCCCTGGTAGGGAACAAGGCGGGGGGCGGGGCAGGGCAGGGGTGGGAATGGAAGAAGGCAGGCTGCTGGTCAGACCCTGGGAACAGAGAAACCATCTGTCCCCACTTATCTCACGGGTGACTTTCTCATGGCCAGGTCAGGGCTGTATCCCATCAAGTCATTACAAGGACCCAGGTGATTCAGAAGCAGACATCAAACAGCAGTGTTTCTGGTTTCAATTCCAAGTCCCCAGGAGTGTCAAGGAGAGGCCGCAGTAGCTCAGGGAGAGTTCAAGGGAGGCCACTCACTTTGAGTACAAATAGGCCCCTCCCAGCCTTCTTTGCAGACACAGGTGAAGGATTCCCCGTTGACCACACAGGTGCCTCCATTGTGACAGGGGCTTGGCAGGCAACTACTGTTTCTGGCTATAAGACAAAAGATGGTTAAGGATCCTGAGGATCCAAGGTGGTCTGACAGGGCAAGAACCACACCCAAGAAAATGATCATTATGTCCCAAAAGCCCAGGGCAGATAAGTAGAGCAAACCCCGCGGAAGGCAGAAGGTTACCTATGTTACAGGTCGCTCCTTCCCAGCCACCAGGACACATGCACTTGAATGCATCTCCTTCATCATAGCAGGTACCACCATTGTTGCACGTGGCCTCGTCACACTGGCTGTCACCTGAAGAAAGAAGACCTTAGAGCATGAGTGTGTCTGTGGGTGAGCTCCCTCCCACAGAAGACAGGAGGACCCTGACAGCAACACTTACGGGAATGGCAAGTCTTTCCTTTCCATCCGTTTTTGCAGTCACAATAAAAGTCATTGACCAGGTCTCGACATGTACCCCCGTTGTGACAAGGGTTCTGGCTACAATCATTTATGTCTAGAACCAAAGAGACACAGCTGAGGGAGAGTCCAAGTCCATTCAGGAGAATAAGGGGCATCTTTGCTATGGTGAGAGCCAACCTTGGCTTTCTATGCTGCCTTCCAAGAACAAGTGGGTTGTCCTAGGACTTCAATATAATCACCCTTTTCGAGAAGTTCCCAGCTAGGAAGAGTGAAGTCAAGTTATGAAGAAGGATACAATTCTCTGGAATGCCAATGGCAATTAAAATCCAGATGGACAAAAATTACAGAGGTTCCTTCCAGGCACTTACTCTAACTACTAATCTGTGTCTATCATTCCGCAGCAGTGGCTCTTCCCCACTGCTGCCCAGCAGATGTAGTAAATGCCAAGGAGATACGTGAGACGAGGTCATCATGACCACCACATAATGGAAATCTCAGGAAGACCGAAGCCAAGAAAGATTTCCCAAGGGAAGGTGGCATCCTTGTCCCGCCCCACCCACCCCCACCCCTCACCCTGGAGCCATCTGTCCCCCAGAGCAGCAGCAAACTCACTGGCTTCACAGTAGGCCCCCTCCCAGCCGTCACTACAGATACACTTGTAGGAGTTAACGCCATCGATGCAAGTGCCACCATTTTTACAGGGGTTGCTCTCACAGTCGTTAATATCTGTGAAAGGAAGTGCCAGGGAAAATGAGGAGCTGCTGAGGAGGGAAGGGCACGTCATTGTGTCATCAAGCATTATCTGGTGACTTTCACAGCTACCTCCTGAGAATGCACCTGGAAACACCACCAACCTTTCTATGCAGACACTTCTAGAAGGTTCCTCCCATTTTCTTTAAGACCCTCACAAACTGGCTGGGGAAGAAACTCTACAGAAAAGAGGGACCACTCAAATCCATAAGATTCCAGAACATCACAAAATCATCTTGGGAAGCTCATCAATAGACTACTACCCTCCAAATGGGGCCTAAATAAACCTTTACTGGTCTACCTTCTGACTAAGCAATTCAAACACAAATGCTCCCCAAGCTGGTACCCACAGGGCTCCCAATTCCCAGGGGAGACTTACTTTCATGGCAGTAGGTGCCGGTGAAGCCTTTGTTACAGTCACAGGTGAATTTGCCTCCCGACTGGCTCTTGCACTTCCCATGGGGACCACAGACGTTAGAGGAGATGTACCGCACACCTTCAGGTGTGTCGTTGGAGGCCATGGCCACAGTGCAGCTGTCAATCACTGAACACAGCAAGCTTGGGATCAGATTCCAGCCGCATGCCCACAGACAGCATTTCTAAGCAGAGAGGTTAGCACATGCCTGCCTGATTGGAGAGTGCCACTCTTGGACTAATGAGTTAAGACATCAAGAGGCACTTGGGGATCAAAACCCAACAATGTTCCTATGACTGGTAAAATTAGGACTCCCAAGTGGACAGAATACTTTTTAAAGTTACTTTTAATCACATCTTAACATCTGATTTGTTCAATGTTTGCCAAAGAAGAAAGATCACCTCCACACTTCATCTCTTCTTTTTTTCTCTTCGAGTTTTGGAAACAGGGTTTCTCTGTGTACCCCTGGCTGTGCTGGAACTTGCTCTGTAGATCAGGCTGGCCTCTAACACCTGCCTCTGCCTCCTGAGCAATGGGACTAAAGTATATAACACCACTGAGCCTAGCTCTCCTCTATCCTAAGCAAAAGCTAAAGGACAAACCTATACATTTAAAGTTATACTTCCCAATATAGTAGCCATAGGTCAATATACTTATTTTTAAACGAGCTACACACATACACACACACAGTGTCAAACACTAGTGACATTCTAAATGCTAGTGGCCTACACCCAGCCATGGTTACTGTAACTTATACAAACCCAAAACTTTCCCACAGTTATAGAGCGTCACTGACAATGTCCCTCAGAGTAATTGTTTTTGTCACAAACTCTGCCACTTCTGAACTGGAATGATAAATGGACTTCACATTCTCTCCCTTGGGCTACTCATACACGTGGTTCTCCCAACTGGCAGCCTGACAGATTAGCTCCATATGTTCTTGTTTCCCTAAGTGATCAGATAAGTATTTTCCATCTGCAAGCCTTCCCCCTCACCATTTACCACTTATAAGGGGATGTGGCAGGAGATGGTCTAGAGACAGGTCCAGGGGAAAGGGGAATACCTTCACAGGGGGTCGTACGACAGTGGTCTTTCAGGTGTGAGCAGTTCTTGCCCTCATAGTCCTCAGGGCACTTGCAAAAATAGTCACTGGCACGATTGTAGCACTGGGCACCATTCTGGCAAGGGTTGGGTTCGCAGTAATCGATGTCCAGCTGGCAAGTGGCAAGAATAAGAAAGAGGATCAAAGTAACACAAGGTGTCGCCATCACCTCTCTAGGCAGCAAACACCTGCCCACTCCAACCACTTCTACAAGGAGACACCCTATATACAACATTCCCCCTGTATACTCCTTGGGGTCTGCCACATCCCAGGAAATCATTACATCACAGGGCAGAGCAATGGAGCAGAAGCAGGATGATGCAAAAAATAAAAAATAAAAAACAAAAACAAAAAAAAACACACCACCACCACCAAACAAAAAACAAAACTCAAAGCTAAGCAAATCAGGCCAGAGTAATTCATCAGCACCCCCTTCTACTAGCATTTGTCTAACAGAAATTCCCAAGTCAGCAGGGTGCTAAAGAAGGAGAGGAGGGGAGGGGCAATGAAGAATGTTGAGGTAACAAGGGAGAGTGGCAGAGAAAGGTTTCAATGCTAAAGCTTAGTGATCTCAAGTTTTTGCCTCCACTCACCTGACAGAGGTTTCCAGAGAAGCCAGTGGGACACAGACACTGGAATCTGTTGATTTCATTCTGACAGTGACCCCCATTCAAGCAGGGGTTGCTAGCGCATTCATCGATGTCTCTTTCACAGTGATCGCCTGCATAGCCAGGTGGACAGATACAGCGATAACCATTAACCAAATCCTGGAAAAGGAGAAGGGGGAGAAACACATGCACATTTTTCTATGTATTCACAAACACAGAACATCAGTGCTTTATCATGGCTGCTGTGGTTCTGGCAACTCGCTGACATGGCCATATGCTAAGCTCTGTCCTGGACTAGCAGTTCTGAATGCATGCCTTTAAATGACTCTCAGGAGGCTAGGGTTGGCTTTTCCCTTACATTTTTAATCCCACGGGGACATGGCTCTCCTCGTATCACATAAATCTTAAGATTGTTTCCATTTAAGTAATGATTTACGTACCCGACAGGAGGCGTCATTCTGACACTGGCCAAGGCAGTCATTGATGTCTAAAAAAATAAACAATTAACACATTAAAGAGGCACATAACATTCAAATCTGGCTTACCTGAAAAGTACAGGGCTGATAAAAGTTTCAATCAGATTTCTCTGTGCTTCCGGTGAGATAAAGTTATTACATTGGGTGGGAACCCCTCCCTAATCCTCCCAGACAAGGGAGTGAAACTTCACATATTGTTTTAATCACCTTATCAGAATATACCCAATTTTAGCATCTAACAAGCCTGATAAATTGTATGCTTTCCTTGCTGGGCTAGCCTGGCCACTCCCTCTCCAAAAACATTCCCTCCCCGCTATAATGTAAGGTTTTCCTTCTATTCAGCCAGAGAGTGCCCCTAAACAGCTCATACAAAGCAGTCGTTTCCAGCCCCAGCACCACAAAGCAAAAGAAACACAAGTTTCAGAACTAGAGCAGGGGCATGAGTTAATAAGAGCCACCATCACCCATTTCACAAAAAAAATAAATAAAAATAAAACAGACAAAGTCACTCACTAATGTCACAGTTCTGACCCATCCAGCCAGGCAGGCAATCACAGTAGTAACTGGCAATCAGATTCTTACAGGATCTGGCATTTACACAAGGCTTGGCCTCGCATTCATTTGCATCTGAAAAGAAGCAAGGATGAGCACTGACAAATAGGGTTCGCTCCCCCCTTCCCTCTCATCCCCCTGAAAAGAAACACCATAGAGCTGGTCTGAAATACGAGACATTTTAACAAGCTAGCTCAATAAGAAATAGTAGGTGTCCTCTATTTGAAGCATGGAGACCTCTCCCCAGCCTTTATCTAATAAGGGACGGTAATTGATAACTTTCCTTTGGGCTGCTGGCTAACAATCAGTCCCCAACAGAATGATAGAAAGTCACCAGGCAGTTCTGGGCAAAACCCAGTGCAGCCCAGTTGCTGGGATTTAAACGTGGCAAAAAGAATGCAGACAGCTCATTCCTCATGAGGTCATCCCTGTTTGGGACCCAGCTGAACGCTCCTCGGATGGACGATTGACATGGTTCAAGGAATCCCAGGACTTTCCCACAGGAGCTAAAAATGCTAGGCCATTTGAATTTAAGTTATCTCTCCCAGGTCCATTAGACCCTGATAATAAATTACAGAGAACGATAGAGTGCAAATGCACTCGCGCGCGCGTGTGCGCGCGCGCGCGCGCACACACACACACACACACACACACACACACACACACACACACACACTCTACGGAACACATGATCATCTTTCCTCACAGCTCTAATGAACAGAGCCAACCTTGGCTAAGAATTATGGTCACAAGGGTTTTCTTACCTAACTGACATGTCTTGCCAGTCCACTGAGGCGGGCACACACACTTGAATCCATTCACCAGATCCTGGCAGGTGCCCCCATGGGAACAGTTATTTGGAGAACAGTCATCAATGTCTGTCCAATGAAAACAAGAGAGGGTAGCAATGTAATTTCTTTTGATCCACTTGGCAATTAGATAATGCAATGGCACCCTCCCGAAGAAGAGCCTTCACCTAGGAACTGGACGCCTGCTACAAGTCTAAGGAACACCATGAGTAAGGAGGGTGCTGAAAAGCCTTGATTTTAGCTTTAAATCCCCCACTGCCCTAGTTCAGTTAATCCGTCCCTAAGCAGCGAGGGAAAGAGACACACAGATCATCAACTCAGTGGTGACAACGGACATTCATATCTGCTTAATTTTTACTTTTAAGAGAACTCTTTCCTTCATGGCTCAGAGGCCAAAAGGAGGAGGCATGGAAAAGTCACTTTCATACACATGGAAAACCTTATTCCTGTGATTTGCTTACAGGTTTTCCCAAAAATCACATACATAGAGGATGCAAAAAGCCCTAGCCAGAGATCTCATTTATAATGTGTGCCATGCTCCATTTGCAAATTTGCTCCCCAAGACTTCATGGCAAGCACAAATGGGAACTGCTACTGCCTGGTTAAAGAAGGTGCAAGAAAGGTTGACAGCGACTGGGGTTCCAGAAGGCATGGCAAGGGCAGAGGAACCTACCATCTCCAGAGCCCACATCCTTAACCACGCCACATACTGCTCCTTAGGTGCCAGGGATGGTGGTTTTCACTTAACTCAACCTCAAAATTCCAGGAACTCATTAAAGACCACAGACTGCCTAATTCTGGTATTGTATGTGACCAGAGCTCTTCACTGAAAAGCACCCCAATATATGGTCAAGCCTCACAGCGAAATTGCAACTCAAGCCCTTCCCTTCTTTTGGAGCCCTTTGAAAACATTCAATGGTTGGTCTAAATCCTTGTCTCACAGGATTGGGGGAGACAAGTCCAAAACTCACATGCAAAGGAATCCGATTCTATCCACCACAGACATATTATAGCCACCTTAGTGGGTAGGAAGGGGCTCCTGCTGAGTGTACCCACCCCTCTCTCACCAAGGTAAACATATCGCTAATGCATATATTAGACCAGCCCAGGACTCTCCCACCAACACTCTCTCTTAACACAAGAACCTTCCAGAACAGACATAGGACAAAACCTGGGACTGACTTACTTGTGGAACAGGTAGGCCCAGTCCAGCCTGGAGAGCACTCACACTCAAAGCCCAAGGAGGTCTCCTTGCAGCTGCCTCTGTTGTGGCAGGGGTCAGAGAGGCAAGCATGCTCAGCTGTGTGAGAAAGGCAGTCAGTGAGGGAGGGAGGGAGGGAGGGATGTGGCACCTACTCCATGCCTTGCCTCTACCATCCAGTCTCCTGCCTTGGTGACTAGCTTAAGTAGATTACCACAGCAAACAACAAAGGCAAGTGTGTGATGTAACTGTCTGCTGTGCTGTGACTAGGAAACTTTCCAACTAAGCTGTCCCCTCAGATTTTTCAATACCTGCCAGAGTTGGGGTTCATTTAAAACCCTACAGCCTCCACTGTCAGCATCACCTCAAAACGTTAGGGATTCTAGATGTTTCATAGGCTCAGAGAAGGGCAGGGGTAACGAGAGCTTTTTCATCTTTTTACATTTCTTTACCGAGTCACTGGATTTGGTATAAATAAACTCAACACCCCCTGGTGACCCTACCACTTCCCAGCTCCAAATTTTATTCTTTAAGTTTTTTTGAGGATTTCCCACAATATATTTTTGATCATATTCACCTCCTCTACAAAGTCTCCTCCCAAATCCAACCCCCCTTCCCTACCCACCCAACTTTGTGTCTTAGAAAAATGAAATAAGAAACTATTTTATTTTCAAATGATGTGTACAGAAAATGAGGGCAAAGGGGTCCTACCCAGCTTGGGCCACTTACCAATTTCACAGTTGGGTCCTGAGTAGCCCTCGGGGCAGGAACATTGGTATTTGTCAGGACCGGTGTTGCTACAAGTTCCCCGGTTGAGACAAGGCTGATGAGTTCCACAGTAATTCAGATCTGCCAAAAGACCCCAAAATTATGAAAAAAAAAAACACCAAAAAAAAACTTCCCACCTGTCTCAGGTATAGGCCATTACAATTTAAAAAATATGGCTCACCACTCCCCCAATACTCAACCCACAACATTAAAGATAAATTCAAACAGTCCTAATATAAAAGCCCTTGCAAAAAGTTAAATAGGGCCAAGGGTGTAGCTACAGCAGATCACTAGCATCCACAAGGCCCTGGGTTTAGCTCCAGCAATGCCAAAAAAATAGAAGTGGTATTAATGCTCTTCTATCACTTAACTTCAGTGCCCCCAACCCCTGCCAAGTCCTCATGCTACTCCAAGGCTCCACAGTGGTCATACCTTTGTCACAGAGCTGTCCACCCCAGTTGGTCTCACAGAGGCATTGCCAAGGCTCATTGCACGTGCCGTGGACACACCCCGGGTGCGGGATGCACTTATCACAGTACAGGCCCTGCCAACCATATTGGCACCTGTAGACAGACAGCATAGCCCTCTCTTAGCATTCTGAGCAGCCAAGGATGCACCCAGTTATAGCACACAGCTGTTTCTGTTTTGTCATGAAGGACAGGATGGCAGACTTTTCAGGCTTGCAGGGAGTTCTGCATGAATACTTTCACAGTTGGGCCAAAGTTTGTCTGTCGGCTAGCTTCCCCTGAGGAAAAGAGAGCTGTCTGGGGGAGCAGCCAGCATGGGGTACCCTCTACAAATTCATTCTCTTCTCAAGCTCCCAGGACTGAACTAAAGGGTAGGGACTGGAATAAATCCCAGGTCCTAGTCAGGACAAACTATACAAGGGGAAGGAGCCTCTGGTGACAACAGCCGTATAACTCAGCCATGCCACCTCCCACAATACCTCAGTGCACAGAACTCAGTGAGGAGAGAGGGTGGCAGGGAAATACCTCACTGGTTTTGTAGAATCAAACCTCATTACAAAGACCTGGATCTCTACACCCATTTCTGTAGGAAAGAGACAGGAGCAACAGCTCTGGGAGACAATTCCATAGGCAATACATGACTCTGGCCTGACATGCTGATTTATAGTTATTTCTCACTTTAGAAAAAAAAAGGCAGGGGGAGAAGAGGGTCAGCTTGAAGAGAGTCAGCTTAGTCTACCTAGCTTTGGAGGAGTTGAGTTTCCCTCATAAGCACCTTGTTCAACAGACTCGTTTGAGGTCAGATGGAACAAACAAAACCAAAACACAAACATTTATAAACCTTCACCTGGAGTGGGCGAGGGCAAGGCCTCAAAACCACGTTCCCCTCAAGTTTCAAGCCCTTTGCAACTTGAACCTCCCTCTCAAAAATCAATCTGTAACAAAGGGGCTGGGGAAAAGGCAGGGACCAGCAAGCAGCTTGAGAAGGGCATGAAGATGGGGCAAATGAGATCCTGCACAATCAGCCTAGAGCAGAGCCTAGGGAAAGCGGGATCAGATCCAGCTCCTTATAAATCTCTCAGCTGTGACTCTGGGGAAAAAAAAACAACACCCCCTGGTGGTTCTCCCTCCCCAAGCAAAAGGAAGGGCTCTCTGTTCCAGAGAGCTGGAGGCAAAGAGCAAATCCTGGTCATGGGAAAATTATAGAAATCTAGCTATTAGCTAATCACCCAGGCTGAGAAGCCACTGAACCCTTGAGAATCCTGACTGCTTCCTAACTTCTCAAGACAGCCATCCAAGCCCAAACACCGACAGCCACTAGAACATGGGGCTTAAAGTTAATCAGACCCCGGATTCTTGTGTCTGTAAACGAGACCATCCTTTGAAATGACAGGTCACTATTTAAAAGACTGACCTAAGAATAGAGTATGTCATTTGGTGGGAATAATTTTCTTAAGAGGCAGATATCCAAGCTAATGGGAGGTAGGAGGATAAGAAGCCATTCTGTCAGATCAGTACTCTTAGCTTAGAAGACACAAGGGAACTAACTCATGAAGCCACAGCAATACTGGCCTCCCTCAGTGTCCCAAGTGAAGGATGGTTATGCTTCTTCGGTTTACCTAATAAAACCAAGCAGGACAGCAGAGGACCCAACCTAACCTCCTAATTAATGAAGGTTCAATGCCCAAGCATAAAAAAAGCAACCACAGGAGGCCATGGATGACTTCAAACGAAAACAAATAAAAATCCTGACCCTAACTGAGACATCTACCAAGTTATCCCAGTGTAATGATAGATGATTAGCATTCTCATGAGAAACCGAGAGACTTTCCTGAGATGATGTTTCATAATTAAGTTTGATATTATTGGCAGGCTGGCACTAAACCAGCCTGTACACCCAGGAAGGGGCAACCTGAGTCTGCCTGGGCACAACAAAACCAGTGGAGTTTTCTCCTGTGAGTGACTAAAAAAAAAAAAAAAAAAAAAAAAAAAAAGCCCATGTAATACATAATCCAAAAGACAACTTACAGGTAACTTGCCATGCAACTATTTCTGGAGCAGGACCCAACCTGAACTTCCTTAGCTGGAAGGTTCTGTTTTGATATTCTTTCAAGGCAGTGAGAAGGAACTGGGCTGGGAGACTATGCAAATGGCGTGTGGGAAAGTTGCACCTTAAGTAAATAAGGGCACTGGTGCGTGTCTGGGCAGGGAGTGGGAGGTGAGACTTCCAAAGAGAAAGGGCTCAATTCTGGAAACAAAGCCTGTTGTTCTGGCTGGGAGGGACCTCCTCTGCCCAGCAGTGTGTTTATTCTGATGACAGTAGCACACATCTCAGCCAGCCTTGCTGATACTCATCTGCGTAGTGAGCAGGCTGCAAGGCCCTAGTATAACTGCTGTTGTCATTTTCTCCCGAACAGCCTTCACAGCAGAGTCACCGGAGGTGGGTTTCAGGCTGGGCTCTGAAGGAGATGCTGCTAGATGTCACAGTCAGCTGTGACCAGGCGTGTCTCTAGTGGGCAAATCCTGTTCAGGCTTCCTGAAAATCAACTTTCAAGAAAGCAGGAAGAAACAATTCCAGGACAACCTGTTCTTACTTTACTTCCAGCTGCCTTGAATCTCTCTTCAGCCTTAAGTTAGCCCTCCCATGGCTCAGGAAGAGAACACAGGGCAGTTAAGGGTCATCAGAGTCAAGCCTACAAGTGATGGGTTAAAGCAGCAGCCTCAGTGTTTACTAAGGGAGAAATCGCATTGTCAAATGCACACTCCTAGGCCCAACTAAAGGCTGGGAAGTCAGTGGTAGCTGGGTGGAGCCAGGGACCTGTACTTCTAACAGTTCCCTGTTAATTCTACAGTTTAGGAGCAATACAAGCCACTGGAGTCCACCACAGACCCTCAAAAATCAAAGGCTACATTTCAGTGAGAGCACCGGGTACCTAATTGTATGAGTTTGTACCTTTAGACTGTTTAAAAATTGTCCTCGAATGAAGTCAGAGAAGACTTCCAGAGCAAAGGTGACAGGTTCACTTAGTGTCCCCTTGAATTTGCTAATTCTTAAAGGCTTGGGGGAGAATAAGGCACGGGGCCAGTCAAAATGGCACAGACACCAAAGGTATTTCCTGAAACAAGGCTTTTCCAAATTGGCATAATGTACATTTCAAAAAGCCCCCAAAACCGGCATCGGAAGGGGAAACAGGCAGGCTAGGTTTCCGTTTGGCTTCAGTATTGTCCCGGACCATAAAGAACAGACTTCAAAGGCCAGCAGCAAAGTCTACATTCATCAGCCTCAACTGAGCAGATTCCAGCTCAGCCATTAACCTCTCAGCACCAGCCCAGCTTCTGCCTGCAAAGGGGCCAGGAGATTGTACTAATCCCATTCTAAAGAATGCTGGACTTTCGCCTATTGATGGGAAAAGTGGGGGAGGTGACAGAGGAAAAGCCAGGGTGGAGGAGGAGACACGAAACAAAGCTGCATCTCAGTGCAGTCCATCAGCACTTAAGGAAGATTACAAACTCGTCTTATCAATTTACAGAACAGTTAATACATGAAGATGCCAGCTATGCCCGTTAAGTTTGTTTGGTTTGGTTTTTTTTTTTGCACAAAAGAAATGCATTCCATGAAACAGCTGGTATGATTTAATAAGCTCTGGATGTGCCTGTTTTCTTTTGTCCCCCCCCCGCAACTTATTCATCCTCCAAAGAAAAAGAGGCACATTCACAATGAAGTCAGTCTCTGTGTTGCATCAAAGAGAAAAAAAAAAAACAAAAAATTATTGAAGATCAGTTGGTCATTTACCTGCAGTCGCCTGGGAGCTTGCAAGAACCATGCTTGGGACTACAGCCCTGTCGGCATATAGCTGGGAAAAACAGAATTTCATTAGTACACAACACTACCTATGCCTTTCAGGCCACTGCGTGAGAATGGCCTAGTATATAAAACTGGCGATCCAAATAACAAAAACCAAGGCTTAAACTTCAAGGTCATGTAAGCACATCTTCAAAATGATATTTGGGGGCAAAATAGGGAAATCCCTCATGTCTATTCCTTGAGTTTTGCCTGGGCCCAGTTTCCCTCTAAGAGACAGATAAAGACATCCTGCCTTCCCCTACCAACACTGCCTCACCATAGTATCTTCAGGTGAGCCTGCCACTAAATGCCTGGTTTCAACCATCCCACGGGGCTAAAGAACAAATCTGGCTAATCCTGCGGCCAAGTAGCCTCAGAAAGCAATTCAATACTTGTTCAGGGGAAAGAAACCAAGCAGACGCTTAGAAAAAAAATTGACATTAGAGAACTTAAGTATTTGCTATTTAATTTTAAAATGCAATTTAAAATATACTGAGCAATTCTTTCTGTCATCAATTCCAGAAGAGCCATTCTTAAACAAACTAGTATCACACCAGCTACTGAAGAAAGGAATACTGCCCAAGAGATCATATATGCCCTCTCATGCCCCATCCCTCGCACTTCAAAGGTAAACAAAGGAGTTTATCTAATTATTGAGCAACTCATCAAGGTACATTACATGTCCATGAGGGGATAGCATATGAGCTGGGGTCCCCTGACTCTATTGCTAGGAATTAGAACTGTTAATTCCAGTAGTGTAAGGGACAAAAGACAGTAAGGGACTCCAAAAGCTTAGACTCCTTCGGATGGGTTCAATCGTAAGGAACATGAAAAAGGTAACCTCCTATCCCCTCCCCTCCAATGCCACCACCTCACTGATGCCCAATGAAACTTGCTGCAGTGACACATGAGCTCAGGGCAGGTATTCCCCACAGAACTGTATTCAAACATCATTGGCCTGGCCTGGCCTGTTCCTGTTTCGTATAAGACTCCTCAGAAACAGTCTGAGGAGGAGAGGTAGTAACAGGAGAAAGGAATGGGGAGGCAGCAGATGAGACCGAAGGAGGAGTTGAGCAAGGATATGGTCTCAGCTGGGGTCTGACTTCAGTGAGATCCCGGGGGAACCTCTGGAGTGTGAATCTTATTCCACAGTGTTAAAGCAAAGGGGCTGGCTTTTGCAACACCCCCCTCCCCAGTGTCAGTCACTCAGTAACTGTTCACTGCAGGGATGGAGCAGAGAGTGGTTCCTGCCTGGCCAAGGACAACTCCCTGGAGAAGGAGCAGCTGCGGGCTGTTAGCAGCCAACACTCACAGCAGCTGGGGGATGGGGACACCAGCTGGTAGAGGGGATCTGGACAGGGCACCACCAGGATCTTCTACACACAGCATCTTCATGTTTTGGTCCAAGATGACAGGAATATCCCGCCCTCCCACCAGACTACTAAGGGTGAGAACCTGGCACCAAAAGCGATAGGCCAACAGCATTTGCCAATCCACCCAGCTGCATGCACACATACCTTTGTTACACTCGGGTCCCATCCAGCCTTCCATGCAGGTTTTGTTGCCATTCTGGTCACAGGCATAGTGTCCGAAGAAGTCATCTCTAGGCCGACAGAACTTATTGCAGCCAAAGCCATAGTAGTGGTCATCACAGGTCACGCGGATCTGATACTCAAAGTGGGCAATCCCCGTATTTTGTTTCAGTGTCTGCCATTGCCGGCTGGGGTTTATCATGCCTGAGTGAGAGGCCTTTTCAATTATGCTATCAGGTTCTAGAGGGGGAAAAAAAGCTGAGTCTCATTAACATCACAATAGCATCTTCTGCTCTGACCATTTTGGCTACAGACACAGCACAAACATCGAACAGTTATGGAACAAAGCTGTACTCTCTCATCCCTGCATACCAATTCACCACTTAACCTCACTGCCAGGCGCTTCATATGTTTTCTTGCTTGGAAATACCTTTAAATCCATGCACCTCATCCCTGCTCTCTAGGCGCTCAAGTCATTAGTCTCGTGCTATTCAAGGCTGCAACAAGCAGGTTGAACACATCTGCCCATGAATGTGGGGCCAGCAGCAAAAAATATCGTAAGAAGGCTAGTGCAGATTCCAAATACGCACACAAGCAACACAACTCCATCCCTGGAAGATTCCCCAACTCCCTGCCAGCAAAGCCTTGTGGGTCTGTCCCCCAGCAGCATAAAGAGGATCTGATCTCTGCCCAACAGATAAAATAGTGTTTTAACTGGCCTTCAGTGACAGTGACCATTTGTATTTGTCCCTGTGTTCTGTGTCCTCTGCCGACTTTCCTAACATATTGTGGGTCACACTCTTGCAAAAACTCCTAAATATTAAAGAAGGCTGCCCCTTGGGAAATTTTATTTGTAAGGAAATTTTACCACTCCAGATAAGGTTAGTGATCTTTATTTCCATTTTACTTTCAAGATTCCCTTGGAAAAGCTCTATTTTCTTCACTGAGAAGCCAAGGGGTGGATTGCAACACATGAAAAACAAAAACATTAATAAACAGTAATTCAGCCTGCAGACAGGTAGGTGGAGGCATCATTGTGTTTGTGTCTGTTTTAAGTCAGGCTCCTTTAAAAAAAAATGCCTGCTAGGCAAAGTAAATGTCTAGAGTCCAAGCAGTTCTCAGAAGCAATAGGACCTGGCCTCTACACTGAGGTCACCTGCAATCCAGCCTAAGAGAAGAGACAGGTAATAAAATAGCTCCAAACCCAGGAGCAAGGAGTGTGGAAGGATGAGAGCAGGCAACAAGGCTCTAAGTCAGCACTCAGCCTGGTGCTGTGTTTGTTTTCCTAAACCTGCCAGTCATCACCTTGTCAAATTCAAGGCCACCTTGGAGAGGCAACTTAGGACCTACTTGCAATGTCTTTGTGATTCTTGCACACCCACACCACTGTTTTTCTAGGCCTTGGGCTTGTACTCCTTGACAAAGCTAGACAAGCCCTACAGGTGACCAGGGGAAGAACTCTTGGGTGGCTCCATCCAACATAGTCCCAGCCAGTCTGGACTGTGGTATGCGCAGGAAAAGCCTTGAACAAGTTCATGGACCTTCAGGCTTACATCCAGCAGCAACACACAGAAGAACCACGCGCAGGTAACACTGTACTTGAGTCTTTGCAAATATACACAGACCAAAGAATGGCAACAAAATGTGCCTCTCCATTAACTGCCTGTTTGTTTTGCAGGTTCGGTTAAGAAATGTAGGGGGCTATTACCTCGTAGTTATAAGAGCTTAATGAAAGAATTGTTAAACACAGCAACCATGTCACAACGGTGCCTTAGCTTCTCCCAGGCTGCTATCAACCATCATTGAGACCAGAGGTCAGGAGCATCCTGAGCTGCCAAATGATCCAGAACTCTATAGTTAGCGTACTTTCTACCTATTTTCAGGAAATGCTGATAACTTCAGAACCCACAGGGGAGCTAACTAGAAGTAATGGAAACAACTTCACACACTCTGAGGCAAGAGGCTCCAGTGTATGCGGCATGCTCTGCACTGCCTGGATTATGGAGCCTGAGTTTATTTTGTGATGATTCTACATTGCCACCTGACTCTGCTCGTCCACTATCTCAGGCTACTAAGTACCAGGAGCAGCTGAGCTGGGGTAGTTCCAGCCTAAGGACGGGAAAAGAATGTTAGCACACAGCCCAGTAAATTTCCATGGCATAAAGATGCATCATGAAGCATACACACATCCTTGTACACCAAGAAGAGAGGAGGAGGAGGGAACACAAAGAACACAACTCAAGGACCAACCAGAAAACCTAGATAGTGGCCTTAGTTGAGAAGTCTCAGCTGTGTGGAAGCCTTGGTCTCAAGGATTCCTGGTTATGCTTACATATCCATCAATCAACTAAATTACCATATACTAAAATCCTTTGCTCAGGTGGAAAAAGAGAAACTTGGATCTTTATATGCTACAGTCCCAATCCATATTAGAAAGGACTGGAAGACTGAGGGTGGGAGCCAGCCTTGGAACTTGAGAAGCACACCTGAGCATAATCTGGCCTAGACTCTGCTCATTAGGGTGAATGGCAGAGCTGATGTGAAAAGGAATTTTGTCCCCAGACTCAGGGATCTGCCTGTAAGTTACATACAAAGCCAGGACGTTTGCATCTTGATGAGCTACCAAAGATCAGCCTACACCATTGGCTTCCTTGACATCCCCAAATGCTTTGGAAGGGCAGAGGGTAAAGAAAACAAGGAGCCAAATATCCCAGGAAGAACAAACAGTACACATCAAGGTCCTGAGACAAGAAAGAAATGATACACTCAAGGATAAAACAGTTAAAGAATGCCTAGGATACAGAAACAATAGACATGGTATGTTAAGACAAGCCACGAGCAAAAGAAAAGGCACACCAAAATCTGACCCAAGGGCTATGGGAAGCCATTAAGCAGTTGGCTTTAACTATTAGGATGACCATCATATGTTATGCTAAATAAAAATAAAGGAACAAGGATGGAGACGATATTGGAAGTTGATCAGAGCCAACAAGGACAGACCATGTGGCTGGCAGTCATGCTGACTCGGATGTAAGCAGGCAGTGAGATGGACCAGAGCAGCAGCAGTAGACATGACAGGAGGCTGCTGGATTCATATAGAGAACAAGAGGACAAGACCATCCAGAAGATGGAGGCTGTTGATATGGATGACAGAAGAGTACCTTGCCTAAGGAGGAGCATATGGAAGGCCAGCATCTGAGTTGTCTCATTGTGAAGGTCACTTACACTTTGAGGGTGGTGGTAGGGCTCTTTGCCAGTCAGGCTTGCTTATGATTGATGCCAGCCAAGGTTATGGATATCTGTCTGTTCTCCCAAGCCCCCAAACACTGAGCTCTGGGTAGATATTCTATCACTCTACCTTATGTACAATACAGTGCCTAGGGGAGTAGAATTGGAACTTCTGTATACACACTGGTGCCGGAATGGAATTCTACTGGCAGTTCAAATAATCCAATGGACGGATGGATTGATATTCATCCTTGACCTGGTCAGGATGTCTGATAGGGACCTGGGAGAGGATTCCTACCCCAGCATCTGTGGAACATTGGCTATACAACCTGTCATCTCACACTCCAGAGCTGTGCCTCCAGGGACCCACAGCCCATCCACGGTTCCCCATGGTTATCCACATTTCTAGGCAATGGAAATCCCTATACTTCGGGATTCCTGAATCTCATCTCTCCCTAGGATAACTAGTCCCTGTATAGGAAGCAAGGAAAACTGAGATGAGAACGAATCGCTTTCAGATCTCACTTTCTAAGAAGAGTGGGTGACATAGTCATAGTTGCCATTGCAGTTGAGAAACTTACATTTTGAGTTTGGTGGTTTCTCTACTTTCCTGTTCATTCTCTGTGTCTTTCATATTTTCAAGGTATCACAAAATCAGTGTAGGGATTTGGCCATAATAGAAAAGCACAGTGATGTTGACAAGGGAGAAAGATCTGATTAGCAGTGCAAAATATAAGAAACAGTTAAGCCAGAGAAGCAGAAGGCACATGACATTCTGGAAATAGAGAGCAAGGATGTTTAAATAGCTGGATGCCAAACCAAGAGGACATCCCAAATGACAGGCAGCCTGCCTCCCATGAGGGCTGGGCAAGGAGTCTGTGACCCTAAGAGGAGCATGGATCCAGTCATGCTGCCCACTGAATTTAAATGCAGTCATCACTATGCCTGTACTGGATACTGACTACCTTTGGCCATAATAGGAAAGCACAGTGATGTTGACAAGGGAGAAAGATCTGATTAGCAGTGCAAAATATAAGAAACAGTTAAGCCAGAGAAGCAGAAGGCACATGACATTCTGGAAATAGAGAGCAAAGGTGAAAATCTGGATTCTTCCTGAACAAAACAAAAAGTTTCAGAGAGAATCAGGTTTTCCGGTGACAACCTGGCTCTGGTGAAAAAAAAAAAAAACTGTCTATTTTGATGTGAGGGAAAACGTGTCAATTTACAGTTGACCACTGTCACCAGAGCACACCTTCACTGCCTCACCAACCCCCATGTGCCCCTCTACAGGCCTGAAAAGCAACCTGCCTAGAAAACAGAGCCATCTTTCAGAAGGCACAGAGCAGGTCATGACTTCGAGGCTCTGAAATTCTGCTTCAATGGGAGGTTTGTGGTGAGCAGTGTGGGAAACTCAGACTGGCTTGAGGCTCACCTGCCCACCCAGTGAAATTTAAGGTTGGTCTTTTAGAGCCCAGCACCTCCCTCTGCGGCTTTATCTTTCTGATGAGAGATTAAATGCTCACTTCAAATTTAAATGGACTTTTAAGGAGTCATTACTTTGATCCTTTAGCAGTCTACAAGGTTTTAAAGTTGTAAAACCATTAAGATCTCCATCCAGAGATAATCTAGGTCCCTTTTTTTGCAAGGACTGAGTGAACCCAGGGAGTCTATTCTGGCTACTTAATATTTCAGATGGAAGTTCTAGGAAGTTAAGGAACAGACTCCACAGACAGGTTCAGCCTGGGGTGGGGGAGGGGCCCTGGGGACTTTGGCAGATCTGCCAAGCACTGCACTTCCACAAGCATTTAAAGAGGAATTCCCTGAGGAGATACTTACGAACAGTGTCATTACTGGAATCCCACGCCTCCACCAGCAAAGTGTAAGACCTCTGCAAAACAGACAAGCAAAGTTCAGTTACTCAGATATAGGGGGGGTCAATGCTGCAATCTCTGGGTCCCCCTGTGTTCTGCCTGCCTCCCCAAAACAGAACACCCAAAAGGCATCTGGATATTTGAAGCCAGACCAACCTCTGCTTTTCTGTTTAGCACTCACCCCAGGTTGACAACTCCTTTCACTCAGCAGGGGCGCACTGGGGCTCAGACCAAGCAAGCAGCCCAGAGTCCTGATGAGAAAATAGTATACCTCCCTATATGGGAACATGCAACATATAGGTTTCCCAAAACGTTCCAGTCCCTGGTTCTGGTGCATGAGGGAAGAAAAAAAAAAAACCCACACAAAGAATTTACCCCAAGCCAACCTACTCAGGTATTTGTACTGAGAGAGAACTGCTAGGGTTACGCTTTGGGTCCTGGTGGTGGCAGTCCCTAGGGAGGCCCCTTTTTCCTTTTCAGAACCCCTTTGAAAGCCCTGTCTGTGTGAGACCATCCCAGCTCCCACAAGTATCAGGTGACTCTAGGAAGAAGGAGGGGTAGACTCAAAGAATTAAGACAAAGGCAGCAACCTAGCTTGGGTGGTGGGGTGGGTTGTGGCAGTCTGTGGGAGAAAGTACAAAGGAGAAGCCACTGCACACCCATGGGGTATATTTATTGATGAACGTATCTGTCAATAAGATCTAACATTCCTGGAATAATCAGGTAGGTAACTAAACAAATTCCCTGGATACTAGCAAGATGCCAGCTATTCTACTGAAGCACTTGTTATCTTCTAAGCTTGTCTCTGAATTCTTCCCTCTTCCCCAAAACCCAAGTCATTAGCAAATTTCCACTTTTACTCAAATCTTCACTCACAAAAAATAAGCACTCAGGTGAAGCTTGCTAAGGCTATATGAAGACTGCAGAAACATGGTGGAGAAAAGGAACAGAACAGGTTTGTGCAGCCTTGCGCTGCCACTGCCATGAACCCATGCAATGCTTAACGTTGCTCAGATAACCACAGTGCCACCAGAAACACTGCTGCCCGGGGAAGAGATGGCACCGATAGGGTAAAGGCATGGGAGAAAGGCAGGAGGTTTCATTCATAAATCAAGGGCAGCTTATTACTCTCTCAGTGACACAGCAGGTCTGTTCTGACTACAAAAATATCTTGTGATAGACCCTGCCTTGGAATTCAGCCGAAATATGCTTCATACTTACAGCAGGATTCCATTTCGTTCACTGATAACTGTGGGAAAATGCTCACAAAGCAAGCAAAACCAGGCAAGCTGGGACACATACCCAGCCCTCTCCTGTTAGTGGTTGCGGGTCCAAATACATTGTTATTGTCATTAATATTTTATTAGTGAAAGTTACACCTTATTTACAGCCTCTTTAAGTTTCCTAGGACTTCCTACAAATTATAGGACTCTTCCCGAAGAGCGCAAGAAATTATATTTCTCTACTGATTCATGGTGAGAGCCAAGTCGAAATGAGGCCAGATGTGTGGCTGATTCTGTATAATTAAGCCCTTCATTTGTTGGTCACGTTGAGGCCCACATCCTTCACTTCAACAATATTGCTGTAATTAATCCTCTGATTAAATGCATTGATACCAAGAGTTTTGACAGACTTGCACAAGCACTAAACACACATAATACCCACAAACACCACTGCAAACGAAGGTGCCTTGGAACCAGCTGGCACAGCAGTATTCACTCAGCTTCAGATTCAAGGCAGAAGGCATCCTTAGACCTTGCACAAATACTTGTAAGATCAAGACATCTTCCAGGTTCATCTTGGGTTCAAAGGTTGCTGACCAACACTACCTACGCTGGAGGGAAACGAACGGTACCACACTCCTATGGGACTGACAGTATGATCCCTTAAATGCAATGTCTTCCTTTTGGGAGGTTGGAGTGGGCTAGAATTAAGGGTAGGGGCTTACAGTGGCAATAGTCATGCCTGGACTTTGCTCTCTCTTGAGAGCCTGGATTAGAGTTCCAGGTCTCCTGGGGCATGGGTGCCCTGCCTTCAGAGAAAGGATTCCCTCCAAGGCTTTTATTAAGAGGCATTCTTCCCTCCCACTCCATCCCCACACTATAGATCAACAATCAAGATAATTTGGCAATGATTATTAGTTGCTAGGGAGCTTTAATTTTTCCCAGGCCCACGCCTGACCTCTGTACATCCCCAGCTTATATGTCCGAACGCTGAGATTCTAGACCATGTGTATCTCATGTCACTCAAGCAGATACCCAGGCACAAATCAGCCGCATGTGACTGGTTGCTACAAATCATCCCCAGCAGAGGCCAAGTCCCCAGTCCTAGGAGGGTTTGGAAGGGGCTTAGAAAGGCAAGTTTTGCTCCATCTTAACTTCACACCCAAAAGCAAACAAAAAGCAAATCCCGAGTTTTGCTGGGGTTCAATCAATAACAGGCATTGAGGAGTCACCTGGGTTTCTCCTTGTGTCCTCAGTGTCCCCAGAGTAGTAGTCTGGGGGCAAAACAAAAGGCAGGATAGTTACCAGATCTTCCATCTGGATTTGCAAGTGAGTCACTTCTGGCCCTTTCCAGCCCCAGGCTCAAGGACATCTGGCAGTGTGGTAGCTGACTTCCATTCTTGTGAAGCACCAAAAAGGACTGGTCAGCTTTCAAAATGGCCTTTTGGGAAATTTCCAGGCAGAAGAATCTTGGCATCAAAGTCCCCAAGGCATCCACAGTCACCAGGTTGCCTTACCAAGGCTCTGTCACCAGGCACCTCCTCCTCCTATCCTCCACACTTGAGCTGCTGGTCTAGGGTTCATTCTTTGTCCTGCCCCACTCCATGGTGGTTACCTTGGCACTGGGCAAAGCAGTAAGCACTTAATTGCCACATTAAGCAGGGGGGATGTGAGAAACAAAGGTGATTGTGTTGGCAGCTGGGAGCTTCCTTTTCCTGGCAACAGTGGCAGCCAAACCAAGCCCTAAGAAGTGGCTGCCTCCCCTCCTGCCAAGCTGACGGACACAAACAAACCACCATCCAAACAGCACGCGTGTGGAGTCCAAAACCCCAGACCACTGCGACAGACAGGCCCGCCAGAGGCATGCACATCCTGGGAATGCCCCTAGTGCCAACACAGCCATTATACGTAGCCTGTTGGCCCCGGGTCTGTCAGGGGCCCTGCATGCGCTCTGCTGACTCAACTGTTGCTTCCTGTCACTTGTCCTGTATTAGCAGTATTTCTGGAGAGGCCCCATTCTTCACCATTCTTCTCTGTAATCCTCACTTCAGTCAGTCCAGCCAACCCTATTGTCCTGCCTGTGTCTGGGTGGCCAGAGTATAAAATATTCCAGTCACAAAACATGTGAAACAAAAAAGGTTTCAGAGAGTCCGTGTGTGGGCACACACAATCCCTGTCCTTTAGGGTTTTGGCAAGGTGAGGGACGAAGAAAAGACCACTCCTAGTGCATGCAAGCTGAGGCTCTAGTCATAGAAAGCAACCATTTCTGTGGGGTTTGACATGTCAATAGAGAGTGATCTGGTTACAAAGGGTGATTTTCTCATCAAAGCCCACCTCAAAGGCTCGCCAAGGGGCCCCAGAGCTCATATCCAGATTTGAGACTTTCAATGAGAGGCCCCTAACCCCTTTCCCATCATTACCCTTACCTGTTTGAAAGGCATCCCACTGATAATTAAATGCACCAGTTACAAAAGGGTGGTGAGGTTAATAGATAGAATACCAAGAAGCCAGCCAAGCACAGCCATCCAGTTCACACAGAGCAAGCCCGAACAAGAAGCCTTTCTACTTATTTACCAAAAGTGCATCAAAACTGGGCTGAGCTGGTAGAGGACTCAGTTTGATTATTTACATGCCCCCTTTAACCACTAGGAGCCACCCTGGGAATGTCTTCCTCACACATGTGCTGCTCCAGTAAGAGATGTTACTGACACCATGAATAAGGGCCAAGGGGGCTGCTGTGGGCCAGCCAGCAACAGTTTCTGAACCCAAGACCCATGTCCCTCCTTACTATGTTAGAATCTTCACTTTCATGCCTCCCAAATACGTCCTCCAGACCTTGGAAGAAAAGGTTAAGTCGATTTTGTTTTATTTTTAAAGTATATATTTAAGAACTGGAGTCAAATGTTACTTCTGAACAGCTAGAATCCCAAAACCTTGGGTTGGGGGATCTCTCTAGAACTTTAGCAAGGAGAATTCTCAGGACTAGTTGCCATTATGGATTATCAAGCTAGCTGCACGAACACCCACGGTTTACACATCCTCACATCGTTAAGTATTCTAGAAGCCTGACACTGGGACCAAGTTTGGCCCTTCTTCAACAGAAACAGCGGCTACTTTGAATTTGGCTGGCCAAGCTTTCTGCTTGCGTTCCTGTTTTCACATGTGAAATGTGAAGACTCCTTATGGCCTTGGCCTTTTCTCACAAAGTCTTCTCTTCCATGGCAAATTTCCCACTTGTCCTCTGTACAAAATGTCCCGAAGGTCCCAGTACTTGTATTGATGTTAGGCAGCATTCAGACTGTTGGCTTTCTGGGAAGTTTTGTATCTAAATACATTGCTGCAGCCTCCTCTTCTGACCCACTCAGCTTCCAACAGCATTGAACCTAAAGCTTCACCATTTTCTACAAATGTTCTGAGTCCCTCTAGAATTATGGGTGTGGAGATGGTGGGCTGCAAATTCCTGAGCAAGTTGCTAAGAAACAAGAAAATGGGGGAAACACAGACAGGGTTTTACCTGCAAGAGAAGGAAAACTATTAGAAACCAGGAGTCCGTGCGGGTCACAGCTGTTCTACTGTGCTTGCAAAGCCACCCTATCTCAATGTCACCCCAATTCCAGTACTGTAATACAAACATGCTTGGGGCAGATTTCTTAAAGCAAAAGAGTGTTCTCTCCACACATAGGGCATCCCTTGTGCTGAGTATATACATAAGGGTGCTGTTTACACACACATGTTGAGCCCACAGGTAAGGTACTGAGAAAGCCAACTTCAAGAGACCCTTATTCCTCTGTCATCCTGTGTCCACGCACATCTACAGGAAAGATGGCAGAGCGCATAATCATAGCCAAGGACTTGTCATTTACATGCTGTGATTAGCCGCTGGATGGTAACTTGACTCTAACTGTGGTTATTTAGTTTCTCAGGCTTTAAGTGTGAGAAGGGCTCAAGCAGGCATCCTTCTGCTATGTTACAATTCACATTTCATTGGCTTTTCCTAAAATAAAGTTGAGCTCAGCAAGATTCTGAATGGGGGCAACGGTATTTAAAGATAAAGCCAGATACTACAGTTGTTTGACCCAAGTCATTACAATTTAGGGCCACCAATGTAGTTATATGGCTGAGGTTTAAAAAAAAGTAATTGCACTAATGCATTTTTAATGAGCAGGCACTACAGGGATATTTGAACTAATTTGGGGAGGTACGAATTAACCATTTCAGTGATTTATTAATGGTTATTCCCAAATCATTTCTTGTTAAGCCCAATTACCTGTCATAATGATGTTCTTCTTATCACCTAGTACCCCAAATTGAGAATAATAAATCTAGCTGGTTGCTGCAAGTTGAACTCCCTTGCAGCATGGATGACAACACAATCAGAAGTCACTGACACAAAGCTAAAAGACTGGGACTAGAGCAGTTGATGCCAAGTAAGATGTAGCCCAAGGGGGATATAGCCAGATGTGATGCTGATATAGCAGGGAGGCCCACTTCAGAGCATCTCATATGCTGAGATGCAGATTGTGTTTCAGATCTGACCAAATCATTTCCTCTTCTTCCTCTCTAGACAACGAAAGGGGGGCCATAATACCAAACAAAAGGCAGGAATTACATGACCTTCATTGGACTAGTCTTGCTAACCACAGTGTTTCCCTTCCCTTGTAAGCCAATTTAGGAGGACTTAGCCCAAATGACAAATGTGCCTGCTTAGGGGTTGGCAGCTTATGTGACTAAGAGGCCAAGGTAGCCTGGAGTTCCTATTTGCTTTTAAAAACTATCTTTCTCTTGAATTCTATTACCTATGCATCACATTCGACTGTTTACCGATCCAAGAAAAAAAGTTCTTTTGATGTTTTTGTTTGTTTTATTTTGGGGAGGAAGCCTGGAGTCAAACCCAGGGCCTTTGAGAATACTAGTCATACACTCTGTCAGAGAGCTACACCCCCAACCCTGGAGATCAGGTTTTGAAGACAAGCTTCTAATGTTAATTAGCAAAAGTGAGCGAAGCTGTGCTATCCACTAGCAGGAGTGAAGCTGAAGGCTTTCACTGAAGCTAACACTCACCCTGGAGTCATTCTTGGAAGTTACAGACAGCAGCGTTTCTCTAACCGCACTGGGGAAAACAAGCTAAAACAATACACCCGAACTTCAGTTTCTCTTGGGAAGTAAAGCTTGTGTTTCACAGGAGGCCTTTTTTGGGGCAGCAGGGTGGAGACTTGTTTATGAGTGATGCATGTACTTGGCCCAGCTTCAAAAGAACTACATTCTCAGTGCTGACCCAGTGGGTCTCCCTCTTTCTAGAAAAGCCGAGTCTATTTCATGGTTGGTGACCCATGAGGCCTGAAGGCACCCAAGAGTACTAGCAGTCAGTGGTAGTAGCAACCTGCTATCCACACATACAGTTTCACCTCCTTGTCTGTGAGGCACTCTCTGCCAGGTGTCAAATGCAGACAGTCACACTTCTAGGTCACTTTTCCCCAGCTAGCCCGTGGAGGAGCAGGCCTGTCTGTTTTCATCCAAGCCATCCTCCCTCTGACCCCTCTCTCCAAAATAAACCTCAGCCAGGCCTGCCGTTTTTTCCACATCACTAATAAGATTCCTTTTATGGTCTTGTGAAAAGCGCGGGGGTCGGGCTGATCCTAGGGAGGGTGGAACCACCTGCAGGCCCCTTCCTCCTAAACGCCAAACACAGTTCAAGGGCAGCCAGCACTCACCCTAAGCTTGGACCCAGCCAGATTTAGAGGTGGCCAACCTCTTTAGCTTAAAGTTCTCCCTAATAGGGGATTAACAAACAAGACAAACATTCTTTGTAAAAGTGAAATCCCACAACAGACACAGCCCGCAGATCTGAAAACTTCACCTACAGCAGCCGTCCCCTGACAAACTAAGACCCTTTTAATAGCATGTTTTTGATAACTGTCTTATCGCACCCACAGCAAAGGCCAACTCCTGTAAACGCAGACTTCAAGAGCCAGCTCAGCTTCGCACACTGACTGAGCCAGACAGGCTCCTCTCCAGCCCCTCTTCGGAGTTTCAAATCACAGCCCAAACCCGCGGGTAGGAGGCAGCAGAGCGCACCCCATCAGAGCACGTGGCGGAAAGCAATCCTCCGGGGCACAGAGCTCCCCCCTCTTACCACCCACCCTCGGAGCTCAAGCTTGGCCAAGCACCAGTCCTGGCAGCGAGTCACGCCTCCAGGACAACGGGCACACCCCCACCATTTCCCTTTCCTCCCCTTTCTGCAATCGCACCCATCTTCCTTCCACCCATTTTGGGATGTTGCAAGGGCTTTGCTGCAGTCTGCCAGCTGTACGCCGGCCTCAAGCTGCTCCGAGAGCCGTGAAGGGAGATGAGAGTGCACGCACTTGCACCCGAAAACACTACTTCCAGCGGGCCTCCCCTTCGAAGCCTTGCCACAGCCCCGGAAGGGCTAGCGGAGGCCGTGTGCCCTCCGGACGAGTGTGTGCGCCCGCCCTTCCCGGGGAAGTTTGCAAACACAGCTGTTCCAGAGCTGGGGAAACCGCTGGGAGCGAGGCAGCCAGGGCTACACCGAGCAGGGGCGGGAGGAAGGGGCCAGCAGGGGGCGGGGGTTCCCAGACTAAAGCCTGGACGCTAGCCGGAGACACCCCTGCAGCCGCCACCCCTGGCTGTGAGCGCGCCCTCCAACGCACCAAAATCTCCCCTGAAGTCGCGGGAAACCGGCTCCCCCACACCCTGCAGGAAGGACACACCCGCCCTCGGGGCGGCTCACGGGAAAGGGGAGGGTGCCAACTTGGACAGCTTTCGGAGGGCAGACTGTTCGAAGTCGCCTTCCAGGGCGCTCTGAGTTTTAGTTAAGCAAAGAGATCATACCAAGTACAAAACTAGCGTCCTTGGGCACTCCCCTCCCCCCAATCCTCTTCAGTGGCCCCAAGTCAGTAAGCTACGCAAACACCATCCAGGATGGAAGACCCGCCTGGCCCATCTCGTTCAAGGTCTAGCTAGCTATAGCATGGACTCTCAGACTCGCCACCTCAAAAGCCTCTCTCCACTTAGCGCCAAGTTTCAAGCCAGGGGCTATTAAATCTCCTCAAGGGAATGTAGGGCTCGGCCCCGCGTTCGATTCCATCTGGGAGTCGTTCACTCACCGGCCAGGCGAAACTGAAAGGCAGAACGATGCGATTACGGTCGTTGCCGCGGCTGGCCTTGAGGTTGAAGGTGTTGCCTCCAATGACAGGCGTAGACCCTGAGCCGAAGCTGCAGGGTCCCCCGGCCGTGACGCGGGACTGATACTCCTTGAGGCACACTTTGAAGTACGTATCACACTCGTCGCGGATGCACTTGCGGTCGCCAGGGTTCCGGGCGCCGCCGCAGCAGTTGCCATTCTGCAATTCTCCGTTCACGTTCTGCATGGACAGGATCTCCAGCTCAAACTGACCCGAGGCCCCGCACACCTGCCGGCCAGAAAAGAAGGTCAACGTATGAGAAAGTTTTGTTTTTGTTTTGTTTTTTCCCGCGAGGTAGAGAGTCCCTGCGACCCCCCACCCTCCAAGCCGCGAAGAATCCTAGGCGGCAAGTGAAAACAATTTTGCAAAACTAGGTTCAGAGCTTGCCCTGATTTAGGGGCATAAAAACCAAGTGCGAGAAAAATAGGAGAACTGCCCCGAGGGGCGGAAAGACTACTCTACCCAGCCTGGAAGAGTTTATCTTTCGAGGCCGGAGACTTCCCTCTGGGGAGCCGGCGTTCCCAGACCCGCTGTAACCTCCTGGATGAAGAGTCAGGGTCAGGGAGCCTGGTGCCCAAGGACTCGGGAGCTTGCTCTGGGAGCCACAGCCGCCCGCGTCCAGGACGCCACGAGGGAAGGGAGCAGAGTGCGGGGAGTAAGAGCGGGAGAGAGACTCCTACCTTGGCTCGCAGGGCACAGAGCAGGGCGAGCAGAAGGCTCAGGGGGCGCCCGAGCCGGCCGCGCGTCCGTGGGGACCGCATCGCTGCGCCGCGCGCCGCGGGCACTCCGGACGCCGCCGCCGCCGCCGCCGCTAGCGCTGCTGTTCCCGCCGAGGCTGCCGTCGCCGCTGCCTCCGTGGCCGCCGCGTCCCGGCTCTAATATACTCCGTGGATTGGAGCATGCACGACTGGAAAACAACACCACTTTTCAAAAGCCCTTTCAAGAGCAGCGCGTTCCAGAAGGCAAAGAGGCCGGCCTCCTTTTATTATTCTGATCGCTTCTTTGAGGCGCTCCCCCTCCTTTTCCACCTCTCCGCTTTCTTTCCTTCTCTCGCGCTCCCCTTCTTTTATTATTATGATTATGCGCAGCCTTTTATTCCCTTTCAGATCAGCTGCATGGAACGCGAGGGAGGGAGGAGGAAAAAAAAAAAAAACCTGAGCCTAGCTAGCCGGCCGGCTGCAGGTAACACAATGACGCGTGCCCGCCTGGCTCTCGGAGAGGGACCCGGAGCGCCCGTCTGGGAGACGCGACTCAGGCTGGCCACCTCTACCCAACACGAGGAACAAGGCGCATGCGCGAGTGTTAATATTCATAAGGGGCGTGCCCGGCATCAAACACGCCCCTTTCCTCCGGGTTGAAGGGGAGGGGAGGAACTTAGAAGGGGTTGGGGGGCTGCGAGATGTGGCGGGTGGCGGGGCCGTCCGGGGGCCCCCCACGCAGACCAGTGCTCTGGGGACCTCGGGCCAAGAGAAAGGAAGGGCCCGGGGGGAACGTGGAGGAGCCCGTAGCTCTGGGACGCCCGGAGTGCCTCCGCCCGACCGCCCCCTCGGTGCGCGGCCTGAGCGCCCGGGCAAGCCTCAGGTGTAGGCGCCGCGGTGCGGCCGGAGCCGTTGGGGCGGGCGGCTTCCGCCTTCCGAGCCGCCTGCGTCAGCTGCGGCTTTCGCCCCGGGAGGAGGGACTGCCCTCCGGGAGACCGGGCGGCTCCCAGCGAGCGAACGAGCCCAGAGCTCTGTGCTGGCGGCGGCGAGACTGGCGCGCTCGCCGCCGTCTGCTCGCCCCGCAGAGGCGACCTGGGCAGACGCTGCTGGGAACTTTGAAAAACTTTTCCCGGAGCCAGACGTGCCGCAAATTCGAGGGAAAGCCTCGGCCGCGCGCCATCCCTTCCCAAATCCCAGTCCGTGGAGCCTCGGAGGGCTCCCAGCTTCCTTTCCAGACCGCGCTAGGGCAGAGGCGTGGGGAAGCAGGAGAGGGCGGCGGGCACCCGGGAACTCTGTTCGGGCTTCGGGGAGAGCTTGCAGAGACGCGAGGGCTCCTCCAGCCTCCCGCCCCCGCGCAGTGGCGGGATTGCACCTGTAGGCGGCCTCCGCGTTGCTCTCTGGGTGGCGAGGCGCGGCCTGAAAAGAACCTCACCACTGTCGCGGGCCGCAGGACTTGGCTTCTCCTGGGTGGTGGTGGAAACTGATGCCATTTTCCACCTTGGGTTAGGCCTTGCAATTAGCAGAGACACTGCTGGTCATAATCAAGGTCAAAAGTAACTCACAGGCCGGTTGAAGCCTCTGCCAGCCCCTCTCCAGCTGGATTTAAACGGACTCTTTAGGAAAACAGATTTCCATTAAAGGGCTTCAGGACTCATGGAGTTCCTTTCATACTTTGCAGTGGGCCTGCCATGAAGGAAAGCTTGGCTTTTCCTAGATCAGTTTCACGCTCTAACCCTTCTAGACAAAGGACATGATGGGTCAAGGGAAAATAGTTTCCAACATGCTGACAGCATAAAAATAGATGTGTCAGATACTATTTGATGGGGCCAAGAAAGCTGATCAGTACTTTGGTTTTATTACCTGGAAAGGGTCTTTTCTTAATGGCAATGTTTTCCAGCTTGATCATTCCCGGGGAACTTAATACTTAATTAGGAAACGCATAGCCAAAATCAGGATGAGTTTGCAACTGGCCACAGAATCACCTGGCTCAGGAAGTAGTCACCTGGGCATTTCTCAGGATACCCAGCCCCCTACCACCAATTATCACTAATGCAAAGCATCCAGTTGTCAATGTTAAGCCAATGCAGGCTTTACCCATTAAAGTTTCTAGAAACAATAGTCCCCACTTCTCATCCAACTCTTCACTTTTACCCCTAATCGCCAAGTTAGGGTGCTCAATCATGGTTTTAAAGCAAAGAATTGGCGGTGTGAAGCAAGCTGCACAGTCCATAAAGGCAGGGGTGGTCTTAGAATGTACAATCCTTGAGATTCTAAGGTCGGAAGATGTCTTAAAGCTTAACGCTGTAGCCAATGGTCCATGCCACCTGGAAGGAGATGAAGAGTCAGGCATTTAGTTAAGAAGTTTTGAGCCAACCACCTGAGTTATATTGGAGAGCTCTCTGGGATTACAATTGCCCTGCTCGTCACAATCACGAAAGTTGAGATCAGTACCTGTGCACTGGTAAGTTTAGCTCACTTCACTGATAGGAAGACTGTAGTTTTGAGTAGTGAAAAGCACCTAAATAACTTACCAGTAATGCCAATCACTAATAAACACCAAACTCTCACAGCAAAGAGCACAGAGCTCCTAGTCATTTCTGAGCCTGGGAATACATATTTGAGGAAGACAGTTGTGAGTTACAGGGGATTCTTTCAAAAAATTTCACTTGGGGCTCTTCCAGTGAGCTGGGAGTCCCCCAAGGAGATAGTTACTTTACTGCAATGGACTCTGGGTGGAAACTCTGTCCTCTACTTCCTTGATCACCCACCCCCAACCTAGAGAATAGGGAACTACTAGTAAAAAGAATTCAAATATGGACATTTCCCCTTGCCAAGCCATAGCCTGCCTTTGGGCTGTGCTTTCCAACTGTAAATGAATAGTTCAGAAAAAAATTCCCAGGAAAAATGCCGCTTGGAGAAAGGAGGGGCTCAAAGCCAGGACCTGTGGCACATGTGTGGATATCTTCTGTAATTTTTAAAAGATAATGCCTCAATTTCTTTTCCACAAAATGTGTCCCACCTTCATTGAATCATCCACAAAGAGTACTGACCTCCCATAGGGCTTACTAAAAGTCATAATGATTGTATTTTACAACATTAAATCAACTGAAATCCTTAATCAACACTGATAAGAATCAGCTAATCAGTGTTTATTGAGAAGTAACTGTTGCAGACAGCAGCATGGATGATCTAAAGAATATCACGTGAAGGGAAATAAACCAGGCATCAGAGTACAACATGTATGAGCTCCTTTATACACAGCTCTAGAACAGGAAAAACTAGTCTCGGGTGAAAAGTGAAGTGTGGTAAGGGTGGTGGGTAGTTGGAGATTTAATGCGCTTGCTGTGCTTCCTGAGAATGAGATAAGGTTGCTTTCTGTGTCTTAGCAGAGGTTGGTGACACAGGTGTATGCGTCATCAGCTTCATTAACAAGCCCATCTGAAACCAGTGCCATTTGTTATTTGGTGTTTTTGTTTTGTTTTAAGATTTAAAGACCGAGAGTTCCCCCTCCATTACTTATACCAGTACTAAAGCATTTAGGGATATTTGAAAGGATACCTACAATATAGCTTCAAATGCATAAAAAGTGGAGTATGGCTAGGTGGCCTAAAGAAAGTAATAAAGTCTTAGAGACTGGCACCTGGGAAGCAGGAGGATCAAGGCCAGCATGATCAATATACTGAGAGCCTATCTCAGAAAGACAGAAGAATGAAAAGAGAGCTGGTAGGAGAAAGGGATCGATGAATCTAGAGAATACACTTCTTCACTGTAAAATTTCTCTTTGAAATGTCAACTATAAAATGTTGAGGAAATGGTTACTGATATGCCCGACATTATCCAAAGTTCCAAGAACATAGTGGAAACCACCCAAACATTGAGCAGGGTAGAGCACAGCATACATTTTCAAGGATTAGGTGTTGTATAGATACTCCAAAGCCACAGAGAAACCCTGTCTCCAAAGACCAAAAGAACCAAGAAAGAGGAAGTTGTATAGATGGAGGTAGTAGCCAAAGCATGGCTCTTTCCCCCATTCCTTGTCCTTCTCTTTCTTTTCTTCATTGTGGTAAATAGTAAATCCAAACCAAAGAGAAGGAATATGCAATACACCCTTTAAAATCTTTTATCTTGGTTTCAGAATATGTTTTGTGTTTATGTCTGTTTAACCTGCATGTGTGTATGTGCACTACATGCATGACAAGTGCCTGGAGGGCTCCCAAAATTGCTTCATATATCCTGGAACTGGAGTTATGGATGCCTGTCAGCCACACTGTGAATGCTACGAACTGAACCCAGGTGCTCTGAAAGAACAGCAAGTGATCTTAGCAGCTGAGCCATCTCTTAAGCTTCTCCCTTTATCCTTGTTTGCAGAAAAGTTATTCAAGTCCTAGGTCCTAGCCCTATTCTATGGATGTAATACCTCTCTGTCCCTTTTCATCAGAGGCAAAGAATACTGATATGTCCTCCAAGATCCTCTTGGCCTATAATGGGCCACTGCTTCAGACTACAGGTCAAGGCTCCCAACAATCCTGCCTAGTTGGTTCTCCAGGTAAGGACAACTTCTCCATATATGACTGTCTTCCTGGATTCTTCTTATTCTTCCTCATTACAAGAAATTGTGCATAGAAAACTCACCACCACCTAAGGGTAGACTGCACATGAAATATTAAAAATCAAGTTATAGTTCCCTCGGTAATCATAAGTAAGCCACGAGTTTACCCACTCAAGCATAAATTAAGCACAAATATATTTTTTCAAAGCTTCATTTTATATTCATACAAAAAAATCTGAATTAATTTTCTTTTGGAAACCAAAACCGTAAGTCTGTTGCATTACCAAGACTAATGTAGTATGAGGCTGTTTTAAACTTTGTTTTGGTTTGACCTTGGGTGCATACCATCATAATTTGCCTGTCCTGTCCCAGCTGTGCCTCACACTCACTATCAAGGTGAACGGAGTTGTGCTTCCACATTTTCTTTAACAAACCAGTCACCGAAAACCACTCTCAACCTAAGATGCAAAGCTTAGGCAGTGTTGGGACTGATATATTCACTTATTCCTTGGGACCCAATATTCTTAGTGATATTTTATCACTTTTGGAGCTATGGGCAGAAATGCTCCTGCTTATAAAGTATATTTTTTCTTAGAATTGAGTCTTTGAGGGGAACATATTCTGAGTATAAGTTGTTGTCAAGTTGTTTGTTCACAAAACATCTAGGAATGTTCACTGGTCCCTCCCTGTGGCACCAAGGAGGTGCCTGGACTGTGGGTGACACCTGAATGACTTGATGACTTGGTTAGTAGAAATTCTGTGGTACTTTATCTGTATAATCTAAATTGAGCCATTCACACGACCAACCAATTGAAATGCTCTTACAAACCTTGCATCTCCTAAAAGGAACCTAAATAAAATGACAGTTCCAGAAGAAGGTAGCATTTGAACATTGCTATAGCCCAGTGCATGCTGGAAGTGTGTTTTCACCCCACTTGCAGGCAGTTTTTCCAAAGAAATATACAATGAAATCTACCTCTACATCTAAGAGGGTTAGGGAACGAGGGAAGTTGCTGGAACTTGAGAACAAGAGACTTGAATATATTGAGTTATCTGGGAATTTTTCCAAAACATGTAAATTTGAGTGTCAAAGAAAAATGATTACACCTGCCAATGGTCACAGTGTTTCATGTTTGGGTTAATGTTTCTCAATAAATTACAACTCTGTGTCTGTGTTTGACACTTCTGTTCTCAAGCCAGTGGTCTCTTTAACTGATTTGAGCTCCAATTTAGAAGTTATTAAGAATATCAAAATTGGATGATTGTAACATTTATGTTTAATTGTTTTCATTTGGAAGGTAAATCATTTTTATGATTGTTTTATAACAAGAATGCTTAAGGGTGGTTAAATAAATATTACTGAGCATAGGAATACTGACCCAGTATAAATGTCTAGATCTTCAGTGCTAGCTATAATATAGCTTTGCTGATACATAGACTTTCATAAGCACCATTCAAAAATTATTTCAGGACAATGGCAAAACTCCTTTTTTCTTTGTCAGTAAAGCTAAGACGTAGAAAAAATTTAAATGACAGTGAAGGAGGAAATTTAATTTTCAAAAGATTATTATACACAGTGAAATAACAATATTTTTCTTAAAGACAGTTAGAAACTAGAGAAATCAACTATTTCTGTGAAGAGGAACTTAGGGGCTTTTTAAAACTAGACCACACATGTAACATGCCTTAATAGTGCAATTTGCCCATGGTCTGAGCTGCATTACTAAAAATATATGGGGTTGGCAGTTAAGCAAGCAACACCCATAGTCCTTGCATAGTTTTGGCTATCTTTTTAATATTCCTGGAAGACTCTTCTCTGGTCTGGGAGCTAGGTTTTGTTTTGAAACTGCAGTAAAGTACTCATAACCAAATTTTACCATACTGAACTCTTTTTAAGTTCGATGGTGTTTAGAACATTGGTGTTGTGCAATAATCTCTAAAAGCTTTCCATGTTGCAAAACAAAGTCAACCCATTAAATAACTCCCTTTGTCTTTCCTCTTCCCCTGGGCACCTGGCAACAACCATTTAACTCTCTAGGTGCTCCATATAAAATGGCTGCATAGAACATTTATCTCTGATTTCACTTAGCAAATGTCTCCAAGGTCCATGCACATTGCAGCATGAGTTAGGATTCTCCTCTTCTAGCTCATCAGTAGAATGTCTGCTTAGCATACACAAGGACATGGGTTCCATCTCTGGTAATTATTGCAAAGCAAAGCAGAATTAATCTCCATTTTAAAAAGCGTGTATTTGTGCATGTGTGAGCATGTAAGTACATGCCCCCATGTGTACACATGCTGAGTCTGCAGTTGATATTGGGCACCTTAATATATTTATCTCTAGTTTGTTTTTGAGACAAAAGTATCTTTTACTGAACAGTGAACTTGTGATTTGACAAAATTGGCTATCCAGTGATGTCTGGGTATTCCTCTGTCTTCCACACAGTGTTGGAGTTACAGGCATGTATCACCACATCTAGGCCTTATGTGGATGGTGAGGATCTGAATTTAGGTCCTCATGATTGCACTTTACTCACGGAATCATCTCTCCAGCCCCTGTTCTTTATAATTTAGTATCGACACCATTGTATGTTTGCATTATGCTTCTTGAAAATGCATTCTCTTGTGATGGGCAATTGAGTCATGTCTACAATTTGGCTCTTTTGTATAATTCCATTTTGTTGGATATAAAATATCTCCTTATGACTCTGATTTCAATTCTTTTGTGTGTGTAGTGGATACCATGTCTAAGTAATACTGACCAACTGGGCCATGTCTAGGAAAGGGCAATTTTAGGCTATAATATGAAGACCTTTAAGGAGAGCAGCTGAAGCACTTAGGAGAGTGTCCAACTGGGAAAGAGGGGAAAGGAGGCCTAGTGTGTTAAACAGGCTGACAAGTAAGGAAATGATTTGAAATGCTAAAAATGGGCTTGGTGGATGGAGGCTGCATGGAATTTGACTTTTCACACAATTTGTTTCTATAACCAGCCAGGATACAGTGAATCCTTGCCATCAAGGGTCCTCTGAACTATTTTAAAAAGAAGGTAGAGCAGGAGATTCTCTGTCATGACTGGAGGTTGTGCTGGGGAATTCCTGGGAATTGGGTCCACACACAAAGAGTATCTAGCAAACAGCTTTATCATACTGAACCATTGCTCCTCTGAATGCAGTCTCAGAATCAACAGTATTGGTGTCTACCTATAATTCCTGTCCTGTGGGGCTGAAGAAAGGGATCAAGAGTACAAGGCTACTCCAAGCTACCTAATGAGTTCCCTACCCTGCCTGAAAAAAACAGAATCTTGGAAATCCCAGGTCATTGTTCCAGAACTCTCAGAATCAGAACCTGCAATTATATAAGACCCTCATGTGATTTGCATGCATGTTAATATTTAAGAAGCCCTGACGGTGTCCAGAGTTGATTGTACTGCTCTTTCTACAAAAAGATTATCCATGACCAGCCATTCTCTCTCTCTGTCAACTAGCAGATAATTGTAGACAAATGAACAAGCCCAGCTGAGGCCAGCTGAATGGATCTTAGTCAGCAGAACCTTTCAGTCAACCCATACTCTTGTGAGAATTAACAACTGGTTCTTTTACGTTAAACTTAGTGTTGGGTAGTGTTATTGTGGCAATGGATCCTTCTTCAGTGAGTGAAATTTTTAAAAAAATCAACACCAAGCAGAGCTGCAAAGTGTCAGCTTTTCACCATTCAATGAAAGGTCATGTCACTAGTAAGCTTCTGAAAGCTACATGCAGCTTAGGGTAACCAAACTGAACTCAACAACCTCTACTTGAGTCAGCAAACTGAAATAATTAAAATGGCATCACAATAGACTTGCTCTGCTTAGTGTATCAAAGTTATCTTCAGGCCTCCCTGCAACAAATGTTGGCTTAACCTTCTGTAACTAACCAAATTTTTTAAACTAATCATGTGATTGACCAAAGCTCTCTGTCCTTCCTGTAATAGGTGTTGTGTGTTCCCCATGGCACAGACTGAGTTCTCAGGTTCTTGTGCAATTCAGTTACAAAGAGGGGTAGGATGGTAAACTTCCCAGTCATCAGTTGGGTGGGTTCCCAACCTGTACTTGTTATTGTAATTACATCATTCCAGGCAATGTTACATAAACTTATGGAATAAGTGTGCCAAAAGAAAACTGTTGCTTCCATGCACACTAAATCAAATATAATTTGAGGAAAATAAATATGAATAGCTAAAAGAAGATTCTTGTTGACTAAATGTGGCCAAGACAACTTTAACAGAATTGAAAATGTCTTAAAAATAGAGATCAGAGTTTGCATTCTGAATGTTTTCTGTGTGTCCAACTCTTCATTGCAATTTAGGGAATGAAGAATAAAAAATGATATGTTATCTATATGATTGGATGCAATTCTACCAATGTAAATAAAAATTGTCAGGTTAAAAGATATGCAAATATCAATTTGCATGTTTTCTGTTGAAGTGAAACATTTGTGCATCATCTTTCATGATTCCATTTTTTAACCAGTGTTTTTGATTAACAAAGCAATTACAAGTGATGATTGTATCACTTAAGAGGGTTTTATTCTATTAGTGGAGTCTGGACCAGTGCCTGACATATAACAGAAACACTATTACCAGCTGTTGAATGAATCTGTTGTAGATGGCTGGAAATATACATCATAACAAAAGTAGACATGTTTTCACACACCAATGTGTTTTAATACTGACATTTAAAACCAGTAGCCTAGAAGCAGAAGGATTGGCTTAGGAATTCAGTAAATCTTTCTAGGTGTTACTTCTTTATAAAAGACCTTACATAAAAACAGAAAATTCAGGGGTTTGCCATCATTGATAATGCCCTATAATCATCAGTCATCAGGAAGGTTTGTGATTGTCAAGCTTAACTACAGAATTTCTAGTTAGTCTGAGACAGCATCCTAGCATTTACATTGGTAACAAGGTCCTATTGTAAAGACAAAAAACTCTGAAAGACACCAATTTACTGATCCCTGAAGTGGACAGTTACCAAGGCCATCTGCCTCTCCCTCTGGTCATGTATATCCCAGACCATTTAATTCCTTCAAATGGCTCACCTGACTGGGGATTTGGCTTTCAGTGTTCTCCAAACTAGTTTTTAGTTGTATTTGTTCATTGAGGAATAGAATGAGACAACTGAGTCATATAATCCTGGGTCATTTGTGAAGTAGAATAGTGTTATTTCCTTGTTTAATGTAACCCCACCGCAACTCTACAAAAATGACACTAATCTACCCATGTTACAGATGGGAAACTGAGGTTCAGAAAGAACATAACCTTGTTTACTTAATTTCCTCCATAGCTACATAGCTAGTAATCAGTGAGGTAAGTGTCATGGTAGATTGAGTGAGACTTGGGACCCTTATTTTTTACATAGTAGCTATGAAGACTCTAGGTTACTATGCAGTTAGGATACACAATTAAATCTAGAGCAGGAATTCTTAGACTCTAATCTGCAAGTAAACCCTGTTGATACCTTATTAAAATGCAGATTCTTATTCTATAGGAACAAGGCAGACCCAAGGTTAGATTCTGCATTTCTGCCAAGCTCCTCAGTGATGCTGATTCTGCTGGTCTCAGACCATGCTTGTGAAAGTGATGTTTTCAATCCTATTAGCAGTGGTGCAGACCCTGGATTCCACTGGCAGAAAGGGGTCTTAAATAGTATTTTAATCAGATCTCGCACTCACAATAATTTGCCTTTTTACTTTTCTTCAATTTGAAGAGGGAACAGAAGGAGATTTCCTATTAAAATAATGAGTTCAAAGGGGAGCTGCAAGACCATGTAATCTGCATGGAGCTGAGACCATTAGACTGAGAAACCCAGCTTGTGTCCCACCATGATTTCCAGGGAAAGTGGAAGGAGGTGAGTCTCTGTTCACTTCAGAGGCATGAAAGGGAATCTACTTGACTCTCCTAATTACCATCAAAATCAAACTGGAGTCTGGAATATGAGTGAAACCCCTGCAAGTGCTATGAGCTTTAAAACTATTTTTTATATCGTTTCTCATTTCCAACTTGTTGCTGGTTTCTTTTCCAGTTGTACATGTTAATGTTTTCCTTCATTCAGCTGGGTTTGGTGGTTCTGGCCTTTAATCTCAGCACTTGGGAGGAAGATACATTGGCTCAATGTGAGTTTGATGTCATCTTGGTATTCCTTCAAGAATTCCAGCTAGGGATACATAGTGAGATTTTGTCTCCAAAAGCAGCCAATTGAACAAACAAAAAAGCCTAAAAATCTTTCCACTGTAGTTATTTTTCCTATACTGAGTGGCTGAATGAACCTAGAGCCTCATGTGTGCTGTAAACAAGTGTTCTACCATTGAATCACATTCCAAGTCTTTAAAAAAACTGTTATCTTATTTAACTTTAAAGTGTGTGTGTGTGTGTGTGTGTGTGTGTGTGCACTTGCTTGCATGCATATGTGAAGGCAGATGCCCTCAGAGTCCAGTCAGTTTGCAGCTGATTGTAGCTACCCAACATGGGTGCTGGGAATGAACCTTGGGTACTCTGGAATGGCAATATATATATATATATATATATATATATATATATATATATATATGTATTATATATATATTAGAAACAATCTTATTTTACGTATCAATTCCAGTTCCCTCTCCCTCCCATCCTCCCATGACCCCCACTTACCCCCCATTATAGCCCCCCATTCACTCCCCATGGAGGGTGAGGCCTTCCATGGGGGATCATCAAAGTCTATTAAGTCTTTTGGGGCAGGGCCCTCCCCTGTGCATCTAGGCTCCTCCCCAGCTGAAAAGATTGAAATGTTCTAAGATCAATCCTCAGTGCACGTACCACTGAAGAACTCTAGGAATTTCATTCTTCTGTCCTTCATCGAGCAGCTGCAGGGACAGCACCTTGTCCCAGCTCAGCCCCTATGTCAGCCTGAAAGCTATTCATATCATTTAATCCAGATGAAAATCCTCTCATGTTCCTGTGTTCCCCTTCTCTCTCTCTCCCTGCCATTAATTCCTGCATCATAGGAAGGAGATGAGAAATGTTACAGGATTTGACACTCTATTCAAGATACTGAGTCTTTCCTAGTCTAGAAGCTGTGAGTCCTTACCCCTGCTGAGCAATGCTAAAATTTTCTAAGAAAAGTGCTACTTGGGATATTTTTTTCCTGTGGATTTACTTCTGAGAAATGAGTCAGTGAGCAGAGGTAAACTAGAGATGGCTTAAGGGAAGCTGCGTAGGCTTGGCTTTTAAATTTTCTATCACCTGACTGTGTAAGGTCTTACAGGTAAGCAACTGAGTTCTTTTGGGGTTTTAATTTTAGTGAGTTGTTTTTATTTTGGCAGAATCTGACTGTGTGGTTCAGGTTAATCTCAAACATTATGTAACTCAGATTTCAAACTCCAGATATCCTCTAGAGTAGTGTGATTATAAGTCCGGACCAGTTCACTGTTATGCTGGCCTCCACCTGAATTCTTCAATTTTAAAAATGTGGATATAGGATACTGTGAGCATCAAATATATCCTTTATATTCTAGAATCACTAATATGTGTTATTAGCAACATGCTCTTATACTCTCCCATGCCATTTTTGCAGACTTGGAAGACATTCCCTATAAGAGTTACCTAGTTTCTACAGTTCCAGCAAAACAAAACACCATAGGAAATGTCATACACAAAAAATTCCTTTTGGCTTGTTTCAGGATCCAAGCAGTATTCAGAGAATAAATGGTCTCAGGTGACTAATTAAAGGTAACTTCCTTATAAGGAAGATTACTATATGAGCCCCACGAAAAATCTTTATCCCTTGGTAGGTAATATTTATCTAACTTCTACTCTGTGTTAAGATGACCCAGGAGGCATATGGAGAAAGCCAAATGTGAAGACCATCCAGAGAGCTTTCTAATCATAGGGTACATATAAATTAATATCAGAATTGTACTAGGAATGTTAAACCTGTAGTCAGCATGGACAATCTAAGCTACACAATGAAATCACCTGGGGAACTCTAAAAATTGCTGATGCCTCAGCCCCACCCAAGAGATCCTGATTTAATTGGTCCAGGTTGTAGCCTGAGCACTAAGGATGTTTAACATCTTTCAACATGTAGCCATGGTGGAAACTCCCGGCACTTGGCTACACAAAACAAGTGAGAAGAAGAATGACATTACCAGCAAATAGCACCTTCTCTTAAACAAAGGGACCCTCCAAAGTGGTTCTCACCCAGGAGTGTAGGGGGAAAGAGGCTTTAGGACTCATACGCACACTAGGATGTGAGATTGTAGTAGGACAGGAACTTAGAAGAAAATGCCATGCTGATTCTTGCATGTGTAGGATGGGACTCAATAATACAGGAATTGGAACAAATGAGAGACTATAGAAGGACATGCTCCCTGTGCAAAAGCAGGTCAAAATTGTTCTACGAGAATAATATTTTAATATATCTGAGGAAATGCCAGCTCTGCTATTATTAGCTCCATAATTTCTCTATCCTTCATTTTCCCACCTGAACAATGGATACAACAATAGTCTCTTCCTTTTATGGTGGATAGGAAAATCAAGTAACATATGTGAAAATTTTAGCTTGATTCTTGGCATGTAAGCTCTCTACAAGTTTGAGATATCCATTATCAGCATAATTGTGGCTGTTAGTAGTAAGGGAAATGAGTGAAGTTTATTTTCAAGGAACAGAAATCAATAGGGTCTAGAAAGCTAGTTCACTATTTAAGTGTTTACCTCTAAAACTTGAAGACCTGAGTTCAGATCCCAACACCTATGTCAGACAGCTGGGTATAGCTGGATGTGCCTGCAACCCCAGTGCTATAGAACCCTGAGGACTCACTGGAGCATGGTATCTGCCAGCCTAACTCTGGGTTATGTTAAGAGACTCTGCCTCAAAGTAATAAAGTGTAGAATGATAAACAAGAACACCTATAATTCTCCTTTGACCTCCTAGAGCACATAGGCAGAAACTAAGAAAATATAGAATAATACCCAAGAAAATAAGTCAAAAGTAACTGTTATAAACCTCATAATGATTTGTGCATTTGCGCTCATAGACTTTCTTTTGGAGGAAAGAGTCTGATATATGGCATACTTAGATATAGAGAAAGAGACAGTCCAACCAGGAGCTTGAGCAGTAGGCTTTTATATATACAATAATTGTCTAATGAAAAGATTTATTGGGTTAATTTTGAGTTTAAATGGAAGCTTCTAGTACAGCAGTAACAGAGACTTGCTTCTATAAGGGGGGGGCTAGACTTTGCAATAGGGAATTAATTTCTGGGTTAGTCTGTTGCGCCTAGGAAACAGAAGTGAGCTGAGTGATGAGAAAGAGGACCTTGGTGTGTATGTTGTGTGGCAGACTGTAATGAGTGGGCAGCTGAGGTAAAGTCTAGAGAGTTCCTCAAGCAAGAAGGCTGGTGAAGAGCCTCTGCTTACTTGAGTCCTACTTTAGGCCCTTGAGCCCATTCTTCTCATTGGCATAGGACAAATGAAAAGGGTGGCAGGAAAAAATCCATTGTTTTCCCAGAGATCAAAGGTCATGCATCCTTGTGGGCTTTATGTCTCCAGACTAAGTCATAGCTTGCAGTTACTAACCTCTCATTTAAGTCTGAGGACCAAGACACCAGTCTCTTCAACCAGCCCTCCTTCAAGTGGTCTTCCTGTAATTTACAAAATCAGTCCAGTGCTGGCATCTCAGAGGGCTGCTAGATAGTTCCATAAAATCCTTTTAGCTTTACATAAATCATCAGAGCTAAGTAGGAATCACCTTGAGAATTCTGTACACAGATTGGTGAGTCTCCCCTCTCAAAGAGTCTGACTCAGCAAATCTTAGGTAGAGCCCAGGAATGTGATTGGCAAAAAGCCTTTCCTAGGGCCCCCGCCATTGTTGCTGAAGCTCACAACCTGAAAGGTCCTTCCTCGTCTCCCCTTTCTTACTAGCTCCCTGAGCTGTGGATTCTTGAATATGGACCACTGTTTAATCTTCTGGGGGATGGGATTACATTTTAATAAATCTCTAGTTGATGTTACCTGGCATCCCATTTTAAGATGTAGTTTCTTTTTGGTAGAACTCACGCATTGTTTTAGAGGCACCTTAGTGAGAAAGGGAATATGTAATGTCCATGTTCTTTACAGAGGTCCACTGCTTCTTGTATCTTACCTGAGCACACAAGATATAAAGGTATAAGAGGTGTATGAAGGGTCAGATGTATCATTTAGATTTTGCAAATTTAAGATCTGTATTATGGTGATGGATTTTCCTTCCTCGTCATTTATTTTTTGCTGTTGTTTTGTACCTGGGGATATTTTGATAGGAAGACATTCCCTTCCTACTGACATTCTTGACAACCTTGTCCATACTGTTGAGCTTTCTTTGAAGTTCAGGTATGCAGACATTTTCAGCAAGGAATTCCTTTGTTTCTTCTCCATCTTCGGAGATTAAATTCTGTTTGACTTAGTTAGGGTCTCACCTTGTGTTATTTCTGGGTCTCCAAAAGAACACTTAAAGCATGTACAGGTATCTTTACAAGGAGCAGTCTGTGACCTGAATGATCTGCTCAAACAGAGTCACTCTCACCACTGTCCTTTTATGTGCTGCAGTTAGGTTTTTGAGGCTTGGTTACCAAAGGGGAGAGATAAGGATAGGTTGTTGCTTCTTGGTGACTGGAGGCTATGTCTATGGAAGGCCATGTTGAGAAATCAAAGCAACCTAGCATTTGGTGTAAGCAAGTGCATCTTAACTCGTATTTGGAATTTACAACTCCTCAACTTCAGAGAAGCCTCAAGCTCATATTGTTCTTACCTCTCCAGCTCTGTGCTGGGAATTCACCAGTCCTGTAGTAACTACATTGGGTTCTCCTATCCTACAGAAGGGCAGTTCTCAGACAACAGCTGGAGTTTATTTTGATCTCTGTCTTTTGAAGCCAGAAACTGTTCATGTGTAACTTTAAAGAAAACTGTGATTTTTTTTCCTAGCACAAAGCTGCAATTTCAAGGCAGGATTCTATTAAAAACAGACAAATAATTCCCATTCCTTCCTGGTCCTGCCTATTGTTTTCTTAAGTTTGTTTGGATTCCCAGATTGAATCCTTCTGTCTTGGTCACCAAAGAGAGGGTCTTGGCCATGGCTGCCCCATGAGGTTGACTGTCTGGTGAGGTCCTTGGGGGACACTTCCTGTTTCTCTCTCAGAGCGGCGTATGGAGGATGTGGGAGAATGTCTCCTGTCTTCCCTATTCAGAGAGCCTTTTATTTCCTCCCTATGTTTTGTCTATAGCCAGCTTTGGCTTTCCTAAGAAGAACTGTTCCTAGGAAGAAGTGTTGGTCTAGAGCCAGGACTACTTATAGATGCTCAGTAAGCCCCAGTGTGGTTTAAAGAGCCCAGGACTGTATTCAACAACTAATCCACTGCACCTACAGAACCACATCAAAGACCGCTATCTGCTGCTAGCCACATGCTTCTGATGCATCCAGTGGGTGATGCTCCACATGTACCACATGGGTCTTGGCCAAGGAAGCATCCTTTATGATGCAGCCGCGGCTCATTCTCCCAAGGATCCCTGGTGTGTTCAGTCTCTTTCACATAGCCATTGCCCATTAGGCGAACTTGCAATTCCGGATCAAGAGCTAACTTTCCAATGGAGAACATTCTTAAAATGAAAATGGGCTGTTATTGTCACCTTTATATGATTTCTTTTTTCCTCTGTTACAGCATGACCACAGTCTGGCCTAGTGGGGACAGGGATGCCACCCTGTCTGCTTTCTTTCCTCTAGGGAAGGTGCAGCTTCTTGGTGACAGGTGTAGATGCATTCAGTCATACACACGTGCAAACATTTGCTTGCTGAGGGAAGATCTAGTGAGAGAAGAAGCAATTATTTTTTTCATGGTAAAAATAATATGAGAGAACTGTTGCTGCTGAACTGTGTCTGGTGAAGAATCTAGGCTTTAAAGGGAGCTCTCTGAAACTCCTTTCCCAGAGTATTCCAAATACAAGTGGGCCCATTGCATTCTTTCTAAGTTTGCCTTTTCCTTGGGGGAAAGCAAGTGCTGTCTGAGACTGGCAGATAGATGCAAACGCTCTGAGCATCCTGACAAAGATAGGAACTTTAGGCTAGCAAAAAATCCAAATAAACAGATTTTCAAACAAACCAGCTTTCCTTTTGGTAGCTGAAAAGGAAACCCCACATCCAGGAGGAATGCAGATCAAAGAGAAGTCTACAAATGATGCAGAAACACATAAAATAACAAACAAGCCCGGTGGGAAGAGGGAACTTTTTGTAAAAGAATAGGCCTCTTCATATTACACTGAAATTGAATGCAAGATTGCAAGCAAAGATACATGAGCTGGGAATACAAAGCTATAGTTTCTTTTCCCTTTTTAGGGGGCTGGGGGTGTTCCTTTAATAGGTCACTTTGGAAGCCACTAAAAGCAGCAGACAAAAGATAGGCCCCTTGTTGGAAACCTTGCCTCCTCTACCTTTGGCAGTTGTCTTTGCCTCCCTCTTGGTATAAACTGGACAGAATAATTAATCTGTTCTGGCTGTAAGAGTGGAGCCTGAAATGCCCTGGCCTGTGAACATTTCATATCAAAAGTTTTCATTCTTGAAAACCGAGTTCTGCTGATCAGTGCCCCGGGTGAGAAACAATTAAAATGACTGATGTGATAATGTTTTAGTTTGCAGACCATCGTTTCCCCAGTTGTAAAAATCTAATTTGAGTTAAATCCTAGTAAGCAAGGTAGAAAGCCAGTCTTAGAATATTTTATCTTTGGGAATTAGGCTTGCTTAACCCATATCTATGTTGCTAGCAGTTGTTGAGTGGTTACTGAGCAGCACAGCATGCTATTACTCTCTATTTAAAAATCAGAACCACTGTAATTGCTAAGTGTTCTTTCCTCTTTGGGGGCACTGGACGAGTACTTGTGGTGTCAGCCATCTCTCTTAAAGACCTGAGGTGTTATCTGGACATTGCACTGAACTTTGAGCTCATGTGTGTCTTTCATTTGGAAAGAGGACCCAACAGTCACTTTCATGTAATTTTTAGTAACATCTCTCAGGCAGTGTGAGTGGCCTCAGAGCATTATTACCTGGGTCTGTTTCTCCTAGTGGGATTTTGGGTCCCCACATGCATTTGACTTCAAGTACATGGGCTTTTTGTTGAATTGCTCTCTCTGGGAATCACATCACTTTGCCTTCCTGCTACAACAGAACAATTCTGTCTTATTGTTTCATATTCTTGCAAATGCTGTGGTCATACATAAAAATAAACCAGTTCTTAAAGTCAGAGGAGAACTTGTAGGAATAATTCTCATCTCCTACCATGTGGGAGTGGAGACTGAACTCACGTCATCAGTCTTGGTGGCAGTTAACTTTAACCACTGATCTATATCTTTGGTCAAGGAAAATCTGTCTTATCCTCAAAGCATAAGCTGACTTCCCTATATTTCAATGATAGGCTGTTCAGCTACCTAGACTGGATTCTTGAATGTGACATGAACATCAGTATGACAAGCTGTCCTACCAGCATCATTCATTCCTGGTCTATTGCTTCCCCAATAATCTACAGTTCCTTTCCTGTCACACTTTCATGGATCAGTGAGTCTGTCCCTGGGGTCTCCATGCTTGTTCCTATGCTGAGACTATACTGTGCCTCAGTATCAATACCCACACAAATAGTTGATATTTGGAAGAGTTTGTTTTCCATTCATCCCCATTCTTTTTTAAAATTGGCTTGCCTATCCTTAGACCTTTTGTTTTGTTTTTCAAGACAGGGTTTCTCTGTTTCGCAGCTCTAGCTGTCTTGGAAGTCTCTTTGTAGACCAGACTGGCTCAGACACACTGCAATCTGTCTGAAAGGTGTGTGCCACCGTACCAGTGGGCCTTTTCTTCTCCATATAGATTTTGTAATCTGGATGTCAAAGTCTATGAAAAATTTTGCAGACATTTTTCATTTTCATAGGATTTTCATAATTAAAATTATGTTTGAATTAGCAGATTTAAGTTCTTGTAATTTTATACCTTCCCACCTATAAGCATGGCATACTGCCTTATAGAGTTATTTGTTGAAACCTTTTAATGAAATACTTGTTTAAAGAACGCTTGCCTAATCTTTTTCCAAGATAGCATCTTTTTATTGCTTCAACTTTTGTTTTTGGCAACCAACAACACTGACTTGTGCATTCCATATCTGTACTCCAGATTCTAGATGCATTAAGTGTCAAAGGCAATGTATATAACATAGTTTTTGTCTTTGAATTTCATAGTCATACTAGAAACAGAGAAAGCTGCAACAATGAGAGTACATGGGCATTCCATGGTAGCATGCCAGCCATTCCCATTGCGAATTGATAAGATGTGTACAGTCAGAAAGAAGCCATGGACAGACTGGCTCAGTTGAAGCAGGACTCCCAGAAAAGGTGGGTGAAAGGTCCAGTAGAATTTTGGTCACTAGATAAAATATAGAAAGAAAACATGCACTTGAATTTGTCCATAGTTTGTTAACAGAGGATTGATTAATGTGTAAGAATGTATTGTGGATTGAGTATTGTGTAAGAGTGAAGACTGGCCGCATGATGGAGGGCCTTGAATGTCAGGGTCAAGATTTGTACCTTGTGTTCGACTCTCTAGAAAGTCTCCCAAAGCTGGAGGATCTCTTGAACATTAATAGTTAACTACTGAGTCCTTCCCACAAAGAGACAGTTGAGCAGGACAGGCAGGCTTACATTATATCTTTTAAACTCATTTTGATTCAGAGCTGAGTATGAGCTGAGGTAGACAAGTTGCTCTACATGAAATCAGATGTATGGAAGAAAAGTTATAAAGCTATGACAGAGGGAATCAGCCTCAAACATTAAGACAGTTTGGAGTTCTCAGACCTTCCTAAGACAAGTGACCAGAGATGTAGTACACAATGTATCTCAGTTTACTTTTGGGGTTGGAGTGGATGTTGTAGCTACATTTTATTTTATTTTCAAACTAATCCATTGTGCATGTTAGTAGGTTATCATGTGATGTTATTATATGTACATAATCAAATAATGTTCACATCAAGTTAAATATGCCTCTTCAAGTATCTTTATTTTCTTAGGTCTGGGGGGGAGGGAGCGGAAGGAACATAGTGACTATGCACAGGTGGTGCTCCTCGTGGCTGCAGTTGAGGCATGTCCTGCTAGGACCCCAAGGACAGGTCAGGACAGATGCCTGAATACTAACAGTATAATGTCTGAAATTGTGTGTGTATTATATGGCCTCTTATGAAAAGGATGATCAGTGGTCACTAAATAATATAAGTACTTCTAGTGTGTTAAGTGTGTTATTGCATGGTAGGGTGACTATACATTGTAATTAGGTACTGTAGATTTTGGATGTTTATAGGAAAGTAGTTAGAGACTCTTTACCCTAAAATAATGATAACTGAAGCTAGAGATGACAGTTTACACCTGGAATTCTAGCACTGTAGAGACTGAGGCAGGAGCAGTGGTCTGAGTTTACTATATGTTCCAAGCCAGCCTTGGCTACAGAATACAAATCTGTCTCTCTCTTTCTCTCTCTCTCTCTCTCTCTCTCTCTCTCTCTCTCTCTCTCTCTCTCTCTCTCTCTCTCTCTCTCTCTCTCTCCCTCTGCCTCCCTCCCTCCCCTACTATTTTCCCATCCAAACTTCAAATACTCTTTTTTTCATACCCACTGAATATACTTAACACTGCCAGTATATACATGGGTATAAGGTCATCCACTAGAGTGAAGGTAGCTCTTCTGTATCCCTGAAGAAAACCAAGTTTGCCTCTCCCATCAGCTATCAATTGACAATAGTTCCTTGGCTGTAGGTAGGGCTTCATGACCTTCTCCCTGGTTCCTGCTAAGACTGTATTTGACTTAAGCCTGTGCAGGTCTTGTGTATATAGTCACAGCTGCCATGAGCTCATGTGTGTAACAGTCCTGTCATGTCTGAAATAGACTGTCACTGCAGTCACTTATTATCTCTAAGTCATAGGACTTGGAGAAATCAAGTTGGGACTAATCTGGAAGCTTCTTTCCTACTGTACTGGCTAGCATTCATAGTATTAGGACATGCTATGCATGTTACCAGGGGAGAAAAGCAAACAAAAGTCTAAACTCTGCAAGATGCAATAACTACTAGACTGACAGCATGTTCCTATGGGACACAATAGTGGCACAAATGTGATAGGAAAGTTCCAGTATATTTTATCAGGCTAAAAAGTAAAACTCAAAAAACACATGCCTATGCTGAGCAACTCTATCTCTGGTTGTTCTTCATACTTTTTACTTACATATACATCTGACAGTGTTTTATTTTTTTTCCTCTGCCCTGAATATTCTAAGAGACTTGATCCTACATCACTGATGGCAAAATGCAAAAACACAGAATCAGCCATAAATAAAACTGCTTTCCCATGCATCTCCAGTATTCATTCATGCTTAGCTTGGTAAGTTATGAGATGAGGTCAGGAAAGCAGAACACTGGACTGTAAAATCAAAGCCAATGAAGGACAAGGAAATGAGAGCACAAAAACATACTGAGATATTTCTATAGCTAAGGAATAAAGGATCTACTGCTGAGCAGATAGATCAGTCAACACTAGCATATATGTTTTACTGGGGCCAGAGTAGTCTGAACTCCTCATTCACAAGTCACGTAGATGATGCTGGCTTTTAGGTGATACCTTAGGTGGGGCTGAATACTGACAAGCAACCTTTTCATAGAACATGGCTTTCCTCACAGGATGATGGCTAGCTTTCCAAGAAGGAGTAGCTGGAGAAAATGAGGAGAAGAAAGGAACATTCAACAGAAACTGCATGCCACAACCTTGGAAATTATATAAAATCACATCATCCATAGCTTAGTAGTTACATGGAGCTGTCAAAAGTCACAGCCCAGGTTTAAGATGAGAGGTCCCACTTCTCAGAAAAAGATTCTGAAAAGTAGGAAAGATCAGAAGTATTGCTGTGGATATTTTTGGGCGGAAAGTCTCTGCCAAACTATCATTTTGAAATCCATTGAAGTCTTTATATGAGGCAGCCCCATTTTCCCTTGATCTCTGATTACCAGGCCAGAAGTAGATGATAACATGGGACCTGGGCTAATCAGGTTCCTCTCTGAACAAGAATTTCAACTTCATTTACTGGCTGGTTAAGTACTGAGCTGAACTCAAGAAAGCCAGTATCAGAGAGGGAGGACTGATGATCAAAGGGATTAAGACTGGGCTGGTTGAACCCCCAGAAACAGCTGACCAGACAAAGGTTAACTCTTGAATCCCAGGCATCAGCCTGGGAATCCAGCATGGGACTGATCAAGACCCCCTGAATCTGGGTGTCAGTGAGGAGGCCTAGGTAATCTATTGAGCCTTGGACAGCAGATCAGTACCCATCCCAAGTATACACACGGTCTCTGGACTCCCATAGAACAATGTGAGGTGCACTCTCACCCTGAACTCTTGGGGAAGGGTCTAGGCCCTGCCCTATATGAAATGACAGACTATGGACACCCCCATGGAGGGCCTCACCCTCCCTGGGGGATTGAGGGGATAACGGGGGGGGGATGGGGGGAGGGCACGGGAGGAGGGGAGGGAAAGGGAGAGGGACCTCGTACTGACTTGTGAAGCAACCTTGTCTCTTATCTAAATTTAAAATTGAAAATAAAAAAAATATTAATAAAAAAATTAATGTAAAGTCAAAAAAAAAAAGAATTTCAACTAATTAGCAAAGAGAATGATACAGCCAGTGTGGTTTGTAGAGATCTGGACTGGGGCAGGCACTTTTGGTCCATATCTTTAGAGGAACTACAATGCTATACTTTATTACACACACAAGGAAAGGAATGAGAAAAAGAGACACGTTTGTTTCTTTAATGTCCACCAGGCTTCCTAATCTTGAGTTAAAAGGCACAATCTTATGCCATAAAACACTCTGCCCCATTTTTCTTAACTTACATTGTGTTTATTTCTGTCCTCTAGGTAGACTGGGATAGGAGAAAATGATCATTCAAAAGAGATATTTCTGTCTAGCTAGTAGGATGGTTTGCACTGGGATGTCCTTGGATCTGTATTCTATGGCTTCTGCCCTTTGATTTTATGTCCCTTATCAAGGGGAGCCCCACCCTCCCCACCCACCATTCCTCAACTGATATTGTGGATTGAAGCAAATATCTCACGGAAATAGACGAGGGCAAGTAAATGAGCATTTATTCTAAAACCAGCTAGATTTTAAAGTTTTTTCCAACAAAGCAGTAGGACAGATGCTTGGTGGCCACATTTTAGGAAGCATAGTGACATGGAATGTTCAGTAACAATTTGAGTTAGGAAGGCTTCCAGGTGTTTGTTCATCTGTCTTGTCTGGTTCTGGGAGCCTGTGCCCAGATGCTCAGTCCTTGGACCCTAGCATCAAGAATGACTACCTTCTTTGGAGGATGACCCTTGGCTATTGCAGGTGCTTCACCCACATAAGAAGCAGATAATAGAAGCACCTGGGCGTTTATGTCTTCCTGCTAAAGCCTGCAGCCCAGGACCATATATTGAGTGTTTCTGAATACCTATTTTTTTTAATCTCCAAGTCAGCTGGACTCTTGGGTGTCATTCACATCCCAAAAGTAGTTTTCCCAGTGGGCCTGAGGCTAGGACTTTGCCTGAAATTGCCACCTTGCTTGAATTCTTTTGTTCCCTGTTCTGGGACCTCCATTCTTTTACAAGTTCTTATTGAGAACATTAAAAAATATATATTAATTCTTCTCTCAGGTTCTGCTTCCAGAAACCTAACCTAAAATTTGAGATAAAATGATATGGTTAAAAAAAACACCCTTTAAAACAATCAAACATATGTTCAGATCTCTGCTTACAGAACTGATTTATTATGAAGCATCAGTCACGGTCTCTAACTTTGACTCCCTATCTAGAATACAGAGGTGATAATGATTAACTTGTGGCTTCTTGTAGCCAATATGAATTTGATCTCTATAGATTTATAACTATATCAATCAGCGCTTGAAAGGCATAGACCAGACATGCCTAGTAGCATTTTCTTTCTTTCTGTTTTTTTTTTTGTTTTTTCACAAGACAGGGTTTCTCTGTATTGTTTTGGAGGCTGTCGGTCCAGCCTGGCCTCGAACTCACAGAGATCCGCCTGCCTCTGCCTCCCAAGTGCTGGGATTAAAGGTGTGTGCCACCACCGCCCGGCAGCCTAGTAGCATTTTCTATGCCACAAAATTTTGTGCCTTATTCCACATGGTAGCTACTAGTCATATGTAGTCATTAATTTTAAGTGTGGCTGTTGTGACCATGAAACCAAATGTTTAATTATTAAGGTAAATAGTTACACATAGCACAGGCCTGACATTTTGGACAGCACCAAGTAATAGTGTCATAAAGACAACTCCTTGACTTTTTAATAATTTACTGTGAATATTTAAGGTGTGGTTTTAGAAATAAGCATAAAATATTAAGAGTGAAGGGAAATATTGCCTACACCTCAAATGGACTTGAGAAACAGTGGTAAAATGCTAATTGTTAGAGAATTTGGGTGAAAGATCTATTGAGATTATTTTTCAAATGTACAACACAATGTAAAAAAATCAGAATTAATACTGGCAAAATAAACTGGAGGAAAACATGCATTCTCATCTCATATATATATATATATATTATAAATATGGAGGAAAATTAGATAGAAGAAAAGAAGTTACTTGAAATAGTGAAAAAATGTGCCTAAATTCTTTCCATATAAACCTGCATGATCCCTTGCAATTTTATTTTGAAGATATTCCAAGCAAGAAATCTATTTATGTCTGGACATGGGGTTGGTGCACACTTGTGATTCCAGGACACAGGAGATTGAGGCAGAAGGAATCAGAGTTTGAGGCCAGCCTGACTGAATAGTAAGATCCTATTAAACACATATATAGAATCTATTTCCATCCTTCCTTCCTCCCTCCCTCCCTCCCTTCCTCCCTCCCTCCCTCCCTCCCTCCCTCCCTCCCTCCCTTCCTTCCTTCCTTCCTTCCTTCCTTCCTCAATTAGGATTAGCCATGTGACTTGTTTTGACCAGGGGAATAGCATGGGTAGATATGAGCAGCATATGCTTGCTTTTGATATTTGCCTTTCTTGATGCTCTCAGACTCTTGTAGGCTCTGCATCTACCACTATGAGATCAAGCCGGGACAAGCCTGGTGGCAGATGAAAGATCATGTGCAGAGGGGCCTTGCCGTGTCAGTCATTATGCCTCCATTCTTGGCTTAGATCCAAGATTAAAGATAAGGTCTCAGATAGAAGATACTGGGTCTTCTAGCTCAAAGGCTGTATTTATGGTGGTTGTATTTATATCATGCTAGTTGCTGTAACAAACAAATTCCAGATGCATAAAAGCTCAGAGAAGTATCTTAAGTTTTGGTTACTTAAAGTCTACAGTTGAGTGAGTGAGTGGGTAGACAGAGTAAGCCAGGAATCTTTGATTTTATGACTCTACCGTCTTTAACACTAGTTTTACTTACATTCACTGAGGAGAAAAGAGAATGGAGAGTTACATATGTGGAGTTTTATGGCCCTGACCACAAGATAACACATATCTTTTCCATATACACTGTACAGCCAAAACTCAGTCATATGACCATACCTCATTATATGCCTGGATGAGAGAAAAAAATCTTTTGTTTTCTTATTATGGTGCAATATTTAGAAATTTTACTACTGTTATGTGCTCAATGGTATTATACACATTCATAATGTTGTGCAATATCAGCACCATCCGTCTCCACAACTACTTTCATACTGTGAAACTGAAATTTTGTGCTGAGTAAGCTATCACTACCCAATCCCACGTCCATCATGCTCTGATAAATACTGTTGTACTTTTTGTTATGGGACTTTGATAGCATCAAGTTTTTCCTGTATGAGAACCATACAATGTCTTTTGGTGGCTAACTTTTTTTGTTAGAATAATGTTCTCATGGTCCATATACATTATAACATGTGTCAGAATATCATGATTTTTTGTTTGTTTTTTCCCTTTTTCTCCTTTTATAAAAAATAGATTGTTGCTGGGTGGTGGTAGAACATGCCTACTCATGAGGCAGAGGCAAGTAGATCTTTATGAGTTTGAGTCCATCCTGGTCTACAAATGAGTTCCAGGACAACATATTGCACAGAGAAGCCCTGCCTCAAAAAAACAAAAAAGTATCCTGATTATAGTTCCCCGCCCTCTACTCCTCCCAACTACTCTCCCCTTCCCTCCTGTCTCCTTCCCTCCCCTCTGGATCCACTCCCTTTCTCTCTCATTAGAGAAGAACAGGCTTCTAGGTGATAACAACCAAACATGACAATATAAAATATAAGATAAAGCAAAAACTCAGTAGTTAGGCTGGCCTCAAACTGGATCATCCTGCTTCAACCCTCTGAGTGTTAGAATTTCTTACCCTTTTTAGGACAGATAATATTTTGTTTATCCATTCATCTATCAATATATACTTTGATTGTTTTATATCATAACTGTTGTGAATAATGCTGCTACAAGCATGAGTACAGACATAAAGATATATATATATATATATATATATATATATATATATATACTTGTGTATTAAAGTTCACATTTGTGAACTATTGCCAAATCGTGGTCATGGCTGGTGCACTGAGGTGAGGAATAAGTTTAATTGTAAGACCTTAGGGATCGATGGAGACAGTCTAGATATAAGATTATGAGGATCAATGGAGACCGTGGAAAATGCTTTGTTGCTTCTATGTCAAAGAGAACTAATCTTTCTGCTTCACTGAACCAGAGGTGGCCACATCTAATTTCTAAAGAAAGTATAATCACCTGAATTAATGGATAAAATTTCCTGATTAAAAAGGTTTGACAATCAACTCATCAAGCCAACAAAACATAGTATAAAAAATATTTAAAAACCCATTTGTGGATCCAGTGTAACTTGTGGGTTTTAATTTGTAAAATTAGTTTGTAAGTCATATTTGTTCTGGTTGGAAAAGCCTAGGAAATCATATATTCTGTGATGAATACCAGGCTCTAGGATGTGTTAGACAGCAAGGTCAAGGGCAGACACTAACCTGGGCTTCTTGCAGGCCTATTCCATGGCCGATGAGCAGCCATAAGGAGGTAGGGAAAGGTACTTTACTCTGAGATTTCCATACATTTCCAGAGAAGAAAAAGCTCTCCATGCCATGTAGGGGGAGGAGGCAAGGCTGAGAGGGATGAACAAGAAAGGAATAAGATGTGAAATGACCATGAGATGTGCTCCATATCCTGACTTTCACTGCTGTACGGCTGGCATCATCAAGGGGCTGCTGGGAGAGGAGCCAGGTTGAGGCCTCAGCAAAGAGGTGATTTCACCCTTAGTCACAGGCACCCTAGATATTTACTGCTCTAAGACGGTAGACTTACATTTTCTTTAACCCTGTAAGTGGCTACAAGCTTTGAGGTTTGTACTGGTCACACCTTAGGCGATTAAGAAATATAACAAACAATGGAACGGAAAGCTCATTGTTTTCTTGGTCAAGTGATGACCTGGAAGTATGACTACGTATTTACATTGCATGTAAGTTTGAAGACTTCTGTCTGTCTCGTGTATTCATATCCACCTTAATGGATCTGCAGCATCCTTATGCAATGCCAGTGTGGCTAGGCATTGGGGAATGGTGGATCCAAGACCCACTAGTTCACATCCTTGGGTTTATGATCTGAAGAAAGAACATTAAAACACATCTCAGAATAAGCAAAGTCAAGTCTAATGTAGGCAGGGTACAGTGGATGCTGAAGGGAAGGTGGGGGTGGAAAGGATAGTTCTGGAGGGGAGGGAAGAGGAGAGAGGAGTAGGAGCTAAGGTTCATTTCTCTCTTCTCAGAAATCAGTACTTTGGGCAGAGCAAATACTGTTCGTGCTCATCTGATACACAGGTTACTACTACTTCACTTGCTTGGAGAAAATGAAGATAAATTAAGGTATTTAAAGCAGATGTTTGGAAATTGTGCTGAACTTGGGGTCCATGTTGTCAAGAGGATTTCAGTTTTCTGGAATGTGAAGCTATAGGGATGGTGTGTTCTTGTGGTTGTGATGACTAGAAAAAAACATTGCTGCCCATTTTAGTGAAGTGAGAAATGTCTGTCCTCTGAACAAAATTATATATATATATATATCTTCCTTTTTTATTTAAGATAGAAACAAGCTTGCTTCACATGTCAATCCCAGCTCCCTCTCCCTCCCCTCCTCTCCCGCCCCCCCCAGGTCCCCCAGTCCCCCACCCAGTCTCCATTCCATTCCCCAGGGAAGATGAGGCCCTCAATGGAGGATCTCCAGAATCTGTCATTTCATCCAGGGTAGGGTCTAGACCCTCCCCGAAGAGTCCATGCTGAGAGAGCATCACTCATTATGGGATGGGCAGCCAAAGTCCATTTGTGTGCCAGGGATAAATACTACCCAAGGCCCTATAGATTACCTAGGCCTCCTCACTGACACCCACATTCAGGGGGTCTGGATCAATCCCATGCTGGATTTCCAGCCATCAGTCTGGGGTCCAAGAGCTGCCCCTTGTTCAGGTCAACTGTTTCTGTGGGTTAAACCAGCCCACTCTTCACGCCCCTTTGCTCATCAGTTCTCCCTTTCTGTCACTGGGTTCCAGGAGTTCTGTTCAGTGTTTAGCTATGGTGTCTGCCTCTGTTTCCATCAGTCACTGGATGAAGGTTCTGTTTCCCAAACTCTCTGGCAGTAGGATTGTAGGCTGGCAATCCCCTGCTCCATGTCTAAAATCCATATATGAGTGAGTACATACCATGTTTGTCTTTTTTGTCGGTTACCTCACTCAGGATGGTTTCTTCTAATGTTGTCCATTTGCCTGCAAATTTCAAGATCCCATTGTTTTTCTGAACAATATTCTTAAAGATATTAGCAAAGTCCCAAGACATGTGTACTGAGAAGGCTGGAGTACACTGTTTTTAAGGTTCAATTCATGATGTGTTAAAACAAAGAAGAAATCTGTAGCCATATTACAAGTATTCTCGATACTACACTTTCCGTTTGGCAGAAGGGTAAGTTGAGAAGGTGAAACTTGCCATGTTCGGACAACATGTGCTCATGTGCCTTCAGTTTGGATCCAAAGGCACAATTTGGAAGACGAAGTTGGTTATACTCCTTTGCCAAGTTGGGCAAGGAACCCTGGCTGCAAGAAGCTATTTAAAGATGTGGAGGATTGGATTGGATGTTAAGACATTTGTATTTGGGCTTCTTTGGTACCACTGTTTGAAAAAGCAATGCTATCTGGCTTTCCTATTTCTTTCCATTTTAATGTAGAATGAATGTTTCTTGATTCCTCTTGCAGAACTTCATCTTGAAAAAAATTGAGTCTCCTATCCAAGTTGGCATCTCTAAAATAGTTATTTTGCAACAATGCTGCATCTACTAACTACTGCTATTCCTTCTGAGTCAGGGTTTTGGCCATGATTATTGTGCCAATGTCTCTGTTGATTATAAAATGAAATGCTTCACTTGCTGACTGATATTCATTCCAGACAGACAAAATATGTTGCAGAGGAGTTAAATGTGAAGATAATTTATGTCACACCACTAGGGAAACTAAATACCCAGTAGTCAAAAAAAAATAGTCCTGTCAAAACCTCGAGGAACGCTGGCTGAGTATTGATGCTCCACACTCACTGGTCATGGGGATTTCTTGCTGCTTTTCACTCTGGGGTGGGATTTGGGCATCAATGCTTTGATTGATGGGAACTCTTCTTGGACATACTCAAAGTTATAATTTAATAAAACCCTGCTGATATCTATCTGAAGTTATAGACCTAGATATGAGTCTGATTTTGCAATCTATTTTAGTAAAAAATAAGCTTTTCCCAAATCCAAATTTGATGAAGACATGAGATAATACTATTGCCAGTGATGGCCAGGGCAGTCTATGGGACCTCTAACAGTGAAACCACTGTTTATCTCTAGAGCACAAATGGACTTCGGGAGCCCATTCCCTATGGAGGGATACTATTGCAGCTCAGATATGGGAAGGAGGGCTTAGGCCCTCCCCTAAATGATGTGACAGACTTTGATGGTTCCCCTGTGGAGGGTCTCACTATCCCTGGGGAGTGCGTAGGAGGGATAGGTTGGGGAGTTAGTGGGGAGCATGGGAGCGTGAGGGGAGGGAATGGGGGAATTGATATGTAACTAAGAGTGCTTCTAAAAGAAAAAAATAATTTAAAACTGATATAATAATTACACATATACATGTCTACACATAACGGCCAAAGTAGGACCATTAGCATATTTACCATCTCAAATATTTTGTGCCTTTTACTCTCAGGATGTTTTGATTGACAAACATATTTAAATAAGAAAACAGTGTGGAGAACATGTAAACAGGCTGCCTCAGTAAGACTGTATCAGCCAAGGAGCCACGGACAGGAGCTTGCAGGAGGAAGAGTGGGAGGGAGTGCATGGTCAGAATGAGAAGCAGCCATGCCACCCTTGGCTGGGAACTGGAGACCAGTGCAGTAATGTGATTATGGTAATGAATCAACAAGTCATCGTCCGCTGCCTTTGTTTGCTGTAATTAACTTTTTGGAATTGCATAGCCTCTGTCTCTGGCTTCATCAGCTGGCCCAGTTTTTGTGTCTCAGGTCTGTCATTTCTCCCTGGGTCTAGGAACCTCTAAGTGCATTGCTAAATGAATTCATTGCTGGAACAAAGCTTTGGTGGTCGAATAGAGATGGCTATCTTTTGTTGTCAGACATTCAATCCCATATAGCAATCCAATTACTTAAGCCGTTTGTATCAGTCTTATTAGGACTGGCCATTCAGGCCAGCTCCAATGCTGATCACTGTGTCCTGGAAGAATGTGGTGGAACAGATTAGTGCTCTCAGGAGAAGCCTTCTGAAGGCCAGATCTTTTCCATTGTGTGTATATATACTGAAATCTAGGAATCATTCTTAGGCGAGAACCCAGAGTCACTGTTACAAGAGACTGATCAAAGGGTGGCTGGAAATCTGTACAATTGCTTGAAGAAATTTTATGGGTTATAAAATATTGGCACAGGTTCTGTCTGTTATGGGCTATCTGACTAAAATCTCTAGGAGGCTGGGAAAGGAAATTGCTTATTGGCATTTATTCTGTGGGATGGATATCTCTGGAGTTTGCATTTGAACTCTTTCTTCACTGTGCTACAGGTCAAATTCTGTACTCCACACGAACATTCCAGGAATGTGGGCTGCACAAAATCAACATAAGACTTACTCCATGTTCTACTACCCAGGAAAAAATACAGAGAGATAGAGAGAGAGGGAAAGGCCCAGACAGGGGTGTCCAGATAATTGACAAGGAAAAATCTCAGGTTAGAGGAAGACAGGGGTAGTTAATGTGTGGACGTTGAGTCCTGAAGTTAATGTGTGAAAGAGGAGTGAAATCACTGAGCCCACCCAGTCTCTCAGGAAAAGATGGTAATTGGTTTTAAGACTCCAAGAAACGGTGCCCACCCTTTGCATGTCATGCCTTTGACTTTGGAAACATTCATGCAATGCCACATGGAAAGAGGTTTATCTTAAAGGAAGCAAGTGTGTCATGCTTGGAATGTTTTTTAACAAACAGAAAAGCACTGATTTAATGTAGAAACTTAAATCTCTGACTCCAACAGATTTTTTTTTTACTCCAACAGATTTTATTGCTTGCTATTACACTATCAAACCAAAAGAAACCAAAAAAACCTCAACAACATTATCATCTTTAGAAATATTAATAATAGCCAGGGCTGGGAGCACATGCCTTTAATCCCAGCACTCAGGAGGCAGAGGCTGGCAGATCTCTTTGAGTTCAAGGCCAGCCTGGTCTACAAAGCTAGTTCCAGGACAGCCAGAGCTACAGAAAGAAAAAAAGAAGAAGGAAATATTAACAATAATTCCTTAATCACTACCAGAATACTCATTTCATTTTTGATATTCTTATAATCAAAATTTATAAAGATTAGGCCTGGTTTTTATATTTAGTTTTCAGTATGGAATATTTTAGATGATTTTGGATCATAAAAGCCTTATTCACAGAGCTGCTTGCCTCCTGCTATATAAGCTGGTGCCAGTTACTATTAGAGAGATTAAAAATCAGAAAAAATATGTCTATATGGGAAATGTAGACAGTAACACAACAGGTCAATTTGCAAAGACATTCATATATGTAGTTAGTGTAGATGCTTTGGTTTTCTGCATCAGATTTTGAGAATAGCTGAACAGATTGGGGAGAAGGGAACAGCCCCAAATGATGTTTCCCCTCATCATCTTTACAACAAAAACAAACCTCCTAAGCAAATGAACAAAAACCAAAATGTTACCAACCCTTGGCTTTGAAGTCAGTCTGAGACCTAAACTCAACAGGATTTGGTGATGAATTCAAATAATGGCTTGAGATATAGAGGGTTCATATCTTAAATATCACCCAGACTGAAGGAGGGAAGAAAACAGTTATGGTAGCCCACACTTATAATTTCAGCACCTGAGAAGTATAGGGAGGAGGATCAGAAACTTGTGTATATAATGAGTTTGAGGCCAGTTTGGCATACATGAGCTCTGTCTTGAGAGGAAACAGACAGACAGACAGACAGACAGACACACACACACACACACACACTTCATATGACATAAGAGTAAAAGGGGAACTACAAAGATTCTAAAAGGGAGATGAGAGATGCTAATGGACAGTAGAAACAAATATGTATTTCTCTGTTTCTTTCATACCCATATATAACATAGAAGCAGAAGGAAGGTAATTTGAGAGGAAGAAGAGAAAAAATGGGAGAAAGACCAACAGGAGTAAAAATGAACAAAACTATAATAGCATACAAGTATAAAACATATGAATAAACTTATTACTTTTTATGCTAACTAAAAAAAATAATTAAAAAATAATAGGCCCCTCTCAGGGACATAAAATGTATGTGCAGACCTTTTACTAAAAGAAAACAAGAAAATAATGAAACTAACTCATAAATTAAGCAACCAAATACTGAAGCAAAATAGTAATTGAAATGCAACTGTAGAAAAGACTTCATTCAAGTCATGAATAGGGTGTGTGCTTGTGTGTGTGTATTGTCTGTGTGTATTATCTGGTGTGTATATGGGATATGTATGCATGCTGTCTGTGTGCACTTTCTTTGTGTGTATATTGCATTTGTGTATGCAACTCGGTGTGTGTGTGTGTGTGTGTGTGTAGGTCTGTGCTTGTCTATGTTTTATGTGTATTTTTATTTGTGTGACTCTAAATGCAAATGTGTACAACATCTCTTGGAATGCCTCAGCTTTATTTGTTTCTTTACAGGTTAAAACCACAGGAACTAATAAATACAAAATATGCACCATACTAAGAATCCAAAGCCACTGGTGCCTGCTTTCTTTTGTTTAAAAAAATGGAAAGGTCACCCATGATAGGAATAAATAGAGGTAGAAGCAAATCAATGTTTAACTTGGAAATATTTTTCAGTTAATCATCCCTGACTGCTCACACTAAGAGGGCACTGTTAGGGTGTTGGCAAGTTGAGCTTGAAGTCACTGAGCTTCTACTACAATAACCTAATGTCAGGATTTGTACAATCAAAACTCCTAATGCTTTGTAAGTCTAGCTTAAAATGATGTAAATATTCTATAAATGTGAGCGTGTGTGTGGATAGGGATGCATTTGTTTTTTGTTTCACACATGAGGATTATGCAACAAGACTTCTCCTTTTTGGTGGGATTATTTTAAAAATGTAGGATCTATACCTGGTAGGAAATTTGTTACAAGGTATAGGGGATCATCTTGTAACCTCTGTATAATTGTATGAAATATAATAAAATGTAGTTTCTAAGCTTGTGGTTTTTTGGAGGACATTTTGATTTGTATTGTAAAGAGTCTGTCTTTAAGAAAGTTTTGGAAACCTTGTGGGGCCAATATTTGCTCCAGTGGGCAAATGGACTGTTTAGGTTCCTCTCTCTTTTTGTGTGTTGGACGTGGTCAATGATGAGGAAAGATCAAGGTTTTGACAGGCTTTGTTCTTCCTTCTGTATGCATGAAATAATTATCTGTCAAACAAAAGAAGTAACTCTTTTGGCCTGTAAATGTAATATACCCATTCATGTTACATTAACATTCATGCTAAACTGAGTTTGTAAAGAGATTCATAGTCAAAACATCACCATTGACTTACAGACATTGTGGGGCACCCTGCTGAACATATGGTGCTCTTCTGTGGCCCACTGCTTAACAGATATGCCAACAGAGAGTGATGCAACTGATTCCCAAACCATGACTACTCTAGAGCCCAGAGATGCATTTTCTTTATGAGACGTAGCCTCTCTGGTATTCCAATTCTATTACATGGAACAGCTTATAATACTTCAGCAGTGGTGAGAATCAGCAAAACTACATGTGAATTATTACAAAAGCTCAGTTTTGATTTTACACTAGAGAAACATTGAAAGACCATATTTTAGAGCTTTTGAGGAGTATAGATGGGCCAGTTGGGCTTTACAGGAAATATGACAAATGTCAGATTACATGTATCTCCTTTTTATTCAAAAATATATTGCATATATTTTCTGTCCTTTTATGACAAATGAACTAGACTCTGATGGAACACTGATAAAATGACTCCATTAACTTTGGACTTAGATCTTTAATTGTGCAATGATTTTAAATAATGTCAGCTATGGGGCTGGTGAGAAGACTCAACAGATAAAGATGCTTGCCATAGAGTCTCATAACCTAAATTTCATCCCTGGAACCCACAAGTGGAAGGATAGAACTAAATCTCCACATAAACCCCATTATATTCATATCTGCACACATGAGAGCCAAAATAAATAAATATGAAATAAAATTTAAAATATCATTTATCCTGTTACTTTAATTATTTAAGTGTTTGGAATATGGCTTTGTTCCTCATCTCAGGCTGTGTCTTTGGGCATCATCTTGATCGACTAGTGTTGGGAGAACCATGGGGGACATGGTACACATACTGAAGTCCAATAGCAAGTATCTAATCATGGGTTCATTTGTCAAAGCAACAGATAGTTCTCTCCTGGGTAGGTATTGCTGTCCATTTAGATTTGCACTAATGATAAACACTGGCTACACTGTATATGAACATATGGGGGTCATTTTAACAGCCTTGTTTAAACCATTGCAGGAAATTTCTCAAAAACTAAAAATCAATTTATCCTATGACCCAGCTATGTCACTTTTGGCTTTATTACAGAAATATTCTAGGTTAACAAATCACAGAGATGTCTGCTCTTCCAAGTGTTGCACCACTCATGAAAACTAGCTTAGATGTCCATAAAAGATAGAAGGGATAAAGAAAATAAGGTACATATATAAAATTTTAGCTAACCATAAAGAAAATGAAATCATGACATTTGTTGAAAAATAGATTCAACTAGAAATCATTATGTTAAGCAAAATGTGGCATACCCCCTCACTAAGACAAATATCAGATATTTTCTCTCATTCTAGATGTAAAATGTGACTGTGTGCCTGTGTGTGTTAATCTTGGTTAACTTGACTACATCTATAATCAACTAAAACCCAAGCACCTGGGCATGCTTGTGGAGGATTTCTTGATTGGATTATTTGAGGTGGGAAGACCCACCCTATATCAGGACCACACCTTCTGGTAGTAGTTACATAAAAGGGCACAGAAGAAGGAACCTTTTGCTTTTTGCCTACTTGTCCTTACTCTTGCTGGCAACTCCACCTATCATGTTGCTCACACATTCCTTCCCTAGTATTAAGAACCTGTTTCTTTGGGTTCCCAGTAGACTGAAGATGAGTATCTCTCTAGGAATCCTTTAGGACTCTGGCACCAGATTGGGACTTCTGAGACAGCCAGTCTTGTGAACTGAACTATAAAGTTTTTTGCCTTTCTACTGGGAGACAGTCGTTGGACTACCCTGAACACTGCCTATAAACCACTGTAGTAACATCCTTTTAATATTTACACTCTTCATTCTATCTGTTCTGTTTCATTAGAAAACCCAAGACAGTAAGGGAGTGGGGGAAGAGATGAATGAAAACAAAGTACAATGACATATATTTGAGATTTCTGTAATTAACCCATAACATTACTTTGTATACTCACCTAAAACTCAGTATAAAGTATGTACATGGAATAATCTCAGATTATTACCTTCCCCTAAGTTATAATCAGCCAGATTATTTCTTATTTGTTTAGTTACTTTTGTTCTTTTGATCTTGCACATATAAGGGGCCTCTGAAACACGTATCTCAAAGTTGGGTCACTTCCACATCCTTACAAAATCTCAAAGTAATATTCCTTGATAGAATGACAAAACTACTACTATAGTGTGCTCTCCATGAAACTGTGATGCAGCCAAGAGGAGATATTAACATGTTTTTGCTTGACAAGAAAAATAAACCCACAGAAAATGGATGTTATGGGATGTATCTATTCTTCCCAGGAGGTAAATAGAAACTTCAGAAAAAAGCCTGGAATCTTTACATTCCTTATCTGAATTCAAGCACTGTCAGTGAGGGGAACCAGGTACCCTGCAAGTGAGGTTAAGTGACCAATCAGTGTGCGCTCAAGCACCTGTGTGTGTGTGTGTGTTCTTGCTTGGGTGAGATAGGGTAGGGTGGGCCACAATTACACTAGATGCTTTCTGGATCCATTGGCTAAAAAATTCCAGAAGACAGTCTTTGGGGATTAAAAAATATTTTGTATTATTTTATTTTAATTTAAACATTAAAATTGAATAGTTAAAAGCATACTCAAATTTAAAAAAAGTATTTGGGTGTGAATTAGGAGACAAATCTAAAAGAAGGGAAATTGATTTAGAAGAGGCTAGTGCTAAAGGAATCCTTTTGGTATCAGTCTCTACTTTTACCAACTGGGCCTGTGGAGGTATATAGGTTGGCTTCTGAAAGCAATACTAGCTCATGTTCCTCTCTGGCTTGCAAATTCTTAACTGTTCCACCTGCTTCACTAGATTTGTACTTGTTACTTCTCTATTGTGATTAAAACATTATGACCAAGGCAACGTAGAAAAAAATCTAACTGGATTTATGGTTTCCATCAAGGCATAGAGAAGGCATCTTAGCAGGACCAGCTGAGAACTCACATCTCAAAATGCAAGCAGAAGATACAAAGTACACTTGGGGATGGAGGGAGGTCTTTGAAGTCTCAAGCCTGCCTTTCATGACACACCTCCTGCACCAAGGCTATATCATCTCCTAATCCTTCCCAAACAGTTCCATTAACTGAAGAACAATTATTCAAACATATGATTATGGGAGTCATTTGCACCACAATTTGCAAGTTTAAATGTGTCTAAGACTTGGGAGAGAATTGTGAGAGAGTGAAACTGAATGGCTATAACATACATGATGGAGGTGGTAGAGCACATAGTAAAACTAGAAAATGCGGCATTGGTGGTGCATGCCTTTAATCCCAGCACTCTCGAGGCAGAGGCAGGTGGATCTCTGTGAGTTCGAGGCCAGCCTGATCTACAGAGTGAGTTCCAGGACAGCCTCCAAAACAATACAGAGAAACCCTGTCTCGAAAAACAAAACAAAACTAGAAAATGCACATTTTACTGAGAAATGCCCAACTTAAGATTTATAAAAGAAAGTTTGGACCTGGCCAATGGAATGAGTTTGTGGGGAGAGTCCGCTCTTTGACTGATGTGAATCTGAGCTAGCCTTATTCCAAATTTAAAATTTAGGCATTTAAGACTATGAACTGACATAGTGCTATGAACATGGAAGGATCCGACATTCATGTGTAATACAGAAAGCGTATGCTTATTCAGCTTTGGAAGTCTTGGGGCTGAAGTTTGACTTCACTACTCCCTGCCGTGGTGCAGAAACATATAGATGTTAAAGGTGAGTCATGTGGTAGCCCCCAAACTTTGTGATTTTCATAAGCACAATATGGCCAATCATAGACTGCTTTGTCTAGTTCCTTTATTTACCAGGAAATGACAGCATTCAGAGGTATACCAATAATGCAACAACCACTGGTCTGTGTTCTCCTTCTATTCCATTGTTGTATTGGGGTTCTCTAAAATAATAGAACTGACTATATATACATAAGTATATAAAATATATTTATGTTATAAGGGAGTTGTTAGAGAGTCTGTGGTCTCAGTATTCCAACAATGGTTGAGTCCCAGTAGAAAGGCCAAGAACTTTGAAGTTTTTTAGTCCGCAAGACTGGCTATCTCAACAGTCCCAATCTGGTGCCAGAGTCCTAAAGGATTCCTAGAGAGATACTCATCTTCAGTCTACACTGGGAACCCAAAGAAATAGGTTCTTAATACTAGGGAAAGAGTATGCCAGCAACATGATAGGTGAAGTTGCCAACAAAAGTGAGGACAAGTAGGCAAAAAGCAAAAGGTTCCTTCTTCTGTGCCCTTTTATGTAACTGCTAGGGTGGGTCTTCCCACCTCAAATAATCCAATCAAGAAATCCTTCACATGCATGCCCAGGTGCTTGGGACTTAGTTGGTTACAGATGTAAGGAAGTTGACAAACAAGATTAGTAGTTTCTGTTCTTTGAGCAAAAATTAGGAATGTTGGACACAGCTTGAATCTGTCCAAAATTATTGTGTGAATGGGGTTGGTATGTGGTATATATTGCTACTTGTGCACATGGCAAGATGGAGGAGGACTTCAGGTATTTTTCTCTATTATTCTCTGTCTTACTCTTCTGGGTTCTGTTTAGCTAGGTTGACAGCTGGGTAACTTCAGCCAACTTCTTGTCTCTGCTACCTCCAAGATTTGGGGCTACAGGTGTGTACTGGGATGTACTGGGTTTGCTATATGGGTGTTAGGATCTGAACTCTATACTAATTATAAAAAGATTTAGTCTTAATTTTCTCTCTGTGAGTGTGTGCATGTGTGCATCTATGTGTCTATGTGTGGGTGTGTGCTCAAGAGTACAAGTGCATTCAGAGGCCAGAGGTTTGAGGTCTCCTTTGAAATGGAGTTACAGGTAGTTTTATACTACCTGACATGGTTGTGGGATTTGAACTGGGTCCTCTGCAAGACCAGTACACTCTTCACTATTGACCCACCTCTTCAGCCTCTCCAGTCTTCACTCTTATACAGAAAATGGTTTACCTATTCAGCCACTTCTCTAGCTGTTATCAATCTTTTTTTAAAACTAAAAACTTTTATGAAATAAAAAGGCAAATAAAGTATTTCCAGTGAAAATTTGTCACCTGAATCAAGATAGCTGAAGTATAAAATATTTCCCAACTTAAAACAATTCAATATGGCAAATACAATGTAATCATATCAATAAGGGCTGAGGGTGTAGCTCAATGATAGAATGCTTGTCTAGCATGCTAAGACCTCAACTACAGTCTCTATTATTACAAAACAAAAAACAAAAATGCTTTTATTGGTGACTTTATCATTTTTCTATTGAATATTTTGCGCATATTGGGGAATACTAATGCTATAAATGAATTTTTCTTTATTTTATATTTTAAATAAATATATACTCAATATATTAAAATTATATAAACAATTCATAATCTATTTCTATGGACATAGATCTTTATGAAAATTTTTAATAAACTATAATGTTATAACAACAAAATTCATGCATATATTACAGTATTTATGAAGGCGTAAATTGCATCTTTAGTCATCCTATATGGGGCCGGTTCCAAATACTAATATGAGAATGCTAAAGCCCTAAGATGCAATGTTATTATAGTACATACTGAGGGCTGTACTTTATTTTCCATAATGTATCCAGAGCCCTCACAGTCCAGCACAATGCAGCAGCCTGGCAAATAGTATTTAAATAAATGTATTTTTTGTATGAGCATATATTAAAACTGTGCTTGTATGGTATTGCCTACAAAATGAGATCACCTTAAATATGATCTACTTCTAAGGTGCATTACAGCCTGCTATGTAAGACATTGCAGCATGATAACTCTTTTTGCTCCATGTGTAGATATGTTATCTTTTTCACGTTTATGGACTGCAGGGATTTGATAAATTATAATTTATCAAATGTCAACAGACGCATAAATCTCACTACTGTTGTCCGGGTCTACTCAGCGGGAAGGAAGGTGTGAATGGCCACAGTGGTATCTGTAGGCTGGACCTCATCACTTTGTTTTGGATTACTTTTTGTTCCCATCAAGCTGTTTTATTAGAACAATTCCTCTTCAGCAGTCATTCTTGCTGACAGATCTCTGAGTTGATATTTCTTTTTTATGCATGTGTGTATTCACACTTTCAGGTGAGAATTTGCCTCTGGAAAAGTCACATTTTTTTCATGGAGAATGAATTTTCACCTCACATTTTCCATCTGTCCTGAAGGAAATATGCTTATTTTTAGTGAGCATGCTAAACCCCACAGGGAGTAGGTGATACATTCCCTTAAGCAGTAGGTTACAGTTTCATAGAGTATTCTCTTGGTAATTAACAGATCAGTTTTCTGAGATCCTTGACTCATACAAGGCGCAGGAGTTCTTTGCAAATGAACACGGTCAATGCATGTGTGTTTCTATTTCCTTGGGAGTGTTACAGTGTGGTTGTATTGCACCCTATAAAATCTGACATTTTTCAAGGCTACTTTCCATTTCTTGGATTGAAAGGTAGAAGACCTTATTGTAGAGTACAATTTTTCTGGAAATGAATGGCAGCTTTTCATTTTCCTCTGCTTCTTGCTGATGGAAATTGTAAAGATTCCAATGTTTTCCCCTGGGAGATTATCTTCTGTTGGCTGCCATCCTAAATTTTGAGATGTTTATTCAAGAAACAATTTAAACAAAAGGGGGGAAATGCCCCGGATGAGAGGCTGCCTGTAATCATAATGGAAAATGCTTGATATTGAATCAAAGGCGTGGAATATGGTGTAGTGATTTCATACTTTGACTTTCACCTCTGAGGTCAGTGATCCCCTGGCCCCCCCTCAAGAATCTAAGAACCTGGGATAAAAGAAAAGCATACTGTATCGAACTGCACTCATTGTAGCCTGTCTTGCCCTCCCCAATTGTGGTGTGGTCACCCTGTGAATGAGGAAGCCTGTGATTGCTAGGGCTGTTTTCTTTTGCCCTATGGAGTTAGTCAGTGAACTAAGTTTCTGAAATGTATTTTTTGTATTTTCTTGGTCTCCTTAGCAATATTGATTGTATTATAACAATGAGTTTGTGGCATTTTAAAAACATGTATGGAGTATATCTTCATCACATTTATCCTTACCCTTCTTTTGTCTCATTCCTCTGCCTGTTGATTCCTCACTTCTTCCCAATGAGTCTGAATTTAACTAGGTTTGCTTATGTGAACATAGGTGATACACTATTTATAGGAGCATGGACAACTTACCAATAGCTACACCATTGAGGAAAATGTGTGTCCCAACAGTCGTTACCTGCCAATAGCCCCACAGTGAATGGGGGGCATGCCTTATGAGCCCTTCCTCCACTCAAATGGTGGTGGTCAGTGAACTAACTTCTTGCAATATATCTTTAAGAAGCAAGTTAGGACAAGCAGACTAACAAATAGTTTAGGCAACAATCATCCATAGATGCTCAATCTAGAGGTGTACATTCGGTGAGAAGCAGAAGTTTTACAGCATCCCAAATTATTTAAAAGCAAAGAAGGACAAAATAACCACTGTTCACTAAAGAAGTGGGGCAATATCTTAATCCAGACAGAAATCATGAGCACTAAAAGAGACAAATGACTCTCATGGGTTCTGCAGTTAAAGGGTTCTACAGAGAGACAATACAACTGAGCTTTGTAAACTCAGGTAAATCCTTTATTGAACAGAAAATAGTTAGAAAAGTCATTACTGGGAAATGTGATGAATTTTTGTGGTCTGTATATTATGAAAGTGTAAGAGTATAATGTCAATGTTAAATTTTCCACTTCTGATAATTGTACTGTGATTATATAACAATTCGTAGAAAATGCATATTGTAGAGTAAAGGCATGATACATATGATACGTGTAGCCTTATAGTCATGTAGCTCAGAAATAACTGTCTTTGAGGGTATGGATAGATACACACACACACACACACACACACACACACACACACACACACAGAGAGAGAGAGAGAGAGAGAGAGAGAGAGAGAGAGGCTGATATTAAGGAAAACAAAGCAAAACATTAAAAATATTGTAAATCTGGAGACCAGAGATTTAATATGCTGGTAGAATGTCCAGTATGGTCCTTGGTTCTATCTTCAGCATTGCTCAGAGCAAGCAATCAAGCAAGCAAACGAAATTGGTGATTCTACTTAAGGAATATTGGGATTTATTTATAGGATTCTTGCAACTTTCTATATATTTGAAAACAAGAAAGCCTTGAAAAATAAACCTTACAACTCCTCCCTACAACATACATGTGCACTTTTGCAACAAAAAGGTTTTCAGAGAAAATTTGGAATGTATAAAGTCAAATATTGGGAGAAAACATGAGGAGGAGTCATGAGAGCATTATGTCATAAATATTGTTGGGAGAAGTCCTTTCACAGTGACAGACTCCAGAAATTCCCTGCCTATCAAAATAATCCCATTAAAGAAATATCAGATGACTGCAAAGCTCTGAGAGTCCAGGGTGCAGGGTGATGAAGCCATGGTTAGGTGGTTGATTTATTGGCTGGCTTAACCTTTGTGTTACCGGGAACCTGCAGAGCAACACTCTGGGTCAAACCTGTGTGCCCTCAAGCATCCTTCTGAAGGGAACAAGATGAGATTAAATCCAGGAAGGAGTTCACTCTCCATCCTTTAAGTGTCAGATTCCTAGAACTGACAGATGGTCATATATCTTCACTTAGTAGTCTGGAGTTGCTGTTATGGCTGAGGCCAGCAATCTCTAGTGAGCACGTGTAGAGAAAGTTGATTCTTCATGCAATCTTTCCCAACCAGATAGTATTAATCAGTGAATCATAAGACTTCAAGTATGCACCCTTGCTTCTTCTGCTGAAGCTGGGCAGTCCATCTGAGCTTCCCTAGGGAGGGGAGGACTTGCTAACCAATCAATTAGGTTGCCAGAGAATGGAACTGTTGTTTAACTAGTCTAGGGAAAAATCTCAGTGGGGTCTCTTTTAACACACACCTGTAATATGGTGGTTCACCAACACACAGTTAACTGTACACAGACCATTGCCACTCTCCGGGATGCACCCCGTGGAGTTACATAGAAAGAAAAATTCAGCCCTTTATTACTTAATCACATTGCTCCCTGTAAGAGGCTTTCATTATCCCATAAAATGCTTTCCAGGGGCAGGGAAAGGTAGTTTGGAAGAAATTTTATTGACTTTCCTTGTTTCCAATTTTGTGAGGTTTCCAGGATACTTGTTCCCTTCTCAAAAGTGTTGCTTCAATCTTAACTCTGATTTTTGTATAGATTGGGTCACACTCGGGGCCATTTTGCTTTGTTCTATTTACATAGTTTAAGAATTATTTTTCTTTAAGTATAAATGGCACAAGGGGACCTATGTAATCAAAGTATATATGATTGCAACTGTAGTTGTTTCAGAGTGTCATAGGTCAAAACCATAGTGTAAAATGGAGACAGTTTGGGATTCAGTGGGCTTTCAAAGCAATTTGGCTTCAAAAGAAGGATGTGGTGTTAAGTTGGGGGCTTCGAATTTTCAAAGAGCTGTACAGAATTCACAGGATCTCTTATCAACTTTTGAGTGGAACACCTTTGCTGTCTTGGTTTAATAAGTTGTTTTTTTCCATTTTATATCCATGAGTAGCATTATTAGTAATGATAGGAACTGTTTTATGGGAGATCCCGGATATAGGGGGTTACAAAACTTTGCTTGTCACTGAGGACTTGGAAAAGAGTCAAGAAACCCTAAAGAAAGCATCTTTGTATGCATATTATTTTGTGCATAACAAAGAAGATACTCGGTCAATGACATGCCCGGTCAGAGCTTGAGTCTTTTTAGTAGGGAATTTGACATGGCTTATTTGGCAGAATAATATGGGCCCAAGGCTTCTGGTTTAACTCTCTTAAAAAATTCCATGGCTAGAACTCAAAATTTTAAGGTGTGGGTGTAATATTTTTAAGCCACAGTTGAGGTGGAGCCCAAGTTGTTTGGAAGCTCTGTAATTAAGGCATTAAGGTGGGTACCTGAGAACTTTCTTCTGAAGACTGGGATGCAGCTTTCCCCTCAGGAGGAGGGGAAGCAGAACATGTCATTTCTGACTGAGGTGACTGAGCCATCATGGGGACTTCATGAGACAAGACATTCTGTCAGTGGGTTTTCTCCACTATATTGTACGACTAAAGGAAACATTTATGGGAGCACTCCTCTTAGAGGGGAGGAAAAGGAGATTGGGGAGGAGAGGAGAGAGTGTTATTTCTCAATTTATTTTGATTGTAAGCAGCTGGATCCATGATAACTTTTGAGTGTGGCAGGGGTGAGTCTAACCTTTGATAGGAGAAGTGTTCAGGACTCAGTAGATGATCCATTTCTTCTTCACCCAGGATCCAGAGGAGCACTAGAAAAGGGATTAATTTTCCTTCTTTGTGTTTTTCTTCCCATGTTCTGGCAGCTTAGATAACTTTCCCTTGGGACCGAAAGTACCAAGGCTGACCCTGCATTTCCTCAAAGAGGCAGACTGACTTTGGTTCAGGAATGCAGTGGCATTTCCCCATGTGAACAGTGTGTGTGTGCACCGGCTTTCTTCCTGAAGTGCTCACATTTGCATGGCTACCCTGCTCATGGTTCCTGCCTACCCCCACCCCCATTCTTTTAATTGCACCGTGCACTCTGGTTGTATTTTAAACTATGTTCAGCCACTTGCCATATTAAGCAAAAAGCATGCATTTATCTCATCCCATTAGGTGCTGATTGGTTGTAAACTGTCCTTGTAAAATGTGCTCTTGTTGCTAACCTCGTTTGTAAGAAGGAAAACTATTTGGAATTTACTAAAATCACTGAACTTAAACCAGAGCAGTTACTTTACAGCTTTATGCTTGTTGAATTATTAGAATCCTAAGCCCCTAAGAACCCCAGCGAGTCTTCCAGTATGTATGTTCCTATGGCTCTGGGTGAATCGGCCACTCACAATGGCCATGAATGGTATTGGTCTTTTCCTGTCTCATGCATCTCCTGGGAGGGAGATTACCAGACTTCTTCTCTTTGTAACCCAATCTGATACTTATCAACTTATACATCAAGAATTCATCCTAAAAGCTAAGCTGACATCTTTCTGGACTGACTTAAAGCCAATTTTTGGTTGTTTTCTCCTTGGAGATAGAGAACTTTGATCTAATAACACTCCATGTATTACTCAGCCACCCTGCGGGGCCAAGCTCCGTTCCTTTAACCATTTCTCTTCCTTGCTCTTTCCCAACCTGTAATCAAGTTTGCCTTTTTTCATTTCCAGTTAATATGCTCTTTAAATATCTGCAACTTGTTTATATGCAAAAATTATGTGATGTTTCTGCTCATGCTTCCATGATTACTTTCTTTATCCATATGCCAACTTTTTTCCTCATTTACCAGCCTCAGACCATACATGACTTCTCTGGGTAGCACAGTGTAGTGCCAGAGAAACACAAGTAGCTTGTTGGAAGACAACAGACAGAAGCACAGTCATATTCAGCTGCTTTTCTTTGTGTGTGGGTGTCTAGAGAATAGATTAGACCTAAAAAAGAGTATGCATAGAGCAAAACAAACCCTCTGCACAAATAGATTTTCATTATTTTATCTTTTCCCTTCCTGCCTGTACCACTTTTGTTAACAACAACAACAACAGAAAAGAGCTTGCTGAGTGTTAGATCATATGCTTAACATGCACGCCGCCCTGGGCTCAATCTTCATTACACATAAATAACAAGCAAATAAAGCAGACAACAGAAAACAAACAAAAAAGCTCTGAATTGGGCTGTTCTGACACTGAAAAACCATCTCCCTCAATGTCCTCACACAGATGGATTGTGTTATTTGGGAGATTTTTTGTTTTGTTTTGTTTTCACCAATGAAACTACTACATTAGGGTGGGAAAGTGGCACTGATTTCCCAGGACTGGGTTACCCAGGAGCTGTTGTCCTCTCTTAAGTAACACTGATAAGAACAAGCCACTCCCACAATGCCATGGGACCCTTCAGTTGGAACTAGCATGGGTGTAACTACTCTACTTCCTGAACCCCGATCAGTTATAAATATGTGGAAATGGAGAAGATTAAGCCTTTATGAGAATTTTCTTCTGAATAATTCATATTATTTTTTCAGGGGTAGAACTGTTTGTTCCCAGCCCCCTCCCCTTGGATTTGAACTAAATATCCAAAGTTCACTCAATTTCTTCTGAATAGAAGAATTCTGACCAAGATAATAGGTTCTGGGAATAGACAGAGTTTTTGTGTTCCAGTGAACAGGATGTAATAAAAACTCCATAAAGAGCCAACTCTGCCATATACTTCGAACATTAGGTTTTTCTAATGATTTCTGTTTCTTAACTCTTGAGGGAAAGTAATTCATAATCTGTGCTACATTAAGTATAGTTGAGATAAATTTGGAGCAGCCTTTAAAACTGTTTTTTCACTGAACATTATCCTGCTCTCAAAATTCTGTATTTTAAATAAGTGAAATCTAGGTTTTGGTTGCCTCCGTGTTAAGGTTTTTTTTTTTTTAGTTTTTGTTTTGTTTTTCTTTTTCTTTTTTTTAACCATCAGGCAGATTTCTGCGTCGTTTGATTTTCACACAGAATCATTTTGCTCAGTAGGAAATGAGCTTGCCAGGCTGAAGGCCAAAGTGTTGATGCCTTGCTAGGTCTTCTGTTGCAGAACCGGTTCCAATCTGCCTCCTCTGCCAAGTAAGTCACTGAGAGGCTAGGAGGGCTCTCTTGTCCCTTTCCAGAAGTGACTCAGGATTCTGTAGTTCTGCATCTACATCAAGTGTCCATCTTTCAGGGCCCACTGATTTCAATTTAAATACCTGCCCCTCCATGCTTATCCTCTGCCCAGCGATGGACTCTCTTTCTTCTCCTTCTTTCTCCTTTGGAAGGCCAGTGTTAGAGAGATTACAGTGACAGCTTAATGGGAGGTATATGAGAGCAGATTTGAAGCCTCAAGCACATGTTGTGTATCTACTAGATTCCAGCTATCAAGGACAATTGAGGTTAACCTACCAATCGCCAGAAAGGTGAAAGCACTGGATGGGTTCAAGCAATGGCCTGGCTTTGTTGGAAGAAAAGGATTATTAATATTTCATTAGAATGGGAAAGTGAGAAAGAGTCCTGGTGGTCCAGCTGGTAATGTGCTTTGGCATGGGGTAAAGGAAGACACGGTAGCACCTGGGCTAGCCTTGGCTGAGAAGGCTTATCAATATGAAGAAACATTTGGAATAGGGGAAACACAGCGAAGTAAAAAGGAACACAGGGACTCCTTTATACTTATTTTGCCTCAAATCCTAAATTCTCACAATAAGTGATAGTATCTAGTACTCATGAGATAATTGCCACGTGGTGTGATTTGGTTTAAGACCTTTATATAATATCTAGTTTAAGTCTCACAGCATTAAGGCAGGCACCATTATTTTTCACATGGGGAGAAATTGAGATCCCTGCAAAGTGTGAATCCCTTAAAGGAGTGTAACTAGCAAAAGGTGAGCTTGGGGCAGTCAGACGTCAGAGACTGAGAGTCCTTAACTAGAAAAGAAAAAAGATGGGAGGTGGGGATGTGGGAGCAGGAATCCCCATAGTGTCAGGTTTCTTCTGTGTCCAAGGAAGGACCATGTCTTTCTTGAGAGATTCTTGTGGGATGTAGATACATCAGTATTTCATACAGTGGTATGGCTGTGTTTCACAAAGTTATTTCAGAGTCTGGAAGCTTCTCTGAAGCTTTCCTAGGCCCTCTTTTTGGTCCAGAAAGCTCACATGCTAGGTTTTGCAGGGCAGATCCCTGAAGCTATGCTGGGAGGATGGGAGAAACAAACCTCTTTAACCATTCCAGCAAAGGCCCCAACAAAATGGCATTTTACAGAAGAGACTCCATCAAAATAAGTCACACTGAGTACAAGTCCTTAAATGAATCTTGCTGTAAACAGGCTGGAGCCCATAAGATTTAAAAATAACACAGTTGGGTAACTGAAACAGTTTCTCCTCCACAGTGAATCCAACCAATTCAGCAACTGTGCCGACATCATCTGATAAAGGAGATTTTGTGTCACATGTTCAAAGCTGGATTTAAGGCCTTAAGAGGCACCAAAATAATCAAAGCTTTTCTTTGCTTGTAGCTGTCATTGGGAAAGAATCATACGTGGCTGGAAAGTTTAAGTTGATCAGAAATCATGGTTGGGAAATGAAAAAAAAAACAGTATCTGAGCATAAAACAAGGATGCAAGACCTTTTTCTTAGAGTTTCTCTGCCCAAGCTCTCTGAGAATACTGGAGCAGATGTTCTCATAGGAGGAGGGGAATTCTCAAGTTTGGTCCATTGTCCTAATCACTGCAAGTGATTACACTAGGTACAGGTTTCCAGGTTCCTTGGTGCAAATTCTGACAAGGTGGATTCGGGGAAAGCCAGGAATATGCATTTAAGTTAACCCACTTAGGTGTGAGACTTACAATCAAGCTGTGCTGGGAGCCTTCTGTGGTGGGTGTAGAGCAGGTGGAACAGCATAGCTCCCTCACAACACCCTCTTTTAGTAGAGCAGAGATTATAATTTCTTTCTTCATTTTTGTTTCTTTGGCTACAGATTTGGTACATTTTTCATATTTCTGAATATATGTGCATTGGGTAGTTATGTGTGTGTGTGTGTGTTTTAATCAAGTACAGAAGCATGAAGATGTGACTGGAAGGTGTGATATATTGAACTGTTAATGATATTATTTTGAAGTGTAGTCAGATGAGTAGAAAATTTTCAGCTCTTGGAGCAAAAGTGTTCATTTATGAAAATATAATTAGTTAGTGCAGTCTCTTGGTAGAAGTAAAAAGAATAAAATCCGGGGAATAAGATAAATTTTCTGAAGAACCAGAAACTATTGTAGCATCTCTGCTTTGTCCAAAGCTCATGGGAAGAGCTATGCCTGACATTCTAGAACATACAGAGAAGAGAGCAAAGCATTGTCACGACACTTGTAGTTTTCCCTAATGAACTGCAGAGGTTGGTCAGTTCACGTGTCTTTTCTCACATTGGATTTTGAGGTCAGGGACTTCATCTTATTCTTTAATTGTTCAGACCAGTGCATAACATCAAATAATAAAGATAATTATTTGTTGAACTCTTATTTGATTGTGTGGTGTTGGCATAATTAGAATTCCTATTCACATAGAAGCAAACAGGAAGACCCCCTTCCTCATCACTTAGGGAATAAACACTGCTTCTGACCTAGAGGGGTAAAAAAAAAGAGGTTTAGCAAATAAGGAAATACAAGGCTTAGGAGATACCACAGATTTGAGAATGAGCACAGAGGGATGGTCTCTCAAAGAAGGGAGGAATGCCAATGAACATGGCAGGCTTGGAAGAAGTAAAGACAGGTATGCTTAGGTGTCTGATGCAGGCTGTTCTTGGAGCAAAGCAAGGCAGTGAGGCAGAGAGAGGCATGGTGGAGAGGCACATTGTTGGAATGACCTGAGGATGATCATGGATGATCACAAATGCTTAATGGATGGTTTTGAAGTGGGTTCAGAACCCTGCCTGAGCTAGGATCCTTCTGTCCACAATGAGAAGCAATGGAGAATCTGAATGGTGAGTCATCATGATGGTAATGGGATTTTCTGGGACGACAATGTGTACAAAGAAACTTTGGAAATGGCACCCAGTGACAAGGATGGAGATGAATTCATCTTTTCTTGGTTGGTGTGGGAAGTCTTCTCTAGCAGGCTTTCCTGTGGGGCTGTAATAGAAAGATGATGGAGATGCTGAAAGCTGTTTCCACCAAGGTGTTTGCCCCTGGAAATCCTGCCAGGATTTCAGACTTTACATTTCCCAAATTGAACTTGGCTTTTCAATTTCCATACTTGTCTTATGTTCTGTGTTTTTTAATCTGTAGTGATAATATTCTATTTCTCAACCTTACCCTTACTCTTTTCTGTATTCCACTTGTTTCCTAAGGCCCAAAAAGGTTTACCTCTTTGCAGGGCTTATAAATATGTCTCCCATACTAGTGCCTTTGCATTCTGCACCTGGGGATGTTGCAATAGTGTCCTACTCATCTTGTTTTATACCCTTCTCCCTCTAATCTGTCTTACACACTACTGCTACCAGATTCACCTTTTGGAGTTTGGTCTTCTGAGTCAGTCATCCTTGGAAAAATGTTACAAAGCTCACATTTGCTGACATCAACAATTTCATATCTGGTCCCTAAATGAAATTTTGCTCAGAAACTTTTAATGTGACAACTAGATAAAAGCAAGCTACTTTAGTCATACCAGGAGAACATCCTGGATCCTTGTCCATTCTGTCTCCATGACACCCAGAGCACAGCAGATTTCTCAATACACGACAGTTTCCTGATCTTCATGGTAATGGACATCAGGAATTTACTTATCTTATGGCCCATTAGGAGCAATTATGCTCTTTCCAGTCCAGTCAAACTGAACTGTTATTTCTGTGTACCAAAGCTGACTTATGATGGACTCACATACTGATAAATCCATCGGATAATGGATATTGTAATCTGCCACACAACCCTGTTCAGTAGCATAGTGCATGATGTTTTTGTTGGTGGTTCACACTTGGGACCATGATGCAGGGTAGGAACTGCAAACCCCAGAAACCATCAGAATACCACCTTTGAAGTAGAGGTTTTAGCTGAATGCATGGGGGCTCTAACGGCATTAGAAAGTTAGAAAAATCATACCATCCTAGGTCAGGGACTTTATTATGGTACCCACCTGCTTCCCCTTCCTTTGCTCTTTGCACTGGATAGGAATTTGCATGATTAGAATGCCCTCCCCTCCCCTTCACAAGTCTATATCTTGCTTTAAGACTGCAAAAGCTTTCTTGGTGGAAAGTTCCTGCCTCAACCTGGCTCTCCTGAATCTAAACATCTTCTCTACTCTTGAGTTCCTCATTGCCATGACCTTGGCCTCTTTTAGCCACATGTCCTTGTGTGTGTGTGTGTGTGTGTGTGTGTGTGTGTGTGTGCGCGCGCGCGCGCGCGAGCATGCTTATGTGGAGGCCAGAAGTTGATATCAGTTGTCTTCTTCAATCATCTCCACCTTATTTATTTTTTTTAGTCAAGATCTCTCACTGGAGCTGGCTTCTATACTGGATTCCAGTGAACCCCAGGGATCTTCCTACCTCTCCAGTGCTGCTATTATCAAACATGCCACAGAGCCTGGATTCTTTTTATTTATAAGGGTTTTTTTTATTTTACATACCAATCACAGTTCCCCTCCATCCCCCTCTCCCCTTATCTTCCTCTCCCCCTACTTTCCCCCAACCCAAACCCTGTCCATTCCTCATAAAGGGGAAGGCTTCCCTTGGGGAGTCAACAAAGTCTAGCATGTCAAATTGAGGCATGACCGAGTCCCCCCCCCCGTATCAAGAGCCTGGATTTTTAATATGGGTGCTGGTCACTGAATCCAGGTCCTCATGGCTTGCATGGCAAGCACATTACTGAATGAGCCATCCTCCAGCCCCCTACTTTCTCTCTTCTTGAACTAAAGATAATTGACTGACTTAGCCTTGCATTCATTCTCAGGGACTAGGGCACACCTTGAAATTGCTGCTCACAGTTGTCTGATGCATGAAAACCAGCTTTGCCAGCATCTTGAAGGAAGAGACAAAGATCATTATTGTGTAATTCCTGTCATGTATCAGGCAGGGTCAGGTTTACAGCCGGCCTCACTAACAGCACAGAAATGGCAGATATTTTGTTTCCCTTTGTAGCTAACTATGCATCCTTACCTTTGCAGCTGTCTTTAGAAAGTCACTGATGACACCCTTAGAGAGTCATAAAAGAACCATTTGCTCATCCAAAATTGGGATGAGTGGAGTAATATTATGTCATCCTTATGTTCATGATGTTCACAGACTAAACAAGCTAAAATGCATTTCAGTCAATTAGAGGCAGAATTTTAAATGCTTTCTGTTTTATACCACCTCTACCCTTGGCCATCTTTCCAGTAAGTATTTTGTGACAGGCTCCTTTTGAGGTCATTTATGACATGGCATTGTCTTTAGGGCATACCTTCTGAATGGGTCTGGAAAGAATCTAGACTAATGGTTTGGACCTTTTATAGTTATGCCTCTCTCATGAGGTGTATGAGTGGTTCAAGTTTAAAGGGCAGGGAGGACTGTGGCAATAGCCTCCTGTGAGACAGTGAGAAGTCTGACTGAATACATTAAAGTGCCAGATGCCCTTTATATTGCTCAACTGCTCAGCAAGAGTCAGTGCTAACATCCTCGCCTGGGTCACGGTTTATCTCTTCTGAGGGCTGTGAAAGCAGCCACGATGGCAGGGGTGATGGATGGCATTGTCCTGAGGAAGAGTGAGCATGGAAGTTCTGTTTGGGTCTTGAAATTCCCCAGAAAGGCTCAGGAATTTCTCATAGTCTAAATTCAGTAAATGTAAAGACAAAGCAGGGGGCTGGGAGTATTCACATAAATCATTTCACTTAATTGTACATACTTTAGTATGGTGGGGCAAAACATTGCTTGTGAGTGTAGAAAATAAGGGGAATGATTTCCCCATCACTGTGATGGAAAAACTAAAAATATATGATTAATTATTCAGTTAATTGTATAATTGAATGCAAGTACAGTCCTTGAGCATGTATCTTTTCTTAATGTGCAAAGGCTTACAGATAATGACTGCTTCAACATGCTTCTCATCTCTATTGCCGTTGGAAGTTGCTCTGAGTTTTCCATTGATAAGAAAATCGGTTATTTTTTCAATGATAACTCAATATCTTTTGTAAATGGAAACTGCATGGATAGTTCTTGAGTTCATGATATAATTGGATGTTTTAGTTCGATTTCTTTGGTTTTATACTATTCCCAGCAGCCATCTGTTAAATTTTGGCTCATTCATAAGCAGTATCATCTATGAATGCTAAAAAAGTCTTAAGAAATAAAACAATCAAATCTTGGGTTGAGGTAGGATTTGAAGCTCTTGTAACCTTTCACATGTGTTACATAAGTATTTATTTCCAAACCCTGCTTATGCAACATAAGACATGGGTAAGGTTCTGCTTTAGAATTATATGGATTGTTTTAAGCTCTAGCTTTGCAGCTAATTTAACTGCATGATATTAGTTAAGTTAATCAATTTCTCTGTAATTGACCTTCTTCATCTGCAAATAGAAATTAGCACAGAACCTGCCTGTGCCAGTTATATTTTAGTATTGTAACAAGTAACTCCTCTTTCATTTCAATGCCTTAGAATAATCATGGATGGGTTTTTCTCCCTGGAGTATCTGTAAGCCAACTTTTGGGTTTCTGATCTCAGGCAACAGCTGTGCTCAGATCTACTCCATTGGTCTGTGCCTCTGAGAGCAGTGGTTCTCTAAGTAGATGACAGAAACACAAGAGAATAAGCCAACCATTTAACAATCCCTTTCAGAGTTTCCACTTGCACTCATATTTTATTAGGCAAACAAGCCATACAGCCAAGTTCAACATGAAATAGTAAATAATTACACATTTCCCATGGAAGGAAGAAGGGAGAGTGAGGAATAATACCCCTGTCACTGTCATAAGGGCTGCTCTGAGTGATAATGGATGTAAAGCAGAGGCATCTCTTAGCTGGTAAGAGACTAATATGTACCTCTTATTATTATTTCTCATAAAAAGATGGTACCACAAACTGAGAGGAAGTGAATGAGGAAAGAACTTCTGGGAGTCCACTTAGACACTGGATTTCATATGGTACTTGTTCCCAGTCCCCACACACTTTTTGCTTCTTCTTGAGGAATCTGAAAGACTGTTAGTAATATGAATACAGAATTCATCAGCTCTTACTATTGTCATCTCATCAAGGCTGGTAGAGTTACAGCTACTATTGCTGTAGTGCTCCAGTTTGTTGAAGATGGTAGCTTTCAATTGTCAACCTCAGGAAGTGATTAGGTCCTGTGTTCCTTTCTTCCCTTTATTCACTTATTATTAACTTTTAAAAGAAGACTTTAATCGGGTGAGTCAGTTATTAATAAGACCACTGATTCTTAAAGTAACTTTGGCTTAGTGTGTTAGAAGCAGACCTTAAGACAGAGTTTGGGATAAAAATGTTTATTAAGGATTAATTCTCATGAGATAACTAAAATATGGGATTGGGAAATTGAAATCAAATTGTGGTTTAAGTCTGGTGAAGTTTTAACCAATAAGACATAGACACTGAAAGTAAAATAGCCTTCCTGAGCTGTCTAAACCTTCCCAGAAATTCTACTGTAGTTTTTTTGTTGAGATCAGTCACTAATGTGGCTTTAGATTGATTGACAGTGGGCATATCAACTATACTCCAGGACAAGACTTATATTCAGGAGTATAAGGCCAACATGAAATTGTCTTCATGTTTTATGGAATTTTTGTTTGTTTTGGTGTTGTTTTTCTTTCATTAAAAATATAGTTTTTTTTGAGAGAGAGAGAGAGAAAAAGGACCTGAAGTTGGGTGGATAGCGAGGTGGATGGTAGTTGGTGGAGGCGGTTGATGGAGTAGGAAGAGTATGAACAAAATGTATTGTACAATTTAAAAAAAACAAATTAGAGAGAATTTAAAGATATATATCCACACACAGACACACAATAGAGCACCATATAACCACAAAAGAATGGTATTGGATTATTTACAATAACATGATTATAACTGGAAGATATTTTGTTATTCCGGTAAGCCAGGCATAAGGTAAGTAATGTGTGCTCTCCCTCAAATGTGTATTCACGAGAGTTGATACCAAAAAAAACAGAAAGTAGAATAATGGTTACCCAAGGCTATAGAGGAAAGAAATTGGAGGTAGGGAAAGTTCTGTCACAGTTGTAAATTACAGTTAGATAAGGGAGTAAATTGTGGCTCTGTTATAGCTGGGTGATTGTAGATAATGAAAAGTACTATATTTTTCTAAGACAGAAGGTATTCTTCTTAACACAAAGTAATGGTAAAATTTTGAGGAAATAGATACTTTTTACCCTAATTTGAACATTAATGTATACATCTATCAAAATAAAACAGAGCTTCATATAAACTTATACAATTTTTGAATTGGAAATTCAAAGCAAATTTTGGCTGTTACTATATTTGCTATCATTATTTCTATCTGGCTTTGTGCTGCTTTAAGCCTTCTTTCTTTTTCACGATGGCCTTGCCCAATCATGGCATTAGTTTTTTGTTTGTTTGTTTTGTTTTTTGCTTTTTGTTTTGAAACAGGGTTTCTCTGTGGCACTGGTTGTCCCTAAACTTGCTCTGTAGACAAGACTGGCCTTGAACTCACAGAGATCCACCTGCCCCTGCCTCCTGAGTGCTGGAATTAAAGGCATGAGCCACCACCACCTGGCCATGACATTGTTATCTTGCTTGGCTTGGCATAGCCCTAAGAGAATGGCTTTTATTTATTTTTCTTATTTCTGAAGGTCATGGTGGTAGTGAGACCTACCCAGATCCTTTGAATTTGGGTCCCAGAGAAGATTGTGGGTCTGTGTACACTTGAGTTTCTAACTTGAGGTCAATCAATGTCAAGTGAAGTCTGGAGAAGATCCCAACAGAAGTTCAATACCCACAGATTTAGATCTGAATCCACAGTCTGTCAGACCTGAGATTGGACATAGTCATTTCAGGAGAGAATCTAGACATTTGAAAAATGAGACCCAGTCACATAAAACACTTTGACATCAAAACAGAAGAAAAACAAAGCAGTTTATTCATCTTCTAAAACAGTCGAGGAAAGAGCTACCCAGAAATTCATGTGTTTGAACTTATCCATTTTTTAAGTAGGAAGAACTACAGATATTTCAGTTAGTCTCTTATACTATCATACAGTATTTAGAAAGCACTAAGAATTTAAAATGTGATTCTGGGCTAAAACTGGAAAACCTGGTTCAAATTCTGGCTCCTAAACAAGACATTTGATGACAGCCAATGGAAATTACTTTTTAAGAGTTGATTTGCTGATTTATAAGAGACTATCTTGTAGGGCTGTTGTGATCACTGAAGTAGAAATGGGTGGTAATGATTTGTTCTAAGTCTTTCTCTGTGAAGCATTTGCAAATACACAATAATTTTTGCCTTATTGGGGGATCATGTTCATTATTTTCTACCATGTAATACAGTGTGTCAGAATACAGGATGGAAGTTGCCTCTCATATTCAACATTGATGACTCATGCATCTCCAGTCAACTGCGGAAAAGTTGGCTACTTATGTTGATCTTGACTGAACTCAGTCAGTCCCTGGGTGTCAGCTGCTCTTAGCTAACTCAGATTGGCCTTTGAATGGTCCTCTCTGATACACCTGTGTCAAATCACCTAGCTGATAGCCCAGGTATATTGTCATGGTGATGGTAAAAACACAAGAAAATACAGAGAAACATTCAAATCTCTCAAATCTCTTGGGAGTTGTATTACCATAATTTATGATTCTTTCTATTGACCCAGAAGATTTGTGGCTCTTCTCAGAGTCAGAAAAGGTGGGCCCTACGGAGTTACGTGGTGGAATGAAAGGGGGGAAAGGGTAAAAAACAACCTATTTAGGAAAGGAGCTATAGTATCCCTCTGCAGAGGTTAAACATTGGAAAGAATGAGAATAGACATGCAAATGTTATCAGGCCATCACTGAGAAACCATTCACCTCATTGAATACTACCCATGGTGACCAATTCTTCTCTAAGTTATGCTCCAGAAGGGTCATATCTCTTAGGCCTGAGTGAGGTCATTCCTCATCGTTACACAGGGATGGTAATCACCCCAGAGGAGTTCTTTTTTCCTTGGATCCATTGCTCGCTAGCCCCACGGGAACCACACACTCTTGATGTGGAATTCTAGTGGAACACCACTGCCTGCCACATCACTATTAATCTCTTCTTTACTTTCATCTGGGCAGCTTCAGTTTATTGTTGCTTTATCATAAAGCACGTGTTCCATGGAGAAGCATTCTATTTGCTTTGTTACAATGAAAATTATTAGTGAGCATTCTAACAAGGAACAGTGTGTGTGTGTGTGTGTGTGTGTGTGTGTGTGTGTGTGTGCGCGCGTGTGTAGGGCTTGTGATAAAAGCTATTGGGATTATTGATAAAGTGGAAGAATAGAAAAAGTTTCTAGACTGCAGTGCTTTTTAAACTGAAAGGTAATATCCATCTTTCAGGGTACAGAGTCTGACTAATAGGCCTGATGTGGGTCCTAAGACTGCATCTATAGAAAGATCCTTATGATACCAATGTTGCTGCTTCAAGGAATCCTATTTGAGTGATGGACTAAGAGCATGGTGGTCAATAGAATTTACTTTCTCTGTAGTGGAATGTTCTACTTCATTAGACTCACATTTAATTTAACTAAACCAATACTGCTTAATACATCAGCCACTATTCATATGTAATTTATAAGCCAATTAATTGATTGTGTCTGATAGTATGTTTTTCAGTCTACTTCTAGAGAACAAGAACTGTGTTGTATTTAATTCTGCATTCTGCACATACACATTGGCCCAAGAATGGCCCAATATTATCTATTGTCAAGAGAAGGAAACATGTCACCAGGGCAGTAACATGAGACACAGCTTAACTTCATTCTATGTTGATTTTTGGGAACTGTATTTAAAATGTGGTATGGGAGATGAGGCTGCAGCCTAGAGAACACTGTGTAATTTGAATTTGGATTTTATTCACCATTTCACCTTGATTCTCTGTTTCCTTGTCATAAAATGAGAATAAGAGAGTAGATCTCTATATGTATGGAATAAGTTCCTACCTAAAACATTAATTATATATATGTATGTATATATATGTATATATGTATCAGTTAGACTAATTTAAGTACTACTACATTGTCACATATACATTTGTCTCACCAAAGCTAGCTCAGCTCTGCTTTGACATCTTTTTCAGTCTTCCTGCCTGGTAAGTTGTGGATTATATAAGTTTCCAGTTCTCTGACAGAAAGGGTCTTTTCTTGTTGCTGATGCTATGTTGAACAACTAGGGATTGTTGTGTTACCATCTCAGAAGTTTTAAACTAAAGCCTGATCTCCAAATAGAGATTCACCCCCAAAAAGCATCTGGGGTGAGGGAGTGAGAGAAGGGAGCAGCTGAAGCAGTGAGGATTGCCTTCCAAATCAGACAGTGACAGCAGCAGCACCCTTGGAAGATATGGCTGCTAGGTAATTCTGCACCATGTTTATATAAAATCAAGCGTTTCTGGTTATATAACGCTACACTGTGCCCCAGTTTCAGGCTGTTTTGGAATTGTTGCTTGGTCTAGGTTTGGACTTTGGAGCACAGGCTGCCATCTCTTTTGTTTGCTTGCTCCAGATTCTTGAAGCATCATTTTTCTACTGTTCCCTAGAGGCCCAAGTGTAAGCTGGATCAGAACACGACACCATCACTTTGGCTGAAGAAAGTGGGAGGGGGCACTGAGAGTGGGGCAGGGAGTGCGAGGCTAGTGTGAAGGACCAGGGCCAGCTGCCTAATGTGCCTGAGAAGCTCAGCTAGGGCTGAAAACACATGTGATTGTTGAGACTCACTTTGTGCTAAACATTGTGCTAGGTACTGTTTTAGGTTTTCACAATGATCATGAAATGCAGGTAAATATTAGTTTCGGGTAGACAATGACTTAAAATCATGTGTTCTAGGGGACATGCTGGATCAGGGCAGCTCCTAAATGTCTGCTGTGTAGTAACTTTTTTGGAGGAAAGTAAAAAATAGACATTTTGACTCAGACACTTGGATTCTCTTAGGTAACCCTTTCACATAAGGAAAAAAATCTAGTAGATAATTCTTATGATCAAATGAATTTTAATTATGTAGGTGAATGAATTTGTATAGTACCTTTTGAGCTTTTTGCTATCATAAAAATAAGCCAGCATTCCTTATCTTAATTCAGAATATCAGAGCATTTATTAAGTACCTGTTGAGAGCATGACTACGTGTTAATTTATGGGGGCACTTGCTGCAAGATGCAACATGTTGTCATAGTCTGACAGATATTGACCTTCACAACAAGCTCATTTTTTCAACTTGAGTCTGATTTGTTTAAATACAAAACATTTGGAAACCCGAGTGGTCTTCTAGGGTATGTTGAATCTGGGTGAGGATTTAGCATCTAAGAGAGAAATTGTGTTCTCTGGTCTCTTACATAATTTCGGAAATGGTTTCTCAACTTTTCTTATTTCCAAAATTATCTAAGATCATGTTCCTCCAGATACCTCGCTGTAATCCAGTGAGTCTGATGGAGAGAGGATTGGAAAAGCAAGGAGTGGTGCTGATGTTTCCTGAGTGTGATGTCTCTGACCCTGGTAGAAGAGACATGTCGTCTAGAGTGTGTAGACTCATTTAAATAATTAGTCTAGCCATTTAGATAGTGGATCCATGAGGTTTTGAGGGTAGGTTGGGCTTTGCAATAATGGGAAGGGACTTCAGGGACTCCACTTTGGGATACTAGCTACAAGTGATCTCAGATCCATGGCTTGTGGTATCTAAGTGTGGAAAGGATGTGTGACTACATATGAAGCTACCTTTACTTCTTTTCTTTATAGTTTGAGGGAATCTGCTGGTATAGATCACAGGGCCCATTCCCCAGACACTGCTGCTCTTGGGCCCTAGTAAATGCTCTGCATGCTGCTGCTGCTGCTGGTGATGGTGGTGGTGTTGTTGTGTGTGGTGTCCAACATTTCATCATTGGAAAGTCATTTATTAGTAGAGTTTTCAAATACAATTGTTTTTCCCTGTGAATTCATGTGTGCAGTAGTCCTGTCATGTCAAGAAGAGAGTATTTCATAGAAGTCTGCCCATTCTCTGACTCTTAGATTCTTTCCTCTTCTTTCTTGATTATGGGAGAAGGGGTGTCTGTATAGCTGTCTCATTTATGAGGGAATACTTTTTTCTTTAACAATGTTCTTTATTTTAATCATCTTTTATATTTTCCATTTCTCTTAGAAGTAATATATTAGTCAATGAGGATGCCAACTTCAAAATGCTGTAGCTAGGATCAGGTTCAGAAAGTGTTCCATGGGGGTAAACTTCTCTTCATAAAGTACATTGCTTACAGAAAGGGTGAAAGAAACTCCCATTTATTAATGTTTTGATGTTTATGGTCACTTTCTTTTTTCTCAATATACTTTTATTTAAATTAGAAACATGCTTGTTTCACATGTCGATCCCAGCTCCCTCTCCCACTGCTCCTACCTTGTCCCTCTACCAGCCCCCCAACCCCCCACCCAGTCCCCACACCATTCCACAGGGAGGGTGAGGCCCTCCATGGGGGATATCCAGAATCTGTCACTTCATCTGGGGCAGGGTCTAGGCCCTCCTCATGTGTCCAGGCTGAGAGAGGTTCCCTCCATATGGAATGGGCTCCCAAAGTTCATTTGTATACCATGGCAAACACTGCTCTACTACCCAAGGCCCCAGAGATTGTCGAGGCCTCCTCACTGACACTACATTCATGGGGGTTTAGATCAGTCTCCTGCTGGCCTATAAGGCAATACTTACAGTCACTTATTTTAACACTTTGAACAGTAATGCATCTCTACCTTAACCCACTGTAGTAAGAAGCTTTTATGATGAAAACCGGAACAGAACAAATCTATAGGTCTAAGTCTAGATATTTAGAAGAAAGTTTGACAACTAGAGCATTTAGAAAAATAACGCCAGTTTGTTCTCCTCTAGGGCCTGTGACTTCCGTTACTGTAGAATTTTGTCTATGTTTATAGTAGTATATAAATTCCCTCTTTTGGGTCATATCTCACATCCAATAAAAAAGAAGTTGGTAACCACATAAACAGTCTTACTGCTAATGCACTGGGGCTATGTTTGCCTGGCAGGTTAGTATTTTAACATACAGAGGCCAGCACTGGATAAGACCATTTTACAAGTTGCCTTGGTCAAGGTGTTTTAACATAGCATTATAAAAGCAACTAAAAGCAGTTCTATTAATTTTTAAAACTTGGTTGTTTGTTTTCTTTGTGTTTATTGCTTTTAATTCTTTGTAGACTCCAGACACTAACTTCTGTCAGAAGATTATTTTGGGGGAGGGTTAAGGCTCTATTTTTTTTTGGTCCGGTATGTTGATATTCAGGCTTCTCAGCATTTGAAGATGCTGTCTTTTCTCTAATGTATATTTTTGACATCTTTGTCAAATTTATATCAAGTTATATCTGGGTCTTCTATTCTATTCCATTGATCTATGTGTTTGGATTTTTTTCAGTACCATGCTGTTTAAATTTCTATGGCTATGTAGTATAATTTGAAATAAGGTGTAGTGATATCCTGTGCTGTGTTCTTTTTGTTCAGAATGGCTTTGCCTATCCTTGGTCTTTTGTTCCTGTGTGTGCATTTTGAGATTTTTTTTCTATCTTTATGAAGAAAGTTCTTGACACTTTGGTTGGGATTGTATTGAATCTGTAGATTGTTTTGCCAGTCAGATAATTTTACATTACTGATTCTTCAGATCCATGAGTATGGGAGGTCTTTCCATCTCTTAGTGTTGTCTTCAATTTCTTTAGTCTCTTAGAATTTTCATTGTAGAGGCCTTTTGTATTACTGGTTGGGCTTATTTCTAGGGCTTTTATTTTGTGGTTATCATGAATGGAATTGTTTCCATAATATTTTCAGCATGTTTGTCATTGCTGTATATGAAGGCTATTTATTTTTGTGTTAAATTTTGTATCTTGCCACTTTGATGAAAGAATGTATCAGTTCTAAGAGTGTTTTTGTGAAGTCTTTAGGGCCTTTTATGTATAAAATCATAATTCTGAAAACAGAGATGCTTTGAATTCATCCTTTACTATTTGCAGCCCCTTTTTATTTATTCCACTTGTCTTATTACTCCAGTTAAGATTTCAAATATCATATTATATAGGAATTGAGGGAGTAGACATTCTTACTGGGAATACCTTCAGTTTTCTCGATTTAGCCTGCTGTTGACTATAGATTTGTCATACATAACATTTATTATGTTGTAGTAGTCTCTCTACATGTCTAGCCACTTATTCTAGTTTGCCATGACTAAAAGCAACTTGAGAGAGAGAAGTTTTATTTGGCTTACACTTCCAGGTCACAGTTCACCATGAGGAAATCAAGGTGGGAACTCAAGAGCGAGAAGTTAGGAATCGTATAGGAAAGCTGCCAACTGGCATGCTCCCAGAATGACTTTCATCTGCCTTTCTTACACAGCTCAGGTCCACCTGCCTATAGTGGTTCTTACTGACCTCAGTGGGACTAAGAACTCATATCTATTAGCAATAAAGAAAATGCCCACTTGACAAGTGCACAGTTTAATTTGATGGGAGTAATTCCTTAAATGAGGTTTCAAGGTGTGTCAAATGAACAATAAAGATTACCATACCTCTCTTGATCTTTATCATGAACGCATGTTGAATTTTTCAAAGGCCTTTTAACTTTTGAAATGATGACACGATCATGTGATGTCTATCTTTAAGTATATTTAATGTGATAGACAGCATTTACTCATTTATGTATGTTAAATCAGACTTGTAGCTCCACAATGAAGTGAACTTGGATGTGATCTTGTTGATCCAATCTTGTATTTGATTTGCCAGGATTTTATTGAAACCTTAGCATTTACATTCATGAGAGAGGACTGGTGATAGGAAGTGAGGTCCTGGAACGCTGGGAAGTGATATCCTGCACAAGCAGGTAACTTACAGGATGGAAAGGAGCAGTGTTAATCTGAGGTATGGATTTGTAAGGTCCCAGAGTAGCTTGGAACTTGGCATCACACAGAGGATTCAGGAGACCCACATGAGGCAGAATGATAGCTATAAATAAGCTCAGAGAGCCAGGACCCCAGAGGAGAAGGAAGGCCTATCAGATGGGAAGGACTGGAGCCCGTGATGGGCAAGGACACAAGATGGAGGAGGGGAACCTATAGAGTCAGATGAATGGAAAAGAAAAGTCACAGAGGAGCTTATTCAAAGTGAGAAAAAGTTCAGGGACCTTTCCAAAGTGAACTTTCTGACCTGGTTTCTTTTATTTATTGTAAGTGCATGTGTGTTCTATGTCGGCTAAGAATTTCTTCCTTGCCAGGCATTGGTGGTACACGCCTTTAATCCCAGCATGTGGGAGGCAGAGGCAGGCAGATCTCTGTGAGTTAAAGGCCAGCCTGGTCTACAGAGTGAGTTCCAGGACAGTCTCCAAAACAGTACAGAGAAACCCTGTCTCTAAAACAAAAAAACAAAACAACAAAAAAGAAGTTCTTCTCTTTTGATGTTGAGTAGAACTTCATTGTATAAATATACCACAACTAAAGAAAATTATTCTTGTTAGAAACTTGGATTGTTTCTATTTTTGATCATTATATGTAAAGTTGACGGTAAATTTCATTTATATGTCTTTTGGTGGAATATGTACTTATTTCTCCATGTAAGTATCCAGTTGAGTAATTGTTGGGTCAGAGGGCAAGTCTATATTTCACTTTATAAGAAGTCACAGGTTTTCTAAACTAGTTGTTTCATTTTATACTCATACTTAATATTTTCTGTCAAATGACCAGCAGTGATAGGGGGACTTTTGAAATGTTTTTCTTTAATTTTTTCTCTTGTTTTTTTCTCTCATGCCAATCTACTCTTGCACATTTGGACATGTAGGAAGATGTCATAGTGAGCACTACATTTCACATGACTTCAATTTCATTTACTTACTCATTTTGTCAAAACATCACTTTGTTAGAAGGTAAAGAAATTATCAGGCAGAAGACAATGCAATCAAAGGAGAATGAGACTTAATTATCAACATGGACAGCTTGTTCCTTAAGATCATGAAGAAGACAAGAACACTGCCTTAGGGTATTTATAGTTGTGAAGAGACAACATGACCATGGCAACTCTTATAAGGAAGTCATTTAATTGAGGTGGTGGCTTACAGTTCAGAGATTCAGTTCCATTATTATGATGGGAAACATGGTGGTGTGCAGGCAGATGTGATGCTGGAAGAATAGCTGAGAGTCTTACATCTTGCAGGCAAGAGGAAGTTGACTGAGACACTGGGTGGTATCCTGAGCATAGGAAACTTTAAAGCCCACCCCGATAGTGACACACTTCCTCAGACAAGTCCATACCCTCTCCAACAAAGCCACACTTCCTAATAGTGCCACTCCCTATAAGATTATGGGGGCCAATTACATTCAAACTACCACTGGCACTCACTCTACCACTTTTACTGACATCATCTTGGGGCATAGCATTTCAATAGACAAGGGAAGTAAAGGCAGGCAAACAGACTGAAGGGTATAATGCAACCTTTACTCAAAGGTGACTTCTTGGTCTATAAAGATAAACTTAAGGAATGAGCCAAAAAAGGATGCTAGAACTAACATTTGAAGTTTTTGCATGACCAATAGTGAATTTTGATATGCAAAATCATTTGTATTTACATATATAGGGCAAATAATTGAAAGAGAAAATGGCAAATACCCTTTAAAATAGCATAAAATATGGTTCACTTAAACTTACTTCTAACAAGAACATGCAAAATTTTTACAGTAAAAACAGAACCTCGGACTGGAGAGATGGCTCAGCAGTTAAGAGCTCTAACTTCTCTTCCAGAAGAACCATATTCAATTCCCAGCACCCACATGGCAACTAACACTGTCTGTAACTCCAAGATCTGAAACCCTCACACAGACATACATGCAAGCAAAACACCAATGCACACAACAATAAAATAAACGAATTATTTTTTTTAAGTAACAAACCTTTCAGGGGAAGAGGACATCATAAATGGGGAAAAAGTAGCATGTGATAGTTTGGAAAGCTCAGAACCCTTCTATCGTCTGTTGTCAAAATGATCTCTAGCAGGGCTTCATAAATGACTCTTTGTTAAGGGGCAGATGGTAAATACCTTAGGTTTTGTGATCATATATTTTCCTCATTTGTATTGGAAACTCACAGGTGGTTTGTAAGAGAATATGTCACTGTGTTTAAAAGAAACTTGGTTTATAAGAACAACAGTTGTGTTGGATATGCAACCTGTCTATCAAGCACTTATCAGCTGATAAGTGAGTGTTAAAGCCAGGATCTCTGGTTTCCACCTTTACTTTCTTTGGTTTGTGTCAGATAACTAGGGTAAAGAGGAAGCTATACATATGCTTGTTTGGCTACTAATTATTGTGCCAACCTTATCTTCATTTGTCAAATGGTGAAAATGAAGTTTTCTTGGTAGTGTGGTTGGAGGGTTAAGTGGAATAATGTAAAGATCTGGCTCACTCAGAGATAGTTATACCTCCCTTTTCATTTGTGTTTAGGGCCTTTAAGGGTCAGATATAAACACTGATTTTTCAGTCATGCAATAGAAGATTTGTATGTCAAACTGTGTGTGTGTTTGTGCACAGTGTGGTCCATGTTTTACACACATGCACACCAGTTCAGTGTCCACCAGTGTGTGCGTAAAAGGTGGATGCTTGCAGAGACCAGAGGGCGTTGTATCCCCTGCAGCTGGACTTCCTGGCAACTGTGAGTCACACTGTGAGTGCTGGGAACTCAGTTCAGTCCTCTGGAAGAGCAGGACACTTAACCATAGAATCGTCTCTGCAGCCTCTTTCCTTGCCATTTAAAGAAGATGTGTTTCCCAGTGTAAGCATTAAACTGCTGTCCCCCAGGACTGTCTTAGATATTGATATCTCTGGGAAAAGTTGCCACACAGTGAAGAAAAAAAAAAACCCTTGCATCTGTTGGAAGCAAATGCTCGTGGACACATAGGTGTTTTCCTGCACCTTACACAGACAGACTTCCCCTTCACTTGATTTTCTTTCCCCTCTTGGCACTGAGCTCACTGAGGATGTGTGTGGTACGCCTCTTCATCAGCCCTTCCCTGTGTGGCATTTGTCTTGCAACTTTCCCATGCTTGTTTCAACAGGGAAAAAAAGAAACAGAGACTGACAGATAGCTACCCCGAGGCTAGACTGTCACTGAAATAGATTTCTTCAAATAAAAATAAAGGCTTTTTTTTCTTTTGCTTGCAAGGCCTTGCAGTGAAACAGAGTTAATAAAAACTGCCTGGGAAACTCACATTGTAGCTATAAAAAATAAAAAATAGAATTCTTAGCTAAAATCAGCAGTGATTGTTGGCTCAGGGTAGATATTAGGGAGTAAAATATTCTGAAGCAGTCACGGAAAGCAATGAGGAAAGATTTATTAACCTTTAGTCATTTAACTCCTCACAAGGAAAGCTAAAGTCTTTCACTTGCTTAGAAAGTGATTCAGTCCTGGCTTGAAGAAGAGGGCAGATCATTTAACCCTTGTAGGCGAAACATCATGTAGGGTGTTTTAACATCAATCAATAGAAACACTGAAACTGCCCCCCAACAAAGACTTGGTTAAGATCTTGGATGAAAATATATTGCAGTCCACTCTGTCTCTTTATCAGCTTCCATCTTGGTTTGTCCGTAAATCTCTCTGAGATTCTAGGCTGGGCAGGTGGTGGGGGGTTGTGAGGGTATCTTCCTCTCTCCAAAGCCCCATCCCCAGAATGAAAATCTGGAATACTTCTTAGAACCCTGGAGAGAAATTTGGTTCTGATTGTTCAAGTATGGTGAAGGGTAGAGGTGGGTGTGTGTGTATGGGGTGAGACTGGGGGACCAGGGGGTGAGGCTGGGGGATCAGGGGTGGGAGGGTGTTTATGGGAGGGCATGGTCTTTCCTCTGACATGAAGTATCCAGGACCTTCTAGCTCCTGTAAAGGTGAGAAGTGGTGGTAGAGACATTATCTTTTGTATCAGAATTTATTCAAGTCAACACTCATGGGAACAGGAGAAAACAATAGGTTACCGCTTTGGGCCACAACTGTTAAAAATCATAGTGTCTAAGACAAGTGGGCTTTTAGGCCCTTTTTGCTATAAGGGAATTTATAGGAATATTTAGAAGTGACTTGGGGTCTCCCCCACCTGCTTAAAGCATATAAATGCTGGTCATTTTCACAGGTTTTTGCTAATTAATACCACCACTGTGGAAATGAGGGCTGTTCTCCAAACAAGTTGCAACAAATGGGATTTTTATTGCTGGTGGGAAAGTCTGGGGAATAATTAGCGAGATCTGTGGAGATTCCTTGACTCTGGGCATCTGCATGGGAATAGGCAACCCCAGAGATCGCCCAGGGAAGTGGGTCGCACTTTCCACCTTAGGGCACATTTATATTGTCACTTAGAGCTTGAAAGCTACAGTTGGACAAATGTGGGAAAATATTCTGTGAAATGCTAGACAAATGAACCTGGTGCTGACTACTCTCAACTAGGAAAACCGGCTCAGCTGTGTACAGAGCTGTGCAGGAGCCAAGAATTGCAAAGGAAATATTTTGATATCTGGTTAAACTCGAATTCCCTGAGACATTCTCACATGCACACATATGCATGTTCTGCCAGATCCATACAGGTGACTGGAGGATTTTGGGAGGTACAAGGGACCCTAGAGATCAACTGCTTCAGAGGTTCATGGAAGCAAATGATACTTGGGTAGACTCTAGGGTGATTTAGGCCCTTGATGGGGGAGATTATTCATTTCCATTTCCAGTAATCTCTTGTTCAAACCTACCATTTCTATTTCAAATGGGGCCAGGAAACCCAGGAACACCAGCTGTACTTGAGATTTTGAGACAGCAGAAATTAGGGATGTTTTCAAACCTCATCGCAGTATTCTTAATCACTCAAGCTACAGGCTGTGCTCATCAAGCCTTTGATATTGTGGAGGTTTTTTGACTCAACTCATTGAAAAGCACCATACCCAAATGGGTTATGGGTGACAATACATCTATTGCTATATTACACATTTAAAATTATGCTGCATTGGTACTTTATACTTATACTTATAATTTTCTCATAATTATATATGTATATGCTCACATATATGCAAAAATATTCTCTTATCTATGTAAAAACATTCTTGTAAGAGGTCATAGATATGATTGACAAATAAGTCTATAACACATAGTTAAAGACTGCCCTCTCCAACTTTGCCCAATCTTCTCTATCCACAGTTAAAGAAATCAAGGCAGGTCTGGTGAGTGACAAGGAAAAAACCAGAACCCGGGGTGCTGCTTCCAGTTGGTTCCCACCATTCCAGGCACTTGCAGGACAAGAAAACAACCTCCTTGGTTAAAACAACAGAGAGTTCCCTCTTAAAACAATGCCATTTAAGTGCAGATATGAGAGATGATAAGCAGCTCCTGGGGCTAATTGATTTTCAAATTCAAATATACTCTCCCACCTTAGGTTTAAACAGGAGAACTTGGCTAGTGCTTTTGCTATTTTAAAAAGCTGACTTGGAGGTACAGTGCTTATGGTTATACCATAGTCCAGGGCATTGCATGTTGACTTTTGCTACTCTTTCAGCAGGTCTCCCCTCCCCTCTCTTTCATTTTGGTGAACAGTGGGAGGCCAGCCTGGTGGCAAGCAGCCTAGGCTGGAGTGAGCATGGGTAATTTGGATCACTGACTTGTGTGTTATCTAAAATCACATACGTTATTTACACTCCCATGTGTGAATATTCCTGCTAGTGGAAATGACAAGAAATGACTCATTTCAAGTAGGCACAAATGTGCTAGCTGATAGGGAACCCCTGGTGGGAACTTCAAATATTTTTCCTCTCTCTCTTTCCTTTCCTTCTCTTCTCTGCCTTCTTTCTAAACACCTTGAATTCTCCTGGCCTCAGCAGCCTCCCGCCCACCCCACCTCCACTCCCACCTATCTGTATTTCTCCTTGCATCATCAGGCTCAATTTTATATTTTCTCTCTTGATAGCTTATGTGGAGGTCGATTTTCATAAAGCAGTTAATCTTGACATGTGGTAATTTGAATTTCACAGTTCATGGGATTATAAACTTCAGCAAAGGAGAATGTGGGCACCATCTTGTTCAGTAATTCTGAATCCTTAAATGGTCTCTTAACCTGTCTTTTCTAAGGGTTCATCTGAGGTGGAATACATATTAACACAGTGCTCTTTCTTGTATTTTAAGTTCATCTTGCATATAATTCTTTAGATTTATAAAATTTGCAGATGTCAAATAAATACCCAGATGCTCCCATCCCACTCAGATACCAGTGTTTCTCATGACTACAGAGGAAACTTAGGGTCATGCCATGTTATCGTTCAAATGATAGGTCTCATTTAGTTTCACCAGCCATTCCACTAATGCCCCTTTCCCACTACTGAATCCAATTTCCATTATATAGAAAAACGTCAGCTCACTGCTTTGGGGCAATATTTCTTTAGCCCTTTCCCAATCTTTTATTTTTATTTCTGATGCTGAATTGTAGTATTTTTTGGGGGGAGGATAGTTTCCTTAATGTGAGTCTGTGTGGTGTTTCCATGTGATTCTCTTTGGGTTATATACTTAACTTCTAAAAACCATTAACTATTTAAATCTAAAAGTATATATGTAGAGTGTGATAATTTTATAAATGTATATAGCATCTGACAAGCAATGGAGAGTTATCATTTTCACCTCCTTAAACATTTAAAGATTGTTATCACTTTGTATACCTGTATTGGATGTAGTTTGTTATTAATACACATACACGATATATATATCAATCATACCAGGGTAATTATTTTTTCTATCTTCTCATCATTACCTTTGCTTTTATTTGCAACACATTCAAAGATTTATTTGCAACCCATTCAGAGATTTCCCTGAGCTTTATCTTCCCACTAGTCTACAGAACTCTAGAACTTATTGCATCTAACTGCATTTGCTTCCCATTACCTAATCTCCTACCATTCCTCTCCCTCTGCAAACCGCCAGTAATCACTACTGTTCATTCAGATTGAATTTTTAGTATGTACATATTAAAGACAATAAACACTGCTTGTTTTTGTTTTTTTTGCATCTGGCTTATTTACTTCACTTAACATAACATCTCCATTTCCATGATATGCTTTGCCGAAAATGTCAAATATTCTTTTTCATGATTGAATAATGTCCCATTGTGAATGTATACCATATTTCCCTAATGCATTTGCTCTGTTACAGGCGTCTAAATTGGTCCTATATCTTAGCTATAGTGAATATTCAGCTAACCTACTGTATTATGGGCACAATTTCTAGGTGACAAACTTAAATTATTTTAAGATTGACAAATACTCCAGTCATAACAACTTAGTTTTACTCACATCTTATAAGTTAAAGTGAGCAAGGCCATTTGTACAATTGTTCTCTTGGGCCAGAAGTGATCTGTTGGCACAAATATTAGTCAAAGCGGAAGCAAACAACAAAAGTAAAGCAAAACCTTGGGAAGTTTTTTCTGCAAATAAACTCAAGCTGGAAATGAAGAGTGGATAGAAATGTCACTGTTCCCACAGTGCCCCTGTGGTCCTTCAAGAGGGAACACAGCTGCCTCTAAGAAAGCCCTTGACTTGCAAATTGGAGGCCTAGAGCTTATGGTGAATAGCTTGATAAGGAGGGGTCCAGGATCTTGAACTGATCCCTGGGTATATGATTTCTTGGTGTGTAAAATTTTGTACCTTTATATTCAGTTATTATTTTATAATAAGCCTTAAAACTTGCTGCTTATTTTGTACATAATCTTTCAGAAGCCTGGATTTTAAAAGTAAAACAAATAAAATGGATAAAAGAAACAGAAATCAAAAAGGATTAGTAAAAATAAAGAGGAACTTCACTGAACAATTTGGCATTTAGAAAACAAATAATTTATGCATATGAAAATTATGTGTGTAATGGAAACATATACTCAGTGTTTGGGTGTAGAAAGCTTAATGACATTGGAGTATGGAAGTGGATGGTATATTTTTCATCAAATTAAAATAACATCCATTCTTTTTGATACATCATCCTCTGAGGTCAATGCCAAAGAAACTATTTTGGGGGAAAACAGAATTCAAACATAAAATAGAAGATGTGACACTCTTTTTCCACGGTGCCTACTCTTCCACAGTGAGATGTAGAAATGAAGGTTATGACAGGACCAGGGAACACTGGGAAAGCTTTCTGTGGGACAAAGCATACTTCCTGAGTCCTGACTCTTTGTTGATTTTTCATCTTTCATCCAATGACAGTCACATAAGATTGGGAAGGAAGATCAGTTAGGAACCTAGTCTGTGAGCCAACAGACACAGCACCTGCAAAAGAACCTTTTAAATGAAACAGACTGGAGATTTTCTGATGCTTCTTCTTCCTGTTGTTGTTGAAGTATTATCCAGGGCCCAGAAGCCAGATATTGAGGATTCTGCAGTTCTTGCAAGACCTGAAGCTGTGAAGAACATTGAACCAGGATGTAAGTTGCTTATAATGATCAGAACCCCCCTCCCCAAACATTCTGCCTTAACTCACCACATGCCTTTAAGCAGCAAACATGCGAAAATCTTGAGATGATAGAAATTTTTTTGTGGTCACACACCAAGTTTAAGACTTTAAGACTGGGAATGAACTATAAAGGGAATACTTTGTGTGAGGATCAAAGTTCATTTTTGTCTTCTTCTTCTTCTTCTTCTTCTTCTTCTTCTTCTTCTTCTTCTTCTTCTTCTTCTTCTTCTTCTTCTTCTCCTTCTCCTCCTCCTCCTCCTCCTCCTCCTTCTTCGTCATCATCATCATTGTCATCTTCATTTTCTACTTCTCCTCCTCCTTCTTAAATAAGCCAAAAACTCAGTCTGAGAAAACAGAAACCATTTTGGAGTAGGTCATGCATTCTGCACATACCAAGAAAATTTTGGAACCTTTAACTTCTAATACTGTATTTACTTGTTGCCCAAGTGGAATTTATTCCTTTGCTTTTACAAAGTGTGGTATTTTGAATATAATTAGCCCCCATAAGCTCATAGGGAGTGCTACTATTAGGAGGTAGGGCTTTGTTGGAGTAAGTATGACCTTGCTAGAGGAAGTTGTCACTGTGGTGGTGGGCTTTGAGATTTCCTATGCTCAAAATATGTTCAGTGTCTCAGTTCACTTCCTGTTGCCTGCAGATCAAAGATGTAGGACTCTCAGCTCCTTTTCCAGCACCATGTTTGCCTGCATACGACCATGTCCCACCATGATGACAATAGACTGGACCTATGAACTGTAAGTCACCCAGTTAAACTTAAAGTTTTTCTTTACAAGAGTTGCTGTGGCCATGGTGTCTCTTCACAGCAATAGCAACCCTAACTAAGACACAGAGTGCAAGCTTCCCTGAGATTTACTATTATATATTACAAGAAATGCTCTTCAACGAATGTCTAACTTATTCAATTAATTCAACTTGGAGAGATATTTTAGGACCTGTTAAGGTCATGGTAAGACATTGGAAACAATGGTAAAAGAATATGAGTCTGGGGAAGAATAGAGGAGAACAGGATGAGAGATATCATAATAGAGGGAGTCATTATAGGTTTGAGGAGAGATCTGGCACTATGGAGATTTCCAGAGATCTACAAGGATGACACTAACTGGCAATCTAAGCAATAGTCGAGAAGCTCCCTTAAATGACCTCCCCCAATAATGATATTGATGACTACCTTATATGCCATCCTAGAACCTTCATCCGGCAGCTGATGGAAGCAGAAACAAACACCCATAACTAAACACTGAACTGAACTCCTGGAACCCAGTGGCAGAGAGGAAAGAGTGATGAGCAAAGGGGTCAAAACCGGGCTGGTGAAACCCACAAAAACAGCTGACCTGAACAAGGGGGAGATCATTGACCCCAGACTGATGACTGAGAGGTCAGAATGGGACTGATCCAGAGCCCCTAAATTTTGGTGTCAGTGAGGAGGCCTTGGCAATCTATGCGGCCTCAGGTAGTAGATAAATATTTATCCCTGGCATATGAATGGACTTTGGGAGCCCATTCCACATGGAGGAATGCTCTCTCAGCCTGGACACATGGGGGAGGGCCTAGGCCCTGCCCTGAATGATATGACAGACTTTGGATATCCCCCATGGAGGGCCTCACCCTCCCTGGGGAGCAGAGCAGGGATTGGGTGAGGAGGTTGGTGGGACTGGTGGGGAACAAGGGAGGAGGGGAGGGAGAGGGAGCTGGGATTGACATGCCAAGTAAGCTTGTTTCTAATTTAAATAAAAAATATTCAAAGAGATACACAAAAGAAAAGTCAGCTATGGTCAGCAAAATAGTCAGGAGGTTAGTACATTGGGGAACTTTTGGGGACTTGACAAAGCAGCTTTTTTAAGAAATAAAACTTGAGGTCCAAGGAGTATGTTTGAATTCATCAGGTGAGATAGGACAGGAACTAAGTTGATTTAGCTTTCCAGAAAAGGGACTGCATAGGGAAGGTGAAGTTGTGGGTGGCTGCTCATGTGTGTACGAGGGACCAAAAGAGTGCTGGTATGGTAGACACCATGGCTGGAGAGACATAAGTCAAATGAAACAGGTGGAAACCAGACGGCTCATATCATTGTTGCAACTATCAAGCATTTGGAACTTAGCTCTGGAGCAAGGGAATAGTAAAAGAGTAGCAATTGAAATTTACTATTGGAATAAAGCACTCCAATTTTTAAAGCTTTCTGTAAGTGTGGAAAAAATATTGGAGGTGAGTAACACCAGAGAATCAATAAAGTGAAGGATAAGAGGAGAAATGGTGGGGTTCTTTCTACCTTACTGGTAATATAGCTGGGTTGCAGTGATGGGTGCTTATTTTTCCTAAAGTCATCTGTCAATATGTATATCCAGGAGTTCACAATGGAATGAAAGAATCCTCACTGTCTCAATGAATTTTATAGAACTTTGCATATATCTGTTGTTTCCTTAAACCACACCCATTTATACTCAGGACATTTGTAGGTAATATAATTACACTTAGTACCAGGCAATAAATAATAAAATAGTGCTTACTTGGTCATTGTGTTGAAGCTTTAAAAATACATTGATATTTACTTTTGCCTTCTGCATTAGTCTTCCCTCGGAGTCTCAGGGAACTGCCTATAGTTGCAGTAAATCTATAAAACAAAACCAAACTCCTAAAATTTAAAGAACATTGCCTAGCAGTTCTTGGTCTCTGAATTCTTAAAAGCCCATTATCTCAGGTCTCCATGTTACAAAAGATCTTTTCCTTCTAACCATATTCTCATGAGGTGTTATTGATTGATAATAAGAATGTTAGACATGAATGCATCAAACAAGTGTGAACACTGTGGTGGTTTGAAAGAAAATGGTCCCCAAAGGGAGTAGCACTACTAAGAATTATGCCCTTGTTGGAGGATGTGTGTAACTGTGGGGGTGGCTTTGATGACTCTTTTGCTCAAGCTTCCCTCTGTGTGACTTTCAGTTGACTTCCTGTTGCCTACAAGTCAAGATGTAGCCAGCACCATGTTTGCTTACATACCACCATGTTCCCCAACATGATGATAATGGACTATATCTCTGAAACTGCAAGCCATCTCAATTAAACATTTTCCTTATAAGAGTTGCTGTGGTCATGCTGTCTTAAGACAAACACATAGTGAAGATATCGTAATTGTGGAACATTAAGTATTAGTAGGCATGGATACGATAAGTAAAGGGAAAGAAAAACTTTTTGTGATTCTCCAGCCAAAATGAAAGGAGTACCAGATGCTAGAGGGAACGGATCTAGATTTATATGAGGCCTAGTGAGTTATGTGTTTGTGACTCTGATTTCAAGAGATTAAACCAATTTAAAATAAACAGTGCATGTAACTCATTTAACACATTGCTTGGCATGGAGTTGGTGTTGGATAACTATCAGCTATTGTTGTGAGTTATGAAGCACAGGACACGTGCTTAAGAACATTTTGTAGGAAAACTATAATTGCCTTGAGTTGGTGTAAAAGATAGGGGTTTGTGTTGCATGGGAAATGTCTTAGAAGGAGAGCATATATCTGACACAGATACATAAGCTAAGTAAAGAGAATGTGAGAATTGCCTATTCTCATTTATAGAGGAAAGGTCTACCTGACTGCTGAAGTACAAGTTCTGGTGTGAGGCCAGCTATTTAGTAACCCTTCACCGTGCCTCTTTCGTAGGACTGTCTTCTTTTATAGTATTCCATAGATTTCTGTAGCATTTTATAAGTTGGAAAAAGCCGTACAAATGCAAGGTATTTATTTCCATCTATCAACTGTGGTCCCTGTGGATGACAAATACTGACTATGTCCAGGTTTCTCCTACCCACTCCTTTCTGTTTGGAAGCATGCATTGATGTTTACTGATTCTTATTGGGTCCAGAGCCCAATCTTTGCCTGTTTCTCCCACTTGTTCCTTGCCAATATCTCAAATTCCATTAGGGCTCTCTTGGGAAACTCAGGCAGCAGTGGTAAGGAAATTCATTTTTGAGGTAAAAATATGGAATGATGAGAAAACAGTGATTTATTTTAGAATTTTGTTACATATACAATGAAAGGGGAAGGGTTGAGTCAGTCACTATGTAAGTTAAGTTCTACATGCATTTGATGATGAGCCCATATTCACAACATGGGGTGCTATATTTTATGGATGATGAATGATCTAATTTTAAATGATATGTCAATATATCATTACAAAGGAGTAATGAACAAAGAAGTTGAGCATAAAAGATCACTCATAGTGACATGTAATGAACACCCAAGCAGCACTGACTTGTGCTATTCAAAGTCAGAAGAGGGATTATACTTGGGAGAATAGTGACCAGAACAACAAATGACTGAGAGGCTAGTTGGTCCTGTGATACATCCTGGATGCTGACTATGAGGCTGAGTTCACTTTCTGAGAATCGAGTGACCTGTGTGACCTGTGTGATCAAGTGAAATGTTAATGAAATGAAGTAGGTTTCATTTCATTAACATGATTTTAGAAATATGTTGGCGAGGTGTTTATTATTTCTCAGCCACTGATAGTGCTAGTGACTGTTGTATAACAAAGCTGACAGCTGAGTCAACCAGCTAGACAACTTTTTCAGTCCATTGAGTTAAGTATTTCCCACAGAAAAGAACATGTTCACAGCATTAGTTCAGGATGATTAATCGATATGTTCATCTAAAAGCTGAAGCTAGAAATATCATTCTGTTTAGCACACTTGCAAAAATTTCCCGACAAATATGTGCTGGCATGAATAACCAAGTGGTAACCTCAAACCCTTATTCAGTTTGGAGTCTGGGTCTGCACTGAAGAACAAACCATTGAACCATCACTGAGAAGAGTTGTATGCTGACATTGTGACAGGTCATAATGTGCTAGATTGACAGTCACACCTACCAATCCTGGGGGTAAAAAATCATTTCACCCGTTACCCTGATATGGTGATTGAAGCCTAGAGAAGTAGGTGGATAATGTCACAAAAGTACATGGGCATAGTTATGTTTGAACAGGCTCATTCCCTTCCATAGTTCATTCTGCAAGAAAGTATCTATTATACTTAGGCAAAAAAAAACCCCAAGTTCTATTTTAATTTTTCTAAACATTATGGTTTCCTTCTGAGGTTGGAGTCATCTGCTTATCAGATTTGAGAGTATTATTTTCTTCTTTGAATTGACTTTTTGAATGAAGGGGCAGAGTGAGCCAGGACTTTGTGATTTGGGTTCTCACTGTGGCATTATTATGTACCACAATAATTGCATATCAAATAAATAATTCAAATTTCCATGGAAAAGGATGTCCAAGACTCTCCAACATTGAAGACTTATTGACTTATCTAGTTTATCAATTTCACAACTGAAACACACCTATCTCTTGCTCAAGAGTTTCCCAGGAGGATAAGAGAAAAAGTGGTAGGTGCCAATTCATTAATAATCATTTTAACTCATCTGAAAGTATAATAGTAGAAAGTCCAGGTGCTGATAAAAAATATGTTTACTAAAATAGACCCAGAATCCCAGATATTGTTTAGTTGTCCTTGCTACAAATCAGAACTTGGCCACTGTGTGCTGGATTGATGTCCCTGAGAGCCAGTTGAAGGAAGAGATGGCAGAAGACAGGGCAGAAAACTAATCTGTGTGATGCCAGGCATCATCTAAGACACCTGAAAGGTAGATATTTTTCTCCATTTAGATTGAGAAGATTAAGTTTACTGAGGGCAGGAGACATGCTTAGTGCCACAAAACTGTTAAGTGGCAGGATCAAAGTAAAGAAAGTGTGGGTCTATTTTTACAATTGGTACTTTCCCCACAAAGGGCCTGGTAGTCAACATTTCATTCTTGTGGGCCATATACACTTCGTTATAAATCCTCAACTATTATGTAGAGTGTCAGAGAGCCATATGCATTATGGAATATTCTATTGGAATAGAAGTAGGTACTCTATTCCAACTCTTGGGAGATATTAAGAGTTGTTTTAGCTGTCTTTGCAAACAGATGGTGAATCAGCTTTGACTGGCAGGCTGTAGTTAGCTAACCCATTTCCATCTGATATTAAAGATCGTGCAAACTGTTTTGACTCAGCAGGTGGTTTTATCTAAAGTTCCTTAGAATTAAAACCTCCCTGCAAAGTTGACTTGAATTAATCTCAATGTGCTTTGACTGTTGAAAGGCGACCTTTGACACACAGTGGAAGGACAGTAAGTGTGTGTGTGTTTGTCCATGGCCGTACAAAAAGCTTTAACTTAACCTTTTTATCTCATATCAACTGACAGAGCTTGCTGACACCAACCTTTCCATTTTTAAAACCCAAATGTCTTCCTATTTCCTAAAATAAAAGGTCATGTCAACATTAACATTCACTGGATTGTAATGTATTGGGAGACTTTTTCCTACTGTTGGTAACTAGCAGATGGACTTCACTGGGTCTGAATACTAACCTATAATACCATGGGTCTCACATTATGTCCTGGGAAGGCACATGATGCTTTGCAGATGATGTGTGCTTGGCTAGATAATGTCTGTTGAGGTCTCCATGTTAACTGCCACTGCTTGGTTTTGGAAAAGTCAACACATAGAAATAGGAGGCATAGATGTGTTTATAGCTAAGCCAAGAAGTCTATAGGTAGTCATTCAGAGAGGGGGGGTAGTCCCATTGGAGAGCCATGTATGAGCACATGGGAGAAATGATTGTGATCACACAATGTTAAGGTGGAAGAAATTTTCAGGAAAACCTGACTTGTGAGAAAATGGATATCTGATGTTAGCCAGGTGATGCCAAAGCCAAGGCTAGTACTGGCACAGCTGTTGAATTCTTTTTCTCTGGTTAGTTTCAAGGCCTGTTTAGTATTGTTAACTTAAGCTTGGTTTCCCATATAGAACTTAAAATAATAACATCAAGCCATGAAATACATAAAAGAAATCCAAGGCAATTGTAATTTCTTCAAACAGTTCTATTTTTGATGCTTTATGAAATAACAAAAATCACATTCAATGAATGCTCTCTTGGCATACACTCTCCTTATACTAATGTAGGCAAGTAGATGATCGGCCCAGTCTTTTCCAAAGGCTCCTAGATTAATTTTTGGTGACATTGTTGGGAAACTCCCATGAAGTCTTTGGGTGAATGGAAACCATGCATCAGTCTCTAACATACTGTGTAGATCACATCTTATCCTGTGAAAATACTCTGTTCCCAAAGCCCCTTGGAACTGTGGATGCATTTTTTCCTATAGAACAATGTTCCAATGGATGGTTATCTCCCCAGGCTATCACAAAGGCCTACTGGATTCCCCAAGTGGCTGAAATGGAATGACTATGCTCAGAGGCCCTGACTTCAGCCTTTCCAGGGGTGCTGGATAGAGTGTTAAAGTGGCAGAGACTATTATATTCTTTCCTCCCATTGGAAGAACTTGGCAGCACTTGAATAGAGAGAAGGAGGAGGGCTTTCGGGAGTGGGGCTTGATGGGGAAGCGAAGGTCTCCTCTGGAAACAATGGAGGAAGGCTCCCTGTTAAAGGGGAAAGGAGGAGACAGGAAATCTCTATTAAATTGTTTATAACTTGGATTGTTTCTGAGGCCGGAACTGACAACTGTGTTTTCACAACGCAGAAAAGGATGCAATCAGTTCCACTGCCCTCTTCCACATAAAATGGCTAGAAAGATCTCAGTGTACTTTTGGGGGACAGGTACATTTTAGAAAATAGGGAGTTGAGCTACTTGAAACATTATTCCAATTTGAAGATTACTGATAGTTATCACTGATGTCCCTTATCCAGATCCAGTTTTAACATTCTTAAGCATAGGGATGGCTCAAGTTATTGCTTAAGTAAGCAATTTATTATTATTATTATTATTATTATTATTAGTGTTCCAGTTAGACAAAGAAAAGGTTTCTCATTTTATGAGCTGGGCTTTGATCATTTTTCAAATTAGGACACATATTCTTTGAGACATGGGGTCTTGTTTGAGGAAATGTCAGTCTGTTCACTTTAGATTTATTGGTGACTGTGGCAGGTGACAAATATTTCAAGAAGTTGGTGAGTACATTCTTTTCCTCACTGGCTGATGTTTCTGGAATCAGTATATATTTTCTTGTGCTATGCTTAAAATAGTATGTAATAGAAAAACTGACAAAGGCTTATCAGTGGATGGATTTATATCATCTGAAAGGTATTTTCTGTACCATGTTCCAAAGTTAGGGAGAGCAACTAAGCAAGAAACTCTCTTAAGGCACAGACATTGTCATGGTGTCTAGGTGGCTAAAAGAGGCATGATTTATGGAGGTATCATAAGACTTGCTGGTTCTATAATATTTGTTTTTCAGTGTTCAGAAGTTCCTGTTTTTAGAACAGTCCTGGCAAAACCACTGGCTCCCCTAGCCCTGACTTTCCCATCAAGTACCTTTACCAGGTCAGGTTCAGTGTCAGCCTCTGACAAGTAATCAGGTGGCTTCAGTTTTATGCTAAAAACTGGTCAAGAAATTTGCTTCCTTTCCATATGCTATGCTTTATTTACAATAAGAATGTTAGGGATTGAAGAGATTGCTCAGTGGTTAAGAGTATGGCTTCTTTTACAGAGGACCGAGGTTCAATCCCCAGCACCCACATGGCAGCTCATAACTGTCTATACCTCCTACTCTAGGGAGTTGTACAAAAAAAAAAAGAATGTTACTCATCTTTAAGTCTAGATGATGGCCCTAATAAATATGGTCTCCATGATCTACTTTTTAAAAACTGCCTTGTAGGCCGGGAGGTGGTGGAGCACGCCTTTAATTCCAGCACTCGCGAGGCAGAGGCAGGCAGATTTCTGTGAGTTCGAGGCTAGGCTGGACCGACAGCCTCCAAAACAATACAGAGAAACCCTGTCTTGTAAAATCCAAAAAATAAAAATAAAAAATAAATAAAACTGCCTTGTGTCCTCAGGAGGAGGAGAACTCTGTCTCTACTTGATGTGCAATTAAGTGGCTCAGCCATTGGCTTTGAGAATGTACAAATGCCTTCTTGGAGCAGCGATATGGTAATTCATTTGCTCATTTTGTAGAATGCGTTATCAGAGGAGAATGCTTTATCACTCTCATTTTGCAAAAATAAAAGTTCTTGGGCTCTTGGGGTGTAAAATTAGAAAGCTGGTGATAGGAAGGAAAAGCTTTAAAATGTGGACTATTGCATGGGGAGGGTGACCTTACTTGGGATGGAGCGAACTGGGGATTAAGGTAAAAAGTAGAGTGGTGCTGTGTGAGATGCAGGGGGAGAAAAAGGGTGAGCATGGAAGCAGCAAGCTTTGCCTAAGGTCCCTTCTTTCTCTTCCTCCCTCCCTCTCTCCCTCCTTCCCTCTATCCCTCCCTTCCCTCATACTACTTTCCCTCTCCTTTCTTCCTTCCTTTTTTCCCTTCCTGTCTCTCCCCTACTTTCCCCCTCCTTCCTGCATCTTCTCCTCTCCTTCTTCTCCCCTTCCTTTTATGAGCTGCTGGGAAAATCCTAGGGCCCCGTGCTAGGCAAATTCTCTACCACTGAGATATACCTTCAGTCTCTTGATGTGTTACTAATGGATCTCAGTTCTCCTGAATCTACCTATACCTCAGTTCTTCATAATGCTCCACTCCAACTCCTCTGTTCCAGTAGGTGTGTCTCAGGATAAGCTGAGTCCAGAATGTCCCCTCACCCACTGTTGCCTCCTGACCCAGATTAGCATCCCTACCCCTGTGAGATTCTGGCTTTCTCTGATGCTGCCAACTCTGCTTTGTTGTTCCATCCAGAGACTGGGGAGTTTTTGCCTTTCTTTCCTCAACTTCCCATGCTTCATCCAGTTGATCGGAGGTTTAACCAAGCATACGCTGAATGATCTTTTATTCTCTGTAGAAGCTATAGTTCATGCAGGAAGCTCAACACTCAAATGCTGGATGGCAGAAGGATTAATGAATGGCAGTCTTTCAAAGAAGGCAGGGGGAAGCCAAGAAAGTGGTGAGAGGCCCAGGACAACTGGAGGAAATCAGGATCAACGGCTGTGTGGAATTTCCTGAAGTGCCATGTGCTTGGAACTGTGCAAGAAGGGGGCCACATGTGGGGGCTAAAGGTAGAGTAAGCATGTGAAATAGTCATCCCAGCCACTCCCCTCTTCCCGTCCTCTGCCAGTGCTTTGATTGACAAAGGGCAGCCAAAACTGTAGATAGCAAAGGAGTTCAGTGCTTTGTGACACAGAAGTCAAGTTCTCAGGATACAGGAAAGGCCAAGATGGGGATAAAAAGGATCCAGTATGGAAAATCAGAAGGGGAGAATAGCCATCTCAGATCTTCTCTCCAGTGCTTGGAAGTGCTGAATGAGTTCAAGGCCATCATTTCTTACATGGATGGCTGGGTTCTCTTCCAAGTTGTCTTCCAATTTGTGGCCCAATTCCATTTTTATGAATCAGCATTAAAAAACAGTTTTAATGTTGTTATCTGGTAGCATCCATTATTTTCAAATATAACCACTGTTTGGTATCTGCATTCTCAAGAGTTTTCTTAATATCTACTACACACTTAAAATTATGTCTACATATGTATATGTGTATAAGTGTACAGTATGTGTATATATGCACATTAAAGTGTAGATGCATCTGAACTATGTTTATTTTGTGGTAGATGAATTGCAACACATACTTATATAGGCCTTTTTCAACACATAATTCATATTACACATTCTACACCACAACTTACCTTATGTTCTGTGATATGGTATGGTATGATGAGCTGTAATCATTTAGACATTTCTTCTCTATATACCTAGAGAGTTGATACATTTTCCAGTGTTAATGATGATATGGCACATGGAGTACACAGTAGTTTCCCTGTAGATGTAAGCAGTTCTTTTTGGGCCTTTCCATTGTAACCCATAGAAAGTTAACCTATAGTAGTTTATATAAAAGACATATTTAGTAGTAGATAGGATGGATCTGTACTTAGGACCAGCAGCCCAATTTCATGAGATGTCACAGGAAATGGTTCCTTCTACTGTTCTCCATTGCTCCATTCTCTTTGCAGTGACAAATGCCTTTAGGATCTTTGATCTTCCATCTTCAAACCTCCAAGTCTACTGGAAGGTAGAAGGCAACTTTCCTCATCTCTGAATCAATTATTATGGCAGAGATGTACTTGTTTTAGCCAGGCCTAGACACATGCATCTTGTCCTGTCATGTGTCCTGGGGGTTGGGAACAGAATAGTTCCCCAGACTACTCTTATTCCTGGAAGGGGAAAGTAATTGAAGAGGGAAATATAGTGTTAAGGGGTGTGCACATTAAAATTTTGGATAGTTTTCTCAATATTTCCTCAACTTACACTCTCAATGCCTACAGTATTTGAAAGTACCAGCATCCATATACTATTAAGATACTAACATTTTTAGCATTTTAAAGTTCAGTGGGTATGGCACTTAAGAATAGTGTCTCTTAATTTAATGTCTCAAATGCCTGGTGACCACCCTTTTTGGCGTTTAGCCAGCCTTTGTGTTTTTTTTTTTCTGTGAACATCTTTCTATGAAAGATAGTAATATCTTTTGGTTATACTTCAATGTGGTTGCCTTTTTCTTATTGTTTGTTGTGCCTCTTTATATATTATGGTGATTAGGACCATGAGTTACCAGTGAGTAAGACCTCACTGCAATCCAGTATGTCATCTACTAAAAATTAGACATCAAACCATTTGTCAGGTGAGAGAATAAATAAGGGAGTACACAAATGAATGAGCAAAGCGTTTTGTTTGTCATATTTGTGTTAGGCTTCAGAGGACTATGCTGTTTCTCATATACTTTCCTGGAAGATTTGCCATCAACCTTTCAGGAAGTCTTTCTAAGCTGTGAGGAGCATGTGGGTAAAGTTGGGGGAGTAGTGCTTTGCACTGCCTGTCTTTCAGAATTGCCCTCTCTGCTTCCCTGTGTTCCTCATCCTGTTGATAGGAGCAAATGGCCTGCTCTGGTGACTCAGCCTCACAAGCTCACATCCCATCCCTTTGAAGTGTCAGCTCTGGAGCCCTGTGAAGCTCCCATCTGCCACCAGAGTCAGCCAGCGCACTGCCTAGTTAAACATCCACGCAGGATCTCATAGGAACTTGAGAATCATTGTTTTTGGCTGGAATCCTGGGTTTGAGGTTTCTTTGTGTATGATTCTGAAAAAAGGATTTGGAAACATTGTCTTCCCGAATTCCAGAGTATGTACTGGGGAGGCTGTCTTACTTGCTACCCACCTTACAACTTGGGCAACTGAGGCCGTTTCACCCGGGTGCATTCCTTCCTTCCCTGGCACCCAGAGATGCCAATGCAGCAGACAGAATACCTTTCTAATCCCAGATTTTTAAAGGTAAATTAGTCACCCTTGCAGCGTCATTTTCTTACCTGAAAACACGATGTTCAGGAGTGCCCATTCCTCTGTCCTTGCCAGCTCCATAAATCTGAGTGGAGTTCTGAATTCTGCTCTGCCACCAACAGTGTGTCCCAAGAGCTTTGCCCATTACTCATGAGAATGTCAGCATCTGGGTAAACAGATATTTTGGGGTCAGCTCTATAAAGCTCAGAAGTATGGATTGCATGTTGATTTTGGCACACAGACAAGGCTGAGTAGGGTCGTGTCAAGCATTTTACCACGCTAACTGCTGAAAGGCAGGCCAATCAAGGCTGTCTGGGTGAGCAGCTTGGGATAAAGAGCTAAGTCCCATGGTACAGATGACCTCCAGGAAAAGTGACTGGAGGGAAGGGGGCTCTGGGAGTGGATCTCGAGATCATAAAGACATTCTTAGTATCCATTTTGGAAATGGCTTATGATACTATGTCAAAGCTACATTCTCAGACAACAGCAAAAGCTGTAAATAGATTCACATAGCTTTCCAAGCATAGCAGAATAAAGCTAAAGGAGAGCCAAATTAAACAGGCCCAGTCAATGCTTTGAGTGAGAATGTTGAGTATTGCTCATGCCTTCAGAACGAGTGGTCTCTTTTTAGAACACTTGTGAAGGGGTCTTTTGAAGACATCCAGTCCCACCCTGATATGAGGAGTTCTGTCTGCAGAGGAGCATCAGAGGCAAAGCCCCCTTCAAGAGGGAGGACTCTTGCTTTAGAAAACAGAGGGTTTGCTCCTTGTTCATTTAACTGGCATGTGTTTTAAAGGAAAATACATTAGGTTCCAAGAACACATGACTGAGAATCTTAGGATGACTGAGAATTATTCTATTATGTTTCAATATCCTTTTCTCTCATTTGCCATAATTTTAAACTCACAGAAAATTCATAAGAATCACACAACTCCTGAATTTTCTTCCATTTTTACCAGTTCTCCCTATTTTCATCTCCTCTCTGTTTCATATATGCTTACCTCATATGTACATTCATAAATCCATTTACCCCCAGAACTGCTTTTTAAAAACAAATCACAGACCTGAAGATTCTTTACCTTTAAATGCTTATTTTACTCTAAAAATAAAGATATATGTTACATAGCTATGGTACCACTTCCTAAACCAGGAAATGAACACTGCTGTATTATCAGTGTCTGATTTTCAGCTTTTTTTTGTCTCCAGTTTGCCCCCATCTTTCTTTGTAGAAGCAAACTCTGGACGCACCATGTGCTGTACTGAGCTGACATATCTTCAGTCTGGTTTTCAACCTGGAAGAATTTCTGGGGCTTTTTGTTTCATGATATGTTTGATGACTACAGGCCAGCTATTTTGTAGAATGTCCCTCAATTAGGGTTTGTCTGATGTAGCGAAATTTTCTTCCTGCTCTGTAAGCTGCTCACTGGGGTCTGACTGGCTGCAGGAAGCACTCTCTCCAACATGGCATCAGAAGGCTTGTGCAAACTCTCCTCCCTGTTTTGGGGGCTTTCTCACTATCCGTCATAGGCATGGCCTGTCTGCAAGGGATGTGTGAATTTTGCTTGATATAAATTGTATGTATATAGCCATGGATGTAACGAATGGAATCCTCATTTTTCAGAATTAAATGGTAAAAATTTAAGCTACATTAAAAACAGACAGGATTAGATTTATGGTATATGATTTAGATTATTTGGAAAACTAAACTGTATTTTGGATACATCTGTTTACAAACCAATGTCTGCAGCTCATGAACTTTCACTCATGTTTGATTTATAGTGGGGTTTGCTATGATATGGTTCCAGTTGGATTGCTTTCATTATTTAGTCCCCCAGATAGGCTTACTCTCAAGAAGGCTCTTTTTAAAGTTGGTCCTATGGTACATAGTCCAGAAATGACAATGGTGTAATGTTCCTGGAAATCTAAGTAGGATTATTTATTATGTTTGAAGACCCTACATTGCATTGTTAAACCAAGGAGAGCAGAAGACGATGGAATGGTTTAGGAAGAGAGGGCTACTCAAAGTCTTTCATCTGTTTCTTTCAGTCGACTGAAGAATTCAAACTTGGGCACCAGACCAACCTGGCAAATGGCTAAGGTGTTCTTTAATGAGAAACATAGAGTGAGATTCTTCAAAGGGCAGTAGTCGTTAAACACTGCAGAAAACTGTAAAGAGCCCCATTGGTGACAGGAAGGAGGCAAGGATAAACGTAAGATTTGTTCCATGTAATTTCATTTCCCCTTTTGCCTCATCTTCAATGCCCATATGCTTTTCTATTTATATTCCGTTGAGTTATTTAAGCAGTTCTTTATTGGTCATTCATTACTTTCAGTTGTTTTCAATATTTTGTTATCACAGGCAATGCTATGCTTCTTTGTTTTATGTAAATACAGATACTTTCATAGAATAAATACCTACAAGTATTTCTGAATAAATTGGTGCCATAATTTGGATATTGATTGTTCCTCAAAGGCCAATGTTGAGGCCTGCCCCCCACCTCCCAGGGTGACACTATGGGTAGGTAATGGAAACATCAAGAGGTAGACCCTTGAGAAGTCTTCAGGTCATTGAGAATTTAGGAATTCCAGTCCCCACATTGCTCTCTTTTGCCTACTGATCACAAGTTGGTTTGCTTTGCATTGTGTTCCCATACGATACACTGTCTCACATACTCCTGTGGCAGTAAGCTTTAGACTCCAACACGGTGATCCAAAGCGAACATTTTCTCTCTGTAAGCTCTTTCCTTTGGAATTTTGTTGTAGTGTCAGAAACCAGACACAAAGAGTGAGTGCTATTTGATGTGGAGCTGTCTGAATGGGTTTGAGAATGGTCAAAATGCAGGGCTATTGGTGAGGGAAAACAGGGTAAGTGTGAACCAATAGAGACACAGACCTATTGTGTATTGTGTAGCCAGTCATCTCCATCCTCTAGTCCAGCAAGGTGAAGGTGTGAGTTATGACAGGTAGAAAAAGCATTACTCTTCTAAACCCATTGATACGGTCCATGAAGTTTGAATGCTAAATGTCCATTTTGTGTGGTGGGGAGAAGGTTGATCAGCTTCCCATAGAGGGGAAGTACCATCAATACCTACTCTGGAAATATGTAGTCCTGAGAAAGTCTCTTGGAAGCTAGGTCTTGGATCAAATGTGAAGTTGGAAGTTTCAGGATGAAGGAACAAGTTATGAGACTAGAAACTAGCTTATCAAAGTTGGTTGGTGACAGTGAAAATAACCCTGTTCAGACGAGAGCCCAATGTGTCTGTGGCTCTGTCCTCCTGCTTCTCTTCTACCAGCAACATCAAAGAGACAAGGGAGACAATGCAAGAATTCTGTCTCATAAAATCAAGAGGTCTTTCCTGGACAAGTTGTCCCATCCCTTGCAAACAACTCTGTTTGAGCCCCAGACTGTTAACATTTCCTATGTCAGAGTACCCAAGCCCTGGATGATGTTCCCATGAGAAACTGGTTGTTTGTTTCTACAGGGAAAGATAAACAACCCTGATAAGGTCTCTACATCAGGGCATCATCCCCCTCCCCACCCTCTGCACTTAACCATTAGGCATTTCCTCACATTTAGCAGGTATAGGAAGGTGAGAATAGGGTGAAGAGAAAATGTTGAGCTGCATGAGAAGACATAAAGAACCAGAGTAAAGAATAAGCTGTGGCTTTCCATCCATACATATTTATTCTTTCACCAAGTAACCCTGAAGGTAGACTCTCCTCCTGATATACTGTTACTATGATTCAGGTAAGAAAATACACAGAGACTAATCAGAGAGTCATAAGTTTATTTCCAGCTAGCCAGTCTCTGATTAAATGACCATGGGTTTCATCTAATGAGATTCAGAGTCTACATTTATAAAAAGGCATAACATCAACACATATACCCCAAGATAATATAGGTTAGAGATTGGCACAGTCTCAACATATATCAGCTAGTCAGTGACTGTTGGAGGTTATTAGTACTAATCCCAAATAATTGATTGCATTGTAGCTTGGTTTATATCAGAGCCAGAGTTAGCACACCATTGTCACGCTATTGCTGTCTTTGTGTCCCTGGGTCAGATGTGGCCTCTGTATATGCAGACGTAGTCCAGGTAATTGCATTGCACAGTGAGAAAATGCAATGCAGCTGCACTCAGCTGGAAGTAAGGCTACTGGTTTTTATAGCTTGTTTCTTGACCAGCAGCATCAGTGTTACCTGGAAACTTCTTAGGAACACAGGACCTACCACAGATCCACTCCATCAAACCCTCTGGGGATGGGTCTAGCCACCAAATCTTAAGAACCCTCTCCTTCAACCTGAGGTAGTACTGACACTTGCTCAAGTATAAAAACCACTGACCTAGGCTTTAAGTTGCCACGTACATCTCCATTTCACACATGGAGTGCTAGTATGGAAGAACAAAGCCAAATGATGTTTGGGTAGCTCATAGCCAAATTCAATAAATGACTGACAATGACAATCTCACCTCTTCTTGAATGCTGTCCTATATGGCTGGGAACAGGCATCAGGGCACAAACATTTCCTTTTCTATCCTAGTTTTCTTGCACAAGACACAAGGTAGTTCCTGCCGAGGCATCTCAGATTACCATTCCTTTCCCCAAAGCCAATTAAAGGTCTCTAATCCCTCCCGTGTTTACTTAAAGGATGAATTTGATCAGAAAGGATGAATGGGAAATGCAAAGTCCTAGAAGGGCTTGGGAAAAAGAGTTTCTTTTCCAGTGGTGGGAACACACCCTTTCTTACTAAGCTTATTATCAACTGCTGCATTTTAAAATTACAGTTCTGGATCTGCTGGCCCTTTCATCAAAGCCCTCCATTGTGTTTTCAAAGGCAGCTCTTGACCTTACCCTTGATACAGACTTTTGTGATATTTCCCCCAAGCACATGGGAAATAATCTTGTAGTGATGGTCTGAATCTAGTATGCCATATTCAAATTGGGGGTTAGTAGTAGTTCAATATCAACAATTTCTGATGGTTTTATCTAATATATTTGGCTAATATACTGGCTTATATGGGACCCTTTTTTCTAAGGACTGTTGGAAACAGTAGATCTCCTCTTTTGTGAGACCTCCTTTGCCATTTCCGGGTGGGGCCCTTGTTTATTTCACTTACCTTCCCAAGCTTCATATTCCTCATATGTAAACAGAGGTTCTATTCTGCTTAAATTGCTGCAGGTGGTGATGAGAAATCGAGCAGTATCTGAAATGGTGCCTAAATCTGAGCTGCTTTTGTATATTTCCATATGCTTCTGTAGCTAGACTAGAGGTAACACTATTGTGTTAAAACACACATCTCTCTTTCTCTTCCTCTCTCTCTGTGCCCTTGCTAACTCTCAACCTTTTCCTACCTAATGTTCATGGTGAGCCTCTAAGTTCTGTCTTATATAGAAATGGAGGTGGGTGGGCACAATTTTTATTAGTTACACTTGTTTTTTAAAGTTTTCATATATATGTCCAATACATGCTCGTCGCTCTCATCCCCAAATACCTACCACTCCAGTTAACCCCAAGTCCTCCTCACAAATCTCTCTGTCCCATTGACACCCATTCACTGTGTTTTATGACCCATGAGATTAGCCAGAGGGGTGTGTTTCTGTGGGTTTGGAGCTATCCAACTTTTTGTGGGAAACTGGTGGGTTCTGCAGTGGGTACACAGCAAAAGACAGGGGTTCTTCCTTTCTCAGAGTCTATCAATAGCCAATAGTTCAGACTAAAGCATAGAGTCTCAAGAGCCACACCTGCCCCACACAATTTGTTAGGCTTACTTATGTGGGTCCAGTGCAGGTAACTATAGTTATTATGAGTGATTCATTATAGTGGTTGATTTGAGTCTGGTAAATGGAATTTTGCAGCCTTTTATCTTGTCTTGTAATTCTTACATTCTTTCCTCCCCTCTTCCACAATGTTCCCTGAGTCTTAGATGAGTGGTATAAAATATCTTATTTAGGGTTTTTTTTTTTCACTGCATCTTATGCAGCTATAAGCCTGCTGGATAATCTCTGTTGTTCATTTCAGGGAGCAGTTTTTCTGATAAGGCCCCAGAAGCTTTTTTCTGAGTGTAGTAGCTAGTTTTGTGGCAACATGACACAGCTAGAGTCATCAGTGAGGAGGGAGTCTCAGTTGAGAAAATGTCTCCTTAAGATCAGGCTGTAGGCAAGCTGTGTAGGTATTTTCTTAATTAGTGATTGTTGGGGAAGGGCCCAGCCCATTATGAGTAATGCCATTCCCAGCTGGGGGCCTGGGTTCTATAAGAAAGCAGGCTGAGCTGGACACATGAGAGAGGGCTTGGGCCCTCCCAGGATGATATGACAGACTTTGGAGATCCCCCATGGAGGGCCTCACCTTCTCTGGGGAGCAGAGTGAGGACTGGGTGGGGGTGAGAGTTGGGAAGGCAGGGAAGAGGGGAGGAAGAGGGAGCTGGGATTAACACATGAAGCAAGCTTGTTTCTAATTTAAATTAAAAAGAAAAGAAAAGAAAGCAGGCTGAGGAAGACCTGAGGAGCAATCCAGTAAGCAGCATCCCTCCATGGCCTATGAATCAGCTCCTGCTTCCAGGTTCCTGCTCTGTTTAAGTTCCTGTCCTAACTTCCTTTGATGAACAGTGACAGGGAAGTGTAAGCTAAAAACCCTTTTCTCCCCAAGTTGCTTTGGTCATGATGTTTCTTCACAGCAATGGTAACCCTAACTAAGACAATGGGTATCAATTATAGATGTTTAGAAGACAGTTTGCTGCTTTGTTGATTTTGTTAGACATCAGTAATAAGTTCTCCATCTGTGCTTACAAAGTCCTCAGACCTGGGTTCTTAGTTGAGCTTATAGTATCAGGTATGGGTCATTGTTTGCCCCTCCACCTCCCACTATAGAGCAGATCTCCTACCCCATCAACGGGTAATTAGGTCCCTCCCTACTTCCTCTGCCTAGACCCTTTATAAACCTATGGAAAAAAGGATATATGGTGATGAGATGGTAAGAGTGACTCTTTCTACCTTAGGTAACCATTATTATTCTTGATTTCCAAAATATGTCAGAATATATTTGTGTTTTAGACCTTTTAAAATTTTTTTTGAGGCAGGTTTCCTTTGTGTAGCCTTGGCTGTCCTGGAACTCTCTCTGTAGACAAAGCTGGCCTCAATCTGATAGAGGTCGCCCTGCCTCTGCCTTCCAAGTGCTGGGACTAAAGGCGTGCACCCTGGGCTGTTTTAGACTTAGTAAGAGGAGAAAGCCCAGTGAGGGAATACACAACCTCTTCAGATGGAAAAAGCAACAAGAGACTTGGCTTAGCCTCTGGGTGTCTCAGTTTTCCTGCCCTGCACATGAGGGTTACATATATGTGTAACATGAAAAATAAAAGCCAAAGAGGCAGATACTGGGGTTCAAGCTTCAAGCTGAAGGTCAGAGACACAAAGCAGCCAAGCCAGTAGACTTTACATCTACCAAACAAAAATGGCAATCCTGTCTCCGCCAAACCTCAGAGGCAAAAGCTCTGTCTCCTCCTCCTTTTATTCCTTTTTCTGGCCGGCCATATCACTGCTGTCTCCACCTCCCTAATACAGGGATTAAAGACTGTGATTCCAGGTGCCGAGATCACCTTTGTGTGAGCTGTTTCTTTTAAGACTATCAATTTCATATAGTCAGTGTGGCCTTGAACTAACAGAGATCTATCTGCCTCTTAATCCTGAGTCCTGGGATTAAAGGTGTGTACCACCACTCCCTGGCTTCTATGGCTACCTAGTATGGCTGCTTTGCTATTCTGACTTGCAGTGGCTGTAAAAGATCATAAACAATATATCACCACATATATGCCTTGATGTTGCTGATGATTTCAGTACTTGACAATAGTTGTTGCTTCCTGAAGATGCTTGGTGTTTTAAGGACACAGTACTATGTAGATGGATGCTACTGCATTACGGACCGGCATCGTCCTTTGTCTATAGACAAAGTGTCAGGAAAGTGTCTTTTCTTATAATTCACAGGAAGTAGGAGAAAACAAGAGCTTAGTCCTTTCAGCTCCTTTCCTCCCATCAAAGGATCACAAGTTCAAGGCCAGCCTGGATGCCTTAGTGAGTCCTTGTCTCAAAATAAAATGTAGAAAGAAGGATTAGGATATTTTACCTGCATAGAATATACAAGATACTAGATTCAACCCTCAGTACCTAAAAATAAAATAAAATAAGAAACCTGTTTATTTAATTAGTTAATTCAGTTTTAGAGGGACTATCAGCACTATAGACGTTTTGAAGGTGTGATATGATTATTTCCATGAGCTTCCCAGGTTGTTGCTTCCTAGGATGCAGTGGAATAGTGTCCTGAAGGATTGTCTTTCTAACTAATTGCCTATGTTCAGAAAGGTAAGTGGGAACCAGATACCCTAGAGGTTGAACTGTTGACAAGAGACCCTTTGAGAATTTTCAATGACAGGTGCTGATTGGAACTTTGCAAGTGTTTCCAGCTAGGCTTGTTTACAAAACTATCCTGTTCTTGGAAGTAAACAAGGAGAAACAACTCAATCTTCTTATTGACAGACTGGCTTGCTCTTTGCTTGTAGCTTGTTCTGTGACTTGCCCATTTATTAGGAGCTGACTAAGGACAGGTAGGCAATAAATTGGGAAGCAGTGCTTTCCTTAATGAGAAATGATTGGGTTTTGTGGAACAATAGGGAAAGCTATATTTGCATGGGAGAGCTTTGGTCTGGTTTTAATCTTGATTCTTTTTCTTGCCCAGTTACAGAAATTGTAGACTTTTCTTTATACCAGGCTATGCAGATATAACCCAACCCATACAGACAGGGATGACCATATAAATGTGTCTTATAAATCTGATTCAGTGACATAAGTGTCCTGTCATGGGGGGTCTCTATAAAAAGATAACAGACTTTGGTGAGTTTAGATGTATATTTTGAATTAATTTGTCCCTTCAAAACATTCCTTTGGCATTGACATCTCCATCTAGCAACCCTGGAACAATTTTGGTTTTCCCTTAAAGAGTAAAGCTGTTACTGTATGGCCTAGTATCTTCGTGCTCTCTTTCTGCTTCCTGTTTATTGTTGGAGTTGCACCTTCACATGTAGAGTCCTTCATTTTGTGTTTATGCATCAACATAAGATGAGCTGGAAATCAGCCCCAAACATCTCAATCACATAGGCAGGTTCTGGTTCCCTTCCTGTGGGTAGGTGGGCATTCACTGACAAGTACCTTGGAAGTGAGTAGTTAAGCAAATGAACAATGAGTTAGTGCCCTTGGTGGTTAAGCCCAAGCAAGTCAAGATGAACAAATTCCACAGTCCATCATTCAATGCCAGTGTGATGGTAACTGAGATTTTTCGTACATTTTAATTTGATAAATGCCCCCCTTACCAATGTTTGTTGTACCAAAAGGTAATACTTTCCGCAAAAGTGATTTGTCACTTATGAAGACATGAGTGAGAGTGTGCATTGACTGGTAATTTAGGAAATGAATACCGAGGTTGAATCAGGTAGATGAATTAAAATTTTTATTTCTTTTAGTTATACAAATAATGGGCTTTGTGACTTTTTTTGCATATATGTCACTGTAACTTGCTTGTGTTACTCCCCACTTCCTCCCTCCCTTCTTGCAGGTCTCTTTTCATCTCTCAGATAGTCCCCCTTCTGTTTTCACTTCTCTCATACCCGCATCCTTGCATGAGTGCATTAGTAAAATCTTTTTCCTTATTTCTATTATTATTATTAATTTTCTGATACGGTCTCACTAGGAAGCTAATTTGTCCTCCAACTTGGAATATTTATATCTCCGTCTTCTAAGTGCTGGGATTACAGATGTTTGCCACCAAACATCTTGGCAAAATGTTTAGGTTCTCTTTAACTCTAACATCAGGTAGAAGCAATTCTGTCTTGTTTGCTAAATCAGTCTTACCTCTTGGAGTAGAGTGTATCCTGGTTCATATAATTTTCTTTCTGGATATTTTAGTTATAGAATCATTTCATTAATTTTGTAGGAGTTCTGGTCTATTTATTACTGGGCATGTAATTTGCATAGAAAATGCTTCTATGGTGGGCATTTGCTTCCTCAAATATTGAGCTTGAGAGCTAAGTCATGTTTAATTTAGTTTATTAATTTTAAGAGAGTGAGAACACAATACAGCTTATTAAGCTCTTAAACCCTGTTGACATGCTCCTTTCTGCTATTGTTTTCCAGTCATGATAGACCTGTCCCAGTCTATCACTGAGCTACATTCTAGACCACTCCTCCTGAATGGTACATAAGATACTTGAATACTGTCTTGTCTTAGGACCATCACTAGCAGAGTGGCTATCTTCACACTGTAGAAGTTTGTCTGCACAAACTCATACTTGCCAAATGCAATTTCTCCTTGTTGAATATCCAGCTTTCCCTGTCTCTGGGCCTAATCAGAAGAGCTAGTTCCTCTCATATCTAATTATCTCAATTGCCTTCCTCTAATACCACATGGTAGATAAGAAACACATCAGCTAAAGTCTGTTTATCTTACAGTATAATGCACAGATTCCAGACATATTATCACACTTTAGAGAAAATTGAGGGGTGTTTATTTTCCAGCTGATTCATGTTATGTACCCCAAAACATTTCTGGAATTGCACCCCTAATTTCATCAACTTCAGTTTGGGGGTTGTTTGTGTCCCTTTAGTGTGTAACCGTTTTGCCATTAACAATTGACTTTTAGGGAAGATGTTCTGCTTTGCTTGATTTACATTTGACAAAACTATAGTCATTTTGGGCCTAAATCTAGAGGGTGCCTTCCTTCCCAACCTTCTTATATTGGATATGGAAATTGCTTCTTTCACCGAGCTACTTTGGGACCTGACAGTTGCATTTTAACAGAATCTATTCTGATGGTTGCAGAGGTCTCACACTTCAATAGGCATCCTATGTCAGCTCCAAAGTTGACAAATTAATTACAGGCTGGTCTCTTGGTTTTAGTCAAAATAATCTGACTTCCTTTCTGAAAAAAAAGTACATGTCCTTTCTAATTTCTTTCCTTTTTTTGCCCCCCCCCTCCATTCTAATCAGTAGATCAAAACTTTGGGCCCTGCTTAACCCTTATTCAAACATCACTTCAGAAGTTAACACATTTGAGTTCCAAAAGCAATGCTTTTAACTTCTGTCCCATGGTCAATAAGGGGCTAAATTGATCTATAAACAGTGTCAGATGGTGTCTCACACATGGCACTTAAGAAACCTTACTCCTGATAGTGTCTTGACCTCAGACCCCCCACTCCCCCTGCCCCCTTCCCCCCATCAGGCAGTCTCAGTGACACTGAACAGGGAGGCATCAAAGAAAGGGCCTGTGCGGTCCCATGAGCCTGACAGCAGCTTGGTCTCTGGGGTGAGATGTGGCGGCCAGACAAGGGTGTTGAAGACAGGGCAGGCATGGGACTGACATGGCCACTGAGTGTTTAGTTAGGCTTGTTGTGTGACTGAGGTAGACAGGTCTCAGGGTCATTTTTCTTCCACTTATTTATTACTCTGCTTTCTTTTCAGTTACCTGGAAGCTTTGCCATGGGAGTGGAGGGAGTTAGGGGGTACCATTCGAGAAAACCAAGCCAAGGCAAGCTCAGAACTGGAGAGGCTCCAGGTTATCTACTGGGGATAGCAAGAGCAGTATGTGTCACACAGAGCAACACTTGGGCTTAGTGAAACGTTACTGATCCCTGTGGTCCCTTGCAGACACCTCCCCTAAACACTGTGATCTTTTCCTGAGAGTGTTCAGTAACCCCTGGGACCTACTGGAAGACACAATAGGGATGTCAGAGGATGAACACCAAGCGTCTTGCCTGTCAGTAGACAGTTTTGGGGCTATCCGAAATAGAACCTCAGGGGTCCCTTACAGGATTGTGCTCAGTGTTTGGTGACTCATGAAGATATGCTCTATTTGCTTGCTTTTTCCTGTCTCATTACTTCACTGTCTCACATCTGCTCCCTGGGGTACTCTGTAAATAAACTACCATCACCCAAATCCTTTTGTCAGGGCTTGCTTTGGAGGAAGCCCAAAGGAAGACAGCCAGTTACAAACTCAGTTGTCAATGTCACAGAGAACTCTTAGGGCACTTTGCAAATTTTGTTTACTAGCAAGTTGATAGCCTAAACCATGGTTTGAATTCCTCAGACACATGTCCTAAAATAAGGATTTGGGGACAAAGAGTTTATTTGGGAGGGGATTATTGGAAAATCTTTTTGGGAAGTAGGCCAGTGAGATAGGGAAAGGTCATACAATAATTGTTACTGCGGTTCATGGCCCCTGATCCTTTGGAGGCCTAGTTTTGTTTGGCTCCTATTCCTGCAGAGGCACCACAATCTTTGGGTCTTCTATATCCTGGAATATGGTAGAATAGTGACTTTAATTATACTCATATAATAATGGCCCTATGCTGGTAGGGGATAGGGGTGGAAATATCCTAAGGACAGACTCTCAAATGAGCTGTAAGCATTTTCTGAATATTATGGGTAAATTCTAAAGGAATTTGGGAAGGGCATTGCAGCCCACACCACACTCCTCAAGAGTAATCACCTACACATATGTCTCTGAAGTAAGAGAAGTGTAATGGGACCATCCATTTTTAAAATTAGGCATTTACAAAGCTCTTGTTATGTGCTGATACTACAGTGAAGCTCAAAGAAGACGGAGTGTGTGGTGCTTTCTGTGGTTTTGAGGATGTGTGGCATCTCCTGATCTCCATGAGGAATGCTATGTAACTGTGTACACTGGAATGACTTCTCCAACTGTCTTTCCTGAGTTTACATGTAGCTCTGCAGAGCATCACACTGCTAATTAGACTCATGTCTCTATTCTGTCCTTGAAGAGCTATGTGACCTTGGGGGAGTTATCTGGATACCAAGGTTCTTGTTTTCATGAGATAGCTGGCATAGAATATCTCTTATCCTAGAAACACAGAAGCCAAGGATTCACCTGGATAAATGGGTGTGGTTTCAGGAATGTTGGTACTATGTGGCTCTCTAACTGTGAGCAGCTTCTGGTCTGCAGTTGTTTTGGGTCAAGGGATTCCTGCAATGGTGGACAAATCAGATCTAGAAACTCAGTTTTGTAATTAACACCAGTGAAGCTCCGGGAGGCAAGATGACTTGTGTTATCTCCTCCAGCTGAGAGGACAGATTGGAGTCACACCTTATTTCCTAACATTTGGTTCTTGTATCTTTCTAGCAATACACAAAGTGTGCTCTTTTACACTGAGTCTTGGGCTAGGGAGATGATTCCCTGGGCAAGAGTGCTCTGCAAGCACAAGGACCTGGGTTTGAATCCCCTTACTTCTGTTAAAAGATGAGCCAACTTAGTAGAAACTAGAAGCTTCTGGTTTAGTGAGAGAGTCTGTCTTAAGGCAATAAGGTAGAGAGTGATAGAAAAAGGCATGCAAGAGATGGCTGTGGCCTTCCTATATGTGAGCATGGACACAGGCACTCTCTCTCACACTCAAGTACATGAAACACACACACACACACACACACACACACACACACACCATAAACCAAGCATCAGAGTGTCAATATGTAGACTAGAGTGGTCTTGAGCTCACGATCCATTTACCTTAGACATTCCAGTTGACATTCCAGTTACCACCAGTTGTTTATAGACTATCTATCTATACATATACCACCATGCCATAATTGGATGACACTTTTTTCTTTTTGGTTTTTGGAGACAGGGTTTCTCTGTGGCTTTGGAGGCTGTCCTGGAACTTGCTCTGTAGATCAGGCTGGCCTTGAACTCACAGAGATTGCGCCTGCCTCTGCCTCCCTAGTGCTGGGATTAAAGGTGTGTGCCACCAATGCCTCACTGGATGACACTTTTTGTAGTGAATATTGGAAACAAAGCTTCTGAGATGACAAATGAATGGTTATAGAAATCCACATGAAAGCTATTAAATAGTCTAACCCCAGACTCTCAGTAGCTTCAGCCTTTAGACATGCTGTAGTTGACTGAACACTGCACAGCTCCCATTATTGTCAGACTCTAAGGGATTATATCCAGCAGAAAAGGTGTATCAAGTAACTAAAATTCTAGCTTTTATAGGTCTTGTCATGAAACATACAGAGGTCAATGGCACAGGTATTGTTTAGTCTTCGTTAGCTTGTCTTCAAGATGGTAGCTTCATAGCAGGGTTGGCCAAAGAAAGTAAAGAAAATTGTAGGGAGAAGTTGAACAATTTATCCCGTTTAGAAAGTGATTTAAGTGCAAAATCTATTTCCTGTGGCAGCACACATTGGTGTGTTGACCTCAGAACAGTCAGATGATAATACCTTGACATTTCATAGGCTTGCATGCAGTCTGTGATCACGAATATGTAAGTTTCTGCCTAACTTCAAGACTAACTGTCTTGTTCTGTATTTCATTTTCTCTAAGTCAAACTCTGAGAGTTAAAAAAATATAATTTGTTATAAGCCCAATTTCTGGGAACCAAAATCCCAATGTTAATTGGGATGTGTTAGAACATAGTCTTAGTCCTTACTTACTCACTGAAATATCTTTCTAGCCTGGGTATTGAATCCAGGGTCTTGTACTGAGTTAGGCAAACTCAGTAACACTAACCTACATGCCAAGCCTCCAGATCTACACTTTTACAGAGATTCTCACTAGTGATTTGCGTGCATTTTGAAGTTCAAGAGTTGCTGATGCAGACAAGAAGTGCTGCTTGAAACAAGTGGATACTTCCTTGAATGAAACTACTAAAAAACCCTGTCAAACAAAAATAGATTGCTCCAGGAGACCTTGCAGACAAGTGGAAAACTGGATGTCATTCAAATAATCAGCAATGTGCTCCATCAACCAAGTAATGCTCAGTGCCTTGAGTAAATATTGAAATATGGAATTTTAAGAACAATGTGCTTTGATTCTCTTCAGGTACGAACGGATCTAAAGATGCTTGTTGGTGTTGATGCATTGCTTCAGTGTATGAAGGAAAATGTATGTGGTTTGAGCCTGTCCAGATACCCCCACCATTTTAAGACTTTGCATCAATTATATCATAGGGTCATCAAATTCCTTCTCCAGTTCTTCAACAGAGGTAAATGTCTGTGTCATTTTTGAAATGTCATCAACCTTTCTTGATGGAGACTCTGAGATATTGATAAGGCATGAGGATGACATTTCACTTTTTTCCATCAAAAACACCATTTGCAAAGCAAAACTGGATTAAGCACATTTCACTGAGAGAAGTTAAATTTCTAAAGACAACAAACATTTGAGCCAGGTACTAGCACATGGCTATAATGCCAGCACTAGAGATGCTGAGGCAGGAGGATCACTGAGAGTCTGCTACATAGTGAGTTATGGGATAGAATCGAATGGATTACAGAGTCAGACTTAGTTTCTGAGAGGGAGTAAGGAAGAGAGGAAGAGAGGGGGAGAGAGAAACAGACAGAGAGGAAAGAGAGAGAGAGAGAGAGAGAGAGAGAGAGAGAGAGAGAGAGAGAGAGAGAGAGAGACAGAGAGAGAGAGAGAGAGAATGAATCTTATAAGGCAGTGCCAAAGATCTGAGAAGCACAGTGAATCATATATACATAAAAGACCTGGAAGTACCTGGACAGTGGTGGGGCACACCTTTACTCCCAGCACTCAGGAGGTAGAGATAGGCATATCTCTGTGAGTTTGAGGCCAGCCTTGTCTACAATGTGAGTTCTGGAACAATCAGAGCTGTTACACAGAGAAACCCTGTCTCAAAAACCAAATGAAACAAAAGATTAAAAAAAACAAAAATAAATAAATAAATAAACTTGAAAGCAGGAGGAAACTCTCAGCAGAAGGAGAGGATGTGAAGGTAGTGGGGGAATGAAAAGAACTAAAATTTATTATATGCATATGGAACACTATCAAACAAAGAAAAAGCAGCCATACATTTGCAGGTCTTAACCATTTCAGTAATTTTATATTCACTAAAGTTACTTTACCACTGAAATGGAGGAGCCTCTCACTCAGAAGCATCACAAAGCCATCTCTGGCTGGAAGGCAAAAGGAAGATACTTCTACTCAACCTACCTGGTTCTCATCCTCCAGAACTAAAAGTGTGCAACACAGAAGCTTTAGTGCAAGGAGTGGCAAAAGACCCCTAGGGAACTCAACGAGTGGGCCACTCTTTACCTCATCTTGAGTCTCTTGTAAGTTCAAAGCTGATATTCTGGCACAAAATGATCAATATTCAAATATAGATAAAAATATCAACTTCTCTCCTAGTGGAAGGCAGGTGGATGAAATTTCACTTTCCTGCAGATTCCAGAAAGTGAAATCATAAATGCTTAAAGTCAATGTTGAAGAGGGCTTTGATGTATTGAGACTTCCCTTTAACAGTCTAGATGTTTTTACAAATGTCTCTACTTTCCTTTCCTTCAGAATAGCTTTCAAAGAGTAAAAACTGTACTCCTGATAATGCAAAAATGATTTCTGGTGGTATATAGATGCACATATTTCTATTTACTTGAAGTTATATTTATTTAATTATATTATTCACTAATTTTTTTGTATGTGTGTGTTCCTGTGTGCTTTCGTGTGTGTGTGTGTGTGTGTGTGTGTGTGTGTGTGTGATGGTATATACATAGAGGTTAGGGAGCAACTTGTGAGAATTATTTCTTGTTTTTTACCATGTCAGTCCCAGGGACCAAACTCAGGTTGTCAGGCTAAAAGCAAATGCTATTGTTCACAGAATCATCTTGTTGGACTAGTATTATATTTATTCAAAGGTTAATTTGTAAGTATGTTATTATTTATATTAATTAATGTCTTTCTAATAAAAACAATGATTTTCTACCTAGAGTAGTGTTATAAAATTTCTTTTTAAATATATCTAAGCCCATATTCAGCTTTCAGTTGAAATGAGCAACAAATATAATTAGCAATAGGAACATAGAAGAATACTCAGTTGTTTGTTAAAATAAACAAATATAGAGCACAAATTCGAATTGAACAGAAATCCTAGTCCAAAATCTTATTCCCAGTGGTCTAAGGATTTTCTATTTAAGGTTATCCATCTTCTCTACAGTTTTTTGTATGTCCCTGTGAGATCAAGATAAAGCAGATAAAATTTTAACTACCACTAGATAGCTTATGGAGTAATAAACAGGCTTTCAAGACACAGGAATTAGGATCAGGAACCAGGGATGCCCAGTAGTTGTTCCAGTCTTTCACTATCACACCTACTATCTAATGTTAGGTCCTGAACTCATGAAGACATAGCAGATACACTCAAGAGTATTTGGGGTGGGTGGGATGGTATACATCCCTCTATAATCCCAGCACTTAGGAGGAAAATAGACCTCTGCATTTGATGGTAGTTGTTAAAATGCATGAGATAGCAGAGAAATAACTGGTAACTCTATATTTGGTTTACTACAGCAGCATTGTGGTTCAGTGATTTGATAAGTAAATTTCAGATCTTAGGGTTTATCAAAGTAAAGCTTATTTCTTCTTGTCATCATTCAATAAGGATGGAAGTAAGTTCCACAAGGTCATTCAGTACTTGTCTTTTCTACCCAGTTCACCTGCTTTAAGCACCTTTTACTGGCTCTTCTGCTTCCAGCCAGCATATGAAAGACAAAAAAATATAAAACAACTGTAAAACAGGAATTTCTATTCTTAATGGTCTCACCGTAGCCCTAGAGGTATCATAGTATCACTACCTACCTTTAACAATTTTTATTTACTCTTTGAGAATTTCATGCATGTCTACATGATATTTTGATCAACTCCATCTTCTACTACTCCTTCCAACTTCCTAGACCTCTAGCAGCACCCACAACTTTATGTTCTCTTTTTTATGGTTTGTTTATTTTTGAGATTGTACTGTAATTATACCCTTCTCCCTTCCCTTTTTTTTCTTCAAACCCCCACCTATGTATTCCTCCCCTATCTCTTTCAAATTTATGGCCTCTTTTTCATCAATTGTTGTTACATGCAATGTGTGTGTGTGTGTGTGTGTGTGTGTGTATACACATCTATATAAACTTGTGTGTTGTAGGGTCTTAGCCCAACCACGGAAGGCTGAGCTGGATCCAAGGAAAGGTAAATGGGATGCTCGCCTGTTTCCCAGCCTCCCAGGATCCTGGAGACAATCAGATGAAACAGGGAGTCTAGTCAAGCAGGAACTCATTTATTGTCCAACAGTAAGCATCCTTTAAAGAAAAAAAAAAACACAGAGCGGGAAAATAACCAGCCAATGATTTTAAAGGTCAGTCTATCATGTGCATAGGTGCCTTAAGGTTTACCTAGTGAATATTAGCTGTTCATGCAGTGACCTCATCTGGTTCAATCTTGTCAACCAATCATTTTAAAAAAATAACTCAGGACTGGCCATCTTGACTTCCCCTCTGTGCCATCTTTGATTGCCATGTGTGCCCTACAGTGTGTATGCTTTTAGAGTGACTATTTGGCACTGGACATACAATTGGTGTGTTCTTCCCTGCAGAGGGCTACCTCATATCCTTTTTAAATACTAAAACAATTACTACTGACCATTTCACCATAGAGAGCCCAAACACTGGGACATGGGGAAACCTAACCAGAGACTATATCCCTGGATAAAACTGATGCTCCTAACCCCAACAATCAACCGCCAATAGCTTCTCAGCTAGTGGGATGGGCTGAGTCCTTCTCCCTCCATGTTGAAATGTTGACAGGCTTGATCTTGTACAGGCCTTGTGCCGGCAATCACAACTCCTGTGAGGTCATGGGTGCAACATCCCTATTATTTTCAGAAGATACTGTTTAGCAGCAGTCCTCCCAACCTCTGTCTCTTACAATCTTTTTGCCACCTCTTCTACCATGTTTCCTGATATTTCAGGGGGAAGAATATGGCACAGATGTTATATTTAGGGCTCAGCACTCCAAATGTTATTTATTCTCATTATCATCTTTGAGTGTATTAACTGCGGGACACTGCAAAAAAGAAGCTCTACTGGCGAGGGCCGAAGCTGCATGAGCCTGTGTCACTTCCTACCTTTACAATGGCTGGAACTGGATTACATGGCCAACTAGAGCTACATGAGAGGCAGAGAAATGTGATTCATTAGCGCTGAAGAGTGGAGGAGGGGGAGGGCAAGTGGCTAGTTGAACACCTGGCTGGACTGCTGCAGGAGAAGGTACACCAGGACACATTTTAAGAAGTTAATGTGTGATACTATGGAGTTAAAAAGGCAGGTTAAAAGGACAAGGTCATTACTGGGTGGAGAAAGACATTGGGGCATGCACGCAGAATCTTGAGATGTGAGTCAAGAATCTGAAGAAGATTTTGTAGGTACTTTTAGGATAAAGGGAACACTTCAGAGTCAGTAGAACTTTAATAAGAGGAGACTGGAGTGAAGGGCAAGAGAAAGTTGTAGGCCATGGGGAAACTGGGTTTGTTTGCTTGTTTAACATTGTGGCCTCTGGTGGGACCCAAAGCTGATGCCTTAATGTAGGACGGCTGTGTTAGTGCTGATTAGAATAATGTACCCCTTAGGGCTACACTAAAGAGCTATGCTCAGTGCCTCATTTGCACCTTCAAAATATGCACATACATGTGTGGGCCAGAAAAGGCTGCACTCAGAACATGCATTCTTATGTGAACTTTAAGTAATTGTACAAGCAAACAGGAAGTTGCGTAGGTATGCAGGCTGTGGCCTGTTGGAGAGGTGTGTGTTGGCACGGGCAGGAGTGTGCCGTGTCTGTTTGCATACAATTTTAAAGGCTTTTCTGGAGGGAAGGCAGGGAGAGAAAGCCTCTTGGCACTTGCCTCCCTAGCTGTAGCCATCCTTTGTCCTTCTCAAGGTTCCTTTGTAGGCAGGGCCAAACTCAGGGCATGTTTGGTGGCTGTAAGAAAACTGTGCCCTTTTTAGGACACATGGGAGCACAGATACAGGGTTACAGAGGCAAATTGTTTTGGGTGTCTGTTAGTTCTGTGTGTGAATTTTGCCCATGGTGCTGGGACCCATGCCTCCTGGATTTCTTCCTATGGCTTGGATTCTCTAGTTTTTATTCCCTGTCTTCCTCCTCCATTTGTTCCTCTGTGATTCCTTGTGAGCCTATGCTTGATCACTGTCTTATTGTACTTGCTGGCCAGTAGGACAACCATTGTGGGAATGCTCTCAATCTACACTGACCAATGTCAAATTCACAGGCCACTGATGGTCATTCAGTAAGTGGCACATGGCTAATGAACTTAAAAAAACAAAGTAGATTTTAAATAAAATTTATTTAATTTGAGTTCATATGTGGCTGGGGGCTGCTGGGTTGGACTGCCTAGTTCTAGAGCAGTCTTGAAGGATTTTTTTTCTTCCAGGGTGAAGCCCATAATATGTGAGCATGTCAGCATTCTTGGAATATGATTACAAAAATAATTCAATTTTCTTGCTTTCATTACATAGAAAAATAGTAACACCAATGATTAACTGTCAATAACTAAACTATAGCAACATGGAGAGTAGGTAGGTAATAAACAACTGAAAAGCATAGCAGCTCTGGAGGCTAGAGTCAAGGCTCAAGATAACAGCAGATTCTGTGATTAGCAAGGGCAAGCCCCATATCAGCTGTTTTTTCTCTGTAGCTTGCATAATCCAATGGTGAGTGAGCTTTCTTAGTCTTCTTCTATGAAGACACTAATCCTATTCATGACAGCTCTACTCTTACAGACCCAATCATGCCCAAAAGGCCCTCCTTCGGTAACAAATACCATCATATTGGTAACTTAGAATGTCAACATCTGAATTCTTTTGAGGGGGAACATGAGTGTTCACACCATAGTACTAATGATCTGGTGCAGCACTTCACATTTCTGAAAGGGAAACTGAAGTCCAAAATAATACTTCACGGTTATGGTGAGTAGGGAGGGCACTCAAGATTCCTCACAGTCCAGTTTTAATCATCCTTCTGGGTTCCTCCACAATAGTCTATGCTTTCTCAGCACTTTCTCAACACCCATACCTTGCTTGTATGCTTCTCTTTCTGTCCTGTTCTTACTCTGGAACTCTCATTCTTCTCCCTCTATCTCCCATGCTTTATTCACACTCTCATATGGCAGGATTGTTGCTCTCAGTGTAAAAGGGCTCAGAACAGTTACACAATATCCTTCAAGTAGACATCAAGAATTATTATCTTCTGGCAATGGCTCTGTTTCCCACACTGGGGACCTATAAAAAGTACAGTTGCCTGGCTCTTCCATGCCCCAGACCACAAGGATCAGATTCCCTGGGGTTGTCCTAAGAAGATTCACTCTTTGAATGTTTCCTAGAAAGCCAAGAACTGTGACTGGAGGCAAAGTCTTGCACATGTCTCATTCCTTCTCGAATTCTCCTCTTACTCCTATTTAAATTGTACTCCACTTACAGAGGGTGAGTCTGTAGATCAGCGAAGTGACAATGATTAGAGGTACGCACACCACCAATGAATGGTGTTGCTGCTACTAAAAACCAAAGATTGACTTTATAAACTGTCAAAGACTGTCTAACTTTGGATCAATCTCAAGACACCAGGAATTGAACAATTGGAGGTTCAAAGAACAGATTCTTTTCACATCCTGGGAAATCCAACACTCCAGGACATGCCCATGGCAAAAGCATTTTAAATGCAGTTTGCATGTGACCACTGATCTAATGGTTTCATCTTCCTTTGGCTGTAGCACAAATTGTAAAAAATCGAGAGACAAATACTGGAGTTTAGGCTTCAAGCTGAAGATCAGAAAAGCAAAGCAGCAGGCCACTAGCTCTTTCCGCTAGCTCAGGTTGAAAGGGCTGATCCTGACTCCATCAGCTCTCACCAAGCCTCAGAGTGTTGCTTCTCCTCAGTGTGGCTGGAGAATATATACCTTCCTATCATTAATGTGTGTGGAGAATGAATTCCTCCTATCCTCACTGTGACTGGAGAATAAATGCCTGATACTGACTACTGAAGACCCTACCCCTATCTTTAATTCCCCTCGAGTGCTGGGATTAAAGGCTTGTGATCCCAGATGCTGAGATCATCTTTCTGTGAGCTGTTTCTCTTTAGGACTGAATCAATCTTGTGTAGATCTTGGCGGCCTTGAACTCACAGAGATCCATCTACTGCTTAATCCTGAGTCCTAGAATTAAAGATATCTACCACCACCTCCTAGCTTCTGATTGCTAGGATTAAAGGTGTGTATCACCACTGACTGATCTCTATAGCTTGAGGCTGCCTTTGCTTTCTGAATCCTCAGGCAAGCTGTAATAAACCATAAATGATATATGCCACATTTGGCATTTCTTGGATTTTCTCTTTATTGAAGAGATTTTAAAACCTAGTTGAACCAAAGGGAAGCTATTATATAGTCAAAATGCAGAGTTGTGGAGTGAAATTCTACCAGATACATCTACAACACAATTCTGGGACCTAAGACTCAGGAATCAGGGCAGAAAGACTGTAAGAGCCAGAGGACCAGGGAGTTTGCTGTGAAATATCTCCTTGTAATATCAGAAGCTTCATCCATAAAATCTCAACAACATGGCTGCCTAAACATTAATTGACCAAGAATGGGGAAAGCCCACAAGGCCTCACAAAACTACTGGCAACCAAGGAATGCTGAGAGCAGAAGACATAATCTTCCTTAGGGAAGAGCACATGAATTAGTTGTGATGATCATCCCTGAGCACATAAATACATGTAACATTATACAGACTGAGAAGAGTGTATTTATATATTTAGGAATATTATCCATACATATTTATATAACAACAACTAATGAAACAAAAAAGGTCATGAATTTGAAGGAGAGCATGGAGGGATGTACGGGTAGGTATGGAGGAGGAAATGGAAGGGAGAAATTGCTGTTTTAACTTTGGTGCGGTGACTATGCCTTAATCTTCTGCTATTTCAGCTATTAGTTGGGACTCTGCAGTTACCAGCAGGCTGCAGCCTTGTGGGAGTTCTGTTCCAGCAGGTACTGGCTCTGCTGCTGCTGCTAAAGGTCGCTTTAACTAAATCTTTGTTGTTCTATTTATAAATAAGACTCGAGATTCAAAGGCTGGGCTGAAACCTGCTAACTCAGAGAGGTTAAGTAGCTAGCCTTCTCTCCTTGCTGACATCTCCCAAAGACAGCATCCTTCTGCTCTGCCAAACAAACAAACAAACAAACACCGTGCAGAGCAGAAGGAGAGAAGGTTAGCTACGCAACCTCTGCTCTGAGTCACTAACTCAGACTCCTGATGCAAGGTTAATTTTATTTAATTAATGCAAATGAAAACTCGGGGATTCGCACTGTGATCGAATATCCTTCAACAAGAAATTATATAATTATAATTTCAAAAAATTAAGGAAATATTTTTAAAAATTAAAAAAAATCGAGAGCAAGGTGTATTATATTAAGTAAAATCTTATACATTTGAATCATCAGGCACAGCTATTCATTCCCACATGCCACCACTGAGGACATCAGTTTTTATGATTTTCTTCAAGACTTCCTACTCAGGGGTCCTGACCTTGCCAATTTATGACCCCCCAAAATGTGTTAGCACACATGTGTCAGTTCCAGATGCAGCATTCTCAATTTTCCCACCTGTCAGTCTTTATCCAGTTCCTCGAAAAGCCAGTAAAGAGGTGAAGGTTATCAAGTTAGCTTCTGTCCTCACACCTTAGTTTCTCCCCCACGATAATATAGATGGGAGTGGCCAGAGGGAAAAGGCCCAGCAAGATCCCTTGGTTTACAGCCAGCCTTCTGTCAGGACATGCAGATGGCAGGAGCTGGGGGTCACTCCTCAGGTGGGGGCTGTGTCTGGGCTACCCTCACAGTCCCTGGCAGCCACCATAGACGGGGCATCTCCTTAAATGTTGATTATCCAGCTTACTCTTTGTGAGCCGACTCATTACCATGTCATTGTGTTGCTCTGATTCTTGCCTGCGCAATGAATATTGACTTCATGCTCGCTTTTCTACCTGAATTACAGGGGTGGGGGGCAATCTGAGGGCTGCTGGGCTTGCTCAGCTCCAGCCTCCCTGGCAGCCACTTGAATGTTTTCAAAGAAAAGCTGTTTGCTTGAGCATTTAGGGATAACAAAGAGCTGTCACAGGCTGCTACAGTGATTTATTATAAGACAGGGGAATAGGAGAATAGACCCTTACTTCTCACACCAGCTGCCTGCTCCCCAGCTTTCATTCTCTGTCTCTTTCATTTTTCCCTATCTTCCCTCCTCCTGGTTACCTTTCCCCTTTCTTTCTCTTTCATCCTGCCTCTCTTTCCCTCATTGCTGAGTCCACTCTCTGCCTATTCCTTTGTCTATATTTTTTTCTCTTAAATGATATAAAGGAAGAATATCACTGTCTTTTAGGTAGACACCTATTTCCAATAAAGGCATATTTTTCAATTCAAATGGTGCCCAGCTCTTCTGGAGAGAGAAGATTGTGCCCAGACAAGTCAGGCAGGTCTCTGCCCCAGACCCCCCTGATCCACTTGGGGCTCTGTGACCTCCTGAGAACTAGTGAACACAATGCCTGTGGTCTGAAGAGGTCACCCTAGCACCAACGGCCTATACTTCTCTTGGGAACACATTGGTGGAAAGGTCTTCCCTTCTTTGTGCTTTTGTCCTTCCAGCCCAGGTTTGGCACACAGCATTATTCTGACTCTTGAAGTCGCTGTGACCAGTTATGACCAGTCTGGACCTTCAGAGGGAAAGCTGTGTCCTGGGTAACAGTTTCTACTCAACGCACCAATGTTCTGGGACACTGAGCAAGTTGCTTTGTCTAGATGTTGAGCTAGGACAGAAATACTGGCCTGATGGTGTGGGCAGTCACACAGGGACTGTCCCTCTGAATTAAGAGGCACACACTTACTGTTTAGTTATTATCTGAAATGGAGGAATACAAGTCTCTTTATGGTTTATGGTTGTTTTCAAACAGATTTTCTTGGGATCCAGGCTCAGTCACCCTGCTCTGCCTCTGCTGTCTGTTCCTGATGCACCCATGCTCTTCATCGCACCATTGCTCTGGATGCTTTGTTGTGTCCCTGTCTTTCTCTTTTCTTTTCCCAAACAGTGGTCTCATTATCTTTGCCATGAGGCTGCAGTTAGTCTCATTACAGCTCCATAAATTAGGAGCCTCACCTCTTCCTCAGGTTTGCTTCTTTTTGCTGAGGTGTGAAGGTTCCTTGTTTTTTTCCTAGACCACAAGTCAGCCATTAATACTGGCTTAAAAATATTTATTGGCCAACCTCCTTCATCAGCCTCTGACTTGTTTGCAAATATAGAGGAGGGTGTTTTGGTGACCTCAGACCAGATAGGAACCTACAGGTGGCCACATTCTCAGGTTTGCTTCCCCATCCCCCTCATTTCTAAATACAACTTTGCCTCATGCTTAGATCTGCCGTTGGGCTGAAGTGTTTGTGTTGGTGAGGTTTGCTGGTTGCTATGTATGAATCAAGGCAGGATGACCTGTAAGACTGGTAGAGGGATGGCTTGACTGGGTACTCAATGACTCTGAACCTTCACAGCAGGTGCTGAGGGTGCTGCCATAGTACTTTAGTGATCAACAGACAATGGCTGCAGGGGAGTCATCTAGATACTTAGGAATCTGAGCATTTTAGACCTTTTGGCGCACTCTCTGATTACCTTAGCCTTGTTTCTATGTGTTCTTGGTAGAGCAAACTTCACTCTTTAGGCTCTGTTTTGTGTTCTGCTTTCAATCTCTGGGAAGAGATTCAATGTATCTTTATATCTGAATATATCTTTAAGGGTGTAGAAAAAAAACACACAAGAAAGCTCTTGGGAGAATAGGAAGGTGTAATTTGAGGAATATTCTTCCTAAGGAAGAAGGAACACATTTTCAGAAGTTGTGTGTTAAAGTGGGCTGTGGTAAGATGTGGTGTGTTGAGTCTTCAGATGTATATGTCTACTTTAACCCACAGGAATTTTTGATGAGGCATTTGGATATGGAGACATGGCAGTGAGGAAGTCACTTTCCTGGTCTTCTGGCTACATGCAAATTGAACCTTACACAAGAGGTTAGTGAAACTTCTTGACCTTAGTGCTATGGAGAATCTGAAAGCCGGAAGCCCTTAGAGTACAATCTATTAAATGGCCTACACCAAAGTGGTATTGTTGGAGTGTGCAACACTGGTGATCACTCTCTGGTGAAATTCATACTAGGTTTTCATTTCATCATCCAATATGAACTAAGGTCTCTCTAGTTGATTGACTGATTGATCAAGCATGTGTGTGTGTTTGTTATATAAGTGTGCACTTGCCATTGTGTGCTTGTACAGAGGTCAGAGGTTGGTATTAGATATCTTCCTTTGTTGCTCTTTACCTTATATTTTGAGACCAAGTCTCTCATTGAATCTGGAATTCTTTGTTTTCTCTAGACTGGTGAGTAAGTCCCTGGAATCTATCTGTCCCCACCCTCCATCATGTGATTTCCAATGTAATATATATGCAGAGGGCCCAGTTCTGACCCATACAGGCTCTCTAGTGTCTGTGAGCCACTATGAGCCCATGTTAGTCGGTTCTGTGGGTTTTATTGTGGTGTCCTTGACACCTCTGGTTCCTAAAATCCTTTCTCCTTGTCTTCTCCAGGATTTCCCAAGCTCCACCCAATGTTTGTTTGTGTGTCTTTGCATCTGTTTCTATCAGTTTCTAGGTGAAGCATCTCTGATAATGGTCTATGAGTATAGGAAAATACCATTAAGAATAATTTTATTGACTTTTTATTTTGCTATTTTGTGTTTTGTTCTACCCTAGGTCTCTGTGGTATCTCACTTCTGGGTTCTGGCCCTTAAGGGGGAGCTCCCTCTCAGGGTATGGGTCTCTAGCTGTGCCAGTAATTAGTTGGTCACACCCAGAATTTCTGTGCCATCTTTACCCCAGCACATCTTGTGGGCATGGCAAATTGTAGGTCAAAGGGTTTGTGGGTGGGTTGGTGTCACAGTCCCTCCACTGAAAGTTTTGCCTTGTACAGGAGATGGCTAGTTCAAACTCTGTGTCCTTTATTCTTACGGTTTTACCTAGGGTCACTCTCATAGATTCCTAGGAGTTTCCATTGCTCTAGGTTTCTAGATCATCCTAGAGATGCCCCCGAGATTCCAGTTGCTTTCCCAGTACTCTCTCCCTCTATCCTACCCCACCTGATTCCTCCTGTTTCCATCCCCAGTCCCCATTTCAGTCCCTCCCCAATCCACTTGTTACTTAGCTTCTCTGGGTTTGTAGATTGTATCATGGTTAACCTTTACTTTACAGCCATTATTCACTTATGAGTGAGTACATACCGTGTTTATCTTCCTGGGTCTGGTTTACCTCACTCAGGATGATCTTTTCTAGTTCTATCCATTTGCCTGCAAGTTTCATGATGCCATTGTTTTTAACAGCTGAGTAATACTCCATTGTATAAATGTACCACATTTTCTTTATCCATTCTTCAGTTGAGGGGGATCTAGGTTGTTTCCAGGTTCTTGCTATTATGAATAAAGCTGCTGTATCTATTGCTTTTTTCCCCAAAGGCTTTTTAGTCACCAGGACTAAAATAGGAGCTATGTAAAACCTCCCAATTGTATTCAGTAACCCCATCTTTTTCTTCCCCTTACCTTTTTATCTTGTAATGTTGTCTCTCATATCATTAGAATGTCCTTGAAGACCAGAATGTTGTCATTTTCATCTCTGTGTCATCATCTTTCCCCAAAGATGGATCATTTTTTGAAACATTTTAATTGATATATACCTTACAGTGAAATGCAAACTTTATTTCACTCTGGGCAGGGTCCAGGCACTTCCCTAAGCGTCCAGGCTGAGAGAGCATCCCTCTTTGTGTTATGGACACACAATGTCTGTTTGTATGCTGAGTGAAATGACAGACTCTAGATATCCCTTATGTGAAAGGAAATGGCAATAGGGTGGGAGGCTGGGGGGGATGGTGGGGGGTGCGGGAGGAGGGGAGGGAGAGGGAACTGGGATTGACATGTAAAACAAGCTATTTAAAATTAAAACAATAAAAAAGAAATGCAAACTTTAATGTCAATCATATCTGCAAAAGGTTAACCATATCTAACTCTGAGATGTTGCTGTTATCTCGGAAAGTTCCTTTGGACTCCCATCAGTCCCCTTCCCTTGACAGAACTGATTATTATTTTGACTTCTATAACTATAGCTTTAAAGTGCCCCATTTCAGAAACCCACAGCTGTGAACCGAATTGAACTCCTGGAACCCACTTGCAAAGAGGAGTGATGACCAAGGGAGTTGGGATCGGGCTGGCGAGGCCCACAGGGGCAGCTGACCTGAACAAGGGGTATCACACGGACCCCAGACTGATGATTGGGGGGGCCAGCATGGAACTGATCCAGACATCCTCTCACCAAACACGGGTGACAGATAGGAGGCCTTGGCAATCTGTGGGACCTTGGAGAGTGGAGCAGTATTTATTCCTGGCATACAGAGGGACTCTGGAAGCCCATGCCACGTAGAGGGATGCTCTCTCAGCCTGGACACATGGGGAAGAACCTGGGCCATTCCCGGGATGATGTGATGGATTCTGGAAATCCCTCATGGAGGCCCTTGCCCTCCCTGGGGAGTAGAGGGGGGATGGAGTGGGGGTGAAGGGTTAGGAGGATTGGGGGTGGGGGAGGAGGGGAGGGAGAGGGAACTGAAAGTGACATGCGTAAAAAGTTAAATAAAAAATATGGAAAAAATAATGTGCCTTTTATAACTTTATGATGGAATCACACAGCACATTTTCAACATATATTTTTTCCTATACTCAATATACCTTTCGAGATTCATCCATCTGCATAATTACATTATATGTGTGTTAAGAGAAGCTTTTTCTTTTGCTAGCCACTTTGGTTTATCCCCCCGCCAGTCGCCTGGGCTCTGCCTTAAGTAATTACCCCATAATTGTTAATCTAAGTATGTTTCTTACCGGAGAATAGTTCCCGGCGTCCTACCCCCATGGCGTCACATGTTGACTCTCTTGTGTTTCCCCTTCCCAGAATCCTCCTTGACTCCTAGTCCCTCCTATCTAGGTTTTCTATTGGCCAGACAGTACTTTATTGACAAATGCACAGGCAAATAACAGGACTTCCCCCAACATCTCCTCTTTTCTGTTTAAACAAAAGAAAGGTCTTAATTTTAACATAGTCAAATTGTATATGACAGAACAGTTATCAAGTAAGAACATAGTTACAATATTTTAGCAAGATTTAAAGAAAATATGATCCATCCCATCCTTGTGATTCCAAAGTCCTATATGTAGCTTATCTTTTATCATAACTAAGGAAAACTATAATTATAAATATCTATCTTCAACTCCATCAAAGACCACAGAAGGATAATATATAAACACTAGGATTGACAGAGACGTCTTACTGCCTGGACAGTCACCCGAAGTTCCTCTGTAACGTTGGGGCATCCATCTTCAGCCCATAGGCCACAATGTTTCTGGAACACTTCTCAGCAAAGCAGGAAATTTCAAACTGTCCATCTGCATTGGCAGTCTGTCAGTCATTTTTCTGTGTCCTGCAGAAAGTCTGGTAGACTCTTCCATGAAGCAGGAACCCTGTAAGACTGAGTTCGGCAGTCACTTTTCTGTGGGTCCTGCATGTCCAGTTTATACAACAACAGTCAAGCAGTACAGGCAAGAGCAGTTTCTTGCCCAAATGGCTAATCTTGTCATGTTGAAAGTAAACTCCATAACAAGTTTCTTCGATGCCCATCTTCCTCTCAGACATAATTGGTGCTGCCAGGAGCGGACATTTCTCATTGTCAAGAAAAACCCTAAACCATTTTAAACGCCATTTTCTGAAGGTCTTTGAGAGGTTTGAAGACTGTTTATCTGTCTGAAATACATTTCTATCTATCTATAAAACCGAACTTACCTAACTATAAATTCTGACTATTATAAGTAACTATCTATAGTCTGTATTCAATTATGCATTACATTTTAAAAGATCAGTATAAGCACAATACTTAATCAAGAGGAGAAATATACATATCACAAAATTGACCTTGAATTTGTGTCAATAAATGAAAAACAATACCCATACCATAATTCCCTTTTTTACCATTAAAAAAGATTGGCTGTGATCACTAGCCAATTATAAACAATCCCATTTAAGTGAAAACAAAGATTTATAAACAAGATGGCAATTGGGACATCGTTCATTCCAAACTGCTTCCTGCTGGAAGGGGGTGCTGTTCACACCATGGGGATCATGACAAAACTCAGAAACCTGTGTAAGTCCGTATTTTCGGGGTCTGTAAGGCTGTATCATCTTAGCTGTCTCAGTCGTTGGAACACCTGGTCCACTGCTTCCGGGGGTCTTGGTTCGTGAAACCACAGAAGCCTGGAAGGAATTCTCAGCTTTTCATTTTCTGTAGAAACATAAGCAAATTCTCCTTTTCCAAGTAACATATCCTTATACTTAAATTTTGAAGTCAAGGCATTTTCAAAAGATAGAAGTTGGATTAATTTAGCAGCATTTATAATCAAGTGTACTTTAGTAGCAGTTCCTTCCTGAGCAAGCAAAAAACTGAAAAACACAATAGCATACAGTATCCAGACTCTCTGTGTATTTTCCATCTTTATGTGGCTTATTTATTTATCTATTATTACTTTATTTATTTCACTTTTATTTATTTTTCTTTGAGACAGGGTTTCTCTTTGGAAATCTGCCTGCCTCTGCCTCTGGAGTAAGTCCTACCAGCGTGCGCCACCACAACGCCGGCTTTTGTATTTATATCCACTTTGTCGTTTCATTTTCTCTCTCAATCTCACATATATTTTTAAACACACTGTAAACCTTTAGAGGTTTTTCTTTATCCAAGTCTGACTTTACTGTAAATCTTTATGTTTTTCTGGCCACGTGTCTTATCTGTAAAACCGCGGCTGTTTTAAACTGCCGTTTCAAGATGGCGGGCGTAAGCGTGATTGCAGCTTACCGCCTCAGTCCATGCTGACATCCAGCAAAAGCTGCCACTTCCAGCTGTACGCACACACCTTTCAATCATTAGCAGAGTCTCTTAAAAGAACCTTGCTGTTTTTTTTCTTTTCTTTTTTCTTTTCATGCCGAGTCAGGAAGACTCCGGTAAGTGAGCCACGTGAATCTCGGCTTGTCGCTAGCAAAACAGAGCACACCTGAGAAAAATGCTGCTACCAAAATCTGTGCTTCTCTCTGTTCTTCTGTTTCTAAAATTCCTTTAAAGCTTTTGTCATTCTACGTGGAAATTCAATCCCACTTCTGACACCATTTTGTTAAGAGAAGCTTTTTCTTTTGCTAGCCGCTTTGGTTTATCCCCCGCCAGTCGCCTGGGCTCTGCCTTAAGTAATTACCCCATAATTGTTAATCTAAGTATGTTTCTTACCGGAGAATAGTTCCCGGCGTCCTACCCCCATGGCGTCACATGTTGACTCTCTTGTGTTTCCCCTTCCCAGAATCCTCCTCGACTCCTAGTCCCTCCTATCTAGGTTTTCTATTGGCCAGACAGTACTTTATTGACAAATGCACAGGCAAATAACAGGACTTCCCCCAACATATGTGTATATATATAATTATCTCAATAATTTGTTGACTTTTAATGCTGAATATTACTTCATTGTATGTTATACCACAGTTTATTCATTGTCTCCTGGATAGATAGTTGGTGTGTTTCTAGTTTTTAGCTACTATCAATAAAGTATCTCTGAAAGTTCTTGTGCAACTTTTTTATTTTGTTAATCTATACTATCATTTTTCTTAAAGAAATGGTGGAATTGGTCACAGGGTAAATTTTAAAGAAAGTGTCAGATAATTTGCAGTGTTTATATTATTTCATAGTTCTACTGGTGGTGTGTAAAGGATACAATTGGTTTATGATCTCATAGCTTTTGATGTTGTCAGTCACTTTTATTTTACCCATCAAAATAAGCATGAAATAGCATCTTACTGGGTCTTTAATTTGCATCCCCTTGATACAATAATCTTTTAAAGCATTTTCAAGTGTATATTGGCTGCATACAAATGTACACACACACACACACACACACACACACATTTGTAAAGTGCCTGTTAGGTCCTCCCATTCCAACAAAGAGGGGAAGTAGTTAACAAGTCCCACCCTTAGGTCAGGAGTTATTAAGAGTTGATGGAATCTGGGGAAGGGAGAGTTAGTTTCCTTTAAGGGTGTGGTCCCTGGTAGATGGACCATGCTCCAGCAGATTGCCACAATTCTTGAGTATATAAGTAGCACAAATTGAAGTAATTGAAGTTCATGGGCTATAAAAAAGAGGGGAGAGGATGAGGATTAGACCTAAGAGGAGTAGGGGACTGAATATAATCAAAATGCTTTCTAAGTACATATTAAATTCTAAAAAATTAGCAACATATATAAAATAGGTTGCTTATTAATTGTTCAGTGGAGATTGCCAGGGTTTTTCATTGGCTTGATATATGAGCTCTTTGTAAGTATAGCTGTTATCTACTGACCTTATTTGATTCCTTAGGTATGTCTTATCTCAGGCAGTCTACTCATTTCCTAAGAAGCATTTGTTAAAATTATGCAGAACAAAGAAAATCAAAATAAAAGTAGAACAATTAGCTAAGCCACTAGCCATTAAAAGAACCAGTGGATACCACACCCCATCAATCACAGGTATCCAGTTGTCAGTCACAAAGAGGGTGACTAGCATACCGAAAAGTGTATGCTTGGAACAGAGCCACAACCTGTGCTTGGCTGCCATGGTTTGGCAGATTATCAGTCCGCACAGTATTTATTCCTGTTGAGAGGGTCATTGGCAGAAGAGTCCACGGGGTGCTGCTTTAATCATGTTGAATAAGTTATTTGTGTCTATCTTAAGTAAACACCTAAGCATGAAGGCAATCTCTGTGTAACAGGAAAGTACTGCTCTCTTAAGCAGATTCTTTCCAGTGGAAAGCAAAGTTTTCTGTCAGTCTTCCTTTCTTCCTTCCTTCCTTCCTTCCTTCCTTCCTTCCTTCCTTCCTTCCTTCCTTCCTTCCTTCCTTTCTTCCTCCCTCCCTCCCTCCCCTCTCCATTCTTTCCTTCCTTTTTATATATAGTACATATATTAGTCAGTTTTCTGATGGTATAATAAATAACCAAGACAAATAAACTTGCAAAGAGAAAAAGGTTTGTTTTAGCTCACAGTTTTAAAGGTGTCAATTCACAATTGATTGGCCCTAATACTTTTGGAACTGTGGTAAGACAGCCTGTCATGTAGGTAGGCAATGTGAAACTGCTCGCCTCCTGGCCAGAAAGCAAAATTCCCAGCCACCAACAAAAAAGCATAATATTGAGACAAACAGAGGGGGAGAGCGAGAGCGAGAGCGAGAGTGAGAGAGAGAGAGAGAGAGAGAGAGAGAGACAGACAGACAGACAGACAGACAGAAGACAGCCCTCCAAAGACTTAAAACTTCCCCTAGATTTCACTTCTTAAATTTTCTACAGTCACCCAAGACACATGGACCTTTAGGGGACTTTATGAGTTCCACACTCTCGATTTGACAAGCATCAGTTACATGATTTTTGAGCTGATGTGTAGTGTGTTTCAGGTAGGTGCTCTGTGTGGAGGGGTTTCTGTGGACTAGCCAGGACACCTGTTGCTTGGGTTAACTATACCATCTATATGATGTGCAGATAAACCCAGAAAATTGATGCTGCCATGGGGCTTGAGGTACGAAACCTTTAGCTGGGAATATTCTAGGTTTCCTGTTTGTATGTGTCCTCTTCCTTTCCAAATTCAAAACATCTTATGTTTGGCTGGGTTTGGATGTGTACTTACTCACTTCTTTGGATGGATAGTGTACCAGTCAGGTGCTAACAGTTGTCTAGATAGCTACCTTAGGACTTGCTCAATTTATCTGTCTTTGAAAGTGGTACAATGTTGATGATTAAAATTATTGATATTTCATATCTCATATTTGGCCATATTACTACCCAGGAGGACTTGTTTAAGTTTATAGTTTCTTCTCTTCATGTTACGCACTTACCCACTATATATTCTCATTTGGTTTCTAGACGTCAGAGAATTATAAAGTTCCAAGCTTTTTTTTGTTTTGGAACATTGCATTTATAAAAGAAATGAAAACAAGCATGGGGAGAACATCACCCCATCAGGTAGTATCAGTGGATGGCTGACTGGGGCTGAGGAATTCTCTCTGTTTCTCTGATGCTATCTATGTGATCTCAGTGCAGCATGGAAGCCAAGAGGACTATGCATTATGGTTACTGGTTGATTGAGTCCCACTGATAGCATGTGGACATTGCATTCTCCATAAAGCAGTGACTTCTGAAACAGAAGCTGTTGTATCTTGTGATGCTCTGTCATGTTTCCAGTTTCCTATTATGACACTGATAGGAAATCTGGGGTTCACCTATAGTTCACACTGTTGTATGCTTGCTTTAGAGTTTTGCATTTGCTAACCCAAACAGCTACTCCTCAGCATTTACTCCAGGTAATAGAAGAAAGGAGGGGATAACCTTCATTCTGCCTCTGGGTCTGAGGCCTGTGAGAGCTGAACATGTGTGCGTTAGGAGAGGATGTGGCCTTCAGGGCTGTGGGTCTGCTCACTGCAGAAGTCGACCTTGACAGTGAAGTGGAGAGTTTCAAAAGCAGCTTTACCCAAAGGCTCAAAGCTAATGATTCGAAAGTGTTGACTGTAGTATCAGAGTAAACAATAGCCGGGTTTTGTGGTGTTTACTTAGCACAGCAGCTTGCAAAGGAATCACATGGGCTTCCTTCCACACCACATTGCTGGCGTGTATCAAAACCATCAGTTCTGAAGTAACTCAAACGATTCTGCCCTTTGTTTAAGTTGTGGGTTGGTGCAGAAAGGAAGTTTTCTATAAACCCCCATGCTGTTTGTGTCAAATTGGGATGGACATGTCTTTAATTACTGCTCATTTCGCGCCCAGAAATGACGTCAGTAGCCTGGATAGAGTGTCAAGCAGGAGGGGTCGGAGGCTTAGACTTGTCAGATGTTCACACTTTTTATTTTGTTTAATAAAAAGCATGGCAGACAATGTGAGACAATTATGTGAAAGTCACTTGGGCTCAGCACATCCCCCATAAATGTGCCTGCCTGTCTTGCCTTTTTGTCAGCAGGCTGAGATGTGCCGGGTCTTCACACAAAAATTGATCGAGTGTTTCTCAAAAAGGGAGTTTTCTCAAATTTCATTAAAGAATTAGCATTTGAACTCCTAATTTCACTCAGTTCAGTCTTTGAAGAGATGGGTCCTTTGTACAGTGACCAACACACACCTTTGCCTTCACCTGGCACAGTCCTGGAAGAGACAGGTACTATGTTCAGGCACAGTAATCAACAAACATCTCTGTCTGGAGGTAAGAAATACAAAGCTGACACAAAAACTAGTGTACTGGGTGCTCTGTTTGAATGGGGCTCATCCTATCCCCACCTCACTTTGAAGTCTGGTCATTGGTGCAACACTGTTGAAATATAATGGGGTCTTAGCAGGTATTAGGGTCTTGAAGGCTCTTTCTTTATGAAGGGATTTATGTTACTATTATGGGATTGGGTTCATTCTCTGAGAGTAAGTTATCAACTATTGAAGGACTTGATCAACTTTCTAGACTGTGGGTGGCCATAAAATGAGGCTGCCCCTGGTATTTTGTCTCTTTTGCTCGTGCTCAGTTACCCATGTGCTTTCTGTGTCACAGAGGCAACATAATGTCCTTGCCAGGTATGACCACTCAGTCTTAGGCTTCCTGGTCTCCCAAACTATGAGCAAAATCACCTACTATTTATAAACTACCCAGTCTCTGGTGCTTTGGTATAGTAAAAGAAAATAGACTGTCATGCCAAAGTTATTTTTAGATGTGTGCTTGGGGGGAAATGTTAATATGCTTTTTGAACCCTGAGGCTCAACGGATGCAGTGGAAGGTTCATTGCCGCCTTGACTGGATTTATAATTACCCAGACCACACATCTTAAGGTGTGCATGTGAGTGTGTTTCCAGAGAGTGTTAATTGAGAAAGGAGCAACTACTCCAAATTTGATTGGCACTATAGTATAGATGAGGGGCTCAGAATAAATGCAAAATGAAAAGGGAGAAAAACTGGAGGATATCAGCATCCATCTCTTTCTGACTCTTTCTCAAATTATTTATTTATTTAAGCTTTGTTCTATATTCCAATCCCAGTTCTCCCTCCTACTCCTCCTCTCACCCCTCACTCCCAACCCATCCACTTCTTGTCCACTCCTCCCCATGGGTAAGGGCTCCCATGAGAAGTCAACAAAGTCTGACACATTAAGTCGGGGCAGGACCAAGCCTCTCCCCACTGCATTAAGGCTGAGTATGGCATCCCCTCATAGGGAATGGGCTCCAACGTGTTAGCTCATGTACCAGAGTTAGATCCTGGTCCGACCACCAGGAGCCCCTCAGATAGCCCAAACTTCACAATTGTCTCCCACATATGGTCTCATGGAGTTGCCACAGCTGTTGGTCTAGAGTTCATGGGTTTCCATGAGCCCTGCTCAGCTGTCTCTACAGATTTCTCCATCATGATCTTGATCTCCTTTGCTCATATATTCTCTCTTCCATCTCTTTGACCGGATTCCCAGAGCTCAGCCTGGTGCTTGGCTGCGGCTCGTATGCCCTGTGTGTCCAGTTGCCACACCTTTGCTGTCATGATGAACAGTATCCACTTAAACTGTGATCCAGAACAAATCCCTGCTCTCTTAAGTTTTCTCTTGGTTAAAGTGACGGGAAAAGTACAGCAAAAAGACAATAGCAGTGCAGACAAATTGATCTAATGGCAAGGATGAAAAGAGGTCCCAGGCTGCCTAATTCTTGTTTCTGGCTTTATATCTGTTGGCCATCCAGTCCAAAATAGCAGACCATCCTCAAGGAGACAGAATCTTTTCACTTTAAGGAAAACTGAAGTTCTTTTGAGCTACCCCACTGCTTTTGTGTCATGTTAAAACCCATTTATATTTATTCCCAGTATCACCTCATCTGGATACTATACAGAAAACTAAGATGTCACATAGTTGCTATGACCTTTCTTGGACAATTCTTCATGTTCTACACATTCTTTGACCTTTTCCCTAATAAGATTTACTTATCCAGTGTCCTGTTTCCCTAGACTGCTCTAAACAGCTTCAAAAGTTCAAACAATAAGAAGCCAATAATAAGAATTTGTCATGGCATCATACATGTCTAAGACTGAACAGAAACAGCCTTTCTTTAAAGTCTTATATCCAAACAAGGGTTCTGGGAATCAAGGAGGACTTTGAATGTCAGGGTGATCATTTATTTGAGCAGTGTGATACTTTGGTTTTGAACTACCCTTAAAAAGGTTTGTGAAGAGAAGGCTCATATATAAACAGGTTTTATCACAATGCATGCAGTGCTCAGAGAGGCTTTTGGAAGTGCTTTTGACATGAAGTCTTTGCTTTCATGATTAATCTGTCAATGGATTTGAAATTTGCAGAGAATATTGGGAAATGTTGGAACTGTGGACAGCAAGGCTTGGTTGGGAGAAGTGTATCACTGGTAGCAGCATGTACTTGGGTGTTGTATCTTAAGTTAGCCCCTTCCTATTAAGCTCTTTCTGCTTTTGATACACAAGGAAGTGAGCAGCTTCTCTCTACCACATGCATCCCTCCATGATGTTCACCTTGCCTCAGGACCAGGGCAATAGAACCAGCCAATCATGGCCTGAAATCTCTGAGATATTAAGCCCAAATAAATCTTTTCTCCTTTAAATGTTTCTGTCTGCATTTCTCTGAGATATTTTCTCACAGCAACATAGACCTAGCTTTGTGCTTCCCTATAAACATGAATGGGGACTAGACTATAACATAGCAAGCCAGCTTGGAGAACCTGGACACTTGGGATCAAGTCTCAGGTTGTCTATCACATGCCTAATTCTGCCTCATGCAAATTCTCTTGGTTACTTTCTTAAGGAAGCCATAGCTTTGTGTCTGAAAACATCAGAAATTTGTTTTGTCATAGTTCTAATGGGTAGAAGCCTGGACTCATAGCATCAACATGGATGTACTTCCTTTGAAGACATTAGGGGCAAATTACTTCTTCTTTGCTTTTGGTGGTGACCAGGAGTCCTTGTGTCTACATCACTCTAATATGTGTCTCAGTCTCACATGGTTGTGCCATCTCTGTATGGTTTTGTTTCAAATTTTTTTCTTCTTCATAAGGATATTAAATATTTAATTAAGTTACCTCCTACTTAAAAGAGTTTATGTGTCTGTGTCTTCCTTAGTTAGTTTTTATTGTTGGCTCAACACAACCAAGAGTCACCTGGGAAGAGTGAATCTCAACTGAGAGGCTGCCCAGATCAGATTGGCCTGTAGCCACATTTATGGAGAATTACCTCAACTGTTGATTGATGTAGGAGGGGCCAGGTCACTGTGGGTGGTACACCCTGGGCATGTGGTCATGAGTTGTATGGGCAGCAAGCTGAGCATGAGCTAGGGGAGGAAAGTCAGTCAGCAGCATTCCTCTGTGGTGTTTGTTTCAGTTCCTGCCTTTCGTTTTGGGTTCCTGTCCCAGCTTCTCTCAGTGATGAACAGCTACATGCAAGTGTGAGATAAATGAACCCCTTCTTCTTCCAGTTGTTTTCAGTCATGCTGTTTATCACAGCAGCAGAAAAGTAACTAATACAGCGAGAATCTTATTTTCAAATGAGGACACAGTCAAAAGTGCTGGGAGTGAAGACTTTAGCTTATCTTTTGGGTGGTAAAATTAAACCCATAACATCCTGTGAGCTTGTTATACTCAGGAACCCATTTATTCAAGGACTCTTGGGGAATGAGAGCAAGACAGCTACTGTACAGGTTGTAAGGGAGCTCAAATAAGTAAGGATTATTTATTTACCATTTAGTTTAATTTTTATAAGTGCTTTGAGAATTTCACACAATGTGTTTTGATAATATTCACCTCTCCTTTTCGCCATTTCCTCCCGGGCCTACCCAGCTACCCTTCATATCACAAATTTATGTGTTCTTGTTTTATTTTTAATAAATCGCTAAGGTCAATTTGTGCTGCCCATATATTCATGGGATGTGGGGTCATCCGCTGGAATGTGGTTGATCTATCGAGGGCCCACCCTATGGACACTCCCTCTCCTAAAAGTCATTAACTGTCCATAGCCCCTCAGTTAGGGGTGGGGGCTCCTGGACCCCTTTCTCATCTGTGCAAAAATACTGACTAGCTTGATGTGGTGCAGGCAACCATAGCTGCTGAGTTGAGGAGTAGTGTTGTCCTGTCATGATCAGATACTATTTCATTATTGTCTTGCCTGACTTGTGGCTCTTACAGTCTTTCCTCCCCCTCTTCCTCAGTGATCTCTGAGCCTCTGGGGTAGGGGTGCTCTTTGTGCAAAGTGCTGCACTGATACATGTTCCCTGTACTTTGACTAGTTGTGAGTTTCTTTGTTAACTACTGTCTATTGCTCAAAGAAACTTCTCTGGTGGGGTCTGAGAATAAATGGAAGTTTTAAAAAAGAGGAAATAAAACACAATGATGTCAGGCTCAGTGAGAATCAGTTTTCTCTGTATGCTGATCATGCTTCTGGTCTGTATTTTCTATGCTTTGTCCATGTGATGGGACTTAGAAGCACACCGGTATTACTCATCCTTAGGTGCTTCTACCGCTGCCTTGTATCTATCTATCTCATCTGTATGTAGTCTGTTTAAATCTACGTGTATCTCTGTCTATGCCTGTCAATATCTGTCTCTGCCTATGTGTGTTTGTATATGTCTATCTTTATGTCTGTGTCTGTATATGTTTTTATCTCTATGCTTATATCTATGCCTCTGTCTGTCTCTGTCTACATAGGTAACAGTCCATGTCTGTCTGTAAGTTTATGTCTATGATGGTTGCATTTGTCTCAGGATCCATCTTTGTCTATCTATAACTCTTTATTGTCTATCTTTCTCTATCAATGTTCATTTCTCTATATACATGCGTTTCTGGTGACCCTGGCTTATTCTCTGTATAAAATAGGTAGTTTTCTTCTGGGGTGCATTGATTCTCATAAGATTGTGAGTAGAATTTTTTTTTAGTTTTTTTTATACAGGGCTTCTCTGTTTGTAACAGCTCTAGCTGTCCTGGAACTCACTCTATAAACCAGTCTGGCTTTGAACTCACAGAGATCTGCCTGCCTCTGCCTCCCAAGTGCTAGGATTAAAGGCGTGCACCACTACCACCAATCATGAGTAGAATTTTGAGGGTGGGCATCTATAGACTTAAAAATGACCTCCTTGTAGATATGTTATTTCCTAGTTCTAAGAATTCCTAGTTATCAAAAACCCATAAGAAAAGAATGATTATTATCTTGCATGACAAGCAACATAATAGAGTTAAGAATTTTGAGATAATATGCATATATTTGAATTTTCAGATAAGGCTCTGGAGAGATTCTGCACACAACTTCTAAGTGATGTAGATATCCAAAGAAGATTCTTTCCAGAGCCTTGGAGGTAGCAGGGAAGTCTGTTGATAACTTTATTTTGCACTTTTGTCTTAATATCTAAGAGAGAATGAATACCTATTGTCTTAAAATTGTCATAAAAGTTTTCAACATATCCCCTCCTCAATTTCTAATGTCTTAAGCGACAATTTTATGATAATTTGTTATGGCAGACCCAGGGTCCCTGAACATGCACAGACAAATGTACATTCTTATTGCTACCAGTTTCTATTAAAAGTATATCTTTATGTCTTGATTGATTCTGGGAAGCAAAATATGGTTTTAGTGGGATCTGTCACCTACACAAATGATGGACACCTCCATTGGAGCCCTTGCAGTGCCATTCATTCTACTTTGAAATTGTATGATTAAGCTAGTGCTGAAGTATCATTAAAGTGTTTATAAATATGTTATTATTCTAAACCACAAATTTGTTTTTGCAGCACTTGAAATAATGTAATTGGCTTCCTTTGTGATATCTATCATCTGTATATCTACCTATCATCTATGTATTATATATACATATATATGTATTATTAGATTTCAAAGTTCCCATGTGTGTTTTTGATCATAGCCATATACACCCTACCCCAGCCAGCTCTTACCAGATCTATTCTCCATTTCTCTACCCAACTAACTTTGTGTTTTTTTTCACAACCAATTTTTACTGTTCAAATATTAATGGGTATGTGATTTTTCACTGGCATGTGATGAGCTTACTAGAGGCTGTTTCTCCCCCTCACAGCCAGTAACCATTGCCAAATATCCCCACAGCTAGGGGTGGGATTGTCTACTTGCTTCCCCTCCCCATGTTTGTATTTGGTCTGACTTGGTCTTTCACAAGTTTTGTGCATGCTGTCACAATTTCTCTGCTGTGTCCAGAAGATAATGTTTTCTTGTAGTCATTCACAACTTCTGGCTCTTACACTCTGTCCCTCTTCCATAATGATCCCCTAAGATTTGTGTGTGTGTATTTGTGTGTGTGTGTGTGTGTGTGTTGGTATACATGTTCCCTTTATGGCTGAGTATTCTGGAGTCTGTTATTCTCTGCATTTTGGCCAGTTGTAGGTCTCTATGTTAATCACCTTCTACTGCAAGTACTTCTACTACTCAGATGGAAGTTGAGAGATGCATTGATCTACAGCTATAACAGTAAGTCAGGAGTCAGTTTAATAGTATATCCCTTTAGCAGTGTAATAATAAGTAATAAATTCTCACCTAAGCTCTATGGTCTGTCTTTTAAATATCCCAAATAGTGTGAAAAAAGGACATATTTTATTTTCCCCATAGTCACCACTCTTTAATGTGAACACTGGAATAAAAATGAGTAAATACATGAGGAAATAATTATTGTCCAATGTATTCATATTAGAGGTAGAAATCAGTACCCAGAGAACTAAAGGAGACTTGGGTAGTGGCAGATCTTCCAGGACTCAGGCTTTAGGTCCTGGCTTTTTTTTTCACATACCTTCTTTTGAAATGTCACCTACCTGTTCAGTCCCTTGCTTCCTGTGACCCATGAGCCCTTTGTAAATCTTACCACTGGATCCTATGGGATGCAGGCATTCTATTTTGCATCATATCCACCAATGCTCAATGCTTAATAGATCAAAAATATGCTTGTAGGGGTTTCTCTCCCAATTTTAGATACAAATTGTGACTTACTTTCTGAACAAAGTAGATGCCTGCCTTCAATTATTTGTGTTTACATAATTCATAAATATGCTAGAGGCACATAGTAGGTACTCAACAAAAATTCTTAGATATAATTGAATTTCCTGGTAGCTGAGCTAGACAGACGGGTGGATAGATATAAATTAGTAAAGCAGATTTGAACCATGTGTTGATCATTGAAAAGTTGTTTCATTTTTAGCCAAGATAAATGCTTTTTTAATGTGTAAAGAAATCTATAATTTTTTGTGCTTTGAATTAAAGCTCCCACTTCCCAGGTTTCCTGCCTGCTTCTGGCTGCTCTTAATGAGCTAATTTACCCCACCGAGGCGAGAGATTTCCTCTTGGGAAAGGGTTTAGATGGGCCTCTCACATCCAGGGCCCCAGAGCGTTTCCTTACAGGGCTTTAAACACTCTGAACATATTTAAGAGAGAAGCCAAGAAACAAATCTGTTGTTTTAGCTTTATTCCTCGAGGCTCAGCGGCTCGGTTTTCCTTCCCCTTTGATCATGCTCACTGGAGTGGCAGGCCTGGAAACTGCCAAGAAGGGCTGGGTCTCTTTAGGAAGCCTGGGCAGGGGACCCACCCAGCTCCACACAATGAAAATAAAGTTGTCAAGCCTTTGAGGTGGCTGTGAAGATTTATTCTTCCTGGGCAAATTGGTAAGACATTTACATTTTTTTCTTAAAAAAAAACCTTTGATGAACTTGATAAGGAAGCCCTGGTTTGAATGTGGAAAACAGATTCCATTGCCCAACTGGGTTCTCGATGTTCACCATGAAGCTTGTCCTGTGGAGGTGAACTTGCCCTTCATATTAATGATAGGCACATCAGAGGTGCACTGTGGGAATGTCACAAAACACACGCTTTTGTTGTCTTAGAATGTAACCCTTCATGAGATAGGAAGTCTCCAAAATCTCTCCTAAACTTCACATTTTTGTCCTCCACTTCTACCATGATCTTACATTTGCACGGCTATATCCCACTGCATAATCCAATGGGGGATACGCAGCATTTTATTTTGCATAGATTTGAAATGGTCCATTCTTCCTGAATACAGCATTGTTTGTTGTGGCAATGTCACTAAGTGTTTGAGCATGTCTTGGGTCACACTCAAGCCTCTAGGATCCAAGAAAGGAAATGGAAGCAGTGTGAAGTAGCTTTTGCTCACATTCAAGAAAATTATTTCATCAGGGGAACATCTGCCAACCTTACTGAGAGGATGTTCTTAATATTTTTAAGTCATAAAGACCATTATGAAGGCATTTTAAAAGATTGAGCTTTAGACCAAAACCCAACCCAACCCAAACCTAAATAACAAGCTCCCCTCAAACAGCAAGAACCAACCAGGCCTAGACATGTATCAGTTGAAAATGGTGGGTTTTTTTTTCCCTTGGGGAAATCAGAGAATTGCCTTTGAATTCATTTGATGGAGCAACTCTATCTTCATTTCCACTGGGCTCAGTAAAGAACCCATGGAATGGTGACAGACGGAACCAGGTTTGGAATCCTTTGTGGCCTTCTTGGTGTCACCTTGAGTCTATTTTTAATTCTTGTTCAATTAGCTGAGTTGTAGAATTGGAGTAATTGCACTTTGCTAGTGGGATCCTTTCAGGTTGTAAAGATCAAAGAGAGGCTCAGGTTACACTGGTGATCAGGGATTACGGCCCTAATGCAGACACTTACGGAAATGTGCCAAGTGATCACCACACAGGATACAGCAGCCTTTCCCAAGGAGCCCTGCATATTTATGGCAGGGCTTCTTCCTGTCTCTTTGCTCTGTGTGCCTGTCTACAAGCAGCTGACACAGACTTTCCCTCTCTCCTACTTTCTACCACTGTTTCCCTGACCAAGCAAGGTTTCCAGATCTCACCAAAGTCAAGGAATTCACCACCCAGTGGGGGACCCCCTGTTGGTCAGGGATATTGGTTTCCTCAGTTTAGCTCAGCCTCAGGATGGTTGTTCTTGGCTCAGGATTTAATCTCCAGAATCATGTGCAATGTAATGTCCAGGGTCATATGACTAAAACATGTGGCTGCTTGACTGTTTAGGGGACTATGCTTGATAATCTCCATTTACCTCATTTGCTAATCCATTCTTCCTTCTCAAGCCTGCCGGTATACTAGAACATCACACAGGCTGATTTCTAGAAACTACTTCTTGTGCTCGAAGGCTGGCTTGTGTCACTTTAGGTTTAGCCAGCAAGAGGCATTAGAAGGAGATTAGATGGTGGAGGAGGGAGAAGCTAGGCCTACTAGTTGGCCATGGTTTAGGGTTCACAGACTCTGTTATTAGATTTATATAACTTTAATAACAATACCCTTGTCCAGGCCTATAGGTAGTAATGGTTGCCAGTTTTGCTGGCTTTGGTGTGCTTAACCACTCTTACTTTGTTCTCTTAACTCTGCCTATAGTCTTATAAACTATTCTTTATTCAAGTCTTGTCAATGAACTCCGAGTGGGGAGAACCTTGACTAACAGAGGAATTGCAGAACATGGGCACATCAAAATGTACTGTAAGTTCCCCGGGACAAGCACTTAGCTTCAGTTACATAGTTGTAAGAACTAGACAGGTGTGTAGTTCTAATGGCTTATGTGTCATAGACTTCAAAAACTGGAAATGCCTGTCATTTATGTTTATGTAAAAGAAACTAATCAATTTCTATGTTCTGGACAGATAAGGTCTCTACACATCTATCTATCTATCTATCTATCTATCTATCTATCTATCTATCTATCTATCTATCTTTATGTCTGTCCGTCTGTCTATGTATCATGGCAAACAGGTCACTTCCAAGCTCTGTACTCAAGGGGAACAATGCTTATTTTTTCTGTAACAAAATCAGGAGATGGTAATGTGTCAAAACCTGGCGGGGGATTATTTTAGGGTATGCTATGAATCATACGTTATTATTACATTGTTGAAGCAAAATAAAAGATTGGGTCTGGGCTGCTGTGTGAGGAGAGCGGTAGTGGATCACGGTGTGAGTAAATAAGGAAAGTGTTTAGTGTTGTTGGGTTGATGCAACTGTGTCTTTGTAGTCAAAAGTTCTGGGCAACTAAGAGTCAGTAATGACATAGAATATGACCACATTTACAGCTAATCAGACAAACCCTCAGTGTCATACATGGGTGAATTTTTCAGATATACCACAGTTTCATTGTCTTCCCCATATAGACCAAAGACTTTACCATTCACGGTTCAGATCTGGAGTGAATGATGTGTGGTGCATGTGTGACTACCAGTTCTCCCATAACCATATCAGACACAAATAAATTATTATGACGGTCGTTCCAATTTAGCTGAAGTAAGACATTTATTTCCTCCAGTAAGTACTAGGGGCAGGCTCTAGCTCCTGTTTTTAATGTTTCAGGGACAATGGTAAAGTAGCTAAGAACCTTGGCTTTGGCCAATGGTGTTAGACAGAGTGCTCAGCCTGCCCTTCCTACTTCTATGGGACTGGATGTAAGCACGTTACTTTGTTCTTCCGAGACTCAGTGTGCCAACAGTACACTGGTGACAGGAATTGAACACTTCTAATTTGCTAAGGTATGCAATATTTTTGTAAAAGAAAGAATACTGAAAATGTCTTCAATAGTTATTTGTGTGAAACTTCCTGAAAGTTTGCAGAATGGCACATTCATTGTGCCCTGTCCTGTTCCCTTCACCTACTCTATGAACTTAACCCAAGCTGTTTCTGTCAGCAGCGTGAACCTGTGACTTACAGAAGCTTCTTCAGCATTTGTAATGTCCTGAGCTGCCCCAAGAGCTGTATTTAAGGAATTTCTGTCTCTCACTTAGTGTGAGTGAGTTTCAAAGACTGCTTGGGGTAGAGCTGTGAAGAGCCCACTTCTTTCGCCTAGTTGAAGGACTCACTCTGGGGATATATTTAATGTTCCAAGGCTCTGCATGGGTTCAGGAAGAGATTGGAAATTTGCCAGGAATTATCAACCTTGGCTTGACTTCCCTTTCCTGACCAGCATCCCCCTATTTGTTGTCTCCTCACAAAAATTCCTTAACGTAAGAATCTTTGCCTCAGTGGGCCTGGTCCCTCTGAACACCAGCAACTAGTAAGAGTATTGTTTAAGCTACTAAAAACTGTAAGGTAGAAGTCTCACTTCACAGATGTGGGAATGGAGGCATCCTAAGGTCACTGTATTAGCAACCTCAGCTGGATTCCAGCCTCCAGGTGTCCTGTGCTTCCAGCTCCAGGTGCACCTGTCTCCAAATCTTCCCTCTCCATTTCCCTAGTTGTTTGTAAATAAGAGTGGATGCTCTTTTGCAACATTTGGTGTTGAGAAGGGAGAAGAGAACGTGGATCAAGTTAAAGAAAAAGGCTGAAACACCGAGCACAAAGCCTGGATCTTGTTCCTTCAGTACCACCTTGCAGGGTGATACTCTCTGACAGCAGTAGGAAGGGGCTGTGGAGAGAGGGAGCCAACCTGAGTACTATTGTATTTCTACATGCCCACACTCTGCAGCCTTCTTGATGCTGGCATCAGCTTGCTTCGTGCTTAAACCGCTTATTAAAGTCTAGACGCAACATAAAAGCACGTAAATTGGTTCCAGCCATCTCTAGTAAAAACTTCAACTGGAGCTCGGAAGGGATTGGAGCATCTCTCGGCATAATTAAAATTGACTCTTAAAGTTTCTTTAGCGTAATTGGTAACACTTTCTTTGGAAGTTGGTGAAAGCCTCTTGCTGGGAAGGTTAAATGCATTTCTGTGTATAAGATCAGAATTCAAATATAGTTTTATGGACACATTTACAGTTATGTTCTACCCGGGTGGTCTTTTTCTCCCTGTATCTTTTCTATTTAAGATTTATGCTGTCATTCACCACAGTCTAAATGTGTTTTGATAAGAAGAAAAAAATGACCCGCTGCTGACGCATTTCAAACAGAGAGTCAGTAGTATTTTGAAGCTCTCAGTAAATTGAACTGCAGTTTGGCTTAACCCAAGTCCCTTCTTTTCCCAAAGCTCTTCAGTGGGAGTGGAGCGCTTAACCTTTGTTATCCAGAAATTGAAAGTTGCTACTTCTCTTTAGTTGCATCCAAAGGTAGGAAGGACAAGCTTTCTAAAGATATCCAAGTACTGCAGATGCAGTGATCAGACCTTCATTTCTTTAGGACAAATATGTTTGCCCATGTGACTGTTTCTGCATGTTGGGATGCTTTTCCTTGGTCTGTGTATCCTAATGGTCCTGTCTGTGTCACAGTGTCTCAAAGCCGAAAAGCCCATGTTTTGATCATGGATGAAGCTTCTGTCCCTAGTTGAGACCTGGGAGGGGCGAGGATTGAGTTTCACTTTAGAGATCACTAGCTTTCCCTAATTCCTAGAGTCAATATTTCATCTCTGTCTTAGGAATTGTGCTCTGTTCATCCTTATGAAGAAGCATCTTTAGATCAATCCAATGTTTCCTGTTCAGGCTGGGAGGATAGTGCTATGAAGACTAATCAGAAAGGAGAAAAAGTCACTCTGATCCTGGGATCCAAGTGCAGCAACTACTTTTTTATTTCTGTTTTATTTTTTCATAGTAATGGTCTATAGGAATATGCATTTTTACATAATTTTGATTATTGTTATAGAGATAGACTTTTTGAATAATAATATTAAATATAAATAATTAAAAATTCACATTAGACATACACAGAACATAGGCTATTATAAATATAAAAAAGTGTGCAAGTTCAGTATCTTTTATCTGGAATGATTAGGACCAGGACGGTGCTTTTCTTGCCTCCCACTCCCAAAATGTTGGTATATTTCATTGCACTATTTCTGCACAAACACCCATTACCTGAAAATTCAAAATGCAAAGTGATTACCAACAGGCATTTCTTTTAGTGTCTATATCACTGCTCAAAACATTCTCTATTTTAGATAATTTAGGTTTTGTGCTTTTAGATTAGGGATGTTTAATCCATGGTACCCTTATTCAAAGGCAATGCCTGTTAATATTTTGGTACTTATTTCTTTATGTTTTTGTAAAAATTGTTTTTTTTAACCTACAATTGTTTGTATGTGCATGCTTGTGTGCAAGTCTGTCCTCTTTGCATGCATACAATGTCTTCCTCTGTAAATTTTCACCCTAGCATTTGAGAAAGACTTTCCCACTGAATCTGGAACTTGTCATTTTCAATAGACTGACTGGCCAGAAAGCCCTCAGGATCTGCTTGCTGTTGTCTCCCAGCAGGAGGGTTAGAGCCAGCACTAGGGTTACTGACACAAGCAGCCACATTCAGCTTTTTATATGGGGTTGGACATCCAAACTAAGGTTCTCACGCTTATGCAACAAACATTTGACCCAAAAAAGCCATCTCCCCAGCTATTTAATATGCAATTTTATTCATTAATGTATATTTGATTTTATTTTGATTTAATGCAACTCACCCCCACATACTCGAGTAATATATCTGTACAGCCTATGAAATCTATGTGGTATTCCTTGTATGTGTATGTGTTTAGGGCTGACCACTTGTGAGTAGATAATCTAGAGGAGGCTATTCATGAAGACAACTGATTCTTCCTCTTTCAATAGCCATTAATGGCCTGTAGCTCTTCCCTCCAATTTGGCTTTGTTGCAGGATTCCCGCCTGAGTCCCATTGCTGCTTTAGCTCCCAAATAACACACAAGACACTATATTAATTATGAAGCTGTTGGCCATTTGCTATGATTTTTAATTGCCTAGCTCTGACTTAATCATTAACCCATAATTACCAATATATATTTTTATAAGGACTTATCTTTCTGAGAACGCCAGACTTGAGTTCTCTCCTTCAGGGATCACATTTCAACCACTCTCTTCACTACATTTCCCAGAATCCTCCTAGACACCTAGTCCCACCTGTCTTGCTTCCCTATTGGCCAACAGTGCTTTATTTATACCAGGCAAACATATACGGAGAAGGATTTCCCCCATCATGTTATGTCAACTGGTATTGCCATTAATGCAGATTTTGTTTATGAACTGTATTGTTGAGTTTTGATGAATTCAGCTTCCCTGTCATGTATAGAGGACACTATCTCACAGCAGGTTTTATTGTCCTCCATGTCTTAAAATCTTTCTGTCCTTCTTCCAAAATGACCTTGGAGACTTAGGTACAGAAACTGTGTTATAGTAATTTCTCTTGGGACTTGGCCCCATATGGTCAGTTGTTCTCTGTGTTTTGATCAGAGGTAGATTTCTATGATAGTCTCCATGTGCTACAAAAAGAAGCTTCTTTATCTGTGAATATAAGGATAAATATTTAGAATGTGGCTAGAAATTACACTGCTCTAGAAAAGTGATAGTAATTTCTCTTCTAGGGTTCATCATCTCTTCGACTATAGGTCATTGGCTCAGTTTACAGTAGCAGAGATGAAGTCTCTCCTAGTGAATGGGCTTTAAGCTCAAGTAGACAACTGTTGGTTACCCCCAAGGTATGAATACCACTATTGTACCTTTCATATTTTGATATCTTGCCATGCTGGTCATTGTTGTGGCTCATAAGCTTTATATCGGGTTTGTGCTGTTGATTGCTTTGGATACTATGAGAGCTGGTCTTTTGGAAAGAGGCTTCCAGATCAGTTACAGCTTGATTCTTCCACACCCCATGTCTGAAGGGTATAAAGTCTTCAGCAATCTGATAAATCTCATTAAAATGATTATATAATATATCCCATCATGCAGACAATAATTTTCTTTGTCGTTGTCTTATTAGTAGATAATATTTCATATGCCATATTATAATAATTCTGCAAGCTTGTAATATAATTATGAATTAATATCTATTTTATTTCTGTATCTAGGATTATTTCCTTTTCATAAATTCCCCCAAGTGGAACTGTAAGATCAAAGACAATGAAATTAAGTCTCACAATAATAGTGATAGATAGCTCTTGAACATATCCTACAGATATAATGCACAACATTGGCACTCTGAGTTATGATTATGTTAAAATGTTCATGTTATTTTTGACAGAAAATGGCTTTCTATTTGATCTTCATGTTGACAATCCCATTTGATGTCTACAGTGGGATCTTCTCAAGTGAGTCATCTGTTTTTGTGCTTCACTCAGTTAGTGTGGAGTTTTGTGCTTTATAAGGTATTGATCTGTCTTAGATACTGTACAATTACAAAAGTGTGAAATATATTTTCATCTTTGTTTATGCTTCCTGAAATTTGGAATAGCATTTTTGTTTGTTTGTTTGTTTTGCTTTGTGGACAGGATAATGCAGTGCAGATACAATTCCTGCTTATTTCATGATGACCCTGGCCACTCTGGGAGTTCAGTGGTGATGTTCGGAGGTGACATTATCTTGGTTTCTGGGGGGAAATCATGAAATTCTACTTAGTTTCCAAGTCACATATAACCTTTTGTTCCAGTTTTCTGGTGTTCTTCTGTTGCTCCTTTTGATGAACAATCCCAAAGCTCTTCAATTGACATGAGAGATAGATCGTGAGGGGGAAATTCAGAGGGCTTTCGTTATTTTATGACACAATGTTATTGAAATGTGTGAAGGAGGTGTGGATAGGATAAAGTTTGAGCTGAAAGCAGCTTAAAGGAAAACTGACTTTTCAGACTCTACCTGGAAGCTATGCATATGCATGTCTATGTAGACACATGTGTGTATGAGTGAATATACATACTTGCTGACCTAGATTTCAACTAAAAGTATAGCTCAAGGCAAGAATTCCTATGTAGGAGTTTATTTTTGGAAATGATGTGAGGTAGCTGGAACAGAAGATTGGAGAAAATGCAGCAGGCAAGGAAGAATAGCTAATTCCAAGATGTATTATTAAGTTGGTTCTTGCTGGTGTCATCTGAGTTCAGTCTGGTGTCTGTAGAAACAGTGTACGATAGTCTCTTGAATTTATTTGTGGATTCTCAAACTTCATGGATGGAGGTGTTATGTAAGTTACTAACAACTTCACTGTTTTAGGTTTGTACTTTTCAGTGCAGCTGGTAGGATTGTTACTAACATTCTTTATGCTTGTGTCAGAAAAATTCCCAGGCCGAAAAGCAAAAGGTTCATAATGTAGGTGATATGAAGTTCTGGTCTGATATAGAATATACATTTGGCTACTGCAGGAATCTGGGAGCAAGCTTGTCTCACATGTGGCCCAGAGATCATGAGTATGTGAGGAGTTATAAATGTGACCCTACACATTTGCAGATGACAACATTGTATTGCAGTGTTAAAGGGTTGGCTACTCTTATGTGGGAAGGGTCAATGTAAATGATTGTAGATGGGACACAAGAGAAGGCAGGGGCAGTGTATGTATTATAACTGCATATATATTTTCTCATTTAATTTGGTTGATTCTGAAACCTGGGTGGATACAGCATAATGAACTTAGTATCAATATTCTATTATTTTAGTCTTCTTTCAATGTGAGTAACCTCTATTCATTTCTCAGACCTCCAATATTCTCCAAGCATGGCCAGTGAGAACATAGCATTTCCCAAAGCAATTGGTTTTTGTACAGGGCATGCCAAACAATCAGAGCCCAGAGAGCTTTAGGAATACCATGAGAGCTTGAACAAAAAACAAGAAAGTGAGGAATAGGGTCATGATACAAAGAGAACCAGGCCTTCGTGGGTTAGCATTGTTTGAATTCCTGGCTTCAGCCATCCATGGCAAAGACTGCAGCTACTTTAGCTAGTGAAACACCTGTTTCTATAGAAGGCAGATTGACTAGAGTTTTCTGTCAATTGCAATCAAACCTCAGATGCTTTGGGTGTGCCACTATTTAAGATCAATCTTTTGAAACTTATTTATGAATTTAGAACCCTGTGCCTACTGCTGTGAAAATTTTCAGCTTCTGTTTGTATGGAGAAGAAAAGGATCTATATGAGAATTTAGGTCATTTTAAACTCCTGGAATAGAGAACACATGTCTTTAAGTTAATCTGGCTTTAAGCAATTACTGCCTTTACAGAAGGCATAGAAAAAATCAATTCTCTAGCTGATAAGATGGGAGAGACACAAAGAAGGAGTCGGGAAGATACCTTCTGTTGGAATTTATGATAGTATAGTATTTCCACACTGTATATTTCTATTCATATATCAAATAACTTGCTGCAAAAATGTAACACATTAAGTAGTCACAAAACTTTACATGTATGTGACAATAAATGGTTTTGTTCCCAAACCTCTTGTTTCACTGGGTGCTTGTGCTGACCTGATCTGGTTTCAGAGAGCGTGCTCACGTGCTGCTACCATCTTCAGTTTGGCCAAGAACTCTGCTGAGCTCGACTGATGTCCTCACACATATGAGATCTTGACTGGGATGGGTAGGGATTGCTTTCCACATTGCTTCTTTGAGCAAATGAGCTAAGGCATGCTTATACATGAAAAAGGAGGAACAAGGGATGAAATGGAAATACATAGGCCTGTTCAAGTCACATGTTCACTTCACCTATGGTAATATTTGAAACAAATTGCATGACTGAATTCAAGGACAGGAGTGGAGTGCTACAGTAATAAGGCCTAAAATAAAGGGCCAGAAGAAAGTGAAAAATCAAGGTTCTCATTCCCCAATTGCACATGCTGGTGGATTACACATATAGTTTTCTGAAATTAATATCAATGCAAATGGTTTGATTTGTAGACCATTTGGTTGTCAAGTCTCTGGAAGAATAAGTATCCCTACAACAGAAGCTTGTTCAAATCAACTTTCCTCCAAACAATGTGACTTCTACAGAAATAATTAAATATTTGAGATCATTTATTTTAAATTGAAAAGTTTTCATTTTCACTTACAATATCTCACTTTATTTCATGAAACTTAAGTTGCTCTGTGTGTGTGTGTGTGTGTGTAAGTTCTGCTTTGGGTCTATGTTTTCTACCATTTTTGTGAAAAAATTCTAAAGGATATCTACTGTGTTCTTTTTACATATTTTAATGTAATGTTTTTAAAGGGGTTATTGTTTGGGGTATAAGTGGACTAGAGAATTATTAACGCTACATTTTTAAAAAGTTACAATATTACTGCTGGATTTCTGGTGTTAGAATTTATGCAATATTCAGCCTTTATAATCTCAGTTCTCCAACTTTTTCTTTAAAAATCTTTTTCCTTCGAGGAGACCACCTCGAATGCCCATTCCTGATAATGAACTTGATGTCTATAACCATCCGGGAGCCTTCATCCTGTGACTGATGGAAGCAGAGGCAAACACACAATTAATCACTGAACTGAACCCAAGGAACCCAGTGACAGAGAGAGAGGAGTGATGAGCAAATTGGCAAAGAATGGGCTGGCAAAACCAGCAGAGACAGCTGATCTGAACAGGGGAGAGCTCTTGGACCCCAGACCGACAGTGGGGAGGCCAGCATGGGACTGATCTGGACCCCCCAAATGTGAGTGTCAGCAAGAAGGCCTGGGCAACCTATGGGGCCCTGAGCTGTGGATCAGTGTCTATCCCTGGTATACAAACAGTCTTCGTGTGCCTATAGCACAAAGAGGGATGCTCTCTCAGCCTGGACTCTTAGGGGAGTGCCTGGACCCTACCCAGAGTAAAATGACAGACTCTAGATATCCCCTATGTGGAAGGATTTGGCAATAGGGTGGGAGGGTGGGGGGGGGAAGGGGAGTGCGGGAGGAGGGGAGGGAGAGGGAACTGGGATTGACATGTAAAACAAGCTATTTAAAATTAAAATAAAAAATGATTAAAAAAATCTTTTTCCTTTATAGTTTTCCAACACTGAAGGGTGGTTGGGGTCAAGAATAATCCCCTGTAGCCAGTTACTGGCCAGGAGTTTCAAAGAGGACAGTCTATGTTTAAAAGTGATCTCCTGAGATCAGTTGAATGGATTGAATAGTCTGTTTTAAGTCTCAGTTTTCACCTATGTAAATCTATATTATTGCCTGTCATGGTAGCTAAGTGAGATACCATATGCAGGATCTATTGCCCAGCACTTCACAGGTAACGAACATGTGCTTGGCTATCAATTCTTCACCCATTTTCTGAGCTTGTCTCCTATCTACTGCTATCAGCAGCTGGTGATAGCAGCTCAAAAACAATTTATTTAAGATGTTTGTTTCTCAAACAGACACAGAACTGGGAGATGGTTCCCAGGAATGATTCCAGCATGTGGGAATGGCAAAATAAAGGGAAGAGAGGCAGAGCCTTGTCAGTCTTTGTGGCCATGCCATGGGTCTGTTCCCAGCTATTCATGTACCCTATCCAACTTATTTACCTAATCAATTCCATATTTCTTTGCAAAAACCTTAACTCTTTCTCTGGGTGTTATGAAGGTTCACCTACTTTGCCTGCATAAAAGATATGGTTAAGAAACTTGAAAACTATTATTGCTTGGTTACCCAAAGTTGTGGTACACAGATTGGACCTAGGGGACCTTATGTTAAGTGAACGAGCCAGGCACAGAAACATGACACATGTATATGTGGAAGGTAAAAGTAAAATGTTAACTTCAGAGAGGGTAATAGTGGTTCCCAGAGGTGGAGAAAGAATGGCTAATGTGTATTGGTGTAGAAGGAATGACTTCTAATGCCCAGTGCACTAAAGGATACTTATATTTCAAACAGCTAGTAAAAAGATGATTTGAATCTTCCCAACACTAAAATGTTAGATATTTGAGGTGAGCCTTGTGCCCATTATCCTAACCTGATCATTGAAGTTTTGTACTTTATCCTACAAGTGTGTGTGTGTGTGTGTGTGTGTGTATTATATGACTTCTTAAAAGAGACTTAAAAAGACTCAATACATTCTGATTTATTTCACTTGAGATGAGACTCAGGCACTAACGTTTTTAAAAGTTCTTCCATACAATGCTAATGCTAACATGTACAGATAGCCAGGGTGAGTACCATTAAAGAACCAATACCAATGTCTAAGCAGTATTTTTATTTTATATTATTCTTTGGTGATTCCAATTCTTATCTCTTGCTTATTCCAACCTGCAAACACTCATTTTGGAAGAGATATTTTCTTAATAGAAAGCTGGCATTGTTTATCCAGTAAATAAGTTGATGGTTTTATTGCAATGTTCTGGGAGCTGGCTGTGACATAACACCATTAGTCTTTTGTAGACTGATTAGAGAATTTTCCTTAGAGGAGCCCTAAATGTCCTTCTGAAAAGGGATGACCGTCCACTTGTGGGTAATAACAAACAATTCTCTCTCAGGAAATGATTCATCCTCTTTCAGGGGATTCTAGGTTTTTCTGGGACAGACATTACAGTAGAGCAAAGAGTCCCAATTCTGCCTTTGAAGAAAAACCTGAGTTATATTGAGGTTTTACTTATGTGACCAAGTAGCTGTGACTTTGGCCAAGGCTCTTACATTCTGAATTTACATTAAATTAAGTTATTTGCTTCCTTCCTTACCCTCTCCAGAACATTTCAATGTGATGTATGGAATAGATGTCACTGGAGTTTTCTCCACTAGATAGATGAGGGCATTGAGGTGAGGTTAGTGGGAGTTAGAGGACCAGTTCCATGTAGTTCCAACAGGTCCTTCCTCCTCCATTCCCATTCTTTCTTTCACTTTCTCCTTCACCCTTAGGTAGGTAGTGATACCAGTGGACAGTGGATTCTTCTCTACACAGCCAGCTAGCAGTGCTGAGAACCTGTTGGAAGTCTATCTTATGAGTACTTGTGTGTTATTCTTCCCATTTTCTGTAAGTACAGTCAGAGAGGTGGGATGTGAAGACTGTGGAGATATTCCAGAGGTGTGTGTACAATTGATTGCCATTTCCTAGCTGCCCTGTATATTTACATATAACCATGTATTGTTTTTTTGGCCAAGGGAATGTGGCAATATGCAATCCTTCCAGGTCGCCAGTCTCCCAGATACATCCTCTGCTAGGTTTTTACACTGGCTCTTTCTATGTTTTGAAGTTGGCGAGGAAGCAAGAAAGAGTCCAGGTCCCCCATGTGAAGCTTGACAAGGAGTTACTGGATCAACCAAGCATGTACAGCATGATTATACCAGCAAGAATGAACCCTTGAAACTTTTAGGCTTGCTATTTTTATGACCTTGACTAAAACTAGAGGAACTGAGAGAGGAGTGAATGCGTGTAAAGTGGAGAATAATTGGGAACCGACAGCACCCTGCCTCTGAGATATCCCTCACACTGCTGCAGCTTCTGCTCCTTCCTCAGCTCCATGTTCTGTCTTCAGTGCTCTACCAGATTTACCTGACAGTCCTTCCTTGTAACAATTTTACTCTTCAGCAGTGGGGTTGGAATCCAGGACCTTGTGCGTGTTGGCCAAGTGCTATACTGCTGAGCACATCCGGCTGATTCCTCCCCTCTAATTATACACAGAAGATTGTCTTCTCAGGATCTGCAGTGTGGAAATCTAACATGATGCTCCTCTGCTAGGATGTAAGCCCAGGCTTTCAGCACTAACTTCTCTCATCTTATCTAAAGGCAATATTCTATATATGCCGAGGGCTATCAGTGCTATATTATTTTCACAATTTGCTCTTAGTAGGAAGCAGTAAGGTAACTTACTTTACTTAATGGCCTTTTTTCAAATCCAAGGGAGATCCAATTAGGAAAATTATTTTTAAAACGAATTTTCTTTCCTTTATCAGCATATATATATAATATATAATTTATACAAATAATATAAATATTATATAACTATGTATAATTCATACTTGTAACATAATATATTATTGTGTATAATATGTAATTTATAATATAACATAATATTATATGTTTATAATATATGTATAGTTAAACATATATATATATATATATATATATATCTCCTGAAGAGCAGGAATCTAAGAAAATTTCTTGTCTAAGGGAAATTTGAAAAGTATTTTATATTAATTATAAAAACTTAGCCCAACAATAGAAATAAAACATACCCAGCTCAAAACTTTTTAAATGCAGACACGGTGCCTTTAAAGGTGGTCCAGATAATGTGATCTCTCCTTTGCAATGCTTTCTGGCTTCTCTGTTGGTTGCTGTTTTTGAGCAGTACCCGGCCGAGCAGCAAGAGAGGCATGATGAAGAGCCAGCGTGCAAAAAGCGATTGCTTTAAGCACCTTGGCTTTTCCTTTCATATCTGCAACGTGATCCTATTATTTTGAGGCAATGGGTCCATTTAAGTGTGCCTGGCTGGGGGTTTGCTGTTTTCTTCTATTCTTTCCTTTAAATCTTTTTTGTCAACCATGTTCTCCTTGACTAGCACAGCAGCTGTCTGGGAAGTTATAATCCCATTAAAGAGGCCTCTATTATGTCAATAATATATTTATAGAGAAATTAGTCACCTGGGGTTGTTGGGTGGCTTTCCGTTTAGACACATTGTACCTTAGAAAAGCACTACTATCCACTCCTTGTCAGAATAGGCTGCTGCCTTTGTCCCTGGTGCCATATTGGCTCAAACAGATTAGCAATTAGCATGGAACATGCCTTCCTCTGCTTGCAAAGCACCCTTAATCTTTGCCACCGATCATATTCCTCTTGAGCTTTTATGATAAAGCTGAGATTATAGATGTGTCTGGCTGTATGGGGCTTATAGTATTAGGTGGAAATATGGCAAGCATTAAATGACCATCCTGGTGGGAAAGGTAGAAAATTTAACCACAAAGACCTTTGAAACCTGTTCAAGTGCATCTGGGCAGCAGCCTAAATTTAGTACTGAATCTTCTTCCATAGACTCCACTTACTTTTCTAAAGAGGTTTTACATTCTTGACATCTGAACTTGGGGCTAATTATATTCTCTGAAGAGGGAAAGGAAAGACAAAATGTTCTCCTGGGGTTGGGCTGTTAAAGGGCTGATTGACAGTCTGAGAATATATTAGATTATTAAACTATCCACTGTTTGTGGGTTGAGATTCAGCCTTTGGAAACTTACCCTGTTCCATGACCATAAAACACAGGGTACTTTTTAAAACCTAGACATCATAATAATGTGGTGACACTGGAAGTCAATCCATATACCATCTTTAATAATATTTCTTATTTTCCAAAATATGATTGATTTTTTTAGACACTAAAAGGACTTTTTCTAGGCTTATCTCAAAGGCTCTTACTAGCATTTCTTTGTTACATTTAGTATTGTAGGACTTCATAGAGGAAGAAGAATGTTATTCACTGGCTCAGTGGTGTTGTCCTCAGAATAGTTGTGGGAAGTTAGAAATAGGGAAACCCTGAAAGGCAACCCCACCATCCAGGCTTCAGGAGCTAAAACTCACTTTCACTACCATGCAGGCAGTGTTCTGCTTCATGGAGATGAATGAGGAACTTGCCAACATTTATAAAGCTCAGATAACATTTTCTCAGCAGCATGGGACTTCCTTACAATTAGTCTGAAGCTTTGTCCAGGTGTGTAATCTGGGAACCCGAGGCAGTAAAAGTTTTTTAAAAAACCCTCTCCTTTTGCTGCCCTGGTCTTTACTAAGTGCCCCTCCTTTACCTTGTTCTCTGTATTCTTCACCACTATTCATTTTCTACATGTTGAACCCATGTACACTGTCTACACCTCGGGTGTACATGGGTTCAACATATGGGAAAATCGAAACTTCTGGACCAGGAACATGGAGCTCTTCCAAACCCAAATTGAGTGTGTGAAGCAAAATAAATTTGTTTTGAGGCATGAATATTTCATTCTTAAAAAGTGATACTTTAACAAAATTTTAAAAATTTGAAATTATAATACAAAACATCATTTCTCCCTTATTTTTCTTCCTTCCAACTTTTTTCTTGTACCCCACTTCACTCTCAAACTCATGGTCTTTTTTTCTTTACTTGTTATTAAACATGTGTGCACCCCTCCTCCACACTCCTTATTATCCACATAATACTATCTGTAAGTATATGATTTCAGGGCTGACCACTTGATATTAGATAACCAGTTGAAGACCTCTTCCCTGGGGAGGGTTGTATTTCTCTAATTCTCAGCATTCCTTAGGTACCTGTAGTTCATTGTCTAGAGCTGAGGTCTCATGAGCTTTCCTCCTTCCATAAGAGCACTTCTGTTGGTGGTCTTTTTGATTAGATCATGTTTGGGCACCCATGTGGACCAGTCTTCATTTGTGAAACTTCTCTGACCTTTCTAGTAGACACAGTCTCACAGCAAACTTCCTGATTCTCTGGCTCTTACAATCTTTTTGCCTTCTCTTCCACAATGCTCTCACAAGCCTTACATGTAGGAGTTGTGTTGTAGATGTATAAGTTGGAACCAAATGATGTTTACTGGGGAGGTCTGTGATGTCTCAGTGGTCTCCATAACTTTTAATTTCAAGGCTTCCAGAACTCATGACCAATTTTGCAATGCTTTGGTAAAAGATCACATATAACATGGTCTCTTTCTCATCCTGACTTGACTTTGCTTGGGTTGCTTTCTCTGTGTCACCACAGGGAAAGTGTCTGAGATCTCATGCTCTTGTTCCCTGATGACCTGTAGAACTTAATGCAATAATGGGATTGTTCTCTTTTCTGTTTTTTCAGGGCTGAATTGTGGCTAGGGTGATAGGGAATAAAATCTTTCATTTTACCAAATGTTACTTAAATAATCTCACAAGGTCAGTGGCCACTGTATCAGACAAATTTAGTCGAGTGGAAACTTCTCTACAAGTCAGGCTAGAGAAGGATGAAATAAACCACAGGTCTTCCATGCAGTTTATAGTTTGCTTCAGTATAATTTAGTGATTGAAATAGTTAACCTTGGCAGTAGAGTGAGGGGTTCAAATTTCACCTCTGCTTTTTGGAGCTGTAACACTGTAAGAGTTATTTAAACTCTGCATGTCTTAGTTTTCCCATCATGATCCAGGAGATAATCATACCTACCTAACAGTGCTTGTGTGGTAGTTTATTCACTGGTTCATGTAAAACACTTAGAATAGTACCAGACATGATTTCAAAGCAGACAATGCCCATGAAACATTCCAGATACTGTCTCTGGAAATAATCAGGTGAATTAGGTGGATTGAACCCAATTATGGAATACAGGTGACAATTTATGGGCATACTCTTTCCTTTGACATTATTTGTTAATTCATGTGTCTGAATGTAATTTATATATTTACCTACAAATGAGATGGCTCTGTGCCAGTCATTTCCTAGAAATTGCTACATGGTAATAAGCTGAAGATTATACCTGTCTTCAAGAAGAGTCTAGTCAGGTTAGGAAGATGATGGACTCGTAGGTAGGAACTCTTCTCACCACCATTGTGCCCCTTTGCCATGTGACTTGATGGACTTCTTATTGGGAGAAGTACATTTCCTCACTCTGTAATCATACCTGGTTTTGTGGTTAGATTTGTAAATAGAAGGTGGCAAAGGTAAGCTTTTGGCACATCTTGTATTGCTGTAACAAAATATCCAAGACTGAATGCTTTATAAAGAAACCAAGTGCATGTTAGCTGATGGTATTGGAAAGCAAAACCACCCAGACTTTTGTGGCCACGTCTGGTGTGAACTGTATGCCACAGGATAACATGGCAAGCACTATGTGACAGGAATACATGCAAAAGGGGGTTGAGCGGTACATCTGGGAGGCGTCAAATACACGGGGTGATCTTGCTTGGCTAAAGCTTATTCTAGTAGTAACTAACTCAGCCTCAGGAGATCTAACCCATTCTGAAAAGATGGTTATCAATCTCCTCTGAGGGTGTCATATATATGCCTTAATTACATCCTACTATGCTACTATATTTGTGGAGGGCAAGATTTAAGTCTTTGGTGGGACAAGCTGCATCCAAAACAGTATTGGCAAACATTTCTGGAGCCTCTGCTAGTCTCTCCTGAGTCTCTCATATTTTTCCCAGAACCTTACTCAGATGCTTTGGGCAAGTTAGTCTAGTTTACTGGAAGCTGAGAGACTATATGCACAGGGTATCTAGCTGAGCCAACCCAGTGAAGATCATCCTATACCAGCTAGTGTCCATCCAGCTGACTGTGGGTGCCTTAACAAGCATAGCCAGGCACACCCATGGACTTTTGTTTGAAGACACTGAGCTTGGTGTTTTTTATGGGGGTTTGTAGGCAATCACTCCTTGGTACAGAGACAGCCAGTGGACATGTAGCAGTTGTGTATGGTATGAGGACAACTGTCAGAGACAAATACAGGACATTAGAGGAGACTTCCTATAGGAGAACTGCAGCTGATATCTGAAAGATGAAGGATGCAGGTGTTTGAAGCAGGGAGAACAACACAAAAAGCCTGGAACATGCAGAAAAGAAGTTTAATCTTTCTGCCTGCTGATAAGGAATATAAATACAAATGCTCCTTTGCTCAGGAAGCTTCTTAGATGGCTGTGGTATCAAGATTCCCGCACAAAGTTATTAAATTTTGTGCAAAATGAACACAGGCTACTAGGAAGATGTCTTAGAAAGTAAACTATAAAAGCTATGAAGCTAGGTATCATGCTCGTTAATTTAACTCCAGCACTCCTCTGGAGGCAGAGGCAGGTAAGCTCTGTGAGTTCACACCCAGTCAGTTCTACATAGTGAGTTCCAGTACAGTCAAAGCTATGTAACAGAGAGATCCTGCCTCAAAACACCAAAAACAAGCAAAATAAACAAAACAAAAACAAATAAGCCATAAACTAGCTATGATGGGAGTTTTGAATAGGTAGAACTAGGGCCTTGTAGCTCCATGCACAGGGTAGCTGTATATTTCTCCTTGAACTCTGTGTTGTGAGAGGAATCATGGAGGCAGCAATCGTGACCTCATCCACATGAGTTAGTCTGGATTTGGATGAAGTGTGGTGCTCTTGTCTTTATCTGAAGACAGGATTCTTTCTACAATGTGAATGGTTTACACTCAGGATTCTTCCACCTCAGTCTCTTGAGTTCTGGGATTACACTATGGACCACCATGCCTGGCCCCAGCATCTTTAATCAGACCTTGGAGGTTGGCAAGATGGCTCAACAGGTGAAGGCACTTGCCACCAAGCCCGTCAAGCTGAGTTCAATCCCTGGGATCCAGGGAAGGGAGGGACTGTATTCCTTTGGATTATTCTCTGACCTCCACACCCATGCCTTGGTACTTGCATCCATACTACAAGCAAATAAAGAAATAAATGTGAACAAATTAAATTTATAATTTTGTTCTTTGTACAACACATGCTTAACCTAGCATTTCTTTCCATTTATACTCTTGGGGCTCGGGATTTGTGGCAGAAAGCCGATCATCTGTCCAATAAATGTTTAGGTGTTCTCTATAGCTATCAAGGGCTTGATTACTAGATTTTCCAGAAGAGGGCTCGTGACTACTTTACAATGGGAGTGGAGGTTCCATTTCTGAGCCCCTTGGAGTTAGATTTCATGCTGAGCAGATGAGCTGAGCCCCCAGGACATTGGCGCCTGTGCAAAGCTTTATCTTCTTCCTTGTTTTTTTTTTTTTTTTCCCTGCTGGGTCTCATTGGGGTTTGGAGCCTGTATGTGGTATTTTGTTAGCCAGAAGTTGTTACAAGACTTGATTATCAGAAATAAACAAAAGCAGCCTCTCTTTTCCCTCAGAACCGTGCTCCAGCAGGTACTAATTTGGAGTGAGGGAGCCGAGATAACTCTGGTGTCAGCTGGTAGCTTGTGGTGAGCAAGTTTGTGTTGAAGCAGGAAGTTGTCTAATTGGAAGAGACATATTTGTTGATTCACAAATGAAAGCTACTATGAAAAATAAGTCCAGACACCCATGTTCGTATGCAGACAATTCATGCTGTCTTCTTCCCTAGTATGGAAATTGATCTGGATGGAGACAGGTGATATTAAAGGCCCAGTGAATCCCTAGCTCCATTGGAGGAGCCTCTATAGGTTAGTCTGCTCTTATCTAGGATTTCCTCTGAGGCCCTCCAAATGCATTTGAAAACAAAAAAGTGAGAAGCCTTCACTAACACATTTGCAAGGGACCCTGACTCTTGCTGAGATAGCAGAGCAAGCTGGGCCCTCTCCAGCACTTCTGGATGATCTTCTCTGTTAGTGCAGGAGTGAGATCTGTTTGTTAATGTCAAGTGGTTAGAACTTTAGCCTTTGCTACAGTTTCAGAGGTCTGTGGTTTTCAGTGGTGATGCATGTGTTTAATATCATGTAGTTCCTAGACCCGAGCCCTTACTGGTTTCAAGTATGTTTAAACACAGAGGTTATTTCAGGGGGTAAAGGAGGGCATTACTGTGGTTAACCAGCTTCTCAGTCTATAATAGTAACTTGTGAAATTGAAATTAATATCATATAAACAGAATTTCTCTCTATAGTATATATCTACATATAAATAAGAATATACAAAAAACTAAGAGGAAAATGGACAAGGGATATGACTACACAGTTTATCAGACAATAGATACAAATGAATCCTCATCTGTAGGAAAAGGAAAAACAAACTTATCCATAAGAACAAATGCATTAGAGCTGTAATGTGATAGTTTTCACTTTCTAGATGGCAAATATCTGGGGGTTAGTGATACATTTCATTGAGAAGATGAGAAGAAACTGGAATTTTATAATGTTGATGGCTATATAAATTGGCACAGATAACTAGGAGGGCAACTGTTAATGCCACTAAAAATCAAATGTCCTTAGACCCATACTTTCCATGATGAAAGTGGAAGGAACAGTGTGTTTTGAAGAACAAGATGAAAGGAACTTTTATGTTTCTATATTCCTTTATGCCTTTAGAATTTCATGTCTTGCACATAAATACATTGCCCAGTAAAAAAAATCTAACCTTAATAAAAATTCCAAGATGAAGGCTTGTATTAGGTACTTTTCTATTACTGTGATAAAACACCATGGCCATGGCAACTTATAAAAGGGAGGGTTTATTTGGGGATTATTTTTCCAGAGGGGTAGGGCCCATAAACATGGGGGAAGCTTGGTAGAAGGAGGCAGACATAGTGGCTGGTACAGGAAGCTAAGAGCTGAAGGTTCACATCCCAAATAGTAAACAGGAAGCAGAGAGAACAAATTTAAGCTGGCAGGAGTCTTCAAACTCTCCAAGTCTGCATCCACTGACAAACTTCCTTCAACAAATCACAGCTCCAGTCTTCCCCAAATAGTACAATTCTGGGGATCAAATATTCAAATGTCCACAACTATCGAGCACATCTCATCCAAACTACCACAGGGTTCGTTCAGATTTCATCCATCTGAAAATGTTGATTATGTTACGTTAAGTCCATCTGAAGAACAATTTTCTTCCCAAGGACAGAGCCCATTACTCTCTTTTCAGTTTTTCTTGCTTTGTCTATGTAGTGCCTGTCAAAAAATGTTTCTTCAAGAATAGAAGGTGGTGTTGGCTCATGCCTTTAATCACAACACTCTGGAGGCAGAGACAGGCAGATCTTTGTGAGTTCAAGGCCAGCCTGGTTTACAGAGGTAGTTCCAGGACAGTCAGGGATACACAAAGAAACCCTGTCTCAAAACAACAACAAGAACAAGAACAACAACAACAAAAGTTTGTTCAAAGTATGCTTGAACAAGAGAACAAGGTGATTTCACACAATTTACAAATCTCAAGCATCCACAGTGAAATTGGCTTGTAAGGAACATGATTTCCAGGATGGGCCACATTTCCCCTTAAAGAAAGACAGAAGAAAAGAAATGGATTTATCTGAAAATATGATAATAAATATCTATTTCTGTATTAATGGAGCTTCCTTCCCAGCTTCCGTCATCTTCACTGCTAATGGATGAATTCCTTTGGAGAGGAAGGAATGTGAATAGGAATATGTAGACGTGACTATGATTGATAGGGCTTTGGTAAAAGTATAGTAACTAGCTTCTGGGGGAAAAAATCCTAAAACCTTGGTTCGTAGTACCTGTCAATTTCCATGGTATAAATGCTGTTACTATAGTTGAGTTTAGGTTACCCATATAACATCACTGAATATGCATCTGGGAAGATAAGACAACAATTGGATCCTGTAACCTTGTAGGATACAGGGTTAGCATAACTAGTTATATACAGGAAAGAATTCGCATTCTGTCATTACAAGCCAGAGCATAAGCAGAAGGTTTGAAGTCTCAGAAGCATTATATGCTTCTTGCTCACAAGGATTAGAGTATTAGAAATACATACACTCCTTTTATGTCATTAGTTCTCCAACTGTGGCCTGCTCCATCTCTTGTTCCTCAACCCAAAATTATTTAATCAGAAATTCTAGGAAACATCCCGCAATCTGAATTTGAAAGAGTGATTTTGGTACCTGTCATAATCTGAGCATTTAGTTTTTGTGTATATGGTTAACAATATTGTTTAAAAAAACACAATAGGATTTTTTTTTGGTTTTATGAGACAGGGTTTCTCTGTATTGTTTTGGAGGCTGTCGGTCCAGCCCGGCTTCGAACTCACAGAGATCCGCCTGCCTCTGCCTCCTGAGTGCTGGTATTAAAGGCATGCGCCACCACTGCCCAGCCACAATAGGAGTTTTTTAGGATTAAAATAATAATGGTCACAAATTTTTGGCCAAAGGATAACAATGCTATCAAAAGTGATATTTTCAGGCTCACCCAAGCATTGAAGAGGTACCAGTGAGTTGTAGATATGTGAACCTCCTTTTTTATGTCAGGGGGGTAAAAAGTATGCCAAGAGGATCTATCAACAGCTTTTTGTAGGTTAGGATAATTATAATTGTCTTAATTTCCCTTACTATGTTGATTCTTGTTTTTTTTCTTTTTAACTTTTAAAATTAGTCATTAAATTATTAATTGTTCTGAATGCTTGGTTTTATTGTGATATTTTCATATGCATATAATTTATCTTGATCACATTCCCCTTTTCATTATTTCTTCTTATTCCCATTTCCTTCCTCTTCCAAGATAATTCTGTGTGTACTTTCATGTCTTTAAAAAAGTATTTATCTAGATTCTGTGTATGAGGGAATAACTCTATGGTATTTGCTTGAGTCTGACTTGATTCACTTAGCACAATAATCTCTGATTCCATCGTTTTCATGGTTGACAACCTGATTTTGTGCATATGTACCACATTTTCTTTCTCTGTTTATCCACTGATGGGCCTCTAGGTCAATTCCATGATTCGGTTACTGTAAATAGTGTTGTGATAAATATGGGTGTGCAGGTAACTCTGTTGCTGCATGTTGACTTTGATTGCTTTGGTGACATAGCCAGGAGTGGTATAGCTGGATCCAGGGTTCTATTTTTAGTTACTCGAGGAACCACCTCACATATTTCCATAGTAATTTCAGTTTTATTTATAAAGCACAAATACTAATGACTCAAAGGGATGTTATAAAGATCAGATGATATAATATGTTTAAGGGATTAAACTTCATGTCACCTAGAGTAAGTCCTAAACTAATGTTAATTTTCCAACCTAAATCTTTTTGGTTTGAGATGAAGCATATCATCTCAAAGAAATCATTTCTGTCCTCCTGGCTCTGCCCAGGCCAGATTAGAAGGGACTAAAGCTGGTAGGATTATTTATTCATTCACTAAAAATATCTTTTAGTGCCCAGTGTGTGCTAATAAAAATTTCAAGGGTGATTTTTATTGTTGTTGGTTTATTTGTGACAGGGCCTTTCTATGTCTTCTGGCTAGCCTGGTACTCACTATGTAGACCAGGGTAGTACTAAACTCATTGAGATCTATTTGCCTTTGCCGTCTGAATGCACTATTAAGGGCACATGCTCAGCCCATAACTCTCAGTCTTGTGGCTATACTGTGAACGAGATAGATGTGCTGGCTAGTTTTTGTGAAGTTGAAGTTGATACAAATCTAGACACATGCAAGGTGCAGGGTATCTTTTGGGGGAATTGCCTCCATCAGATTTTCCTGTCAGAATGTCAATGGTACATTTTCTTGACTGCTAATAGATATAGGAGGGCCCACTACACTGTGAATGGTGCCATCTTTTGGCAGCCACCCCTCCCCCAGTTGTGTAAGAAAGGCAGCTGAGTAAACCAGACGTCACAATCTAGTAAGCATCATCCTCCCATGGTCTCTGCTTGAGCTCCTGCTTTAGCTCCTTTCAGTTATGGACTGTGACCTGAAAGATGAAATAAATTCTTTCTTTTCTAATTTGCTTTTGGTCATGGTGTTCATTACAGCAGCAGAAACCAATGTAAGTCAACAGACAAGACTTTCACTGCCACAATGGGTCTAATATCCTAATGGAGCAGAAGAGACAATCAGCTTAAAAAGAAAGATGGCAAATATTAGCTAGTGATAAGTCAAATAAAAGTGTATGCTGGCAGATGCAGTTCAGAATGGCAGGGAAGCTGTATTTGATTGAACCGTCAGCTAAATTGTCTCTGGAATGGCACTCCTTATTGAAGATCAAAAAAATCAATGGTTTGAAACTAGAAATATAGTCAGAGGCTGGTTCTGGCAGACAGAATAGCTAATGGTAATGTCCTAAGACAAGAAGAAAGCTGAAAATTCTGAAGTGGAATGGAAAGGTGGGAACCTAGAGAGTAAGTGGAGAGTGAAAGAACTGAGCCCAGAGGAGCAGTTGGAAGTAGGCCCAGGGCAGATGCAGTGAAGTCACGATAAAGGAAGACCACTTCAACTAACCTTGGAGGAATCGTTTGCAGAAGCATAAAGGAGAGGCAGAGATCTCAATCAGCAGGTCATTGCATAAGTGATGCTAGCTTGGGAGTTTGGTGTTAGAATACAGGATCAAGACATGCATAATTCTGGCAACACTTTCTAAGCTAATTCAGCAAAACATGTTGACATATTGGACATCAGCCATGAAAGCAAGGGAAATTTGAGTAGTTTGAGCCTCTTGACTGATTTTCAATTTTGTTATCTATCTATCTATCTATCTATCTATCTATCTATCTATCTATCTATCATCTAGGGAAGAGCAAAGGATAATGAGAGATCTTTGCATATCACTGACAGAAGAAAGTGAGAGAAAAGGTATAAGGATTGAAAAAAACAGAGGGAACATGACATACAAGATTAAATGGAGAAACGCAAAATCAGAAGCAAAAGCGGAAAAAGGCAGAATGAATGCCTTTTAGAGCTTTTGGTACTTTGGAGACAAATCAATCAGAGATGGCATTTGGAAGACCTACTCAGAGAAATTTGCTATGCTTTGTGGAGAACAGGAAATGCAAATGTATGCTGCCAGCCCCTTTGAGAGGGAACAAATAAAGAGATTTCATATTTAGACCCTTGGGAGAACAGAGAGAGAGAGTTGGAGAACTTCAGAATTATATAGTTATATAGTTAGCAAACTATAGGTAGGAAGGATGAGCTCCTTGAACAGGGCTATTTTTGGTGTGGTGTACTTTGACAAATCTCAGCAGATGGCCAGAAATATGTAGTGTCTCAGCTTTTTCCATTGGCCCTGCTTCTTTTGAGGGACAAGAAGCAAAAGCTAGCTTCACGTTCAACAGTCAAAAATTCACAGAGCAAATGTAGCATTTCTTCTTCAAAGATTGAAAATTAAGAAAATATTTTGGGGTTGGAAACTTGGGAGAAATGTGATGTGCTACTCTGTCTGTCCAAGACCAAAAATTCCAAAGAGCTTGGAAAAAACACATTAGAAACAGTCCTGCAGCTTTGTTCTTGGTTAACTGTTCATCCTTCAGGACCAACTAGGCTCCTGGTATGAAGCTTCCTTTAGTTTTTTTCTTGAGATTATGTATATTCCCCAAGAGGGTAAAGTAGAAAACTAACACAGACATTGATGGCATATCAGTATTTTTTTCATAATTACTGTATATTCCTAAAAACAGGTTCTGGTGAGATACAGGAAAGATTGAAGCCATTTGGAAAGGTTTACAGTGGGATTCTCAAATCAGAAACTTATCACTTTTCTACTCCCCCCAACCCGGGGAGTGAAGGGGGCAAAAATATATGGCCTTGGGATAGTTAAGCAGAGATAATCATGGGCCTTTGGCAAGAATTTTGATAGATCATTTCCAGTCACTCATGAGCTTGTGTGGGTGGGAATTAATTGTAAACCATGATGGAATTAGCCCATCTCTGGCATCAGAAAAGCATACCGGTTCAAGCGAAAGTGCTAGAACTAGAAGAAAGGACATCTGTCTGTGCTGGAGTCCTGCAGTGGACATGATGCATATGCACTCATTACTTAACCTCACGCCTGAGCAGAGCCACTTTCATTTTTTTAAATCATCATTTTTTAAAAATCTTTTTAAAAATTTAAATTAGAAACAAGCTTGCTTCACATGTCAATTCCCGCTCCCTCTCCCGCCCTTCCTCCTCTGCCCACCACCAATACCCCCAGACCCCCACCCGATACCCATTCTGCTCCCCAGAGTCTGTCATTTTATCCAGGGCAGGGCCTAGGCCCTCCCACATGTGTCCAGGCTGAGAGAGCATCCCTCAATGTGGGGTGGGCACCCAAATTTCATTTGTATGCCAGGGATAAATACTGATCTACTACCCAAGGCCCCATAGATTGCCTAGGCCTCTTCACTGACAACCACATTCAGGGGGTCTGGATCAGTCCCTTGCTGGCCTCTCAGTCATCAGTCTGGGGTCCATGAGCTCCCCCCTTGTTCAGGTCACCAGCCTGGTCTTGACCCCTTTGCTTATCACTCCTCCCTGTCTGCCACTGGGTTCCAGGAGTTTAGTTCAGTGTTTAGATGTGGGTGTCTGCCTCTGCTTCCATCAGCCACTGGATGAAGATTCTAGGATGGCATATAAGGTAGTTGTCAAACCCATATAGGGGAAAGGCGTTTAAGGTAGCCTCTCCACTACTGCTTAGTTTGCCAGTTGGTGTCATCCTTGTAGATCTCTGGAAATCTCACTAGTGGCAGATCTCTCCTCAAACCTATAATGACTCCCTTGATTATGGTATTTCTCATCTTGCTCTCCTCTAGTCTTTCCCTGACTCAACATTCTTGCTCCCCCATGTCCTCCTCTCCCCTCCCCTTCTCCCCTTCTCTTTTCCCCAACTCCCTCTCCCCTCCCCCCCATGGTTCCAATCCACTCAGGAGATCTTGCCCCATTCCCCTTCTCTGGGGAAGCATGCATATCTCCTAGGGTCCTCCCTGTTTCCCAGACTCTCTGGCAGTGGGATTGTAGTATGGCACTCCCCTGCTCCATGTCTAAAATCCACATGTGAGTGAGTACATACCATGTTTGTCTTTTTGTGTCTGGGTTACCTCTCTCAGGATGGTTTCTTCTAGTGCCGTCCATTTGCCTGCAAATTTCAAGATTCCATTTTTTTCCCACTGAGTAGTACTCCATTGTGTAAATGTACCACATTTTCTCTATCCACTCTTCAGTTGAGGGACATCTATGTTGCCTCCAGGTTCTGGCTATTACAAATAATGCTGCTATGAACACAGTGGAACAGACATCTTTTTATGAGTGTGCGTCTTTTGGGTCTATACCTAAGAGTAGGATTGTTGGGTCTTGTGGTAGAATGATTCCCATTTTCCTGAGGAATCTCCATACTGATCTCCAAGGGAGCCAGTTTAATTTTAATTCTACCTCTGTTCAGTCTTGTAGCCAGATGAGCTGGATGATAGCACATCCCTATATTACTCTGTTTATTGACTGATTTTTGTGGAATTCTAGAAATTTCCTGTAGAAGGATAATAATTGAATTGGAATTCATCTGGCAAGGAAGAAGGCTATAGTTGCAGCCAAGCTTTATGGAGGGACTCTGGAGACCTCAACAAGTACAGAAGGAAATGGTAGGAGGAGGCACGAACCGCAAAATGGTCTGCATTGTTGTTGGTTTGGATTCTATCACCGAAGCTGTCATGATGCTCTGATAGTGCTTCTGAATCCTTAGGAGGAAAAGCACAAGGCCGCACACTGGAAGAGGGAGGGCACTCACATATCTGAAAATGTGTGTTGTAAGAATGTCCTATGCATTGTTTACTATAGTATTTATAGAACACTCATGACAATTGAAATGAAAACATTGTGATTGAGGCACTGGATTTTAACTGTTTAAATTAATTATACTAAGCATTTTTAATTAAACTTATTAAATGCATCTAAATTTATTTCAATTCAATTTAAGTGGCCACATGGGTCTAGTGTCTATCACAGCTAAATGCTTCAGCATTCAGAGGGTTAGAGGATCCCCACACTTAGCATAGCCTCGTAAGGAAGCTCAGAGGTGTGAAGGCAGTTAGGCAGTGCACCACAGTGGAATCAGAGACACGAGAATGGATGCAGCCCAAGTGAGCACCCATCTTGTGAAAATCACCTAAAAGACTGGACTTCTATAAGCAATGGCAGATTTAGGACTGGCCAAACACATGTCTTTTGGTTACATTTGACAGAAATACCAAGGCTCTTCACCATGCTCAGATTAACTCTTATTGTGAGCACACCAAATAAATGAGTAATTGCTTTGGATTGATAAACAGACACTAGGAGAAAAGTTGACCTTAGATCATTGCAGCAGGTAGCTACCAGGTCCAACAATGCTGTGCCACCAGACCCAGCCACTCAAAACAAGAACCACCAATTCTCACTCATAGGCTAGACAGTTAATTACTGTGGTCTGCGTTTTGTGTTCTGGCTACAGGGACAGTAGCTATGTGAGAGAAGTTCTCTTCAAGCAGATAGCAAAGGTCAAGAGGACAAAGGGGAACTCATAAGGCCTCTTCAGGAAGATCCTTCAAACCATAGTGTTGTCTCTTCCCCCTATACTCTGTTAGCCAAAGCATGGCTTTGCATTGACCCAAAATTCAAAGATTGGGGTGGGCATTGTGTTCATACTTCAAGAGAGACAACTTTGAAGACACAACAAAATGAATAGTTCAGGGAAAATTGAGCACTTTGGCCCGGAATTCAATCTGCCACAGTGTTATGGCAAGCTGGGTAAACCTGGAGTTCATGCTGCAATTTTGTCAGTTCCACAGTCCATGTTCCTTTCTCCACCCTAAATACTTCATGTACGATCAAAGACAGTTTAACATCCATGTGACTCCTATTCTCTGAGACTGATGTTATGTTTCCATCCTTTAAAAAACCTGATATTCTGCTTTTAAAATTTTGTTATTTATCTCACTGAATGATTATCATTTTTGTGGTCCTGGACTACAATCAATCCACATGATTTGGCTCTGTCACAGAGTTGGAGGTGTAGTCTCATGGAGGTTCAAAGAATCTGTTAGTCTGCAAATATTTTGTCTTAACCATGGACCATCTCAATCACTTATGAACTAGGATTCTGCTGCCAGCAGCTGGAGCTCTACATCTGTCAGAATCCCAGGGCCTTGGGTTTGGATTTTAACTTAAAGGTTCCCTGTTGCTGTCAGTGCCAAACACTGTTTTCTTTATTTAATTGATTCACTTAAAAAGTATACATAGTACAATTTTCTTGGTAGTAGAGAACAATTCTCTTATTCTCTCTCTCTCTCTGATCATGAATTGAACCAGAGAATTTCCAGATTTCCCACACAACACCAGAGAGCTACCTCCATCATCAACCACCATTATTCTCATGATACACAGATCCAGGGAGGGGATCTTCGCTGGCCTTAAATGGCACTTGTTTCCAAATGAGTGAGATACTTAGTGGCCTTGGAGCAGAGCAATATACCTGATGGACTCTCTTTTTTTTTGTCCCTTTTGCTGAGGTCATAAATAACATAACATCTTTATCTTTCTTACCAAATTTTGTTGATTTTGATTTTTTTTATGGATTTTATGAGACAGGGTTTCTCTGTATTGTTTTGGAGGCTGTCGGTCCAGCCCAGCCTCAAACTCACAGAGATCTGCCTGCCTCTGCCTCCCGAGTGCTGGAATTAAAGGCGTGCGCCACCACCGCCCGGCATTGATTTTGATTTTTTAAGGTTATAAGTTAATATCCTATCTTTGTTACAATATGGTTATAGGTATTTTAAAAAATTAACTCAGCTCCTAGGCTTCACTTTTCCTCCATTTTTATTCTTACTATAAGCTTTATTGTATTAAACAAGAAAAAACCCTGAAATTTGGTGTGTGAATCCTTGATAGTTCATGGAAATAATAGTATGTCATCCTCAACTTAAACTCTTTAAAATTATTTCTTTAATCAGAGTGCATTAATTGCAGGAATTAATTTGTTTCCTTTCAAAACCCCACCATATTGTGCATTTATCATATGCTCCCTCCATTCTATCCTCTCTCACTTGAGGCTCTGCTTTTATTTATTTTTTAATGTAAATTTTATTTTAAAAATTTAAACCATCTGGCTCCTGCCTCAGGCCCCACTTCTGTTTGCCCACTCTGGCATCTCCTGGCCTGGGGAATGCAGGCAGGTTGACTCACCCCAGGCTCACCAAGCAAAGTCTGCTGAAGGCACTGTGCTAATCCGATTCCCACCCACCAGGAGAGGGAGTGCTTCAGACCCTTGGGCATCCACCATGAGAGAGATGGGAAGACTTCAATATAAGAATACATTCAACAACAGAAAAACCAATATGATGCCACCAGAGTCTAGGGACTCTATACCAGCAAGACCTAAGCATTCCAACACAGAAGAATCAGAAGAGAACAACCTTAAAAACAACTTAATGAAGATGATAGAGTCCCTAAAAGAGGAAATGACAAAATCCTTTAAAGAAATGGAAGATAAGACAAACCAAAAATTGCAAGAAACAATTCAAACAGTGGAAGGTCTGAAAGCTGAAATACAGACAATAAAAAACACAGTCCAGTGGAATTCTGGAATTAGAAAAGGTGGATAAATGATCAAGAACTACAGATGCAAGCATAACCAATAGAATACAAGAGATGGAAGGGATAATCTCAAGCACTGAAGATACACAAAGATAAATAGATTCATCGACCAAAGAAAATCTTAAGTCCAACAAATCCCTAACACAAAATATCCAGGAAATATGAGACACTGTAAGAAGTCCAAACCTAAGAGTAATATGTATAGAAGAAGGTGAAGAATCCCAACTCAAAGGTGCAGAAAACATATTCAACAAAATCAAGGAAGAAAACTTTCCCAACCTAAAGAAAGGCATGCCAATGAAAGTACAAGACATCCACAGAACACCAAATAGAGTGGACCACAAAAATCACATAACAATTAAAACATCAAACATACAGAATAAAGAAAGAATATTAAGAGCAGCAAAGGAAAAAGGCAAAGTAACATATAAAGGCACATCTATTAGAATCACTCCTGACTTCTCCATGGAAATTCTGAAAGACAGAATGTCTTGAATAGATATTCTACCAACACTAAGAGACCACAGATGCCAGGCCAGACTACTATACCCAGCAAAGCTTTCAATCACTGTAGATGGAGAAAACAAGATATTCCATGACAAAAACAGATTTAAATAATACATATCCACAAATCCAGCCCTACAGAAATTACTGGAAGGAAAACTTCAATCTAAGAAAGGTAACCATGCTCACAAAAACATACGCAATATATAATCCCACACTACCAAAAGCCAAAAGAAAAACTGGATAAATCTACAAATAATACCACCACCACCACCAAATCAAAAACAAACAAGAATTAACACTCAATGGTCCTTAATGTCCCTCAATATTAATGGTCTTAATTTGCCTATAAAAAGACACAGCCTAACAGAAACGATACAAAGACCGAATTCATCCTTCTACTACATACAAGAAACACACCTCAACTTCAAAGACAGACATTACCTGTCAAATGGACCCAAGAAACAAGCTGGTGTAGCTATCATAGTATCTAACAAATCAGATTTCAAACTAAAATCAATCAAAAGAGATAAAGAATGGCATTTCATATTCATCGCAGGGAAAATCCGTCATGAAGAAGTCTCAATTCTGAACATCTGTGCTCCAAATACAAGGGCATCTATAGAACATTCCATCCAAACATAAAAGAATATATCTTCTTCTTAGCGCCACATGGAACCTTCTCTAAATTCGACAATATATTTGGCAATATAGCAAACCTCAACAGGTGAAAAAATATTGGAATAACCCCCTGTATCTTATCAGACCACCATGCTTTAAAGTTAGAATTCAACAACAACACAAATCGCAGAAACCCTATAAACTCATGGAAATTGAACAATGTGCAATTGCACCATTCCTGGGTCAAGGAAGAAATAAAGAAAGAAATTAAAGACTTCCTAGAATTCAATGACAATGAAGACACAACCTACCCAAACTTATGGGACACTTTGAAAGCAGTACTAAGAGGAAAGTTCATAGCACTAAGTGCTCACATGAAGAACTGGAGAATAGTAACACTAGAGAATTAACAGCACAACTGAAAGCTCTAGAACAAAAAGAAGCAAACTCACACAGGAGGAGTAGATGTTAGGAAATAATCAAACTAAGGACTAAAATCAATACAGTCAAAACAAAAAAACAATACAAAGAATCAATGTAACAAAGAGTAGGTTCTTCAAGAAAATCAACAAGATGGAAAAACCTTTATCCAAACTAACCAAAAGGCAGAAAGAGAACGTGCAAATTAACAAGACCAGGAAGGAAAAGGAGGATATAACAGTGGACACTGAGGAAATCCAGAGAGCCTTCAGGTCATATTTTGAAAATATGTACTCCACAAAATTCAAAAGTGTAAAGGAAATGGTCAATTTTATGGATAGATTTCACTTACCAAAATTAAATCAAGAAAAGATAAGCAATTTAAACAGACCTATAATCCCTAATGAAATAGAAGCAGTCATCAAAAGCCTCCCAACCAAAAAAGACCTGGCCCAGATGGCTTCAGTGCAGAATTCTACCAGAAATTCAAAGAAGAGCTAATAACAATACTCCTCAAAGTAGGTTCATTGCCAAATTCTTTTTTACGAGGCTTCAATTACTTTGGTACCCATGCCACACAAAGACACAATTAAGAAAGAAAACTACAGACCCATATCACTCATGACTTGATTAGTGAAACCCAAAGAAACAGCTGACGTGAACAAGGAGGAGCTCATGGACCCTAGACTGATGGCTGAAACACCTGCGTGGGACTGATCTATACCCCCTAAATTTGGGTGTCAATGAGGAGGCCTTGGCAATCTATGGGGCCTCGGGTATTAGATCAGCAGTTATCCCTGGAATGTGAATGGACTTTTGGAACCCATTCACATGGAGGGATGCTCTCTCAGCCTAAACATATGGGGGAGGGCTTAGGCCTTGCCCTGGATGATATGGCAGACTTTGGAGATCCTCCATGAAGTGCCTCACCCTCCCTGGGGAGCAAAGTGGGGATTGGGTAGGAGGTTGGGGGTGTTGGTGGGGAGTGGGGGAGGAGGGGGAGGGAGAGGGATCTGGGAGAGACATGTGGAGTAAGCTTGTTTTTAATTTAAATAAATAGTTTAAAAAATAAATTTTAAACCTATTTATATTATGTTACCTCTTTCCTTTCTTCTCTCTATCTCCTTCTAGGTGTTTCTCTTTTGCTCCCTCTCAAATTCATGGCATCATTATACACATACACACACACACACACACACACACACACACATGTGTGTGTGTGTATATATATATGTATAAATATAAAATATAACTTATTGAGTCTGTTTTAGTTTTCCTTGTATGCATATGGTTTCAGGGCTGACCAGTCCTCTAATTATTAATCCAATTATCCAGATGACTGGAGAAGATAATTCTCCAGCTCTTAGAATTCCTTTGTTGCTTCTAGTTCTCTGTCTAGAAGCAAGCCTCATGAGATTTCCCACTTCCACATTACCATGTCTATTGCTGTTGTCCTTGTTCAGGTCTTGTTTGACAACTGTATTGCTTATATGTCAGTGAAACTTCCCTGTCATTTCAAGGAGATACAGTATCATAGAAGATTTCCTGGTCCTCTAGCTCTTACAATCTCTTTACCTCCCTTTCCCCATTAGTTGTGCTGTAGATGCATTCATTTCAGATTAAATTCTATAATATTATTGGGACTATAAACCAACTATAAAACATATCACGTGGTTGGATTTTAATGAACATAAAATGTACTTGAAAATTCAAAATAAGTACATTTAGAACATGTCTTATGTGTTTTCTACTGTATGAGATATGTTACCTGCTTTCCCTTATTCTTGCTTGCCAAGTTTATGCCTTTATTGCTGCCTTTAGCACCTACTTCTGTGAGATTTGGGCACACTTCAAAGACCATCTGAGACATCAGCTCTTGAATTCTTGGATTTTCCATCAGAGACAGCCACTGTTGGAATAGTTGAACCATTGCCTGCAAGCCACTCTAATAAATTCCGTGTGTGTGTGTGTGTGTGTGTGTGTGTGTGTGTGTGTGTGTATGTATATATACACATTCTATCTGTTCTTTTTCTTTAGTGAACCCTAAAGTATACATATCTATACACTCATACATATACTTATAGAGTACTTCATTGATTTAATAGCTAGAGTCTCTAAACAGTTAATTGTCTACTATTTTAATTCTATATATTCGTTACATATATATTCATTATGTATATATACATATGTATGTTCTTTTCTTTCTCTAGAGAACCCTGACATATCTCTACACTCTTTCACAAAACTTATAAAATTTATATAGTTACTTTACTTTCTTTTATCAACTTACTAGCTAGAGCCTCTGAACACATTAGTTAAAAGTGTGTCCTAATATATATATATATATATATAATTAGTTTGATATAAATTTTTCTGGTGTTTCACTATTATGAATGGTGGTTACTTCCATCTAAAAGTATGTTCTTTATCATAAATGGTAATTTATTTCTGTTCTTATTTTTATAAAGGGATATTTTTGTTTTGAAAACTTACTGAAAATTATCCAAAATTCACAATAAATAATGATGTCCATTCCTATACCTGCTGTGGACTTGACTCCATTTGCTTTATGTTCTTTTTTTCCCCATTTTTAGAATTTAAATTAGAAACAAGCTTGTTCTACATGACAATCCCAGTTCCCTCTCCCTCCCATCCTCCCCGGCCCCCCCACAGACTGCCTATCCTATCCCTTTTTGTTCCCCAGGGAGGGTGAGGCCTTCCATAGGGGATCTATAAAGACTTTCATGTCATTTGGAGCAGCATCTAGGCCCTCCCCCGTGTGTCTAGGCTGAGAGAATATCCCTCTATGTGGAGTGGGATTCCAAAGCTCATTTGTACACTAGGGATAAATACTCATCCACTACTAGAGGCCCCATATATTGCCCAGGCCTCCTAACTGACACCCACGTACAAGTGGTCTGGATCAGTCCTATGCTGGTTTACCAGCTGTCAGTCTGATGGTCCATGAGCTCCCCCTTGTTCAGGTCAGCTGTTTCTGTGGGTTTCTCCAGCCTGGTCTTGACCCCTTTGTTCATCACTCCTCCCTCTCTACAACTGGATTCTAGGAGTTCAGCTCATTGTTTAGCTGTGGGTGTCCATTTCTGCTTGCATCAACTATTGTATGAAGGCTCAAGGGTGGCATATTCAGTATTCATCAGTTTCATTATTGGGGAAGGATATCTAAGGTAGCCTCTCCACTATTGCTTAGATTGTTAGTTGGGGTCATCCTTGTAGATCTTTGGACATTTCCCTGGTGCCAGATTTCTCTTTAAACCTATAATGGCTCCCTCTATTATGGTATCTTTTTTCTTGCTCTCCTATATTCTTCTCCTGACTAAATCTTCCTGCTCCCTCATGTCTTCTTCCCCCCTCCTCTTCTCCTCTTCTTTTTCTCCTAACTCCCTCTCCATTCCCCCAATGCTTCCAATTAGCTCAGGAGCATTTGATCCTTCCCCCTTCTCTGGGGGACCATTTATGTCACTCTTACAGTCTTCCTTGTTTCCTAGCTTCTCTGGAGGTATGGATTGCAGGCTGGTAATTCTTTGCTCTATGTCTAAAGTCAATATATGAGTGAGTACATACAATTTTTGTCTTTTAGAAACTGGATTACCTCCCTCAGGATGGTTGGTTCTTTCTAGTTCCATCCATTTGCCTGTGAATTTCAAGATTCCATTGTTTTTTTCTTTTTCACTGAGTAGTACTCCATTGTGTACCACATTTTCTTTATCCATTCTTTGGTTGAGGGGCATCTAGTTTGCTTCCAGATTCTGGCTATTGCAAATAATGCTGTTAAGAACATAGTTGAACAGATGTCCTTGTTGTATGAATGTGTATCTTTTGGGTATATGCCTAAGAGTGGAATTGCTGTATCTTGTGATAGACTGATTCTCATTTTCCTGAGGAACCACCATACTGATTTCCAAAGTGGCTGTACAAGTTTGTACTCCCACCAGTAGTGGAGGAGAATTCCGTGTTCTCCACATCCTCTTCAGCATAAATTGTCAATGGTATTTGTGATTTTAACCATTCTGAAAGGAGCAAGATGGTATCTCAGAGTTGTTTTGATTTGCATTTCCCTGATGGCTAGGGATACTGAACACTTCTTGAGTGTTTTTCAGCCATTTTAGATTCTTCTATTGAGAATTCTCTATTTAGTTCTATATCCCACTTTTTAATTCGATGATTTGGTGTTTTGGTGACTAGCTTCTTGTGTTCTTTGTAAATTTTGGAAATCAGCCCTCTGCCAGATGTGGGGTTGGCGAATATCTTTTCCCATTCTGTGGGCTACCTTTTTGTCTTGTTGACTGTGTGCTTTGCCCTACAGAAGCTTCTCAGTTTCAGGAGGTCCCGTTTATTAAATGTTTATTTCAGTGTCTGTGTTACTGGTATTATGTTCAGAAAGTGTTCTCCTGTACCGGTTGGTTCAAGGGTACCTCCCACTTTCTCTTCTAAGAGGTTCAGTGTGACTGGATTTATGCTGAGGTCTTTGATCCATTTGGACTTAAGTTTTGTGCATTGTGATAGATATGGATTTATCTGCAGTCTTCTACATGCCAGCATACAGTTATGTGAGCACCAGTTGTTCAAGTGTTTTATGTTCTTTTAAAGGAAGAAAAACTCATTATAGAGAATAACCCAGTATCTACCTGTCGTATTGTTCTTATTGCTACAATCCAAAAAAAAAGATGTGTATGTTTCTTCCCCACCTCATTTTAATATGCTTGTGTATGATTGTGTTGTTAATACAAATGGCTCTCTTGTTTTGAAATTATGCATAAATGTACCTTACCAAACTTAATTTCTTGATAAGTATGTTTTGGGGGAGGTCTAATTATGTGTTGGAACTGAGATAGCTATACTACTTTAAAAGTTATTATACAGGATTCCAATATTTGAAAACACCAAGTGTTATTCAAGCTCCTCTTGATTTAATTTAATTTTTCTACATTAAATAATTTTGCATTGGAAACTCTTGGACCTGACTCTTTACATACTGTATAAAAAATTCTTTAGGATGTATGCCCAAGAGTAGAATTTCTCAGTCATGTAGTGCAGAGGTTATCAGGTCTTTTAGATACTTCCAAATTGTTCTTCAAAATAATTCAACCAATTTAAACTCCCACTAGGAGTTTATGAAACTTCAGTTTTCCTACATTCTTGTTTTAAACAAAGAGTTTCAAATGTTTTAATGTTAGCGGGTGTGAGGTACGAGGTAACATTACTGTATTGTTAGTTAATTCATAGGCCCTCCTCTGGGGTTTATGTTAGAGCTAGAGATACTTTTTCTTTTTGATGTCTTTCTAAAATACATTATGTTTAAGCATTCTTTCTGTTAATTATGTCAATTGACTTGAATTAATGAATCAAAATTGTATTTATTGATATTTTTGAGTTTTTCATAGTTAAGACTTTCCTGTACTTTTCCTTAGGCTTATTTCTTGGGTTTTGGAATCAGTTGTATTATTTCTTCACAAAAAATAATAAAAATTACCTAGTCTAGAGTGTGTTACATGTTAAGAGACAATCTCAAAAAGTTTTGAAAATTTCTCCTTTGATCTAGCTTACTTAAACTTTGTGATTTTAGATAGTAAGGTGTGAAGACAAGCAAGTGGCGATTTCTTTTTTGGTTATTCATGTTGGATTCCCTCAAATTCTTTTACTTTTGTTTCCTTTTGTGTGGTGTTCACTAGCATTTCCAGGTGTGACTCTCAGTGGAAGTCAGATATGTTTGTGACCATCCAGATGATACAGGATGATTATAATTTGATCAAAAGAGAATACAGCTGACATGGGAACAAAAGATCTGGATGAATAAGAAGGCACACAAGTGCCCAGCAGCCACCTAGACAGGTGCTCTGCCGTAGTAATCATTAGGAAATACAAAGCAAAAGCATGGTGAGTTATCACTTCATAACCAGGATGGCTGTAAACGCAGAGATAACAGTCACTGCTGGCTAGGTTTGGAGAAGTTACCATTCTCAAGCTCTCCTGGTAGGAACGCGAACGGCTGTGTGGCTGCTTTGGAAAATCAATGCTATATATAACCCCAGTAACTCCACATATAGATATATTCCACAAAAATGTCAAAACATAGCCTCACATAAAAAATGTGAACACAAATGTCTAAAGTTCTATTATTTCCAATAGCTCAAGAATGAAAAAAACCTGAATGCTCACTAATGGAATAAATAATTCACATATGGTATGGCCACATAAGGGACTGTTATTCAGCTACAAAAGTAAATAAAATACTGATTTGTGATGTAGAATGGATGAATGTTATGCCAAGGGACAGAAGCCCCTCCAGACAAATGAATCACATCAAAGGTCCTGGAGAGACATCTACAGGGGTTTCCAAGAGCCAATGAAACTCTAATTCATTGGAGTTTCTTTTAGGGGTGAAGAAAATATTCTAATTAAATAAGGATGGTTATGCAATTCAACAAATAGCTAGAAACCATTCAATTTTATTCTTTAAAATGGCAAGTTTTATGGAATTATAAATATGTTAGCATTCAGTAATGAGTATATGCTAACTAATTAGCATTATATACTAATCTTACTAATATTCAATTCAATAACATTCAGAACATATTGTCATACTGCTGGGAATGACATCTGAGATCAACAGTTTCAAACTTGATTCAGTTCCAGTGCTCTGGGATCTTAAAGTGGGGCTTTAGTTTTTGACCAGCTTCAATACCAAGAAAACCTTCATTTTACTGATCTGAATTTTATTCCACTACCCAGTCTTCCACAGGTTCTTGTGGTGATGTAATGAATAAAAGAAAAAAGCAAGTCTCTCTGCCTTCTTCACCATTTCTGCCTTCACACAGTTACACATGCTCCTGGTGTCTTCTGTGTCCCTTCTCCAAAGGTTGCTGTGGAGATGGTGGCCTTAGTAGAGTCCTCATTTTATATCTTCCTCTCTAGGTGTTTATAGTTAAACAAACAAACAATTTGCAGACAGCACTTAGAATGATGTGATCATTAGCAAGATCATAAAGATCATGTAATACCTGGTCAGAGAGTAAATTTTTCTTCTTTAGTGTTTTGGCTGGAATGTGTTCTTTGTGTCAAGTGATGGGTTTCCTAATGTTCCTTTTATTCAGGTATGTGTACTTTGAACACATTCACCCCATTACTCTTTGCTGTCCTCCTTACTGCTGGTGGCTTCCATTCCCCAAATAGTTTCCCAGTTCCCCTCTACTTTCATGTAATATCTGTCATCTATCTATCTAATCTATTATCTATCATTCACCTATCTTTTCTATTTAAAATGAATATGAATATAAGGGAAAATATACTGTTTCTTTTTCTGGGTCTGTCTTATTTTACTTAATATGATGATCTTTAGTTCTATTTATCTTCTTCAAATGACTCAATTTCTTTATTTTTTTGCTTCACAATGCTCCTTAAATCAAGCTTTCATACATGTTTCTACAGAGGATTATTCTAATTATTACCTACTGTTCCAGAATAGCCTTTATCCCCACTTATATTAACCTGTGATTGATAGCAAAGCCAATGTTTGGGCAACATCTAGAGATTGATGGTCAGGGTTTGAATCCCATATCCAAGCTATGTCTCTCTCTCCCCATCTACGAAATGAAGTTGAGAAGGATGAGAAGGGCTATAACTTTCTAGGGGTTACTGTAAGGTTTAACTGCAATATGCAAACATATCACATGTATGTATATATATGGAGATACAGAGAGGCAGGTTGAGAGCAAGCAAGAGTAGGTAACTTGAGGAAAGAGAGAGGGAGAAAGAGAGAGAGAGAGAGAGAGAGAGAGAGAGAGAGAGAGAGAGAGAGAGAGAGAGAGAGAGAGAGAGAGAGAGAGAATGAATCTAAAGTAGTCCCATCAGGTCTCGCTGCTAATGCTGCTCATAGAGCTGCTCATAGGGTTTGGGCCCTAGCCTTTCTGGGACAGCCCTAACTTTCTTCAGCTAATCCTTTAGTCAGACCTGTTAACTGGCAGTTGCTTTGGCTTAATTGGTACTCAGAGGCAAACCATTCCTACCTTAATCTTCCCATGGCTTCTGCTGACCTAGATTTCTTGTTTCTACAGTTCCTCTTCCAGCTTTTCCAGCCATGAGGCCACATAGCAAGACTGAGTAGGGTGTGGTTTAAGGAGGCAGCTGTAACATCTCAAAACCTCCTTAATCCACAAAGAAGTTCTTGCTGCTCTGATTATCTCCAGATCCCCCTCCACATGGGACAGATGGAGGTCCAGTGTTTCCATTTCCACTCCATGGGACTCAGCTGCCACTGCCATCTTAGGCAGGCAGCTTCAGGTGAGCGCACTAGAAAGTCTCTTTTCAGTTTTACTTACTTTGTTTTCTTTGTGTTCTCAAACATGCCAGAGATGAATCATCCATTCATTCACTGGTGCATTCATTCATTTAGGAAGTATTTATTGAGAGCCTAGCGCATAATATCCTTGGCTCAGAGCTGAGAGTGGATACAGTCGAGAACTAGACAGAGCTCCTTTCCTCACTGGATGAGGTTGACCGTCACACTTGACTTTGAAGCAAGCAGCAAGTCTAACTCTTAAATATCTTTCCAGAGTTATCTGGTAAGTAAGGGCATTTAAGGAATTTGTAAGGAGGCAGGCACTGGGAAGGTGGTGGGGATAGGTGATAAAAAATGTCTAATATTGGCTATGTTTGTTCCAGGTACTTGTGAAAGAGCCAAGAGGAGTGGTAGTCACACAGCTCTGTCTAGAAGGATGTGGCGGAGTTTTAAATGTTCTCATAGCCATATTAAAGAAATAAAAAAACAGCAGGTGAAATTAATATTGTTTTAATCTCACCTTGTATAACCAAAACGAAAACTTGAAACCTTTTCATACAAACTTCATTCCAAGTTGGGTGCTAATTTTTCCCCTGTAGTTAAAAATTTGGTGGTTTAGCCAGATTTACATCCCAAGTTGTTTAAAAAATAATTAGAAATTTTCCAGTGACAACACTACCATTTTAGAAAAATGAAAATGAAATATAATAAAAATGTACTTGCTTGGTTTTATTGGCTCTATTTCAAGCATGCCATAGTTACCAGTTATTTGTGCCTACTGTAAGCAACACAGCAGATCTGGAGTTTCCAAGGAGTATCTAGGATGAAGATTCTTCCAAGTATTACATTGGATTTGGCATCAAGAAAGTAAATGAGATCACATAGGGAACTATTGTACCTTCCTATGGGTATTTCTGAGACTTTGTCCACTGCTTTGAAAGGGCCATCTTAGATTTGGGCATATAGTTAATTAGAACATTTCCTGCCACTACTTGGGATGCTTAGTTGAGGGTCTCTAGATGTTGCCCAAACATTAGAAGCACTTCTGATCCACTTGGAATATGGTCTGGATTCAATTAGCACAAGTCCAGGCAGAGACCATAGTCTCCAGAGGTTCCTTTAGCTCAGATATATCCTTCTTGGGCCTCTAGGATGGGCATGGCCTTGTCTCAGTTCTCGTCAGTTGATCTAGACACACAAACTCTTCACTGCTTGCTGCAAAAGCTCTGCTCATACCAGTCCTTGTTGCTACATGAACTTTGGCATACAATCTTTTTATTCAAACAATTGCAAGCATCCTTACAAAACATTCAGGTATACACAATTACCTATTGTGGTGATATTTTGCTCATGATATAACAAATAAAGCTTTCCTGAAGATCAGAGTGCAAAGCTAGCCACACTAGTTAGCTGTAGAGGTCAGGCAGTGGTGGGAGACAGAGGCAGATGGATCTCTGAGTTCAAGGCCATTGGATTCTGAGGTTTGGTGGAGACAGATGCAGTTGGATTCAGTATGAGTATTCATCAGTCTGAGGTAAAGCTAAGAGCTAGTGGCTGGCCACTTTGCTTTTATGATCTTCAGCTTTAAACTCAATATCTGTCTCTGGGTTTTTATTTATTAATACCAACTAGAACTCATGCTACAATTTATCCATTTTGACAGCTGATTTTTGCAGTGAGTCTTTTGGTTTTTGACAGAACCATACATCTATAGAATGTATTGTGGTTATTTTCATCCCCACAGCTCTCTATTGTCTCCTTTCTTTTCTCTCCAAATTATTTCTTCTTACTTACTGTTCTAGAGACTGTACAATTAGAGAAAATGACAAATACACACCTCCAGCAATGATTGACAATAATTAATTCATGAGGAAGAAAGGAGAATTCATGGTCAAGCCTTGCATTCATGATGCAAGTATCCTTAGCTGCTGTGTGTTCATGCTTAAATGCCATATCATGAAAGTAGTGTTTCACAACAGTTTTTCCTGTAGTGCTACTCTTAAATTCTTTCTTCCCTCTCCTCTATGATGCTGGGCCTTGTTGAGAGCTAGTTTTGGTATAGGTGCCCCATTTAACACTGAACACTATTAGCCACTTATTCTTAGTAATCTGATCCAATATTAATATTTGAATTAACTGTTATTCTCTGCAAAAAGAAGCTTCAATCTGCCAGCCTGAGAGCTACCAGTCTATGTTTATAAATATAAACATTAGGGTGAAGTTTGACATGTTCATGTAGGGAAACAATGGTAGTGTATACCCTCCCCCCATTCCCTCCCCTGCCCTATTCTTTTGACCAGGTTTATAGAATCTGTTGTGCATTCCCTCCCATTGAATGTATCTCAAATCCAATCACAAAGCAGTTGGCTATACATACAATCCTTTCATTTTATGTTATGCTGTAATATGGTTTGTCATTATGCTCACTAAAGTTCCCACTAGCAGAGAATGGTCAGTTTATATTTGTTTAAAGGCTGCCTTTGTTTCCTTCTTCCTAATAAAACCTGTCTTTTTTTTTAAGTCAGGGTTGGTGATGTCTCCAGAAGTTCCTTTATTATACAGGTTTGTAAAACCTGTCTTTTTAAGGCCACTGAACTGATAGGTCCTGTGCCTACTCCATCCAGATTATAGACAGTCCTGAAATTCATGTGGTGGCTGGAACTCACCAAAACTTCCCCTCTTGTGGATACAGCCAGCCCATTTAATACCATGGCAATGTTTGATTTGATGGTAGCCACGAATAAAGTTGTTCCAACAGTGATTTCTTCTGACCATGCTATGGGAGCCTAGGGTTTCAGGGGTCTCCTTTAATATTTAAAATGCACTCTTTCAGGAAATTTAACCTATACTCTAAGCATCATTAGAAAACAACCATCTGGGGCCAGCAAGGTGACTCAGTGGGTAAAGATACTTGCAGACAAGATTGAAGAACAAATTACATGCCCCAGGACCTGTATGATAGAAGGGGAGATGACAACTTTTCTAAGTTGTCCTCTGATCACCACATGCCCACCATAGTACATGTCATCTTCTGCCTGCATGCCCCCATACATGAACTAACTGAATGTTTAAAAAATGTAGCCCTGACTGTCCTGGAACTTACTATATAGACCAGGCTGGCCTTGAACTCACAGGGAGGCTTCTGCCTCCCAAGTGCTGGGTTTAAAGGACTATGCCATCATGCCTGGCTCGACCTTTCAACACAACACCTATCACTGATGTGTTGAAATACCATGACGGAAAGAAACTTAGAGAGGAAAGGGTTTTTTTGGGGGGAGCTTACACTTCCACATCACTATTCATTATTAAAGGAAGTCAGGATGTGAGCTCAAACACAGCAGGAACCTGGAGGCAGGAGTTGATGCAGAGACCATGAAGGAGTACTGCTTATTACCTTGCTCCTTATGGCTTATTAAGCCTGCTTTCTTATAGAATCTAGGACCAACCAGTCCAGGATAGCACCCCCTACAATGGGCTGGGACCTCTCACATCAATCAATAATTGATAAAATGCTCAACAGGCTTGCCTACAGCCTAATCTTAAGGAGACATCCCTCCTCTCCGATGACCCTAGCTTATGTCAAGTTGACATAAAACTACCCAGTATAGTTAGTAAGTAGGCCTACTGATAGTAGGAAAGCAAATAAAAATCTCTCTAGCTTTGAAGGGTCTTTGCTTTACATTGTGTGGAGAATATAGTCATGGTTTTAGTCAGTTTTATCTTGCTGTGAAGAGACACCATGACCATGGCAACTCACTTTTTTTTCTTTTTGTTGCTGGTCTTAAATTTATTGTCCCATGAAGAATATCTCAGAAAGAACACATATGTTTGCAGAAGTGATTTTTTTTACTTTCTTTTTTCTTTATTCTTTGTGTCTTTCACATGATGTATCTCCATCCCATTGATTTCCCCATCCCTTCATATCTACCATTTGCCCTTGCAACCTCCCCTCTAAAATAAAATAAAATTTAAGAGAAAAAAATGAAAAATCATTCTCATCATAGAAGCTGTAGTGGGACACAGTGAGTCACCAAAGAGTCATTGGTCTGATTCGAGGCCTCTTGTTTCTGCTACGCTGTTGATGCTGAGCACTCATTGGAACTCCTATGGGTATCCTGTTGTTGCCCTGTTTTGTGGAGATCCTGCAGTTTGGGGTCTGCAGAACTGGTCCCTTTGTGTGCTCAAGCAGATCATAGACGGGGTAGATGCTTGGATGTTGAGGTGGACTAACACTGGTTCTGGGCCTGGGCTGTTGTAGGATTTATTAGTTCACCAGCGCTCCCTTGTCCTCACCACCAGGGTGAGCTCACCTGCATTGCCCTCACCCTTTGCAGGGAAGAGCAAGGGGTTGGGCCAGTTCTACTTTCCTATTCTCAGGGTAAGTTCTCCCACACCTATACCTTCAGGGCCAGCTCTATTGTGTTGTCCAGGCATAGTGTAAGGGCCGCTCTCCCAAGTGCTGCAGCTACCTCCTCATCTGACTTATGGAACATAGGTAAGGGAGAGATGACTCCCCACCCCCACACACCCATCAATGCCTGAGGCAGGTGGGATTGCTGATCCTAAGATCCTAAGAACTAGAGAACATCCCCTGCTTCCCGCTAGCTACAACACTCAAGAGAGTAAACCTTGCACCTCCCCAGGGCAGTAAGATATAGCCAGCCCCATTGGTAGAGGTGTGGATGAGCCAATCCTGAAGTTGTGAGCGTGGGCAGGAAAAGAGATGCTCTCCCCATCCCATCCTACCCCCACCCATCAATGTATGAGGCAGGTGGGAAAGCTAGCACTAAGGTCAGTCATAGGAGCAGTAGAGCTATCCCTGGCCCTTAGTAGCTTCTTGGTTAATACAGCGTCTTGTGTATTATTTGGGGACTACAACGCAGCAGAGGCCAGGCAACCGGCAGGTGATAAACCAAAGGGGCTAGCAAGGAAAAGCCTCCCTTTACACTGTAGGAAGAAAATGTTAGTGTAACGTAAGTCTCATTTGTATTTACTTTGTTGGTGGGAGATGCTTGATTGAAGTTTTGACTGAAGTTCTAATGTTGATTGAAACTCTTGTCTGAGGCTCTGACCCTCTCACACCCTCAGTACTTGCTCACACATGCCCCTGTCAATAGGGCCAAATCTACTGTCCTGCCCAGGTGAGGTGTAGGTCCATTCTCCCTAGTTCTGCAGCTGGTGAGGGGTTGGGTCAGGTGCCCCACCTGCTGCAGGTAGCAATGAGCGTGGGGAGGCATCTTTCTCTCTTTCTTTCTTTCTTTCTTTCTTTCTTTCTTTCTTTCTTTCTTTCTTTCTTTCTTTCTTTCTTTCTTTCTTCCTTTCTTTTTGTTTTTTCAAGACAGGGTTTCTCTGTATTGCTTTGGAGGTTGTCCTGGAACTTGCTCTGTAGACCAGGCTGACCTTGAACTCACTGAGATCCTGCTGCCTCTGCCTCTTGAGTGGTGGGATTAAAGGCGTGAGCCACCAATGCCGGCAATGGGAGACATCTTTTTTTACACTACACGGCAGGAATGACTTGTTCTCCCATTTTTCCACCTTCAGGGTCAGCTTACCCTTGCCCCTGCATACAGGATCAGTTCTATTGTGCTCTCTTCTGAGCGGCTCAGCCAGTGAGGGACAGGACCAGTTTCTCCCAGTTTTGTAGCCAGTGAGGGGATGGGGCCAGCTCTGCACAGCCCTTTCTATTTAGCCTTCTGTAGTTATAAATCCAGACATGGTTCCTGACTATAGGCCAGGCCCAGACATCCCCGTGGCCTGGGTGGCAATCACCGCCCTGCACCTCACAGCTTCCATGTCCTCCAATATGCCTCCATCCTCAGGCATGGCAAATCTTACAAAGGAAAGCATTTCATTTGGAATGGCTTACTGTTTCAGAGGTTTAGTCCATTGTCCTCATCACAGGGAACATGGTGATAGCCAGGCAGGCATGGTGCTGGAGAATTTGAGAGTCCTACATCTAGATCTGCAGGCTTCTGGAAGAACAGAACCGCTAGCTTGGGCTTCTGAACACTGCCTCCCCTGTGCACATGGGTACATGGGTGTACACACACACACACACACACACACACACACACACACACACACACACACACACGCGCGCGCACACACACACACACAGAGACATTTCCTCCACCAAGGCCACACCACCCCAACAAGGCCTAATCCATCTCAAGTAGCACCCCTCCCTAATGACCAAGCATTCAAATATATGAGCCTATAGAGGCCATTCCTATGCAAACCACCATAATCATAGTTTGAAATTACTAAAGAAATAATTTACTCATTCATCCAATCATGCATTCTTTCATTCATATGCCAGGCATCTGCTATGCTATCATTTATGGAAGGATTTTATGTACACCAGGCACTTTCCCAAGGGCTTTAATCAGTTCATTTAATCCATATCTGGCACTACATTAATTAATCTGGCACTACAAGAACCGAATCAATTGGTTTAATATTATATAGCTTATAAATGATAGAACCAGGATGTCTGGTTCCAGAGCCTTGTGACTTTACTGTTAGATTAACACATCTGGGACCTGGAGGACAGTCAGTAGACATTCAATTAAAAACTAAATAAGACATATTTCAGAGAGTGCAAAGGGATATTAGACAACGAGATTGGCCAACTAGGAGGTCAGTGTAGTGTAGTGGCTACTTGCCCTCAATTGCCAGCTTCTGCTACTCAAATGAGATGACAGCTGAACCATGATATAAAAGGTAATTAACAACAAGGCAGATAGGCAGCTCCAAGGCAAGTGTGTTTCTAGTGAGAGGGGAAGCTAAAAGACATTCTGAAGGTGGATCAAGTATGAGGGTTGATGTCTTAGCTCCCTTATGCTGTAGCAAGTTGCCATGCCCTAGCTCTTTGAGTATTGATTGCTCTCTGTTCATGATTGCAATCGCCTCCACTGAAGGAGAAGGCCTGAGATTAAGTCCACTGTCAGACAAGAACCATATCCAAAGGCTGATTGGTATAATATGCCAATCTCTTGCTTTAAGCAGGACTATGAGACTACAAGATTGAGCATGGTCTATAGTAGAAACTTTTGCTGATGTCGCTTCCTTTTCTCTTCTGTGTCCCTAGCTATCTCACTCATTTGCTTTGTAACCCTTCTTTCAACAAACCACACATGCAGAAGAATCCCCATTACAGGCTTAGGCACTGGGGCAGGGGGAGTGCTATGATAGCTGGGAAAATGCTAATATCATGAGAAAACAGCACAAGGGCTATTAGCATGACTGAAATAGAAGGGTGAAACAGTGTTGTGTGATAAGGATAAATGAGGGGAGACAGGGACAGCCTAAAGAAAATTCTGTGGTCTGGATACAAAGCTTTCCCCAAAGGCATCGGTAACTCTATGGAGGACAATTTAGACACAAGAATGCCTTCTCTAGCTGCAATGTGAAGAATGCACTATTTTAATGGAAAAGAAAGGTGAAGTCAAGAACTCACTGGTCATCAACTTTTACATTCCAGGCAAAAGATAATAGTGCCTTGATTTAAAATATTCCTGGAGTAGAGGTAAGTAGGAGCTAGATTGGGGACATATGGCAGAGGTGTGTTAAGAGAAGCTTTTTCTTTTGCTAGCCGCTTTGGTTTATCCCCCGCCAGTCGCCTGGGCTCTGCTGCACCAGCCTGGTTCTAGATCCGCATGAGTCCAAAATAAACACACAGGAGGCTATATTAATTATGAAGCTGTTGGCCTTGTTTGTCTCTTACTGGCTAGCTCTGCCTTAAGTAATTACCCCATAATTGTTAATCTAAGTATGTTTCTTACCGGAGAATAGTTCCCGGCATCCTACCCCCATGGCGTCACATGTTGACTCTCTTGTGTTTCCCCTTCCCAGAATCCTCCTCGACTCCTAGTCCCTCCTATCTAGGTTTTCTATTGGCCAGAGAGTACTTTATTGACAAATGCACAGGCAAATAACAGGACTTCCCCAACATCTCCTCTTTTCTGTTTAAACAAAAGAAAGGTCTTAATTTTAACATAGTCAAATTTTATATGACAGAACAGTTATCAAGTAAGAACATAGTTACAATATTTTAGCAAGATTTAAAGAAAATATCATCCATCCCATCCTTGTGAGTCCAAAGTCCTATATGTAGCTTATCTTTTATCATAACTAAGGAAAACTATAATTATAACTATCTGTCTTCAACTCCATCAAAGACCACAGAAGGATAATATATAGACACTAGGATTGATAGAGACATCTTACTGCCTGGACAGTCACCCGAAGTTCCTCTGTAATGTTGGGGCATCCATCTTCAGCCCATAGGCCACAATGTATCCAGAAGATTTCTCAGCCAAGCAGGAAATTTCAAAACTTTCCATCTGCATCAGCAGTCTGTCGGTCATTTTTCTTTGTCCTGCAGAAAGTCTAGTAGACTCTTCCATGAATCCGGAACCCTGTAAGACTGAGTTCAGCAGTCATTTTTCTGTGGGTCCTGCTTGTCCAGATTATACAACAACAGTCAAACAGTCTAGGCAAGAGCAGTTTCTTGCCCAAATGGCTAATCTTGCCATGTTGAAAGCAAACTCCATAACAAGTTTCTTCGATGCCCATCTTCCTCTCAGACATAATTGGTGCTGCCAGGAGCAGACATTTCTCATTGTCAAAAAAAAACCCTAGACCATTTTAAATGCCATGTTCTGAAGGTCTTTGAGAGGTTTGAAGACTGTCTATCTGTCTCAAATATATTTCTGTATATCTAGAAAACCTAACTTACCTAACTATAAATTCTATTGTAAGTAACTATCTATAGTCTGTATTCAATTATGCATTACATTTTAGAAGATCAGTATAAGCACAATGCTTAATCAAGAGGAGAAATATAAACACCACAAAATTGACCTTGAATTTGTATCAATAAATGAAAAGCAATACCCATACCATAGAGGTGGAGTCGGGATGTCCTGATAAATTGGTAAGGCATAGCTAAGAAATACAGGATTAGCAGGTAGTCAGAAAAATGGCTCAATTTGATGAGTAATGCTTGCTTCAATCTATCCTGGGAATTTCTCAGATGGTTGCTCTACTCTTAAGTCCAATGTCCTTATTGGCAGATGAGCTTGAACTGAGTGAGTGCAGTTTGATTGAAAATGGCACACAGTGGTCATTAGAGGAAAGCAATAGTAGCATCTACTTTTGTAGACTCAGATGCTTTTTACTGCTTTCTGCTCCTTGTATTTATTTCTCTAACAGCTGTGGTGTGGCTTTGATTAGATGCTCAGTTTAATCTGGGAGAAGGCAATTCCCTAGCTCCCCATGTTTTCTTGGCAGGCTAGTTTGTGCATGGCTTATTTCCACAGCAGTACCTTGATTATGCCAAGGCCAAAGAGCTTCATAGCACCAGGGAGGGCAGAACTTGATTTGCCTGTTGCTCCCCAAGCCAAGCGGATGTGAGTGGGAAAGCAAGTGTGGAGTGACAGTGTGAGAATGATGACTCTGCCTTTCTGAAGCTTGATGGAATATGGAACAGATTAGGTACTTGGAAGCTGTGAATGCTGCAGGTCATGACGAGAAGGTGGTGAGTGTCCCAAGGGTCCAGGCCTCCCTGATTTCAGGGTGAGGTTTGGAATGAGTTGGAGGCTCTGAATGGTAATCTAGACTCTTGCTGGAGGAAGGGAACTTTCTTTAATTCTCCTTTGTTCAAGAAATCTATTTTTCCTTCTGGTGGGAGGGTGAGGACACATAGATGGCCAAATTTTTATTAACCCTTCCTAACTTTCCTAATGTGGGGAGGGAAATAGTAACGCCAGAGTCTTATAGTAGTGCACCACTCACAGAGCTCCTAGTGACTTGGGGATATGTGATTAGGAAAGCAGATCCAGACTAAGGAAAGTAATTCTGAATCATAGGGAGATAATTGACAGACACAAATAATTGGAGGGACAGAATCCACATGCGGCCTTTAATTGATGGAAGGAAAGCATTTACCATGTGAACAATAAGTGGAAAAGAGGTCACAGCTTTTCTTGATCCACAGTGCCCAAGCCAGACACCCCATCACTTCCTGTTTCATATAACACCATTGTGCCTTGACTTGAAGCCAAAGTAAGTAATTAGTTTTATGTCTTTAGGTGTGCAAGCAATGTTTATCTAATTTTAGGAAGTGTCACTGTCTGTTATCAATATCATGCACCGTGTAGTTCTTAAGAGGACCAAGAGGCATACATACAGTGCCAAACACAGAGCAAAAGATGACTGTCACCTGACTCCTGCTTTTGCTCCAAGCAGGTGAAACCTTGTCTACAGACTTGGTGAGATAGTGCATGTCCCCTGCTAGAATCATATTAGAATCTCCCTAAAAGCCATACATCAAGATCAAGGTGCCTTGTGTCAAAGTTATTATAATTTTATTAGTTAGGTCTAGAGGAACCAGTGTGCCACACCCGTAAAGAGTTCAGCAGATGTCAGGCTGAGGTACTTAGCAGGTGTTACAGATGTGGTCTGGAACTTAGTGGTGATGCCAGAAGTAAAACAATGTGCTGGGAAGGTCAGTGAAGGTAGGAGCCAATGGGCTGAGCCATGGAATAATGACAATAAAGAGAGCAGAGAGCAGGCCAGTGTGGCATTGTGGGAATAAAATTTGTTGAGTTACAGACAAAGAATAGGGAAAACAGTACAGGACACTTTAAATAAATAGTAGAGAAGGTTTGAGGAAGCTAATATCACTGGAAGAGGAAGGGAAGGCCTCATTGTGAGACAGGAGTGCTTCTGAGTGGGTGGCCCTCCTAGGTCTTTGGTTTGCTCAGCTTTTGAAAGGAGTTTTGTATATTGTGGAAAATATGATTTTGATTTTAATGGGCATGGTATTACAAGTTTCTAATTTTAATACTGGTACGGGAGAGGGGTGAAACAGAAGGATTGCAGGTTCCGGGCAAGCTTGAGTTACATGGCACAAATCAGTCTCAAAACAGTAATAAAACAGGAAAAACAACAAAAAACAAGCAGAGAAACCCAGTCCTGAAACAAAAACTGCAAAACAACAAACAAACAAACAAACAAAACCCGCTACCAAATGTCATTCTTCTGCATGTGGTCATTTTACTGTCCTTAGACCATTGTTGACAACAAATTAATTGAAAATGTGTGGATTCATCTCTGGGATCTTTTGTTCAATTGGTTAATGTGAGAGGCTTGCACACACAAATAGGCATCTATTCAAGCATTAAAGAGAAAAAACTTAAGGAAATATGCTGAGTGCTTATGGATTGAAGCAATTAACATGATTAAAATGTGTGCAGTACCTAAAATGACTCATAGAACTAGTGCTATCCCTATCAAAATTCCAGGCAATTTTCACAGAAATAAGATGAGATGTGCTTCTGAGGTTCACAGAACCACAACCCCCCTGAATATCTAAGACAACCCATAATAGAAGGAAACACAATGACAGAGTCACATGGCAGAGCCACTCTGCATCTGCAAAGTAGTAGTCACCAAAAGGACATTTTTTTTCTAACCTGTTTTTCTTTTTGTATTTGAGACAGAACCTTATTATATCATACAAGCTATCTTCAGCCTCACAAAATAACCAAAGCTGGCCTTGAACTTGCAATATCCTGGCCTCAGCCTCCTGGAATTATAGGTGTGCACCCCAAGATCTGGCCTCTGAAATGAATTTTGTGAAACAGAAGAGAAGATGAGGCAAGGCACAGGAGACCAAGAAATAACATTTCATATAGACCTGGTACCATCTACATTTAGTGATGAATTAGGGTATCTGACAGTGATTTGCTTTGTCAAGAGCATTCAGAGAGGACACAGAAACTATGAAGAGGATGTAGAAAAGGACAAGCTAACATGGAGTGTAGCTGAGGAGGGATGTGGCTGGTGTGAGTATGTTTGTTTATCTTTGAATGAAAAGATTTGAGCCCATGTTGTTGCAGTAGACAAGTCACCAGCAGAGAAAAAAGACAGACCATGGTCTCTGAAGAGAAGCCCGGCATGGTGGGAGGCAGGTGAAGGGGTTAACCTGTCCATGTGGCAGGGAACATTTCTTCTAAGATGAGAGGGAAGGAGGAAAGTTTGGGTGATGATCCAAAGAAAACTGAAGGAGCTTGGGAGGAAACTGTGGGAGTTCTCATCAGATGTTCTCAATTTTCCCAGGGAAGTAGGTGGAGAGGTCATCTCTCTGAACAAAGAGGCAGGGAAGAAAACAGTTGGAGGGGAATGAATGCAATGGAGAAGACTGTGGTGGTGAATTCCATGACAGAGACTAAAGGCCCCATTAGTGATAAAGGGGTTGTGGCAGGCACCCAGCCCTCTGACTTCCAAGGTCTACTTTGCATGTTCACTCTGCCCAGGCCCTCTGTCTATGCTGCTGGCAAATGGCAAGAGAATATTCATTACATGCTAAGAGATCCTTGAAAGAATTGAAAGGAGGGGAGACAGCAAAAGGGAAAAATGAATTACTTTGAAATATCCAGTGAACATGACATTGTGCTTTCCGGGACTTGATACAAGAATAGAGGTGGTTGGATGAATAGTCAGGGGTCAAATGTAACTGTCTGGGACACATATTTAGTGTATTAGAGGAATGGGAGATGCAATTATGCATTGGATTACCCTGACTCCTTTTGTCCCTTCTGTGAACCCCAACCCAAAGCTGACTTGTATCCCCATCCAACTCCATAACCACATCTTCTTAACTCTGATCAGTGGGGGAGCGTGGAATCTTCCACGTAACAGGTATCTGATGAGATGTTTCTATGTAATAAGTATGTAATTCTTGTCATCCCTAAAGTAGAGTGAAAACACTATTGAATTCTTATTTTTCAATACCTTTGTAAATCTATGATCGTTGCTTTTGATTTTTGGAGAGGTCATTATATTTTCCAGTTTGGGAGAAGAATGTCTATGTCTTGAAACACAATCTTCCTCCCGTTACACATTGAAAACAATGGTGTCCATGGGGATTTGAGAGTTTCTTAGTTGATCAGCTTTTTTCTGCTGCAGAGGTATGAAGCAAGTTTTACAACAAGCAGTGATGTGCAGTTTGCTAACTGATCTGAAAAAGAAAATCAGGACTTGCAACATCATTTGAAGAGTGCAGTGTAAATGGAGAACATGATACCTTTTTTTTTTTTTTACAAAATTACTACTCATTTCATGATGGTGAGAACAGTGAGTTAGCTCAATAAGTCACTGTTGAAATGGATAACCACCCTAGGACCAGGGGGCCATTGGGATGAGAGTGGCTTGGTATTCAGGAGTCCTAGAGGCAGCCTCCAGGCTGCATCCCATGGGAATTACACATAGGCTCCTAGACAAGTATTTTTGTTGTTCTTTTTAGACATTCACTTATGTAGCCCAGAATGCCCTCAAACTCATGATCTCTCTGCTTTAGCCCTGTAATTGCTGGGGCTACAGGCATGTGTCAATATGTCTGGACTTAGGAAATTTTGAACTTTTGTTCCAAGCTACTTCTTTCAAAATTTCCTATGGAGCATTTATTCTTGGTTGTTTTCAAACAAACATTTGGAAGTGAATGAAGGATGGTCATTCAAATCAGGAGATAATCTCCATTGGGCACTTTCCAACTGAAAGTAAATGTATGCTCAGCTTGCTATATGATTTACTATAGAAAGCCCTTCCCTCATCCACTCTGTGATAGAGGGGACTGGTCCTAAGCCTTGGCAATGAAGCATTTACTTCAGTGATTAGCTGTCTGACAAATGCTCTCTAACTTACAAGGTTTATGGTGGAGAGAGAATACCCATGAAGAGATTTTTCATAACGTCCCTGAGAAACCTATTAAGGGTATGTGGTGAGGATTTGAGAGTAGAGAAAGGTATTGGTGGTTTACAACACCTGGAGCTTTCTAAAGACAAAGAATAAGGAGCTATGGAAGTTCAGAGAGAGAAGATGGTCAAAGTCAAAAGGAGGGAGTGCGGAAAGGGGCAGCCAGTCATAGTAGGACATCGCAGAAAGGGGCTAAAAGAATACAGTTTGGCCAATATCTCCTGTTTCCTCTGAGATGTATCAGGTTCAATCATGAAGCAGAACAGGCGCAGGGCTGGTGGCAACCAGTCTTTGGGTGGAATAAGCATGATAGGAGGAGGATGAAATAAGGTCCTGTGGAAAGGCCCATGAATAGATTTAAGTTCAGCCACTGTGGATGGAAGAAAAAGTCTGTGCATTTCCTATTTTCAGTTTTGGAGGACAAGGTATTCATTCCAGTATTGCTCCATGCTATGGCATATGATAGGCAACATTGCAATGCCCTCTTCTCTTGCTTTCAGTATTAAAGCATAATTTGGAACTCAATATGATAGTGAACTTTGAGGCAACGTAACGATCTGCAGCCAAATTCAGACTACTTATATTGAGAATGCTAATTTTGACATTACCCCTGGTTGATTCAGAGGGAACCAATGCTCTTACTTCCATTCATATTTATCCTTTCCTTGTTCTTCTTACCAGTAGAATCATAGAGTATGTTCTTTTTTTGTGCCTAGATTTTTCTGTCCACCCACATCTTTGGTTATTTATCCATGTTTTGTATATAGTCATACTTTATTCTTCTGCATTGCTGAGATTGTCTGACTGAGCCACACTTTGGTTTTTCATTCTCCTGGCAGACATCTGTGTCATTCTCATTTTGTGGGTATTATAACTAAGGCCAGTTTCTTCCATATGCTTTTATTTGTTTGCCTAGAATTCAACTAGACTTCATTAGACACGAAATATAATATTACTGTAGAAACAGAAGGCAAAAATAAAGGAGAAAAGATGTCAACTTATTTATAATTAGTAGTGGGATGATAAGTTACCAAATGAACAAGGAAACAGTTAAGCTTGATGATGAATTCTTTCTTCCCTACATTTCTGGAATTCTCATTCTCTGTTGCCCAGTGCATGCATCTGCTGTGTTCTGAGCCAATAAGGAATGCAGTGAAGTTAGAAGCACAGGTCAGACTCCCATATAGATTGCAGGTGCAATGGGTTTTAGGTCAGGTTGACATTCCATGATCCAAACTGCAGCTTCAATGGATGACCCTGTTAACATCTTCGGTCTCCCAGGTTGGGAGGGTTATAGCAGTCACTTTTCCACAAGCTCTGCTCTTAGTCTTTTTGGGAAAATTTGTGAATTCATCCTTGCAGATTCTGTTCAAACTGCAGAAATCATTGACTCATCCTTTTCTCTCACCTCACATTCCATCTGTGAGCAGATTAGGTGCACATCATACCTACAGACTCCATTGAATACTAACATTTAAAACTCCACCACGTTCTCAGAATCCTGCTTCAGACATTTCTGGCCTCTAACCTGTCATTCATTCGAAAAGACCCATTTGAAGCATAAGTAAGAGTACGTTTCTTACCTGTTCAAAGAGAGCCCCCAAGTCTAACCTGTTACTGTGCCTTCCACAGCCCTGTGTGGCCCTGTGTGTCTGTTTTGTCTCTCAGCATCACATCCCATTTTCCATCCATTGCCCTTCTGCAGCAGCTGAGTCGAGCTTTTCCTATTCTGCAAGTTCTTGCTTGCTTTTCCGAAGTGTTACTACCTCTTTAAGCGCTACCTCTTTAAGTGGGTATTGTTTTATTATTGACGATTCCTTTGAGCGTTTTCTTTGAAGTAGCAACTCTCCTTCTTGGGATGCCATGTGGATGATTGTGATATAAAGTGATTTGTTTGTCTATATCTGTGCCTTATAGGCAACTCCTTAGTAAAAAAATTCTTTCTCTGACTACAAAGATAAGCAACATAAAGAAACACAATTTTCTCCCAAATTAGGTTAGACTGTCACAGAGGTTACATTTATTTTTAATCATCTGTCACATTCAGCTCTACAATACTCATATTGCTTAATAAATATTTTGGGGTTTAGCTGAACCATACAAAAGCCTGTAGCTTCCTCCAAACATCCGAGGAACAGTGATGAAGTCACTTCTAGAAACAACTTGACATTTTTTTAACCAGTTACATAGCACATAACCTGGAGCAAGTGGAGTACTGATTCTGTTTCACTTCCCCTATCTCTAAGTTAAGACTCATAAATTCTTTTATATTTGACTCCAAGCTGAGCTCAGCATGAACTATTGGTATTGAAGTTTTCAAGAACTTTTTTTGGAGCATTATTTTAGCTGCCACATAAAGCTTATATAAACTGTGCAAAGTACAGCACAATATGAAATTATGGCATTAAGATATTGCGCTATCGAGTATGTACCATGGGCATTGTTATCTGTGGATGTCTGTGTTGAACATGACTTTCTCCCTAGTTGTTCCAGAGAGATATATCTGAGAGCAATGTGGTTATCACATGAAGTCTGACTCTCCTGGAACCTTCTGCTCCATGCCTCTGGTGTTTGCAAAGTGATCATTAACTTCCAGGTGGCCTCCCATTTTGACTTCGGCAATGGGCCAATTCCTTGATTCTATCTCACACTGTAACTTCCAAAGTAAATGTCTATTAAGCCTTTGTGTAAACATTCCAGGCTTGTAGCAGAATCAACCAAACATAAATCATATGCAATGAAAGGGGGTGCAGGAGAATGTGTAAGTTTGAAAAATGAAAGAATACAGTGTGGTTTCATTGTGGATCTCTGTCCTCAGTGACCTTGGCTGAGACTCTCTGGTCTACATCACAGTTCGTCATCTAGGTAGTGGTTTTTCAGAGATTCAAGTGGTCTCTGCCCAAATATAGAGAAAACAAGCTCTCTGGGTTAACAGATGTAAAGATGCCTATTTGCAAATGGGCTTAACCAGCACAGTACATAAAAGCCAGATTGTACCATATCCTTGTCACTTACTGTATCTTGTCCACATTAAGAGGACTTGGCTAGAATTCAAAGAGATGAAGATTGATTCGGTTGTTTTGCATTGGCATGCCTTTCTTCTTTATTTAGAAATGAATGGTGGATATGAGTTCTTACTGTTATAAACTTATTTTGAAAAAAGAATTTTCCTTCAGGAAGAAGGGAGAAGATGAAATGAAAGATCTCCCCAAGGAATGGAGAAAAGTGGAGGAAAAGTATTTGATAAAAGTTGAGGACTTTGCTTGAGTGCCCTAAGGCATTCAGGTGTACATACTGACTTTCAAGTGTAATCTTGTCTTGAATATGGTTCTGCAAACTTTAATTTGTTCAAAACTAAATCCCAGGAATCACCTGTATGGCGCTATACAATGCTATACAATGGGGTCAGCCTTTTGGAAAGCAGGTATTTCAGATAGAATACCACGCTATCATTTCAGAGATATGTATCTGGCAGGGTGAGAAGTAATGCATTCTCCCTATTTAAACACATATTGCTTTAAAACATTTTTTATCCTTTCTTAAGCATTTCACACTTATATATAGTCTCTTAATTAGGATTTCTATTGCTGAGATAAAACTTGGTGGCTAAAATCAACTTAAGAGTTTGTTTCACTTTATAGCTTATAAGTCCATCATCCAAGGAAATCAGGATAGAAACTCAGCATAGGAGCCTGAAGGCAGGAACTTATATAGAGACCCTAGAGGAGTGTTGCTTTTTGGCTCAATCCTCATGGCTTCCTGAGTCTGCCTCCTTAGAGCATTCAGGACCACCAGCCCAGGGACGGTACAGTCCACAGGGAGCTGAATCTGCCCACATCAACCATCAATTAAGAAAATGTATCACAGGCTACTCTGATAGTGGCATTTTCTCAACTGAGGTCTCCTCTTCCCAGATGACTCTAGTTTTTGTCAAGTTGTCATAAAGATCCCTTATCAACTTGACACACAAAACACATCCCTGTTAAACTGTAACTGTTCCTAGTTCACTGCAAGACCTCATATTAATATTAATGCTGCAATATAAAACACTTGAAGCATTTATAAGTACCACAGTCTTTGAAAATTCAAATACTTAAGAAGTGCAGCTTCCCTATTTTATAATATTTTATTCAGAGCCTCTCTAATATTTCAAAGTCTCTCAAAAGTTGCAATGTTTCTGCTGAAATTTCAAAGTCTCTTCAAAAGTTCAAACTCTCTTGACTTTAGAAGTAAAAATAAATTGAGTTATTCTTTAGTCTAAGAAGGAAGAACAGGGAACAATCACAATAAGTCAAGGCAAAACCAAAGTCCAACAGTTAAAGTTCAGTGTCAGACTTGTGGGATTCACTATCTTCTAGACTCCAAAGAGTTTACTGCAGCACATACAACTTGTCTTGTAGGCTCAGGCTGACTCCACTCCAAGACCTCTGCTGTCTTTGATAATTGTCCTATGGTACTAGAATTTTCAAAATGCTGGGGCCCACACTGTAACTGTGCTCACTTCCTCCAATGGTGTCTCAAATTTCTCAGGGACCCTTACCCTGCCACACAGTGCCAAGCCTCAGCTGTTTTATGACCCGTTTATACCTTCAAAGCCAGTACAATCATCTGGATGACTATTACAGTACCCAGTTCAGCTACCAGCATGAAAAGTAGCTTTGCTCCCTCTGGGCCACCATTTCTATGTGCTGACCTTGAGGAAATACTCCCAGATATATGGTATCCAATAATGCTGATCTTTTCTTAATCACTGCTAATTTCTCAGTTCTAGCTAACTAGCATCAATTGTTTGAGTAAAGCAAAGTTTTCACTTCAGGGGTGTTGATCTCTTGTTAATCATGGCTGATACTTCAGTCTCAGATAACCAGAACCACAGATTCTCAACTGAAAATATCACCCTGCTTCTTCATAGCACCTGGGACTATCTACCTAGGGATGGCACTGTCCACAGAGAGCTGAACTCTTCCAAATCAAGCAGCAGTCAAGAAAAGGTACCACAGTCATGGCCACAAACCAATCTGGTGGTGGCATTGTCTTAATTGAGATCCCCTCTTCCCAATAATTTTAACATATCATGTTGACATAAAACTAACCAGCACACATGTTATGTTCTTATTACCATCTCCTTCACCCTCTTTTAGCTCCCTCTCACCTCTATTTTCCCTCCCCATCCCTGCAAGTCCCTTTCCTACATTTATGCCATTTTTGTTTTGTTTTGTGAGCAGATTAATTTAGCTAGGACTGTCTGTGTGAACATGGATTTAGAACTAACCATTGAAGCTTTGTGGGTTTATCAGTGGGTACACAACTGAAAACAATGTCTGCCCCTTCCCCAGAATCCATCAATACCCTCTAATTTTGCAGAAGTAGATAGGGCCATGTAGCCCCTTGTCAATGGATATTGACTGTTGACAGGCCTAGTTTTGTGTAGGTCTGTTGGAAGCAGCCTCTGCTGCTGTGAGGTTATTATTACACTGGCTATATAATATCCCAAAGCTTTTTTCTCAGCCCTTTGCTCTATCTTCTAATTCTTCTTTCTCTCTGCCTCACCATGTTATCCCTGAGTCTAAAGGGGGTGTCTTGAATGTACTTTTATAGGGCTGTCTTCGTTAGGGCTACTATATGGTTACAAAATGTCATGACCAAAAAGCAAGTTGGGGAGGAAGGGGTTGATTTGGTTTAAACGTCAATATTACTTTTCATCACTGAAGGAAGTCAGGACAGGAACTCAAACAAGAAAGGATCTTTTGGGCAGGAGCTGATGCATAGGCCATAAAAGGGTGCTGCTTACTGGTGTGTTTCCCATGGCTTGCTCAGCCCACCTTCTTTTTTTTCTGAGACAGGGTTCCTTTATATTGTTTAGGAGGCTGTCCTGGAACTCATTTGGTAGACCAGGCTGGCCTTGAACTCACAGAGATCCTCCTGCCTCTGCCTCCTGGGTGCTGGGATTAAAGGTGTGTGCCACCACAGCCCACCTTCTTATAGAACTTAGGACCACCAGCACAGGGATGGCACTACCTACTTACTATGGACTGGGTCCTCCCACATTGATCACTAAATGAGAAATTGCCTTACAGTTGAATCTCATTAAGGTATTTCCTCAACTGATGCTCCTTCCTCTGATGACTCTAGCTTGTGTCAAGTTGACACACAAAACCAGCCAGTACAAGGGCTAAACACTCTACTGTCAATTATTATTAGCACCATAAATAACTTACATCTCTGCATTCATTGCCCTTCATTGCAAAAACAACTTTATCTGATTAAGATTGACAGCAATGTTTGTTTAAATATTTTGAAGCCATTTATTATAGTGCCACATGTAGTGCGAAACCACAAGAGGCCGACAAAAGTTCTCAAGAATCTATTTAGGCATAAAATAGAGGTAAGCACTCACTGATAAAGAAGAGGTTAGACACTACTGTTGATCCAGCTGCCTTCGTCCAGTTGTTCTGTCTAGGGGTTAAGAGTACCAACAGCAAGATACCTGCTCCACTCCTTATCACCTAAGAGAGTTCGAGAACAAGAAAGGGAGAGACCTTTCTCCCTCAGCTTCTAAGTTGTCACACAGGCAGACAAAGACCACACCCTAGGGCTTGTTGCCACCAAAGTCGTCAGTTAAACAGGCTGAAAACCCACAACAGCCACAAGCAAATTGGGGGCAAACAAGTATTCTCTAGATGGCTTTCCACAAGAAATAGTTCATGCTTGGTATTGTAAATGTGACAAAAAAAACCCCATTATTGTGGAGGTCTTATGTCCTAGTGGGGGATTTACTAGTATGGTTTAGCTACCTTGTTTTTACTTACCAATGGAAATATGTTGTTAAATTTTCTCTTTTTTTCAAAAGCAATATATAAAACACTCACTAGAAGGATTTTAGTTAGTATGTAAGGATGTGGAAATGAATTTTTAGGAAATATATCACAGTGTCTTTGACCAAAATTTGATTTCCTCTGGTGAGGCTCATTTATTTGAATGCTTGAGATAGTCAAGGATTAAAAAAACAAAAAACCAAAAAACTGAATTCAGATATATTTGTATATACTTATATTTGCTTCTATTCCTTTAGCTACACCAAGAGACTATATGTGCCTGCATGTTGTATGTGCTGCTTGTGTCTTGTATCTCTATGTCTCTAAACATGTATGCTTATGGTCCAGTAAGGATGTTCTCCTATGGGTGCTTTAGAAGTCATAGCTATGGAGTCACTACGGGAAGTGATCAATAATGAAGGATAAAGTTGGTAGATGAACTCCCCTGTAGTAGATAAATTAAGATGGAAAATTCTGCAATGTTTGGTGAGTTGTGCAGCCTTCAGAGGGTACCTTCATGTTGTAAACCTTTGACTACAGTAGTCAAGCCATTCTGTTATATTGGGAATAAAATCACATAATGGATAGGAAGGTAATTTTCAAAAGAAAAGCAGTCTCATTATACATGAGAGAGATGATTGCGCTTCAAACCTCAATCTTACCCATTTGTGATGCTTGGCTTTTGAGACTATTTTAAACAAATAATAAAAATTGGTTACATGCTCATCATAGTTATGGAAAACCATTCCTAAAGAGTTAGTTTTGTTTTAAGAGAGTTTTATTCATTTCCCAGTTGCTGCTTGTTCTATAGAATCATCAGGAGTTAGTCCATGGTCAGGGATTCAGGAGGCTTTAGTAGCTAGATTCTGAGAGGCACTGGGAGGTGGATACACTAAGACACTATTAAGAATTGGTCACCACCAGAGTACAACCTTGCCACAGACATGCTTGCTCTGGGCATGAGCTCCATCCAGTGAAAGTGCCAAAAATGCTGAAAGTCAGGGACAGGTGGGTAAAAGGTGGATCTGCTTCTTCTATCTGCTTCACTCCAGAGAAGTGAGGTTAAAAAGAGTCAGCAGGAAGTGTTCATGTCTTTCCTTGGCCCTTCCAGGAACCTCCAAACTGAACAGGGCAGTTTAACATTCCATTGATAAGAGACGACTTTCCACAGGGTGAAAAGCCTAATGGTAGAACCTTGAGTGGAGTTCATGGCATTGCCAGGCATTGCTGAGAAAGAAGGTGGGAAAAGGGCTTAGCTGCACAGCAGAATGCTTCCCTGGTCGTATCCTTGCTGGCATACCTCTGGCATGAGCAACTAGGAGGCAGTTCCTGAGCAAAGTGGGAAGCAATCTGCTTCTTCGTAATTGCCTTCAACTAGTTGTTTCTAAAGGGGACTTAGGTTAGTTGTGAATTGGCAAACCAAGTGGCAATAATGAGATCCACACTGGGCCTGGGGATAACTGGATGGGTACAGTAGATGATGGAGTTGACCTTAGTTCACTTGGCACTCTAGTGAACTGTCTTCAGGGTTTGGACCACTGCCACCCTCCTCCTGCAGATGGAGGGATAAACATCATCCGTACACACTGATAAGTGTTTGTTTTCCTTAAGCATTAAGGCTAAGAAAAATAAAGTGGGGAGGGTATCAGGCCTTGGGGTAAGCCTTTAAAAGGTTTCCCACTTTGATCCTTTTATGGTTGTCTATTTATAATGGTAACAATCACAGCAGAGAGAAAAGGACTTCAGTCACTCCTCGGATCATTTCATTAAAATTACAAGTAAGTTCTTTTTACTTAGGAGTGAGAAGCATTATGTTTTAGTATTCCTTGAAAGCCAGGAGGGGAAATTGTGCAGAGACCAAGGTGTTGTTGTGGCCAGTTGCCTTTCTGAATGCCTGGTAAGGATCATCCAGAAGGATGTTCCAGATAACCCCGTCTGCAGGCAGTTTGTAGAGGGAAGAGACCTTTCTGAAGACCATTAAAGATGATTCATCACTGCAGGCTATACACAGGCTGTGCTTTATTACTGAAAAGCATAAATCATCTTCTGAAAAGGAAGCATGTGTGCTACACTGTTTTGGGCCCTGGAAAGCCCATGGAGTTATAAGGGGTGATTATTCTGAAGGAGAATAAAATTTAATTAGAGAGACAAGATTACAATTCATACAATAGTTAGAGAGTACACAAACGCCTCCGATTAAGTGTTGAGTTGTGAATTACAGGCTTTATATGTGCTCGGTTTGTCTTAGGTATAACATAAGAGATGTCACTGAAGAGGCAAAGTTTGAATTAGGTCTGTCTTCTTGTAGTACTGGGAACCCAGGACTCCTTACATGCTACTTCAGTTCTCTATATTACAGAGATATATCCCCAGTAGGATTTGCACAATTTGAACACGTTGAAGAGTTGAGAGGTTATTTCCATTGTGGCAAATGGGATCACAGAGGTGTGAATGCACATCTCCATATAACACCTAGACCAGTACTGCCTGGACTTGATTGGGAAGTTTGAACAAATGATAATTCACAGTAAAATGACAGTTATAAGAGGGGGGGTCACGGGACTCCTTTGTCTCTCCCAAATGCATTTATGTCTAAGTTTTTATAGTAAATATACACTAAATATTCCTATTTTTCATTTGCTAATTATATGGTTCTAGGAGAAATTTATACTCCTAGAGTGTACTGTACTGGTTTTGTCTCATTGGAAGTAGGATTTGATACTAGGAAAATCTGATGCATTGCTTATTTGGAAATAATCCTTGGGAACTGTGGCAGGCAAGGAGAAACCCAGAAACAGGTAAAAGAAGGCAATAAGGAATATGTTACTAGGATATTTGTTGAAGTGAGAAAATGGAGTGCAATGTCACTGCTGAACTCTGAAAATCACTGGAAAGTGTGCTGCACATTTAAGGGACAAGGGAGTTCAAGAATGTGTGCAACTGCTGTTATATAGTAGGTAACGGATTCCTGTGTGTGTGTGTGTGTGTGTGTGTGTGTGTGTGTGAACCTGTGTGTGTGAACCTGTGCGTGGAGGGTGTATGTGAACCTGTGTATGTAGACCAGAGGGACCAACATCCCTTTGGTGTCATTCCTCAGGTGCTATCTGTCTTGTATTTTGAGGCTGGATCTCTCATAGACCTGACTGGAACTCTCCAGGCGCTCACTATGTGAGCTATGCTAACTGGCCAGTGGGTCCCGGAGTTCTACCCATCTCTGCCCCTCCAGAGCTTGGATTACAAATGAAAGCCATGACAGGTTTCCCAAACATGATTGTCTTGGGCACTCATGCTTGCATAGCAAGCACTTTGCTGACGGAGCTATTTCCCTTGCTCCTTGGAGCTGCTTCTTCTATGACACTATCTTCTTAATACTTTGGTTGCAGAAGAGAAGTCCAGAAATGTCTATGTGTTTTAAGGACACATCCTATGGCAACATCTTTAGGTTGAAGGTCTCAGCTTGTGTTTCATAAACTCTTCTGAAGAACAGGCTGCCCTAGGCCTTGGATATATGCTTGGATCTTCATATTCTACTCATGTATGATCTACTTGGAGGCAGTTCAATCTTTGAAAGGGTGACTTTGCAGTTTAGGATGTGAACAGAAGTTTTAAGAAGAGCTCTGCTTGTAATTGGACTTTACCTGAACCAATTTACTTCTACTCCAAGGAGTTTCCCATGTGGATATGAGAGATATGACTACATATGAAAATGACCAAAGATTAGAGCAATGATTCAAGGCTGAGCCTTAGGTTTCTATGGAGAATATATATCAGTGAATTCAAATATCATCCACCCTCACCCCTAACCAGGAAAACCAAATGGTCTCATTAAAATTACACAGGCAAAATATTTATCCATCATATATCCTTACTCCTACCAAATATTTCCTTCCCTGCCCTCCATAACATGGAGCATGTCCACAGGCTGATTGAAAATATAAATTCAAATAATGGTTTAACTAAATCATTAACATCTTGTGACCATCTACAGCAGTGCTTTACACCCACTAAATTATGGTCTGTTGGGAAAGAGGTAGATTCAGAAGACAGCACTTAAAAACATCATTCTTTTTCCTCACTAAATTTGGTATTTCAAAGTTTACATAGGTTTTTGCTCAGTTAACAAAGGAAAGACTTAAGGAAAATCAATTAATATTTATTTTTATATAGGCCATTTAAGAATCCTGGAATTGATGGTAATCTGTGTATACCTGGTTGTCCTGGAACTTCCTCTGTATACCAGGCTGGCCTGGAACTCAGAGATCTGCCCACCTCTGCTTCACTAGTGCTGGGTGTGTCAAGATCAAAATAATTAAAATGCCCAGAGTTTAAGAAGAAATTATCAAACATAAGAAAATGCAATTACTGAGTGGAAAATCTCCTTAGCATGGTAGGAACTCTCTATGTCATAAAACAAGAGATAGACAAAAAATGAAGCTCACACTTGGAGAAAATTACCACCATCCAAGTCCAAAGATTACTGTCAAGCTGGGAAAGATGCTTGCAATTTGACCAAGTGCTAATTTCCCTTCTCTTTAAAAACAGTGATACGAAGAAATACCAATATCAGAGAAGAAATAAACAATGAATATGATTAGTAAGTGTCAATAAAGGTATCTTACTGGAAAAATAATTAGTTTGATTTTCAAAGATCTGCAAAGTGAAACCCAACTGAGGCTCTCGGTCAAGTGACAAACTGTCAAGTATTTGATATTTTGCTGGTGCTGGCTTTCAGCAATGACACAGCATACCATGGCCTGCTTTTTTCCATAGATACATATTTTTTATTACTTTAATTTAAATAGCTTGCTTTACATGTCAATCCCAGTTCCCTCTCTTTCCCCTCCTTCTGCACCCCCCCCCACCATCTCACCCAGCCTCTCCCTACCCCCACTTCCTTCCACATAGGGGATATCCAGAGTCTGTCATTTCTCTCAGGGCAGGGGTCCAGACACTCCCCTAAGAGTCCAGGCTGAAAGATCATCTCTCTTTGTGTTTTTGACACACGAAGTCCATTTGTATGCCAGGGATAAATACTGATCTACTTGCCCAGGGTCGCATAGGTTGCCCAGGCCTCCTCACTGACTCTCATACTCAGGGAGTCTGGATCAGTCCCATGCTGGCCTCCCACCTGTATGTCTGAGGTCCAAGAGCTCCCCCTTCTTCAAATCAACTGTCTCTGCTGGTTTCACCAGCCCATTCTTTGCCCATTTGCTCATTGCTCCTCTCTCTCTGTCATTGGGTTCCATGGGTTCAGTTCAGTGCTTAGGTGTGCGTGTTTGCCTCTGCTTCCATCAGTTACTGGATGAAGGTTCTAGGATGGCACATAAGGTAGACATCAAGTTCATTATCAGGAATGGGAATTTAAGGTAGTCTCTCCACTATTACTTGGCTTGCCAATTGGTGTCATCCTTGTAGATTGCTAGAGGATGGTCTGCATGCTTAAGTCCAGCTTGATGCAGGACTTCATGCTTTCCATGACCTAATGGGTTCTACTTTACATTTGAAATTATAAAAAAAATCATGTGCCAGGAAGTGGTGGTGCACGCCTTTAATCCCAGCACTTGGGAGGCAGAGGTAGGCAGATCTCTGTGAATTTGAGGCCAGTATGGTCCCAGTGAGTGCTGGGACAAGCTCCAAAGGTAGTCAGAGAAACCTTGTCTGGAAAAACAACAACAACAAAAAATCACATTATGTCTATCATTAACCTACTATAGGGATAGATTTTACTTGCTATTGTCACATACACATGCTAATGGTAGCTATAGAGGTGTCAGGTTCACTTGCTTTGGGTGTGTGTGTATTTAAAAAAACATGCATTCACTATATATGCTAAAATTAAAGCTTAAAGTTGAATATAGTGTTGCATACCATTAACTGCAACACTGACTGAGTCATGATGACCCCTATATTTGAGTCCAATTTATGATATGCTGTTCCCCAAACACCAGAAAAAAGAAGTGTTTTGGGGCACATATAAATTATGCAAAATTCTGTCTTTATGCCCTTGAAGTTTTATTGGAACAAAGTTGTATTCTTTCCTTTAGAAAATGGTCTGTATCTACTTTGACGATATCATTGCAGATCAAATAAATGTGATAAAGATATTGTAGCATAAAAAGTTAACCATATTTCGTTTCATACCATTTACAGAAAGATAAATGCTGAGCTCTGACTCCTGTTTAACTTGGCAGTTATTTGTAAAAGTTACAAGTCCTCTTTGAGTCACAAAATTAAGTCCACATTCAAGAGCAAATCTCACAGTTATACTTACATAAATGCATAAATATAAATTGGTAAATGATCATCATAAAATTATCATTTACATACATAACACACACACAAACACACACACACACACACACACACCATGCATACATGCAAGACTAGAGATAAAACCCAGGAGTAAATCATGCATGCTAAGCAGGTACTGAAGCAGTTACCAAGACATTGATAATGTAATATTTATTGAGAAAGGACTGATCACACCATTTCAGTCACTAACATAGTGAAACACTGAAGCATGAAGAAGACTGTGAAAACTATTGTGTTGAAATGGACTCATTTTGGAAATACATTCAGTGGAAGAGGCAAACCAGGATGATAGCTATAAAGATGGATACTACCATTTAGGTAAAAAATGAGAGGAAAGAATGCCTATATGTGTATAGGCTTTATCTACATATATTTTATCACAGATAAAACATTTGTAAAAATTATGCAATAAAGATGGTTGTATTCCTGTTGTGTAGCTTCATGTGCTAATTCCTGAGTTCCTATTGCAGAATTCTTGCAAGAGGAAATAAATTTTCAGAGCCTCTGGAAAAGAACCTGAAAGGAAACATATCTGGAATGAAAAGCAGAGACTGCCAGTCAGTATTCACACATCTGGCTTCCGGAACTATCAAGGCATATGCCCTTGACATTGGCTCCCTAAGGAGAAAGAACATAAGGGCAGTTAGAAGGATAGAATTAGTATGATTGATAAAAGAAGGGGCCTTAATGCTAAATTCCAGCCATGTGAATTTTATTGATTTTAACATGATAATCTGAGAATCACTGTGGCACCAGGATAGGGCTAAGGAGAAATGTCCATATACCACCCTTATAAACACTTGTGTGTTTTTTTTTGTTATTATGTTCTAGTCTTTAAAAAAATTGGAGCAGCTGAGACAACAAGACAGGGTGGTCCAGGGATAGAAGTGCAGACACCTGGATTCCCCTGCTTGCCCTTGCTTAGACTTGCCCTGGAAGACAGGGCTGCCTGCTTTTCACTCCCTCAGTTTCCTGTCCCCAGTGAGGAACTGGCAGGGTTGAACAGGATGCCATGCGAGGGTGTATATATTATAAGCTTTGGAGTTTGGCTATTTAGCTGATTTCTATAAAGTGTAAGTGTGTGTGTGTGTGTGTGTGTGTGTGTGTGTGTGTGTGTGTGTGTGTGTCTACCCTCAGAATCCTTCTTTCAGGCTTCTACTCAGAACTTTTCTAGAATATGTCTTGGAGCATGTTCACTCTGATGGCCGTCATGCAGCACTTGGACCTGGAGGAGGAGGAAGAAACAAGCTTATTCAAGAACACCATTTCTAAATGAAACCACTGAGAGACTGAGTGACTTGGCCTGGACAGTTCTTCCCAAGTATTGAGGTGCACAGGGACCATGTGAGAATCTTTTTAACATGTGGGTATGACTCCACATGTAAGGGCAGGTTTGATATTCTGTATTTCCAATAGGCTCCAAGGAGATGCCAGTGCTATTGTTACACAGATTGCCCTTGGTGCCACAAGGTACACATCTTCTTAGAGGCTGAACTATCCTCCCTATCACTCCTAGGTTCTGTGTGCTTTTATGCAGAGAACCTAATTAGGACATTAATTTCTGAAAGACCATAAAATAATCAATAATCACGTGGAAACTCGAAACTTTTGGGTTTCTGCACCTCTTTCTTAGAGTTTCCAATTATGTGATGTGATAATTAATCATTTTAACACAACTTAATTCATTAATTGTTCATTTTATTTGTTCTGTTTATGCCTGATCTTCTGAAACCACTGCTAAGTCCTTTAGGGAAGCTAAATTAGATCTGTTATGATCTGAGTCTTATCCTTTATTTTAAATTGTTTTCTTAGTGTTTGTGGATTCCTAGTATATTTCTTATAACTTCCAAAGCCACTGAGGTTATTGGATTGAAGAATAGTTATGACTCTACCACCTGGGTCTGAGCAGTTAGGTAATACATATTGGGGACGCCCAAGACACAACAAAAACATTTTCTAGAAAAGCACTTACCACCATCTGTTTTTACCTTTTTCTTTGTGTATTTGAATTGATAAGACCCAAAGGCCATTTTAGAGTGAATGGCACCTCTACTTTATTCCCAAAACCTATATTCCAAGGACATTTTAGTTACAATAACTTCATAAACATTTGGTATTGAATTTTTGCCTTTATTGTTGTCTATTTTGAGACTTGTGATAAGCGAACAGCTATGACGTTTTCATTATAAACTACTCCTTTATTTTGTTTTATCTTTCTTACTTTCAGTTTGATTGGGGAATCATCGCAAGGCATCGTCTGAAGAAGAACCATAGCAGCTAGAGATGCTGATCACCCACCTTTGGGGTTTTCTCTCAATCCTTTTTGCACTCTTACTTCCTCTCTAATTCCCGACATCCACATCTAATTCGCCTCACAAGCACAGTTCCAAGACTTGCCTTTCCAAACTGCTGCTTCTGTACTTTGTCCTGGCGCCTCACCTCCAGGAACAAGAGGCTCTTTCATATTTATCAGCAGTTAATTGCAATCACTGCTACTTTATGACCTCACAAAGGCCTTCATCTTCAAGGTTCAGTCATTGTTTCCTGCTGTGTGGTGAGCTTGGTGATCACCATCTTTTCCCACCATTCAACTCACAGAGGTGCTAGCTCAGATGAATTTTCCAGCCTGCAATTGGGTAAGGCAGTGGCTCAATCACGTGAGTCAAGTTTTGACATTTAATGGGATATGAATTATCATTGAACAATGTATTCTCCTGCCTCTAGCTTACTGTGGGCAACTGGGAACATGTTTTCCTGCATAATGACATCTCTGTAATGGAAAGAGAGGATGATTATTCACAGGCATTGGCATCTAGGGGAACATTTTGAAAGCATCAGACCTTGGCCTGTTGTCACTTTTTTTCTGTCTCATCGAAGGGCCAATATATATGCATGACAGTGATGATAACATGGAAAGCACACAATGGCACCACCATGCTAGGTGGTGGCCCTTTTCTCTGTACTTCAGATATGGGTATATCATGTGTCTTTTGAGACACTGGGAGTGCTTAAATCTTACATAATGGCCTGTTCTTTATATCTGATAGACAAAATGATTTGGTGACTCTCCAAGCACAAATAAAAATGTTAAAAAATCAAATGAAACAAGTTTCAATGGTTAAGTCACTTCAAATAGCCACCCCTTGAAAAGGGAATGGTTGACATGAGTGAGAAACCAATTTATTCTTTTGGCAGAGAATGGAAGCAATGATCTTAGACTCATGGTATGCTTTGAGTCCACTTCAGAATTCTCTGCACTGTTCCCTTTAGCTGTTACTTATTTCATGTGTATTTACCTCATGTCCAAATAGACTCCATTTTCCTCAAATGGAAAAGGTACATTTTTATGTTTCCTGTTCCTGTTCTGTTTATACTCAGTAGGGAACACAATTGCCGGCATAGAGTAGAAACAAAAAAAATATATAAAATCATTTATTATCTCACTATTCTTGATATAGTTGATGTCAAGGGAGGCTAGACTGTGTTCTAGGTTTAGTCCTGATCAATTATATAGTATCCCACTTAATTCTCACTACCAACTCAATATATGTATTTTATGCTTTTTTTGAGTATGGAAGGGCTATTGAAATTTGCATAGTGTCAAGAATCAAAGTCATAACTAAAACCCCAATTTTTGATAAATGTTTTTCTCTATCATATGGTGGTGTGATTATACTATTGCTCTTAAGTTTTGATCTGGCTCTGATATGTTTTCCTTAAAATAGACTCTGATCATCTGGGTCTAGCACCAGACCCTTCTAGACAAAACACAAAACAAAAACAAAAACAAAACAAAAAAAAACAAAGACAGTATTGTCTTGATATTTGTTCTGAGTTAATATCAGATATATTTTAAATCTTTGAATAACATTGCTCCATTCATGGACATACTGAATTCTTCTGTATCTTTTCAAAATAATTACTTATTTGTCATGGCTCATGAGAAACTCCCAGGTAACCTGGCTACTCAGTAGAAGATGTTAAGCCATTACATTTTGGGAAGATGTGTCATACAGCGAATACTATCTGGTAATATTCTCATTTCAGAAAAATTTCATGTACAATTTACCAATGTATGAAAAAAAAGCTATGATCAATGTGTTTGACATATAGCAGATATTTAGTAAACACTGATGTTTATCTTTCTACCATTTTCCTAAAGGTATGTGCTTCAAGATAGGGGATTTGTAGGTTCCAGTAATATTATACTAATATTCAAGTTTAGGGAACGCAGAACCATGAGGAGATATGGGAAGTAACTTCTCTTATTAGCATTGTTTGACGTGAGGTAGGACATTGGTGTTTCTTTCTTGCCTTCTCAAACATTAATGCTTAGAATTCATTGATTGTTAGAAGAGATTCCAAACATTTATACATACTCCTGATCAAGTAAATGATCTTGATTCACATTTATAGTTTTTCCTCAGACAATGCTTGTCAAACTATAGATAGTACTGATCAGAAGATTAAGTGTTCTCAGCTTGTGCTGCCTGACAAAAGTTATTGGTACTTTCTGGGCCTCAGTTTCCTCATTTTTAAGTCAGGAAAGTTGTACTTCCCAGCATGGCTTGTTCCACCCATCTGGAACTCTTCTGGTAGCACTGATGTACAGCTGGGCACACACTCTCTACAGCCCAGTAGCTCACTCAGAAATAGAACTCTTGACACTGTTGGTTGTGCCTTAGTTTCTTTCCTCAGGGGGTTGCTTCATGGTGTGCTTCTGAGGTTTGTGTGATATACCTACATAAACATGAAACTGCTTAAAACTGTGCCTGACCTATGGAAACTGTTAACAAATATTAGTTACTATTTCATTTGGCACAGCCATCTCTTATGCAACGGCAATTTCATGGGATTTCAATGATGAAAGTTCAAATGGCGAACATAAACTCAGTGGAGAAAACTACAGCATGTTTTGAAACTCTCTCTTTCTCTGTCTGTCTCTCTCTCTCTGTCTCTCTCTCATACACACACACACATGAACTAAACACCCTCAAGCTTTTAAATTCATAATTGAGTTTTTTCCCCTCACATACTTGGGTGTGGTGTCTTATATGAGAAACTTTTCATTTTAGTTCTGACCTTATGTTTCTTTCTCATTGACAGATACCTCTTGGCAATAAAAAAGAAGTAGTTTAATGCAATGTTAAGAAAATAGTGTTCTATGTAGCTGGGGAGGTGTGGCTCACAGGTTAAAAGCACTTGCTGATATTTCAGAGGACCTGGGTTCAGTTCCTAGGACCCACATGGCAGCTCACAAACATCTGTAATTCCAATTGCAGGGCATCCAACATCCTCTTCAGACTTCCATGCACACCAGGCATGCATAAGATTCACATATTCATGCAAGAAAAACACTCATACAGTGGAGAATGTAAGTTCTAAATATAAAATAATTAAAAAAGAAAGTGGGTCATAATTCTGGATCTGACACTTGTTAAGTTATGGTAATAGGCAAAAAGTAGATAATAATATCTACTTCATAATATCTGAGTATGATACATTTAGAAAAGTACCTGGCACACACTAGGATCTTAAGAAGTTGCCCTAATTAATGTGTATTGTATTCCATTCCTACTACAATTGTCTTAAAAGAAGCATTAAGAGCCCAATCACTGTCCATGGGAAAGTATTTTGGGATGACTTAGGCAGGTAAGTGTCTGGATGCTGTAGCCAATCTGCCACATTCTCTTTACTAAAGTGGGATTCCATAACTCCATATGCTGGGAGCACTGTCTGTTAATGCCTTACAGCTGTCGCTTCCTTTGGAGAATTGCCCTTGACCAAATGGGGAATTGCCTAGCCTAGAATTGCCTGGGAAGTTTTGCAATGTCCCTGCCACTGGGGGTGGCCCATAGCCAGTGACTCGCTGATGCAGGGGCACAAAAGGACCCTTTGCCTCAAAAAGGGAGGGAAGTAACTCTGTTGTAATCCATGCTCTGTAGCTCCTGTGGGATATGTCTGAGGCTAGATTCTAGCGGAGACCACACTCTTACCCTCCTCCCTCTTCTCTCTCCTATTATATGAGAAACTCATCGACAGATGATTTTATAGCAAGGCACGGGGCACATATCTGTAATCTCAGTACTCAAAGTAAGTCAGGAGGATGGAAAGTTGAAGGTTACCCTCAGCTAAATAGCAAAACCTTATCTCGAAACAAGCAAATATACAACCAAATGAATCTTCACCTTAGGGTCTGCTTTGACATCCATTACTTGGATAGAATGATAAAGATTAACTGATTGTAAACAGTTCTAGAGTGGTTGGGGACATTGCCAATGGACTTTCTAGCAAGGCAAGTAGCAAAGGTAGGTGTAGTTTTCATTTTACCCAAGTTTTTGTTTGGAGACAGAGGCTGCTGTAACCGTAGGAGTTGTGATGACCAAAGGACTATAAGCACTGCCATTTAGGAACTAGCAACAATGGTCTTTCTGCTGTTGAGGTCTGTGTGCCTGTGGTGAAAAAAAGTCCTATGCATAGATTTGATGAATTGTGCGACATGACAATGTTAATACCAAATAGACTTGGGGTCTTTAGCACTGAAGATGCTCTCCATCCCAAATGTCTTGCTCTCAACTTCTGTCTGGAAAATTTCTCCTATGATGTGATAGTTTCTTTCCTTAAGTATTCACCGAAAAAGGTTTTCAATAGGACTTTAGAAATGAGCAAAGACGCTGAATATGAATTTGGCTTCCTCTGAGGCATTAGCAGGTAGGCACAGAACAAGTTTTCTATGGCTGGGTCACAGTCCTCTGTCTCCAAAAGAAATAGGAGGTAAAGTCACATAAGCACAGATTTAGTCTTTTTAAGTGCTATAGAACCAACCATTCACCTGGTTCCAAGCCTTAGCATGCACTCACTTAAGTTCCTGCAAGGGTGGGAGGGGGGAACTTCTCCTTCCAAAGTTTATAAGGTATCTCTCGTCCTACTTCTGCACTCTTGTCCTATTTCTGCACATTCAGTTTTACTCCAGTCTCTATGGGATATCTCATAGTCATGTTTATATAAATGTAATTCAACAAGCTAACATAGAATAGCACTGACTGTGTATGTCAAAGGGTACTGTAATTCAGAATAGTGTATACGTTGTATGTATATTAGGGACAAAGAAAACATATGAGACTATGGTGGGTCATGCAGATCTTATATCTGTAATTTAGTACAGGGTCCTCATATTAAAAAGGCAACTATAGTGTGAGTGTCTGAAAAATACTCCCGATTATTGTTTCTATTATTTTAGAATGGCTTTAAAACTAAAGGAAAGTGAAAATACTACAAACAAGTGAATAATAGCAATATCCAAAACATGCAGCAAGAAGTAGGGATAGTTAGGAAAACCCTTAATGGCAGCAATATTCCAATAACTTTCTACATTTATGTCACTAGTTCACAATCTTTCTAAAATTGGTTTTCTTAGTTCTCAGGAACAGTGAAGAGACATGTGAAATGGTTTTTGTTTGATGTATTTCATGAGAGAATTGGGGTGGCCAGTTTTAGTGGTAGAAGACCAGACATATGTCACCTCAAAGCTTGTTTTCAAGATGTGACTCATTTAAATGTCCAGTAAGTAACTGGTAGCCTTTGTGGATCTGGTCAAGAGACAGAAACGTTTGTTATCCTAGGAGTGAATTGCATGTCATTCTGTTTTGTGGACTTTACAGACTGAATCTGGTCTGAGAGAACCTTCTCATTAAGAAGGGCTGGTGCTAGAAGTGTGGGGACTGAACTAGATTCAGGAATCATTGCAGGTCAGTAGGATAATTTTTCTTGTAAGAGAGCAACAGCATTTCCACCCAAAAGGTGTGGGAGCCCTTGAGACTGAGCAATGGTGTATATAGGCCATGGTTCCTCAGAAAAGATAGATATAGAAGTTCCACTTTGAGCCAGAGTCAGTCGATCTCCTGTCCCCAGGCATATTACATTTGATTTTGACATTGTGACTTTCTAGGTAAAGGGTCACCCATGGAGATGATTTTGGAGTTGGTTTCTGTAATGAGAAACAAAGACTTAGAGTAGCCTGGAGAAAAATATAGGAAATTTTCTATAATTCAGATGTGGGGTATGGGTGAGGATATTAGGTTCAAGGAGAGGCCTTGGAAATATGAGAAATCCAAACTGCTATAGGCTTGGATGTCTTTCCTTCTAGCTTATGGCTCTGCTCTCAGAGAGACTGGGTTAGAGTGACTGCAGACTACCCCCTTTTTCTTTAAGAAATCTTTTCCAGGCAGACTTGCCTTCCCAGGACCTGGGGCAGGATGTAGTGGGGGTATGAGCTGGTTCTTTTGATCATCATTTCACTGTAAGCAATGGGATAGAGTTCATGTTTCCTTCCTGCCCTTTCCTATGAAGCATGCAGTTGAGTGGGCAGTTCAGCCAGAGATACCCAATAAATATTTGCTAGTGAACATAATGAAGGCACATTGATGACAGCAAGGTGTTAGCCTCACCCCTTCCTGACAGTTGGAGGTGACACCCATGTGGTCCTCACTTTGTGCTCACAGGAGACTTTGAAGCATTGGCTGAGCCTGGAGTATTGGCCAGGATCTGTCTTGGAACATGCCGCCTACCTGAATTTTCTTGCAGTCCCTACTTTCCAGAGCTCTTCATTTCCAATGACAGGAATTACTCTTTCTCCTAACGAGTGTGTAGACAGAAGAGGGAATTAAGGAGACAAGTAGAAACCACCCAGCAAGATGAGTTGTGTGCACAGCCGGGCAAGAAAAGGAGGAAAGAAAAAGTGTTTCCAAACAGTATTGTGTGAGTTCTGTAACTTTCCACTAATCCATATGTGGATTTGTATGAGCACTCATTCCTAACATCCAAGACAAGATCCAGATAAAAATGTTCCTACTGAATAAATCTAGGAGAGAGCTTTGTTTATCAGGGCCTAGCATTGTTTGAAAACTCAACATCTGTCAAAGACTTGTAGGTCTTTGCCCCCCATACTTTCAGCAGGTGCTTCTAGTCCTTATGACATTGCTGAATGGATTTTAAAGAAACAATCATTTGGAAAACATAAGGTGATTTCCACACATTGGTTCTTAACTCCACACAGGCCTCCTTATTCCTTGCTTGCACAATTGTAGAGCTTCTAAATCCTTGATTCTAGTCTCATCTTCTCAGATCCATCCTCTAGAAATTAGTATTTCTAGAACCAGACTTCTAAAACATTGTAGTACTCCCCCAAGTCCCGAGTAGGGAATTTTGAGATGTGGAACATTTGTTTCTTTCAGCTCAATTTTGGCTACTGCCATTCCTTTGTTGATATTATAGAGATAAATTTTTAATAGAGCATGAGATGATTATAGAAGAAAGCACATGCTGTTTGATGGGTCCTCACAGAGGTCACATGCCAACAAAATGGCCACCATGTCATAGAGCAGAACACAGGCAACAATATTCCTTTCAGCCAGTAGTTCATAGGAGTAGTCATTGTCCTAACTTGTAACCTCTTGGAACTTTAAATGCATGGAATCATAGATTATTCATTCAACTATGCTTACTTCATCTGTACTAGTTTCTACTCTTGATAGACATCTGAGTCACCTCTAACCTTGGGCAACTGTGAATATATACTCATGAAAAGTTTTGTTCTTAGTTTGTTTTAACCCCTAAATTGTTACCATAAAGGAAAATGTTGATAAATCAGCTATGACAAATTACGAACCCCTGTTTTTCAGAGACACTATAAAGAAAGCAAAGGATTAAGGATATAGCTCAGTGGTGGATGACTTACCCTGTATGAATTATATACATTGTTATGAATAAATAAATGATTGCCTAAATAAGAGAGGGCCCCATTAAGAAAAGGTTTTACAGCTCAGGAGATCCTGTCCCATTCCCCTTCTCTGGGGTACCACATATATCTGTCTTAGGGTCCTCCCTGTTCCCCAGACTCTCTGACAGTAGAACTCTAGGCTGGCATTCCCCTGCTCCATGTCTAAATTCCATATATGAGTACGAGTACATACCATGTTTGTCTTTTTGTGACCGAGTTACCTCACTCAGGGTGGTTTCTTCTAGTGCCATTAATTTGCCTGAAAATTTCAAGATTCCATTTTTTTTTCTGCTGAGTCGTACTCCATTGTGTAAATGTACCACATTTTCTCTATCTACTCTTCAGTTGAGGGGTATTTAGGTAGCTTCCAGGTTCTGGCTGTTACAAATAATGCTGCTATGAACATAGTGGATGAATGCACATCTTTTGGATATGTGCCTCAGAGTGGAAATGCTGGATCTTGTGGTAGACTGATTCCCATTTTCCTGAGGAATCTCCATACTGATTTCCAAAGTGGCTGTAGGAGTTGGCACTCCCACCAGCAGTGGAGGAGTGTTCCCCTTTCTCCACATCATCTCCAGCATAAACTGCCATTAGTGTTTTTATTTCAGTCATTCTGACAGGAGTAAGATGGTATCTCAGAGTTGTTTTGATTTGCATTTCCCTGATGACTAAGAATGTTGAGCACTTTCTTAAGTGTCTCTCAGCCATTTTAGCCTTCTTTATTGAGAATTCTCTATTTAGTTCTGCACCCCAGTTTTTAATTGAATCTTTTGGTGTTTTGGAGACTTGCTTCTTGAGTTCTTTGTAAATTTTGGAGATCAGCCCTCTGTCAGATGTGGGGGAAAAAAAAAGAAAGAAAAGATTTTACATCTATATTTGTATCTATTTCTATGTGTTCCCACTTTGAGTGTATAAAGAACTCCTGTATAAGAAAAAGGAATAAAAAATGACTCGAATTGTAAGGTAGGCAGGAGACTTGAATATGCACTTCACAAAACATCATTTGCAAATGGATTGTGGCCCGAGATATGTGAAACGTACAAAACATTGTAAAACATCACTTTCAGCTTTACTCATTGTCTCACAACTTTCAAATCAGGTCACATCTCTTCACACAGGCCATTGGCTCTCAGGGCTTCCTTACCTCCTCTTCCACCTACTTATCTTTTAAGGACCTGGCAGAACAGCACCTGCTCTTTCCAAAGGCTTCCCTGGCACTATGAAGTGGAATTAATTGTTTTCTTTGGGATCCGAAAGTGTGATTCAATTGAAGTGAAGTGTAACTGTGATCTTTGTGTCCTCAGTGCACAGCACTGTTCTTGATGCATGAAAGGTAATCAATACATGCCTTCCTCACTATGAATGTCTTACTTTTCCCTCAAGCCTCCAGATAGGATCTTAAACCAGTGAGGTATATACGGTAACAAAGCCTTTCTATGATGCACACAGTGTTTACTAGCCAATATAAAGGTTACATCATAGAGAAAAATGCTGGCTTACTTCCAGAATCATAAGCTCATATTCAGTGAAGGTTATCACCACAGACCTGTAAGCAAGAAATTATCCTGTTATGCTACTTGTCAAGATATATGTAAATGTGTATGTATGTATGTATATTGAAAAGTTCCATTGCCTTCTAGAATGATAAAGGCAGTGAGTAGTTAGAGTTCATGGTTACTTAACATATAAGTGGGTGGCTACAGGCCTGACCTGAATTTGAAGTTGAAGGAATCACATGACACAGTGGAAATGACAGGGAACACCATGTGCCTTTGTCTCTGCTATAACTTGACTGAGGCAACATATCTATCTATCTAGACCATATTTCTTTACTCATTTTCACTTCTTGGGACTGTATTTTACATGCCCATGCTTTTACAGAATTCTATTTTCTCTAGTCTCCAAGAGTTTCCTGCCTCTCACTTGTTTCCAGCCTTATAGAATTGCTTCAATCAGAATGCTTTTGTTTCTTCACTTTCTTTACCTCATTTTAGCCACTTGAGAATTTAAAAAAAAATGCTTGTTTTGAATGGAAGTATCTGGACTACAGAGATGGCTTAGCTGTTAAAGGCTAGGTTTACGTCCAAAACGACAAGGGGAAGACCTGTCCGTCATGAAAGTTTATGTTCCAGAATTAATGCCTTTTGCACAAATATTTATTTTGTCAGTGGCCACATGGTTTATTATTTAAATATAGGGGAATGATTCTCATATCTCTTCATATTATCATTTTTAGCATACATTTTTATTGATTCTTCAGGAATTTCACATCACGTACCCCAACCCCACTCATTTCCCAATTCCTTCATATCTGTCCTCACCCCCATAGAGTTCCCCACAAAGATTTAAAAATATTAATTTAAAACAAGCAAACAAAAAACATTTTCTCCTTCATCTTTCCCTCCTTTCTAACACCTCTTCATTCATCTTAGTGGCATTGGATGCTGCAGTGTTCCATACAGTATACTCTTTTGTTCAGATTTGCTTGCAAATGCTCATTGCAATGAGTTGTTGGTATGGTTCAAGGCCTCTGACTACTGGTACACCATCAATACTGGACCCTTACCAAAACTCCTCTTGGGTATCCTGCTCTTACCTTGAGTCAGAGAGAGCCTTCTGCTATGGTTTCATAGAAACAGTCCCTTTGGGCACTCTGCCAAGTCATAGATGGTGTAGATGGAGTACATCAACTCAAAGCTCTTGATATGGGTCTGGGTGGTAGCTGATTTGGTCAGTGCCCCTCCTGAGATGAGGGACAGAGCTCTATCACACCCAAGATGAGGGGTGGGGCTGTCTCTTCTGAGTATGGGGCCAGCTCTCTCTTGAGGAGCAAGACCAGATCTTTTTCTGCAACGGCTATTGACATTCAGGGCCCATGAAGACACTGCTGGCTCAACATGGTCATTGGATTTCAACATGCATGGTTCCTTTGACCTCCTTGGTAACATGAGCCACAGAGATCAACAGACCCTAGTTGCATCAGGACCATAGACCCAGCTGTCTGCATGGCCCTTGGTGATAACAGGAGCCATGGACATCAATTCAGACCTTGGCTGGTGTAGGGCCATGGTCCCAGAGATGACCCTAGTCAGTGGCTTGGACCTGTAAGTCACCTTGGCTCCAGGAGGCAGTATGGGCCACTCTGGTCCACATAGTTCCACCAACAGCATGGCCCTGACCCTAGGTATCTGTATGACCTTTGGTGGCAACATGGGACAGATAGAGGTTAGGCATGACTGGGTGACAAAAAGAACTTGAAGAAGAGGAGGAATCTCCAGAATTGTGAGGAAAATGGAAAGAAAGAGATGAACTTTCCATACTGAGGAAAGGTACCAAGCCACCTGGCAGACCATAGATAAGAAATATGGGTTAACTTAAAATGTAAGAGTTAGGTAGTAATATGCCTGAGCTATTGACTGAGAATTTATAATTAGTAATAAGTCTTTGTGTGGTTATTTGCGAGTGGCAGCCAGGACACTGCATACACTACCCACATCAGCCTGTTTGTTCCTCACCATCTTCTCTTTTTTAGTTCTTCCTCTTTCCACAGCACACAGAACCTGTCTGCTTCTCTTTCTTGTCCATTTGTCTACCATATATTTGTTCATCATAATGGCACGTACTCTCCCAGCTCCTCAAGGTAGCTGGTGGTCCTGTGGATGTCTTCAGCCAGCCCTGACAGTGAGGACCAAGGTGGGCCTGCGAATGTATTCAGTCAATCAAGGCTGTGAGGACCCAGGTGGGCCTGTGGGTGTCTTTCATATTAGTAAGTTTTCAATGATATTACTCAGTTGTTCAAATGAATTTCTAACTTACTCAGTTTCATTTTATTTTATTTTTAGCTTAATGTATTTTATCAAGCAATTATAAAAGTTCTCAGGATTCACAGAAGAAAATTTTTGCAAGTTTGAAGATTTCTGGTTGAGTTCTTTTGAATCTTAGAAAACCTGTTTTTCCTTTTTATTGAAAATAGATATCCTGATTAGCGTCCTCTACTATTCCTCAGTTTTTCCCTGTTTCTCTTCCCATCGGATCCATCTCCTTTCTATCTCTCATTAGAAAACAAACAGGCTCCCAAGGAATAACAATAAAATAAAATATAACAAGATAAAACAAAACTAACACAATGGAATGTGATAAAACAAAGATGAAAAGAAGTCAGGAAAGATGCAGAGAGCAATTGTAGGTGCAGAGATGAATTCATCCACACACCCAGGAATCCCATAAAAACACTAAACTGGAAGGCATGATATATACCCAAAGGACAGAATAGAGAGAAAAATATAAATAAAATAAATATTAAAATATTTTTTTAAAGTCCTGACATTACAAGATGAGTCAAAGAAACTCCAAAGATGCCCTTGAGTTCATTTTCTGTTGACTATCTACTGCTAGCATGCAGTCTACTAATGCCGACTCATACAGCCTCTTTGGAAATCAGTATGGAGATTCCTCAGGAAAATGGGAATTAATCTACCACTAGACCCAGCAATTCCACTCTTAGGCATTTATCCAAATGAGGCAGGTTCATACAACAAGGGCATCTGCTCCACTATGTTCATAGCAGCATTGTTTGTAATAGCCAGAACCTGGAAGCAACCTAGATGCCCCTCAACTGAAGAGTGGATAGAGAAAATGTGGTACATATACACAATGGAGTATTACTCAGCAGGAAAAAACAATGGAATCTTGAAATTCGCAGGGAAATGGATAGCACTGGAAGAAACCATCCTGAGTGAGGTAACCCAGTCGCAAAAAGACAAACATGGTATGTACTCACTCATATATGGATTTTAGATATGGATCAGGATAGTGCCAGTCTGCACTTCCACAGATAGAGAGTCTGGGAAACAGGAAAGAACCTAAAAGATATGCAGATATGCATAGTACCCAAGAGAAGAGGATGGAGACAAGATCCTCTGAATGGATGGGGAACACGGCGAGGGTGGGGGGAGTGGGACCTGGGAAGAATAGAGGGGGTAAAGAGGAAGGGAGTTGGTCTTGGGGGAACAGGAAGTTGAGGGGGTGGGGATAGAATAGGGGGAAGAGGGAATCATAGGATCGAAGACAGATCAGGCACCAGAGTGACCTCGAGTGATCTAAAGGTATAACATCAATTGGCAAGCTAAGCAATAGTGGAGGGACCACCTCGAATGCCCATTCCTGATAATGAACTTGATGTCTATAACCATCCGGGAGCCTTCATCCTGTGATTGATGGAAGCAGAGGCAAACACACAACTAATCACTGAACTGAACCCAAGGAACCCAGTGACAGAGAGAGAGGAGTGATGAGCAAATTGGCAAAGAATGGGCTGGCAAAACCAGCAGAGACAGCTGATCTGAACAGGGGAGTGCTCTTGGACCCCAGACCGACAGTGGGGAGGCCAGCATGGGACTGATCTGGACCCCCCCAAATGTGAGTGTCAGTGAGAAGGCCTGGGCAACCTATGGGGCCTTGAGCTGTGGATCAGTGTCTATCTCTGGTATACAAACTGTCTTCATGTGCCTATAGCACAAAGAGAGATGCTCTCTCAGCCTGGACTCATAGGGGAGTGCCTTGACCCTACCAAGAGTAAAATGACAGACTCTAGATATCCCCTATGTGGAAGGATTTGGCAATAGGGTGGGAGGGAGGGGGGGAAGGGGAGTGCGGGAAGAGGGGAGGGAGAGGGAACTGGGATTGACATGTAAAACAAGCTATTTAAAATTAAAATAAAAAATGATAAAAAAACACCTAAGACAATTTATGCTGAAGAGGATGTGGAGAGAGGGGAACACTCCTCCACTGCTGGTGGGAGTGCCAACTCATACAGCCACTTTGGAAATCAGTATGGAGATTCCTTCAGGAAAATGGGAATCAATCTACCACAAGACCCAGCAATTCTACTCTTAGACATATATCCAAAAGAGGCAAATTCATACAACAAGGGCATCTGCTCCACTATGTTCATAGCAGCATTATTTGTAATAGCCAGAACATGGAAGCAACCTAGATGCCCCTCAACTGAAGAGTGGATAGAGAAAATGTGGTACATTTACACAATGGAGTATTACTCAGCAGAAAAAAACAATGGAATCTTGAAATTCGCAGGTAAATGGATGGCACTAGAAGAAACTATCCTGAGTAAGGTAACTCAGTCACAAAAAGACAAACATGGTATGTACTCACTCATATATGGATTTTAGACATGGATCAGGATAGTGCCAGTCTGCACTTCCACTGACAGAGAGTTTGGGAAACAGGAAAGAACCTAAAAGAGATACACATTGTACCCCAGAGAAGAGGAATGAGGCAAGATCTTCTGAACAGATTGGCAACACGGCGAGGGGTGGAGGGGAGTGGGAGCTGGGAAGAAGAGAAGGGGAGAAGAGGAAGAGAGAGTAGGTCATGGGGGAACAGGAAGGTTTAGTAGTGGGTAGAATAAGGGGAAGAGGGACTCATAGGTTAGAAGACAGATCTGCTACCAGTGTGACCTCTAGTGATCTGAAGGAAGGACACCAACTGGCAAGCTAAGCAATAGTGGAGAGACCACCTTGAACGCCCATTCCTGATAATGAGCCTGATGTCTATAACCATCCTGGAGCCTTCATCCAGTGACTGATGGAAGCAGAGGCAAACATCCACAGTTAAACACTGAACTGAACCCATGGAACCCAGTGACAGAGAGAGAGGAGCGGTGAGCAAATTGGCAAAGAATGGGCTGGCAAAACCAGCAGAGACAGCTGATCTGAACAGGGAAGAGCTCTTGGACCCCAGACCGACAGCTGGGAGGCCAGCATAGGACTGATCCAGACCCCCTGAATGTGAGAGTCAGTGAGGAGGCCTGGGCAACCTATGGGGCTCTGGGCAGTGGATCAGTCTTTATCCCTGTCATACAAACGGACTTCGTGTGTCCATAACACAAAGAGGGATGTTGTCTCAGCCTGGACTCTTAGGGGAGTGCCTGGACCCTGCCCTGAGTGAAATGACAGACTCTGGACACCCCCTATGTGGAAGGAAATGGTGATAGGGTGGGAGGCTGGGGGACATGGTGGGGGTGTGCGGGAGGAGGGGAGGGAGAGGGAACTGGGATTGACATGTGAAACAAGCTATTTAAAATGAAAATAATGTGAGGTGCACTCTCACCCTGAACTCTTGGGGAAGGGTCTAGGCCCTGCCCTATATGAAATGACAGACTATGGACACCCCCATGGAGGGCCTCACCCTCCCTGGGGGAATGAGGGGATAACGGTGGGGGGAGGTTCGGGGGGGAGGGCAGGGGAGGAGGGGAGGGAAAGGGAGAGGGACCTGGAACTGACTTGTGAAGCAACCTTGTTTCTTATCTAAATTTAAACTGGAAAATAAAATAAAAAAAATGAAAAAAAAAAGAATAGTTTGTTAGTTTGTTACATATTTGGTTGTGAGCCTAGCCCTGGCCTCTGCCTCTGTTCCTGCCTCCAGAATCCTGCCTTGTTTGAGTTCCTGTCTTACTTCCTTGGTTATGAAGCCAAATAATCCCCTCCCTCTGCCAAAAAAATGAAAAAGAAAGGACGGAAGGAAGGAAAAAAGAATAAAAGGAAGAAAGAAAAGGAGGAAGGAAAGAAAGGAAGGAAGGAAAGGAAGAAGGATTGTACAATACAGGTAGAAGTTCAAGGCTATCACAAGGAACCCACAGAAAAAACTAACCTGGGCTTATAGGAGCTCACAGACTCTGGACTGACAACTAGGTAGCCTGTATGGGACTGACCTAGGCCCTCTACATGTGTGACGGTTGTTAGCTTAGTCTATTTGTGAGATTCCTAGCAGCAGGATCAGGGCCTGTCCCTAAAGTTTGGGCTAGCTTTTAGGAACTATTCCTTCCCATTGGTTGCCTCACCCAGCCTAAATACAAAGGACTGAGCTTAGCCCTACCTCAACATTATATGTCATGCTTTGTTGACACCCATGGGAGCCCTGTCCTTTTCTGAATAGGAACAGAGAAGGAGTGGATGGGGAGGACAGAAGGGAGGCAGGAGTAGGGTTGGGTGAGGGAATAGAATGAGAAGATAGAAGGGAGACTGTGGTCGGGATGTCAAATAAATGAAAATATTTAATTAATGAAAAGAATAATTTGTTTCCCCAGTGAGACTCCCTTGGAGAAAACTAAGTTTCTATTTACAAGTGGTTACCAATTGGTGATAGCTTCTGGCTTAGGAATGGGGCATGTGTCTCCTTCTTCTAGTTCTAGGACTACATCTGGTATGGATGAATGCAGACCCTGGGCATGCTACCTCATTTTCTGTTAATCCATAGGTGACTTGATCCTGTTCATATAGAGGGCCTTGTCCTTGAGCCTCTCTGGCTCTTATATTCTTTTTTTGCCTCATTTCCAGCAGGGTTCTCTGAACCCTGAGGGGAGTAATTTGATGGAGACATCCCATTTAGGACTCAGTGTTCCAAGGTCTCTAATTCTTGGCATAATATCGGGCTGTGGGTCTCTGTTTGTTCCCATCTGATGACGGATGAGCAAAACACTGCTATGTAAGTATAGCGGATATAATTGAGAGTAACTTCATTGCTATACACATTAATTTCAACAGTAGTATTTGGTTTTATCCTCTGTCCCTGGGCTATCTAGTTTCAGGTTCTTGGTCATTCAAGCAGTATCTGGTATGGGTTCTACCTTGTAGAGTGGGTATCAAGTCAGATCAGATATTGGTTGGTTGTTCCCATAAGCTTTGTGTCATCATCATACTAGCATATCTTGCATACAGGATACCACTGTAGATAAAACAGTTTGTAGTTGGACTGGTGCTTACATTTCTCCTTTGGTAGCATGTAGAGTGCATTCTTGTATTAAAGATGCTAGAATGTAGGGTTGAAGGTTCTATGTAGACACAAGCTCAACTTTATCTTGGCTAATGATTTGTGCAGATATTGTTTCAGCAATATGTTTGTGGAGAGCAACATATAGTCTTGACAACAGCCTGGGATGTTTGGAGTCCCATAGGTATCTTTAGGCCAAAAAGTCATTAGATGTAGCCCATTCTCAGTATTGGAACTTTCATTTGGTGACAAAAGATGTCCAGTTGGTGCTCTGTCTCCCCCATTATTTGGAGAATTTCATTTATATTGCCTTTATCTGTGTACATATTTTAAGATACTTATATTGCCATCATACTGATTTTCTAAAAGAACCAGCTGTTTGTTTCATTGATTCTTTGTATTGCTTTTCTTTTTGTTGTTGCTTCTATTTTACTAATTTTACTCCTGATTTTGATAATTTCTTGATGTGTACTTATGAATTCCTTTTTTTTTTTGTTCTGCAGCTTTCGGATGTTTAGTTACCAGTATGAGGTCTGCTAGGTGTGACCACTGCGAGTTCCAGGTAAAATGGGTTTCTAGGTATTGGGAGTTGATGCTTAGGAATGAGGATAGACTGGGGATGGGTAGATACACACAGGAGGGAGAAAAGTAGGGTGTTCCACCAGGATCTGCTTAGTCTTCTGGGAATGTGAGCAGAGAATTAGGAGAGGGCACAGCAGATAGTCTGCAACAGAGCTGGGGATGAGACTAGGAGATTAGATTTGGAGGGAGGGTGAAGATCTGAAGTTTGTCTACTTGTTTCATTAACATACTTGCTTCTAGTGCAGGCTTGGATGGAGGTCTGCTTGAGTTGGGGGCTAAGAAGGAGAGCATTGCAGCCTGAAGCAATATGCCACATTTTCAGTAGGACCTCAGTGTTTGGGAAAGAAAGTCAAAAGATTAAAAAGAGGTAGGAGGAAGAAGAATGATAGAAAATTTCAGAATGTTTTGGGATTTGTGATGCCCTATATTTATAATTTCAGCGCTCAGGTGGTTGAGACAAGACAGGAAGTTGAAGGTTAGCCTGGACTACATCCAAAGACCCTCTATCAAAAGAAAAAAGGAACAGGAGGAGGATGCAACATGAATTCTAGTTGGTATTAGTAATAAAAACCCAGAGACAGATAATGGAGTTAAAGCTGAAGATCAGAGAAGCGAGCAGTCACTAGCTCTTACCTCTACATTATACCTAAATGGCCTATCCTGTCTCCACAAATCCTCATACTGCAATTTGTCTCCACCAGACATCAGACTGCCTTGAGTTCCTGTCTCCTCTGGCTTTATATTCCTATCTGTACTAGGATTAAAGGCCTGGGATCCCAAGTGCTAGAATGACCTCTGTGTGAGCTGTTTCTCTTTTAGACTGGAGCAGTTTTGTGTAGCTCAGGATGGCCTTGAACTAACAAATATCCATCTGCCTGTCTTCCCAGTGCTGGGATTAACTGTGTGTACCACCACTGCCTTGCCTTTATGGTTAATTATTGTGGCTAGTTTTGCACTCTGATTTTCAGGCAAGCTTTATTTGTTAAAACACAAAATATCACTGTAGAAGGAAGAAAAAAGAAAGAACAGATGGAAAGAGGAAGGAAGAGAGGGAGGAAGGGAGGCAAAGGCAAAGAGAGGGAGGGAGGGAGGGAGAGAGAAAGAAAGGAAGAGAGACAGGTACTTCCCGTACTTTTACTGAGCAATATAATCAATGGATGAGATAACTGGAGGTAAGGGTGCTTTAAATTCTTGTCTTACCATGAGAACACACTCCACAAAATCAACTAAGTAACCTCACAGGGGCTTACAGAGACTAAAGTAATAGTCACAGACCCTTTATGACTCTCCCTGGGAGGCCTGTTCTTTTTTTTTTTTAAAAAGGGAAATAGAGGAGTGGATCTGGGAGACAGGAGAGGTGGGGAAGGGACTTGGGAGAGAGGAGAGGGAAAAACTGCATAAAAGTTAAAAAAATAAATAATTTCATAGATAAAACTTTATCAATAAATAATTTTGTGTAAGCTTGACTTACAACAGTCTGCATACTGCCATGCTTCCTGTTATAATGGACTAAACCTCTGAACTGCAAGCCAGCACCAATTAAATGTTTTCCTTCCTTTATAAGAGTTGCTATGGTCATAGTGTCTCTTCACAGCAATAGAAACCCTAAGACAGTCCCACACAAATTTCTAGGAAATATTTAAAACTACAGTTTTTATGAAAATTTCTAGTTTAGATTTTTACTCATTTTCCTATTTTTGAGCACTTGCATTATAGAAACATTTTATGAAGAACTGTATAAGCACCCATTCCCTTAATCATTCCCCAAACTTATTTAATAATAATGTCTAAATGATTATTTTGCAGATACAACTATATGTGAACCATTTGAGATATCTTTCAAGGCTACTATTATTCTTCATATATTAAAATTTTAACTGCTATGATTTGATCATTATATATTTTGTACATGCATTGAATTACCATAAGATATCCCATAATTAAGTGGCAGTGCAATACATCCATAAAAGCACAAAAGTTAGATTAATAATAATAAACTAGATATGTTAGAAAAGTATGCTACAAAATTGATTTATTAAAACTCTGACTTGGTTATTACAATCAGTGAATGCCTGTTTTACTGATGAGGAAGCTAAGGCTCAGAATTTAGGAATTTGCCAAAGGATTTAAAATGTAAATAATAGAAACCATTACTTAAATCCAGAAAAACTGGGTCCAGAGTCATCAATCTTAATCACAAGTCTTTGTGGTAAGCCTCTGAGGATAGATGCCTGTGAGCCAGCCTGTAAGATTGACCACATGGTTTATCATTCAAACCAAGACACTGTTAAGAATAAAGAAGAGTGAAATTAATAGTTAAGCAGATCCTTTACATAAACTGCTGCTCCCTCAAGCAATGACAAGGCTTAGTGCTAACCTACCCTACCTGTACAGTTCCACCAGCCTGTCTACCCACCTTTTAGTCTAACACTTGCTCTCTGCACTATTTCTCCTCCTTGAGTTTCTGCCTTCATATGCTCTTCCATGTTGCTTATAGAATCGCTATCTTTGTACATGCTCCCCTTCCCATGTCATTCATTCTCTGATTATCATGCATATATTCACCTTTAAGCCTCCAGCTCATGGTGCTTCTTTGGTATGTTTAGGAAAACATTTATGCTCTGATTTTGGTAACATCAGTCTACTTTGCCTCTGAGTGTGTCATGATTCCCCCACAACTCCAGACATTGACTAGGCTCAACCCTTCTCCATCCCAGTTAACCCAAACTGGAATAGACTAAATACTTAATAAATACTTTTCAAAGGAACAAAAGGGGATGAAACAAGAGAGAAAAAATACTTAGTTTTGTCTAGATTGTATAGATATAAAATCATTGATTCACTTATTGAACAAATGTGTACAATTTGTTCCAGGTGTTTTAGTTGTGGTTGAAATAAGAAAAGTTTGTTTCCCAGAGTATACATTCTTGGTAATAGTCCATTAATAAAGAATCAAGGCCATTTCATATGGTCCAGAAAGCATTAAAAATAAAATAAATATAGGGTAAAAAGAGATCAGAGATAGATTTAAGTTTGGTAGTTTACATCCCCCCAAATTCACATTCTGAAACTTAATCCCTTATTATGGTGGTAAAAAGTTTAGACATTTGGAGAGGTAATCATGAATTATTGTTTAACAGGCCTGAAGGGAACTTGTTTGGACATTTGCTGTGAGCTCTTCCACCCCTTCCAGCATGTGAATTCATGGTCTACACTGAGTTCCCATCTGGATGGTAATGATTAGGAGCTCTGTTGGAAGCAGAGCCCTCTAGGTGGAATCTTCTGTCCTGCTCAGTCCTGCAGCTACTCAGTTCCAAAGAAGCACACAGAGGCTTTTATTAACTATAAACTGGCCTATGGCTCAGGCTTATTATGAACAAACTCTTACAATTTAAATTAACCCATAATTCTTATCTATGTTTAGACATGTGACTTGGTACTGTTTCTCAGTATGGCATTCTTATCTTGCTTCACTGGCGACACTGTCTTTGCTTTCCTCTTCCCAGAATTCTCCAAGTCTGCTAGCCCCATCTATACTTCCTGCCTGGCCCAACTGGCCAATCAGTGTTGTATTAAGCCAATATGAATGACAAATATTTAAAATATACAAGAGCATTATCCCACATCAAATCCCTTAGTAGATACTCACCCTGCTGACACCTTGATCTTAGACTCCCCACTCACCAGAAGTGAGAGGAAGCATATCTCAATTTTAGAATCTTGCACCTTTGTCGATAACACAAATGGCCTAATATAGAACACAAGAGTAGTACCTCCTGGGTGATGTTTGTGATGAAAAAGAATAAGATGTCTTGAAGAGCAAAGAAAAATTTCCCAAGAGCATCAGGTAGATGGGAATCTTTTGCTGGATATGTTATCTAGAAAGGCTCTTGTGGTTGGGAAATAGACCAGAAATCTTGGTGGAGACTTCTTCTATGTCTCTTAAGTGATGGCAAAACATTTGTGTTTATGGAACATGTAATAAATGGCTGAGTTTTAAAGAGCTAGTGAGTTCATTTTCTGTTGTTTGTTCCTTTTTTCCCAAAGATTACTCTGGTGGCTGAACTGAAAGTAGACTAGCAGATGATAAAGCTAAAGACTGGGACAATGACAAAATCCAGGCAAGCGCTGCACGCAGAGGGAAGAGATGTTTTCCAGCAGTGTTTCTCAGACTTTAACAGGCAGACGGGTCACTGGCAGTTTACTGCAAAGCAACTCTAATGCTTCAGTCTGAATTTCAAATAAGTTTTCTAGTGATACCACCATTGCTCCTCTGAAAACCACAACAGAGAAACAAAAACAATAGCAACAAAGCAAAAGTGCTGATAGGTGGTTTTTGTTTTATTGAGAGAAAAGAACCATTGAGTGTTCTCTGTATTTGGCAAAGTACATAGTGCAATGTATGAAACAGAAGTTTCATTTCTACCCCTGGTTTATGAACCATCTTACTCCCATCTGGTGGGACCATAAAGCTTTTCAGGATGGATGGACATTGAGACACTCTTTGAAAATGATGAAACATGATGGCATCATGATAACATAGCATATTTAAGGTCTACAAGGAGTAAGATTCACACAAGCTATGATGATTTCTAGATCTTTGCTCTTAGTGATCATTTTCTGGTATATATTTTATTGCTTAAAATTTATATTTTATGATTTATAGATTATCCTTTCCTAGAGATATCAAGTGCCCTTAAAGAGTGGTGAAAGTAAGATGGCTTGGGGGAGCCAGTTGCCAGGGGTGGGAGCAAGGGGGAAAGGGAACAAATGAGAGCAAAGTAAAGTAACTAGATGTATGAAAATTTATGTTAGGAAATCCATCTTTTTATATACGAAGCAGAAAAAAATTAAGACACAGTGTTTGTTAAAATTCCAATAGAAAAAAGGTGGGAGGATTAAGGAGATAGTTCAGTCAGTAAAATGCTTGCCTCACACATATAAAACCCTGAGTTCACACCTCTAGCACCCAAATAGAAAGATGGGTAGGGCAGCAAAAGCCTTTAATTCCAGTGCCAGGAAGTGGGGACAGGAGGATCCCTCAGACTTACTGGCCAGCCAGTCTACCTTATGTGGTGAGCTCTTGATCAATGAGAAACTCTAGCCCCCCAATACACACACACACACACACACACACACACACACGTATATATATCCATATATATATATAGACACACAGATTTTCCCCCCTCACAAAGTAGAGAGTCATAGAAAGAAATAATTAATGTCAACCACTGGCCTCCACAAACATGCACATACAAATATACATTCATTCACACAAACATGAATAGCATAAATGTGTCTCAGCATATATGGGACAAAGGTTACCATTCTTTTACTGTGACAGATATTGTAGCACAGTTGTCCACTTGTCCCAAACAAGCCCAAAGTTCATCATGGAATCCCTTGTAAAACTCCAAAACTGGCAATTCATTTGCTTTCCAGAAATTGAAGCCCAGCAACTGAACTGTGAAGTTGCTCATAAATGAAGACTTTTTCTCTTTAGGAATCTGAAAGTTTTCCTGGAAGTCCCTGTTTTGCTCAAAGATGTATAATGCCAGCTAGAAACCATCTGGCCCAGCTGCACATCATAAAGTGACTCTGACTTTATAGACCATATAGGGCTTCAGTGGTTGCACCTAGAAATGGAAAAACATGGCAAGGCCAAGCTTTCCCATAGTGTCATCTCTTTTTCACCCTTCTCTGGATCAGCATCTATTCATCTGATATCTTAGCACAATTCATACCTGGTGCTAAAGATGCAAACAAGTCTGCCCTCTCGAGATTTTTTGATTTTAGATTGCACTATAAGCTGGAAAATATGATTTTCTGACTAGAACACATTCCCATAAGGCTCTTTGGACACCAAGAAGCTCTTGCCCAAGAACACTACACGGATGAATCTGAAACATGTGGGTTGAGTTCCTCTTCAGTTAAGTGTGGGCTCTCACAGTGGGTAGGGGCAAGAGTGAGTACAGGCAACAGTGTGTTGAAATGGTTTGGAATCTTTGTTAAATCAAAACCATATGAAAAACCCATTTTTAGAAGTAATTTAAATACTACTTAGATTTCAGTTCATTCTCACTTGAAATGTTAAACTTATTATAGTTTAGACAGTTGTTCTCCAATCTTGATTTTTGACAGTGATCTAATATACCAGACAGAAAATTCAATTTCTATGCATTTTTCAAAACTGTTCCATTGGGTTCCATTCACCAGTTCCTGGGAGGAACAGTGATTTGTAAGTATTATCTCTTCTGACAATAAAGGTAAGAAAGTATTGTTTATGTTAAGCAAGGCATCTTCTCCAGTGTCATAAAAGAAGCAGGAAAGTCACCATTTGTTTAACAGTTGGTGAAGAGATTGTCACCAAAGACCTACTCTCAGAACCCAGGACAGAACATAGATCAAGAAAGCCATCGTCTCCATTTACTTTTTGATTCATTTTAATACCAATTACGGTAAAACAAACTAACAAAAAAATGTGACCTTGATAACTCTCCCTAGGCAGAGTCAAGGTCCATTCCAACTTGCATTCTTTTCTAAAAATGCTGTTTTTATCACATTGCCAAGGACAAAGGAAGGTTGATTCCAACTGTATATCTTTTAAAATATTGACAATGTTTTAACAAATGTTTAACAAACAAGGAAAAATTCTCATAATTACCACATGAGATGTACTAATTCAAATACCTGATGTGCTTCTGGAGTTTGAAAAGCTGAGCTGTCTTTAAATCTCAGTTTTCCCCTTGGCTTTTCCATTTTTCATCCCACAGACAATGTTAGACAAACCCAAAGCCATGCTTAATGCCAGACAACTTGCCATCGTACTCATCTTAACACAGATTAGGGAATTCCTTCCACAGCTGCATTGTAAACATCCCAAACATCTTATAAGGTTGGATCCATAGGTACTACACCCCACCTCCTACCCTTTGCTTTTAATTCTTAAGTTGACCACAATTGCTTGGATGTTGTTCTTACATTATTGTGCAGCCTGCTCTTTCATGATATCTTAGTCTCTGTTTAAGTGCCCGTCTCTGACAACCACTGAGTGCACCCTCGCCTCATTCTACAATGTATTTTCTCTCTATAAATTGTTCAGTCTCACAAATTATTTTTGTTGCTACAGTTAACTATTTGTTTTTGTCTTTGCCATAATCATAGACACATATGGTGACATAGGTAAGACCTTACCTGGTTTATTCGTTGCCCCATCTGAGGTACTTCAACAAATATGTTTTAAATGGATGGAGAGCTGAATTAGTGCATGGTGTCATGTGATAACTGCATGCTGTCAAATCTGTTCACCATCCCTGCTCATCTCTAGCAACTATGTAGTACATATCAATGACGATTCATGCCTGCAACACTCCCAGAAAATCCTCTTAGGGAAACAACCCATGAAACTAAAGGGAGGTCTACTTTGATTGACAAGTGATATAATCATCATTTAAACTGAAGAGTGGGATCCATCTGAACCCATGGAAATTTATAGAGATAGGTACTAGATAAATCACCCTTATGCCCAGGAGAAGAAATTGAAAAATTTCAATAAATTATGTGTAGTACGATTGACTAGTTGAAGTAAAACCTTTTATTTAATCTTAAAGATACATTTTTCCCTTGATGCAAAAAGCCTCCAAATTTTTGTCAGTAGGAAACAATACCAATAAAAAAATTTGAGTGCTAATATGGTGCAAAATAAAGTCTTTGAGGATGTTCCATCTTTGTACTTGATTGCCCCTCCTTACTATGGTAGATGTGCTAAGTGTTCCATGTAGATCTGCTTCTTTGTTCTGGGCACTCATCTCATGGCTATTCAAGCAGAGGCTGCTAATAGCACTTACACATAACTCCCTTTAACAAGGGGGGGCTCCCACACTCTCTAGAGATACCTGGGGTCAGGATGAAGACACACCTTTGCCGGATTCTCTTCTGTCCCATCTTATTCCCAGTAATTCTTTGTGGGTTTCTCCATAGAACTGCCCCTCAGCCTAGCACTTGTATCAGAATCCCCATCTGGGTTCTACTTCCCAAGAATTGACCTCATACAACCACAGACACATTTCTGTGAAGTTCAAGGGCATTCAGCCATTCTCGTCTAAGATCTTTGAGAGGTTTGGGGAATGCCAATCACTTTCGAGGAATCAAAGCTGAAAGAAAGGATGGGAAGGCAAAGATGGGCTGAAGCGACCCCACTGCTGTGCTGTGGGCTTACCTTGTTTGTTTTCTCTGAAGTCCTAACTGCCTGCCTGAAATTCCATGGCTTATGCTTTACTGAACAAATATCCATTGCTATATTATATTTTGGAACTTTCTTGGGAAAATCAAAGCAGTTTTCATAATTTGTGTAACCCTCTCCCCATCCCTGGAGCTTTGGAATACAGAGGAGTAAAAGAACATGCCTTTCTTTACAGTGGTTCCCTTAAATTGAAAAAAAATCCTCTTAAAATCAGAAATCTTAATATGGTGCATGTGGTTATGTTTTAGCTCAAACCAAAACCAGTCATGCAAAGGCCAATGATACTCAGATTCTACTTTTTGTTTCAAAATATATTTCTATTGCAGAAATTAATTGCATGGATTCATTTATCTGGCTTTGTAAGTAATTGGGAATTTTGTAATGATTGCCTTTGGAGTCTCTCTGAATTAAATGTTTTAAATCACAGTCCAGTTGGACAGATTATTATATTAAGTAGCAAAAGATAAACAACACGACCTTGCTAAGTTCCCCAAATCTCACTAGCTAAGGTTTGTTTTTTTCAGTCACAGTATGCATTGGGACTCCTCTGATTTGGTCTCAGGATTCTCTTTTTACCTGTATAAGGGACATCAGAGAGGGAAAGCTGAATGAGGAGGGCTGTGCATGCCACCTCTGACCTTTGTCTGGAGTCTTAGTGAAGTTTTATAGTCTGGCACTCTGTGTCCTTATCACAATAATCACTAAAAGGGAATTTAGCCTGCTTTAATTTCCACTTCAGGGCATGGATTTGGAACTGAAAAATATCTGGAACTGGAAATAGCTTCCAGCAAAGTTGTATTCACCACAGAATGCTTGTGAATCCAGAGAATTCCCCCCAAAGACATGCTTCTTAGTCAGGTACTGGGGTGATTATGAAGAAGGGTGTGAATCACGGGAGGAATTCCTTGGGTATTATGTGACAATGAGATCTATGCATCATCGAATCTGCTAATAAAGGCTTTGCTGTATTTCTGGGCCACACCTAACTTTGTCCATCTGCCATTTGTGGTTACACCCTCATGCAATTTTCCTAGTGCCCTTTTACTTGGAGTACCGCATTTTAAAAATTCTTTTGAAATTCTGTTTGGAATTTTCTTTTTTTTCTATCCATGCCAAGGCTGGGCTTCATTTGTCCTAGGAATTTATGCTGATCCCAATCTGAAACACCTTGCTTGTCTCTTCCTTTTGTAGTATGCATATTGCATGGTGTGATTTCCAGAAGAACACAGGGAACTGAAGCAAATGTATAGCCATGCTGTTTATACACACACACACACACACACACACACACACACACACACACACACACACAGTCTTTAGATTTTGATTTGGTGCTAATTTCCTGAGTTTGGCATACAGAAGATCCAGTTTATCTTCTTCCCTTAGTGGGAGAGATGATGGTAAGATCAGAGGTGGGCAAGTAGAGAATATGATTTTATGACAATAACCCAAGAATTATTTTAAAGATTTCGAAGCTTTATTTGTTTGGGAGTGGTGCTACCCAGGGGAGGTTGCGCCCTCACACACTAATCAATCACAGGTGACGCTAGTTCATTTTAAGTTGACAAAAAGTAACCACCATATAAGGTTTACCCAGAGATGAGCACAAAGATGAGAAAGATTATGCAGAAATGAAAGCATAATCAGTATGCTAATAGGTGGCCCTTCTTAATATGCCTGATGATGTTTAACACCTGAGTAGCATCAGAACAAGGAACTTGTCAGTCTTCACACACAGTCTTACGCAGTTGCCTTCACTGTGATATGCTACCCTATTTATTAATAACTTCAGGGAAGTGCTCACCCTATTCTTGCTTTTTAATGATTTTTTTCCTTAGGACAGGGTCAGTCAAACAAGTGTTTTGAGTTTCTTGTTAAACATGCATCCCTGAACTGAGTTACTTTTGTATTTTGGAGGTTTTCTTTTACTTTAAAGTTCTGTTGATCATTGATAGAATTCTCCTGGGAAGTTACTGAAAACTGGTGAATGATGCCATCTTGACCACTTCCATGAACAACTTCTTATAGCTCATGCTGACACTAAGTCCAACTAAATGAATTGAATAGCGACGTCTTACCTAGGAATATGAGTATAGAACCGCATGGCTAGATAGATTCCCAAGGTACTCAGCATATTTTGTTGACAGTGTCAGTGGACTAAGCCATAAAAACATTTTGGAAACTTTACGTAGGGTTGGCTTAGATATTCCCGGGGGGAGAGAGGAGACTGGGAAGTGGATAGTGATACAAGGATGCATTGCAGGGACCTGAACTGTGGGGCAAGTTGTTTAGCAAACCCAACACTTTTCCTCTTTCTTTTTTCTTTCTGTTCTAACTCTTTCTTTTTACATTTTTTATTACTTTAATATTAAATAGCTTGTTTTACATGTCAATCCCAGTTCCCTCTCCCTCCCCTACTCCCGCACCCCCCACCATCACCCCCAGCCTCCCACCCTATCCCCACTTCCTTCCACATAGGGGATATCTAGAGTCTGTCATTTCACTCAGGGTAGGGTCCAGGCATTCCCCTAAGAGTCCAGGCTGAGAGAGCATCCCTCTTTGTGTTATGGACACACGAATTCCATTTGTATGCCAGGGATAAACACTGATCCACTGCCCAGGGCCCCATAGGCTGCCCAGGCCTCCTCACTGACTCTCGCATTCGGGGGGGTCTGGATCAGTCCCATGCTGGCCTCCCAGATGTCGGTCTGGGGTCCAAGAGCTCTCCCCTGTTCAGATCAGCTGTCTCTGCTGGTTTTGCCAGCCCCTTCTTTTCCAATTTGCACTCCCATCAGCAGTGGATGAGTATTCCCCTCTCTCCACATCCTCTCCAACATAAATTGTCTTTGGTGTTTTTGATTTTAGCCATTCTGATAGGAGTAAGATGGTATCTCAAAGTTGTTTTGATTTGCATTTCCCTGTTGGCTAAGGATGTTGAGCACTTTTTAAAGTGTCTCTTGGCCATTTTAGCCTCCTCTATTGAGAATTCTCTATATATAGTTCTGTACCCCACCTATTAATGGGATCCTTCGGTGTTTTGGAGACTTGCTTCTTGAGTTCTTTGTAAATTTTTGAGAATAGCCCTCTGTCACATATGGGGTTAGTGAATATCTTTTCCCATTCTGTGGACTGCCTTTTTGTCTTGTTGACTGTGTCCTTTGCCTTACAGAACCTATTTATTTTCAGGAGGTACCATTTGCTAATTGTCAATCTCAGTGTATGTGCCACTGGTGTTATGTTCAGGAAGTGGTCTCCTGTACCAACTTGTTGAATAGTACCTTCCACTTTCTCTTCTAAGAGTTTCAGTGTGGTTGAATTTATGTTAAGATCTTTGATCCATTTGGACTTAATTTTTGTACAAGGAGATAGACATAGATAGATCTGCAGACTTCTGCATGCCAATACCCAGTTATGCCAGCACCATTTGTTGAAGATGCTTTCTTTTTTACATTGTATAGTTTTAGCTTCTTTGTCAAAAATCTATTGTTCATAGGTGTGTGGGTTAAAATCAGGGGTTTCAATTCAGTTCCATTGGTCTACCTTCCTATTTCTGTGCCAATACCAAGCTGGTTTTTCAGGACTATAGCTCTATAATAGAGCTTGAAGTCAGGGATGTTGATGCCTCCTGAAGTTCCTTTATTGTATAGGGTTGTTTTGGCTATCCTGGACCTTTTGTTTTTTCATATAAAGTTGATTATTATTCTTTCAAGGTCTGTGAAGAATTGTGCCAGAATTTTGAGAGGGATTGCATTGAATCTGATGACTGCTTTTGGCAAGATTGTCATTTTTATTATGTGATCCTACCAATCCAAGACCATGGGAGATGTTTCCATTTTCTGGTATCCTCTTTGATTTCTTTCTTTAAAGACTCAAAGTTCTTGATATACAGGTCTTTCACTTCCTTGGTTAACATTATCCCCAGATATTTGATGGTGGTTATGGCTATTGTAAAGGGTGATGTTTCTCTGATTTCTTTCTCAGCTACTTCATCATCTGTATATAATAGGGCCACAGATTTTTTGAGTTAACCTTGTATCCTGCCACTTTGCTGAAGGTGTTTATCAGTTCTAGGAGTTTCCTTGTGGAGTTTTTCGGGTCACTTATATAAACTATCATATCATCTGCAAATAGTGAAAGCTTAACTTCTTCTTTTCCTATTTATATCCCCTTGATCTCCTTTTGTTGTCTTATTGCTGTAGCTAGAACTTCAAGTACAATATTGAAGAGATATGGAGAGAGTGGACAGCCTTGTCTTGTTCCTGATTTTAGAGGAATTGCGTTGAGTTTCTCTTCATTTAGTTTGATGTTAGCTGTTGGTTTACTGTGTATTGCTTTTATTATGTTCAGGTATGTTCCTGTTATCCCTGATCTCTCTAGGACCTTTATTATGGAAGGGGTGTTGGATTTTGTCAAAGGCTTTTTCAGCATCTAGTGAGATGATCATGTGGTTTTTCTTTTGCAGTTTGTTTATATGGTAGATTACATTGATAGATTTTCTAATGTTGAACCATCCCTGCATTCATGGGATGAAGCCTACTTGATCATGGTGGATGATTTTTCTGATGTGTTCTTGAATCTGGTTTGCTAGTATTTTATTGAGTATTTTTGCATCGATGTTCATTAGGGAAATTGGTCTATAGTTCTCTTTCTTAGTTGTGTCTTTGTGTGGCTTGGGTATCAAGGTAATTGTAGTCTTGTAAAAAGAGTTTGGCAGTTAGCCTCCTGCTTCTATTGTGTGGAATATTTTGAGGATTATTGGGATTAGTTATTCTTTGAATTTCTGGTAGAATTCTGCACTGAAGCCATCTGGGCCTGGGCTTTTTTGTTTGGGAGACTTTTGATGACTGCTTCTATTTCATTAAAGGTTATAGATCTGTTTAGATTGTTTATCTGTTCTTGATTTAGTTTTGGCAATTGATATCTATCCATTTCCTTTAAATTTTCGAATTTTTTGGAATACAGATTTTCCAAGTATGCCCTCATGATTCTCTGGATTTCCTCAGTTTCTGTTGTTATGTCTCCCTTTTCATTTCTGATTTTGCTAATTAGCATGCTCTCTCTCTGTCTTTTGGTTAGGTGGACAAAGGTTTGTCTATTTTGTTGATTTTCTCAAAGAATCAACTCTTTGTTTCATTGATTCTTCTCAATGTTTTCCTGGTTTTTACTTGATTGATTTCAGCCCTCAATTTCACTATTTCCTCACGTCTGCTCCTCCTGGGTGAGTTTGCTTCTTTTTGTTCTAGACCATTCAGCTGTGCTATTAATTCTCTATTGTGAGTATTCTCCAGTTTCTTCGTGTGGGCATTTCGTGCTTTGAACTTTCCTCTCAGCACTGCTTTCAGTCCCATAAGTTTGGGTATGTTGTGTCTTCATTCTCATTGAATTCCAAGAAGTCTTTAATTTCTTTTTTTATTTCTTCCTTTACTCAGGAATGGTGCAATTGTACATTGTTCAATTTCCATGAGTTTGTAGGTTTTCTGCAATTTGTGTCATTGTTGAATTCTAATTTTAATGCATGGTGGTCTGGTAAGATACAGGGGTTATTACAATTTTTTTTGTATCTGTGGAGATTTGCTATGTTTCCTATTATGTGGTCAATTTTAGAGAAGGTTCAATGTGGCGCTGAGAAGAAGGTATATCCTTTTGTGTTTGGGTGGAATGTTCTATAGATGTCTGTTAAACCCAGTTGGGTCATAACTTCTATTAGTTTCTTTGATACGTTTCTGTCTGGAGGTCCTGTCTAGAGGTGAGAGCGGAGTGTTGAAGTCTCCTACTATTAGTGTATGAGATTTTATTTGCGATTTGAGCTTTAGTAATGTTTCTTTCACGAATGTAGGTGTCTTTGTATTTGGGGCATAGATGTTCAAAATTGTGACTTCATCTTGATGGACTTTTCCTTTGATGAATATGAAATGTCCTTCTTCATCTCTTTTGATTGATTTTAATTTGAAGTCTAGTTTGTTAGATAATAGGATTGGTATACCCGCTTGTTTCTTGGGTCCATTTGATTGGAAAATCTTTTCCCAACCCTTTACTCAGAGGTAATGTCTGTCTTTGATGTTGAGATGTGTGTCTTGTATGCAGCAGAAGGATGGGTTCTGTCTTCGTATCCATTCTGCCAGTCTGTGTCTTTTTATAGGCAAGTTGAGACCGTTGATATTGAGGGATATTAATGACCATTGATTGATGATTCTTGTTTGTGCTTGATTTATTGGTAATGGAGTTATTTTGTGTAGGTTATCCTCCCTTTTTCTTTTGGTGTTTGGTAAAGTGGAATTATCTATTGCCTGTGTCTTTGTGAATGTAGTTATCTTCGTTGGGTCTAGGTTTTCCTTCTAGCACTTTCTGTAGAGCTGGATTCATGGATACGTATTGTTTAAATCTGGCTTTGTCATGGAATATTTTGTTTTCTCCATCTATGGTATTTGAAATCTTTGCTGGATATACTAGTCTGGGCTGGCATCCTTGTTCCCTTAGCATTTGTAGGACATCTGTCCAGGATCTTCTGGCTTTCATAGTTTCCACTGAGAAGTCAAGTGTAATTCGGATAGGTCTGCCTTTAAATGTTACTTGGCCTTTTTCTTTAGCTGCTCTTAATATTTTCTCTTTATTCTGTGGGCTTGGTGTTTTGATTATTATATGGTGAGGTGACTTCTTTTTCTGGTCCAGCCTATTTGGTGTTCTGTAAGATTCTTGTATTTTCATAGGCATATCCTTCTTTAGGTTAGGGAAGTTTTCTTCTATCATTTTGTTGAATATGTTTTCTGTGCCTTTGAGCTGTATTTCTTCACCTTCTTCTATACCTATTATTCTCAGGTTTGGCTTCTTCACGGTGTCCCATATTTTCTGGATATTTTGTGTTAAGGATTTGTTGGTTTTAAGATTTTCTTTGGTTGACAACTGTATAACCTCTAATGAGTCTTCAACACCTGAGATTCTCTCTTCTATCTCTTGTATTCTATTGGTGATATTTGCATCTGTAGTTCCTGATCGTTTACCCAGCTTTTCTATTTCCAGCATCCCCTCGTTCTGTGTTTTCTTTATTGTTTCTATTTCAGTTTTCAATCCTTCAACTGTTTGAGTTGTTTCCTTCATTTGTTTGGTTGTTTTTTCTTGGTACTCTTTAGATTCTTTGAGAGATTTGTTTATTTCTTAAATTTCCCCCCCCCCATTTCATGGATTTTTTTGTTTGTCTTTTCTTCTATCTTTAAGGGATTTCCTCGTTTCCTCTTTGAGGTTCTCTATCATCTTCATAAAATAATTTTTAAGGTCTGTCTCCTTTGCTACGTCTATGTAGTGCTTTTCAGGTCTTGCTGGTGTTGGTTCCCTAGATTCTGGTGGAGTCATGTTGGTCTTTCTATTGCTGAGTGTGCTTTTATTCTGTCTTCTTCCCATCTCTTCTTCCATTAGGTGCAGGTGGGGTCTTTCCGTCTTCACTGGTCTCCTTCCTTCCTGAAGCTGAAGCTGGGGATGCTGACACTGAAGCTGAAGCTGAAGCTGGGATTGCCAGAGGTTGAGGCCTGGAAGGGCTGATGCCTTTTGTGAAGCTGGGGTGCCTGGAGGTTGGGGCCTGGAAGTGCTGATGCCTTTCCTGTGTGGGTGGGTCTTCTGAATTGGGGTTGCCTGAGGATGGGGCCTGGAAGGGCTGGTGCCTTTCTTGTGTGGGTGTGTCTTCTGGAAGCCAGAAGTGGCCCACTGGAAGATGGAGGGGATGGGTGTTGGGTGGGGGCTGGGGAGTGACCCCCCCACAGACCCAAGCTCACCTAAAGCTGGAGTCGCTGGAGGTTGGGACCTGGAAGGGCTGATGTTTTTCCTCCACTTTTCCTGTTTCTATGTTTATCTATATTCATGTTCACCAACAAGTGATTTTACTAATTTTTTAAAAGTTAGAATGCAAAGTAACCAGTTTCATTGTGGCATTTCCATATACACATGTCATTTTGCTTTGCCCTAACTCATCCTTTACTCTTGCTGTTCAGGTCATACCTATTACCCTCCTGTTAGGTCCCCAAACCTACATTGTCACTTTTTCTTTCTTGGTTTCCCCCTCCTCTAAGATTTTCCCTACCTGTTCAAGACACATTTTCACTGGTATTACTTGTTCTTTATTTTCTTGATGATGGTTTTTCAGACCAGGATAAAATGGAATCTCAAAATAGTTTTAATTCACATTTTCCTTATTACTAAGGATATTGAACATTTCCCAAGTATTTATGAGCCATTTGTATTTCTTCTAATACATCACCAAAATCCACAAAGTAGAAAGTAAGAAAACTATTGTAGAATGTGTTTTATAAACTTAAAAGTTATTTAAACTGAAGTGTTGAGTAAGTTAATGAGGGAAAGAAAGCAGGGAAAGAGAAATAGAAGAAAAACAAAGTTAAATAAAAGAAAGGAAAGAAAGACTAGAAAAGAATATTTGAGGAGAAGGAAATAAGTAAGAAATTAAAATATATATAAAAAGCAAAAAACCAAAATTGGATAAATATTCAATGGAGAATTTTAAGAAAGACAATAGATCAAATCAAAATACTAGTAACAGTATAGGAGAGAGAAATAAAATGTGTAGATTTGGTGTATGGGTCATCACAGGGTAAAAAGTAAAAAACAAGGAATAAGGATTGATAGATAGCAGGCAACAAGTAAACAATATTAGATAAGTTCATATAAGGAAAATAAAAACATTAAAAAGTAGATTAAAAAGTTACGGAGAGATGGCTAAGTGGTTAAGACATTTGTTGTTCTTATAGAGAACATGGGTTTGGTACCCAGGACCCATATGGTATCTCACGACTGCCTGTAACTCCAGTTCCAGAGGATCTGACACCATTTTCTGGCCTCTGGGAGCATTTCACACATGTGTTGCACAAACATAAATGCAGCAAACCAGCCATACACATACAATAAAATAAAAAATCTTTTTAGAAATACAAAAATTAAAAAAAATACTGTCAGAATGATAAGAAAGTAGTACAAGGGTCAAAAAACAAATTAAAGGGATGACATGTAGAGTGGCCACTGTTTGAGTGATGGAAAATTGAGACTGAAGTTAGGTTCACAGGTTGAGAACAGTAGAACATGTGGATTCCTATTTCCCTATGGTTTATGCTATTACTAAGGCTGTTAGACAAGTCTGATACACACCAGATCTCTCTTCCTGTTGGTAGATTCCCTTCTTCACATACCAAGGGGTTCTGTTTTCTTTGCAAACTGGGCTGGGCTAAGTCTCCCATCCTCTGGAGATTTCCCTAGGTCCTGCTCCTTAGGGTGACTAGTATCGAGGCAGGTGGGCACTGCTTTTCTCAAGTTCTTGGAGTGTGTCAGAGCAACAACAGCACTGAGGCCTATCCTGTAGAGATCCTTCAAGACCTTTTAGCTGTCAATCAGCCTTCTGGAAGCATGTAACTACAAGTGTCACTTGCCCTGCTAGAACTTTAGTGTTCTCATTATCTGTACCAGCGAAGTGTAGATAGGTGGCTCTAGGATTGTTCCACTCACTGACCTCAGGCTCACAGCTATCAAACTCCAGGCTTAGTCTCAGTTGATAAGCTCTACTCTCAGATACCATGGCCAGCCCCATCATCCCTATGCACTTCCCAGCTGAACCAAGCCTTTTGCTGCTTGCATCTGTGGCTTAACTACATCTTCCCTTCTGCCCTCTAAACCTGTCTCCCTGCTTCATCCCTCACTCTTGGACTGTAGTAGGCTATACCCGATTCCCTGGCCTGTTGTTATGTCCTGCTCTCAGTTCCCTGGGGGATATGTCAGTTTTGAACTCTCCAGACTGCCCATCTGATTTCTCCCACTCATAAAGCTTGAGAAAATTCGACTTCTCTGCACTGATGATCATTTTGGGGGAGAAATCATTGTCTCAGCAAGTCCCACAACTATATTGAGGTTTGTGGGCTTGTGTTATAAGTTGTCTTTTGCCTTGGGTACTTTGGAGATGGTGTTATGCTTCTCCTCTCCCCACCAGAGGGAAACTGGAGCTGTTTTGGCCTGTCTTTTCCTGGATACCTTCATGATTCTCATGCCTCTTCTTTACTTTCTCCCAATAGAATACAGTCAATATGTTTCTTTTTCTTGTCTGGTTCTGGCCCTGTTTGAGTTCTTCTCCTGACTTTCTTCAATGATGAAGAGTGGGGTGGAAGTGTAAGCCAAATAAGTCCTTTCTTCTACAAGTTGCTTTGGTCATGGTATTTCATCATAGCACTAGTAACCCTAATTAAGACAAGAACCCATGACAAGCCATTCTTGCCTGCTATTCTAGGATGCTACTCATAAAATGCCAACACCTACTGAAGTTCGTGTATGTTAGTTACCTTTCTTCCCTTATAGACTAGTCTAATCTGCTTTATGACTATCCTAATTCTGGACAAATTTGTAGAACATAAGAAAAAAATGAGGATGATAAGTAATTAATCTTCAGCTAGATACTGTTTTGTGACTAATTTACACCATGTATTTCAAGATCTAGAAGGATTAATTGCTTTGTCATGTTAAATTTGGTTCTTCTTCCCACTCTTTCTTTTGTGCTAGACATTGAATCCAGAGCCTTAGACATGTCAGGGAAGTTCTCTACCATTATGCTAAATCCTCATCGCTAAGTTTCTCTGTTCTTTAAGGCACACTGTCCATAAAACGAACACATCTTGGCTTCCCTTTTCTACCCGACCTTTGTCTACTTTGAATACAGAGAAGGACATGTTCATGGAGACTGTGTGGAAGTCTTGTCTGAGAGCAGCATAAGACCATCAGATCACCAAGGCTCACATGGCAAGAAAAAATGCGCACAAAGCTGGCATTTATAGAGTGAGGTCCTTCTGTGATGCTTTGATTTGTTGAGGTACTAGGTTATTTGCTAAAAAGCTCTATGATAAACATTTTTTACAAGCACATATTAGATGATGTAGCACCAACAACTTCAATTACAGATTTAAATAAATAACAGGAGCAACAGGAACATTTAAGCGTTGGAGACTAATGAGAACTTATGTAAACTGGATTTGTTTAAAAGTGAAAGCAGGTATTACTAATGATCAAGAGACCTTCGCAAGTTTAAACCTGAATACCTGATAGCTCTGAGTAATAGGAAAAGTTAATTCATACTTCTGTATTCCAATGGCCCATATCAATTAGGATAGGACTAATGTGTGCATGCACATATGCATGCACAGAGACAGACCACACAGACACACACAGATACACACAGACACACAGACATAGACACAAATAAATACCCCCCTCCCACACACACTTTAGTATTCAAGAAGAAATTGGGTATAAATAATAGTTAAGGTAGAGAATCAACCTGAGTATCTGTTGGTAGATGAGTGGGTAAAGAAAATGTACCAAAGTGGAAATGATATGAACAGTGTACAATGTTATGCATGTAGGAAAACATAACGAAATCATGTTCTTGGACTATTATTTAACATATACATATATGAGATTATAATGTAATTTAATTACATTTTTTCTATCTTTCTCTTTCCATATACCCCTATCTGCTCTTTTTTAAAAAATACATGGCCTCTTTCAATTATTGTTATTGCATACATATATGTATATACATATTTATTTCTTATTATAACTAACAGTCCATATAATGTTACTTGTACATGTGTTCAGGGCTGACCATTTGACACTGAATAGTCAGTCAGTGTATTCTTTCCTGGGGAAGTTACTATTCCTGTTCTCAACTTTCTCCAGTTGTACAGTTCTTTGTACATATTGTATAGGGTTGAGGTCTCATGGGTGTGTCCATTAGTGTTATTCTTGTTCATTGCATGTTTTGGCAATTATATTGGTGAAACTTTGAGTGTAGCTTCTAGTATTACTAGGAGACACAATTAATTTTAAAAATAAGGAAGTTGGTCATTTATGACAACATACAATGTCTAGGAAGATACATGCTATGTATTAAGAAGCTGATCTCAGAAAGCAAAATACTACACTATCTTCCTTATATGTGGAATCCAAATAAGTTCATGTCATGGAAGCAGAGAGGAGAGGTGTAGTTACCATGCATTGGGAGTAGGAGAAAAAGGAGAAGCTGATCAAACAATAAGCTATATAGGAAACATGCACTCTATAATATGGTGACTCTAGTTAATAGCTCTGCAATTTACAGAAGAAATATGCTAAGATAATAGATATTAAATGTTCTTTTCATACATATAAAACCATATAACTGTGTGAAACAGTAGATATATTAATTAGCTTGAAGGTGGTAACCATTTCACAATTGAATATATCAAAATGACATTATACTCCATAAACATAAACAAATTTTGTCACTTATCTTTCAATAGAACTGGAGAAAAAATTGGAAATAAGTTATTTATTTACACTTCTCAAGTGCTGTGAAGAATACGAAAATATATCCTAAGAACATAAGTTCAAATTTCCCTTTAACAATTTTAACATGTTCCCTGTTATACCAAAGGCTCCTTTCTTCTCAGGGCCCCATATTTAAAGATTCTGAACTTGGCTCAGCTTGGGATCCCCCCACACCATGTCAATTTTGTAACATGTAAGCCCCAAATATCTCTTTGGCAAGGCTAGAATTTTCTGGGAAAAAGAGGAGAAAAGCAGAAATTAAGCTGTTCCAGGCTAATACTTGTTACTAGTCAGGGAGTGCATAGGGAGGTTACTATCTATCTGATAATTGTCTTTGTCCTGTACCAATACCTTGCTTAAATCAGAGAGTTTCTTCACGCACCTTGTGCTATGATGAAGACTTCAAACCTCATTGGTATTTTATGACGATCTTGGGTATAAAAATGTCCTTTCAGGGAAAAAAATGAGCTGGTCAAGGCTTGGAACTTGCTAAGTTGTAGAACCCAGATTTTTACCTGATAGATTAAAAGTAGATGCTCCACCATGTTTATGAGACAACTTCAGCTTAGTCATTGGAATTGTTTAGCAGTCATAAACCCCTCTTTAGATGTTCTATAATAGGGCGTGTTTAGCTGTAAGTTCATAATCATGCTAGAAAATGTCCTTCCCTGCTTTGCAAATCACTTGTATGAATGGTCTGTCTATAAATCCCTCTGAAAAATGAAGCCAATCCAAAAATAAGTACATATGAGTATAGGCTCTTTGGCATCTGCACAAAAGTGAGCAGAACACACAGTGAGATTGGACTGTTTTTCATCCAGTTGGAAAGTCTGTCATTGGCTGCGCTTAGGTGCTATTGCCAGAAAGACATCAACCATTTCTAATACACAGACTACATTTTATGGCTGCCTGAGAGATATCAGATGAACTGTCTGTTGTAAATCAATAACAATTTGCTTTAGAATAAAGAGGAACTAAAACTGGTTCTAATTACTCTCCAAATGTTTAGCATACTTTGAAAACCAATTATTTAAAAAATTTAGGTTTCTTCTCTGCCTTTAGAAGGACCTGGGGGTGGAGGATGGAAGAAAAGTAGTGAAGTAACACAGGCATGCAAAAGCAGTGAAAGAGTATAGGCATTCCAGGCTGTGTTTTGTAATTTGAGAAATAGTGGTTCTGAATACCACACCTTACAGCCAGGAGGATGCTTCTTTACCCTCGGGGTTCCTTTAAGCCTATTGGCTGCTTAGTGGTTGGCTAGTCTTCACTATCAACTAAGGATTATGACTGGAATATATTGAAAATCTCTGCTTTTGAGTCCAAAGCATGGTCTTTTCATGCTGGCAATGCTTTGTAGTGATTGGGTAACTAGAGCGTGTCTTGGAATGTGGATGGATGAGTCCTGCTTTCTGTCTAGTCTTTTTTTCAGTACTTAGACTGCATCATGGGAAAAGAAAAATGTAGGCCCAATTCATCCATTAATTTGATACTGTTATAACATCTATTTTTCCTGAGGACTTTCTTATGAAATTGGAAGGGCAACAAAATCTGCTGTGGTGGAGAGAAGTAAAGATTTTTTTTCCTCTAACTGTATCTGAGTCTATACAAAGTTAAGCCAACATTTTAAGAGTGAGTTAGTGGTTAATAAACTGTTGCTATCTGTTTAAAAAAAGAAAGAAAGAAAAAGTAATTAAGTAAGCAAGTAAGCAGGAAAGAATGAAGCAACGGTTTTACTTGTAGACTCTCTGTCCTCTAATCCCTGGCTTATTTAGGGCAGGAATGAAAATTCTGCAGAATATTACAGCAAGACAATAGTGCATTCTGAGTTGCGTATTCTGCCCTAAGAGAACTTTTCTTAAGTAAGTTGCCATGAATGTGGGAATTTCAGCGTCTGGGTGTTCTAATGTGTGCATAGCATTTTTAATTATCTTTTATTCAGTAATGAATGCAATATGGGTGTATTCTTGTGTTGGTCACTTTTTGAAATGCAGTGGGTTTTGTTTTGTTTTCCAGAAAGTGCTTAATCTCCACAATTTGATTCTGTAAAAAGTCTGCTGAGAGTCTGTGGCTAAAATTTCTTCCTATTTCTGCTATGGGGGTACAGCTGCATGGTCTCCCTTTTACAGTTTGATGTGCTCATGTTCCTGTGCTCTGTTCAGTGGAATATAGGCAAATATGATAGTTGTGCTCCTAGGCCTGGTTCAGAAAACCCTTTTGTTCACATCTCTCTTGCTTCCTCCTTGTCTGTGTGTAGGCTAAATGATGAGGGCTCCTAGGACTTAGAAAAGAGTACATTCATGATTTGTAAGGAGCCTGGGTCACTGAATAGCCACATTGAAGACCACTCCACTAGAACAAAAAACCTATGCTGGCCAGTCAGCAGCATGAGAATGAAAACGCTGTAGTTTTAGCCACTGCTATGTGGAAGAGGCTTTTATAAGCACCTGGCCTCCCTCCCTTTGCTTGTGTTGGGGTGCTTTATGTAATGACTATGGTGATGATGCCACATGTTGAGATGATCCTCTTCTCTATTAGGCTGTTCCGATTCCTATCTTCACATCTCCTATCAGTGTGATGCAAAAGAGATAACAAGCCTTCCTTTCTGGCTGCAGTTTTTCATTAGAAAAATGTAGTTTGGACCACAGTGTTCAAACAACTTACAGTTACAAAGTAAGTTGGAACAACTTATACAAAAAAAATAAACTTTTTATAAGAATACAGCTGACTGATAGTGTCAAATGTGCTGTTCCAGAGCCAAGCTCAGAGACGGCAAGAATTAGTCAGTGTCAGGGATCCAGGCATCAAGAATATTGTCATAGGTACCAAGTATCAGTTATACCAGAAGAATAATTTGTAGTAAGATATTCTGTGTCAAGGTGATCACAGTTCATAATAATGCATTTTATGTTACAAAATAGCTAAAATAATAGAGTTTTAATACCTTCATCACAAAAATACAGTAATTGTTGAGCTAGTAGATATTTTTATTAGCTTTCTGTAATATCTTCTTAGATCAAAATATTGTATTTTACTCCATAAAGATACATAACCATTAGTTTATTAAAAATAAATTAAATCCTGTTATGGGCCTTCTCAGAGGTTTATCATGTTTCTTTCATCTTTACAGGTTGGAGCTTTTAAAACCTTTACAAAATTTTAATAACTTTGAAGTCAACTATCTTAATTTCAAAACATTTAAAATTTGTATAAAACAGCAAAAATATATCCTTACAAAATATAGATATTTAAAAAATGTGAGGCTGAACAAGTATCAACAATACTAAGCATGCCACTAAAAGTCTGTGGTTCAACAGAACATTTGAGTAGCCACTGTTTCATAAGTTAGAAATTTAGACTGTGCTCAACTGCACTTCTCCGTAGATCAGGGCCAGTAAGAGATCTTTCATGCAGCAATCACTAGCTGTTAAGTTGTAAATTATCCACTAGGATGGTGTATTTCACTACCATATGTTTCTTCAAATTCTGTTCGGTGAAGTTTGCTTATATGTCAGCTTATCAGGATGATCATATCTGATCATTCCACTAGGATGATGTGTTTGTATTTCTGTGCCCTGAACTCTCTCTCCTTTCATCCAGTGGATGAGAGCTTGTTCACATGGCTTTTGAGTAGGGATCTAAGACCCTTTTGCATATATGCAAGGTGTCTTGAGGTCCAGGCTCAGAAGGTTGTTTTTCTCATTTTCCATTAGGCCAAGAAAGTCAACCTACAAATCCAACCCAGATTCAAGAGACAAATAAATGAACTCCACTTTTTCATGAGGAGAATTTCACATTTCATATTGAAGAGTGGTGTGGGTGAAGGATGGGGATGGTGGAAAGAACCGTGGCCGTGCTGCAGTTCATCAGATGACATGTCTATTCCTTGGTAGGGGACAGCTGATTGATTTCAAGCTCTTAAGAAACTTGGAGAAGGTACTTCTCCAAAGCATCTAGAAGGAGGGGCACTGTCTGAGACACAAAGTCCTGATTTTGAAATATATCATCTTAACTGTGTGATGTCAGAAAAACACAGCAAAGTTTTAAAACTATGTTACCACCTACTAAGTGGCCTAAGTTATTCTTGCAAGGTTGTAGGACGGAGATTATGAAAGTGAGATCCACTAGTTTTTTTTTTACCAGAGTTGACAGTGGGATGAGAGATGCATATATTTCAGAGAACATTTCCTTTTGGTTCCTCAAAAAGAGCAATGCAGTGAAGCTCAACCTGGGTTCATTCTTCCTATAACACTTAGAAGCATTGAGAATGTCTTTGCCATCAACCAGTGACTAGCTTTCATCAGATTGATAGAGTTCAGAGCTTTGAGCAGATTCATAGAGTTCAGGTGAACTCTCCCTACATACAGCAGCAAGGCAGTACAATGGGAGTACTCCATTTTCTTGGCATCCCTTGAAGTCAGAGGCAACAAGTAACTGGAGTTCAGCCAAAAGAAGAATGCTAGCGAAGCAATGTATTTACCATCTGGGAATGGCCTTGAAATGTTTTACAGTGTCTTCCAGTGACCCGGCTTTCCTTCCTACCAGCTTCTCAGAAATGGATTTCTATGAAAAGGGTGTTTTAGAATAGACCAAGTGAGTCCTGATCAGATTCTTGAATGATGAGCAGCCCTCCTCACAGAGTTCCTTTGAATGCATATGGATGTGAATAGAATGTATGTATAATCATGTCTAGTGTTAATCCATTATGATGTAAGCACTGCTAACTACAATTAGGACTGTCTGTCTTAATTAGAATATCATTCTACTGTCTCCAAGGAAAACAAGTCTCAGGATTTTTCTTTGCCTCATTTGGTCGCCTTTTCATTTTCTATGTGACTTAATGCTGGTTTGAGAGATTTCCAAGGAATAAGGAACATTAAACCAACTGACTATGCAAATAATTTCTATCCTTATGGTGTACGGATGAATAGGTATACATTTAGCCTTTGGGCCTATTTGAATTATGCTCTTGCAATAAAATGTATTAAAGAAACAATTCTTGCTAAACATGATAGCCATATACTGGTATATTCAGCATGAACTGCTATGCAGAACACTTGTGTCAAGTATCTGCATAAGCAGGATCCTCACAGCCAGGTCTTAAGCTAGAGAATTTATTAACTTCCTTTTTATAACTTGGGACGCTGGGACTTCCAGAGCAGAGAAAACATGCCAAAGTTCACACAAGTGAAAACAGTAGAATAAGGATTTGCACACATACACATTTGCCTCCAAAAACTTGATCACTGTATTAGTCACATTAATCATTAGTCCCAGGACAGGATCTTGCTGTATTTCCCAGGTTGGCTTGGAAATCAGCCTACTGCTTCCATCTCCCTAGTGCTAGAATTACAGGTGTAAGCTACCACACCCAGACCAAGACCTCTCAAATCTTACTAAGATTCATAACTCGTGATGATGATGACTGACATTTCTGCATACTCACTCCTGAGCCCTGGGCTTCTCATGGGATAGTTTAAGTGCTCATAGCCATCTTCTAAGACGTACATTATTATTGTCTGTTGTGTGTATAGCCTGTTTCCAGTGCTACCAAAAACACTCATAAATATAAATCAGTTCCTAGCTTACAGAAGAGAAAAATGAAGTGGAGCATGAGTCATTGGCCATACAACCTTGTGAAAGCTTTCAAAAAAAGTGCCTTAGGGTTCTGAAGTCTGTCTGCCTAGTTTGAATCTGCTTCTCCTCAAGAAAGAAAATGGGAAGTGGGGAAAGTACTGTGGAGCCTGAAGCTGGCTAAAGCATCCCCTACCCGTGAAGAGGGGATGTGGAAATTCATGTTTCCTCATCCAAGTGCTCCTATTACACGAAGACACGCCATACCACCCCCCCCCACACACACACTTCCCTTAATGTCTCTGTTAGTCCCAGAGTATCTGCTTTTGCTGAAATCAAGGAGGTAGCAGTATAGTTTCCTGACACTGGCTAGTGGCTTCCCAGGAGCTTTGAGTAAGAGGGGAAAAAGCAGCAGACACCAGACCAAGAGAAATCACCCTCCCTGTCTGGCTCAGTTTTCACCATGATCAAAAGTGATGAGGAGAAAAAAAGAAAAAGAAAAAAAAGTGGTAGAAAAACAAAACCGAGACAGAAGGTAGGAGGAGACGGGGCAGCTCCAGCTCCAGCTAGCCGGCTTGCTTCAACTTCCTTTTGATTGTCCAGGAAAGCTAAGAAAACTAAAAACAAGGCTGCAACTTGGTGGAAACAGCCCCGTGGAAGCCTTATGTTAAACAATCAGACTGTGGGTCAATTGTGCAGGGCGTTAATGTGCGCGACCCCGATAAAGAGATTTGCACGAATGGTCACAAAGCATTTTGTATTTAAATATGGGCTTCAGGTTGTTCTGTCCAACAGTATAAATACAACTAAGGTGGAGTGGGGAAGGGATTTGGAAATCAGCCGATTTTAAGGAAGCCAACACAAACACTCAAACAAACGCAGCATTTCACCCAGCCTTTGTGCTCATTTCTAGTTGTTGGCATGCACTAATAGAAACAAAAAGGGGCCATAAGTAGAGTGGTAGAGACTGTGTATGCCCTGGTTGTAATAAAGCATCTGGTTTATCGGCAAACAACCTTCTTGTCACGTATGTTGCATTTGCTGAAGGTAGTGGCATTGTTTGTTTTATTTCATGGTGGCCATAAAAGCTTAGAAAATATTTCAATAAAATTTTTTTTTGTTTTTTGTTTTTTTTAGCAGTATCCATCTAGTTGTGTGGTGGCTTAGAGAGGCCAAAGAAGGCTTTTAAAAATTGGTGTTTAATATAAAAGCATATATTTCAACTTTTCTAGCAAATCCATTCTGAATAAAAGAATACTTTAGATTAAACCAGCCAGGCCGTCTAAAATTAGGCGAAGTTGGATGTGGTGCCTCCAAATATTTGGCAGACTTCCCTACAAAGCCACATTTGAACATTTTAAATATATATTATGATATAGAAAAGAATAATTATTTTCTAATAAAGTCCACAATGTATTTGTATAACCCTTTCAAAGAAAACTGTTGTATTGTGAAACTGTTATGTTTGGGATGGTGTCCTCTACCTGTGGTTTGTGGCTTGCTTTTCTTAGGAAAAGCAAGAATGGCCTAGCCATTGTCCTATTCTTTCCTGAGACTGCTACCATGAGCAAGGTGTTTTGGCTAATGGCCTTGAACCCTTGCTGGGAGATTTCCCAGATAAATGATTTTGGACCCTTTAAATGTCACACCATGGATGGCTTGGGGGAAAAATCTTGGGGGTGACAATCTCTCTACTTCACTCCATCCTGTGCACTTGGTTTAGAGAACATTATGTTTCTTCCCCTTTGCTTTCTTTCTCTGAAGAGTGTCATCTTTCACTCTGTGCATTCACATATCCTCATAACATCACTGGGTGGCTAGTCTCTAGTTACTGTGGCATGCCTCAGAGATCCCCAGATAAGAATTTGGGTGTCAGCAGATTATTTGGGAATAGATCTGGGAAAACACACTGAGAGAGCTGGGAGAGCGAGGGGGCAGGCAGGAGGAAAGGCAACTAATGAAGTGTTTTTTGGTTTTGTTTTTCTGGACAGGGTTTCTCTGGTTAGCTTTGGAACCTGTTCTGTCACTCTGTAGACCAGGCTGGCCTCAAACTCACATAGATCTGCCTGCCTCTGCCTCCCAAGTGCTGGAATTAGAGGTGTGTACCACCACTGCCCAGCTTCAAGGAAGTGTTTTAAAGATATAAGCTAATTCCACAGGGCTTAATCCTGCTAGGGACTGTCTGGGTCACTTGCCATAGAAGACAGCTGACAATTTTCCCCCATAGGTTAAAGCAGCTCAGGTTTTTCCTCTGTGACTTGGATTCCACTGTGTAGGTGACTCATGAACTGCTTACTTTCCATTTGAAGCTGTCCAGCATGCCTAAGGTTGACAGAGCTTCCTTCAAAGCCAGGAAGAGAGTTTAGACTGTGACAGAGGAGAACTGCTTATATCTAAATGGGACTCTGCAACTTCCTTTGAGTATAACTCAAGGATTTTGGTTATACCTTGGGAGCATTAGCAATAGCTGCTATCTTCATTTCATTTCCTGTTGCTATGACAAGAATGCTCCGACGGTGGGGAAAACTCGAAGAAGAAATGATTTGTTTGCCTTACCATTCTGCTTGTGGTTCATCCTTGCAGGGATGCCCACGGTAACATTACATTTATAGTCAAGACCAGACAGCAATGAATTAAGGCACATGTGTGCTGCTTAGCCCCCTATTTCATCTAGTCTAGCCTATGAAATGGTGCTTTCCACATTTGCAGTAGATCTTCCAAACTCTATTAGCCAAATTAAGAAAGTCATCCATAGACTTGATCATAGGCCCATCTAGATTTGGTCGGGTTGACAGTTAACGCTGTACATCATGCCTACCATCACTGGGGGTGGAGGCAGTTCCATGTAAAGGGAAAGTTCTTATTTTTCATGGGCTCCCAGATCTGATTGTATCCTCTAATACAAATAGTTCTAGTCTTTTGGAGTAATTGAAAGACAATAGCCTTTAACGGTAATAAGTACTAAAAAAATAGTAATTATTTCAGTTATCATTTAGTAAGTGCCAAGCCTATGCAAAATGTATGATTTTATCTAATTCTCATAGTAGCATTATGATACAGGCATTATTATCTTAGTTTTGCCAGTAGAGGAAGTCTCAGAGAGTGGTAGCTCAAACAGAATAGAGTAAGGATTTAAACTCAGGTTCTACCCAAATCCAAGGTCCGAGGCTTAGCCACTAAAATTCTATATCATCACGACCAAATTGAGAAACAATATCTCTCTAGGTGGTTAGGTGTAGGGTCTTATTGGAGGTTGGAATGACTGCATGTGAAGCAGTCTCCAGGATTAGCTGTTTTGGCTGCAATTGCCAGGGGTCCCACTTCTGTAAGAGTACTTCAACACTGATTCAAGATTTCTTTGCAAAGCCAACAAACAGTTAACAAGATCAAAACCTGGGATTCAGAAGAAACACTGAAGCCTCTTGGTATGTTTGAGGAGGAAAATGCAGCTGACGTATCAAGAGGACTTTGAAACTGCCTTGTAGGAATACCACGTAGCAAGAAGCTGAAGGCTTCTGCTAGTCACAGCACCAGCCTGCCAACCTGCAGTGAGGTACTTGCAAATGTGTTCTCTAATTTCTGCCTGGGATATTTTGTTGACCACATCCCTAGGCAACGTGTAGAAAACATTGCTAAGAGAATTAAAGAAATATCTAAATACTAGTGACTAGTGAAATACTAGTGACTCAATACTGTTAAGTAAGGTACCTGTAGTCTCCAAATTGATTTTAATAAAATCCTCATTAGGCTTTTTATTCAAAATTAAAAAAACTAAAGTCTATATGGAAAAACAAAAGGCATGGAAAAACCAGGTATCTTGAAAAAAAAAAAACAAAGTTGGAGAGCTTACCACATTTGATTTTAAGACTTCTAATGGCATACAAACTCACAGTGAAATTACTATTTCAGCAGCCATATCTATTAATTGAACATATTAGCAAGGGCTGTAATGGGGACAACAGATCAGTAGTAGAACACTTGTTAGACATGTGTGAGACCATGGGTTATCATCTCCAGGATAGAAAGGAGACAGAAAGAAAGTAAATTTAAAGAAGGAAATAAAGGAAGCCCAGAAATGCCAACTGAGTTTTGACAGAGGGGCTACTTCATAATTCAAAGAGGAAAAGAGACAACTAGCTATCTGGACAGAGAACAAAATGAACATCTCATCTCCCTCTCACATACACATAAACAGTAACTAAGTCAACATTTAGACCTAAATATAAAAGATAAAAGTCATAAATAATGGTGCCCCCAAGCATAAAATTCTGGAAGGGATCCTTCAATAGACAATCAAGATATTACTTAAAAAACACATATACACCATCAAAACTGAAACCTCTCCTTTTCAAAAGATATTATTAAGAATATGTGCAGCTTACATGCCCTGATTGGATAAAATGTCTTAATGAATGTCTCATTATGGACTTGGATCAAAAATATATAAATGATGCAATTCAATGAGAAGCTAAACAATCCAATACAAAATAGGCAAAAAACCCCACCATGAATAGACACTTCAAAAATGAAGTTACACAAATGGCTGGTGTTATAGACTAAATATTTGTGTATGTCAAAAGATTTTATATTGGAACTCCAATCTTAATGCAGCTACCATTTGGTAATGTGAATTTGAGGAGTTAAAGTTAAAGGAGGCTATGAGTGTGAAGTGTTGGTCTGGTTAATTTAATTCCCTTACAAATTCTATTTATTTCTTGCTCTCCTGTCTCTCCCTCTCTTGTGAGGATATAGTATGGAGGTCATCATTTCCACACCAGGGACAAATCTGTTGTTTAAGACCAGATTTATAACATTTTGTTATGGTAGCCCATGTTGACTGATACTGCCAGTAAGCCTCTTGAAAGGTGAATAATGTTATTAATCACAAGGGAAATGCATATATAAAACTTAATGAGATTTCACTATATACATACTAAAATGATAAATTATTAAATCCTGAGGATATCAAGTTTTGACAAAGGCCTGAAGCAACTACATGTCTCATACTTGGCTGGTAAGAGTACAAAACTCTGTGACCGTTTGGAAAACTAGCATATTTTTTAAGAAGTAAAACATCCACCTACCCTACAACCTGAGATGCTTCCCTGGGCTCTCTTCCCAAACAAAAATAAAACTTTAGACTTGTACATGTTTGCAGCAATTTTATTTGTAGTGTCAAAGAATAATCATAGGCCAATAGAATGGATGAACTTTATGGTATGTCTGTCTCAAGGAACATAAGCCGGTAATAGAAAGAACAAACTCTTGATACATGCAGTAGTATAAATAAACCTTGCAGATGTTTCAATAAGCAAGGGAATCCAGACAGAATACAGCACATTATTTAGACTCCATTGAATTAGACTTCTAGAATACATATGTGTGATTGAACTAGATCAGCATTTTCATAGTGAGAGGAGCAGCTGACTAAATGGGAGGATAAAGGAACTACCTAGAGTGATGGGGTATTTTATATTTGATTGAGGTGGGTATTACACAGGCATTCATATTTATCAAAACTTAAAATTTATATGTTTTATTTTCAATATCCTATCTCCTGCAGTGGGGAGAGAAGAATGGTCTAACCCAGGGGTAGAGAGCTCAGAGCAGAGAGGCACCTGCCTAGGGGAATAAGCTTTGGTCCTTCTTAAGGACAGATGGAGACTTGGCAGGTACCCACAGGGTTACCCATAGGGCTTTCACCCTGTGGGAGTGTGCATTTTCTGTGCAGTTCTGAATAGGTGCCAGAACTTTCCCAGTGTGTTCTGGTGCTGTCTAGTTCTCTTGAGACTTACTCAGAGACTTAGAGGGTTTTAGATGTTCCTATATTGGTATGAAACATTCACCTTCTAACTGAATTCACTTTCAGAAAAGAGCTAAAAGAAATTGGCTCTTTTCTTCATCGTCTGGCTTGTTCACTAGTTGCTGCTGTAAGATTTGTGATGCTTTGCCATGCTTTCCGCTCTCTCACTATTCCTCTGCCCTCACTAGAATGTGTTAGTGCACAGTGGAAGGAAATTGATAGAGCCACTGCTTCATTCAGTTCTCTACCCTGTTCCACACATGGAGAAGAACAGAAAATTTGGGCCTTTCTGCTTCCCTTTCCGCCCTAGTTACCACATTGGTGGCTCCCAGTGTGATTAGCTCAGAGAACAGAAATCCCTCAAGGGATTCTAACATGCTAAGACCTGGTTTCAATGGGTTATATAGGCTACACATCTTGATAGTGTATGTGTGTGTGTGTGTGTGTGTGTGTGTGTGTGTGCGCGCGCGCGCGTGCGTATTTGTGAGAGAGAGGGGTGTTACTTGAAATGGTTCAGGCTTGAAAACCAGTTCAGTAGGAAATATAAACTAGATGAAAACAAACTATAATGCAAGTGAAAAATAAAACTGTATCAGTTAACTGATGATTGAAAATCAGGACCAGATGAGACTATGAGGCTTGGGGCATTTAATTTATGGGAGGAAGTGCCTGGTTGGTAAAAAAACAAAAGAACAAAACAAAACAAAACAAAAAAAAAAAACAAGCCTACCCTGCACTGGCTACCATGAGCAACATGTTTTTTTGTCTATGCCTTTCCTCAGTGTGTAGAGCAAAATACTTAGCCCATTTGAAGTTCTCTTTCTATATCATGGCACATTTCAGTTCATTATTTCTTCTGGGATGAGAAGGTAAGGGACATCATTGAGCAACCTGGAAGCTAGAATTTGCCTTATGAAGCCACTAAGAGCCAGGGACAGGGAAGGAAAATATTAGAAGGCAGGTAGGAGGCTCAATGGAAGAAGGGAGGAGTTGGACAGTTTCAGTGTGCTCAGCAAAATATTCAACATTTCTACAGTCATTCAAGGAAGTGGGGAAGCCATATGGGTTAGGAGTGTTGAGCAGCAATTGTCCTGATGTAGTCCATGTACAACAGCATCAAATATCACTGAGAGCGTGTATGAAAATGCTTATTCCTTGTTTTTGATTCTTTTTGCAAGAGAATTCCTATGATTTGCTTCCTCAGAGTTTTCATACTGGCAGCCAAAGGCCACTTTAGTTGTTTTGTTCAGGCAAAAAGGATGTTGGCTTGCAAAATATTGTTAGAAATTAAATTTGTTGCCAACAGTTGCAAACACAGTTTTTTTAATCTTTATTATTGTCTCATCATGGCAGAACTTAAAGTCTGACATTACTTAATTCAGCCTACTGTTTGGCACAGTCTCTCACAGTCAGGTAGCACTTGCCCTTTGAGTTTTGCATGAACTTCCCATGCCTACAGTTTCTTCCCAGTTCCAGGGTCAAATGTGTGTTATGCTTTAGCACTGACCTTGACAGGTTGCTCAGTGGTTAATGCAGAAATGGGTGTTCAATCCAGCCCACAGGCCAAGAAATTCCAAAAGAAATAAACTGGAAGTCTTTCTGAGAAAAGATTTTTTTCTTCTCTTGGGAGATTTCTTTTCTTCCCCTTGACACCATGTGTTGATGTGACACTTGTTTTCATGTCACAACCAGTCTGTGAGTAAAACCAGACCAAGCCAGAGTAACGTAAACTTGAAGAAAACTTGGACCTTGAGAATCCCAAGGAGCTGTTGAACCTCCCACTCTGAATCCCACCCTACCCTGCACTTCCTGCCATGGATCACTGCACAATTCCTTATTGTTTCAGAGACTTTATTATTGGCAACCAGAAACATCTTAATTGATTCAGAGGGAAAGCAACTCATCAGCTGGAGTCTATGTGCTTTTTTCCAACTACCATTATTACTGACGCCCATTGCCTCATCTGAGAGAGAATTTCCAGTGTTGAGTCTCAGCGTAATAAACCTTGTTGACTCTACTCATTTGGAGTATGGTTCCAGAGTCATCATTATATGTAGAAGTGTCTCATACCCCATGGAAGAGGATCTCAGATACAAGTATTTAGAACAGTAGACTTTACTGTTATTACTTTTATAATATGGCAATACCTTAATGTTGCTCAGCTGTCATTTCCTTATCTGTTAATTCCTAATCTACCTTAGTGGGCTGCCACACATATTAAATGAAATGATTCCAGAAGTCTGATTCCAGTTTTGGATGTTTTACTGCTGATATCTTTGCCGTTGCACCACTCCCTGTTTTCTTTGTGTCTCACATCTGGAAAAGCTGATAAGAAAGTACAGTGTTTCTTTTTAGGCTGTTGATAGAAGGCTGTACAGGGCCCTGTCTACACATGGAAACTCTGACCCTGCCTGTTGCCATCATGATAAAACCTCCCCATCAGTGCCTCCTTCTTGTTCTTTCCTTGCGTCTTCAGATGTCCCTTGTGTGTGAGCTGGGTCTGTCCTACTCTGAATCGTGCTGTGAATTATACATTTTCAAATAGTCTTGGTATGTGGGACATTATTATTCTGGATATCAAACCAATTTTTGAGTGATGGTCTGTTCTTTTGGCAAAGTCATGTAATGACATGAGCAGTGTGACTACTGCTATTTTAAAAGGCTATATGTTAGTGCCTGTTTATAGAGGTCAGAGGTCAACCCCAGATGGTGTTGCTCAGGAACCATTGACCTTGTTTTTGAGGAAGAGTCTTTAAATGACCTTGTGCTCACCAAGTAGGCTAGGCTGGCTGATCAGTGAGCCACGCAGATTGACTGTTACCTCTTTTCCAGTGTGTGGATTACAATCATAGTTCACTGGGTCATTGCATGGGTGCTTGAGACTGAACTCTGGTCCTCATGTTTTTATGGCAAGTACCTTACCACCTTGGCCATCTTTCAAGCTCCATTATATTAAATGTTAAGGTTGCTTTGAAATAGTCATGAACATGAGAAATAAAAAGATGCGTTATTTGTCTTCATCCCACCTCTAACAACCATCTTTCTACGATTCATGTTCCATTTACCTTTAGTCCTCCAGACTCCTTTTTTGATAAAAAGCAAATTCAATCACACTCACCTAGAAGCACGTTAGGAAATCTCTAATAGAATTTTGTTATCTTGCTTTAGATTTTTTATTGCCTATGATATATCTCATATATACGTACACACATGTATATATATACACATACATATATATGTATATATAATACAAATACATAATATATAATATATATATAATACAAATACATTCCTATAACCAAACAAATCCACGTATTCATAGTAAGAACATATAAAATCTGGTTTTTTCCAGGACATAATACATAATTTATACATATAATATAAAAATATAATAATATTTATAATAAATTATATACGCCTGTTGAGGGCTATTATTCAGCTGTTAAGGAAATACACTATATATGACATTAGAGGACGTTACTCATCTTATTTTCTTTTAAAATATCAAATCATGATCACACACCAAAATTTATATCATTCTTTAACATCAAATATTCAGGCAGTGTCAAGAATTTCTCACTTTCCTTAAAAGTGTCTTTTATGATCAGCTTTCCAAATAGAATTCAGTTAAAGTTCACATATCCTCAGCCTTCTACATAGTTACTTATCATTTTTCTTAGTAACTTGTTATTTCATTTCTTTGCTGTCTTTTTGGCTTGCTACCATCACTAGTAACCTGAAGATCTATATAATGGATAGGCTCTGTCAACTTCATATTCCGCAGTTTCTGTGCACCTAGTGTAGTGTGTATAGCAGCCTGAGAATGAGCAGCTGCTGAAAGAGTTAATCAATGAATACATGTGTCAGTTACCCTGTTCACATGTCATTGGTGTGCATTTATAACTTCCCCTTGGGGTCTTCAAATCCACAGGACTCATGAATTGATTTTCTTTCTCTCTTCTTTTTCTTTTTTTAAGATTTATTTGTGTTTATTTTATGTGTTTGGTTGTTTTGACTGTGTATATGTAAGTACACCAGCTATGTGCCTGATGTTTATGGTGATCTGGGGAGAATGCCTTACTGCTACAACTGGAATTACAGATGATTGTGAGCCCACATGTGGGAGTTGGGAGCCTGAACAACAGAATGTGGGTCCTTTCAAGAGCAGAAAGTGCTCTTAACTGCTGAGTCATGTCTCTAGTCCTTGCCTTTTGCTTTTTCTTAAAAATAAAAATAAAAACCAAGTTGAAAGTTCTTAGATTTTCATGACTTATCTGAAGATTATACTGAGTAGGAACATGTACTGACAAGACTAAATGGTAATTCAATAGAAATGGCCTTAAGATGAAAAGAGGATGAATTAATGAAGTTGAATCATCCTTATCCAGAGGATTTACACAGTAACTGGAAACGTAAGATGCATTTACATGCTTAGATCCTTATTTTTATCAGTATTTACCAAAAGGATTCTCTAGATTCCTTTAAGCCAGTCTTCAATGTAATTCAAAGAAAATTACATGTGAATTTTTCTTAGTCATTACAAATTCCACATGATTTATAATTCAATCCTTAAACAAATTATTTCTTTGAAACAGCATACTGTTTTAATGCTAATCTGTGGGGACTTGGAATATGTATCCACAAGCTTTTTAGGCTGTGTATTTTTGCTATCATGGCAGAAATGGTATACAGTTGGCCCTATGTGTTCATGGGCTCCCCATCAGCAGTTAAAGCTCCAATTGGGTATGGGAATAAAATTGCATCTGTAGTGAACACAAGCAGACTGAATCCTGTCGTTAGTCATTAACAGTATAATATAGAATCTATGCATATGACACTGTTAGTATGTCAAGCATTTTAAATAATATAGAGACAGGTATATATAAAGAGAAATGGAGCAGGATACACCCAATGATCACACTACTTTTCTCCAAAGGTAACCGAGCATCTATGGGTCTCTTAGCCTCACACGGTTCAGAAACAATCTCGTGGTACTGAGGAATGCCTGTACTTGAATTTCATTTTCTTTTCTTTTCTCTTCTGTTCTTTTCTTTCCTTTTCCTTGAGACTGGTTCTCATGCACCTCAAGATGGCCTATGTAGCCAAGAATAGCACTGTTTTAATTCTTGTCTCCACCTCCCAAATGCTGAAATTACAAGTGGACACCACTGTTAGGCTCTTTATTTTATTTTATTTTATTTTTTAATTCAGGAAAATGTCAAAGAATCCTTGTGAAACTGACTGACTCATAATTGTCTTTCCTTTAGTTGCCTATAGAAATGCCATTTCTCTGAAAGCTGTATATTTTGATCTTAAGGACAAATGGCACATCCTGATCTTGTAGTTGGCTGAGAACCAGCATGGGTGCTATGCTACTGAGGATAAGTAGAGAAGGGAGAATGGAAAAACAAATTTATTTGGAGTTCAGGAGAAATCTTGGAAAAAAAAACCGGTTTTGTTCTCTCACAAAGAGTTATTGAAAAACTGATGACTTAGTGTAGCATGAAAATGTATATGCACAAAACACATACACATTTCCCATTACTCCCCCACATGGTGCATGTGGCTGCTGAGCATATAAGAGGGTCAGGGATGCCAGATTTACCAGGATCACACAGAGGCTGCTGTTTCAGATGATCTGAACATTTTCAGTGATCACACACATAGATCTGAGAGACCCAAAGACACACAGCTGTGGCTTTAGAACCCAGCTCCATTTACCATCTGTCTGTTAGCACCATGAATCTTGGCTGAGAAGGCTGCTTTCAGATCTGGGAATTCCAAATTTTCCAAGCACCCTGGGCTGGGGCTTTCCAAGAGGATTATTGGAACCTAGGAGATATAATGCTTTTTCCTCAGTCATATCTGGGGGAACTTGAGGGGAGGCTTTTTCCCTAATGTTAGGTGTGGGGTCTTCTGTTTGCCTGTAACTCCATGGTAGAGACATCAGTCACACACCTTCATTATAACAATTCATGTAGATGCTCAAGAAATTCCACATCCAAACAGGGTCACTATTGAAGCCAATGGTAGTGGGTGGGGGGGGGGGGAGAAATCTGTATATTTTTTCTGGCTAATACAGCATTTCTAGATGCTCATCAAGCTGTTAAAAAATGTGAAATGATGACTCATTTGGGAGCCCCTCCCAGCCCCTCTCCCTGTCCCAATTTGCCTGCGGGTTGAAGGAATGTATACTGAATTGAGCTAAAGAAGAAACTTGTGGTTTCCATTATAGTCTGTAAACACTGATTTCTGAAAGCCTCAAGTGTGCTATCATCTCCTGCCCCACACATGCTTTATATACAATCCGTCTTGGAAAAGAGCTTGGGAGAGCACTGTGTTTACTACTCCAGAGCAACCCAACAAATGGGGGGGCTGATCTGCCCTGAGGGTTGACTCACAGCAAAATCGAGGGCCTTTCTGATGTCTTTTAAGCCAAAGCATCAATAGAGAAACCAAGGTCAAGTCTTTGGAAAGAAAAGTCCTTTCTGATGTCTGCAGTAGCCCCTGACCACCCTTCTTCAAGAACACAGCTTTCTAAGAGCACCTTGTCTCAGGCCCACCAGAATGTTTTTAGTTTTTCCATTTAGACTTTATGCGTAAGTTTTATCCTTAAAGTTATTAGAAAAGGGAGGAGTGTGCTGCCATTTCTGTTTAAGATAGCTTCAGTGATGTGGGGATGGGGTAGAATGCAAGTTATCCTGGAGAGTCTTATGGTAGTACACAATTCACTTAAAGATCACTTGGAGTCAGAGTGTAGAGAGCATCCTAGGTTTACCTTCAGACCATGGCTACTATGAAGAACTAAGTGTACCCTATTTTCTTCAGGAAGCAAGAAATATGCCTGTAGAATGGGTGGAGAAGTTTAGGATGCGAGCTCAATCTGTTTGAATTTGTTTTGTTTTGTTTTTTTTTTTTGGCTTTGACATTTCCTGGCACTGTGTCCTGAGGAACTATGATTTCTATTTATGATTTAACATGGATAAGAGTTACTTGGGGGTTTTCTTTGGATTTGTGACTCAACAGGTGTGAGTAGAATTGAGAGACTCTGCCCTGGCAGTTCACCTTCGAATCTCACTGAATAGTCAACTTTTGTGGATCTCCTCACCAAGGAAAGCCCCAGCTTCCTCTTCAGGTACAGTATGTTTAGAATGACGCCAAACTTCTGGGAATATTTAGGGGACTCATGGAGCTGGTAAGCATGTTGGTGTGGGTCCTAGCCCACACCATGGAATTGGGCATGAGATCCTGGAATAAAAGCAATGGAAGTCATTTGAAGAGGAACTGGTTTTAATCCCTGGTTCTGCAGGAAAAGAGACCAAAGTGTGTGTGTTGCTCAGGAAGCTACTGTGGAGTCATCTGCTGTTCTAAATGGAGATGCAGTGGATATAGGCATGGGTCTTACTTTGGGTGGGTATGCCCTGACTAGCACAATCTGACCTCTGTTTTGATTTGAGTCATTGGCACAAATATTTCATTTTGCAGCTCTTCCCTATAGTATAATGCTATTCTTTACTTTCATTGTTTTATAGGCTAAGAGTATCCTATTGCTAGCTGTATTAGCCTCTTTCATTCCAAGGACCCTGGAGCAAGGTGTCTTATTTCTTTCATGTCTCACCAAAAGCATTTGCTTTTCCTAATGTCTATCCTCCTGCGCCTCCTAATGCCTAGCCTAGTTCTAACTCTTCTCAGCCTTGAGGAATATTCAGCAGGGGTCAGTGTCATGATTAATCAAATAACATGAACAGTAAATGCCTTTATAATGTACCTCTGTTCGCTCTGTGCTGCAGTACTAGAGGTTGTGCTGCTGATGTAATAAAAGAGCTAATGAAAAACATGACTCCCGTAATACTGGGATTTAGTGAGTGGCCCATGAGAAAGGCTTGAGGCCACAGTTTGCTTACTAACAATTCGGCATTCCTTGTTAGGAAGCAGTTCTCACTGTCTGCTTCTCTTTGCTGAGACTGGTGACATAAGGCTGTTGAAAGGGCCTCTGCATGGTTCAGCTTTGAAGAGGTCAAAGCTTATGAGGTCTCCCATTTTCAAGTGTTGGGTTTGCTCTCACCCAGTTTCTGTTGTCGGAGATGCTTGTCTTTGAGTGTGATGCTAATGTTGCTGGAGTCTTCACCCCAGGCATGTTTGTACAACTCAGCACAAAGAGACAGCTTATTCTCTGACCCAACACTATATCACACATGTCTGCCTGTTTCCTCTAAACATGAGAGGAGACAACAGATGGTTGACTTGAACAGATCCTGAGACTTCTGGAGTGAGAAAAATCTTGGAAAAAAAATAAGTCAGTTGCCTCTTAGCATACAAAGGGCATCCCTCTTTTGTAGGTTATGAGAGAGGGAAGAGGTGTGCTGTTCTAGAATCTCCAGGAAAGGATTCATAAAACTTACATATTCAGAGAAAGCCATAGGATTGAATGGCAAAGAAGCCAGGGATAGCATGACTTCCAGAACTGAGTGGGAACAGGGGTATCTTCACTTTCCAATTCTTAGCTTTTCATCAGGATAATGACTAGCATGCCCTGTCAATACTGTGCTGATTGTATTGTGTTTCTTTTTCTGTGAACGCAGACATAAGGTGAGTCCAATTTAAAAATTAGGCACAGTAGGAGATTAACAATATTAAATTAGCACAATAGTACTATACCCTATAATAGGTATTCAAAATTTATGAATTATTTATTTCTGGAGTTTCCCATTTAATATTTCAGACTATAGTGCCCTACAAATAACAAATCATGAAAAACAAAACTCTTGCCCTGGATTTCTGTAAAATCACACACCCCCCCACCCTATAGGAGGGTGAAACACAGAAGTGAGCCATCGCAGGTACTACCATGGAACAATTTCCTGTGGAGCCACCATGCAGTATGACAAACTCATTTAATAGCAATATAGCCATTCAGAAACATGGGAATGCCTGTGTTTGAATTAATACTTGATTCTACTTTCAGCATTTTAAATGCAAAATTTGTAACAACAAAACTGATTTTTCCCCAGCACACAGCCATATATGACTACTTAGTATTTTGCTATATTTTCATCACCAGGTTTTATCCATGTACTCATTTGTCTATTGATCCATCCATACATTCACATCTTCCTGCAATTTTTGCATTAGCCTATTTTGGAATCATTTGTTACATAAAAGCTCCCAGTTATAGTATGTAACTGATGCAGGGAACTCAGAAAAGATTAGTTAGGATACCAAGGGATATAGTTTGAGAAAAAATGACTGATTTCTAATTTTTTGCTTGGCATTATTTTCTAATGGGTACTGGCAAGATCTACTTTTCTGAGAAGGTATACATTAGCTGTTGTGAAATGGCTTGGGGTTTACAGAAACCTGGGAAAATGGCAAAGATGTTAGGGATAACATGACTACCAAAACTGAGTGTGAACAGGGGTACCTTCATTTTTCAATTCTTGATTTTCATGATGATGCCATTTCCTTGGGCCCTGTGACTGACTCTAGCAGCTAGAAATGCTTAGAAATGTTTACTGGAGGAAAAGATAGGAAGCAGGAGTCCATAGGTTGTGGGAAGAGGATGCTTCTTATACTCACTGCCACGTCTGTGATCTTCAAGTGTCTCACATACAGCATACTCATTTTTATGTCACTGTCATTCAGAAAGAAACTTCCATGCTTTCATATTAAAGCTCAGAGTGGTTCTGATCTATGACCCAATGTCTGTTTAAAGTCAGTTCCAGAAATTTCCACTGTAAGTTTCAATACTCTTTGTATCACAGATCAACTGTCTGTCTCATTGTTATGTATACACGCACATGTACATATAAATGAAATGTTGGGGAAAAAAGAAACAAAGAAATATGGAATCCAAGCATGAAGGAACACAATTATAAACTACTACTTGACTTGGCCAGAAGGATTGAGAGTCTACGGTCATCCTGAGATATATAGAAAGACCCTGTCCCCCAACAAATGCATTAAAAAGAAAACAAGAAAGATAGAAGGGAAGGATGAAAGAAAAGAGGCAGGGCATTGATTCTGTGGTAAATGATCTATTTATCTGACCTTATGGTTTCTACCCAAAATCATTATTTCACCTTCTTCCAAATATTTGACTGTGTGTTGGGCACATTGAATGACTTCCATCCCAGAATAAATTCTCTGTCTGAGAAACTTACAGTCAAGTCAGTGTGGTGAGACACAGAGCAAATGCCTCTGGCATTGCTATCACCGACTCACAACCCACATGTGGCAGGTAGTTGCATTACTGAAGCTTGCCTAACTGTCAGTGTCTTGCTTTAAGGATGTGCTGCATGCCATTCTCTGCCAAGCCATAGAGCTTTTTTGATTTGTAAGTGCTACTTAGAGGACCTGGGGTTTAATATCTCAAGACATGCTCAGTCAGTGAGAGATACAATATAGTGAATAGGTGCTGCAGTCTTTGTTTTCTTCTGGTTTGTTGTTTGAGTCCTCTTTTACAGCCTAGCCTTGGAACTCATCATATAGCCAAGGGTGGCTTAATACCTCCCATCTCCTGCCTCAACCTCCAAGTATTTGGATTTTAGACATGTACCATCATGTCTGCCTTTCTCCTTCCTCACACTGTGTCCTATTGATTCAAGACTTAGTGTCTTTTACAGCAACCCTAATAGTGCTGTATTAATTTGCACTAGCTCTTTATCTTTCCTCATTCCATTATTCCTGTTCTCTCATTCCTACTTCCAAGGCTACTTCTCAAACAAGCTATCTAAGTTCCACATCTAGTCTAAGACCCTATGTTTCGTGTGAAGTGTTCATGTGAAGATGAAAAACATTCACTTAAAATATAGTAACATACCATAATACTATGAAGCAGCATGATGCGGAAGACATCCGTTATATGTACACAAGCACATATGGTTATTAAATAAACAGATCATACATGATACAGGGGTTTATGGGGAGGAAAGCACTGAACACTTCGATTTCTGGAATTGAGTCTTGACATGAGATTATGATTTCAATACATGGTTAAATGGAATCCTAGGCATGGATCTATGGGAGGCAAATTTTTCTGGATTTCTTATAAACCTCTATGTTTTTATTCCCCCTTCTATACTAAATGCCAGCCATTAGCAGTGGTTAAGCGTGCAATGGAAATTTCAATCACCAAGTCCCTACTGTGAAATAATGACTTGTTGATGGCTAATGCTATTTGAAACCCAAGTTGCCCATTTTTTCCCTGTCTTAGGTTGTAACATCATTTTATTCAGGTTGGCCCTCTTTATTTTCAGGACGATCATGTAGCTCTGTTCCCTGGTAGGGTGTTTATAAACATTTTTAATGCCAAATTCTATAAAATTCCCAGGGACAAGTAGGAGAGCCAGGGTTGGTTTGTGATTGAACTTGTCATTCAAAGAGAAGTGCAAATGCCATGTGGTTGGCATTTAAATCAAGACCAGATGATCAACAGTATTTGGTGGGTCTTGGTTATTCTCCAGTTGCCTAATGCTCTGAAGTCTGATGAAAAGGAGAGATGTTTTTTGCATTCAAATCCTGGCACTTTAGCCACTTGCTTTGGTCTCCATGGATAGATAGAGAGCAAGTTCGTAGGCACATCTCTCTGAGGAGATGCTGGGGTTTGAAAGAAGAAGGGTGGTCCTTTTGGATTGCTGATTAGATTTGAAAAAGGGCAGGGGGCAGGTGTGTGTGCGTGTGTGCGTGTGTGTGTGTCTGTGTGTGTGTGTCTGTGTGTCTGTGTGTGTGTGTGTGTGTGTGTGTGTGTGTGTGTGTGTGTGTGTCAGGGCTGTGTTAGATCGGGCTGCAATTTACAACACTGGGTGTTGTTTTGCTTTAAGCAGGTAGCTTTGTTTGTAGGACTGAATTCTCTCCCACTCTTTATTGGCACTGTACCATAAAGGCAAGGAAGTGATGGAGGAAAAAAAGGGAGGAAATTCATAAGAGAAAGCAATTAGCTGCACACCACAGTTAACATACACAAAATGTAAACCCCAAGTACCAGGCAGTCATTGGCAGCTGAAGGCAGACATCATGAGACTACTCCTCAGTCCCCCAGCAAGACAAACCTCTGTTACTACATTTGAAAAGTTTCACATATTAACTATTCTGCTCTTTTCAAAGTTTATAGTATTTTTCCTTTTTGTTCAGCTGTGTTCTAATGATATTTTTTCTGTTAAAGAGGATCAGTTTATGAGAACAGGATGTTTGTATTAAATATTAAATCATTAGGGCTTCTTCCTGAAGGTCTCAGCTTGGCTTCAGTTTTGATGGAAATAGACAAACGTACATTCCTCTAGCACTACAGAGAGTACAAAGAGTTTGTCAAATCTTGATAGTGTAACTCGGCATTGGGCCAAGAACAGAATAATTGGCTAATGTCCGCATAATGCTTTGAAGATGTAAAGTCCTGTGTAAGTTCTAAGTGATGCTGTGAGGCAATCTATCCTTGAAGGTCTGATCCTAGGGATCAGGAGACCGACTGTTCCCCCAACTGTCTTTCGAGCAGCAAAGACTCTGGCTTGTGTTGATGAACTGATTTTCTGTGGAAGCTCTAGGAACTCTCAAAGCTAGTCCTTAATTCTGAATTTCCTACTCCAGCCCCATCTTTGAGCTTGATTATATACTCAGCTGCATATGGGAGAAAATCAGTGTCATATTTGGCCTTCAGAGGCCATGCATTATCCTTGAAGCTGTCCTTCATTTCATGTGCAAACATTTTGGATTTAGTATGTGGATGCTTGAGAAAATAGACAAATATATCGTGGAAGGGTTTTCCAACTCTTCTGAAGAGAGTCAATAATACAGTGTTAAAAGTGTAAATCACATTGATAAAGAAATAGAGGGGTAGAAAGAAAGATTTATAAAGAATCCAGAGAGTGAGGCATGTAAAAAAATATAGTGTTGTGGAATATTTGTTCACTGTGAAGATGTGTTGTTGACATGAGTGTAATGAAGAGCTGGGTGGTCAATAGCTAAGCAGGAAAGGATTGGCAGGATTTCTGGGGAGAGGAAGAGGAAAGGGAATTTAGGCATGTGAATTTTGCCAGCAGACTCAGAGCAAGTCGGACATGCTGTACTGAGGAGAGGTAACCCAGTCATGTGACAGAATGTAGAGTAAAAGTAATAAGAGCTAGTTGGAAAAAAGCCTAAGTTAAAGCCAAACTTTCATAATTAATAATAAGTCTCTGAGTCATTATTTGGGGGCTAGTGATTCAAAGATAGTGTGACAAGAAAGCTTACTATGATAAAGATACATCCTTATTTGTAATGTAAGTGAAAAGAATATATTCTTGCTTTTATTTCTACTTTTTCCTTCCTTCCTTCCTTCTTTCCTTCCTTCCTTCCCTTCTTTCTTTTTCTTTCTTTCTTTTTTAGTTTAATAAAGCTATACTGCATGAATCAGTAACACTGGTCCCATAAGTCATGCTTAAAAAAAGAGAAACTTCTATTGAGTCTTTGTTGATTTCATATCATGCATTCCTATTGCAATTATCTCCCAGTCCTCTCCAATTTGACCCCTGCCCTTGCAACCTCCAAAACCAAGTTTAAAAGAAAAACCAAAACCAAACAAAAACATACAAACAGCAAAACAAAACACAAAACCAAACAAAAGGAGGAGACTCTTGTTGTGGAAGATGTAGTGTGTCCTGTTGAGTCAGTTACCTTAAATTACTCGAAGCCTTTTCTATACCTTGAGACTTCTTCTATCTTGATGATACTATTGTCATTTCCTGTGGGTGCTGACAAGACCTTCTCCTCTTGTATTTTAAGTGTTTCATAGAAGCAAACATGTGCTAACAATATGCTGTTAGTAATTCAGATATGCATGCATGAATTTTTGATGTTGTGCACTCCTTACATATTCTTTCTAATGTCTATATAAACATGCGCATTGTCTGTGCATATTTACTTATATTATACTAGTGGGGTTACTACCAAGCACAACATGTGTCCTTGAGGAAAAATTTATCTCAAACGTTTCCTGCCATATATCTTAGAAAAGAATCTTTTAGAAAGTGCTATCCTGACTCCTGTCTAGAATCTAGGCATCAGTGGTAGTGTACCTTGCCAAGGAGGTCTTTAGAAAGTGGGCATTAAGGAATTGCTTTGCCTTGAAGGGAGCTCTTTAGACCCAAATTCAGGAGATAGACCCAGATGCATTTTACTCAGAACCTTGATACAGAATGCCCTGGTTGCTGTTGTCCAATCTTGATTAGTAGTATCAGAACACTCCTAAGCATCCACAGAAAGATTCCAAGACTCATATCTTTTTTTCCCTGGACTCTGTCTTTGTCAGAGAATCCACACAATTAACAAGGTCAGCCTGTGAAAATGGAGCACTAAATATCTTGCCAAATTTGACAAGCAATGTGGGTAATTTAGAACTTGACGATGAAATATTTTGTAACGTGTGGGATTATGTGTGGCTTTGTTCTTCTCTGAAGATGACTTTTTCAATTTCCCCTCTGTTGGTCTGGATATACCTCTACTATTTGAATCAGCTCTTCCATTTAGTGGTTAGTCTAATTCTTAAACTTCTTCATTAACTGTAATCTGCATTTCTTCCATTTTTGCTCAGATCTTTCCCTATTCAGTCTTTTTTTGCTTCTCCTCAGTTGGCATGAGCCAAGAAACTGCAACTCCACTCAGTATGACTCTCAGTTTATGCCAAACTCAAATACACTAACTCATTGCCTACAATGATGGATGGCTTCTGTAGACCAGGCAGGTAATTTTTAAATTTCTCCCAAATCCTACTCTCTGGATTTAGAATTAAACTCAATGTTACACAATCAAATACATTATAAGGTGATAAGGAAAGTGAAGGAATTAATGACTATGATTTTACCTTGAATTAAAAACCAAACTACCCAAGCAAATGAAAGCTGTCTGGAAGTGACATGAGTGAAGTGTCCCATGTTTGTTTTCAACATTGAATCTTGAGCCTGCTGCTCTGCCCTTCTAGCTAGAATCACTCTAGCTGGGATAGTTTATGGAAATACTACAAACGATCATAGAAGACTGTTCTTGAGATATTGCCAGCCAGACTGAAATTGGGAAATCCAAGGGATCATACAATAAATGTGGAGATTTCCAGCCTAGTTTCACTGTCTTGGAGTTTTGATTAGAGCTTAGTCTGGGCTGTAGATCTGGAGTGCTCCTTTCAACAGATTTCTGGTCTCATAGTCACCTCCTACGCTACATCAGAGGAGTTGCCTGTGAAATCCAGTCTTGGTTATCCAAGTTTTTAAAGACCAAATCACATTCGCTTCAGCTTGTTGAATGAACCATGCCTGGAAGGCAGGCTCTGTCTCTGTTGGACAATGGGAAGGAGAAAGTATTACCTTGGTAAATCTCCAAAGCCATTTGGGAAACCATTTTCTGTGGTTGAAGTCTGTACTGGAACACAGCAGGAGAATCTTGCTACTTGCTATTCCCTTTAGCAGTACTGGCACAACCTGAAATGTTGATGGTGGTGTCACCAGCAACTCAAGCCACACACACTTAATGAATCTTTGTAACAAAAATAGGTACAGGAATCAGAATCAGTGAATTGTAGAGAGCGCAGACCTGAAAAACTCCACAGGGTCCTTTGAGAATTTTGTGATTTCTGTTTGACTGGTGAATGATGAATTGCTTAAATAGAAGGTGATCGGTTTAACCATACTTACAATGTAGGCTGTGTCATTTCTGCAGTATTACAATTCTCCAATACTTTACTCCAGTTAATTTTCCCAAATCTGTCATGTAAGTCTTCATGTTCTCAAATTGCTCTGCTCAGAACCTGTTCAGACTGAGAGAGATGAAGTAAGTCAGTGAGGACATCAGACTCATCTGAAACTCAGTACTCACCAACTAACTGGCAACATTCATGTTCGGTGACTGTGTGGTTTAGATCCACTTTGTTTCACTGTGAACCATATTTAGCTGCTCATGTGTCTGCATCCTGTAGCCCCATCTCTACTCTGAATTATAGCTCTTTGTTCACACTGGCCAACTAGAAACCATGCACTGCTGCTGCTGGGCTTCCATTTGATCACCTAAGTTAGATCAGGTTTGCATACCCAGGGCAATCACCCTTTTTATTGGTTCAACTCAGCTGCTAGAGATCATCTATCTGCAAAATTCTTTTTGCTCTTTAAGGTAACACAGCCATGGGGTTGAGAGCCTGTGATATTGCTGAGGCTGCACTCAAGGAGAATTATACAGAACATGCACACCAGGGATAATAAGGCACAGTGGAAATCTAACTAACACTGAGAAACACACACACACACAAATATGAATCACCTATAATTTATGCTTGGATAAATTATAGGACCATGGGTAAGAACTCTTTAGTGTAAAGTAGTGTTTTCCTAGTTTTATTTTGTTGCTCTTACACACTGTTGGTTACATATATTTAAAATTTTGAACTTAAAAGTGCTCTCAAGGGGTATACTTAATGCCATGAACATCCATCAAAACATGGAAGTCAAGAAATAGTATAACCTGAAGAACAATAGAATATTATCAAATTGAATCTATTGTCTGAATTTGAAGTCTATGTGTGCTTTTCTTTGTTAAAAAAGGAATGTAACTGGTGTTTAGAGAGGGTGTAAGATATTTTAACTCCAAGTCTCTCTTTTCATATAATTACTGACTGAGAAAAATATAGTCACTATCACTTTCTTACCACGTTATTTTTGTTCTTAATGCTGTACAATTGCCATGTAGCGAAGACCTACACTTTGAATTATATCAGGTTTCAAGAAGATCTTTAAATTAATGTTCTTTAGCCATAGTAGGATAGTAAGTGGGTTTTATACATATATCTTATGGTATTAGACTCCTTTTTCCTTCTATGGAAAATGCTACTTAAATATCCTGACAATACAAGAAATAATTTTCAATAACTCTTCTAATATCTCCAGGATCCTTGATTAAATGAAATTAGAAGAATAGATTGACCACCTATAATCTGATAATTGAAATTTGAAGACCTGTAAAATTTAAAAAAAATCAAAAATCAACTTTTCATTTCACAGATGGATACTTCTAAACCAGTCTTCCTGTTATGAGTTACATCCAAATGCACACAAAAACTTTATGCACAAAATTATCTTAAGATGTATCATAAGGTAGACACAAAATGCAAACGTATTTTGTGACCACAACTGGATCTTATAATCAATACACACACACACACACACACACACATATATATATATATATATACATCAATATGCATGAAAATATTTCTAAATGCAAAACCTGAAGCACTCTTATCCTAGGTATTTTGGATAAGTGATGGTAAACCCAAATTAAGTATTCTCAAACTATTAGATTGGGTAGTTGCCTAACAAGGAGTAGCTTCTGTTGGAGGATTATGATGTAGGAGGAAGCAAAGAGAGCTGCACAGAATGGGGTCTCAAGCAAGACACACCTTAGAAGGGCTACGGGGAGTCTGGGTAATGCAGCGTAGGGAATTGTTGGTGGTATAGGAAATTCTTTACACATTGGGAAGATATGCAGGGGAGTAATGCAGCATAGAAAACTGGTGGTATCGTAGATTCTTTACACATTGAAATATGATATGCCTACAAACAGGTTTAGGGAGCACTAGAAACCATTTAATTTGTCTTTGGATCGGGCAGAATTTAGCATCCCACAGCATAGACAGTATCTTTCTTCAGCTGCTTTAGGTCCATAGTGACCACCTCCCACTTGGTCTGAATCCTACAGGTCTTCCCTGACTTAATGCTGGCCATGAGGAGAGGGCAACACGAGATGACCAGAGGGAAAGGATGTCAAGGCACTTGTTCCATGGCTTATTTTTGATCACAGATTAGCTCAGAAGACCATAGCTCTTCTGGGACTGCCTTCTCTTCTCTGTCTTTCAGTTTAGGAACAGCCTCCCCCCACAGCTTTATTTTCTGTTTAGAGTTCAAAAACAAGCTCTTGCTGTTTTGTATTGCTCTCCTAAAAACTCTCTTACCTAACTCTGAGTCACCTTTGTCCTGCTGGGATCTGCACACACCATGAGCAGATTTAAAGAAGATGGGCTTGACATACTTCAATCTGCACTTAAAGGAGGCCTCTGATTAAGACATGATTTCTTCCTGCCTTGGATTGCCAAGTAAGGTGTAAACCACAGTTCTTTGAAAGCTCCACCCCAAGTAATTTAATCTGTATATTCTAGATTACAGAGCTGAGATGTATATAGGAAAAGGCAGTTGGAAATAGTAACATTATGTTTTGTCATATTAGTAAAAGTTATTATCTGATGGTATAAACTAGAGGTTTATTGTGCTAAATTACTGCTGCCCAGTTTCTGGTTTAAATTTAGTCTCAAATGACAGAAATGTTTTTGAACTTGGTACTCTTGTACAATGACTTCTTCCCTTTAGTATCATACAGACTTGAGCTTCTCAATTTTGCCTGTGAAAAGGATCAAAGTCATGGTTATAAGCCTGAGACAGGATGCTGAGTGCCCCATAAAGGAAAGAGGAATGAGGCTGGATGCCAATTATCCTAGCATTGGATGGTTTTGATTTCAAACAGGATAGGGATTGAAAGATCTTTTTTAATTGAGCAATTATCATATTCCAAAAGAAGATTAGGTAGGATGAACCTCAATCTGAAGACCTAAAGACACAGACATTTCTTTAAAAGAACACTAAGCTTGTCATGTATTATTCCTATAGTTTTTGCTTCTAGGGACAGGCTAGTTCTGCTCCTTGGTGACTCAAACTGCCCTTAGTTGGAATAGGTTTAAAGGCTGTCAATGGGGGACATTTCACCTAGAAAACTCTGTCAGTTCACTAACAGTTCTAATAGTTTAGACTTTTAACTACAGCTTTTCTTTGAAGGATATGTTTCCTTTGTGAGAACAATATTTTGCATTGCATGAAAGAGTAGAATAATAGATGATCTAATAAATAATATATTATACAACCTTTTTCCTTTTAAGTGATCTCTCAGGCTAGCAGTTCATACTAAGGAGTCTGTCTCAGTTTGTTGGTACCATATTTCACGAGTTCTAGGATGCATATAAACTTGAATGTTAACAGCATTAGGATTGAAGTAGGTCTTGTAATTTGTTCCAGTTCAACATGTTAGTCATAGGGCAATGAGATGTAATGGATAGTCATTGTGTTTCGTTTGGTTTTTATTCATACATTTGTCACTTCTACATCTAACTAACTGTGAAAAATACTTTAATAAGAACAGATTTTACACGACATGAAAGCACTGTATTGTTTAAGTGGCAGCAGGTTCCTTGCCTTTGCACAATATGTTACAATGGTGTGCCTTGCTTTCAATAGCATCAGAAAGCCTGGTAAGACACACTCTGAGACTTGGTAACCCACAGAATGGTCTTACTAAGCTAGAGGGCTTAAGCAATTTTTCTATTGATTGTGGGAGTATCTCCGTTAAGGTAAGAGGCTGGGGATGATTTGCCTTTGCCCAACTGGTTCAATTCCCTAAACCTCAGTGACGTTTTCATTAAATGAAATAATGTTCTATTAAGGTAGAAGAAGTGAACTTGTTTTTAAGTATATTTTTATAAAAAACATGCCCAGAAACATCCTCCATTTAATTTTCTGTTCAAAACTTTCAAAGTTGCAGATATGGTCCAAGAAAGGACATCAAACCCAGAATGCTGATAGATGTCTACATAGTCACTGAGATGCCTTTTTGTCCATGGTGATGCATGAGTTAACACTCTGGTGTATAGTGAGAAAAAGTGTGTTATTTGCAGGCCAGGTGCTAGAATATGTTTCTTTTTACTCTTCTGCAGTCCTGCAGTGCTCTGCCACATGTTATCTTAAGGTTTGGACAAATTATTGTAAGCCTGAAGTATTTAACCACTGTGGTGGCTTGAATGAGAAAGACATCCAAGGGCTCACATATTTGAATGCTTGATCCACAATTGGTGGAACTGTTTGGGAAGGAATAAGAGGAATGACCTTGTTGGAGGTGTATCACTGGGTGTAGCATTTGAGATTTCAAAAGACCCATGCAATTCCCAGTTAATGCTCTCTCCCTCTCTGCTTTGTGATTGGGTCTCAGGTTGTAAGCTCATAGCTATTGCTCTAGTGCCATGCTTGCCCCCTTGCTGCCATGCCTCTCCACATGATTATCACTGACTCTACCCCTCTGAAACCTCAGCCACCATTAAATGCCTTCTTCTATAAGTTGCCTTCGTCATTGTGTTTAGTTGAGGTAATAGAAAAGTAACTAAGACAAGCTGGAATAAAAAATAAAAGCATCCTAGACTTGTTCAAAGTGGATCTGACACTATTAAACTTACATATCTAGAAACTTTGTACCTTAGCACAAAATTTTATATTACTATTGAAATCTTCCCTCTGTTTCATCTTTCATATTTAGGTCTTGGTTAGCCTTTATTGTTGACTTGCTATAGCCTACAGCCATGTAAGAGGAGAACCCTCAATTTAGTTGTCGTCTAGATCAGGTTTGTCTGTGGCCATATCTGTGAAGTAATGTCTTGATTATTAACTGATGTAGAAGTGACCTTACCTACCATGGGTAGCACCATTTCTTGTGCAGGTGGTCTTGGACTGTATAAAGAAGTTAGTTGGATGTGAGTCTGTGGGCTAGCCAGTGGTGGAGTTAACTAGAAAATAGCATTTTCCATGGTTACTGCTGCCCTTCTTAATTTGTGAATTCTTTGTTGGAAGTAACGTGGCACGGGAATAACAAGCAATCCTGCATTAAAGTTCCTTTATTGAATTCATGCCTTGACTTGTAAGGTGAAATTACTCGTTTATTTTCAAAGTTGTTTCTAATGAGTGTTTTATCACAACAGAGAAGTAAACTAAAACAACATCCTTCTACTTGTTTCTCTAGCTGGGTCTCCCTTTCAGGAAATAATAATACCTTCTGAATTTACATCTTCCTGTGGACATTATCCTACATATATTGTTATCAGTTCACATATGTAAGTATATAACTCATTATCACTGTGGATTATTGAATATATTCATCATTTTTGCATGGCATTACCACCAATTTATTTGATTTTTCCTTGTTTTTCTCTAGTAGTAGCTTGCTAATTCTCGGTTGCTCTGGCTAGCGCTTCTGATGCCCATAGAATTCACTCATTACCACATTTCTCTATATCCTTATGGTGCCCATATGTTTTCTACCCCAGTTGTTACCCTATGTCCCTACCTCTTCTGGCCTTTCTAAGAATTTCTCATCTAATTATTCCCATACATTTACATCTTAGTCATTCTCTAAGACACACAGCAAGCACAAAATCTCTACCTCTGTTTAGAACCATAAAGAATTCAGCTCTTTCCTAGGTACTGGTTGATAATGGATAATCTGTTTTCTAATTCAGTTCCACCTGAAGCAATTGCAATCTCTTTCTTATTACAAATATGTAATAGTACTCCAGTGTTGCTTTGAGAGTCAGGCAGTAACACGGGAGAGTAGAATTCCTCTAAGATGTGCTCTTTCTCTGTGCTAGTCCACAGGATCACCATAATCTTCTAATAGGTTGTCAAAGACTTTGCTAGGCATTGAGCAGATGCCCTTTAACCCCTTGCAGTTGCTCTGGCCCTACTTTCTGTGTGTTTTGTTTTCAGTACCTTTGTACCTTTCTCTTTTTTGAGTTTTTTCCCCTACAGGGAGAAGGGTATACCTGGAAGCATATATCCATTCCTTTCAGCCTGTATCCCATAACTGATGGGTAAGAGAAGCTCAGCTCCTTCCTCTGAGTTGTGACAGTAGGGTTCAGAGTATGGGATATGTTTAGGATCTGGCTTGGGTTTGGGCATCACCCAAATTTTCTTTGATTATATCCTCTTCTCTATTGTTTCTGTTGTCACTCAGGCATCAGATTCCCTTTGAAGAACTTTCTTAGTAGGTCGTTTGTTTCATATTACTTCTTCACATCTACATTGGAGAACTCATCCTAACACACCACTCTCCAAGGAGTGTGTGTTCAGAGGTGTGACATGCATGGAGCAAGGCATTTCACAACTCATTTCTTCATGTCCATGTTTACATTCACATTCTTTTAATTTTCCTATGTAAATCATTGCCTTAAGTTGCAATTGTCAGGACTTGAACTGCTTATCTTACAGATAAATGTAGTGTTCTTTCCTCTTCTTTGTGTCTATGGTTTTAAGATATCCTTGGATGTTCCCTGATATGATTTGAAAGCTTAAGTCATTTGAAGTTGAAGGAATTTCCAAAGTAATGGTAAAGCAAAGTAATGTTAGTATTCTTTTGTCATGTAAGCAAAACTGCTTTAAAAAATCTTATAGGCATAGTTTGCTTTTCTTTTCTATTCCAATTTCTTGTGTCAAACAGGGTGAAACTGATCACTCAATATGTGTGTAGTTCCTGAGCTAATTGTGTAGTTTGAAAGGGCATTTAGAAGATGTTGGGCCTTATAGCAGATATCCCATCCTACGGATGGCTAACATATTAGACAGTGGAAAAACACATTTATGGAATTTTTGGTAGATCCTTTTGTATCAAAAATGGTATCACAGAGAGAGACAAAAGATTGGGACTACTGAGTCCAAAGTCATGGGTAAAGTTTACTGATATTCTGAAGTTCAAGTGCAGGGAGGAAAAGCAGATGGCTTGGGATTTCCCCATGACGTCAGCCTCCTCACAAGGATAGGCAGGCAGAGCAGACACATGTGGAGGTTTTGGGGGCTGAGCTGCCTGCCGAATATAGGATTTCAGTTTCTTTATAGCATATTCAAAACAGTAGTTTAATGTTGGGAAGAAAACAGTGCAGACATAAAGTCCTCCACATTGATCTTAAAACACTCAGGCTCTGTAAAATTTATATTTTCACCAACCAATTTAGCACTCCTCTGGGATAAACCACTTAATTAGAAAGAATTAAAAAAGCTGTTGTTTGATGTATATGTCTTCATTATTTTCAAGTGGCAGAATTGATTCCTCCATCTCCCTGTTATGAATTTGCCTCCATTTGTGAGGCTAATGAAGCACCATTAAAGAGAATGTAAGGTCAGAGGTCAGCCTTTCTTTACATTTAATGTCCTCGAGCTGGTAGATTATTTATGAGGGTTATTATGCCTTGGATAATGTTCCTAGTTTTTTTCAGAAGGGTTCTGTGGCTGTGTAGTGATGAGATAGCGCACATCTCAGCCTCGTGCACTTCATCTCCAGATGTCATCTGGGAAGAAGTTGAACAGCAACGTGAATAATGACTGTGAGCATCGGCGGTAGTCAACATGGCCTTTATAATCTCAGATACAGAGATTTGACCACTGTGTGCTGTAAAGATTATTGTTGCCCAATGTTGTAAATGGTACTTTATATTCATAAGAAGATACCATGACAACTCACATACTTCATTCCAAGGTGCTTTTTCTTATGATGCCATGTAAAATATCAACCCATAGCACAAAAGCAGAGCTTTTGAGAAAGAAGAGTACAGAGTAAATCCTTGCAAAAGACTTGAGTTTCTAAATTAGACTCTTTGGATTCAGATCCAAACCTGTTTCCTACAATTCATGTGACTCTGGGGTAGGTTCTTAATATCTTACACTTCAGTTATCTGTAAAATGAGCCTTAGAGACAACGTTGAGAGTTCACCAACCAATTTTAGGCACAATGGTGTAGGTATACATTGTGTAGTGTTAGTGCTTACTGTTACAGAATTGAAAAAAATCTACCACGTAGTTCCTTCCCACTCTGTATTACTGTTTCTTCCCAGGGCTGGGTTAGTGGGCTGACTGGTTTATCTGCTTGCTTTTTCCTCAGTTCCACTCTCTGATGCCTGCTTTCTCTGGGCCTAGACAGGATTCCCACCACCTCTTAGGGGAGTTATTTGTTCTTAGGGCAGTTCTCATGAGGATGAGGACAGCAAAGCTGTGATGTATCTATTCATTCTTGGGGAATAGTGGTTAGACCACTATAGTATGAATAATAAAAACCCAGAGACAGATATTGGGGTTCAAGCTGAAGATCAGAGAAGCAAAGTACCCAGCCACTAGAGAATTCTTGCCTCCACCAATGCTCAGGTTGAAGGGGGTGATCCATTGAACCTCAGATTGCATCTCCAGACTGCATTGCTCTCCACCAAGTCTCAGAATCTTAGACTGTCTCGCTCTCTTTAATTTGGCTGGAGACAACTGACACATGACACCCTTTGCTTCTTCCTTACATATATCTCTAGTGCTGGGATTAAAAGTGTGAGCTCTGTTATTCTTTTATGATTCACTCTTGTGTAGCCTTGGGTGACTTTGGACTCACAGAGATCCATCTGTCTCTGTTTCTTGAGTCCTGAGTTTAAAGGTGTATGCCACCACTGACCAGCTTCTATGGTTAACTAGTGTGGCTGGCTTTGTATTCTGATCTTTCAGGCAATCTCTATTAAGTCATAAATAATATATCACCAAAGATCACAGATTCTGCACTCAGATTAGGCAGGTTTTTAATTCCTAGTTATGAGATTTTGGACAAGTTATATCACCACTCAGAGCCATGAGTTGCAAGTCTTCACCTACAAAATGAGCATGATTCATAGATCTGTAGTGAGAACTAAATGCATCAAAGTGCTAAGCATAATTATGGCATATGAGAAACTTTTCATAACTGCCAGCTATTCTTTCAGATATACATATACCTGAAGCATGCAGTTGCTAATACCAAAGTTCCCACAAGGAAAAAGACTGGTAGGTAATTAGAAATTAAACATATGGAAACATGAATGGGGATAGACATCTGTAATCTCAGCATTAGGTGAGGTCAGGGAATTGCAAGTTTCTGACTAGCTTGGATGACATGGAACCAAAACAAAACAAACTGCAAATGTACCACCTAGTCTCTAATCCGCACTTCAGGGTCAGAGTTGTCCTTGTCATGAGGACTCTCACTGCATTATATAAAAGCAATTGGTACATTTTGTCATTGCTAAAGCATGGGGTCTAGATAGTCCTGCCCTTCATTTGTTCTTCCACTTTTTCAGAAAACCCATAACTACATTGTCATAGTTAAATGATTCTGATCACAACCAATAATGGCCTGGCACTTCCTGCAGACAGATGGCAGGAGCAGAGTCCTCATACATTTGTTATTGTTGTAACTGAAAGCACATTTGGACTTGAGAGAATGGGTGGATCTTATCCCTTTCAGAAGTTTTGGAGTCTAGAACTCCATGGTTACATGGCTATTGTTGACCCTGAGTTAGGTGCTGGTGATCCCTTATAGTTGCGAGAGATGAGATAGGAGAGACTCAAACAAACAAACAAACAAACAAACAAACAAACAAACAAACCACCTGAGTGTGCCTAAAGGTACATTCTCCCATTATTCTGTGATCCAGGAGATGATGAAGTTTATCTCTGAGGCATACTATTTCTGAGGTCTTGCTGGCCAGTGCTGGAGAGGGCCACATTGAGGACATCTCTGAACACCCTACCATGTGTTGTGGCAGACTTTGAAGGACTCATTTTGTAGTTCACAAGTATTTGTCGAAGCCATTTTAAGAGTGAAGATTTGAGGTGATGAGGGTTCAATCTCAGAAGACAAATTGCCTCCCAGATGACATATGTAAGTTAGACTAGTTAAAATTTGTTGAGTGCTTACTATGTAGCAAAGGAAGTGCTTTGTGGTCAAACTTGATTTCACAGCAACCCGAGAGGTTGCTGCACTTTATGGATAGGAAGTAATACTCAAAAGGAGGAAATCTCACCAAGTGTCATAGCTAAAGAAGACTGGAATCACTCCTAGAGTGATGTATAAGTGGAGTAACTGTATAGTGTATTCTCTACTTTACTACTGCTGTGACTCTTCAGTACAGTTTCTCATGTTGTGAGGACACTAAACCATAATATTATTTCCATTGTTAATTCATAACTGTAAGTTTGTTACTATTATGAATAATAATGTAAATATGTTTTGGAGATAGAGGTTTGCCAAGGGGGTCATGACCCACTGGTTGAGAACTGCTGGTTTAAGGCATGTTAGTGGATAAAAGGAGGCTGTATTCATTATAATGCCAGGACTAGACTACTACAGAGCTGCCTATGAAAATTATGATGCAACTCCTTCCTTGTTTAGCTCCTTTTTAATGGTTAATATCAAAATTTAACTTGATAGGACCAAGAATTACTGAGGATACAAGTCTTCAGACATACCAGTGAGGGGTTATTTAGCATCTGGACATGCTGGTGAGGGATTGTGCCAATTAAGTAGGAAAAGCCACATAGAATGTGGATAGTACAATTCCTTAATTTTAGGTCTGGACTGTATAAAACTAGAAAACTAGCTGAGCACAAACATTCATCTCTCTCTCTGTGTCCCAGCTATGGCTTGGATGTGAGCAGCTGTTTCCCACTGCATGGAACTGTACCTTTGAACTGTGAGTTGAAGTAAACCTTTTTTATCCTTGAGTTCCTTTTGTCAGGGTATTTTATCACAGCAACAGGAAAAGAAATGAAGGAATTCTCCGACAGAGCCTCTCCACCATCTCCTTGTTCTCTTCTTCCATGTAGCCTATATCCACCACCAAAATGTCATCACTGTCATATGCCAAGAGTTTTCTTCAAGTTTACATTAGGTTTCAATATACAAGGCAGAACTAGAGGCTTCTCCTTGTACTCAATACAAATATGACACAGTGGTCACCATGGTCTTGTCATAAGACATGTTAGATAAACCTCTGAAGTTTCTCTGATATACTCAGGGGCAGGGCTACTTCAGATTCAGCTTTAAGGAAAGAAGACATGGGGAGAGTCACCTGAATTTAAATGAAACCCCAGACCATGAATGCAACAAAAGTCAGAACAGAAAATGTCTGGTCATCTTCACAGGACCTGTTCCAAGACACCAGAAGACAGGATTAGACCAGTTGTGCCCAATGCTGATTAGCCACTGAACTAAGTTAAGTATGGCAAGAATGTTTGCTTTGCCCAAGGGCTTGGCCCTGTAGGGAGGTGATGCCATTCATACTCTTCTTGAAATAAGCACAGATAACCCCAAAATAGGTCATCTAGAACTTGTGCACTGATGGGCAGTGTGAGGAATTTTGGTGCATGGTTCATTTTTTGAAGTACTCTAAAAGTTAGATGACTACTTAAGGATTAGCCTTAGTCTTTTCTTTTTTCTTTTCTTTTTTTTTTTTTGCTATCATCACTTGTAAAGACTACAAGTGATTGCCAGAAGAAAAGGAATAAAATTGTGATTTTATGCTGTGTTTGTTGTTCTTTTATCTACAAGTTACAGATTCAATTACGTTTTGAGATTATTAGCTGCAATAATAAGAATATTTTATAGTAAGATTGAGGTTTTAACTGCTTTGGAAATCCTGAAGTGTTTCATCCTTCCCAGGAAGAGAACCATCTCTTTATCTAGCACTTTTGTGTTCTATACGCTCACTTATTGGATGAACCGATATGCAGTTTCCTGACTTGTGTCCAAATTATGGTGTGTGTGTGTGTGTGTGTGTGTGTGTGTGTGTGTGTGTGTACGAAGGGGCAAGAGCATTATCTCTCACCAGCCTGGAATTTACAAAGTAGTCTAGGTTAGCTGCTCTACATATCTACCTGTCTCTGTCTTCCCAGTGTGTTGAGATTATAAGCCTGTAAGACCACCTCCATATTTTTTAATAACATAATTTATTCTTTATTGATTCTTTGGGAATTTCACATCATGTACCCCAATACTGCTCACTTCTTCATCCCTCCATGTCTACCACTCACAAATGCAGTGTGCCTCCCCCAAAAGGAATCCCCCCAAAATTAATTGAAAACAAAACAAAATAAAGCAAAGTCAAAAACTCTACTGCATTCTTTCATCTCTCTAACACCTCTTCATTTGTCCTACTGTCACTGGGAGATTCAGTGTATCCACAAAAGTTCATTACAATGAGTCATTGGACTACTTCAAGTCATCTGGCACACTATAATCACTGGGGCCTCACTCAATCTACTTTTCCATATCCTACTGTTACCTGAGTCATAGAGATCCTGTGGCTGTCATTCTGTAGGACGAATCTCTTTGTGCACTTTAGCAGGTCATACATGGGATAGATGTGACGGTAGGCCAACCCAAGGCCCACGATGTAGGTCTGGGTGGTAGCTGAGCTAGTCAATTTGGGCTGCTGGGACCACTTCCTTCAGGGCAAGGTATGGACCATTTCATCAGATTCAGCTCTCCCACACCCATGGTGAGGCATGGACCCAGCTCTCCTGAGCATGGGTGGTGGGTCAGCTCTCCCATGAGGTGCAAGACCAGTTCTTCTGCTGTAGTGTCCATCAAGGGGCAGGGCCAGATATTCCAGGGCCAGGGAAGGGCAGGACTGGCTCAGCATGGCCCTTGGATTTTAACACACATGGTTCCTATGACCACCTGTGGTAGCATGGGCCATGAAACTGTGGTAGGACCACAGACCCAGGCAAGATCCTCAGGCAGCAGCTCAGGCCAGAAGTCACCATGGTCCTAGTGATAGCTCAGGCCACCCAGATCAGCATGACCCCAGTAACAGCATGGCTTTCAGACACCAACATGATCTCAAGTTATACTTCCCTTTGACGAATGGATTCTAAGGCCTGAACTCAGGTCATTGTGCCTGTAAGTCAAACTGCCCATTGACCTATCTTTGTAGTCTCTGCAAGATAATTGTTTTACTGAATAATAGTCCCAGGGCATTGCTACAATATTAACAATTTTATAGCCTATTGGTAGAATTATTTCATTCTATATAATAATACTGTTATTGTATGTTGTACAAAATTCATAAAGTAAAGGTAATATGTCTATTCAGGGTCTGGGACTTTCTATGGTTTTAGGCATTCACTGTGGGTTCTAAAATGTAGTCCCCATAGAGGAGTTTGCATATATGTATTTGTGGTGTGTGTGTGTGTGTGTGTGTGTGTGCGTGTGTGTGTGTGTGTGTTGTGTGACCAAAGAATTAATAAAAAGAAACTGAGTCCCTAAAAGATGATCTTCCCTGAATGTTATTGGGCATAACAAACTCAATACCAAGTCCTGTCACCATCAGTCTGGTATTTCCTTTAGAGTGCCAAACTTTATTCTGGTTCTCGAGGTTCTTCTAAGCCAAGGAGCCAGTATTAACCAAGTCTGCATATGGATCTACCTGCCGTCTTGATACACACACATGAACTTTTGACATCAACCTTTATCTTTGGAAGGCTACAGTCTAGAGAGCAAACATGTGGTCATGAAAGTGCCCCCTTCTCCTTCTTGATGCCCCTCATCCTCTGTCTTATCCTTATATGCAGCCCCTATTACTTCTTCCTCCTTTCTTCCATCTTTTGACCTTTTATTCTCATATCCTCTTCATTTTCTTCTTCAACCACTTTTGAATCATATCACATTCAGCTGAAGACCACTGCTTGGATACTTAAGAAGAGATTAAAGAAAAAAAAGACAGAAGCTTTTGGGGATGGTAACATTTTATGCCCATTTTTATACAGTGTTATTTTTGGTAATAATTCTCTGGAAGTCTACCCTGAAAAGAATTTGAATGACGGTTTTTATTTAGGGATCTGAGACTCTTTTAAGACATACCAGAAAGAGTATGAACAATTAGGGAAGGCTGTGTCATCATGTGAGTAGCTAAAGGCAATAGGAACTCCATCAGGGGAGGGTGAAACATGCAAATCTGTGTCATCTTGCTCAACAAGTAAGGGTCCTAGGGCTTTAACTCCTGACAGTAGTTGAAGTGTACTGGACATTAATTTCATGGGGTTTCTAATTTAGAAATTTAGATTGTCCATGTGCAAAATGGACTTTGGCATCCAGGGAAAGGCAAAACTATCATAGGACTCCAGAAAGGGGACAAAGACAAACATAATATAGGTGGAGTGGGAACAAAATCCACTTCACAGAACTTTACAGGGGCTGGGGAACAAAAGTTGGTGAAGACAAGACTGAAATAAATTGGATGAATGGAAGCTGAAGCTCTTAAATCTGCTGAAGGTCACCAGCCCCTCATGGTTATTTTCATCGATCAGGTCCCCACAATCTACAATTTAGACTCATTCAGCACAAATTATAAAGTATATACATATAGGTAGGCCTGATATTGAGTTTTTTAAGAATTTGAGGTTGAACTTTTTGATGTTTCAGAAAATCCTTAAGTGCAAAGATCACAATTCAGAAGCCCCTGTTTATTTATACAATCTTCTTATTCTTAGATAGTTTGTAGATAAACAGATTTATAAACTACTGCTCTGGAATGTACTGACAAAATTCAAATAAGTTTATTTCATTTTGGCTTTTTTTTGAAGTTTGAGATTATTTACTTTGGTAACTATTTTCATGGATTCCTTTATGCTCCCAATTTTTTTCTAATTTCTGTATAACTGTTACAACTAGATATATTTTAAATATTCGTTGCTTAACATATAAAAATGAAGCATGGATTTTAAAAATATTATTTTTGTTTTATTTCCTATCACTAGACATTTCTGATCTGAGAATTTAATAATAAATTTACCCATCAGTGAAAATTTTGTAAATATCACTAATGTAACTTGAGAATTACTCCACCTACATATCTATTAAATCCTATATAGAACATACATAGCATATATTGTCATTTATACTTAGATAACTTAAATCATTGTAAAGATATAGGGTATACACATTGTAATGGAATAATATGATAAGTGACTTGGCACTGGTTATACTGATAAAATATATAAGATCAGCTTGACTAGTAAGAGAGAAAAGCTGATCTGGGAAAGAAGAGCATCAGATGTTCAGTACTATTCACAGGTTCACTCTCTTTCTTTATGGGACCTTTGTTGAGTGCTGTGTGTATTTTGAGCTCTACACCAGGTGCCAGCTCTGAGTAGCTATCCCACCCTCTTAGTATGCATTTACATGGAGGCCTTGACCCTCAGCTTCCTTCCACCTCTCTTGGCCTTCAGGTGGGTAGGCATGTATTGTCTTGTTAATCATTTGCCTGGGCCTTGAACTGTTAAGTGAAGCATTCAAAGCATGGAAAGAATTCTTCCAAGAATTGCCTTGCCTATTGATCATCTACTCCTAAGAATTGTTAAATTGTTAAAGGGCCAGCTTAAATTAGCTGTCCATGCAGTCACAGTGCTCAAAGTTAGTCTTCTCATCTAATTCATAAGAAACATTAAATCCTCTTTTAAAACTGAAGCAAGTTATAAGCTATGATTAAAAAAAGGACTCACGTTCCATGGGACGCAGTCAAGTCCTGATATAACCAGCTCTTTGGCAGAAGTCCAGTTGTGCCTTCAGACATAGGCAACAGAGACTCCTGCATTTGGTCCTATGTTTTAACAAGTTGTATCTTTGGTCTGCTTGATTGTATCTCTTCCTTTAGACAAGAAATCTACAGAGATGTAAGTACCTACCCATGTGGAATGCAAACTCTCCCTCTCAGATCACATATTTGGACAACAGACACTGCTAAAATTTCCCCAAGACATTTGTAGGACCTAGAGAAATCTTTGTCTGGTTTATCTCCTAAGGGTGACTCTGCTGGTCTATGCACTTTTCGGCCAGAGGAGTAGCTAAGGGAAGTGGGAAGATGTGAGTAAGGCTTAAGCAGGTAGCCTGAAATGTCTGCACTTTTCTCATGGTGATGGAAAACCACCATGGCATAATTAAAAGGGCAGGAGCCTCTTTTGTTTTCTTCTCCTGGGCCCATAAATATCAAGAGCAGGTCTATATCTAATAACAGTCCAATTACATAAATGCTAAGCCTTGGTTCTTTATCATGTTAATGCAGATGATAGTTACAGTGTTGCTGTTGTAATTAAACAGGACTCATGCAAAGGGGATGTTCCTTGGAACATAGTTAACCATTTAAAATGTTGCTGTTATAGTATTATAATATGCTTTAAAAAGACAGCCTGAATGTAGAAATAGTGTAACATATTACAAAATCAAACTTTAAGAAAAACCAATTTGCTACCAAGAATTATATGAGAAAGATCAGTGTGGCAATTGCATTTATATTAAATCCTAGGATATAAAGTTTTCTCATCTGTAAAAAGGACATTAAAAACATGACTTACAGGAGGTGATGGAGTCAAAGCTAGCAAATATTCATGAAACAAAGAGAACATTCTCTGAACATCACCACTGATAGATCAATATGACTAATGTGGCAAAAATGCACCAACTTCCTTCACACCTAATCCCTATTTCTACTTCTGGTGAAGAGAGGGGAAAAGGTTAGTATGAAGCTGAGTCATGATGCATGAGTGCATGTATTGTTTTCTGAGACAGACGTTCTGCACAAGGGTTACACAGTAGCTATGCAGTATAGGAAACGATTTGATTGCCCCTTATTAAAAAAATGATAGGCACACTTAAATACAAAGGCAGAAACTGGGTTGTACAAGGCAGGAGAAAAGGTGTTGTGTTCTCTAAAAGTATTTAGGGGAAAAGGAAGTGGAGATGGTTGACATTTTGTCCTCATTGAGGCAGCATATTAAACACTGCATTTGTTCCAAATGTTTCATATGCTGCCTGGGTCAAGTTATCAGGCATTTCCATGGCCAGACAGCCCTATCAAGATGTTTGTGGGTTTAATGCTAGTCTAATGTCTCCAAAGAATCGTCTTAAAAGATTTTATTTTTCTGACAGAGGCTGAGTAATTTAATGGGTATATTTAAAATGGCAAGTGCTCTTTTGACTCTTTTGTCACAAAGTTTTTGCATTAGGAATCAAGTAAACAAAACATATATATATATATAATTATATGAAAAATTATACATAAAAATTACATATAACAAGTTGTACATATGGCAAATTATATACAATAAATTACATAAAATAAATTACACAAATCACTCTGTGTGTATGTGTGTGTGTGTGTGTGTGTGTATGTATGTGTGTGTATTCACAATTACCCAAGTGCCAAGTGACAGGCTGATTTGGACCAGGAGTATTATCAATAGAGAATGTTCTTATGTGACACCTTTAAGTAGCGACATTTTAAGTTGTAAATTGGAGTTAGACCAAGAGCATAAGATTTTCATTTCAGTTGCTGAAAAGACTGGGATGAAGTGTTGCCTTAGGTTGCATTTGCTAGGAGCAGAACCTGAGACAGGATTAGTCACACATGATTTATTGAGGAAGGTGTCTAGAAGAAAGTGAGCGAAAGAAGTAGGATGGGTCAGAGCAAGTGCTAAGAAAGTACATGGTCTTAGCAGCTGGATACTCATCCCATGACCCCACCTTTAGGCAGTGAAGTTGTGATATTTTTCCTTTTCAAATTTGGTGTCCAACATTTACTATCTTTTCACAGCCACCAGGAGCAGAAAATATAACTTCACAGGCAAGACTCCTGTAGTTTGGCCAAGGGCAATTTTATACCTAATAGGATAATTGCAAGATGCCTACAATATCTAAGCAATGAGCAAAATAGCCTACTAAAGACAACTGGAGAGGGAGATTGAGAATATCCATAGTGAGAATTGTGTTTCCAAATAAACAAACAAACAAACAAACAAATAAACCAGTGTGATATATGAGTCTGGTATCTATATCTATATGCAAATCCTATATTTAGCTCAGAAACTTGGGACTATGTAGATATAAGCATGCTTCTGGGCATCATATGCTACAAACATGATTGCATCTATTTACATATGAACATATTTATTTAGTCTAATGATTAGCATTGCCAAGATTCCAGGCAGATCAGGAGCCTTTCAAGATTGTCTAATAACTACTTTGTTAATAACTATGCACTCTGGAAGGTCATTTGGCTAGCTATATAAACTTTAGAACCAAACCAGAAATACTATGCTTCACTTCCAAGATATGGAGTATGTTGCCTGCTATGCTGTCTTTGGGATGGAAAGGTGCTTGATGATTTGCACTGAACTTTTGGGGACAGAGTGTTGAAGAGAATCTTCCATTGCCTTTGTTATAATTCAATGGAAGGAGAGGAAATCCATTGTATGGTGTGCTGATGATACAGACAGCTCAGACCTTCTTTCAGCTGTCTCTCCCTTGGTATGAGATTCAGGGGTTCATTCACTTTTAGGAATCAGAGAGCCTACCTTTGTTATGCATGGATAGAAGAGTCAATATGAATAGGATCCATGTTTACAAGTTGTCAAGTTTTCATATTCAGGTTGGCCATCGTGGCACACACCTTTAATCCCAGCACGTAGAAGCAGAGCAGATGGATCTCTGAGTTTGAAGCCAGCCTGGTCTACAAAGTGAGGCCCAGGACAGTCAGAGCTACACAAAGAAACCCTGTTTTGAAAAACCAAACCAAACCAACTAACCAAACAAATAGATTTTAAACTCTACTGCTTAAATTATGGAACAGTCCCTGCTTTTAATGAAAGATCTAGATGTCTGCAGCTTTTTAATTTGGTAGCCAGCAGTCACTTGTTACCTAGAACCATGTGAATTGTCTGTGGCATTTCCAGTGAATGTGGTAAGTTTTATGCCTCAGATAAACAAAACTGATACAGAATCTACCTTGCATTGTATATGTGCATCTCTTGCAATGAAGCTAAAGTTGAAAAGTCTTTAAGGGAAAATACCAAACCTATTTTTATTTCACCTCAGACATAGAAATAAATACAGGAAAGGAAATTAGAAATTGGTTTTCTATTTTTTAAAATATCTTATATGTGTGGATGGGGGCAAAGCTTAGGATCACCCCAAGGCTTTTACATATGTTAAGCTAGTACTTAACATTGAACTCCATCCCCAGACAGAGTCCTTTTTTAATAATGGCCATCTGAGGCAAAAGTCAAAGCATTCTTTGTATAATATTGTTAAAAGTAGCATGTCTGAAAGGCAGGGGACATAGAAGTCCCTGAACTGGATAGAGCAACACATTTTTGTTGTAGTAAAATCCTAATAACATCTTCCATTCCTCCATTGACTTGTGGTTTAAGTTTTTCTAGTACTTAAAAGGTTAGCTTAAGTTTTTGATTTTGGTTTATATTCTGTTGTTAGTTTTATTCGGGTCCACAATATGGGCTTATGAGTGACTTTTGACATTTGTGTACGTCGTAAAGATCAAAGTCATGTATAAGGTATGGTTATCAATGGCTGCTTCCATCCCAGAATACTCTGGCCATCATTATACAATTTTAAGTACTTTGTTGACCATTCTGATCAGTCTAGGCTATTCAATAGTTATGCAGCAGGAAGACCATTGGGTAGGATTCATAGCCTACCACATATTCTCGGACTCAAATAGAGTGTGTTTCTCTTGTTGAGACACAATAGGAAATTTGATGCAAGCAGAGGCATGAGTGTCGGTGCTGGCTCTTACTGCTCTCTGGGCCTTAACACTGCCAAGGGAAGAAAGCGGGACTTGTCTGCTAGACAGTCAGGTACTGGTTGGATCACCTACTATGTGAGGATTGTCTTCCATGTTCAACCAACTTCTAACACATGAGGGCACAGCAATGTTGTCCAAGCTGGCCCTGGCTGAAACTGCCCAGTTGATAAATGGTTGAAATGATTGTTATATTAAATGTAGTAAATGAGTTGGTGTCAGAAAATCTGTTATAGACTTGAAAATTCTTTGGTATATATTTCTGTGGTAATTTTTAAAAACTGACTATTTAAAATGGAAATACAATTTTATTTCCTGCTTCAGTGTTTGAGTGGTACAGCTTTTTTTTCAGGTAGGTTATTTGTTACTGTTTAGCAAGACTGGTATCCAACTAGAAATGTAAACTCACATGAAGTTGGCAACAGTCTATGCACTATTTTCCTGGATCTCCATTCCCTGTACTCCAAGGGAATCTTAGCCTCCCTGGACAGCACCCTCCATACTCTACCCATGAGTGAACGTTTCCTAAGAGATCCTGATAATAAATCAGGACGTGTCACAGTACTCACAGTGGGGGTGATGGTGGCTAGTAATGTGTCCTCATGAGTAGCAAAGGTCACTACAGAGAAAGGACATGACTGGTAGAATCTGGGGCTCTAGTGTGAGATTTGGATCTAGTACAAAGGAAACAAATTAGCTAAGGAAATATTGTGATTGCATGTCCTTGATCCACTAGAGATAGGCCCTTGCTTGCTTGACACTGGTGTTGACTTGTTAAAGGGCACATTCCACCTGCAAGAGTTAGCATGCAGGCCCTGACCCTGGCCTGCTCTGCTCTGCAACACGCTGACTGGTCAGCTGTGGACAGAAGCTTGCAAGTACAGAGGATATTTTGACTTGTAAGCCACTGCTTCCAGGCAGTTACTTTTAAGATTTCTTTGTAGATGAAAATGAGTCTCAGTGTATCAAGAACATGAAGAAGAAAAGCAGAAATCTGGACTTCTTCTCTCCTAGGTTCTACCAGCTTCTTCTTTTATCATCACCTTATCATTGTGGAAATACACTATGAGATTTTCTACCTTCAGATTCTTTGTTCTGGTGCAATCTGAGATTTACTAGCTATAGAATACTTGACACATTTTTTCTACCTACTTAAACAGCTTTTTAATAGTTCTCTACTTCTTCCAAATAAAGAAATATAGAAGATAAAATTTTGTAAGATCACCAAGATGACTTTAGCAACAGTTATCTTCCATGAGAAAACCTCCACATTATCCCAAATATCCCTATATAAAATGTATCTAGCCTGTCTGATCCTCTGATCAGATAACTTACCAGAGCATTCTCACCATCCCTGACCCTGGGTGCTCTCCCTGGGAGATCAGCATCTTCCTTTCTTCTCCATTATATGTTTTTATTCTCCATCACCTAAATGGGCTTTCTTCATAAAAGTTTTCTATGACAATCCCCTCAGTAGTTCTCAGTATATTCCAAATAATTAATAAACCATCACTTCTGCCATACTGAATGTGCAATATTTTCAGCCTATTATTTTGCTACCCTAGGCAACCCTAGATTCTTGAGGGCCTCACCCACCCTGGGGAGCAGAGTGGGAATTGGGGGGCCTGAAAAGACTAGTGGGGGTGTGGGGGAGGGAGGGAGGGAGGGAGAGAGGGAGAGGGAGCTGGGATTGACATGTGAAGCAAGCTTGTTTCTAACTTAAATAAAAAAATAAAAAATATACATTGAATAAACACAATGTGCTTTGAAAAAACTACTTTCTTATTGTGAATTTTATTTTGAAATAATTTCTGACTCAAAAAAATCTTCAAAACAAGACTAAACTATTGTGTCCTTTGCCTAGATATAACATCCTTATAAAATGTAAAGGAGTGTGATTGTGTAGAGTCAGTGTATCTGACCTATTTTCACCTTAATGCCTCTTCTACTCCTAGACATTTCATGAGTCCAAAGGATTTTCTGTTATAACTCTAGCAGAACCAGTGAAATCAGTGTTCAGAGTAATGATGTTTTGTTATCTAACCTGCAGACTATACTCCAAATTAACCTCACTTATTTTCTTTATAATGAAAAAGAACTTTGGCTCAGAGGGTGTACAGCATGTAGTTGCTATGTTCTTCCTATCTCTTCTAATCTAGAATGTTCCTCTACTTTTCTTGTCTCCAGAACACCTTGACATTTTTTGAAGAATACAAAAAGTTATAAAAAATTCAATCCAATGTGTGTTTGTATTGGCTTCTTTCCATAGACTGATTTATGCTTTCCCTATCAACAGTGATTACACTTTTCATCATGACTGAGGTGGTAGCAATCAAGATTCTTCACTGTGCAGATGCTGATTTTCTATTTGTAAATGAGTGCCTTGGAGAGAGATACTTGAACCTGTGTGAACATGATGTTTTTGGCTTTTGTTTTGGTGGTATTGGTTGCTTTAGAGACAGGGTCTCATTCTGCACCCAGGTTGACCTCAAACCCAAGACCTTTCAAAGCCTCCCAAGTTCTGGGATTATAGGTTTTCCTCATTGTTAATGATGATCAGAAATACAAAAAATGTGTTCTAATCTCTTGTGTGTCCTGTATCTAGAAACTTTGTGTGGCAACAGCTTATAGAACCTGAAATTGTCAAAATTAGGAAATTAATATAAGTGCAACTCTTTTTTTGTTAAATAAATCCTTTCTTATTCACTTTGAGATGGGAGCTAAGTCTCAGGTTCACAAGTCCAAACTGTCAGTCTTTTTTCCCCTCAATATATATTTTTATTTAAATTAGAAACATGAATGTTTCACATATCAATCCCAGCTCCCTCTCCCACCCCTCCTCCCTTGTCCCTCCACAGCCCCCCCAGCCCCCCAGCCAAACCCCACATCATTCCCCAGGGAGGGTGAGGCCCTCCTTGGGGGATCTCCAAAGTCTGTCATTTTATCCAGGGCAGGAATTAGGCCCTCCCCCATGTGTCCAGGCTGAGAGAGCATCCCTCTATTTGGAATGGGCTCCCAAAGATTGTTCATTCATACACCATGGTAAACACTGATGTATTACCCAAGGCCCCAGTGATTCCTGTGGCCTCCTCACTGACACTATATTCATGGAGTCTGGATCAGTCCCCTGTTGGCCTCTCAGCCATCAGTCTGGGATTCAAGAGATCCCCCTTATCTTGTCAGCTGTCTTTGTGGGTTTTAGCATCTTGGTCTTGAACCCTTTGCTCACCACTCCTCCATCTCTGTCACTGGGTTCCAGGAGTTCAGTTCAATGTTTAGCTGCTTCCATCAGTCACTGGATGAATGTTCTAGGATGGCATATAAGGTAGTCAGCAACCTTATCATCAAGGAGGGGCTATTAATGTAGTCTCGCCACTATTGCTTAGTTTGCCAGTTGGTGTTATCCTTGTAGATCTCTGGAGATCTCACTAGTGTCAGCTCTCTCCTCAAGCCGATAATGACTTGATCTATTATGGTATCTCTCAACCTGCTCTCCTCTATTCTTACCTTGTCTCTACCTTCCCACTCCCCCATGCCTTCTTTTCCCCCTCCTCTTATCCGCCTCTCTTTTTCCTGGTTCCCTCTCCCCTCCCCTGATGTTCCCAATCTGCTCAGGAGATTTTGCCTCATTCCACTTCTCTGGGATATCATGCATCTCTCTTGGGAACCTCCTGTTTCCCAGACTCACTGGCACTGGGATTGTAGGATGACACTCCCCTGATCCATATCTAAAATCCATATATGAGTGAGTACACACCATGTTTGTCTTTTTGTGTCAGGGTTACCTCACTCAGGATGGTTTCCTCTATTGCCATCCATTTGCCTGCAAACTTCAAGATTCCATTTTTTTCCATTGAGTACTCCATTGTGTAAATGTACCACATTTTCTCTATCCACTCTTCAGTTGTGGGGCATCTGGTTTGCTTCCAGGACCTAGCTATTACATATAATGCTGCAATGAACATAGTGGAACAGACATCCTTGTTGTGTGAATGAGCATCTTTTGGGTATATGCCTAAGAGTATAATTGCTGTGTCTTGTGGTAGACTGAGTCCCATTTTCCTGAGGAATCTCCATACTGATTTCCAAAGTGGCTGTACTAGTTGGCATTCCCACCAGCAGTGGAGGAGTGTTCCCCTTACTCCACATCCTCTCCAGCACAAACTGTCATTGGTGTTTTTGATTTTAGCCATTCTGACAAGAGTAAGATGATATCTCAGAATTGCTTTGATTTGCATTTCCCTAATGGCTAATGATGTTGAGTACTTTCTGAACTGTCTCTCAGCCATTTTATACTCCTCTATTGAGAATTCTCTATTTAGTTCAGTCCCCCACTTTTTAATTGGATCCTTTGGTGTTTTGGAAACTTGCTGCTTGAGTTCTTTGTAAATTTTGGAGATCAGCCCTCTGTAAGATGTGGGGTTAGTGAATATCTTTCCCCAATCTGTGGGGTGCCTTTTTGTCTTGCTGACTATGTCCTTTGCTTTACAGAAGCTTCTCAGTTTCAGGAGGTCCCATTTAATAATTGTTGATCTCAGTGTTTGTGCTACTGGTGTTATGTTCAGGAAGCAGTCTCCTATACCAATTCGTTCAAGGGTACCTCCCACTTTCTCCTCTAACAGGTTCAGTGTGGCTGGATTTATGTTGAGGTTTTTGATCCACTTAGACTTAAGTTTTGTGCATGGCAATAGACATGGATGTATCTGCAGTCTTCTACATGCCAGCCTCCAGTTATGCCAGCACCATTTGTTGAAGATGCTTTCTTTTTTCCATTGTATATTTTTAGCTTCTTTATCAAAGATCAGATGTTCATACATGTGTGGGTTAATATCAGGGTTTTCAATCGCTTCCATTGGTCTACCTGTCTATTTTTGTGCCGATACCAAGCTGTTTTCAGGACTATAGCTCTATAATATAGCTTGAAGTCAGGGAAGGTGATGCCTCCAGACGTTGCTTTGTTGTGCACTGTTGTCTTGGCTATCCTAAGTTTTTTGTTTTTCCATATAAAGTTGAGAATTGTTCTTTCAAGATCTGTGAAGAATTGTGCTGGGATTTTGATGGGGATTGCATTGAGTCTGTAGATTGCTTTTGGCAGGATTGTCATTTTTACTACATTGATCCTACCTATCCAAGATCATGGGAGATCTTTCCATTTCCTGGTGTCTTCTTTAATTTCTTTCTTTAAAGAATCAATGTTCTTTCGATATAGGTATTTCACTTGTTTGATTAGTGTTACCCCCAGGTATTTTATGTTGTTTGTGTCAATTGTAAAGAGGGTTGTTTCTCTGATTTCTTTCTCAGACCTTTTATCATCTGTATACAGTGAGGCTACTGATTTTCTTGAGTTGATTTTGCATCCTGCCTCTTTGCTGAAGGTGTTTATCATCTGTATGTGTTCCCTGGTAGAATTCTTTGGGTCACTTATGTAAACTATCATATCATCTGCAAATAGTGAAAGTTTGACCTCTTCCTTTCCAATTTGTATCCCCTTGATCTCCTTTGGTTGTCTTATTGCTTTAGCTAGCACTTCCAGTACAATATTGAAGAGGTATGGGGAGAGGGGACAGCCTTACCTTGTTCATTATCTTAGAGGGATTGCCTTGAGTTTCTCTCCATTCAGTTTGATGTTGGCTGTTGGTTTGCTGTATATAGCTTTTATGATGTTTAGGTATGTTCCTGTTATCCCAGATCTCTCCAAGACATTTATCATGAAGGGGTGTTGGATTTTATTAACGGCTTTTTCAGCATCAGTGAGATGATCATGTGATTTTTGTTTCTCAGTTTGTTTATATGGTGGATTATATTGATGGATTTTCATATGTTGAACCATCCCTTCATCCGTGGAATGAAACCTACTTGATAAGTTTTCTGAGGTGTTCTTGGATCCGATTTGCCAGTATTTTGTTGAGTATTTTTGCATCAATATTCATGAGGGATATTGGTCTGAAGTTCTCTTTCTTAGTTGTGTCTTTGTGTGGCTTGGGTATCAATGTTATTGAAGCCTCATAAAAAGAGTTTGGCAAAGACCCTTCTGCTTCTATAAGTGCAACTCTCTTAACTAAATGTACTAGAATTTCATTGTTTCTTTTCTAATGATTTTTTTTTCATTTCAATATGAAACCCAGGATCCCACACAGATTTTATTTGGTGTGAAATCTTAGTCTCTTACATTTCATGGTTATTACTCACCTAGTCTTTCTCTGTGCACTGTGACTTAACAGTCTTAGTGAGCACTAACAGTTGGTTTTGGACTTTCTTTCTATTGGAGGCTATCTGCTCCACTCTCCTGATTAGATTGTGGCTACATACTTGTCGCATAATCCCACAAAGTCACAGAAGTCACCTTGTGTTTTATCTCAGTACACATGATCATATTATCCTTGGTCATTTGCCTAAATGTTATATGTTGGGCTCCTTCACAGTCAAATTATTGCCTTTTGTGGGGGAATTGGTTGATGTTTTAGAGGAGACAGTTTAAGACTATGGAGTTGCATTGTTTTCTTCAAACATTCATCATTGATTATAGGGGTTGTTAGAACTTTATCTGTAGGTTATTGCCATGCTTTGCTTAATGATGCTTTCTCTGGGTATGTTGTATCTCAATGACCTTTTACCACTCACTGCAGCATCCATTGATGATTTTTCACTGGGATAATTATCACTCTGATATGATCTACTATGTCTCCAACCTCATTTTTAATGATATCATTGAGTTTTTCAGGTTCATAAATTAGGCCTGGTTAGTTCCTATCCTCAGCTGTGAACCTGGGAATTCTATTTTGTGCAATTCTAATGAAAGATCACAAAATCTGGGATTGCTGTAGGGGGACCTACAGTCTCAAAGGAATTATTAAGATAATCCTATGGAGGCAGGTGGTAGTGGTATATGGCTTTAATTCCAGAACTTTGGAGGCAGAGGTGGAAGGATCTCTGTAAGTTCAAGGCCAGCCTGGTCTACAGAGTAAGTTCCAGGACAGCTAGGGCTTTTACACTCTCTCAAAAAACAAAAAAGATAATCCTATGAACTATATCATACCATTGCAACTTAAGAGGTAGTTTGCATTTTCTTATGGTTTGAGGCACACAGGTAGTATTGAGAGCTAGAGAGATAGTTCAATAAGAAAGGTACTTGCCACCAAGCTTGAAGATCTGAGTTCAATGCTTGTGACCCACATTGTAGAAGGAAATAATAGACAGTTACAGGTTGTTCTCTGAATTCCACATGTATACTATGGCACATGCACACACACTATATACCCTCCCTCTGTCTGTCTCTCTCCTCCCCCCCACACACAAGCCCACAATAAGTAAAACGATGTATTAAAAAGAATAGCTTTGATACTTATTTATTGCCTTACAATTTTGCACAGTTGGGCTAAAATGACATGTTGGTTGGTTTGTTTTAAAAGACAGGTTGAGCTGTATTTACTCACATTTGAATATCTTTGTTTAGACATTTTCTGTTTTTAAAAGTATTTTTTTGTGGGAATGAGAGGAAGGTGGGTTGCAGTGTGGGTTGCAGTAACACTAGCTTGCTCTGTCAAGCTGCATTCACCCTCTCTCTCTCTCTCTCTCTCTCTCTCTCTATATATATATATATATATATATATATATGTATATATATATATAATCAAAAGAAGTCATGTCAAATATGTTGTCATTGATACAACTGACCATCAGTGAGTCAGAAGGCTGTTAAGGTGATGGACTTGTGACAACATATGCTTTTTATGAATAATGTTGTCTGTGGAAGACACCCCAGTTCTTAAAGGTAATAGCTCTATTTTTTTGAGGCAGGGTTTCTCTGTATAACACCTCTGGATGTCCTGGAACTCTCTTTGTAGACTGGGCTTCTCTTGAACTCACAGAGATTCACCTGCCTCTGCCTCACAAATGCTGGGATTAAAGGCAGGTGCCACCACTCCTAGCCACAGTAATTTTTAAAATGTGTCATCAGGTGTTGAGTTGGTAGCATTTTTTGTTTCCTTTATGCCAGCTGAATTGGGTTTGCTGTCAATTTGTCAGGGGCATTGTGTAAGTGTATCTCACACATACCTAACATCCTTATTTAAGAGAATGAACCAGTGAGATTGTTCAGTGGGTAAAGTTCTGACCATTGGGACTAATGACTTGAGATCAATCTCTGTGACCAACATTAAAGTGGAAGGAGACAGCCTATTCCACAAAGTTGTCCTCTAATAAGTATATACCCTACATAATAAGTATATGTCCTACATAATAAGTATATACCCTACATAATAAGTATATGTCCTCTAATAAGTATATACATAATAATATATAAATGATTTTTAAGGAGAATAAAACAAACTAGAAGCAAAATACAGTTTTCTAATATAACTTTCTTTGCTTCTACTGTGGCCACTAATTTTCCTCATATTATCTTTGACATTTTCATATAATCTAAATGTTTCATCCATGTCTTTATCCATTACTGGCCCCAGTATGAGATCAGACAAATGGGGAAAGCATGCTCTAGATTATTAGAATGCAGCCACTAGAGCTATAGGATGGATTATGCCTGGGTGAAGTCCCTCCCCTATGACCAGGCTCTGGCTGAATCCTGTCTCCAGAGAGGAAATGTTTCTGTCACTCTCCCTCTTCCTGAGGAAGCAAGTCTCTAGCCTTGCAAAGTCATCAGGCCTGAAAAATCACCACCAGACTCTGATAACAGAACAGATCCCTCCCCTGCTGTAATTATCCCGTCTCCCCATTGAAGCCTCTCACTCCTATGCTGTGCCCATTATGGACTGACTGGATTTTCCTGGGACAGACACACAGAACATGCTATAAATGCAACCAGGAAATGCTGGATACAAGGAATAAAAGAAGTGTTATTTTATGTTCCATTATTAATAGCAATATTACCTCTCACTTTATGTCTCTTCGGTTTGACTCATATGTGGGCAGTGGTTTAGCTTGAGGACCCTGCTCTTACCCTGAATCCTTACCCATTAGCTTACCAACTGCATGGCTCTAGAAAAGGCAGTTAAACTTCCTGCACTATATCCTCCTATTTGTTAAAATTCATTGAAAATTTCAAATACTTTTGAGCTAAATTTCATGGTGGTGTGTTAAAATTATATCACATGATGGTATCAAGGACACTAACTCTAGAAAGCCCAGCTGATATCTAGTGTTTGGATAGTTTCTCTATTTCGTACTCTCCTCAGTGTCTAGTCCTTCCTGTAAAATTTTGGTCAGTTGGCAACGAGTGACTTCTGGAATATGTGTATTCTCCTATAATGCAAACTGGAATACCTCAATGAAGTGTTCGTTATGCTGAACATTTACTCAGTTGCCTCTGCTGGGATTTCCTTCATTCTCTTTTTGCTGCTGAGACATTTATTGAGACAAAAGAGCTCAGAGCTCCAGGGTCTGTATATTTTGAATTATTTACTTATTCAGGAATATCATATTTTGGGGACATGAGGAACAAAATGAGTAATGGATATTTGGCCAAAACTCAGTGGTTGACTTCACCTATATTTTGAGGTCACTGTAGCATCAAGCAAAGGACCTCACCTAACCACTAGTTCATTACCAGAGTTGGTGAAGCTGATACACAGCTGGATGACAAAAGCTACTCTAGGCATCAGTTAAAGGTCATTCCAGAGACACAAGATGACTTAATTTGAAACCAGAAGAAATTAAAATAGGAAAGTGGGTACACAGCTGATGGGAGGTGAAACAACGTGGAGATTAACAGAATAAAGACTCAGCTTTTACCACCAGGGCCTAATACTACCCAGAGACAAGGAATATCCCCGACACTGTAATTTGAAGCCATCTAACCAAAGTACATCCATTAATAAATAGCCTTTCTGATAGGCACCAGCACCATGGAGAAGTCATAGTTGCTTCCTGAACCACCAGTTAGAGAAGGGTGAGAAGAGAACCTGGTCACTTTCTTATTTCTGTCCTCTTTCCTTGCCAGTTACTATTGACAAACCACCTAGTTTTGCAACCTAAAAAACAGCTGCAGGACCCATTTCAACAATATATAATAGTTTCTCAGAATCTACAAGAAATGGTTCAGGATTTTTCCCGCATACCAAAGTCTGCAAATGTTTAAGTCATTTGCATATCTCCTAATCCTCCTGTATACTTTAGCTCATCTTTTGATTATTCATAAATGATTATTATGCTGTTATGTCTAGGAAATAATGACAAAGTAAATGCACATATTTAATACATATGCGCTTAAAATATTTTCTGGATTTATCAAGAAATGGGGCTAAAAATAATCTGAAGGTTTAGAGAGGTGGCTGAGACAATAAGAGGTACTTACTGTACAAATATGAGGAAGGACCTGGGTTTGAATTCCCACTATATACATAAAAGTTGGGCATGGTTATAACCTCAGTGTTGGGATAGCCTTAGGGTTGGGGTGAGAGACAGGCAGAATCCAGAAGTTCACAGGCCAGCATATCTAGATCAAATGGTGAACTTCAAGTTTAAGGGCAGACAGAGCCTATGTTGGTAGAATAAAGCAAAGAGCAATAAAGGTGGATTCCCCATATGCTTGAACATGAATGCATGTACTTACACAACACACACACACACACACACACACACACACACATGCACACACACATTTAAAAAGTAAAAGAGGACAATGATTTGAGAGCAATGAAAAATAATGGGCACAAGAAGGAAACCATTACAACCAAATAAGCAGTTTGAGCTGCTGAATGTTGTTTATGTTTGCCACTTTTGCTGGGTTTAGTCTTGGACTTCACCCTGAACCCAAATGTAGAGTATTATGCAGCCCAGTCCTTCACGTTTTGTCTGTTTTTTTTTTTTTTGCTTCTGTCATTCTTGGACAATGGGTGATGTCTCTATGGAGTTCTAATCTACTGCTCTGTTCAACATCAACCCAAAAGTTCTAGCTATTACTTAGACCAGTGATGAGAAATATCTCTTGCTCAAAGATTAATGGTTTAACTAAAGAGAGGGCAACAGATTCTCAAGCATTTTAAGTAATCTTATATCCCTGGAACAGGGTTGCACAATTGAAAAAAGTTGGAAATAGAAATCAGAGGAATTCCTTGGTACAAGAGGTCAGTGAGATAGTCTCTGCAGCTGGATGACAGATCATGTAGTTCAATGGCCTCAGGAAAGTCAAGACAGGCACTTGAAGCCAATTGCTTTGTCTTTCCTCCAGGCCAGCTGCGAATGGTTTCTTTCTCAAAGCTGTAACTTGTGGTGTCAAAAGCCCATGCCTTAAGTGAAGATCCTTCAGCTAAATGTTCCTTGGTGGATGATTTGGGACTTGTATCTTCTTTGAGCAACTTGTATAATGATGCTCTTATGTTCCCCCTATAAAACAGTTGGAAGAGTTACCTGTATTAAAAGAATGAGAACATATCGAGTGCCTGGGTCTTCTTTTAGAAATGAAAAGTTGATATTCTTGTTTTTAAGTGGATTTTAGTGCAAGAAAAAATCTAGTATGAAAATAGTGTCTACTGAACATTCTCTGTTAGGTTGATAGCTGTCATTTACAATGCTGCGGTAAATTCTTACTTCCCTTGCAGTCACACTTTCAGTTGAGCATTGCCTGATTTTTATGGCAGTTATATAATACACCTCTAATACCAGTATTGACTGAAGACTTTCACAATGGAGTGGAATAAACTGTCATAGTCACAGTATTGACAAGTGTCACTTCCCACTAAGAAGAGGAAGGTCAAATGACAATGAAGAGAAGCAAAGGAGAGGGGATTTTAAAAAGATTGGACAGAAAGGTAACAAAAGAACTTAGTGACTAATATCTACTGCTGTTACATTTTCAGGCACTCCTTGTGCCCCCATTAAGATACTCTGTGAAATATTTGTGAACAGGAATGACATGAATGTGATGAAATTCCATTTTCAAGGGAAAATAAAAACTTTTTCCATGTTTTGGGATTGACTGCTTTATGGTTATTGCCGATTTAATTCTTTGATTTGTTTTGCTATTTTTCTTAGAAGAGTGGTAATGACTTGGTATGCTATACTCTCTGGTGACTGACTATAACGTGTAAATCATATAAATCATTTGCTTTCCATGAGTTTCTTTTAGTCATGATATTTATCACCACAACAGGATAGTAACTCGTAAAGAAATTGGTACAGGAAACATACGATGTTGCCTTCATAGACATGACCATGTTTCTTTAGGGGCGAATTGTGGAGGACTTTTAGAGTGTTGGGCTGGAAAAACCATGGAGTGCTCAGAGCTTAATGAACTGTTGTAGGAACTTAGAAGATAGCAAAATGAGAGAGTTGTAGGCAACAGAGGCCTGGATTGAGAAGTTCCGTAGTGAAACAGAGATAATTTGTGTGATAGGTTAGAGTAAGAATCATTGGAAGTGATATCTGTAAAGAGGAGCTTTATCTTTGCTAGCCACTTGGTTTATCACCCGCCAGTCACCTGGGTTCTGCCACATTGTAGTCCCCAAATAACACACAAGACGCTGTATTAATTATGAAGCTGTTGGCCTTGCTTTTTTCTTACTGGCTAGCTCTGACTTAAGTATTTACCCCATAATTGTTAATCTAAGTATGTCTCTTACCGGAGAGGTTTCCGAGCTTCCTACCCCAATGGCGGTTACATCTCGACTCTCTCGTGTTTCTCCTACCCAGAGTCCTCCTGGACTCCTAGTCCCTCCTATCTAGATTCCCTATTGGCCAGACAGTACTTTATTGACAAATGCACAGGCAAATAACAGGACTTCCCCAACATCTCCTCTTTTCTGTTTAAACAAAAAGAAAGGTCTTAACTTTAACACAGTCAAATTGTATATAACAGAACAGTTATCAAATAAGAACATAGTTGCAAGATTTAAAGAAAATATCATCCAGCCCATCCTTGTGAGTCCAAAGTTCTATATGTAGCTTATCTTTTATCATAACTAAGGAGACCTATAATTATAACTATCTATCTTCAACTCCATCAAAGACCACAGAAGGATAATATATAAACACTAGGATTGACAGAGACATCTTACTGCCTGGACAGTCACCCGAAGTTCCACTGTAATGTTGGGGCATCCATCTTCAGCCCATAGGCCACAATGTATCCAGAAGATTTCTCAGCCAAGCAGGAAATTTCAAAACTGTCCATCTGCATTGGCAGTCTGTCGGTCATTTTTCTTTGTCCTGCAGAACATCTCCTAGACTCTTCCATGAAGCAGGAACCCTGTAAGACTGAGTTCAGCAGTCACTTTCCTGTGGGTCCTGCATGTCCCGATTATACAACAACAGTCAAGCAGTACAGACAAGAGCAGTTTCTTGCCCAAATGGCTAATGTTGAAAGTAAACTCCATAACAAGTTTCTTCGATGCCCATCTTCCTCTCAGACATAATTGGTGCTGCCAGGAGCAGACATTTCTCATTGTCAAAAAAAAACCCTAGACCATTTTAAATGCCATGTTCTGAAGGTCTTTGAGAGGTTTGAAGACTGTCTATCTGTCTCAAATATATTTCTGTATATCTAGAAAACCTAACTTACCTAACTATAAATTCTATTGTAAGTAACTATCTATAGTCTGTATTCAATTATGCATTACATTTTAGAAGATCAGTATAAGCACAATGCTTAATCAAGAGGAGAAATATAAGCATCACAAAATTAACCTTGAATTTGTATCCATAAATGAAAAACAATACCCATACCATAATTCCCCTTTTTTCCATTAAAAAAGGATTGGCTGTGATCACTAGCCAATTATTAACAATCCCATTTAAATGAAAACAAAGATTTATAAACAAGATGGGAATTGGGACGTCGCTCATTCTAAACTGCTTCCCGCTGGAAGGGGGCGCCTTTCATACTATGGGGATCATGACAAAACTCAGAAACCTGTATAAGTCCATATTTTCGGGGTCTGTAAGACTGCATCATCTTAGCTGTTTCAATTGTTGGAACATCTGATCCACTGCTTCCGGGAGTCTTGGTTCGTTGAACCACAAAAGCCTGGAAGGAATCCTCAGCTTTTCATTTTCTGTATAAACATAAGCAAAAACTCCTTTTCCGAGTAACATATCCTTATACTTAAATTTTGAAGTCAAGGCATTTTCAAAAGATAGAAGTTGGATTAATTCAGCAGCATTTATAATCAAGTGTACTTTAGCAGCTGTTCCTTCCTTGGCAATCAAAAAACTGAAAAACACAATACCATACAGTATCCAGACTCTCTGTGTATTTTTCATCTTTACGTGGCTTATTTATTTATCTATTATAACTTTATTTATTTCACTTTTGTTTATTTTTCTTTGAGACAGGGTTTCTCTTTGGAAATCTGCCTGCCTCTGCCTCTGGAGTAAGTCCTACCAGCGTGCGCCACCACAACACTGGCTTTTGTATTTATATCCACTTTGCCGTTTCATTTTCTCTCTCAATCTCACGTATATTTTTAAACACACTGTAAACCTTTAGAGGCTTTGTTCATCCAAGTCTGACTTTACTGTAAATCTTTATGTTTTTCTGGCCACGTGCCTTATCTGTAAAACCACGGCTGTTTTAAACTGCCGTTTCAAGATGGCGGGCATAAGCGTGATTCCAGCTTACCGCCTCAGTCCATGCTGACATCCAGCAAAAGCTGTCACTTCCAGCTGTACGTACACACCTTTCAATCGTTAGCAGAGTCTCTTAAAACAACCTTGTTGGTTTTGTTTTTTCTTTTCTTTCTTTCTTTTTATGTCGAGTCAGGGGGACTCCAGGAAGCGAGCCACGTGAGTCTCGGCTTGTTGCTAGCAAAACAGAGAACACCTGAGAAAAATGCTGCTACCAAAAATCTGTGCTTCTCACCGTTCTTCTGTTTCTAAAATTCCTTTAAATCTTTTGTTATTTTGCGTGGAAATTCAATCCCGCTCCTGACAACCATTCTGTAAAGAGAAGCTTTATCTTTGCTAGCCAATTGGTTGATCACCCGCCAGTCACCTGGGCTCTGCCACATTGTAGTCCCCAAATAACACACAAGACGCTGTATTAATTATGAAGCTGTTGGCCTTGCTTTTTTCTTACTGGCTAGCTCTGACTTAAGTATTTACCCCATAATTGTTAATCTAAGTATGTCTCTTACCGGAGAGGTTTCCTAGCTTCCTACCCCAATGGCGGTTACATCTCGACTCTCTCGTGTTTCTCCTACCCAGAGTCCTCCTGGACTCCTAGTCCCTCCTATCTAGATTCCCTATTGGCCAGACAGTACTTTATTGACAAATGCACAGGCAAATAACAGGACTTCCCCAACAGATATCTCTGCTTTACTGAGACAATTTTGATTAGCTGAAGCTAAAGGACCAGATTGAAGAATTCATAGAAAGAAACTTGGGCTTGGAAGGGTTGGAGTTCCTGAAAAGTTCATTAGTGATAGTGCAGTCATTGTTGAGACTCTAGGATACTGGAATGCAAGGATAGTGGCAAATATAGAGTGAGGCAGTCCTGATCAATACATAAAGGCTGTGTGTGCTGTGGAGAGCTAAAGACATACAGATGCCCAAGCATTTTGGAGCCCTAAAGATCATGACTGAGTTCCAGCTGCCAGACATTGAGCTACAGGATTTGGTTTGCACAATAGATGTGCTAGGGGTTGGCTTTGATGTGCCCTAGGTTCTTCCCTCTTAGAATAAGAAAATGTATAAGTTTCAACTTATTTTATAGGATCCCATAGTTAAATGAATTTGTATTTTTAAAGAGATAAACTTTTAAAGTGTTGGATTAAAAGTACTTTTGAGTTTCCGTTATACTAAGTTTCAAGCTCTCCCAGAGATGTCCCCTGATTCCAGCTGTCTCTTGTAGTACTCTCTCACTCTAATCTCCCTCCATCTGGTCCCTCCTATTCTCATCCCTACCACCCCATCTAGAACCCTCCCCCTATCCACTGGAGATGCCTATTTCACCTTCACAGTGAGATTCATGCGTACCTCCTTGAGACTTCCATTTTACTTAGCTTCTCTGTGTCTGTGGATTGGATGATGGTTATCCTTTACTTTTCAGCTAACATCCACTATAAGTGAATACATACCATGTTTGTCTTTCTGGATCTGGTTTACCTCACTCAGGATGATCTTTTCTAGTTCCATCCATTTACCAGCAAAGTTCCTTATGTCATTGTTTTTAACAGCTGAGTAATATTCAATTGTGTAAATGTACCACATTTTCTTTATTCATTCTTGGGTTGATGGACATCTCTAAAGTGGCTGTACAAGTTTGCTCTCCTACCAACAACAGAGGATTATTTTCCTTGTTCCAGCATGAACTGTCACTTGTGGTTTTGATCTTAGCCATTTTGACAGGTATAAGATGGAATCTCAGAGTTGTTTCAATTTGTATTTCCCCTATGGCTAAGGATATTAAATATTTCTTTAAGTTCTTTGCAGTTATTTGAGATTCTTCTGTTGAGAATTCTCTGTTTAGATATGTATCCCATTTTTAATTGAATTATTTGGTTTGTTGATGTTTAGCTTCCATGAGGATGACCCTAAATAAGACTCCTAGCAATGGGGGGATATAGAGCTTGAATTGGCCATCTTCTGTAATCAGTAGAGGGATTGGACTACCAACCCAGTCACAAAACTGGTGACTTGCAATTTGTCCTGCTTATAAAATGGGCTGTGTAGATGTGGTGCAGAAGTTGTAGAAGTGACCAACCAATGACTTGTCCAGTTTGAGACACATGCCATAAGAGGGAGCCCACCCCTGACACCGACTAAATGTCCAAGACCCATAAGCTGGAGAACCCAGAGATCTAGGAATGCACTAAACATGACAGGTAAAATATGTCAATGAAATGATTCCTATGATATTCTCCTATGCTCATAGGTTGGTGCCTAGTCCAGTTGTCATCACAGAGGTTTCATCCATCAACTAATGGAAACAGATGCAGAGACACACAGCCAAATATTAGGCAAAGCTCTAGGAATCCTGCAGAAGATGGGAGAAATGATTGTAGGAACCAGGTTCAAGGACACCAAAAGAAAACCACAGTTCATAGGGACTCTCACAGACTGAGCCAACAATCAAAGAGCCTGCATGGGACTGACCTAGGTTCTCTGCATAAATGTTATACTTGACTTGGTCTTCTTGTGGGATTCCTAACAGTGGGAGCAGGGACTGTCTGTCACTCTGTTGTCTGCTTTTGGTACTCTTTCATCCTACTGAGTTGCCTTGTTCAGCATTAATAGGAGAGGAGGTATCTAGTCTTTCTACAACTTGATATGCCATTACTGGTTGATATCTATGTGAGGCCTGCAATTTTCTGAAGAGAATGGGAAGAGTAGATGTGGAGGGGCTCTTAAAGATGTTTTGCATCTTCTTCTGTGATTTTTTCCTGAGTCTTAGGTATGGAAGTTGTATTGCTGATCTATTATTTGGGGTTGGAGATCCCATAGTCTAAACTTTTAGAATATTGAAAAGATTTTAGGAGTTTTAAGAGTTGCATTGTGTTTTATATTGGCATATTGATTTGACATCTTGGGATTGAAGAACAAGGAAAAGTTAAAGTGATATGTTTTTATGTCAAAGTTGACAGGAGGTGGAACGTCATAGTTAAAATGTTCACTGAATCTAGACTCCTATGAACTACTGCTGATTTCTTCCCAAATCAGTATCTATACCAAAGAGAAAAGAACCCTATCCTTGATATGTATCTGTGATAGAAGGAAACAAAACATATGTAAAAATTTTTATTAAAAGCATGAAACGTATATAAACATGAGTGTATAGCTTGCTACATTTTCAAATTGGAAAACATTCATGCAAATGGCACTCAGATGAAGATTCAGCGAATCAGAAATCCCATCTCTATTTATGTTCCCTGCAGTCATTACTGCTTATCTTGTCTTCCAGGATCATAACCAAAATTGCCTGTGATTTTCATTTTCTGTAAATGGAATCACAGGTGTCTGGATTCATTCAGTTAAAATGTGTGTGCATTTCATGTTAATAAGCATGGTCTATAAGTAATTTATTCTAGCAGAACTATGTGAGTAAATCAGAATTTATCCATCCATTATAGTGTTAAAGGCATTTTAGTTATTCTTAGTTTTATTTACCATGAATATCGATGCTATGAACATTCCTGTACATGTCTATGGTGAACGTGGGTATGAAGTCCACTGGAATGTGCCTGTTATGTTTTAATGTGGGTATACATCTACCTTTAGAGAATACTGACAAACAACCTTCCAATGTGATGTTAAGTACTAGTGACATGCCCATCATACGTGAATGAAGACTCCTATGTCCTTTATATTCTCATTGAAATTTAATAGTGATTGTCACTATATTTTACTCTTTTCAATGACTATAAATGTAAACAAAATAACAGCAACATAGGCCAACAAAGAGCTGAGTATCAATATCATCAGAACCAATTCTAGCATTTCATTATACTGCTATACTAGAGCTGTTCTATTGATATATACAGTGAAGATAGTTCAGGAAGTACTTTAGGTATGCCATTACTACATATCCTAAAATTCTTTTCGGGGAGGATTCATGGAAATATTTTTATACTCTCTGTATCAGAAGGGATAAATAGCTTTAATTACTACAAGGGGGAATAAGTACATTTGAGAGAGCAAAAGAACCTAAGATCTATAGAGGTCATTTTGTTAGGTCTCTAACACTATAATCTCTGGGATAGGACTCCATACTTCTTGGTGCTAGACACCAGAAATCTGTAGTTACCATGGAAGATTTTAAAACATGAAGCTACAGTATTTCCCCAAGTGTTCTTTCATAGCATGGATATAACATTGAGAATGGAAGATAGTTATTTTTGGTATTTAAAAACTGATCACTTTAGTAAAATAAGGATGACATGTTTTCAGGAGTGCACCACTGAGACAATGGTTAGTAATATTAAGGTCAAATTTAATTATATTTTTGTCAGATGATATTAGTTATGGTTGATGTAATTTTCTGAGCTTCTACTCGTCTCGGAATGCTGAATGAAAAAATACTAACTAACAACAGTAACTTGTTCCATCTTATATCAACTATGCATTGCTAGAACAATACTGAGTTCCCATAAAACCATCCTTTATAGGTAGCCACAAACATCTACTTGCTTTTTTTGAGTTTGGTGATTCAGCAGATTTGTGCTAGACTTGGCTGACTCTGGCTGAGCTTGTTTGTGATCCTATTTGGTACAGACTGGTTACTCCAGTGAACTTGGTTGAGCTTGCTCAAAGTTTAGAGGTTAGCTCATTTAGAATGGGCACAACTGAGATGACAGAGAGCTCCTTGGTTCTCCCTATCAACTCAGTGGCACCCAATAGACATTTACTCTACTCCCAAAGATAACAAATTTGCAGTGGCTCTGATGTCAGTTGGTGTGTTAGTGATCTATTGCAACATGGGAAGTTGTACAAACAGAAGATTAAAATTATACACATCATAGGCCAGGTGTGGTCCTGCCTGCCTTTCATCCTAGCATTCAAGAAGAAGGAGCAAGCAGATCTCTATGAGCTCTAGGTCACCTTGTTCTATGTAGTGTGTGCTAAATCAGCCAGCCAAGGCCACTTAGTGAGATTTCATTGTTTAAAGTGCTCTTCTCCCTCTTCTTTCTCTTCCTTTCCCCCTTCTCTTTCTTCAGTTTATTTGGTTTCTGCTTTTGCATGTCACCAGGTAATGGATACTGATATCTGGGCTGTTCTTTCATCTGGAGGTTCAATAGAGGAGGAACCTACTTCCAATTAATCCAGGTTATTGGCCAAATTCAGTTCTTGGAGGCTGTAGGATTGAGGTGTTGTATTCCTAGTTTAATTCTTTATCCTGATACAAGAGCCTCTTTCACTGTTCAGATGTATCCATTTCCTTCTTCATGATTGGCCGAAGGGCAAGAATAGCTCTAATGAGATGATTTTCTATGTACACTAATACCATCATAGGAGTGGCATTTTTATTTAAATTGTGTCACAAGTCACCCTCATACTCTAAGGAAGAGATTTCACAGAGGCATGGATAGATTTTCTGTCAACAGATATGAGGGGCAATGCTCAATGGCAAAATCCAAGGCAAGTGAAGGAGCGAAAATGCAGAAATGATTTATTGTTTCATCTCCTGTCACCTCCTTTGCCAAACTATGTTACATATTTAGAGACATGACGGGGTGGGTAGTGAAAACTATGTGGTAAATAGTCTAGAGAAAGGAAAAGTGGCAAACTGGGGCAATGAACAGGATATTTTCTTCAGGTGTGGGATGCAAACCTTAGCTCTATGTAAATCTCTGATCACCCTCTCCTCTGGCCAATACTTCTAAAAGAGCCAAAGACCCTCTGTATGGCCACACAAGTGCTCACCATCCTCCTTGCCTCACTTTTCTTGCTTTGTCACCTCCTGTAGGCTGTCTGCTGCTGGCTGAGTGGGAGCATAATTATGTGCACTCTCTGCCATCTCTCTTCCATGAGACAAGCTGAGCAGACCTGCTATTTCCAGGACTCCCAAAGCCAAGCAACTGTCTGCTTCTTACCAGAAAAAGAGATAATATTGCTTTATTCATCTTTGTCATCTTCCTTCTCTCAGGCAATCATTCATGAAATCAGTTTCTACTCATCATTCTTCTCTTGTTGAGGGTGAGGCTAATTCACGGTACCCTATCCACCCACCAGCATACACTAGGATATCTGTAAAGTATCACGGTGCTTTCTACTGACTTACATGCTTTAGAATGTCATGTGGTCTAGTATGTCTCAGCACTATGCAGAAAGTCACCTGGGACCTTTCAAAATCCCGATGTCCAGGGCTGGGAGTATAGCTCAGAGGGATAGCATTTAATGAGCCTGCATAAGGTCAAGGTTCTGTTTCTAAAAGAAGTAAGCACCCACGATGCATCCAAAACAGTCTCTAGGAGCCCAGGTACTGAGAGACATCCCCAGAAGATTCTCTGATGTGAGAAGCACTCCTGTTAATAGATTAGAAAACCAATGTTAGGCTCAAGATGGGTATAAACATTTGCTTGGTCTTGATTGTAATAAGAAGCATTACTTGTTGTGAAATTTTTAGTGAAAAAGTCTTTATGTTTATATGTAGATGGAACTAAGTTTACTGTTAAGCATCCTCTCATGGACCTCTTTGAGCCCCAGATGAGAACAACAAAATTGTGCTAGGATTAATTCACCAACTCAAGGTCATAAAACTAAACAAAGCCAGGACTTGGTCCAAACTAGCAAGATTTTCTATTTTCAAAATGTGTACCTTAAAATTTATACATCAAATTTTTTATTGTTACTATTTTTCATCAAATGTTGAAGAAGATGCTACAGAAGTTAGTGGCATTCTCTGGAAAACGAAGTAAATGGATCTCACTAGAGTGAAACATCAAAGTAGTTATCAAGATATACAAGGCTATCTTTCTGATCTCTGAAAATTAAGTAGCAAGTTTTAAAGTCTATATTAAAAAGTCACCTATTTATTTTTTACAATTTTTATTGTCTTTTGGTTAGTATATACATTTTAGGGATATAATGAAAGAAAAATATATTATTACTTGAAACTTTTGTGTACTAAATTTCTTCTGAAAGAAATGCCTCCAAATGCTCTGTAGATGTACTTTTAACATTGAAACTTTTAATCCCTACTTTTTGAGGGGAGAAGGAAGTGAAATGTGTCTTATTTGCTAATTTTTTCCTGTTCTGTATGCAGCACAAGAGTTCCTGAACTGAGGGTTCATAGAAAGAGATCTTCGCTTCAGCCCTCAGTTTCTGGATCTGTAGGCCATATATATGCGAGCTGAGCTCACTTTTAATTCACTATATCCTGATGCTTTGTGTTCTGGGGTCTTGTAGGTCCTGAACCAAATGTTCCCCACTCACAACATTTTCTAGTTTATAGAGATAATAGCTCTGTTGCCCACTTCAAATACAAAACAACCAATTCAGGGTTTACTCTTCTGGTCCACTCTATATTTACCTAAATCACCCACGGGCTGAGCAACAGGGAGCTTCAGTTCTGAGTTTTCAGCAATTATTCTAACTACTTGATCTTGAATCCGCCTACCCCTTCTAATGTCTCCTTCTTAGAGGGATCAGTTTCCCCCGAAATACCCCATAGCTTTTCCTTGCCAGGGTGCCCCAAGCACTTGAAAACTGTATGCAATAAACTATCATCTCAGTGGCAATCATTCTCTGCCTCTCATAGGTTAATCACCTTTTATATAAATAGCAAAGATATATTGAAATAAGTGAGATACAGGAGTTTTCACTGTAACATCTCCACAGATGAGCCATTTACTAATGGTCTTGGGTACACACTTTTAGCAATTCTTTCCTAAATATTTGATAGTTATCATATTCATGTCTCTTCATGGAAGAGGTAAGAGGCAAAGTGGATGGAAGCATGGGAAAATATGGATATGATCTCAAATACCAAGGTTTCTGCTCCTTATAGGACAATACAGAATAAGGGTTATTAGCATTGGGTTCAAGTTCAGTGGTGATTCTATCTTGGAAAATCCTACTTTCTCTTGTTTCTTAGCAACAATGATCTGTTGGTCTTTTGTGATGCCATAATAGAATTTGTTTGTCATAGTCCTTAGGATTGGGAATTCCAAAATCAAAATGCCAGCAGGATGTAGCGTTGGGTGCAGAATAGCTTTCTTTTAGGTAGTACCTTCACACTATGTCCTCACATGGTGAAAAGGCACAGCTAGCTCTCTGGACTCTACTTTTCAAAGTAGTTCCATTCATGAGAACCTACCCATCGTCTTGGAAGTTAGGAGTTGAATTAGGAGTTTCAACAGGACACAAACATTTAATGCATTTCACAACCTCATAGGATTTCTATAATGATTAAATGAACTAAATACTAGAAATGTTTGAGTATAGCCTATGGCCCATGACTAGATTTCAAAATGTAAGCTATTGTTATTGAAGTTATTTTAGGGTACAAAACGTATGTCACAATAAGTTTTTTGTCTTCCATTTATATAATATAACTTTGTGTCCTGAGTTTTGAATTAAGAACAATAGTTACATGATTAGAGAATCTAAGAATAAAATTCTACTATATAAGGCAAAACCCAGAATCCCCAGAAGAAACCCCCTAAGATGTACTCTAAGTAATAAAATTACAATCAATTAAATGTTACTCCAGGATTTCAGGTAGAAGAAAGCCCGGATATCCAGGTTGCTTCAGCTTCCATTTTCCTGTTGGCAAAGCCAATTGTGTAGTGATGTAACTCTTGTGTAGCTACATGGTCAGAGTTGTAGCTATGCAAAACCAGTCCCTCCTGGTTTCCCACTGACTATGCAATGTGCCTTGAGCTAAGGACCTGCCTGTCATAGGCAAGCTTTACCTGGAAGCACTTTGAGTGTCTCATAGGAATCATAGGAAGCTAGGTAATTACTAGTCTTTCTCCTTTGTTTGTTTGTTTCTTTCTTCCTTCCTTCCTTTCTTTCTTCCCTTTCTCTGTCTCACTCCTCCCTCCCCTCCCCTCTTTCTCTTCATTCTTTCCTTTCTTTTTTGTCTACTATTGTCTTATGAGAACAAAATTGGTAGGAAACATATTTAAATTTCCAGATAGCCAGTTGTATAGGGATTGATTTTAATTTTTATGCATTTTATGGAACATGTTCCACAATAAAACACAATTCATGTGACTTTTCTTTTTGAGTTAAAAAATAGACAATTAGACTAAGGGAACAGAATGTATTTTAGTGGGAAAGGAAAGAAGCTGGAGAAAAATCCTTCAGGTGAAGTGTGGATTCCCATCAGCCAGTGAGGATGAATAATAGGTGCTGGCAGATGGCTGTGTGGTGGGGTAAATATATAAATGGAATGTGGTCAGGGAAAGACTGTAACCAATATTGCCTCAAGTATAGGCAGTAATTCTTAAACTGTGTCTGACAACACAGCTAGCAGTTTTAAATTAAATATGGTGTAGCTAAAATTTCCTGAAAGCATTGTATTATTTAAGATTTTTGTGTTTGTGTGTGTATGTTTGTGTGTGTTTATGAAGTTTGCAATATGACTCATTGCCAGTGGATTATGACTAAAATATTAGAGAAATACTACCTTGACTATTTCCTGAAGTGATTTATTTAGGATACCAACATAGGCAAGAGCTAAATAACTTTGAATTAAGAGCAATTTTGTGAAATCAAAAGAATTGAAAAATAACATTACTGTATTTGTTGTTTTACAGAATTCCCAGAAGAAGCACCCTGAGATTGCTGTCTACATGATAAAAGTACAGCCAATGTGATCTTATCTGGGGATTTTATGTCAAGAGAATTGGCTTCTAGCCCAGTCCTTTGGCACTCCTGTCCCACCCTTGTCACTTCTCTAGGTCAGACAGACTACCTCTGCTTGCTTCTCACTTGTCTCTGCCTCCTTGCTCATCTTGGGGGTCCCCTTTGTAGAAGAGAAGCAGGCCTGGGGCCTGGAGCCTGGGACAGGAAGGCTTGCTGCTTATGTCAAGTTCTGCTGATTTTCTGTTCTGTTCCATTGCAGTTTCCCACAGACTTGGATTCCATGACTCTGCTTCCAATTGGTCCCACAAGGATTTCATTGTTTCCTTATTTGGTGATTTTCCTGAAGCATAAAATTGATGCAAAGAAAATATTAAATAGTACAGCTATAGCAAACAAGGCTGAAAGTTGTGTGGAACTGGCTGGGGAGTTTGAGGACAGTGCATTTGGGTGTCATTGCTGAATCCTCCCCTCTAGAATTCTGGGTGGTCTTGTGGATTTCCTCTGGTTAGCACTTTAAGAGTCCTTTTCATAGAGCAAATCAGACTGATAATCACATATACTCCCAGAACTCAGGTACAGTTTCTTTTCTTCCATAAAAATGAAGATACTCCTGGGGGACATGTTCTAGAAGTCTCTTCTATTGGTGCGGCATTGCCATTTTAACTCAGATATCTTGGGTATTGGAACTATTATTTTTCTTTGACTGGCCACATCCATGGAGAGAGAGAGAGAAAGAGAGATAGATAGATAGATAGAGAGAGAGAGAGAGAGAGAGAGAGAGAGTATGTGTGTGTGTGTCGTGTGTCTGTGTGATGACTAGACACTGCTTCAGCAGAGAGAAAGCAAATGCATGAGGGAATAGAATAGGGTAGATAAGACAGAAATCCCACTGGAGACAGATAACTAAGCTTACATGCCTGGACAGATTCAGTGGCTTCCCAAAATCAGGTTGTACTGCCTAGCCAGGTCATTATGGAAAAACATTTAGACCTTTGTGTGTAGAGAGCTGGAGAAAACCATGTGTGGCCCAAGGTCTGAAGTACACCTGTCCTTGTCCTCGTTTTCTGAATGGAAGATCCTAAAAATAAAACACAGGCAGCAAGTGTTAACACAGCCTTCGGTTTTTCCTGCTGTAGACAAGAACCCTTTCAGTGCAACAGAAAGCAGACCAGCAGGCTCAAGAGAGAGATGCCTTTGTCCCAGCTGAGACTTTTCTGTTTCAACACCAGGGCTAATTTTCCCTTTCTTTCAGTCAGCTTGGCACAGTCCTCATTGCCATCCACCACCCGCTGCCTCCCAGCAGCGTGAGAGCAGGAGAACTGCCAAAATATTCATCTGGGCACTTGCTGAATTGACCACTTCTCTCTGCCCCTTCCTCATGGATAACAGGTTGTTTCCTTTACTAGTGTAGGAACCTTGATAGTTCCTTGTGTTTTAAGACTTGAGATTTTTTATACTTCTTTCTTGTTCTTGAATGCATCCTTCTCTGAACTATATAATTTGAGAAGTGATGCTTTGATCCCAAGAGAGGACAGTTTTGTTGAAAAGAGGTGGCAGATTTTGAAGGAAAGTCCAAATTGCCTTCTGTATGGTTTGGGCTGCACTTGTTTGACAATTTGCTTAGAGGGGACAGTGCAGACAGAATGAATTGCCTGGCCAATTTGTGCCATTGGCAAGTGGTTCAGGATTGAAGAAAAGAAGAGGGCCCCCAAGGTTCCAGTTACAAGTTAAAAATAGCAATCCTTGGGCTCCTCCCCTTCCTGCTCCTGTCTCCTCTTCCAACAGGGAGAGCTTTTGAAAGGGAGTGCCCTCCCTTTGCCCTCCCCCAACCCTCTTTCTACCCCACCACTGACGCCAGTACATTTGAATGGAAAGATTTTTCTCAGCTGGGATAAGTGAGATACAGGAAATCACTATTGAAAGACGCCTTTATGCTTGGTGTTATCATTACCTTAGCATGAGCGAAACTCAGAGGCTCAGTGACGAAAGCCATTTTCTGAGTTGCAAGGGTGTCCAAGAGCTCAAAGCAATGGAGATGCAGCCATTCATCTCACATAGCTCTGAGGCAGAGGCAAGGTGAAAACCTTACTTCCTAGGATCAAATCAATGAGATCATACTTGACTCTTGAATAGTTCTTTTCTTTCTTCCTTCCTTCCTTTTTTCCTTTCTTTCTTTCTTTTTTTCTTTCTTCCTCCCTCCCTTCCCCCTCTCTTTATTTTGTGTGTGTGTGTGTTGCATGCATATGCATATGCATGTGCAGAAGCCAGAGTTTGACACTATCTGTTCTGTTCCTCAATCTCTCTGCATGTAAATTTGTAGACAGGATCTCTCACTGAACCTGGAGTTCGTTATTTTGCTGGTCTGTCTGGCCAACCCTGAGATCTGCCCATCTTGTCTCCACACTCCCTTACCTCCCACAGTGCTGAGGTTATAGACAGTTGGCAAAGCCCAACTTTTTTTTATAGGGATATTGGAATCCAAAATCAGGAACTCATGCCTTCACTGCAAGCCTTTTAGCTTCTGAGCCATCTCACCAGCCCCTCAACAGGTTTTAGATGATACATTGCTGCATTGCTAATGAGAGTCATGAGATTGGGGTTGGAGTGTTCTAAAAACACCCTCTTTCCTACCTCTGAAAGTGCTTGATACTCTGTACATGCTCTAAAATGTCTACTTTAATATTTAAAAATATTTGAGAAGAAGTAATCATTTTTATCATAACCCAGATGCATGTGTCATCATTTTGAGTTTATAGGCTCTGCAACAAATGATGGTTAACCCATTATACAAATTGGAATGAATAATATTCTGTCTTTACTTTTCAGGTTTCTTCTAGAAATAACATGTTTTCTTTCCATTAGTCAGGCCCCACCCTCCAGTATTTTATAAGTAGCTTTAGGAAAGAGCAAAATGATTCCATTGAAAGAAGAAAGTATTCTATGGGCAGAGGTACATCTGAGTGACACACAGTTGTGAGACATGAGATCTGGGACATTTCAGTATGTAACATCATTAACTAAATTTTTATACTTTATATAATGAGATATAAAGTAAACCGTCACAATGTTCTGCATGCCCCAATACATGTGGCACATTAACTTCACATATCTAATACAGTGACCACAATTAGAATAAATATAGAACATACTGTGTATCAAAAAGCAAGAATTTAGAATCCATTGAGATCAAATGAAATGGGCTATAGCTTTGCATAGCAAGTACCAGTTCTGCAAAGGATGTTTTTCTGAAATTGCCATGGGTTTGTAAAGTCACTGTTGCCCTTTGCTGAGAACATTAGCAAATGATTGATTTGGGTGGTCTTGTAAACTCAAATCAGCTTTCCCAATCCTTCTACTTCAAACAATTTAATTTTGCTAAAAGTACATGTCTTCTACAATTTTCAATCACTCTGAAGGAAATAAAACTTACGTTTGAACTTTCTAGATGCATGAACAAGTCATTTATGATCTCAGTATTAGGAAAGCAAATGCACAAAATATTTGAGTTGATTATTTTTTTTAATTAAATTATACTGTGGTTGAGTTCTCTTCAGGAACCTACTTGTTTTCTGTGTTGCCTCATTTGCCAATTAGTCTTTCTTAAGAACAAAGCTTCCTACACTCGGGTTTCCTGTGTGAGAATAAAATGAAGGCTTAATAAATTCACTGTCTCCTGATCTGCCAATTCATGTCTAGAATTAATTCTGCTTTTAATTTTCCATGTAACTAAAGTAGATTTGCTATTGTCATCTGGAACTTATACTTTCAGAACCAAAGGGAACCTTTGCTCTAACATTGTCCAGGCTTGTGATTTTTTTAGTGAGCAAACTATAGTGTAGAAATGTTAACTGAACATTATACAGATATTTCAGGGGTGGGAGAGAGTTCCCAAGGAGAATCTAAGGATGCTTCAATCTCCACACTGTGTGTCCCCTCAGTGTTCACCAAACAAAGTCTGAAGCCGTATGCTATCCCCAGTGTCTGGTTCATTACTCAGCTCCTTTGTGTGTTTCAATCAACTGAAGAACACAAGAACACAGGTTTCTCATCTTTTCTTTTTTTTTTTTTTTTTTTTTTTTTTTTGGTTTTTACGAGACAGGGTTTTTCTGTATTGTTTTGGAGGCTATCGGTCCAGCCCGGCCTCAAACTCACAGCGATCCGCCTGCCTCTGCCTCCCAAGTGCTGGGATTAAAGGCGTGCGCCACCACCGCCCAGCAGTTTCTCATCTTTTGAACGTGTAGATTATTTGTGTTATCATGGTCATTCCTGGAAAATAATCCTTAGCTGAAAAGACACTTTTCCATTACTTAAGATACAGTTTCTTTGGTCTAGTGTTATTTGTCCCCACTTTTTTTAATAATAAAATTTCATCATGCTTATTTTCAAACAGACTTTTATAAGGAGAGAGAGAATTTGATTAATTCCTCATAATCTACTCCAGATTTAACAATTGCCAAGGACTTGTGATTCTGACTAATTTTTTTAGTCTCTATTTTTCTTATTAATTTTAAAGCATATATCAGACATCATTTCTTTCCACCCTTACATTCCTCAGTACACATCTCTACTATATATGCCTAATGTGATTATCACATCTAAAATTAGAATTACAAGGTCATTAATTTCAGTTAACATTGAAATCCCTGATTGTATCAATGAATATTGTTAGAATTGCCTTTTCTTCATTTTTAATATGTATGGCTATAAATTCAGGGTTCTGTCACATGTTTTTAACTTAAAAAAGAAAAATGATGAAATAGTCAACTTTGCAAGAAGGATTTTCCAAAATTCTCACAGCTGTAATCTGGACACCGTTCAGTGTGACAAGCTTTGCACTGGGTTCCCACAGCTGGTTAGTGTTTTGAATTCCAGCTCCATGAACTCATCCCAGGCCACAAGGGCTACTGCTTAGCGCCCAACCTAGAGCTGATTATTTCTGATGACAGAGTAATGGAGAAAACTCAAGAATCGCCCACCCTTTCTAAATGCACTGTCATCTGCATTACTCTTCACCTCTGTTGGGAGAAAGTGGTTCTAACGATTCTTCCATTAATCTAACCCATGATAGAGACACACATGATATCTTCCAAGACAATTTTGTTGAAAGACCAGCAAAATAACCTGCGATACTGTGTTCAAGGCCCTGGAATTTCATACTCATACTTCTTCAAATTGAATCTTCTGTTGGAAACATACAAAGATAAGATAGAAAACATATACCTACCACATATACCTATAGGCTCTGGATTTTTGATATAGCTTTTATTTTTACTTATCTAGCTTGTGACTGACTAAACATTTTAGGACAGTCTCATCCTTTTAGGAAAGCCAAAACTTCTTCCATAAGAATGCACATTCAAATCAGAACTGCCCTACAGGGGAGCATTATGGGTTCTTGCAAATTTTCTATTAAGGGAACCCGCTCACTCAGCATCCAAAAGAGCAAAACAAACCAGCAGCAACAAAAAGTGTTATTATGTGAGTTTAAAACTTGTTAATGTAAATATTTTGTGTTCTTTCAGTTTGCATTGAATAAGAACAAGAGCCACACAGCAGCAGCGCACTCCTTTAATCGGTATGCAGAGGACAAATCTCTTAGCTCTAGGCCAGTCTAGTCTACAGAGTGAATTCTAGGACAGCCCAGGGCTCTTACACATAGAAACCCTGTCTGGAAAAAACAAAAAACAAAAACAAAAAAAGAAAGCAACAATACAAAAACAAAAGCAAGTGAACAACAACAAAAGTAAAATAAAAAAGATAAATGCATTAGAAATGGCACAGGTACACATAGAAAGAGAACACATGAAATGTCTGGTGTTGTACTCATGGAACTTTATATTCTAGTTAGACACTGTGACCCTGAACTCACCCTCAACTCATGGAAAAAGTTGTCTTCGCTGTTGGAAAGTTGCTACAAGTAGGCAGTGTTTCCTGGCAGCTACTCAGTATCTGTGGTGTAGAAATGCTTTGCAAAAGGGATGACACTTGAACTGTAGACGGAATGAGTGAAGGGGCTGGGCTGGCATGAGCATGTTCCAGCAGACGTCCTCAAGGAGAGAATGAATTGGGGCTTTGCAAAGGATGCTAAAGGTAGTATTTGTGATACAACCCTGTTGATGAGGGCCAGGTCTTGGAGCCTTTGTTCATGGATGAGAACCTGCTATCTCAAGATTTTGGGCACTGATAGCATATATTCAGCAGGCACATGAGCTTCTCAGTATGGCAGAAATTCTCAGACTCTGTAGACATTAGGATTCCTGTCCCCATTGAGGGTTTCTGATTGAGTAGGTCTTGAGTGGGTTCTGGGATTCTACAGTTCTAACATGTTCCTGGAAGATATTCAAAAGGCTGGTCCAGGGAATTACACATTGAAAGCACTGCTTCAAGAGCAGTTCAGGAGAGTACTGTCTTTGTCCATCCTTGGGAGTTACCTCAGTAAAGAAATTTCTAAGTGGAGCAGTTTGTATGGCAGGTGCTTGGCTACCATTATCATGTATCTCTTTCTCCTAAGATGCCTGCTTTCCCTATTTCTGAGAATGAATCTGACCATCTATGTTGATCCTCAAAGTGGAAGGAGAGTATTTCAAGGCCATCAAGTCTCCTTATTAAGTTGCTTCCTGTGGGTTCCCAGATGTTTTTCTTATAGGAACTAGAGGCCCTTGCATCTGTTGCTGGGGCTGCAATGCCAGATCTCTGATCTTAAGGTGATTGAGACCTGCACCCTCATCATTTCAGTCTGGGGCTCTTTGAAAAGACATTTACACAAGAGTTAAACAAGTTAACGGAGGCCAACAGCATCCCTGATCTCCAACCAGGAGACATTGAGACCGTTAGGAAACACGGGTGAGCAGATGTCTACAGAGCGTGTAATTGATATGATGCCTTGCCCTGTCTCTCAGCCCTTAGTACCATACTTCCTGTTCAAGGCAGTGAAAGTGAAAATATTACTTGCTGTTCGACCAAAGGAACAAGTGTCTTCCAAATGAACACATGATCTATTAGCAGTCTTGCCAAGTCTTCCCATGGGAAAAGGCATTTTACTTTGTTTTACAGCTAATTTCTTTCTTACAGCAGGTTCCCAGACACATCAAATGCCTTACATTGGAGGCTGAAGTCAAGATTTATAGTCCAAGTTCATGTAATTTAATGTCAAACAACTTTGATAACATAAAGGCTGAAAGTCAACTGTTTTCTCATGGGTTCCCATAAAAAAGTCATTTTAGCTAAATTGCCTTTGAAAAGCGGGTGTGTCCTGCTAATTTAATAGATGCTCCCTACCCATGAGCCCCTGGGTAAAGGCTGGTCATCCTTTTTTTTGCTACTGTAGCAACAGAATATGAAAAGGGAACCAAGTGATTCTTAGTTGCTATTATTGTTGGATAACCCAGAGTGGATTTTATTGCCTTATTCTTTGGACCTCCAAGAGAGAAGAAACCCAAGTGTTTTCACCTCTGATAGTGCACTAGTTTCACCCATGCTGCTCTCAACTCCTTTCTTTGTCTTCTTATCTGTCCAGTATCTCTCTGTCACCTACATGTCATGTGTTATAGTAGTCTAGTTCAGTAGATCGAAACCATCACTTGTGTAGGGAATTAACTGGAAAGGAGGTGTTTTCTTTGGTTCTTCAGGTTCATAGGTTTGCACTAATGATGATGGAGAAATGTGGGACCTACAACAAGTATAGTGCAACTCAAACGGTCCTGTGGGCCTAGCTTAAGCTGGCAGCTCAACAAATTGCTGCTGATATGTTGTTTACTCTGGTATAAAGCAATATTAGTAGAATGGCTCAATTGGAATGACAGTGTCAATCAGGGGCTTGTTAAAGATGCTATCTCAGTGCTCACCTCCTAAAGCAGTGGTTCTCAGCCTGTGAGATATAACCCCTTTGGAGTTCAAACAATCATTTCCCAGGGGTTGCCTAAGACCATTGGAGAACATAGACATTTACCATTCTTAGCAGGAGCAAATTATGATAATGAAGCTGCAACAAAAATAATTTTATGGTTGGTCACCACCACAATATGGGGAGCTGTATTATAGGGTCAGGGCATCAGGAAAACTGAGAACCACTATTCTAGAGAGTCAGAATCTCTTGAGAGTGGGCTCTAGAATTCTGATTTACTGTACTTTCCAGTTCGTCCTTACTTTCCTGAAATCTGAGGAGAATTATAAAGGGCTCCTGTCAGGAAGCTAAGTATGGTTGCTTGTCGATGATCCTAGGAATCAGGAGACTGAAGCAGGAGAATTAACTCAAGCTCAAGGCCAATCTAGGCTACATAGTGAATTTGAAGGCAGTCTAAACTATAAGTGAAATTGTATCTCAAACAAAACAAACAAGGAAACAAATCTACATTAGCTTGTGTTATTTATGCCTAAAATATAATCTTGTGAAGGAAATGTTTATTTTGGGGTATGGGAGCTATGTAATTATACTTGTTGTTTGAATATTAAAGCAATTCATTTCAACTCCTTTATATACTTGACAATGGAGACAGCTGTGAACAACAGAAAGTAATTGACTTTCTTTTCTCTGCTTAACTGAAAGCTGACTATAGCAATTTTCAGACAACTCTAGGTAAATGAATTCCATCATGAATTCAGGCTTATTTCTTAAAACAATAGAGGGATTAATACTGAGTCTTTATAGCATCCCACAGTTCAGAAGCCAGTGGCAGAAGGGAACTGTGAACACTTTGTAAGATCTAGTCTCTACCTGTAGATTTACTGTGGCCTCCTATGGATAAAAGGGCACCTGTTTGTTTAGCATCCAATGAGCTCCTCATTCCAAAGTCTGGTCCTAGCACCAAAATGCGGTATTTCTCTAGATAAGCCTCAGTATTCTCTTTCAGATTCTGTATCCTTTCCCATAAAACTGAAAGAATAATAGCTACACCATAGTTGTCCTTTTTTAGACTAAAAGGGGAATTGTAGGAGGAAGTCTGATGCCGCCATTAAACATGTGACTTACTAAGTCTATGCCGCCATTAAACATGTGACTTATTAGAGGCGCATACAGATGAGGTAATAAAAGGGCGGTTTACCACACCGCTAACCACACCCACTTTAGGCAGGACTAAAGACGTATACGGCTGGACGTAAAGACGTATACGTACGTAGGCGGAACTACGTTACTAGCCAGGCCCACTTTTGGGCATGGCTAGGGGCGTTACGGGGGGGAAGGCATAAAAGACAGCACACAGGAAGTCTCGGTCTCTTTTCTTGGAGATCGGCTTCCGGTCCGGCAGCTAACTGAAAACTGCTCCTCTGGGTTTGGTATCTTGTGAGTAATTTTCTACATTAAATACTTAGCTTCACTTTCAGTAATTGTGTGTCGCGTATCGTTACAGCGTCCAGTAAAGCCTACACATATATACTCTTTTTTTTCAGTCCCTCCTTTTGGTCAATAATTGTTTTACTGTAAGTCAAACAGAGTAAAGGCAACTGCTGCTGTAGATGACATAAAATGAGAAATGCACCAGAAGCAGGATACAGGGTGGATGTTGCAAAAAGACAGTAGATGGCAGCTTCCCGGGAATTAGGATGGTACATGTCTAGTAAATACTATTTTATTAACTTGTCTTGGCTTTCTGCATATGTTCCAAATATCATAGGCTAAAACATAATTTAGGTTCCAAGTGGATTAAATAAATGGGATTGTTAAAAACGGCCAAGAATCTATAAGGTCATATGGCAAAGAGGAAAATATGGAAGCTATGAAACAAGAGGGGGAAAAATGATGGGAATCCAATTGAAAGCACTGTCACACACCAGTGAGTCTCCTGGAGAGGAAGCACAGAGACGAAGGTCTAGTCTTAACATATCTGTAGAACTGTGTCAATGGCCTGATTTAGTTAGCATCCCTTCATACTCATTTATCAGTGAGATGGAAGCATTGACTCCCAAATATACAGTTTGTGATTCCTATGTTCATAGCATCTGTAGTGTCTGGGAGCTCCTTAGGAATTCGGGGCATGTTTCTGAATCTGTGTAATTGGACCCTAGGGACAAGAAAGAGATATCCATGTTTTAAGAAACCTTGCAAGTGAGTGTGTGTCCCTCTGATGTGGGAGAAACACTAGTGTGCTTTTCAAACTTTAAGGCACACCTGAATCAGAAGGCTTATTCAAATTAAAACCCTAAGCTGACCTTTCTAGTTCACAGATCACACTTTGAAAAGAAAAGTGCTGGATGATCTTTGAGGACTTTTTCTGAGCTAGGAAAAACAAGAAAGGAACAATATTAAGGAGAAGAAAAAAGAGAGAACGATAGAAAGTGAATCTCACAATGCAGTCACCTTTGTGTGGATACTTAGGATCATAGGCATTGCTCAGTAGCAACTACTATAATGTTCTGAAGAGAAACAAACAAACAACCCCCCCCAAAACAAGATTTGCTATGCTTTGGATTTAAAAAGAAAAGTTGTTCTGGAAAGAGGTACATATGGACTGCTTCCCTGTATCAGATTTCACACAGTATAATGCTGTAATATTCTTTCCTTAAACACTGAATGTGTATATTTGTATATGTGTAAGATCTATTATTTTTAAGAATTCATTTACAGGTGCATCAGCCAAGACACACACACACACACACACACACACACACACACAGAGAGAGAGAGAGAGAGAGAGAGAGAGAGAGAGAGAGAGAGAGAGAGAGAGAGAGAGTTTAGTTTCTCAGTGGTTCCAAAGCAGGGCAGATTCCTGAGCCAGTGGAGGTCACACATGTCTTGGCTCCAGACTAGCTTGAAGCTCTGTGTCTACACCACATTTAAATAAGGCAAACCCCAGGCTCTTAGAGTTCAAGCTATGGGAAGTGGCAGGAAGCTTCTGGCAGACAGATCCCAGGCCTGAACCTTGACTTTGGAATCTAAGTGTGACACAAACTGTCCAGAAAATTGTCATGGTCGGAGAAGTCTTGCCTGGTGTGTCTGTGTTTGGGGGAGGGAGGGATTAAAAAAAAGCCAACTGAATGCAAGTTGATAAAGATCAGTACTCCAAGGCTTTGGAACAGAGGAGACAGAAATGATTAGGGAAGAAGGAAGAATCACGAGTTTATTTGTTCCTTGATAATGATGATAGCAATATATACAAATATTTTGAGAATTTTAGAAAACTATCTCTTTTTGAAGCTTTATATTTTTATTTAGAACTTCTTGCAATCTTGAGAGCTGGACTCTATGACTAACTTTGTTTTGTAGATGAGGAAACAGAGGTCACAGGGTGCTTAAGCAGTTTGTATAGTCACAAAACAGTGTGAAAGTTTGTGACACACTAGAGGCATAGCTCTAAAGCTAGGATGCTCTGCAGGGTTTTAGGTGTATTAACTACATGGATTTTGTAATTGAACTCATCTGACACCAACCCTTCCTTTTTATAACCCATCCCTTACAGTAGGAATTCTTAGCAACAACAAGCAAGAGGTGATGTCTGTCTCTTACCCTGTAATCAGGTTTGGCCTTGCTACTAACCAATGAAAGTAAAGCCCAGCTTTCAAAATACTCCTATATGTCTGCTAATTCTAGGACCATTAGCCAAACCATGATATTAATTTCTGGATGGTAAGAAATGTATGAACAGTCACTTCCATTGCTCCAATTCATGCACAATTGTACAACCATCCCACAAAGAGTGAGACCATCCAAGTTTTTAGCAGCCTTGCTAAGTATGAGTGTAGCAAGGTCAGTCAGTTGATTGTGGCTCAGATCAATTGGACTATCTAGATAATATATAGATAATATCATATAGACTTGATGTTTTAACACAGGAAGTTTGGGGTGGTTTCTTCCTTTTTGTTTTTAAATTAGCATTTTTATTGTTTTTTTTAATTGAGCGTATCTTGGTGGTCTTACTTTCACGAGTGACCAAGACCCAGGGAAAAGGGAAAGAGACCATCTGGGGCAGAGGTTATTTCTACAACATGTCATTTATACACACTATGAAACAGATGAACAGACAAGCAGAGTCACAATTGTGACTGGAAACTGGCACCACAGAATAGAGAGAGCAGGGGAGTGGAAATGCCATAAGAAAAAAACAGGGTCACCTCAAATTGAGTGCCTAGAAGAAAAATACAAGTCCCCTCCGAACTGGGCACCTTGGGGAAATTTGTTCTATGTCCACTCAAGAGGAATAAGAAGACCCAAAGATGGTTTACAAAGGCAACATCAGCAGTGACAGAGGGAAGACCATGCAGATGGGTGGAATGAGGGCTTGACAACTGGGTGAAGGGATTGCTCTACCCTTATTGGGACCCTCCCAGCCCATGTAGCTTGGAGGAAGTTGGCAGCCTGTAATACCAATGAACAGGTCTGCTACAGTCAGATGCTCCAGGTAGGGCCTGGAGGCTTGTCACTAAAACTTGCCCTCTAGGGAGATGGCAATGTGGCCATTTTGTTTTCTGTTAGTATGCAGCAATTCTTGATCTCCTCATAGTAGTTTCTTAAAATTCATCTTCGTCTTGATGGTACCCTTGGTGCTGGCATAGATCATTTCATTCTTAAGGAGTGCATTCTTTGGGTACCAAGATGGTGAATATAAAATCTTCCCACTTGTCTTTCATCTATTAGCTGGCATCATAGAAAGTATAGCAACAGTTCTGGTACACTGCATCTTTTTTTCTAATTAAAAATGATTTCATTTAATCTGTACAGGTGGTTTTCTTGCATGAATGACTATATACTGCTTACATGCCTAGTGACTAAAGAGTCCAGAAGAGGATGCTAGATTTCCTGCAAACTGGGGATAGAGGTGGTTTTGAGCCACTTTGCAGATGCTGAGATTATTGCACAAGTCCTTTGAAAGAATAGCCAGTTCTATTGACTGCTGAGCCATCTGTCCATCCCTGTCTGACAACAATTTGACAAAGGTAGTAGTATAGTTATCATCTACAGTTTGCCTTATGTCACCTTTCCCATGTGATGGTGTTCTTATGCTTGTTTAGGCAGATGAACACTGCCTTCTTGCATTTCTTCACTTCCTCTGCTTTTGGTGACTTTTGAAACTACATGGCATTGAAAACCCTGATGACTCCATCACAGGCAGCTACATCAGAGGCCAGGTTTTCAGAAGGGAAATGGAGACAGGAGAGTCCACAAGAATTGAGGTTCCATAGCTACTAGGGCCTGAGTGAATTAGATGGCTTTTTAAGAAGTACTAGGTAACTAATATATTAAATTATTCCAGGAAAACTAGTTGAACTTTTCAGTATTTTGACAGAACAGATCAGGTGAAACTACCCTACAAACATTTCTTAAGTCCATTATCATCACCCTGGTGTTCTGTTTAGCTTTCTGAAGAATATGTGGTTCACCTTCTTTTCCTGCGATAAAGGTTTAATAAATACCTGATTATCCTGTAAACCATTTTGTGAACATAGATAGGAGAAGCCTGTTGTTATGGATCTTGTCTCTACTTCTCCTGGCTTTCCATTCACACTGGAGTTTTCTCCCTCTCTGTCTGTCTACCCAAGGATATTTGGTAATCCACCAATGTCTACTTGTGGTTTGCCTCTTTGAAGCCTTAATTAGCAGCGTCTTGAATCTTGAGTACTTCAGGAGGAGCCAATGCGTTTGACTTTCCAAAACATATACCCAGTGGGTGTGAAAGATGCTCACTCATTAAATTTAAGGAATGCAAAGAGGTCTTTATATAAACATCCAAGAAGATAACACATCTTTTTGAAGCTCATTCTCACTTTAGTAAGCAGATAAATGATTGGGAGATGATAGATATGTTGCTTTCTGCTGATGGCGAACTCTCTTCAGTCATTAATAACATTAACTTAAATTCTGGCAGAAAGCACACTAATCTGATAACTATGGTGTATATTCCTTTAACTGCAGTGTGAAGGCATAAAGTCGGTTCTGCCTCCTAGAAAGGGGAGAAAACAGATCTGAGTTGTGCTGGTAACTGCTTCACTGAATCTCTCTGAGTATGCCACATGTGTGTGGTTTAGCTGGCGACCATGGTGTCTGTATGTATGTGGTCATAGATTTGTTAAAACCTCTTGTCTACCAGGGCAAGACCACTAGCTCCATTTTAATTCTAAGTTAACCTCAGGCTGGAGCCAATCCATGTTGCTCAAACATAAACGATGACACTCGAGCCAACCATCATTTTTGGCCTTACAATTTGTTGTTTTCTTTTTCTTTTTTTTTCCTGAGGGAGTTTCAACATTTGTTAACAATCCAAAGCCAGCACTTCCACAGGACACAATGATTACATAATCTTTCATGGATCCTGATACTTTGTGTTGTAAACTGCCATGGTGTTATAAAAAGCATCAAATTAGAGAACAATTATTAAATGGCATAACTGTAGGTAGAGCATCTACTGTCATGATCATTTTAATTCTTTTGAGAAACGCAGAATTAACACTTTAAGTGAATTTCTCTTTCTAAAGTGTAGATTTAGCCAGGCTCTTATTTGTTGTCTATTGAGTGCATTTCTTGTGTATTTTCTCAGGGGGACAATGCATATGTCAGGTGACATTATGTAAGAGAAATTGAACTACTTTCCCCTCCCTTCCCCCCTGCCCCATTAGCTTTCTCTTTTTCTTGAAGGAAAACAAGAAATGAATCTTCTAAGCTTTTCAAACCTGTTTAATTGGTATCGTTCATTTAGCAATGATAGGATTTTCATCCTTAATTTCTAAATCTGGTTTTGTTTCCCAATACTTAAACAATTCAAACAATTGTGAGCTTAACAAAGAGTTGGAAATTTTTTTGCCCTTGTACTACTTTGTGACAGACTTCATGATGGTCTTTGCCCATTGGTTCAATTCTAAAGTCATTTGACCTATATTTAGGTTAAATACTATATGTCTATAGTTGAAATGATGGCTGCATTTCTAGATTACTTGTTCTTCAATAATCTTGGTTGGTGATTTACTGTTGGTAACATTACCAGAGGTTTCTTTCTGTTACTAGCTGAGTCTCATACCACCATAATATCCTAAAATATTCTCCTGGTGATTGGAAGAAAATGACAGACAACTGCTCAAAACTTTGGAATTGTTATGAGTGATCTCAGTTACACAATTCCCTAGGTGTTGAGAACTAAATTTAGTGCCTACAAGACTCCTCTGAGGTGGACGATCAATGGGGTGAGAAGTCAATGGCATAGTAGATGAAATACAGGGTAGAACTTATCAGATAATTTGGAGCTCCAACTTCATCTATACTTGTCCAGTGTTCTGGAGGTTGGGCCTGTCATTCAACTATGACATGACTTCTGTGTCTTCATCTTTAAGAGTTATTTTGCACAAGTAATTTCTAGTGCTTTACATGGTCTCTTTGCTTTCCTGCCTTGACTGTCATTTTCTACTAGAGAATACAGCACAGAACTGAATGCTGCATGCTAAATGCCATGCCTTTGCCATGCTGTTCTAGCTCAAATTTTCAGCGGAGTATTTCTTTCTGCAATCTCTCCACCCACACAGAAATCAATGTTCAGTTTTCAGCTATGCTACTCATTGGTAGGCTTCATGGTGCTCACTGGCAGGCTTCATGGTGCCTAATGCTCTCCTCTCCAGAAGTGACCCCCTGTCTCCAATTACCTGTCAATCTTCCGCTATTGCTTTAAGGCACAACCAAATCATCACTTTCCATTAACTTTTTCCTCAGTCTGTGCATTTCTTCCCCAATCTCCAGTAACCTTCATTTATCCTGCTAGCTGAATGTCTTGACTTTTCCCCTACCACTCACTGACTTCATAACTGCCATTATTCTGGTTCACCTCAACTTCTTTCTAATTTACTAAGAATCTAATTCCTGGAAACATTATAAGCTCTTTTCCCCACCCCAAAACAAAATTATTTTGTTTTACAAACATCTTATTTAGATAGTCATTTTCAGGTTGGGCTGACAAGGCATGTACACGTAGAGATTGCTGAACTTTGCCGATAAGACAAAGCCTAAAATCTCAAGTCAATGTCTTCATTTAATAGATGAGGGAAATAAAGCCAAGAGAAAACGATAGGCTTGACAAAAGTTAACATAACTTGGCAATACAGAGGAAAATAGACCCATATTGTCTGGTTTCCAGGTCTGTGGCCTTCCAAGCTCACAGTAGACTTGGTAAGGAATAGTTGACTCAGAAAACGGCATCTAATTACCTTATGCTGACAGTTCTTGGTGTTACTTCAGGGACTCATACTTGTTCAACTCTCAGTCTTTCTGATCCAGCAAGGAAGGGATAACCCACTACCCTCAAGGGTGGGCATGTCATATTGGAGAGAAGAATCAGCACATTCTACCTGTCTATACTGTTTGATTGAGTGACAGACATGAAAGTCGGTTTCACTGAAAGGCGATTCCAGAAATTTAACTGGAACTCTGTAGAAGGTTCTGTGGAATTGTTAGTCATAAAGTGGGGATTAAGACTGGTCCTCTGGGAGTCCCGAAGTAGGGGATGAGCTTAAGTCAAACGGACTCTAGGATAAACAGTGAGAGAAGAATGAGAGAGAAAGGATAATAGGGTGACAGAATGAGAGACTAAGGGCAGAGAATATGCATTTGAGCGTCTAGATCCAGCTGTATTTAAAACAGAATACCCTGGAACTTTTAGACACATGAACCAATAATTCTCTCTTAAACCAATTTAATCCGAGTTTACTGTCATTTGTAACTAAAAGAGTCCTAAATTATTCACAACCTAGCTTTCTTGTTTATTTATTACAACTAGAGAGCTTCTCCTTTCAGAGAAAATATGTTTCCATATGAAATTTTAGTTCTTTTGGGGAAGTTTTTTGGGGACTGCCATCAAATGATACTCATTTACACAATATTAATCCTATCAATCTATGCGTATGGGACATGTTTCCATCTTCTTGAATTTTCTTCAATTTCTTTCTTCAGTTTCTTAGATTCTTTGCTCTATAAGTCAGTCACATGCTTAAGTTTATTCCTAGATACTTTTGTATTGATTTCCTTCTCAGTATGCTTGTCATTTGGATATTATAATGCTGATGATTTTTATATATTAATATATAATATATAATCCTGCCACTTTGCTGAAAGTTTTTTTAAGCTGTGGAGTTCTCTGATGGTGTCCTATTTTATGTAAAGAACCATATCATCTAAAAATAAATACACTTTCACTTCTGCTTTTCCTAGTTGTATCCACTTTATCTCCTCTATTGTCTTGTTGCTCTAGTCAAGACTCTGTACTACATTCAACAGGAGGAAGAATAGTGGACATATTTGCCTTGTTCCTGATCTTAGTGGAAATGTTTTCAACTTTTCTCCATTTAGCATGATGCTGCCTTTGGGCTTGCTTTTATTATGTTGAGATATGTCCCCTGTGTCCCTAGATTCTCCCGGACTATTATTCTGAAGGGGTGTTGTCAAAGGCTTTTCTGCATCTAAGGAGCTGATCATGTGATTTCTGTTCTTGATTATACTTATTAAGTTATGTATATTGAACCATTTCTTCATCTCTGGGATGTAGCCAACTTGATTGTAGCTGGATAATCTTGGATTCATTCTACAAGTATTTTCTTCAGAATTTTTGCATATGTTCCTTAGATTGGTTAATATTTTTCTTATTTTTTGCATCTCTATCAATTATCCCTACTTAATAGAAATAATTTAGAAGTATTGATGTTAATTTTTCAAAGTTCTGGTAGAATTCTCTGCTATATCCAAATGATACTTGGCTTTTTCTTAGTTGGGAGATTTTTTTTTTTTTTTTTTTTTTTTCGAGACAGGGTTTCTCTGTATTGTTTTGGAGGCTATCGGTCCAGCCCAGCCTCGAACTCACAGAGATCCACCTGCCTCTGCCTCCCGAGTGCTGGGATTAAAGGCGTGCGCCACCACCGCCCGGCTTAGTTGGGAGATTTTTAATTACTGCTTCTACCTTATTGGTTACCATGAGTCTATTTGAATTACTTACTCCACCTTGATTTAATTTTGACAGCTCTGTGTATTGAGAGTTTTTTTATAGGTCATATATATGAAATTTGTTTAGCATTTCTACTTTAGCAGAATATAGATTTTAAGGTATTGCTTTGTGACTCTCTGTATTTCCTCAGTATCTGTTGTCATCTTACTCACTTACCTCTCATTTTATTAATATCACTCATTTCTCATTCTTTTTGCTAATTTGTTGGTTTGCCAATCTTTTCAAATAATAAACTTCATTTCTTTGGGGGTTTTGTGTTGTTTTCTCAATAATTTTAGCCCTGACTTTGAGCCTTTTACTGTTTTTAGGTGCACTGTTAAGTTATTAATGTGAGATCTCCAGAGTTTTTGAAGTAGGTACTTGGAGCTACAAAGTATACCTCACATACTTTGATATGTTAGGTTTCATTTTCATTCCATTGTAATTTTAAAATTTCTTTCTTAACTTATTTCATGACACAATTTTCATTTAGTAGTGTTTTGTTTAGCTTCCATGAGTTTAATGTACCTTTTGCCATTCCTGTTTTTAATACCCAGTTTTACACATTTGTAGCCAGGAACAAACAAAGGACATTATTTCAGTTTGTTGAAGTACTATAATTGTTGAGATTTTTTTTATGTTGCAATATTTGCTCAATTTTGTAGAAAATTGTATGGGCTGCTAAGATGTAAGTGTAGCACACAGCATTTATTCATATTCTTATACCTTTGAATTCATTGAATATATTCATAATCAATGTGCCAGTTAACTTGCTTTTCTCAGGGTACATTACAATGGGATATTAATTTCTAGAGGAGGTATATTGTCTTGGTTATTCATGTTGTTTGTATTTTGCAATTGAATACAGACAGATGAAGTCAGGTTGGTATTTCTTAGCATGGATATTTGCTCTCACCATTGTTTTAGTGGGTGTTTTGATGTTTGTTTGATGTTACTTCAACTTGTCAGATTGTGGCTTAGCTGTATGTTCCTTCAGGTTCAGTCTTAGGAAAATTCTGTGTTCCTATACCAATGGGATGTCAGAAATGGTCCCAGCTAAGCTGTGGATAAGTGCATTTTCTGAGCCCAGGAACAAAACTTCTGGAGGATTAGAAGTCTGTGGAGGGCTAATGGTCCTCTAGTGACAGGTACTTAGGTCACTATGGAAAAATCAGTGTTTTGTTGGACCTGAATGCAGGATGCTACACAGTCCTCAGGTGGAGATTGGTTGGGTAAAGGCCATGCTGGGGTCCCTATATGGAGCGAGGGCTGTAGATCATGGCATCCTGGTGGGTGGGGTGACAGAGTTGCTTGGATCCCTACTGTTATTCAATATCCTAGGATATCATGTTCTTGGACAGGCTGGTAGATAAAATGGATAACAAATGTACAGGCTGACTGGCTATGCGGTTGGTCATCTGGTGTCCTGGTAGTCACAGGACATCACATTGTCCCTGGAGTGGGTGATTGACAGTCAGGTGGGTAGATAGGATGTCTCTGGAGTTCTGGGTCACAGCGACAAAATGTGATTTTGAATGTATACTATGTGCTAAGTTTGTGCAAGTATTGCTATACAGAGCAAATTGGCAACATTCTCTGGGAGACTATTAAATGGGACACAAATTTATATGCAGTTCCAGTCATAAGCTCTGCTTATTTACAGAAAGGAGAGATGTTTGATAGCAGAGTACACAGAGGGACTCAGTGTAAGGGGAAGAGATATGGTGATGATTGAGCAATGGGCAAAGCTGATTGTTCTCAACTTTACACACTGTACCTTGGAGGCCTCCAAAGGGCTCAATCTCATGCCATATCTGAACCAAATGACATCAAGGAGTCAGGAGTGGATCCTAGCCATCAGCATCTTTCTTTCTGAGCTCCAAGTCATTCCATAGTCTGAAAGCCATGGAGTTGAAGGCTGGATAGGAACTTTTTAGTCAAGATGGAAGGATGGCAGCACTTTTATGGAATATTTGTTTAACTATGCAAAAATATGTTGCATTTATTTAATTATATAAAGATATATTGCTGCTTTATCTTGCCTGTCTAAGGTACCTGACTGGTCTAATAGAAAGCTGGATGGCCAATAGAGAGGGAGGAGGCATAGGAGGAACTTCTGGAAGGGAAAGTAAGTAGGAGGAGGAATGTAGGCTTGGAAAGAAGAAAGAAAAGGAGATGACAGTGAGATGCGTGTGACTACCCAGCCAGGTATGGAGGAAGCAGGAAAGTAGGAAAACCAAAATGAAGGAAAGGTAAACAGCCCTGAGGCAAAATATAAATGAATAGAAACGGGTTAAATTAAGTTAAAAGAGCTAGTAGAATAAGCCTAAGCTATGGCCATTCATTCATAATTAATAATAACTCTCCATGTCTTTATTTGAGAAACGGATGGTGGCCCAGAGAAAATGCCAACCATAGAGCACAGAGTTAGTGTCAGAACTGAAAGACTAGATAGGATAAGAGCATGAAAGCATATTTGTCCATGTGTTGTACACCCACTTAATGCAGTGGATCAGCTACTTTCATAGATGGAACAGGCTCTTTTCTTGTTTTCTTCTACCAAAACTCAGAATGGAACTCAAGTCTACACATATGCTAATCAAGCATGTTACTACTACTGCACTCCAACCCCTATAGACTAGCTTCTCATATGTGTTCATAAAATAGACTGTAAGAAGTCTGGCACTTTACACAAAAATACCAGCAGATATTTAGAGAATTACTGCCACATGCTCTTTATTCATTGCTCTGAAGACCAAGCTAGATTTCACAGTGTTTCCTCTCTCACACAGTAGACATAGAATTTGCAGAAATAATTCTTTTAGACAAATAGCTTTGATTTCGGTATTGAATTGTAATGTAGTTATGGTCATGTTACAACCTAAGTGAGAAACAAAAGATACATGTGAAATGTTTTGAAAACTGAACTGATTCTATTTGATGTCCTACTTCCAAAGTGATTGAAGTAACCTGGGCATAATTACTTAAAGAAAGAATATTGTCTGAGACTACAAATGGGAAGGATGGATTTGATTTTGAGCTCTTATTTATAGTCTCTCCCATGTTCACATTATCTATAATGAGAATCACAGTTGCTAGCAAGAAAATGAGTAATCTAGTTCTCTTAACTTCGACCTGGTTTTGGCTGAGGACACTATGCAATGCTGGTTCTAAGTCTGGCTTCCACAAATCTTTGTATGACTCATGTGACTCTGTGCCTTCTTGCTTAACTAGCCCAATGGAAGATGAGCAGCATCTGGAGCCCAATTTCTCCTATTGGCTCAGCCATCTGCTAGTCAAGGTGTATCCTCAGAGTTAACCCGCTGACTGGAGGTACTGCAGACATGTGATGCAGCTCAGCCCATGTCAGAAAGAACATAGCTGGATCCAGCTCAAATTGCTCATCTGCAGCAGCCGAAGATAAATAAACAATCATTATTTTAAACCACTGCAATTGCTAACTGATATGAGATTTAGAAGACTCTATAATTATTTCACATAATACATTTTGTGAGTCATGACACTTCTGAACAATAGGTATGTGAGAACAATGCTAACTAGAAATAACTTATACTTTTTCTGTTGTAGCAGTTAGTTCCTATTCTTTTCCTGTATTATAGGTATAATTACTAAATTTCATTGATTCAAACCCAAAACAGGGAGGCTTCTGGGTATTGAAAACTGTAGAGACAAGAACATTCAAAGACAAAGCCTTTCTTTTTTTTTAATTAGAAGAAGCATTATTTTGAGTAAGAGGCTTTAATATATGTTTTGTTCTTTTAAAACATACTCATAGGCTCATGCTTTCCTAATCCAAGGCCACAGATAATTTAATTAAGGTGTATTAGACAGGGCAGATGAAGAAATTATTACCTTTTTCCTTCCTTTCACAAGTGTATGTGTGCATGCATACATGCATGCATGTACATGTGAGTTTGTGTATATCCATGTGTCATATAATGCATCTTCTTTAGGACTAGTTTTTCTATGCTCTAGGGAAGAAAAGCGCGGGTAAACCACTTGATCTTTTCATGTATTGTCTCTAACACATTGTCTAGTGTGTGGTTTTTCTCCCAGGGCCCCAAGGTGCAGTGTTCCTTCCTCATGAGTCTTTCCCACTATGCAGGAAGCTGAGCAACCTGTTGGCCATGTATCAGGAACAATTGAGAAGCATGGCAAATGTGCTCATGGCTAGAGTCAGCTGCTGAGGACAGAGGTAAATTGTATATTAACTAAATTTGAATATATAGCCATCTTCAAAGATATCTGCATTTATTCCAGAAGCTCCAGTGGCATCATCAGGTTAGCATGTGGTACGTATACAGCACCAAAATTTCAAGATTGTGAAATGGAAATTTAAAAAAAAAACAAAACTTAACTTCTCTTTGCTTTTTAAAACCAGTCACTTGCTAGTTCCTGAAATATCTTTGCTGGGAATTACATTGTTTTGCTGACTGGTCCTCTCTCTGTCCACTCTGCCAGTTTTATTCTCCATTACCTCTATAGAAGAAACTGGGGAAGCCACTGGCTATGAAGCATAAACTAGTCCATGGGCATAGTTCACAGGTCCAGGAAAGAGTCAGTGTCCTATGGTAGGACTGAAGCTGAATGAGGGTTTGGAGAATTCACTGTCATTATCTATTCACTCTTTCCTGAGTGACTGATCTTTTTATTAGTTTTATTTTTAAAACTATCTTATTTTACGCACCAATCCTAGTTCTCTCTCCCTCTTGTTCTCTCACTCCCCCACCATCTTCCCACCCCACCCCCACCTACTCCTCAGAGAGGGTGTGGCCTCCCATGGGGAGTCTTCAAAGTCTGCCATATCATTTAGGGCAGGACCAAGGCACTCCCTGTGGTATCTTGGTTGAGAAAGGTATCCCTCCATAGGGAATGGGCTCCAAAAAGCCAGTTCATGCACTAAGGGTAATTACTGGTTCCACTATTAGCAGCCCTATAAACTGCCCATGCCCCTGACTGTCACCCACATTCAGTTGGCCTAGTTAGGTTTTATGCAGATTTCCCAGCTGTCAGTCTGGATTCCATGAGTTCACACTTGCTCTGGTCAGCTGTTTTTGTGGGTTTCCTCACTCAACATGGTCTTGACCCCTTTGCTCATACTACCGTTTTTCTCTCTCTCTACTACTGGATTCCAGAATTTTGGCCCAGTGCTTAGATATGGATCTCTGCATTTGCTTCCATCAGTTACTGGATGAAGGCTCCATGATGGCAATTAAGGTAGTCCTTAATCTGATTACAGGGGAAGGACCCTTAAGGTTGCCTCTCCACTATTGCTCAAGTTCTTCATTGGGGTCATCATTGAGCTTTCCTAGGAATTTTCCCAGTGTTGGGTTTCTCATAAACCTGGTATCTCTTTCCGTGCTCTCCCTCTCTGTCCCTCCTGATCCCTCATATTCGCCTCCTGCTTCCCTTCTGACCTCCCCACTCTCCTACTACCCTCTCTGCTCTACTCATGCTCCCAGTTTGTTCAGAAGAGCTTGTCTATTTCCCCTTCTGTGGGGGTGTGTATCCATGTATGTCTCTCTTAGGGTTATTTTTATTTACTGCCTTCTCTGGGGTTGTGGACTACAGACTGGTTATCCTTTGCTCTATGTATAATATCCATTTATGAGTGAGTACCTTACCCTATTGTATAAATGTACCACATTTTCTTTATCCATGCTTTGGTTGAGGGACATTTAGGATGCTTCCAGTTTCTGGCTATTACAAATAATGCTGCATTGACATTTTTCTCTCCTATGTCTCTGCCCTTGGCTTTGACAGTTTTCATTATGTTTTGAGCTCAAAAATTTCTTAACATCACAGAATGCAATGAGATAGTATTTCAATTGAATGCTAATTGTGAATAATTTAGAGGTGTTTCCATTTAGCATGTCTGCAATGAAAAAATGTCAGTAGGCTTTGATTTGTGGAAGGGAATTACTCATATGGACTTTGACTATGTTATGTGACACACTGGCTTTTAACTATTTATCAACTTCATGAAGCTATCCCTACAGATTCACTGAAAGAATTTCATGATTATTCAGAGCACAAGGTTTCCTTTTAAGAAAAAAAGCTTTCCATCTTGGGAAAAAATTCTGATCAACCTTGGGAATGCTTCAGTAATGATTTATGGGTTTCTATTAAGCCATTGGTTATTTGTTTAGACAAAATGAGTTTTCTATTGATTTGGATGTTTCCCGTGATTGAACTCATCTTTGGAGTGGAATGTAAGGATGGGAAAAGAGAAGGGATGAGAAATGTATCTTTTCCCCCTGGGAAGGCTTGAGAATGAGGCTTTTTGTGTTACATGGTCCTTGTGTCATTCTATTTTCACAGAAGTTGAATGACCTCCTGGAGTTCATATGATCAGATGTACATTTTCTGGTTTGAGATACTTAAAGTGACAGTATTTCACAGTTACATGCAGGGAACTAACTGCTTGTGATGTCTATCTCTGTTATGCTGATATAATGCTTATATGGTAAGATATTTAGCATTAATTTGCAGGGCTATGGCACTTGTATTCTGAAATTCACAAATCATGGCAAAGACAACCTAAATGGCATTCTTTGTTTGTTCTGACCTCATATTTGATCTATGATATACATATAGAAAAGTGAACTGCTTGTGAATTTTACTAGTTGAATAGCCTCATGGCCAGACCCTAGGTCATTGGGCTCCTCTTTCTCAGTCCTCAAAACTCCCCTGTACCCTTTCTAACAGAAATTAACATGTTTTAACCTTCTGGCATAACGCCTCAGTTTTATTTTTTTGGTCCCCCAGCATTGTTTTTTGTGTCTGGATTCCTTTTCTCATGTTGTAGAATTTATCAATATCATTAGGATTGATGACTTGTCCACCTCAATGCTGTGGAGCAGTCTGTATTATACATCTGCACTGTGCATTTGTCTATTCCCCTGTTGAAGTGCACTTGGGAAACTTCTGCTTTGGGCTATCATGAATAATACTACTGGGAACATTCCAACACATGCCAACTAGTGAATGCATGTATACCATGTACTTCCCTTGGGGCCAATGTGTAGAACTGCCAAGTCATGGGTATCCATTTTTAAAATGGATAGTATTAGAGTCAAAAGGCAGGATGGACCGAACCATAAAATGAGATTACTATTGTGACACCTGAATACTATTGGTGGAAAGAGAGTATTGTCTCAGGAATACATCCTAGGTCCTGAGAGTTCACATTGCTAGTTCCCGTGTCTGAGTGACAGGATGTTGAAAGGGTGCTGACGGGGTCATGTTCTACCAAGCTGCTCTCAGCCCACAGTTCTTGCCACATATACTTTTCTAGTCTAAGCCTTGAGAGTGTTATGGGAAGTGGCCTCAGCTCCTTTTATGTTCTCTTCCAGTCAGGTTGCTCATCTGTCCCTGTGCCCATTTGAGGTAATAAACTGACAGTTGTCAGGATGAATCATGACTCTTTTTCAGACACACAGGAAGACCAAGATTGTGACTAATCAACAAATCCTCTGGACACATGATGAGGCACCAAGAGCCATCTCATCTAGGCAAGTTCAGGCCTGAGTTGCACCTAATAGCTGGAAGAGAAAGCAAGCATTGGCAGAACAGTTGTGTTTACTTGATTTGCTGATTTGGGAGACATGCTGTATCTTTGTTTCTCTCCATCTCTACTTCCTGTACAAAAGCTTATTCGTTTATTTATTCCCTTCAGCTTTTATCTGCTGAATCCAGGTAGTGTGAGAATAAATTGAACCTCAGGAAATCTGTGAGCCCCAAGCTAATTCTAGTAGTCTTACAGCATGACCTTCTTCCCGTCTTTCAAAATTGCCTGACTCCTCCCACCTCTCTGTACAGATGTTACTGGATTAAAATGACAGAGAATTTGGAAGTGTTCAAAAGACCTGAGATATAAGGAAGGACAGTATGAGACTTCTGGTGTATATACTGATATCCAAGAAGCTTTTATCTTAAGCTTCTTAAGAAATGATTCTTCAGGAACCCCAAGCCATCCCCTAAGGCAGTTCTTGAGAATCATGTACATGTATGTACATAGCTTGTTGTCATTATCACATATTTGCAATCATCTATGTGCCTGCTATTGGTTTCACAGCATTGCTGTGGAAATAGACCCTTCACTCTGCGAAGAGTATATCTGATAATTTCAGCTGTAAGTAGCTATTTCCTCCATGTGTGCTGCATGACATTTTAAGTTCCTGGAATTTGCTTTCCCCTTTGAAACATCTTTCATATTGCATGGTTTGCTCAAAGGAAAAAGGAGACAGGGGCATAAACCATTTGCAAGGGTCTGGACCATTTCATTCTCACCTACTGAAAGCACCATGTTTGTTGTAGAGAAACTTTCAGAATGGACTCAATTAAGCACAGACAGTTTGATTTAACTTGTTTTTAATTGTAACTGGTTATTTTTCCTGGCATAAAGCCATATAGTATTTCATCTGTGTACGTTTCTCAGATAATCTCCAACCACATTAACAATTTTCTAAGTGGTATTCAGAATATTAATGTGGGGGTATTTCTTTTCTCTTTCTTGACATCGTTTAGTATGAAGATTGGTGTGTGTGTGTGTGTGTGTGTGTGTGTGTGTGTGTGTGTGTGTGTGTAGTCCTTCCTACAGATCTTATCTGACTCCAGAGGCCATAGTTGCTTCTTATAGAACTAGAGGCTCCAATGAAGGAATATTCCATCCCTATATTGAGAATTGATCTTCCTGATATATGATGGGGTTACAGTTAAAAGGTAAGCCCATCATAAACTTCAAATATTATGTAATAGGTATGTAAAATGCACCTAACACCCCAAACGTCATAGCTAGCTAACTTGAACCCACTACAACAGTTACATTAGCCTATAGTTATGTAACATCTAACATAAATGTATTACATCATATAGTGCTGAATATCTACTGCAATTTGGTGAATACTGAACTGAGAGTACAAATACAGATCAGTTGTATAGGCATGCTTTCTCATAATCATGTAGATGAAAACGTCATGGTGTATTGGAGATTGAAATTCATTCTCTGCCTCAAACTTTAGGCCCTTCTAGCCTGAAGATTACTGAAAAGGTCTCCTCATCATCTCTGATAAAGGATGAAAGAATTAATGTTAAGGAAACATGCAACATTTACCTCTTTTGCAATAGTTTGCAAAGTTAGTCCTAGAATAGTAACATTAACATGGTTAAGAGCTTCTCTTAGAGGCTGGGCAGATGGTTAAGTAGGTAATGGCATTTACATTGCAAACATTGTGGCTTTAGTTTGAATCACCAGTAGCCACACACAAAGCAGGACATGGCTGCATGTGCTTGTAACTCCAGCAACTGGGAAAAGAGAGACGTAGATTCCAAGAGTTTACTGGTCATCCAGTCAAGCTGAAACAGTGAACTTCTGTCTCAATAAGGCTGAAAATTAGAGAGGATACCAGTAACCTCTGCTGGTCCCTTCATAGCCTCATATGGTGCACACATCTGCATAATTCACAAACATATCACCCCCCCCACACACACCGCGTACACCCACACATGCTCACTTGAACATATATATACACAGAGTTATTAAAACAAAAACCAAAAACACTTCTTTCATACTCAAATCTATTGTGGGAATGATCCCAGCAGTGGATGTATTGATAAGGCTTGCAGGTAAGGATGAAACAGGCTATAGAACAGGCCCTGATTTGTATTGCTTTTACCAGACTTAAATGTTAAAACCATAAGCTTTGAAATAATGATATAGCTATTTTTTCTTTGCCCTTCGTTTTCAGGTTTTTCTGTGGAGGTAATTTGTACCACAAGTAAGATGACAGCAATAAAATAAATACAAACTATCAGTTGGAACTTCCTTAAGCCTGCCTTTTTTTCTCCAGGCAGGAAGGCAGGCAGGCAGGCAGGCAGGCAGGAAGAGAAGCTGTTGTGTGTAGTATAATGAATATCTCCTTCTTCACCATATATGATATATATGATTAAGTCTTTAATCATAGACCTGTGGCTAGAATGCCGTCTCCATTGGCTTTTGCTGTTGTTTATCTAAATAAATAAAGTTCCTGTCTTTTTTTTAATCCTTTCATTTTTTTATTTGTTTATTTCTTTTTGCCCCCACTTGTTTTGAGGCAGAGTTACTTCACAACAGTGTTATCCTCTCTCCCTTCTGTTTCTTTCTGGAAGTTTCTCTCAGGGCACCTTTAATTACCTTTAATTGTTGGCCTCTCATTTATGTCAACAGAAGGTTCTGTGTTACAATGGAAGAGAATAGGATGCAGAGTAAACTATCTCCGCATTGCTATGTCAACAATGGTGGCTGTTCTACAGCCTGTCTACTGCACAACAAGTGCAGCATGCTGGGTCTTACTTCCTGATAGGTGTAATAATGTTGAATTTGAGGGAGTCAGGAGAAATCACAGAGTAGCAAACCATGCTGTTTTAATCTCCATGACAAGTTTAAGGAAAGCTTTGCCAACTGTCCATTTAATTAGTGGATAATCACCTGTGCTTGTGCTTATCAAGTTTATAATGAATGTCCAATAGATTGCTTCCACTTGAGGTATATTGCAGAGTTTTCTGAACATACGCTTTTGCTTCCTGAATGGGTTATCATGTTGGCTAATGACTTTTCCTTAAAGCAGGCACAGAGAAAACACGCGGTATTCCCAAAAGATAATTATACACAAGAATAGTTGGTCTGCTAGAAGATAATGCTAAAAGAGATCAAAGCAAGCTCTGATGAGTTGAAACCCTGGGAACTGAATAAAAACTGCAGTGGGAAGCTGGTCTGACAGAAAAGTGGTTAGGTTATCTGAAATAGCCACCCTGTAATGCAATAGAAAACATAAATACCTAAACTTAGGTCTCAATGTACATTGTAGTTTAAAGAAGAAACCATGCAAGACCTTGAACATCCTTCAGGACAGGACTATTCATCAGTCAAGAGCACTGGTTCCGTATCAAAAATTATTTTCTCTCCAGAACTTAGAAATGTCTTTCCTTCCTGCTGTCTCCTGAGACATAGGTAGCAGTGTTGGCTGAATCTTTCTGGTGACTGGGGCTGAAGTATATGCTCTTAGTCATTACTCACCCACATCAAGATATCTTTACAGGGGATCATTCTTAGCTAGGCAAAGTTAAAGCATGGTGTCAGAAGCCAGCAGTTACTCAGGAAGAGTCTCTGTGCATTGCATTTAATTGTTGTGTTTCTCCCTGCCAGGCAGATTAAGCCTTTTATTAGGATGAAGGACAAGATCTTGTATCAGATCCAAGTAAAAGGCTCTGAGCTCTACTTGTAAAATTCACTGGACTATTATCATTCTAGCTATGAATCTTTTACTGAATCCTCTTTCTTTTTAAAATCCCCTTATTAAAATATCATGCACACAATGTCAGACACAGGGTGAACAGTTTGATGAGATAGGTGATGTGTATTACTTCTCACCAATTCAGATTTTTATCAGTCGAGAAAGTTTCCTGCCTTCCCCTTTCACTCCCCCACATCTCTATCCCAGGAAACCACAGATCTGATCTCCATCACTATAGGTTAACTCTGTCTGTCTTAAACATTCACACAAATGCAATTATACAGCACATGCTTTTATGTCTGGCTTCTTTCACTCAACATAATATAAACATCCAAGTGTATGCCCTAAGCTAACATTTTCTTTGAAAGCAGAAACCATGGGAGAATTTGAAGCCCCTTTAGAGAAAAAAAAGCAAGAGCAAGGATTTGTGGCTTCTATCAGTGCATTTCTCTTTTATATCACTGTGTAGTATTCTACTGCATTGGTATTCCTAATACTCCATTGAAGAATATTTGGGTTACTATAGTTTATAACTATTATAAATGAAGGTTCCATAAACATCTGTGTATGTTTTGTGTGTTTATGTGCACATATGTTTTCATTTCTTTTGAGTAAATGAATACCTAAGTAAAGAATATCTTGGTCATATTTGACTTTGAAACCAAGGGTTAATTGTTTCTAAGGGCGGTTTTTAAAAACTGTCTGAAGGTTCTAGCTGTGTCACACTCTTATAAAGAAATAGATCTCACAAAGAAATATAATGTAAGTTTTTATTTAAAAAATGATATGTCTGGGTATTTTGTCTGCATGCAGATCTGTGTACTATGTGTGTGTCAGGTGCCCAGGTAAGCCAGAAGAGGGTATCCAATCTGCTGGAGCTGGTGTCACAAATGGTTGTGAGCTGTATTGTGGGTGCTTACAATCAAAGCCATGTCCTCTGGAAGAGCAGCCAGTGTTTCTTTTTTTCTTTTATTGAAAATATATCCTGATTCTGGTTTCCTCACCCTCTACTCCTCACAGTTCCTCCTCTTCTCTCCTCCCAGCTGGATCCACAGCCTTTTTGTATTTCATTAGTAAACAAATAGCCTTCTAAGGGATAATACAATATAAAAGATAAAACAAAAGCTATCACATTGGAGTTGGAAGCAAAAAAACAGAAGGAAAAGGGCCCAAAAGAAGGTAGGAGAGAGACTCACTCATTTGCAAACTCAGGAATCCATAAAAGCCAGAAGCCACAACACACATGCAGAAGACCGGATGAAGACTCACGCAGACCCTGCCGCCTCAGTCCCTATGAGTGCATATGTGTGCTGGTCTTGTTGATTACAGGACTTTGTTTTCTTGGTTTTATCCATCTCCTCTGGATCTTACGATCTTTCTACCACCTCTTCTGTACCTTTCCCTGAGCTCTGAGGGGATGGATTTGATGGAGACATCCCAGTTAGGCCTGAGCGTTCCAATGGCTCTCACTTGTGGGTGTTTGGGTTTGATTTTGTCTCCTGCATTAAGAAGCTTCCCTTCTATGAGCACAGCAGAATGTCATCAGGAGTCATTTTATTGCTTTTTTAGAAAAGTAGCATTTAATTTTACATTGGTTCTCTGCACTATCTAGTCTCAGATTCCTGGTCACCCATAGCAATGGGGAGATAGTTTCCTCTGAAACTCTCCTATTCTTTTCCATTGTAACCCAGAACCTTGTATTGACATAAGTGAGAGGCCAATGATTAAGGTAATTAAGGGTACCCTGAGAGAAACTTGTAAGAATATATATTTAGATATCACACCACTAATATTTTCTATTTATGATAACATTTCCTTTGACTTAAAAGTCAAATACTCAGTTTTTGTGTCTATATATACCTATGCTTTTTATTTATTTGTTTCTCTCTATCTAGGCACAAGTTGTTCTCTTATCTTACCTGTTACTGATGCTCCATTGCGCACACTCAATCTTAGTGTAGCTGGTATTTCCTGGTTTGTGGCCATCTCTCTCTTATTTTACACGTCTAGTCTTCACCTTGGATCCTCATTCACCTTTGCGTCTCTCACATAAGCACTCCTATGCTTATATTTATGTCTGTTGCTAAAATTTTTTTGCTCAGAGAGAGACATAAACATCTACCCCACCCCCACCCCCAGCTACTAGCAACACATTGAGATATGGTTGCAACAAAGCTTACTAGGGGGAACAAATGAGTTTGTTTACAGAACATAGGTAAGGAGTTATGGGCAGGGGTATAGGTGACTTTAAAGTTGCCACACTGGGAGGGCTGCACCCAGGATAGAGATGATGGCTTCTCAATAGCTGCATAGACACCTCATCCGTCCCTGCATATATCCTCTAGCTCCTCCTTCAAGACCACAGGCAATTAGGGAGAATGGGCTACATCTGGTTGGGAGGAGGAGCTGAATACTCAGGAGAGGGTCCCATGAGTCTCCCTGCTCTCTCCTTTCCAAAGGAAAACAGTCAGGAGGCTCAGCTGTGGTGATCTTTTGAGAGTAGGCCCACCTAGCAGAATACCTGAAGATGGTGGCAGTTTGGCACAGATGATAGTCCTGTAAAACAAGGTCTTACCTGGGTAATCTGGGATCATCTTCTTATCATAAAAACAATTATATCACATCAAAAAGACTTTCATTTCAAATAAGGTAATGTTTCAGGTTCCAAGGATTAAGCCCTCATATCTTGGTGGTGGATCAGGGTGGGAACTTTTCCACCTAGCTCAGGAATTTAGCTTAAAGCTGTTTGTTACTAAGTCAAGGTTCTTGACCTCTTCTGAAAGAGCAGCTGGAGAATACTGAAACTAGAAGGAAAAGAAGAAGTAAATGTTCTGATCTCATCAGCAGTTTCTGCAGGTTCCTGTTATCCTGTGTAATCCATCTGTAAATATTATGGGTCAAAAACTCCTCCTTTCCTCTCCCCTTCTCAAGGTTTCCTGACAGCATGTTTCACTTCTACTCAGTTTGTTTGATCATATGACTTGCATTGGTCAATAGACAAAGAGCACAAGTAACATTTCTTCAATTTGATAAGCTAAGGCCTTTATAACCTGACATGCTTGTATTGGTTCTCTTGGGGGCTCTGGCCTCTATCACAGAAAGCCTTTATTTTGGGTACTTATCAACTCCCTTTATCTTCAGCCTGGAGGCAAGTCTGTGGAATGAACCTGAGCTTCTCTCAAAGCTGGAGGTCCTGGAGTCTACACAACTCCTTCTGAAGTAAATTTATGATCATGAAATAAATGTTTATAGCTATGAGTCCTTGAGATTTGTGGAATGTTTGTCAGCTAGCAGTGACACAACTGACAGATGCACTGTGTTTGCATCTCAACCTTTTTTTGCAACTCTGGAAATTTTACTACACAATATACAGGGAAACCTCAAAGAGTCATTGTTTTCTTTTCCCTAAAATTCTAGAGCACCAGTGTGAATATGTCAGCTCCCCCCTTGTGCTCTCTCTCTCTCTATCTCTCTCTCCCTCCCTCCCTCCCTCCCTTTTTCCTCCTTCCTTCCTCTTTCCTTTTCTTTTTCTTTCTCCTTTTTTGATGCTCTTAGAATATGACTCTAGAGGGATCTCTAAACCAATGTTTCACTAGTCCCTAAGAAAATTTTAAAAAATTTAGCTAGATAGCTTCCAACATCTAATTACTTATACATTCAAAAAAGAAAATAGGTTAAATAAAACAGTTCCTTCTCTCATTTAAAAGGGAACCCCAACTTTATGACATCCTGGGACATAGGACAAGAAATACCTGAAACTCTTTCCAGGAATCTGGGGAAATATTTGTGGAAATCTTTTCGCTATTGCTGATTGCAGGAACTTATCAAAATGCTGTAAAATAAAGGATGCAAGAAGTGGCTTGTTCAACAGTTATAAAACAGGCAGCAACCATGCTGCTCTCTGGAACTAGATACTATTGGCAGGGTTATGTTTCCATTCAATGTGGGTATTTGTGGAACTCTGTGTTAGAAGTCAGTCATGGAAAAACTAGAAGAAAAATATCAAACAAAAAGTCGGTATGCCTCTCCACAAGCTCCAGCTAATTGTCCTTGTTTAATTAACATCAACCTTTTGCATCCATTTTCCTTATTGGAATCAGTGGTAGCAAATTATATCCAAGGTCTTTATCTATTTAAATGTGTGTTATCTTTAAATTACTACTTGATGTGAATTTTTCATTAAATGTGATTATTTGAATTAAATAGTGAAAAAGGAAAATAATTTGCAGTTTGTTGTTGTCTTAAATAAATACCTTTTCTGGATCCTGTATTAGAGTTCCTACTTAATATAAAAAAGTGGGGGGGATATACAAAGAAACTGGTAATGTAAAGACAAATTTACATTTGAGATGGTAATGATAGCCTTATCAATAGAAAATCACTGAGTTGGAGGCTGGCTGCCTTAGAGATGACTATATCTCCCCTTTATGAGGTGGTTGGCTGGATAGGGTAACTGTGTTGAGCCACCCTTACCTGTAGTAGTGAAGGTTTGAACTTTGTTCATCTGGATATATTTAAGGTCGTTAAAGTTTAACAGATACAAAAGTGGTTCTGTCTCATCCATTTAGGGTTTCCAGCATGAATTATTACTTTCTATGGGAAACCTAAAGCCAGGTCTGTTTTGTGTTAATGCAGAATGAAAGTGGGAAAACACAGCTAGGAGAGTTTCTGAAGGTCACTGACACAGTAAAAGAGAAAAGGCAAGGGAAGCAGGGCGACATTTCTTTCTCCAAAAGGCTACCAGCTCTGCCTTTGATGTTGAGATTATTCAACTATCACGGACCATGAAAGATATTCCCAATCACTAAATTGTCATTTCTCCCTGTCCTGAGTACTGTAGTTCACTTCATGCCTTACTGAGGCAAGATAAGCTAGGTTCAGAGTCTCCATGAGAAGGGCACTTTTTATTCCATGTAATTCTGACCTTGTTTTTCCCCCCATAGTAAACATAATCTGAATGTCGTTTTACTTACATGTTATTGTATCACATAGGCCTCAAATTCTTAGGACTTTATTATTTATATACTTTTCAAAAATATTATCTGTCTCTTCCTCCCTCCCCCTCTATCTCTCTCCGAATTTAATAAGCTAGATGTTTGCTGTATTTAAGGTGATAGTGATCCATCAGCATTCATGTTTATTCAAGATGTTAGGAACTAACTTCAATAACTTAGCAGTTTCATATATAAAGTATGCACATTGCTGGATGTATATTATCTAGTCAATAGGAAAACAAATGCTTGGTAATGGTTGTCAGTGGGGTCACAGATCTCACTTATTTTCTGTTGAACACGAATGCAAAGAATGGGCCCAGGATCTAGGCTTTCCACAGCGTATTCATCTGTGATCATGCCTAACATGGGCAGCTGAAGATGGGAGAGGCTGTCCTATCTGGACTACTCAACTCTGGTGAGGGAGATCAACATCTTTATCTGGTTTTATCAAGTTTTGTCTAGCTCTCACAGTCTACATTACAAACCAGCCAGCATGTTTATTCACTAACATGAACATTTGGCTCTGCTTCATTCTTAGGCTGCATTTCTTTGTCCTCGTTGCATAGTCTTCTGCATTCTGCCTACAGGGTAAGTTCTCCTCTGCTGCCAGAAAAAGTCTTGTTCTTAGGGACTCAGTACCATGGAAAAATGGCCTCTATTTCCCCTTTCTAGAAAGTCAGTTCCTTGGTTGCTTTGAGACTTACCTAAATCTTTGTCTTGTTTTCCATTTTGGGTTTCTCTCTCACACCACCTTATGTTTAAACCCTTGTCTTGAATGTCTAGTACAATGTTTGAAATGCTTAGACCCTATCCCTTTTTTATACAGATCAAGACTCCCCACTTTTACAGACGTCACTGATCATAAATGAGTAAACAGACAGACTGACAGACAAATAAAAGTAGTTACTTGTTAGTGAATGCATGTTTACAATAAAGATCAAATAATCAGATGACCCAAATTTTCCCCAAATTTGGACAGATATTTTATGTTTTATCATTTATATAGCTGATAAGTATTAAGAGATTATTTATGAAGTTATAAGATCTTTGAATTAATTAAATTAATCATTTCATTAATACATTAATTAAATTGATCAAAATGAAAGACATGACACAGGTCCCGTTTCAAACATGCAGATTCATGCATATAGTCTGGGATATTGTTAAGGAGAGAGAAATTGAAAGTTAACAAATAGCTGTTTCTTTCGGAAGCTCACAGGTTTCTGGTTTTCTTAGGGGCAATTCACCCCTCCTTCCTGCTTCATGGGTAGACCTGGTAGCTAATAATTGCTAATCTTTGAATAGATCCTTAGGATTCTTAGTTGACTCTCAACTTCTCTCAATCATAGTTCGGTATAAAACCCTCCATTGTACATTTAAAAATTGGTTCCTATTGCCAAAATTTGATTTTCCTGACACAGCCATTGTCAAGATTACACCTTTATTTAAAGAGTGAAAAACTGAGCTAACATCTTGCCCAGGATCTTTAAACAAGTGAATGACAGAGCTATAAGGGCTAAGATCCCTTGAAACTATCCTTATTGACCAAGTTTTTTTTTCACCAGTAAGTTGGAATTCTGTCTAGAAATCAGCTATGTCACAGAATTTATTTCTATCTCTTCTTACTCACTATGCCCCAACTTGTATCAACCCATCATTGTATACTTCGAGTCTACTGTTTGATATTTCTGAAGACTACTCCAGTCCTAATGTAGAGAGACCTTAGATCAATGGTTCTCAACCTTCCTAATGCTGTGACCATTTAATACAGTTCTTCATGGTGTGATGACCCCCAACCATAAAATTATTTTATTACTATTTTATAACTGTAATTTTGCTACTGTTATTAATTGTAATATAAATATTTTGGGGGGATAGAGGTTTGTTAAAGGTGTTGAGATCCACAGGTTGAGAAATGCTGCTTTAGACACTTCTTGACTCTACCACCAGAATCCCAGAGCACAGAGGTCCTACACTCACATTGAGATAATTCAAGGAGCAAAGGGTTCTAAGTACTGTGTCAGAATTTTAACCTCATAGTACTACCTTTTACTTTGAAATGAAAGCCATATTCTTTACTAATTACTAATGTCTGTAAGAAAATATGAAATACAATCAATAGCTAAAATTTTCCCTTACTATGTTTACTTTATTCAAATTTCATTTTAAAAAATGAGATCTCGGAGCCAGGCGTTGGTGGCGCACACCTTTAATCCCAGCACTTGGGAGGCAGAGGCAGGTGGATCTCTGTGAGTTCGAGGCCAGCCTGGTCTACAAAGCGAGTTCCAGGACAACCTCCAAAACAATACAGAGAAACCCTGTCTCTAAAAACCAAATAAAATAAAATAAATAAAAATGAGATCTCATTAATAATGTTCCTGAATGAAAAGTCTGCTTATTTGTAATAGATATCACACATGTTACTAGACTGAATTTGTGATGCAAAAGAGAAGCTATGCCTTAAAAATACAGACAAAGACTTAACTCAAGGGATTCAGCTAATAAGTGACAGAGAAGAACTGAGTTTCCTGTTTCACCAGGATTTCTAGTTCAATACTATTTCACAGTATGTTGGGATTATTTAAAAATTCTAAATGTTTGTGTGGTTTTCTGTGTCCCTAAACCCAACAACTATTTTGATAAATATAATATACTCTTTTTCTTAAGGAGCATATAGTGTTGAGAACATAGTAGATATTCAGCAATTACGTGCTGAATGAATGCATTGAAGACAGAAACCTTCCAGATAAACCCAATCAGATTATGCTTCCCTTTGCTTTGAGTCTGCATTGTGCAATGTTATCCTCAATTCAACCCTAAATCTATTTTCCCAGAAGCAGTGAGTGGTTTTCTACAAGTAAGCTATTTCTGGGATCTTTTGGCTCCAGCATTCTTGGTAAGAGCCACGACTTTGCAGATTTGAGAAGCAGCTGCTTTTTTGAATGATATACAGGACTATGCATGCTTTTTCGGCCCATTTCTTTTTTTCCCAACCCCAGAGGGATTGACATCAAGGACTGTGATTAATGGCAGTTGAGTATTTCCCTTGCCCTCCTGCACACTTTTGTTTTGTGAGTATCTTTCTTTAGAACCATCCATCTCCATCTATGTCTCATTTCCTCATTTTTCCCCCTCCTGCAAAGAAAATCTACTTGGCAAGTCCCCTTCTTATGACTTTGTTTTCCTATTAATTTATCATCTAATTTGGTTCTCTTTTTCTACATATTTTGCTTCCTTATGGAAGGAATTTAATTCACTGATAGTCGTGGTGCTTTGGAGGTTTCTATGTGTCTTCTAGTCTAGTTCATCTAGGTTGAACTTGAGATAAGTAGTATTTGTCTCCTGAGGGTTAAGGCAAGGTGTTATGAAGTACTTTGTATAGATTCACCACTGCATCTGGATCATGAACACTAAAGCTACTCCCACATCCACGTCTGGTGGTACTGAAGATGCTTAAAGTCTTGTTTGCCATTCTGTTAGTGACAGTAGAATCACCATTTTTACACATGTTTTTGAGAAGTAAAATTGGAACAGCTGAAGTGATCCAGAAAAGTTGAAATGAGAAGGGTCAAATTTCTAATTTCCTTCCAACTTCAACAATGTCAAAAGACCATTTAAAGCAGAAAGATTCTTTCCTAATTTTTCCTTAGAAAATTCTAGTACTTTAATACTCTTCCAATTCTTTCCCCAACCCACTCCTTTCACTCCCAACAGGTAACTCATGAAATACTCTGCTGTCAAAATAGATGCTATGCATTTCTCTGATTGTTAGCAAAAGAGCATAGACTATTTTCCTGTGGATAAATAATTCTGTCTTCATCTGGTCACACTTATCACTGTTCTCTTTATTTCCTCTTCAAATATCCTCCAAAGAGACTCACTCACTCTTCCTTACCTTATGGACTCTTCTTGCCACCTTCCACTCATGGTGGGACCTGGCCGTGTCTCTGTGATGCTTTCAAACCTGCCACGATAAAGATTACCCCCAACTTCTATAGGGCTCCCTTTAGCAATCCATCTGTAGCACTTGATGTTATTGATACCATTATGACTTTACTAAGTTCTGGACTCTATGACATTTGCAACACTTGTTTCTTACTGCAGACATTCAATAACCTCATTGTTAGTTGCTCAAACTTTTAACACTCAGTGTGTTTCAGGTGACCCTCCATCCACACTAAAATGTGTTCTCTTTGTTTGACTACCACTAAAATATTGTGACTGTTGCCTGTTCTGAACTTTAACTTTCTGTATGCTAACATTTGCTTGTTGTTCCCTTAACCTGTCTGTCTTCTCCAACTTTTAGACCTTCTTCTCCTTCTGTAATCCCTCTTTCAGCAAATAGTCTTAGTGTTTGTCTGGCTGTGTGAACCAAATTCCAGTGAAATTCTCACCATCTTGATCCTTTTAATGAAGTCAACCCTGTCTCATCCTGTCTACTCAGTCTCCAACTTCTCACTTGCCTGTCTTCAAATACTACTTGACCCTCTTGCTTTTATGCTATTTCTTTTGTTTGTTTCTTTTTTGGTTTTTCAAAATAGGGTTTCTCTGTATTGATTTGGAGGCTGTCCTGGAACACTCTCTGTAGACCAGGCTGGCCTCGAACTCACAGAGATCCGGCTGCTTCTGTCAGTGCTGGGATTAAAGGTGTGTGCCACCAACGCCTGACCTGCTATTTCTTGTATTGTTTCTACACACGTTCTTAGCAGTAACGTAAAAATGTATTAAGATGATCTTCTTGCCATCATTTCCTCCTTCATTAACTTACATCTGCACTGGAGAAACTATTCAAAAGACAAAATGTGGGAACATCTCTTACTGGGTTTTTATTATTTGGTCGTTTCCCCTCATAGACACTTAATTGAGAATATCATACTCTAAAAGGTATTTCCTGGTCCAGTCCAGGCCACCTTTCTAGCAGCATGAAGCATCTGCACTTGCAGTCTCCTCAATGCATCATTTCTACATTATTAACTCTTATTCATTTTTTTTCCTTGTTAGGAAAGTCCTCTGTCCTTCCCTTTTAAGTCACTCCTTTATTTCAAGAGTCCATTCATGAAGTTACTTGGATAGGGAGGTGATGAAGATCTGAATTGGGGAAGGGAAACATGACGAAAATATACTGTCTGAAAAAAATAAATGGAAAGTATATTTACAAAATAACCCATTCAGTTGTTACCTACTGCATGAAGCTTTCTAAATCTCTAGTTAAGACTAGGAGAATCTATCTGGCCCCAAGGAGGACATCAGTAAATTCTTAGTGAACTCTTCTTAGACTTTTGACATTATCCACATAGTGTTCTTCTCAATTTAAGCTCATAATTTAAGAAGACAGGAACTATAAGAACAGTTCCATCGTTTTTCTGACAGCAATCAATACTTTGTTCGTCTTCTTTCCTGAGACCCTTGAATCTTCTTCCAAAAGGAACCAACACTAGCAACAATAGTAGTTGCAATAACAATCTCAGAAACATAAATCATCTGGAGGAGAGGGGGAGGTAGGTGTCTCTGTAAATGAACCAAGTTCTTGTTATTTAATCAGGGAGTTAATTGATGTCACAAAGAAATAGTGGAATGAGCTTATTTCTCACACAGTTATGCCGGGAACCTTTGAGAGACTCTGAACTGGAAATGATGCATGGGTTATATTTGGGAAGGGGTACATGGGGGGAAGGATATTGGGTGGTCTGCATAATGGTATGTTTATCTCCTTTATAAATATGGCTTCATTGTGAGAGCGTTGTAACCTGAGATAGTCAAAAGGAAAATAGGTATTAATATTCATCTCTCCAGGATGTTGCAGAAATGAGTCGATAAATATCCAGATTTTTTAAATTTCCCAGTGTGTTTTAAGTACCTTATTATTTCATTAGGGTAGAGCTTGGATTACTTGTGAACAGATTAATGATATGAGTTTTTTTTTTCTTAGCCGCAGTCTATATCAGGATCAATTTCTTTTTATAATGCTTGTCAGTACCAGCATTGGGAGGACTAATTGGTTTCGGTTAATCCATGTCATGTGGCATTAACAAAGTACAATATAATAAAATCAACATGATTGATTACATTCACTGTTGGTGTAGAAAAGAGAATTCATGCACAAGTTTCTTGGTAGGCTTTCACAGCATGTCTTACTTTTTTGTTTTGTTTTATTATCGTTGTTACTTTGTTTGAGATGGTGTTTTCTCTACATATCCTGGACTGGCTGTGAATTCACAGTTACACTGCATCTGCCATCAGAGTGCTGGAATTACAAGTGTGTTCCTAGCCTATAGTTCTGCTCTTTAGAAGAGATGAAAAAAAATGGCAAGACAAGAGAGAATTTTTACTCTGAAAGGATTAAGAATTCATCAATGATTTTATTTGTGAGAAGTTTTTTTAATTAATCCAGATGTGTAATTACTAAATCTCAATGCCCAAATACTTTCTTATTGAAAATTGTCTTCATGCTGAAGGTATATTGATATAATGAGTACCAAGTGCTATGGTTTTTTTTAAGTCTCATTTTAACCTATGTCTAAAAATCATGGCTTGGTGTCCTCAGGAAAAAAAAATGCTTTAAATTCCTAGTATTTAAACTCATGTTATTGAAAAAGATTAATGTAGATAAATTCCTTTCAGAAAATATTAGGTAAAACGTTTTGTATTATAAATTCAATCTCTATCTCATTCTTGTTTTTTTAGGATGCTAACTTTCATATAGATACACACAAGAGTTTAACAATGCCTCCTCTTTCTGTTTCTGGACAGACAATACATCCTGCACCAATAAGTCTGCTTAATCGTCTATTAAATAAACAGGTTGAGAAGAGTGCTCATGTTTTTTTGCTTCTTAATTACTACAAGTTGAGCCCCAGCTGAGGCCCATCTCAGTCAATTTTCACTCCATCAGATAAAGGAGAATTGTTTAAAATTATTCTGTGTTTGTTATGAGCAATGTATGGACTTCTAAAAGGTTTGTCTCTGCATTGAGATCTGATAAAGGCAAAATATTAAGGCTGAAACAAAACAAGCATTGTTTTGAGACTACTCCCTGTCCAGTACTCTTAATGCATTGTTATAGTGCACTTGAAGACATTCCTAGTATTTTTATTCACTTGTCATAAAATTTTTAAAAAGTCATAGCATTTATTGCAATGACAATCTGCTAAATACCTAAAACCAGGAATTCAGTACAGGCTACTGAATTATAAACTTCATGTAAGTGAAGTGGTACATGGAGGTGAAGCTATTGATACCGAGGAATAAATAATGACTAAGACAGTAAGATAGGATATGGGGCATGAGTATATATGTGTGTGTGGATTGTGTACCCAGGATCCTTCTGATCTCTCTTCCTTTGTGGTTACACCTAAGTCTTCTGCAGAGAAGTACAGAGGAGATAGAGGTTTAAGGCTCATGAGAAGACACTGATGTGTCCACTTCTACACAGTCATGAAAAGCGGTGTCTGCCCATTTAAAAAATTTAGAAAACCTAGAAAGACAGTAGATAAAAACTAGCCACAGAGAGACGTAACATCTCCTTTTCCACCGGAGGTCCTGTTTCTTTTTCTGTAGGTCAGTTAACTTTTTTAGTTAATTTTCTAATCTGTTTCCTCTAATTTGCTATCTTTAAACTTTAAAAATGAACACTTTAAAACCATTTAAGAAAAACACATTATCTATGTGAATGGCAGTCCTTTACTCTTAAAAGAACCATAAGTGTCCCCTGCTCTAGGAGCCTTACCTTCGTTATGCAGTATGGACAATTTGTTCCTCTAGTATGACAAGAACAGTCATGCTCATTGATGGGGTCTGAGGATGTGGAAGGAGCATAACGAACATGTAACCCCAATGCAGCCAACCTGGCAAGACGACACAGTCATGAAGGCCTCTGGACAGTAAACTAGGGAAAGACTGGAGAATCTTAGCTCTGAATAGAAGGAGCCTTTGCTCTTCCAGTGTGAAATGCTTACGGAGGTCTTGCTATGGTACATCCAAAACCAAGGTGAGTGACATGAGTAGAATAAATTGACTAATAACAGCTAGCTATGAGTGGAAATGTTATTAACTTGGGAGTGGACTGAAAATCTAGAGATAAGTTAGAACTCTGGAAGGATAGGGGTAGGGGAATTTAGGGACACTGAGTGAGAATTTCAACAGCAACACCACAGATACCAGACACCAGGAGGGAAATAATAAAGGGCAATGAGATATTGTATCTAAATCACATTTACACACACACACACACACACACACACACACACACACAGTCATTAACATAAGGCATGCAAATCTAATGAAGAAAATAGAAATAACTTAAAATATAGATAGAAATGCAGAATAGAATACAATGTCAGGATTCACAGATATTTTGGCCATTGAACACATTAATATTTGTTGTTAATTGTATTAGAAACACTATCTTCTGTAATGCTGTAACTCCTCAAAACACAAAACAAATAAAAAAAGAAAATCAAATAGTTATATTTCTGAATGATTTGAATAAAAATATAAGGGCCAGTGAGATGACCGAGCCTGACAACCTGAAGACCTGAGTTCAATATCTGAATCCATGTGCTGGAAGCAGAGACCTACCTCCAACAATCCACTAGGATAGAATACAAAATAGAATAAAAGCAATTCAGAAATAAAATAAAAATAAAGGTAGGTATTATACTGAATCATGATACTTAGAAGAAGCAGAGTAACAAACACTTTAAAATATCAGTGTGGTAACTCCTCTACATTCATCACAGAATGTGTGAATTCAGTTCTGAGTTTTCCTTTGATTAAAAGGTTTACACAAAGTCAGTTTTTAAGCCATTTTCTTGAAAAAAAAACAGTGTTTATTGTAAATCTAATTTATTAAAATGTGGCCTATGTATGTGTCTCATTTACAATTAAATTTGTTTAAAATAAAATATACGTGCCCTATATTTACATCATATGTTAATCTAGAACAGCAACAGACTCTAGCATCCAAAGTAAGGAGTGGCAAATTCTTATAATGCAGCAGTAATAAAACCCCATTTGAAAAAAATGTCAATAACTTTGGATAAGCACTAGTCCACAGAAGACATATAAGTGTCATAAGCACATGAAAATGGATACAGTTAATAATGGGAATAATAGGAGAATGCAAATCAAAACCACAAAGTGATGTCACTTTACACATAATGAGAGAGTCATATTAAAAATGAAAAAGACACAATGAAAAACATTATCCTGGAACCCAGTGACAGAGAGAGAGGAGTGATGAGCAAAGGGGTCAAGACTGGGCTGGTGAAACCCAGACAAACAGCTGACCTGAACAAGGGGGAGCTCTTGGATCCCAGACTTATGGCTGAGAGGCCAGCATAGGACTGATCCAGACCTCCCCCTGCCCCCGAACCTGGGTGTCAGAGAGGAGGCCTCAACAATCTATGGGACCTCAGATAGTAGATCAGTATTTTTTCCTGGCATACAAATGAACATTGGGAGCCCATTCCACACAGAGGGATGCTCTCTCAGACTGGACACATGGGGAAGGGCCTTGGCCCTGCCCGGGATGATATGACAGACTTTGAAAATCCCCCAGGGTTAGGCCTTACCCTCCCTGGGGAGCAGAAGGGGGATGGTGTAGGGGTTTGGGGGAATTGGGGAGCAGGGGAGGAGGGGAGGGAGAGGGAGCTGGTAGTAACAAGTGTAAAAAGTTAAATAAAAATTGCTATAAAAAAACACAAAAACCCCTGAAAACCATCATCTATGATGGAGAGAAATTGGAATCTTTATCCATCACTGTTGAAAATGTACAATCTTACACCTACTTTGGAAAACTGAAAATGTCTCAAAAAGTTAAAATGTTGGTTTACAGTAAGACCCAGAAATTCTACTTCTAGAAGATAATTTCTATTAGAGAATGCTCACACAAAAACTTTGACATGAATGATTAAGGCACCAGCATCATTCATCATTGCCCCAAAATACTAACAACTCAAATTCCCATCAACCAATGAACGGACAAATGAAATGATGTCTATCAGATCAACAGAATACTACTCACAGATAAACCATAATGAAGTTCTCTGGCTTACATTACAACATGGATGGACATTGGGCAATTCTATATAAACAGAGAGTAATTGATTGGTTGCCAGGACTTGGGGCAATGAGGAATGGATGCAGACAGTTAATGATACATAATTTTCTCTTCTGGTAATGAAAATGTTCTTGATTTAGATAATAGTAACTGTTGCAAAACTTTTAGAATATAATTAAAATCACTCTATTTAAACCACTGTTTAAAAATGCTTAGGGTGTGTTTTTCTTATGGTGAATTATATTTCAATAGTAACAACAATAATATGAAAGATTTGTGGGAAAGAGACTGAGAAGCTTCACAATATCTTACAAGATCTTCAGAAGGACAGTATAGGAAAAATCATCAATCTTCCAACAGGTTGTTAGTGAACATGCTCATTATTGGAGTTCAGTGATAACTCCCAGAGAGAGCACACTAGCTGTGGAATAGGGTTAATAAAATAGACCCACCTATGGGCATAGCTGAGGAAAGTTCAAATCGATATAATAATCATGTCTTGGAATAATCAACAGTTATATAATTTGATTTAAGGCCCACTTACTGGGAAGGAATTCATGACTGGTTCTATAAACCTAACCAGTTGCCAATAGCTGGAGCAGTTATAACCCTAGAAGAGAACCTAATATTTCATGTTTCTTACTAATATTATTTTTTTTAAAAAAACAACAATCTTATTTTACTTATCAATCCCCCCATTCCCTCGTCCTCCCATACCCCCCACCAATCTCTCAACCCACCCCCACTCACTCCCCAAGGATAGTGAGGCCTTCCATGGGGAATCATCAAAGCCTGTCACATCATTTGGAGAAGGGCCTAGGTCATAGAACAAAGGATTACCAGCCTACAATCCATGCCACTAGAGAAACTAGGAAACAAGGAGGACCCCAAGAAAAAAAACATGGTCCCCCGAAGAAGGGGAAATGTACAAGAACCCCTGAGCAAATTGGGAGCATGGGGAACAGAGAAGAGGGAGGTAGGAAAAAGAGAAGGGGAGAAGAGGAGCGGGGAGGAGAAAAAGAGGAATCAGGAAGACTGAGACAGGGGAGGAACAGAGGGAAGCAAGAAAGGAAATACCTTGATAGAGGGAGCCATATAGGTTTAGAGAGAGGTCTGGCACTAGGATAATGTTCAGGGATACACAGGGATTACCCCAATCAAGAATCTAGGCAGTAGTGGACAGGCTGCCTTGATACCCTTCCCCTATAATGAGATTGATGACTACCTTGGTTGCCATCCTAGAGCCTTCATCCAGTAGCTGATCAAAGCAGAAACAGGCACCCGCAGCAGAACACTGAGCCATACTAACATTTTTTCTAATTGTGTTTTAAACATTTATCCTTATAACCACAGATAAGGCCAATTCTTGCCACTCAATTTGAGAGGGAGTAAGGGGGCACAGGGGTTGTTGGGGGAAGTAAGGGGTGGAGTTACACAGATGCACTGCTTGTATGTGGAGTTGTCAAGAAAAGACTATGAGGACTGTTGAAAAATATTTATATACACAGGGGATTTTGCAGTATTTTTCTCTTGGCAAGATTCCCATGCAATAACATAGGAAGCAGATTCTTTTTAAAGCATCAGTTTCAGTACCATTGTTGATGAATTAGAAGTACTAATATGTGGAGAAATGGAGACATAAGCTGTTACTGTGCCCTGAGACTGTCCATCCCTACTATTTCTGACACCTTTGGATAGATCACTGAGTAGGTTGACCTCTGGGTGCTAAAAAGCTCTTTGTTTCTCCTCCTGATCTGTTGGAATGTGAAAGAACAGTGGGTCTTTGCTCTGCCACGTTCCATTGGGACCCTTCCAACTCCAGCTCATTAGAAACACCCCCGAGTCTGAGGACTATGATGTCATATGTCAAAGCAATGAAGTAATTGCGGTAGGCCAAGGCAAAGAACAATTAAAAAATTTTCAACTTTGAGAATTTTTCTCATATTGTTTCAAATGGAACTCCTACCTCTTAAGTAAGAATTACTGCATGTGCATTCACAGGGTCAGAAGAAGTGGAGTCTGGTGGATGGGATCAGCCTGGAAGGACCCCAGGGGATAGTCATGTGGATAACCACCCTCTTTCTCAATTTCGAATCCAGGTATGTGGTATGTTAGTCATATTCTGGAAGAGTGAATGAGAAGGCTGCAAGGAGCTCTCTAAGAGAATCTCTTCACAGTGTAATAATCAAAGAAAATAATAACTATATCCATTACCACAACTGGCCCTTCATATAAGTAATTTTGGAGAGAAAATTACTAATCTGGAAATGACATTTCTATAAGTTTTCTTTCATCAGATAGAAGTTTTCTGTTAAGTAACATTTTCTTGCATTTAGATTTTGAGGAAAACAACATAGATAATGATAAACTCTTAAGTTTCTTTTATACTGATACACTTTTCAGAAATACTTTAAAATGAATCCAGGGAAGTTTGTACAGACTTCTAATTTTAGATACAAGCTTTTGCATGTCTTGAATCATACTCCAAGTCATGAGCTTGACTAGAGAACATGTTTTCACAGACCTGTTCAGAACAGAGACTGTTGCTCCTCCCATCATCATCTAAGTACTACAGACAGAGGAAGTAGAGAACAGTACAGCTGTTACATCCAGAATTTTAACAAAACCCTTCCTGTTATCTCCCTTTCATTTTTTTCAGATCTGATTTTTGTGATGATAATTTATGAAATGTTTTGCTTTGAAATAAACAAGGCAATTTGTGGTTCTCATTATATCTCAGCATAGTATATGACACACAAAATATTCAGAATCCTTCCAAATTTGTACTTTTATTTACTAACATTAATGCATAAAATTCAAAATTAAGTATAAAGAGTCAAGGAATAATAAGAATATAAGAGGCTGGGCAGGCCATGGACATATGACATGAGTGTTGCTCTTTTCCTGGTCAACTAGTGTCTAACTTTCAGAGTAAAGTGACTCTTTTTTTGTCTGTTTTTACACGTGGAGTTAAATAACTGCTACCACCTTCATGGTAATAATGTATTAGTCAGATTTTGCTGTCATGTCATTGTAACAAACAACCCCAGATTCTCAGTGTCTTATAATTATAAGCATGAGTAAATGCATATCTGGGTAAAACAAAAATTATCTGCCAAACAAAACTTCTTCAAATGTTGATATTGCTGAAGAAGAAATGCAAAATCATACTCCAGAAAACAAAATCAATTCATTTGGTATGTGACAGATCTGCTGTCTTTATTCTTCCCCTCCCATCTTCTCTCCTTTTCTGTTATAAGGTATATCATTCAGGCTGACTTGAAACCCACTGTGTAGTTCAGGCTAGACACAGACTTGTGGTAATCTCTGACTTCAACCTTCCAAATGCTGAAATTATAGGTGTGAGCCACACTGTGCCTGACCATCATTTCACTCTTTCTCTCTGTATTCCTCTTTTGAAAGGGTCTCACTAATAGCCCATGCCAAATTCAATTGTGATTCTCCTTCGCTCAGGCCTCTGGAGTGCTGGGAGCATAGGTGTGCACCACCACACCAGCTTGTATTTGTTTCTTTCGAGTTGCCTAGCCAATGCTTTCAATTGCTTACTTCATTAACCTCTCAATATCTACAAAACTAGCTTGTTACTTTTTAACTTTTGTAACTTATGTCACAACACAAACTTTCCAATGATACTGGAATCGTTCATGTTTATTTATGTCTAGAATTACCTAAACAACTTTTCACGCATGAACCCTCTCCTGACCTGTTTAAAACGTATTACAGCTTAGTTCTTGCCTTCCTTCTCATGTGCTTCCCAGTTTGGTGTCTTTCATTGATTGGATTCTATTTTCTCATTGCTCTTTTTGTTTCCAGTCTTTCCTGATGTTTACTTGCTGTATTCACAATGCAAAGATCCCCATGGAAATCATACTTCTAGGTTTTTATTTCAAGGTTCTGAAAACTTTGGCTCCCTTTGAAGTTCAGAGCCACTTAGTAACTTGTTAGGCACCAAATCTAAACAGGGAGCCAGACAAAATAACAACTAAAACAAGTCTGAAATACAGTGTTCATTAGCTTTTGTTATATTTGATAAGATATAGATAATATCTGTTTAATGTTTATGTTTTCATTTTAGTAATTATGAATTTTTAAAGATATGTTTGTTCTGTGTCTTTACCAAAAATACTTAGAGGAAAGGGTGTATTGTAGTTTATACATACATGCCATAATTCATCACAGGGGAAACCAAGCTAGGAACCTAAAGCAAAACAGTGGGAACATGCTGCTTACTGGCTAGCCCTCTTGCTTACTCAGCTAGCTTTCTTATACATCCAAACTCACCTGCCTAAAGGTAGTGCCACCATAGTGGGCCGGCCCCTTATACACTAATCATCCATCAAAACATGCTTCCATAGACTGATCTGACGAAGCCAATTCTTTAGCTGAATTTCTTCTTCCCAGGAGACACTAGAACATGCCAATTTGGCAATAAAAGCCAATCAAGGCAATATTTAAAATAGTACTAGATTGTCAAAGTCGTGCTTGCTGAGTTAGCATAGTACAGAAGGATTAAGAAATCAGGTTAAATATAAAGCAATCTAAAGATACATAGCAAATTAATAATAAAATAAAAAGAAACATGTAAAATGGTTCAGTTGATAGGGTTGGCATTTGTTCTATCAGTGATAATGCATATGAAGAAGGACCAAGACAGGAGGCAAATCTTCAAAGAAAACGTGTGTGGTTCTTGTAACATTAGGCTGATTTAATCTGTTTCTTCCTAAGTTGAGGAAAATCAAGCTTATGGGTGAAGGTATCAGTTGAGTTTTTAAAAATTAACAAAGAGTCTCAAATAAATTAGTGATTTGTTACAACTAATTATTTGTTTCATAATTCTTGGGGCCATTGATTTGGGTTGGGCTTGAGTGGATTGCTTTCTTGTCTTCTTATCACCTTGATCAGTTATTAACTTGCCTGGGAAATGCATCATCTAGGACAGCAATGATTCAAGGGTATGTATCATCATCTCTGTTCTCTGCTCCATATGGTCATAGCCTCACATTTAGTAGAGTAGTGAGGTTATTTATTTAGAGACTGAACCATTTTTAAAAACAGTATAAGCAAGTAAGTCCCTCTGATGCTTAGATCTAGAACTTTCACAATAGACTTCTGTTACTTTTTCCCTTTAGCCAGAGCAAGAGCAAGTATTCAAACATAGCAAACAAACTTTATTAGATGGAGGAGTTACAAAGTCTATTTTTAAAAGGTATGGATACAATGAAGGATGAATGATTGTTTTTAAATATAAAGCCTAATTATTTGGAGGGTTTAGAGTGATTTACTTGTCACAAACTGTAAAATAGTAAACAGACCATAGTCTTAACTGAAGTTAAGTAAAGCTTGAGACTATAGAAGTAATTGGGATCAAGTGATACTTGAAGCGTATTGACCATCAAGAAAACAAATGTAATAGATCAGGAGATATAATATGGAGTTCAATAGTGTGTGCTGATGGAAAATGGTACTTGAAGAGTTGTGAAAAAATAACCCCAGGACTCAGCAGTGGTGACCTTGTAAAAGGATGAGTCATCTGGTGAAGAATGGAGGATTGTGCTTCTGACCAATCAATGAGATGATGATGCAATTATTTGAGATCAAGGAATGAAGAAGGAGACTTAGTTGAGATCAGCTACAGGTAGAAGAGTTGACATGCTAGTGATATCCCATGTATGTGTATCTAGGAGGAAATCTGAAATTTGTATCTGGAACTCAGTAATTAAATATAAGTGAAATAGTGTGTCATTCATATATGGGTAAAAAGTAAGCATGGGTGAGTATGTGCACAGGGATAGCATGTTCCTCAGATCCTCATCAAGCCAAGACTTTGGCATAGCAAGAACCGAACTGATAATTATCTAGACAATAGACAAACAAAAAACAATCTCCCTTCTACACTCAGGATCAGTACATTTCATTTCTTCATAAACTCAGTGTAATACAAGAAATTATAATGGAAGTCACCTAGGAGTAGAGGTTAATAATAAAAAATGATTCTTTGAAAAATGCCTGTGTAACTGTTTCTAATCAAGGCAGTTTTCCAGTGTTAGCTCATGAATTACAACATTCATCTTCTGAACTGAGCATTCTTTCATCTCCTATATCACAGATGAACATGCTGAGGTTTGGAGATCATCTTTCCTCTGAGAATTTTCCAGGCCACAGAATATGATGCTGTCTTAGCGGCTACTACTAACTAGAAACCGTGGATCCCAATATCTAGTACTCTCTGTTTATAGCCAAGGCTATCAGTGTCTTAGAAGATCTATGACTGGTGTGTGGCATATTCAGCTTTAGCCTGTAAGTTTGGAAAGTGTATGTTAAATAAATTTCTCAGGAGATTAGATAATAGTCAAGCTATGTTAAGAACTCAATTCTTGCTTAAGATTCTACTGTTTCAAATGGTGGTTCTACCTAGTTTTATACTGTGTCATTTGAATCACATTGATTAATGATGCCTTTTGCTTTTGCAGTTTTAAGACTGATTCAATATTTTAAGATAAACACTAATGGAGCTTTCCTTTCCTTTTAACACATTTTCAGATATTACAGGACATTACACCACAAATTTTTGAGTAAACAAGGTACTTATTTTATTTTCTATTATACAGACACACAGATATATTTAAGAGCATAGTTATTTTAATGTCCTTTACAATCATGAAATATTCTCTCCACTGGAAAAAAATGGGCTCTCGTTTAATTGTTTTGTTTTGTTTTGTTTTTTGAGTCAGGGTTTCTCTGTGTAGCCCTACTAGCCTTGGCTGCCCTGGAACTTGCTCTATAGACCAGGTTGGTCTCAGCCTCAGAAATCCATCTGCCTCTCCCTCCAGAGTGCTGGGATTAAAAGTGTGTGTAACCATGTCCAGCTTTTCTAGATTAATTGTAATGAGCACATTTTGGTTCAAAAATTTGACTTACATCAATTACTACCAATCCAGAAAAATTTGACATATCCAATTTCATATGTAATCAGTTTGTCTTATTATTATCTTAATAATCCATATCAGATGTGTCGGTCTCTTCTGGATACACTAAAGGAGCAGCCGTGCTTGTTATGTTGTGCTATTATAAACACATAGTGAAGGTATACCTGGCTCATATATATGTTCATCTAGAAACAGTGGTAACATTGCCATAGAGATGTTGACGGTAAAGGTAGTAAGAAAGCATGGCAGAAGTTACGAGGGAATTGAAGGTGGTTCTGGTAATGATGGTGGCTGAGTTAGTAGAGGTAATGATGCTGAAGTAGGTGGTTTAATAATGGAGATGACAGTAGAAGTCAAGGTGGAGATGGTGATGGAGGAGCTGACAGGGGATTCATTTGTAGATTAGTAGAATTGGAATATTGCTAAAGTTGGTAGGGGCTGTGATGCAGATAATGGGGATGGTGGTAGTAGAGAAGACAGATAAGATGGTGCTGGAGATAATGCAGTTGGTTTTGGAAAATGGAAGAAATAACAATAGTAGAATTTAAAGAATTAGAAATGGTTGCACTGAATGGCGCTGATGGAGATGTAGAGAACCTGGTGACAATGGTGGTGGTGACAGTGCTAGAGCGAAAGTGGTGATGACAGCAACAGGGGCTATGATAGAAATGGGAACTGAGGTGTTAGAGGTTGTGCTGGTATTAGCAAAGGTATAAAGAAGGCAGTGAGTAGATATTGGTGGTAGAGCAGAGGTGGAGAGACCACAGAAAAGCTAATGATAAGTTGTGATGGTGTGATGGTGGGTGGTGAGGTGGTAGAGGACATGTTGGAAGTAGTTGATAGAGATGTCAAAGCAATTTGACAAAGTCTATAAGGAACAGACCTGGAACACATGGTAAATCTTTTATATTAAGAAACTATGAAATGGGGTGACCCATCCCTGAAACTGTGAACATGGGACACTATTACCCATCTATCTGGTGGCAGCATGGGTTTGGGAGAGTTTCCCTCAGCCACCCCTCAGGAATTTCTAGGGCAATTTGAAAAGCTTGCCCTGTGGTTTATGAGCAGTGGAGCTCTCCCTGACCCCCACCAGCAGTAACACTTGGAAGATCAGGTCCTGTACTTCACCAGGGAAGCACAATAGAGCCAGCCCTTGTTAGTGCAGGTATGGGTGAGTCAGATCTAAAATTGTGAGCATGTGAGAGATGTCCTCGTTACTTATCTGTCTTGTGATGGCATGGGTAGAGGAGAGTTGCCTTTCTCCTGAATGCTCACCAATGTCTGGGGGAGGTGGCAGAGCTGAGCCTGTGGTCATAAGAGTGGGAACACTCTCTCTAATCCCCACCAGCAGCAATACCTGGGAGAGCAGGTTCCATACCTTACCAGCACAGAACAATAGAGCCAACCCTGTTAGTGATGGTTTGGATAAGCTAGCTCTGAAACTGTAAGGATAGGAGAGTTGCCCCAGTTTCCCATTTGGCAGACCAACCCTACAGATGCCCAGGCTCAGACCCAAGAATATGACTTGGTCTGCCCCATCATCTACCCCATCTATGATCTGCTGGAGCATGTGAAGGGAAGTGATCTACAAACCCAAAGCTACAGGATCTCCACAACACAGGGCACCAAGAGGATATTGAAGAGGGGCCCTAGTGAGTATCCAGCATAGATGGGGTAGTAGAAACCAGAAGCCTCAAACCAGACCAATGGCTCTTTGCAATGAACACTTGCAAGTAAAGAGAAATGGACAAAGGGATTCACAGTGTGACTCACTGTGTCACACTGCTCCATGATGAGATTTTTAAGTTTCTCCCCCTTTTAATTTATTTTGTTCCTTTTTCCTCTTAAATTCTGTTTTATTTGGAGGATGTTCAAGGGCAGACGGTGTATGTGAAGGGACAGGGAAATAAGTGGGATCAAAATAAGACATACAGAATATATATATATAAGAAAAGAAACCATGAAAATGAAGAGCAGAAGTCTGGTACAGTGGTGCATGCATACAATTCAAGAACCATTAAAGAGAGTGGGTCTGAGGCTAGCATGAACTACATAGTACTGTCCTGTTAAGAAAAGGTAGAGGGAAGGAGGGGAGCAGAGAGGGTGAAAGACAGAAGATATCTCTTATGAAGATAGTTTTAATGTAATTAAGAGGAATTCAAATGTCAATGAGGGTTAAAATGGTTCTTTCCCTTTCAACTGTAAATACTGATATTATCCCAGTTAACTCTAAATTTCTATGTTCCTTTAACTTCCTGGTCCATTACCATGCCCTCTGTTTAACTTTACTTCCTTCAAATATACTATTTATTGTTGATTGTGCGTTTGTGTGTGTGTGTGTGTGTGTGTGTGTGTGTGTGTGTTCATGTACTGTGCTCGCGCGTGTGTGTGTTGGAACTCTTACTTGGAAGTCATGATAGAATAAAATCACACTTGTAGTCACTTGTCTCCTTATCTGGATCCTGGATCCATGATTCCTGTGATAAGATGATTGGCTAATTGTATAAACACAGTTCTTCTCTAGACCTTCCATCCATTATTATTCTTATGTGTTAGCTACATGCTGTGAAGATTCAGACTGTCTGGTTCCATCTGACATAATTCTTCTGTGTATAAGCATGTGAGAAACCCAGTCTCTGGGTCTGAGCCCTGGCCTTTGCCCTTTGTATTCAGTTGGCCATTATGTTTTTGACAGTCTTGCTTCCTTGGCTGCCTGAGGCTCTGATTTGTTGGGCAGTGACAAATTCCACCCAATTAAGCCCCATGTATTATTTTTTCTAGTACTTTCAAAATGTCACTTCTGAACCAGGCCATTTGGCCAGGGGCCATGACTTTATGGCAGTTGAGAAGGCCATGGCCCTTCAGCCCATTAGTGCAAGCTAGCAGCAATCCTAGCGACCTGTCAGGCTTCCCAGGATTTCTTATAAGTCTGATGTTTGTGCTTGCCTTTCACTTTGGCAGATCTGAGAATTTCCACCCTTGTTGATCCATCTTCCATAGCCACAAAGCTGACTGAGACCTCTGGGGTCTCTAAAGTGTGTGGGTGACTCTGGAAAACATTTCTGGTACCAAGCAGTGGAAAATGTCCCCTGCCAGGATGGGATCTTTTGGGAAGTGCCTACTTTGATCCAATTAACAGTGTTTTATTGCTCAGGGCCCTGCTACTTGCTGAAGCTTTGCTTTCATCAGCTCAGCTTTGTTAAGTGAATGTTTACTGTTCTCACTAATCTTTTGCTCTGACAGTCTCCTGGCCAATGGAATCACAAGTTCAAACGATGGACATAAAATGCATCATATTTATTATACTCTTAAGATGTTTTCAATAAAGCAGATATCATCTGCTTTGCCAAGTGAGTATCATGACTGTTCCGAGGTTTTGGCTAGTTAGCAGCCTGCCAAGGCAAACATGCTGTCTTCAAGCACTCTTGTGGGTGTCTTCTACCTCAGAGTCTCCTACACAATTATGTTTGGCTTTCAGAGGAGACACACCAAAGCCCTTTGGACCAAGGAGAGTAGCTCTATACATTCATAGTGCTTAAGACAATTTTTCTTCCATGCTTTGAACATTTCCATCTTTCCCTTGAGAATAATCACCTCATTTCATAGTCATTGAATAATCATGACATGCCCAGGCTGTGCCAAATGATTTGTCCAGCTCATTATGTTCTGCATTCAAATCATGGATGAGGTAGTGTTGCTTTTCCTCCTGTTTTATAGATGATGAACTAAGGCGTAGAGAAAGTGATGGATTTTCTCAAAATCACACAGCTAGTAAGTAATTACTTAGGATATGAATATACTTTACTGTCACACCTGGAATAAAGAAAAAACAGAGAATTGTGAAGGTTTGATTATGTGAATGGATAGAGATCATTTGGAATTTTTTTGGCCAAGGAACCACTTTTTGAGAACTGCCCAAAGAATATTTGGTTTTCATACTTCAAATGTTTGTGAAAACCGTTCTATGCATAGAATGTAACACTGTCATAACTCTTTTCTTCTGTGCTTCCATACTATACCCTTTTGGTTAACTGATTCAGCCTTACTCACCCCTGCTTTAAGTACCTATGGTCTGATTCCATGAAACATTCTGGTTCTCTGACATACCTAGTATGGTATGTTAACTTGGGAGACCATCAGACAAGTCAGTTTCTTCAATCACTTTAAAGATGGCAGATGGTCATATCTACAGTAAAATTGTTCCTTCAATCCTCATCTTAGGATTCTAGATAAATTGACTTTATTTGTCAGTATAAGGGGTTATCTTTACACAAGGTAGGTAGTTACATGCTGTAACTACTTTCAAAAGGAATGGAAGGGAAGTTTGATGAGGACCACAAGACATTTCTGTGATCTAGCCTTTGGTTGGATGGATTTGATACAGAAAATTTCCACCACCACCTGAGCAATGTATCTAATATTAATTAACATTTCTGGCACCACCTGGGACAAACTAAGCAACTGTGTTGAGACAGAGATCCTTTAGATCTTGCAATAGGATCCCAGGGAAGAATCTCAGAGAACACTGATGCCTTTTAGAGACACCATCAGGCCTCTCTGCAGTGGCCAAACCACCCGCGGTATTGATAACACAGAGAGAGCAGCATTGTCTCTGGAATGGATCACCTTACAGAGGAGCATTGCCCTTATCCCATGGGCATACCCAAGACACTCTCAGAAGAGCTGCACCATTCAAGCCTCAGAGAAGCACTTTGAAGTCAGTGACCTCAATAAGATTGTGAGAACAGGAAAAGGTGGAGCTATTCTTCAGATAAGAGAACATCAAACGTTTGTGAAAATCAAGATAAAGAAGAGCCAACTGAGAACTAGGTTTCATATTCATTGAAAAATAGTGTCTTAGATAGTGGATATAGAGAGGGTGCTATTTGAGACAGATGCTAGCTACCCTGTGTATTGAAAAAAGTAGGTTAACAGGAAGGCAAGAAGGAAGGAAAAGAAAAGGAAAGAAGGAAGGAAGGAGAAAAGACAGGGAATTACAGAAGGAAGATAGGGAACATGGGTATAAAGGGCTGAAGGAAGAGAGGGAGGGAAGAAACAGGAGTGGAAGAAAGGATAGGGGAAGGGAAAAGAAGGAGAATGGGCTAAAGAAATAAGCAAGGGAGAAAAGAGAGGAGAACAGAGATTGAGGGAGAAACAAGAGGCCTTACACAGTAGTGGGTTTGCTGGTGCTGGGCTGTACACTTGGAAGACGAATCTGTGATAGGAAGGGGTAGAGACGATAGTTTGAAATAATGCAGCTGTACTCAGATATCCCAAATTCTCATGCTAGTGGCCACCTTTCCTTATGTCTGATGGGCAGGGAGGCCTCTTCCTGTTTGGAAGGTCCCTGAACATCCCTGTTCATCTGTTATCAGGGAAATTTATATTTAGGAATGACAGAAACATCCACCTTCACCACCCTGGGACACTGGGGCTTTGAATAGGAAGTACAGATTTAACTTAAAGGTTTAAGCAATCCATTAGGTTTCCTAATGTTGGTACATAGTTAAGAAAAACAAGTTTGAATCATGTGAATTTTCTCCCCTCATGTTCAATTGATAACTCTAAAGTGAATTCTTTGTGGCATTGTGTGGTGAGTGTTGTGAGAGAACACTGGCTTCCCAACTCTTTGGCGGGTGGTCTAGCCCAGGTGTTCACTTTCTGAGGATATTGCAGATTCTCAGTAAATATTGCTTGGTTGACACAAATTAAAAATATGATAATCATTCTTCCAGGGTCCTAGACATATTTTATGATGTTTTATAGTCAATAAATCCAAATATGATTAAAAGTAGCTCTCATTTAAAAGAAAAACATAATTCCAGCAGTGGAAATAAGCCTATAAGAAAATTCATTTTAGATTTTGGAATTGGAAGCACAGACATTATGAAGGAAAGACTTTGAAATGTGGAGGTGAGGCTAAGGTAAAGTCTATGTTTCATGTTGATGGCTCTGCTACAAGAAATTAAAATGAGAGACTAGAGCATCTCCATTTCAAAGAAAAACCAGTGGAGCATGTATGTTTCACACGTGTAAAACCTCATGATTTCATAAAACTTCATCCTTTGCCCAGAGCCTTGCTTCAAAAAGTGTCAGGATGAGATATTTACGTGTTCAAAATGGAAATTATCACAAGAACATTGTGACAGGCAGTAACAAATGGGAGAAGTGATGAGACATGACAGTCTAAAGGGAATGTGACCTAATGAAGGTCTTTTGGATTATTGTTTCCTTCCCTCCACAGATTAGTGTCAATGGCACTTGTTCTTTATGCATGGGAGACTGAGCAAATATGTCTTAAGAGTGAGACTGGAGTCACCACACAGAGGCTTATAGGAACCAAACTGCAAGGGATGGGCACAACAGAGTGCTTTATTTGTCCCTAGAATATCCATTTTCATTAGTGACCCATAGTTATTTATTTCCAGTGGGATGCATATAACTTTATAGTAAGCAGAAAGTCAACACTATCTTAAGGGTTTGATTAGGTGGGTCAAAATGTTGTCAACTAGTCCAATAGAAGTGTAAGTGAGCTTAAATTAAAAGCACATGTACTGAAATTCTGTTCTTCAGTAAATCATTCATTTATTAACCATCAAGAAAGGTATTGCTTAATATTTATTTTATTACTTTAAGTGGGAAGTAAACATTTACTCCTTCAAATTATGATTATCCAACCTGTCTTCCCTTGGCAGTTCCACATTTAACTATTATGTTTTGGTTTTCCCACTGATCATAAAATTGTCCTTGATAGCCTAATGTTTTTTCATTCATACTGACTCATACATGTGGAAGAGTCTGCCTCTCACACCATAACAGTAGCTCTGTAGATCCTTCGACTACAGGTTTCATTAGGAAGTAAAGGAATTAAAGGTATGGGTGCCATTATCACACCACACTGTTGCTAAGACAGAAAAGAAGTGACAATATAATAATAAAATATAGCAGTGGAGTACTAAATCCAAAAATCTGTAAGAAAACAAAATGTCAAGAATTGTGGATTGTCATGTGTTCTGCACCATAGAAATTTGTGTTCGCTTGGAAGAACTACTCTGACTCAAGACTCATTTTCAGATGTCACAGAGCAGTGAACTACTAATTGATTGATTTAGCAATTATTTTTGTGTTTTATAATCATTTTTTGTTTTTGAAAATTAAAATGTAATGATATAATTTCTTGTTTTCCTTTCTTCCCATACTCCTTCCAACACCCCAATTCCCTCGATGTCTTTCAGATTCATAGCTGCTTCTTCTTTACTTGTTATTGTTATATCTAAACATAAATATATAAATACCACCTGATGGCTTTTTTACTGTTACTTATATGTATATGAGTAATTGATATCAGAAAACCAAATAGGGGTCTTTATAAGTTGTTATAAACAAAATTAAAATCTGTCAGGTGTGATGAAATATTCTAAATCAATATGGAAGAATGGAGCCAGAGGTAAGAGCTATTTTAAATAGTGTGGTTGGGGAAGATTTTTTCTAATCTCTTTGGGCCAAGGCCTGAAAGAGGAAGTTTGTGAGCATGTGGGACAAGAGGGAATGAGGAGACCCAAGGATCCAAAGCAGCATGGCAAGAAAAGCAGAAACATGAATTTGGATAAAGCAAGATGATGGCAGATACTAGGGTCTGTGAGTTCATGCTGTTCATCTCATGGGGAGCCTTGTGGAACTGTGTTTCAAGTAACTTGGGAAGTCACCAGAGCCACTGAGTGACCAGATCTGCCAAAATCCAAGCATCAAGCTAAAGCAGGGAGGGACTTCCAAGCTCAGAGCTATACTGGTTAAGCTTTAAGTCCTCATTACATTTCCAAAGGAATTATGAATGTGCAGTGACTATTATGTAAGTTTGGAGTTTAGAAGAATTATGAGTCAGAATACACATTTGTAAGTCACCACTGTGAAAATATTGACTACAACCAAGAGATCAGATACAATCAGTTAGGCAATAAAGCAATTATATAGAGGAGGCAACAGCCAGTGCTTGGTACTAGTTGAGTATTGATTGATATAGTTTGATTTCATGGGATAAATATTTTAAAATATCAACAGGGTCACTGTCCTCTTTCAATGTACAAAATATTGCTCCTTTGTCCCTTATTTCTTCTTTGTAAGGAAAGAGAATGTGTATAAAGGTGATTTGTTTCTCATGCATAAGATATTGATTGAAATTCTTGTTATAGAATATGAGAGTCAGGGTTACTGTAATTTGAAAAGAGTGCATTGATAATCTTAGTGTCTGTTCTATCAGTGTTCTTTTATATAGTCCAGTGAAGACATCCCACTTTGAACTAATAAATTATATTTATTCTGCTGTGCTTTTCTCCTAGAAAGAACGTTGATGGGAAGACACTGATTCAGCCTTCAGAATGGTTTGGGCTAGCCCGGTGATGTTCATTTTCCTTCACTCAAACCTTGTTAGTGGAGATAGTCAGCCTCTTTCATCCTGCAGCTTGTTGGGTCTTTATGCTTTGTTTTCAAAAATGGTTATTTTCTGTAACTAAGGAAGGAGTTTAGAAATATGTCAGCCAGTAATCCAGGTCTTCCAATTGATTATTCATATTCCAGTCAAGGTTCTTTCTAGGAGAAAAACACAGCAGAAATAAATATAATTTATTAGTTCAAAATGGGATGTCTTCACTGGACTATATAGAAGAACAATGATAGAATAGACAATAATCCAGGTCTTTCAATTGATTATTCATATAAAATTGTGGTTTGGACAATACTGACTATATATTTGACATGCTTCCCCTATTTTTGCTGCCAATTCACTGTGCTATGTTTCTGAGGAGAGTAACAAGCAAAGGAGGGATAGACACAGGTGGAAACAGAATTCTTTGTAAAACATTACTAGTAGGCATGGTGGGTAGCTTAGAGAGATCATGTAGCATGCATAAGGCCTTGGCTTGATCTTTACTCTTGAAAAATAAAAAGAAGGAAAAGAATAAAAGAAGGCCTGCTAATAAATTTGTGGGTTCCTAAATATGATGAAACACCTAATGCAACAAGTGTTTTGTAAATGCCTTTGACTCTTCCCACCTGACTAGACTAGTTCCCCCAGGGCAGGGGTGGTGCTTTGTTCCCAGAGGTATTCCCAGTGACTAATATGACCCCTGGAACATGGGAAACATTCAGCAAGTCTCACTGAATGAAGATCAGAAATACTGCTCATGGCATTACCCACTTGCTTTGAGGGGGGCGATATCATGTTCTCACAATAAGCTATTACTTCCTCCTTTCTACATGCTGTGAGAATTTGCCTCCCTTCCAATGGCCCTTTTATATATATATATATATATATATATATATATTTATTTATTGCCTCCTTTGAGAGGACAGCATTGTCGATTTGGTCTGAATTGGAAGAGTCCCATTAGTGAATCTACTGTTACTTCTTACGTTTTTAATATGTTATAAATTGTGATACATTGTGAAATTATGGTCTCCACTGGACTGTATAAACCACTGTAAGTCTGGTGCATTGTCACCCTAGCACCCAGAGTTACCCATGGGTTCTCACCCCTGTATACTCTAGGTTACACACTTGCAACAATGTGTTGTTCATCTTCTTTCTGCTCACTCAGCCTTTCTGCTTTGGAATGACCTACATTTAGTGAATTAACCAATCATTTTCTCAGCACATCTATCACATTCAGAGCCTGCATTACCTATTCTATACTTGGTTCTTGCTTGTACTATTTGAATACATAATTTGAAGAGATACCTGGATGGCTTTTTATAATGGGTGGATGCTTCCTGCTCCCTGGTATCTGATTCAGAGGGTATAGGGCAGAGCCTAAAAGTTTGTATTTGTGACATGTTGTAAGGTAATGCTGCTCCTGGGAGCATATTTTGAAAACCACTGGACAAGTGTGTTTGATCCTGACAGTACATTAAAATTACTTAGAAGAACCATTACTATAGGCAAGGTTGCTTCCTTTTCAGAATACTTTAATCAGAATCACTAGATAGAGAGACAAAGCACTGTTAGACAACAAAGAAGCCATCCCTTTCTTCCCTTGGAATTATCACATCCCTATTTAAAAAAATCACACGGGCCTTACTGGCCACATTGGAGACAACTAAGTCCCCAAGACAGCCTGCTTTTTATGACGTTAACATATAGCTTTATGAAAGTGATTCCTGAAATGTGGCCCCAAACTGGTATCTTTAGCATTTCCAGGCCCCACATCAGACAGACACACTGAATCCCAGGCAAGAGCTTTGTAGCCCAGCCCTATGTATCTCACAAGCTCTTCAGGTGAATTTGATACACACTCAGATTTCAGAACCAGAACTCCATTGGGTGATATTGTGGTCTGGGTTTGAGCTCTCCTACTCAGATTTGTGAGCTTGAACACTGGGTCCCTACATGGTATCTCTGTATGCCAAAGCTGTGGGACCTCTGGAATTTGAGGCCTAGCTTCAGGAGGTGGTCACTAGGGATGAATCTTTGAAGCTTGTGTCTCTGCCCCAATTTCAGTTTCCTTATCCTCTCAGATGTCAGGAACCTCCGCCATATGCTATCTTGAACTCTGATGTGCTTCCGCCATGATGAGCTGAGACCAGGATCCAAAGTAAACCTTTCCTTCCTTAACCTGCTCTGGTCAGAATCTTGTCATGGTAGTGGGAAAAGACAAGTGTGCAAACTGATAATCACAGAAGTCAGTCTCAAAGGTTTACTGGGGAGCTTTTACATTTATAAAATCCTACCTCCTCAGATATTTGAATTAAATTGTCCTGGGTGGGCACCTGTAGTTTTCAAAGCCCTGTAGCTGGTTTGATGACATATCTTGTATTGCAAAATGATGGAGCTAAAAGTTTTGGAACCAATTAATCAATCACTGATTATGGCCTAGGCTCAATTTCCACATGGATTAACAGACCTGGCTGAGCAGTAATGTTATAAATGGATACACCAGTTGTAGTTACCATTGCTGAGACATGTAAATTCTTAGAAGGAAGTAATTGAAGTGCATAATGGTAACACTGCAGGTAACTGCTAACACTGGGACATGTCAGAGAGTTTGGTGAGTTATAATGTAGAATGAAACAGAGATCTATTAGGCTGAGTACAAAAGGGCCTCCTTTCCCCTCTTTGGGTCCATGTTCCTTTGCATTGAATACATCACATGTATCTCATGATCTTTGAGTATGAGAAGACAATGTGCCTCGGTTTTGTTGAGAGCATTTAGCAGACATGACATTGTGCCAGTCACAGTCACGCCCTCATGAGACCTCTTGTATAATTGTATGCATTTGGGATCCTATTGTTATTATGACAAAAAGCTCCATTCTGAAGAATGAAAGAACTCATGAAGCAAGGCATCCCAGATCAACAAGTCCTTACTAATCCAAGAGCTGAAAGCTGAAACCTACTTGAAATCAAAAGAATCAACTGGTTGAACTTATCTCATGTTTCTGACAGGTAGAACAATAAGCCAAATAAGCAGCAATTATTTCAAGTCCCTACGTTTTAGGTAGTTCACAAGGTAACCAAGCCTAACTGTTACTGATTAATCTAGATGCCCTTAACCTGCATGGGAGACAATTAATTTAATGGTACCTAGCAACTGGTTCATGAAGAAGACCATGTACCTGAAACCAGACACCATTAGTGATATTGATAGTTTAAAAGTCAAGACCAAAAGCTTTACAATATATGTTATCTAGTAAGATTTTTTTTATAAAAATTGTTTTTGTCTGCAAGGAAAAGAAAGTCTTACGATTCACAGGGAACAGGAATGACCTAGGTTTCTTCTAGAAAACTTATGGAGGTGATCAGGACAAAAATGTCAGTTGACTGCATAGCTTCATGTGAATGGTTTCAGAGATGTAATACCTGAACTAGCATCTTTGTCATCCCCTGGTCCCACATCAGTCAGACTCACAGAATCACAAGCATGGCTTAGTGCATTTCACAGAACTAGTTAGCTAGTTACAGAGAGAGGTTGGAGTCTTGATATTTAATGGAGATGAGTGAGTATCAAGTGTTACAGACTCAGTGTCAGTCCTTCAACCTCCTCTCTGCCCGAAGAGCATCCTCCCTGTGTGCAATGGCAGTATTTTCTCCTGATGACATATTTACATGTATTTTTTTCTGATGGAGAGGACCTGTGACTCCTTTTCACTTCTTAAAGGATCATTAAAAGTTCTAACTTGAGAAATACTAAAATATTAGCAACAATAATTCATAATACCTATGCAGAAGGAGAAATATATAAAGTACAAAGGATTGAGAAATTTAGCATTGCCCTTAGGCCATATGTAGCAAATGAAGTGTCATTTCTCAGCATAATGTGCCACATAGTCTTATTTCTAAATATCATTCCTAAAAGTGCTTTACAATAGTGTCCTTCAGATAAGGACACTAAACCTTGGATTATGGGCTTAGTGAGTCAGTTTATATGTTTTGATCATCAGCAATTGAAATCCCATTTCCACACTGCCTTCAATAATATAAGCTATTAGTTCATTTGATACAAGCTATTATTAGTTCATGTAATTGAAAAGTGGTGATATCAGTCTGGCTTGATCAGGACCTCTGTTCATTTGTCTTGAGAGACTTTACATTCAGCTTTGCTCCTTATTTTGGCTTTGCATTTCAGTAGCTTGTCTTTTGATACCTAGAAAAGGCTCAAGCCTCTGAGTTACACACATTCTCTAGGAAGAGAAAATCATGTATGAAGGGCTTGTACTTCATTAAGAATAAACCCAGGTCATTTGTCTGTTTCTGAGTTCATAACTGCAGCTGTAAGAAAGTGATAAGCTTACGAGTTAGCCCTGGGCCATGTCACTCCAAAAAGATACAATAGCATGCTTTTGAACTGACTCTTTGAAATCATCAAGAATTATTCCTTGTACAACAGAGAGAGCATTCCCACCCAAAGACATTAGCACAGCCACAGCTACACAGATAAAGAACAGAGGCCATTAGGTGACTGGCAGGTGGTACAAACAGCAGTTGAGGTACTTTGTTTTTCTTCAACCCCAAACCACATTCATCCCATGCCTTCACTGCCATCATGGAGGAAATAAGACTTGTGCTGGGCCTTCCATGGCTGGGCAAAAAGAGGTGATCTTAAAATGCTTTATGCGATGGGAGCTTTTGAGATCTGAAAATGAAAAGCACGATTGTATGTGAACACTGAGAATTAGCAGTAAGGGTTGTCCTTTCTTCCATTGGTGGAGTCGTTAGAAGACTAGCAGTCACTTTGTGCTACCATCCTGACAATTCAGGGAATTTTTATAAGTAGTGATCTTTGTAAAGGAGGGGTTAAAGTGACTTCTTAGACATCGACAGTCCATCTCTAATAGTGCATATTTGCAAAAGGAGGACAAAGCTACGATTCAGCTACTAGGTCTTGGTGATGTCATAGACACTTATGACAGCAGTAGAACTTTAAGATTGAATTACCTTCTTTGTACCCACTGAAGGGGCAAGCCTTGCTGTGTAGAACACATTGTGTAAGCTAAACAGTGTTTGGTGGTTTTCACATGGTGCATGGGAAGAAGGGAACTTGATCTGTGAACCCAGAAGATCATGAATCCAATCCACAGAAAGACAATTTAACCCCGCAAATTGCTTTGGTCTCTGATATGTAATTTTCAAATTAAATAAATTAATATGTGCTGACATTTCCCTAACCTAATCTTAAAGCATCACAGTTCGATTAGACTAATGACAAGTGCTAACTCAAGCAATTCACTATGCAACTAATAACAGTTCAGTCCAGTATCATACAATCAGTTAATGATTCAATGCATTGAAATTTGTAAGTGGAAGGCTTTTAAAAGGAGAACTAAGCAAAGCCTGCTTATTTTCTGTCACCAATACAACAATTTATAGGAGTGCCACCAATATTCCAGAACTAGAAGACATAGACAGATTATTCAGATTGAAATTTGTAAAGTTAAAAGCATCAGGTTGAAAATCAGGGCAACGTGGACAATAGAAAATAGGTACTATCTTCAAAGCCTAGGAGAAAATACGAATAGGAGAACAAATTACTAAAATATGTTTTTTTAAATTGAAGTTTTGGCTTCTTTTTGGTATTTCATCTTTATTTAGCATGAGACATTTAAGAACTTTCTCTAATTTAATATTTTTCCATAAAAATTCAGGGTGACTAAGAAATGGAAAGCCATAGGCTGCCTTAATTCATATGAAGTTACAGAGATATAATGGCCACCACAATAGAGCAAAATGTTTGAATTATGGTTCTGTAAATTTTATGCTGAAAAAATAGGGAAAAAGCCTGAGACTTAGAAAATCATTTTGGGCATCTGTGCTTATTTATTGTAAAACTGAAGGTAAAATTAAATCTACACTTGTAATGGTTCAAGGACTCATCAAGAGGACAGGTGAATCACTACTGAGAAAGCCTCTTTGTCAGGTTTATTAAAATGAGAAAATAAACACTTTATCTACCTCATATAAATTCAATGCTTATTGATAAACATTTGATATTGCCATTTAACTGTTGCAGGTTCCTCAATGGCTCAATACCAAAGTCATAGTGTCCATTTCTATCAGGGTAGTATACCTCTGACTGTGCCTGATTAATTCTTATATATTATAAATAAAACATGCCCAACCTGATAGGATGTATCCAATATTTTTTATGTTCCAACTATGAAAAGAAAAAAATCCATTTGATTAATTGTATTGCTTTTGAGTAAAGGGTATTACCCACAGAATGGATTTAATGAGTCAGTGTGTCCATATCTGAAAATAATGCAAAACCTTTTAATTCACAGATACATGGTGTTTCATTCTTACCATTTGTGAGATATTTGTTGCTTTTTATGGGAAACTACCATTTGTTTTGTCCTCTAAAGGTAAATCCGTGGGTTAGGGTGAATTAAACTGGCTTTGTCTATGGCTGGCAAAAAAAAATACCAACCCCAATAGATGAAACCTGCAGATTCTTCTCCAGCACACAGGTCTTATCTTTTATGGATGGAATGCAAAGGTCATCAAAGATGCACTTTGAAGCCTGTTGTCTCTGAGGTACTGACTCAAAACCTACATATATCTCAGAGGTTAGTTCTAGAAAGTTGCTGCAAAGACTAAGGGACATGTAGCCATTTGTGTGAAATGAGTTGGTGGTTTGAGTCAAGGACTCATCGACCAGAGGCAAACTCATAAACCTTCCAGTACGGTTTTTACCCTGGTTGGTCATATCCCACACTGTATGACTCCTGTGGCTCCCTGAAGAAAATTTTCCTTTCTCATAACGCTAAGGTCCTAGATGGGAAGAAACAATGATGTTCTCTCCATTGTCAGCAATGTTTAGCTAAATCTAAGGTGATTTATAGAGCACCTCCTGGTCAGAACAATCTAATAAACTTTAGACAAAGTTGTTTCATGCTCTAGTGAGTCCAGAGATTAGACCCTGGTTTATGTCTAAAAGTAGGTGAGAGGAAGACAGTTCCACAGAAACTATTGAATCAGTTGAAAACTGACCAAAGTGTCTTCAGTATAAGAAGCTATCTTGGACTTGTCCTTTTAAGGATGGATGGATGTGAGGATCTCTAATACTCCTTGAACATGAAGAACACTGTGGAGTTTACTATATGTTTGGGATTTTAAAAAGTGGAGTAAAAACAGTAGAAGCAGTAAAGGCTTAGAGTGATACTGTTCAGACTAACCCTTAACATACTTTGAAAACCTTTTGTTCTTAATAGCCCCCTCCATAATACACACACTCACACATATACACATGTATGCATGCACACATACATAATACACACATGCACATGCTACTTCAGGCTGACCTCTGCCTCTCATCTCTTTTCTTCCATATTGAATCCCCAGTGTCCGTATAAGACTTTAAAATACCACATGTCTAAGGCAGACGTAGTCTGTACACTTCTTTCTGTGTTGTAAATGTCCCCATGCTCCCAAAGAATAGGGAGCACTTGTAGTGATATAAAGATGGAAGCTTAGAGTAGTTGTAAACTATTTTAGTATTTTACTTGGTTTTTTCCTTAATTAAAAGTAAGATTCCAAGAGGACATTAATAAAATAATAAATGATTTAAGGACTATAGTGATCTATTAATTAGAGCTCACTTGGAAACAGAAGGCATACAGAAATCAGCAAACTCAATGAAGGTTTATTTAGAAAGGGCCTATTTAGAAAACCTGAATAACTACCAGGTATTGTGAGTTGCTATTGTGAGTTGCCTGGAATTAATGATCTATTACTCTATCAAAACTTCTCTTTTGAGTGAAGGAGAAAGAGAAAAGACAAACTAGGTCTACAAAGGATAGACTATGAAGAGGAAGTTGTCTTGACAAGAACAGCATCTTCAACCTTGAGAAAGTGCTCACCTGAAGTACCATCACAGAGGATCAGATATTAAATATTTCTCTCAGCTGACTTTTTGTTTCTCCACTTATTCTTTTCTGGGGTTCCTATTTGGTGAGCCTATCTACTGGACCAGTATCTAATAATAATGCAGAATGGAAGAGGGCAGAATACTGCATCTGATGCAATGTGTATGTTTATGTTTGAATCTGTAATTGAATATATTATGTGCTCATTTTGGTGGATACAAAGCCAGGAAGCACAATGAGAAGACAAAAAAAATGAAGATAAGTTTTGCTGCAGCAGAAGAAGTATTAGAGCTATTGCTGAAGTAGTGCCTATCTCAACTGAAGGAAGCATGAGGAGTAATATTTAGATAGTCTACATAACGTCATACAGGAAAGCACTTTAAGAACAAACATACCCAAGCACAATTAGTTAAAGGTGTGCATGAAAGACAGAGAACACGTTTCAGGGCATACATAGTTCAAAGCCCCAGAACACATATTCAAAGGGTTGCAGTGGTGGGTAGAAGCAATTCCGGATATATCCAGCTGTAGGATAAAGATTCTAGAGAGGACCATCTTAACTTATATTATAGGGGTTGGAGACAGGAACACTTCTGGATGTTCTGACTTGTCCATAAAAGCTTTATCTTTTTTTTTTTTTTTTTTTTTGGTTTTTACGACACAGTGTTTCTCTGTATTGTTTTGGAGGCTGTTGGTCCAGCCCGGCCTCAAACTCACAGAGATCTGCCTGCCTCTGCCTCCCAAGTGCTGGGATTAAAGGCGTGCGCCACCAACGCCTGGCCCCATAAAAGCTTTATCTTAAGCCAGTGGAAAGGACATTTTTTTCAAGGGCTTTAACATAGTGTCTTGCTCCTCAAAGCATCTGTCCCCCTTTCCCCCCCCCAGCTGGTAACAGCCACACTGATATAGAGTTTGGGCACTGAAGTGATGACTGCAAAATGTAATGTCATCTTTGAAGGAAGGTTAGTTTTTAATTTATGAAGATATTAGAGGATTTTTAGGTTATCTGATTCTGTTTATTGTTGAGGTTATACACATTTTCTACTGTTCTTCTGACAAAGTGGCTGTTGAAAATAGAACTTAACCAGCAATGTATGGCTACTAAGGACTCATTTAAAAGGTCTTGATATAAAAATAACAAAAATACCAAACCAAACCAAAACAGTACAAAAGTCAAAGCTAACAATATCCCACCTTATCCTATAACAAGTGTTTTGTGAGCATGTATCATGGCCCAAGAAACCATAATAAATATCCTGCTATATATAAAGATTGTGTTGTCAGTTTTTGTTAACGTTTGAATGTGATCCTTGAAGTTCACACCTTGGAAACATGATATTTTACTTTTTTTTTTTGGTTTTATGAGACAGGGTTTCTCTGTATTGTTTTGGAGGCTGTCAGTCCAGCTTAGCCTGAACTCACAGAGATCTGCCTGCCTCTGCCTCCCGAGTGCTGGCATTAAAGGCATGTGCCACCACCACCCGGCTGGAAACATGATCTTTAAGGTAACAGTGTTAGGATAGATCTTCCTAGGAAAGGGAAATACAGTTATGGATAGACACTATTGGAGGGGTACAGCACTGAAATGGGAGGATCAAGCAGGGAGAGGGTAAAAAGAAGGTAATTAGGGTGGGAATACTGGAAGAGATAGATAAACTAAGAGCCATTTTAGGGATAGTATGGAAGCACAATACTGTAGAATCTTACACACACACACACACACACACACACACACACACACACTGAATGTGGTCTAAATGAAATAACCAAATAACAGGGGAGACAGAACTCTAACTAGACCTCTCTTGTCAACAAATGAAACTTCCAGTACATGGGTTACAATGAGTTAGATATAATTGATTGCTAGCCAAAGGAGTCCCATGGAAATTCCCAAACAAGCTAGTGCCAAGATTATAGGTTTCTCTCTGTGAACTGATGGCAAGTTCCCATTGCTGAAGAAGACACCTGTACAACTCATGGGGAAATTCAGCTGGTGTCTATATAGCGCCTTTACCCCTATATGCTAGTGTCATTGGTATAGTTACTCTTCATACTACCAAAGGATAAAAGCAAACACCAAACCAGCTACAAGCCCTTTGGTCTACAGTAAGTGTTCTGTCTGAAAGATGTACTAATATAATGGTGGCACAAGAATTATGGGAGCAACCAACCAGTATCTGCTTTGGCTTGGGTCTACTCTATGAGATAGAACCCATATCCAACACTGCTTGGGTGACCAAAAGTCAGAGAGGGTGGATGACACTCTAGAAATAAGGCCTTCTGAACATGGCAGGATGAAGACATATATGAACTCACAGTGACTAAGGCAGCATGCACTAAGTCTACACTAGTCTGTACTAGATGGGGTCTTAGAGATAAAGGGACATGTGGACACATATGGCCATCACTAACCTAGAAACAACCTTCAATTGATAGCCACTTTCATGAAAATTTAGCTTTTATCCAAGGGAATCTTACTGAGAAAATGAACTACTCTTAAGGTTAGGACACATGCCCAGCAGTAAATGGTCAACAGAAAATGAACTTAAAATATCTTTGGAGGTTCCTTGTCTCATAGAGTAGTGTCAGAGATTTTAATCTCTCTTTTTAAAATTGTATCTTTATATTTATTTATCTTTTCCCTCCTGCCTCCCTCTCTTCTACATGTCCTTTGTGTATATAATATGGCTTCCAGTTTTGTGTTATGGGGTATCTGAGTGTAGCAATGAGTGGTTCTCTGTGTCTGTACTTGTTTCTTTTGCCTTCTCTTGGACTCTTTTTCTTTTTGTTTTGTCCTATTCTATTTTCTTAGTTTTGTTTCTTGTATTTTATTTTATTATTACCCATTAGAAGGCTGTTTGTTTTCTAGTGAGAAACAGAAAGGGGTTGGATCTTATTTGCAGGTGGGGTGGGTGGAGTAGTAGGAGGAGTAATGGCAATCAGTATATATTATGTTAGAAAAAAATCTATTTTTAATAAAAGGAAAAAGGTTTAAAGGTAATCAAGATTTGGCAACTTTGTTCCCTCATCAGTGGATTAGTATAAATTCTCACAGGACAAACAAGTTATATGCAGTTTCAGCCCTCTCCTGTCCTCGCTGTTGCTAGTCTGTGTCTTTTCTTGGTCTACACAGTCTCAAGACCCTTGTCTGATGGTGCACTCATGCTCTTGCACTTCCCGGCCTCCACAGAGATAAACTAAATAACTTTCTGTTGTTTATAAACTGTCCAGTCTCATGTATTGTACTATAGCAACACAAAATGAATTAAGATAGCACCAATGGCTGAAATTTTAGAGATCCAGGATGTGGGAACTTGTGAAGTACACACAAGTGGGGATATAATTTCCAAAATAAAACAATCTTCGCAAAATTTTAATTGCAAAGTGTGAAATGTGAGTGCTAGAGGATAAGGAGAGATTTGCAAGATTCTGTGTTTCCATAGGCAACAGTGGAAGAGGGAAGAGGGAGGGAGGGGACATGCTAGGAGAGGATTCTAAATGGAGAGGCTGTCTTGAGTCTCTACATTGGAAAGAACTAGTTTGTGATGAAACATCAAAGCCTGTGAAGAGGTAAACACACCCTATGTGACAGGAAGTAATGTTGAGAATGAACTGGGTTTATAGATGGTTAGAATGCAGGCTTTAAGGCCTAGATGGAGACAGGAAGAGAGAGATCAGATGGGGAAGATGGATAAAAGCTAATTTCCTGGAGCTTTTGTTAACTTTTTATGCTGATGGGAATAAGAAGGTCCTAAGTACACAAGAGAAGTGGCATGCAGATTTGCATACTAAAGTTTCACATTGTCAGCTGTAGTTCAAGTAACTGGAATCCAGAAAGATGGAGACAAGAGATGAGTCTAGGGTATTGGAATGAGTGATGTAGGCCCAAATTGAGAAACTAAAGCAAGAGGGACAGCATTAAGGGTAGTTAATTCTATTAATCTCAGTTAGCAATTTCATGAGGATTTTGCCTTAATTTAAATATACATCTAGTATACATACTAGAATTTCATACATGTCATACTTATATCATTTCTACCTCTCACTCTTCTTACAATTCTCATTCAAATTTATGACCTCTTCATGAATTATTGTTGCGCATTCAAGCACATATCCTCCACCCTTGTCCCTCCTAATACAGCCTACTAAGTCCACTTATGTTTGTTCTTGTGTTTAGGTTGACTGCTTGGAATTCGGCAACCTATCCCAGGAGAAGACTAATTCTTCTCTCGATTGCCATCAATTGTATGTAGCTCTTCATCTAGGGGTAGAGCCTTGTGATAGCTCTCCCATCCACATTGTCATAGCAACTGGTGGTGTTATTGTACAGAAGTCTTGTTTAGGCACCATACTTATAAGAGGAGGGTAGTAGGATATAGGTAATGTGAAGGAGGAAATGGAATAAATGGGGTATGGAATTAACTGAGAAAGGGGTAGAGAGAAGAATACTAAGGGAAAGGGAGGTCAGAGGGGGATAAATAGCACTGACAATGTTTGAAAGCATATCAGGGAAATAGTTTATATTTACTCTGTGTGTGTGTGTGTGTGTGTGTGTGTGTGTGAATGAAGCTGCAATATTTGGCATAATAATGCTTCCCCCAAGGGTGACAGTCTACCTAACAATAACAACAACTACAAAACAAAACAAATTCAAGGGGGAGGAAAACCACGCTTTGTTTTGTTGGTCGTGGGAATCAAAGAGACTCTTAAAGCAATGTAGGTTATTGGTCTTGCTCTTGGCTGTCTCCCAAGCACTGAAGGTAAGATCCCGTTGCTGAAGACACCACACACTGCAGACATAGGATTTAGAAGAATTGAGCTGTAACTGGCCTGAGGTCTAACTTTCATAGTGCTTGATGGTACCAGGTAAGCTGCCAAGGGAGAAAAGCAACCAATAGTTCTACCCAGCTATAAAGTATATGAGCCACAAAAGTGGCCAGTACAGAAAGATATCCCTAAGGGTGACTGACTAATGCGACTTAAGGACCACAGTAGGAGGGAATCCATGTCTGGTACTGTAAATCTAGCCAATTACTATGGCTGGTGATATCATAAACCCTAGAGGACAGCATACCGTGGTCACTTTCCTAAACCAGTGTGATTTCTAACTGTATTTATCCTAAATGCTTATCCTTATACTCACAGGTAACTGTAGCTCTACCTCCTCATCAAAGAAGTTCATTTCACAACAGACAGAGACAATTGCAGAAAATCACAGCTAGTCAAAATACAGGATAGCTCACTGTGGGGTGAACAAGGCCAACTGATACATCTACAATGCAACCTCTATATCTAAGGATCAGGGAATAACAGGGAAGAGGGGCAGAAAGATTATAAGACTGAGAGAATGAGGCAGCTGCTGTGATATGGAGCCTTCTATATATAAGGGAAAATGCACCCATGAAATTTCAATTTCATGAGGTTATAATCAGTTGGGAATCACTGTTTATTGAATGTCAGAAGTGATAGCCAATTCTACCCTATTTTCAGATGATGTATTTGGTAGCTTCAGGGGCCAGTCACTGAAGTGGGGAAGAAGCAGGAGATACAAGTTTGTGGAGTTCATGGATGAGTATCAAATGCCATTTGACATGTAGAGGGAGATGTCCAGGATATTATAGTCTGGGTGCAAAATAGGGATTATAGATGGCACTGAGCACTTCAGTTTTCAAGATTGTGCCTGAATGGTTGCTATCATAGTAGTACTATAACCCTGGGATATGTAACAAACTTGGCAGTAGCATGATGTAGGTCAACAGCAATGTTTCATATTTTAATTTTCTTTCAGCAAACTCACAAAGTCTTCTAAAATATTTACAAGTCTGCAAGGCAATGGAATGGGCAGTGGGGAGACAAAGGATGTGGATGGCAAAAGGGCACATTGAGTTGTCTTGGCAAATCAGACTAGGAATGCCATGGGAATGAAAATATAGAAAATATGAATAGTTCAGAAAATGGATGTCATGACTCACATATGTAATCCCAGCTCTCTAGAAGCTGAAACAGGAGAACTGTTATGAGTTAGATGATAGCCTGGGCTATAGTATGAGACATTGTTTCAGAAAACAGAACAAAAAAAATTAAATAAAGTCCTAATTGATAATAAGGAATATGCACAATTATAAGACAATAGATCATTATTTACTTTTAAGTAGTTGAGAAAATATTAGCTTTGTGAACCACATAGTGAATATAAATTTGCACAAGGGCTCACTCATTAAAAAACAACAGATACATAAATAAAATAACCCAACTAACTAACTAACTAACTAACTAAATAAATAAATAAATAAATAAATGTGCTTATTAATTAATTTGGAGCATGTATTAGGGGATATAAGTAGTGGTTAAAAGCCACATTCTAGTACTAGGTAAAGTTCAGGGCATTTTCTAAAATTTTTAAATTATATATTTAAATTAGAAACAAGCTTGTTTCACATGTCAGTCCCAGCTCGCTAACCCTTTCCTCCATGCATGCCACTCCCACCAGCCCCCACCCCCATCCCCCTACCCAATTCCCACTCCATTCCCCAGGGAGTGTCATATGACCCTCCATGGGGGATTTCTAGAGTCTGTCATTTCATTCTGGGCAGGGCCTAGGCCCTGCAAGTGTCCAGATTGAGAGAGCATCCCTCATGTGCGATGGACACCCAAAGTCCATTTGTGTGCCAGGGATATATACTCAAAGCCCAATAGATTGCCTGGGCCTCCTCACTGACATCCAAATTTAGGAATCTGGATCAGTCCCATGCTGGCCTCAGCCATCAGTCTGGGGCTCAAGATCTCTCCCTGGAACTTAGCAAGCATTCAAATATTAATGAAATGCTTTAGAAATACAGGATGCAATTAACATAGGATGTACAATGCTCAAGGTGGATCTTGGGTTGTCCTTTTGCTGCAAACCACTATCTACTGCTGATTCTAATTACTACTTAGTACCTTTACTGTGACGTAAAATTATCTAAGCCACTTGGCCATTATGCCAATCAAGTTTGATAGGTCAAAGCTGAGTTTTAAACATATATTTCTATCATGCATTTTTATTCTAAGTGCTGTGCATTTATTAACTCTACTTGACTTTCTTTAATCTTATTGTGGGTTAATGACTAATCAACTGGCATCATAGGTTTACATTTTATAATCAAGGGTATGTTGTGAATAAACCACCTAATAAGCAATGTTGCTAAGAAAGCCAGATGCTTTTCCTTTGCAGATATCCTTCATGTAAACCCAACAAATCATGCAGACTTTATGGGCCATCACAACCTGTTGTGTAAAGTGTCTTTTATTTTGGCAAGTCTAAACTGATATTATTACCCTGTGATGTTGTAATGGGCACCACAGATTCCCTTTCAGCTGAATGCCTAAATTTTGTACCCATGCTGACTGGAAAACATTCTTTGTCACCACTGATACAGAATTCCCAGGTGGGAGAAATGTCAAGGCTTTGATACTAAATGAAAAGGAGTGTGGGAAATTGCCCAATTCTATCATATGTTCTCCCTAGTGATTCTGTGAGTTGCACTGTAAGTGCATAATAATTTCAAGAACTATTATTTAAAAAAGAAAAAGATTGATTTCATTCACAAAATACTTTTCATCCTTCTTTGATGAGGTGTTAACTAGTTATTTCAATATGATGCAAACATAAGGCCTAAAAATCATGTTGTTTAACAATTTAATGTTCACATATTCAAAAGAAATACTTATGTCTTTGGTCAATAGATTCTCTGTTCTGTCTGATCCATTAGGATAAGATTTTGAAACCCATACAATTTCTCATCACATGTCCATGTTGTACATATCTTAATGATTATTCATTGAAAATGAATGATAAGCTCAGGTTTTCCACTATAGGCAAGATAACTACTGTGGTGATGATGAGTTTACAGTCAAGAAAGTAAAGCTATGACAAATTTAAAAGAAAGAAACAAATGAACAAAAAACATCAACCACTGCAATATGGAAGAAAAATTGGCATTAAGTTCATATAATTACAAGATACAGTAGAAAATACTGATTTATTATCCTCTGGGTCTTAACTGGATTTCTAACAGTTTAACTCAGAGATATATTTATCTTTGGAACTTTCATTAGAAAACTTCTCTTCCTATGAAGGGCATCCAATATGTCAACTTTGATCTGTTTTTGAAAGTACCATCACTGGTGTTACATGGTAGACAGTTAATAATCTCGATTGTCTCTGCTCACCGAAGATGATCGATACTGATTTATTGCTTTTGTGCATGCTCCCAAATGGGCACTTTTTGTTCCTGCTTGTGAGTTTTGTTGCAGTTACAGACTTCTCTCATTCAGTAACATCTTTTTTTTCATAAATATCTGTACTCTTCCTCCCTCCTTCCTTCTCTTTCTCCCTCCTTCCCTATCTTACCCCCTTCCTCCTTTGTTCCCTTAATCCACACTCTGTTTCCTATCATCACCTTTGGAAGTATAGTTATTTATATATGCATTAGAACAGCACAGTTACTACATTACTAAAAATGAACAAGAGAAAAAGATTCACAGCTCTGTATAGTCATGTGATGCGAAGTTACCCTGATCACAGCAGAGAGCCAGTCATCACTAGTTGAGGAGTGAAGAGATGTGGTTTGCATAGACCAGGCTGTGTGCCAGAACATGTGGTTGTAACCTATTGACATCCAGTTGGATCCCTACTTGGTGTTCACAGGGGAGGTGAAGCACCTCCTCTGTGGTTGACCTCCTAAGCCAAATGTTGTTTTTGAAATTTTTATATTTTATTTTTGAGATAATAATATAGTTACATCATGTCTTCTTGCTTTATTCCCTCCACCACCTCCCATACATCTCATTCTCTTTCAAATTCCTGGCCTCCTTTTTCATTAATTGTTGTTACATGTATGTATGTATGTATGTATGCATGCATGTATGTATGTATGTATATACACACATATATACTTCTAAATAAAATAAATATTATGAGTCTTCACAGTCTGTATGATGTTACTCACATGTTGATTTCAGCGCTGACCATTTGGTATTGGACAATCAATTGGTGTGCTCCTTCCTGGGAAGCCTATTTCTCCCACATTTAACATTCCTTACTTGCCTGTATGGTTGAGGCAACTTTTGGAGGGTAAAGGGTAAACTGTTGAGGGTAAACAGCAAGTTACATTCCTGGAGCACAGTATTATTTACCAAACAGTTTTGCTTTGTTGATACCTATCAAGATGATCTTCAAAGATAAGAGTCATCACCTTCTCCATTATATACATGAGAATGAGTCCTTGAGAGCAAGCAAGGAACTATTTATACTTTAGCTACTAATCCTACACATACCATCTCTGTTCTCTCCTCTCACTTATATATATATAGTAAAAAATGGGCTTTTATGAGAATAAGTCTTGCTCTTAGGTGGAACAGAGTTTTAGAAGAACTAAAGTCAAGGAATAATCAGCAACATTTAATTACAAAACAAATCATAAGTAAATAACCGTATTAATTATCTGAGGCAGCTCCTCTTGTATCTAAAAGGAAAGCATTCACACAAGAGTTGTTTGCTCCAAGGAAACATTATTATTTTCACTTAGTATTGGGAGAGGCTATTGTGTGCTAGATTTTAGGGTAGAGAAGAGAGGAAACAGGCTTTCCAGAGGTGGTTGTTCATTGCACACATGTTCTATGTGTAAATTCCCTCCTTTCTACACATGTTCATAGAAAATTAAATGTGTCCATTTGGAAATTTAAAAAAATGTAAGCACTACAGTGGCGTGTGCCACATATGCAGATATTCACTTTTAAGGTGGTGTGTACCTGGCTTGAGCCTCTCTCCACATAGAAGATATTCATGATACTTCTTGGGCTCCTAGTTCAAGTGAAAGAGTTATTTTAAACATGTCCAATTATTAACTATCATGGTATACAGGAGCACCAAATTTTTCACCAGAATTTTTTCTACTCACTAAATCAGATAATTTAAGGCTTGCCACCATTAGAATCTAGATATTTCAATTTGCATCAAAAAAGAGTATCTATGATTATTTCTGTTTGTTCTAAATTAGTTTTTGTTAACAAAACATTGCTTAATATTGATAACTTAAATGAGAGATGGAATTCTGCCCCACAGTTTCATGTCTTGGTAATATCTACACACAAAACCCTTTCCTGCTGCATATAGAAATGACAAGTTTATTTTGTTTGAAAAATGGGGAAATAAACTTCTGTTTTGACCTTCGTTTTGTTGTTCCAGCTGTGTGTCATTGACGCTGCCATGACTGGCCATGGGAAGGTGTAATGAGGCAAAACCAGGACTGTAGCAATTATTAACCTACAAATATGCTATAGCAACACCAGTGCCACACAGAGTGACACTTCTAAATAGCACAGGAAATAGTACTCATGTCTGAACCACTTGTATTCTTACAAGGTTTTGATGAATATAGAAGAAATTAATAGCTTTTCAGTATAAAGTGACCTAATGTCATTAATTGGGTGTTTCTCCCAGACCAACAGTCTGACCCCCACTTTGGTGGTAATTTATTTAGCTGGGAAAGCTTGGGTTCTGTGGAGCATCTGGTTTTCAGTGATATCCTGCTGGTCTTATCCAATTTTCCAGCTGGGAGCATGAGGCACAGGGAGGTCGAATGACTTGCCTAAAGGTCACCTGGTAGCTCAACTGGGATTATAACTCAAAATCTTTCTGATTTTCCCATACTTTGCTCACTGGACCACAAAACTCCCTTGATCTCATCTTCTCAAGCTTGCCTGAGCAGGAAGCTAATGTAGACCCAGAAAAAAAAACTCAAATTAAGTGCTGGCCTCTGGAATCTTAAAAAAGAGCTAAGTTCTTTGTTATAACTGTACAGAGAGTGCCTTATCATTCTAACACCTGAACATCAGGACCATCTTGTGTCTTTACAAGTGACCACATAGTATAACTGTTCCTCATTGCTCAGCTTCTGCTTCTGACCAAAATACTTTGACTTCCAGTGATTTGATGTTTGGGGTGGAAGAAAAAAGCTATTTTGGTATATAATGGGTATTGTTAACTTTGTCCACAGGTTCATGGTACTTGACCTGCCAAGTGGTCACTGGCTCATCTTTGCTTAGAATGTTTAGGCTTACTCTTTTTTTAGCACAGAAATCTATTCCCTGCTATTTTGGCACTTTGTGTCATTCATTCTTAATGACTGATCTTTCTCAGCTCCCAGATATAGCAGCTTTCTTTATCTGACAACCCCATTCCACCTTCATTTTATTACAGTTTATTTATTTTTATTTTTTGCCAATTCTCGTTCTTAGTCACTGTGAACCCTTAGCATAGGATTCTGATTTTGGTGTTTTCTAACATGTTCTAAATAATGTTTGCTATATGGAATTTTGAAAAACAATTGTTGAAAGAGTGAAAATCTTCTGACGAAAGGACAGGCTCTGTCACCCTTTTTGATTATCATTCAAGGAGTTTCAAAGGGGATGCCCATGGGGTAGCAAGGTCGAATGGAGATGACCTTTACTCAGCCAGCCAGATCAGGTGAATTAACCTCAAGGTCAATGGGATGACGGATGACAGCTGTCCTGTCAGGTCAACCTCCCATCCGAAGCTTCCCCCTTGGAGCTGGCCTCAGGCTTTTGTGGACAGTACATGTAAAGCAGTCCTGCTGTATTTATAGTCATATGTCATTTTTTATCTAAATTTGCACTGCCTGTCCTCTTTCATCACCCACTGTGCACATGTGATATATAATGTCCTATCTTCATTTTTAAAAGTCATATATAATAAGGCTTACTAGTGTGTAGAATATTGAAAAGAGTATTTCATATTGAAAAAAATTGTCAGGTTTTTCTATTAATGGAAAAAAGTTCTGGAATCCTCCTAGATTAATGACTTTAACTAATTTTGGCTAAAATGTTTATGATTATTACCATTTTGAAATATTAAGCATAATTTTTTCAAGACTTGTGTGATATGAGGGAAATGAAGTCATGTGCTTCTTAAAATCATTTTGCTTGTAATGGTATACCTGAGATTATGCTTTTATAACCAGAGAGTCTAGTCACCATTATACAAGAGGAGATAGGACTGCAGTGAGACTTTCTCAAGGGAAGCTGCTGAGTTGTTCAGGTATCCCCATCACCTAATAGACATCCAGTTGATGTCAACCTGCAGGCCCTATTGTAGAAGGCCTTCTGTAAACACTTACAGTTTTGTTCCAGGTATGAACTCCATTTACAAGCAACACCTATAATGACTGTCCATTGTGCCAACCACCATGCAAAACTATAGGAAATGAGGTGTTTTGATCCATGTGGAGAACTTGAGAAAGTGGCTGGCAGTGAATTTAGAGAGTGAAGAGATTCCTTTTATTGAACAAGGGTTCTTGGGTACATGTTCAGATTAAGGGATGCAAGGAGGTTGGCATGATGACAACTATGCAACTTATGCAACTATCATTTGGCTCTCCTATGGCTCTTAAAAATAACTGTTTCACTCTTTCATTAATTCAGAGTCAACTTGGATATCCTGACTAAGATATTCCTAGACCTGAGACCAAAAATTCAGCTTTTTTTTCTGTTACACCTGTCTCTGGGCTCCAGTTGAAAATCCATAGTTATTAGGTGGAGTGAAGTTGAACCCCAAATTCATGTTTTAATAAAACAAATCACCAAAATACTTGAACTGAAATCAACACAGTCATTGCCTTTCTCTTTAGCTTCAGAATCCAGAACTGACTCCTTAGAAGTGCTTCCCAGATGACTGACTGCACCCATCTTTTGAAAAGTCTGATGAAGACATTGAGTTCTTGAGTGATCTCGTCATTATCTTGGCAGTCAACCATCACTTTGCTTTTATAATGGAAAAAGTACTAGGTCATGCTCATGCTTTTCTGGAAGAGCCAGAAAGTCTCATTGATAGGTCTCATATCAAGAAAACAGGATGTGCTCTGAAGGGCTTTCTTTGTCTGAGCTAAGAAAAATCTGATTTGTTGCCTTCTTTTTTCACAAGTGATATGAAAGCGACACTAGCATTCAGTCTCCCCAAATTCATACTATTTAAATGATAAGAAGTTTAGTTTCTAATAATTGTTTGAATATATAGGGAGAGGTCAATATTTAAAACATTGAGCCCAGACAAAATTCAAGCACAATTTACTGGTGAGTATGGTTTTTCATAGAGAAGGAACTCTGGTTTCTTAAGTCTCAGTTTCCAGTATTATCACTAGGATATCAAAGTTAGTAATTTTCTTCTGAGATATGGGCCTGCAAGATTTTTCAATTATTTCAAAACAGTACATTTGGAGAAATAATTGATAATTTCTCTTATAACTGACAACTATCTTTCCCTTCCAGTTAGATCAATAACTCTACGGACTATTTCCTCTTACTAATCATGTTGGTATGAGGCAAAAATCTCATGAAAGAAAGGGTTGTGAGAAGAGTTGCTGAATGACAGTCATGACATGAAGTGTGTGTAGATGCCTAGGGCTCAATAATGATGCTTTGAAATGGAGTGTCAATATGATACCATGGGAATTGCTTTTGGAGGCAAACTGGGTGATTCCTTGGGACATCCTTTATGCTACTATTTCCTGTAAAGCAACAAACTTTTATCCAGGCATGGTGGTGCAAGCCTGTAATCTTAGTTCCTTGTGAGACTGAGGCAAGAGAATCACAAGTTCAAGGAGATCCTGGGCAATGGAATGAAGTCACGTATCAAGTAAGAAGAAGGAAAAATGACTGTATGTGACTCAGTGGTAAGAGCACTTGCTTAGCACCCATGAGGCACTGGCAAAAACAAACAAACAAATGAAGCAACTAAAATAAAAACAAAGAAAAGAAAAGACACTTGTTATTCTAATGATGACTGGTTTAGAGTTGCATAAATATTTGAAAAATTATTCATGGATATAATTACAATTAAAAAAATAAAATTGAATCTCCTGCTGCTTTGACTCTCCATTTATTTATTAATTCATTTATCAATATGTATTAATTGCCTACTCTATATCATTTGTGTGATATAGGATGTTTTACTACATATCAAGTGGTAGGAACAGAAATTATTTGGAGATTCTATTCTCTCAGTTTTTTGAGGAATAGCAGAAGTTATGCTTCAGTCTTAATATGTTTCTAAAACTTGTATGGATTATCTACCCTCATGAATGGGATTAACATCCTCAGAAAATGAAGGAGGATCACCTTTTAAGGTTCTTTGTTCTTCTGCCTACTGCCCTGTGAGGAAACCATTCATCCTCTCCATGGGACAATGTAACAAGGAACCCTACTAGAAGAAGCCTCCAGGCCTTCATTGGGCACCAAACCTACTAGTGTTTACAGCTGATATTTCTCAGTCTCCTAAATTTCGAAGACTTTCTAATTCATAAATTACCCAGTTTCAGGCAGTTTGCTGTAGCAGAATAAGCAGATTAAACAAATATAATTAGAGTTTTTATTTTCATTGAGTTTCATGAAATAGAATGGCCCCAAACAGTAATCACCTTTTCTGAGGGAGTGGGGAGAACAAGTATTTAGTGCCAAGGTATGTATGAAAACTGGTATTTCTTCTTGATTTAAATTCTCATGTGAAAAGTATTTGGGGGAAAAATGAATCACCCATATAATTTATCTATCGTTGCAGATGACATAAATATTAACTATGGATAGTGATCCTTCACTTTCTCAAGAGTTTAAAATGCTGAGAACCTAAGAGTGAGAGCAAGAGTGACAAAGAGCAGGAGACACTGGGGGAATTCTGGAAGGGATAGCAAAATGGGATGGAGAAACTCAAAGTTACTGGGGAAAAGAATTTCTCTAGCACTAGTCACAATACACATGTTTGTTAAAAAGTAAGAGGCGGGGAAGACATGCATGCCTGACGTTGAAGAAAAGCCTGTTTGTGTCTCACACACTGGAGAAATTGTTCAAGAACAGTCCATCGATGTGAAAATATGACCTATGTCATTTTGCCAGGGTAGTTAAGACACTGAGAAGCTGAGTAAGGCCTGATTGGATAAATTCACAATCTTGGTGGTGTGCATACTTCCTAGTGTCCAGTTTTTCTAAGATACACAAAAAAATGTCCGTGGAAATAAGGTTACAGAGTGCCACATGCGTGGGCAAGACAAGGTCTCCATAGGGTGGGAACCAAGCAGATCCAGACACAGTCCATTCTTTTAGTTTGTTTCCCATTTTCTTAGTGGTCAAAATGGGAAACAAAGCATAAATGCCCAGCATTAGTAGCAAGGAAAGAACTGTGATATTTAGAGATGGGAAACAGGGAAAGGTTATTGACTGACCCTGAAATGAATTTCCTACTCTCTTTTATTATTGTCATATTCATCTTTTACAAACTGCCAGTGTGTCTAGAGATGAAACCACAACATTGTTTTAGGAAATAAATAGGTATTTCAAGGAGATCAAATGATGTGAATTCTACATGTGGAAAGTGACTATTCAAAGGTTTACAAGAAATATGGAAAATAGGTAAGATTCCTTTCCCTTTAGCCATTTGAGAAAGTTACACAGAGATTGAAGACACTCTACACAAACTTCTAAAGACTAGCTCACAAATGAACACAGCAGCTCATCATTTGCCTGCTTTGGTTTAATGATCCAGGATAAGAAATTAGTTCAATATCAATGCTAACATTCTAAAACTTGCTTTAATGATTGTTGTGATGCTGGCTTCTTCCATTGTCCCAAGATCCCTTACATTTATGACAGTGATGGAGCAATTGTTTAATTCATTCAAGAAACACTAGCAAAATCTTAATAATTTTTGGATAATCCCATTAGTCTCTTTTAGCCTCTGTTTCCTGATCTGAAAATTGACAGCATGACAACCTGATGACTAAAGTTTGTCCTTTACACTGTATGGTGTTTTCTATCTTCAAAAGTTCAGTAAAGGGTTCTTATACTTTGGTTGATGGTTTTGAGCAGTTTTCATCTTTAAAACTAAAAACAAATAGTCTCATTATGAACTGTCTGTAATACCATGTGAATATATAGGGGAGGACATGGGTTTTACCTTAGTAGTTGTGATCTATGTTCAGGTCCAAAGCAACAATCTTAGTTTATCAAGATCTGATCTGACTTTTTTGTTGTCTTAAATCAGTGAAGCAGTTAGGAAGTATGAAGCTTGTAATGAGCTTAATGGTCAATTCCATTTTTTTAATTTTTAATTTTAGAAACACTCTTACTTACATATCCATTCCCCCATTCTCTCACCCTCCCATCCTCCCATGCTTCCCACTGAGCCCCCAGCCCATCCACACCCACTCCTCAGGGATAGTGAGGCCTTCACATCATTTGGGGGAGGGCCCAGGACAGGAACTGCTGGATCTTGAGGTAGACTCATTTCCATTTTCCTGAGAAACTGACATACTGGTTTCCAGAGTGGTTGTACAAGTTTGCACTCCCACCAGCAATGGAGTAGTGTTCCTCTTTCTCCACATCCTCTCCAGCATAGACTGTCATTAGTGTTTTTAATTTTAGCCATTTTGGCTGGTGTAAGGTGGTATCTCAGAGTTGTTTTGAGTTGCATTTCCCTGATGGCTAAGGATGTTGAGCACTTTTTAAAGTGTCCTTCAGTCATTCAGTTTTATGTTGCAAAATCCCACAAATTGAAGACAGAAGACTTCTTTTGATGGACCCTTTAAAAGATATCCATCTCTGCCTTTCCCAAGGCTCTGTGAGCGTGTTTCAAGATACTGAGGTTAAACAGCCTAGAAACATCTACTAATAAAAGTTGTTTTGCTGCAAAAACTAAGATACAGTGTTCAAATCAAACTGACAGGTACAGAACCAGGGACTCTGCACCAAAGCAGTGGGAACCTGAAATTCTTATACTGATAGCACTGAAAAGCAACTCTTGAGACACTGGAATCATCCTACTGTTAAGATGTTACAAAATAATCACTATTCTTACTTTTGACAGGATTAGTTCTTGGATTAGTCAGAACTTCTTGGTTGTCATAAGAAAACATGTGTTTTAAAAATGAATTAAAGGAAAAGTTGACCTCAGGCTATTCAGGTCTCTCAATGAGGTCAGGGGAAGGAAGGTTCAAAACCTAGTAGGACAAAGGTCAGTCTGACAGTGACTACAAGAGTTCAGAAGTCTGCATTATAAATAATACATGTAGGAAATGAATGTTTACGCCTCTCTAATGTTAGCAAACTGGAAGGATAAGATGTCTTCCTTTTGACGCGAAAAAGATCTAAATGTGAGATGCTATTTTAAACAATGAACAGCTGTTTCATCTTGAACTGAAAAGAACAAAGAAATCACTACAAGGCTACATGGGATATATGGTACTTTCCGGTGTGTGAATGTGTGTGTGTGTGTGTGTGTGTGTGTGTGTGTGTGTTCCCCTCTTCACTTTTAACTTAGGGTAATTGAAATGTCATTTTATCTTAGGATGTTTTCTTTTCTAACCAGGGATGTGAAAAGTTAAAATATTGAAGAATTTCCTTTTCATTATTTTGAACAAAAACAACTTTTCGTGAGTGTTTTCTTTGTTAATCCAACAGAGATTAATGACTGGAATGTTCAATTGTGGGCTTTGGGAAAAATCATGAGTAATATATTTTAGAGAAGACTGAAGCAAAGAGCTTAGTTTAAACTGGAGGACAGTTGTAAATGTATGGGGAGCCCAGTCACTGGTTGAAGATTTCAGTTGTGTGCTTATTGCCTGGAAGTGGTAGAAATGCATCAAAAATTTTAGCTACTCAAACTGAGATTTTGAGGAAAATAAAGTTCTGGTTTTTAGAGAAAAGTATTGAAACTTTAACTCAATAATATTAATTTATAAAACAATTTGTTTTAGTTTGCATTTTATATTAGATAGAGGTCTAGGGCTATAGCAGGCTGAGACAAAGTAAGCTACCCAATCAAATAGACACATTTAGAAGTTTAGGTATTTTCTCCCGTTTATAGAATGTTGGCACATAATCTTGTGAAGTTAAAAATATCACTATTCTTTGAGAAATTCATATGCAGATACAATATATTCTGGTTACAACTGCCTTGCATTCTTTATGTAAATATTTTTGGTTATATAGTTACAGAAAGTAAGTCTGAAATTTTATATTGTTCTAGATTTTATTGAACACAATTTTATTGAACTTTTTATAAAAATTAATTCCTTTGACTTTTGTTTTTAAAATTAAAGGTAAATGTCTTTAAATGAAGAAAAGGACATTCTTTTTTTTTTTTTTTTTTTTTTTTTGGTTTTTACGAGACAGGGTTTTTCTATATTGTTTTGGAGGCTGTCGGTCAAGCCTGGCCTCGAACTAGAAAAGGACATTCTTAATCAGGAACTATTTCCTTTTCCCTGACACAGTCTCAGGGATGGTAATGTTGTTAAAGCTTGGAAGAAAAGAATGAAGGAAAAAGAAAAGAAATGTACAAGATCTTTCTTTAAATTCTAATGTGGTTAATAAAACGCATTAATAAATTGTCCTGTCAACCTTTCAGACACAGATTCAACTTCAATTGGTTTAATGGCCACAAGTGTTTCCTTAGAGGATTCCGGGTTTCTGGGTGCAGGGAAGAATGTCAGGGTACCTCAGGGCAGGCATGGGAGCCCCTCACCCAGAAGGTGGTCTTGGGCCATAATCACACCCTGTTGATAGGATTTGGCAGTTAAAATAGATGGAGGTCAGCCTGTCATTTTGTCTATTTAAGTAAGTCACTTGTGATTAAGGGTGAGTGGCAAGTTTTCTTTCTCTTGTACCTTTGGGTCCTTACCTCACATCTACCTCTCTAATGTTTCTTTTTGGGCATTTCCTCTCTCCTTTTACTTGGCTTTTTATAGGGAAAATATTTGTGTTCCTCCCACCTTTTCCCACTTGGACACATGGACTAGTAGGCAATTTAGCTCCTTCTCAACTCTAAAATTTATTTGGCAAATATTAGCATCCAGGTGGAGCCTTTGTTTCACTAGATACTTCGCAACATTTAGAAAGTGTAATGAGTCTCTACCATTTCTTCTTTGCTTCGGGAAGCCACAAACATTTGCTCTCTGCAACAGGATTGGAGCAATATCTGCATTGTCTCAGATCTTTTGATATAGACACTTATTTTTAAGCCTAATTTGTAAATTATTTGATGAATAATCTCTTGAAAAATGCATGAAGGTTGATGTTGAGCATGCTTTTTATGAAGGTGTGTCAGCTACCTCACCGACTGGGATTAATGATGAGGGACTCAAATTTGCAAGTGTCAACTACTTTGTTAAAACTATCTGTTAAATATTATTCTATGATTTTTTTCTCAGCTCTTTGTGTTTTGGAGGAAAGGCTTGCAAAGGGGCAACACTGTGATAGGTGCAAGTGAAACAGAAAAAAAAAGAGCTACGTCTTCAGATCTCTCTCCTGTTCTCTGTCTGTCCTTGATTTTGGTCATTTCTGGGGGCTCTAGCCTTCGTCTGGATTCAGTAAATGGTGACTTTGCAGGTACATCCTCAGTTTCTTGTTTCTTTGCTTTAAAGTCAGAACCTCAGGTTATTCTAACATCATAGCTTCCAAGTATCAAAGGGGTACTCACATGGGTATCTCTCCATCTACAAGGGACACGAAGTTTGCATTCTCTGAGCAAGTAATGCTAAATATCATATAATGCTCTTCAACATTTCACAGTGGGTTTGAACCTGGGCTAGAATAGTGACTCAAATGTAGAGTTTTAGTCTTCATCTTGGTATGGTTTCCTCAAATAAACAATTCACATGCAGGTTCTAAATTTGGGTTCTGCATTCAGGAATAAATGACTGCAAAGCAAAACTGTAGGGAAAAGGGACCAGTCAAAGAAACACAACCTGAGCAGAGCCAAAGAAACACACTCTGGCCCTGCAACCAGAACCAAAGAAATGTACCCTGACCCTGAAACCAGTGGGAAAAGAACACACTTTGTCCCTGGAATCAGAGTCAGTGAAAGAAATGCACCCTGGCCCTAAAATTGGAGCCAAAGGGCTAAAAAGGACCAGAGAAAGAAACACACGTTGGTCCTGAAACCAGAGCCAAATCTGACCCTAATCCTGTGCAGAAAACTAACCAATCCTCAAGCAGAGCTCTAGCCAATCTGAGCTCAACACTGAAATCGGACCAATCCCTACCCTGGAAAAGCTTCCCCGCCCCCAAGAATCCCTATATAAACCCTGTGTATGTGCAACTTGGCAGGTCCAGCTGCTTCCTTCCAATAAACCCCGTTGATAAGCTTTGGGTGAAGATCATCTTTTGCAGCAGCAGTGCTGGAGCAGAGGAGACCCTGGGCAGAGCAGAGTGAGCAGCGCTGTAACACTTTTGCCGGGGAACCTTGGCAGAGCCAAGATGCATTCTGCTCTCCACTGAACTGTAGCAACTTCTCCCAAAGAACCTCCTGCTGAGCAAAACTGCTACACTGGGTGCAGTCGATACACTGGGGAAGCCTTTCCCTGAGACAAGGCTGAAAGCTGCTAAGTTTACTGCAACCTGTGGTGGTCCTTGGCTCCAGAGCTCCAGGATACCTTTCCACCTGAGTGGTGTAGCACTCAGTATTCTGTGGCTCCCGAGCTCCAGGATACCTTTCCACCTGAGCTGTGTAACATACACTCAGTATTCTGTGGCTCCCAGTGCCAGAATACCTGACCCATCCTGACCCACCCAAAATGCCTATAAAAACTCTAAGAGATCTTTCTTCTAACACAACTTCATACATACTACCATTGTTTAGGTGTAGTCAGTCAGTTCTTTCTCTCCTAAATGAAGTTGGCCTGGTATCCTGGCAACAAAATGTTCTCAGATCTAGGAATGAAGAGATGGCTCAGCAGTTAAGAGCACTGACTGCTCTACTGGAGGACTAAGGTTTAATTTCCAGAACTCACACAGTGGCTAACAACCATCTCTAACTCCAGTTCAGGAAATATGATGCCCTCTTCTGCTTATGAGGGCTCCTCCATGTATATGGTGCAGAGACATGCATACAGGCAAAACACCTATGCACATGAAAGTAAAATGAAATGTCTTAAAATATGTTTGCCTGATGAGCCTGGGAATCTAGCATGGGACTGATCAAGACCCCCTGAATGTGAGTGTCAGTGAGGAGGCCTAGGTAATCTATTGAGCCTTGGGCAGCAGATCAGTACGCATCCCGAGTATACACATGGACTTTGGACTCCCATCCAACAATGTGAGGTGCACTCTCACCCTGAACTCTTGGGGAAGGGTCTAGGCCCTGCCCTGTATGAAATGACAGACTATGGACACCCCCATGGAGGGCCTCATCCTCCCTGGGGAAATGAGGGGATAATGGGGGAGGGAGGGAAAGGGAGAGGGACCTGGAACTGACTTGTGAAGCAACCTTGTTTGTTATCTAAATTTAAACTGAAAAAAAAATGTTTGCCTGGCTTCTGTTTTCTGCCCACCTGTTTTCTGGAGCACAGGGATACATCATTGAATGGGACGTTGCTGTTCTCCTAAGTGCCTTATGTCATTGGAGACATTTGTGTGGAGCATTATAAGAGTGTGAAACTATATACATGCTAGATAATGAATTTATGTGTTAATATTCTTGTAACAGGATGTAGACAGTGTGATGTTTAAAATGATGCAAGTGACAGTGAGTCTAATGAATAGAAAAATGTTCTATAAAGGTGAAAATTAGTATATTTTAATCTTGTTAAATGAAGAGATGAAAAGTACAGGAAATTTAGTAGCCATGTCTATGTGATTTCTGACTAATTAAATTTAGTCCTAAACTCATTCTTAGTAATTAATCAACTTTGACTAGATACATACGATGTGAATATATGACTGTACTTTTTTGAAACAGAAAAAATAATTTTAGAATGTTACATGGTCATTTCTTTACAATCACATGCACACACATATATGCAAAATAATAAAAAAAATCAGGAGCAACCTTCTTTTAAGAACCTCTTGGGGGTCTAGTGAATAGCACATGGAGTGTGCACAGGCAAGCCTTGCTGAAAAGCTTTACTACACAGCTAATGTTGAGAGCAGTAGAGTTGGTGGAATTGGGTAATAAATTGCCTGAGTGCTACTGTCACCATAGAAACTGAAGAGCATGAGACAACAAGCCATACTTTATGGCCTTTGAGCATGCTCCTGACATGCTTGGACCAGGTGGGGTGTAGGGAAGTCATTTTCTCATCCAAGGCCTTTCTACTACTGTATTGTTATCATTGAAGATAGGCTCTTGCCATTTAGCCTAAACTGGCCTTGGCATAGTCCTCTTGCCTTCTGCTTCAGTGAAACTCTCTCTCTCTCTCTCTCTCTCTCTCTCTCTCTCTCTCTCTCTCTCTCTGTGTGTGTGTGTGTGTGTGTATGTGAGGAGAGAGAGACAGACAGAGACTCAGAGACACAGAGAGACAGAAACAAAGAGAGAGGAAGAGACACACACACAGAGAGAGAGAGAGAGAGAGAGAGAGATGCTCATGAGTGAGTGGGTGTGAATTAATACAGAGTTCATAACTAAACATTGGGCATCTTTCTCTGCTGCTCCCTCCCTTATTGCTTTGAGATAAGAACATTCACTAAACCTGAAGCTCATCATTTTAGATAAGTTGACTGTTCAATGAGTTCTGGGAATGTGATTGCCTCTATCCCTCACATATAGCTCTGTTCATTATTTCACATGAATGTTGTACATTTGAACCTAGGCCCTCATGACTGCAGAATAAGCACTCTTACTGACTGATTCATTTCCCCAACCATAAAAGTTACATTTTGATATATATGTGAGAGTCTAAAGATATTGTTAAGGGGAAGGCTTGCATTTTCATTTCAATATACTATATTAAGGTACCTTGGAGTAAACCATTTCTTACTGCAAATCTTGAATATAGACTGTTCATATCAGTGTCAAACAGCAAAATTAGAATTTCATTTCTCCATATTTACCTTTTTATTTTTTATCAGTGCTTACCTAGTTGTCATACAAATCTGTCCTGAAAAACAACAAATGTTTTTCATGCCAAAACAGAAGTCATGATCTTATTCATTCTATTTCATGTTTTTCTTAGGAAAGCTTACACAGAGACAAGTTTTCACATTATAACCCCCACAAGTCCCAAGCATGACAAACAAGGCTTTATTATATAAAACCCATGGCACTGACCAACTCTCAAAAATTCTCCTAGTGATGAATATTGTATAAGAAGACAAAGAAAGCCAGATGCATTAGTTCTTTAGTGCTAGAATTTCAGCACTTGAAATGCTGAGATAGGAGGATTACCATGAGTTTCAGGCAGCCTGGGTTTCCAAGTGAAAGTGCAGGCTAGCTTCAGATACAGTGTAAGGCCTTGTTTTGATAGTAGATGAGGAAAAAAGACACAGAGATACATAATTATTTAGTTTTGCAGCTGCATATTTTTCTACAGCCCCAGAATTAAGTGATCACACACATAAGTAGACTGATTTGTATCAAAAACCCCACAGTGAAACAGCCTTCCTGGTTAAATGTACTTTGTTAACGCATTGTCAGCATATCCTTAAATGGAAAAAACATACTATTTTTAATTTATGAATTGTTCTAAAGTAATAAAACATTTTCATGTATTTTTATGTAGAATTGTCTTCACATGTCAGAGGATAAGGTATTTACCTAAAAACATCAAGAACTATGAAGAAAGAATTTAACTCAAGTGTTTTATAAACAATGAACAGTGGTGCCTAATTCCACCTTTTCACAGTTGTTCCCAAAACATACTATTCCCCTTTTCTTCTTTCCTTCAAACAAAGCAAAGGTTACTCTGGATAGAGAGCTAAGATTACCTTTGACAAAAGGGATTTAATTTAAGCAACACAAAGTGATTTTTGAGGCAGGAAACTTCCCTGAAAATTTCTATTTTGAAAAACATTATTTCTCAGAAACAACTTACTTATGACACAACATAGTTGTTGAAACAAAATTTTAGCGGCTTTTAATTTATTATGTGTAAAAACGCATTATCAGAAAAAATTCTTCATTTCAGCTCAAGTTATTTGCAAAAAAAAAGTCAGTCCATACTGTTTCTTACACACACACACACACACAGAGAGAGAGAGAGAGAGACAGACAGATAGAGAGAGAGACAGAGAGAGAGAGAGAGAGAGAGAGAGAGAGAGAGAGAGAGAGAGAGAGAGAGAGAGAGAGAGGGAAAGAAAACAACCTGACATATTTCTCATGATGAAGAACAGACTAATGCTTGCCACTTTGGGATGTTATTATACTCAGGGACTTTCAAAATCAATAATCAAAGTCTCTAAAAACTGTAACTAGAGCATTGCATTGATCTCTTATTGCATATTTGTGTTTATAATAAGAAAAATTTGTTTAGGCAAGGCACTCGAATCTTAAATAGGTGGTTTTACAAGTGCAAAAGTTGATGATTTAACCCAAATTTCTCAAAGCATTTTAATGGCCAGATTTACTATTCTGCAGCTAATGATAGCCACATGTTTAAAAATCCCTTTGAAACTGTGCATCTCACATATAAATTACCTAAACCATCTTGTACCTCAGAGCTCACTGGAAAATACACTGAGTTTTCCTATCACTCTCATATGTTATGAGAAAAAAAGAGGTCAAAGGGATTGGTACTGAGGGGGAAATTCTAACACTTGGTGATTGAATGGCTTGCTCATCTGACAGAAAAACATTAATAAAATCTGAAAAGGTGTGTTAGATCTTACCATAATTGGCAATCGAAAGAAAGAAAAAGACTAAAAATAGGGACAGAAAATTAAACAACATAAAAATAGGTTTGACCAGCCATATGGAAGTCATTACAGTTTAGAGGTTAGAAAAAATCCAAAGAGGATAAAAATCAAATCAAATATTATTACATATTAAGTACACTACCCATAAACATAGTTGGTAAACGCTGTGAGGATTTTAGCTCCTATCCATAACAATTTCTGAACCTAGCAAAGAACATTTCCTTGCAAAGGTAATTTTGTTGTCCCAACCCAAAGTCTCCCTTGATTTAAACCATGCCTATCATGCTATTAAGAGGATGTGTGAATCTTTCATAATGGAAAAACAGAGTGACTATAGGTCATATTTCTCTTCTATTTAAAATATTGTTTAAATTTCTCTATGAAAGACTTACACAAAGAAGGAGATTCCCAACAAATTATATGGCTTCCTCCATTTTATAATTAATCCTGTAAGATCAAAAAATGTTATTAATATTGACAGGTGTTTTAAGTCTTTGTAGTATCTTGTTTTTCTTGTGGGCCTCACTGCCTTCAGGTATCAGGGGAACCTTGCCTCCACTCTCTGTGGTTTTCTAACATCTGAGTTTTCAATGTGGGGGTCTGAAGACATGAACTGCAGCACAACAGTGTTCCTGGGGAAGAAACACAGGTGTTGTGGCAGTGAGGAAGACCCAGGTCGGAAATCAGGTTCTGTCATGTGTCAGCTTCATGACCTTGGACAAGGGGTTTATCTGCCAGAGCTCTGTGAGTCTTGTCAGCAAAGTGGAAATAATGGTTTCTTGGCATTTATATTGGAAATTGTAAGAATCTTTTGTAGAAACATATGTAGGACCTTTAGAAATACAGGGTCGTGGTGTATAGATATTGCTTGATATATGAGAGTAATTGCTAATGTTAATATATTAACTTAATCCTATAAGGGTTTTCAAAATACAGACCCTTAGGACATTACTAGACAGATATGAGAAAGTGCTCCTGAAAGAAGGAAACTTCATGGACAAGAACATTTGTGGTCTTCTAGTTTGTATCCTCCCACAAAAATGTCAACAATGTTTCTTGATTTCCCTTTTGATTTTAAGCAAGAATTGTAAAAATGAGTATAAAATAAATACATTTTTTCTGGTTCTTTCCCCCACTTTCAAAATTTACATTAGAAACAAGCTTGTTTTACATGTCAATCCCAGTTCACTCTCACTCCCTCCTACCCTGTCCCCCACCAACACTCTAACCCATCCTCTTTCTGCTCCCCAGGGAGGGTGAGGCCTTCTATAGGGGATCTTCAAAGTCTGTCATATCATTTGGTGCAGGGCCTCCTCGTCCTTCCCCTTTGTGTCTAGGCTGAGAGAGTATCCCTCTGTGTGGATTGGGCTCCCAACGCCCATTCGTGTACTCAGGATAAATTCTGATCAACTATCAGAGGTCCAATATATTAAGCAGACCTACAAACTGACATCCTCATTCAGGGGTCTGGAACAGTCCTATACTGGTTTCTCAAGGGTCTATGTGCTCCCCCTTGTTCAGGTCAGCTGTTTCTGTGGGTTTTCTCCATCCTGGTCTTGACCCATTTGCTCATCACTCTTCCCTCTCTGCAACTGGATTCAAGAGTTCAGCTCAGTGTTTAGCTGTGGGTATTTGCTTTTGCTTCCATCAGCTACTGGATGAAGGCTCTAGGATGGCATATACAGTAGTCATCAATCTAAGAGAAGGGTATTTAAGGTAGTCTCTCAACTATTGCTTAGATTGTTAGTTGGGGTCAACCTTATAGACCTCTGAATATTTCCCTAGTGCCAGAATTCTCTTTAAACCTTCTATTACAGTATCTCTATTCTTGTTCTCCACTATTCTTACCCTGACTTGATCTTCCTGATATCTCATGTCCTATTCTCCCCTCCTCTCCTACCCTTCTCTTTCTCCTAACACCCCGCCATGCTCCCAATTAGCTCAGGCGGATCTTGTCCTTTTCACCTTCTTTGGGCAACCGTGTATGTCTCTGTTAAGTTTTTCCTTGTTTCCTAGCTTCTTTTGCTCTATGTCTAAAATCCATATTAATGAGTATATACCATGTTTGCCTTTGTATGACAGGGTTACATCACTCAGGATGGTTTCTCCTAGTTATATGCATATGCCTGCAAATTTCAAGATTCCATTGTTTTTTTCCACTGAGTAATACTCCATTGTGTAAATGTACCACATTTTCTCCATCCATTCTTCATTTGAGGAGCAACTAGATTGCTTCCAGGTTCTGGCTATTACGAATAATGCTGCTGTGAACATGGTTGAACATATATTATGGTGTATGCATGTACATCTTTTAGTTATATATCTAAGACTGGAATTGCTGGATCTTATAGTAGACTGATTCTCATGTTCCTAAGGAATCTCCATACTGATTTCCAAAGTTGCTTTATGAGTTGGCACTCCCACCAGCAGTGGAGGAGTGTTCCCCTCTCTCCACATCCTCTCCAGCATAAACTGCCATTGGTGCTTTTGATTTTAGGCATTGTAACAGGAGTAAGATGGTATCTCAGAGTTGTTTTTATTTGTATTTCACTGATGGCTAAGGATGTTGAACACTTTATTATGTGTTTTTCAGCCATTTTAGAATCCTCTATTAAGAATTCTCTATTTAGTTCTGTACCCCACTTTTTAATTGGATTATTTACTATTTTGATGACTAGCTTCCTCAGTTCTTTGAATATTTTGGAGACCAGCCCTTTATCAGATATGGGGTTGGTGAATATCTTTTTCCATTCTGTGGGCTGTCATTTGGTCTTGTTGAAGGTGTCCTTTACCTTATAGAAGCTTCTCAGTTTCAGGAGATCTCATTTATTAAATGTTGATCTCAGTGTCTGTGCTATTACTGTTATGTTCAGGAAGCTGTCTCCTGTACCAATTCGTTCTACGGTACCACATACTTTCTCTTCTAGAGGTTCAGTCTGGCTGGATTTATGTTGAGGTCTTTTATCCATTTGGACTTAAGTTTTGTGCATGATGAGACATGGATCTATCTGCAGTTTTCTACATGCCAGCATCCAGTTATGCCAGCACCATTTATTGACGATGCTTTTTTTCCATTGTATGATTATAGTTTGTCAAAATTCAGGTTTTTTTTAGGTGTGTGAGTCTATATCAGTGTTTTCAATTTGATTCCATTGGTGTACCCATTTATTTTTGTGCCAATACCAAGCTGTTTTCAGGAATATAGCTCTATAATAAAGTTGAAGTCAGGGATGGTGATGCCTCTGGACATTCCTTTATTGTACAGGGTTGTTTTGACTATCCTGGATCTTTTGTTTCCCATATGAAGTTGAGAATTGTTCTTTCAGGGTCTGTGAAGAATTGTGTTGTGGTTTTGATCAGGTTTGCATCGAGTCTCTAGATTGCTTTTAGCAGGATTGCCATTTTTACTACGTTGATCTGTCCTATCTAAGAACAAGGGAGATCTTTCCATTTTCTGGTACCTTGTTTAATTTCTTTCTTTAAAGACTCAACGTTCTTGCTATACAGGTCTTTCACTTGTTTGTTTAGTGTTACCCCAATGTATTTTATGTTGTTTGTGGCAATTGTAAATAGTGATGTTTCTCTGATTTCTTTCTCAGCCTATTTATCTTCCTATAGTAGGGTTACTGATTTTTTTATTTTTATTTTTTAGTTAATCTGGTATCCTGATACTTTGCTGAAGCTATTTTACAGCTGTAGGAGTTCCCTGGTAGAGTTTTTCTGGTCAGTTATATAAACTATTATATCACTTGCAAATAGTGAAAGTTTGACTTCTTTTCTAATTTGTATCCACTTGATCTCCTTTTGTTGTCTTATTACTTTAGCTAAAACTTCAAGTACAATATTGAAGAGGTATGGACAGCCTTGTCTTGTTCCTGATTTTGGAGGAATTGTGTTAAGTTTCTCTCCATTTAGTTTGATATTTGCTGTTGGTTTGCTGTATATTGTTTTTATTATGTTTAGGTGTGTTCCTGTTATCCCTCATCTCTCCAAGTCCTTTATCATGAAGCGTGTTGGGTTTTGTCAAAGGCTTTTTCAGCATCTAGTGAGATGATCATGTTATTTTTCTTTGTCAGTTTGTATATATGGTGGATTATATTGATGCATTTTCATATGTTGAACCATCCCTGAATTACTGGGATGAAGCCTATTTGATGATTGTGGATGGTTTTCCTGGTGTATTCTTGGAATTGATTTGCCAGTATTCTATTGAGTACTTTTGCATCAATGTTCATGTGGGATATTATTCTGTAGTTTTCTTTCTTAGTGGTATCTTTGTGTGCCTTGGGTACCAAGGTTATTGAAGCCTTGTAAAAAGAGTTTGGCAATGACCCTTCTGCTTCTACTGTTTGGAATACTTAGCTGTTCTTTGAATTTCTGGTAGAATTTTGTACTGAACCCATCTGGCCCTGGGCTTTTTTTGGGTGGGAGACTTTTGATGACTGCTTCTATTTCATTGGGATTATAGGTCTATTTAAATTGTTTATCTATTCTTGTTTTAATTTTGGTAAGTCGTATCTATCCAGAAAATTGTCCATTTCCTTTAGATTTTCAAATTTGACGGAGTACAGGTTTTCAAAGTATGACCTGATGATTCTTTTGATTTCCTCACTGTCCATTGCTATGTCACTCTTTTCATTTCTAATTTTGTTAATATGCATGTTCACTCTCTGCCTTTTGGTAAGTTTGGATAACGGTGTGTCTATCTTGTTGATTTTCTTGAAGAACCAACTCTTTGTTACACTGATTCTTTGTATTGTTTTCCTAGTTTATAGTTTACTGATTTTAGTCCTCAATTTTATTATTTCCTGGTGTCTACTCCACTGGGGTGAGTTTGTTTCTTTTTGTTCTAAAGCTTTCAGTTGTGCTGTTAATTCTCTACTGTGACTTTTTTCCAGTTTCTTCATGTGGGTACTAGTGGTATGAACTTTCCTCTCTGCACTGTTTTCAAAGTATCCCATATTTTGGGGTATGTTGTGTCTTCATTCTTATTGAATTCTAGGAAGTCTTTAATTTCTTTCTTCATTTATTTCTTCACACAGGAATGGTGCAATTGTGCATTTTTCAATTTCCATGAGTTTGTAGGTTTTCTGCAATTTGTGTTGTTTTTTAATTCTAACTTTAAAACACAGTGGTCTAATAGGATACAGGGGTTTATTCCAATTTTTTGTACCTGTTGAAGTTTGCTATGTTGCTAAGTATGTGGTCGATTTTAGGGAAGGTTCCATGTGGTGCTGAAAAGACAGTAAATTCTGTTTTGTTTGGATGGAATGTTCTATAGATGTCTGTTATAGATATTCTACCAATGCTAAGATACCACGGATGCCACCCCAGACTACTATACCAAGCAAAGCTTTCAATCATTATAGATGGAGAAAACAAGATATTCCATGACAATATCAGATTTAAAAAATACATATCCACTAATCCAGCCCTACAGAAAGTTTTGGAAGGAAAACTCCAACACAAGGAACTTTACCAACAACTGAAAGAAAAAAAAGGGATAGAAATCCATACACATTTCCACCACCACCAAATCCAAAACAAAGAAGAATGATCATTCAATAATCATTAATATCCCTCAATATTACTGGTCTTAACTCACCTATAAAAAGACACAGGCTAACAGAATGGATACAAACACATAATCCATCCTTCTGCTGCATACAAGCAATCCTATGGCCAGAGAGTCTGGGAAACAGAAACTTTATTTAGTGGCTGATCGAAGAAGAGGCAGACTCCCTTGGTTAAGTACTGAGCTGAACTCAAGAAAGCCAGTAACAGAGAGGGAGGACTGATGATCAAAGGGATTAAGACTGGGCTGGTTTAACCCCCCAGAAACAGCTGACCAGACAAAGGTTAACTCTTGAATCCCAGGCATCAGCCTGGGAATCCAGCATGGGACTGATCAAGACCCCTTGAATCTGGGTGTCAGTGAGGAGGCCTAGGGAATCTATTGAGCCTTGGGCAGCAGATCAGTACCCATCCCAAGTATACACACGGACTTTGGACTCCCATAGAACAATGTGAGGTGCATTCTCACCCTGAACTCTTGGGGAAGGGTCTAGGCCCTGCGCTATATGAAATGACAGACTATGCACACCCCCATGGAGGGCCTCACCCTCCCTGGGGAAATGAGGGGATAATGGGGGGTTGGGGGAGGGCACGGGAGGAGGGGAGGGAATGGGAGAGGGACCTGGAACTGACTTGTGAAGCAACCTCGTTTCTTATCTAAATTTAAACTGGAAAATAAAATTAAAAGAAAAAGAAATGTGCCTCAACTTCAAAGATATATGGTACCTCAGAATTAGGGTTGGGAAATAAAAATGGAACCAAGAAACAAGCAGGTGTACAATCCTAATATCTAACAAATTAGACTTTAAACTAAAATCAATCAAAAGGGATGAAGGATGTCACTTCATGTTCATCACAGGAGAAATACATCAAGATGAAGTCCCAATTCTGAACATCTATGCCCCAAATACAAAGGCATCCACATTCCTAAAAGAAACATTACTAAAACTCAAATCACACATAAAGCCTCCCATACTTATAGTAGGAGACTTAAACTCCCTACTCTTACCACTATAGAGTACCACCAGACATAAGCTTAACAAAGAAACAAAGGAAATAATAGAAGTTATGGCCCAATTGGGTTTAAAATAATTTCTTTGTAAGGAATTTGTTATAAAGCAAATTTCTCGGGAAAAGTCTTGGTTCATTTCTTTAGAATGTTTCTCTGCTTTGTCTGTAAAATTTATGTTCTGTCCTATGTGTTTGCGGTCTGTAAGTGTGGGAGCACTCACTGTTTCTTGGATTCCAAACTCCTTCACTGAGTGATCTCTTTAGGTGAATCTTCGGGGATCAATTGACATTTGTCATATCATCTAATAGTTTTACCTCCCCTTTTGTCTTTTCAATCCAGAGTGGCTATTTTTTCTTCATATTGGTCTCTCAAGTCTAGTAAACATTAATGATAATGGCAGACACTACTTCCCTTTTCTTGTTGTTTTAGCATATCTCTCTTCTGGTTTTGTGTTAAGTACAATGACTTGTAGACCAAGAGAATTTGCTTACTTGTTCAGGTCAGGGGACCATCCTTCCATTGCTAGGCTGCTGAACATGTTTATGAGAAAAATAAATTGATTCTGTGAATGCGTGTATGGTTCTGTTACTTTATTTCCATTCTCTTCCTGACACCAATTTCCTTAATTGTACTTTCTGTCATTTTAGAAATAGCAGACAATATTCATGTTTTGTTTTGTATCTCTAGCCAGTAGTTCTTGGCTTTCCTGGTGAGTTGGAAACCCATTTATATATGCTTATAATTCAATTGTGATCATTGCAAATACGAGTAACAGTTGTGATTACAAGGGTCTTAAACTCATCCAGAATTATTCTCTGGCGAATATGTTTAATAACAAGAACTAATAGATATTAATTTTTGTGTGAAATTTAGCGTTTGCATCTGTGCTACCCTGTGAGGATATTTTGACTCACTTTCATATTTACGTTAATACCTTTTTCTCCTATAGCTCCCCCCAATATTTGTTTTGGGCCTTTAACATTTATAATGAAGAAAATTGCATTCTGGGGATGGAGAAATGGCTCAGTACTTAAGAATACTTGTTCTTATTCTAGAGGACTTGGGCTCAGTTGTTAGCATCAATATGGTGACTCAAAACCTTTTGCAGCTTTAGCTTTTTCTTCTAACCTCTATGGGCACAAGGCACAGGTATATACATGAGACTGGAAAAATAAAACAAAACAAAAACAAAAAAACCCAAAACAAAACACACTCATACACATAAAATTTTTTTAAATTACAAAAAGTTGCATTTCCATTACTAAAATTAAAATTTATCTTCTTAATGGAGTATGCCTACTGTAACACCACTGAATCTTCTTTGAGAAAAGCAGTTTTCTATGTTTATTATTTATATTTCAACAAGACTATAACTGTGGAAAATTCAGAATCATTTTCCCTACAGGACTAAATTTGTAAAAGGAAGCTAGTATCTCTCACTCTTCCTTATTGAACAGGGACATGAGTCTGCCTTATTTAGAAGAATTCATAGATATATGGAACTATTAAAACATATGATTTTTTTTCTGTGAGCAGATCTGTGAATATGCATGCAGTGTTTGGGATAGATACACTGGAGAAGAAATAGATGGAGTTCATGCCTCTGAGAAGCTTCCAGTTTTAAAGGACCATGATGTGGGATGTTTCATTTTTGCCTTAGGAAATCAAGACAAATGAAAGGGTTGAGTGAAAAAAAGTCAAAATATATTTTATAGCCATGATAAATTCAAACATGAAAGCAGTTACTCACACATATTAAAGACTGGAAAAGGTCCTCTGGCCTGGCATTAGAAGAAGAAATTGTATGTCTTAATTATTGTGTGGGCCTTATTAAAACTGTAAGCCTGTTCCTCTCTGCCATATGTGCTGGGAACCATTTCTCACAGTGCAATAAATAATAATAGCATAATCATTGAGAGATGAGCACTTATAAGTTTCATGAGAAAAGATCCCAGGGGAAGGGCTACCTATACCTGGGAGTAAGGATTGACTTTCTTCCCTCACCTGCCAACAAGGTTGGTTGTGTGAACAGACAGTATTTTACATCTTTCACAGGCTTGGAAAGTTGCAGTTACATAGGATTAATAACAAAATATCTCAGGAATATCTGTCTCTAATTTATAAACTATCAAATTATATTGGAAGGTAAATAAAATGTGGAGCTGTTTAAATTAGCAAACTAGTGTCATGTGGATGATAGGCATGGGCAAATGACTTCTTAGTAGTCTTCATTCAAATGAAAAGGAATCAGGGATTATTAAGCATACTTTCTTTTTTGTAGGTTTGAAGAGAATGATACAAGTATGGAAAAAAGGTCTGCACTGTTACATTGCTCATTGTACAGCATATACTTGTGTAACAGAGACTTTATATATCACATATCACCTACCCTTCAGCAACAGAAACATTCTATGGATGGGTTCTGCAGTAACATGCTGTTCAGCCCTCATATTTTATAACAAGTAGTTCTTCTGTGTTTTTAAATGCATAGAATTATAAGAGGGAAACAGCCTCATGAACAGTCATGCATTTGAAATGTTACAAGGTAACACAATATCAGGATACTTCAAATAACCATAGAACATTCACTCTCAAAGTATCCATGGATAAACTTCAACCAACCTGCGAGTTGGAACAGTAAAACTTTATATCTTTATCCTCACCTCAATTAGAACATTTTTTTTCAGTAATCAATGTGGGCATGAAACCACAGAAGAGACACATATTTTTATAGTGAGTGACAACTATTGTAATATTTTACAATATTACATAGTGGATCTAAATTTAATAGGTACATAATAATTCATTGATAAAAGTATGTTTTATAGTATCATGTATCTGATTTTGAAATTACACACACAGGAATCTTTTTCTTTGAATTCCTAAGTGTATGTCAAGCTTTTGATAATATTCTGAGATGTTCATAAGCTTCGGTAGATCACCAAAAGTCTCACAACATAAAAAGTTTTGCAAGCCTCAGTTAATAATACCTCTTAAATTTAGGTTTCATTTCTGGTTAGTATTTATTTATATTCAGCCATGTACATTTGAAACTAGTTAGCAATGCTATCTTCTTAATTGAAGTTATGATTCAAACATTGTTGTCTATTGCAGCCTTCATTATAAACAGATTAAGCTGACATTTCTTGTAGCAAATTTTATAGCTACTACTTCTAATATAAATATAATACTAGCTTTTCCAATGAGGTGATCATTATTTGTAAATAAGAAATCATAAAAAAAGGAATTTTGAAGTGTACTTTAAAAGCTACGGATTTAATACAGCATTATTTCTAACATTTTTGATTATTGATGATGACCTTATGAAGCAAAGAGGTTGCACAATACTAAGCTTAAATGTGGGAAAATGCATACATTTTATAGTTTATATTTAAATATATTATGAAATTTTGGCTATTGTTGAATTATGCCTACATAGACGGTAAAGTATCTTAATACAGCACAGGTACATGCTGTTATTTTATTTCAGAATTTTTTCTTAATTTAAAACATAATAAATAAGGTCAGGGAATTGTTGAGATGAATTGTTATTTAGTCTTAGCCAATAATAGGTAGCATGTTATTAATTTAAAAGTAAAGACTTAAAAATGAAGAACACATTCTCAGTCATCAGATCTGCATTGATTTGCAATTTTCTCATGTTACATAGGTTTATCTAGACATATGGATAACAAATGTCATGGCCCAGGAAATACATCAGATTGCACAAACCAAAATAAAACAACCAAGCCAAGCAACATGCACACTCAGAATACTACTCACTTCTAACTCCTGGTTGTGAGTGGAGGTTGGGCTCTCACACAAATTTCCCTAAGGCTTTCCTCCAGTAAGGCAAGGTGTAGCTGCCAGGGCTTCATCTCTCTAAATCTTGGTTTGCAAAAATTACTCATAAGGGCTTTTGTCTTCTGTGATTGCTGATGGTCTTCTAAATATGTAATGTCTGTGACACAGTGGTGGCCAAGGGATCACACACTGTTACATCGCGCACATGATCATTTATAGCTTCTTTACAACAGTGTAAGTTTCAAGCAATTATTTTTCTGTCTCCTCAACGTAATTGCACAGTAATCTTCAGGGACCCTTAATTACAGTGATGATTCTGTGGCAGATGATTCCACTGAATTATGTAGCTCTCAGGGACTACATGAAAATTCAGGAGTTTGGTGGTCTCTCAGTGAGCACCCAGTGTCTGAGTGTAAAGATTTCCTAGAGGTAGTTTTCCAACCCAGATGCCATGATATAATATGATACATTAGGGAGCAAGAATGAAATGGGTGTGGGTCATTTGCCCTGTCTCACTAGACAATGTGCTGATGTTTTTGTCTGTCATTCTCCACTTGGCTTCCTATGCAGATCCTTGGATCCCAATGGACAAGTGTGGGTCTTCATCCTTCTTGTGGGATGTGTTTTCCACTCTTCTTGTTATGTCAAATGAGTTTGTTTATAATACGAAGGTTCTCAAGCCTGGGAGAGTCTGGTCGATGAGAACCAAACCATGATAGCAGATTGAATCATGTAAGTAAAAGGTGAAATTCTTCCTTGATTAGATTCAAATATGAATGTCAAGTTAGTATGTGGTTACACAGTTCGCAGCAGGTTTTCCACATGAATACATATTTTTTTAAACTATGTCCATGTGAATAAAATGAGGATGTTTTAAAAACTTGTCTCTCAAATGAGTTATTATATAGCAATGGGGTGTTTTTTCTGGTTTACTAGCTTATATTAATATTTTTCTTAAAAATGCCTTCCTTTGGAATATTCCTAATTATTTGTTCCTCTGAATGAGGTAGGAAGGTGACAGACATGTAAATGCAGATAAAGGCCTTCTTGAGTTTCATCACAGTATACTACAGGGACATCTTTTCTAAACTGGCTACTTTCTTCATACACAGTGCCATCTTACCCATGGATTGCTTTTTTTAATGTAGAAATAATTATCAGAGAATTCTCTAAACTACATGATTCCATATATATGTCAATATTAGCTTCTTTAATCATTAACTCTTCTTAATAATTCCCAGTCAGTTGTTGTCATTCATTTGTCTGTAATTTACTAACCATAAAGTCATTAACTACAGAGCTTGTGTTGTTGCTATCACAGCTTCATTTGTCTCATTTTGGGCTCATCATAGTGATATACTCAGGTAGAATACAAACTAGAGTCATAGTCTGTGACTACGGTAATGCTGGATTGTGTACTTTGGGCCTGGATGTTAAGCTTAATTTTTAGGTGGACATATTTTAGGAGTTTGAGATATAATTAGAGATTCCTATCTCTTCTTTAATATCAGTACAGCTCCAGAAACCTCCAGTCAAGTTAACTGGAGTTTCAGATGACTCTGCTTTTGTGTTGCATGGTATGTAAAGGCCAATGTGTCCCCTCCCATGAAGGAATTCAAGTGTGTTCTAACAGGATAAGAGACAACATTTTGTACTTAGATTCATACCACAAAGAATTGAGTTAAATGCATGATATATCCCCCTTGCAATTATATTAGTCTCTAAGTTAATTTGTGGAATTTATCAAATTGTCAACAGAAAAAAAGAGATATTTTAAGTATTTGCCTATTACCAATACTAAAATCCATAGTTCTACAGTTCTTCTGCTATAGTCAAATGAGTATCTCTTTACCTACTGCATACTAATTCAAAATTTTATTAAATCATTTCAGTTATAGTAACTTTAATTTAATGTACTTTATATTCTTGGTTTAAATGTGCAGGGTGTTTGGTTTTCCTTTTTCTTGTATTTTAGATACTTATTTGTCATTCCAAAGGCCTGAAATCAGTGTGTGAATTTGGGTTAGTTTCAGTAGCCATGACCAAAGTAAAAACAAATCAATTGAAGGTATCTCAAACAGACAATAAGAGGCAGGGGCATGTCTTAGTTCAGATATCTAGTGGGAGAAGAGTAGTGTGATGAGAGGAGAATTCAGGATCTAGAGTCCCAGAACCTAGGGGCCATCTGATCCTTACAGGAATTGTCAGCCACACATAGCTACACAGTACTTGAAATACAGTCACTTCAAACTGAAGTGCACTAGTTTTGAAGAATGCAAACTAGCTCATTAATAGTTTTTTTAAAGTATTACTTGTTGTAATAGTATCATCTACACATTGACATGTAAAATATGATTGTTTCTAAACTAAGTAAAACAATAAAATAAAAAAGTAATCCATCTGCTTGTGATTACTTTCTTTTGAACCTCATGACTGAAAAATCACCGGTCATTCACACCATGCCCCTATTGGACAACACGGGTCTGGGAGTTAAGGGGGTTGGTTTTACTGGGAGTCTTTCATTCTCTTGCCAGCGCTGTTTGGCTCTGGATGAGACATTTGATCATGAAAGTCCTCAGTTTCTTCATCTGTGAAGTGGGGATAATAACACTTCTCACTTGCTGATGTCATAGGGAGTTCCTATAAGAATTAATGACCCAGAGCTTGTAAAATGCCAAGTTCTTTGGATCTTCTATAGTGAAACTAAAGTTTTTTTCCTTTTAATTTCCCTAGGGACTGGACTATGTGAATAAACAAATAGAGGGCATGGGAAAACACCCACACACTCGCATACTTTTGCCCAATTTTCCCTTTGGTGAGTTTATAGCAGCTACAAACAACAGAGGGGAAAAGCCATCATGAGCTCAAAAACGCCAAACACACTGCTGTCATGCTCAGCTAAACTTTGCATGGCTTAATCTAAAACCCCGAAAATGTCCATAGTGGGCTGACAATGGATGGCGGTTGTTAAAGGCATAGTAGTTTCTTTAATCTGTAGAATTTGTTTTAAAACTGAAATGTTCATTGCGAAACGTTTTTCATAAATAATTTGTGGTCATTCTGGATCATCTAGTTCTGCTTTTATTTTGATTGTTTCATGTGTGCTTTATAGTCACATGCAGATAGCCTATTTTTTAATAAATTTATAACTATATACATAAAGACATCCTGAAAAAGTTTTACTTTAAACTCCAGGGGAGTGTAAACTTCACTTCAAAAAACACACCTATAAATAAATCAAAAAACTTTTTGGTTTCTACCAAATGAACCAACATGATTCTACGAATGAAGCTGAATAGAGAAATCAGGCTGGGTTAGTTCAAGCCATCCTAACTCCTAACCATGATGCATGTATTTCTTTTTATTTTTCTTTTTTTTCTCCTCCCTCCTCTTTTTTTAACGTTGAGCATTATGTTGCCAAGTGGACCCAGGTTCTTCCTGTAACGCAGGAAGCACAGAGTATTTCCCACTCTGAAGCAGCAGCCTCCTGACCCACTGGAGCCAGAGGACTCACGCTGAGTGCTCTAGGTTTTCCTGTTCTGTTGGAAGTCTTGTTTGATGTCTAAAGATGAGGTTGCTGTAACCCCCTCTGAGTCAAAGCCTGAATCTATATCCGTGATTGTCATATCCTATATTAGGAGGCACACACTTGCAACATTGTGATATGCTTTTGGGGAAACTCATTGATGTCAACAATTAAATTTATGCATCTATCAGGGCATATGGCTGAAATTTCTTCCAGAGAATGACATCATGGGATAGCAGAAGGCATTGTGTGTACATCTGTGTGTAAGTGGGGAAATATTTTTAATATAAAACTAGGATAATAACTTGAAGTTATACAGATAGGCTCTGATAATTATGTATCCTAGCCAAATTACTAAGAAGAGGTAATTCATGTCCACTGTTTCCTAGCAGGGCAATAGTCCCTTTTGCAAATAAAACCCCAAACGCCTGAGAAGTTAATTGATTCTTTTGAGAACACAGATAGGGGCACAATGCTGAATTTACATTGGGAACAAGGTATTAGTCATCCTGGGACACTAGGAGAGCAGTGATTTTACACCAGAAAAGGTACCTATTGGATAAACACATCCTTTGTTGAAACCTTGGTCTGAAAATTACCTTAGAGAAGTTAATATGGAGCCAGTGTCTAACTGAATGTGGTAGCTGTGGATCTTAAGCAGTACCCATGTGTGACTGGAGCAGGCTAGAGGCTCAGGGATTGACCAGCATGCTTGTAGAATCACACACTGTTCTGCCTGTCAAGCTCTGCCGGGGGATAGCCAAGTCTTGAAGAGGAGGCTTAGGTCACTACCATTTTCAGAGATCATCACTGTGCTCATGAAAAAGCACAGTGACATCAAAGTTCCCAGAATACCACATCAAATGAGCCACAAAGGTGTCAAAGACATAAACATAATTGAGTTTCCTGGCATTCCAACTTGGTGGGTTTTGTAGACAGCTGGGGAGAGGACAGAGAATATATGAGTCAGTAATTACTACAACAGCCTGTGTGAGTGAAACAGTCAAGGTGGATACCAAGTTGAATAGTAGAAATACAAAGAACAGAGATACCTCACTTTCTATGAGTTTGAGGATTGTTGAACCCAACAATAATCTATGTGTAAACATATAAATATCTGTATTTTGACAATACATTTATTAGCGAGACAAATAGTAGCAGCTTCTCTATATGTTTTAAATAAACACCTGGTGTAAGTATTGGTTTGGAATATAGTTTAAGACATACTCCTCAAGGACAGTAACTATAGATATTTCTGGAATATGCATAGGGTAATGTATGTGCAGTTAGATGTCGATGTGGGCTTGTGATGGAGACAATTCTTGATACTTGAACATATTTTTATAAAATGATTTAATTAGCATATATGTTTGATGCTCTATCTGCATGTACAGCTGAATGCTAGACGAGGGCAGCAGATCCCCATGTGGTTCCAGGAAATTACAGTCAGGACTTCTGGAAGAGCTGCCGATGCTCTTCCCTCCTGAGCCACCTTGTTAGCCCAATAACTGAACAGAGTTTTAAAAAGATACTGCATGGAATACGATCTTTCTGCATTCTCCTATTTCTGGTTTAGCTGCCACAGATGGTAAAATCTGATCACAATGGGAAAACGGACACCTATGCATCTCTGGTCTTCTTTCTGATATTGATAGGAAAAGATCCAGTGGATATACAGTATTAGAAGAGAGCTAGCAGGGAGGAAGAAGCTAATAGAATTCTTACTCTTTGGGGGGGCATGGGAAAATGAGAAACTTGTTTAAAGAACTGGTTTTCATTAAAGAATATTCTAAAAGGCATTCAAACAAGTGAATTCAAGAGAACTCAGTTTTCATTCTTGGTTGCTTGGTACTTTCTGTGATGTTAATCAAATAAATACTCAAATGATGGGTAAATGAAATAATGAATAAGAGTGTTGGCAAAAACAAGAATGGCCATTAAGAACACTCACTCATTCTGGGCTGGAGATATGGCTTGGTATTTAAGAATTCTTCCAAAGGTCCCAAGTTTGGTTCTCAGAACCTGTACTCACAAGCAAACTTAAGAATAATAAAACTTAAAGATAATAAAAATAAGTCTTAAAAACTGTTTAAAATCAACAAATTGAAAAGTTATAAGCATTTGGTAGAATTTTGCTCTGGCAATCTGTTGAGATCATTTCAAACTTTAATTTTGTATGAAGGAATATGTTTTTCTGAGGATATAAATAATTAAATTTTCCCAATTGAATAAATCTCTCTAAGCATTGTAGCAGAACAGTGTTTCCTCTCTCTGTAGACTGAAGTCTTGCAAACTTTGTAAACACCTTTTCTCTACATTTTAAATGACATTCATTATTTAAATGTTATTGGTATAAACATAAAATAATAATTTTATTTGAGGGGCACAAATTTTATTGGTATAAACATAAAAATAATTATTTTATTTGAGGGGCACAAATTTATTTCCATAATTAATATTTTCATAAATGTCTCCTATTAAATAGAGATTTATGTGAAATTTTATTTTTAATATACAGAGAGCAATGATGAATACATTTTAGAAAACTGTTATTATATTCACTTCCATAGAACTATGAAGTATTTCTAAATTTTCTCTAAAGTTAAGACTTTTTGAGCCTTTCAAAATTATTGTAAGGGCTAGAAAGATGCCTCAGTGGTTAAGAGCTCTGACTGCTCCTCCAAAGGTCCTGGGTGTGATTCCCTATAACCCCATGGAAGCTCACAGCTGTCGGTAATTCCAGTTCTCAGGGAATCTGATTCTCTCTATGACCTCCATGGACTCTAGACATTCACATACATGCAGGCAAAAAAAATCATGCACATAAAAATAAATAAATAAAAGTTGCAGAATAATGTATAAATAAACTTGAATTATTTTTCTCAAAACTTCCATCAAAATAATGTACTTTTTCAAAGTATATACCATACCTGAACTTTAAATATCTCTTGATTTTTACTTCTCTAATCTCTCATTATGGCCTGCTGTAAACCAATGTTGATCAACACAAACATAAACAATATTTATATTAATGTAAAAATATGTGACATATTGTCATCCAATATGAATTTCTTAAATGCTTTCTCATGGGCATTTGTGTGTCAAGTAATTGAAAGATAATTTAATCAGTCATGGCCTGATCAGATCCTGTAATCAACTTACAGAAATGGGTTCTGTAATGCAGAGAGAAGACAGGTCTGAAAAGAGACATGTCCCAATCATTGGATATAATCCGTGGAGTCTCCCCAGTACTGCTTGGTATTTTTGGCCACCTGATTCCTTAATTGAACATTAACAAGCCTGTTCTTGTACTTTGCATGTAAAATGGTCCTATAATGAATTAATCTTTTAATGTGATTGATATGTAAACAAATAATTAGGTTTAAATATCTTAGGTGCTATAATAAGCCATCTAAAAAATTCTGGGAAAAATCAGAGAGTCCTAACTCTATCAGCAGGATTTTTTCTTAACCCTGACTAGTATTTGGGCTGTGTTTTGAAGAGCAAGGAGCAAATGCATCAAGCAGGGAAGAGGGTGATAACCTGTGAAGAAGAACAGAAGTTAAGTAAGCTGTCAGTCGTCAGGATGGAGAGGCCAGCCATTGTGAATGCTGCATAAAACTGAGGAGGGAAAGTAATAAAATGCTGAGTTCCAACTTAGTAAATATAGCTGGGCTACAAAAGGAACATATTCCAAGAGTTTAAGTGAAAGTACTTAGCTACAAGCATGAGACCTGCAATCCCAGGGAGGAACTTCAAATAGGAGGAGTGAAGATATTTGAAGAATGATCCTGATGGAATGAGTAGGATAAGACCACTGGGACTGGAAAAACCTTTTTGCCAGTTTTGAAGTTTCTACAGCCCCATGCTCATCTGAAGGGGACCCACATATCAATGCCATCCAAGAAAAATTGTCATACATGTGTATATTCCAAACATATTCATACAACACTAACTACCTCTTTCCAACTCTCTGCAGACGTTCCTATGCCTCTCCCAAATAACTTCTGGTGTCCCTTTTTTGTTGTTGTTGATAATATGAGTCAATTAACACTGTCCATACATGATCCACCAGGGCATTGGCAACCTACCAATGGCCATGCCCCAAAAGAGTGTAATTCTCCTTTCTCATCAGCTATCAATTACCAATATCTCTACCTCTAAAGGTAAAGCTTCAGGGGCCTCTTACCCATCCAGGCTGGGATTTTGACTGGCTTGATATTTAAGTTAATGTCTTCAACAGATATGTCATGTCTGAAGTCAACATTTCATGACCTTTCTTCTCATCTTTCAGATCTTGGGTTCTTTCTGGCCATCTGTCATGATTTTCTTTGAGGCTTGGATGATTGGACCTTAATATGGTGGATTCAATCACCACAGAGCATTCACTATTTCTTATACTTGGAATTTTGACAAGTTACAAGTCTCGGCATTAACCCCTGTAAAATAAGTTTTCTCTGATCATAATAGACAGCAATACAATCTATGGGTACAAACATGAATATTTAAAGGAAGTTTGACAGCATGAACATTTAACAAAACAACAACAGTAGGCTCTCTCATAGGGACTATGATGTTCCCAGTCATGGGCTTCAACTGAGGTTTGCAGTAGCACAGGTTAATTTACTTCAGCTTTAGAAAACTAATTCTGAAGGAAAGGGCAAATGGTGTGTAAGGTGATGCTTCAGTAGTGACCTTTAGTGTAGAGATAAGTGAACTCTTAAAAGAAAATTAAGGATAAATCCTATAGCTGTCAATACCAGTCATACAGTGGAAATATCTTCTCAAAACTCTTAAATTTAGTCCTCTCTTGAACATTTAACATGCCTTCATTGAAAGAAAAAAAGTGATTTAAACAAAAAGAAAGAAGCAAAGTTATAAGAGCTAGTGGGACAAACATAAAATAAGGCTGAGCATTCATAACTAGTAATACATATCAGTGTCACGATTTGGGAGCTGGTTGGTAGATGAAAAGAAAGCCTGCTATATTTATGTGGGATTATCTTAAGTATATTAAAACAGAAATGGGAAAACCCATCTTAATTGTGGGGGAAACATTCTTTGAGAAGAAGACATTGGTCTATATAATATGGAGAATATGTGCAGTACTAGAAAGAATGCATTCACTCATTGCTTTCTGCTTCTTTGTTGTGGATGCAGTGTTGTTACTCGCTGTCTCAAGTTACTGATACTATGAATTCCCCTACAATGATGGACTACAACCTTGAGCCATGATCTGAAATAAAGTCTCTGCCTCTAAAAGTCAAAAAGAAAGAAAGGATGGAAGGAAGGAAAGAAGGAAGGAAGGAAGAAAGAAAGAAAGAAAGAAAGGAAGGAAGGAAGGAAGGAAGAAAGGAAAAAAGAAAGAAGCAAAGACTCAACCAATGAAGCTTTTCAGATGTGCAAATCATGGTACAACAAACTGAAACTCAAAGCAGTAGATAGGAAAAAATAACCGAAATCAGGACAGAAATTAATGAAATATAAACAAACAATGAATAGAATAAATCAAAGAACTAGTGAAACAAAAAGTTGGTTCTTTGAAAATGTTAAGAGAGTTGGCAAACCCTTAGCTGGTTAAAGAAAGGAAAAAATCCAAAGCAATACAACTAAAAATAAAAGTGAACACATTACAAAAGATGCCAAAGAAATCCAGAAAAATCATAAGAATATATTTCAAAATTATTCCATATCACTAAACTGTAAAATTTAAAAGAAATAGATAATTTTCTAGATACAGCACAAAATAGATAAAAATATAGAAGCCTAATTACAGGGTAGGATTCAATATCCACTTCAAGTCAGTGATTATCAGACAATAGCCCAAACATTATCCTACTGAGAGGAACTGGACTGTTAGACCTTTAGGTAATTCAAGACTACTGCTTGAAATGCTGTGAAATCAAATTAATTTTGTCTAACTTTATCTTGTAATTGAACAATAAAGCTTGGCCCCAAGTGACCTCCATCTATAATTTATCATATCCTAACTTGATGTATAAACAAATTGTAAACCAGCTAAGAGACTATGCTCTTGTAGTCAAGTAACTGGAACCCAGATAATTCTCAGCTAATACTTGGCTGAAGCCTGCTCCTGCTATAATGGGCTCAGATAACCCAACATGCAACTGTACCAACACATTATCTCAGTACATCATTTGCCATTTCCTGTTTTCTGGTTATAAATACAATTTACCATGTTGGAGGTGGGTATTGTAAGGCATCTACATTTTGGAATGTTGTACTATTTCAGAATAGTTCTTGCTCAAGTAAGCTGTGTTAAATTTAACTAGCATCAGGTTTACTTATTTTTCTCAATAGTCCTTCCAGATTTCAATTTGTTTTATTTATTATGAATTCCTCAACATAATTGGATTTGTGAGAGGATCATTCAGATGATTTAAGACCTAGACATACACAGAAACATCCTGTTTACCTTAGTTGTTTGGGGAATAATAATAGACATAATAATTCTTGCACTGAATTTCCTACTGTGTGTCCTAATTTTTTGTCTCCTCACATTGGTAACTTCCCTGGGTTATGCTAATGGTTTTCTCACTTTGAATTAACAAGCAATTGTATACCAAAGATTTTTATTGAGTAACTTTCATTTGCTTTCTGATTTTTATGTGTTAGAGGATGGATACAGCTGAACATGAGTCTACATTTAAAAACTTTCTAAAATTAAAATTGTCTTAAAGGCAGGATTGAAACTCTCTGTCTGCATTGATCCTATAGCTCAGCAGGGTTGTATTAAATCTATGTTTACTTCCAATAATTACTATATAGTGTATACAGGATGTTTGATTTAAATTCATATTTTATTGCTTCTTTAAATAACCATGCTATGGGAGAAAAATTAACTGCTGTAAGCAGGCATTGATTCAGTTTTATGTGTTATGAGGGTGTATGCTTGTGTGTGAATATGTGTGTATGTATGTGTTTGTATATATGTGTACAGGTGTGTATGAGTGTGTGTTTGCAAGTGTTCATGTATGTATATGGGTGTATATGTTTATGTGTGTGAATATATATCTATGAATGTGTGTATAAATCTGTGTATATATGTGTGTGTATACATATGTTTTTGTGTGGGAGATCAAACCCAAACTCTTACACATACTACATAGCTGCTTTACATAGTTAGCCCTGCAGAATACTTTTAAACCATATATATTTGAAGGAAAAAATTAACACATCTGTTTCTGATTTCTTCCCATGAACCTAATAAAAGTGCATTTTAAAAGGCCATTTAACAACCTCTGAAATCCTTTGAGAATTTTTAAATAAGAAAGTTAAAAAGACCTTTGAACCAAGTATTGATAGTAAATAAAACATAAATATTAGGTTCTGTACTTTGGATCTTAGAAACCAAAGTATAAGTAACATCTAAACACAAGGCAGGGATTTGGTGGGGCTGGAGTTAGAAAATCCCTTTATCCAGCTTTTTGAGGCTGCCCAGTCATTGTTTCATCCACAATAGTTATTTTCAAACAGAATTCCTCACCAGTACACCATTAAGTTTATCTCTTGTTTTTAGTGGAATCATTGCTTCTTCCTCTCTACCTTTTTTGAATAAAATTCACAATAAAATCTTCTGCAGAGTCATCCAAACACACACACACACACACACACACACACACACACACACACACACTCATCTCCCTCTATGTTTTCATTTTGAAACCTTACTAACAAAGAAAGGGACACAAAGGGGTGAGTTACCAGTATATGAAAAGGCAAATCTAAAATTCATAAATTTACAATATTGTGAAAGTGGACAAAAAGGCAGATGATTACCTTGTGTTTCTGAAGTACTGCAGATGACTTTGTCATTAGAATGACTGAGATGATAACTAGTGATATGATTTAAGTGGGAGAGTGCTAAGCTGATCACTGAAAAATGCTGTGTTCTCTGGTCTGTCATCACGATATTACATGTACAAGCTGCACAAGTAGCTATGAAGACTGCTGTTGCTATAGCAAAGTGAGAGTCCAGTGTGCCCTCAACAGCATAGCTGTTTGATGTTTATTGCCTTTGTGGAAGCATCTAAGTAGTTTGTGCATTTTTATGGTGATGTTGGGTCGAAAGCATGGAATTATGGGTTCTGAGCTTATGAAAAACATTCTATGCAAAGTCATCATTTTTGAGTCATAAAGTCAGACTTTGTTCAACTGAAAGAACATTTCATGGACGACAGGTACAATTTTTCATTTATTTATTTATTTTGGTTTGTCTGAGAAAGGGTTTCTCTGTGTGACAATCATGGCTATTTTGGAACTCATTTCATAGATCAGACTCGTCCTGAACTCACAGAGATTCATCTTCATCTGCCCCTCAACTACTACAATTAAAGGTGTCTGCCACCAGTATCACCACCACCATCTGGCTTTAATTTTTAAATTATATTTATTTTTAATTTTTATTTATTGAGAATAGATTCTTCTCATATACTATATCCTGGTCACATTTTCCTCTCCTTCCATTCGTCTTCCCTTTCCCCCTTCCCATATCCCCTGTGCCCAGGATCTAGTCTCTGTATGTTTTCTCTTCAGAAAAAAAGGAGGCTTCCAAGAAATAGCAGCTAAATAGTACAAAACAAGATACAATAGACATGGCAAGACACCCTCATATCAAGTCTGGACATGGCAAACAATAGAAGGAAGACAGTTTCAAGAGTAGACAAAAGAGAGAAACACCTGCTCCCACTGCTAGGAGTCCTACAAAAACACCAAGCTAACAGCTATAACAGAGAACCTGCAGCAGTCCTATACTAGCCCCGTGTTTCCTGCTTCATCTCTGTGAGCTCATATGAGCCCTGCTTAGTTGATTTGGTGGGCCAACTTCTCCTGATATCCTCCATTCCTTCTGATTCTTACAGTCTTTCCTTCTGCTCTTCCACAGGATTCCCTGAGCCCCAAGAGAAAGGACCCTATGAAGACCTCCTATTTAGACTTTTTCTGCACAGTACATGGCTGTCGATCTCTGATATACTCCTTTCTGCTGCTAGAAGAAGCCTCTCTGGGGTTGACTGGATAATATACTGATCCATGAATGTAGCAGAATATAATTAGGAATCATCTCACTGATTATGTAGCCAATAATGTTTGGTTTTGATGGATACAATTTTAATCTGAACATCTGCTATCATTTATACCTAAATTATACAGTGTCTATTATGACAAGATGCTGTGATGTGCTTCTGATAAATAAGACTATATTTTTACTTTCTAGACCGAAATTCTTTCTTAGAATCCTACCAATGGTCAACTTTCCTAAGCTCAGTGTAACAGGTGAATAATTCAATGTGTACTGTAGTCATTTTTGTATTCTAAATATTGTTTTGTGAATAAGGTATCTTAGTACAAAAAGCTCATTGAAAATATGCATCACTCTCTTGTTATTGTTCATTATATCTCATTAAAAGAGAGTAAGCAACAAAAAGAGAGTAAGCAACAAAATGATATACTTAGACAATAGAGCCATTGTGCCATTGCTGAGTTCAAGGTGTAAATCAGTCAATTGCTGATATATTAAAATTCCATGAAGTGTTTCATGGACTGACACCTTTTTTTTTTTGGTTTCTCAAGACAGGGTTTCTCTGCGGCTTTGGAGGCTGTCATGGAACTAGCTCTTGTAGACCAGGCTGGTCTCGAACTCACAGAGATCCACCTACCTCTGCCTCCCAAGTGCTGGGATTAAAGGCATATACCACCAATGCCCAGCTTGGACTGACACTTTTACTTCCTGATTTTCCTCTTAGTATAAAGACAAGTAACTTTCTTTTAGTTAAAAAAGTTCCAGAAGCTTCTATTAGCAGTAGATGGTGATAAACAATGACATGTATTTCATACATGACGAGGTTGCCCTTCTATATATATATTTCTCTTATTGATTGATGAACAAAACACTGGTTGGCCAGGCAGGAGGATAAGCAGGGCTAGGAGATGAGGAGAATTTTGGAAAATGCAGGCAGACACAGTCACCATGTGAGGCACAAAAGGAGTTAGAGGTCTGGATCATTCTCCAGTAAGATAAGATCATGTGGAAATATTTAGATTAATAGAAATGGGTTAATAATTAAGACAGAGCTAGCCAATAAGAAGCCCGAGGCACCGGCCAACAGTTTTATAATTAATATAGTATCTGTATATTTATTTGGATCTCAAGGGGGTGGGACCCTGCTGGGATAAGATAAAAAGAATATCTGCAGTAACACATATGTGCTGCTATCAAGGCTAAGGGATTATTGTGGAAGAAGGGACAGAAAGAATGTACGGCCAGAGGATGTGAATGACTACAAAGAGACAGTGTTTTCTGTACATAGAATTCTGTACATATGAATTCACAGCATGCACAAGGCCTGTGCAACTCAAGCCAGAAAAAATAATCCCTTCATGCAGAAAGATGAGAATGGGTAATACCCCAAGGTTGGTTCCTATTCTAGCTTGGAGAACTTCGAAAACTGAAAGCTACTAGGGGAAATAGGGTCAGTTTACTCTAAGAATGCAGCCCTTGGTAAGTTGACAAAGCTCTAGCAAAAGAATGTGTGGGCAAAATCATCAAAAAAATGTATGGGCAGCACAAATTGGATTTTGTGGGTCAAAAAAAAGGCCACAAATTTCATTGGTTAGCGAAAGAGAGGAGGATTTAATCAAAACACATGAAATTCTCAGAAGTACTAATAAAAATTTACAAAGCCCAAATAATATGACTAGAGTCAAAGATACATTTACAAAGTCGTGGATGACTACCTAGTTTTCTAGATTTCACAAGAGCACATGAATGCAGTCAGATCCAAACTTAAAGTGATAAATAACCCTATGTCATAACTCTGGTTCCAAGTTCTTGCTTCATGCAATAGGCCTGTGGATGTTGAGGTTATAGAACAGACTCCAAGATGGTTTGAAGTTGTTTATGAAATACACATCTGTGGCTATGAATTTAAATTTTTTATAAAGCAAAGGAAGGATTCACAATAATAGATTTTCTCTTTAAAGATTTCAAATCCACTTAAAAAATAAAGTAAGAATATCCACTTTGAAAATATTAAAATATTTGGACATTGACATCATTATGATATTCAAAAGAATGAAACCTTTCCGGATTTACTTCTGTACATGTGCTTTCCACACAAGTTGTCAGTTACACGAATTTGAAGCATTCTGTTACTGTCTAAAAACAATCCAACTTCTCTTAAGAAATTATATTGTGCTTAAGCTTTTGTCGCCTTGTCATTATAAATTGAGGTGCAGATTATATTCTGAAAGTAAAGTTCAATCTTTCAAAAACAGATGACTTAATGAAAAGACTGGAAAGTCTGATCCCTAATATTAAGACCAAATGGGATAACTGATATTTTTAATTTAATGTTTGTGGTGTGTGTGTGTGTGCGTGTCTGTGTGCATCCACGCATGCTGCAGTGAACTATGTTGTGGGTACTGGGAGCTGAATCCAAGATTTATGCAAGGACAGTAACTCATTAATCACTTAGTCATATCTCCAGTCCCTATTTTACTTTTAAAATGAGATAAACATGTGTGTGTGTGTGTGTGTGCTGAAAAGTAAGATGCTTGATAATTTCATTGACTGATCAGGTGTTCAACCAGCATTTAACCCCCCTCAAACATTAACTTTTGCTATAAATGAAAAAATGAATTCAGTTAGTATTGACTGGGTACAAAATATGTGAGAAGCTCAGTTATTAATGTTAGGTTACCCTTGTAAACAGAGGCCTTTGAACTTCAGTATTTTTAGTTTAATAAGAGAGAAAGAGGAAACAAGGCAAATAGAATACAAGTAGATGATAACACTTAGATGAGAAAAATAAAGTAGGGAGGGAACAATAGGTTCTGTTGGGGAAGGATTGCAATTCCTGAAATCATGGTCAAAGGAACACTCAGAGATGACATTTGAGTGAGGGCTTGAGGAAGGTAACGCAGGAAATCATTCACATAGAAGCAATGGGCACAATGTGGAGCTACTGGCAAAGCAGAATGAAAATGCAACAAGAGCAGTTCATGTTCAGCTTTGAGAGGACTTCGATTTTTAATAGGAAAGAAAGAAGCCACTTTTGGAAACGTTTTCATATAAAACTGCAGTTATGGTTGATGGTTTAAAGCAATTTATACAATTGCAATGTTGAAATTGGACTGCAGATAGATGGGAACAAAAGAAATGAAAATAATTATGAAGCAATTGCAATAATTCTGATGGAAAGGATAGCGGGTGAGACTAAGAAGTATCAGTGTAGGTCCCAATAGCAAGCATGTGGCACATTAAAATATTTGAGAACTGAAGTTTGTTTAATGCAAAGTTAATTACGAAGTGTGGGTGGAATGTAGAAGAACCACAAGGGATATTGTAGTAATCCAGGGTGAGTCACTCTTACTCTCCTTAAAATTCAAAGGGTTAGAGAAGACTGACAGAAGGACAAAGCTATGTAGAGAAGTTCCCTGGAGATGAGCAGAGGCATGACCATCTCAGATGACCTTGCAGAGTGAGCACAAACACTTGACACTGTGACTTCAACAATTTCCTCCTTCCATCCTAACTCTTATAATAGTCAGACCTCCTTGGCCAAACCTAAGCAGGAGCCAGAGGTAAGAGAATCATGATATTTGCCCAAGGTCTGTTTTCTCTTTCCTTCTCTTTTCCCCTTTTCTTTCATCTGGGTGAAAAGCATGTGCCTTCCACATAAGAATATCAACCACACTTCAGAGCAGGCTATGTACTCAAACAATTCCAGGATTTTTTGCTCTTTTTTGTTTGTGTTTTGGCATTTTTGACTCATTACTTCTTTGTTTTAATTTCTTTTTATTTTTCCCCCCTTGGTGAGATTATTTTTGTCCTCTTTTTTGTCCTTTTTTTTTTTTTAGACAGGGTTTCTCATAAAACCTGACTGTCCTGAACTCTATCTGAAGACCAGGGTGACCTCTAACTCACAGAGATTCACTTCTCTGCCTCCACCACCTGGTGGAAGTTTTTTAGAGAGAGAAAAAAATATAAAGTTGTGTGAGTAGGGAGATATGGAGGATGTGGAAGGAGTTAGAGGAAGAGAAAGCATGACCAAAATATACTGTATGAAAAAAACTTAAATCAATCAGAAAAATATGGATGGAAGTAGACATGTATCAGGGGAGTTCTAGCCTACAGTCCCACTGCCAGAGAGTCTGGGAAACAGAACCTTCAAGCAATGAATGATGGAAGCAGAGGCAAACACCCACAGCTAAACACTGAGCTGAACTCAAGGAACCCAGTGATAGAGAGAGAGAGGACTGATTAGCATAGGGGTCAAACTGAGCTGGTTTAACCTGCAGAAACAGCTGACCTGAACAAGGGGAAGCTCTTGAACCCCAGACTGATGGCTTAGAATCCAGCATAAGACTGATCCAGACCCCCTGAATGTGGGTGTCAGTGAGGAGGCCTAGGCAATTGTATTCAAGCCTGGCATACAAATGGACTTCGGGTGTCCATCACACAATGAAAGTTGCTCTCTCAGCCTGGACTCTTGGGGGAGGGCCTAGGCCCTGCCCTGGATGAAATGACAGACTATGGACAACCCCCTCATGGAGGGCCTCACAGAGGGGTTTGGTGGGATGGCGTGGGAGGAGAAGACAGACAGGGAGCTGGGATTGACATGTGAAGCAACCTAGTTTCCAATCTAAATTTAAAAATAAAGTAAAAAAATTAAAAAAAAATATGACACTCTTTGCTTCTATTTCCAGTCATGTACTGAAATTTGTAATCTTAATTATCTTCTACAGATCTCTGCTTATTCCCCTTTTGGCTAACAACACATTAGTATTTGTTGTCACACAGGGTGTTCCCACACTTTACTTGTGGGAGTATGGGCTGCAGTGGCTTTTGTCTTCTGAAAGTTGCTACTGTTTTCCATTGTTTAATGATGCAAAGTCAGAGAAAGACCAACATGTACTGCAGTAGATTCATGTGTTCTTAAAGCAACCCCATTGTACCCATTGTATAGTAACACCTTATTTCATTCCAGGTGATCAGGTACAGTCAATCACCCTGGATATTCCATTCTCTGCTTGTTGGCTTATTAATGCAAAGAATCAACTGACCAGGGTGTAATTTCAGTTTATAATACATTGCATCCTTGATCCTGTTTCTTGATTGTGTTCTCTAAATAGCAATACTTAAAGATACTGAGCCTTAGGTTGTGGGAATGAGAAGGAAACTTTTTCAACTGAGTTGCTAGATATTAGAACTGTTTAAATAAAACGCAAAATGTGTTTTCCAGATGCTAAAGGTATATTTCATCTATGGTATAGCATTAAATATTCAAGGTATTGATTTCAACTGGTTTTTTAAAATTATTATTCTTTCAGCTGGCCAGCTCCTGCTTTCATAAAGCCAACTACTTCTGTGTGACAGGCCATATGTTGATTCCATGAGAGTAAACACATTGTCCTATATGATGAATATCCTAGTTGTAGAAAGTGTTTTTCACAATGTCATGACAACAGATATGTTACATAGCAATTCCACAAATTCTGGTGTATGCAGTTCTGGAAGACAGTCAAAGCAAGTCAGCATCCTGAATATATGCCTATTCCTTTGAGATTGTAAGTCTCGCATAAGGTGCCAATAGGCTACAGGCTGGGTTCTCATGGGAAATAGTAGGCTGTTAGATTATTCACATCTGTTTTTGATGCTGATCATACCTAGCATGACAATAAACAGGTATGCTTTGGTAAGAAAATTCATAGCCTTTCTGTCAGATTTCCATGTGTACCTATCTATGATCTAGCAGCAACATTTAAGTAGACTCTTGTTATCAGAAAAAGAACATATCATCACTCCAGTGCCCTTAGACGTAGCCACTCTTCTATGAGTTGATCAACTATCTGCTGGGGAATAGGTGCAATTAGAAAGGAAGCTTATCTAAACCCTCAGTTACTTGCATATTTTTCCTTGTAGTTTGAATCCATTTAGAATGGGTTTTGTGAACAAAACGTTCAATGCAGCACTATTAAATATTCTATATTTTGCCTTCAAAAGCCAAAGAAATTTCCTAAATATTGTTTGTCTCTTTGAGATAAGTAGCCATCAGTTGAAGATTTTTGATCCTTATTTTAAAGAACGTGAAGGTTTTCTTAATCTTGGGACAAGAGATTCCTTTCTTGTTAGGAAAGGGAAGAAGATATTTATGAGGTCAAAATTATATACTAGATACTAGACTTCATGTAATTATTGCAATGGAAATTCACTGTTCAATAATTTATGTTTTCCCAACCTTATATTTAAGTGTCTGTTATTTTTTATTAACTTCCATTTGCCGCTGCTATGACAAGTTAGATATAAATTAAGCATTTGCATTAGAAGGTAATATCTCTGTATTTCAGATGATTTGGTAGTCAAATAACTTTGTGATATTTTCCTGAATGTGGTAGATATTTTGGTTTACTCATTTGCCTAGTTTTATTTGGGGGTGGGTATGGAAATTCAGTGGAATTGGGAATATCAAGAGTCATGGCATTATCTATATCCAACAAAATGTTCTCACACCATGCCTCAGGATTTTAATTCAATACAGTCATTGTCTTAGCATGGATGAGTTTGTTGAATTAAACATTTAAAAAGCAAGGAAGCACTTTGGTCCTTATAACCCTCAGCAGTATCTGCTTTGTGACCAAGAGAAAGGACCCCTTGATATCTACAATAATAGTTTCAGGTTCCTTATGTGTCTTTAATTCTATGCACATAATTTTAAATTTCATTTTCCATATGTTCATTCTGTAGGAGCATAAGGAGAGAAGAAACTCTACAGTTGTTTTACCTATTAATGGTAGACAATGCAAGGATTCCTTCCCAATGCCTTGCCTTCCACATGCTCTGCAGTCTACTTGAAAGGGAGTGATTGCGAAGCTGGGTATAGCTTGTCCAACCCAATGTTAAATCTTTACAGTTTTTAGTGGCAGTTTCAGTCACTCAGGTTTTCAATCAGCAAACAGGTGACATATTCAGTGTAGGTCAATTAAAGACAGGGCCGTTTCCAAAGCAACTGTTTGCAAAAGTATAGTGGGACTCAAGAGAACTCTAAATGCAGCTTTCATAACTCAGTGTAAAAATCAGCAGATTCATTCTTTAGGTCAGAATTACAGAGCGTGAGGCTTTCTAGAACCCAGAGAGAATTTTTGTCAAGGTAGCTGGACTGAGAAAAAACATACCCCATTAGCTTAAGATGACTGCAGGATGGGAGTACACATAACACAAAGAAACCCAAAGACTATATACATATCTATTGTTTTATATGCTGGTAGAATGGGAAAACCACAGGATCTTCTTTATTGCTTTAATTCTGTAACAATTGTAGGACAGTTTTAAGCTGTCGTTCTTCACCAAGTTACAGAAGGATCATATCTAATAAAAGTAAGACAATACTCTCCCTTCTGTTTTAGGTCATTAAGTTTGCATGTTTGGTTTCATTCTACAAAATGGAAAAGGTTTCAGTGTAGTATCATACAAATGGAATGAATGAAAGGATTTATATTTCCCATAGTTTGCTTTTAGGAGTATGAAATTCAGCTCTCATTCTAAGGGATCATCCAAGTATCGAAGTTTGTAGTCATTCTTCAGTGTGTAGAACTGAGGCAGAACCTCCTAGAAGATATTAAAGGTATCATCTACTACTCATGAGGGATACTATATACCTTTTGGTTTTTGTCATTACCCTTTCCTGGCTTATTTTATATCGACCTGAAAAGAAAATGTCTTGAATCTCTGGCACATATGTCATGTGAATTTTAATAAAAACAAAACAGGAAACTATGAATAAACTTGTTTCCGTAGTAGTCCATAGTGAGATCTATTGTTGCTTCTCAGAAAACATCACTGTCAGGATTTCAACTCTAGAACAAGGGAAAGGCACCATTTAAAGACACGTTGGATAAATAGAATATGTAGTGTAAAGGGAAGCCTTTTCCTTGAGTGAAGCCTTCTCCCGCCAGCCTGGTTCCAGAGCCGCATCAGTCCCAAATAAACACACAGGAGGCTATATTAATTATGAAGCTGTTGGCCTTGCTTGTTTCTTACTGGCTAGCTCTGACTTAAGTAATTACCCCATAATTATTAATCTAAGTATGTCTCTTACCGGAGAAGTTTCCGGGCTTCCTACCCCATGGTGTTACATCTTGACTCCCTGTGTTTCTCCTACCCAGAGTCCTCCTCGACTCCTAGTCCCACCTATCTTACTTCGCTATTGGCCAACAGTGCTTTATTGACAAATACACAGGACTTCCCCAACAATGTAGCAATGATATGTGTAAGAGCTGCTGAAGTCCTAGTATCTGGGCAAAAATAGTTTTCCAAAAGTATGTACACTTTTTTTAACTCTAACAATATCATTGAAGTAATGTTTTTTAGATAAACAAACCGAGTTGTAGAAAGTTTAAATAACTCACTAAAAGCCATAAATTAGTGAATCATATAGATGTAAATTCAGAAAATTATCCCCCTGACTACCTTATAGCTTTGTATTGTTTCAAGTATCTTGTACAGTTTATTCTAGAAATGTATTATAGCCATCAGTTGAAGGACCTTCCGTGATGCGCTTGTGTGATTTGTTTGATGACTGCAAATGGAAGTGGACCATTAAGATTCTTCACAAGTGAAGAAGCTCTAGTGTTAATTAAGATGAAACTAATACTTCATCATGTTTCCATTCAGTTAGTCTCGTGGTTGAGGCTAAAATGATGTCTGCCTGAAATAACACAGACTACTTTCCTATCTTCTACAATGTGCATTTCTTTTTTCAGTTGTGTGACTCTAAAGAAGCATGCAGGTATGTTTTTATTGGAGACATCTTTTGAGAAAATTCTCTCAGTAAATCCCCTAATCTTTATATTCTTCAAGGCAGCCATGTGAAAGCTAGGGCCATCCTAAGCAGCATGAGGTATCTGGCTGCATTCTGATAACTGTTTCTACTGTGAGAAATTCCACTTGATGTGCCAACAACTGGAAACATCAGCTCAAGGGGAGTGGTGGGAAGACTTACTGGGTGCAAATATCTTTTTAGGAATGTAAAATAAGATTTGGGGGGGGGTTGAGAATCAGGAACATTGATCTGAAAATCTGCCTGTGCTGCAGAAGAACTGACTGAGGACACTTTTGATAAATGACTCTTTTAATTTCTACTCAATTCAAAGGGTTCTGGGTAAAATCTATGGAAGGAAATTCATGCAGGAAAGAGGGTGGGGATGGAAAATAAAAGTTCAGGCTTAACTCCCAGTCTATGGATAAGAAGGAATTTTAATATTAATGTACAACCTTGAGAATGAATGCTCTGACCTGCAGCCTTAAGAGTTGGCAGCTGGCTAGGGACTGATAAGGAATGCTGGCTGGGGGTGCAGATCCTGGGAGTGACTTGTTCCCAGGCAGACCTCTCATCTCTGGCTGGCATTAGAAAGAATTACAAAGCATGATTCAGAATCTAATTTTGTCAGCTGGCCATTGGCTCCCACGAGGCTCTGGCCTCACAATGTTCTATTAAGTAATGGGAATTGGGCTGTGCTCTTTTTCTCTCCTGCATGCCTGCCACCCCATTCTCCTTCACAGTTCAACCCATGTCACCAGTATGTGTAGAGGTGTGCTGTTGCTGACACTTACATCCCAAAAGGCATTTGTAAATATCTCAGCAATGCCTGGATTCAAAGCACCTGGAATATCACCATCACAATTGCTTTACATTTTAATTTTAATTCTTTGAGTTGGTATGTATGGAGCATATCACCTTGTCAGGGTGGGAAAATGCCAGATAGGAATAGGGAGATTTAAATTAAATCAAACCCATCCACTTATCTAACCCTATTTGATGAGCTTTCACATATAGGCTTTTAATACAGGGGAATGGTAAACTTCCACGTGGATGGACTAGATAAACACAAAATATCAGAAACTGTTTGGTTTATGTCAACTTCACAGAAACAGGACAAAATGAAAATTGACTCTGTAAACTACTTTTTTCTTATGTGTTCGAATAAGTGTCTGATATGTGTTAAAACATGTTTGTCCTATATAAAGTGATGAATATCATCAGTGATGAAATTCATTTTTTAACGTATTAATTTGCACATCTACAAAAGGCGGTATTATGTACTCAGAGGGCCTACAATATGGATTTCATTATCCTTTTACATCACTCAACAGGAGTTAGTTTCTCAAAGTGTTATAAACATGGCCATTTCCCCTCATTTTAAGACCTTTGTAACTTTGTTATTCTCTCTGGGTTCTAGAATGGACAGAAAATATAATTAATGAGCATGTGTAATGTGTTCCCTAGATAGAATCTAAAGCTGAAGAGAAAGTATTTCGAAAAATATATTGTTTTGTCAAAATTAAATCACAAGGATCCATTCTTGTCCACCGGAGCAAATTCTTTGGGGACTCCATTCTTGTCCACTAGAGCAAATTCTTTGAGGACTACCCAATAAAAACATTTAAAACCTTATCTGCTATCCTTTCCTGGCCTCCAGATTTTGCCTATTTTGGTTTGAAAATGCCAGCCTCTTGCTGAAGAAGAAAGTCTCATACAAGCCATCTGAAGAGCCAGATCTATTTTTGTTCTGGCATGGGCAAACCATAGCAAAGTACACAATTGCCCCCGGACCAATCTTCTCATTGTAAGCATAAGACGACCAGGTAGTTCAAAAGGCAGTCACCTGGCAGGCAGGGACCAGTGCTATTGAAGACAGCATGTGGAGTTTTAAAACTGTATTTGACTTATTTATGATTTCTCAGTTTTCTATAGTCCTTGGCACTCCAGTTTTTTTGATAATGGGTGTATGTGCCTGTGCGTGTGGGCACACTTTTATATCAGTTAGCTTTTGTCACAGGAAAAACCCTAAAATTTATGCTTCATTGACTTAAATATATGTTTAATGACTATTAGCTTAGTTCAACCTCATAGGCTCAAGTAATTTGACAAACATAGTTGGACAAACCTGTTGATCCTGCCTGGCCTCACTATTTGTGGCCATCTGTCATTTAGTAAGGTAGCTGAATTTCTAGGCCTCAGAATCTGTCACCTAGGGCAGTAGACATTTCTGAGCAAACTCATCCTTAAGCAAATTATCTTGACCATCCTACGACAGCCCCTAGGTCTCTGTGAGATTAATGAGACAATTGAGCTTCACTACTTCTGTTACATTCTGTCACCCAAGGCAAGTGACAACGATGAATGGAGAGTCAAAGTGTGGAAACTGACTCCAAATCTGGAAGGGACAATTAAATAGTAGTTTTGCTTTTTTCAGTCTACTACATTCTGTCTTGTAAGCACTTATTCTTGAAGTTTTGTTCTATGTGACTTTAAACTCATAACTCATTCCCTGATTTTTGAAAGGGAAGGCAAGCCTATATAGAATAAACAAATGGACCCTTCTATGCCAGTGGTGCTCAACAACTTGTCTCAAAATAAAACTTAAAAAAACTACTGGCAAGTGAATATCACACTGACCATAATTCTCCAGATGCTTGGATACTTCTGCCCCAAGTGACTAGATCACTATGCAATCAACTGTTGGCATCTTCCGAACTTGAGTTATGTTATTGTTTCTTAATGGCCTTCTATGCAATGGTAGTCAGCATGAGAAAATGGGGTGTTGACACAGACAATGCAAGCCTGCAACTCTGTGCCTGTATGCCCCAGAAGACAAAACAAACCTGAACCATTTTCAGGGTTTGAAACTCATTTCTAGACGTTTTGTTTGTCTTTTCTCCTACTACTCATAGTCTGAAGTGATGATTTGGGGGGAAATTCCCTCTAGTTAGGAATGTTGACTAACCATCTCCTGTTTGCACATATGAGTTGTCCAGAGAAACCATTGATGTTCTGTGGGAAATAAGTTAAGTGGAAAATAAGAACTTTGAAGTAAAATAAAGCAGAACAGGAATGTGTGAAACAGCATGAAGAGTCCTGAAAATGCGGTGTTAACACCGCTCAAATGAAAACAACAATATGGTGTTTACCTCCTCCATTCCCTGTAATGAAAATTGCACCATCCATGAATGAAGATGAGTACATTAGAGCTCTCTGGGGAAGAGATTTAGGAAGGTGTGTTTTAACAACCTCTCCAGCTGGTTAAGTCACCTTCAAAGTGAGGATCCCTGCTCTCAGCGAGGCCTGCAATATATTTCAGGGTTTTGAAAAGTCAGCTGACAAACAAAACGAAAAGAACAATTTCATTTAAAATAGCATTAGAATAGCTAAGTTTTCTGACTCTATGAAACTAATATATAGAAAGTAAATCACAAAATAAAAGCAAGTGGAAAAGGGTCTTTATTGAAACTTTGACATAAATACAAAACCTCCAAACTAACATAATTATAATGAAATTGTTGAAAGAATTCATTTAATATTAGGGAAGAAGATTTAAAATATTAGTTAATTTTACCATAATGTAAAGTTCAGAAATTATTTTCTCTGGAAAAAACCAACCAAAGTACCCAGAAATCTGTCAATATTATTCATTTCGGTAAAGCATTAATGAGAGTTGTGGCTTTTGTATACTTGAGGATGAAGAGAAGGAAGAGAAAACACATAAATACAAAAGACAAAGTACTCATTTTAGAAGAGTGGCCAACCTAAAAAACAAAAGTAAAATATAGCAATAAAATAACAAGATAAACATTCGGGACTAAATGATGAATGATCAAGGCTATAAAATAAGAAAACTGGAGGGCAAAGAAAATTTCCTCTATCCCAAAACCATCTGGATCTCCCTGGTGTTACATGATTTCTTAATCTCATGCCAAGTCTTGAGTATGTTGAATTAGCATCATATTTTGGATTTGTTCCTATAACCTTATATTCCATAGTTCCCCATGAAACATGTCTGATTGAAGAACAGAGTCAGAGAGGATGCAAGCATATTTCAGGGGGCTGAGCTCACACCTTTACTAATTGTTGGGAAATCTTCAAAGAGTCTTTTCTGCTGCTTCATTCAGACCTTGTGGGTCCCCTCTCACTTTTAGGGTTTCAGTGAATCTAGCATTCCTGGTCTCAGGAAGCATCTTTTTTGAGTTTTTTTTCTTCTTTTTTTTAAATGTCTTTTTTTATTTTTAAATTTAAATTAGAAACAAGGTTGTTTCACATGTCAATCCCAGGTACCTCTTCCACTCCCTCCCCTTCCCCCATGCCCTCCCACCAACCCCCCAACCTCCCCTCCCCCAATCCTTACTCCTTTCCTCAGGGAGGGTAAGGCCATCCATGGGGGGTATCCATAGTCTGTCATTTTATCCAGGACAAGTCCTAGGCCCTCCCAAGAGTCCAGGCTGAGAGAGCATCTCTCATTGTGGGATGAGTGCCCAAAGTCCATTTGTATGCCAGGGATAAATATTGATCTACTACCCAAGGCCTCATAGATTGCCTAGGACTCCTCACTGACACCCACATTCAGAGGGTCTGGATGAGTCCCATGCTGGATTCCCAGCCATTATTCTGGGTTTTATGACTCCCCCTGTCAGCTGTTTCTGTGGATTAAAGAAGCCCAGTCTTGACCCTTATGCTCATCAGTCCTCCCTCTCTGTCACTGGCTTCCTTGAGTTCAGCTGAGGAAGCATCCTTTTCAATAAATGACCCCTTCATGTCTTTGATGGGAAGCCCTTCTCTGGTCTCTTCCTTGGTCCTGCCTAACTTTAACCCTTAGTTTTATTTTCTTTACCTTCCACCACACTAAACAACTGTAGTTTCATCACCATGTTTTTATGTTGCAATTTTATCTAGATTATCAAATGCTAGTTCAGGAGACTCTAACCTCCCTTCTTCACCTCACAAAACCTTTTCTAATACTTTACACATAACAGGCGTTTTTTAAATGTTTGTCTGTGATCCAAGTTTTTGCTCTATGTAAATAGGAATATTTACTACGTGTCAATGTCAGCCTTCATGTTTCTTGTTTTGATAGCATCTGAAGACCAGATGTTCTGAATGGAAGTAATTATATTCTCTCCATGATCCTATTTCTCTTGCTACGATTTTATCCTACTTACTGACAACAATATTAATTCTTGTCTACATCAAAAACCTCCTGAATCTGATATGTTATTATTTTTACCTCTCTCATTTAATTAGCTACTTGAAGTTTAATTGATGTTTCCACGGCCACACACTGACAATTTCTTTTCCATCCTTTTCAACTGCCAAGGTCTCACTTCCTACCCATGTTCCCTGTGCCTTTCTACTGGTACCTCTTGATTTGCACCCATGATTTCTGTTCTCCAAATTGTCTCCAGAGTTGACCTTAGCAAGTGTCATTTATTTCTTTATTTTTTTTAAATCACCTATAACAAGAATGCCATTTGATGGCTACTAAATCCTTTTGCTTTTCCTCTGTCTGCCTCACTTTGTCTTATCTATTAGAGTCCCAAACACACTGTTATGAGCTTGCAAGTATTCTCCTGCTATTTCATACTTTGGCCCAATTTAAAATTCTTTCTCTATACCACTCTGCTAACCCAAACTTTACATATCAGGTAAGATACATGACAATACCCCCTATTTTCATCATTATTGCTGTTAAAGGCTAATGCCAAATACTCAGTTTCTCTGCAACTTTGCCTTGATCTCACAATGGATACATGAATTTTCATGTCTAATTTTGCTAACAAATCACCATTAAAAATTATGTTATATAGGGCAGTCAGATGTTTACTTATCTTTCTTTTCAACTTATCTGCATATCTTACATGAATCCCATACCTTCCCTACATGTCATTCACATATTCCCACATGGAAATGACTTCTTCTAAATACCAGAAAATAAAATGTTTCTCTTACATAATTGTGTTAAGTAATTAATATAATAAAGACTTTAAGTTATCCCATTTTTACATCAGCCAACAATAGCAAACATAGAGTTTTATTGTGTGTCTTATTGTGTTGCATATATTTTTTAGAGTGATATGTATACAGGTGAAGATATTTTTCAAAGAAGATAAGTAGAGATCATTTATTTTTTGCCCCTTATTGGCACTGTCATTTTTGTCTTTAAAGTGATTATACATTTCAAGACCTACATTTCTAAACGACACATAAACATGATAATTATTGTATATGTGAAAATGCATGACTTCATCCACTTTTTATATTACTATTGAATTGCGATCATTTATATTATAGTAACATTTAGTCCTATTGAAGAGTGAAGACTGTGAACTGAGGTAAAGCCGCAGAGGTTTGTCTGTTGACATCAGCTGCCTCTAGAGGCACTGCTGGTGACTTGCTTTTAGTTAACCACTGGCTTTATCCCTCTGAAATATCTGGCTTCTTAGCAGGTGAAGACACAGGAATGAATTTTGAAGTTGACAGAATACACTTGAATGCTCCCCTTTCCTACAAAACTTTCAGTTAGTGCCTCTTTTTAAACAATGACATAAGATTCATTTCTTGTTTTTGCATTTAATTAGTGCAATAAAGTTACATTAAATCTTTGGAAGACACCACATATAACCCTCTGTTGGGAGATATCATTCTGTAAAAATGTGTCTGATTGGTTTGAATAAAGCACTGTTGGTCAACATGGAAACAAGATAGGTGGGACTAAGAGTTAAGGAGGACTCTGGGAAAGAGAGGCAGAGTCAGACACAATGTAGCCTCCAGATGAGTAAGAGGTCCGGACCCTTTTCTCCAGTTAGAGAAATACTTAGATTAACAATGATGGGTTAAATACTTAAGTCAGAGCTAGCCAGTAAGAAACCAAGCAAACAGCCAAAAGCTTAATGATTAATATAGTGTCCTGCGTGTTCATTTGTGACTGGTACGGCTCTGGAACTAGGCTGGCAGGAAGACTACACTCTACAATCCTCCACTTCCATTAATTCTGCAACAGAGTTTTGGAAAATTTCAGTGTTGTCTCCTATTTGGAGAGAGATGGATATACAAAAAATGTAGACATCAACATTTTTTTGAAATGTCTCAGCAAATTCTTGTAGCATTGTAATTATCAGGAAAAGTTAAACATGAATTTAGTACCTTTTTAACAGAAGGCTTGTTCAAGATAGGGTTTGTATATCTCTTGTCATCCTTGTTATTCAGATGGGAAGCAGTGTGAAGAAACCAGAAGCTATGCCTGCCCTAGACCTGTTTGTTTAGTCCAAAGAAGGCAGTCAAAGGTTTTAAGATGCTCACTGGGCTTCTCATCTTACAATGGAAAGGAATGTACAAAAAGAGACAGAACAAAGGGGGAAAAAAGCCCCTGCAATCTAGTTCTAGATGGTTCCTTCCAAGAAACAACCAAGTACCTTTTATGATTAAAATGCAGAGGTAGGTAATACTTCCTATTATTAACAATTTGCTGTCATCAGCAGCATCATTATTGTGTCTGAGCCACGTAGGTACAGCCTAGGCATGATTCACAGTGAGATCATCACTGTGGGCCGGGGGTACTGGCAAAGACAGAGACTGAGTCCAGTAGGAAATGCCAAGGAAAGTTGGCTTTTGAGTCAATTCTAATCCCTACAGGATCTGAACTGGGGAAATCCCTGAATGTCTCTATGGCCAAGGCTAAACAAGTCAAACATTGATTAGCTTAAAATCTTTGATAAACGAAGGGGTTTCATACAAACATTAAGTTGAAAAGAAAAAATAGTAAAACAGAGTAATTTCCTGTCTTTCCAAATTTTGTCTAAAGCTTACTCTTGTTCTTCATCAGGTATAGTTGTAGAGTGTGATGATTTTTGGCTGGTGTGTGTTTATCCACTACTATGTGGGCTGTTGAGGTAAACTAAGACAGACATTGCTAATCATGAGGCAGGAAACTGTCTTCTAGCAACAAAGATTTATTTCAAATGTCTACTTCAAGTTTTTAAATAATCACAGAGAGAGAGATAGACAGACAGACAAATAAAAACAAAACAAAGCCTTAGATTATCCATAGGAGTACTACAAATGTTTTTATAGATCTAGAGAGAGAGAGAAACTTGGGGCTCTCCTATTTCTAGAAGAAGGTCATGAATGAGGAGTCTTACAGAAGCAAAGGCAGTAAACAGTTGCCTAATTTTCTGATACCCAGATTCGAATCTTGTCTCTCAGAATTAAAACATTTAAACTCCTTCAAAGTATCATTTATTATTCAAAACTCACATCACATTAACAAGGCACGGTCACTTTTGTGTAAGTTTATTGCATGCAAAACACAGCCAATGATAAGCTGTTTTCTCTCTCTCTCTTTTTGTATGTGCAGGACATGCTTATAGAAGATGATAGTTCCACAATTAGCTAAAGCAAAACAATTGGGTTAATTTTAAATTGCTTTCCACACGTTTACATGGAGAAGAATAAAAGTGCTCTAATGGGATACAAGAGGCAAGATGTTACTTGCACCTGAAGTCTTGTGTGAATCATAGAAAAAATAGCAATTTGACTCATTTATAAGGATTTCCTCTGTGTTGAGTGGAAAATTACTTCTTTATATATTGTCCCAGTCTTGTTACCCTTGAGTCTGATAGTTTATTTTTCCTTCTTGTCTTCTCCAAATGAAGTTTTAAAATGTATTCTGATGTCCAGTATGATATAGTATGCAGGGCTGAGGCATAAATCAGGAGGCCAGAATTTGTGCTTTAATTTGGCCATGGGTTTATTATGTGGTTTTCCCTCTAATCACATAATCTCCATAGGTGTCAGGATCAGCACCTAAAGGAATCTACAGGGGACTGAGTACAGTGATGGCATGAATATTAGGTAAAAACCTTTCATCCTTGTTGGCATGCATTTTACATTGCCCATCAGAAGTTTCGATGGGATCCACTTCAAAATAGTAATGTGTAAGAAAAGACTACATATACGGCTCTGTCTTCCCCAGAGTCAAGCTGTTTTCAGATTCTCTTGTAGTTGTAAACGAAGAGCTTGCACTACAGGGCAAATATTTTTTATTTAAAAAGCAGATCTATAGGCCACCATTTAAGTCAGGCTGGTTCACCTTGCTTTGAACTTGACAGTTCAGGAAACAAAACAATGCCTCCAAACTACTCTAAATGACAGAATGTTCTGCCATCCTTGATAGGCTAGTGTGTGAATCTGTATTTCTATGTTTCTTTTATTGGAAGTGACATGTACTATTTCTGCAGAAAATTAAATCTGGCCCACATGGAGCTCTTTTGCACAGAAAATTTGAGAACATGGGTAGTTGGCAAAAGTAAGGTAAATATAGAACTTCTGATGGTTCTTGGGTGCTATTAAGCTTATTCAAAGCCACAGACCAGCACTGACTGCATCATTCACAAGTGGCAAGGCTATGATAGAGCGGAGCAAGCCATCCAAAAGACACGGTATTGAGATTTATGCTAATCCTTTTATTGCCAATTTTATTCGTGTCCATGTATCTAATTGTGTTAACTTTTATGGACTATTTCTCTTCTTTCCATCTCTTTTTGGTTACTATGGAAAGAGTTGGCTCATGAGTCTGGGTGGAGAAAGAAATGATGATGGATGTCAATCTTGAGTTTAAAATGTATGCTGGCTCTGAAAAAAGTGGGGTTTTAAAGAATTATCAGTTCATTGGAGTATATTCAACAGTTTAAACAAAACTATAGTAGCCTGTCTCATAAATTGGCAGACCATGAACTTCAAGAAAAGTTTGCTCTTTGTGGGACAATATACTTATTACTCCTGGCAGTGAAAATGTGATTAGTTTTATTTTGCGCAAGACTTAGTTTAGTAAACTCTGTAATGATATTACGTATTGAAATATAATTTGATTTTAGATTTATTGTCCTGAGTTCATATTGGCTGTTTTCATGGCTCCTTATCTTAACACTTTCTGCTCACTAATATGTGAGGTTTACCCAGAAGAAGTCAAGACTTACTATGTGTTAGGCACCTTACCAGGTCTTGGTAGTATAAATTTAGCTTAAAGTTGATTGAACTTCTAGGAGATATGGTGATGTGATATTATTTATCAACTATTAATCTCCAGGAAATTGCTATTTGCACTCAAAATGAAATGTACTCTTCATCCTGGCTTCCAAGATGACCCTTGAACTTGGCTCTCCTTATTGTTCAACCTAATCTCACACCCAGATCATTTGTTCCTTTTTCTTTTCTTTCCTCCTTGGTTTTTTTTTATTTTTAGGGTTTTTTTTTGAGGCAGGGGTTTTTCTGTAGCTTTGGAGTCTGTCCTGGCATTACTCTTAGACCAGGCTGGCATCAAACTCACAGAGATATGTCTACTTCTACCTCTTTCTCCCCTGTTCCTCCCCTACCATGCTGGGATTAAGGGTATGTGCTAACTCCAACTAACATCATTTGTTTCTAAGTTTTCTTCTTCTGTTTTGTTTTATTTTATTTCTTTCAGTGCTATGGATTAAGCCTTGTGCCAAGCAGAAACTCTTGCCCTTTGGCCAAACCCTCACCTTATACTAGTATTTGGGGGTATGATCTTCCTAATTTCCCAAGGATGTCTCACACTTGTTATCATATTCCCCTAGCCCCTAGAGTATATGAGATTCTAGGCTTATGCCACTATGCCTAACCTTTGTTGTTCTTTCTTTCTTTACTTCCTTTTTGGTTTTATTTACTTATTTATTTGTTTATTTTTTGTGACAAGATCTCAATCTCTAGCTAATCCAGGGTTTAAACTTCTCATGCTCTTGTGGTAGCCTCCCTGGCACTGGATTTGCAGGTACACAAAAACCATCTAGTCCTGTTTGTTTGCTCCAGTGTCAGCAAACTCGGTCATTTACCTTCCTTCCTTCCTTCCTTCCTTCCTTCCTTCCTTCCTTCCTTCCTTCCTTCCTTCCTTCTTTCCTTCCCTCCCTCCCTCCCTCCCTCCCTCCTTTCTTTCTTTCTTTCTTTCTTTCTTTCTTTCTTTCTTTCTTTCTTTCTTTCTTTCTTTCCTTTTATTGATTCTTTGTGGATTTTACATAGTGCATTCTGATTCCACTTATCTCCCCATCTCCTTGAATCTGCCCTTTGCCATTGCAACCTTCCCCCCATATCAAAACCAAATTTAAAAAAATCAAAAACCAAATAAAACAAGGAAACAAAACAAAATAAAAGGAAAAGCAAAAACCAAACCAAACCAAAACAAAACAAACACCAAAAAAAATGAAAGAAGAATATTGTCGTGGAAGTTGTAGTGTGGCCCATTGAGACACACAGTTTACTCTTTAGTCCATTAATCTTTACAAGCAGGTATTCTTGACACAAGTCATTGGGGCTCTCACTGGGGCTTCTCTTGGACATGCTGTTGTTGTCCTGTGTCATGGAGATCCTGCTGTTTCGGATCTGTAGGTTGGTCCCCTTCACATGCTCCTATAGTTAACAGATGAGGTGGATATTGGGATGGGCCAACCTATGGCCCTGTTTCTGGGCCTGGGTGGTAGCTGGGCTGGTTGGATTTCTAGCTTTCCCCTCATTATCAGTACCCTGGCAAGTGCTCCAGAACTGCTTCAACTAGCTCAACCAATGCAGCCTACCACAAGGAACAGGGCCAGTTCTCTTGCTCTGGAGCTGTCAGATCTGTGTACCCCTCACTCATATGGCCAGGGCCACTTCTATTGTTTTGTATATGCAAGGTGCAGGGCCCTTTCCTCAGTTGCTGTAGCAGACATACTGGGGAGAGAGGATCAGTTCTCCTGCTCTCACACCCTTAGGGCTGGCTCTCCTGTGTCCTTGCCAATAGGGTCAGCTCCAGTATGTCCCCCAGGCAGATTGCAGGCCCTTTCTCCTTTGGCTCATGTTAGCACTATGGTTATTGGAACCATGTTGTAATGAGCCAATCCCACCCATCACCAGCCCTGGGTCAGCTGGCCCTGCCCCTCTCTGGATTCTGCAGCAGGCAAACTGACCCTACACCTCAGGGTAAGCTTTTGCCCTACATTTAGGAAAGATGGTCCTACCCCTCAGGCATATACCTCAACTGAGAAGCACACTGTAGCTGACCCTGGGGTCACAAGAGTGAGAGAACTAGCCCTGATCATAACTGGCTATAGTACATGTGAGAGTCGCCTCTGCTTCTCATCTGGGCAGCAAGTTAGAGCTCACCCAGTTGTTGGGGACACAGGTGAGCCAGCCCTGATGGATTGAGAGCAACAGAGCTGACCCTCCCCTCCATTTACCATGAGTGGCATGGGTGAGGGAAAGACACCCACCTACCTTGTTACTTGTGGCAGGAGAGATAGTGAGAGACAAAGATGGGGGGACTGGTCCAGAATCATGAAAGTGAGAGAACTAGCCCTACCCCACACCATTTACATTTTACTAAACATACATTATTTCTTTACAATATCTTTTAAGTGGATCCTTTTCACATATTTTACATAAGAGTGTATCTCTAGAAGCCATTCTTTTTGTCTGCTCCTTTTTTTTTCTACCCTAAGCTGAGTCATTTTTCCCCCTAGGTAGTTACTTAAATAAGACATTATGTGACTTTCCCACATTGTGTTCTATAAATATAATGACATAGTAATACAAAAGAAAACTGAGGAAATCAGTAGTCAGATAATGCTTTGGGAGGGTATGAACTGGAGTAAGAGGAGCCCTTGAGTACAGTGCTAATTCTAGATGTGGGAGATGCCGAGACCCAACAGCAAGGAAAATTATCTGGGGAGAGGGATGATATAGTTAAATTAGTAAGAAATTGGACAGGAGGCAAATGTTTGAATTTGACCCATAGATAGGGGAAGGAAGAACAATGGGATGAAACACTGGTTAAAGTATATTAGGCTGATAGTATCAAGGGTTGGCCTCAATGTTTGGATGAATGCATGACTTAGTAAGGTCATCATGGAGCCTGCTCTGTGACCCACGTATGAGGTGACCTGGGCTAGGTGAAACTAATGACAGCTTGGATAGAAGGGGTATGTATTTCAAAGGCAGCTTGTCAAGAATTGGTGACTGACAGGATATAAAGTTTTAAGATGACAAATGAGTCAAAGATGTCCCCAAGGTTTTGTGCCTCAAAGACTGGTAGGTGGGCAAGGAAGAGAGGCCATGCATTTGCCACACTTACCTGTTGATGTTGGAGGTGAGGCAACTTGCACCAGAGTAGAATTGCACCAGAAGAAATGGAAAATGGGGCAATTTTGTATTGAAAGTAGATGAGGCTGGAACTGTGGTGATTGGCACCACCATCCCAGAAGCTGAAAGATGTCTTTGGAGAGTTCAACTCCCTCCCAAGTCAGCATGGAAACAGAAAGAAACCACATCTGGCCTTAGAATGTGTATCACAAAGGCCAGCAAGCTCACAGTGTTGGTCTGTTTCTTGACTTCCTTCTTCTGTGAGAAGATAGCACAAGTTTTGCTGACCAAGAGAATGATAAAGAGAGGTCATATTTTAGAATTCTCTTGTTGTAGTTTTTTTCTCTTAAACATATTGGGCTTATAAAACTCTAAGTGTGTTTTTTCCCAAGTACTTTTCTTCTTTTTGAACCCATATGTATTTTGAAGTCAATTTAACCCATATGTTTCTTATTAATTTATGCTTAGCTCATCAAAATGTTGTTTTAAGAAGAAAAGCTTATAATAAAAACAGAGTCATGCTTCAGCAGCCACTGATGAAATCAACTCCAGAAGACTTTAGCTTAGTCAGAAACTCAGACAGACTAAGGGCACCATGGGTTCCAAAGTCAGGACCTCACCGTTGTACCTCTTTTAAAACTGAACACACTTAGTTCTGTGAGAGTAAGGCATTTCAGATTCCTGATGCGTATTATTTGTTTTCCAGATGCATTGGTTCGTTATTTCAATTAACTGTTGTTCCTTTACTTAGGGATTTAGTTGTTCAGTTAGCTTCCATGTTTCTCATAGAACTGAGTGGTGAGGAGCTTAAGTTATGGCAGAATAAGTGTCCATGGACAAGAGGCATGTGGCCTCTTGAAAGTGAAAGTGGTCTATATATTTACCTACTTGGTCCATAAAGATATAAATAGAATATGTATACATATCATAAAAATAAAAGTATGGTGTCTGTATCTGCCATTGGAAATTACCTGAATTCCTCCTCCATGAGGACTAGCCTCCATGGTATGAGAAGACACCATGCAAGCTTCCACAGGAGGTAGCAACCAAGTATCCTATGCAACTATAATATCCTTGAACCACAACAATAACCAGAATGGCATGATAACTCCAGGGTGCTGTAGTGGCACACATACTTTGGTAGTAACCAATAAGTCTATCATTGAACATAAAATCTGCTCAATAAGGGCAAAACTGTGCCTAGTATTGAATACTTTTCCTACTATTCAGAGCTAATGAAATCAAGGATCTTGGAGGAGAACCTACAACTATGGGTTTACTAAAGCAGCATAATTCTTATCAATTGTCTAAGAAGCATTTGGCCTTATTCTGATAGATAAGCATAGTTTCTACTCCTCATCAAGGAAATTTCTGTTAGCAACAGATTAAGACCATACAGTAAACCACAGTCAATAAAAATACCAAGTTGTAGAGCTTAATTCCAATGTATACATCTTAAGACACCCCTGTAAAGAGATGCCTTCCTGCCAGCCTGGTTCCAGAGCCGCATCAGTCCCAAATAAACACACAGGATGCTATATTAATTATGAAGCTGTTGGCCTTGCTTGTTTCTTACTGGCGAGCTCTGATTTAAGTATTTACCCCATAATTGTTAATCTAAGTATTTCTCTTACTGGAGAATTTTCCGGGCTTCTTATCCCTATGGCGGTTACATCTTGACTTCCTGTGTTTCTCCTCCCAGAGTCCCCCTGGACTCCTAGTTCCACCTATCTTGCTTCCCTATTGGCCAACAGTGCTTTATTGACATATATGCCGGACTTCCCCAACACACCCCAATATCTAAGGCTTAGGGAACACTGCAGATGAGAGGGCAGAAAGATAGTAAGATCTTGAGGATCAGGGAGTTTGCTGTGAGACTGTTGTCTCTAGTAACAGTTGAAGCTACACATACAGCATTTCACCAATACAGATGCCTAAGCATGAGCTGAGCAAGCACATTGGCAATAGATATGCCAATGTGGACAGTGGAAAGCCCAAGAGGTCTCAACCCTACACAAAGAACTATTGGCATCTAGGGAATTCTAAGAGTGAGAGAAACAGTCTTTTCCAGGGAAAGCACACCAATTAGTTATCCAATATCAAATAAGCAATCTTGAAAACAAACATACAAGCAACATTATTCATAAATATATATATGATATATATTTAATATATATTTAGTATATATGAAACATACACGTGTGTGTGCATGAATTTGAAAATTTGAAAAAGAACAAGGAGGAGTATAATAGAAGGGAGAAATAGTGTAATTGTTTTATAATCACATGCAAAAGGTTGGAAATTTTTTAAAATATATATGCTGTCACACCTAGCACATAGCTCTACTTTTAAGACTAACTTTATAGAGCCAACACTTAAAAATGTTAATGTTTTTCTTCTTTATAAAGGCACTATGATTATTTTAAACAGACACTTCAGGAAAATCCTAAAAGTTAGGAAATATCCTCTGTATCCCAGAGGCAAAATTTTGATAACCCCTTCTTCCCAGGGTCAAGACACTGCATGGAAATTATAAATTGCTTTCATTAGCATGCAATTCTGTCTATTTCATTTGAGAAGCTCTATAATATCACCAATATATTAAAATCACAAATCATTCCTCTGTGGTCATTCCTTCTTTCTAATCTTTATAATTTCTTCTACCTGCTCCCCCAGTGTTCATTTTAGCTTCCTGTATATGATGTATTCCTCCCAATGTTGGAAACTATCCTGTCCATATTATAAACCATGTATTTAAACACTTTAATTTAAATGTCAATGTAATTAAAGGTAATTACGCCCAAAAGAGAATGTAACTTCATTTCTCTTTTTCACCTGTTTCCTTCTCCTCTGTGTCCTTAGTCCCTCTTTGTCCCTTAGTCCTACCTGATGACTCATGTTTGAGTAAATGGTGTCAGCCAGGACTCTTCTTTCTCTTCATAGCGCACACCTAATTTGTCATAAACCTCTCAACTCTGCCTCAGATAATCTCACATTCTGCCTAATATCTTTACTTCAGGAAGGTAAGAATATCCCAATTATTGTGATATCTTTTATTTTTAATCCTGTCTAATAAAATATTTATCTGCCACTTGTAGGAGGAAGCCTGTGTGCTGCCATTAACCATGTGACTTACTAGAGGTGCATACAGATGAGGTAATAAAAGAGCAGCTTACCACACCGCTAACCACACCCAATTTAGGCATGACTAAAGATGTAAAGATGTATATGTACGTAGGCAGTGAACTACGTCACTAGCCAGTCCCACTTTTGGGCATGGCTAGGGGGCATTACGGGGGAAGGCATAAAAGACAGCACAAAGGAAGTCTTGCTCTCTTTTCCCGGATTCCGGCTTCCGGTTCAGCAGCGGGGAAAACTACTGGGCTCATCTGGGGTACTTGCTTGGTATCTTGTGAGTAATTTCTACAATAAATACTTAGTTTTACTTTCAGTAAGTGTGCCGTTTATTGTTACAGCATCATCCACTGCCACCCTGAAAAAAATACAAAGATGTTCATTTTGCTCAGCTGCTTAAAACTGCGAATGTGGTCTGCTGCATTCAGGATGACGTTGAATGACCATATGTTGTTCAGCATCCTTGATCATTGTGGTACTTCATGGACATTTGCTCCCCAAAGCCCATGCTCATCCTATTTTACTCTTGGCCACTATATTCAGTACATTGCATTGGGAATTTCTACAGACTCACTGTATATTTTTACTGTCTTCATAGTTTTATGCATAATTAACAATTTTTCTAGATTGGTCATTCTTTATTGTTTGCTTCTTTCAAATCTTTTTAGCCCTGGACCTTGGTTTAGATATTACTTCTTCCCCAAGGATGCCCTTGCCTATCATCATTCCATGGGGAACCTTTAGTATTTCTCATAATACTCAGAATACATTCTTTTATTTTTTTATTTTCTTTTCTTTTGTTTAATCATAGGCCTATCATGCAAAGAGACATGTTTATTTTGAAAGAATGTATATTTTCCCCCCCTCAAATTTGAATCTTCAACTACTATCTGCACACAGAAGGTAGGCAAAAGCTATTTGTTAAACTAATTATTAAATAGGTCTTAGTATCTCTATTTTCACACCCAATACATCTCCTAAGACTTAAAATGCCCTTAGTTTTCCTTCTTTCTTTCTTTCTTTCTTTCTTTCTTTCTTTCTTTCTTTCTTTCTTTCTTTCTGGTTTTAAACTTTTATTCAATTTGTGTTTATTTATTTTTAAACATTTATTGAAAATAGATTATTTTCTCATACAATACATACCAACTACTTTCCACTCACTCCACTCCTCCCATTAACCACCCCCTGAAGTTCCTCTCTCCACCAGATTAACTGCTATTTCCTCTTCAGAAAAGAGCAGGCCTCCAAGAAATGAAATCCAAACAGGACAATCAAGATACAATAAGATAAGGCAAAGGCCTCATATTGAGCCAGGACAAAGCAACCCTAAGGGAAGGACAGAATCCCAAGAGCAGGTAAAAGAATCAGAGATACAGGTATTCCCATTATTAGGAAGACCAGGTTTAACAACCATAATATATATGGAGTGTCCTGATGCAGTCACATTCAGGCCCTTTGCTTGCTGCTTTTTCTAATCTCTGTGAACCTATGTGAACCCATCTTAGTTGATTTGGTGTGCAATGTTCTTCTGGTATTCTCCATCCTCTGTGACTCTGCTCTATCCTACCACAAGGATACTTGCTCAGCTATGTTCATAGAGGCGTTATTCATAATAGCCTGAAACTAGAAACAATCTAGAAATCTCTCATCTGAAGAATGGATAAAGAAAATGTGCTATATTTACACAATAGAAAAACACCAATGACAGTTTATGCTGGAGAGGATGTGGAGAAAGGTGACTATTCCTCCACTGCTGGTGGGAGTGCCAACTTGTACAACCACGTTGGAAATCAGTATGGAGATTCCTCTGGAAAATTGGAATCAGACTACCACAAGACCCAGCAATTCCACTCTTGGGCATATACCCAAAAGATGCACATTCATACAACAAGGACATCTCTTCCACTATATTCATAGCAGTATTATTTGTAATAGCCAGAACCTGGAAGTAACCAAATGTCCCTCAACAGAAGAGTGGATAGAGAAAATGTGGTCCATTTACCCATTTCATTTCATTTTCAGTGAAAAAAACAATGAAATCTTGAAATTTGCAGGCAAATGGATGGCACTAAAAGAAACCATCCTGAGTGAGGTAACCCAGTCACAAAAAGACAAACATGGTATGTACTCACTCACATATGGATTTTTAGACATGGATCAGGGGAGTGCCAGCCTACAATACCACTGCTAGGGAGTCTGGGAAACAGAACTTTCATCCAGTGACTAATGGAAGCAGAGGCAGACACCCACAGCTAAACACTGAACTGACTCCTGGAATCCAGTGACAGAGAGGGAGGACTAATGAGCAAAGGGGTCAAGACTGGGCTTGTTTAACCCTCAGAAACAGCTGACCTGAACAAGGGGGTGTTCTTGGACCCCAGACTGATGGCTAGGAGGTCAGCACGGGACTAATCCAGATCCCCTGAATGTGGGTGTCAGTGAAGAGACCTAGGCAATTTATGGAGTCTTGGGTAAGTACATCAGTATTTATTTCTGGCATACAAGTGGACTTTGGGTTCCCATCCCAAAATGAGGGATACTCTCTCAGCCTGGACTCTTGGGGACAGGGTCTAGGCCCTGCCCTTAATGAAATGACAGACTCTGGATATCCCCCATGGAGGGCCTCACCCTCCCTGGGGAATGGAGTGGGGTTTGGGTGGGGGATTGGAGGTTCTGGGTGCGGGAGGAGGGGAAGGAGTGGTAGCTGGGATTGACATGTGAATCAAGCTTGTTTCTAATTTAAAGAAAAAATTCCTGTCTTTGCTTTGATAATTCCCTAACATCTAGCAGAGCTAGTATCTGTAGTGAATATCTCAGAAATGATGTTCTAGTGCTGTTCTCTGGTTTTCACATGTAAATGTTGGCCAGAGAAATAGTTACTGAAGGTCAGTCACCTGGCTATCATGGAGAACCAGAGAGAAGTAGGTTGCCACATGTTCTGGTTCATTATAATAAGCATAATATACTCAAATTACACTTGAATTCATTTGTAAAATAAAAGTTTTGTCAACTTTTGTGTAACTTAAAGAAATTTCTTTGTCTTCTACAGCTAACAGAGGCACATCCTGTTATTCTCCTTTAGATTCATCAGTAGAAGAGTGAAATAGTTAGGGGACAGAGCTCATATGCCATCTAAATGGGAGAATGAGAACATTAACAAAAGAATGACGTGGGTTGTGATTTCTGAGTATGTTTTTCCACAGTAATAAAATGATCAGGGCTGCACATCATCAGAGTTCAGACTTTCTTTGGGAATTCTGTGTTTATTTAAACCAACACTTTTCAAAAAAGTATGTTGCTCCTCCCTAAAGATGTAAAACCTCGCCATTTATTAAATCTTCCTGGCTGTGTTGAGTACTGTAGCATCCACTTTCTCACATGTAAAATATCTCCTAATCATAGTAAACGTTTCACATCTGCTCTGAATAAATGGCTCAAATCCAAGAAATTGAAGCATTCTTTGAGGATCCTTGTTGGTCCTCAGCCAGCCTTGACACTGGAGAAGACTACAGTGAAATGACCTTCTTTTCCATCCTCCTTTCTTTTCCCAAGCTTGTTTTATGTATTTATTATTATAATTTTTTGTTACTTGATGATACCCCTCTATACTGCATACACACCCCTCTATGCTAATACTTAGGAACTGGGCCAGAGTTCCAGTTTTGTTTTTGGTTTCGTCTATTCTTTCCACACCCATTGGAAAACCAAGAGCAGCTCTGTGTGACTTCCAATTGCTCCTTGGCTACCCTAGACTCACTTTTACCACATGGAAATTCTTTGCACATTATAATCAAACTTAACTCCAACACTTAATAAACACTCAAGGAGTGATTTACAAATATCCAGAAAATATTAATTTATTGTTGTGCTCATTGATTGGAATTGTTTTCTGTAGAAGTCTCTACCGCACAGTCTTTTTCTGTTGTGTTTTGGCTAACCTATCAGAGCAAATGAGAAGAGACTCTTCGTCTGTCTCCAGAGTGAAGTGGAATGGAGTTGTCCCAGATATTACTATTCAAATTGGAAATGATTTTCCTTGTGCTTTGATTGGGAGCCAACTTTCTGTACTTGTTGGAAGCTAAAGTTCAAATAGCAATGAATCCCTTAGAGGGTAAGACATCCTCATTACTATCACCTGGTTTCCAGGCAAAGTTTTAAGTGACAAAGTGAGAACATTACTGATAAAGACTGGATAGAGTGATGTCTTGGCACAGAATGGAAGCTTTTAAAACAGAATGAAAGTGGTGGTAAGTGACAGAATATCTTGAGTGGCTGAAATTGTATAATTCAAAGCATTAAGTCAAAACAGAGGGTGTACCAGCTTAGGACATAAAAGATCTAAGGAAGTTTGGCTCTAGGCATGGCTTGAGCTGAAGTCTGAAACACAGACAGCAGGATTCAGTCTCCCACTGTCACCTCTCTTTTCTTCCCTGTTGTCTCCATTCTCTCAGAGACTATTCTTTATAATGGCAGATAGATTCCAGCACCCCTGTGTGTACTATTTTATGCTTTAATCAATGTCAGTAGAGTGTTTATTTCAGGAACTCTCAACCAAACTAGTGAGACTTGCTTTAGTGGGACTGATTTCAGTCACTTTCTCTTGAGCTAGTTAAAGTGGTTTGTGTGGCCAGACATATGACGTACTGTTTCTCCAAGTTTCATGAGACAAGATGATAATTGAGATTATTTTACACAATATTCTCAAAATTCTATTACCTTAAAAATTCAGGGAAGCTGGCCTGGTAATACAAGCCTGTGATTCTGAGGTACTTGTGAGACTGAGGCAGGAAAAACACAAGATCAAAGCAGCATGTAAAATTTGATGAAACCTCATCTCAAAGTTAATAAAACAAACCAAACCTGGGTATCTCAGCAGCAGAGAGCTTGTCTAGTCTTCACCAAATCCTTGCTTCAATCCCCATTACTGCAAAATGAGGGGGCTATATACTTAGCTGGAAAAAAAGACAATATCCACTGAGGTCTCATCGCTCTACTGATTTATATCAAAACTTTCAAAACGTACAAGCCTTATGGAAAAATAACATGGATAAGTGCAACCTTGGGGGAAAAAAACTATAGTCTGTTTACATGATTGTTGTTAATGAATAAAAACATGATAGCTTCATAGTAAGACCATGAAATGTTAGAGACATTTGGTAGAACATGCTTGTAAGAAAGTAGAAATGATTAACTCTGCCAGTAGATGGGTTTGAGGAGAGTTTAGCCATATGTGCATTCAGAGGCAGAGTGACAACAAAGCAAAATAATTACTTGTCATATATCATGAAATGAAACCATCTTGATTTCCTATTTATATTTTTATTTTTGCAAAAGGCATACTTGAGGATATCCAATGGGATTTAAGGTGAGCCACGTGACTGTTGATGTGTTTCCTGAGACAAGGTGGAAGCAGGACACAGGGCCTACTTTCTATTCAGGGCATCAGGAAATTGCATGCTGGTAATGGGAGCCTATAGAAGAGAGGTCACTAGGGAAAGAAGGAGGTTAGTCAGAGTGTATTTCACTTCCTTTCAAGCCTCTAGAATTTGCATAAATGAATGACATGAATAATATAGGTTAGAAATTGCACAATGGTGTGATACAAAGGGGCATATCCAAGTTGAGTGAAAACATGTTTGGATTGTGTTTAAGTTGTGTTGGTTCCCAGATCTTCAAATACTTGGTGAAGTTAGTTTGCCTACCGATGCAAGGACTTTTAGCTACAACCAGGAAGGCAGCCTTTTTTTTTTAACTTCCTTCTTAATCCAGACATCCTAGTCCTAGAGCTTTGAACAACTTTGTTATGTCTGGTCTCAAGTATAAGCTCATTTCCAGGCAGCTGAAAGATACTTGTTTCCTTGAAAACCTAACTGAGTGGGACAGCAGTAAATTGTGTTTTGGACAAGATGAATGACCCTAAATGATCTGTAAGAAGCATGATTTGAGTGGGCTGAAATGGAACCTGCAATTGTTGAAGTGCTCATTGCTAGGAGGAGCCCTGTCTACAGACAGAACTTTTCTATCAGAGGCTCTGTGAAGAAATGGCGGCCTTCCTTATGTCATGTAGGCATCCTTTCCTTGTTACTAAGCTTAATTGGATTGCTTTAAATATCCCCCAATTTAGTAAGGCATTGACTATGGGCTTGTAGTATGTTGTATTTATTACGTTGGGACATGTACTCCATATTCCTAGATTCTCTGGGATTTTCACACAATATATTCATGAAGTTTCTGTTCTTGAGTCTCTTTATGAGGTAGTTTACATTAACTGATTTTCGTGTGTTGAACCATCTCTGCATTTCTGGAATGAAACCAGCTTGATCATGTTAAATAACATTTTTGTTGTCTTCTTTAATTTTGTTTACAGGTATTTTATTGAGAATTATAAATTCGTGTTCATCAAAGATATTGACTTGTAATTTTCTTCTTGTGTCTTTGTCTGATTTGGTATTAACAACAGATTCATAAGAGGGATTTTAAAATGTTCCTATGGTAGAAATATGGGTGTAAGTTCTTTCGGGATTGTAAATTGAGATTGAGTACTCGGATCAGCACGTGAACATAGAAAAATAAATCTCATCACACTTTTGGCAGTAATTTTGAACTTATAGGAAAATTGTGTGTGTGTGTTGGGGAGCTACTCTAAGAAAATGGAAATAATTAAACCCTTTGCATGCATCATTTCATAACGTTTCCCATATCTGTGAGAATGGATTCTCACGTCCCAGTTATTATTATTAAGGGGATTGAAGGTTCATTTGTTTTATGTACAAAATAATAAATTGTACAATGTACTCTATTAGCTTTGTGAGAGGGAATATCTATATTTTAGTGTGAAATGGACAGTTTAATTTACTACCAACTTATTATGTTCCTGTCAAGAATTTTAAAGTCATTTATAAAATGAATCAACAAATATAAACAAAAGTTTACTATCAAGCGGTAAGAAAAATGATAAGAAAATCTATAGTGGCAACACTATAATTTAACTAATTTACTAATTGTGACTAATTTACAAACTTTCCTGGCAAAGAATGATTAAGGCATACATAAGGTGATGTATTTGATGACTAAAACTTACCATAGTTCTGTGGTATCCAAAATCAAATTTTTAGAAAACAGAGTAAAGAGAGAATTTCCATTACTCCTGATACCTAAAGAATTCCAACTTCATAAGGTTATTTGACAGATAATTTCTGGAGCTTTTGAAAGGCATAATGATGCCACAGTAAATTGTTTGGAGTTAAGTGATTCATTCCCATCCCTTTAAGTGTGACTTTAGTTATCTATGCATAAGCAAGTTGAACCTGGGAGATAATAATTGCGAATGTTGTTTTCTGGCTAAATAAGTGTGTTGAGTCCAAAAATATAAACAAAAATAAGAAAATGAATATAGAAAGAAGAGAGTGAATGGAGGGAAGGAATGGGTTATTAAATAAAGTAAGGAAATATTACTTTCTATTATGGTGTTTTGATACTACTATCAGAATCCTCAATTTCTTAATTTCATTCTCCTTTTCTTAAAAACTAAGTTAGTTCTTTGACAATATTACACACACACACACACACACACACACACACACACACAAAGCATTCTGGTTCTACACTTTTGTACATCTCACCAATGAATGGAGTGCACTAGGCAACACCATCCTATGTGAGCTTCACTGTTTTATGACGGGGATGACAATAACACTTCCCTTGAATGGTTGCATGAAATACCAAAATACCTGAAAGGTATTTGGCCTGTATGACATAACTTCTTAGTGTTGTACTAAAGTATGCTGGGGCAGGTAATATGGCACAGTGTGTAAAGGTGGTTGCCATCTAGCATGACAAGTTAAGTTGTGTCTCTAAGACCCAATGGTAGAAGAAGAGAGCAGATATCACAATTGTACTGTGGTATACACACACACACACACACACTATATATATATATATATATATATATATTCCCCAAAATTTTTTTTGTCTCTCATTATTTATGTTTTTTGTTTTTGTTGAAAACAGAGTCTTATGTAGCCCAGGCTGGCCTTAAGAAACTTGCTGGTAGCCTTTGAACTCATTATCCTCTTGCCTCCCCTGCTAGTGCTAGGATTGTAGGTGTTGTAACCATGGCCAGCTCTCCTTCATCTGTCTTCTTTCTCTATCTACATATTTTCATTTATGTGAGCCCTCATTGGGCTTTCCTCTTAGAAAATCACAGGTTTGTTAGCTCTACCCTTGATTTATGACATGATTTCCAGATGAACATGTCATTAGTCTCACAGTCAGAGTAAAGGTTCAGCTTTGACACCATGTAGAATTCTGTTCTGACTGATTCTGTCAGTTTCCAGGTGGTTCTGTCTGGTTCTGACTCGACTTCCAGCTAGTCTGTGTTAGTACTGTCTAGTTCCGACAGGTTCAGTCTGGTTCCAATCAGTTTTCAACCAGTTGCTCCTAGCATATGGAGAAATGTAGTTGGTATTGACCAGGAAGCTCTTCTTGCCAGCTAGCTTTCATCATACTGGAAGATGCTGTGTAGGATCTGGTTCTGTCTGGTTCCTCTCTGTTCCTTCTGGTTCACTCCAATTTTGACTTGTTCCTACTGGTTGCTCCCACTATAAGGAGAAATCAAGTTGGTACTGAGCAGGAAGCTCCCTTGCTGCCAGTCCAGTTCCAGACAGTTGGTTCTGGTTCTTACCTGCTCTGACTGGTTTGGTCTTGTTCCCACTGGTTCTGATTGGTTCAAACTGGTTCTAACTTGGTCAGGTACTGACCTGTTCTGACTGGTTCCTGCCAGGTCATTCTGGTCCAGTTGGGTTCAGTCTGGTTCTGACCAGTGGCTCACAGTATGTGAAGAAATCAAGTTGGTATTGAGCATGTAGCTCCCTGCATGCCAGCTCCCTTTCATTATCTTGTAAGATGTTGTGTAGAGTCCAGTTCCAAACATTTTCAACTGGATCACTCCAGTTCAGTATGATTCAGACCAGTTCTGACAGTATATGGAGAAATCAAGTTGGTATTGACCAAGAAACTCCCTTTCTCCCTGCTAGCTTTCATCGTACTGGTAGATACTGTGTAGGCTATTATGAGAGAATGTCATCAAGTCTTAACCCAGCAGTGAACTACAATAATGGCCTTTGTGGTAAGATACCTATAAGTACAATAGTGGTACAAATATTATGGGGGTAACCAAACATATTTTGACTGGATTTAAGGATTGACTACAGGACTGATTACACATGTTACTTTCTACTATATGACCATACAATCAAATTTGCCATCTAAATTTATTTCTCTGTAGTTACACACACAGACACACACACACACACACACACACACACACACACACACACACAGCATTCTGGCTCCACACTTTTGGACTCCCAATCCTTTGGACTTTGTCTCCTTTATCCCAGTTTATTTTCCACATTTACAGTTTCTGGTTTTGTTGTGTGAACACACTGAATCAGGGCCATCTGTTTGATTGTTATATTAGAGCTAGCCAGCAAAGCCTTGTAAGGTCACAAGTCAATACAGAACTGAAGGGCATCACAACCCCCACAGGAAGTAAATTAGCATGGAAGGATAGAAGTTCACAAGTCCTTCTCCCATCATTTTCTAACTGTTGATGATCCCATTCTTGGGCACATCTAGGGAATTTATCTGGTTGTTGAGAGTGTATTGTTGCAATGGCTGTGTGTTTCCAGAAAATGATATTTCCCAGCCCTACTTGATTTTTTTATCATTTTTTTAAAATTTAAATTAGAAACAAGCTTACTTCACATGTCAATCCCAGCTCATTCTCCCTCCCCTCCTCCCCAGCCCCCCACCCATTCCCCCAATCCCTGACCCAATCCCCACTCCAATCTTCAGGAAGTGTGAGGACCTCCATAGGGGATATTCAAAGTTCCTTATTTCATCCAGAATAGGACCTAGACCATTCCCCATGTGTCCAGGCTGAGAAGGCATCCCTTAATGTGGAATGGGCTCCCAAAGTCCATTTGTATGCCAGCGATAAATACTGATCTACTACCCAAGGTCCCATAGATTGCAGAGGCCTCCTCACTGACACCCAAATTCAGGGGGTCTGGATCAGTCCCATGCTGGCCTCTCAGCCATCAGACTGGGGTCCATGTGCTCCCCCTGGTTCAGGTCAGCTGTTTCTGTGGGTCTCTCCAGCCTGATCTTGACCCCTTTGTTCATCACTCCTCCCTCTCTGCAACTGAGTACCGGGAGTTAAGTTCAGTGTTTAGCTGTGGGTGTCTTCCTCTGTTACCATCAGCCACTGGATGAAGACTGTAGGCATATAAGGTAGGCATCAAATCATTATAAGGGAGGGTATTTAAGGTAGACTCTCCATTATTGCTTAGTTTGCCAGTTGGTGTCATCCTTGTAGATCTCTGTAAATCTCACTAGTGCCTGATCTCTCCTCAAAACTGTAATGGCTCCCTCTATTATGGTATTTCTCATCCTGCTGTCCTCTATTCTTACCCTGACTTGACCTTCCTGCTCCCCCAGGTCCTCCTCCACCCTCCTCTTCTCCCCTTCTTTTTTCCAGCTCCCTCTCCTCTCCCTCCATGATCCCAGTCCTCTCAGGAGATCCTGTCCCATTCTCCATCTCTGGGGTACCTCCCTGTTTCCCAGACTCTCTGGTAGTAAGATTGTACCCAGTCCTACTTTCTGTCTCACAGCTCTTACAATCATTCTGCTTCCTCTTTCACAATGTTTCTTGAACTATTAAAGATATTGCATAAAATGATTTGTTTAGGCTTGAACACTCTGCTGTCACCTGTTCTTAGAACTGTGAGCAACCATAAGTCTCTGCCTTAACTATTGAAAAAAGATTTTCTGCTTAAGGGAAAGATTGGTAATTGCTCATGGGTATAAATACATATTTAACAGACAATCATATGCTGTTTCAGTCCATTTGAACAGAATTAAGTTTCCCCAAATAGTCTGTTACTTATCCCATCATGTGATCTTGAGTGAGTTAATTAATATTCAGGTGTGGGTTCCCTCCCTGCAGAGTGGACCTCAAATATAATCATAGAGTAGTTGGATACTCTCATAACAGTCCCACCACTATTGCTCATCATATCAGTTTCCTTACCATCATAATTTATAAGGTTCATAGCTGGAAAAACCACTGATACCCCTTTCTCCTTCAGAAGTCCATAAAACAGCTCCCCTTATTGTGAAAGCTAGCAGGCAAGGAGGAGGCTTCCAGTTCACTTCCAGCTTTATTTCTCTATGTCGTGTAATGGTCATTTGTGGTATCTTTAGCAACAGGGTCCTATCATTTAGTCTTGGTACTAAGAAGAATGCTAAGAGTCTGTAATATTTAGGGGGTCTTTAGAATCTTCCTGACCAACAGCTCATTAGGGGGTAGCCTAATTTGGACATTGAAATTTTAGTTCAGTAATTCGTGGTTTCAAGAAGGAACTTTTCCAGTCATATAAAGCAACTCCCTCTTAACTTAAAAAAACTTGTTGCATGATTGGTGGTTTCCATGTGGCTTTTTCATACTTTTTTCATTTGCTTAAACCTCCCTGACACTTTTCTGTCTCTTCCTCCTATTCATCCCTGATGGGGGAAGTCCTGTGTATATGTCAATAAAGCACTGTTGGCCAATAGGGAAGCAAGATAGGTGGGACTAGGAGTCCAGGAGGACTCTGGCTAGGAGAAACACAGGGAGTCAAGATATAACTGCCATAGGGATAAGAAGCCTGGAAACTTCTCCGGTAAGAGAAAATACATAGATTAGCAATTTTGGAATAAATATTTAGTCAGAACTAGCCAGTAAGAAACAAGCAAGGCCAACAGCTTCATAATTAATACAATTAAAAGGTGTGTATGTACAGCTGGAAATGGTAGTGACCACATCTCTAAGCCAACAGCTTTTGCTGGATGTCATCATAGACTGAGACAGTGAGTGAGCTGAAGTCACACTTATGCCCTCCATCTCGGAAAAACTACAGTTTAAACAGCCGCAGTTTTAACAGGTAAGACATGTGGCCAGAAAAACAAGAAGATTTACAGTAAAATCAGACTTGGATGAAGAAAAACCTCTAAAGGTTTACATTGTGTTTAAAAATATATGTAAGATTGAGAGAGAAAAGAAACGGCATAGTGGCAAATAAATAGAGAAGCTGGCTGTGGTGGCACACGCCGGTAGGAATTACTCCAGAGGTAGAGGTAGGCAGATTTCCAAAGAGAAACCCTGTCTCAGACAAAAATAAATAAATAAAAGTAAAAGAAATAAAGTAATAATAGATAAATAAATAAGTCACGTAAAGATGGAAAATACACAGAGAATCTAGATACTGTATGCTCTTGTGTTTTTCAGTTTTTCGATTGCTAAGGAAGGAACAACTACTAAAGTACACTTAATTATAAATGCTGCTGAATTAGTTCAACTTATATCTTTTGAAAATGCCTTGACTTCAAAATTTAAGTATAAGGATATGTTACTTTGGAAAAGAGTTTTTGTTTATGTTTCTACAGAAAATGAAAAGCTGAGGATTCCTTCCAGGCTTCTGTGGTTTGATGAACCAAGACCCCCGGAAGCAGTGGGCCAGGTGTTCCAACAATTGAGACAGCTAAGATGATGCACCCTTACAGACCCCGAAAATAAGGACTTATATACGTTTTGAGTTTTGCCATGATCCCCATGGTATGAATAGCACCCCCTTCCAGCACGAAGCAGTTTGTAATGAGCGACATCCTAATTCCCATCTTGTTTATAAATCTTTGTTTTCATTGAAATGGGATTACTTATAATTGGTTAGTGATCACAACCAATCTCTTTTTAGAGGAAAAAGGGTATTATGGTATGGAAATGAATATTTTGTATTGGTATGGTTTTTCATTTATTGATACAAATTCAAGGTCAGTTTTGTAATGTGTATATTTCTCCTCTTGATTAAGTATTGTGCTTATACTGATCTTTTAAAATGTAATGCATAATTAAATACAGGCTATAGATAGTTACTTATAATAGTCAGATCTTATTGTTAGGTAAGTTAGGTTTTCTAGATTTACAGAGATATATTTGAGATACATAGACAGTCTTCAAATCTTTCAAAGACCTTCAGAAAATGGCATTTAAAGTATTTTAGGTTTTTCTTGACAATGAGAAATGTCTGCTTCTGGCACACCAATTATGTCTGAGAGGAAGATGGACATCGAAAAAACTTATTATGGAGTTTGCTTTCAACATGGCAAGATAGCTGTTTGGGCAAGAAACTGCTCTTGCCTAGACTTCTGGACTGTCGCTGTATAAACTGGATATGCAAGACCCACAGGAGAGTGACTGCTGAACTCAAATAGTCCTTCAGGGTTCCTCCTTCATGGAAGAATCTACGAGACTTTCTGCAGGACACAGAAAAATGACTGACAGACTGCCGATGCAGATGGACAGTTTGAAATTTCCTGCTTTGCTGAGAAATCTTCTGGATACATTGTGGCCTATGGGCTGAAGATGGATGCCCCAACATTACAGAGGAACATCGCATGACTGTCTGGGAAGTGAGATGCCTCTGTCAATTGTAGTGTTTATATATTATCCTTCTGTGGTCTTTGATGGAGTTGAAGACTGATAGTTATCAACATAGTTTTCCTTAATTATGATAAAAGATAAACTGCATATAGAACTTTGAACTCACAAGGATGGAATGGATGATATTTTCTTTAAATCTTGCTAAATGCTGGTAGACAAAATATTGTAACTGTGTTCTTACTTGATAACTGTTCTGTTATATATAATTTGACTATGTTAAAGTTAAGACCTTTCTTTTTGTTTAGAAATAAAAGAGGAGATGATGGGGGAGGTCCTGTGTAGATGTCAATAAAGCACTGTTGGCCAATAGGGAAGCAAGATAGGTGGTACTAGGAGTCAAGGAAGACTCTGGGAAGGAGAAGCACAGGGAGTCAAGATGTAGCTGCCATAGGGGTAAGAAGTTCAGAACTTTTCTCCGGTAAGAGAAATACTTAGAATAACAATTATGGGGTAAATACTTAAGTCAGAGCTACCCAGTAAGAAACAAGCAAGACCAACAGCTTCATAATTAATACAGTGTCTTGTGTGTTATTTGGGGACTATGATGCGGCAGAGCCCAGGTGACTGGTGGGGAAAAACCAAGTGGCTAGCAAGGAAGAGTCTTCTCTCTATGCATCCCCACTTAAACATCTTATCTCTGGTATTCTCCCATTCTATTTTCATATTATCTAAAAATTCTTCACCCTCCCAATGGCAGGTTGTTAGATTTCTGAACTCTATGAGAACTCTAAGTTGAACACATACTATTAATATATATAGGAGAACATTTGATACTAGATTTTTTTCCTGTGCCTGGATTATCTCACTCAATATAATGCTTTCCAGTTTTGTTCATTGTTCCATTGTTGATGAACAATTAGGCTGAAACTGTTTCTTAGCTATTGTGAATGTAGTAGAAAAGAACACGGATATGCAAATAGCTCTGTAGTACCATAGAGTTCTTTGAATAATTCCCAGGGAGTGGGATAGCTTAAACATACAGTAATTGTAGTTCTACCTTTTTGAGGAAACTTCATACTAATTTCTGTAGTGACTATACCAATTTGTACTTCTACCAGCAATGAATAAAGGTTCCATTTCCCCCCATCTCTGCTTATATTTATTTTCATTTGATTTCTTGATAATAGCCATTCAGATTAGGGTGAGATGGAATATAAAATTAGTATTAACTTTTAGTTTTAGTTATAACTTTAAAAATAATGCTTAGTAGCTGCTTATATTTCTTATCTTATAAATTATCTATTTTTAACTGTAGCACATTTTTTGGATTAAGTTCTTCGTTCTGTTGATGTTTGAGGGATTTATGTTCCTTGTGTATTCTAGATATTAATCTTCTGTTGGATGTATTTCTGGAAAATACTTTTTCTGTTATTTAAACTACCCCTTTACACATTGAAGGTTTGCTTTTCTGAACAGAAACTCTTTAGTTACATGAGTGCACATTTGCCAGTTATCTTTTATTTCCTGAGCTACCAGAATCCAATTAATAAAATGCTTACCTGTGCTTATTTATTCTAGCATATTTCCTACCTTCCCTTATAGCAGCTTCAGAATTTCATGGTTTTTGTTGATGTCTGATTTCTTCCTTAATATTTAGGAGTAAAGGGTGTGAGGAAAGTAAATGAGAATATTAGAAAAAATATTCCTATATGTTTCCCTGGAGATTATTTTACTTGGGTTATAAAATGAATGAGTGAATTAACTGATAAGGTAGAGTCGCACCAGATCTATTACAATATTCTATGCTTCCAGGCTTAATTTTCATAGAGGAAATGAGAAAATTCCATTATGAAATCACTATGCTTAGGTCCCAGTTATTATTTTCCTTTAGTGTCGGTGCCTCTTGTTTAACAGCTGACATCCTTATATTTGTCTTCCTGATGCTGTAAAAACTGTGCCATGGTGAAAGAGAAGCAGCTTCAAAGTATTCCTTGAATACTCATTTCTTTACTTCAGTTTGGCTTGTCTAGAATCCTAAGTGATTTTTTTACAGGAGATACAGCAGCTCTTTCTTCTAGTGAGAAAACACTGCCATTCAACAAGAAGATGTTTTATTTCTTGACATTCTACATAAATTGTATGAAATAGCTTGGAAATATTCAAGTCTATTAATACTAAGCTATGAAGTTATACAGGTTGAGTCAACTCATAGTTATGTCAACATGCTACCTTGTCACCATGGGTAAGCCCATAAGCACTTTTGTGTCTTGATTACTTCTTAGCCAAACAAAGAAAATATTAGTGTCTTCTTGGCAAAGTTGTTAAAGGTGCAGTCCTACTATGTCCTTGGAAGACCAGTGGTGAATTTGAAGTGTTTCAGATGGTCTCAGGAAAAACCTAAGGAAAACTTTCATAGATATGTCTCTTGAAGATGCCTTTTATTGTTCCCAAATTTCTTAGTATGGTTTCTTAGTAGCTTTATAGAGCAAAGTGGCATTGGTGACTGTTCATGGGTGTTAGTTATCAGATTAAACTAGAGCTCACAAGTAGCTGATAAAAATTTTCCATGTTAACTTGTCTGTCATTCCAATTGATGGGAGAAGTTTCAGCCATTTAACAAGTATGAGTCCTTCCCCACTACTTAAAATTAGATCCAGAGCCAAGAAACCAAGGAATAAGTGGTGCTGCAATTGTCAACAATTTTTTGCAGGCACTGTGTATTGATATTCCAGTAGCATAGAAATCATCTGCCACCAGAATACAGCAAGGGACACATGTTCCTTCCATGTCTAACCTGCCAGCATTAGGAACTGCCAAAATTAGAAGCTTTTAAAACAACATCGACAAAATTGACATCTCTCATTTTTGGAAGAGTGATAGCACTAATATCCTTAAATGTTTCTGCTTACTACTTTTTGTTTCCATTAACACATTTTCTAGGGTACTTTGGACCATGGATTATGCTTCTAATTTTGTTCTGGAAAGTGAGAAGAAGATAAGAACTTGTGTTACTTAAAAGAAAAAATTTATCAGGTAACAAATACTTTCTGTACAAAGAGTAGCATGAAAGCACTAGGCAATACTCCAGAGTTAGAAAGCTATCAAGTTTCTCTGCTAATGTTTGCAGTCTCATATAACCAATTAATATATTCTATATATTTATTAGTCTACATGGACTAAAGTTCTGCTGATTAATCCTGGTATTTACTGATATTTAGTTGCTTGATTGATGTACTTTCTGCTTTTTTTAAGGGATTCTTTTTCCAAATTCTTTTAAGTCATCTTCCTGTATTTACTAAAGGCAATGGTAAGTCAAAGGTCAGTCTGGATAGACACGTGTAGATATCAGATGACTAACAAGACCAAGTCACAGGTTTGGGGTCCAAATTCCTTGCAAGTGATCACCTTCATTTCCATTTTTTCATGTACAAACAAATTTCTTACATATAATTATCATTAAAAATCCTTTTATCAGGTAAGCTCATGCTTTGTTTTATCTTTTTCAATATGTAAAATTACTTAAGATAAAAATCTGCTCATGAGCTTCATTGTTTGGATTATTTTCCAAGACCCCCCAAACACTCCATATTTTTGGGCTTGGGTGAAAGGGACAGAAGGCATTTCCAAGGGCAATGGTCTACCATATGAACATAATTTCTTTGAGGAGCAGAGTGTTTTCTTACTTAGATAGTGTTAAGAGTTTGAGAAGCTATGTATCTCTCTACTAAAGCACACCTGGAGTTGGAAGTCCTTCAGGCATAACTATGAACCTAAGTCTCTGATTTTGGAAAAATTTTTACCCTATTAACTCAAGTTCCCATATGTGAAATGGGCATTATGAGACTTAGTCCAGTGTTTCCTATAGGAATCCATTGGAATGACAGAAACATTCAGTAAGGGATGACACACAGTAGGTAAGCTGCGTCTCTTCAGGGAGGGCTCCTTTTAAAAATCTTAAATGAATTATGTGATGTTTTCCTTGTGTGAACACAAAATGAAAACCAGAGAAGATTCCTTCTCACCCCATGGGTGGGGTGTTGCTCTTCTGTATTCTAACTTTTTTTCATAAGAGAAGGGCGTCTTGAATGTGGTGGGAAAGGCCAGCCCACATGGCTGAAAGTCATGGAACACAAGATATGCTTTATTACATGGCTTGTTTCTGTACCACAGATGTGCACACAGATGTAGTCATCACCAGAGATAACTAGTTTACAAGCCTTCCCTGGAAACTGCTCAGAGTTCTTAGTAGAAAAATGATTTTTCAGCCAATTTCTGCACCGAGGCTCAGCTTATGATTGACATATTTTCAACTGTTCCACACTGAAAATAATTAGAAAGGAAAAATTACCAGCCAGGGTACAGAACTAGAGGTTACCTAAAATTCTAGTAAAACAAAACTCTGTCATGACCTTTTCTTTATGACTTCCTTTTTTTCCCTTCAATCCTGCTCTTGCTTACTCCCTCCTATTTCTTCTGTTAGTTTTTTCTTTTTTCTCTTTTATCTTATTTCCCTATCTTTCTTTATTCAAAATAAAAAAACAACACTTTATGTTAAGAAAATGCTGTAGAACACCCCATTTTTAACTAATTTATTATCATGATCAGTGACATGTGTTGAAGGTATTATGCAAATATTTATTTTTTTCTCCAAAGAAGTTTCTTTGGTTCAATAGGGGTTATTTGCCCAGTAGATCATATTTTCACTCCACTCTGGGGAAGATTACTGCCAAGGACTGACTGATAGGAAAAATTCAAAAGGTGAGTCTATCATTTCATTGTAAGGAAATCGTTCAGGAGAGTAGACTACAGATGAAAGTAATGAGTAACCTAGATTCAGTCCCACTCTCTGGTATTTTTAATTTTATGGCTTTCCAAAATGGGGTAGTCCTTGTCATTAATGATAAATGCCCCACATATGCATATATGGGACATATGTGTCTGTATATTGCACTTGGCTCTAGGGGTAGGAATTCAGGTAAATGTGATTCATTGGGATAGAGATCTCAGGAGAAATTGGAGTGAAGGAAGTGTGGAGCAGGGGAAGAGGGAGGCTGGGATGCTGCCTTTCTGGAGATGGAATTTTGCATCCTCCTATGAAGAGACGCAGAGTGAAAGTTATACCCTAGAGTTGTTCTTACCTAGAGATGGTTGCTTCTTTATGTTCTTCCTATCAGTAATCTGCCCTGGAGTAGAATGAGACTGTAACTTACTGACAAATATCCTTCACTGGACCAAAGAAATTTCTCTGAAGAAGAAAGTGTGAATTATTCTCTTCTGATCCTTTGAATGGCAGAAGAATCCCTACTCTGATGAAATTGCAAGATTACACTTATGTTGCTATACTATTCTTCAAACCAGAAAAAGTAAAATGGAAATTACTCTCATAAAAATACATCACAGATCCTTCTCCCTGAGAACTAGCTTTCATGGCACTAGAAGCTATCATTCAAGCTTCCAAAAGAAGCAGGAAACATTCCTACCTAGTTATGACACCTATGTAACGCATCAATTACTAACATGCCACAATAGCTATAAAGGTACAGTAGCAGGACAGTTACCTTAGTGGCAACCAACAGCTTGCTAATGACTTAAGACCTAGTAAACAAGAGGTAGAACATTCTTGGTACTGGAAATCTATATAACTATTTAATGTTAATGAAAGCATGACTATTAGAGGAGAACCTATTGACACTAATTTACTAAACAAATGTAATATTAATAATAATCTGTAAACACTTATTCTTATACCTACAAATAAGTGTAGTGTTCACCTCTCATCAAGGAAACTGTCCTCTGAAACAGACGGGGACCCCTACAGAAGTCCATAACTGATCAAAGTGCTGAGTTGTGGAGCCCAGTCCCAGTGGATGATTTACAAAAGAGTCCCACATGTAAGGCTCAGAGAACATTGTAGGAGAAGGAACAGAAATATTTTAAGAGCCAGGGGAGTCAAGGAGTTTACTATGAGGCTGTGTATCCTAGTAATGCCAGAAGCTACACACATAAAGTCTTACAAACAGACTGCCCAAATGTGAAAAGGACACCAATGAATATGAAAAAGTGAATGAGGAAAAGCCTACAAAGCCTCAACCCTACACAAACAGCTATAGGCAACTGGGGAAATCTGGGAACAGAAAAGAAGGCCATCTGTAGGGAAATGTATACCAATTAGTTGGTCTGGTGCCAATTGGTCAGCCATAGCATTATATGGACTGAACAGATTATATTTGACATATATGCACACATTGACAATAGCTTTTTTTAAAATGCCATTAATTTGAATTAGAGTAGGAAAGGTTATGTGGGATGATTTGAAGGAAGAAAAAGGAGGAGAGAAGTGTCACAATTAAATAATAATCTGAAGTTGAATGAGTAAAATTTAAAAACTACATGTGTCTCATTAATTTTTATCTGTTCTAGTTTAGAGAGACAGTATTTTTATCAGATTTATAGAAAATGAAAGTGACTATGTGGATGGTTAGCACTTAATATTGAGATTGTATTTCATTCCAGCTAATCTGTATTTGCCTTTTTCATTTGTAAATAATCTATCTTTTTTTCTGAATCATATATGGTATTTTACCCTTAAAATTATTAAATGTTAGGTTAAATAATCGTCTGATTTGGCTTCATACATACACTGATTCACATAAAAATGTTTTAATAACTAATCAAATATTCCTTAAAATTATTAAAATATTAGGTTAAATAATCATCTGATTTGGCTTCATACATATACTGATTCACTTAAAAATGTTTTTAATAACTAATCAAATATTCCTTTAATTCAAAATTACTTTGAGAAAATGGACATTGTCTTCTGGACGTTAGACAACTGCAACGTTAGCTTTTACGTTGTTGTTATTCCTGGAAAAGAAACACTCTTAACTATCTCTGCCTTGTTCTTACATAAGTGAAATGAGTTAATGCTAAAGTAATGTTCAAGAAATCAAAATGATGACAAAGCCAAGAGCATGAAATGACTAAGGCTTTGTTGCTTGTGGCTTGAGGGGGTGGGAGGTGCCGCCCTCTGAGGTGTCTGAGTGGGTCACCCAACAAACCTGCCAAGGGTTGGGAGGGAGGGAAAATAAGTTGGACTGCTTTCTTCTTGGGATAAAGCCCAGAGTTACATGGTCTGTAGTGATGAGAACTGGGTGGGCATACAATTAAAAGGAAAAAAGATGGACTGAAGTAGAACAGACATAGAGAAGATAGTAAGCTATATGTGATGATTCTTTGGTGGGCCCTACAATGTACACTCTCACTTTTATAAAGATGTAACATCTTTTATAATTGACTTTACCATAAGATGAGTATGATATCTATATCATTGCAAGAAGTAAATACTGAGCAATATCTATGATAATTCTGATGCAAAAGATTAATAATAAATAAAATTATATAGTAATACATTTTGTAGATGAATTACTCTCAACACTTGAACAGTTCTCTATCCTTTTTGCTCTCTGCTTTGAATAGTATGATGAAATACTGGAGATGGAGAGGATATATGTTTCTAAGTCAAACCATAGCTAAACCTTACATTGGTTCTTTCCTCCAGCATTACATATTATTTGATTCTAAAAATACACCATCTTACCAATAAGAAAACTGGCCTGCAAGGATTGAAGTTCATTCTACTGGCATTCAGCAGAACAGGGATTTGATTTTTGACAATGCATATGAAATGTTGCATGCATAGGTTTTTCCCTGGCCATTAGAAGATACAATAGCATTCTAGACCTCTATTCTATTCCTCCAGTACTTTCTTCACCCTTTAGCTGGCACACTCTATCTGTAGTCAAAGGATAATTCTTGTCTTTCTCCTGCTTAAAACCATTGGCTAATTTTATGACTGAACTGTCTTCTCCAAATTTCTATGTCCAAAGACCTTATGTTCAGTAACTTTGCAATTATGTCATTACAGATATATTTAGTGAGAGGAGATCATTAATACAGGCCCTAATCCAATATGACTGATCTTCTTATAAAAAGAAAATTTCAAACACAGTGACATATTAAGGAGAATGCCATGTGAACATAGAGATGACAAGCCCGGAAGAGTAACATATCTTTCTCCCTTATCTCTCAGAAGGAATGATCCTTACCAGCATCTTGATTTCAGTCTTCTACCTCTAGAATCATAAAATAATTAGTTTCTGTTGCTTAAGATACTCAAATCTGTAGACTTTCATTACAGCAAACTAACAAATAATATAGATTCTTTTCCATTATTATTAGATGTCCAGCATCCCATATTCTGGAAATGCAGTAGAATATAAAACAAAAAACAAATATAACCTAATCTAAGACAATTAGATTTTTGGAATTGTAAATGAGCTTAGAAAAAAATCCATTGTGTAACAATGGTAATCTTGCATGTCGGGAATTGTTGTATTTGCACAATACAGGAAGGAATCTTACCAGGTGCCAGGAATTGTTGAGTATTTAGACTGGAATTAAATTGACAAAGTACCTGTTCTCAGGGAGCTTACAATGAAGCAGGCAACTAATCACCCAAGCAGTTAATTACAGTAAAAGCTAAGAGGATGAGTTGACGTCTTAAAAAAGTAGAAAGTAAGGAGAATTGATCCTTTAATTCAAGGAATCAAAAAATCAGGGAGGTCTTCTTAGAGGAAATAATATTTCACTTTCTTCTAAATGGTAAGTAGTAGTTAATAAGGGGAAGTAAGCACTAAGAGAAATGGCTTCAGTGTAAAGCATGTAGAAGACATTAAGGTCCTAAGGACAGAAGAATTATGACACCTTCCAGAACCAGGAAGACAGAAGTGAAAACAGAGCAGGAAATGTATTGTAGAAAGTGTTGATGGGGCAGAATCCGAGAAGAGCCAAATATTTCAGGCATTGATGTCATCATAATTACGAATAAATTCTGAATAATACTAAAAAACTTATTTGAGGAGATCACTTGTTAAAATGTGGATGATGGATAGGAATCAGTAGTCTTCAGAAAAATCTGCTGATTGGATACAATTGTTACAATCTAGTAAGATGAGTAATACGGAGGCAGGAGATAGAGATGTTATGTCAAGGTTGACTATAGGTTTTAAGTCTGGCTAACTGGATGGAATGTGATATTATTCATATCCATTATTCGTTAATTCTATGAAAGGAATGGTTTTTTTTAGTTCTGCTTGTTGAATTGGAAGCAATTGTGAGATAACTGGCATCACATGAGCCAACATCCTCACTTGTCAAGAGTTCTGAACCATCTGAGATATAAGTTTGTACATGGTTTGGCATGGTTAGACAGTAACTTGAGATTTACCAACCAATGAACTTATCTAGAAAGGCCTTTGTACAATTGAGGATTTTAACCTTCCACGTTTGGCTGCAGGAAGATGACCAGCACAAGGAATGATAAGGAGTGGCACAGAAAAAGGACAAGGCCCAGAGGATGTGTTGTAATGAAAGCCCAAGACAGAAGAGTTCAGGAAGGAGATGAGTCATGGCTAATAGATTTTAAACAACTAAAGTCGGGGTGATTTCTGTAGAAGACTATGTGTGCTGGCTGTATTGGTGCTCAGGAGGAACTCCTTTGGGGGCTGGAGTCGATACCTGAAAATGAGATGGAGAAGGTACTATGGACATGTAGCCCTATCCCTTTGACTGCTGTGTCTATATACCAGAGGATGGTTATTATGAGCAACTACACCTAAAAACGATCTTACTGTTTTATTTTTTCGAATGTTTTTACTACCCCTAGTCCAAGCACAGGTCAATCAACAATAAGGGGAAGTGTCCCTGGAACTAGCTCTCAAAAATGACTGCCAGGGATCTGATAAATGAATACCCCAGAGTTTTAACTCTCATCTTACAGGATAGAAAATAAGATATCACATCATCTCTTAGAATGATGGGCTAACTTGGTAATAGAATTTTCATGCACTTTCTGTTCTTCCCTAGCATAACTCCACTACTTCCTCAGCATTTTGCTGAATCTATGACACAATTACTTACCTTTGTATCCTTGCCTCAGAATCTCCTTCTGGGGAACAAAAAATTGTAAAGAATTGGGAGATTGGGTGAGAGACTGGGGGGTCTGGTGGGGAGGGCGGGGGAGGAGAGGAGGGAGAGGGAGCTGGAATTGGCATGTGAAGCAAGCTTGTTTCTAACTTAAAAAAGGAAGGAAAAAGACTTAGGCAAGATGAAGCAATAAATGCATATTTAAAGAGGATAATTGAACAGGTGTATCAAGAGGAGAGAGGAGAACAACTTTATAAAATTATGAAACATACTGGACCTGTGTGAATGCTGATTAGGGATATAGGGAAATGAAAGGGAAATAGTTTATAGGAATCTCTGTGCACAAATACATGCAACTTTATACTAGAAACCCTAGAAAGCCACTAACTGGAAGAAACAGAAATAATAAAAGTTTAGTCTCAAAAAGAATGAAGCAGGCTCCATAGTTATTGGACCTTCGTATGCATAGGAATTCCCAACATCTCTAGAATTCACTTAGTCACTGCATGACATATTTTCCCTCCAGATGTAGAGGCTGAAGAGTCAGTTGTCAGTTGAATACGCTTGTACTCTTTTCTCAGCAATTATTTTAAGGAATGCATTTGAATAAAATGCACTTTTGGCATCATTTTTCAGAACGGGTGATGATTTATGGTTTTCTTGCAGGGACAAGATGGCTCTGGGCATGAGTCACGGCTGGGTGCTGGGAAGATTCCGATGGGAACCTTCTACTTGCAGGCTGATCTCTACCTTACATGGACTTGAGGCCACGCATAGCTTTTATTAACGTGAGAGCTTTGCTTGTTAAGGCTTGGGATTCATCTTTTCCTTCACTTCACAAGCCCTGCTCATGGTTCACATGCACCTGATTCACAATCTGTGCCTGGGACTCTGAGTGGTTTGAGAGTAGTAAATTGGAAAGTCTCTTATTAATTTCAGCTAACATGGAATGTTATATTCCTTGGTGCATCTGGGAAATGGGCTAGTCCTCTGTTTGCGAGTAATTAAAATAGAAGTCAAAGTTCTGATTCTGTGGGATAGATTCAGTGCAAATAAAATGTGCCCCAGGCCAGGAAAGCTAAAACCATAGCACTGATCTATGCTTCTGTTGCTTGCTAAGTAAGTTAAGTAAATAAATAATATTGTCTTATATGCTATCTTCAGATGTAAATTTTCCTTGAGAAAATCCCTGCTCCAGAGCACATGTTCTTGGAGAAAAAGCAAAGAGTGCTGAAGTCTTTCATAGGCTAAGGTGGTTGAACTGTAAAACAGACACTTGAAACTTTCCAGGATAAAAATGTTGCTGCTACTATTCTTGGCTCTGGCTTTCAAAATATTTTCTACAGCATTGCTTGTAAGATGTTAATATGCATACAAATAACCTGGGGGTTTTGTTAAAGTGCAGACTCCTCTTTAGTAGTTTGGGGCTTGACTAGAAATTGAAATTTTTTCTTTATGTTGCCCCCCAGGGGGTTTATGATTCTGATCAATCTTGATCATGGAATTCTTTAGACCAGAGGATACAGAAGCTAGTCTTAGAAGATGCTACCCATGCCAGTGATTCTCCAGCCTTTTAAGTTTGAGAAAAACATAACTTAAAACATCTGCATCTCATCTTCCTATTCAAAATTCTATGTGCAAACAACTTGAAAATTCTGGGGTTTGCTTACGTGTTAAAGGCTGTTTGCAAATAAGTTGGTCATACAATTTGCCATCTCTTAATGGCCTGGGAAGTTTGATTTTTGTGAAAGAACAGAACAATGTGTGAGGTCCACTCAAAGTGTTATTCATACATTTAAGCAGATGCAAGAGAGATTTTAGAGAATTTTCAACCCTCTTTATAGTGAATCCTACAACCCATCTCTGGTGAATGTCACACTTTATGCAAGTGAACTAGGTTCTAATTGGAAAGGTCAACAGTTACCTTAGAACCATAGCTGGAGGTTTTGTATTCCACTAGTGTATGATGAACACTAGTGGTCTCTAAAATTTGCTAACTGTTTAGCTACCACTAGGCTTCTGTTAAACAGCCAGTTGGTAAAAGTGCTATGTATAGAAGGAATGTAAGTGAATATGATTCAAACTGATTGTATGGAATTCACAAACAATTAATAAAATTACTTTTTATAAAGGTGCTATGTAGGAATGCAGACTCCTTAAACATCCTAAATTATTTGCTACATTTACTATGCTAATATGCCTATGTACCAAATCTTTACTGAGTTCCCATGATATGTACCAATTCTTTACTGAGTTCCCAGGAAGATTCCGTTTCAGAAGTGATCGCTCTTTGAGTTGGAGGCAAGCACCTTTATTTTAAAAAACATTCTTAGGACCTACCAAGCTAGTCTTCTGAGGTCTATATTTTAAACTGAATTTTGTTTTAGTGTAATGGAATAACCAACAAATTGGATTTCTAAATGTGTATCTCATGAGTCCTATTTTAGTATTTCATTCTTTTCTTGAATGAAGGATATGCCGTACTATGAGAAAGTCAGCAATTTCCCTTCTGCTGGTATTGAAAATATTGTCATTTAGTAAAAACAAAAACACTCTACAGGAGCTTTTTGGCAGAGAAGTTCAACCTTGCTCCTGTAATTAAAAGAATAGGATTACCAGAATAGAACATTTCTTAACATGTTTTACTCTAAGAGTAAATATACATTTGATATTTCATAAGACATGTACTACCATCATGATAAACATGTAAACTTACATAAAAATTTCCAGAAATTGTTAACTTGATCTCCTAAGCCATTTGTGGCTTCCTTACATGTTGGTTTATCAGCATTCTCCTGGGGGTATTTATACTATGGTTTGAGAAATGTAGCATTTTATCTTGATTAAAAGCTTTCAAAAAAGAAGAATAAACTCCCTTTATGCCCTTTTCTAAGAAACAAAAATATTTTTATAGAAATTTTATATTGAGATATTTTATGAGAATTATGTTATTTGTATTCTTAAAAGTTTAACATGATTATTGAGATTAGAACAAAACTGAACACTGAAATAGTTATTTCTATTATTTTAGTTGTTTAGTACACATGATAATTTACACATATATGTGTATATAATTTCCATTAAGCTAATCTCATATTGTTGTTGTGATTTAAAACAAAGAAACTTATATTATTAAAATTAATAATTATAAATTACTGTGTTTTATCATTGATCTAAACACATTTTTTTAGATTTTTATTATTTAATTTTAAATAGCTTGTTTTACATGTCAATCCCAGTTCCCTCTCCCTCCCCTCCTCCCGGACCCCCCCACCATCCCCCCCAGCCTCCCACCGTATTGCCAATTCCTTCCACATAGGGGATATCTAGAGTCTCTCATTTCACTCAGGGTAGGGTCCAGGCACTCCCCTAAGAGTCCAGGCTAAGAGAGCATCCCTCTTTGTGTTATGGACACACGATGTCTGTTTGTATTCCATGGATAAACACTGATCTACTACTCAGGGCCCCATAGGTTGCCCAGGCCTCCTCACTGACTCTCACATTCGAGGGGTCTGGATCAGTCCCATGCTGGCCTCCCAGCTGTCAGTCTGGGGTCCAAGAGCTCTCCCCTGTTCAGATCAGCTGTCTCTGCTGGTTTTGCCAGCCCATTCTTTGCCAATTTGCTCATCGCTCCTCTTTTGACCATTGACACCATCTTAGAATTTTTTTCAGATAAAAAGTACTCTTCAACATTGTTGTATTGTGGTTTATTAACTCTCTTTAAGAGTTACTGCCTCAGGACTCTACACAAAACTACTCACTTTGTGAATCTGAAAAGTTGTGTACAAGTATTCTGGTTGCCTTTCCACACATCTGTGTTTCCACCTCTGTGGTTTCCCCGGACACTCTAAGACCCAAACAATTGTTACTTTTCAGATAGAAAACTGAGGTTTAAGACATCTAATAATTTGTCCAGTGTCAATTAAGAAGAAAGCAAAACTGGCTTTGGAATTTGATCTTCAGAGGACCAGTCGCTATTGGTTTCCATTGGTCATCATCTTTTAATCACTGGAAACCATAAGAGAGGTATGAATAGCTTCATTTGTCACAGCTTGTGGCTCTGCTATCTGTTCAAATGGAAAAGTACTTGTTCAAATAATACTAAATAAAAGGTAAGCATAAGAGAGCAAAGGAAAACATGTTTGTTTTCAGAAAACAACATGTCAGAGTTTGCCAAAGTGCTGATTGAATGCTTCTCTATTGTTCTAAGATATTTGGGTTGGTCTTAAAATGAGATCTAGGGATGACTTTAGTACAAAGGAATCTTTTTAAAAATTCCAATATGTTGGCTAAATACAGAGTCTTATTTTAATAGGAATGAAGTCCACATGAGTATTGCATACAGATAAGTTTCTCATCAACAAAACACATTTTTGGACTGAAAGCTAAATGACATTCATGGAATATTATGGTAACCCATTTAGCAATGGAAAACAAAACGGTGGAACCACCACCAACAGCACATAACCCATTAACCTTCTTGTTGTATCACATTATATCAGACATCTATTTTGATCTTTAATATCTTAATTGTTCTCTTCCTTTGTTGAATAAATGCCAAGTTGTGGGTCATTTAGACTGACATTCCAGTCGGAGATACTTAAATTAAACTGACAACATAATCTACAGTCTATCTGCCCCTGTCTCTTTCTGTCTGCCTCTCTCTCTCTCTCTCTCTCTCTCTCTCTCTCTCTCTCTCTCTCTCTTTCTCTCTCTGTATCTCTCTCTCACACACACACACACAGAGAGAGAGAGAGAGAGAGAGAGAGAGAGAGAGAGAGAGAGAGAGAGAGAGAGAATGAGACGATCAAGAACAAAATTGCACAAATTATCACAGTCATGGCCATAGAATAAGTGCTCATTAAATAATTTTTGAAGAAAAAGAAGAGTAGTTCCTCATCTAAATCACCTTCACTGTAATCTCTAATGACATACACTGACTATTGACCAGCCCACCTACAGTAGAAGCCCCCTTTTTCTTCTTTCAAATGGTAAAACACATGGAAAAGCCACTGTGTGCCCATATGACATAGACTGTTTTCTGCTGAAGATTTTGCAAATGTCCTTTACTGTACACTTTATATATCACAGTTTAGAACACTAGAAGATACATATGAAGATACTTTAACAGGAGTATGTGAGAAAGAGTGCTAACACTAACTTCTCTCATTTTTCTGAAGACTTGTGTGCACACAAAGGTAATAAAGTTGTATGATAGAAATTTATTAGTAAACAGAGACCATGAGAACAAAATGAAGATTTTTTTCTTTTTCTCTTCCCTTCAGTAACTTTTCTTATAATATATATATATGTATATATATGTATATATACATATATATGACACATATATATATATATATATGACAAGTGAAAATTTTCTTGGGAAATAGTTGACCCTGAATATTTTAACATTATTTTGATTTACTACTATTTTCCATAAAATTCTACTATGAATGAATGATAAGTGAAACACTTATTTGTTCCAGTTTTATGTATTCTGTATCTAGTTGGAAAAAGCATCTAAACAAGAAACTGTATGAAATGCAACATCCTAGTCATTTAGGAAAAAATTGCAACACAGAGCTTATTGTCCTTTATAGGCAACTTCTTCTCTGGTCCTAGTGGAAGTAAAAACTTCGACCTAAAGAAAATATTAAATCAAACCCCACTCATATCCAGCTGGTTGCGAACAAGAGGGCCCAAAGCCTGACATAGGAACTGAATACAGGAAATTTAATATTTGTTTTGCATTGTAAGGATATTAGAGCCATAAAGAGTTTAAAAATTTTTGATTATTAGAGATTCAAACAATGTTTATATACAAGATACCAGTGTATATGACACTGCAAGCTGGCTCAGTGCCCACCTATGTACATACAGCCCTCATTGTGTACAGCAGGCAGTGGCCATTGGGCTTTGACTTTATAAATTGAATTAACAAACATTTAATATGAACCAGCTTTAACAAATAGCTTGGCCAGATTTAAGAGGAAGCTTTTATTGTTGGTAGTGTTTTGCTTTTATTTTTTTAAATTCATTCTTACTGATAACTGTTGACAGAACCAGACAAACATTAACTCTTCACCTTGTCTACAATTTAACCTACAAAAATTGTTTATATATATTTTATTTATTAGTTGTTTTTATATAACTTTGGATTAGCCTCACCATTCATTCATTCATTCATCCATTCATTCTGCCTTTAAACACTGAGCTCAGATATAAGAGTCCTCCATTTCATGAATGGAGGTCCTACAGAAAGACTGCATAAAACTGAATCCATGTGGTGTCATCACCTTGCCAGTAGGATGTCCTGAAAGACTTGAGAAGAGATGGTTGGGACCACAAGTGTCTGTCAGATACCTGATGTAAAGCAGCCCTTCCCAGAGAGCTGTGAGAAACTGGAGTTCTTCTCTATGTTCACTTTCCAGTTGTATAGATGCTAACAATATTTTCAGAATTTGAGTGACCCCACTGACATTACAAATTCATGTGCTAAGCTCTATGGTTCAAGAAGGTAATTAAGTGCCTTATATGAACATCAAGAAAAAATCCTACTGAATTTTCATTTTTATGTAACTCTGTGGGAAAGTTGTTTTTGAGGATGTTGATATATTTAGTATCAAACTCTTTATTGCAAAGTTGATAAATTATTCTTTTTAAATCTATTTTATTTAAATTGGAAACAAGCTAGGTTCATATGCCAATCTCAGTTCCCTTTCCCTCCTCTCCTCCCCTCCTCCCCTGCCCCCCCCCAGTCTCCCAGCCCCTCATCCATTTCCCACTCCGTTCTTCAGGGAGGGTGAGGCCCTCCATGGTGCATCTCCAGGGTCTATCATTTCATCCAAGGCAGGGCCTAGGCCCTCTCCCATGTGTACAGGCAGAGAGAGCATCCCTCGATGTAGAATGGGCTCCCAAAGTCCATTTGTATGCCAGGGATAAATACTGATCTACTACCCAAGGCCCCATCGATTGCCAAGGCCTCCTCACTGACACCCAAATTTAAGGGGTCTGGATCAGTTCCACGCTGGCCTCTCAGCCATCAGTCTGGAGTCCATGAGCTCCCCCTTGTTCAGGTCAGCAGTTTCTGTGGGTTTCACCAGCCTGGTCTTTACCCCTTTGTTTATCACTCCTCCCTCTCTGCAACTGGGTTCCAGGAGTTCATTTCAGTGTTTAGCTGTGGATGTCTGCCTCTGCTTCCATCAGCCACTGGATGAAGGCTCTAGGATGACATATAAGGTAGTTGTTGATCTCATTATCAGGGAAGGACATTTAAGGTAGCCTCTCCACTATTACTGCATTTGCCAGTTGGTGTTATCCCTGTAGATCTCTGGAAATCTCATTAGTGCCAAATCACTCCTCAGACCTATAATGCCTCCCTCTACTGTGGTATCTCTTAAAACCTGCTTTCCTCTATTCTTCCCCCAACTCAACCATCCTGCTCTCCATGTCCTCCTCTCCCCTCTTCTTCTTCCCCTCTCTTTTTCCCAGCTCCCTTTCCCCTTCCTCAAGTTTCCAATCTCCTCAGGGCTGTGAGTTTCCATGAACATCTCTCTTAGAGTCCTCCCTGTTTCCAAGACTCTCTGACAGCGGGATTGTAGGTTGGCATACCCCTGATCCATGTCTAAAATCCATATATGAGTGAGTACATACCATGTTTGCCTTTTTGTGACTGGGTTACCTCACTCAGAATGGTTTCTTCTAGTGCCATCCATTTGCCTGCAAGTTTCAAGATTCCATTGTTTTTTTATCTGCTGAGTAGTACTCCATTGTGTATAACTTTTTTCTTAGTACAGCATTTCTCTGAAAAACACCATTGATGTTGGGTTCTTTTCATTATTGTTTCTACATGTATTTACAGGGAAGTCCTTGTCAATAATGGTTTGTGTGCATCTTAAATCTCCTAGCAGATTAGGGTTGAGAGACAAAATAGAGGATACATTTGCATTTTGATAAGTTATGGCTTTTTTGTGTGAATGTATTTCCCCAAAGGCACAGGGCACACTTACATTAAAACTTTGGTTTTTGGTTTTAAAATACAGATTTATTTGAGTGTCTTATGTTTTTATTTGCTACCTCTGGCAACTCTAAGTGCCTAGATCACTATTTATGCTGCTCTCCTTCCAGTTGTTGCCTGGCCTGCATTAGGCTTTTAATACCATAAAATCTTAACTTCTAAAACATCAGAAGAGAATAAACTTTTTCATGTCAGTTTCAAATCTGTTCAAATATATTTTATGTAGATTCTTGGACTCTATTTTATAGAGTACAAGTGATACTTTGCAATACTGATGTGGGCTGTTGACTACCTTATCAGTCATTTTATTGGTCTTTAGTCAAATAAATGTCATAGTTATTGTTCAAAAGGATCAAACCATATAAATGGTGACCCGTGATCTACTTTTGCCTTCAATACAGTCTCTGATTCTCAGTGTTATCATCTCTGACCAGAATTCACTGCATTCAAGGCAGACAATAAGAACTCTCCTGGCACTGGACAAGTATGCCACAGTGGTAAGGCACTGTTAAAGTCAGTATTTGTGTTTAGGATGTGTCCAGCAACTTTAAAACACTACCTTTTTCTATAAATAAATGAAAACCCTGGAGATAGAGTAATTTGACTACTTGGTAGTTATTGAACTATCTCTTACTATCATAACATTATTTTCCAAAATTCTATCAGTCTAACAGCCAACTGGAATACCCTTATGCCAACAGAAGTAATCTTGAACACTCCAAGAACTTCTTGAGACACTACATAAAAATCACAGATTGTTTCCTTGGCCTGAGCTCTTAGAAGCCATTATAGCTGATTTTTTTTCCATCATAAGCCTGGATGACCTGTGTCTACCTTTGTTGGTGAGGGAATATTTTTTCATGATTAAAGAACTACTATGACTAGTGCTAAGGGTCAGAGTTATGATTGATCCATAACACTACATTTGATGATTGTGATTGGTGTTAAGGGAAAAGGATGTGAGTGAATGCCCTAACCAAGTGGTTTTGATTGGACAAAGCTAATGATTGTGATTGGTTCAGATAAATGGCAGAATATTCCAAAGCCTCCTACTCCTATACACACAGGCTTCTTTTATTCAACTGAGGGCGTCAGGTAGAAAATTGTTTCCTGAATTATCTATACTAGTGCAACATTTGGTCAAAGGAAAACATCTCTCAAGGGTGACCTTCATCACTTACTTTCAGCACTTGAGACAATGATATTGGCAATTAAATATGTGGAAGTGTTTAACTGAAATGAAGACATCAAAGGTCTTACATGATTACAATACTTCCCAGCACTGTCTGGGCCCAGTGCTACTTGACTTCTGATCCTAAATTCCCAAAGTAGCCATCGATCACACATTACCAGTTGTCAGTTTGTGAGTTGCCAAACTTCTAGAAATCCTATCTGCCAGGCAACCTTCCTGCAACCAGTACCCATGACTGATTGATCCAGACCTACTGCTGCCCAGTTTGTGAAGCAGGGGACTATCTCTGAACAGGAAAACAGGAAACAAAGACAATTAGAAAGCAGAGGAGTAATTAAAAGTATAAGAATCCAAAGAAGAGATGCCAAAGGCCAAAGATTCATTACATAAGACCTACATAAAGACAGTAACCCCTGTAGAGCCAAAGGTCCTCCTATCCTAGGCCTACATGACTGTAACACTTGGAGGCTTCTACTTGCTTCTGTCTCCACATGTCTGCTCCTGCTAGCAGCTGCCAAATACTGAAGAAACAAGAACTATCAGAGTTCAACATTTGATGGATTTCTCGCCTACTTATGAGTTCTCTCCAGATAAAGTGAAACAAGCCTTCAGCAAACTGATTGATATCACATTAACAACCTCAAAATTTCCCCTTCTTTGCATCTATGCACTTCGACATATGCACTATGATGGGGCTGGTTGCTTCCTCCTTGATTCTGACTACAGTCACTCGGACTAGTATTAGCCAATAAGATGTTGAAAATCAACTCTGCTTGTGTGTTTCCATTTGTAATGACACAATTGTGCCTCTGCTGTGAGAACATGCCCTGGCTAGCACGGAATGTAAGAATGAGTTAGAGAAGAACATTCAACCTCTGTGCATTCCTGTCTTTCACGTAGGAGAAGAAATAATCAGATTGACAGGTTTCTATTCCCCCATCAAGAATCCCTACTCATTATTTATGTATAGATATTGGCAAAGGGTCAAGAAAACATATTTGTGCATGTATGTGGCAGTCTGAACAACATTCTGATCTGGCTCTAGAATTCTAAGCATACCAAAGACCTATAGGTAAATATTATTTTTATGTTGTCTCATCACTTTAAAAATCAAAGAAAATAAAGAAAAGCAGTAATACAAAAAGCAGAAAACAATGAAGGACATGCACTGAAGCCTACTTGGTCCTCATGGCAAAAGTTTTGTAATAACTGACTTTGAGTACTGTGAGATTATTTAGGTGTTTGGTATATGGGCATGGTCTTGGCCTAGGCTGGTAATGGGGACTGCACTCATAAATTCCTTCGAACACTGTGATTTGGTCTGTGCAGTCATGGATGAAAAGGACACAAGTGTTTCTCTGTGCCATGCTTGACCCAATGCAGAATCATCATTTCAGGTCCCATGTTACCAATTGGTAATAACATAATTGAGAGTGATTTGTAATTAAATTATCTTATTTGTTTATTCCAGAGTAACTAAACAATAGTCTTCCAGATCCCATTTTGCTGCTATATAATGGCTCTTTTGTTTAGGAATTTCTAAATACTATGAAGAAGAGAAGGAAAAGGAAGGGTTACAGGTGTTTTGTTTCAGTCTTGAAGTTTTCATATTTTTTCATACACTTCTAAACAAGCAAATACACTCCACTGTTATTTAAAGTTGTAACTGTCCTTAAATCCTGTAAAGTGTGGCAGGTAGGAATTTGTATCAGCCTTTGACAAAAGTTCAGAGACTTATGCCAGTCAAAGTAATATAATAATTTCATATGGCTAAATACTCCTAGTCTTAATGTCACCAGAACTCTGTAGTGAAAGCAGATAAAACTGATGTGAATTTCCTTTAGTTTTTAACTTTGGAAGGAATTCCTAGATATAATAGGTATGTGGGAAAATTATGTTGACAGCGCAACAATCCGTGCACTTCCTAACATGACTAGTCATGTACTGTACTTCAGTGCAAACAATGAAGTTATTGTTCAGGTGGGAAAACAAGTAATTTGTTGGAGGCAAAAAGGTGAAAATGTTCTCTAACGTGATTTTGTTTTTTCAGACTGAAAGCTATTTTGTCATCATCTTAAAAGGTGTACTTAGTAGACACGCGTCTAAGAGTTGAGTTTTTGCAAAAGTGAGGATTCCACTGAGTTTTCTTACTTTTTTTAAAAAAACTTAATTATTTAGATTTTATGGCTCTACTTTCTCATTAAGTGAGAGAGGAAGGTGGACAGTTTCACCACTGGATTTTTTGAAGTTGCGAGAATTAGAGAGTTCTGGCTGGACATCATTAAAAAATGACAAGCCAGTGTTGGAATAAATGAAGCTAGTGGGAAATGCACTTCGTGGGTCAAAAAGGGAGTTTCAAGGGCCTGGTTCTTTGAAATCCCTCCTTTCTTCATTTGATATCACAATTTGCTTTTATCAGTTCTTGCCTAGTGAACTACAAAGTTGAGAAGAAAAAAGAGAGAAATCAATGCAGTAAGAGAAAAGAGACAGTTGGATGGCTCTGTGCCATTACTGTTCCCAACTTTCTGAAATCCACAGATTTCTATGTTTAGTATTTGGATATTTGTAAGCTGGAGTTTGGAGTATTCTTTGATCTTCCTATAGATACTAGCCATTTAATGTTTATAATTTTAGTTTAATTTATTTTATACAATATCATACTATATTATTCAGGTTAGTATTAATCTGGATATTCCCCTGCCTCAGTCTCTCCAGTGGTGAAGATCTGAATCAAAACATGAAGTTTAGAGATTTCTTCAAGCTGTGTCCTGATGTGAGTTGACATCTCAGTTCATGAAGTATCTATCTCACAAGCATGAAGACTTAGTTTGATCCCCAGTATGCACATAAAAATCTGGGTGTGGCGGAGAGAAGCTTTAATCCTAGCACTGTAGAAACTGGGGAGTCCTTGGGGCATCTGGCCAGCTAGTCCTGATGAACTGGTTAACTCCATGTCAGTGAATATATCCCTTTCTCAAAAAAAATTGGGAGAAATTGAGTTAGACATTCAACATTGACTTCTAGCCTCCATGAGCATGTGCACACCTATCTTACATCTATACACACATGCATATACACAAATACATACATACAAACACAGTGCATACACACACATATACAAACATACTCTTCCTTTCTTGATTACAATACATTTTAACTTGGGTTGATCGTTTCCTGAAGTTTCTATTCTAAGGGCCTATTTTCTTCTCTTTTTGCTTGGCCTTTAAACTGGGAAAATAAATAAACGATAATTTGTTGTTTCTCTAAGCATTAATAATGATTTGCACAGACTCCAGAATGGAAACTCTTTGGACATGTACCTACTTATGCAAACTCTGTTAAAAAGCTTGTCTTGAACATCCTGTTCTAGGTGTTCATTCTCCTATGCCAGCAGGATATAGTAAAGCAGTTAATAAGAAAGATTTAGACAAGTTCTCAACTAGTAGGGATCACATTCCCAGTTACTTCTATTCTGTCTCAGAAGGTTCTGTGGGTGCCATGGTCAGATTGGATACTTCTTCCTACATTTGTTTATGGGTTCCTCCCAAGTATTTGGATTTCTCTGGTTTCCACTGAATGTCTGCGGCTGAGAACAACCATGTGAGCAAAAATAGTCCTGGGGCAAAACAAACTCCGACAGGCTGTAGTGAGCAGGGAGCTGCAGACTTGAATATCTGCATCGTCATCAGTCAGTGTTAAAAGGAGGTCAGGGGATGTTTCTGGATTTGAGGCATAAGCAGGATATGGAATTTTGGAAGGCTTCATTCTATTGATATCCATGTGATTTGGAGGTTTTTACTCATAGTTCTTGCTGCTAACTCTGAGTGCCAGAGTAAATAATCATGGTCAGGGAAAAAAAGTCCTCTGGAGCTCATTTAAAGAAAACTGAAAGGAAAGATTTTTCCTGCCAAACTGGGCTTTGTCTTTGAACCCACAATTGAGAGAGATGGAGACAGAGTCAGATGTACTGTAGTCTGGTAGACAATTTACAAAGGAGGAGTCGCCATTTTGAATTTTACTCTTTGGTCTCAATTACTTATCCAATTATTGCCATAATATTTGGTGTTTGCTATGTGTTCCTCATATAGTGCTATTACCTCATTTCCCCCCATGAAATACATAGGTACATGCTAATCCCGACTTGGTTGATAGATGGACAAATGGATATATAATAGGGATGGTAGTTCATTATCTTGACTGAATTGAGAATCACGCAGGGAATACATATTTGGGTGTTTTTTTGAGTATGTTACCTGACACGTTGCTTGAGAAGAAATACTTCTCCTGAATGCAGAGTGAATTATTCCATAGAATGAGGTATCAGACAAAATAAAAAAGACAAAGTGAACTGAGCATCAGCCTTTGCCTCTCTCCATCCAGACTGTGGACTGACTTGATGTGACCAGCAGCCTCATACTCTTGCTGCCATGCTTTCCCTGCCCAGATAGATTGCATGCTTCTGTGGGCTAGTTTTGTCAACCATATTAGTCACAATCATTTAGGAAAAGAGAACATCATTGATAAAATATCCACACCAGTATGGTCCTTGGGTGAGCCTATGGAGCATTTTCTTGAATAATGTTGGATGTGGAAGGATCTGGATCACTATGAGTGGGTCCATCCCTGTATTGGTGTCCTGGGTTCTATAGTAAAGCAGGTTTAGCAATTCATATCGGACAAACCAGTAAGTGGCACTCCTCCATAGTCTCTACATAAGCTCTGCCTCCAGGGACCTTCCCTGTTCTTAGCCTAAGTTCTCTCATCAATGAAGGTGCAAGTTGTGAGCTGAAATAAACATGAATCCATTCCCAAATTGTTTTTTTTCCCAGCAAATGACAGCCCTGAAATGATGGAGCAAGACAAACCCTTCTTCCTTAAGTTGCTTTGGTCAGATTCTCATTAAAACGACAAGAAAAGGGAAAATATGAGTGGAAGAAGAAACAATTATTATGTTAACTTTAGTAAACTTGATGCTTGGACATTTCCTTGTTAAGATTCATCTTTTGTTCTCACAAACTAGCTGTATAAGGCAGATTACATCCCCGTTGTATTAGTTGCTTTTATAGAGATAATTTTGGAGGATCTCTAAATCTATATTAGAGAACCAGTCAATGTAATGGTTTCACAGAATAAAGATTATGGGCTATTATAGGATGTCAATCTTCTCTGTTAAGAATATTACCTATTAGGACAGAAGACCAAGATCTAGTTTTATCACAATATATAACATCCTGTGGCTATTTCCAAGTAAAATTTTGTTTCATAACTTTTATTCATACAAAGGTACTTTTTTCTAAGGTTCCTGAAAAGAATCCTATGTCTGGGATCCACAAGGAGGAAGGATATCCTTGGTTGTTATAAGTTCCCTTGTGACATCCACAGAAACACATTGGTACATTAATCCTGTGTCCCCATAAGCAAATTAAATCATATTTACAATCATAAAAGTTTATTTTTAATAATGATAACAGTTTATGAATTAGAGACATGGCCAGAAGGAGCAGAATAATATTAAATTTCACAGTTTGTATATATAAAAATTAGGTATGTATTTGAACTTACTAATATCTTGTAGGTTAGACAATGGAATGAAGATGTGAGTAGAGAAAAGAGATGCATCTCAGTCTAGTAGTTATGTTTATTGACTCTGTCATCATCAAGCAGGTCCAAATTATGGTATTGACACTGCCTTTTGCCTGGTGGACTTAAATTGCCTATAAAATACCAGTCTCTTCACTGTAAATAAGAAATAATGGAAGACTATTCCAACCAGTTATGAGGTTGATAATAGGCATTTTCAGAATTTTAAATCATTTTTTACTTTATTAGGTATTTGATAAATACCTTTAACTTATTCTTAAAGGTATGACACTCAAGAGATACTAACGTTGCCAGTTTTAGCTTGGGCACACTTTCTGAATAAGGTAGTCTAGTGTTTGATTCATCAGTAATAAGTCTGTCTAAGGTCTATACATTGAAATTTTTATACAGTTGGAACAATCCTATAGCTGTTTTGTGATTTAGAAACTTAAATATAGGTTTTAGCATCTTCCTTCTTTTTGAATGCACAAAACATATCATCCAAACTTCTACATCCTCCTTCCATCTTGGGACATATATTACCTTTTATTTATACCACAGGTTGGAACTACCTGGGACCCGACATAAGTATTTCTTCTCAGGCCTATACCTTCTGTCCCTGTGTAGACCCACTTGTTCCTCATAGCCTTACTGCAGCTATGCTATACATTTTTTTCTCCCGAGTCTCTGGGAGAGCTCAGACCCTCTAATTCATCTACAGTCTAGATGTACTGGCATTGTACTGTGAAGTTCTTATTTTCTAGTCATATAAGCATGTGAGGATTTCAACAATCCCTGGTATCAGAGTTTTTCTATATGTCTTATGCTTATTTTAGGTTTCCTTTGCTTTTTGCCCAAAGCAATGGGTCAGCCTAAGCTTTTTGAGATCTAGCCTCCTTAGAACCATAATCTCCACCTTCCTAAGAAGTAGACATATAACATTTTCAATCTGAGGTTTGTGCTTTAATCTGCTGGGGATCTCAATAAACAAGATGCTCTAAGTTAGTGCATCTGGAAGGGACCTGGAATTCTTTAGTTTCAACAAACTTGCATTGCTGGTGCTGCTTTGAGTTAAAAGGATGCAGATGTCTGCGAGAGTCTCTCAGCTCCTTTCTCTGTCTTTTATCATCAGTTTTCCAGCCACCCCTACTACCATAGCTGTTCCTAGAAACAACTATGTTTCTTGTTGTTTACCATTAACGGCTCCACATAGATTTTAGAAAAACTCCAAACATGTGTACCCGGTATTTAAGGCACCTTATTTAAAATCCGACTAGATATTTTCCCAAACTCTCTTGGACTTCTTGTCAGCATTAACTACCTCTCTCTCTGTAGAGTACCAGATTGTGCCTCTGGTCACCCTTTCATCCCTTTGCTTTCATGAACAATAAGTATTTGAGTAATCCTTGCTCTAAAGAATACAAACCCATAGTCTAGCCTGAGCAGGGAACCCAGGGCATTTATTGTCAACCCTCATTAAATGCCAGAACATGTGATCTGTTTGGGTCATTGATTTGGTGTCTAATGCAGTGGTGGGTAGGTACAGGAATATTGTGTGTAGCTCATTTGACTGTGGTGAAAGGAAGGTGATTATAAATTATTGAACTATCTATGTACTATGCATATTCAAAATTGAGAAGACACAGGATTCACCTTCAAAATTAACCTGTAAGAAGTAAGCAATAACTTAAGGACTATTGTTAGTCTTCATTATTTTTTTTTTTGTTTTACGAAACAGGGTTTCTTTGTATTGTTTTGGAGTCTGTCGGTCCAGCCTGGCCTCAAATTCACAGAGATCCGCCTGCCTCTGCCTCCCGAGTGTTGGGATTAAAGGCATGCGCCACCACCGCCTGGCTGTCTTCATTATTTGAATGCAATATTACATCAAATTGTTTCTGTGAAGGCCACATGTGCTCTGTGCTCATAGCATGAATCTAAGAGAAATAAGCTATAGTGTCTAAGTGTTAGTTCCTGAGACTATGGGGACACTGGTGGTGACACCTTTGTGGCTATGTGGTGCTGTTTACAAAAGAGTTTTAAATCCTTTTTCTTTCTCTTTGATGACTCTTTAGAACCAATATGGCCACTACAATCAGAGTAAATTACTGACTTAACAGTGGTTATAAAAAATTGAAAATTGCCAGGTAGTGGTAGCATTCGTCTGTTTTTATTCCCAGCACTTGGGAAGCAGAGGCAGGCTAATCTCTGTGAGTTCAAGGCCAGCCTGGTTTACAGAGTGAGTTCTAGAACAGGCTCCAAAGCTACAGAGAAAGCCTGTCTCAAAAAAGAAACAAAGAAAAATTGAAACTCATAATTACACTAAAGCATTAGTTTTTTGCATTGGGCCTAGTAACCCTACTAATATTCTGAATCACTGAGTCACTGTATCATAATTATTCCTTCTGGTGACTTTAAAATGACAGTATCTAGATTAAGAAAACAAGAATTACAAAACTTTTTTTTTTACCAACACAAGTAGATACATTAATGAGAAGCCAGAGTCTTACAATTCAGCATTTAGTATATGGACTTTTGTGACAAAGTAAATAGTAGTTTCCCAAATCCTGTTTCAATATCTGGTTCCATGACTAGTTTGTGATCTTAACTGTTCATTTTATCTTTCTGTATGTCAGTTTTCTCAGTCGTATGATAGAACTAGAGGAAATGTGTTCAACCAGAAACAAGTATGAGAACCTACATTGTAGTAGGAAATGGGATAGATACATAGATATTCCCTGATTTATAATGCAGTCATGACCTGATAAGTCCATCTTAAATTGAAAATCGATGAGTTAAAATATATTGAATAAACCCAATATTGTGCGCTGTGGTATATCAGTAGCATATTCTTATGATTCTGGTATTGGTTGAGAAGTGTGGCTTGATGTCTGGTATCAGTATCATGCGAGTATTGGATCGCATAATACTAGCCCAGGAAAAATGAAAATTCAAATATGAGATATAGTTTCTACAAAATACTTGTAGACATTATATCATAGTAAGGCTGAAAATATCATATGTCAAATAATCCTTCAAAAGGGATCATTTTAAGTTTCTATGTGTCTATAAAGATACAAACACTCATGATTTATGTGTGTACATGAGACAGCATAAAATGGTATCTTGTGAGCTTCATATACTCCTTGTACATGTGAAACTTCAGAAGTTCTTTCAACTCAGAAGCATTTTCCCCATCCTACACTTAAGGAATCCCACTACTCCGTCTCTTGCTTGATCTCATCCTGCTTACTTTCTCTTCCTGGTCTTTCTCTTTTCTATCTATCTAGTTTTCCTGTTTTTCCTGTAAGAATTAAACTTCACATTATTAATAGTGACTTGGCAGAGTATCTATAAACTATGCCCTTGAATTTTATGTTATCGTCCTACATGAGGTCTCTTTGTCCACTTTGTGAACTTCTTGAGGCAAGATTGTGCATGCATGCATGTGCGCACATGTGTGTGTTTGTGTGTGTGTGTGTGTGTGTTTGTGTGTGTGTGTATGTTTTCTTCATTGGTGGTAGAGCTATATGTTTCTTGGGCGCCAAAGGGGATGGAACAATAGGATTATTACATTGTTTACATCATTACATTGTAACCACTACTCAAGTAAGAAAAGTTTTGACTTGATAATCTGTTCTTGAATTACAGGTATAACTTTCCCTGCCTCTCACTACATCCTCTTAAGTTTTTATCTAGAACACTGACTAAATATAGTTGACTTTTATGTGACCCTTTTCATATCCTGTTTTGATTTTCTTTCCTTATTCTCTGTTTAAGGATATTTACCAAATACTACATGAAATCTTAAAAGTGTATAGTTGAATGGCTTTATTAGAAATACAAAACACTCCCAAATAAGAAACTGTTTATTGGTTGGTTGTAGCCAATCAAATGAATGGGGTAGCGATATACGGTGGAATGGTGATACTTTGGATAAAACTGGACTGTCAGTTTTTGTGGATACAGTTATTTGCCACTTATTTTTTATGTGTTAAATATTTGTGTGGAGATTATCATGGAGAGAAAGAATGGAGAAAGCCTCTATGGATCAGTCTGTTTTTACAAGACTTTTGTATGAATCATCTGTAAACCTTAAAAACACATACATACCAAGACATTATAGCCAGGTTTTCTGCTTGTGAAGGTGTGGGGTCAAGCCTCAATGGTCTAGTACTTAAAAATCTTCCAATGCATGAATTGAAAAGAAGCCAGGCTTGGAAATATCTGTAGCCAGCATAAAACAATTAGGAAATATTTAACCCAATGATTTTGTGATTCTCTTAAGGGGTTATGGCTTTTGAATATTTACCCTGAAGCCCCAATTGTCTTAGCTCTTGAGAATATTTCTTGATTTTAGGTCTGTTTATGTAAGTTAATATACATTTAGGGAATCAGAAACAGTGTGTTAATTAAAAATCAACCACTAAATTGAAGCAGAAAAGCCAACAATCTATTTGTCTATTGTTGACAGATTGGAGTGAAGGGATCTGAGCCAGTTCATATAGTATATGTTGGATCAACAGGGAGTAAATGAGTTAGTTGATCGTTAAAAATTCTGTAACAGGCAGATGTATTCATGGAGTCTCTCAGAAGGTCTGGAAAACAAGGAGGCTGTGTGGTCCAGAAAAGGAGGGATCAAGACCTTGGATCTCCTCCCAGAACTTCTACTAACCATATGTGTGACCTTGGGCCAATCATTTAACCTTCTGAGGTTAGTTTTCTTATCTGCAAATGCACGGCTATGTTAATTATTCTCAGAGTCTGCTCTTAAAACTTCATATTTTTTATATAACATATGTGATTTCTTTACAGTTCTGAAATATCTAAGGAGGCAATGTTTCCCTAGGAGATGTGAGCCAGGACAAAAACTCTGCTGTTGGATTTCCTGCTGAATCTCATAGATGAAGATAGATCATCTGTATAGGTTCACAGCTGCTTCCCACTGTCATCTCCAAAAGGCTTCCTGCTAACATCAAGTAATGAATTTAAATATTTCATACTTGATTATCATCATTCATATCCAAAATGTATTTTCAAGTGACCCAAAATGATGGATTATCCAATTCAGTTGCAGAAGCTATTCTTTTCATTACTACTTAAACAATAATAAATGGAGAGGCACAGAAATTTTACATGTGTTTTAATGGTTTTACATTCATGGAACTAGGGCCCAAATTTATAACCAGAATATTATGAGTTTGAGATCTAAGCACATTTTCTTCTATTCTGTCTTCCACTCCTTCAGTGATAAATGACTGTCAACATTAGTAAAGCTACATATTATTTTTGCTTTTTGTTTCTCTTCATTTAACCAACATTATGTTTGAGATCCATTCATATATTAATACTAGTGGAAACTGTTCAATCTTAGCTCTTCCCAGTAACCCACTGTACATGCATAAAATAATTTATTGCTGATTACCATTTGGATAGCTTCCAGTTTGGGGTTCTTACAACTAACACTTGCATGGGCACACTTATCCATGCCTTTTGCTGACTTGTATTTTGGCCATGTATTTCTAAGAGAAGAACTGTAGGTTCATAAGGTACAGCACACTATTCTGCTTACTTCAAAATCTGACTTCTTGTTTAGGGTTGGGGTCCTTAGGAAGACACAGCATTGCTTCTTTGATTAGAATTGTATTAAAGATTGATGCATATATGACTAAACTACAGATTCATTTTCTGCTCAAGTCAGCTTCAGCTGGTGTTGAAGCACATTTTTGTTCACTCAACACTAATTCTTTAGTCACACACACACACAGAGAGAGAGAGAGAGAGAGAAAGAGAGAGAGAGAGTGAGAGACAGAGACAGAGACAGAGAGTGAGAGTGAGAGTGAGAGAGAAACCCTCATTACCCTAAGTAGGAGCAACAGGATCTCAAGTGTCAGCAGGAGTTTGCAGTGGAATGCTTCATACAAAATAAAAAGTAAAATAAAAGAACAGCAAGTTCTGTTAATGGCCCCCTGTGAAGTTATCTGGTATTTAGTATGGTGGGACTGTGCTTTGTTTTGAGTTTAACAGAGGATGCAGATGAGTACTCAAAACCTAGAGCAGGAGCCTCTCAGATGTTAATTGCTACCATTAATCCTGAGACTCAGTGTATAAACAGCTCCATAGTTCTTTTCTTCCCAGGCCTCTCAGGATCCATTTTTAGGCCTCTCAGAAAGTCACCTGCTCATTATTCCCACCACATTTGGGTGAGGAAGTTTGGCCCAAATGACAGGTCCAATGCCTTTGTGCTACTATTATTGGACGTTTGTTTCTGCCAGAGATCACGTCCATCTTATTAGCCAGTGGCTTGCCAGTTCTTCAGTGGATAGAGCCACTTTAGGCAGTATATTGGGATTAAATTGATAGAAGAACATTACAAAGTCTGGTCCGGAATGGTTGGGTTTTGAAGAAAGTCTTGGGGACTCATGAAAATTATTCCACTCCCATTATACAAAGTCTCTTGTACCTTCTCTGACCCATGCATGAATTGAGGGCACATATTTTTCTGAGACTTTTTTATGAGAAAGTGGGGGGAAGCCAGGCAAGCTGATAGAAGACACTGAACAATATATTGCTTTACTTGACTCTATGGAAGTTTTGGAATAGAAGTTGAGCTATTTTTGGCAAACCCTGCATTTTGTACACACTCCTTGTTCATGTCATTTAGTCACTAGTTGTAGGCTGTTGGTGAACAGTCTCCAAGGGAAAAAGATGCCATTCAGACAAGTGTACTTATTCAGAAAAGTGGGTCCTGAGAGTCAATGGTTGCAGGCAAGGGGGGCAGTGCATGCTCTATCCAGTAAAAGAAATAATCACATTGGTTATTTCCTTTTAAATACTCTGACCAGGTGGGAATAACAGTGCTGGTTACATACAAAGTGATATTTATCATGGGAGATGGGGATAGAAGGATCATTTATCAACTAGTCAGAAAATAACAGAAGATAATGAATGTATGGTGGACCCTTCTGCTTGACAATACTCCCCAGAAATATGTACACAATCAGCTCCAAGCCCTAGTCCAGAAATGCTCTGTGATCTTTGCTGACACCTAACATTTCTTCCCTTCCCTCCTGTGTACCACTGGAAATCTGCTAGTTCACATGAGATCTAGAAAGATACCTCCTTCCTTTCTGAAAATGTATATTTGTCATAGTCAGCCCTGTTTACCCTGTTTGTCATTTAGTGCCTGTCTTCTCTGTCTAGTGTTAAGTGCAAGACAGATTGTATGCATGTGTGCCAGTGTATATGTATTGATAGACTGGTGTAATATAGATGCACATGATATGTATGCATGTGAATACATGGCATTTGGTACCCTGTTTTATCACATTCTCCTTTATTCCTTTAAGACAACATCTTTCACTGAACCTGACACTACGCTGAAGGTGAGAAAGACTTTATGATACCTCTTGACCCTAGTCCTGGGGCTACATGTGAAAATGTGGCTACACACTGCTTTTTACATTGGTTCTGGGATCCAAACTCAGGCCCTAATGCTTACACAGTAAGCTCTCTAATCCACTGAGCCATCTCTTCAGTCCTCTTAGATTCTGTTATCCTTGTAAACAGAGTATATTTATGTTAGGTAAGGATTATCTAGAACTACTCCTGATTTGGAGTGTGACTCTATGAACTATGAACAATGTGCAAAGAGACAGGCAAAAGGGTAGTATTTTTTGTGGAGGTCATCAGTATTGATAACAGAGCATCATTCTGCTTAGAGCAACTGAGATAATTTGTGACTGGTATCTTGGAATTATGCCTCCAAAGAGTAAGAAAAAGGGGGGCATTTCCCCTCAGCTCCTGTCCATCGTTAATGAGGAAGGAGGTCATCTGGAGACCAAGCTTTACCCTTATGATAGGTGAAGACTGGGTGTGTTATCCCTGGCAGAGAATGTGTACAATCAGAGATATGGATGCTGGACTAAGAACTCTTGTGACATAGGAACTGTAAATGTTGAAAAGGTGTGGCACTGACCATTTTTACTTAAGATTCATGAAATCAAGATCACAAAATCATCAGTTTTCTATTACAGAACCCAGTGAGCAGGCATAACATTTATTCATGTTTCAATGGTCTACTGGTTGTTGTGGACTGAGACGTGATATAAACTAGAACGTGAAACATTTGTTATTGCATTTGTGGTGTATCAACTGATAAAAATTGCTGTGTATACTAGATCCTACCTAGAAGTTTCATGAGTTTGGTGAGTCCATGCTGTGTGTTAAATTCTTAAACATATTCTATTTGGGAGATTTGGGAATTCTGCAAAGTATAGAGCACCTACCACTATGATGAATTCTACACTCATCCTCTAGGGCTCATAGAGACTAGCAATCCTCATATGCTTCTTCCTATCTAATGGATTTTACAATTCTTTTTCTGATGTTCAACAATTTCTTATAAAATAGGTTGATGTCCAAAAGAGGAGTAGTTTATGGGTTCCTTTCCTAAAATACAGTAATATAAAATGTGCTTATTTTACAATATGGAGATACCACAGTTTAAGTTCAGCATGTGTATTTCATTCTTTGAACATTATCTTCCCTTCTTTCCTGCATTAAATAAACATGTTTGAGTGTCTGCGTTTCATGGTCAGTTCTAGATGCTCATAAAAATCTTTGAACATGCATGTGTGACCCTTTATCGGTTTATAGTTCAGCTAGAGTAATAATTCCACTCAATAAATTAAACAAACAAGAAATCAATGCAGTATTTTGGGGGGTACTTATTTTGTGTATCTTATTATTTATTAACTATTTCCATGTAACATGGTGCTTTGGATGTTGATCTGGGTTTACAGTGCCTCTGTTTTGGAACAGAATTTCTTTTCTTCTCATTGTCTATTCCCTTCTGTTATCTCTCAACAGAAAATGACAAACACAAACAGCATTGGGGGGAACAGTCATGACTGCCATGGACCACCCCAGCTGGGTATGGGAGTCCCTGGGATGAGGGTTCTCGAAGACTAGGTGGGTTAGGTTTCGTGGTGACACTCAGATTCAAACCGCCTCTGTGTTTGTTTCTGTTTGTCACCGCTGAATCCTTACCCACCTAGTCTTCGAGAACCCTCATGCAAGGGACCCCCATACCTGGCTTGGGTGGTCTGTGACACACGACATTTCATATGCTTTATTTATTGGATTCTATATGCTTCAGTGCACATGGGGACAAAGAACCAAAGGCCACTTATGACTCCTTTACAGTCTCTTCAAGGAAACGTTTTCTGAAATGCAATCACTGTTTATTTTCATTCTTTTGGGGAGGGGAAGACTCTAATGCTCCTATGCAATGTAAAGACTAAGATTACCTTTCTCCAGAATTCAGAGTGTGGAATGCCTTCTCTTGTCTAATCATGTTCTCTTGCTATGATGAGATCTCAGTCCCTTGTGGGATTTCTGCCTAGACTATTGATTTATTCATTCTTGTTTTTACCTGGTCTTATCTCCAAAGATAGACTGTACTTTTACAAACCACAAGGCATTTATTATTCAATAAACAAACAAACAAAAACAGAAGAACATCCTCTCAATATATAGCAAGAGTTATTTTGTATATGAGTAATTTTGTTTCCAATTCTTCAGACATATTTGGAACTAGGAACAAGTTTTATTGCATTTGCAATTCCTTAGAGTACACTTTTATGACTTACATTAAACATAGGTTACTTCTACTTAGATTCTGAAGAACATGGTTAGAGATAGGTTTTTTGTTGAAAAAATGCATGTAAATCAGCATTGTGTGAGTAAAATCCTATATGCAATGGGCAATAATGATTCACTTCAAAAAAATTTACCTTATCTAGAAGTAATTCTTTAAAAAAATAATTTTCAGCTGCTGTAATGTCAAGTTTTAAAATTGGGTTCTTATTTTAGCTTGAAATCAAACCAGATAACCTAACTAGGAGATCAGGTTATCAGTAAGATTTTTAAATTACTTTGCATATTTAAATCATTATACTTCATTTATACACTTAATTGATCAAAATGTGTAGCTATGAAAAAATCTTGTGTTTGTTATTTTCTAATTTTCATGTGAATATTGAGATCTGAATTACCCTACAAAGTGAAAGAGTTTGACCACCAAGGAGGCTCAAGCGGTATGGACAATGAACAATCAGGAAAACATCACTAGACATTCATTTCTTTTGACAGAGCCATAGGTCTAGATTTGGGGATGGTTATATATTAGATATGCCACATTTTTCCAGTTGACCTTTCCATGGATGTCCTTAGCAGTTGGAAAGATTAACAAGAGAAACATGAAAGCTTTTTAGTTTGTGCTTGGATTTAGAATCAGAATACACTGGAAGATTTTTCTACCCTCTGTAGAGAGAAGACTTTTCCTTGCCAGCAGCTTGGCCCACCTCCTCCAGTTGCCTGGGCTCTGCCACGTTGTAGTCCCCAAATAACACACAAGATGCTGTATTAATTATGAAGCTCTTGGGCCTTGCTTGTTTCTTACTGGCTAGCTCTGACTTAAGTATTTACCCCATAATTGTTAATCTAAGTATTTCTTTTACCAGAGGAAAGTTTCCGGGCTTCTTACCCCTATGGCAGTTACATCTTGACACCCTGTGTTTCTTCTATCCAGAGTCCTCCTCAACTCCTAGTCCCACCTATCTTGCTTCCCTATTAGCCAACAGTGCTTTATTGACATATACACAGGACTTCCCCCATCAACCCTCCTTTTCTTTTCATAAGAAGACCCAAAGGATACATTTAAAAAACTCATCTGTTGTCGCTCTCCCTTCCATAGAACACCAAGAAATGCGAAATTTTATGATTATAGCAAATGTAGTGGCAATTATTACTCCAGTAAAAATGTCACACTTTGAATGACTGTGTTTCCACCTTTATTCCTCAGTATGACTATTTTAGTAGACAGAATTATGAACATTAACTAATTTAGGGTGATAAGGTTTCTTTGTTTATTTCTCCTACTGGTTAACTGATAACTGTAAAAAATGGGAAATTCTTAATTTCTCCCATAGTTTGTCATTCTTTATCTGTAGAATGAGGAAAAAGCTATCTTGAACTAGTTCTAACACAATAATTAAACAAAATGAAAATTAATAGGTTATTGCACAAAGGGTCTATAACAATATAATGTGCCCTCATTGGCAGAGCTATGTAGAGGGTGAAGACAGGCTTGATGATGCTTGCCAAATGCTTGGTTCAGATGCCAGATTCGTTGTTCTGCTTATAGTTAATGCATTACCTTGCCAAGTTGTTTCTTCTCTCAAACAAATGTCTTTTTTGTTGGGCACCAATGAGAATAAAATCTGTTTTAATTCCACAAGTGTCAGAATTAGAAAAAGAAATGAATGAAATAATGTTATGTAAGTCAATTACTTAACTAGTCAGAATATTTGTATTGGTTGTTTCTATAGCCATTGTCATTGTTGAGAAACAAAGTAGTTAAATTAATTTGGATGGAGACATTTGGAAGACAAATAACAACCACTAGAACATAATTAGGACTCATAAACATAAATAGGACTGTGGAGGACCATCTCTCTAAATTTTCCTAAGGAAACTCTATTTCTTAGTTGTTTATAAATACATATTTCTTGAATCTTTTAGATTTCACTGATGTAGTGATTTAATGGTTAAGTGAATGATTTCCACACACTTATTAAAAACACTTTTTCTTTTATTTAGGTTAATGGTTTTGTATAAGTTTATTCACCCTGGCTAGCAAATATGTAGTTTTATGACACATTAGGCAGGATTAAATGAAAATGTAAAATAATATCAACTCTTGTGGGGAACATTGAGCCACACAGACTCTTGCGTGTTGTTAGTTGAATAGAAATTGATGCAAATACTCTGGAAATGGGAAATGTTTAGTACAGATCCAATATACAAATTCTTTAGCAACTAGTTATTCTACTAGGATTAAATACGTTCTCATAAATAGAGACATACACACATTACGCAAGAGTGCATCCTTATTCACAATGGCAAAAGGTGAGACTGTGCTGCAGCTTTTAATAACTTTGTGGGAAAAATGATCTTTGACACATCCAAATAACAGAAAGCTATTCAGGTATGATGCTGTTGCCGAAGAGCTGGGTAGGTCCTTCTGCTCTACCAGAGAGGTTTAGCATGCCTTTGTATTTGACAGCACTGAGTATTGGCAGGTGACATGATCTTTTGTTTCACAAGTTTCACCTCTCATGCCAGCAAAAGAAGCCAAGATTCCTTTGCTGTACTAGAATTTTCTATTGCTACTTCCAGTCATATTTTGGTATTTAGATGTCTTAGCCCTTGACAACAGCCAGTGTTACAGCTCATAGGCCTTGATGTCTGAGACTTTGGCTCCCTAGACTTGGAAGCTCTCTGGAACTCTTCCAGTGGGACAGGACATGTAATTTCATTTCTCTGGATCTTTACATCCTCTGGTTTTCAAACTCTGAGCTTCATCTACAGGTATAAGCAGGCCCCTTGTTCCTTCCCCAATGATTCTCTTGAACTTCTCAGCTGTCTTATCTTCATCCACTAAGAAGATGACCACCTGGCTGCTTTTGCAGCTCAGCTTGCTAAGCACTGAGCTGTCTTTCATTCATCTGTCTCCTAGATGACTGCCTCTTTGCTTTTGTAGTTTGCTTGTCGACTGCTTGGCTATCACTGTCATTCTGTTGCATCTCCCATTGGAGCTTCCAGCATCATACTGGCCCCACACCCTGACTATGGTCTGGGCACCCACAGTGGCATGTCACGTCATCACTGCATCACTCGTTTTGAGGTTATGGGATTGCATAATGACTCAGTCCACATGCCAGTCCTCATGCACAAGCTTCCCCTTTTAAGTGACCAACTCCACATGGTCACCCATTCCTCTTCACTCTCTTACACTCTCCATGCTCTTCTTTGTCTTACCACTTGTTCTCTCTACCCCTGTCTTCTCATTTTTAAACATTTACAAAAGAACATCTCCCAATACCGTTGCTATTTTTCTTCTGTTGCTTCTTCCTGTTACCTTCAGTATCCATGGTACTAACAGGGACAAGACAAGCCTCTTAGGCCTACTGTTGCAACATCAAGGGAAACAGCATGGGAAGTTGACCCTCAATGATCTTGAACAGTCTACTTATATATCAAGAGAAGGGTACTTGCACCAACAGTAGAATGTTGACAAAGGTTTGTCTCACACCACTCTTAGCACTGTCACTCCAGTTGGCTAGACTTTAGAGTATTGCTTTCATATGGCCTAGGTGGAAATGATTGGTGTGAATATTGTTAAGCATGATTTGTGACAGCAAAATATCTGACACAAGCTGTTTTGAATAGCACTGCCTAAGGCTGAACTTTTCAGGAGTTGAAGCAATCAGCTATAGTCATTGTACAGTTTTCTCAAGGTATCTGTCGTGTGATGTAAACAGTGCTGACCTAAGCATAATACAGCTTGCTGTTTATGGCATCCACACCCTAAAAGGACTACACAACAACAGTCAATGAGGGTATCAAGTGGCCCCATCCCTCAACATTTTTGCTTTTAACAAGAAAATGAAAATTAGATGAACTGTGTCAATAATACCTCAAAGAACTCAGCAGCAACACAGTGATTTTAAGTAAATTTTATTACCATTTATTCCTCTCTGGTATCCCAGGGGAGATACATCTACTCCCCCTGTCTCAATAAGATAGAATTAACTGCAGTTATGCAAAGAGCATTGGTGAATTACTCAAGTGTATTGATTAGAAGTCTTAATCTATATGGCAATAAGGGACACTAGAGAAGTGTATTTAGCCCTACCACTGATGCCTTAGTCTAGTCTACTACTCTATAGTTTATTAATTTTTAGTAGCAACAGGAGTTGAAAGCCCTGCATAAATGGTGATTACTACGTCCATCCTTTATAGTACAACAACTATGCCATTCTTCAGGCCAAGAATATTTCATAACTTGATTGGTTAATTCAAGAGCAACTATTCAGCCAGGGGTGGTTGTATGGGCTTATAATCCTACCTGCTCAGGAGGCTGAAATAGGAGAAGTTGAAGTCCTACTCACACATCATAGCCTGACAGAGTCTCAAAATCAAAAAGGGAAAAATGAACTATGAATAGAGCCTAGTAGTAGAGAGAGTGCTGTTCCAGCACAGTAGGATCCTATGTTCAACTTCTAGGATATCTTTAAAAAGGAGAGATCGTTTATGCTCGCTCTCTCATGTTCCATGTGATAAGCAAGTGTTCTATGTGATATAGATATAATTTCTCTGCTACCTAGGTACAAAAGAGCTAGTTGGATCCAGCCTCAGGGCTGTGTTTTACAGAAGAAGATAATTTTGGACAAAAGAATCTCTGCTCCCTCCAAATAAATGTGGACAAAGGCATCATGCTGTCTCACAGTCCTAGCATTGCATTTCAGACCAACTCAGAGGTGGAATCAGACAGATGCCCCTGCATCTGCACTGTCATCAGTATTAGGGCTAAATACACTTCCCTAGTGTCCCTTATTGCTACATAGGTTAAACACTGAACCAAAAGACAAGATTTCCTTTAAGCTCCCAGGAAGTTCCTCAGCAAATTCTACCTGAAATTTAACAGTCACTAGTTCTGAGCTGGGTGAAGGGCCCACTGATCTTGTGGTCCATGAAGCTTCTGGAGCAAATAGCTCTTAGGTAACCATGGCACCTAGAACCTATTTCAGTTAGGATTGTCCTCAAAATATTGAATGATCTGGTAAGTTTATCTATGTGTTAGAAAACACATTCTAAAAAAACTGAAAAAAAAGTTGTTCCCATAAGTGGTTTTACAAAGAACGATTTTAGTCCAAAGATATAAAAGTCATTCTTCAACAAATAATAGCTAAAGACAAATTCTCCTTTAAAAAGTAAAATCTAACACTTAAGGATTATATGAGTCCTTAGAGACCATTTTCCTGATACCATCATTTTATAGATAATAAAATGAAAAATAAGAATTTTCCTCCCTTTTTCCCTTCTCTTATTTTCTTGCCTCCCACCCTTTCCCACTCTCTTCCATTCTTTTTATTTATATTTTATTCATTGTAGTCTTTATTGGTCTTTGCCACTTATGGGGTACAGTACTGACCACCTGACACATGTGCAATGTAGTATGATCAAAGCTGTATAATTAGCATCTCCATCTCCCTAAATATTTACCTTCTACTTTTTCTTTGTTTTCAGTATTCTCTGTCTTGTACTTTGTTGGTCTCAATCTTTGTAGCCCAAGGGATGGAGAAAATATAGAGACTGAATATGGAAGCAAGACACAAATGACTCTTCTATCATATTTTTAATCGATATCTGTCTTAATTCATTCTGTCCCCATCTTGTTCATCATCTCATATTTTTATCTTGGACACTTTTAACATGGTTTTATCTTTAAGAGACATAAATATCTCTGTAGTTAGTGTTTTGGCTTTTTAGTCTCTAAAAGAAACAATCCAGAAAGTTCCCAAATAATCTAAAAAGTCTAAGTTACAAAATTATTCTCATTTTCAAATGGCAGTATTGAAAGCCAGATTTCTTTTATCATATGAAATATGTTTTAACAATAGATTTTAATGACAAAATATTCCATCCAGTGTAACAGAAATCGTACCATTTGTAAACTTTTAGAAATTGACACTCAATTTAGAATATCTTTCTCATTGCTAAACTGCTAGCATTAAGTAGCATTTTAAAATGTTCCCATTTAAGACTGTAGACATGACTACCTTCTGAAATTTATAAATATTGCTGGATTGCAAGAAAAAAATGTAAATAAATTTAACTTAAAGGTACAATTAAAACACATATGATACTTACTTGACTGTTTGTATGTGTATGTGTCAAGTGTCAAAGTACCTTGCCCTGGTCCACAAAGCACACAGGAGGAAGTCCTCTGCATTTTTAACTGATTTGAGGAAAAATGAAATATGAATCTGGCTGTCTCCTTTTTTATGCTGTCTCCATCTGATGAGTTTGCAAGTACCCTGTAAAAAGATCAGCGTGTGACTCTGTTCCCATAGCTTTAGGGCATCAACTTCACGAGCACCATAATGGCTTGACCTACATGAGTAAAGGGATGGTTTCAATTCTTTCCAAAGCTGTCGTTTGTGCAGCTGTGGACCCTGCTTCAGTACTTTAAGACAAGGAACCGAGCATATTAAAAATAACATCAGACTCCTATTCACTTTGTCAAATAAATGCAACTGCTTCTCCAAGTGCTACAGGAAGCTATATGACTTGCCTCTTGCTGTGCTAACATGATTGGCATCTGAATGATGCTTCCTATCTTATCATTTCTTATTTATGAAGGAAAGAGAAATGTTTCAATGAACTCTTAAAAGTTTTAAGGTTAAGGAGGCTGGAGTGATGGTTCGGCCACTAAGAACTCTTTCAACCCTCTTGTAGTGGACCTACGTTTGATTACCAACACCCACATCAGGCAGCTCACAACTCCCTGTAACTCCAGTTGAGAATGATACAGACCTCCTCAAGAACTTTCACACACGTAATGCCCATACATACTCATTGTACACACATCCATGTAAAATGGAATATTTTTTTAAGATGCTAATAATAAAAAGTTAATAATTTCTTACTAATGATTTTCAGAAACAAACAGGAGGTATATCAATCCATTTAAAGGAGAAAATAAATGTCCAATTCCAGCTGAAAAGAGTAAAGCTCCATGCCATTTTGTGGTAGAATATAATATCTACTCTGATCAGTCTCTGGTGGCACTCAGCTACTTGAGGATTCCACCATAGAATCAGCCTTTGGAACAAAGTCCTTTGTTGTTTTAAGTTCAACACAGTGACTGCACCTTAATCTACTGCTATTTCAGCCAGCAATTGCAACTCCGTGGTTAAAGGCCTACTTCTCTTGCAGTCACCTGGCTGCTCAGGCTACAACATGGTGGGATTTCTGCTCCCCCAGGCACTGAGACTTCTGCTACCAAGTCTCTATCATTCTGCTTATGAATAAAACTCAACAGTCACAGCCTGGGTTGAAAACCTTCAAGCTCAGAGAGTCTGAGTAGCAATTAGCTAACCTTTTTTCCTTAGTGACCTGTCAAGAAGACCTCTAGTTCCACTTCGACAAACCAGAAAAACCTGAGGGACTCCAAACTCCACCCTACTACTTTCTTTCTCTCTGACTCTCTCTCTCTCACACATTCACTGCCTCCCTCGCTCCCAAATGCCTTCTGATGCTCTATGATTACTTTCTGTGAACTAGTTGCTAATGTAGCCTCCTGACCTAAGGTTAATTTTATTTAATTAAAACAAATATAAACTTGGGGTTCACAGTGTGAACGAATATCTGCCAACAACCCTTCAACACAGCTCAGGCATGTAAGCAGGAAGTGCCACTAACATTTCCACAAAGAATATTCTCACCTTTGGGAACTAAGAAAATTTCCATTGTATAGTTATAGAAAAATTTCAAGTAAATATCCAAATAAACTAGTCCCAAATAATTTCTTGTATAAGTGTAGTTTTTCTTGTGGGTTATTATTTAGGAAAGACACGCATTTCTACACCTTTCTATCTAGTTTGGTTTTTCTCCCAGAAGAGGCATTTTGATATAAGGCACAATTATTGCCTAGCCAGACTGGTCTTCTTTCTATACCTTGCAGAGTGGTTAACTTCGAGAATGATTTTCCAGATTCCTTTAGCTGAGTTTCTGTGCTTGTTTCTCCCATGCATGGACCATTATCTGAGGCCTCACTGTGACTATGGAATCCTGATTTGCTCATTGAAGACGTAGGATGAAATATTCAGGAGAGTTTTTGCATTGCAACAGTCTTCAACCAATGACCAAGAGAGGAAGTTGGCAAACATCCAGCTCAGCCGGTACCCACCTTGGAGCATGTACTCTGAAGCTTTCCACAACTCCACCTCAGGACTGAGTCTCAATTGTCCACAGTACTTTACTTGATTAAATGATTAAAACCAGTCATGATGTTTTGGGGGGGGGCTTGTTTAGTTTTGTTTTGTTTTCTTGCCAGTCATTTCTGTTCTCTGATGCTCTAGCTGTTTCCTAATTACCTATAAAAGCATTTACTTTTGACTCTTTATTACTGGTTCTACTTCCAAATCTATATCTGGGGAAATTCTAAAAAATTTGGGATAGAAACACTTAGGAAATTGATTGCTATCCTTTAGAAAAGCTAATGAAGTCCCTCCCCCTCCCGAGGGGCAAGTCATCACTTAGGGTAATTTCTAGGGCTTATGTGTATTTGTTTTTAGAGTATCATTGCCATGGAAAAATCTCCTGGAGTGTATAGAATTATATGCATTCCCATTCTGTCATAATGAATGAATGCTTGCTTAGGTCCCAAGCTAACTGTGCTTAGCAGCCAGCAAAATCTGGACCCCACAGCAGCTCAGGTGAATGCACTTCTGTTTTTAAAATGCTACAGAAACAAATTCTGAAATTCAGTATTATTGGTGAATTTTATTCAATAAAAAAGTTCATTTGTCTTTCATCTTCTTTCCTTTCCCTCTAAACAATTTAAGGAACATGTTTAGTGTACTTTACCAAGAATCACAACAGAATTTTCCTTTATGAAAAGAAAGAAAACATGTTGATGCTTTCTTAAAATACAGTTTTCTGAACTCCATTTAGAGACCGATAAATCGGAATCTCTGGAATAAAGAAATTCTCATTTTCAGTTCCTCAGATTACTTTGACTTAGTTCTTCATAGATTTTTTTTCACTTTTCCTTTCTTCTAATCTCAGAGTCAAGTCAAATCAGATTGTCCCATTCTTTTAACAATCAAAAGGAAACATATTTGCATGTACACCCTTTAGAACTCTATTTACTTAAGCCCACACTTAGTAGAAAATAATAAGCTTAATAAGATGCCTGAATTCCTATAATAAAAATGAAACAATAAAGGCATAGAAATATGAGGAAGAAATTACACCCATTAAATGCATCAAGCCATCAAGCCTGATGAGTGATAGGATGGCTGCCTATTCAAGTTGGAAATTTTACACATGATCGAAGCTTTATTTAGTCTAATGGAATGTGCCTCCTGAATTTGGCTTCTAACTAAACCCGAGTACAATAGCAAGTATTATGTGATCGGACTGACCTCTTCCCATCTCTAAGTCATTGTGATTCTGGCTTACACTGCCTCTTTTTCCCAGGTAGTCATCAGTGTGCTTTTTCTCTCTTGTTTGGATATTTATTCAGGCGGTTATAGGAGTCTTTGACTATCAATACCACAGGTATCTAGCTTCTGCAGAACCTTGGAAAGTTATTGATTAGCTTCATCTTTACCTTGTACAAGCTCAGGGATTTTGAGAAATAAAATAAAATAAAATAAAAGTCACAAAAAGTATCACCAGTAGTTAAGATTAATGAACAATCTCACTGCTAGACAGTCACATAGGTGGAGAAATACCATGATCAGTGCTGTGGCAAAGTAAACATAATCCCCAAATGGTTTTGTAAGAAGAATCTAATTCTGAAATTATCTAAAAAAATACGACATTTATGGATCTCAGAATCTCATGTATGTCACTTGTACTTATTTATCTTTATTTTGATGTATAAAAACAGAGCTGTTGATGGGGAAATTAATTATAATTCGTGGCTTCCAAATATTTTTATTTGATCCTGTCTTGTATTTATGCATTGCTTTTCCACTAATTATAAACTATAACATTAAACAGAAAATCAATGACAAAATGCCCAGATATCCTAAGCATAATTTCACTATTCTCATCTGAATCATCTCACTCTGGATTGACTTGTAATCATCAGGTTGATATTCAAATATTGAAATGTTGAAAGCACTCGAACTGAGCAAAGGCATGTTACTGTTGGGAGATATACACTCTGTTCCCAGACAGGCTCTGAAATTGGTAAAATTTCTCATGTAGCAGCCAAACAGCCAAATAAATTAGGAGTAGCCAGAGAGCTGTAGTCCATCTATATTAGCCCTTCAGATATTTCAGACAACTCCTCAGACCCTACTTTTTATTAAATTTTCAAATATTTTGACAGATCTTGCCTTTCTAATACTTCTCCTTAAGCATTATGTCTCTGAGTCTGTCCCCACACAACAGGGAGAGTCTAAGGCCTTACCATCAATGGAAGAAAAACTTATGTTTCGTTGAAGTATTTTCTATCTCAATCTCTCTCTCTCTCTCTCTCTCTCTCTCTCTCTCTCTCTCTCTCTCTCTCTCTCTCTCTGTCTGTCTCTCTCTCTCTTTTAATGTGGGCTTATTCTGGGCCACTGGCCTAATTCTGAATTCTAGGAAGTGTGCTGTTATCAGATAATAATCTAGAATTCATACCAATCTACAAAAGACATTGTTTGTAATAACTTACACCATATCTCAAGTTTGCCCTGCCCTGGAATCAAGAGTGGAGGTAGACCATCATCAGAGGAAAGTGAGATGCTGCTTTAGAACTCAGCAATAAAGTACCAAGGACATCAATCAGCCTTGCAGGTGGTGTTCCTCAACTGTTTGTCATTGTGGAGCTAACAAAGATGGTCTGAGCTACCTTCCATCCATCTACCAATTGTGGCCTGTGACCTGTTTACACTGTCCTCCAAACCCCCAGATTTCTTTATTCTTGAGAATGGGGCTCTAATCTTATTTATCAGACCCTTGACACAAAGTATGATGACTTAGTTTAGTGTAATTCTTTTGAGTGTGACCACTGATAGGATGGGAAACTAAAGTTTCTCTAATACCCTTTTTGATATGTTAGTTGCTCTTCAAGGTCTAAAGATGCCATAAGTGCACATTCCTGGCCTTCTCAGACTGATTCTTTTTTCAGTGAAAATTTCTGAACTAAGCCCCATCTCTTGTGAGCCTACACCTTGTCTGTCTAGAACAGGAAAGACTGAGAAGGATATCTACTCTCAGAAGTTTATACTACTAGATAAAACAGCTTACCAAGGAATCAATTTGCTGAAAGCCAATTTGGTTGCCATTTGCATTATGATCACTTGTCAACCAGAAAGTATCTAGGGATCTTAAAATGGGACATCCATGTGTATCCATCAAATCAAAGCAATTTAATTGTTATTTTTCCTTTAATGTAGTATTAGGTTATTGAGTCCAAAGGCTTTTATATGCTAGGCAAGTGCTCTGCCACTAACTATGTCTTCAGCCTAGAACCTTATTATTTTTACTAAGTATGAGTAACAACTTCTGAGTTAGTTACTTTTCTCATTAGTTGGACCAAACACTTGACATAAAGCAACTTGAGAGTTACTTTAATTCACACTGTGTGGTGTGTCAGGCTGTGCAGTTGAGGCTGTGAGCTCAGTCAGTTGCATTTGGGGCTGGCTTTAACATTTGCTTAGGTTGTGTACTTAAACTCTGCATGCCTGTCCCTCCCTTCACTCACAACCTTGGCAATCAATGACCTTTCTCTTGAACCTATTATTTTGTCATCTCCACATTATCTTATAAGTGGACTCATAAACTACATCCTGTCTGAATTGGCTTTTAAAAAGTTTTTTATTTTTAATTTTCATTTTGTTTGTACGTATGTTTTCTCTGCATATATGTCTGTGTCTGCAAGTATGTGCAGTGTCTGTGGAGGTCAGAAGAAGACATTGGAACCACTGGTAGCAGAGAGTACAGACAGTAGTTGTGAGCTGCTGTGTGAATCTGGGAAATAAATCTGGGTCCTGTGCAAGAACAGCCAGTCCACTTGAAGTCGAGCAATCTCACCATCCAAAATGGGGTTCTTCCACTTAGAAATGTGCTTTCAAGATCTTCTTTATGCCTTTCTATTTCCTAGTGTGGACAGGAGCTTATTCATCCACTCACCTACTGAGACATGTTAGCTGATTTCCAGGTGGAATAAATTAAGCAAAAGTTTCTATAAACACTTACTTACAGGTTTCATAAGGGTATGTTTTAGGTTTTATGAAATGCATATCCATGAGAAAAAGTATTGGTACAAAACTGTCCAACTGTTTTTTCCAAAACTAGTCATGATAGTTGTCATTAATAGTGACAGTGAACTAAAGATTCTATTGCTTTACATAAACTGACTTTATCAGTTTTTAAAGCTATCTATCAATTAGTTAATTTATATGTATTTGTGGGCACATGAATGCAATGATGCACATATGGAGGTCAGAGAACACCTTGAGGGAATTGGTTCTTTACTTCCATCACATGGATTACAGGAATCAAACTCAGGTCATAGGGCGTGTTAGGAAATGTCTTTTAGTCTGGCCCATTGTTAAATTTATAGAGAAATGATATCTAGTCCTTCAAGTAAATGTATCATGTATCTCATCATTCACACTTTTATTTCTCCAGTGGTCTTTTTATAATTAGCCTACTGCATTTCCCATTTATGAAAAGTATTTTTGAAGAATTTTGAATGAATGACACTCCTATAGGTAATTTTTCAATATTGTTTTCAGTAAATGGATTATTCACCATATGTTGGGGATTGTATTTCTGTAGTTACTTTCACTTCTTCTGCATCAGATATAAACTATCTACCCAAAGACTTTCCTTAAGTGAATAGAAAAGCATAGATTCATTGTTAGTCACTTCAGAGATAAGCCCTGTGAATTTGAAAGCTTGGCTTGTTTTATCTTATACTGAATTTTCAATTGAAAAGTGCTCTTTATGCACGGTGTCAAGACATTACCCTATCTGAAGTTTTGGAAGATTATTTGAAAACAAACTAACACTCATGACTTCTATCAAGACACCCAGATGACATTAAAATACTTGCTAGCACTTTTATTTTTAAAAGGTCTCCCTTCTCACTTCGACCTCCCTTTGCAGCCTTTCATAATAACCCTTGCAAACCCCTCCCATTTCAGCACCAATTGCTTCTATAACAGCAATAGCTTGCATTAACATAAAGGCATATTTCTGGATCTCTCCATGAGATATGGGTAACTCCAGGAAGAAAACAAAGTGAAAAGGAGACAGAGAATCTTTGGTTTTCATGTATATTACTTGTTATTTTTATTCATTCTTTGTATATAATTTATGCATTGAATGTGAAGTAAATTTATTCAGAGATAAAGAAACATTCTCGTGTGTTTTAATGCTTTTCAAGTTGTTCAGACTGTCAGGTGTATGTTTCTGTGTAGGATTTGTCTTACCAGCTTTTCATCTGATAAGTACAATTGTTTTAAACATTGCCATTGAAAAGAATCATTAATTTTCCTGGTGAACTATTAAATTCTATTAGACAACCAGTCACGTCTCAATCATCTGCTTTAATAATTGCTCATTTCATGTAGAAGTTTGAACTAGTTTATCCTTGCTCAGTGCAATTGTTCATACTAACAGAAATACTTTGAAATAGAAACAAAACAAAAGTCAGTAACAATGGGACAATAGTGTTCAGATTACTGGGGGAAAGTGCTTTGATTAATACTTCTACATGTAAAAAATGTGTTACTTTGCAATACAAAATTATTTAGGTTTCCATCACCATGAAATGTCATAGACACCAAGATTCCAGCTAACAAACCAATGGTTTTGTTTTCACAAAAAAATCATAGTCACCATGCATATGCACCATTTGCCAATTCAGGGACACAAGATAAGATCTCCCTCTTTCATTTTCAGTTTATTTATTTAAAAAATGAAAACGAGAATACTCGATTCATTTATCCTCAGTTTTATAAAAGTATAATCAAATAGAAATTGTACATATTTGTGTCATACAATATTGTTGATATATGTACTATTGTAAATATATTCAATCAGCCTAATTACCATGCTTGATGTCTCGATATTAATCAGTGATTTGTGGTGATGGTGTTTATGGTCTATCGACATTTTTAATTGTAAAATATGTTGTTATCTACCCTTGTCACTACACTGTGGCCATATCTCCAGAGCTTTTCTGACTCAAACTTCCTGTGTCCTTTAGTGAGTTCATGGGTTTCTTAGTGGAATGCAGTTAGACTCTAATATTGACCAGTGAAACAGGAGACACTTGTGGAACTAAAATACAGTATTCTAATTTTATGGTGGTAAGGTAAGTAATATGTGGAGCAAGGGGATTTATTATAGTTCTGATGACTGAGTGCATTCAAAGATACATTCATTTTCACAGCTATTAAGGCAGAAAGCTATGGCTAGCCAAATCTAATACACTATGGGCAAATACCTAATCATTATATTGTGGTTTCAATAAAGGAGACTGGGAATCTCTTAGCCTGGGGCTGAGTGTAATCATGTTGATCACAGAGTGGAAGCTAGCTGGCTTGTTGTTTAAGGAGAATGATGGTGGTTATTTCCCAAACCCATCAGTCTAACACTCACTAACTCCTCCTTTGTGACTGGTCCTATTAAAACCATATCAGTCATGGAAACTATTACCAAGCTGTGCTGTTCCACTTGCTACTTTTAAAAATAATCAGCATTTTTCTATTAATCTAAGTATCTGAAACCATTACTTCTGCAAAGCAATGCTTTATTGTTAAATATTGGTTGTTTTATAGCAAATATTTAGGCCCTGTATCTCCAAAGTACTTTTTCTTACTCCAGAGCCTATCCTAGTGAGTGCCCCTGACCTCCATATCCATAGCTTCTCCCTAATCGACAGTATCTAGCCCAGGTTCCACAACAAATTCCTGGCCTGGTGGGGCCACTCCCACCTGCACGACAACCAGTCTCTAGGCTTCCACCTTACTGATCACACCCCACCACATCCAGTCTTTCCATCCAGCCAGACCATCCACTTTCTTACCCAAGATCTAGCCCAGTTACTTTCCCTGACCTCTCCATCCATGCCATCTCCCCAACCAACCCGATCTAGACCAGATCCTGCATGCAGTATTTGGTCTAGTCTGGCCTCCTGTGCATGTGCCACTAAGTGATCGCTAGTTTTCTGCCAAGACCCTCCCTACTTATTCCCAAACTCACAGACACCTCATATGCCACATAAAACCTTTCCAACCAGCCAAATCTACCCCTATGCTCCTGTATTGGACCAGGAAATGTCCTGCATACCAGCCCAGTCCTCTTTGTATACTTATTCATTCCAGTAATTTCCAACTTCTAGCTCCAAATTGTCCATACAGTCTCTCTTCATCCCAACTTGAAATGTCCATATCAGATTTAGAACTAACAAAAGAAGTCTATATGCCCAGATTTTCATCCCCCAACTACCAACTATATGAAAGATCATGTCAACATCTTCTCTTCAAAAACAACAAGTTCTGTAGAGATGTTTTCAATAATATACAAAAATAACTCCAAGGCACAAGAATTTTATAAAACAATAATAAATATCAGTACAGAATTCAAGGAATTTAAAAAAGACACAAAAGAACAAGAGAAATTTACGATAACTTGAGAATAAACACCTGTGTGATGTTCAAGAAAAAAAACACAACTGGTGGAAATGATGAATAGAATGCAGGACTTCAGAATAAAACTCATAAGGAGATAGAAAAATTGAAGAAACCATCCGAAAAGAATATAAAATTGAAAACCCAATAATTCAACTAAAAATCTCAAAGGAAAGCCTTAAAAGTAGAATGAATTTAACAGACGATAGACTAGTAGGACTTTAAGACAAAGTAGAGGATCTAGACTAAATAAGCACAAGATATGTAAAAGAAAGCCAAAACAAAACAAACATTAACAGGAAATAGGAACATCATGGGAAATAAGCAAACCTGCAAGTTATAGGCATAGACAAGGGAGAAGAACTCCAAGTCAATAGCATAGATCAGATCTTTGACAAGATCATATAAGGATCATATAAGAAAACTCCCCCCAAATAAGGAAAGACACACCCATACATAAACAAAAAAATGACATAGAAAATCAATTAGACAAAAACAGAAAAGAAAATCACCACAGTATATCAGCCTTAAAACACTAGGTATATCTAAACAAAGAAAATATCCTGAAAGCTGCAGGAGAAAACGACAAGTCATACACAAAAAACAAACCATCAGTATAAAATCTGATTTCTCTATGGGAACCTAAATGCCAGAAGAACCTTAATCAAAACATTGCAGTTCATAAAAGACTGTGATAGTCAACCTAATGTAGGTACTGCCTCAGAGTAGAAGGATCAATAAAAAGCACTCCCATCAAAGGGGACCAGAACGTATGCAGAAACGCTATTCTGGTACATGAAAAAAGACTTCTAACTGATACTAAACGAAGGAGAAAAAGAAGGACACTTCATTCAAATCTAGGGACATTAACTAAGAAGACATTAGTATTCCTGAACATATATGCACCAAGCTCTGGGGCACTAATTTCATTAAAATAAAGGTACTACTGGATTTAAAGACACAGATTAACATCAATCCATTAACAGTAGGTGATTTCAATACCCCATTTTCTTCAATAGAATGGTCACACACACACACACACACACACACAGAGAGAGAGAGAGAGAGAGAGAGAGAGAGAGATGAAAATTAACTGACACCATATATTAAATCAATTTAACAGCAGTTTGCTATAGAATATTTCACTCAAACACCAAAGAATGCACATTCTACTTAGTATCACAAGGAAGCTATTCTAAAATAGATCCCATCCTGGGATACAAAACAAATCTTTACAAACTCAAAAACATTGAAATAACTCCTTGTATCTTACATGATCACAATGCAATAAAATGTAAAACTAGCCGCAAGCAAATCAATAGTCAATATGGAAACTCAGAGAATAAACAAGTCATTAAGGAATGATAAATGCGTCAAAGAAAAAAGTCAAGAAAGACATAAACAATATTCTAGGACTAAACAAAAATGCAAGAAAATCTCCATGACACATTAAAAGCAATCTTCCAAGGGGAATTGTAGCTCCAGGCACCTACATCAGAAAGTGTACAAATTAATAGCTTAACTTGCTCAAATACTGGGAAAAGAAAGAACAAACTGAACAAAAACCCAGGCAATGGCAAGAAATAATAAAAGTAAGAGCAGAAATCAGTGATATATAAAAATATCAATACAACAACAACAAAAAATTCAACAAATCTAAAGACTATTTCTTTGAGAATATAAACAAGATAAACAGGGTGTTGGTCCAACTTATCAAAAGAAAGGACCAAAACCAACATAATAAGAAATGAATGAAAAATTACAACAGTCATCAAAGAAATCCTAAGTATTATAAGGGGATATAAGCCATAACAATTTAAAAAATAGGATAAATTTTTAGATTCAATAAAACCACAAAAATTGAACAAAGAAGAAGGTAACAACCAAATCAGACTCATAACAAACAAGGAGACTGAAAAAGTAATAAAAAGCCTTCCAGGCCCCCCCAAAAAAAATCAGGACCAGATGGATTTGCAGTTGAATTGAAGAATTTCATCCTTCCTAAACTATTCAAAAAACTATAATTAACACATACATTTAAAGCAATTAATAAAAAAGAGTTCATGAATTTGAAAGACTGCAAAGAGGAGTATATGGGAAGGTTTGGAGGGAGAAAAGAAAGGAAGACTATATATTATCTCAAAAAGAAAAGGAAAAAACAATTTTCTCATTAATCTTTCTTTTAATTTTCATTAAAAAATAGTTTGTCGTGGTTTTTGTTTTATTTTACCAAACCGTTTTGCTCTTCTCCCTATCATGTTTTCTCCTTCCTCCTCATAAATCCTTCAGGCAGACAAGGTTTTGGTTCTTATCCATGCTTGTCTCAAATTCAAGATCTTTCTGCCTTAGCCTCCCAAGTGCTACTTGTAGGTATGCTATTATTATGTCCATCTTGATAGTAAGAAAATGAGAACTCTCCAGTTTTTCTTGTGGGTTGCTGTGTCTCTCCTTTTTCCTTGGAAGGGACACAGGGCTCAGACTCACAGTTCTAACCATATGAGTTGATTTCACCCATTAAAATTGGAGAAGTAATTCACACTATGTTGAAGTTTTGAATCACATATGAGTCTATCATTGCCATTTTTCTTCTTTTTAGGTGAAAATAAATTTCAAATAAACACTGCTTCAGCTTCAATTCTTAGTTGAATAACATATGTTGAGCAGTCTAGTGCAGGGATCACAGCCACATGCAAGACAAAGGAGAAATAAATTTTCATAAGTCTTTGTAGCTATTAGGTTTCTTGGATGCAGAATCTGTTGGCCATTGTAATACAATCTGGTAAATATTGACTAGCATATTTATAAAGCATATGGATATGATGATGAAAAATATAAGAAGAATTATGATATTCAAGAACTTTCTCAAGTTAGATTTCATTTCTCTTCTCTCTTTTTTATTTTTCTGTTTTAAGCAACCGAATCCTTCTAAATCCTGAAACTTATTCCATTAAAAGTATTAAGAATTTTATGGCATATAACATATAAAACAATATATATGTATTTCTTATATTCCATGTAATTTTTTGTGTGTTCATTTATATGTGTGTAGAAACACATGTGCAATGGTGAACATCTGGAGTTTAGAGGACAACCTGTAGGAGTTTAAATGTGGGTCATCAGGTTTGGCAGCAGGTACCTTTATCTGTGGAGCTATACTTCTGACCCCTAATATTTTATTTTCATGTACGTTGTTTGTATTATACACTATACCATATCCAAGTAAGTGTCCTCACAGTTACCTTTTGTTTATAATAACCTAAAGAAAATTTTTTGGGAGGATCTTTTTTGAATAGAAGGAAATTGGTGCTCTGAAGTGACTGCTACACTCGCTATAGAGCCCCGACTAAGATTTCAGTACATGAAAAAGCTCCTATCTACATGTGTAAAAATGCTATCTCTGATTAATAATTATCCCTTGAATTAAATTTTAGTTTCAGAAATACAAAAAGAATAGGATCCGAAGACATGGAACTCAACAGAAGACATACATCCTCAGCCAAAGCCCCAGGCCTTCCCCAGAGCTCCATTTGAGGGACAAATTGAGTCTATGATAGGTTCTCTTGGTGCCAGCAGTCTGGCGGTCTATTACCCTGTCTTTGTTTACCTTAGATGTTGAAGAATTTCCACATTCCAGTGTAATCATGCAGAAGTCAAGGACATAGTTTAGAAAACTATAGGAAAACTTTAGCGGAATGGAATTTATTTTTATTAATATTTTACTTTCTGTTGTTTTTCTTGTAATGAAAGTAGTTGTGGGTTCTGTTACTTATAGGAAAGCTGAGAAAAACAATAATGTTTGAAAAACAAAATAAGTACTCTGCTATGAATCCTGTGTTCCTCTGGGTGTCATTTACATTTCACAGCATTGGTTTCAAATTTTTATTGGTCAGTTTACATATTAGTTCACTTATTTTTTCACACCAATTCAGAGCTAGACTTCCTTCTGAATAGAGCGAGTCCAGAAGAGAATTTTCTATCCTTAATGTCTCTGATATTTAATATGGAAAACAGATAAGGGATCAGCTTTCAAAAAATGACTACCGTAACTGCTAGGTGCTGGGATAAAATCTATAAACGAGAGCATCAGGGTAAAAAGAGTGGCTGAGAGGAGTCAGTCAGAGAGGCAACAACTGAGTTGCAACTTAAAGGATTAGTATTAGTCAGCCATGAAAGGAACTGGAGGAAGATCACACTCAGAGAGACCAAGGAAAGCAAGAAAGCAAGACAGTTGTCCACAGAATAACCAGGACTGAGAACATCTGAGGTGATAAGGATGTGACCATGAGAATGGTAGTGACTTTATGTCATGTTGCTATAAATAGAATCCCACACATAAGGTGATTCATAATCAATTAAGGTTCCTAAGCTGTGTTCAGTTAGTTTTTCTGGGGACCAAGATGCCCCATGTCAAGGTGCTGGGACCTGGTATAGGTTTTATTGTAATAACATCACTGCATGTGGATATCCTATCACAATGCCAAGAAAGCACAAAAGTATGGAAAACATATGCTATTTTCCCGTCTTATAAAGCCACTAACCCAATCGTGGGCTGTTTACATCATAACCTCATATACCCTAGTTACCTGTCATTAGTTTCCACCTCTCCATATTGCAACAGTGGGAATCAAGCTACCAAAGGGATCCAAACCACAGCAGGAAGAGCGTGAAATATATTGAGAACTGATTTGAAAACACTGTCCTTAGAATTTGGTGATGGCCTATATTAGAGAACATAATAAAAAGAGCACTCAGTAAAGGTTAGTTGTTTTCTAATTATAGTCTCTGGGTTGCTATAGAAAGGCATGATGATAGTTTCTCAGATGGGAAGTTCTGGGAGAAGTATAGCTTCCACATCATATTTGAAGGTATTTATGAGATAAATTAGTAGAAAAACCTACAACCCATTATGAGTTTTGAAACTTAAATATTGACTGGAGATACGAATTTCAGAAAGTGAATACTGAGACTCAAATTTAGTAAACACTGCCAAGCAGACCAAATGTAGTCACTGTCTGTTTTTTCTATGTCTAAAATCAATGAGTGCTTTTTCATGTTTAAATAGTTGAGAAAAATAAAAAAACAAAGGGCATATTTCATGACACTTGAAATTATATGAAGCTCAAGTTTTAGCGTCCATAAATAAAGCTTTATTGGAACCTAGCCATAGTCACTCATTTATGTGCTGTGCATGGCTACTCTCCTGAAGCAAAGGCAAAACTGCATAACAGTGATAGAGACCATATGGCCTGCAAAGTCAAAACTATTTACTATGTGGCTATTTATAGAAAATGTTTGCCTACCAGTAATTTAGATGATATTGAACCTATGGGACTAGATGGTAGATCTTTGCCTGCATCCAGCTGCCCAGATGTCCTGGAAGAATGTGGGAACACAGAAAGAGAGCTATCCATTCACTTGCCTGCTGTGAGCCCCACTTGTGGACTCTCCAAGGAAGGAACAACATCAGAAGATAATGATGGATTAGTGAAGCCACACGGGGCTCCTGCATTGCAAGCTCCAAATTAACTGTACAGTGAACAGACTTGCAAACTTAAAAAAAGCACATGGGAAAAGAACTTCTGTTTATTTTTCCCCTTATTAATTTACCACAGCCACCACCGAGTATCCCATTTTCTGTCTGGGAAGAGTGGCTGGCAGGGCCAGCCATCAAAAAGCAGCTGGAAAACCCCAAGAAATTATGGAGCCCTCATAAAACAATGAAAGGACAATGTTTTTCAAACCACTTGAAAAACTGAAAAGTCCATTCTGGTTATGTTATTGTGCTTTCCGTGATGTGTTAACAACAGTAATGAAGGACATGGATAGTGTGGAGTCTGTAGGGATGTTTCTAATGAATTTCATGCTCCTAAAAGAAGACTTCATGGAATCTATTAGTGAATGAGGTCTGTGCTTTAGAATGAAAACAGTGCCCAGGAGCTATCTAGGCTAAGAACCCAGAAAACTAATTTCTTAACAGAACTTCAAACAGATGAATGTTTTCAATAGAGCACCATATATTGCATATTAATTCTATTTACACATCCACTCACTCTACACAAGTACTTAGTGCTGAGGAAGCCATGGCAATAGTTCGTTTTCCAGTGATTTAGCTAGCAGAAATGCAGAGTTATTATTTACATACTTCAGGGTTGTCAGATAACCACTCAATTTTTAAATTTTTAAGCATTTATTTCAAGTTTTGCATGAGATATTTGAGCACATAGGTGGCATTTTATTTGGTGTTTTGAAATATTGGCCTTGACACAAAGAAGGCCAGAAGATGCCACATCCATTCATACTTTTTTCTAGGATTAATAAGTGTTCTAATTGTGGTGAAACAGAGCCATTCTGCTTGTCATGTACACTTACACTGACTGGTCACCTTTTCTATTTCCTGGACACTTTGGTGAGTATTTACTTATCTCCAATGCTGCCAAAAACTACAGTGGGGAAAAAGAATTTGTGAGACATTCTATGTTGAACTATAATTACAAAAAATTGTTGGCATTTGGAGATAAATATTTCCAGGTGTAAAACTAGTGCATATATTAAAGTTTCAGGAATTTCTTCATCAATTGTTAAATAGGCTAATAAAATAATTTTTCCAAAATGTATCACATGTAGTATATTTTGGCTTAACTTTATTTGTATATATGCATATATATTATACCACATGCACATATTTGTTGTTACTCTGTGTGAATCATACATATATTTTTATATATTTTGAGAATTTCATACATGAATACTATATGTCATTTCTAATCCTTGCATTCTCCCCTCAAAATCCTCACATGTACCCTCTCACTATCTCTCAAATTCATAATTTCTTTTAGTTATTGTTACATATATGTGTATATATATGTATACATACATGTTTATATAAGTACATCCTGCTGAGTAATTTAGCTTTTATCATATATTTATGTGTTTAGAGCTAATTTTTTGTGTTTGCATAACATGTTTCTCACGCTTTCAACATCTGTTAATTGCCTATACCTCTTCATTGAGGATTGGGACCTTTCAAAATTTCCCCAACTACAATGGCACATCAACTTGTACTGTCATTGTGCAAATATTTTGGTGACTGTGTTGTTGAAATTCCATGGGTGCAGCTTCTTTTTCATATATAGAAGACATTATCTTACAGAAAATGTCCTGAAACTCTGACTCTTATAATCTTATATGGCTTCTACTTTCATAATGTACTATGAGCCTTAGATGTTAGGACTGTGTTGTAAATGTATCTTTTGGGTTTGAGGACCCCACGATCAATTTTTCTCTGCATTTTTGCAACTTGTTGATTTCCTTAATGGTCTCAATCTACTGGAAACAGAAGGCTCTCTGGTGAAGGGTGAGAGCTACCCTTATATATGGCTATAAGATGAGTATTTATAGTACAGTTAGAAATAATACAGGTTTAGGGAGTGGCAGAAGAAGGCTCTCTTTTGGAGTCCATGGCCTCATCATTGACAGGTAATTAGCTGAGTTGACAGTAGCAAGCAGGAATTCTTTCTTATTGATTAGGACTTTATTCCAATTAGGCAGCAGTTGTTACTCCCTGATGTAAGCATTACTATTACACCCTTGGGATATTTGACCACCTTGGTTATTGTTGTGATTCATAAGCATTGAAGCTGGAGAGGAATGGTGATTATTTCTCTCCCTTGGCAGCTTGTATAGCACTTTCAGTTATGAAAAAGAGATCTGGTCCTCAGTGAGGAAACTTCCAGATGGGTTTCAGCCCTCCAAGACCTGTGTCTGAAGTGTCTGGAGTCTTCTACAATAAGGTCTGATCTACAAGTTCTATAAGGCAAAGAAGGAAAATGGCAATATTCATATTATTTTGGTAGCCTCTTGGAATTCTCTGATACCTGAGTCTTGTTACATAATCTATGGTTCTTGGCATGAGTACTACCACTTTCAGTAGCATAGGTTCATTTAACACACACACACACACACACACGCACGCACATGTACACATACAGGCATAAACACATAATACTTGGTACTTGGTACCTAACTTCCTGTCCATGTTCTCCTTATACTTCATAATCTGAAAGACCTCTCCTCTAGCCTTTATAAGCTCTATCCTGAACTTCTACTTAGGAACAGAACATGCAGCAATTGTCATTATGTGCCTATCTTATTTCACTGACTGTGTTCCAGTTTCATTTATGTTTCTATGCATGGCTGGATTTCACTTCTTTTACGTGATAATAACACTTCATTGTATATCTGCACCATATTTTCTTTGCTCAGTTTTTCATAAATAAAATCCATGCTAACCTTTTCTTTTTAATCTTTAATTGCATAACATGATTTCAGTAAACACCAAGCTACTATAGTGGGAAATAATAGCATTTTATTGTTCAAAACATATATTAATATCCGTTATCCTTTTCATTTATTCTCTACTGTATTCCCACAAACTGGTTTTATCTACATGCTAAGATAGATGGGGGAAAACAAAACATGAAAACAACAACTTAAAATTCAGAACCTCCTTCAGAATTTTCAGTAAACCAATGCCAAGATGGGAACAAACCCAAATCTTGCTCCACTTTCTGTGGAGGACTAATGATCACAAGTTCCTCTTTCATATGTCCTGGCACAGTGAATATAGATGTGGGTATCATACATAAGGACCTCAGTGGGCAAAGGTTTTTGTTCCTATACACAACCATAGTGTCATGTTGGTCCTCTGAAGTTGTCTCTGTATTTTCCTCTTTAAAAAAAGTTTATTTTTGTTTTATGCACACAAGTGTTTTGCCAGTGTGTATATATGTGCACCACATACATACCATGCTTGAGCACCACAGAAGAGGGCATCAGGAATCCTAGGAGTGGCCATATAGGCAGTTACATACTGCTATATGAATTTTGGAAACCCAGATGGAGTCCTCTACAAGAGCAGCAAGCACTCTTAACTACTGAGCCATCCTACCAGCCCCATCTTTGTTATGTTGTTGTGATTCGTTTGTTTTTCTTTAAATGCAGACCATGTCCCTTGGGAAAATTCACTGAAAATATAACTTATCTCTCACTTGCTCTCTTCATGTGTGTTAAATTTCTTTATTATTGTATATTTGTTTTTGATGTTAAAGTTTTTGCTTGTTTGCTTGTATTCTCAATTATTTTTGTTTCTTTTTTATTAGATTCATTTTCTAAAATTTCATTTTACATTGCAACCTAAGTTCTCCCTCCAACACCCTCCTCCCACCACCAGTCACCTGTCCCCCAACCCAAACCCTACCCACTCCTCCAAACGAGTAAGGACTCCTATGGGGAGTCAACAAAGTCTGGCACATAAGTTGGGGTAGGACCAAGATCCTACCCACTGTATTAAGGCTGAGCATGGCATTCCCTTAATGTAGGTTCTGTAAGTCAAGCTAAAAGCCATGCTTTTCAAAAACATAACTCATGTGTCCTAAGTTACAATGAACAAACACACTTATGGAGAGGAAGAAGAAAAAAACTTTGGTAAAGTGAAGACTGGATGTTTAGGGACTTTGGAAGTGAACTATAGCATTTCTTTTCACTTCCCTTTGGCCAAAGTCAAGACATCATTTAGCCTGGCCCAACATCAGTTTCTTATCCTAGACAGAAAGCAGGATACTGGCTGCTCTCTTAATAGCTCTGAAAGGATGGATAAGGAGAAACTGAAATCTGGAACAGGTTCCAACTGCCAGGCAACATTATTCACTCCAACATAAAAATAGGTCATTAAATGTCATCACAGAGTAAAGTACGTGAACAGGGATCATCTTCCTCTGCTGTTGTTGAGGACAGAGGCTCTTTGTCCCTTTAAGAGTTTTAGCCACATCTCCAGTCACATTCTAAAGCTTTCCTCATGTGTAGGGTAGGTGCATCCGGTCACACAGCCCTGTTCAGAACTTCCTGGCAGATGTCATAATTTACTGTCACCCTCTTGCAGGAATGCAGAACAAGGGGCCCCCATGCCAGCTCTGTGATCCATTGCCTGACAAGTCCTGGGTGTCACCCTTCAGCAGGCCCAGCGGAGGTAGAATACCATTTACCTGATAGTGCCTGTGATAAAGTTAGCAATTAGATGCACTTGGGAAAGCCTGACTGGAAACTAGTTTAGAAAGCACTACAACCACATCAGGTTTCTTAAAAGTTAATAGAGAAGATGGAAAACTCCAGTACTTGCTTTGTTCCCTGCAGAAGGCAGGGATACAGAGGTATGTGGTTTTATCACTTCGGGTGTCTTTCCTGCCTTCTTCCTCTGATTTCCTCCAGACAGAGTAATAAATCGCCACTAGAAATGGGAGTGAAAGGAAGGGACCAAGAGACACGGTTTATAGTTTGTGATCACAAGGCCAGCTATTTTTTTAGGCCTCAAGTTTGTTCTCTCTGTTTTTTGTTTGTCTGTAGTTGTTTTTGAGGCAGGGTTACAGTATTTCCCAGGTTTCCTTGGAATGCCTAGAAATGTTCCTACCTCATTCTCTTGAGTACTGAGTGCTGGGGTTACAAGTCTGCACCCTAATACTCTATTCCTGTGGTTTTTGCTTTTTCCCTGCCTTTTCTCTATGTTTCTGCTTGTTTCTGTCTTCTGTATCTCTCTCTCTCTCTCTCTCTCTCTCTCTCTCACACACACACACACACACACACAGTCACACACTAAGAGCAAGGAGGATGTAGCAGTTTGCCTCTCACTGGAATTTTCTGTATTTTGTGCTAACACAACAGCATGATTTGTTTGACATGTATCTCACATCCCCCTCTTTGCTTCCTTCTTACTGGATGCATTTGGCTTGCCAGTGATTAATGAGTCTGGAAGGTGAGCAACAGTTATCTTAAGGACTCTCAAACATTTATTTCTAGAGCCTAGCCAAACTGTCCTGCTGCATTAGCTGTAGTTAGATTTCCTGTTGATAACAGTCTGTGGAAAATAACCCCCACCCCCTCTTCCAACATTGCCATCAGCATGGAGCCCCGCTTGTCTGCCAACAGTGCAAAAGTTCCCCTGTCACTCATGTATTTTCCATTTCTCCTCAGGCAGACAAACATTTTACCTTTGAGAACTAATTCTGTTGTGAGGTTAGACCCATCCTAGACCTCCTTGGGATGCAGAATCCTTATGAAATTGAAAAGTCAAGATTGATCTGAAAAAATGTGCTTACAAATAGTGGAACAGGAAAATGAGTCCTTTCCCTAGGCTTACTCCTCCTGTGTAGGGTGGAAAAGGTGGGAGGCTGGGACAGGGTGTTCTCTGTTTGATTGGAATTCCCCTGTAGAGTCACAGGAGATGAGCAAGCCTTTGGTTTTCCTTTTTATGTTTTATTTTGCACCTAGACAAATCGACATGAAGAAAGCAGGCAGAGGTGCCCACATGAGGTTTTGTCCTCTCTGGATGACGATTAGCTCTGCACAGGGTTACCAAGGCATGGTGACCACTAAAAGAAGGGACCAATTAGGTTTTGGCTTAGTTTCCAGGTGGCCAGAGAGACATTTGGAACCACAGTCTGTGTCATCATGCCAGTCACTGTGAGGAAGTGAGTGACTGAGTTTTCCTTACCATGTTTGCTTCTGGACCCAGGTAGTCACCATCTCTTTAACAAATAAAGAGGCTTCTTGGAATTGCTAGAGGTTGCAGTGGGATAAATTAGGCAGGAAAGTAGTGATGAGATACCATAGAGAAAGTGTAGGCATTCAGATAAGGAGGTGAGAAGTTCCTAATTTCTGTACACAGCTCCATCACGTATTCCCAGTGATGATTCTGAATGAGCCCAAATTACATATTCCTTGTGATCTCATTTTACTGGGCTTGAAGCCCACATCAATCATAATCTTGGGAGTATAATGACATGTTTACAGGACAGTGTTGAAAAGCATATATAACAAAAAGTTGTACACGTGGATGTAGAACTTCAAAACCCAGGCCTCTCTATGGAATATTTATTTTATTCTAGAACACTGGAGAACTTTCCAATGATTCGTTTACTCTTTTCCCAGAGCATCTCTGGGATTAAGTTCCCTTTACCAAGATGTAGGGTCCTTGATGCTTGTATGTTCTTGGGGTGACATGCATGATTGTTGGAAGGACAATAGACCATTCTTCTTAAACCCTGCCGTGTGTTCATGCTCCTACTTTCCCAAACTATGCTTGCTTTTCACATCCATGACAACATACCCTGAAAAACCTTCTAGATAATGAAACAGGGGAAACAATGTTATGTCTCTCCAGCTGTCTCCAAAGAGACCACCATACATCAGCCAATGGCTTACTTTCTCTTGAGAACATGAACATACCCAAGTAGGTGTAACCTAAGTCTCTAACCCAAAGACACAGGAGCATATTAAATCAAACTGTTCTGAGACAGAGTCTTGTGATGCTTGTTATGTGGAATTATTGCAACAAAACAAAGCTTATACCATTGCCTAATATTCAGTTTCCAGGTCTCTGCTCTTTGGCATCACACTGCATTTTTTATTGCAAGCCAGACTAATGACCTTTGGTTGAATTTTCATGCCTTCCTCTTGCTTTTCCTTCATTTTATCTCCATTTGACTCTAATTCTTTCTCCTCAGAGCTTGTTTAATTGCAATCAGTACTCTCAAGTCAACACAAGACAAACTCAACATTATTAGGATCTCAAGAATGACCTTCACTTTGGGTTATTCCTAACATTTTCAGAAAAAGAAAGTAAATAAACATATGTAGTACAGCATGGAGTACTTACTGTTTGGAGAAGAAAGTTGAGTAAATCTTAAAATTGTGTTAATAAATGAATAAAAACTTTTAAGCACGTTTTAGGTAAGGTTATTGTTTTTCTTAACAATATTGAATTGGGGGACATATACCTAACTAACCATGATATCCTAGGTCACTGACCTAACCCACTGAAAAACCATTAGGGAGACTTATGAAGTATCAACAGGACTTACCCAATGAAGTACATTTCCTCACTGTGTGATACTTTATGCTTAGTACTCCTATTATCAGACTTCTCACAAATACCTGATGGGCATGGAATCTAGGGAGCAAGATTCTTATGACTCTACTGACATAAAGAAGACATCACCTTGACAAAGTCATTTATTTCCTTTGGGTTAGATTTTACCTTCACTCAAAGGTTTAGTTAGAGCCACTCTGAGGGTTTGTGTGTGTGAAACTGACCTTGTTCTGGGCCTCACTGGAAAAATAAAGGAAGAAGTGATGACAACATTGTGTTCCCTCTGGCGTCTTGGTAGCTTCTTAATAAAAATGAGACAGAAATCAAGCATGTTACAAACTGTTAGAAAGCCATGATCTTTCATCTCCTTAAGAAGACTTCCTGCCTTCCAAATAGGAACTAGAAAAGCCTAATCTGCATTAGTAGAGGTTATCTTAAATAAGGAGAGTATTAACCCTCTATGTATCTTCTGTGTCCCAATATGCAAGGATGGCACAGGAATTGGATACAGCCCTACTTCAAGACTCTGAAATATTCCCTCTGACAAGCAAATGAAAAAAAAACCACCATGACCTCTAACCAACCATGGCCTCAGAAAAACTCAGTGCAAACCTTGGAACCTGCAGAAGGATGATGAGTTGAAGTTACTGGAAAATAGTAAGAGTCCCATCTTACAGCCTTCCTAGTCTTTCAGACTCCACAGAGATAATGGTTATGCATCTAACAAGAATAATCATAAGTTTAATGATACAGTCAAATGGCATGTAGAAAGCGTGTGTGGGGGCTGATAGGAAAGAACGTCTAAATAGTAAGTGACTTGCACACTTTGGCAAGCACAGGACTATCTCTCTCCCTCTCTCCCCCCTCTCTCTCCCTCTCCCTCTCTCTCTCTCCCTCTCCCTCTCTCTCTCTCCCTCTCCCTCTCTCTCTCTCTTTCTCTCTCAAGCCCCCATGCACACTTGCACACAAATTCACACAGGTGTTATGCTCTTTTGCTACAGCATGCATGAGCTATTTAATTTACCTATTGATTACTATCAATTCTTTACCATTCTGTTTTTGCTATCCTGAAGACAATTTTAAGGCCTTTCCTGACCACATTTGACATCTTTGTATAGCATTCCACTTTAGAAGAGGGCTCAGGAGCTGGATGTGTTGTTTTAATGTTTTTTAACCTATTGATTTTTTTACGTGTATGTGTAGTTTTCTTGCATGCAAATCTGTATACCCCATGCACGCAACACTTATGGAGGACAGAAGAAGACATTGTATCCTCTAGAACTGATGTTACAGATGATTTTGAGTGGCCATGTAGGTACTGGGCATCAAACCTGGGTCATCTGGGAGACCCTAGTGCTCTTAACTTCTGTGTCATCTCTAAAACCCCCAGAGATAGCCATTTTAATTTCAAGCTCTACCACTTCCTGATTTTAATGAGGATGTTTTATCTACAATCCCCAATTTTATTCTATAAAAAGATTAAAATGACAGAGTAGAGTTCATATAGTGTTACAAGTACTATGTAATATGTCTTCATTGCTTCTTATAAATGCTTTAAACTCAAATAAAATGCATATCAGATCCTTGAGATTACACAAGATACAAATAAAGGGGATGGAGTTGTTCAAAAAGTTAGGCATAGCAGTCATTCCTCACATGCAAGAGAGTTAAAGAGTTTGCAAGCCATGAGCTATGAAGAAAACAAAGCTTGGCTCTATACTGAAAGCCATTGCCCAAAGGACAAATGCAGATTTCTGTTGTAAATTAGAGTAATTTTCAGAAGACTGGAAGTAGTATGAACAGGGGACACACGGAGGCAAGAGAGACAGGAAGAAGCAGAAAGAATTGTTTAAGAAGACCATTAATTAGATTATTTAAAATGAATAAAATATAATAGAAAGATATAAATAGGCCATAACTGACAGTTTTCTTAGCATTTGTGAAAGAGAAAAAATGCAGGATTGTAAAAGTTAATAAACTATACTATGATAAATAAAGTTACAAGTATTAAAGATTGAAGAAGTAAAGGAGAAAATAAGGTCTTGGAAACAGGCCAAAAGGCAAATGGCTTCGTGGTGCCAATGAAAGCTTATACTAGAAGAAGGGCCTGTCTTTACCCCTCTAAGGAAGATGGTTCTCACCGTGAAATTCTAAATCCACCAGACAATGTCAGGGAAGAAATTAAATATATTTTCTAGCAAAAAAAACTAAATAAATTTGTCACCAGTGAATCTACACTAAAAATAGAAGCTAGTTGAACCCAAATTTCAAAAACATGCTCAGGAGAATAAGCAATATCTGAAAATCTAAATCTAGGTTACTATGATGGTAAGTCCAACAAAATATACAAAAGAGCTGTGATTAAGTATACTAATAGGTAATAAGTACTAATAGAATTCAATTGTCAAACTTTAGTAGATCAAATTGGGATATGAACAAGGGAACTAAAACATTTTAATGATTTTGTGCTTTCTAAAAAGCTACTGTTGACCAAATTTATACTTTAATAAGTATTAATGTTTTCTATATTAGGGTATATTTCCATGGTACTCTGATGGGAGTTCAAATAAATACTAACAAAATTGAAAGTGTACAAGAAGAATTCAAGAAAGTAGGAGGAAAGAAAATATTTTGACTCATATTGTATTTTAAATTTATATATTTTGTCTAATTTTAAGTACACTGCACCATTAAAATTAAGAGTATCAGCTTGAAATAAAAGAAAATTCTAAAGAAGTCTGATATGTAATTCCTGGAGGAGAAGTACCTCAATTAATTGTGTTATTCTTCCAACAAGTTATCTGACAACAACCACTTAAGGAAGGAAAGAATGGTTTATTTTGGATCACAATCCAAGTGTCCTCCATGGTGGTCAACTCATGGTGCCAGGAGCCTGGGGCTGCTGGCTCAGTTGTGTCCAAGAAATAGAAGAAGATGCTCAAATTGCTTTTTCCTTTTTGTTCAGAACAGTACCTCGACCAATGGAATAGTGCCACCCACAGTGGCATATCTCCCTATCTCAATTAACCTAATCTTGATAATCTCTCAACACAATGCCTGGAGACTTGTTCCCTAGGTGATTGTAGACTCCAATGGGATGAAAATATTAACCAGCATATGGTTTGTACAAGAATGGCATCTTCTGATGTTGTCTACCTGATATGTTTCAATTATAGAGGCTATCAAAGTATACGTGTAGATGTGTGTGTGGGGGGGTGTTTGTGTGTGTGTGTGTGTGTTTATGTGTGTGTGTGTGAAAAGAAAGTTGAGTGTTATAGTTTATAATGTCCCCCATAAGTTATGTGCTTGAATGCTTTATCCCAAATTGGTGGCAGAGGTTTTGAAACCTTCAGATGTAAAGCAAATAGACAAAAATGAGTCACTAGTAGCAGGCACTGACAATTATCATCTCAGTTTTGCTCTTCATGTACAGATGTTTCAGAAGATACACTATACAGTTCGAGGCATCATGGACAAGCCCTAGCTACCATGCCTCCCCTTAAACCATGAGTGAAAATAAATCCTCCTTAACATAAGTGGCTCCTATCAGGAAATTGGTAACAAGGACAAGACGAACCAATATCCTGGTAAACGTATATTAAAATATAGAAATGAAGAATAGGTATATTAAAATAATAGACATAAAGAAGAGTACATGATGAAGTCAGTATACAATAATAATGCCCTCAGTTCAGAAGAAGATGTGATTAGAAATATCGGTGTATCCAAAGGTACATGTTCAAACCAAACAAGCCAGCAATTAGTAGAAGCATGGGGAGATATAATTAATAAGAGACTGTAATGAAGAAGAGACTGAAGACACAGGCAAAGTTACATTAATAGAGGAAATTTAGCTCAGAACACTAGTGCAGGAGAGTTACATGAGTAAGGAAAGTGAGAAAAGAACATTAACTAGTACAGAGGAGTTTGCACAGAGATCCTAGTGCAGGGAAGTTAGGTTAGTGCAAGAGAGTTTGCACAAAACACTAGTACAGGAGAGTTTGCACAGAACACTAGTAGAGGAAAGTGAGCACAGAACACTAGTGTGGTAGAGTAAGGACAATCAAAATCTTTAAGTATGTCACTCAAAATTATTTGGACTTTTAGCTTGTGCTTCTGACAGCAGATGGAATTTCAGGGAAAAAATAGCAAAGACAAAAATAGAGGGTAAATTTATAAAGTAGCCACCCGTTACAATTGTTTGATAACATTTCACAAGGGATAAAATCCCCCCAAAAAGACAAGAACATACATGATATTAAGGTTAACAAAATTAGGTTCCTTGAAATGATAGATAAAATTCACTAAAAATCTGACAACTTAATAAGAAAAAGTACGGGGGGGGGAAGAAGCAGAAATAACACTAGGAAAGAGCGACCACCACACATTAATAGACATTGCTTAAGATTTGCTGAATAATATCAAGATTTTAGATCTAATTTTAAACCCTCAAGAGACAGGTGTAGTGACACATGCTGTGATTCCAGTATGCATGACACTTATGAAGTTGTGGCAGAAGGAGAACTGAGATTTCAAGATCTGCCTGGGCCAAAAAGGGAGGTTGAGGGAGATTTTGGCAATTTATCAAAATCTCATTTCGAAATAAAGAAAACTAAAAGCAGGACTAGAGAAATGCTTCAGTGCTTAAGAGTTTATACTCTTTTTGCACAGGACCCGATTTCAGGTCACAGCACCTACATCAGGTGGCTCAAAGGTGCCTATACTGCAGTGACATGTCACCTCCAACATGTATGTGCTCACGAGCATACACACACACACACACACACACACACACACACACACACACAGAGACAGAGACAGAGACAGATGAGAGATGGGGATATTTAAAAACAATAAAAATATATCATAAAACATAAATTGTCTGCAGAGACAGCTGCATTACTGAAAATTCTTGCTGCTCTGGCAGAAGACCTAGGTTTTGTTCCTAGAGCCCACATGATAGCTCACAATTGTCCATAACTCCAGTTACAGCAGATATGATGCCTCTTCTGGCTTCTTTGAATATGGTGCACATACACATATGAGGGAAAGCACTCAAGCACAAAAAAATAACAAATCTTGAAAAAACACAGAGAAGTGAACAAAACAAAAACACAACAAAAAGAAGCAAAGGATCCTTTAAAAAATACAACTTACTCCAAGAGTAAAAAGAAAGTCAGACACATCTTATAATATCCATGTGCCCTTCATGGGAACTAGTGTTTAACTTAGGAACTCTCTCTCACACACACACATGTGTGTGTGTGTCTGTCTGTCTGTCCATGTCTGTGTATGTATGTGTGTGTGACCTTTCACTTGACTGATTTACAATCATCTAGAAGATGCAACTTCAGCCCTATGGGTCATACCCTCATGGGATGGCATCTGAGACTGAATAAAGAGCAGCACAGGAGAAAGTGCGTTGAGTCCCAGCACTCTTCTCTGTCTGTTTCCTGAACAGGGATGCAAGGTGACCACCTGCCTCACACTTCCATTCTATGCCTACTATGCCCTTGACTACACACTGAAATCATGAGCCCAGTTGAACTCTTCTTCCCTTAAGCTGCTTCTCTTGTCAGACAGTTTTTCATGGCTATAATAATATATTCACACATCTTTAGTATGTGCAGACAGGTAAAGGTATCCAAGCAGAGAGAGGGTGTGAGAGAGTGTGCTCCATATCTCAACTGGAAGAATTTCTGTTACCTTGGGACCCTGGGAACCTGGGACCCTGGGAGTATGTACACAGTCACTGTAGGTTCATTTGGATTTATGGGCAAAATCTGTGTGGTACCAGAAAATCCTGCACACAGATTCAGTTCTAACCTCCTTTGGGTTTTGTGCCTATGCTCTGGCTATGATTTTGACAACAGTCAACAATGACCATTTTTAAACCTTAATGTTTTATGGGAATTTTATAAATTTGCCATAGTTCTCTTTTCTTAAATGTATGATGTCTTAAATTTGTGGAAATTTCACGTGGGTGAAGGCATTAAGATGAGTCAGGAGGATTTCAGGTCATTGGAAGGAAAAAGTGACCAGGACCTAAATTAGAACACTTAACACATTCAAGCCACTGAGGAAAGATTTTTCTAGATTGACAGGCTAATAGTGACATACCCTGAGAACAGTCCAGGAAACACATAGGTCATAGGAGCACTTTTCCAAGTGCTTAGGCCTTCTGTTGATAGTGGGGCACACTTAATAGTTTAACTCCCCACAGCTTTATGTATATTTTTCAGAGTCTGCACAATGGGAAACTATGAATTGTAGCATTTCACTATCAAATTCTGTGGCCTGGATATTATGTTCTATGAAATTACTGACTGAGAAGGCCAGGGAGGAGCTACTCAGTGAGTAATTGTGATTAACCCATTTCAATAAAGGAAAGAGGAGGATTTTCAGGACATGGGAAACACTCCTCAGAGAAGTAATTTCTTGAAACCTCCTCTGGAATGCTTCAGACTCAGTCCAGCACCCCCCCCCTTTTTTTAATTGGTTAAACTACAGTTGACTTGCATTGAGGAGAATCAACTTGCCTATGGTTGATTGTGATGGGTCCTCTCCCTTCCTAGCAGAATTGGTATGGAATTCACTCACATTTCCCAATCAAAGCTTAAGCTTCATGCCAATATATCTTAAACATAGAGGGGCAGTCCTCATCTTGGCAACTTCATGCCAGAAAAGAACCCCCACTGGCAACATAGAGCAGTTCTGGCACAAATAGGTCTCTGCATGTACAGAACAGGATGAGTGCAAGGAGACAAATACATCTCCCTCCAGATCCTCATCCGCATGGGGAGGATGCTATGTGGTCATTCCCCTCAGGGAAGAATCCCACACACCAAGCATAATTTCCAGGCATATTGAGTAATGCAGCAAAATTAAGTTGAACCCTCCTATCTTAAATCTAATTAATCTTCTTCTATCATGTATTCACTATACTGAAATATGGTAATAAAATTTGTGCACTGGGGTTTGAATTGTCCAGCCACTTTTTATAAGCAAATTATTTGATCTACTGCTAGTGTGCAAAATCCTAATATAGAATAATTGTGAAAAGCAACAGTTCTCAGCAGATGAGCAAAAAAATACAGTCTTAAATCTCTTTATACCCAAAGTGTATAGAAGCAGTTCCCCAGAGATATAATTATTATTACTTGCTAATAATTATTATGGTGTTTTGCACTGAGATTAATCATCCATTGTTTTCACTGTTAGGTGAATAACAAACATGTTCCATGATTGCATTCTTTGGGAATGAATTTTAGAAAAAGCAATGCTTAAGGTGGTCTACAATTATTAATAATGCATAGCTAAATCAGATTTCTACTTTTCAGACTAGTAGATTTCAGATTTGATACTATGTGGGCAAAATATTTTACTTCACATTAATATTAATCACATTCCAATTCCAGTGACTATCACAGCTTTAAGACACTCACATGGTATTAAATACATTGAATAAAATTTCATTTGAAAACATTAGAAACTAAATTGCTATGAAGTAATTGCTTACACGAAGAAATCCCAGGCAAATATTTTATTTTATTTGATTAATTTTATCCTCACCAAGAATATGTACATTGATAACATTTTCAGTTTCAATCAATAGTTGCTTTAAAGGAAAAAATTGCAAAATTAACCTAGAAATCCATTACAAATATTTATACATTATGTTGCTTAAATATGTGTGTGTGTTTGATAAGTAAGAAATATATAGAGATGATAGATAGATAGATAGTTCAAGAAGCATACTGTGGAATTTTGTTCATTGGCAATTGTAATTTTACAGTATTCACTAGAGAGGATGAACTAGAAATAATGGTCCCTGTTGGTTTGAGGTTGAATAGATCTATAGTTTATGTGTATCTAAGTGGTTTACTAAGATGAAGTCCACGAGAAGTCCTTAACACATTTGTATTTTCTTCCTGAAGGCCATGTGCAAAGTATATGTAGGAGGGAAGCTTCTGAATGGTTCTGAAGATAAATAATAGCAGCAAGATGATTGCTGATACTCACGAATGTTTTAAAAGGAAATTGTTTTTGTTTCTTTGTATTTCTCACAGTATTCACTTCATTGCTTTAATAATTGTATATACAAGAATAGATTAAGGACAAGATGAGGAGTAAGGAAGGAGAGAAGGAAAGAAGGAAGGAAAGAGGTAGAGAAGAAGAAACCAATTATACGAAAAGTGCTTATGTCAACCTGTTTATTGTAAATGCATTAGAACCTTCATTTCAAACAGTCTGTGATGTCTCTTCAGCACTACTATTTCACTAAGAAAACTTCTGTAGACAAATGGTGTCACTGTAGCCCATAAAACTTTATTAACAAAATTAGTCTGCAGAATAAAATTATGTCATGACCTATCGGTCGATGATCTAAAATATCTGAAGTATTTTTATCTTCTCTACAGACCTATTTAACACAGGTATTTTAGAGATTTCCAAGACTACATTAGCAGATTAGCTTCAATGTAGCACTCCATTTCGCAGCAATGACTCCTTGGATAGTGCTCAGGTGTCTCTGCACATTCACATGTCTCCTTGAGAGTAAATTCTTTCTGGTTAGGCTGCATTCCATGTGTTGTCCTTACATCCAAGCTAACATGAGAAAAACAGGATAGATGGACATTGACTGCAGGCTGCCCAAATATTCTCTGGGTTAGTCATTCTACTATCCAGTGAAGTGAATGCAGCATTCATAAATGCCCAGAGATTGTCCGGGCATGGTCCAGACAGTCTGCTGGCAGAAAGAAAGCTGAAGGCAAGAAGGCCTGTGTTGATTGTTGTCTGTAGTTATGAGCCTGAGAAACAGTAGCTGTGAATCAGTCTGTCTGAGGCACTGCTGTCTATATTCACAACAGTAAGGAAGATAATACTTTACAAACCTCTTAGGTATAAGATGAGTCTTAACCACTAGAGAGAAGAATCACAGTCTACAGCTACAATGCCTAGAGGCTTAATGATGATTCATTGTAAAATTAAACCAATTAAGCATCCCCCCCATAGTGCAGTCTTGAGTGAGCAAGATAAGATCATCTGTTCCTTTTGACTCAGGGAATCCTAAAATTAGATGGGATCTCAGAGAATTTTCTGCCTATGGGGTCCTAGAATTAGAGCATATAAGGCATCTCTCTAGAGATCTGGTGAACCAGTTATCACAGAAGGGGAAACTGAGCCCTGGTGAGGTAAGTGATGAACTCTGATTCACAATCAGTGGGTGGTGGGGCGGATCTGAACCAGCACTCTTGAATCTGGGTTGAAAGATTGATAGATTCATTCATTAAGACCATCACTGTTCACTCAACCAATATGGTTTACATGTCTATTCCCATCAGAGATCTCCATCTGATGCCTCACAAGGGGCACAGAAAGCCAGAGTTCTCCAGAACTTGTTGCAGAAAGCTGGTCCTTATCTCACATCTTCAATGCCTTTCAAGCCAGTCACACATGTACAGGTAAAGAAAATGAGATTCAAAAAGTCTAAGTGGGTTTCTCTAAGCCTTTGTACATACTCGTCTACCATTGTCCCTCTCAAAATTCCAAGTGGGCTGCAGAACTAAATAGAGAGTTTTCAATAGAGGAGTCTAAAATGGCTGAGAGGCACTTGAGAAAGTGCTCAACATCCTTAGCCATCCGGGAAATGCAAATCAAAACAACTCTCAGATACCATCTCACTCCTGTCAGAATGGCTAAAATCAAAAACACCAATGACAATTTATGCTGGAGAGGATGTGGTGAAAGGGGGACACTCCTCCATTGCTGGTGGGAGTGCCAACTGGTTCAGCCACTTTGGAAAGTAGTATGGAGATTCCTCAGAAAAATGGGAATAAACCTACCACAAGACCCAGCAACTCCACTCTTAGGCATATACCCAAAAGATGCCCATTCATACAACAAAGATGTCTGTTCCACTATGTTCATAGCAGCTTTATTTGTAATAGCCAGAACTTGGAAGCAACCTAGATGTCCCTCACCCGAAGAGTGGATAGAGAAAATGTGGTACATCTACACAATGGAGTACTATTCAGCAGAAAAAAATAATGGAATCATGAGATTCGCAGGCAAATGGATGACACTAGAAGAAACCATCCTGAGTGAGGTAACCCAGTCACAAAAGAGAAACATGGCATGTACTCTCTCATATATGGATTTTAGACATAGATCTGGGGAGTGCCAGCCTACAATCCTATGGCCAGACAGTCTGGGAAACAGAAACTACATTTAGTGGCTGGTTAAGTACTGAGCTGAACTCAAGAAAGCCAGTATCAGAGAGGGAGGACTGATGATCAAAGGGAGTAAGACTGGGCTGGTTTAACCCCCAGAAACAGCTGACCAGACAAAGGTTAACTCTTGAATCCCAGGCATCAGCCTGGGAATCCAGCATGGGACTGATCAAGACCCCCTGAATCTGGGTGTCAGTGAGGAGGCCTAGGTAATCTATTGAGCCTTGGGCAGCAGATCAGTACCCATCCCAAGTATACACACGGACTTTGGACTCCCATAGAACAATGTGAGGTGCACTCTCACCCTGAACTCTTGGGGAAGGGTCTAGGCCCTGCCCTATATGAAATGACAGACTATGGACACCCCCATGGAGGGCCTCATCCTCCCTGGGGGAACGAGGGGATAACGGGGGGGGATGGGGGGAGGGCACGGGAGGAGGGGAGGGAAAGGGAGAGGGACCTGGAACTGACTTGTGAAGCAACCTTGTTTCTTATCTAAATTAAAAAAAAAGAATAAAAAAAAAGAAGAAGACAAGAACTGAGGACAGCAAAAAAAAAAAAATTCCAGAGAACAGACCACATTTGAGTCAATAAATCAAAATCTTTGGGCATGGGGTATAAATGCTGAATGTTCTGATGATTTTAATAAGTAGCCAAATTTTAGGAACCACTCAGTCTGGTGATCTCTTTTTATATTATACAACATACAGAAAAGCTTGTTCATCAGGGGAAAATAATATGAATACATCACAAAAATAAACACTATTACTAGAATGAAGCCTTGCCCCCACCACACACATCTATAAATAGTTATCAGAAACATATATATTAATATAGGGGAGCATATTATAGAAACCAAAAAATCAACATGTTGTTATTTTTAAAAATCCAAGTACAGTTTATGCTATTTCATCTGTTTTTTACATCATTCAGAAATCATGTAAATAACACCAAACACTTAAGTTTTGAAAATTGGCCTAAAATAAATGGATGATTTCTCCTTAATATCACTAATATTGCAAGTTTTTATGATGAAATGTAAGAGTCTAATTCCTGTGAAACCCCAATGCAGCTATCTGGCTCTTTTACTCAGAAAACTTTAGTGTAAATGGTTTAAAATGGCAGCAGGAGTTTGGATTCAATTATCCATTGTATAACTGTTCCTGTGCTGAGGACCAAATACTCAGCATGCTAGACATGTGCTCTATCACTGAAATAAACACATAGTTCAAATCAGTTTGCTTGAGCCTGCTTGAAAACTAAGTATCTCTACATCTATATAGATCTGTGTGTGATGTTCACACACACACACACACACACACACACACACACACACACACAGAGAGTGTTTACCATATATTTAAAATTCAAAATTGTACCTTAGATGTACACAACAAAAACAATAATGATTATATCATGTTTGAACAGTCTGCTTTGCTGAATCCCTTCATGTAAAATGTTCATCATCATATTCCACTTATCCACAATGTTTCATTATTTTCTTGCTCTGTTTTGTCAGCTCTTCCCCTACCCACAGTTGGGCAACACTTGACTCTATTAAGGCTATCCTTCCCCTCTAAGTGCATCTATTCGAATGAAAGTCCAGATGTGTTTCTGACTGCTGTTTCCAGAATGCAGTTCCTATGCCATGAAGAGAGTTGCTTGTTTGTGCATGACAGGATAGGCACTCCCATCTTTACTTATCTGGCCCAGTTTAGCTCCCATCATTTGCTTCCCCACATTTGATTATGACTCAGGCACTGAAACTAAGTCTTATCCCCCCCCCCACCAAGAGGCAGAGGCAGGAGTCCACCACCACCACCTCAAGGTAGTTTACCTAAAATCCATTGCAAGTGATTTTCTCAACACAGGTTAAAGGCATTCTTGTTCCCAGGGATTAGAAGCTGCAATTACATTCCAAGCAACATCTAGTTGAGGTTGTATTTAATCAGCATGACTGTAAGAGATTAAGAGAGATTGTGGGAAGAGCCTAGAGTACTCTTTCCTACAGAAGTCTGACATTCAAACCAAAATAAAATCATCCTTCTATCCTCATTCTTATTCTCATCTTTAAAAATTCTTCATTTCCATGGGAAACTGTTCTGTGAGCATAAAAAATAGCCAGGAAAAGTTTGTTCTGAAAACCAAAGAACTGGAATTTGTAATGAAGAGCAGTGTCCTTACTAAGAAGAAAATCCCCAGCACTGACAATCCCTTTTATTGCTCTACTGACAGATTTATCAAAATAAATAGACCACCATGCTCTTTTGAGCCCCTGGGAAAGTGACTATGTCAGGCAACTTTTAGAAGAGTGACTCAAATCAGGAGGAGATAGCAAAGAACGGGAGATGGCCTGTTGTTCATCAAGGATAGGAAAATGAAGTACGGCATCTCTTTCCCTGTCCAGAAAGTTCTAGTTTTTGACTTTCTGAGGTGGTACCAAACTGTATAGTCAACAGGTCTCCATAACAACCAACAGACAGGTCATGTTGGTCTTGGATTCTTCTGTGTGGGCAAACTAGCATTCAGGATATCCACTAGGCATATTGCCCAGTAGATGTTGATCCTTGAAGCAGTCTGTCACAACTTCTTATACTTACTCCATTCTTAGTCCCAAGCTAATATAAAGAAAGCCACTATCATCTATTCTCTTAGGGTTAATTAGAAAGTACAGGAAAATGGAAGAAACATTGAAATGTCCTACATAGAGAAGACAGTAGTAAAAGAATTTCTAAGAAGTATGTATGCTACATCAGTGGGGCACACAGCCTGTTTATATAGGTTATTGCTTGAACAATAGGAGCCACCTTTAATGTTTTAGGTTTATATTATTTTGAAGTTGTGTTTTTTTTTCCTTTTTTTATTTCCAGTCTCCTGGTTTCCAAAAAAGCACCTTTCTGCTTTTTTTATTGTCCTGCTTTTTGTTGTTGTTCTATCTTTGTCACAAATAGAAACTAAAGGTATTCCAAGTCCTAGGCTACACAGCCAGAGAAAACAAATTTATGATTTTTGAATTTTTGTTCTGTGAATGAAGATATTTTTCTTTACTTTAAATTTTTATTTTATGAGCATTGGTGCTTTGCCTGCATGCATGTGCTTATGGGGGTGTCAGATCCCCTGAAACTGAGCTTACAAGACAACTGTGAGCTGCTATGTGGGTCCTGGGAATTGAACCCAGGTCTTCTGGAAGAGCAGCCAGTGCTCTTAACTGCAGAGCTATCTCTCCAGCCTCGAAGATAAATTTTTATTCCACAAACTACAAGTACCTAGGCCTTTTGTTTTAAGATATCCATACTGCTTATTAGTAAAATAATGTCACCAGATTTTAAGACTGTTTTTCCACGTAAATATTTTGAGCTGTTTTGTTTTGTTTTTTGCTTTGTTTTTATTAGTGGGGAAAATGTAACCAAGGGCATGAGGATTTGGAAGGCCTGTGACACTCTAAGTGAAACACTGCCTGAGCACTCTAACTCATCACTTTCTGCATGTTCTCTGTTGCTTCCATGTGCTTACTTACATGTCTGTTCATGGATGTGTATTTTCCTTGCTTACTTGCTCAGCAGTTTTATCGCCATTCATCACTTAGGGCAAGGGTATGGACTGTTAGTAGAGATTCTTGAGAGAAAACCATACCAGAGTCAACAAAGGGTGTCAGCTTCAGGTATTAGAGGACACATTCTGTACTATGTTTCTGATGCTTCTCAGCCATAGAGTTACTGTGCATGTGGGTGTGCATGTGTGTAAATACACTCTTGTACACCGGATTGTGTGTGCATGTGCGTGTGTGTGCGTGTGTGTGTGTGTATTGTGTTGTGTTGAAACACCTAACATTGCCTTGACTCATATTTAGGTTTTCTTCCTAGAGAAACCACCTTCCACCCATAGTCTCCTTTCTGGGCTTTGTTGCAAGGAGATGTGCTTAAAACTTTTATAAAATGTTACAAAGCCAGAGAACTGGCATCATGTTAGTTGCTTTTAGCTGCTTTGATTGTTTTGTAAGAAACCAAATTTTCTGAACTTTGGAAACATGTACATGACCAAGAGAGATGTCAAAGAAGTTGAGAAAGTCTAAAGCATGTGTATTGATTAGAGATTTCTATGCACACCAAATGTGCAGTATGTGTACCTCTGCAGAACAGCACACTATTGTTAAAAACATTTTTTCTGACTTTTTGCTGGAGCCTAGGTATTTTGGTGCATTATGCACCTGAGGTTACTTCATGTATGCGACAACTCACGTCAGGCACAGTTTCAAAGAACTGGATTGGCCTGCATGTTAGCATAGAGACTTTAGCCTGGGACACAGTTCTATTAGTTCCTGAATCAGAGAGTTGAGTTCACATGCCCAAGCTTTACTGTTTAGTTAAGACAGAACCACACTGGGTGTTTTTAACACTTCTAGATCCTGATAAGAAAAATCTTATTGAGAATGTAAGAAAATTCTGGGAGAAGCAGAGCACTCTGTAGAACTTAATTCTTTTTCTTTTCATGTGGTCAGTGATTTTTATTCCCTAATTGGGAGAAGTCTTTCCCATATCTTTTGCCCAGCCTTATTTTACCTAGTGACAGCTACATTGAAAAACTGTATCTCTGTGTAGTAAGGTCCCCCCGAGCTTCACCTCCACACAAATGTTCTTTCTTTACCTTATGAAAAGGAGAAAGGGATGTCACTTCAATCTGCCCTGAGTTTACTACTGTCTCATCCTTGTAATTTAAAGGGTTAATTTGCTTTCATGTTTCTCCCACTGAAATCCACTGTTATTATGGAATGCAGGTTCCCACAAAAATAAAGAGAGGTGCTTTTCTCAAAGCACAGACTGGCAAGACCACAGTTAATTTCCATGAAAGTCAAGCTAGGAAAAGCACAGGCCAGTCTTTGAAATTCACTTGGGACACGTTATATCAGAGAGGCCGGTGCTTAAAAGACAGGAATCCCATACCTTGAATTCACTTTCCCATGAAAGGCTACAGGAAACAAAGAGCAATTTACCTTCGCTCCCTCCCCATCCTCTCCAGCCTATATTTTTTCCTACATCAGGCAGCAAACCTAAAAACTTCGAACTTGGGAACCACACCACCTTGCAGAATGAGTGTGTCTTCATAAGATCAGCCAGGATTCACATGAACCCCGGAAGAGAGCACCTCTTTTCTTGGCTATCTCTGCTTATTATGTGTATTTTACTTCCTTTTACCATTTTTTAAAAAGGACATTTGTTATAAAGAAATACCCTGACACTGAATGCTCTCACGTGAACAATGTCATGTCAGTGTTTCGAAAGTGTGCTATGTCACAGGTTTTGCATCCTGCTTAGACCACCAAGAGCATGCATGTACATATAGTGGCATTTGCAGCTTTCTAACGTCTGTATCTAAGAAGGATTATATCATACTTACCATAATACAAACCAGCTCTGCAAACTGTGGGAAACTTTGTTTTCCTGTAGCTGCGGGGGTCTTCAGACACTCAGCATCTGCTCTCAAATGCAGTAAGAAAATTCAGGGGCGAACCCCAAGGCTCCACATGAAATATAAGCCCAGAAGTTAGGAACACCTTTGAAAATGCCCCCACATTGTTTTCCTTGGTAGGTCATTTGATGTTTTGTTGTGTTGAAGGTAAAAGTGTGGATAAATAATATACTGATGGGTATTTAAAGTATGCAGTTAATGTCTAAGTATAATTATAACATGAAGTTTAATTATACCACGTCATGAATTTCTGACTCACTTGTAAACAGCTTTATTAGCAAACGAGTACTGAACATTAGCATGCGTAATGCAGATTTAGAATGTCTGAAAAAAATAGGAAATGTAGATGTTTGTGCCTTGATTAACTTCTTGTAACTATAAGGGACAATTGTGTTTATACTTCACTATTTCACAAAGTCATTAAACAAATTACTTAATTGATTGCTTTAATCAGTTATTTGCTTGTCTGCTTGAAAAGAATGATTTAGGAGAGTTAAACTCTGCTTCAAGTCACCTACTGCATCAACAAGTGGCGTTATTAACCAGAGATGTGGTCTATTAATCTGCTGCCCATACTTTCAAATTCATGTCTTATGAGCTCACTGAAGCCAGCATTCAGGGAGACTGGAGGGAAACCCCTTCTATTCATGGAAAATAGAAGGGAGTTGGTAGACATGAGCTGTGCCTCTCTGACAGGTAGTCCCTTTACACTGCAGGGTAATGTGGCCTGGTATGCTTTGAAGGCTTCCTGTGGTGGGCTTGACAGGTCTTTCAGTGGACACTGATTCTTATCACCAATCCATAACAGTCTATTTTGTCCACAAGAGGAAAAGAAGGGAGGGGAAGGGAAAAGGAGTGGGAAACTGATAACAGTCTACATTTAGAAAGAGTTTAGACAGAGGCTTCAGGAACCTCACAGGATTACTAGCTGCATGCTTCTGGGGATTGTGCCTAGTTCCAAGAGGGGTACTGGAGCCATGCATTGTGCTTCTGAGCTACAAGTCTCTAGAGAAACTGAACACATCCAGTGTTTCTATCAATAACTGCACATGCAGTGTCAATAGTTATGAACTATATTCCAGACACAAGCATTTTACTGTTTATAGAATATTCTTCAAGAAGAATGAATACATCAATTGAACAACTAAGCTGGACAGGGGTAATAATGGGAGAGAAAGGGCTATGTGGGACATGGGTTGTCTTGCTAGTGACAGCTGGTATGGATATGAAGGCCCTCTTATCACCTTTTGGTGACACAATAGGACTAAGAATGCTGTTTGCTTACTATCTGATTTGTTTGTTGATGGCAAAGTCTTCCTATATACCAGGTTGGCCTGAATAGTAGTCCCCTTGCCTTGTACTTCCAAGAACTAGGATTACAAGTGAGAACCATCATGTTTGATTGGAGTTGCCAATTAAATTCAGAAACCTGCTTTTCCTTCCCAGAGAATGGGGCAGTGGCATCCAGAGGTTTTGCTAGAGGAGCTATTGGCCTTCTACTTTTGATCAAGGGAAGCTCCCCAGTTGCTAACTTTGTGACAAAACCACTGGGCTATATATCTTTTTCTCTGATTCTCTGATATAAGCTCCATTGCACAATAAAAGATTTTCAGACTTCGGTACTACAAAAGACACCATAAAATAGATATATAAAAACACATGATTATATATTAACTAAGAGATTACACATTATAAATTAGAACATACTAGAAAAAGATGAACAAACATAACTTACCCCAGCATTCTGCACTGCTGCATGTCTCTAGGAGAAGCATAGAAGTTGAGCAGTCATGGGGAGTGAGTAGAACTCAATTAAAAGAGAGTGCATCTTGAAGTATTTTTTAGTCTGTTCTCTGCTTATTATGAAGGAGACAATAAGTCATTTCTCATTTGTTTTGAAGCAAACCTGGCATGGCTCAGGGCATTAGCACTAGCTGTGGTCTCTGCTTGGGATCTGACTCCAGTGCAAACCTGAACAGCTGGCTTTATCCCCAGCCTCCACTCCTGAACACTGCAGTTTCTGAGAGCTAAACTTGAAAACTGCTACCATACCTTCCTCAGCATTTCCTAATCACTTTCCTTGACTTTAAATTTTCTTCGTAGCAGTTATAAGGTGTACATTGTGTCTTCTTTCTCCTTTCTTCTTTCTGGTTATCTGTCTTTTCCTTGTGGTATATCATTTTTGGTTATAGCACCCATAGGCATAAAATGGTGTCTGACAGATAGTATGTGCTTACTAGCATCAGGTGTGATCTTTGAAGAGCTAGAGAGTGATGTAGGAGCTAGTGCATCCAGTTAGGAAGACTCAGTCTTTTGTGTAATAAGCTTACTGTTTACAAAAGGCTTATGACTAAAGAATGTAGTTTATTTTACCTGTCATATGTTCAGTGTTTGTTATGTAACTGCTGCAAGTAAAAGACATTACATATTAGGAGTTGTGAGGCTTAACCTAGAATCTTTGTTTATCCCATGCATTTAATCAGAACTCAGGCTCTGAATTCAAAACACCATGTGAATCAGCCCTTGAAATATGACCTCTTTGTGTGAGAGAACAGTATCTCCAAGTCAAATGCAGGATCCCGTAAGCACTTCCCAGATTTTATTGCCAACAATTATTACACCAGTTGAAGAACATTTTTTCTCACTGATATCCTGCTGCTGTTGTGAGGGGAATTGATCCTAATTGCCAGTTTCCTGCATTTTCTTCAACATTAAGATTTTGCCAGGGGGAGGGGATCTCAGTGATGAAAATTCCACACATTACTAGGATTACTTCACAAACAGAACATTCTTGGCTTTGGAATTCCCCTCAGACTCCAAACAGAGCTTACCCATACAGAAAACTTGAATCCATTCTGAAATGGAAGAAAGGCAGGGCAAAATGTTATCTTTGAGCTATGACACTCAGCTTCCAGTGAACACACAGAGTGGACAAATGTACAATGCCAAACACAATGATAATGAACAGGAAACATCACTGTAGAAGAGAAGGCCTTCTTTGGAAGTACAACTCTATATGCAGAGCTATTGTCCTAAGCACAGGTCACCCCAGCACGAGCAAAGCTAGGCTTCAGAGGGTGCTAAGATCTAGAACTTGAACAGTGGATATTACCTCACAGATCATCAAACCGAAGTCTAGCCAACAGGGCCTGTTGGAGTTGGTGATGGCGTTGAAGATACTTATCTATTGTCAGGAGATGAGCGAGGCAGAAAATGAGCCCCACTTCCAAGTCTCCCCTGGCTCTCCTCACAGGAAAACAAGACAATATAATACAGAAATAAAATACAGAAACTTCCTCTTTACCAGCATTTTGAAGCTGTCCTGGCACTGATTTGCACTGACATCAGCTCACAGCAGGTCCAAGATGAAAATTTATCTTCATGGAAATATGACCCTTGGCTGTGAGTAATCAAAAAAAATCATAGCCAAAAATGGGCAAATACAGATAAAGAAGTGTGTGCAGGAAAAATGTTGCATTTCCTGCATACAACTTTGTAATTATTCTGTCCCAGGGATTAGTAGAAAACAAATAGATGCTGTCAGCCACAGGGAACTCTGGTGTTATCTGCACATTGCTTATGGTGATAATGCTGAGAGACAACCAGTATAGAGTATTCGAGACAATGAATTTGGACGGTTATGAATCAATGACATATGGTATGGGTGAGCTGACAGCCTCTTAGAAACATATTCTATTGAACTTACTAGCTTTGTGTACCAAAGATGTGTTTTCACATTTAGGCAGTTTTAACTTGCGGTTCAGATGTGTTTACATGCATGCATGTGTGTATTATGCCTTTGTGTTAGAAGTTTATGGGATTTTTTTTAAGTGCTGGACTTGCAGTCTTTTCAGTTAGTGAGATTCTTAGTTAAACACATGTGTTTTGCACTCTGCATGTATGTGCATTTTACTTTTATCTCTACAGGTTATGGTTTCAAAACTTTGGTCTTACTTTGTTCTGCTGCATGTTTTGACTTTTCATGTAAAAGTTTTTGAATTTAAACAGCTGTGTTTCAGAATAACTATGACTTATTTTTAAAAAGGTCTTCCAAAAGGGTAGAAATTTAGTATAAGCAATAGAGAACAAGAAGAAAAAATAAATAAACATTCTTCTATGGAGTTCAGTCAGTGTCTTGAAGATATACCAGGAAATCAGTTAAGCTAAGCAAACACAGACATTTTATATGCAAAAACAGTGCAGTCGCCTTTTTGACATCAATAAATCACTGTCATAATTGTCCCAAAGCAATGTGGTTTGAGAAACAGCCTTTGAGGGAAGTCCTTCCTCCCGAAATACCCACCTTATCTGTGTTTTCCTGATAGCTGAAATTCCACTGATTGAGAGGGCTGCTGTAGAGCTAAGGGGTGCAAATGTCTCTGCAAAAGGAGGAGCCATGAGCTATTTACACTTCAGGGTGAGGTGTTTAATCAAATGTGATAACTAAGTGAGATGTATTTTTCTTGTGAAGCCACTGATTTCCAAGAAGGAAGGGTGTCAAGATAGCAGGGGGAAGCCCTGACAGTGAAGGTAGGAAGGTGTTGAAGACAAAATTCAACACAGACCTATGCTGCTTGGTGTTTTAAACTCCCTGAAAGTTCTTGCCTCAGATAGTAAAATTACCTTAGCTTTCTCTATAACTCAGAATTTCTTTATAACTCTGTTATTAAGACTGTGATCTTGAGGGAGATTTTCTTTTTTTGCATATGAACAAGTGAGCAGATTCCATTGTCCATTATTGAAGGAGTTTGAACCCCATGGCTGCTTTTAAATACTGGGCAAAGTATTCCCTAGACCTGCCCCTTGTCTTTAAGAAGAAACAAAGAAACATTGCCCTAGCCATTTCTAAGGGTGGCCTTTACCATTTTGTAAGCAAAATCTTTCCATCCTATTTGTCCCTTTCTACTGCCATGTATGCGGTGCCACACTGCTCATGGGACATGGTAGAAGCACTGGCTTTGTCTCAGAAAATGACAACTCTCTGTGTGTGGTAGAAAGATCAGATAATGAAGATCTAAGAATGATGGGCTTGGGGAAAAGGGATATCACCTTCTTTAGTCTGTAGGAACCCATCTGTAATGGAAGATGTCCATCTAGCTCAGAATTTCCACCATTTACTTGCCACCTTTGTTAGATTCAGATGATAGAGGCAACTTGGAAATAAAAGAAAGTAGACAAGCATTGCCAGAAGCAGAATGTATTTTTTTCAGAGACAACCAAAGGACTGTGGTCTCTCCACTGGAGAGGAAACAGTATGCCCATGACTTGAGTGATTTGGGGTTTTATATGATGGAAGGGGGGAACTTTGGATATGAAGGAGTCCATCTGCAGGGCAGTTCCCCTACATTCTGGAAGTAATAGATACCATAATGTTTGCTGTGTAGATCCTCTTATCAGAAGCTTTCACAAGTATTAACAGTAAAGTCAACTTTCCTGTCTAGAACTTCAATCCACCTGAGGCTCTTAGGTCATTAAACCTTCAAATTTCACAGTTACACAGTGTCTATCCTCACACACTCACCTCCTTTCTTTCATTCTGTGGACTCTAAAACAAAATGTAATCCTGTGTTATTTTCACTTTTTCCTAAGAAACTTTTAACTCTGTTTATTGATGTGCCTAGTATATTGGATATGATCTAGAAATATTTTTTGAGTTTTACTGGTTGGATGTTGCCAAGGACTCAGTTCAAAAATTCAAAACATACCTTACCTAAAAATATAGAATAGACATGTACCAAAGATTTCTTCAACTCCAAAATGAGGAAGCTGGTGCTATCACAATGAGTTCCAACAGGATAAAGAGAATTGAGGGATTGCTGCATGAACATTTAGCAAAGACTTTTATAGGAAATGTCTTGGTTAGTTACAAAATTGACTAATGTCTCACAGAACAATCAAATGGACCTTCTGGGGATTATGTTTTTAACCAGGAAGAAAACTTTTGTGTCTTTATTTAGTAAAGATCAAGAGTGCCTAGTTGTGCCCTTTGATGGTGACTCTAATACAGTGGAGACCATGCCTTTTAATTTACTGTAGTTAACTAATTTAACAAGCAAACATGTGGTCTACCTATGAATAGAGAAGTAGCGTGCCTCTTGTTTTCACAATAGGACACGTAGAAAAACATAGAGGGGGTAAATGTTCTTGAATATACTAAGCATGTATTTGCAAATGAGAAAATAGAGGGTGACTGTCTTACAGAGAGGCATACTTTCCTAGCCATTGAGTAAAAATAGGGCCCTACTGCTAAAGGAATCTAGATAGGATGACACTCCCATTACGTATTTATTAGGTTGGTTTTTATTGTTGTTTCACTTGTTTTGTTTTGTTGTCATTGTTGTTTTGCTTTTTTGGGTTTTTGGTTTTTGGTTTTTTGAAACAGAGCTTCTCTGTGTAGCCTTGGCTTTTCTATACCTCATTCTGTAGACCAGGCTGGCCTCAAACTCGCAGAGATCTGCATGCCTCTATCTCACAAGTGCTGGGATTCAAGGCATGCATCACCACCACCTGGCCTTAATTAGGTATCTTTAAGGAACATAGTTTGCCTTGTTTTGTCTTGATTTCCCCATCCTTTTCTATCTATCCAGGAGGCTTTCATAGACACATGCATACTTGTCTACTCAGTAGATGCACAAAGCTAAAATAGTGCCTTTGTGGAACACAGTCTCTCTCTCTCTCTCTCTCTCTCTCTCTCTCTCTCTCTCTCTCTCTCTCTCTCTCTCTCTCTCTCTCTCTCTCTCTCTCTCTCTCTCTCTGTGTGTGTGTGTGTGTGTGTGTGTGTAAATACGTGTATGACCCTGAGACCAACCTCAGGCATTGCTCTTTAGGAACAATACACATTATTTTTAGACAGCATTTCTCAGTGAGACCTGGGTCACCACAATTGGGCTAAACTGGCTGGCCACTGAGCCTTAAAGATCTTTTTCTCCTTGATGCTGGGTCACAAGAAGACCACACCTGGCTTTCTCATAGGTGCCAGGGGTTGACCTTAGGTCTCCATAGTTACCTGACAAGTCATTATTAACTGAGCTATCATCACAGTCCTTCATTCTTATTTTAATTTTTTTAAGTAGAATTACCCTTAGTAAATCTTAGTTTGGGGCCTGCATGAGTCTTTTCTATTATAATGAATATGATGGTCTGTTGAAGTTTCTCAGTATGAAATCTGTTCTCTTGTTTTTAAAAAGACAGATTAACAAGTTATAGAGAGTTGTTGAAGGTATTCCAACACCATTTTGAGACCTTCCTCATGGTAGTGCCAGGGTGATTGGTTGGTCAAGAACAGTGAGGCAAATTTTCACTATGTCTTTAGTGTCTTTGGTACCAGAAGTATTCTGCCTATTATGAAGTAGAGTTAGTGATGGTGGTTAGCATCTTTTTAGACACTAAGATTTAGACATTAGAGATTCTAATTGAAGACTTTGGACAAAAGACTCAGATGGGTGACATAGGACAGGAATTGAAACTCAGGACCACTAAACACTGTGCTAAGTCAACATCGCTATGGCTTTCCCTTAGAAGTCCTAGGAAGGGCTTTGCTATCCTGCTATGGAGGTTTCCTTCTGGGGATAGTGAATGAGACTGAATTTAGAAATCGGACAAGCAAGTCTCTGAGAATGATGGGAAGAATGCCAGCAAGTAGTGTCAAAGAAGCCTGTTAAGAAGCACAGTTGGGAATAGTGGCACACTCTTGGAATTCAGAGGAAGGATCACAAATTCCAGCCAAATTTTGGCTGTATAATAACTTCAAGGGTAGCTTGAGCTACAGATCAAATTCTAGGTCAGTCTGGTCTGCAAAGAGGGATTCCAGAGCCGGGTGTTGGTGACACATGCCTTTAATCCCAGCACTTGGGAGGTAGAGGCAGGCAGATCTCTGTGAGTTCGAGGCCAGCCTGGTCTACAGAGCAAATTCCAGGACAGCTCCAAAACAATACAGAGAAACCCTGTGTCGACAAACCAAAAAAAAAAAAAAAAAAGGAGGGATTCTATCTACATCTATATATGAATATTACACACATATATGTTTCTATTTTTAAAAAGCAGACGAAAACACAGTTTCTGCCATTGAAGTGACTAGGAAATTGTATCTCACCTTCATCTACTGATATTTTACACCTAGAATAAATTAGTGCATTTATTTTAAATGGTTTCTACACAAGTAAAATGATAGTACTATTCAGGCTTCTCTCGCGTACTATGAAGACTGAGTGAGTAAAGGAAAAACATGTAGAACCATGCCACTTACAAATCCCCGGAGCATGAGTGCAGGCTACTTTCCTATTGATGTGCTTTCCTCTTAGACAGCCCAGTACCATATAGTTCCTTCTCACTATAATTCCTTCTGACTGTATTTCTGTTGGGTTTAGATTTACAAGACACACAAAATAATGTTCCTTTCCACAAGTTTCCAGAGGAAGAGCTCCAGGTTGATCATACAGCAAAGCCCAGGTGAACTGTGATTTTTTTTAAGGGGCAAAGTGAAGATGTAAAAAAACAAACAGTCAGCACTTGTTTCTGGATGATAAAGTGATATGAGCAAGAAAAACCATGGTTTTTGTTTTGTTTTGTTTTGTTTGTGTGTGTTTTCGCAGTAACACGAAGAAACTCACCAGAAGGCAAAGGAAAAAAGTATGTTGAGGGAAATGGGGTTTTAATTTAATTCAAATAAAAAGGAATTTGAATTTTATATTTGACTGAAAATGGTTTAGTGATTATTACTGTGTCACCATTAAGAAAAAACAAACAAAAAAACCCTTGAACCCCCCACCAGCTGAATGCTCTCAATGGTCCTGATGTGACTGCATATTCAGGATATCATCTCATGAATTTTATCTGCTTACTATTAGGAGTGCATTCAGACATACCTCTGATGTAAACAGAGAGGCTTTCTGTATTTCAAAAATGTGTTTTGAAAAAATTTTACAATGCAGCTGCTCTGTGCCAAACTCTATGGCAGGACCATCCTTCCAGCTTATAGTCAAATGAATAAAATGCACAATACATGCATGAGCAATAAGACTATCAGACACATTTTCTTCAGATAGATTCTCACTATTAGATCAAGAGGGTTTTCATCTCATGGGCCTTTTGCCTCAATTTCATGGTTCTGGGGTTGCAGTTGCAGATTGCATCATGCTGGGTAAGAATTTCAGATACTTTGAGAGAGATGAACATAGGGTTTTGTAGTTCTTCATCTCCAGAGCATGGGAATAAGAGAAGTGGCCAGATCACAAGATCAAAGAAAGCTCTACTAGACCTTTGTGATGGTTCTGAGATTTCTGTCTAAAGAATTGGCTGAAGAGGATAAGATGTGTAGCTGTAGTGAAGATGTTGATTCTGAGCCAGGTGAAAACAAAGGGGTAGCTAGGATGGTATCATGAAGAATATCACCAGAGGAGATGATACCTTATCTGCTGTTCTTCTAGAATGACTGGATGGGAGTAATGAGGAACCAGCTTGGAGGATGCTATACAAGTATAATAAATTACATATACTACAAGAATGAGATATATTACATTTGGGGGCAATGAGCTCTTGACCAATTAAGGTACTCAAATAATTTCTTTAAAACTAAGATATAAGGCTTGCTGACCAAGTGTTCCATACATATAGAATGTATGACAGTTTTATATATATGTGTATATATATGTATATTTAACTTTTTACACATGTCACTTTCAGTTCCCTCTCTCTCCCCTCCTCCCCTATTCCCCAATCCTCCCAGCCCCTCACCCCCACTCCATCCCCCCTCCTCTTCCCAGGGAGCCCAAGGGCCTACATGAGAGAATTTCAGAGTCTGTCACATCATCCCGGGAAGGGCCAGGTTCTTCCCCATGTGTCCAGGCTGAGAGAGCATCCCTCCATGTGATATGGTTTCCCAGAGTCCTTCTGTATGCCAGGAATAAATACTGCTTCCCTCTCCAAGGACCCACAGATTGCCAAGGCCTCCTCTCTGTCACCCAGGTTCGGTGGGAGAGTGTCTGGATCAGTCCCAGGCTGTCCCCTCAGTCTTCAGTCTGGGGTCCATTCCCCCTTGTTTAGGTCAGCTGCCTCTGTGGGTTTCTCCAGCCCGATCTTGATTCCTGTGGTCATCACTCTTCTTTGAAACTGGGTTCCAGGAGTTCAATTCGGTTCACAGCTGTGGGTGTCTGCCTCTGCCTCCATCAGCAACTAGATGAAAGTTCTAGGATGGCATATAAAGTAGTCATCATTCTCATTATCATGGGAGGGCATTTAGGGTAACCTTAATGTCAGTTGGTGTCATTTTTGTAGATCCTGTGAAGATCTCACTAGTGCCAGATCTCTCCTCCAACTTATACTGGCTCCCTCTTTTATGGTATCTCCCATCCTTTTCTCCTCTATTCTTACACTGGCTCAACCTTCCTGCTCCCCCATGTCCTCCTCTCCCCTCCTCTTTTCTCCCTCTCTTTCTCCCATCTCCTTCTACCTTGCCCTCCCCCCAATCCAACTAGGAGATCACATCCTTCTCCAGGTTACCATGCTTATCTCTCTAAGGTCCTTCCTGCACCCCAGACTCTCTGGCGGTGGGATTGTGGGCTGGCAATGCCCTTCTCCATGTCTAATATCCATATACGAGTGAATACATACCATGCTTGTCTTTTGTGACTGTGTTACCTCACTCTGGATGGTTTCTTCCAGTGCCATTCATTTGCCTGTAAATTTCAAGATTCAATTTTTTTCTTCTGAGTAATACTCCATTGTGTAAATGTACCACATTTTCTCTATCCACTCTTCAATTGAGGGGCATCTAGGTTCTTTCCAGGTTCTGGTTCAACATACTAAAATCCATCAATGTAATCCACAATATAAACAATCTGAACAATAAAAACCACATGATCATCTCACTAGATGCTGAAAAGCCTTTGACAAAATCCAACACCTCTTCATGATAAAGGTCTTAGAGAGATCAGGGATATCAGGAACATATCTAAACGTAATAAAAGCTATATACAGCAAACCAACAGCCAGCATCAAACTAATTGGAGAGAAAATAAAGGCGATTCCTCTAAAATCAGGAACAAGACAAGGATGTACACTCTCTCCATATCACTTCAATATAGTACTTGATGTTCTAGCAAGAGCAATAAGACAACAAAAGGAGATCAAGGGGATATGAACTGAAAAGGAAGAAATCAAACTTTCACTATTTGCAGACAATATGATAATCTACGTAAGTGACCCAAAGAATTCTACCAGGAAACTCCTATAGCTGATAAACACCTTAAGTAAAGTGGCAGGATACAAAATTAACTAAAAAATCAGTAGCCCTACTAAATATAGACAATAAATGGGATGAGAAAGAAATCAGAGAAATGTCACCTTTTACAATAGCAACAAACACCATAAAATACCTTGGGGTAACTCTAACCAAACAGATGAAAGACCTGTATAACAAGAACTTTGAGTCTTTAAAGAAACAAATCAAAGAAGACACCAGAAAGTGGAAAGATCTCCCATGCTCTTGGATAGGTAGGATCAAAGTAGTAAAAGCCCCATTCTGTGGGCTGCCTTTTTGTCTTACTGACTTTGTCCTTTGCCTTACAGAAGCTTCTCAGTTTCAGGAGGTCCCATTTATTAATTGTTGATCTCACTGTCTGTGCTACTGGTGTTATGTTCAGGAAGCTCTCTCCTGTATCAATTTGTTCAAGAGTACCACCCACTTTCTCTTCTAAGAGGTTCAGTGTGGCTGGAATTATGTTGAGGTCTTTGATCCATTTGGCCTTAAGTTTTGTGCATGGCAATAAACATGGATCGATCCGCATTCTTCTACATGCCAGCCTCCAGTTATGCTAGCACCATTTGTTGAAGATGCTTTCTTTTTTTCCATTGTATATTTTTAGCTTCTTTGTCAAAGATCAGTTCATATGTGTGTGGGTTAATATCAAGGTTTTCAATTCTATCCCATCGGTCTACCTGTCTATTTTTGTGCCAGTACCAATCTGTTTTCAGGACTATAGCTCTATACTAGAGCTTGAAGTCAGGGATGGTGATGCTTCTGGATGTTGCCTTGTTGAACAGGGTTGTTTTGGCTATCCTGGGTCTTTTGTTTTTCCATACAAAATTGATTATTGTTCTTTAAAGTTCTATGAATAATTGTGCTGGAATTTTAATGGGGATTGCATTGAATCTGTAGATTGCTTTTGGCAGGATTGCCATTTTTACTACATTGATCCTACCTATCCAAGAGAACTCAAGAAGCAAGTCTCCAGAACACTAAAGGATCCAATTTAAAAAATGGGGTATAGAACTAAACAGAGAATTCTCAATAGAGGACTCCAAAGTGGCCAAGAGACACTTGAGAAAGTGCTCAACATCTTTAGCCATTAGGGAAATGCAAATCAAAACAACTCTGAGTTACCATCTCACTCTTGTCAGAATGGCTAAAATCAAAAACACTAATGACAGTTTATGCTGGAAAGGATGTGGAGGAAGGGGCACACTCCTCCACTGCTGGTGGGAATGCCAACTTGTGCAGCTACTTTGAAGATCAGTATGGAGAATCCTCAGAAAAATGGAGATCAGTCTACCACAAGATCCAGCAATTCCACTCTTAGGAATATACCCAAAAGATGTACCATCATACAATAAAGACATCTGCTCACCTATGGTCATAGCAGCATTACTTGTAATAGCCAGCCAATTGGTTTTTATACTAATGTAAATGGTAGAAAAAGAGAATTGAAAATACATTGTGGTTAGTTAGAAATTTTCAGAGGAGTTATCTTTTTTCTAAAATAAATTTTTGTTTTGTTTTCCAACTACCATCTGCCTGACAGTTTCTCATGTTAGTTCCTACTAGGAAGGAGTGTGATAGAATACAAATATGTTCTCAACTATTTTACATTTAAATTATATTTTGATTTCATTGTCCTAAAATTCATTTCCCTCTGCTTTACATAAGAGCTACAACTTGTTGTCTTATCATTGACACATACTGAAAGCTTATAAAGGGCAGGTGAAGTTTTGATTTATTCATCATTACATACTACCAGAACAAGAATCAATTAAACAACATAAGAAAGCATTAAAGGAATTCACAGTTACCAAATGAATTAAAATATGAATTTTAGCACTTTGGTGATAAGATTGTATACAAGCTGGAGACAAAAATGTTTGTTCTCAGAGGCTTATAATTTTAGGAAAAGTGTTTGTATATGTGTGTGTCTATTGCTGCAAATGTGTGATATCATACATATGCATACATGTTATATATGCATATCATATAGGTGCAAGATTGTAAGTCATTTATGTGTAATTCATAGGAAGTATACCACAACATGAAATTTACCACCAGTTTATTATCACAGCTCCCCCACCAGACACAAACATCAATATTGAAGATCTAGCATGTTGTAGAATGTAGAACTAGAAATGTGTACTCCAGTCCTAACACTGAAGGTTTGGCAAATCCACTTGACAACCCAAAGCATCAAGAAAAGTAAAAGTCCAGATGATGAGATCAATTTATTCCCTCCAATGTGTTGAAAATGAAGGATGCTAGACCAGATTCTCCTTAGAATCTGTCTGTATGTAGCTGAGTCTGGTACATAGATGGGCAAGACTCAGTACTTTGAATCAGTCCAGTGAAATAAAGGTATCACTGAATTTTGACATTAAATAGAAGTGTATAAACCAGAGATTTAATCATCAGACAGGGCCAACTTGTCTGATGTTCCAAATCAAACTTTGGAACATACATGCCTATACCCATTTCTTCAGTTACATACATCCATACCATTTGGACACAGTCATTGTCAATGTTTTTCTATAACATTTAACCTCCTTGTACATACCAGTCTCTTCAGTCATTCCTATTGCTGAGAGAGGTCATTGTTGAGAACAGTAGCCCAGAATGCCTGCCTAGAGAAGTAGAAGAGAAGTTTGGGGAAAATACACCTTCTGTCTGTTGTCTGTTCTTAACTTTATTGCCACAGTGAGCTTCATCGCATGATAGCCTCTCACATGAGATACCATGAATCTTAGATTTGAAGACTGCTCTTCCTTTAAACCCAGTGACTAATCATTTTAATGTCCTAGATCCCATCTGTTTGAGCCAGTCAGTCTGAATATTGATGGATACTTTGACTTCTGTTAACATCTCTATGACACAGAGCTCCCAGAAAATGATAGTAACATCTATAGAGAAGCCATTTCCTAAGTGCACCAGCATTGAAGATAGCTCAATCTGAGGTTTCTATTCTCATTGGGAGCAAGTTAACCTAAAATGTGATCAAATCTCAGTCTACAGTAATTTCTTTAGTCCTAGGAAACAAATTTCATTTAACCATTAGGGATGCTCACCTTGAATTTCTTCTCTATTTATTGAGATTATTTCCTAGTCTATTATACATTATTAGCTAGAATAAAGGGCTATCTCTTTTTTCAAACGGGATGAAAAGGCCTTGCACTGTACACACAATCAGTGTTATAAATAGGTATCAGTACTAGCTCAGTGATACAACCACAGATTTTGAAATCCACAAGAAATGGTCCTCTTAGATATGTGACCTTTAGAAAATGAGGTGCTGCTACATAAGGGATTTTGTATGTAGACAGAACTAAGTAGTAAGTTCAGATAACAAAATAAATTTAGAGTTGGCATCTGTTATGTTACATCAAAGGAAAGGTATAAAGGTATAACTCTTAGTAGGCTTAAATTGATGTTAAGTTAGTGCCTCCAGGAGCCTGTCAGTTTGTGGAAAGGGTACCTACCTGTAATAATAACAGAGAGAATAAAACACTTGTTTAGCCACAATTGTAAAGGCAGCCAAGAATACTGAGTGAATCTGAGCAAATAGAATGAAGTGTCTACTTATATGCTCTTTCACTGGTGAGAATGGCCTGAGACTGAGAAAGGCATACAGAAGGCAAGAAGCAGCAATCTGAGATGAAGGCATCCACCAAGGCATAGGCTATGTCTCACCACCATCAAACTTCAATAACCAATTCTCTTCAGCAGTCATTGTTTCCTACTCTCTGGTGAATCTTTGCCCATCTTCTGAATGAGTGGTCCCTGGTTTGAAAAAGCTCTCAGGCATTTCCTTCAGAAGCATGAACATTCCTAGGTAACTGCTAACTAACCACCATGTGAGTACCTTCCTGGTTTCAACATTCAGCCACTCTTGACTCCCACAGAGATTTAATTTGGGTCTAATTTACTAATGAGCATAGATTGGTATTTGAAAGAAATTTAAGCATGTTTCAGTAGAGATTATACATTGATTTTGACATACAACTATCTGTAAACAAAAATCTAGTGCAGCCTTGGTGTGCCCTTAAATATTCCAAATAGCTTCTTATTTTTACTAGGACTTTGTTCTTGCTATTTTTTTCTGATAGGAGACCTCACTTCTGAGATTAGAATCACAGGCCTTACTGTGTTATATATGGTTCTTGATAACGTCAACATAAGTGAGCACAGGGATGGTGGTATCATCCAGGAAAAGAAGAATTGTAAGTTTGGAATGGGAAAGAAGAGGTTGTAGTTCACATAGTGACCATCATAACTACTTACCTTTTCTATATGATGCTTTTTTGTTCCAAGTATGATTTTATGCAGCAGATACATAAGAACTTATTTCACTCTAACTGCAATGCAATGAAACAGATACTACAACCCTAAAAAGACACAGAAACTAACCCAGTTCCATGAGCTGACCACCATGATGCAATTAGTAAGATCTGGCCCCGGGGTCTGAAACAAGGAATTTATGACTCAGCTTAATAGTTATAAGATCACTTGAGAAGATCTCCTTTTAAGTATTTTGGTACAAAATATGTGTACCACGAGAAATTTATTTTTGATATCAGTTCTCTTGTAATAGGGCTATTGAATAATCATACTAGATTCCTAAAAGACACGAAAGAAAACCCAATTTCTAATTAATCTAACAGTTGGCACTATGTGGGAAATTAATGAAAAATTCTGGCAAATGCCACTTCAGATTTTCCAATTATGTAAGCGAGTTGGCATAGGAAGTACTCACAGCCAAGGCTATATTTAGAAATCAATACCCTACATTTGGTCCTGCTTTTAATCTTAAAAGTATCGTCCTCCAAAGATTTCCTTTTGGGAAGAGATGGGAACTGAGGGCAGTGGTTTTTGGTAAAGTGACTCACTAAACTACAAAGCAAAAGATCTTAGAGAAAGATCAATTCCCCTTAGTTTTTCTGAATTCCAGACAAAGGGCTTCACATGATATTGTGTGATTTTATATTTTTATCTTTCTTTGCCTTGCTTTGTTGTTTACTGGTGCTATCTCTATTCTTTTTATCTCCCCAGTTTCAGACAAAGTTCTGAGCATCTGCATAATTTAGGGTCATCATGAAATTGTGATGTACACAGGAAGACACTGCTAGAAACTGAAAGTATATCCCATAGATTTTTTTCCTAATTCTTCCAACATGACTCCTTGTAGTACCTCAGTGTCACAGTCATTACCCTAATTTAGCCTTTTCAGGAATTTGCCCCTAGACTGCTATCTCAAGTTTGCGTACATCTATCCTTTTGCTTGCTGACTCTATGTATTGTTGCTTAAAGTTTTATTTTAGCAAGACCATCAAGCATGAGTTTCTGTTACTGCAAAGGTCTTTGGTGTGTAGAGGAGTTTTGTAGAGGCATAGTCAAGGCAAATGTCAGCCTTCATTTCCTTGTGTGCCAGAATTTAACAGTAAAAACAGTAAAAACAATATTCTGAGTGATGGTACATGCTTTAAAGAAGTCCATATGATGTCATTTTTGAGGATACAAGTTTTAGAATGAAAGTCAGGTTTGATACTTCACTTTAGTTCCATTAGACTGTAAAATCTAGAGGGTGCGTTATATATATCATGGTCTAGGTTAGTGGTTCTCAACTTGTGGATCGTGATATCTTTCGGTGTTATATATCAGATATCCTTCGTATTAGATATGTATATTACAATTCATACCAGTAGCAAAAGTATAGTTATGAAGTAGCAGCAAAAATAATTTAATGTTTTGGGGTCACCCCAACATGAGGAACTCTATTAAAGGGTCACAGCATTAGAAAGATTGAGGACCACTGGTCTACGTAACTAGTAGTTGATAAATGAATATCCAAAGGCTGGTTGATTCTTACGTGCTCTACTTTGGGTCTCTTCTATGAGGCCTTCTAGTTTTTCAAAATATAACTTTGTAGTGGCAGGGGTCTGAAGAATACAACAGAACATGCCCTTCTGCACAGGTATATTTAATCCTCTATGTGTTCCATGCTAATACCCCAGGAATCCAATTAAATCTCATAGGTGATCCATCATAATAATTATTTTATTTTTTGGTGGACAGAGAGGAATATTGTGAAATCTACCATTTATTCAATTTTTCTTTATGAGTGATGGAGATTCTGACATTTGAAAATGAACCATAGATTCACGGGTAAATATTAAATAACATGAGATATATAAAGTGCTCATTATAGTGTATGATATCTATATTCAACTGACATCTGTCTAAGCACAAATATAAATCTCCTAGCAATTAAATATAGAGGTTAATCTTTGACTTCTTGAGAAATCTAAGTTGTCAATGTATTTTTACTATGTCTTAACTGACTACTAACTGTTACTGGGTTGCTGCTTGAGCATACTAATTGGAACTGGAGAGCTTCTGAAACCACAAAACCTATCTATCCACAGTGACAAACCTCCTCCAACAAGTCCATACCTCCTAATCCTTCCCAAATAGTTCTATGGACCAAGCATTCAACTCTATAAGTCTATGGTGGCTGTTCTCATCCAAACCACTACACAGAAATTACAACAGACCACTGTAACTTTAAAAAGTTTCATTGGGTTTTGATGAGTACTTCAGAGTGGACTTCTGGATTCTGTGTTTCATGTGAGATATCTAGACAGAATTTGAGAGCATACTCAGAAAGCCCATCTCTAGTTATAGTTTTAATGCTGTGATAAAACACAAAAAAAGCAACCTGAAAAGGAGAAAAGGGTTTATTTTATCTCACATTTTCAGGCAAAAGTAGGCTGCCAAAGGAGGCCATAGCAGGAACTCAATCAAGGAAGGAACTAAAGCAGAGACCACGGATGAACACTGCTTACTGACTTGTTCCTCATAGATTGCTTAGCCTGGTTTCTTATAGCACCTGGGGAATCATCTGTCAGAAGTGGTACTACCCACAGTGAGCTGGACTCTTCGTCAGACAAGTAAACATACTTAAAATTCTGCTCTCAAACCAGTCTTGTGGGAGTATTTTCTTGAACCAGGTTCCCTCTTCGAAAATGACTACAGTTTGTGTCAAGTAGATATAAAACTAGTCAGTACAGTCCAAATTTCAATTATCAGCTTATCAGAATTTCAAGAGGTTTCATCTGGCTGAGTTCTAATTCAGAAAAAAAGCTATCAACACATCACTCTGATATGAGAACTCAAAATATCTATAGTTCCTCCCTTATCAGGATTCACTCTCTTTTAGTATGTTTTTGGAGATCATCAGCAGAACCAAAATCTGATCCCAGTTTCTGAGTCTTAGATGACCTTCTGACTTACTTTATCCAGTGATATACAATGGATAAAATATTGTAAAAGTTCTAAGTCAAGTGACCTAGAAGACTTACACAATGTTGTTCTGGGGGCGGGTGTTGTAACAAACAAATCTGGTTTTGTTTGTAGAAGATAAGAAATAAGAGTAAGAGAGACATAACTTACCATGTAAGTAGCAGCTAGTTAGTACTGAGTAGCCATTTTAGAACCATCCTTGTCCAATAGGCACAAGAGTGACCACCATCACAATTAGCCAACCCTGCTAGGGCTAGAAGAACTGCTCAGCCACAAATCACCTGACCCCCTTATAAGACCCAGAAGACCTTCTACCTTTATATCTATATTTCTGTGTTTTGACAGATGAACAAATAATGTGGCCAGGAAATTCTGCCACATTATTTTTTGCAATAGCATAGGTCAGAAAGTTTTAGCTACTGTCCTCTTTGCCTAAGCATAGTACATCTATGTATTCAATACACAACTGTTTCCCGGTGCAAATATATATCTCATGATAAGTGTCTTTAGTCAGTGTGGCATGAGAAAAGGGCATAATTTCAAGTAACAGCAAGTTAGTGTTTACTTAGATCATTAGTTGTGGGATCTTAATAATAACAATTTAAACTCTCATTAGAACCTTGTCTTTTTCCATAAGAAAAATGTGAAAAATAATACCCACATGGACAAATTAACCTGTATTTGAGGTTGCTGTATAAAAGTAGGAGTATCTGTGTGGCAGTTTAAACTTGATCTCAAAATTTTGACCTTCCTTTCTCTAAGAAATTCAGACTGTGTGTTCCTGTCCCCTTGTATCTGCACAGACTCTGATTATTTTCACTAATTGAATGTGGTGAAAATGACACTGTGCCAGACCCATATGTTAGGAAACTGGAGGCTTCAGTGATGTCTGCAGTCTTACATTTCTGGTTTGTTGGGGATCTCAATTTCAGTGCCTTCACCTAACATGTGAAGACTCCAATGGCCCTACAAATGTAAGATCTGGAGAGAACCAAAGTCAGAAAGGATCCAAGCTAAGCTCAGCCTAATGGCTTCTCTAATGTCTCAAGCATGGGAGCAAACCAGTTATGGACCTTCCTAGCCAGTTCATCTGCCTCCTAATACATGAGTGACCCTAGGCAATATCACATAGAAGAGGTAAGTCTGACTTTTTGATTTCTGAATACAGTCACTAGAAATTGTAAAATTTCTATTGTTCAGAGTCATTCTCCTTTGGGGTAGTTTATTACACAGTTATGGGTAAAGAGAATCATTTAGCACAAGACAGGCCCTGGGGACACATGGTGACTCCAGACTGGGAATTTCCTGGGTGTAAGACATTCAGTGCTCAAACTTGGAAAGTACCAGGTAAAAGAGGAGCTGATATTGAGTAATGCATGCCAGAGATTATCTTTGTTGTTGTGTACTGAAGCAAAATTCATCAACTTCTTTGTGATTATTTCTAACAAGAATGACTGAAGGCCACTGGACTCATACTGATGCATGAGGTAAAAACAGTTTCAGGTAGAAAGAAAAGCCTACAGGATGACAATGCTGTATTTTATTGAGAATGTTGAACTGAAAAATTTCTATTTAATTTTCCTCATACAAAAGACAACTGGTTTGACTTTTTGATAAACACTTTCTGTGAAATTCTTTCACATGGATTGGAGTGGTAGGGGAGCAATGTTAGTCCCAGTGACATTTCAAACATGCTTCAACAAAGCATGTTTACTATATATTTGAAATATTAATGTACCATGCACTAACAAATATTGCCCTTGACTTTCTTAAATTGGTATTTACTCAAGGTTATTTGGGAGAGAAATTTAAAGTGTGTACAATAGCTCCTACCTTAATTATTTTCTAAACATGAATGAATTATAGATTTAATCATGGTGTAAGCTAATTTTGACTTTGATTTCCATAGTTGCAAAAATTGATATGTCTTTAAGACTTTTGAAAACTCTAAACTGAAGCACATGAAAGGCATTTTATTTTGTTGATTGTGTCCTTTATCTTACAAAAAATTATCAGTTTCATGAGGTCCCATTTATTAATTGTCAATCTCAGTGTCTGTGTTACTGGTGTTGTATTCAGGAAGCACTCTCCTGTACCAATTTGTTCAAGGGTGCAACCTACCTTCTCTTGTAAGAGGTTCAGTATGGCTGGATTTATGTTGAGGTCTTTGATCCACTTGGACTTAAGTTTTATGGATGGCGATAGACATGGATCGATCTGCAGTCTTCTACACACCAACATCCAGTTATGCCAGCACCATTGGTTGAAGCTGCTTTCTTTTTTCCGTGCGGCAGCCCACAGAATGGGAAGAGATATTCATCAAACCGACACCTGACAGAGGCCTGATTTTCAAAATATACAAAGAACTCTAGAAGCTGGTCACCAAAACACCAAATTACCCAATTAAAAAGTGGGGTACAGAACTAAATAGAGAATTCTCAATAGAGGAATCTAAAATGACAGACACATAGAAAGTGCTCAATATCCTTAGCTATCAGGGAAATGCAAATCAAAACAACTCTGAGATACTATCTTATTCCTGTCAGAACGGCTAAAATAAAACACCAATGACAGTTTATGCTGAGAAGATGTGGAGAAAGGGGAATACTCCTCCACTGCTGGTAGGAGTGCCAACTCATACAACCACCTTAAAAATCAGTATGGCATTTCCTCAGGAAAATGGGAATCAGCCTACCACAAGATCCAGAAATCCCACTCTTAGGCACATATGCAAAAGATACACATTCATACAACAAGAACATATGTTAAGTCATGATCATAGCAGCATTATTTATAATAGCCAGAAACTGGCAGTAACCTTGATGGTCCTCAACAGAAGAATGGATGGTACATTTATAAAATGGAGTACTACTCAGAGGAAAACAAAAAACAATGGAATCTTGAAATCCTCAGGCAAATGGATGGAACTAGAAGAAACCATCTTGAGCGTGATAACCCAGTCATGAAAAGACAAAAATGGTATGTACTCACTCATATATGGATTTTAGGCATAGAACAAAGGAGTACCAGTCCACAACCCACACCACCAGAGAAGCTAGGAAACAAGGAGAACCCTAAGAGAGACAGACATACATGGTCCCCTGGTGAAGGGGAAAGGGACAAGATCTCCTGAGCTAATTGGGAGCATGGGGGAGGGGAGAGGGAGTTAAAAGAAAGAGAAGAGGAGAAGAGGATGGGAGAGGAGGACAAGAGAGAGCAGGGAGATCGAGTCAGGGGAAGAATAGAGGAGAATAAGAAAAGAGATACCATAATAGAAGGAGCCATTATAGGTTTAAAGAGAAATCTGGCACTAGGGAAATGTCCAGAGATCTACAAGGTTGACCCCAACTAACAAACTAAGCAATAGTGGAGAGGCTACATTAAATGTCCTTCCCTGATAATGAGATTGATGACTACCTTTTATGATATCCTAGAGCCTTTATCCAGTAGCTGATGGAAGCAGAAGAAGAGATCCACAGCTAAACATTGATCTGAACTTTGGAATCCAGTTGCAGAGAGGGAGGAGTGATGAGCAAAGGGGTCAAGATGAGGCTGGAGAAACCCACAGAAACAGTTTACCTGAAGAAGGGGTTGCTCATGGACCCCAGATTGATAGCTGGGAAACCAGAATAGGACTGTTTCAGACCCCCTGAAAGCAGATGTCAGTTTGGAAGTCTGATTAATCTATGGGACCTCTGGTAATGGATCAGTATTTATCCCTAGTATATGAATGGTCTTTGGGAGCCAGTCCACATAGAGGGATACTCTCTCAGCCTAGACACAACGGAGGAGGGTCTAAGCCCTGCTCCAAATGATATTACAGATTTTGAAGATCCCCCATATAAGACATCACCTTTCCTGGGGTGCAGAAAGGGTATGGGATAGGGGGTTGGTGAGGGGCAGGGGTGGAGCGAAGGGAGAGAGAAATGGGATTGACATGTAAAAGAAGCTTGTTTCTACTTTAAATTTAAAAAAGCAGTGGAAGAAAGGCAATTTAATAGAATTAGGAAATTTAAGTTTTCCTCCTGTGTATTCATATGTACACACAACCCTGTATAAAAGAAATCTGGAATTTGACTTACCAAGAAGAACAGGAGATTTTAGACTCTGAAATGAAGACAAGTAAACTAACATCAAGCAAATCTATGGAGTATAAAGAACACCAGCACCAGCAAATGGACCTTCCTGCAGTTTGGATTTCACTAGAGGCAAGGGAGGGGCCCTTGAGTTACATGCCAGTGTTCTGTAAGGGAAAGAGGAGAGCCTAAGGTTGTGAGTGGTCCAAGGGTAAAACAGAGTATCATGGAGACTGTCACACTATCCATTTCCAGGGCTAAAGGGCTCAGGGGAAACCCATTTTCATAGACTTTTGAGGGCAAGACACAAATGTTTTTAATACTTTTAGCTAGCAGCATCAAATTTTCACAGTATTTTTACTGTGTTTATAATGTTACCTTAAAAACTTTTGTCAAAGTAAAATCATGACATTCTATGCACTAAAGAGTTTACTTTTTTAAAATTAACAATGAATTTAGTCAGTGTTAAAAATTCATTTTGGGAGCCAATTCCCCCATGGAGGGTTAGGGTTACTCTTTCAGCCTAGATACAGGGGTATGGGGGTGGAGGGGAGTGGGGGGTAGGCCCTGCTCCAAATGATGTGACAGACTTTGATGATTCTCCATGAAAGCCCTCACTCTCCCTGGGAAGTGGATAGGGGGTGGGATGAGGGGGTCAATGGGAGGGAGAATAGGAGGATGGGAGGATGGGAGGATGGAAGGATGGGAGAGGGTACTGAGATTGATATGTAAAACAAGATTGTTTCTAATTTAAATTAAAAAATCATTTCAGATGGACTTGCTTGTATATTTTAAAGTTCCATGTTTGTTTTACTCTATGTACATATGTGTATGTGTATCATGTATGAGCAGATGAGTCCAGGAGTCAAAGACTTCAGAGCCCCTGGAGTTGGAGTGGCAGGAAGTTGTGAGCCTACTGATCAAACTCAGGTCTTCTGGAAGAGCCATTTCCCTAATGTGGCCCCCATACACATACACCTGAGATTTTTGTTTTGAAGTTGCCTATTTATGTCCAGTGCTGGTGCTTTGGAAGACTTAATTGAATTAAGTTCATATTCTAAAATAGCTCCCAGTTGCCTCTCCTGAACTATATTAACCTAAGCTTTTAACATTGATTTGTTTATTTTTCTAGGTGATGGGAGAATTTAGTACAACTTTTCGACTATGAAGTGGTTCTACAGCCTGGGCCTTAGTGAACATCACATACTAAGTGTTCCTTGTTTGTTTGTTTTCTGTTTTTTTAACTAAGTAAAAACACTTGAACATTTGTCTCAGAGGGCTTTTTTTCTTGTTTTATCATATTCTGTTAATTCAAATCTTTAAATTGCATGTTTCTTTTTTATTTTAATTTTAAATAATTTGCTTCACATGTCAATCCCAGTTCCCTCTCCTTCCCCTCCTCCCGCACCTCCTTACCATCTCCCTCAGCCTCCCATCCTATCCCCACTTCCTTCCACATAGGGGATATCTAGAGTCTGTCATTTCACTCAGGGCAGGGTCCAGGCACTCCCCTAAGAGTCCAGGCTGAGAGAGCATCCCTCTTTATGTTATGGACACATGAAGTCCATTGGTATGCCAGAGATAAACACTTATCCACTGCCTAGGCCTCCTCACCGACTCTCACACTCAGAGGGTCCGGATCAGTCCCATGCTGGCCTCCCAGCTGTCGGTTTGGGGTCCAAGAGCTCTCCCCCTGTTCAGATCAGCTGTCTTTGCTGGTTTTGCCAGCCCATTCTTTGCCAATTTGCTCATTGCTCTCTCTCTCTGTTACTGGGTTCCATGGGTTCAGTTCAGTGTTTTACTGTGGGTGTTTGCCTCTGCTTCCATCAGTCACTGGATGAAGACTCCAGGATGGTTATAGACATCAAGTTCATTATCAGGAATGGGCATTCAAGGTGGTCTCTCCACTATTGCTTAGCATGCCAGTTGGTGTCATCCCTTTAGATCACTAGAGATCTCACTGGTGCCAGATCTGTCTTCTAACCTATGATTCCCTCTTCCCCCTATTCTATCCCCCCCCAATCAACCTTCCTGTTCCTTCATGACCTACTCTGTCTTCCTCTTCTCCCCCTCTCTTCTTCCCAGCTCCCACTCCCCCTTACCCTTCGCCGTGTTCCCAATCTGTTCAGAAGGTCTTGCCTCATTCCTCTTCTCTGGGGTACCATGCATATCTCTCTTAGGTTCTTTCCTGTTTCCCAGACTCTCTGTCAGCAGAAGTGCAGACTGGCACTATCCTGATCCATGTCTAAAATCCATATATGAGTGAGTACATACCATGTTTGTCTTTTTGTGACTGGGTTACCTAACTCAGGATGGTTTCTTCTAGTGCCATTCATTTACCTTCGAATTTCAAGATTCCATTGTTTTGTTCTGCTGAGTAATACTCCATTGTGTAAATGTACCACATTTTCTCTATCCACTCATCAGTTGAGGGGCATCTAGGTTGCTTCCAGGTTCTGGCTATTACAAATAATGCTGCTATGAACATAGTGGAGCAGATGTCCTTGTTGTATGAATTTGCATCTTTTGGATATATGAAAATTGCATGTTTCTGACATGTGTAATTATAAAAGAGACCTTTAGAGAAAGGATTCACACCTGCCCTCAGTCATTACCTGTGTGCTAGCCTAGACACCATTTCCTCTCTCCTGAACTGTGTGCCTGGCTGGATCACGGTCTAAGTCCTTTTGGGCCTTGCCTGTTCTACTCATGAGAGAGAATAGTCCGTGATCCAGATGAATCCAGCAGAAGGAATTTGAGAACCTCTAACGCTGTCTGAGTCACAGCTACATATAAACATCACCTGTTTTCCCTAGAAACCTAAGGGTCTTCTGGACCCTACGGACTTGGAAACTGAGCCCGTGAGGGGTTGCTAGAGACAGCAGGCTTTCCCACCTAGACTCCCCCCCTGGGCTGGTGGGGTCTTAGGGTGAGTGTTCATTTCAGACACCGAAAAGAGATCAGTTCCTGTGCTGAAAGGCAAGCTTGGGGCAGTGTTTGACAGAGCTAGGGACACCAGGAGGGACAATTACCACGTAAGTGGTTCTCACGCTGGGCCTGGCACTGGGTGCCAGCTCTCACATTAACTCCTTTGATGGCACTTTCGTCAGTTCACTCAACATTCTCAAGGGATGGCTTTGTCAATTGTTTGGCTGGCCGCTATGTTGACAGTCGATAGCCCCTAGATGCCAGCTTAGCCTGTCTAATAAGATAGAGGCCAATGTGAAACTCTAGACCCAACTGCGGGCGCGGTATAGAGTGGCTCCGGCTCTTTTCTCTCTCTTTTCCTCTCTCCTGAATGCCAGTGAAGCTTATCAGCTCACCTTTTTCCTCCTCCCAGGCTTTGGAGCTATGGTTGGGTATTGCAGTGCAGCTGTAGAACCAGGTACGGGATGCTAAGCCTGAATGTAAGCGCATATACTTTATGGTATTAAAAAGATTGCAGGCAAATGCCTGTATTTAGGATATTATTCACTATGTCAATCCTAGTGAGCAGCAACGATGAAGTGGAATGCAACGCAACTCTGACTCTTCTAGCATACGCCACAGCCAAAAGCACATATCCCAGTTCCATGCAGTTGGTCAACAGTGGCAAAATCAAGGAGTGGAAACTAGAATAGAATCCTCCAGATCCCTTAGTGCCTCTCAGCCTCCAGGAGGCACATTCTCAGCGTTGCTGCAATGCCGGGTGTAAACCCGCCTCTTCCTAATTCTAATGCCGGTGGGATCTTTCTGGACTTCTCATATTGTAAATTCTCAGAACAAATTAAAATTTAGCCTACTGACTCAATTTGCATTTTAGTTGTCACACTAAGCACCTTTTTGCAGCTTATCAAATGACACTGTTGGGAAGAATTAACAATGACATGTTAACCCAAATTGAAGTACTAAGCTTTGAATAAATTTTATCATATACGTTTACAAAAGGTTTTCTAGTTTCAAAATAAAATGTAGGGATTCCCCATACTTCTGTTAAAGAAAATAATTTCATTTCTGGTTCCATTCTTTTCTATGTCTTTTTGGCTTAGTGTGTTGCTGATGATGCCTCATTTTGATTTGAGTCAATATCTGGCTATGCAGCCCTGTCGATCTAGAACTTACCATGTGAACTGACAGTCCTTGGTGCAGTCCTTCTGAGTTTGTCTCCTGAGGACTGGAATTACATGCTCAGCCTGATATGATTTAGCTTCTATCAAATCAGTTCTTTATACAGGTAGGAGAAATAAATGGGTATGCTTACAAATGTCATTATTAATACTTCAAGTTTTATCAGTCTTCTATTCTTATTAATGTGGCCTGACTTATGCATAATTTTTATTTTCTCAAAGAACTCAAGGTGTTAATATATGCAGCTGACAAATACAGAAGCAGCAGAAAATAGGAAGTACATGGGTAATTCATTCCAGAATTGAAACTATTATTATTTTTTGCTTTATAATTGACTCTTTTTTTCCCCAGTGCAGGTCTACTCACTCTATCATTGAGTCACAGACTCAGTTTTCTTTAACTGGTCTTTTTAAATTCCCCCCAACCATGCTTTTCACACTTTTTTTTCAGGAGTAAATATTAGTCTACAAACTGGAGATGCAGTTATGGTCATATGATATTACAGGGAAAAGCATTTAAAATGCATTTGCTGATCATTGCCACTTGGTTTGCAGAACCTAATGTGCCCCTCTCTGATAACATCGAGGGGAATTAAGGCCTTCTTTTTTGTAGCAAATGCTTTTCACAGTTCAATAACCATTCCCATTGCCCCTATAATATTCCACTGCAATTTCCCTGTGCTAAGGGTAGGATGTAGGACTAGAGATGCTTAATTTCAATTAAAAACACCTTCATCTTTTCTTAGTACATTTTATTACCTCTTTCTACAGGTTTGCAAGCCATAATCATTATGTGAACATAGCAGTGGGAAAAGGCTCTCTGCTGTGGAGCTGAGTTTCAGAGATCTGAAGTACAAACTGGCCTGCCCTAGAGTTTTCATCCACTTTCCATTCTGTGTGAATCAAGAGGCAGCCAGTCGCTTGACATATGAACCAGAAACAAACAGCAAAAGACAGGCATTAGGGGCTCTAATGTGACTGCAATAGAAGCCATTGTTTAAGGCACTTCCTGGGAATTATTTAAGGATTATGGTGTCAAAATTGCTTAATCTGTAGGAAATAGTTCAGGCCTTCAACTCACATCAGCAAATAGGTATTAAGTGCTTACTTTGTGCCCAGGACTGAGTCAAGAACTCCATGGGAACAGCAACAATATGTGAATGAATTGCTTTATAAGCAAAAGTTTCAGAGGGTTCTCCCGAAAGTGTTAAAAAGCATCTGGTATGCATCTGTGGGTATTCTTTTCTTTTTGTCTTGTGCCACTAAAGAGTATTTTCATCCTTATAGAAAACTGACTCCCTTCTCCCAGCAGATATCAGCTGCCAATATCTCCTAAGCTGAGGGTGGGACTTTGTGCCCATATCCCATTTCTATGCTGGGAGTTTGCCTGCCTTGAGCCTGTGTAGGTCATCTGCATGTTGTCACAATTGCTGTGGGTTTCACATATGATGTGACCTCTGGTATAGGTCATTCACACTTTGGCGGAAGGCAACAATCTATTACTGAAGATACCAAATACTTGAATCATAGAACATGAGAAGTCAAACTAGTATAAAGTGTGTTTTGGGAACACAAAGTGTACTCTTTCTATATATTTTAGAGAGAGGACACAAAATTGGGTGAGTAGAAAAGAGGAGTGGTATAGAAAGGAGTAGGGAAGGGGGTAAATACAATCAAGATATATGAAATTTCTGAAGAACTAATAATTATAAGGAAAATATTTTACATCAGCCATAAAAATACATAAGGTTATTTTTGTGGAGAAAACAAATACAAGTATTAATTTCTTACCTTGTGTTTGAAGAAAATAATACTTATTTGCATAAGTGGTAACTGTTATTTTCTTTTGTGAATCAATAACACAATAAATGATTATTTATCAAACAACAAAGAGTCTTTTCAATCTCTCTTTAGCACACCCCTTAGCACATCAAAAGATTCACTTGTTCTTATGATTTTAGTTTCAAGGACAAGATATTCTGTTATTCAGAGACAGAAGACGTGGCAAGGGAAGGAAGAGACAGAGGAGGAGGGAAAGGACAAGGGGGAGGAAGAAAAGGATGGGGAGAAAGATAAAAAGAAAGATGAGGTAGGGGGCTGGAAGGGAGAAGAGGATCAGGATGGTGAGGCTCTTCCAATTTAAAGCACTGCTAGGCAGACATGGGAGGCATGGGTGGGAAAGTAATGCACATGGCAGCATTCTGAAGCATTTATTACACCGGAATACAAAACTAGATTAAAATCTGAGGCAGACGTTTGAGTCTCTAATATTTAAGAATGATTTGCTCATGTTTGGTTTTACTTTTCTTATTTTACAAAAATCAAAAGACCCCTAAGTTTTTCATTAAATTACCTAGATAGCTCTCAGGTTTCTAGACCCACTCCCATACCCCTTTTAAGACAAATTCCACTAAGCTTGTTGTTTTAAAAGGTTTCTAATCACAGTAGACCCACAAATTCAACTTTGCTCATTTCCTGTGCCAATTAACAGACAACCGTGGTTGTCTCCCTACTGTTAGCACAAGGAATTCCAGGGACTGACCCTTTCAAACTTGACTCCCCAGTCCCTGGGAAAGTGGCATTGGCTTTGGAGAGAGACAGGAAGTTGGGAATCCTGAGACCCTGTATCCAGGCATCTGAGAACCAGAAAATGAAGAGTATTTGCAGACAGAGGGTAGAAACAAAGGAATAAAAGATCCTTCCCTTTAACATTTGAGTTTCATTCTTTAGTAAAACAGTGTCTGGGACTAACATGCCATCAAAATCAACTTATTTTATTGGGTGGATAATCAAGGATATCCCCAAGCCTAGTAAGCACTGTCTGGACTGAAAGGATCCAAGAATCTGGATTTCCAGAGTTCAAGTGAAGGAAACACAAGCTTTCAGGGTTGCTTTGGCAGACCTGGAGTAGAGAAAAGTGATAAATCGAGGAGTGAGGATTCTCCAAAGGCCTGGGCCATAGACTTACAGCTGCTCTTGCTTACTCTAATACAATAGGAGCTGGGACAAAATGAGAAAAAGGACTCTAAAAGAAAATGAGGAACACAGCTAAGTAAGTCAAGGTGTGATACGTAAACTGGAATGGACGAATCCAAATTAAATCTAAAAAGGGGAAATAAAACAACAAAACCTCTTTCAAATTTTCCCTGGAATGATTAGCAGAGTTATCCTTCTTGACTAAGTCTCTGTAACTTCCTATTCTACAGAGTTATCTCTGTAGTCCACTAATCAAGTATATCTGTTATCTCTTGATAGAGTATGGCTGACTAACCCACTGGCTGTTTTGTTACAAATCATGGTGGCTTAAAAGAAACACTGATGACCTGTGGAGTTCTGCTGACTTGGGTCATGCATTTGGGTTTGAGATGTGAGGAAGGTCAGCAGGTAGCAGGTGGTATGCCTTTGGTCCAAGTCGGTGTTTTAGAGAGGGTCTTATTTTTCCTTCCTTCCTTCCTTCCTTCCTTCCTTCCTTCCTTCCTTCCTTCCTTCCTTCCTTTCTTTGTTTTGTTATTTTTTTGAGACAGGGTTTCTTTGTGACTTTTGAGGCTGTCCTGGAACTAGCTGGTGTAGACCAGGCTGGTCTCGGACTCACAGAAATCTGCTTGCCTCTGCCTCCCCAGTGCTGGAATTAAAGACATTTGCCATCACTGCCCGGCTATGAGAGGGTCCCATTTCTATTCCATTCTCTACTCCTTTAGGACACTATCCGGGATTTGTTTCCATGGTGGTCTGGAAGTTCAAGTGCCAAAGTTTGTATAACAAGTTCCAAAGAAGCACACTGTTCCTTTCTATTACTGTTCACAAAGGCTAATGAGGTTCAGTAGGCATTGGATGAGAGCCTGCCTCCTGACAGAAACAGTGAAAAAATCACATTGCAAAATGTAGAGTTCGGGGATATTGCAAATTGAGCCTCTTTTGCAATCAGTCTATTGAATCCACCCTTCACAGATTTGTTGACATATGAACTCCTGCTTCAAACTGCCCTTGCTTTGAACTTTGCTAGAGATTGTGAATGAGGGAACCATGTCTTCAAGGAATCACTTATGCCATTAGGATAGAAACTTAATAAGGTTTAACAACATATGAATCATAGTCTTGAGAATATCTCTTGTTTGCAACACCCATAAACCTTACATGTTTTGTTTACAGAAATACTTTACATAGCACTTATCAACATCACTTCCATTTCAAAATAAAACCAGTCTGGGGTTTAGTTTTCAAGCCCTGTGTTCCTATCCTGCTGAACTATTGAAATTCTTCATCTGCTATTGGGATTTGGCATTCTCTTGCAGGAATTTAGCTCTCTACAAAAAGCACAGAAAAGGTCCTTGGGATATGTTTTATCACAATTCATGTCCATGCAATATTTTCAAGCTGATTAAAACCCAACTTCAGAGTCAAATAAGGAAAGTGGTTTCCTTCATAGGGTAGCAATAGCTCTGCCTCTCTGGAGTTTCAGCCCTTAAGGGCCATTGCCTTGAAGCAAGAGGCAAATGTTCCTACTTCTGGCAGTCTAACCTGTAGGTATCTGTTCATTTATGATAACTGGGATCCTTATTGTCTTCCAAAGTGTCACAAGTTAAGATTTTGTTACTGAGTTTGGTATTTCTTAGACATGGTACAAGTTTAAGAAGTTATACATAGTAGGAAGAAGTTAAGTCACTGAGGGTGTACCACTGATGAGGATATTGATGCCCGGTTCCCTCTTCTTTCTCTCTCTCTCTCCCTCTTCCCCCCCTCCACTTCCCTCTCAGATGCCATTCTGTAAACTGGTCTCCTCTGTCACCTACTCCTGTTCCATGATATGTTATACCATCTACACTGTTGCTCCATGTAACAGCCACAGACCCAAAGCAACAGAACCAAGTCACCAAGGACTGAAAACTTCTGAAATCATGAGGCAGAATAAACTCTTTTCTTCAGTAAGTCCATTATCTCAGTATTTTGTTCCTATCATTTTTATGGATTGAATACAAAATACTCCTCACAGGCTCATTTGATTTGACTTTAGACTTTTAGCTGCATGAACCAGGTTGTGAGGTTGCAGAGATTTTAGGAAGTAGAGACTAACTAAAAGAAGTGACTCACATGAAAACAAGCCTTGCAGTTTATAGTTCTACCTTCCCTTTTGCCCTCTCTCTCCTTCCTGCTGTTCAGATGTGAACAAGCTCCTTTTACGATGCTTTCTCCAGTATGGCAGACTGTATTCCTTCTAACACTGAACTAAAATTAATAAGGAAGTTCTCTGCTTACCTTACTCCTTTCAGATAATTTATCTTCATAATTAGAAAAATACACCCTGTTGCAGGTATTTCTTATTTCAATTTTTCCATTGTCCACTAAGGCTCAACCCCCTACCTTAACTCACATGAAAACACCATTCTCAATTGAGGGAAGAACCATGACCTTCCTGTAGATTCTCCTTAGAGCCTGCCCCAAATTCTTGAGATATGTTGCTACATGGCTAACATACGTGCTTAATAAAATAGGAAGGAGAAAGTATAGAAAGAAAAGAACATGTCAAAAGTTCTGTTCCAAACTGTCTTCCATGGTTGGTGTGCACCAGGTCTAGATATTAATCACATGTCAATGACTCTCTCCTGCCAAATTAGAGTTCAGGATGGAATAGAGCGGTCTCACTCAACATGGAGAGCTATCAAAGAGAAGGTCACAGGTGGTAATAATAGAGGCAGGCTCACAACAAGATTTTTGAAATATACCCCAGAGCTGTTAGATGAAGTAGTAGATACAAAATGTCTGCCTAAACCCAGTCCTTTGTCTGGCTTTAAGTATGAGCCAGCTGTTCATCAGCCTCAGGAAACAAGCCGAAGAATAACTAATTAGATGAAGATGTTTCAAGGCTGAACAAGAGGAGGATGGTATTTTGATGCAGAGAGTTGGATTCCTGTTTCATAAAATCTTTCTTCCTCTCTGTACACCACAACCATTTTCAGCAACTTCAATGGAAGAGGAATTTCTGTAGCCACTCAAGTAGTTGTAATGTGTGGTTCTGACTCAATTGTCTGAAAATCTGTGAGGCAGACCTGGTTAGAAACATATGCTACAGGAAGAGAACATATATGTTGGGACTCTAACACTCAAGATTCTAGAAACCTGCCTTTTCATAGTCTCCCATGTGTCAGGGACTTACCACTAGGTAAATACTAGTGAGAATAAAGCCATCTGGCTGATGCCCTCAAGCACTTACAGTCTAGGGAGAGACCAAGACAGATGGTTGAACACTTGGCTTGAAACTTTCTTTGCTAAAATAGCTTGAAAGATCTTTAACATAGGGCAGACATGAATCCAAGGCTCTAAATGTTGAGCAACTCATCTGGGATACAGTTTCTCTCCTGTTTTAAGGCTCACATAACCTTAACTTTCCTTTCATGAGAGACTATTTACTTTTAAGTCTAGTATTATTCTGTTCCATTTACATGGTATTATGGCAAAGAACTTTTCATATAAGGCATTAGTGCTCCTCATAAGATGGATCTAAAAAAATGGTGTCAATCTCAATGTCATTTTCAGTATTTAGGTAAAAGAGTTTGGTGACAAGAGTATGATTATTTATTAAATGAAGAGGTATGACAGTTAACATTTACAGAAGTACATAAAGGATTGCAACTAAATGAAGAGATGAGATGGAATGTGCAATAGGCACAAGGGTGAGGTAGGGGATGTGTCTACACATAAGTAAATCGGCTGTTACATCCTAGTCAATTATTACTACAGGAATAATAGTCATATGGCTGCCAAAGCATCCTCATTTTTCTGGAACATTCAGTAATTCTTATTTGATGTGAACATCCTCACTTTTTCAAGCTTAAAAAGAGTGTTTTTGTTGTTGTTGGGGGAGCACTTTAGACCACATAATACATGTCATTTGGTTGTATTTGGCTTTGGGCAACTAGTAGAACTCTGGAACAAGGACCATGATATTGTATCCATATCTTTGTTAATAATGAGAATGTAGACCAGTTGGACAAAATGTGAAATTAAAGATCCCTCTCTAAAATTAAAAGCCCAGAGAAAGCTACTCCAGTCTACAGGTATGTAAAAATGTTTAAAAGAAGGCCAGCATTTCTGACACATGGATGTAACTATACAAAGCTCTTGCTTTATCGCTTCATAAATGGTTTTCATGAGAATTTGCCTTTGGAGAGGTTATATTAATTGTTCTTTCTGAATGAATTACCTTTATATCTTGGATTGAGACATGTTAAGGTGCCCCTGGAAATGGTAGCTCCATAAACCAGATTCACCAGAGATGAGTTGAAAATGTTGATTATGTGGAGGAGCTGAATTTTATGCTGGTTTCTAACTTGGTTTCCCAGAGCAATAGATCTGTTCAGTGGGGCGTTTCTGGTTCAGTTTAATGAAACCACAGAAATTTTGCAAACTAAACTCATTAAGATGAGATGCTAATAGAGAGCATATTTTACTTCTTTGAATACTATGGCTGAGGAAAATATCTTCAGAGTCCCAGTCTCTGTGACCTCAATGTTTTGGGAACTAAGAAGCTGGCAGGACTTTGCTTTGCCAAGCACATACTATATGTGCTTTAGAGCTCATCTGCTCATATTTGCTACAATAAATGTGCCTTAAGATGCTCATTTCTTCCATAATTGTCTAGATATACCCCTTAGAGTTTTTCAGATTCCTTTACAACCAACTCCCAGGAAGCTCTCATCATCAACTTATCTGCAATGGTCCCACTCTTAGAACTCTTTTCCCGACCTGGATGAAGTTTTCATCATCATAGAACCACTAATGCTCACTGACTTCTATTGAAGTTTAACATTTAGTTATGTATTGTCTTCTCTAAAAATGTATACTTGAGAACAGAGATAAACTCACTACTTTTATCCAGTGGCCTGGATAGTGTATCATAGATACTCAAGATAACTACCCATTGAGTGAATCTTTCATTGACTTATGAGTTATAAACTAAGGTGAAGCATGCACATAGGTAAACAGATCCTGTCTGGGTCTTGTCAAATATCTGTTTCTAAGTATCATGGTAGATGTTAATTATGAACATGTGTACTCTCCCTCTCAAATCTTCATTCCTGTGGACACTTTTACATATCTCAAATTTTACTGTTTGGGTTTGACTTATTTGGCAAATTGGTATTTCTAACATGTTAAAAGAACTAAAATATTTTTCCGTAAGTTGCTCAGGATGTGTTTGCTCCACTAGAAGACTTTCTTTGAATTAATTTGAAGATTTAATTGTATATGGGTTGAGTTATATTTCTCTTTCAAAGATAATTAGATATGAAATTTGAAGGAGATATTTATGGGGTTTTAGTTTTTATTTGGTAAATAATTGGTCTGAATTTTGAGTCAGCTTTCTATTTGTATGAATGTCCAACTTTTAATAGGCATTGCATATTTTCATATCATCATTTTACTCATTCATTAGACTATTTTCAATATAAATTCATTATTATATTTCTCTTTGGTAGCTGAGATACATTTCTTTATATCTTAGTGAATCAAGAAGAAATACTCAATCTTGCCACTTTTAAAATCTGTAGTTCCAAGTATCAAATGCTTTAAGAGGAAAAACATCATGTAAAAAGAAAATCAAGTATCTGTCCTTTAGTTCAACTAAAAAATGTTTTTGAAAGTCAATATTGCATTCCAATATACTACTGTACAGAGTGCTGACATTAATAAAGGAAGTGAAAGTGAAGTAGAGTTGGGAAAAAATATTTAGAATCTGGCTTGTGGCTATTCTGCCAAGTGATATTGATAATGAGTTCATGCTCCAATTACTCAAGAACCAATAGGTACATTATCTTCAAATGATTTCTTTTGTTGGGGATAAGGACTGGAATGATGCAGAGATAATAGACAATTCATCCCAGTAAGTGCATGTCCAGTACTCCATTAAAATAACCTGCAATCATTGTGGCTAAATGCCTCATCATTAATTTAAAAGAATATTTAGAATATTTACTCATTGCCATCATTCTCATAGCCACATTTGTTGTTATTAAATCTTCCCTTCTTGGCACACTAGTTTCCTGTAACTTCTTTCTTCTTGCCCTTCCTCTTGACTTTCTCTTTTAAATTTCTTAGTGCTTCTTCTCATGTCAGAGTTTTCCATGTAGTACAGTGTCTAAGAATATCTAATTCTGTGACACAACACCATGACCAAAAACAACTTGGAGAGGAAATGGTTTATTTCATTTATAACTCCCAAGTCATACTCCATCTCTGAGAAATATCAGGATAGAGACTCAAGGCAAGTAAGTCCAGACAGCAACTGAAGCAGAGGCTATGAGACTCTTCTTATTTAGCCTGCTTTCTGATACAACTCAGGACCATCTGCCCAGGGTTTCCTCAGTCTCCAGTGGCTTAAGCTCTCCCACATCAATCATCATCAAGAAAATGCCGAATGGATTTGCCCACAGGCCAATATAATGGAAGCATTTCCTTGAATGTTCCACTTTTCAAATGACAGTAGCTTGTGTAAAGTTGACATAAAACTATCCAATGAATATGTTTTCCCACCCTCTCAGAGTTCTCTCTCTACCTAATTAATTCTTATTTATTGTAACTGGAGATGCGCTTTGGCAATAAAGAGTACTTGCTACTCTTTCAGAGGTCCAATTTCAGGTCCTAGAACCTACATATTGGCCTCACAACTGTCTGTAACTCTAGCTCCAGGGAATTCAACACCTACTTATGGCTTCCAAGAGCACCAGTCATGCCTCGGGAGCATAGATATACATGCAGGCAAAAGACCCTTACACAGAAAAATAAAATAAAATTTAAATGCAAACAACTTACTTACACCCCAGATTACAGCTCAGTGGCTACTTTCCACAGTTAAATAGTCCTTTCTTTTCTAATTAAATGAAACCTCTTAGCAGATTTATTTTCAGCATGCAAATTGAATGCAATTTTATTTTAGTTTGTGATAGTATTCATTACTTTTTATATTATGGTTTATTAATGATAATATATTTTCATCCTAGGTTATAAGTTTCATGAGATAAGAATATTATCTGGTTTTATATCTATAGTGTGCTTACTACAAGCTAGACACTTCATTAATACAGCAGATAAAGGATAGAAAAGTATGTACAGTTGAACTTCTTGCCATAGGTAATATTTGGGACATGTACATTTTGAGTCCTTAAAAAAACACTAATCCAATGAAATGCATTGTTTGTAGCCTGAACCTAGTAGTGTTCCTGACCTCCAAGCTTGAGGGTACTCTGAAACTTCATTCAGTAGATTCAATGTGATAAAGGAATGCAGCATAAGGAGACACAGGAATTCAAGGGGGCATTGTCCAGGTCTCCTGGCTCTTCACCTCTGTACCTGATAAACTAAAGCATTTTTATAAAAGTCTTTGTTCCCTTAATGATATACATTCAAAGAAGGAAACATGAAGATTGATGATGAGGTTGGAAATGAGAAAGAGCAGATAAAAGGGAAGGAAAGTGAATTTCATAAAGAAAAATATCAATATTTCTAAAATCTGGAAGAAAAAGTTATTCTCGTGGGAAACATTTCCTTTACAATCTTAGTAATTCATATGTAAACTCCCTGTGAGCACACATGGCCACCATGGTTCTGGATATCAAATACCTGCCTTTCTTATCAAACCTGCAAGTTTCCAAATTATTGGTAGCCAGATGTGTTCTCCCAGATTTTTTCTTGCATTCAGAAACAACACAAGCTTCCAACTGAGCATCTACATCATTTTGCCTCACAATATATGGTTATAATATATGCCCTGCAGTTTGGGGTTTCAGATTTAAAAAAGAACCCTGTATTTTAGATGTGGATATTCATATCAATATAATTCATAGTAGTCAAAATTAGAAGTAATTCATAAACTGATGTGTATACAATCAAAATGACTCGTATCCATATAATGAATACTAATTAATACACAGGGAAAATAAGATTTGGAGAGACACTAGAATGGTAGTTACATAAGGAGGACCTGAGTTCAGATCCTCAGCACCCACATGAAAACTAGAAGTGGTAACACATGCCCATAATGCCAATGCTGGTGAAGTGAAATCATGAGAATCTCCAGGGCTTGCCTGGCAGGCAATCTAGCTGAATCAGAAAGCTTTAGAACCATTAGGTGAACTTCCAAATAAGTTGGAGACATAAGAATTATGACACCAGATGTTGACCTCTGACTCCCATGTACACACACACACACACACACACACACACACACACACACACACACAGAGTGCATACATGCAAATCTTACACATACACAAACATAAAGATATATACATGGATGGAAATTTAACTATCATGTAACTGAAAACCAGGCAAAAAGACTAAGAATTGTATGATTCCAAATTTATGTATGTTTTCTAGAAAAAGGCAAAACTATAGAAATATAAATGTATTTGTTTGACACCAAGGTAAGAATAGGGATTGGCTAAGATGAGCAGTACAGAATTGTAGAGGTTTGATACACAGATTCATCCAAGATCAGCATTCAGCTCTATGACTGTTCCTCCATTTAGCTATTTTACATCCTTATCTATTTGATCTTGAAATAAAAGGCTTTGGCTGCAATAACTGGGATTGTAACACATCAACGTGAACTCCTGGCTCATAGTGCCAACTTATTCCAAGATTAATTTTAACTTAAATTTGCAATATTTCTAAAGTGGTACCATCATTTAAAATTACGATTTACATAATAGACTAGGTCCTTAATATCCTTAACTAATTTTTCTGATGAGAAGAGTTGTGTAGGCTCCTGCCATTCATATTACCAAATCTTTCCTGAAGATGCCTTAGTCCCCACCATTGACTTATTGATGTTGCTGAAACTGATCACATTCTAATGTTTGTGAATATCAGACAGCTTTCTTCATTTACCAATGAGTGAATTTAGAAAAAAGGCAGAGAGAAATCTTCAAGACAACAACCCCTTGTTGAAAAGTTGAAAGAATTGACTTTCCCAATGGCATAGAGCATTTGGGAGTTTTAACAATATCTTGCCTGTATGTACAATGCATGTTCTAGGTACAGTAGCAGGCAGAACCCCATGGATTTCAAGCTTCACTTCAACCTCATGATTTTATCTAACATTGGTAAGTAGCATAATAGTTATACCCTAAATTTTGTCAGATTAAACTCATTTTAGTCTTTGATAGATTATTCAAGTTGATTACTGTGTTATATTAGAAGATATTCACAAGACATTTGGAGTTCATTTTGGAAGTAAGTAAAAGCAACATTTGATTATGGCAATGTAGTAGCTGGGTCTAGGACATGTAACTTTGTAAATTTGCTGCCAAAATCAGGTTTGGGGATTTCTAATGAGTCCTTTTAGTTGCTGTTTTTATTAGAGGAAAACGTCTGTCTCTGCTACAATGTTAGCCTGCCAGACATTATCACCACTTGATTATTCGTGTTGATAGTATAGCGTGTTTCATTTATTACAGGAAATTCAAGGTTGAAATTGCATCTCTGCAATGAATGCCTGTGGCTTTATGTGTTTTGCATAATAAATAGCCTTTGGTGTTTAGTGTCTACTTTCCAGGTTATAATTTGGCATCATTTGGATTTTTCTTTGCATGGCCCAGTAGTATTATGGTGTCTGTAGCTTTAAATAAGAAATCACTCAGGATGATGAGAGGGCCAAAGTTCCCTTTTGGAAGCTGTTGGGAGTGGGTAGGAAGGGGAAGCTTTTGTTAAGTTATGGAAAATGGACGTGTGTCTCATGGTGTCCACAGTTTAAATAAACATAAACTCTGAACCAGAGAGCATACCCATCATTTCCTCACTGCTAGCAGTACTAAACCAAAATATAATTTTATTTGGCTAACCCCAAAGTAGGATGTGGGTGCCAGCCTTGAAAGCCACACGATAAGGTTTCCACCAGACACCACTAGGGCTAGCTTTGTCTTGATCAAGGAAGTCATAGAGGCATCACTGCCGGCAGCCCATCACCGTGTTTAGCAAACAGAGGCAACCATAACAACAGTGTGGAGAAGTAAAGGGTCTTTGGCTGACTGAGCATGGAGTATGAAATTACTGCATATTATATCCCTCCTGAGGGAAAGGGACATCTTTAAATAGGTGAAAGAGATCAGATCCATTCTTCTATGAGTTGTAGAGTTTGCTAATCTGAAATATGTTTAGAAGAACTGCTTGGTCTTCCCTACTAAATCTTTTTCATTTTTTTCCCAAACAGTGATTCATTAATAAACGAGGTAGTAACGTATGTTTTGCCGTATCTCCAGTGTTTCTTCCTTTGGTGGGAGGATAGGGGTGCAGCACTGAGATCATTCCGGTCACCTCCAATTCTGGATTTGCTGCTTCACAGGCTTCCACGGTGGGAGGTTCTATTTATTTATTTACTGTGGGGTTGTTATTTTTCCTCCAGTCTCTGGAGCCAGGGAGCAATGAGTAGATGATAGAGTTGGATGCCCTGAGTTAATGACTAGCTCTGTATTCACAAGCTCGTCTGCTTTTGTCCTCACCTGATGCCTCAGTGCTGCCAATGAGTGGGAATTAATGTTATTCAGGAGGACCCCTCTGTTCTTTAAAAGAAAAAAAAAGAATTGCTCCCTTGGCTGGGAATGCTTTGACAGAAGGCACAGCAGCCGGCCACATTCGAATACTGTGTCCTCTGGATTTGAGGACAGAGAGGGAGTGGCAGATCCAGGCAGAAGTAAGATGGCCAGAGTTATAGCACAGTCTATCAAGAGTTCTCCTGTTCAAGGCACACCCTTTTCTGCCACTCCCCACTAAATCTGTGCATGATCCCCCTCCCCCTAGCATCCTTCCCAACAATCAGCTCCCCATAAGAAGGTAATCATCTTATGGTAAATTGGAGAAGAAAAGTCAGCCTAGGAAAATGTTAGGGTAATAGAAAACTCTTCAGTGTTGTAACCATCTGGTGTGTTGTGCTAACAAAGGCGGTGATAATTGAGTGCCCAATAACTTCTTTTGGTTCTCAATAATGGTCACTCACCCTGATTTGTGTTCTTCACAAGAGCAATTCCCCCGTCATTTCACACCACATCTGCACCACAGTTCCTCCCTCAATGCAGCCTTACATATAAGTTACCACACTTAATTAAGTCCATATCATTCTTTTCTAAAGAACAGAAAAGTTTGTGTGGAGGCCCAAGTGGCAAAGAATCACAAATGAGACTTTAGTGATACTTTCTTTGTAGAAGAAATGGAGATTGATGGAGCTCATGCCACCAGGGGTTGGCTTCTGGTTGGGGTAGGGTGGGGATGTGTCCGACAGCTTTAGGTTGGGCAACAGCTGTGGATAAGCTTCGGCAGGCAGCCTTGTGGCCAGACTTGCTCTGGGAGGGGATGCGGACCCCATTGTCCCATAATCTCGCTTTTGAAATTGCGCTACAATTGATTCGATCTGATTTCTAAGGTGCTGTCACCAGAGCATCATTAAAAGTCTTTTAAGAAACCGGAGAATAGACTAGATCACCAAAGGCGGCTTTGTCGGCCTCTTCTCGGCTTTTCTTTAACATGTTTCCCATCCCCCTTCCACAGAAGGGATGAAGCCTGCAAGTACAGAATAATTAACGTGGGTAATTTTATTTTTTCCTTTCTCCAACACCCCAAAGTTATTTCAAGAATGAAAGCTATATTTCAGACATAGGCGTTTTCAAATTTTGTGTCATCGTGGTCTGAGAATAATGATTTCACATTCTTATGGGTAGACATAAAGCTTATGTCTTAGAAAATGTTCACTAGCTGCTGCTGCTGTGTGCATGCACATGCAAGCACGAACTTCCTCGCGTTCTCCAGCAAACCGTGTACAGAGGTTTAAAAGGTGTGTCCTTTAGAGGCTGTGTTAGAAGCAGACAACTGGGAAGTCTGAGCCTAATGAGGACATTAATCAACAGAATAAGCACCGTTGGATGAAAGCAGAGAATTCTTCTAGTCTCCCAGTTATCTTAGTTATAAGTAAATTAGCAACTCTTTAACCTCTCTTTAAATGATAAGGAGGGATCCACTTTGGGGACATTTAAGATATTTCTCACAATAAGTGTCAAAATACCCTGAAAGCTCCCGGGGGTCTACCTCCCACACACAGTATACCCTTCATTTGTTTATCTAAATGCTGACAAATTGCAGTATTTTAACAGCCTATCTGTAGGCTTGGCTTCATTTGCATGGTGTGCTCCCTATCTTTGAGTGGATAATGAGGCTCAACATAAAGCCCCCATTGAACACTCTACAGAGACCGACAGTGATGAATACTGAGCAAGAGAATTAGGTGCTGTGGAGAAGAATATGCTATTGTGTGTAAACCCTATCCTTTCATCTTCCCTGCTGCTCACTTTCAGGTCTTTCAAGGAAACTGCCTCCATCCCCTTCCCTGCTAGTGTCTTTTACTTCCCTTTCATTCTGAATGGGCACCATCTTCCAAATCGTCAGCTCAGCCCTGTGCTATTTTAGTTACTCTAATTATGATCTCTCCTTATCCTACGAAATGCTAGAGGTTTCCTTTCACTGTGCAAGACACTGAGAAAAGCCATAAGCCATTGTCCCAGGAGCATTTGGCCATCCACCCACTGGATTCTCAGATATTCTCTTTTGCATTGCAGAATCCAGCCACCTTCTGTCTGCAACAGCCAGCTGCTGTCACAGAGCCTTCACAGAGTACACCCTCTGAGCAGGGATGATGTCTAGGAAAGTTGAAACTCAGGCAATGTGAATTTCCTTAGAAGTCTAGTATTGTGAAAGCTCATGCTTGGCTCTTTGTAGGTTTAGTTGATAATGCTTATATTTTTTTCAATCTAACTGAGAGAATATTTAGCATAGTTTCAATGCTATAGAGTCTCGATGGGGAGGAATGATGCTTTCCCATCCTAGACAGCAATCCTTAAAGGGATAAGTGGGTGAATAAAATAAAGTTTTTGTGATAAAATAAAGGGATTTGGTGTATCTTTGATAAGATCCCGGAGATGAATAAAGATTTCAGACTGATTTATCTTCAAGATAAATGAATAAGCCTGGAAAGCAAAGAAATTTGACCCAAGTTGCAAGGCAAGTCACTGAAGGAAACTTTTCTGAAGTTGGTGGTTTGGAAAAGGCAGAAGGTGCCTTTTTTTCTCCCGTAGAACATTTAGACTGGTTTATCATACTTATTTTCAAGATCCTCAACCAGTTCATTTTAAAATGTATCATCATTTACAAAGATCAATGGTAATTCCCAGACCTCTGCGTCTCTTCACTCAGGCTATTCATTCTAGGTATACACTCCCCCTAATTCTCTGATTCCAACTGGTAATTTTTATATTATCAGCTTTTGATAGATTTCCACATTAGCTGACCATGTAAGTGCAGCCTGAGACTCCAGCTTCTTGAATTCTGCTATCCTCTGTCCAGTGATGTGGAGAAGATCCTGGTTCTTCTAGATCTGAATGAGATGCAAAGTATTGACTTAATGGGAAAAGAGATACTGGATAACAGCTGAGACTCCATCTAATCTTCTGAGCTTGACCCTGCGCTTGTATTTTTGTGTGTTTGTTTGTTTTGTTTTGTTTTCCTGAGACAGGGCTTGGGAGGAAACTGGATGATATTTTTTCATTATGAAGATATATTTGCCATTCTGGTGTTCAAGCCCTGGGGATCTGCCCCAGTCTAGCTTTAAAGGCCATTGAGAAATAGTTGGAAAACTATCTGTACTACCAGGATGGAAGAGTGACTGATAAATTTTTGTACCTGCTCTTTGTAAGTCAATGACTAGCACTGCCCCTGTGTTACTGAGTTGACATATGTAGCCTCATTTACATGCTAGTTTTTGCTTTAGAAAGCAAAGGAGAAAGAAAAGGAGATTTGCATTGGAAACATGATTTAAAAAACACAGAACTAGAATGTAACATATGAAAAATAAGTAACAATCCTCATGCTTTAGTATAATAGTATTCCCACCTTGGAACTCAAAAGAATGCTTATATTTATTGGTTCCATTCAAAAAGAAACATTTTTTTTCAAAATCTAGATCCATAGAGAGTATCTCAAGGCAGGATGCATTGTGACGGTTTAAGAACAGGTTATTAACCTGAAATAGGCTCAGTTTCTTCCTTGATAAATATGCGTGATCATGGACTAATCATTGGTGTACTTGAACTTGAATTTTAGTTGTCTATTAAAATACCATGTTTTCAAATTACCTTCCCATATAGTGAAGTGCATCCTCCTACAACCCTTGTAATAATGTGAATGGGAAGTTGGCAATAAGGAAAGCTGGGACACAGCTTCTGTTGTGCTTTGATCACTTGTATGAGATACAGCCACATTTAAGATGGCAATGACAGCTAACATTGAGTGAACACAGATGATATCCCTGATAAATCAAAATGTTACTAATTTTTAAACTGTCTATTTTACCTCATTCCATAGAAATAAAATCCTTAGTTCATCAAGCTAAGGAACTTCCTAGATAAATGTGATGCTTTCTAATCTTTCTTTTTCTTAATGACCATTTAATGAGTGTCAGTCTAGAAGATGTAATTGGAGGAAGGGTGATCCCATTTCTGGAAGTATTTTTGTCTTCTTGCACATGAGCTGGAATGAGACAGGATCAATAGAGCTTACATACAGGAAATGGTGGCAAAGTAATGTAAAATAATGGAAGTCCTTTGTTTATTAAATAGGCTTGCATGCAGAGAGTTTCATAAGTGTTTTGATAAGCAAAACTCACCTTGGGAAAGTACCCTACTGCCACTGAGTCTTCTCATCTGAAAAAAACTTCCTCATGTGGAAATAATAATAGAGTTCTGTTCAAGATTGAATGAGTCAATGTGTGAAAAACAATTGCAGCAGTGTATAATATACAGGATACACTCAGCAAGTCCAGACTATCATATTTTGTTATATTTATATCTAGAAAAATTCCAAATCTAGTGGGAGTAAAATCATGCAAAGATGTTACTGATAGCACATCAAAATTACTTACATCATACCAATGTGATAATACTCTGGACAGCACAGGAGGGAATTTAAGATTGGACAAGGCATTAGGGAATTTATCTCCAAAATATGTAGACTCAGAGAGGGTTCTCTATACATGAAGAACAATATTCCAGGCTGGGACAACTTGTTCATAAACAAAGAAAGCAAGTTAGTATTTGGTATGTGAATGGAATCAATGAATATCACTTCTAGTCATATGAGAAGAAGTTACATGAAGTGTGAGGTTTCCATACCCTCTCCTCACTGTGGTATGCCACTATAAATTACTATGTTAAGACACATATTTGTTGACTGTGTAGCATGAGTAATGAATGAAACTTTGTAGCATTAATTGTGTGTGTACAGGGTAAATTTGTAGTCATAGCAGAATTGCTACAACAAATGGGTAACAGGTAGCAACAGAACCATGGTTCTGAGGCTGACTTAAATCTATAACTTTCAAATAAAAAAGGAAAAAAGATATTTGTAGTTTTAAAGTAACTGTTAGAGCTATTTGCTTCTTATACAATGAGCCTAATCCTACAACGTATATCCATTCTTTTTTGAAAGTAAAATTATTATTAGGTTTCTGGGAAACTTCTTGCAATATACCAATTTTAAATATAGTAGAGGGCTGCCCCTCTCTGTTAGTCTTAAGACTCAACCTTAACATGACTTTGAAGGAGATGGAGATGTGTGACCCATCAGAAATAAAAAAATCTGTACCTCTGGCTTAGTTGACTGGTAGTAGGTATTAACCAAACTTGTTTCAAAATTGAAGAACATGGTAAGTTGTTTTTGTCATTGTTGTTTTGCTTTGTTTTTTTATTCTGTAAGAAAATATTTGAGAGATTATTGTGTAAGTAGGTTTACTCTGGATCAGATAACATAGTTTCTAAGTTAGAATGTCTCAAGGAAGAAACCAGAAAGCCAAATCTTAGCTTTGCTATTGCTCTGCTTTCTGTTCATCTTGGTAAAGGATCAAAGTTTTGGAACTGATGATTTCATAGAGAATGACACATATATAGAAGATCTGAAGAACAGGAATGTGAACCCTCTACCATAGATATTGGGACTTAAAACAGTTTTATTTATTTATTAATTTATTTATTAGTTTTTTGAGACATGGTTTCTCCGTATTGCTTTGGAGGTTGTCCTGGAACTCTGTAGACCAGGCTGGCTTCGAATTCACAGAGATCTGCCTGCCTCTGCCCCTCGAGTGCTGGGATTAAAGGCATGAGCCAACAATGCCTGGCTTTAAAACAGGTTTTAATTCAGTAGTTTTATCATTGAAATATTTCAGGTAAAGTATTTTTGATGTGTCATTTTTCACTAGATCCAATAAACTTTAAGATGAAAACTAGATGACTATATTGGGAAAGTGATGAAATAAACAGTTTGGATTACATATAAGAATCTGTCACTATGATTTGTGGTAGATGGAACTGACTCTGAGTAAACTCAATAAACCCCTCTTGTAAGCTTCTATGATTATTGAGGTTTTAAACTACTTTCTTCCAGGTATGGTCAGAAAGTAGACTGAAAATGTTGTATAGTCTCAAGAAGAATATATTCTCCAATAGCCATTAGATATTATCAAAGAATGTAATAGACCAAAAAACAATACACTAAAAAGAGTTTAAAAAGTACTGGGTGAAGGGCTTCCTCTTAGAGAATAGAGCCAGATCTAAACATGTAATACTCTGAGTTTTCAGGTCCTCATGAGTCTATGCTGACAGAGACACATGGTTGCTGTGTGCTACAGGATTCCCATATTCCTCTGGTTTTCTGACATAATGCAATGGGAAGAAAACAAAACACATGTTAACAGTTAATACATTTGGGATCTAAAAGGAGCTATATTTGGACATGGCAGAAATATAACCACATGAATATTCTGGATGTTGAACAGAATAGAATGATAGGACATCTTAAGTCATTTCTCAAAGGGAGAATATGGGCATATGTATAAACTTGGGAGTCTTTTAGGTAGAATATCTGTTGGAAATGAAGTATTCTAAAGTTAGCACACATCAAGGAATATTTATAGGTAAAGGGACTAGTGACAAACACATTGCAGAGGGAGGAAGAAATAAAAAAGATACTGTAGAAATCTCAGGACATTGTCAGTCACAAGTCTGAAGAATGAGTAGTTGAAACTGATTACCAGAATCTGGAGAGGGAGCAAGACCAAGTCATTTGGGTCAAGTTAAGAGTCTCAGAGTGCCAAGGTGATCTCACAGGGAAAGAACCATTGGCATAAATGCCAAGAACTCGTTCTCCATTCCTCTTAACTCTCTTAGGTCTTTCCCTTGGTAATCCAGCTGTAAGTTAGTGGGTACCAAATCTTAATGTAGTCCACATATAACAGCATCAATGGGAAGAGATCCAGATAAAAAATGGGGAGGGCAAAAAAGAGATATATGGCATGGGAATAAAGGGAACAAAAGGCTATTCACTAATCACAGCAAAGAACTAAATAAGGCAATCCTGCTCACACTCCCCTTTTTCTTTATCCTTATATAGTCCTATACTCAGCCTCCTTAATCACACTAATTTCACTTAAATCCAGCCTCTACAGTCAATCAACCCTGGGCTTGGATCATTCAACCCTATGTAGATCATTCTACATAGTCACAGTTTGGAGTTTCTGGTGGGGAAGATAAAAAAAAAATCAGTGCTCTTGCTGTAGATTGGTCAGACCTAGAGAAAACAACAACAGAGCGTTAATGGCCTGTGGAGTCTATATTGATTCCAATTTCCTAGTGCCTGTCCAGGTACCAAGCTGTTGACCCATGGACAACCATTTAAAGGAGGACCAGGCATGGTGAGTGTGCAGCTGACAGTGTATAAGCACCAGAAAGTGATCGCACTACATGTTGAACTAACTGCTCATCTTAACTCTTGATTGATTTACTGTATTGGTGATGCCAATTCTTTACCCTTCACTGTATCTGTGCCACTTCCTATGACTTTGCAGCTCCTTTCACTAAACAAAGTCTGGCTAGGCAGTGGTGGCACACTCCTTTGATCCCAGCACTCTAGAAGCATTGGCAGGAGGATCTTTGTGAGTTCTAGGCCAACCTTATCTACATAGAAAGTTCCAGGACAGCCTCCAAAGCTATACAGAGAAACCCTGTTTTGAAAAATAGAAGAAGAAGAAGAAGAAGAAGCGAAAGAAAGGAAGAAATAAATAAATAAATAAAGACAAAAAAGAGTTACAGTCAGAACATCAACACAGGCTGCTCTTGAAAACTGATTTGGCCTTCTAGAAAGAAGTCCATAGGGTAGTGTGTCAGTTCTATGTAGAGGGAATGTGGCAAAATAAATGAATGAATAAATAAATAAATAAATAAATAAATAAATAAATAAAAGTCTCATTAGCCCGATAAGATATGAATTACCTAGAGCAGAGCTCAGACAGTCTCATCTCTTCCATAGGTCAGCATAGGTTTAGTTAGCTGAACCCTAGGGATAGGATGATCCTAAGGCAGATTGCGTGTGTCCAACCTGCCTGTATTGCTTCAAGTGTGAAAATGTACTTAGATGTTGTCATATCCCATTAAATAGCCCATGGCTTTTGTTACACAGCGAAACTGTAATAATGGCTCACTAATACATATTCCTTAGCCCATTAAACTGCATTGTCATAAGACTACAGCTTTCACTACAAAATGGCTTCAGGGTCTGCTCTCTCAAGCAACAATTTCTACGGTGCCTTTTTCTTTATCCTTATATAGTCCTATACTCAGCCTCCTTAATCACACTAATTTCACTTAAATCCAGCCTCTACAGTCAATCAACCCTGGGCTTGGATCATTCACAGCTATTACCTTGGGTAGAATAATTAAACAAACTAAGCCTCAAACTTCTCTCCAAGACAATGGGAAGAGGCTGTACTGAAATTAGATATGGATGAAGCCTTCAGGCATGGATCATATAAGCTTCATCAGACACATCAATCACAAGGGACGAGCTTGGATGGCCTGCTTGCTTCCATACATGGGGCTGAGACACAACATGTAAATCACCATCCTGAATGGAAGGCACAAGGTGGGTGGGGCTCAGAAGCATAATTTGCTCTTCTGGGTATGGCTCCTCACATCATTTTCAGGGAAGAGCAGTTTTAATGGGGACCAGTAATGTTGGGAATAAAAACAAAGAGGCCAGAGGGCCTGAGCGTATTTGTGGTTACTGTTTACATATCCCCATGAGAGCAGCAGCACGGTCCACTTAATTAAGTCAGCAAGCTTCAGGACAGGTGATTGTACCTAGAGGAATGCAGAAGGCACCTGTCACTGCTTGTGAGAGTCAACTGTTACCTTTTCAAGCTTATGTTTTGAAGGACAGCTTATATGTCGTTGTTATTAAACTCAAACTTATTAATTTATAGTGAGACAGATTCATAAAAATGACAGAAAGAGCTGGGCAGTGGTGGCACACCTCCTTAATACTGGCACTGGGGAGGTGGAGGCAGGCTGAACTCTTTGTGTTTGAGGCCAGCATGGTCTACAGAGTAAGTTCCAGGAAAGGCTCCAAAGCTACAGAGAAACCCTGTCTGAAAAATAAAAGTATTCAACATTTCTCACTCCCTAATTATTAAATGACATGTCACTGTGACCCACACTCTTAAAGCTATTTTTGTTTTATTAAAATATTTATTATGTTCTGTCTACATGCATGCCTCCATGACAGAAAAGGACATCAGATTCTTATAGATGACTGTAAGCCACCTTGTAGTGGATGGGAATTGAACACCCAACCTTTGGAAGAAAAGCCAATGCTCTTAATCCCTGAGCTATCTCTTCAGCTCCTCCTTTAAAATTATTTATGTCATTCATACCTGGGTAGAGGGGATGCCATGTAATGCATTGCTGACCATATTTTCTCAAGTCAGTGGTCACTGATGCCACATTCCAATACTGAAAATAGCCACAGAAGAAGCATACACATGAAAAAATCAGTGAATTTTACAGCTCTGGGGTTTTAATTTGGAATTCAATTGATTATTGTGCATAGTCACACCTTTGGTGACTGCATCAGTGCCACTAAGAGCCACTGTTTTTGATTCTCTCCATAGCTGTTTTTGTGATACTAGGATGCTGCCCATCACTGTGCACACCCCTGCACGGAAAGCTTTCTTCTCCAATGTTATACCAATGACTCAAGCAAACCTAAGAAGAAACTCATCAGATTTAACTACAGAATGTGGTCATTGTAGTTCTTAGCTACCTCATGATCTGGCAAGAAGTAGGGTGAGAACACTATAGCAAGGGTGAGGCAGCCTTGGAAACGTGGTGCAAATATTTTCTAAGGAGCCTTTGACCTGACGTCTTGGCTGACTGTGGAGTGAGGAAGGGAATATTGACTTGGAAGGCCAGGTTTCCAAGTGAAACTCAGTTGTTCATTTATTACCTCTGTGACCTGGTTCCTGTCACTTTCATTCATTTTAGAAAATGAGATGATCATTTGAACCACATGTATGATCTTATTCAGCTTATAAATACCATGGCATTTAGTTCACAGAGGAATGAAAAAGAAAAGGGAAAAAGTCTGTAGAAAGTTACCCATTTCTCCTCCTCCATTATCGTTGGTAAAAAAAAAAAAAAAAAACAGACAGTTTCAATGGGGATGTAACCTGAATGATGACCCACTCTTTATTTATTTTGAGGCAGGGGCTCATGTAGCCCAGGCTGGCCTTGAACTCAGGATGTAGTCAAGGATAGCATTAAATTCTTGATATCCTGCCTATACCTCCCAGGTGTGGGCTGCCAATTCCACTGTATTCTGCTTTAATCAGAATGAACACAACGGTGCAGGAATGCTTGTCCACATGGAAAGTGTGTGACCCTCACCTTTGTCTCCGGCTTTTGCTGTTAGTCAGACTGAAGAGAAAATGGTGAAACCTAAAGTCTCCATGCAAGGTGAAAACTGCACAAGCTACACTTCTTCAAGTGGCCTGTGAGAAGTTTCTGTGTGCATTCTCACAGACTGTGTATCTCTAGAAATGCATCCCAGTAGGGGGCATGAGTGGCCGAGATGAGAGAGTAATGGGCCTTAGGTTTTGTTGGGTAAACAGTTTCTCTGGGACTAGTCAGCACTAGCTGTCCCAAGCAAGTCACAGGCCTCCCCCAGAGCCCCTCCTCCCTGCTCTGAGACCAACAACTACCCTCTCTCAGCTTCCCCTTGGTTGAGCAGGGACTGGGCACTGCTGTGTCTGAGCAGAGTGCGGCCACTCCTTAGCCTGAGTCAGACCCGAGTGGATGGTATGAGAGCTTGCCAACCACAGAGCTCTCACTGAATGTATACTTGAGTTGACTCAAGCCCACAAAACAGGACAGTCAGACTTCTGTGGCTAACATCACCTCATCTCCTCAGTTCCCAACACTCTGGGTCAATCCACCCTCTCCGTGAACACTCCATCTTGTGGGAAATCCTACGAGGACCTAAAGAGAGAAAGGAAGAAAAAAATAAGACAGTTTTGTGTTACAAAAGGGGGTATGTTTAGGAGGGAGTTGCCCATGTGCCTTCCTGGGAAAACTTTAAACATTGGGAACAAGGTCCAAAGTCCTTGGCTTTCACCTTTTGTGTCTCTGCTACATTGTAAGTCCCCAAATCCTCATTGACCCACATTTCTTACAGTGGCAGTCACTAAAGGCAATCATTAGGATTTATGACTTGATATATATTTTCCCATTGCATTGGAGCCTTGCTGTTTCCAAAGGTGGCCTTTGCCTGTCTATCCATGTAGCTGGGACAGGGTTAGTACTGTCAGTTGGACCCACACTGGAAATGAAGCCTGATCCTGTGTGAAGTTGCTTGGCAAAGCAATATACTTCAGTGGTCAAGAAAACTGTGTGTCTCCACTCTCATTTCCTTTATTTACTTAAGTTTCATAGCAGAACACACACACACACACACACACACATATACTCACTAACACACATGCACACACATGTACACACATATTCACACCATTTCTGTATACTTAATACATGACTTTTTTTGCAGTTCTGCACAAAAATCATCTAGTCTCCAAAGCATAACTGTCTAATTAATTAGCTTTGGTGCACAGTTTCCTAAGCAATTCTTAAACTTGGTTTTATAGTTCTTATTAATTCACCAAATCAGAGTGGAGAGTAATTATCATCTAATCTTAGGAATACCAGTGGTCCTTTGTAATTTAAGAGTTACTGAAGTCTACTTCTACATATATATTCAGTAGACATATAAACATAAGCCCACAGAAAAACTTGCTCATAAATGTACACAGCAGTACTTTTTGTAGTAGGTAAAAATAACTGCCAATTGATGGCTGAAGAAGTAAACTGTATTTTACATATCAATCTCAGTATAAAATAACATTGTCTCTAAATTAAATGAATAAATTTAAAAAATAAAAAAGTAAACTGTAATTCACACACGCATGAAATGTTCTTTAACTATAGACAGTAATGCAAGTGTAATTCTAGTAAATGAAGTGGCAATACTACAGCCTGGATCAATCTTCAGAACATGTGACAAAGCCAGTCTCCATAGTCAGGGTTGGAGAGGTGGCTCAGTAGTTACGAACACTTATTTCTCTTCCGGAGGGCAAGAGATTGATTCCCAGAACCTATGTGACAGCTTGCAACTATCTCTAACTCCAGTCACAAGGCATCAGATGCCCTCTTCTGACCCCTCAGACACTGAGGCACACACTGAGGCAAAAAATTCATACACATAAAATAAAAAAAATAAATCTGAAGAAGAAATTTGAAGTTTCCATAGTCCAGGGCAGTCAAAGTAACAGAGACAGATGCAGATTAATGGCTACCCTAGAGGTGGGCAAAGAGGTGGAAGAAGAGATATGGATATTCTTTTAGAGCATAGTGCTTACATGACTGTGAATCTGAAAATTCACTGAAAGTCACATTTTGAATGAATTTATTGAATGGTATTTGACTTCATCCTTACTAATTGAACACTGTTCAGAAATTAACTTCTCAATGAAGCCTCTCCTGAATTCCCTAGTTTATCCAGCAAATATACTGAATGTTATACTTATTATATTCTCATTTCATGTGTGTGTATGAACTGACAAAATATAAGCCCTATAAGATCATGAATATTTTCAACTATATCTGTGGTATGTACTATAATGCCTGTCATATAGCAGGTGCTCAATTAATATCAGTTACATGAATGAATAGGGATAATCCAGTTTAAGGAACGCATTCTCTTGTTTGTTAGTTAATCATTCCACCTCATATTTTAGACATTCTGAGGTTAGATAACCAAAAAGGAAAAATAATTAGGAAAATTATCTAGGGGGAGTGCAGAGTCAGTTGTTTAAGAATAAATTGGCTAAGAAGAAATACAGACTATGCTTTTAAATTGCACTATGTCTAAATAACTAGTTTAGAATATTTATTTGACAGGTTTTATTGAGTTTTCCTCAAACTTTATTGATATTATGGAGAGTTTTCTATCTATACCTAGTCAAATGAGCATCAAATAATCACCTTTTGTCTTGTATGCTGGTCACCTGATGATAATGATACAACATTAGAGATCATATTGTCATAAACAAACCAAGAGCAGGTTAAAAAAATAGTTCAGAGGTCACAGATGGTAACAACTATAAAAAAGAAAACACCAAGGAAAAGGGAGAAGAATTAAAGGGTTGCATGGATAGACGGAAAAGGTCTGATTTAGTGACTCTTAATACTAGGATCTCCAAAAACAGTTTGTAAAACAATGATTCTATGGTAGATTATTGTTTTCTCTGGGGGGATAGTGTAAGAAACACATATATGGGATAGGCTGAAGTGACTTAAGAGAGCATAAAACACTTTTTAGGGTGCTTTTTAAAGGAAGAGTATCAAAGCAACAACTGTGGATAAAATTCTTTAACTTTCTAGCGGTTGCTGTCAGAAAATGGACCAGGCTTATCACACCAAAAAGAGTAAGAGGACATGAGTAAGTTCACAACACCTCCTAAGGATCAAGAGTCTGGGGCTGTTCCCACATGTATTAATTCCCAATCTTCTTGTCTTGGGGCCTCTCAGTCAAAGAGGAAGTTGTATGACTATGTGCTGAAGGAGACTGGGAGGCCAAGGGTTACTTGAGGAACGACTTGCTGCAAACATCATTCACTTAAACAACCATACAAGTTCCACCTCATGGCATTCTTCTTCCCTGGCTGCCAAACCCATTTCTAAGACATAAGCAATTCAGGAAGAATAACAATACTACCCAATATAAGGCTTGCATTCATAGTCTTTATAGAATAGACAAGGGAGGAACATCCAGAACTCAGAATGAGGTCATCACAGGTCAGCAACAGTATCCTGACAACTTCTTTGGGGAAAATCAAGTATAGAAAAGCAAAAGATTATTGCTTAAAATCATGTTATATCAGGCGGGTAGGTATGGTAGTGCACACCTTTAATCCCAGCTCAGGGCAGGCAGACACAGGCAGATCTCTGTAAGTTAGAGGCCAGCCTGGTCTACAGAGCAAGTTCCAGGTCAGCCTCCAAAGCTACAGAAAAACCTAGTCTCAAAAAGAAAAAAAATCAGGTTATATCATGTTTACAACTATCCTAAGTAGAGAAGCATAAGAGGGTAGAAAGGTTCTTCTTGGATAATAACAATCAATCTTTTCCTTGTTTGTCTTTCTCCATTAAATAGTGTACCGAGAGAGATACATCACAAAAGATTTGACCAAAAATAAATTATCTCTTCTTCACCATCCAGATGTGAAATGATTGACTTAAAGTATTTTCCTTTTCAACTAAAATTTTGATTTGTTGCCAGCATTCATCCAAGAGAAAATGATATATGTAAGAGTCTTAATTAGACTACTAAATGAAGTGTGCATGTGAGCATGCACACACACTTGTATGGAAATGGTGACCTGGTTTTAACTCTAGTGTACAAGCAGGGCTGTTGTAAGGCAGAAATGACTTCATCAGGAAATCAGGAAATCCTCAGTCAAAATTCCAAATACACAAATAGATGCCTTTTATTCTGCTGTGAATCAAAATGATGCCATGTCCTGTAATTAAGGATGTTAGTGGCCAGGTGGAGTGAGAGCCAACCATGTTTCGCCTTTGTTTCTAAGATAGTCATTTTATAGTTCAGCATTGTAAGGGCAATAGGCACCTTATTTGGCAAAGATTCAGTTCTGTTTCCTAATTTGTTTTAGAGTAATAAAAATTTCACCAATTCTGTACCTCAGTTGGAGATGGACTGATTATTTGAACCTCACACATAAATGTTTATGTTTTGTGGCAATTTGCTATTCAGTCAGAGATAAAAGAATGCCTAAAAAGCAAAAAACAGGAAAAAGAATCTCAACAGTGTTTGGAACTGTTACTATGCAAGAGGATGAAAAAAAAAAACAAAACAAAAAATCTGGGCTGTTAATGCAAATATATGGGAGAGTGGGTCAAAAGATAACATTGGCTTATTATTTCTTTCTTACAGGAAATTCATATGGAGCCATTAGGCTTTCTAAATATTAACTTTTCAAACTGACTGAGTAACTGGCTCCTGGGGTGCTACACAATGGCAGGGTGATATGGTCTGTTAGCTGGCCTACAGATGATGGGAGGGGAGCTGAAGGCATTTCAAGTAGGACAACAAACACCTCTGAAATAACCACCCCTCCTTTGGAGGGTCCTATCTGAGTGGGGTCTCTTCCTAGGGTGTCAGAAGGAAACTCTCTGCCCAACTCCTCCAGATGCAGGAGAAAATAAAATCACCCAAATGCTGAGATAATGCCTGGACTTGCTCAGCCTTTGGTCCTACTCCTGGTCCACCCCCATCAAGTTATATCTTTGTTTTAGGCCCTGACTCATGCTCCACCCCCACCCCTCAGTCAGCTGTGACTCATAGCAGAATCTGACTAAACCCAGCGCCCAGGGTCAGTTCAGTGATGGTGTCTTTCTCTCCTTTCTTTCTTTCTTTCTTTCTTTCTTTCTTTCTTTCTTTCTTTCTTTCTTTCTTTCTTTCTTTCTTTTTCTTCTTTCTTTTTTTCTTTCTTTCTTTCTCTGTCTCTTTCCCTCCCTCCCACCCTCCCTCCATCCCACTTACCCTCCTTCCATCCCTCCTTCCTTCCTTCCATTTGTCAGAAAAGTTAGGTCAAATGGGCACATCTTCAACATCTTCCTTAAGATCTCATCCTGAACTTGCACTGAGATTCAAATTTCTACTGGGGGGAGGGGCAATCTATCTTTACTTGATTGTAAATGTGATCATTTATCTATCTATCTATCTATCTATCTATCTATCTATTTATTTACTATTCACTGTGTCCTTAACCTTTGTAATGTCATTTTGTAGCTAGCCCTGTTAAGCCCTGGATTTTCTCCACTTCTGAAATCTGGGTTTGCCTTCCTTTGAATCAAACGTGTTTCAGAAAACATTGTATGTCTGTTAGAGCAAAGTCAAGGCCAAGGCTGGCCTAGCCCAGCCAGACTGCAGCTGATTTACTCTTACACTACAGAGAGATGAGTCAGCAGATCAAGTCAAACTGTCTTTAAAACAAGAGAACAAATCTCTTGATCTCTAGCTTCACAAGAAAAACAAACAAAAACAGGTTGTAGTTTATCCTCTAAGATTTCTTGTAGCTTTCCATTGTTACAGCAGACATACCTACTTGGTGCTTTAACTCACATGGGGAGGTTGGTAAGGTTCAGAGATTCTTGTTATAGTGTTTCATAAGGTCTTATGTACTGTTATCATCCTGTTGTGTTTGTTTTCACAATGGTATGTCCCAAAGACTCCAAAATCCAAAATGTTTATGATTTTGATATGTGTCATACAAATTCATTAATATAAAATTTATGTTACACATGGAATCAAACATAGAGGAAAGTCTAGATCCAGTATGTCAATTTGATAAGGCTTCTAAGGGAGCAGGAAGGTTGATTGGGGGAAGAATAAAGGATAGAAAGATAAGAGATACCATGATAGAGGGAGCCATTGTAGATTTAAAGAGAAATCTGTCACTAGGGAAATGTCCATAGATCTACAAGGATGACACCAACTAACAATCTAAGCAATAGTGGAGAGGCTACCTTAAACGCACTTCCCCGATAATGAGGTTGATGACTGACTGCCTTATATGCCATCCTAGAGCCTTTATCCAGTAGCTGATGGAAGGAGAAGACACCCACAGCTAAACACTGAGCTGAACTCTGGAATCCAGTTGCAGAGAGGGAAGAGTGATGAGCAAAGGGGTCAAGATCAGGCTGGTGAAACCCACAGAGACAGCAACCCTGAACAAGAGGGAGCTCATGGACCCCAGACTTATAGCTGGGAAAGCAGCATAGGACTGATCCAGACCCCCTAAACATGGGTGTCAGTGAGGAAGCCTCGGCAATTTATGGGGTCTTTAGTAGTAGATCAGTATCTATCCCTAGCAAAAGAATGGACTTTAGTATCCCATTCTACGTAGAAGGATACACTCTCAGCCTAGACCCTGTTCCAAAGGGTATGACTGACTTTGAAGATCTCCCATGGAAGGCCTCACCCTCCCTGGGAGCAGAAAGGGGATGGGATAGGGGGCTAGTGGGGGGACATGAGAGGAGGGGAGAGAGAGGGAACTGTAAAACAAGCTTGTTTCTAATTTAAATAAAAAATAGAAAAAGGAAGCGTGCTACACACATGAGACTTAAATTAGAGAAATGTCTATTCTCGTGATTCTGGGAATGAGAAGGCTGAGTTCAAATGTCAGCATGCTGGATTCTTGTGAGGCCTCTCTTCTTTCTTTTAGATGGCTAGATGGCTGTCTTCCACTAGGTTCCCAAAAGAGCTTAGTTCTGTGTGTCTTTTTACTCCCTTTTTTGTTTCTTTTTATTTTTTGGTATGTGGTGTATATGTTTGCACATGTGTATGCATGTGTGTGTGTGTGTGTGTGTGTGTGTGTGTGTGTGTGTGTGTGTGCAAGCATACTCATAGAGGCTGGGTGTCAACCTTGAGTGTCTTCCTTTTTTACTACGACTTATTACAGGGCTTTAAGCTTGCTGTTTTGGCTGGACTGACTGGTGCATGAGCTACTGACTTTGACCAATCTCCACTCCCCAACCCCACTCTTGCCCAATACTGGTACTGCAGACATTGCTGATGTATCTACTTTTTTACACAATTTCTGGATATCTGAACTGAAGCTCTCGTATTTGCACAGAAACCCTTTATCCACTGAGCTCTCTCTTCTTATAGGGACAGTTTAGTTGTGTAACAGCCCACCCTAATAGATGGCCTTAATGACAATAATTCCATGAAAATACCCCTTAAATGTCTGAAAATAGAGTCATAGTTTGAAGTACTACAAAGACTTTGTCATATAAATTTTTGGTTAACATATTTCAGGCCAGCAAAATCACTAATGTGTTGCCTACAATGTATTACCAAAATATAGGCCTAATGATGGTATCCTTGCTCAAAATCTTTCTATAGTTCTGAATTGTAGGTAGGAATAAAGCCTTGCAGAGTGGTGGTGGTACATGCCTTTATTCCCTGCACTCAGGGAGACAGAAGCAGGAAGATCTCTGTGAGATCCAGGAAAACCTGGTCTACAGAATGAGTTCCAGGATAGCCAGAGCTACACAGAGAAACCCTATCTCAAAATAAATAAATAAATAAATAAATAAACAAACAATTAAAATCTCACTACTTCTTTCTGTAATATTCACTAATTTCATCATTTTTAACTCAGTATTCAAAGACACCCTTAATTGATTGTTTCCTTCTGTCTTTATTTACAATTATTCATTTCACCATGGTTTATACATATTTGCCTCCATAAAACACACATACATACACATGTACACACACAGGGGGTGGGGAGACTGAGAGATTTCATCTCTTTATCATTCTTTTTGGTGTCTATTTGTCTATTTTTTACTCCAGAGTATTACTTGTCTAAATCCTTTACAAATCTTTTTTGCTTGTTTTTTGAGGCAGGGTTTCTCTGGCTTAGAACTCACTCTACAGACCTGGCTGACCTACACAAAGATCTGTCTGCTTCTATCTCTGGAAAACTGGAATTAAAGGCGTTTGCCACCACCACCTGGCTTTTGCAAATCTTATAACATTTCCAATTTAGTATTCCACACAAACGGAATCCCTTCTAACTATTTTGATATCACACTGTAGCCTGTTGCTGTATTTTTGTCACTTGTTTTATTGCACAGGTATTTTGTCCCTATCAGCTGTAAGTTAGCATAATCATTTCTATATTCCCTCTACTTGCTACTACAGTAGCATCTGTCTGTGGTGGTGATCAAACTAGTGACTTTTTTCTTCTTCTAATACACTTTCTTTGGATGAATAGCCTCCCTTGATGATAATTCCAGGATATGTGGCTGAATTTTGGCTGGTAGGAGTGAATAGCCTCCCTTGATGATAATTCCAGGATATGTGGCTGAATTTTGGCTGGTAGGATTTAGGCAAAAATAGTGTATTGTAAATCCCTGTCTGTGGTTACTGTAGTCAACTCCTATTCACTTTGAGATGCCTCTATTACCCTTTTCCTATTTTGTTCTACACTGTATGATTCATTTTCCTTGTAGACTCTGAATAGGTTCAGTCAATGACAGAAATAGCTGAAATTGGCATAGAAGAAGGAACAGGAAGCTAGGGTACTTCTTTATCTCTGTCTGTATTTCCCTACAGCATCCTTGTAAATCACAGCACCTCTATGACTCTGGGTCCATTCTGAAGATTCTAATCTGAATCATCCATTCCCAGTTGGACATTCCATGATTTAAGACGCTGATAAAACAACACAAACAAAATTTGTCTGCCGTGTCACCAGAAACTGATATCAGCAGAAACTGATAGTTTCTTAGTTGAGGTAAACTGTATGGCCCATTTGACATCTGTGAAATAGGACTCAAAATTCCTGCTTCACAGACCTGTTCTGAAAGCAAATAAGCTAAACTATTAAGAATTAATTAGTGAGGACGTAGCATACAATGCAATGTATGATGTTTCTTTCCAGAAACACCCAGAGAACATATTCACTTTTCAGTTTTTAATTCTCAGCTTTGTCACTACTTTCTTTGACCACTGGAAGTTTGTAGTTTGTTCTCCTGTCTTTTGCTCCTGTCAGTTCTTACTCTTTAGAAACCTCATGTAATTCACTCTACTGTGATTCTTTTGAGCTCCGTTGTGGGAAATACTTCCAGGTTTCACCCAAAACTGTTTTTCAAAGATGATACTCTTGTGTGGAGAGTCTATGTCTTTCCTTCCCATTTCTACAATTAACTCCTAGGGCCTTCTTGCTGGTTTCCTGGAGCTATTCATGGAAAGACTGTCAGTGCACAGAGGAGATGCCATGTCTCCATCCTATCATTGGTTCATTTTATGACTTTTGACTTCTTAGGTCCCAAAGTGCTTCTATAAGAGAAAGATAGTTAAAGCAAGTAAGTAGATAATGAGCTGTCATTATCAATCTGTGCTCTTTGGGCCGTATTGGCATATTAAAAAGGAAATGTATGAAACACATATATCTACTTCATTACCTGAATATGCTTTATTGAAATGGAAGATTAAATTTTCTTCACAGGGATTGACATGTCAAGCAAACTTGTTTCTAATTTAAATAAAAAAAATAAAAGTAAAGTTTCTTCATGGAAAATGCAGCTTCAGTGGATCTGGATTGGTTCCTACAAATTGACTTAGCATTGAAACATTCCAGGGGCTTATAGCAGGTACCATGATAGGAAGATCTCTGATGTAGTAGAGTTGAAGATCAGAAATAATCAGTGTTCAAAGACAGGTGGACCCCTTCCTTTCAAATGGGAGTGAAGTATGACATGAAGGATTTTTTGTAGACTTAGTCTTAGTCAATGAATGCTTGTTTTCATCAATATTCTTTGTAGGATACTCTTGTTTTGAGACAAGTTTTCCTGTGGGATTCACTCTGCTAAATGGAACTTTATATTAATATATTAAAATATTCATATATAATGTAAGTATAACAGGACCACCACAGAAAAAATTTTAAACAACAAAGCCAACTAAAGAAAAGGGACTGGAAGAACAGTAATGCTGCTTAAATTTTTATTTGTAATCTTTATTTTAGAATTTCATGAGTGAGTACTGTATTTAGAACATTCCTCTCTCCCTCTACTCCTTCCAGTTTTCAGGGCCCCACCACTCACTTTCAAATTCAGGCGTCTTATTCTTTATTGTGTTACACACATACACACATACACACATACACACACACACACATACATACACACATGCACACACTTATAAAAACAGTCTGCTGAATCCCTTTACTGTTGCTCATATGTATATATGTTTAGTTCTGATCAACTGGGTTTGGATCATCTCCCACGATCCTGTTGCTGTTGAAAACTGATAGTCCCATCTCTTCAGAAGCATTAGTATTTTGGTTTTTGTTGAGTTCCCTTAGTTCTTTGCTATTAGGTCAACCTGTCCATTCAACCAATAAGCCATCTACTCATCCATACTTAACTAATTACTTTGTTTAGTTTCATGACAGTCTATGGAACAGGCCCTTGAGTTCGTGTTGTACTAGAAAGTGATTTAGCTGAAGCTCTATCATCCTTGGGGTGTTAAAGATTCAGAATTCCTAAAAAAAAGATGTGGATTCTTAGGGGTTGGATTTAATGCCTTTATGTGTCAATTTAATGGACACTGGATGTGCTTCTTGTTTCTTATGACCTCAACTGCCCTGTCCTCTATCAGTTTCTCACTGGTGGTATTAAACCCATTTATATGAATTCAAGTTTTAAGGCTTTGTTTTACTGCCATCAATACTTCAAATTTTTTCAAGTACCTATCACTTCCTATTCTCTTCTAACCCTCATCTTGATACACACACATACACACACACACACACACACACACACACAGAGGACTAAGCTAGAATGCAACAGATAGCAGTAAGTTAAATTCAGTCATCCATTGGTGTCTAGGGTTTTTGTGGACAGCAACATTTGAGGCTACTCCAGTACTTTATAAAAATGCATACTTTCATATGTAATTTGAATTTATTTCCTCTGTGTCTTAATTATCTATATATAATTCCTAAGAAACATACACGGTTTATAAATAGTCACTATGGCATATTATTTAGAAAGTAACAGCAAGAGAATCAAATCTTCATAGCTAGTTATAGGAGAAAATTTTCCTATAGTTTTCTTCTGTCCTTTTAACTGTATGGGCATGGTACTCACATATATATAAGATTAAATATACAGGGAAAAAGACTCAGAAAAAGAGTGTGACTGGGTGCATAATGGAACAGAAGCAGAATGAGGAGATATTTGTCCAATGTTTGTTTCAAAGCTAACAAGGCTACATAGCATGCTCTGAGTCTAGCCAGGCACAGTATTGAGTGCTTGTTGTGATGGAAGGGGGCTTTATTTCTCTCTCACATATCCTTTTGCCTCTTCTCATGTTGCATACCATGGAAAACCCACAGGATTACATCATTAGGTACTGTCTTCATTTAGGATCCCCAAAGATGATCTTACATAAGGAATATAGGGTAATTGTGAGTTTGGTAGGAGGAACTAACAGAAGAGCAGGGAAGAGAGACAGAAAAAGAAAATGGATGGATTATTATGCTAGCTGTCGCTGGATACTCTGCTGCTAGATGATGCCAAAATTCTAGGAGATGGTGGAAGTTGGGGATGTGTGCAGTGTGTGTATTTACTAACTCCCATGAGTTATGGTTTAGGCTACCATGGAAGTACATCAGCTTCTCCAGAACTTTTGCAGTAGCACATTTGGGCCAATCATAGTTCCCTGATGAAATTCATTGGACAAAATGTATCTAGGGTAAAAAGCCTCCCTGTGATCTAACATGCCAAGGGAAAAAAGACAGGGTTGCTGCTTGCTTTGGGAAGTGGGAGATGCCAGCAGGAGATTTACAGAGTGAGAGCACAGTGAGATGTTAGGAATAGTTATCACCTAACCCCCTCCCCTGTCAGGCCACACTTTGCTGTGCCCCTCCAATGATGGCCACAATTTGGACCAGGCTGCCCTTCTTCCTTTAATTCCATCTCTCTGGCTCCCAGTAAATGTTTCCTGACTGCCCTTTCAGCCCATGTATCATGACAATTCTGGCATTCCATAGTCTCTCCCTGCTTGTGCTCAAACACATATACTCTTCTGTGAAAAGCCTGTTTATTAAATGATAAAACATACACTTTATCGCCAGTCTATTGCAAGCACTACCTTTGTGCCTGGGTAGTCTTTTAAATACCTCCTGTAAATGCAAACATGACTCTTTTATTTATTGTTTTTACAGACGCAAGAGACCTAGGGGCAAATTGTCTAAGGCCATGAGGTGATGCCAGAGGTAAATGGTCGTATAGTGAGGAGGTAAATGAAATCAAGTTAGAAGTCCAAATTTACTGCTGCTAAGTCTACGTCCTAAAATCATGTAGTGCAGTTTGGTGTATGGAAAGTGTCATTATCGATACCATCTTCCTAGCTCTGTGGCCCTTTGTCTATCACTCTGCCAGGTCCCTGGTGGGCCCTGTAGCTGTTTGATGTAGAGGAATGCTTAGCAGTGAGCAGCGGGTAGTTAGGCAGGCTCAGCCAGCCAGGTGACGCTTAGCCAGATGGTTCCCTCCCACCCACAGAGACCACCATTGAAAATTTGAAAGAGACAAAATGTCTATGGAATCCCCCAAGAGGGGCCAGATGCTACTTAGGGAAAAGCTGTCTCCATAGTGCAGTCTGTGGGCACGTGGGGGCAGAAGAAACCTGACTGCGGAATAAAGCAGAAGCAGGGACAGCCCCATCTCATTTCGGGCCAAAGGGAATGTCTACTTGTGTCCCTTTTGTGGTTATTAAAGGGATCTCTTTCCAAATCAATATAAAGAAATAAAGGTCCAGGAAGAACTTTCTGTACCTACTTCAGGATCTCAATGGAGAACTGCGCAAAAAGTAAGACTGTTTGGGGAGGAGGATTCTCTGCTTCTGGCTAAGCCTAGATGTTTTCCAATCCTACCCCCACCTTCTTGTTAGTATTTCTTTTGGCAAAAGTACATCCTATTGGAGTATATCCCACCGACTTTAAGTAGGGGGCAGCGGGTCTTGTGGAATGGAGCACTATCAAATGGGGCTCACTATGGTTTTGTTTGCTGTGACCCCTAAGTGCCCGCTGGGATCTGTGAACAGACAGCCCCCTGCAGGAGTGCCCTCCTCCTCCCTTTGTCCTGCCTGGCTCCAAGCTGCAGCAGCTGATCTGGTTATTATACTTCTGAAAAGAATTTCTAGGTGGCCACAGTGACCATAAGGAAGCGAGAAACCACGAGGGCTGAAAGCCACGAAGGACAACACATGGGCTATTGAGCGCTAATCCTGCCCATAATTAGAGGATGGCCTCAGCCTTGCGGTGCTCACAGAAATCTAAACTGAGGCCTAGAGGAGTTGGCCTGGGTCTGGAGCCACCATTTACTGAATGTGGCGTCATCAGTACGGTTTTTAAAAAGAGGCAAAAGGCTGTATAAAGAATAGAATGGGGACAAAACCCGATTCCATTTAAGATTTAATTAAAATTGTCTTAGTTTGTCAGCTCTTTCCTCTCTAGCCCATTCTTAGCATCGTGTGCATTTCAATGGAAATTTAATCCGCATAGATCATTGATTTGCTTACCTTAGCCTCATCAAAGGATGGCTCCGTACACGCCAACATTTGCACAGTTTCCTTTTGGGCTGCAGTTCTTAGAAATAAAGCTGACAGGGGCAGGACAGCAATGAGCAGATTTGCCTCTTCTGAGACCCTGGTTTGCCAATCCTGCTATCAATCCAAGCATCTCAGTTTCCATGGCAATAAAGAAGCTGTGTGTTCATCTGACTTCAGCCTACACGGGTGCTCAGAACATGCCACCACATTTGGCTGTGTGGAGAATATCTGGTCACAGATACACTAATCATGTTTGGTTACTGAGTAAAATATTAAAACTAGCCTTTAAGTAGTAAATTATAACTTTTCAAAGTGTTATGAACCCATCCATGTGTTAGTCTATTTAAGTGTATACCATGTAATAAAATTATTAGAGAAAAGAAGATATGTGATTCTATCACTTTTTTTGCCCAACCCCACAAATTATTATCTTGATTGATTGTCCTAACACGTGGCTGGGTAAAAGAGCAGAATTTTTTTATTCATTTTGTAGAGGAAGAAGTCAAGACATACATTTTCCATAGCAACATAGAAGACTTGGGATCATAACCTGGGTCTTTAACACCAATGGGGATTATGTATTCTGATGGATATGAGCAGATCTCAGTGCAAAGTTAGAGATCCACTTATCCAAGTGCCTGTTCAGGTCTAACTCTACAACTGAAAAGGAAGGAGACAGAATGTTAAATGTTAATTGTCCAAGGTAAATGTCCCATTCCCAGAAGGTATGGATGAATCAATTTACTGGGATGCCATTCTAACTGAGCCAGTGAGATCTTTCTGAAGACAGGATTTTCACCAATTTCTTGGGGAGATGTAACGAATATGTACTCAAAGGAACCCTTTAAGTGTGTGGCAAACATAGCAAACTTTGCTAGGGGGAATCATAGAGGAAGCACCTCTATTTAACCAAGCACACCTGTGGTCTCAATAAATGCAAATGGAAGCCTGAAGTTTGGATGGGGACTGGATAACAGGACTATAAATTTTAATGCAAGCTATCTCAGTTTGGAGCAGATGTACACTGAGACTTGCTAGCAACCATATGTGAAATCAATTTTCAGTACTGATTTGATGTTTATACTGCTTGAAGACAAATTGGTGATTTTATAGGCTACAGCCCTGAATCAGGAGATAAATAACCAATTTATATCCTGTCCATAGTTAGAAAAGAAAGAAATAGAGAATAAGATTAATATATCAAACTTAACTCCTCCCAAAGGTCCTACTGAATGGTGAAAGGTTTGCACACATTTAAATTGGATCTCACAAAATATAGAAAATGACTCAGTATTAGGGGAGATTAGACTAATTAAACTAGATTGTGAGAATGCCTCGAGAGATCCAAAGTACAGATATCTTCTAAGTAGGGTGACAGTGAAAGCTTCCAGAAGCTTGCCTTGCCTCCCAAGCTATTAGGCTCAGATGACTTAGCTGTGGTTGCACACTTGTGTATGCAGTGACATCTAGTGACAAAGGAAAATAAAGCCAGCTGTAAGGCTTCCAGAGGCTATACAGAGATGGCTCCACTGTGCTTTCTATTGCAGACAGATATACCAGCTTCCACATCAGACATGTTTATATGGGGTAAAGAAGGGAACATTAGGAAGAGTCAAGAAACTACCCTGCATTCATAATCCAAATAGGAATTAATATAGACTCTTTTTTACCTCATCTGTTTACAAAGCAGCAGCTAGTGACTTAAAAGTTTGTGTGGGCTATCCTCAAGAGCTGTTGGAGTATTCCCAGGAAAAAATACATTATGAACAACCAGAATGTCTCATTCTTAAATTCACATTCAAAAGCTTCGGCAAAATACACATACAAGTTACACAGGCAAGACAAAGCTTTAACTATTTAATCAACCTTATTGTGCCTGAAGCCTATTCTTTATATTAATTGGAGCAATCCATAATGAAGCATTTCCATTTTATTTATCTGATTTTAGGACTTTAAGAAAAAATAGTGTGATTTATGAATAGATTCAAAACTTTCTGTCTATAAGAATGTCAAGTCTTCTGGCTGGAGAAACCACAGAAACCACTGACCTGAACAAGGGGGAAGCTCATGGACCCAAGACTGATAGCTAGGAGACCAGCATAGGCCTGATCCAGACTCCCCTGTACATGGGTGTCAGATAGGAGGCCTGGGCAATCTATGGGGCCTCTGGTAGTGGATCAGTATTTATACCAAGTGCATGAATGGACTTTGGGAGCCCATTCCACATAGAAGGATACTCTTTCAGCCTATACACATGGGGTTCGGGTTAAGCCCTGCTCCAAATGATATGACAGACTTTGAAGGTCCCTCATGGAAGACTTCACCCTCCCTGGGCAGCAGAAAGGGGATGGGATAGGGAATCAGTTGGGGCCGGGGGAGGTGGGGAGGCAGAAGGAACTGGGATTGATGTGCAAAAGAAGCTTGTTTCTAATTTAAATTAAGAAAGGGGAAAAAAAGAATGTCAAGTCTTGTCTTGGTGCATGCAGAAGAACATGAAAATTCGGAATTGTCAGTCAGCTTCTTGGTGGCTGGTAGGGTAGGCTTCACCAGAACTTTCCCTATCCCAACTCTATAATGATATAATTCACTCAGCCAGGGTCTTTGCAGATTTCTGGGCTCTGCAGTATGGCCCAGAACTTGAGCTTTCAACATTTATGAAGAGTCTTATACACCTTTCTAGTCTGCACTTGCCATGTATGCCCCTTTGAGAGGGAAATACCACTGACAGCAGAGAGAGGAACCTCATTCTGTAAAGGTCTCTATAGTAATGTAAACTGCCCAGTCTTGATCTATACACATATAGGATCATGAACCAGATTATCTATATGCTGGCCTGATTAAAATAATCAATCATGTAATTTTCATAATATTCTCAAAGGGAAATGCAGTGTGACAAGCAGAACAAAAGCCTATCTTCTTTTCAAGGTCTCCTTTATTGATTGTGGTTGTAATTGCCTTTTTTTCATTTTGAAAAATTGGTTGCGTGGAAAACAATCCTATAAGAAAAGTAAGTTCTTTCTAGCAACTTCAGTTTTAAGTTATATTTATTAACATTTTACCTGCACAACATGACTAGGACTTAACAAAGGCAATCGGGGTTTCCGAGTTGTTGCTTGGAAGTTACATACTCATAGATTGATTAGTCACTGTAATAACAAGGGAGCTTATACTCAGAAGATCCCTGTGGTGACTCTTGTTGCCAATTTTTATAAAAAATCAACAAATAATTTATTTTGCATTTTTCAATAGAGCAGGATTTTGATACTTTCATCTAATCTGTGCATATATGCACTTAAATAATTCTATCTCGTATAGATTGGGTTTAGTTAAAGATAATACATCACATGGACACTAAAGATTAATACTTTTGTTATATTTTAATATTCCTTTGAATTCTGTGTTAGGCATTAATTTCCAGTGGTATTGTTTGGATTTAATTTTGTTAACATTTACATTATCATTCAATCTGTCTTTCATTTGGAGTTTTCAGTGTCCTCTGACTTTGCCAGTTGATTTCACACATATAATTCTATCAGAAAGACTTGGAGAAGCACTTTGAAGGTAAATTTCTATTGTTTTGCTACTTGATCTGGAGTCTGCAGAGCCCAGGGTGTTGGAGACATGCTAGGAGTTACAAAGTGTTTGGGGATGGGAAGGGAATAGGTTACAGGGTTCTCTGTAGGAATGACTTGGAGTTTATTTATGATCACAGATTCCTGAAAATAAAAAGAAATTTCTTGTGCATTAAATTAGAGTTTATCCTGCATCAAACATGTTTGCAAGATGCTAACTTAGAGATTCTCTTGGAAAATAATATTTGTATTTTCTTCTGTGCATTTTGTATTGTGCATTTTGATCATTTAATCACCCCAACCCCTCCCATATCTACCCTCTTCACACTCAATATCCCATCCATCAAACTTTGAATTTTCCTTTTTTCCTTCCTTTAATTTTTCTTTCTCTATCAAGTTCAATTGTGTTTTGGCTATTTTTTAATGTGGGACCTTCTCTGTAGGGAAATCAACCTACAACGGAACAGGGCATGTGAAAACTGACTCTCTTCCTAGAAACTATCAAATGCCAATAGTTTAACAAATAGTTAATAATAATAATAGTTTAACAAATAGTTAATAATAATAATAATACGTTTTTCCCACTCCCCTCCTTCTATGCTGAGAATTTGTCTAGCAAGTCTTGTACATGCTATCACAGCCATTTTCAGTTTACACATGCAACTATCTTGCTATTTATAGAAAACAGTTTTCTCGTAGAGATCATCCACCTTTGGATCTTAAAATCTTTCTGACCTCTTTCCCATAAAGTCCCCTGATATTTGGAGGGAGAGTGTGCTATGTATATACTATTCGTGGCTGAACAGTCCACAATGTCTTATTTTCTACATGTTGGCCAATTGAGGATATCTGTGTTGTCATCTAATGCAAGAAGAACCTTCTCTCATGAGGGATGATACTGTTCTATGAATATAGAAATGAGTTATTAAAAGTAATTTTTATACTTTGTCCATTTAACAGAATAATAGTAATAGATTTTCTCCTGGTGCTTATTACTTTTTCTAGGCTCATGTTTTTGGTTCCTTTATCAGTGACAGAAACAAGTTTCGTCTTGCGGGGAGAGCCTTAGACACAATAATAAAGGGGTTGGTTACTCCCAAAATATTTGTGCCACTATTGTACCCATGGACTTATCTTTCCAGTCCAGTCTTTGTTGTAGCTTGCAACCCTTTTTTCCTCTGGTAGTGTAGATATATATAACTAGTAGGGAGATGTGGAGGCCCACAGAAGCGGCTTTGTTCCATCTTAACTTAAGGTCAGAGTGTCTGAGTTTACTATTGCTCCTTCAAGATCAAACCACAATATGTTTGACCTAAAGTGTGGCTACTGTATGCCTTGCCTAGACAACAGGATATTTTGCCTAAGGTGTAGCTAATGGGTGTCTTACCTAAACAACAGAATATTTGGTTTAGGATGTGCTTACTTGAGCTTTGGGTTTTAAGGGAGAAATTATATGTTTGTTCCTTGTAGTATGGTAAGGAAACCTTTTGCCTTCCCCATTTTGATGGGGTATATAAGAACTTGGAGTAATAAACTTGGGGGTGATCACCGTATTTATAGAATCCCCTCCTGACACTATCTTCTGTTTCTTTTCTATTTCTTTCCTTCATATATTCTTCTCCTTTCAAGCACAGGCTAGGTAAGTCAGCTGGACAGGACAGGGAGGAAGCTCCCAAGTGAGTATTAGCTTGATTTTTCCATATATTGTGAGTTCATTATGCAGTGTCTTCAGCAATAGCTTCCTACCATCCAGTACTGGAGGGTAACCAAGAACTTTGTTAAACAGCTTGTAATGCTGGGGTATAGGGACTGTAAAATCCCATTGGCCAAAAACTCACAAAGAGGGAATCGATTCCTGGTACTTAGGTTTCTATTTGCTAGCATGTAGTATCTTCCTGCTGTAAAGAAACTTCAATAAAACTCTTTTTATATATTTCCTAATACAAATTTTAGAAAGTTTCTACAGTAGTAGGCTTCCATATGTTTTTTTCCAAAGGCCTTTAGTGTTAGTTGTGCATCTCATATTGCCTCCTCTCTTCTGCTCTCATTTATTTCCTGTTCCAATATTCCTTTTAACTTAATATAGCATAAAGTTTTGTATCCTCTCTTTTAAAAACACCTCCCCATGAACCTTTAAAAATTTGCTGACCTCTCTGGGTATTCCAAATGCAGTATACACATCTCAAGATTCAAAGCAAACATGTTTTCCCCAAAGCAGTTGACCTGAGTTCTGTACCTGGGAACCACACAGTGGAAGGCAAGAATAGAGTCTTGTAAGTTATCATCTGACTGTCACTCATACACTTCTCCCCTCTAAATAAACAAATAAATACAGAAAGAGAGAAGATATAAATGGTTCACAAAATATGAAATATTCAAGCTTGCTAATCAACCTAACAATAGAAGTGAAAACCATGTTGACACATCATTTTCCATTTTATTGAAACAGCAACTGCTATCCATGAAGATGAGCAAAGGAATCCTTGTCATCAGTTGAGAAGAATGTAAATGGCACAGCTGTCATGACAACTAGAATTAAGATTCCTCAAAAATATTGTTCATATAAACAGACACATAGATATACTATATCCATAAAAATTATTTATAGCTGCCAATATATGAGATCAACCTAAGTGCCCATCAATAAATAGAAGGTATCAAGCAATGAGTGAATATTATTTCATAACAAAAAAGAAAATAGTATCAATTTTAAAAACACAGGTCTGGAGGACATCATGTTAAATGAAATAAGTCAGACAGACAATAACTGCTTGATTTGATTTATATGAGGACTCTACAGAAGCTGAAGACTAGAAGAGTTATTACTGGGTCTGAACGGGATCAAATGTTAGTCAAAGGGTATAAAGTTTCTGTTATTTGGAGATCTAACATTTGATCCCATTCATAAAAATTAAAACAAGCAGTTTTTGTACAGTGAACATGGGATTCCAGCTATCTCTTCAATTCATTTTGTTTTTTTTAAGGAATAGTGTAGTACTTAAAATCAACCTATTTTTAATAATTGGAATAAATAAAGTAGATTTCTCCTACAATATATTCTGATTGTTCTCTTTCTACTCCCCTCAGTTCTTTCCCACCTCCCCTTCCATCTGAATTCACACACCTTCTTTCTCTCCTTAGAAAACAAACAGGCATCTAAACAATAATAATAAAACAAGATAAAATAAAAACAAACTAATGAGAATAGTAAAAATCAACCAAACAGAAGAAAAGGAGCCAAAGAAACAGCGTAAGAAACATATGTAGAAGCAGAGGTATATCTCCACACATGGGAATCCCATAAAAAAACAGAAGCCATAGAATATACTCAAGGCACCAGTAAGGTTAAAAAACAAAACCCTGACTAAATATTTTGAAATGAAGAACCTCCTAATATGCCATTGAATTCATTTTGTGTTGTTCCTCTACTGCTGGGTATGGGGTCTGCCCTTTAGAATGGTTTATATCTCCAGTGATACTCTATTTGAGAAAACTTATTTTCCATTTGCAAGTGGTCATCAACTGGAGATAGCTTCTGGGTATGTACTCACTTCTCTTAGCTCAGGGGCCCCATGTGGTGCAGATACGTGTAAGACCTGTGTATGCTGCCACAGTGTCTGTGAGTTCATGTGTCCATTAGTTCTGCTGGGTTTGGAAGCCCATATGGCTCTCACAATCTTTCTACCTCTTTTTCTGTAGCATTCTTGAGCTCCAAGGGGAGGGACTTAATGGAGACATCCCAGTTAAGATAGAGTATATTAATGTTACTCACTCTTTGAATATTGTTTGGCTGTAGGTCTTCGTATTTGCTCCCAGCTACTGCCCTAGGAAGCTTCCTCAATAATGGCAGAGAAAGGCACTGATCTATATGTATGACAGTATGTCATTAGGAATATTTTTTGCTATATTCCTTTAACAGAGTAGCATTAATTTGTTTTCCACTAGGTCCAAGAACCATCTAGTCTCAATTTCTTGGCTAATCAAGCAGTGTTGTGGATGGGTTTCATTTCATTGAGTGGTCCTTAAGTTCAATTAGAAATTAGTTGGCTATACATATAAGCTTCATGCCACTATTGCATTAGCACACCTTTCAGGTAGGTCATCACTGCAGATTGAAGCAGTCATAGCTGGATTGGTGTTTATCTTTCTCTTTTGGTAGTATCATGAACACTATTTCATAGAAGTGAAGGCTCTAGGTAGGCATCAACTTGACTTTTCTGTGTTCAATGAGTTGTATAAGTATGGTCTTCACCAGTGGGACAAACAGTTGCCTTAGCAGTAGGTTGTATTGTATGCAGGTTCCCATGAGGTGCCTTTGACCAAAAAGGCAATTAGATGTAATCCATTACTTAGATCCTGGGAATGGGGTCAAAGAGGAAGGAGTGGCCACAGCAGATGGTCTGCTGCAAATCTGGGGATAAAACTTGGAGACTGGAATTGAAGGATAGGAAGGAGAGTGAAGATTGCCTAACATACTTCATGATTACTGTGGTCAGGTTTCCAAGGAATGCCAGTGGGAGTTGGTGGCTGAGTCAAATTGATGGGGTGGGGAAGGAAACTTGTGGGAGACCTGTCTGCTTTTTAGCTGTTTTGAGGATTCTCCACATTGACTTTCAGGGTGGCTGCACCAGTTTGCAATCCCGCCCATGGTGAATGAGGGTTCCCTATTCCCCAGACTTTTACCAGCATTTGTGGTCAATTGTGTTGTTGATTCCACTTTCAGTGGAGTAAGATGAATTTTACTTTGAATCCCTAATTGCATGGGATGGTGAACACTGGTATATTTATTCTTCTGAGAACTCTGTTCATATCCGTAACCAAATTTTTAATTTCATCATTCATTTTCTTGACCCTTTTTTTTGAGTCTTTTATGTGTTCTGAATATTAATTCTCAATCAGATGCACAACTGGGGGCTTCCACTTCACTTAGCTAATTGCTTGTTCAGTAGCCTAAAACGTTTTACTACAAAATTCAGTTTACATTGTTAACTGTAGAACTGTAAGTGAGTTCTACTGTAATGATGAAGTAATGATGAACAATATGTGATGGAACAGATAGAAGTCTGTAATGTTCATTAAAAGTAACAGCACTCATTCACTTTCATGTATCAGTTCCACTCAGTGTTGTTACTGCTGTTATCATGTGAGATAATGGTACTTCATTGAATTAAACTTGAATTTGAAAATATGTTTCTCAAGCTCTTCAGTTTTGGAATTAGTCCTGGGATGGAGCATACTGAATGAAGGCTTATCACTATCAAAATCTCGAGAAATAGTGACACGTATGTGTTTTTGTTTTGTTTGTTTATTTGCTTTATCCAGTAAAGACATTTGTTACAGCTGGAGTTGTGGCACTTTGATAGCTGAGAAGCCAAGTGTATATGGGAATTATGATAATTGGCAAAATATTTGAGCAGGGGGTCCTTGAGATTGTTCAGTATATAAAAGCATTTGCTTCTGTGTTTGAAAGCTTGAGTTCAATTTCTAGAACCACAATAGTAGAAGGAGATAAGCACCTGTCTCAAGCTGTCTTCTGATCTCCATAAGTTCACACTGGCATTGGTACACACACACACACACACACACACACACACACACACACACACACACACATTCACGCACACACACACACAGAAGATGAGAAAGTGAGAGAGAATTGACTAAAGTTAAATAATACAGTTATTTATGTAAAGGCAAAAGAGATTGGACCAGAAGGTAGCAGTTTCCAATTATGGCAAAGGATTTTATGAAGGATGACTTAGAGGTGACTGTCACAGCAGCTGGCATGGAATTACACTGATAAATGCATTCCCAACTTTCCCTTCTATTGGTTTATTGCTTGTGTGGCCACTAACACTTTAGATGCTTGATTCAATTTTTATGAATGCAGTCTTGGTCATTTCAAGCCTTATAGTTCATCCAGAAACTCTGGAGCCACCTCAGAGTCTGTTCTCACAAGCCCTCCAGGTGACAACACTCCTTGTCAATGTTTGAGGAGCACAGTTTGAACAATACACAACACAAGATCCTGACTGAGGGTAACTTAGCAACACACAAAGGAATCCTGAGTTACCCATCTGTAACTTCGTTGCTAGGTGGATTACACACTGAGTAGTGGATTCCCATGAGAGAATGATCAACCCTTTTGTCCCATCCCATATTCTGTAAATTTAGCACCAAAACTCCTACGCTGTTGGAAATTGCCAACTCCCAGACAAAATAATTCAACTGTTCATGCTTATCATGTGGCTTGGAAGCCAGCTTATGAATCCATGGAACTCAGACTTAAGTCTCCTGCTGCCTCCTAGATTTTAAAGTAAAATACTTTACTCTGCAAAGTGTTTTTGATGGAGCTGGTTTCCCAAGCAAAGGAAAATGTCACAACTAGCAATTAAGTTAATTTGAAACCAACTTTAAACTCATTTGAGTGGCTTTTGCATTTATAACTGTTAAGAGTAGGATCCTGAAGGCAGGATTTAGTATCAGAACTTCGTTTATTTCATTTTCAAGCTATGTGGTCATTGACAGACAAATTATCGTTGTGGTGTCTTGGTTTCTTCATCTGTGAAATGAGCCTCCCAGAGTGTGTACTGAAAATGTTATTCCAGTGTTTTTCACCATTTAGGACAGCAAAGCTTTACTTTGTTCACATACTAAGCTGTGATCTTTCTCATCAAATAGCTGCCACTTTTTTTCTTGTTATTGTAAACCCCAGTATTGAAGTATTGACTGTAATACTTTTCATTTGCTGACATTTATATGTGTGAGGTTTTTAGTTCTAGTTATTGCTTTGGTTTGTATTCTGGCTAGCTACAAAGCATGATTGACTAATTCCTGTATATTAATACATTTCTGCTAATGCTGCAGATACACCACATTTGATAGTAACCTTAATCATAGAACATCTTGATGACTTCATTTAATTTGTGGCAAATCAGTCCACAGTGCTTTGAGGGTTCTGAAGCTACATCTGATGTGAACAGAAGTTTAATTGATTCTTTATTTGTTTCATTTTGCAAAGATGTGTATTTATTTTGTCTCTGGAAAGTGGGTGGTATAATGAATAATATGTATATACAAATGCTATAGTTAAGTACACATACAGTGTGGAAATGTTTCCTATAAGACTGGGAAAGTAGCTCTAGATTTTAGTCAATAAAGGTTGTAGACACATGAACACAGCAGACAGATTCCACAAATGGATGTTGGAAATCAGCCTACAAAGATTGTCTTTGCACCTATTATACGCACTCATCAAGGAAAAATGGATCTAAAGTAGATGTGTATTATGAACACAATTGATTTTGAAGTCACTTAAGATTGAGTCATGCATACAGATAAGCAGGGCCTACTTTCTCTAATCAGTCCCTGCTTCTATTTAGTACATAATTATCAGTAGATTAACCTCTTATGCTAGAGTTCTGGTGGCCCATTCTCCTCTCAACACCACCTCTATCAAGGGACCAAGCCTTAAGCACATGATCTCTGCATCAGAGATAAGTCACATTAAAACCATAACAACTAATGTTGTAGATGTTGTGGCTCCTGTGATGCTTTATAGTTCACGAATAAAAGCACTGCCCACACTGCTAACTTGACTTTTGAACCACCACCTTTAAGATTGTCTATCCAATGACCAGCTTTGCAAGAGGATAGAAGTGCCACCTTTCAAACCAAAGTGAGAGATGCTCACCAGGGTAATATAAGACAATAACTTCTGAGTGAAATGAAAAATGAACCTTTCCTGTTCATAAATGACCTGGGTTCTCCTATTGTGAAGCTCAGTGCAAAAATATTAACACCTAAGACGTTGTTACTGTTGTAACCCTTCACCTGTGACCAGTTAGATCAGTGCCATTTGTTGAAAATGCTTTCTATTTTCCATTGTATAACTTTGGCTTCTCTTTTGAATATCAGGTGTCCATAGGTATATGGGTCTACATCTGGGTCTTTGATTTGATTACATTGATTCACCTGTCTTTTTATGTCAATACAATTCAGTTTTTAAATTATTTTCCTATAGCTTTGTAGTACATCTTGAAATGAGGGAATGGTGATACCTCTGGGAATTCTTTTATTGTATAGGATTGTTTTAGCTATACTGTTTTTTGGTTTGTTTGTTTGGCTTTCAACATGAAGTTGAGTATTGTTCTTTCAAGGTCTGCAAGTGTGTTAGGGTTGCATTGAGTCTGTAAATTGCTTTTGGTAAGATGGCTGATGGGGATGTCTTCTGTACATATGTTTCTCTTATTGGTTGATTATAAAGCACTGTGGTCAATCAAGCACGATCATATGTGGGACTAGGAAACAAAGAAGATTCTGGGAAATATAGGCAGACAGTTGAGATGTAGGACACCAGAGGAGTAACAAGTTCAGATTCCTTCTCAGGTAAGAGAAGACCATGTAGATTACATAGATTAGTAGTTATGGGTTAATAATCAAGATAGAGCTAGGCAGTAAGAAGCCCTAGTCACCATCCAACAGTATTCATAACTATTATAGCATCTGAGTGTTTATCTGGGGCTCTGAGGTCAGGGAGGAACTGGCTAGGAAATTACACAACAGATGGTCAGTTTTACTTTGTTAATCCTACTGGTCCATGCACATGGGAGATCTTTTCATCTTCTGATACCTTCTTCAGTTTGTGTCTTCAAATACTTGAAGGTTGTGTCATAAAGGTCTTTCATTTGCTTGGTTATACCAAGATATTTGATATTATTTGAGGCTAATTTTTAGGGTGTTGATTCTCTGATTTCTTTCTGAGATAGGAGGGCTACTGATATTTGGTGTAGGTAGAGGGGTAGGGATGGGGTGGGGTGTAAATCTTATATCAAGCCACCTGACTAAAAACCTGACTAAAGGTGTTTATCAGCTGTAGGAGATCCCTGGTAGACTGTTTAGGGTCACATGTGTGTATATATGTATGTATGTATGTGTGCTCATATATCTGCAAATAATGACACTTTGACTTTTTATCTAATTTGTATCCCCTTGATCTCCATTTGTGGTCTTACTGCTCTGACTAGAAATTCAAGTACTATATTGAGTAGGTATGGAAAGAGTGGGTAACCTTGTTTTGTTCCTGATTCTTTGTGGAATTGCTTTAGTTTTTCTCCATTTCATTTGATGTTGGCAGTCAGCTTGATGTATACCGCTTTTATTTTTTAATTTTTAATTTAAATTTAAATTAGAAACAAGGTTGTTTCACATGTCAATTCCAGTTCCCTTTCCCTTTGTTTCCCCTCCTCCCGCGCCCTCTCACAAACTGCCCCAATATCCCCTCATTTCCCCTATGGAGGGTGAGGCCCTCCATGGGGGTGTGCATAGTCTGTCATTTCATCCAGAGCAGGGCCTAGATCCTCCCCCAAGAGTTCAGGGTGAGAAAATATCTCATTGTTGGATGGGAGCCCAAAGTCCATTTGCATACCCGGATAAATACTGATCTACTACCCAAGGCTCAATAGATTACCTAGGCCTCCTCACTGACACCCACATTCAAGGGTTTTGATCAGTCCCATGCTAGATTCCCAGGCATCAGTCTGGGATTCAAGAGCTAACCCTTGTCAGGTCAGCTGTTTCTGGGGGTTAAACCAGCTCAGTCTTAACCCTTTTGGTCATCAGTCCTCCCTCTCTGTTACTAGATTTCTTGAGTTCAGCTCAGTGCTTAGCCTTGGGAGTGTGCCTCTTCTTCCATCAGCCACTGAATAAAGGTTCTGTTTCCCAGACTCTCTGGCCATGGGATTGTAGGCTGGCACTCCCCAGATCTATGTCTAAAATCCATATATGAGAGAGTACATGCCATGTTTCCCTTTTTGTAACTGGGTTACCTCGCTCAGGATGGTTTCTTCTAGTGCCATCCATTTGCCTGCAAATTTCATAATTCCATTGTTTTTTTCTGCTGAATAGTACTCCATTGTGTAAATGTACCACATTTTCTCTATCTACTCTTGGGGTGAGGGGTATCTAGGTTGCTTCCAAGTTCTGGCTATTACAAATAATGCTGCTATGAACATAGTGGTACAGACATCCTTGTTGTATGAATGGACATCTTTTGGATATATGCATAAGAGTGGAGTTGTTGGGTCTTTTGGTAGGTTTATTCCCATTTTCCTGAGGAATCTCCATACTGATTTCCAAAGTGGCTGAACAAGTTGGCACTCCCACCAGCAATGGAGGAGTGTTTCCCTTTCACCACATCCTCTCCAGCATAAATTGTCATTAGTGTTTTTGATTTTAGCCATTCTGAAATGAGTGAGATGATATCTCAGAGTGGTTTTGATTTGCATTTCCTAGATGGCTAAGGACATTGAACACTTTCTCAAGTGCCTCTCAGCCATTTTAGACTCCTCTATTGAGAATGCTCTATTTAGTTCTGTAGCCCACTTTTTATTTGGATCCTATGGTGTTTTGGAGACTTGCTTCTTGAGTTCTTTGTAAATTTTGGAGATGAGCCCTCTGTCAGATGTGGGGTTAGTGAATATATTTTCCCATTCTGTGGGCTGCCTTTTTGTCTTCTGACTGTGTCCTTTGCCTTACAGAAGCTTCTCAATTTCAGGAGGTCCCATTTATTAATTGTTGATCTCACTGTCTGTGCTACGGGTGTTATGTTCAGGAAGCTGTCTCTTGTACCAATTCGTTCAAGGGTACCACCCACTTTCTCTTCTAAGTGTTTCAGTATGGCTGGATTTATGTTGAGGTCTTTGATCCATTTGGACTTAAGTTTTGTGCATGGCGATAGACATGGATCTATTCACATTCTTCTACATGCCAGCATCCAGTTATGCCAGCACCATATGTTGAAGATGCTATCTTTTTTCCATTGTATATTTTTTAGCTTCTTTTTCAAAGATCAGATGTTCATACATGTATGGGTTAACATCAGTGTTAAAAGAAGCTTTTTCTTTTGCTAGCCGCTTTGGTTTATCCCCCGCCAGTCGCCTGGACTCTGCCGCGCCAGCCTGGTTCTAGATCCGCATGAGTCCCAAATAAACACACAGGAGGCTATATTAATTATGAAGCTGTTGGCCTTGTTTGTCTCTTACTGGCTAGCTCTGCCTTAAGTAATTACCCCATAATTGTTAATCTAAGTATGTTTCTTACCGGAGAATAGTTCCCGGCTTCCTACCCCCATGGCGTCACATGTTGACTCTCTTGTCTTTCTCCTTCCCAGAATCCTCCTGGACTCCTAGCCCCACCTATCTAGATTCCTATTGGCCAGCAGTAATTTATTGACATATACACAGGACTTCCCCAACACATCAGGGTGTTCAATTCGATCCCATTGGTCTACCTGTCTATTTTTGTGCCAATACCAAACTGTTTTCAGGACTATAGCTCTATAATAGAGCTTGAGGTCAAGGATGATGATGCATCCAAATGTTGCTTTGCTGAATAAGGTTGTTTTGCCTATCCTGGGTCAGTTTTCAACCCTTGCACTGTTTGAATTGTTTCTTGCAATTTTTGGTTCATCTTTTCGTCAGTTTGTTGCATCTTATGAATTTTTTGGGTTTTTTCTTCTATTTCTTGCATTTTTTGGTTTTTTTCTCCTATTTCTTGCATTTTTGATTTGCTTTTTCTTCCATTTCTTGAATTTTTTGGTTTTCTTTTTCTTCCATTTTTTGGGTTTTTTCCTTCCATTTCTTGCATTTTTTGTGCTTTTTTTCTTCCATTTCTTGCATTTTTTGGTTTGTGTTTTCTTCCATTTCTTGCATTTTTTGTTTTTTTTCTTCCATTTCTTGCATTTTTTGGTTTGTGTTTTCTTCCATTTCTTGCATTTTTTGGTTTGTTTTTTTTTTCAATTTCTTTGAGGGATTTTCCTATATCCTCTTTTAGAGCCTTTATCATTTTCATGAAGTTGTTTTTAAGGTGATTCTCTTCTGCTTCATTTGCATTGGAATGTTGGAATCTTGCTGGTGTGGAGTCTCTCGAATCTGGTCGTGTCATATTTGTTTTTCTGCTTCTGAGTGTGTTTTTGTATAATTTCTTTCCCATCTCTTCTTCTAGTGGGTGCAGAAAGAGCCCCTTACTGGTCTGGTGGTTAGGGGACCAGAGTTCCCTTTCAGTGGGTACAAGCAAGTCCAATATTCTGGTAGTTCTTCTATTCCTGGTCCTAGTCCTGTTCCTGTGGATGCAGAAGAAGCCCAGCAATCTGGGGTGTGTAGTCTCCTACCTGGTCCCCTGGTCCTGTTGGTGGAGATGACCTGGGATCTGGGGTGCTTGGCTCCTGCTGGGATGGGAGGCTCTGTGGCAGTCAGTAAGCAGTCCCCAGGCACTGGAAGGAAGGCCTGGATGTGGGGCCTTGTTTACCTGGAGCTGCTGGTCCCCTGTTCTCTTTGGTGGAAGAGAAGACCTGGGATCTGGGGTACATGGCTCCTGCTGGTATGGGAAGCTCTCTGGCAGTCTCCAGGCAATTCCCAGGCACTGGAACACAGGCCTGGATGCAGGGCCTGGTTTACCTGGTCCCACCAGTGTATACTGCTTTATTAAATTTAGGTATGCCCCTTGAGTTTCTGATCTTTTATCATGAAGACTTTTATCATGAAGAGGTGTGGGATTTTTCAGCATCTAATGAGATGATAATGTGTTTTTGTTTTTTCTTTCAATTTGTTTATATGGTGGATTACATTGACAGATTTTCATATGTTGAATCATGTCTGTATCTCTGGGATGAAGTCTTCTTGGTCATAGTGGATGACCTTTTTGATGTGCTCTTGGACTTTGTCAGTATTTTATTGAGTATTTTTGCATCTATGCTCATGAGGGAAATTGGTCTGCAATTCTCTTTCTTTGTTGAATACTTTTTTTGTGGTTTGGGAATCAGTGAGTGTGAACTCATGGAAAGAATTTGGTAATGTTCCTTCTGTTTCTATTTTGGAGAGTAATTTGAAGAGTATTGTTATTAGCTTTATTTGAAAGTCTGGTAAAATTGTGCATTAAAGCCATCTGGTCCTGGACTTTTTGTTTTGTTTTGTTTTGGAGATTAGTGACTGTTTCAATTTCCTTATGAGTTACCAGTCTATTTAAATTGTTTATCATATCTTGATTTGGCTTAGGTAAATGGTATCTCTTGAGAAATTTGTCCATTTCTTTAGATTTTACAATTTTGTGGAGTGCAGGTATTTGAAGTATGACATAAAGATTCTTTGTATTTTCTTGGAATCTGTTGTTATGTCCCCATTTTTGGTTCTGATTTTGCTGATTTGGATATTTTCTCTCTGCTTTGTCATTACTTTGGATAAAGGTTTATCTATTTTGTTGAGTTTTTTTTTCAAAGAACCAACCCTTTGTTTCATTGATTCTTTGTATTGTTCTGTTTCTATTTAATTGATTTCAGCTCTCAGTTTGATTATATTATTTCCTGCTGTTTACTTCTTTTTTTTTTAATCATTTTTTATTTTAATTTTAAATAGCTTGTTTCACATGTCAATCCCAGTTCCCTCTCCCTCCCCTCCTCCCGCACTCCCCTTCCACCCTCCCTCCCACCCTATTGCCAAATCCCTCCACATAGGGGATGTCTAGAGTCTATCATTTCACTCTTGGTAGGGTCAAGGCACTCCCCTAAGAGTCCAGGCTGAGAGAGCATCTCTCTTTGTGCCATAGGCACATGAAGACAGATTGTATACCAGGGATAGACACTGATCCACAGCTCAGAGCCCCATAGGTTGCCCAGGCCTTCTCACTGACACTCACATTTGGGGGGTCCAGATCAGTCCCATTCTGGCCTCCCCACTGTCGGTCTGGGGTCCAAGAGCACTCCCCTGTTCAGATCAGCCGTCTCTGCTGGTTTTGCCAGCCCATTCCTTGCCAATTTGCTCATCACTCCTCTCTCTCTGTCACTGGGTTCCTTGGGTTCAGTTCAGTGCTTAGTTGTGTGTTTGCCTCTGCTTCCATCAGTCCCAGGATGAAGGCTCCCGGATAGTTATAGACATCAAGTTCATTATCAGGAATGGGCATTCGAGGTGGTCCTTCCACTATTGCTTAGCTTGCCAATTGATGTTATACCTTTAGATCACTCGAGGTCACTCTGGTGCCTGATCTGTCTTCGATCCTATGATTCCCTCTTCCCCCTATTTTACCCCCACCCCCTCAACTTCCTGTTCCCCCATGACCAACTCCTTCTGTTCCATGTGTTTGCATCTTTTCGTTCTAGAGCTTTCAGGTGTGCTATTAAGGCACTATTATGAGATGTCTTCAAACAATTCATAAAGGCACTTAGTTCTATGAACTTTCTTAGCACTGTTTTCATTGTTGCCTGTAAGTTTGGTATGCTACATGTTCATTTTCATTGTATTTTTGGAAGTCTTTCATTTCTTTATTTCTTCCTTGACCTAATGATAAGTCAGAAATTTTCAGTTTCTATGAGTTTGTAGGCTTTCTGTTGTTACTGTTCCTGTGGAAATCCAGCTTTAATTCTTAATGGTCTGATAAGATGCAGGGGGTTATTTCAACTTTTTTTTTTATCTGGTGAGACTTGTCAAGTATATGGTCAGCTTTGGAGAAGATTCCATGAGGTGTTTAAAAGAAGGTATACTCTTTTGTGTTTGTGTGAAATGTCCTGTAGATATCTGTTAGGTTCATCTTAGTCACAATGTCCTTTATTTTTCTGGTTTCTGTCTGGATGATCTGTCCATTGGTGAGAGTGGAGAGTTAAAGTCTCCCACTATTATTGTGTGGAGTTCTCTGTGTGATTTAAAATCTAATAACTTTTCTTTCACAAATGTGGGTGTCCTTATATTTGGGGAATAGATGTTCCGAATTGAATCATCATCTTGTTGGATTTTTCCTTTCATGAATATGAAATGCCCTTCTCCACCTTTTTTAATTAATTTTGGTTGGAAGTCTGTTTTCTTAGATACTAGGATAGCTATACAAGTTTGCTTTTAGGTCCATTTGATTGGAAAATATTTTTCCAGCCCTTTACTCTGAGATAACATGTATCTTTGATGTTGAGGAGTGTTTCTTTTATGCAGCAGAATGGTGGATCGTGTTTGCATATCCAACCCCTTTTTATTCGCAAATTGACTTCCTTGATATTGAGGGATATCAATGGCCAATGATTGTTAATTCCTCTTACTTTGATTTTGGTGGTTGTGTTTGTGTGTGTGTGTGTATTTGCCTTCTTTGGTTTTTGTTGGTATGAGCTTATCTGTTGACTATGTTTTTGTGGGTGTACTTAACTTCCTAAGATTTGAGATTTTCTTCTAGCATCTTCTGTATAGCTGGGTTTCTGAATAGATACTGTTTAAATATGACTTTATAATGAAATGTCTCGTCTTCTCCATCTATGGTATTGGACAGTTTTTGGGGGTACGGTATTCTGCATGACATCTATGATCTCTTAGAGTCTGCAAGACATGAGTCCATGCCCTTCTGGATTTTAATGTCTCTGTTGAAATGTTGGGTGTTATTCCACTTGGCTTGAATTTATGTTACTTGTCATTTGTCCCTTTCAATTTTTAATATTCTTTCTTAGTTCTGTAGGTTTAGTGTTTTGTTTATTATGTGATGAGGGGTTTTCTTCTCTTATCCAATCTATTTGTTCTTCTGTAAGCTTCTGGTATTTTTATAGGTATGCCTTATTTAGGTTTGGAAGTTTGTCTTTAATGATTTTGTTAAATATATTAGCTGAGTTTCTTATCCTTCTTCTATTCCTATTATTCTTATGTTAGATATTTATTTTTTTGGGACAGGGTTTCTCTGTGGCTTAGGAGGCTGTCCTGGAACTAGCTCTTATAGACCAGGCTGGTATTGAACTCACAGAGATCCACTGCCTCTGCCTCGCAAGTGCTGCGATTAAAAGCATATGCAACCATTGCCCGGCTTTTGTTAGATATTTTAAACTGTCCCAGATTTCCTGGATGATTTTTGGTAGAATTGTTTTAGATTTAACATTGTCCTTGACTGATGAATCTATTTCCTCTATGATGTCTTCAGCATCTGAGATTCTGTCTTCCAACTCTTGTATTCTGTTGGTAATGCTTTTGTTTGTAGTTCCTGTTCACTTTCCCAGATTTTCCATTTTCAGGATGCCCTCTACTTATGTTTTCTTATTACTCCTATTTCCATTTTCAAGTCATGAACAGTTTCCTTTATCTGTTTGTTATTTCTTGGTTTTCTGTTAGGGATTTACTGATTTCTTCCAAATTTTTGTTTGTCTTTTCCTCAATTTCCTTAAGGTATTCATTCATATCCTCTTTAAGGACCTCTGTCATCTTCATAATGTGATTCTAAGGTTATGTGCTTCAGCTATGTTGGGTTGTTCAGGTCTTGCTGTTGTAGTATAGCTGGGTCTTAGTGATTCTATACTGATGTTTTTGTTATTAATTATCTTCTTACACTGGTATTTAGACATCTGGATTTGGGATCATTATAGGTCTAGGTATTCATTCCTGCATTTGTGTTCATTAGATAACTATTTTGTTCCTTGGTTTCTCTTTCCTGTCTGGTCTTCTGGCCTAAATGGCCAAGGGTTCTGGTGACTAGCTTGACTTTAGGTCCAGTAGGGTGTCACCTCTGGGGGGTTTTAGGGCTAGGGGTCCCTAGATATGGCCTGGCCTCTGTTAAAGCTGAATCATTTAAGTTGTAAACAAGGATATGGAGCCCAGGGGAGGAGGTGCACACTTCAGTTCCTAGATCTGGTCTGGTCTCTGGGGTCCCCAGGACCAGCCTGCCTTCCAGCAGACATTGCAGTACTAGGGCTCCTAGATTCATCTGTGCTCTAATAAAGCTGAAGTCTTGTACTGAGGATGTAGACCAGTGGTCCCTAGATGAGGCCTCACCTCTGGTAAAGCAGAGATCTTCTGACATTGTAGACCAGGGCATAAATATATGGAGCCAGGTGTGGAGACTTAGTGGGGGCGGGACTGCGCAGTCTGGGATAGTTGGGAAGGTTTAAAGTGGTTTTGTGGGCACTGGGCAGTGTCTTACCTGAGGTTCCTAGGACCAGCCAGGACTTCCTCAAGGCTGCTGGGGCTGTGAGCCATAGTATGGAGCCCAGAGAAGGAGGTATAGTCTGGGGTTATTTGTCAGATTTTAAGGAGACTTATTTGATGATGGATGATGTCTTACATGGGGTTGTGAGATCCTTCTTGTCCTGTGGTAAAACCAAAGACTTCTTCCAAAGTAGTAGGCCAGGATATGAGACCCTGAGGTGGGGGTGCAGCCTGGGGTTGCTGGGCAGGCTTTAATGAAAATTAGCAGGCAGTCACATTGTCATTATTTTCATATTTTTGTTTTATTCACAATTAATTTATTGATGGATTGAGGAATGCATTTTCATGGGACAATAGGACAGGACTTAGATTTAAACAGTTTGCTATATACCCAGAGCAGTATAATCTGAAAAACTTTAAATATGTAAACAAAGAGACCTAAGAACCTTTCAAACAGATTTATGTCAGACAATTCCTTCCTTTTATAAAATTCCCATATTACATCATTTTATCATCAGATCAGACAGATATTCGTAAAGAATTCCCCAATCTATGGAGACTCCAGCCATCTATTCTGGCCCATCCCCTACTCCTCACCTTTACCCATCACTTTTGCAGGGTTCTTGCTTGTTTGGTTTTATGATAGCAATTTCTTTCTTAAAGAATTATTTATACATGTTGATTAGTCTTCCAAAGTGTGTAAGCAAGTATCATCAGAAAACAGCACTCAAGAGAAGATTCATACAGATAGAGTAGAAAAAGTCTGATTCTGTGAAATCTAAACTAAGCTGAGATTGGCAAAACAATTGATCTGTGTCACTCAAAGACCTCTAATGTTTCCTCAGTTGGTTACATTAGTTCCACCAGGGCAGGCTTCATGAATTCTAAGGATCTGCAGTTGTCTACACAAGAATCTAAGAAGGTCATGAGATTAAGAAGCTTATGAGACAATATATCCAATGCTTTGAAATAGAATTATGAGCCTATTAGGGCTTCCAACATTAAAACCTGACTAGTATAAAATTCACTCAAAAGTTTGTGAAATGTTTAAGACACCAAGTTCAATCTAATTATTTAGGACTGAGGTAAGTCAGGTACTTCCATAACACTAGTCTTTCTGTTTGGACATGTGAAGAATCTTTCAGTGTACAGAAGACTGAGGCATGACCATGCTACAGAGTGAATGCAGGCACTTCTCCAGGATGCTTAGTCTCCTCCTTCAGAAAAACTTATAAGAGGGTCCTCCCCCATTTTTTTTTGGTGAGGGAGATACTCTGATGTTAACAATGTTCCAAAAAGAAGCAAACTTGCAGGAGTATGACCATTTACTGAATGCTAACACTGTACTCAGAAAAGAAGTCTTGTAAATATGTTGAAACTAAAAGGCTAGAAGACACTGGGAAAAACTACTTAGAAGACAGGTTCTCCAAGCTTCACCATGGCCACCTTTCAATAAGAAAGAACTTCTCCACTCATTAGCCCTGTGATGACATAGCAGTGCAGGGGACTAAGAAAGAGTTACATGCTTGCGAGATTAGTACTGGTTGCTGAACGCTTCTGCATGGGTAATGTCCCAGAGACATATTAGGAGAAGGTAGACATGAACCACCACATCACCCACTCTTCTGCCACATCAGAGACAGGATTAAAAGCAGAGTCTGGTGTAAAGTAGAACACGGGGAATGTCAATGAAAAAGAGAGAGGGTATAAATCAAAATGTATAGAAGTTTGGGTGACAGGGAGGAAGTAAAGAACACATAAGGACACAGGAACATCCTGGAGTCATAAAAAAGGGAAGGTAACATGGCTGCAGTGTCCATTTGGTGGCAGCTTTGCTGGCTGCCTCATGATACCAGGACCTGTCTCATTTCTTCTAATGGTATGGATACAAGGCAGAACAGGGGAAGATGGCACTTACAAATAGAGAACTGGTCAGGGAATATAGAACAGAAAAGGACTGACTTCCATTATGTAATGCTGGTCAAAGTCAGGTTTGTGTGGACTGGAGAGATTTGCAGTTGTCATGCAAGATCAGTAATATTCTGGGGAGAGGAGATGCCAGGTTGGAGTTGGGCTAGAAGACAGAAGGGGTGGAATTTCTAGTTCTTAAGTACTAGAAAGGAAGAATAATTAGTTCTCTATCCTTTAGTGAAAAGATCAGATGCTTACTTAATGTTCTTCATCCACCTTCGTGCACCTTCTCCCAAGTCTTCACAGTTTCCATAAAGATGTTGCACTATCCCCATTCTAATCAGACCCATGGATGGTCCTGTTTGCCATGATGCCCAGATGCTCTTTTGAGATATTCATTTCAACCATCATTTGTAGACTTGTAACAGTTCATCATGGGAGATCTTGCCAACTTTATACAAACCAATAGTTTGAAAGCAAAGTGCTGTTTATTGCTGTAGCTGTTTCGTGGCTTGTTTCCGTTCACATCTTTGCTTTTTCATTATCCTCAATGGGTCAGAAGTGAACCAAAGTTCTTGTGAATCACAGAAACTTTACTTGGTCCTCTCTCTCTGAAAAGAAGGCATTGATGATCCTGTTCCCTTGTGGGCTGATGGCAAGTTCTGGAAATCTTCCCACCTGTTCTCCCTTTTGTCCAGGCTGGTGAACCAGCTGCACAGGCAAATGATCTGACTGTGAGAAAAACCATTCCTCTTTTTGACCTCAAGCTCTCTTTCCTGCAGTGGAGACTCAATATATCATAACTATACCATGAACTCTTTCTGGAGCAGTAGTGTCAGAAAAAAAGGAGAAAGGGAGAGAGTAGAGGCTATTTTAGTATTTCAAATTCTGTCTTTTGTGTTTGATAAATTCAATAGCTTTTCTAAGGACCTATGTATAATGAATAGAATCAGAGCAGTTGTTTTTAGATAACTCTCTCATAATGACTTTTTTAATAGATATGTCATGGTACTATTATTGTTGTTGTTAGTGGTTGTGGTGATGAAGATGGTGTGTGTGTGATACACATATACACTTAACAGAGTGGGGACCTGTACATACAAATTTGCATTAAAATTGCACACTTTCTTTGTGCACACTTACATGGTGTGTGTGTGTGTTTGTATCTAGTCTGACTTGGAATGTTCTTTTTATTGTCATAAACTTAGTTGCACCTTAAAGAAGAGGAGTCTTCAGGGTGGGTTTTATATCTTTAAATACTATGTTTAGATAACTATTTCATTCAGACCTATTCTTTCTACTTTTAGCTTTTCCTCCAACTGGTTATTCCTGCTGAATTTTCAACACTTCTTTCATAGGCTGTACTTTGAGATTCTGTTGCCCTTCGGTTTCAATGGAGATATAATTTTATGGTTTAAGATGGCTACTATTATAATTTTCATGTTGATTTCAGAAAGTAGAGGAGAGCAGTATATTTTAAAACCTTAACCAAAATTTGATTCAATTAAGCTTTTTAGGTCATTCTAGAAGTGTCTGAGCTCAGAACTTGGATTCAGCTGTAGCATATCATAAGTTACATGAAGCAATACCCAGGGTAACTTACAGTAACATTATCAGATTAGGGCTCAGTTACTACCTACAGTTCTATCTCTATTCATCTTTTTTATGGTTCTGCAATATCCTGACTATTCATATTGATAATTTGACTGGGGTATTTAGTTATAATTGACATTATGCAGTTAATCTAAGAACAAAATTTAACTAATGTTGGTAACTTTTGATTGTTTGCATGTAAAAGTGACATGCTAGAAATTTCTAGTAATATTTAGAGCTCTGTAGTTTACACTTTGGTTAATTTGGATGATAAAAGTATTAAGAAGACTGCCTAACACCTATTTTGGATATCTGGGAATTTCCCAATCTCGAGATATTTGTTAGAGAGAAAGTAAAGAGTCATTGTGCTAAAACTGAACATATTATAAGTTATTTTCAGTAACTGTGAATTTCTTAAAATAAATGAAGTATTTAAAATATGGCCATATTGAATTTGTAAACACTACCTTCCATAGCAGCGTCCTAAGTTTTATAATTTTAGGTATTCATGAAACTCAGTTTTCAACATTAAATTAAAGCTGTCATTCATCATGACTCACAGGCACAGGAGAGCTCAATACAAAACCTACCTTGCATTATTCTCCATCCTATTGTCTCTCCTTACACTGGACAAGATATCCCTTTGTCCAGACAAATGGAGTTAAGAGGGTAAATTAAATCAGAGTCTTCAAAGAAGCAATGAAATCACCTGTATATTGGAGGTTTTATCATAAATTGTGACTTGACCCTCAAAAAAACCAATTTTACTTGAGTGAAACTCAAGGCAATTCCTTAGGAAAAAGACAAGGCTGTCCCCTCTCCCCATACCTCTTCAGTATTGTACTCAAAGTTCTAACTAGAGCAATAACATAACAAAAGGAGATCATGGGGATACAAATTGGAAAGGAAAAGGTAAAACTTTCACTATTTTCAGATGATATGATAGCTTACATAAGTGACCCAAACAACTCTACCAGGGAGCTCTTACAGCTGATTAACACCTTCAGCAAAGTTACAGGATACAAGATCAACTCAATAAAATCAGTAGCCCTACTATATACAGATGATAAGAGGGCTGAGAAAGAAATGAGAGAAACATCACCCTTTACAATTGCCACACACAACATAAAATACCTTGGGGTAATGTTAAAGAAACAAGTGAAAGACATGTATCACAAGAACTTTGAGTCTTTTTTTTTTCTTTTGGTTTTTACGAGACAGGGTTTCTCTGTATTGTTTTGGAGGCTTATCGGTCCAGCCTGGCCTCAAACTCACAGAGATCTGCCTGCCTCTGCCTCCTGAGTGCTGGGATTAAAGGCCGAACTTTGAGTCTTTAAAGAAAGAAATTAAAGAAGACACCAGAAAAAGGAAAGATCTCCCATGCTCTTGCATAGGTAGAATCAATATAGTGAAAATGGCAATCCTTTCAAAAGCAATCTAGGGACTCAATGCAATCCGCATCCAAATTCCAGCGCAATTCTTCACACACCTTGAAAGAACAATTCTCAACTTTATATGGGAAAAGAAAAAAACCCAGAATAGCCAAGACAACCCTGCTCAACAAAGCAACATCTGAAGGCATCACCATTCCTGACTTCAAGCTCTATTAAAGAGCTATATTCCTGAAAACATCTTGGTATTGGCACAAAAATAGACAGGTAGACCAATGGAATCAAATTGAACATCTTGAAATTAATCTACAAAGCTGTGAATAGCTGATGTTCGGCAAACAAGCTAAAATTATACAATGGAAAAAAGATAGTATCTTCAACAAATGGCGCTGGTATAATTGGATATTGGTATGTAGATGACTGCAGATAGATGCATGTCTATCGCCATGCACAAAACTTAAGTCCAAATGGATTAAAATCTCAGCATAAATTCAGCCACACTGAACCTGTTAGAAGGGAAAGTGGGAGGTGCCCTTGAATGAATTGGTACAGGAGACTGCTTCCTGAACATAACACCAGTAGCACAAACACTGAGATCGACAATTAATAAATGGGACCTTCTGAAACTGAGTAGTTTCTGTAAGGCAAAGGACACAGTCAGCAAGACAAAAAGGCAACCCACAGATTGGCAAAAGATATTCACTAACCCCACATCTGACAGAAGACTAATTTCCTAAATTTACAAAGAACTCAAGAAGCTACTCTGAAACACCAAAGGACCCAATTTAAAAGTAGGGGGACTGAATTAAATAGAGAATATAGAGAGGAGTCTAAAATGGCAGAGAGGCACTTAAGAAAGTGCTCAACATCCTTAGCCATTAGGGAAATGCAAACCAAAACAACCCTGAGATATCATCTTACTCCAATCAGAATGGCTAAAACCAAAAACACTAATGACAGTTTATGCTGGAGAGGATGTGGAGAAAAGGAAACACTCCTCCACTGCTGGTGGGAGTGCCAACTTGTACAGCCACTTTGGAGATCAGTATGGATATTCCTCAGGAAATGGGAATAAACCTACCACAAGACCCAGCAACTCCACTCTTAGGCATATATCCAAAAGATGTCCATTCATACATCAAGGATGTCTGTTCCATTATGTTCATAGCAGCATTATTTGTAATACCCAGAACTTGGAAGCAACCTAGCCCCTCAAAATGTTAATCATAGAGTTACTGCACAACCCCAAGCACTAGTTAGTTTTCTGTTGCTGTGTTATAATATTCTGACATAACCACCTTATGGAAGAAAGGGCTTGTTTTGGCTTACAGTTCCTGAGAGGATATGATCCTTTGTGGTCAAGAAGGCATGGCAGTAGTAACATGAGGCAAGGTCTGCATACAAGAAATACAGTGAGAGAAGAGGGAGTGAGGGCAGACTATAAAACCCACTGGATATATTCTCCAACAAGGTTCTTTTTCCTAAACATCCCATAAGCTTCCCAAATAGCATCACCAATTGGAGACATAGTATTCAAATACCTGAGCCTATTGGGGATATTTCTCTTTCAAATCACAACACTGAACAAATTTTTTTGTGTGTGTATACATGAATATTTGCGTGGGTATAGAGGTAGTAGCTGACAATAAAGTGTCTTCCTTCATTGTCCTCTCCTTTCTTTGTTTCTTTCTTTCTTCGTTTCTTTCTTTCTTTGTTTCTTTCTTCCTTCTTCCTTCCTTCCTTCCTTCCTTCCTTCCTTCCTTCCTTCCTTCCTTTCTTCCTAAACAGGATCTCTTCTTGAACCTGGACCTGATCCATGAAGTTAAGCTGTCTGGTTAATGAGCTCTAGGGGATCTAGGAGGTTGCCAGTCTCCATCCTCTTAGCACTGGGGTTGCAGAGGTGTGCCACCCTTCCTGGCATTCATGTGGGTATCTGGCATTGAAATCAACATTTTATGCTTGAATGGCAGGCACTTTGATGACTAAGCTATGTCTTTAGTACCAATTTCACTCTTTTTTTTTTTTTTTTTTTTTTGGTTTTTACGAGACAGGGTTTCTCTGTATTGTTTCGGAGGCTATCGGTCCAGCCCAGACTCGAACTCACAGAGATCCGCCTGCCTCTGTCTCCCGAGTACTGGGATTAAAGGTGTGCGCCACCACCGCCCGGCCCAATTTCACTTTTAAAAATGAAATAAAATTGTGTGTACATACCCAGATTTATAAACAGATATTCACAGTTTTCATCATAGTTAAAAATAGAGGCAACCTAAGTGTTCATTATTGAATGAATGCATAATTAAATAATTAGAGATATATATACTATGGTATATTTAGCCCAAAAAGGAAGTAAATAGTGGTAAATGCTATATTAGCCTAAGCAAGTCATTTAAGAGCACCTGTTTTATAATTGTATTTATGTAAAATATCCAAAATATATAAATCTGTAGATACAGAAAGTGAATAACTCACAGACCTGGGCATGGGAAGAAAAATGGGGAAAGGCTTATAATGAATATAGGGTTTTTTGTGGTTGTGAGAATGTTCTAAATCTAGACAGTATAATTCCGCAGATAAAAGCACAGAACTGTGTTTTCCTGTGCAAATAAAAGGATGTGTGAGTTATATATTTTTAATATGACATTCTAATTTGTGTACTTAATGAATTACACAAACGATTCCTGAAGGTACAGTCTTTTCAGTACATTCAAAAGTCAGTACATTTGAGAGAAGAAATGGAAGGGAGTTGTTTAAGTAAATACTGGGTCTGAAAAGACATCTCATATGAGCTTATGTCAGTTTCTGAAATGAACTAACTTACCAAGTAAATGGAACTACCTGCATTTTCGAATCTACAAGCCAGATCATCTATCATCTTCCCTTATGTGAAGTTTCACTTGGGAGCTAATTTTAATCCCCAGATAAAAGTCAGTTTCTTCTGGAATCTGGAGGGTATTCTTGTATTTAAAGGACTTTTGATGATGAGCAAAAGGGTCAAGACCAGGCTGGAGAAAACAGCTGACCTGAACAAGGGGTTGCTCATGGACCCCAGACTGATAGCTGGGAAATCAGCATAGGACTGATCCAGACCTCCTGAAGGAGAATGTCAGTACGGAGGTCTGGTTAATCTATGGAGCCTCTAGTAGTGGATCAGTATTTATCCCTTGTACACGAATGGACTTTGGGAGCCCATTCCACGCAGAGGGATATTCCCTCAGCCTAGACACACCGGGGAGGGTCTAGGCCCTGCTCCAATTGATATGACAGACTTTGAAGATCCCCCATGGAAAGCCTCACCCTTCCTGGGGAGCAGAAAGGGAATGGGGTAGGAGAGGAAGTGGGGAGCAGGAGAGGAAGGAGGGAGAGGGAATGGGGATTGACATTTAAAAGAAGCTTGTTTCTGATTTAAATAAAAAAGGGGGGAGAAAAAAATAAAAGGATTTTCAGAGCCTAACCTGAAAGCCTTGCCCCTGGGATTAGGAGATGGAAAGACACAGAACTGTTCTTCTTGAACCATGCCCTAACTGTGGTTAATCCACACCCACATGGCAGACTTAGAACGAGCTCAGATTTCCTCTCCTGGTCTTTGGCACCAGTTGTATTAAAAGAGAATCAGACAGGAGTGTCCCACAAAAGCTTTTCTCCTGGCCTCTTTAAGGGCTGTAGCCTGTCTGCACAGGTTTCCCTGTGGCTGGCCCACCTGTCAGGCTAGCTAGACCCTCAGTGAAGGGGAAAGGAGAGAGACTGATCCAGTTTCCCAGCTTTGAAGTGAAGAATGAGCCAGCATGAAGAAGCTCCTGATCAAAGGCTGCCCAGTGATAAGGAAGGCTGCACTAACCCTCCAGGGAGCATCCAGGCATCTGAGGCCAGGTGGAGAGAGGGCTCCCAGCTCTCTGAATGGGCGCTTTTGTTCCTACAACCTTTGACAGCAAGAACTATTTGAAGCAACTGCAACCAGCATTTTCTAACTCTCATTGGTTTATTCTGATGACTTTCAAACTCCGATAGTCATCATAATCACTTGGGGAGGGGGTGGCACTTCTGGAAACAGAGACTTGGTTCTGCCCCCAAAGATTGTCATTCCTTACATGGGCATTTCTTCGGTTTCTCACAGGTGATTTAAATGCTTAAGTTTAAAAACCCAATGCAAGATTAGCCAATAATCCGGAGGGGAAAACTGTATTTGAAGAACAGATTAGGGTTGGGTACGTGGGGTACTGGTTTAACATGTGCAAGGCCCTGGCTTGGTCCCCAAAACTCAACAGACACACACACACCATAACGATTTACATTGCTATTATTATTTAATTGTCACATATTACTCAAACACACTCAAAAGAGTCTTTAGGTTGAGTCAATGTACTCTACCACTCATCTCTGCAAAAAACCCTTTGTTAACATTCCAGACACTGGGCTCAGTGCTGTGGGTGGAGATGGCTAACACAATTTTGTCTCCAAGAGCTCAGCATCTTGCTGGGGAGACAGACATGTAAACAAAATAAATGAAGTATTAGAAGAAGAATGTGAAAGGCTGTTCCAGCCCAGGAAGGGAATGACTAACCCCGCCTGAAGGGTGGGAGAGGACAGAGGCTTTCCCAAACACCCAAGGTTGGAGGCCAGTCTAATGCTGAGGATCAGCTTGCCTCCTGGCTGAAGAGGTGCAGGTGGCCTGGCGCAGGATTGGGGAGATTCCAGTCCTAGGGGAAGGCCTGTGCAGACGCAGGTCTGAGAGGCCCAGCAGATTTGTTATGGCGGGATGCACAGGCAATTGGTGACAGAATTGCTGAAGATAAAGTGGACAAACACCCTCAAGAGACTGTCAGCCTCAGGAAGGCAGCTGGGGACATTTTTCAGGGAGAAGAACTGAATGCAAGAGTTCAGCTGGAGTCCTGGATATAAAATTGTTGCGCACATGCAGGAAGTATGAATATAAATAATATAAGGGGTAAGTTTGCAGATGTTATAAAAAAAAACCTCTGGCATGTATTTCCAATTTGATTTTGCAAGAGTCAGTGAATACTAATAACATCATTAGTATTTACAAGGTACTTCAGAGTCTAAAAGATTCACAGCATTGTCATATAATAACAATATAAAACACATTGGCTGTGTTTTTTATACCCCTTGAGGCACCACATCTGTTTTTGACGCAGTTTTTTAGAAGACATTTCTTAAAGAGGTTGAAGAATGTTCAGCATCACACAGACCATGAGGTACCAGACATAAGACTTAATCACACTTTTTCTGAGTATGAACTTTTCTACTCTAATGGTGGTACTACTGATAAAGATAACAACAATACAGACACATAAAAACTAGAATCCACAGAATACTTCAGAGTGGTATGCTGCAGCCTAGAAAAAATGCAGAAGAAAGAAAAATGTTTCTGTATTTATCCAAATAGGCATGTGTAGGCTGGAGCTCTAATCAATAAGTGAAAACCAGTACTGCAATAGAAAATGAGAGCTGGAGTCCAAGGCTTGATTCTCCTAAGGCTTGCTTCCTTCTGACTCCACATACTCATACTTTTGGGGCAGCATTCTTGGGTGTCTCTCCTCCCATTGGTAACTTGAGGCCCAGGTTGTGTCATCTTGGGGCCACCTCTTTTTATGGTTACAAGGTTGTTCTGGCATTGGCCATCTAAGAGATACAACCTTGCATTGTTACTTCACTCTCACTTAGCTCAACCATGTGATTGACCTTGACTTGTGAGACATTAGCAAATGTGATATTATCTGGATTTGGGGAAATGTTTTACTCTTAGCCTTGCCCATCCTTGGACCTATGCCTTCTGAGAGTCATGTATTGCCCAATCAAAATCACCCCTTTCATCCATACATGCTGTAAACTGTGGGAAGAATAAACGTACTCCTCACTAACCAAGTTTAATTCCCTTGGCTGAATGTTACAGTGTGTACGTAAACACAATGTTTTGGAATGCATACTTTTAAAATGTAAATGTAAGTTACTTTTCATATTTTAACTAACACCCAAATAATAACCAGGTCTAGGTCATCTGTCATTGAATCAATATTCAAATATTAACAAATGGCTGATGCAATCTGGCAAAAAGTGATGAAAATTAAAACCATGTTTTTAAACTGAACTAACTTAAGTGCATTTTGTGTTAAGTACTTAGGGATGGATGACAGTAGTCACTAAGGAGAGCTTGAGATAAGTGACAGCTTGTTATCCCTACAATTTCATTGGCAGAAAGTTATAAAAATCAGCTTTGAATGGAACAAGACCCCATCCACGAACTTAGTTTACAAAAATGCTTCCTAAACCTAGAAAATTGACAGCATTCTAACTCTGTCCTCTTGGGAGTCCTCCTACACCTTGTCACTTGGGAATCCCAGGGTGGTCTCTTTACCTATCTTTAGTCATTGCTGACGTTTCTGCTAGGAGTTCTTTTTCAGACCACTGACTATTTTCATGGTGGCTTGCTGATAGCATTGCTCAGAAACCTGCTATCCATGTTTGACACAGCTTCTGCATTCACATGCAAAAAGTCACTTCATTTTTAAACATAAAAATAAAGGCTGTCATATTAGTCATGATGATCTGTGAAGAAGTGTCTCCTGCAACTGAGAGAGTATTAGTTTCACAGATGTTCAGGGTTTAGCAGAGGTATTAGTTATAGAGCAGATGCCTCTTCCGGGGAGAAGGAAGGTATTTTTTTTTAACAAACTTAATTCACTTTCTTTTTCTTGTATAAGAGCCCTCATGAGGTGTCCACACCTGGAGGGTATTTTTTTGAGATTGATTGGTTGGATCTCTCCCACTGCCTGTGAGAAAACAGAAAGCTCTGTCTGGATTTCAGTTTTGCTCCCTCCAAAACTCAAACTCCTTCCCTGACCTGAGGAGATGTGGTGACTTGCTGCAGCTAAAGAAGGATTAGGACTCCCACGCTGACATTAGCAATTGATTGAAATGTGGTTTCAGGTGAGGGCAGGAAGAAATAGCACAGAACAATACAAACAAGTTCATTGTGCTAACTCTAAGGTAGAGTTCCCTGAGAACCAGGTGTGAGCTGAATAGAGAGGATATTACTGGCTCAAGGTTTCTCTGGGTGGTGTAGAAAGGTGGGCATGTGCTACACCCATCAACCTCACTTGACTCATTCAGAACAGACCTTTCTCCAATTTTCTTAAACTCCTCTCTCTCTCTCTCTCTCTCTCTCTCTCTCTCTCTCTCTCTCTCTCTCTCTGTGTGTGTGTGTGTGTGTGTGTGTGTGTGTGTGTGTGTGTGTGTGTGTGTGCGTGTGTTTGAGTCCCCTTCTTGTCAGGCAGGTACAGATGTGTTTATTTCAGCAAGAAAGTCATACTGGAGTGTGGATCCCTATAATCCTCATCTCAAATAATGATGAGGGAAGAATGAATGGGCATACAGGGCCAAATTTGGAAGAAGAGAATAAGAGAGAATGAAAGAAGTGTGTGGGTTTGTTCTGTGTTATGCAATTAAGTTACTTTGTCTCCTGATACACATGTCTCATGAAATTTCTGGTTGTTAGGGACCACTATCACAAAATAATGCAAAAAGTCAGGAAAATGTAACTACTTTGTCAGTAATTAATCAGATAGCAAATGCTAGACATGAAGTTTAAGGTCACATTCACTCATCCAGAAACAATTCCTGGCTATCCTTTATCATTTTATCATTAGTGTTTAGCATCATCATTGTCTGATACACTTTATTCATTTGACTATTGTTAGTGGGCAAAAATTAGACACCAAATGTGCTAAGTATTGAGGAGTCACTGATGCCTCTTCTACATAGACTTCATTTCCTTTTTTCTCTCCCTTTTGGGAGTTTCTTCCCTAACTTTTGTATCACCATGGTTTGAATGACTATGGGTTTATGTTATAGATTTGAAATCTGTCAGTTACCACCAGCCTCAGTATTGATTTAGAATTGGGTATGATGTAAAATCTTGTATCACTGAGAACTAGGCTAGGACCTTACTCTGGTACTTTTAAAGAGAAGAATTTTCTATTTATAGAGCTACATTGACAGGATTTAAAACTTGCCTGTGCTAACCATCATTTTCAAATACTAAAAAAACAATATGATCAAGAAATTCATGTACTAAACAAGAATGTGAAGACAATTGATTTATCTTTCTCTCTTTCCTTTCATTCTCTTCTAAATTTGTTCCAAATTTTGTTTGCAAGAGAAAAATGATAAGTTTTCAGTATCCAAGATTAGCCAAGATACAGTAGATTTCAGATCTCATGAAGATTACAGCCTACAGGGAGATGGGTGACAATCTAAGACTTAAATGAGTGATATAAAGATTAATAAGCATCCTTCCAAAAGAGATATTGTTTACAAAATCCTATTGTAAATCTGTGCCTGGCAGGGAATCACATAACTCTTTTCTGTAAAAATGACCAGACTCTAGAAAAAGTATGATCTGGGTAAAATGAACAAAAGATTCAAGATGTGTAAATGTAGAGTAAAATGAATAAGGTTTAATGTATTTGTAGAAGAGAAGAATGTATGCAAAAACTTTACATGGTTCTGTGGACTATGGGAAGGGGGTGAATCTTTACCATGAGAACTAAAAGAAACCAGTCCAAGTTTTCAAGCATGCTTGCATAATTAGACTTGATTGAAATCCATCCTACAGTGATAGGATTACACCAAGGATAGCTATAGTGAGAAACCAGTTAGAATATGATTGCAATAGTCATATCACAAGGAAGAGATAATAGTATCTTAGATTGGGAAGTGTTATCAGTAATTATGGAAAGATGTAAACTAGCTTGTGGCTTGTGGGATATTGTGAAAGAGCTTTTGACAAATGAAGGAAAAATAGGGAAGGGAAGAAAAGGATGAATCCCAGACATTTGGCCTATGCAGCTTGATGGAAGATGTTCCTCTTTCATACCACAGAAATTGATTTGTAAGACACAACTTATGCCAGGGGACTGAAGAATTAAACTTAAGTTTAATCTTGTTGTATTAAAAGAATGTTTTTGAGATGTACAACTACAGATGTTTAGGAAGCAGATGAAATTAAGAAAGTGCTTGGAGTCCCAGACAATAAGGTTGTAGATAGAGAAAAAATAAAGTCCTAAGGCACTGATGTATTTATGAGGCTAAGTGAAGCTCTTGGGACAAGTGAAATGGCTATTTAAGACAAGCTTGTTGTGGGCCTTGAGAAGCTCCCACTGGTCTATAGCATTTAATATCTGAAATGAAATTACTTTCACACAGATATTAAAACAATAATTTTCATAAATAGATAAAACAAATATATACTAAAGGATCTTACTATTTTTAACGATGGCACCAAGAGGCTTTCACAACTTGATTCCATGTCCAAAGAGATCTACAAATGTAATTAATTCAATGTCTCAGAGTAGGAAAGATATCTGGAAAAAATAAGGAAGTCAAGAATTCATATTTCCATTTTTAAATCTTTCTGCAAATTCTCACTAATTAATACACTGTAATAGACTATGAATTGATGAGATAAAATTGACAAAGCAGAGTAAGCTCAGCCATTACTAATCAACCAGTTATCAATGTAGTAAGCAAGTGATGTATGGGGGAAATTAAAGCCTGTTTAAGGCGATGGGATATCTACACAGCTTTAAGTATGTAGGAAAAAATTGCATCACTTTCTCACACTATACTTAAAGATAATGTAGTGAAGGATAGGTACAATTGTAAGTGTTAGCACTATGAGACCATTAGACTAATAATTGTATGCCATTTTTGTCTGCTTCAGTTAGGTAATGCATAACGACAAAATCCAGGGCTAAAATAAAAATAATTAAATTAGATTTAATAAAAATCTTCCTCAAACTACACAGTCAAGTAAATAAAAGACAATATATATTACCATGGAATGGGTTTTTAAGATATATACTTGATTAGGAGCTTGTATTTGGTCTATATAAATGACATAACTAAATCTTGAGTAGTTAAATATCTCAATTAAGAAAACAAAAAGCATTTGAATACACAACTCTAAGAAGATTTACAATAACCACTAAGTATATGGAAGGATTAATAATATCATTTTAAATTAAAAGTATGCATTATTATTACATATCCGAGTCATAAGGGAAGGTGCACATGACATTCATATGGAATCAGGAGACATCTTTGAGGTTTCAGTTCTTTCCCTCAACCTTTTCATGCATTTCCAGAATCAATTTCAGGTGTCTAGGCTTGAGCAGAAAGAACAGTTACTCCCTGAGCCAGCTCGCTGACAAGATTAATGTTATTTGTCAATGGTGAAATACAAAACAGAGCCATAAAAATTTAGTTCTTCCCCACATATTAGGATAGCTATAATAGGAAAAAGTGAAGACATAAAAATCAGACAATGGAGGCATGGATGTAGACTTTGGCCTCTCTACGCATGACATAGGCACTTTGGAAAAGACTTTGGCAGTGCCTTCAAATGTCAAGGGTACAGATATCTAGTGACCTAAAAATTCTTTAAAGACCAAGGAAAAACCAGAACAATGTCCACACAAAGCCTTGTGTACACATGTCCATAACAGCATTATTCATAAGAACTGAGAAACAAAAATAATTCATATATTTATTAATTGACAAGATGATAAGAAATATGGTATTGCCAGTGCACAGATAATTATTGTTTGACCATAAAAGTGATGAATTGTTAATACATGATACAAGTGAATGAATCTTAAAACTACACAAAATGAAAGCTGGGACTCAGAAAATAATGTACACTATACGACTTCCTTTATATGTAATGTCTAGAGTAGATTACTATAAACAGCACAGACAGAAATCAGATTAGTGTTTACTAAACCTCTAGGACAAAGGGCAAGAATGAGTATCTATCTGCTAGATGACACATGCTGGACAAAGGGTTAATGGTTTTTGTTTTGTTTTTAAAGTCAAGTTTTTATATGTTATTTATTTTTCCATATTTTATTATTTATTTTCATTTTCTTTTATTTAGTTTAGAAAAAATCATATTTTATATATAAATCCCAGTTCCCTCTCCCTTTTATCCTCCCATGACCCCCACCAACTCCCCCATCCCATCCACCATACAATCCCCAAGGAGGGTGAGGCCTTCCCTGGGGGAATCTTCAAAATCTATCACATCATTTGGGGGAGGGCCTAGGCAAACTTCTGTGTATCTGGGTGGAGAGAGTAACCCTCTTTGGGGGAATAGACTCCCAAAGTTCAGTTGTGAACTAGGGATAAACACAGGTTTTGCTGTCAGAGGTCCCATAGACAGTCCAGGCCTCCTAGCTGGTACCCACATTCAGGGTGTTGGTTCGATCCAATTGGGGTTCCTCAGCTATCAGTCAGGGGTTCATGTGCTCTCCCTTGGTCAGGTCTGCTGTTTCTGTGGGTTTCTCCAGCCTGGTCTTGACCCATTTTCTCATCACTCCTCTCTCTCTGCAACTGGATTCCAGGAGTTCAGCTCAGTGCTTAGCTGAACTTGTCAGTTTCTGCTTCCATCAGCTACTGGATGAAGAATCTAGGATGGAGAAATCTGGCACTATGGAAATGTCCAGGGATCCACAACATGATCCATTAAGAATCTAAGCAATAGCGGATAGGCTACCTTAAATGCCCTTCACACATAATGAGATTGATGACTACCTTAGAATGCCATCCTAGACCCTTCTTCCAGTAGCTGATGGAAGCAGAAGCAGACACCCACAGCTAAATGTTTAATTTTAAGTTGATAGAAAAATGTTCTAAAACTGATTTTCTTGATATTTGGGCAACTCATGCACCAGAAAGTGGGAAAGGGATGGGTAGCTTTGTTGTCTCAATATAGCAGTAAGTACAGCTATAGTTAGATATCATCTCTATATAGATTCAAAAAAGTACTACAACAAAGTTGCTTCCATACTGAAACTATGAAATAAAATTGTGATGACTGGTTGTATGTCCAGAGATGGGAACCTTTTGCATTGACTATGTGCTGCATATAGTTGTATAAACTAGGTCTCTACAAAGTCATAAAATAGCTGAAAGCAGCAAAGCACCTCAAGTTTCTCAATCAATACAAATCAGATAACACAGAAAGATATTAATTTAAGATGTTCTCTAGTTCTTTCATTGCTTTATAAAATACATGGGATATATATTTAGCATCTAAAGCAGTTTCTAATATCATGTGACACATATAAAGTCAACCCCATACACACACAGTTGAGCAACCCTAACCACCATTGGTATCTAGAAGTCTCCTTGAAGATTGGATAGTTGACTCTAGTACATAAAACTCTAGTTATCTTGTTCACTGATTGGCAGCTTCTACTTTACTTCCTGTACATTTCAATTCCACCACCAACAGCCATTCCAAAACAAACAAGAATGAGCTATCAATGGTCATTAATTTCCCTCAATATTAATGGTCTTAACTCACCTATAAAAAGGCACAGGTCAACAGAATGGATTCGAAGACAGAATCCATCCTTCTGCTACATACAAGAATACACCTCAGCTTCAAAGACAGATGTTATTTCAGAGTTAAGGGTTGAAAAGATTTTCTAATCAAACGGACCCAAGAAACAAGTGGAGATAGCAATCCTAATATCTAACAAATTAGACTTTTAACTAAAATCAGTCAAAAGAGATGAAGGAGGTCACTTCATACTCATCACAGGAGAAATCAACCAAGATGAAGTCTCAATTCTGAACATCTATGTCCCAAATACAAAGCCTGTATGTATTATTTTTAACTCCCCTGGTTTGAATGGAATTAGAAAGTGTCTATCTTTTTGCAACAATGCCCTCCAGATTCCTCCATGCTTAACATATGTCAGAACTGCCTTCTTACTTAAGGCTGAGAAACATTCATTGTATGTACATGTATATTTTGTTCATTCCTTTAAGGATGGACCTTGGATTGCTTCCATTGTATAATGACTTTCTACGATATATTACTAGGTAAACAAGTATGATAGTCTGTTTAGATTCAAAGTGGTTGGAGAAATAGACTACTTACTGGCAGAATACTAAGGTCATGTTCCAAGTCATGTGATTACAGTGAAGAGAACAAGGGACACTCTTGAAGATTTGTCACAATAAATCCTATGTAATGTTTTTTTCCTTTCTTTATAAGATTTCTAACTGCATGTTGATCAGTGTGTGTATTTATTAACTTATTGTCTCTTAGTACATGAAATGTATATGAGGGCCAAGGCTATGCTGGTTTTTAAGGTTTATTCCTAGCATAATTTTTGGCTCATAATAGACAATAAGTGAATGATTGATTGGTAATCTCCTGGCTAATCCCTGAGGTTGATGCAAGCACTGAATATAAAGTTGGCAAAGTGACTCAGCCAGATCTAATTATTGACTGTCTGATATCCTCTAAGAAAAGTTATGGTGATGACAGCTCACATACACATATACTTTCAGTTACTGGAAAGGTCAAGACATCTGAAGATAATTCACAAGGATAAAAACATGTTAAAGATATCTGAAAATGCTTTGAGAAAAAAGCCTGAGTGTATTGTGTTCCCACCTCTGTTGATCGTCACCTAGAAAGACGGTTAAAAAAATACATGCAAAGACTATGTATCCAAGGATTTAGAATATCCAGGTCTGGAGTGTCTCCTTGGTATACACATTCAAGACTGTTAAGTTGGTTTCAGCATCTTCTCTCTTGCAGTTCCCATAATGATTTGTTACCATCCCTAACATTTGTCAGAATGGTAATGGTTCTGAATATCTAATCTAAGCATCCTTGCTTGCACTTCTCTAGAGTTTGCATTAGTTGCGAAGAATGTTCATCTCAATAGTCTGTATAAATAATGTCAACATTTTTCTTTTACAATGGGAATAGCTCTCTCTGCTTTTGCTAGACTTGTTGTATCAGTGTTCTTGTCTTATTTACACTTCCATGTTTACACAGTCTCCCATGGTAACTCATTTGTATTCAAACAGCTGGCTGCTATGCCTCTTTGTTGTTGTTTTGACCAGACTTTACTAATGTGCACATGAAATGATGAGCATTTTCATTATTCTAGTGGACTCACCACAATTAGACACATCTACATGATTTACTACCATCATAGCTTCCACAATTACATTATTTATCCTAATTCAACTAAAAATCTCTTCACAAGATTTTCCCTATTAGCCATCAAGTACATATCTAAAAATTCAAAACCAAGCAACCCTTGAGAACTAAAATGAACGAAAATCTATTCGCCTCTTTCACGTAGTTATTTTGTTGAGGAAAATGCTGTATAAAATGGATTTTTTCCAGAATCACATACTCACCATTTATTGTCTGGAAAACTCCACCCTAAATGATGTATCTACACACCCAGAATCTCCTCCCCACTAATGTGTGGAATATGTTGCGCACAAATGAAAATTCCAACAGCAAGAGTCTGTTTTGAAATATTGGAAACGTGTACAGATAGCCTCATATGCACTGAGAAGAAACTGCAATTTAGTCTTGCTTGATAGCAGGGGCTCTGAGGCTGGATAAAGGGGAATCCTGGACCCACTCTCCTGGGTTCTGGAAAAAAATGTGATTATAAATGACCAAAGCCAGGAAAATTTCACCCTTTAATAGTACATTGATTCTCCAGTGATACATAATTCAGTCCTAAGCATACTAGATTTTTTTTAAAATTTAGGTTAGAAACAATCTTGTTTCACATGTCAATCCCAGCTCCCTCTCCCTCCCCTCCTCCCCTCCCCCCTCCACCAGGTTCACCAATCTCCACTCCGATCCCCAGGGAGGGTGAGGCCCTCCACGATGGATCTTCAGTGACTGTCATTTCATCCAGGGCAGGGCCTAGGCCCTCCCCCAAGAGTCCTGGCTGAGAGAGCCTCCCATATTGTAGCATGGGCACTCAAAGTCTATTTGTACGCCAGGGATAAATACTACCCATATCCTTACAAGATCTTACAACACTGCAAAGTAATGTATTATTGTTCCCTGAAACCAAGCATACTAATTATTTCCAGCCTAGTAGATACACTGGGTGATAAAGAGTGGATACATTGTATAATTCCAGATGCTTCAGTTTCCCTAGAAAAAAATATTTCTTTCTACAAAATAATACTTTTTAAAACTTTCTGGGATGCTCTCTCAGCCTGGACTCTTAGGGCAGTGCCTGGACCCTTCCCTGAGCGAAATGACAGACTCTAGATATCCCCTATGTGGAAGGAAGTGAGCATAGGGTGGGAGGCTGGGGGAGACTGGTGGGGGGTGCTGGAGGAGGGGAGGGAGAGGGAACTGGGATTGACATGTGAAGCAAGTTATTTAAAATGCTTTTGAAGACTTAATCCATGTCCAATATAATAATATTTATTTATAAGGAAAAAAAGTCCACAAAGTCTCAGCAGGTGCCCAATTTATCAGCTCAGAAGTCTTTTGGCCACAGCTAGAAATAATAATGGTTCAATGGTCTAGTTCTTCTGCTCCCTTAATATTTATTATCTAATTTGTCTATAGGTGTAATTTTTCTTAATATACATTTGATGTTTGAAACATATCCTGCCATTGTTAATATGGGTGTTTTCCAAGGCTCAGGTATTAAAGGCATGGTCTGTACAGTCTGGCACTGCGGGAAAGTGGTAAAATGCTAGTGTGTGCAACCTAGTGGGAAGTTCCTAGGCCATTAGGTTTGTGCCCTCAAAGGATTTTGGTTACACAGCATCCTTCTCATTCTCTTGTTTCCTGATTCTGAGGTGAGAGGCTTGGTTCCACCCCACACGTCTACAGTAAAATACTGCTTCATCATAGCTGCAAAGAAATAGAACACAAAGACCATGGTCTGAAACCACCAAAACAGGCAACCTAAATAAACTTTCCCACTTTTTCCATTAGGTTGCTTAGTTTTTTTTTTTTAACACAGTAATAGAAAGATCACATGCTGTAAAAATTTAAAACGCATATAAACATCTTAGAAATATTAAGTCTGTTTCCAGAACCTGAAAGATGGATAAGAACCTTTGAAGTCGGCATTGAAAGCCTAGGTTGCACTATTCTGGAAAGAGTTGTTTCTACTTGACACTCTACCTCCTCATTTACCTCTGTGAATGGTACTAAGCACTCATGAGCTCAGCTCAACAGTTCTTAGAAGTTTTACTTGATGGTTTAAAAACATTTGACTCTGTATCAGTTATTACTGTTGTGTAACAAACTAAAAAAAATGAAACACTGTAGCAGCTGTTCAGAATTTTCTAGATCATCAATAGGCCTGAGAATTGCTAGACCATCCTGCTGTTCATGAATGTGGCTGTAGTTGGCAGCCACATCAACAAGGCTAAAGAGTCAAAGATGGTTTCACTCACATGTGCAGTGGTTGGTGCTGATTCTGGCTTTTAACTGACTCACACCTGCAATAGCAGCTAATCTGGCAGAAGTAGTCTAAAATGTTTTAATTTCCTAGGATTACCGTTGTGAAGTGCCATGTGGTGAACTAAAAACATAAATGGATTCTTTTGTAATTCTTAAGGCTAGTAATCCAAAATCAAAATTCCAGGAGGATCATGTTCATTCTGGAATTTTATTGAATGTTTCCTTGCCTCCGCTCAGTTTTTGTTATCTTGCCTATGACCTTTAACATTGCTGGACCTATAGCTATATAAATTCAATGTGTATTTTTGAGATCACATGGTAATCCCTGTGTGTGTTTTAGTCCCTGTCTTCCACAGGCCAGCTTCCTACAAGAAGTTATATTGGACTCAGTATCCACGGTGTTCCAATTTAACATATCCTAAGACTACATCTGAATCAGTGAAGATGTTGTTTCCAGATAAAGCCAATCGGGAGATCCAGTGGCATTAAACAGTTAATGAAACTTTTGGTTAGAGAAGGGAGCACAATTCAATCGAAACATACAGTAAGTGAAATTCTTTTATCACACTTTCATTAGTGGTATATAAAATAATAATCACAATAATATTTACTGAGTGCAGACAATGCTTTGGGAGATTCATAAAATGATTTATATTCAGTCCTCCACTTGATATTCATGATAGTTAATAAAATAGGCATTTTCCCATTTATATTGTGTGAGAAAAAATAAAAATATGACAAATTATTCAGTCACTAGTGTACTTGTTAGACAACAGAAGATTGCAACTCAGTTTGAAGCATAGGTTTTAACTACCTATGATGTAATTTATAGGTTATTCATTTTCTGCTGTTCTCCTCCTATGAACAAGATGAGTTTTACAAAAAAATGAGACTGCACAGCTTTTGATGAATACAGTTTCAGAATGGAGATGAACAATACCATTGATTGCTCAGCTGACTTTTTTTTCCATTAAGTAGAGTAAGTGAAAATAGCATCTACTGTCTCCCACATATGGAGGGCCTAGTTCAGTCCCCAGGAGTCCCCACAGTTTTCAGAGAACTCCCCAGGGCTGTAATTCAGGTATCTACATTTACCTTTGATATAGGGAGCAAAATAAAACCTCTCAATTTTACTTTTCAGACCATCAATATTAGAGTAATTGTCAGTTTGGAGTATTCACACTTTGCTGAAACAGACAGAGGTCTAGCCAAAATTTTCTACCAACCAATATCTTCTTTTTTATCCTTTTTTATTTTTATTTTTATTTTTAAATTAGAAACAAGGTTGCTTCACATGTCAATTCCAGGTCCCTCTCTCTTTCCCTCCTCTCCTCTTGCACCCTCCCACCAACCCCTCCAATATCTTAACCATTCTCAATGGAGATAACAGAGCTTGGATTTTACCACTCTGATAACATACCTGACTATCCAGATGCCTAAGTTTATGACTAAGTAAGGAACATGTACAGTATATCCTAAACTTTGAATGGAGGCAACCTGTTTTACATCTCATTCTTCTTCTATTAACTACAGAAGCAATCAGTAAAACAAGAAAGTTATGAGACTTATATATATTAAATAGTAATATTTAGAAATTGTGTTCCTAAATTAATAAGATAGGAATTTTCTGGATACTGTAATAGTTGGCAGACCTTGGAAAGGTTGAAAGCATGCATTTTCTGCACATTATCCACGTGTGGTTTTCTATTTTAATTTCCATCTATTGAAAATGGCAGCCATTTCTAATGAGGGCTGAACAAGATAGTGATCTATGAGTATGTTATTAGGAGTCATTTTACTGTAGTACGCCTTCTACAGAATTGTGGTGATATTTTGTTTGTCCTCTAGCAAATAAAGCTTGTCTGGATATCAGAGTGCAGAGATAGTCACTAATTAACCATACAGAGAAGGCAGTGGTGGCACCTTTAATCCCAGCACTTGGGATCTCATACCTTTGATCCCAGGATTTGCAAGGCACACACCATTAATCCTAGCACTAGGAAGGAGGAAACAGGAAGTGATATGGTTGGGAGGAGAGAGGAACATAGGCAGGTGGAGACAGGAGCTAGCTCCTTTTTCCGTCTCAGGATTTTGTAGATGTAAGAACTCTAGTTAGTGGCTGTCTGATCTGCTGCTTCTCTGATCTTTAAAGTTTCACCCGCTAATATCTGAAGCTGAATTTTTATTATCAATACCAATTATAATTTGCTCCACACAGAATAATATAGTAGGTTTACTTTGAGGCTCATGGCATATCTAAACTTACTTTCTTGACAATTTTTACCATGTAAAGTATGGATTGGACCTGAAATTCAATCAAAAGATAATGAGTTATTCCTATAATATTTGTGCCACCATTGTACCAGTATACCTTGGAGGCAGGTCATTGTTGTAGGTCACAGGTTTTAGAGCTGGCTGATACTGATTTCTTTTCTGCTTTTAATAAGAATCAGAGCTCCTTCTAGCACTCTGACCATTAGTCATTAGAGGTAAAGTTTCTGGTTGGGCTCCTCTCAACTTCTCTGTGTTCAGTTGTACATGTACGTAGTGTTTTCAGAGTAGTCTTATAATTCAGATTGTGGAGAGTAATAAATACCCTAGTATGGTGATATACTGTTTATGATTTATGTGTTTTTTGTTTCTTTTTGTTTTTATTTGGGGGGGTTCGAGACAGGATTTCTCTATATTGCTTTGGAGGCTGTCCTGGAACTCACTCTGTAGACCAGGCTGGCCTCGAACTCACAGAGATCCACCTGCCTCTGCCTCCTGAGTGCTGGGGATTAAAGGAGTGTGCCACCAACACCTGACTTTATGATTTATCAAAGGCACTGAATATCAGAAAAGCAAAGCAGTCATAATAGTTAGCCACAGAAGCACAGAAGACTCAGAAGACAAAGATAAATGAGTCTCTTTGAGTTCAAGGCCACCCAGGGCTACATGAGATTGAATCAGTCTAAGAGTAACAGAGCTCACATCTTTAATCCCAGCACTAGAGAAACCAGCAGGGTCTTCAGTAGTCAGTCTCAGGATTATTCTTCAGCCACGCTGAGGAGAGGCAGCAGTTTGAGGCTTAGTGAGAGCTCGTGGAGATAGGATCAGCCCTTGGCTACTTGGCTGCTTTGCTTTTCTTATCTTCAGCTTGAAACTTGAACCCCAATATTTGTCTCTGGGTCCTTTATCATGTTACACTCCGGCTATAGCCGGTGATGGTTAAGGGGTTCTGAGCAATCAGTCAAAATTGAGAGGTTTTCCTTAACCCTATCCTGTCAAGCCTCAGGGCTTTATGTAGAAAATGAGGTAGGGAGATTGTGAGAGCCAGAGGTGGTAGATGACTCCGGACAAGGTGTTTTCCAGACACAACAGGACCGATGTACATTCCAACTCATAGACTGTGGCAGCACACAAGACCTGCACAGGTTCCAAACAGATAACCAGATACTAAGAAGGGAAAGTGGACACAAAGTCTCACCACTAACCAAGAAGTGATTTCCAACTGATACCTGCTAAGAAAGGGAAAAAAATTCAGTTTTCTCCAGTGACGTGTCACTGGCCCCATGACCATGAGTAGGTGGCCAATACAAGACAGACATCATGGTCATAGGTTTTCTATTTTATTATTTTTGTCTTGTTATTTTGTTTTATTGATTGACTGTTTTTTTTGGAGAGTACATGAAGTTTTATGGATAGAGAGGGGGTGAGGATCTGGGAGGAGTTGGGGGAAATTAAAACTTCAATCAACACATATAATATGAAATTATTTTAAAAATAAACAAGAAAAATAAGCATTTTGTCCAATACCTGTGGCCTCTAGATTTTACCAAACAAATAATATAGGAGACTAAATTATTCTCCAAGTTTTTTTTACTAATTTCTACCCCACTTATATTTAATTGGTTATGTATGTTGCTTTGGTTATGAATTGGTCAGTTTTGTGTTCTTTCTTACCAAACCTGTATGGACCTTTCCGTGCTTTTCTTTTGTAATAGAACTAGCAGTGATGCCTCAATGAAGTGTAAGCCTGAGATAAAAAACCCACAGAAAAAGACCATAGCTCTCCACTGGGGCAAGGAATAATGAAAGCAGTTATCATGTAAGCCTTTGAGGTTTGAGGCTATTTGTTTTTGCATTGTGGCCTATTCCACTTTGATTCTTACAAGATGAGCAAGACTGTTTGTGTGTATTGTACTGGAATAAAAAAGGATGCTCACAGCAATTATTTAAGTGGAGACTTTGGCCAAGACATTTAACGTTTCTGTATCACAGCTATCTCATATCCAAAATGGGAATGAATTCTGACTTCCTGAAGGTACTGATTTCTGAGTTTCTCAAAATTTATTCCTTTCATAATATTTGAAACTGAATGTTTTTGATGCACAGTTTGTCCCAAGAAAAGATGTTATTCTACCAAAGATATGTTGTGTCTAGTAAGGTCAAGAGCTGAGAAAGTTGCCTAGACTTGTCTGCATATCAGAGAAGCTTTTGATGTTCAGTAGCATAGATAAAAATGAAAAAAAGTAAAAAATTATGGGACACACAATCCTGATCACTAGTCACAGAAAAATGAAATTATGTAACAGCTGCGGTAAGCCCAGACTTTTTTTTCTTCTCTAGACTCATTCAATCAGCAAAAAAGCATTCATGTCAGTTAGAGCTTTTCTGTTTCTTTTGCTTTTTTTTTTTTTTTTGTTGTCTGACTTTAGCCAAAGTTGCCTGGGGAGAGGTGTAGCTGTGCTCATCAGCATTTATTCATGTGTGCTTCCAATTGGCTGATGCCAGGACACAGTTTATATGCGGAATGAGGGGAGTGCTGCATTTCTGGAGGCATTTCATGGAGCACTTCTTGAGAAGTTGGTATCTCATCCATTCCCTCACAGGTTGCCATGCAAGTTAGGTCTGTCCAAATGCCAATTTGAGAAACTGGAAATACTTCAGTGAAAAACACAAAGCTTATTCCTCCTCAGGGTTATATGATGTGGGAATTGGGTCAAATGGACTTCACCTTAGATATGTTGCTTCAATAAAGTCTTTTCTTGGAGTCTTGATGGAATTCGTTTAACACAATGTCCTGGTATGTAAAATTGAGGTGCTTGTCTAAATTATCAGGTTAGAAATTATTTGATTTCACATTGCTATAGTCTAGGAAGGAGCCTACTGGCATAGATACCAAAAGTACTTTAATCAGTTTAATCAGTTTGTGGGTTTGGGTTATACTACTAGCTATTGAATTATGATCAATCAGACTTCTAGCTGGGACTCTGATGGTGGGCTGGGGATGTTTCCTGTCACGAAGCCATTATGATATCTGTAACAAACAGGAGAGCTCACTGATGTTATAATGAATGCCTTGCACCACAGTAGCAAGTACTCAGGGCCAGTGTCTGAAGGTGAGGCTCAATGTACCAATAGAAACTTCTGAAGCTGGTTCCAGTAGGCCTTTGCTTCCCTGAGAAATGTTTAAGTTGATTTATGGGATTTCTATGTTTTCTGAGGAAACAGAAATTCTTAAAATATATTCCAGTACATTCCCACACTTAGGTTTAAAAACTCATTTCTTTTAGTTCAAGCACTAAGATCTTTGACTAATGAAACTTTATTTTTGAAAATTCTCAGGTTTAAAATTTGGATTTTTTAAAAAATGTCAGCACTAGGAAGGCAGACACAGGTGGATCTCTGTGAGTGGAAGATCAGCCTGGTCTACACAGCAAGTTCCAGGACAGACTCCAAAGCTATACAGAGAAACCCTGTCTCCCAAAAAGAAAAAAAGAAAAAGAAAAGAAAAGGAAAAAGAAAGAAAGAAAGAAAGAAAAAGAAAAAAGATGGTATTTTTATTTTACATTTCTCTATTAATTTTTCTCCAGACCTTATTCTTTTCTGTTGTTAACATCTACTGGTCATGGGAAGCTCTTATTAAGCTCTTCATTAGACTCCTATGTAGCAGAATCATACTAACATTTCAGTAATTATACTTAGCAAAGAAATGTGATATGACAAGTTAAAAGGAGTCCATACAAATATGAAATTGCACATGGCATTTGAGTTCAAAGTATCAGCAACTTTCTGTGAAAACAATGCTAAAACAATACTCATCTGTATGCCAGAACTTAATCAATTAAAATATATCATCACCCATATTTAGAGTTTAAAACTATAAAACTGAGAAGATACAAAAAGAACCCTGTGGTCCTTGCTATGTCATATGTTCACTTAGTGTTACACAAATGCCTACTGGAGAAAATAATAAATAATACTTTATCTATTAATAATTACTTGTCACTTAATACAAAGTTGAAACCTTTATTCTTCCAAAGACATTTTCATCAAAATTAAAAGATAGACAACATAATAGGAGAAAAATTTTCCTGGTACATATCTAGTAAAAATCTTGCATACTGAAAATCAAAATTCAATAATAAAAATAAATCAAACCATTTAATTTTTAAAACTTTTGTAGGATTTCTTCTTTGACAATAACACATGTATGAAGTGTGTTTTGATTGCAATACCCCTCATCCTCTCTCTCACATCTATTACTTCTCCCTTTTCCTCCCATTCCTCTTCCAACATTTGTATTTATTCATTCTTTTCTTTTTCTTGTTGAGATGCCCTGAGTTTAGCAATGACCATCTTTGTGATGGTGGATTTGGAACTATCCATTAAAGCTTGGTCCTCATTGGGTATGAAACTGAAATCCCTGAGTGCCCTCCTGCATCAATCAATAGCTGATTGTTTAGGAGTCATGAGTAGGACCTCATGAGCTAGTACCTGATCTCCAATTATTATTAGACCCATTTCTTTTAAAATAAAAAATGAAAAATTCTTCTGAACACATGTTTCAGCAAAGAAGATATATGAATAGCAAGTAAACTACAAATAACGTCATTAGCCATTATAGAAATACAAAATAAAGCAACAATCAGATGCCAACAGTTAGACAGTTAATCCTGTAATTATCATTATCCCACTCTTCCTTTGTAAAGCACTCATAATTATTATAAAATTGACAAGGCAATGATAGCCAGGATGTGTAACTCTTGAATCTGGGAGTCTATGTATTTACTGGGAATGTAAAACAGCATGACTAGAAAGTGTTAGCTGCTGCCTACAAAGCTTAACATACACATACCGTATCTGTTGTCTGATTTCTGGGTACTTACCCAAGAATAGTAAAAATTTACTACTTGCAAATATCTGTATGTAGATACTTAATTTCATTCTTTCATAATCACCCAAAAATGGAAACAACAAATATCTTAAAATAGATGAGAAACTGTGTTCTGTCCTTATAATAATACAGTGCTCACCAGTAACATAGAGAATCTCGGATGCAATGCCATAAGTGAACAAGTTAGACTGGAGGGTTATATAGGATATGATTCCATTTATATGGCATTCTAGAAAAAAGAAAACTGTAGGATCAGAAGCTGTTAGTGGTTACCTGAAATAGACTACATATTTTAGATGTTTTTTGTTTCATTTCATACCTTGGAATCCATTTATGATAAGAAAACCTAATGGATTAGGAAATGGTTCATCTGATAAATGTCCTTGCCATACAAGCTTGAGGACCTGAAGTTCAGTGATCCTTGGAGCTGACTGGCCAAGCAGCTTAATTGATGAGTTAATTTCATTGAAAGATTCTGCCTTAAAACAAACAAACAAAAATAAAAAAGCAAACAAGGAAAATAAGGTGGAGGATAAAAAAGGAAGACAGCCAAAGTCTGCCTTTCACATGCACTTGTGTGTGTGTGTGGCTGGTGTGTGTGTGTGTGTGTGTGTGTATACACATCTACACACACACACACCCCACAGAAGAACACTCAAAATTTACTCTCCTGGCATTTTCCAGGAGACAGTGAACTGTAATTAATTGTTGTACCATGTGGGTGTGGAGTAAGGTATGTGACCACAAAGGACATAAGGGAATATTTGGAAAGGAACAATAATTCTGTTTCATAATTGTGGTGGTGGTTACATAATCATTAGCATCTGTAAATAATCATAGAACTGGTCTCCACAAAGAATAAATTTTTTCTTGTATAAATTATACCTCAAAAGTTGGTTTTAAAAGAGTTAACTGTAAGTTAACTCTTAAAGTGGTAGAGAATGTATTCACTAAAAAATGAGTTCCTAATATATGCTAGATATCATTGCAAATTATTTAGAACAGAGAACATAATACAAAACACTGTGTCCTCATGAAATGTCTATCCAATCATTAGAAATAGTTAATAATAAGTGCAACCCATAAGTTTAAACATAAAACAATCCTTCTGCAGATGTTCTCATACATCAGAAACTCTAAGGTATGTGCTCCACCCTGGTGATTCTGATTCATTATGTCTAGGGTGGAGTCTCTGAATTTGTATTTAAAACCTGTCAGGTGACAGTGTTGATGCCAGTCACAGGATTATACATTGGAAGGTTGTAGTATACAACACAAGTATGTGGAATCATGAATTACAGAAAATCAATGATTAAGGACTTACTAGGAAGGAGTAGGGAGAAGTACAGAATGAAACTGTAGTAGGTCTCATTGAACAGCTGACTTTGGATAGAGATATGAAAGAAGGGAAGAAATTGCCCATATGAACATCTGGACAAAGACATTATTTGCAGAATGAGCAGTCAGTCATATGCTCTGTGTATGACACAAGATATATTGCTTTTCCTAAGTATAGAATGGTCAATAAATCAAAGAAAGAAAGTAAAAGGGAGAATAGTAATGTTTGATCAGTGCCAGTTATAGAAGAGTGGGCAGAGCAAATTACGGTATTTCACTTTTTTCCCTAGTAAAGCACAGAGCGTTTTAACCAATGGCACTGTATAAGCACTGTCTTACAAGTACCGTGCTGATCACTATGCTGAGTAGACATGACTAGAAGTGATCAGTCATTGTGAGGGTGTCACAAATTTATATATACGAGATGATTGTGGCTTGGACATGACTGATGCTGATAAACGGTTGAGATTTGGGCTTAGTTTGAAAGTGTAACCAATGTCGGTCCTTAATGGTCAGTGTGAGAAAGAAATGGTCCCAAATGACTTTAAGTCTCATACCCAAGCAACATCTTTTAGTAGGAATGAATGTAACCACATTAAGCTTCCCCCACTTAATGTGAAGGAACCAAATATGACAACTTTTTTGTTTTAACTCAAGATAGGCTAGATTCTCTAGAGTACGTACTAATGTAAGGAAAGGACATTGGCATGGAAAGGAAGAAAGAAAATTCCCTTGGTTCACAAAGGAATGGTTATAAATGAAAAAACACTAAATATGTCATACAGAATTGTTGATGTTTTAGTTGAGGTTAGCAAAGCTACAGAACAGATAATCGATTATCAAAATTTGTTGTTTCTATACACTAAAAGTTACATACCTCAAAAAAGAAATTAAAACAGTTTTCTTAAAACATGATCAAAATTAAATTACTAAGGAATACATATATTTAGGGAGACAAAGAATTATACATTGAAAACCAGTAAGTATTGGCTAAAGGAAACCTCAAAAGACACCAATAGAAAACTTAATTTCCTTGTGCATGGTAGAACACACCTTTAATGGTAGCATTCAGAAGGCAGAAATCTCTGAGTTAGAGGCCATCTTGGTCTGCAGAGTGAGTTCCAGGATAGCCAGGGCTACACAGAGAAATTCTATCTTGAAAGACCAAATAAATGAACAAATAAATATTTAATATCATAAAGATGACTACTCAAGATGATTTACAGACTCACTGCCATTACTATCAAAGTCTGTCCATACCCTTATGAACATTTTTTTAAAATTTTTATGTTTTGGCTTTTCAAGACAGGATTTCTTTGTTTAGCCTTGACTGTCCTTTAAGTAGTTCTGCAAACAAGGCTGGCCTTGAGTTTACAGACAACTTCTTGCCTCTGTCTCCAGAGTTCTGGGATTGAAGGCATGAGCCACCACTGTCAGGCTTACTTTATTAATCTTGATGGCTGCCCTGTCAGACTTGAGGTGAGATATTATTCTGGTTTTGAACTTTTATTTCACCAATAATAAGGGATGTTTGATGGGGTATGTCCTTCTGTATATATGTTTGTCTTATTGGTTGATGAATAAAATGCTGATTGGCCAGTAGCCAGGCAGGAAGTATAGGTGGGGCTACCAGATCATGAGAAGGCTGAGAGGGCTGCCAAGAGATGTGATGCTGCCAAGGAGTTACACGGCAGATTACTGGTAAGCCACAGACACATGACAATACATAGACTAGTAGAAATGGGTTAATAATTAACACAGAGATAGCCAATAAGAAGGCTGGGACATCAGACAAGGGTTTAAAAACTAATATCACATGTGCGTATTAAGGGAAGAGGGAGCTGGCAGGAAAGAAATTCTGTCTTCAGATGTTGATCCTGTTTTTATGTATCTATTGGTTAATACCTATTGGTTCATAGGTACATAAAAAGAATTGGAAGCCTTTACCCTGTTGGTCGAAATGTAAATGATGCATCCACTGTGTAAAATAAACATGGAGTTTTCTAAAACAATAAAAACCAAAATAAGAATGATCATATGATCCAATATTCTAACTTCTGCATAATTGTCTTAAATAACTGAAATCAAGGTCTCACATCTGTATTCCTATTTTTATTCTAGCAATATTAATCATGTAGAAGGAAATCTACCTGTTTACTGATGAACGAATGGAAGAAAAATGTATGGTCTGTGAGCACAATAAAATGTTATTCAACCTTATAAAGGAAAGAATTCTGAAAATTACTATAGAGGTAGACATCAGGTTGTTGTACATGCAAAAACAAATCCTGCATATCCACCTGTATGAAATCCAAAGTAAGAAAAAATTAGAAACAGAGCAGGGAAGTGGAAGTGGAGGTTGGAGTTTGGGGAATGTGGTATGATAGTTAAAGGATACAAATTATAGCTTCACAGGAAGAGTAAAATTTACTTTACTTCTTCTGAGTTGCAATGTGGGTATACACAATAATAGTGTAGTTCAGAGTTTCTAAGACATTTTTAATTGTTTGCATCATATGAATCAGTATATGAGACAGTAGATACCTTTATTTTATTTAATTATTGAACAGAAATAATAGTATTATTGTGTGTCCTATAAGAATATAAATATAATCTTTCTAGTTATTATTACATTTTGAAAATTGAAATTGTGGCATACACACACTGATGTCTAATTCTAAAGGAAATATAAATATGAGATAACATGGAAGAATCAAGACAATATTAGGCTAATTAACAAGGCAAATGTATGACAAACCCCATATGATTGTACCTAGAGATCCAAAACGGTCAAAACAACAGAGGAATGTGGCACTTGTCTAGAACAGTAGAACAGGGGGAATGGAAAGTACTTGTATATAAGGTTTGCATGTTATATGATGGAAAAATTCTATGGATCAAATATACAGTACTATTTGCTAGCAATATTGTACTTCACACTTAAAAATTGCTAAGGGAACAATCAACTTTATGTGTTTTTTCCACCCAAAGAATTAATACTAACCCACACACCTATGAACACTTCATTTTTGACAAAGAAGCTAAAACTGTACAATGGAAAAAAGAAAGCATCTTCAACAAATGGTGCTGGCATAACTGGGTACTGGTATGCAGAAGAATGCAGATAGATCCAGGTTTATCGCCTTGTACAAAACTTAAGTCCAAATGGATCAAAGATCTCAACATACATCCAGCCACACTGAAACTTTTAGAAGAGAAAGTGGGAGATACTCTTCAACGAGTTGGTACAGGAGACCACTTCCTAAACATAACACCAGTGCCACAGGCACTGAGATCGACAATTAACAAATGGGACCTTCTGAAACTAAAAAGCTTCTGTAAGGCAAAGGACACAGTCAAAAAGACAAAAAGGCAGGCCACAGAATGGGAAAAGATATTCACTAACCCTACCTCTGACAGAGGGCTAATCTCCAAAATTTACAAAGAACTCAAGAAACAAGTCTCCAAAACACCAAAGGATCCACTTGAAAGGTGGGGTACAGAGCTAAATAGAGAATTCTCAGTAGAGGAGGCTAAAATGGCCAAGAGACACTTAAGAAAGTGCTCAACATCCTTAGCCATCAGGGAAATGCAAATCAAAACAACTCTGAGATACCATCTTACTCCTGTCAGAATGGCTAGAATCAAAAACACCTAAGACAATTTATGCTGGAGAGGATGTGGAGAGAGAGGAACACTCCTCCACTGCTGGTGGGAGTGCTGACTCATACAGCCTCTTTGGAAATCAGTATGGAGATTCCTCAGGAAAATGGGAATTAATCTACCACTAGACCCAGCAATTCCACTCTTAGGCATTTATCCAAATGAGGCAGGTTCATACAACAAGGGCATCTGCTCCACTATGTTCATAGCAGCATTGTTTGTAATAGCCAGAACCTGGAAGCAACCTAGATGCCCCTCAACTGAAGAGTGGATAGAGAAAATGTGGTACATTTACACAATAGAGTATTACTCAGCAGAAAAAACAATGGAATCTTGAAATTCACAGGGAAATGGATAGCACTGGAAGAAACCATCCTGAGTGAGGTAACCCAGTCGCAAAAAGACAAACATGGTATGTACTCACTCATATATGGATTTTAGACATGGATCAGGATAGTGCCAGTCTGCACTTCCACAGATAGAGAGTCTGGGAAACAGGAAAGAACCTAAAAGATATGCATATATGCATAGTACCCAAGAGAAGAGGATGGAGACAAGATCCTCTGAATGGATGGGGAACATGGCGAGGGGTGGGGGGAGTGGGACCTGGGAAGAAGAGAGGGGTGAAGAGGAAGAGAGTTGGTCATGGGGGAACAGGAAGTTGAGGAGGTGGGGGTGGATAGGGGGAATAGGAAATCATAGGATCGAAGACAGATCTGGCACCAGAGTGACCTCGAGTGATCTAAAGGGATAACACCAATTGGCAAGCTAAGCAATAGTGGAGGGGCCACCTCGAATGCCCATTCCTGATAATGAACTTGATGTCTATAACCATCCGGGAGCCTTCATCCTGTGACTGATGGAAGCAGAGGCAAACACACAATTAATCACTGAACTGAACCCAAGGAACCCAGTGACAGAGAGAGAGAGGAGTGATGAGCAAATTGGCAAAGAATGGGCTGGCAAAACCAGCAGAGACAGCTGATCTGAACAGGGGAGAGCTCTTGGACCCCAGACGGACAGTGGGGAGGCCAGCATGGAACTGATCTGGACCCCCCAAATGTGAGTGTCAGTGAGAAGGCCTGGGCAACTTATGGGGCCCTGAGCTGTGGATCAGTGTCTATCCCTGGTATACAAACTGTCTTCGTGTGCCTATAGCACAAAGAGCCTGGACTCTTAGGGGAGTGCCTGGACCCTACCAAGAGTAAAAGGACAGACTCTAGATATCCCCTATGTGGAAGGATTTGGCAATAGGGTGCGAGGGAGGGGGAAAGGGGGGGTGCGGGAGGAGGGGAGGGAGAGGAAACTGGGATTGACATGTAAAATAAGCTATTTAAAATTAAAATAAAAAATGATAAAAAAATAAAAAAAGAAGAAAGAAATAAAGAAAAAAATTCAGTCAAAGTTTAGGGAAAAATTGTATGTGTGTACATACATCTCTGCAAGAACACATGGACAGGGAAGCGGCTGTTCTTCCAGCAGCATCAGGTAAACAGGCCGGCTTCCCGGCCTGTGCTCCAGTGCCTGCAGATCGCCTGGGACCTGCACAGAGCTCCCAATCCCGGCGGGAGCCAAGCACCCAGACCCCAGGTCTTCTCTCCCACCAACGAGACCAGGAAACCAGAGGACCCAGGGAGACCAGGGGAGTAGCTGTTCTGGATCAAGTACAACAGGACCCAGCATAGGGTCCAGGGGACCAGGTAAGAGGATAAGTGCCCCAGATTCCTGTTCTTCTTCTCCACCCACGGGACCAGCATTCGGACAAGGAATAGAAGAACAACCAGATTATTGGACTTGCTAGCACCCACCAAAAAGGGAACTCTGGTCCCCAGACCAGTAAGGGGCTCTTTCTGCACCCACTAGAAGAAGAGATGGGAAAGAGACAATACAAAAACACAGTCAGCAACAGAAAAACAAATATGACACCGCCAGATTCTAGAGACTCCACACCAGCAAGACCCCAACATTCCAATGCGGACGAAGCAGAAGAGAACGACCTTAAAAGCACTTTCATGAAAATGATAGAGGCCCTGAAAGAGGATATTGGAAAATCCCTCAAAGAAATGGAAGAAAAAACAAACCAAAAAATGCAAGAATTGGAAGAAAAAACAAACCAAAAAAGGCAGAAAATGGAAGAAGAAATGAAGCAAAAAATGCAAGAAATGGAAGAAAAAACAAAGCAAAAAATGCAAGAATTGGAAGAAGAATCATACCAAAAAAGGCAGGAAATGGAAGAAGAAACAAAGCAAAAAATGCAAGAAATGGTAGAAAAAAACAAAGCAAAAAATGAAAAAAATGGAAGAAGAAACAAACCAAAAAAGGCAGGAAATGGAAGAAGAAACAAAGCACAAAATGCGAGAAATGGAACAAAAAACAAACCAAAAAATGCAAGAAATGGAAGAAAGAACAAACCAAAAAATTCATAAAAGGCAACAAACGGACGAACAGATAAACAGAAAATTGCAAGAAGCAATGCAAACACTGCAAGGGTTGAAAACTGAAATATAGTCATTAAAAAAAAACACAATCTGAAGAAAGTCAGAAAATAGAAAAGCTGGACAAACAGACAGGCACTACCAATACAAGCATTACCAACAGAATAGAAGAGATGGAGGAGAGAATCTCAAGTGTTGAAGATACGCTAGGAGAAATGGATTTATCAACCAAAGAAAACCTTAAATCCAACAAATTCTTAACACAAAACATCCAGGAAATATGGGACACCATGAAAAGCCCGAACCTAAGAATAATAGGTATAGAAGAAGGAGAAGAAATCCATCTCAAAGGGGCAGAAGGCATATTCAACAAAATCATAGAAGAAAACTTTCCCAACCTTAAGAAAGACATGCCAATGAAGGTACAAGAAGCCTACAGAACACCAAATAGAGTGGACCACAAAAAAAAAAAATCCCCTCGCCACATAATAATCAAGACCCCAAACATACAGAGTAAAGAAAGAATATTAAGAGCAGCTAAGGAAAAAGGTCAAGTAACATATAAAGGCAGACCTATCAGAATTACACCTGATTTCTCCATGGAAACGCTGAAAGCCAGAAGGTCCTGGATAGATATTCCACCTACACTAAGAGACCACGGATGCCAGCCCAGACTACTATACCCGGAAAAGCTCTCAATCACTATAGACGGAGAAAACAAGATATTCCATGACAAAACTAGATTCAAGCAATATGTGTCCACTAACCCAGCCCTACAGAAAATTTTGGAAGGAAAACTCCAACCCAAGGAAGCTAATTACAACCAGAAAAACATAAGCATTAGAGAATCTCTCTCTACCAACAGCCAAAAAAACAAAGGGGTGAAACTCCACACATAATTCCACTACCAACAACCATCGCAAATCAAAGAAGGATGAGCAATCATTGGTCATTAATATCCCTCAATATTAATGGCCTTAACTCACCCATAAAAAGACACACACTAGCACATTGGATTCGAAGACAGAACCCTTCCTTCTGCTGCATACAAGAAACACACCTCACCCTTAAAGACAGACATTACCTGAGAATTAAAGGTTGGGAAAAAATTTTTCAATCGAATGGACCCAAGAAACAAGCCGGGGTAGCAATCCTAATATCTAACAAACTAGACTTTAAAATAAAATCAATCAAAAGAGATGAAGGAGGTCATTACATACTCATCACAGGTGAAACCCACCAAGATGAAGTGTCTATCCTGAACATCTATGCCCCAAATACAAAGGCATCCACATTCGTTAAAAAAACATTATTAGAACTTAAATCTCATCTAAAGCCCCACACAGTTATAGTGGGAGATTTCAACACACCACTCTCACCACTAGACAGGAATACCAAACAGAAACTCAACAAAGAAGCAAAAGGGCTAATAGAAGTAATGACCCAACTGGGATTAACAGATATCTATAGAACATTTCATCCACATAAAAAAGAATATACCTTCTTCTCACCACCACATGGAACCTTCTCAAAAATCGACCACATACTTGGCAACATATCAAACCTCAGCAGCTACAAAAACATTGGACTAACTCCATGCATCTTATCAGACCACCATGCTTTAAAATTAGAATTCAACAACAACACAAATTGCAGAAAACCTACAAACTCGTGGAAATTGAATAATGCTCAACTGCACCATCCCTGGGTCAAAGAGGAAATAAAAAAGAAATTAAAGACTTCCTCGAATTCAATGAGAATGAAGACACAACATACCCAAACCTATGGGACACTTTGAAAGCAGTGCTACGGGGGAAGTTCATAGCGCTAAATGCTCACATGAAGAAACAGGAGAAAAGTTATACCAGAGAATTAACATCACAGCTGAAAGCTCTAGAACACAAAGAAGCACACTCCCCCAGGAGGAGTAGACGCCAGGAAATAATCAAATTGAGGGCTGAAATCAATAAAGTAGAAACCAGGAAAACAATACAAAGAATCAATGCAACGAAGAGTTGGTTCTTTGAGAAAATCAACAAGATAGACAAACCTTTGTCCAAACTTACCAAACAGCAGAGAGTGAACACGCAAATTAACAAAATTAGAAATGAAAAGGGGGACATAACAACAGACTCTGAGGAAATCCAGAGAATCATTAGGACATACTTTGAAAACCTGTACTCCACAAAATTCGAAAATTTAAAGGAAATGGATGACTTCCTGGACAGCTATCAATTGCCAAAACTAAATCAAGAACAGATAAGCAATTTAAATAGACCTATAACCCCTATGGAAATAGAAGCTGTCATCAAAAGTCTCCCAACCAAAAAAAGCCCAGGTCCAGATGGCCTCAGTGCAGAATTCTACCAGAAATTCAAAGAACAGCTTACACCAATTCTTCTCAAAGTGTTCCACACAATAGAAGCAGAAGGGTCTTTGCCAAACTCTTTCTATGAGGCTTCAATAACCTTGATCCCCAAGCCACACAAAGATACAACTAAGAAAGAGAACTTCAGACCAATATCCCTCATGAACATTGATGCAAAAATACTCAATAAAATACTGGCAAATCGGATCCAAGAACACATCAAAACAATCATTCACCACGATCAAGTAGGTTTCATCCCAGGAATGCAGGGATGGTTCAACATACGAAAATCCATCAACGTAATCCACCATATAAACAAGCTGAAAAACAAAAATCACATGATCATCTCACTAGATGCTGAAAAAGTCTTTGACAAAATCCAACACCCCTTCATGATAAAGGTCTTGGAGAGATCTGGGATAACAGGGACATACTTAAACATAATAAAAGCTATATACAGTAAACCAACAGCCAACATCAAACTAAATGGACAGAAACTCAACGCAATTCCTCTGAAATCAGGAACAAAACAAGGCTGTCCACTCTCTCCATACCTTTTCAACATGGTACTTGAAGTGCTAGCTATTGCCATACGACAACAAAGGGGGATCAAGGGGATACAAATTGGCAAGGAAGAGGTCAAACTTTCACTGTTTGCAAACGATATGATAGTTTACATCAATGACCCAAAGAACTCTACCAGGGAACTCTTACAGCTGATTAACACCTTCAGCAAAGTGGCAGGCTACAAGATCAACTCAAGAAAATCAGTAGCCCTACTATATACAGATGATAAAAGGGCTGAAAGAGAAATCAGAGAAACATCACCCTTTACAATTGCCACAAACAACATAAAATACCTTGGGGTAACGCTAACCAAACAAGTGAAAGACCTGTATCGTAAGAACTTTGAATCTTTAAAGAAAGAAATTAAAGAAGCCCTCAGAAAATGGAAAGATCTCCCATGCTCTTGGATAGGTAGGATCAATGTAGTAAAAATGGCAATCCTGCTAAAAGCAATCTACAGATTCGATGCAATCCCCATTAAAATCCCAGCACAGTTCTTCACAGACCTTGAAAGAACCATAATCAATTTTGTATGGAAAAACAAAAGACCCAGGATAGCCAAAACAACCCTGTTCAACAAGGCAACGTCCGGAGGCATCACCATCCCTGACCTCAAGCTCTATTATAGAGCTATAGTCCTGAAAACAGCTTGGTATTGGCACAAAAATAGACAGGTAGACCAATGGAATTGAATTGAAAATCCGGGTATTAACCCACACACGTACGAACATCTGATCTTTGACAAAGAAGCTAAAAATATACAATGGAATAAAGAAAGCATCTTCAACAAATGGTGCTGGCATAATTGGAGACTGGCATGTAGAAGAATGCAGATCGATCCATGTTTATCGCCATGCACAAAACTTAAGTCCAAATGGATCAAAGACCTCAACATAAATCCAGCCACACTGAACCTCTTAGAAGAGAAAGTGGGTGGTACCCTTGAACGAATTGGTACAGGAGGCAGCTTCCTGAACATAACACCAGTAGCACAGGCAGTATGATCAACAATTAATAAATGGGATCTACTGAAACTGAGAAGCTTCTGTAAGGCAAAGGACACAGTCAGCAAGACAAAAAGGCAGCCCACAGAATGGGAAAAAATATTCACTAATCCCACATCTGACAGAGGGTTGATCTCCAAAATTTACAAAGAACTCAAGAAGCAAGTCTCCAAAACACCAAAGGACCCTATTAAAAAGTGGGCTGCAGAACTAAATAGAGAGTTTTCAATAGAGGAGTCTAAAATGGCTGAGAGGCACTTGAGAAAGTGCTCAACATCCTTAGCCATCCGGGAAATGCAAATCAAAACAACTCTCAGATACCATCTCACCCCTGTCAGAATGGCTAAAATCAAAAACACCAATGACAATTTATGCTGGAGAGGATGTGGTGAAAGGGGGACACTCCTCCATTGCTGGTGGGAGTGCCAAATGGTTCAGCCACTTTGGAAATCAGTGTGGAGATTCCTCAGAAAAATGGGAATAAACCTACCACAAGACCCAGCAACTCCACTCTTAGGCATATATCCAAAAGATGCCCATTCATACAACAAAGATGTCTGTTCCACTATGTTCATAGCAGCTTTATTTGTAATTGCCAGAACGTGGAAGCAACCTAGATGTCCCTCACCTGAAGAGTGGATAGAGAAAATGTGGTACATCTACACAATGGAGTACTATTCAGCAGAAAAAAATAATGGAATCATGAGATTCGCAGGCAAATGGATGACACCAGAAGAAACCATCCTGAGTGAGGTAACCCAGTCACAAAAAGAGAAACATGGCATGTACTCTCTCATATATGGATTTTAGACATAGATCTGGGGAGTGCCAGCCTACAATCCTATGGCCAGAGAGTCTGGGAAACAGAAACTTTATTTAGTGGCTGATGGAAGAAGAGGCAGACTCCCTTGGTTAAGTACTGAGCTGAACTTAAGTTCAGTAACAAGAAAGCCAGTAACAGAGAGGGAGGACTGATGATCAAAGGGATTAAGACTGGGCTAGTTTAACCCCCCCGAAACAGCTGACCAGACGAAGGTTAACTCTTGAATCCCAGGCATTAGCCTGGGAAGCCAGCATGGGACTGATCAAGACCTCCTGAATCTGGGTGTCAGTGAAGAGGCCTAGGGAATCTATTGAGCCTTGGGCAGCAGATCAGTACCCATCCCAAGTATACACATGGACTTTGGACTCCCATAGAACAATGTGAGGTGCACTCTCACCCTGAACTCTTGGGGAAGGGTCTAGGCCCTGCCCTATATGAAATGACACACTATGCACACCCCCATGGAGGGCCTCACCCTCCCTGGAGAAATGAGGGGATAACGGGGGGGGGAGGGCACGGGAGGAAGGGAGGGAATGGGAGAGGGACCTGGAACTGACTTGTGAAGCAACCTTGATTCTTATCTAAATTTAAACTGGAAAATAAAATTAAAAAAATGTTTAAAAAAAAAAAAGAACACATGTATACATGTGTGTTTGTGAGAACACATGTAAAATGGTGGATATGTGTATATCTTTATGAGTATACATGTATATCTTAGTATATGTGATTACACATGTGTATGTGTGTTTGTATCAGTGAGAGCACACGTGTGTATATGTTATATACGTGAGTATGTATCTTTGTAATCACACATATATGTGTTATCTATCAAGCCCACAAAAACATGTGTATCTGTATACACACATGTATATGTATCTATATAAGCACACATGTACATATGTGTGTATCTGTGTGTGCACACATGTATATGTGTATGTGTGTTCATTTAAAAGTTCTAATGGGAAAATAAAACCTTCCCTTTGGAACATTCCTTTAATATAAACTCCCATTTCAGCTCAAAGGAACAAAAACCTGAGTGGTAACTGTACAATCTACTTCCTCAAGGAAAATGAAATCCATATCTCAGAGATTTCGCCATGAACTCGAATACAGTATCAAATCCATCTAAAGGGGTAAATCTTTCCACATAGTAGAGAAGTGTCAGGAACTTGCCTGGCAGTCACTAATCATTTGTCTTTCCTTCTTGAAATAAAAGTATTTCTAATGTTTAGAGGTAAAAAAAAAGAATACTACTTATCTATATAAATCATGAAATTCTAAATGCTACAGGACAGATAAATTCTGAAGACATGATTCTGTGAAATAATCAAGGTACAACAGGAGAAGTAAAATATAATTATAGTTTAAGGTACACCTAAAAATTAGAGTATCAGTGTCCTGAATCTTGGTGGAGATGAAATAATAAACTAATCTAATGGCAAGTGGGCCTCAGTTTATAAGATAAAAAGAGTTGTGGCCGGGATAGTGGTAATTATAGTACAGAAATGTGAATGTACTGAAACAGTGTGTGCTCAAAAAATAGCTAAAGTGATTCAAGTAAAACTAACAGCAGTCAAATAGGAGACTTTAGGAAAAATGTAAAACACACTCACCATCCTAAGCCATATGGTAGTCATATTGTTTACAAGGAAATCTTATCAGTGGATTCTTGTAATTGTAGAATAGATGAAGGTGAGAAGGAATTATTAGGAAGTCAGACAAGGGATAGATTTCTACAACTGGTAGATTTGCATAGAATCCCCCAGGTGTACTACCAGTGAACTCTATAATATATTCTTAGTGTTTTGCTTCAGTGTTAACCAGATTAAAATGAAATAACTTTTCAAAAATAGACCCAGAAACAATACCATGCAAACACTAGTGTTAATTAAAACCTTTTGATTCTTACTACACTTTGTTATTAGTTTAAAAAATCCTCCTTTTCATTCATAAAACAATTTTCCTACATAGGAACATAACCTGCTTTGAGAAAAACAAAAATATGTGTGAGGAGCACCAAAATAAGAATGTAAAAATACAAGTGACTAGAAGTTATAGCTCCAAAGGTCCAGAATGCAACTACAGAGAGGTGCTTCTCAGTTATGCTTGCTCTGTCTGTGGCAGGGGCATGGGGTAACGACTTTTACTTAGACTCACAGATACTGGGTTTAATAGAAACACATACAAACAAATGGGAAGACATCATTAGGCCAAGAAAAGCATCTGAGAAAGGCTGACGCAGCTTGAAAAAAAAAAGGAAGAGAAAGAAAAAAAGATGGATGGGCAAAGACATGGATATCCACCAAATCAGACACAGACACATTCTTTCATTGTTTAAAAAATAATACAGGGAATTATGAGTACCAAAGACATGACCCCAAGTCTCCAAGGAGTACAGAAAGAGAGCTGTGTAGGTCTCTCCAGTTTCCGTGAGAAAATCTTGGCTGGCAGGACCCCTGATGAAAGAAAAGTGACTCTGTGTGAGATTTAAAGCAGTTCTAATTTGAAAGCAAACCCAATTGCATACACTACACACATATGCCATGTGGAAATAATAAATGTATTTATGGTGGAAATGTTTGCCCCATTTATTATAGTAGGAGTTTTTCCAAGAAATGGAAACAATTGTTAGAAGTGACATTAAAAATTTAACTGAATTTCTTTTTCTTTTTCTTAGTATGTTTTATTAACACACATTTTTAAATGCTACTCCCACCCAAAAAGGCCTATGCCTGTCAACTCCTGGGAGTATTTCATTACTTTACAAATGAGAAATAATCTTCAAAAGTGAATATGCATTATCAAACAGGGGACAGGTGGAGGCTGCAATTGTATTCTTCAGTGTTTGCATTGATATAATCACTGCCAACTCCTAAGCCTTGAGAAAGGATCAGAGCAAAACTTTATGGAATAAGAACAGTGACCTAACTAATTGGGTAGTTATGTTATGACATGGGTGGTCAGATAGTCTTAAGTGGTCAGAAAGCAGTGAGTGAGAGCCCTGGTTTTGCTGCACACACTGCTAGGCTAGGAAACTTGCACATTTAAGAACATTTGCAGCAACGCAACTTTCTATGATTTCTCAACATGTGCTGTCACCAAATCTTGTATTAATCTCCAAGATGAGAGTAGCTGGGGATGGAGCCTTCTAAAGGTGATTAGTTTGTGCAGATGGAGACTCTTAATGAAACTGGTCCCATTGCAGGAAAATATAGTTTGCTATTTCTGTCTCTACCATGTAATAATGGGAACATAATATATTCATCTATTAATGAAAGAAAGAACCACATGATAAACATGGGATGCTGGTTTCTTACTCTCCAGAATTTTAGAAATGAATAGTTTAATAATCCAGTTTATAAAATTATGTTATGGAATGAATTGCTAATAAAAGTGTCAACTGTTTAGATATTTATGAATTCTACCTTGAAATACCATAAAACTACACTATGATATAAATGTCATGTGAAAAAGTATTCTAAAAATATGCAACTAAAAACAATAAGCACTGGTCATTGCTCATGAATTAGTGCTTTGTTCATTTGGGTTTCTGCATTTTGAAGTGGTAGGCTGTGGGTTAAGAAGACAATGGTACTCTGAGATACCATCTTACTTCTGTCAGAATGACTAAAATCAAAAACACCAATGACAGTTTATGCTGGAGAGGATGTGGAGAAAGGGGAACACTCCTCCACTGCTGGTGGGAGTGCCAACTCGAACAGCCACTTTGGAAATCAGTATGGCGATTCCTCAGAAAAATGGGAATAAACCTACCACAAGACCCAGCAATTCCACTCTTAGGCATGTATCCAAAAGATGCACATTCATACAACAAGGACATCAGTTCCACTATGTTTATAGAAGCACTATTTGTAATAGCAAGAATCTGGAAGCAAACTAGATGCCCCTCAACTGAAGTGGGTAGAGAAACTGTGGTACATTTACACAATGGAATACTACTCAGTGGAAAAAAAATGGAATCTTGAAATTTGCAGGCAAATGGATGTCACTGGAAGAAACCATCCTAAGTGAGGTAACCCAGTCACAAAAAGACAAACATGGTATGTACTCACTCATATATGGATTTTAGACATAAATCATGGGAGTGCCAATCTACAATTCCACTGCCCGAGAGTCAGGGAAACAGGAAGGACCCTAAGAGATGTATGTATGGTACCCCAGAGAAGGTGGAAATAGGCAAGATCTCCTGAGCAGATTGGGAGTACCAGAGGGTGGAGGGGAAACAGAGCCAGGAAAAAGAAGGCGGAAGAGGAGGGGAGAGGCAGACATGGGGGAGCAAGAAGGTTGCGTTGGGGGAAGAATAGAAGAGAGCAGTATGAGAGATACCATAATAGAGGGAGTCATTCTAGGTTTGAGGGGGAGATCTGGCACTAGTGATATCTCCAGAGATCTACAAGGATGACAGCAACTGGCAAACTAAGCAGTAGTGGAGAGTCTACATTAAATGCCCCTTCCTGATAATGATTTTGATGACTATCTTACATAACATCCTAGAACCTCCATCCTTTGACAGATGGAAGCAGAGCAGACACCCACAGCTAAACACTGAACTTGAACTCCTGGAACCCAGTGACAGAGAAGGAGGAGTGATGAGCAAAGGGGTCAAGACTGGACTGGTGAAACCCAGAGAAACAGCTGACCTGAACAAGGGGATATCTTGAACCCAAGACTGATTGCTGAGAGGCCAGCATGGGACTGATGCAGACCTCTGAATGTGGGTGTCAGTGAGGAGACCTAGGTAATGTATGGGGCTTTTGGTAGTAGATCAGTATTTATCCCTGGCACACAAATGGACTTTGGGTGTCCATCCCACAATAAGTGATGCTCTCTCAATATGGACACTTAGTGGAGGCCTGGGCCCTCCCTGGAAATAAATGACAGACTCTAGAGATCCCTCATGGAGGGCCTTACCCTCCCTGGGGAATGGAGTGGGGATAGGTGGGGGGTTGAGGAGGCTGGTTGGGGCTGGGACTGACATGGGAAACAAGCTTGTTTCTAATTTAAATATATAATAAAAGTGTTTAAAAATAAAAAAGGAAGACAATGATGATACTGGTTGGGTTCTCTCACTGTCTGGAGGTGGTCTAGAGCTTTCTCATCACGGGTAGCCTCCGTTTATTGTACATGGGCTCATCACTGGCTGGTCATATTTGCTCAAGTAGTAGTTAAAAGTTCCAGAATAGTAAATTGTCCATGGGGCTAGTTTAATTCTTAGTCACTGTGCCAAAAACACCTGAAAACAATTAAAATATTGTTTTTCTTAAATTTTGGTATGTTCTCAGATTGCTAAGTCTGTGGTGGCAATGCCCCAAGCACTTCACCAGGACATCACAGCAACAGGAGTGTGTGGCACCAGATAATTGCTATTTGTTAGTTTCAGTAAGCAGAGGGTAGTAGATGCTATACTGTCCTGGTTCCTCCTTTTCTCAATTCTATTCTGATTATTTGGTGCTACTGCCATTCAGTGTGGGTGTTTACCATCAGTTAATGATATTTGCAAAGGCTCATCATAGACATGTTTAGATTTATATTCCATTAAGCTGAGTGATTTTAATCACCCATCTTTCCAATAAAAGGTGAAATTAGATATATATATAATTATATTCAAAATAAGATAGCAAGATACTATAAATCTAAAATAATGCATGTCGAATTTTATAAAATATAATAAAAAGTAGACAACTGATAATAAATAGAATAAATTTGAATGATATGTTTAAAAATATTTTAAAAATTTAAATTGCAGTTTAAAAGTATCCTCATAGTAATATGTGGAATACAAAACACTAATAATTCAGAATCAGACATTCCTTTAAATATACTTGGGATATTTAATAATAATTAAAATAAAATAAGACAGTAAAGAAAAGTTCCACAGCTCCTGAAAATTTGAGTTCAACTTGATGCCAGCTAAATTGTAGGGAAAACAAATACATTCATACTGGATTTCTTCTATACAGAGCTCAAACCAGAAAGAATGGAGCTAACGTGCATAGGTTTGCTTCCTTGAACAGAAGGTAAGAAAATGGTAACTAGCAAAGAAACAGGAATGGAGAACATAGAAGTTTTTCTGATATGGGGGTCCGACTCTTTATCTTCAGAATAGGTACCAATCAGTGTTTATTTTATGAAAGTTCAATTACTTTGTACTTTTAATTCTGTCAGCTTTTCTGTGGGCACATTATCCATTAACAAAAAGTTTCAAAGTGTGCTATCTTGATGGACACAAGGTATTTCATGATTCAGTTTTATCATGTTTTACTTTATGGGTTTCTTCATTGCTAAACATTTATAGGGTCTCTTGTTTTTCCTGCTCAAAATAGTGTTTTGGCAGACAAACCCTTATATGTGTTTTTTTCTGGCATCTCAGAATAGATTCTTGGAAGAAGAAACATTGAGCCAAACCACATGGAATTTAAAAGTGTTCTAGTACTATTATATTTTTCTGTGATGGCTCCAATTGCATTTTCCATATGTAGATGACTGAATCCCTGTGTTCAACAGCTTCAACTGTCAACTATTATAGATTTTTTGACTTTTGTTGATTGCTTATCAAATTAGAGGTAAAGGAAGCTAATAAAGCCTCATTTCAATTTGAATTTCTTTATTTCGTCTTTTTTTGTGAAATAGGTAATCTTTCAAGTATTGAGCAGTATTCAGATTGTAGAAGTTCAGATCTTGGCTGTGAAATTTATGTAGTGTATGACTCTAAACTTCTTATCTAGCTCCCAATATCAGTTTATACAACATCATGCAGGAAAGGTAATTAAATAATTAAATACATTTATTCATGTACTGAACACATCATCTTGATTTTATGATTGTGTTTTTCCTTCATCACATGGTTATAGATTCTCAGTATCCAGGATCCTTTACATTTCAACAATGTTTAATATGCTTGATTTCAAAATGAAACTAGCCTTATTGTTGATGTTAGCTATTTAGGAATTATTACTAATTTTAAAAATAGGAAACATAGGATTTACAAACATTCAAATCTCTGTTATCAGCCCTATTATGTTTAAATATTCTTACATTCTAAGTATCATCATCCTAGCTATTCTTATGTTGTTTCAATAATAAACAACTTTATAACTTATATAAAGGTATATTACAAATATCTTGATAATTTTTCATTTTGTCCTTCACTCATTATCATGCCAAATTCATCTGTCTGGATCAATATTATAGCTATACCTTGTCTTTTTTATTACTATGGTACAGAGTTCTGTTGAAAGTATGTATCATATTTCATTGTAGCAGTTTTCTGAAACATACAGATATCAGTTGTGTTCAACTTCTTGCTGCAGTGAACAATGTTATTATATGAAAGATGCCCAGGTCTCATCTCTTTCTTTTAGAGTACATGAAACATTAGCTTGCATTATGTTATTCTGTGGCATTTACAATTCCTCCTATACATTTTCTCTGAAAAAATATTGACTAGGGGATCTGATTGTCTAGATTCGAATCTTAACTATGATTTAATGATGAAATGATCTTGGGCATTATTTTTTATATCAATGTCATAGCTCTCAGTGATAAAGTGAGCAATAACAATACACATGCCTTAAAGGGTGTAAAATCAAGTCAAACCTTCCAAGTGTAACACTTGGCAAGCATGTTTTCAATGTGTCACAACATTTGGAATTATTATCTCTGCAAAACTAATCTGAAAGTCATTTTCCATGTCTTTTAGTGTTTATTGTTCACGATTTCCAACTTACATCTTTTGCCCATATTCCTATCAGGCTTCATTGCACCCACTTTTCTTTGCCCCACAAAACTATCATACGTTTTTGGACATTGGGCAACCAATTATTATGAATGTGTTTTAGCTTCTAAAAGATCAACCTACTATAGTGATACTTATTCAGCTATAATTATTGCCAATCAATACATACTATATAGGAAACGGAAGCAGCCTATGCATCCTTCAACTGATGAATGAACATTGAAAATGTGGTATATATGTGCAATGAAACTATATTCAGCTCTGAAAAATGAAGTAATTACAATATGGATGCATAAACAAGACCTGAATAATGATCATACCAGGTAGCACAGCAATGTTAATGGAGGAAATTTTACCAAGGCCTCCCTCCTGGATGAAGAGCTTCAAATAGCAAATAGTCAATGGCTGCTGAGGGAAAAATAACAAGTTTTCTGGAAGAACAAGCCCACTATTGGGTGGAAATGATGTAACTACGGTATTGCCTTCTAAAATTTTTTTTTTGTTTAAAAAAAAGAATAGTTAGTTACTCCTATAAAGAACCATTCCACTGTTACACAAGTGGGTACATCTTGCCTGGCAGGTCATCATTTTAGTATTCAGGGTACAGAGATGAGTAAAGTCACTGTGTATTTTCTCTCCCAACAACCTGTATAGCACTCTCCAGCACTGTGAAAGCTATCTAGGCAGAAAAGCATTCCTGCTAGGTTCACTTTGACTGAAATGACTGGTGTCTTCAGCAATAGTGTCTTATCATGTAGTTGTGATAGGCATCCAAGAACAATGACAGTAGCCTGCCTTGATTGAAGTTCCTTTTGACCTACCACTTGTAAGTTGGGACTGTGTCTGGGGTTGAAATTTCATTTGATAGCTTACATCTTTCAGAAACAAACTCATTCATTTTCCTAGGTGACTATTTTCAGTTTGCTGATATTAGCTTAAAACTAGTGGGGCTTCATATATAAACTAAAGATGTAATGTTTTTATTATACTGTAAAATTATGTTTCATTTTTCTATTTGTCCAAAATTAGCAAGGTGGATTTGACTTGAATCCTAGAAAATCTCTCCATTTGTAAACATATGATAGTGAGCCTTGTTAACTCCTTAATCAATCTCAATCCCCTTATGTTCCCAGTTTAATAACTCAGATCAGCTCCATCACAACCTTCACTCACCAAACCCTTGAAACAATCATCAACTCATTAATAGGGAACTTGGTTACCTGACAAAGGCAAGTCCACCAAAATGAGCTCACCCATGAAACAGAATATGAATAATTCTTTTTTGATCTGCCTGGGTATAAATTAGAAGGTTTGAGCAAAAGAAACAATAGAGGAATTAGGAGTAAGTTAAAATGGGATCTAGGCAGGGTTATTTTAAAGCAAAAAAGGATTGGAAATTCTGAGTCAGTATCTCTGGCCCAGAATCAGGAAAATACAGTAGAAGTCCAGATCACATGCATGGACATACAAATCTCTCTCCTCAAATGCCAATTAGAGAGAATCAATAATCTGTCTCTAAAGTGAACTAATATCCCATATCATACATGTTATTTCCTTGGAATATGAATTAAAAGATGAGATTTGCAATCATCTATTTATGAAGTTCTGTGAGACAGATTCTCATCATAAAGTAGTTCAAGTTACTCTTCTTGGAAGAATTTGGCACAAAATGGATAATGAACAGCCATTAGCACTTTCCTTGACAACTTTATTAAATCAGAAAATTTATTTCTCCAATAAATTTGAGCAGGTCATGATTGATTTTTTTTGTAACATGGGAGAGATGGAATTAGATAATCTCTAAGGTCTCTTTAAATTTGAGAGTAATTCTATTAACATTACACTCAGTGACTGGGAAGCATGAAATCCCTTGGTGGATATCAACCTTGCTAGTCTTGAATTAGACTGGAACTCCTATTATGGAAATTCAGAGAAATCAGATTCTGAGCTTTGGAAGCCCACCATAAGACCATTAAAAGAGTATTTACTGCATCAGTATGTTTTGTCACAGTCCTTCTCAAAGTGTGGTCCAGAGTCCAGAACCATTAATATACTGGATAGCAAATATTTTATGTTCACTCCAGACTTACTGAGATTAAAAGTCTTGGCTTGGGAACAGAGACTATGTACTCAAGTCTGCTGTACAGGTGATGCTTATGTCCATTAAAATTTTTTTCTAAATGTAACATTATGTGGGTTTTTGAACAACTGGAGTCACTATTAATATCCACGGTCTTCAGTAGTAAGCAGTAACACATTCTTATAATCCCAGCACTCAGGAGGCAGATGCAGCTAGATCTCTGAGTTTGAGGCCAGCCTGATCTATAAAGAAAGTTTCAAGAAAGCCTGAGATAGATTGATAAACTCTGTCTCATAACAAACAAACAAGTGGCAAAGAAAACTCACTGTTGCCATTTCTTCACCTATAAATGGAAAGTGATAATTTACTCCACTACTTTGTGTGGAGATAAAATGAAATGACACATATTAAATAGCTGGAAGGTCATCAAGAAAACATGGGTTATTGCCACTGAATACCATGAGTAGTGCTAGGAGGAAAATCAAACACTTTGCACAAGATGTGGACTTTACTATGCTTTAGGGATAGAAGTCCTGTCAATAGGTAGTAAATATCAGCCATACACTAGTCTAGGCATACTTGATTCCCTTTTCACAGAGTCTATGGGGATAGCCCAGGAAGAGATCTCTAAGATTGTTGGTTTCTTGTTGTAGGGTACAAATAACTCCATTCCAGGGCCGACCTACATAGGAGCAAACACGATCACCATGCATTTCAGGGAAAAGCTAAAGTGAATGTCTGGAACCACACAGAAATAGCTGTTATACTGGTTTCCAGGTTCTTTTCAAGCAGAAAACTGGCATAAGTTCTTTAAGCAATTAAATAATAAAACATATGCAGGAAAGTGACCTAGGAGGGAAACAAGAGTTTTTGTTTGTTTTTTTATAGACTTTTCCATTTCATCACACACAAGTGAGTGTGTGCTGAGTTTGTGGGTGGCTTGGGAATGTTTTGCTCTGTGTATGGCTAGGAATGACAGATTTCATAGGGTTATGCTTGCCAATAAATAACCTAAAAATTCACCCCATGAATGAAAGGGAAGAGTGGGAGAGTTTTCATGATCTGTCTTAAGACTTTTATCAGCCAGCAGCCCAGGTAGAGAGATAATCAGATTAGAAACTAATGAGCTAAGACATGAATACTACTTAGACTCATCAGAACAAGGGTGCTCCAGCCTCAGAATTCTTTTCTGGCAGGATGGGACAAACCCCTTATTGTCCACAAGTTCCCTGTTAAAATATATTTTAAACCTAGCTAATGTGCATGTGCTTTCAAAATATGGTAAATTATTCAAGCTGTTAAATACTTGCAAACATGGTGGGTGGGGCTCCATTAAATGGAAGGGAAGGCTATGAGGGCCTTATGTTTCTCAAACACCTACTAAACTCCAGGCAATTTGAACATATCACATTACTGTCTCACAACTCCACCACTGATCTTTACAGGATAGGACAACTACAACTCATCTGAGGAAAAATAAAGAGTTCAGCCATGACAATTTTTTTCCTCTGGTATTCTGTCTCTCTCAGGACATTGATGTATGCTGACAATAACTCATCGAAATACTTTATGGCTTTTTTTGCCTCGTTCAGGTAAAGTTTGAACACTAGGAGGATTTAGATTCTAATGCTCCTAGTATGGAAAATAAAACAACAGAAAGAGCTGAGCCATTCAACTTGTCTTCCAAATCAATTTCTACTTGCTGAGGCTTGAAAGGAAACTCGCTTATTTTTTTCACAAGACTGAATGAAGCCGTTGGTAAGATGTGTTTATTAGACTTACATAAGTGCTCTTTCCCAAAGAGCACATACTTAGGAGAAGGGGGAGCAATCTTTACCATCTCTGGCTTTGCTGCACTAGCATCATAGTGAAAGGGCTCATCAACGTGCCTAAGTTTTAATTTCCACAGATGACAAGGTAGCAGAAGGAAAACAGGTTTGTAAGATTACAGCCACTTTGGAAATCAGTATGGAGATTTCTCCGGAAAATGGGAATAAGCGTGCCACAAGACCCAGCAATTCCACTCTTAGGCATGTACCCAAAAGATGCACATTCATATAACAAGGATGTCTGTTACACTATGTTCATAGCAGCATTATTTGTAATAGCCAGAACCTGGAAGCAACATAGATGCCCCTCAACTGAAGAGTGAATAGAGAAAATGTAGTGCATTTACACAATGGAGTACTATTCAGTGGCAAAAAAAAGGAATCTTGAAATTTGCAGGCAAATGTATATCAGTAGAAGAAACCATCCTGAGTGAGGTATAACCCAGTCACAAAAAGAGAAACATGGTATGTACTCACTCATTTATGGATTTTAGATATGAATCAGGGGAGTGCCAGCATACAATCCCATTGCCAGAGAGTCTGGGAAACAGAACCTTCATCCAGCAACTGATGAAAGCAGAGGCAGATACCCACAGATAAACACTGAACTGAACTCCTGGAATCCAGTGTCAGAAAGGGAAAACTGATGGGCAAAGGAGTTAAAACTGGGCTGGATTAACCCACAGAAACAGTTGACCTGAACAAGGGGGAGCTCTTGGAACCTAGATTGATGACTGTGTGGAAAGCATGTGAGTGACCCAGACCCCCTGAATGTGGGTGTCAGTGAGGAGGCCTAGGTAATCTATGGGACCTTGGGTAGTATTTATCTCTGGCGTACAAATAGACTTTAAGTGCATATCCCACAGTGAGGGATGCTCTCTCAGCCTGGACTCTTGAAGGAGGGCCTAGATCCTACTCTGGATGACATGACAGACTGGAGATCCACCATGGAGGGGCTCACCCTCCCTGGGGATCAGACTGGAGATTTGGTGGGGCCTGGGAGGCCTGGTGGGGAGGGATGGAGAGGAGGGGAGGGAGAGGTAGATGGAATTGACTTGTGAAATAAACTTGTTTCTAACTTAAATAAAAAAAGGAAGAGAAAAAAATTACATACTCTTTCATTTTTAATGTAAATCACAGTGATGGCTGACTACATCAAAATATAATTTCATGAATCTAAGAACACTAGTCAGATTTAAAAAAAAAAGAGATGGAACAAGGAAGGTCCTGGGTTCAATCTCTGACACCATCTGTAAATTAGGTGTGAGCCAAATATTATTTAACTCAGCAATGAGGGGTCAACAGGTGATAAAACTGATTCAAGCAGAACATGGGGAAGCTGAATAGATAATAATAGGAAGCTGGATTGAAACTGTGACATTAAGTACACAATTGTTTACTGTGTCATAGGTTAAAAGGTATTTTGAGTTATCTGCTTTTTTCACATAAATAATTTGCATCCCTGTCAGATAAAAAATTCTGTAAGTTAATAAGTAAGTTTGTTTTTACTGGATCCCATGTGTCATAAATAGCAATTCCAACAGAGGTTAAACCTAGGGACTGGAGTCCAAGAGCTCCCTCTTGTTCAGGTCAGCTGTTTCTGTGGGTTCAGACTGATGGCTGGGAGGCCAGCATGGGACTGATCCAGACCCCCTGAATGTGGTTGTCAGTGAGGAGGCCTAGGCAATCTATGGGGCCTTAGGTAGTAGATCAGTATTTATCCCTGGCATACAAATGGACTTTAGGTGCCCATCCCATAATGAGGAATGCTCTCTCAGACTGGACTCTTGGAGGAGAGCCTAGGCCTTGTCTTGAATGAAATGACAGACTCTGGATGGAGATCCTCCATGGAGGGCCTCACCCTCCCTGGAGATCAGAGTGGGGATTGGGTGGGGGGCTGGGGTCCTGTTGGGGAGGTGGGAGAGGAGGAGAGGGAGAGGGAGCTAATATCGACATGTGAAGCAAGTTTGTTTCTGATTTAAATTAAAAAAAGAAACTAAAAAGTAGGAAGTAGAGAGTAAACTCTTAAGACTTTAGCAGACACATGGCCTCTGTTATGGTTACTCTACCATTGTGGTACATACAGAAAGGTCCATAACACATAAATGAATTAATGTGGCTTCGTTCCAATAAAAATTTATTTACAAAATCACACGTTTGTTTGGTGTGTCAATGCTTGCCAACTGTCTGATAGAATGAAGTGGTCCTGGGCATATCTGTTAGTATTCTTGTACTTTGGAAAGACACCTGGTCCTTTGCACTATAATCTAGCTTCATTGGTTAGCATTACTCCACTGAGATAAAGGTAACCAATGTAAAGACTCAAGAAACAGAGATATCACAGGATCCAGAGTATAGTTGTTTGGATCCAGGTGCTTAAGCAGCATATCATGGTGGTAAAAAATGTGGTGCAGGAAAATTGCTCACTTCATGACTGAGTAGGAAGCAAGCAATGGACACAAGAAACTGAAAGGGATAATATATACATAGTACATGCTCCCTGTAAACTACTTCCTCTAGCTAAGCCCTACAACTGGGTTTCCAGAATCCCTGCAAATACCAATGGCAGCAGGGGACAAAGCATTTGAATCAGAAACCTGTGGAGAACATTTACATACAAACCATAATAATAGCTTCAAAAGTTTTCCTCTGCTAGATCTATTTTATGGGGCCTTTTCCTAATTACCCATATTTTCTTGAGTTTCTTTTCTTGCTAAAGAATGGTAATTTGGAGAAATCTTTTGAGTATTGTGTATATAATTAGCATTCCTTCCATTTATTCTGACATAAAAAGATGACAATTATCTCACACTGTCACTCACAAAATCTATTGAAAAAAATATTCTTGTCTAGGTAGGGGCAGAGACCAACTGATTTAAACAGCAATGAGCTAGGAAGTAAAATAACAACTTGTTATTGTACCCCAGTTTAAGTATTAAGAGTTCCTTTGTGAACTGTCTTTGCCCTTTCCAAATATAAAATTTAAGTCAGTGCTGTTGATTGTACCACAACTTCTCCAACAGAATCGGAGTTATAAGAACAATTCTGCAAGTTGGGGGTCCTTAATGACTTTTATAAACAAACCAATCAAACCACTAGATCACTTTACTTCCTGTATTCGGAATAAAAGCTACCCTACACCATAAGTGATGATTTTTGAGCTATTAATGTGAAAAGAGGGGACACATTAATAGTGGAAAAACATTAGCTAGGTGTTGTCCCAGGAAGGCAATAAAATGAATTTGGCATTTTAAGGGACAGAAAACTTACTTAATGATTCTTTAAAATCACACAATGTCCAGGAAACAGAGTTGAAGCAGAAATACAATGCATTTGTTAGATTTTCTGGTGAGGTAGGTACCACCGAAAAGCATTATTTGGAAGTGTGCTACACAGTACACACAAAGGAAGTGAGGAAGCAGTTTAAGCAGGGTAAAAGGCTGCCCTCAGAGTCATAGGAGTGGATATCTTAGCTAATCCCATGGGGAACTCTGGTAGTTGATTTAGAAATTGTCCCAATGAAATCAAGGTGTCACAGCACTTGTTTCTTTAATTAATTGCTTATGGCTATATGCTTGGGAGAGGCAGTTTCTGGAAGCTGAGGGAAATCCCAACAAGGAAGAACACTCTGAGCTATTTGTACCCATAGTCTCTGATTCCTGAGGCAACACATTATTCCCAAAATGTGTGTGCTATACCCAACCAGTAGGGACATGGCTTCACACTTTCTCTACTGAATTCTAACTTTGCAATTAAACAATAAACGTAATTATGCTTGTTTCTGTTGCTGATTGCAGCTTTACCTGGCCATGTTCATACCAGGATGTGTTAGATATCTATCACTATTTTGTTTAAATGAGAAATGTTCCCCATAGGTGCCACTGTTTGAATCCTTGGTCCCAAGTTTGTGCACTGTTTGGGGAGGTTTAGAAGTTGTAGGTTTGCTGGAGGATGTATGTCAGTGGGAAAAGTTTTCCAGAACCTATTTACCCCCACTTCCAGTTCTCTCTCTCTGTCTCTCTGTCTCTCTCTTTGTCTCTCTGTCTCTGTCTCTGTCTCTGTCTCTGTCTCTGTCTCTCTCTCTCTCTCTCTCTCTCTCTCTCTGCTTAATGCTTGTGGGTGAGATGTGAACTCTCAGATTCCCATTCCAGCCACCATGCCCAGCTTCTTGATATGACTCACCACAATGATGTACTCTTAATCTTTGTAACTCTATGCACAGATAAACTCTTCTATAAGTTGATTTTGGCCATGTGTTTTATCACACCAACATAAAAGTAATATAGCTGTCTAAAAACTTACCTGAAAATCAGTGGACAGTAAATATAAACCATTATCATATGTCTCCTCTGAGTCAGGAACCCAGGTATATTTTTTTGTAGGTGCATCGGACTTAGGGTTTCTCATGAGCCTACAGTGAAGGTATTGGACAGATTCTGTCATCTCAAGGCTCATCTGCAGAAGCTCTGCTTTAAAGGTCATTCACATAGGTGCTGGATGGGTGTTTAATATCTCCCTGCCTGTTTCTAGTTATATCAGTTGCTTCTCATGTGAGACTATCAGTAAAACTGTCTGTACAAACTTGGCAGATTGCTGTACCATAGCCAGTATCTAAAGGAGGGAAGAAAAAAAAGAATCCATGCGTATACATCAAGTATTTCCATAACTTAGTCTTATAATGGATGCCTTTTCATCATTTTGTCTGTATTTTGTTCATCAGAAGTAGTGAGTTTTCTCATGTAGCCCACTCTCTTGGGAATGGGGTTTGTATAGCATTTGATGTCAGTAAGTGAGTATCATTCAGGCCATCCCATATATTTCCCATTTCATAAGGAGTTAAGAAGACTTTTTGAAGTAATTGTCTTAAGGCTGTCCTAAAGCACAACTAACCCAACAAACCTATAGGAATGTGAAGAAAATCATTGTAGGAATACTGCACTTGCATTAGCACAGAATCTAACCCAGCCATTCATATATTAAAAACAAAGAAAGAAACTTCTACTTACTTGTTGAGTGTTAAATACAAACTGAAAGTCTTAATAAACTTGATATTGTTTGACCCCCTGATGATTGACCCATGGCCTCATTTGGGTGTAGAAGACTACTACTAGCCCCTACGGACATGAGGAAATCTCCATATTACTCAAGGATCTTGAGAAGCCCCATGAGGACATCCCTTGCCATTTGTGCCACCACTGGAAAAGAAGTGAGCTAAGATTGGGGGAGGAGAGTGGAAGGAAGTGAGTCACAGACTATGTCCCCATTTCCCTGTCTAATATTTCCAAAAGGGAGCTAAGATATCACTTTTCAGGTCTGCAAAAATTCCGTCAACTAGGTCTCATTGCAATCCATGGGCTATTATTTTGTGAAACAATTTAATCTATTATTAGGCAGATTGATTGCTAACTGCAGCTACATAGAGTCTATACTTCTAAGTGGCTTTTGAGACAATTTAGTGAAATTACCTATGCAACAGTAACTTGAGGATTAATTGGATTCTATTTGGTGGAAGATTCAGAATGCTTTTATTTTTTTCTCATCATGTTCCTACCTTCTCTCTCAGTGTAATATTAACTTCTTTAGGATGTATAGGAATATAACATGGTGTTCTACACTACATATTTCATATATAGTATATCAATGTGCCCTTAGCTCAGATGAATTTTGTAGAATTTTTCATTGTGTCTTTTATTGGCATAAAAATGTATAAAATACTATTTGGGGTCTCAATATTTGCCGGCTGGTAAAGACATCATGTTGAGGGTCACTATCCAGAGATATTTTAAGATAACACAGCCTTCTCTCTAGTTAATATATAGAGAATAAGTTAAGGAAATATTGTAGTAATAACTACAATATTAATATTGCCAATACTAGCTATTGACAACTTAGCATGTGCCCATTTCAATGAGTGGTACTTTGTATATAGTGTTCTAGTTAATCCTCCTGAAGAATAAACTTAGATAGATCCCTGAAGTAGGTTTGAGTACACTCACTCTATGTATAAAATAGTTGAGGTTTGAAATATAAAATAAATCGAGTTGGCATAGGTGAAACAATTAACTGTTAAAGATAATTTTTAAAGCCACTGTAGTTGACTCCTCAGAAATCATGAAGTGAGTCTTGGCCATATAGACCTCTCTTCAAATCAGGCTGGCTAACCAGAGCTGTAGGAGTCTCCATCTTTCAGCATGGAAATTCCTAAACCACAGATGAGCCACGAGTGTTAGCCCAAATATCTCTATTTACAAAATCTACTGCAATGCATCTGCCTCTGTATTTTCTGGCCAAGTCAGAGTTACCTTGTCATCAGCAGTTATCATTAGTTTCATGGTTATGCAAACAAGCAAGCAGAGTGCTTACTTCCTGCTGGATGAAGAACAGCACGATTAAACTCCCCGAGTTGAGCACTGGCAGAGCTACAGGCAGAGCTATAGGCAGAGAGCAGGTGAGGGCTTTGGTCCATTGTGTTGCTGGCTTTGGTAGGCTATAAAGATGCCCGGTAAAGAGCAGAAGAAAGAACTGATTCTATTCATTGCTATAAGTCCATGACTTTCTCCAATGATGCGGAACTACTTTCATGGAGCATAGAGGAGCTGGCAAAAGCTAAGTAAGAAAACTCAGTTCTCAGAAGGACAAATTCCATATCTAGTCAAGTCTGTAGGACTACAATACAATTCATTTTAACCACTCTAGTTCTTATTAAGTAACATTGACTCTGAAACCTACTCAGGAACTTAGGAAGTAGTTTATGGTACTTTTTTCTTGGTAGGAATGAATCCCACAGCTTGGGCATAGACTATTTGATTGATTTCAGTCAGTTTGTTCAATTTGTAAAAGACATTTAAGTCAGAACTCTACAGAAAATCCTTAGCTTTTTCATTAGCTTTTATAATTTGTAAATAAGAGAAATGTACTTGTCTTTATATTATTTATTGATATAAAGTATAAGTGGTTCCAATATAGAACCCAAATGTAATCAAGCCCAGAAGTCATCAGTCAAACTCTAACCATCCCACAGATTAGTGAGAAAAATAAATATTTCCCTAACACACGCCAATTGCAATAGGCAAAGGTCAGTGTCAGAAACTTGAAATTGCCTTAAGAAATTTCACTTAAGTTGCCATTCAGCCTCTTACCAGGAAACTGTGATTGCTCAAACCACCACAGAGACACACAACTGTAAAACCACCTGGTTCAGATTTCACTAAATCCTCCAGAAGCACCTTGCATATAGCTTTGTCAAAAGCTTTGCAGAAGCCACAGTGCATTGTGTTTAAAAAGAACCATCTAGAAATAGTAAGCATTTCTTCGTTTTGAATGACTCAATCTTTTTTGTTAACTGAGTTGCAATGGCCTTGTGGGATTGGTTTCTATTTCACATTCCAAGAACAGCTAATACCACATTTTCCTTTGCCAATATGAAGGCTGGTGTTAAGGAAAACACACATTGGAAATAGTGCAGCTGGTGCCCTCTGAGAAGTTGTAATCTCAAAGAGAAAATGGAGTGAGCAAAAGGATGCAAAAAAACCGAAAGGGTCACATCCAGTGTTTCTGGAATAAGAAGGCACAGAGATTATTTCCTATGAGTCAACAGAGGCAGCTTCTTTTCAAAGGTGATAATTAATGTCTCTCTCTCTCTCTCTCTCTCTCTCTCTCTCTCTCTCTCTCTCAGTGTGTGTGTGTTCATTGGGGTTTCTCTAGAATTTACATCCGATTTAAGAGGCAAGGAGTTTATGTGTGAAGGTAAAGAACCACCAATGGAAAGGTAGAGAAAGTCAGAAAGGAAGAAAGGAAGGAGTGTGCTCAGTAATGATGCAAATTAAGGTTCCAGCACTGAGCTATTAGTATTCTTATGGGAAGTACAAGGAAATAATGTTGAGCAAGCACCTTGGACTAATTCTTCCCCCAAAGCGGAAAAGCAGTGGGTTTAATCATCACTGATGCTGATCATTTTGAGGTTGCTTCTGGGTTATGAGTGGAAATGTCAATTCTTTGGCAGCTTTTGCAAACTGAGAATGGCTTACATAGGCAGAGAAAGACCTCAGAGAAGCAGGTGCTAGCATTGAACATAGATCTTCTCAACATGCAATGATAGGGGTGGGGCAAAAATTTGTACATGATTTAGGTGTATTTATATATATATATGTGTGTGTGTGTGTGTGTGTACACCAACATATATATGTGTATATGCCTACACACACACACAAAAACAGCATTCATTTAGAGGAGGCCTTCTATCTTAAGACAATAATGTTTTTACATTTGGAATTAAGACTAAGTGATAAGAATACTGGGAAATTCATATACATACCTAGTGACCTAGGGAAATATATTAAACCATTCTCAATTTCAAAAGGGGATTTATGAGTTACACACCTCATGGCTGAACTGTCAAAATGCTGGGGGTTTTTTAATTATGATTTTTATATAGAGACATAGTGAGGCATGCCAGGATTTCCCCAACTATATCTTAGACCAGTATGGAATACTGGCTGCCAAACTGGCCAAAGAAGCAGTTTGCTGGTAAGCATATTCTTTTCTCCTTGGCTTCTCTGGAAGGTAAGAGTTCCCTGGGTGAAGAGTGCAATCTGAGCATGCGTGTTTCACCATGGACTTCTCATGGACTACGGACTCACATTCTTGTCACTTTAGCACAAGTATACTGCAGAATCTAGATAGAGATCCCATAAACCATATGATATTTGATAGCAAAGGAAAGTACTTATACTCTTAAGGCATTAAAATCAGCATTGTACAATCTTCCTAACACAGAAAATACCAATTATTGCTTCTGCAATTAAGCTTCATACACTTCTCTGTTTAATTTCAGAAAATTTCTCAAAACCAAATTGTCTGTATATATGAACCAGAATGTATAATCTACTCAGAAAACATAATCCCTGGGTCGATGATCTTCAAGTGCTTCCCTATTAAGTTTGGTTTGGAATGATTTGTGATCTATTATTAATTAGGGAGTTCTTTGAGAAAGCTGGAACTTAGGGTGGTAGGGAGACAGAGAGTGATATAGCACACAAGGATGTCCTTATGTTCATTGTGAAAAGAACATATATGTCAATTTCAGGGGAAAAACATCCTTCTTCTATTGTGCCTAAGACAATATTGATTGCTTCAGCAACTTCTATGTTCAACATTAAACTGCAACCTAAATTTTCTAAACCAGCTCACTTATGATATTGTTTCTCAATTTTCATATTTCAGCATCTGTAAAAATGTTACCTATTATATGTGCATGTATATTTGTTTTAAAATTATTTTGTGCACATGAGTGTTTTGCCTGAATATATGTGTGGGCACAATGTGTGTGGAGTGCTTGTGGAGGACACCTGAGACTGGAGTTACAAAGGGTTGTGAAGTGTCCCACAGGTGTTAGGAATATAATCTAGGTCCTCCGGCAAAGCAAACAGTGCTCCTAACCACTCTCTAGCCCCAAATATTTTAGTGAACTATGTTGTTCTTGAATTTATGAGTGTATTCTCTTTTTAGACTCATATTTCACCTTAATTTATTTTTGAAATTATAATTGTAATATTTCTCTCTTCCCCTTTCTTCTTCCAAATCGTATGGCCTCTTTTTGCACTAATTATTTTTTATTAAAAAATTTTATTTTTAAATTTAAATTCAAATTAGAAACAAAGTTTCTTCACATGTCAATCTCATGTCCCTCTCCCTTTACCTCTCTTCCTTCCACCCCCTCTCACCACCCACCCAGTACCCCTCCTTTCCCCAGGGAGGGTGAGTTCTTCCATGGGGGTGTCCATAGTCTGTCATTTCATCCTATTGCACGTATCTATGTGTATGGAAAGCTCTCTTAGCAACAGAGACCACTATAGAATGTCACAATCAATCAAAATACAGAGTTGTGGAACCCAGTCCCTAAGGATACACCTACAAAACACTCTCACAACTAATGCTTATAGAACACTGTGGAAGAGGGTACAGAAAGAGTCTGAGTGATTGGGGATTAGGAAGTTTGCTGTGAAATTGTGTCTCCTAGTAACATCAGAAGCTAATTCATAATAAGGTGTAATCAACATGACTGCCCAAATATGAGATAATGAAGGACGACATCAATAGACATGCCAAAATGGATGGGGCAAAGGTCCATGAGACCTCAACCACACACAAAGAACTATAAGAAACTTAGGAAAACTAGGAGCATGAGAGGTATTCATCTCCATGAAGGAGCACACCAAGACATTGATGAACACCAAATGATTAGCCCTGAAATAGACATACAAGTATAATTATATGGACCAAACAGGTTATATTTTGGTATATTCTCTTACAATTTACCATGTGTGAGTATGAACTCCAACAGGTCCTAGAAGGGGTAGACATTAGGTTGGACCAACCAAGACCTGGCTGTGGGCCTGAGTGGTAGCTGAACTAGTTAGTCCAGGTCATTGGGGTCACATCCCCTCAAGTTAGGTGAAGAGACAGTGTCCTTATGCCCATGCCATCAGTGCCATCAGAATCATTTCTCCCTCATCCATAGTGGGGGTTAGGGCCATCTCTCCCCAGTGCTAGGGATGGAGGGGCATGCATCTGACCCATGATTGTTGGGGCCAGCTCTCTTGCTGCAATGTCCAGGGAGGGGCAGGACCAGTTTTCTGAGGGCCAGAGAAAGGTAGGGGTTGTATCAGTCTCAATGTGGCCTTCTGATTTCATCAAGCATGTTTCTTATCACCACCGGAGGTATTATGGTCCAAAGACATCAGTAGAAACCTGTTGGCTTTATGGACGCTGTAACGATACGCGACACACAGTTACTGAAAGTGAAGCTAAGTATTTAATGTAGAAGATTACTCACAAGATACCAAACCCCGAGAAGCCCAGCAGATCTCAGCTAGCGACTGGACCGGAAGCCGAACTCCAGGAAAAGAGAGCGAGACTTCCTGTGCGCTGTCTTTTATGCCTTCCCCCGTAACGCCCCTAGCCATGCCCAAAAGTGGGCTTGGCTAGTGACGTAGTTCCGCCTACGTACGTATACGTCTTTACGTCCAGCCGTATACGTCTTTAGTCCTGCCTAAAGTGGGTGTGGTTAGCGGTGTGGTAAACCGCCCTTTTATTACCTCATCTGTATGCGCCTCTAGTAAGTCACATGTTTAATGGCGGCATAGACTTAGTAAGTCACATGTTTAATGGCGGCATCAGACTTCCTCCTACAATTCCCCTTTTAGTCTAAAAAAGGACAACTAACTTGTGTCCATGAACAAAATGTATCAAACATCTATTCTATCTAAACCTTAACTTATCTTAAAGAAACACCCAAATATGAACACCTCCTTCCAATCCCAACTCTAAAATAATTGAAACCTAACACTAACAGGTGTAATCTTATAATATCAATAGTAGGGAGAGGGGGCGTGGAATTCTCAAAACTACTTCCTGCTGAGATGGGACGATGATAATCTCATGGGGACCTGTGAAAAGAAAATGTTAGTATAACAATATCTGAGTAGATCAGACAGTCTCAGTATGGCAGGAGATGCTTGATTGAAGTTCCTGACTGGGGTTCTAGTGTTGATTGAAGCTCTTATCTTGAAGCTCTGGTCAGATTGTAGAAGATGTGCTATTTCCGTTCCTTGGTCTGGAGTTGTGTCGAGTGATGTAGTTTCAAGCCAGTTTCAGGATAGTGCTTGTCAGGTGGAGTCAATGATGTGGGGCAGTTCAGATGCCTCCAGTCGAATCAGGTGAAGTCAAGGAAGTGGATCCTCATTCTCTTTCGGAAGCAGTTCAAGATTGCTGTCAGGAAATCCCTTGTTCTCTGGAAAACTCAAACATTAATGTTAACAAAGAAATATTTTAACTTTCATATGTATGCATACAGAAGAGGTGACAATAGGGAAGATGGAAAACCTGGAGGAAATTAGACTGTTCAGAAAAAGAAATCCATAGATAACAGTCCCTCATTTTATTTCTTCTGTCTTATATCAATGGCTCTTTGATATAATACAGAAATTCTGAATTGTATTTAAATAACATGCTTGGGTTTAGAGTAGGAGAGCCAATCCAACTCCAAAGCCAGCTTCAGTTAAATGAATGGGAACTGAGGTATGTGAAGAAATAAAGATAAAGGTGTACTATGAAAAAGCAATATAGAGAGATTTAGACTTTGATACCACACAGTGTGTGTTTGATGGTCCTCAGGGTAGCTATTCATTCTTCTACAGGAATCCATGTGTCCAGTATTCTTTGCTGAGTTTACCTGTGAGGACAAAAAACAAAACACTTCTCTTTCCACAGACACAGAAATGGTCCTCAGCTATAGGTTTGACCTGGAAATCACCATGGCATTGGGCACCAGCACTGGTCACTTATATGTGAATGGCCCCAACTGCAACATGGCCCTTGGACACCAACAAGGCTACAGTTGGTGGCCCAGATGCAGTGCTTCTGAGTGGGCCCTGGTGACAATGGGCCACAGACTTCAACACAGAACCTGGCTGTGTAAGACCATGGACCCACATGGTCCTGGACAATAGTCCAGTTCTGGATGTCACCATGGCCCTGGTGGCACTGCAGGCTACCCAGTTAGTCATGGTCCCAATGGCAACATGGCTCTAGGATACCAACTCAGTCCCAGATGAAAATTTTCCTTTTGATGGTACATTTTGTGTGGTGGTTAGTCATTGCTGTCAACTTGACTTCATTTAAGATTACCCAAAGAATATCTCTCTGGGCTTGTCTGTGAGGGATTCTTCTAGGTATTTTTAATTCTCTGGTACAACATAAGAACTTTGACTAAAGGCTCAAGCTTTGCTTATATTCACAACCCAGAATTCACCAGACAACAAAACTATATATATGCTCTATATGCTCAATAAATATTGATGTAAAGCTTGATTCAGGAGGACATAGCTATCTTTATATTTCTATTTGATTTTTTTAAAGTATCTCATTCTTCTATGAGTTCCTAGTCACTACTACCTGAGTTCATGTGATTACCTGATGGGGATGTTCTGTATATATGTTTCTCTTACTGGTTGATAAATAAAACTCTAATTGTCCAGAAAGAAAGATAGGCAGGACTACCAGAATAGGAAATGAGGAGATTTCTGGGAAACATAGGCAGAAGAGTTGCCATGTGAACAGCCAAAGAGGACTTAGAGGTCCGGACCCTCTTCCGGTAAGATAAGACCACATGGAAATACTTAGATTAATAGAAATAGGTTAATAATGAAGGCAGAGCTAGCCAATAAGAAACCCTAGCCACTGGCCAATAGTTAATAATTAATATAGTTTCTGTTTGTTTATTTGGGGCTGAGAAGGGTGGTGGAAACTGCAAGGCCAGAAACATTCATTCAACAATTACCAGCTTATCACCATTCTAGCATGAAGCTCTGCTTTTCCCCACAGTCAAAGAAGTTACCAGAAGACTTCAGTTTGCTCTGTTTCCTGTGGAACTTTACACTGATACTCTATTGAGAATGGTTATTGGGATTCACATTTTTTTAATTGTGTAAGGCTCTGATGAACTATGCTATTATTGTGACTCTACCACACTGCTGAGTACTAGTTTCATCTAAATTACCATAGGTGAGAAGAAAGACCACAAAGAAGCATGGACCACCTTGCTTGAATTGAATTCTTTTGATTACAGTGCACACTTGCTTTTTTTGGAGCCCCTAAAACTTAGATAAAACACACATCTCCATCTCTGAACTAACAGTATATTTCTGAAGTCACAAAGGAGCGGAGGAGAGCAGCATAAGGTGGTATGATGGACACTCCAGGAGAGACATTGTTATGAACAAGTGAATATGGTAGGGGGAAAGGTATGGAGGACTCTTCTCTTCAGCTAAATCATCAAGTGCCAGGCAAGACACAATTTGTGATTTTTGGCATGATTTGTATTATTGACTCTCTGGGCAGAGACAGGGATATTGAAAAGGATATATCTATAAACAGCATGAATAATGTGTAACCACAACACATTCTCTGTTTATTTTTACATCACAAGAATGGAATGTTGGCACAATTAAGTCACAAATTTAATTTTAGTCTCTTTTGAACTTGTGGTATTACAGTGTAAGCTCCATCCCCCCGAAATGAGCCACTGTTTAATCTAGGTGAATTGGGGGCTGGTTCTTTACTTTTACCAGTATCAGGTTTTTGGTAATTTTCTAATGATTAACAAAAATTTTGATGCTTCTTGCCATATGTCAATGTTATGAGAAGGATAATAATAACATGTAGGTGCCCATTTGTTCTAATTTTCAAGCTTATGAATTGATTTACACATCACAACCAATTCTGGAGCTGGGAATATATTATTATATCCATTTTGCAGATTAGGAAATTGAAATAGGGAGCCTGAGAGACTTGTCTGAACAGATGAAGATGATACCCATATGAAGAATCTTGAAGACATCTCCACTCAGTGGTAACTGCAGTGGTCTGGGTTCCAACACACATGCCTTCTGAATCTTAGCACTATTGACACTGGGATTTGGTGATTCCTGATTATGAGGGGCTGTTCTGAGCACTATAGGATTAGGGAAGCAAAGACTATCTCCTCCTAGATATGGAAAGATCATCCTACATACATACATAAACAGACACACACACACACACACACACACACACACACACACACACACACAAATAAGGTAGGACAAGCAAAATAGTCTCCAAATGACAGTGTCAAGTACTTGCAGTGCTTTAGGGAACCAGGCTTCACACCAAATGGATTCTCCTGCCTACATGGGTCACAGTGTAAAGACAAGCTTCAAGGTAGCAGAGAACCTACATTTCCTTCAGAAAATCTTTCTTCAGTGTGTGGGAAATTGAAATGCTGATGACAGTCATGTGGTGGGAATTCTTTACACTTTACATACCTTACAGAATTTCAACATGATAATAGAATAAACCTGTGAAAGTGTGTGCTACCCCAATAAAATATCTTCCTTTATAAGGGTTGTTGTGGTCATGGTGTATCCTCATAGCAATAAAATATATTACATGTTTTACCTGTGTTTTTGATTGTTGAGATTATGCATCTTATACAGTTCAGATTGTCACATAAGATTGGTGGTTCAGAGGAACATTTTCTTTCTAATAATAAAGTGGAATGGAAAGGGTTAGGATATAACACAAACTTTTAGTGTTGGTTAATGACGAAACATATATATTTTCCTCTCATATGTGTGTGTGTGCGTGTGGTGACAAGCATCCTTAAAGCAAAATATATTATTTGATAGTTGAAAAACCTTGAAAAAATACCATGTCTGATGATTTGTATTCTAATGGTAGAAAACACTTCATCAATATCCTCAGTTAATTGACTTTCCTTAAATTGCACAATTGTTCTGTCCCTAGGCCAACTTGCTAATCACTTTGTCTTTCTTGTCTGCCTACACTGATATCAAATCTGGCAAAGTGGGCAAACAAACTTAACAGAGGACACCACATGTACTGACCATGTAGGAAGCTTACACACAACCATGGGGACATTCCTAGGACTCTAGCATCCTGAACACTAACTGAGGTGACTTGTAAACTGAAGAACATGTTCTTCTATTCTGTGCTTCTTACTGGCTTTCTGAAAGTAACCATGATCTGTAAGCTATAACCAGGACTGAACCAGGGAGAGACATGGTTTTTAGAGAATCCTGGACCTCACATAGCAATGTAAGAAACAATTGGTTATTTCTGGCACAATTTCTTTATTTTCTTGCACAGCAATTAGTATTTTACTGTTTATTTGTCTTTATAACATTCCTTAAACTGTCTCCTCTTTGGCTTTTTGCTTGTTTGTTTTCTTGAGATCTTTCAATATAAATATGCCCAAATTTTTTCTTGGATCGTTCACTTATCTGGTAATGTGGCTTCATAAACCAATATTTAAAAGCAACTTATTTTCCTCCTTTGTTTAAATCTCTTGCTCTCTTCTTACCTCAACTATTACGCTTAAGTACACAAGAAAGCAGGTCTAAAGACAAGGTGATGGTTCACAAGGAAAGGTGGCTCCAAGCCTATCACCCGAGTTTGTTTCCTGGTACCCACAAACATGAAGAAAATGCACTCTTGAAAGTTTTTTTCTGACCTCCACATGTGTCCCTTCACACACAAAAGTAAATAATAAATTAATTAAATATTTAAGGAGGAGAAATGAAATTATATCCTTAAGAATATAGGGCAATTTGGAAGAATTAAAGGTATGTCTTGAGTTTCCTATGCGTTTGATTATCTTGGAGAGCTGTGTGGGGTGCTGCTGTGTGGACATCCAAGGTCCCTGCAGGAGGGATCTTAAAAGTTGTACAGAATTTCAAGATGAGTGCTACTTCTGAAGTGATTCCAAATTTTGAAGAGATGTTTGCAAGCAGATTCACACATGATGAAAAAGAATACCAGGAATACTTGAAACACCCTCCTGAATCCCCTCCAATTGTTGAGGAATGGAATAGTAGAGCTGGTGGTAACCAAGAAAATAGAGGCAACTGGCTGCAAGAAAACAGACAGTTTAGAGGTAGGGATAACAGACGAGATGGCCAAGTGCAATCGATCAAATCAGTGGCATGGACGGTCGTGGGGCAACAATTATCCACAGCAGAGACAAGAGCCTTATTTTTAACAACAATATGGTCACAACCAGCTGCCTCCCTATGGTTACTACTGACAGAAATGTTACGACTTTTAACAAAAGACCATTTGTGTTGATAACATGCTAAACCTTCGTTTGTCTTCTTTTGGTCATAGTTTTTCATTCTATTTTACAGAATGGGTTGTTAATTGTTTAGAACTTGAGATTTAGAAAAAAAATGATTTTGTTAGAGATGTGATGATTGATGGGAATAAAGTGTGAATTATAAAAAAGGGATGTCTTCTTTATGATTTCTATTTCTAATTTTTGCTTCAAGCAGAAAGGAGCAATTTATATTTACAGTTGTTTAATTATTTTTCTATAACTTCACAAACATTGAATTAAAACACTTAAAACAATTACATTGTTTTTAGGTATGAAATTACATTTCATTATTATATAGGAAGTTGTATTTAATTATTAGGTTACTTTTCATTTTAGTATTATATTCAGGCTTTGGCACCATACTTTTTAATGTGAGTCCATTTCCTTGATCACATAGTAAGTCACAGAATATTTTTCTTGCAAGTTATAAACCTGATCATGAGATGAGGGCATGAGCCTTCTGCAGCATGTAGACATCCATGTCCCTTACTTCTCATCTCTCCTTTGGCTTTGTTTACTGGATAAGAATCATTTTCTCATAAAGTTATATAAATTTCCCACTGTAGATTACAGTCTAATATCACACATATTCCCATCTAAAACTCCATTTTAAATTACTTAAATAATAACAATGTGTAATTTATATTGTAGTAGAAAATTACAGTGAGCTCTACTTTAAATTATCTCATGAAATACAAGCCAATTCTCTTTGTGCTTTTGTTAAATAATGCCACATTGCTGATTTCAAATGTTGCCTTTGACATGTTTAGGTTTTTTGTACATTTTTCATATTTTGTGAATTCTGCTATGCTCTATTGATCAGAATATGTAACTGCCAGAATGATATTTGAGTGGATGCATGAAAGCTGATATCTTGCTATTGTAATCATTGTCATTCACAGCATCAGAGCTTGGTATGACCGTTGATTAATTTCTCCATTTACAGCTTGCATAGTGCATTTCCATGCTGTGAGAGCTAGTCCTCAGGGAAGTTACATATAGATCAGTTCCAGTTATAATCCTCAAAGTCCTGTGTCCAACAAACAACTCAGAGGGAGGGCTTTGCACAATAGTTTTGTTAGATAGCCTATGCTGCTATGGGGGAACATTATCTTACACATGCAAACATATTGTGCATTTATGTAAGTTACAAGATAGTATATGTCCCTATGGCATTTTCCAATATCCAACATCCTTATATTCCAACAAATAACGATTTCTATTATTACATCCATTTCTTCTCCTTTAAATTCCTCCCCATTTTTTCATATTTCCCTCTTAATAGCACATGTGTCCTATTATTGCCCCCTTTCTCTCTACCTCTTCCCTCTTGGTTCCTTTCTACTTCCCTGGCTTCTGCACTATCACCAGGTCATTTACTCAAACCCAAAGGCTCAGAGCTAAGATGCACAATTAAGACTCAGTCTAATATTCTTTGGCAATATCCAGTCACCTGAGATCTTAATGACTCAATTCTATACAGCTAAACAGTAATTCATTGACTATGTGGACTACATTTTCTTTATCCATTCATCTTTTGTAGTATACATAGTTGTTTCATTTCCTAGCTGTTGTGGATAGGAAGTCAAAGAACTTAGCTGAGCCAGCGTTTGTTTAGGAGGCCGCTGAGTCCTTAGATATTATGCCAATATAGCTGGGTCCTATCGCAGATATACTTTTTAGCTTTTTGACAATTCTCCATACTTTCCACAGTAACGGCACCAGTTTTCCATCCCACTAAACAATGAATGAGGATCCCCATTCCCCACATCTTACTTATATTTGTTGTCATTTTCTTGATCCTAGCCATTCTGAGTAAGGCAAGGCAAAAGCTCAAAGTACTTTTAACTTGCATTTCCATAATTACTACGAGTGTTGAACATTTAAAATATTTCAGATATTTTCATTCTTGTAATTTTTTGTTTGTTTTTAAGGCAGAGGTTCTCTGTGTAACATAACAGTTCTGGGTGTCCTGGAGCTTGCTTTGTAGACCAGGTTAGCTTTGAACACTTAGTGATCCAGCTGCCTCTACCTCCAGATTGCTGGGATTAAAGGTCTGTACCACCTCCCAGCTTCTTGGTCACATTCTTTTTCCATTCAGATAATTCTCTTTCCCAAAAGAGATCTCTGTTCAGATCCCTAGACCATTTTAATTACCTAATTTGTTTTCTAAACTACTTAAATTTTTGTTTTTTTTTCTTTATAAATTCTGAATACTAATCTTCTATCAGATGTGTAGCTGGCAAAAATTCTCTTCTACTTTTTGTATTTCTTCTTCATGTGATTGTTTCCTTCAATGTACAAAAAGTTTTTAGTTAAGGATCCTGTACTCATTTTTCATAGTTTTCTCCATGTATGACTATGACATTGTCACTATCCAGATGGGGTGTGCTGTATGCAGGAACCTCACTATATCCTTTAAACATTTTTGAGATACAACTAGACATGAGGTACTGCTGTTGAGTGTTCCAGAGTCAAAAGTTAGACATCCTCTTGCAGTAATGTAGTCATTCTAAAAACAGTATCGGGATCTATCAAGGCGAGATAATGGTTCCGTGACAGACAGACTTCTTTATTGTCCTCTGAGGGTAATAGGGAAGCTGTCATATGTTCTTGTTCTTCACAGTGATGACCAGGGCTGCGCTTGCTACATAACCTTGTCTCAACAGATCTTTACCGAATGAACAAATCAATCAGTGATGGCTGGAGGTTCTGGCCTTGGCCGTGGGAAGCACTTCACTTTATGGAGCCTTTAAACTTCTGTTATGAGGAGCTGTTTAGACATGTTAAGTGGTACAGTTTTACTTTGGGGAGGAAAGAGATTTTCCTTCAGTTTTTATTCATTACTTATTGCAAAAGTGCTTTCGCAATGTCTGATTTCGACATTTCTTCCTGGGCTTCTAAACCACCCTGGTCTTCAGCAAGCCCAAGCAAGTTTTCAAAAGCAGAGTTTTCCCTTCAAACTTTACCTCCCAGTCTGCTAGGAGGGAACTTTGCACATCTTTGCCTGTGTAGGGCACAGAATCAGTACAAAAGTGAAGGAAGGGCTAGAGGTGTAGGTGGTGTGTTCTCAGAATCTTGCCTCTCTGTGCATATTTCCCATGGAACACAAAATCAGCTGCTGAGACACAGGCACTGTAGCTTGTAGTCTAGGGCACTGTACATGAGTCCCATTTTGTGCTCCTCCAAAATGATCTCCACTGTGTAATTTCAAAGCAAAGACATTGAAACTTGTGCAAGAAATGTCGTTTTAAATGACTGAGCAATGAAATAAATACACAATGAAAACTCAGAATGGGGAAAATGCTGAGTGTTTGAGTCATTGGGTAGTTTTGTCCTCTTCCGTATTTTTATTAGAGTTTCCTTTTATGATTATTGATCTCCATTAGCATTATAATTATAAATACTTGATAAGTTTCTCTCTTTGATCTGGCTTACTTGTCATTCAACAGTCTTTTAAGCCCTGGATTCTTTCTTCTACTCTTGACATTTGCTATTGTCCTCTTCTCTGAATGCCTTGCTTGCTGTTCTCAAAAGCAGCCCACCATCCCTGAGAGAGTATATTTCAGTATCAAGTACCATGGCTTCAGGCTCTGCCACAGCTGCCCACTTTCTAAAAGCTCCCTTTATTCTTTACAACTGCACTTACTCAATTGAGACTAACAAATGTCAGCTCTTTTCCTCCTACCTTTCATGCAACACCACACACACACACACACACACACACACACACACACACACACACCCTGCAAGTATAATAAATCCTTAGCTTTGCATGAGGTGCATTAATACACCTTTCCCTATTGGTTTTAGTCTTTTTCCTTTGTATTCTTTTCGTTTGTACTCCAGCTTCTTCAGCACCAATATTCCCAGTCTTGAAATACAAGTTGCAAAAAGAAAAAAAAATGCCCATCCATTTAAGAATAATTGAATGGCTCTGATTGTAATGAACATAGCTCTGAGTGGCCATGCTCACTGCAGCACTCCTAGTTTGGCTCAGAAGGAAGCAGCAAGTCTTAAATTCAAGACTAATCTATGAGTTTCCGACTGAAGAGCACTGTAGGACAAAATGGACACAGGCAGTAGATCATTGTGTTATAGATCATTAGATATAAAGACACACAGTATAGTATGGTGTACATATAACTGCCTACAGTATATTTTTTCATCAAGTGCCCCCTTCAGCACATGCACATGGAAAAACCTAGACTCTTCCAATGCAGTGTGAATTTCTCTGCTGTTTTTCTGCCCAGTTGTAAGAGTGATTATTAGAAATAGTCATATTTTGATTTCTAGAATTAAAGATGATGACTGTTACTTGAGGGGGTAGTTTTAAAAAGAATGAAGATCAGTCAATATCCAGTAAGTAAAACACATGATCTGAACGAACACTACTTAACTACAGGCCACTAGGCAGTAATCAAGGTTTTCCTTACAAAGTTAGTGATATCCTGAAATCTATTTGCTGTTTCATAAAACAATTTAAAGGACTATTAAATTCTTACAGACCTGCGGGTACCTGTGTTTCTTTAAAAATATGAATGGGCATTCTCTCTATACCTTGAAGATTCAAGAAGTATCTCATACTTTAGAAATAGGATTCAGATATAGAATTTGTAAGGGTCCTTCTGGAACCAATATTTTATGACTCCCTGATACTGCTATTTTTCTATTTATTAATTTATTTATTTATTGCTGATCAAAGAATAGGCTATAGACCTTAAGCACTGACCTTAAGGTGCCACAGGAAACATGGTTATGAATGCCGCTTGATGCCTGAGGATCTGTAACAAAGGATCCAAAGGTGACTCATGTACACATAAAAATTGAGAAGTCCAATCTGCCCTAATCCTTTTATTTATTGAATACTAAACTAATTGTCAAAACATGAAATGAGTTCTCAAGTTCACTACATGAATTTACAGTTGGTACAATTAGGATCACACTATATGAGTCAGCTGTTCATTCATGTCTGTCTTCCATGAATGCTTGGTTTCATTATTGGACTTGGCCTGACACCTATAGAAATTTCCTAAATCACTCCATAAGGACATTTTCCACTGCCAGTGTTTTTATGATTGCATCATCCTCTAGGAACTTTCACACACTGAGCATTTGAAATGGGACTGGGGTTGTTTAGAGCTAAAGGAAGGAACCTGGGGAGGAATGGGGTTTGAATCCCCATCACTCATGTAAAAGCACAACATGTCTTCAAGTGCCTGTAACCCTAGAATGAGTATGGAGATAGATATATTAGTTCATCTCATTTTGAAGAGATTAATAATACCATATGTGATAGATTGACATACAGTCCTTTAAATACGAGACACCCCTTAATGCTTTGCAACAAGAAAAGGAAGTGATTGAGGAGCTCCGTTGTTATTAACTGATATTGGCTGCCTTCTTTTCAAAGAGGCTGCTTCCAGACTGTATCAGACCATGGTAGGAAAACAAGGAAAGTACCACTTCCAGAACACAGGAGTTCCTCAGAGCATGAGCTGCCACTGAAAACCCTTCTTAGAGTAAACAGTAGCCTAACATGCTTCTACTTAGCCTTCTTTCCGTTACTCTCCTCTTTGAGGACTCAGACCTGCATCTTGCAGGGACCGACAACTCCTGGTCCCCCTGCCTGTTTCCTTTAAGGCATTTCTACATAATTAAAACCTTACCTGTTCAATTACATTAAGTATTCACTCCTGAGAATATCTGGTAAGTCTTATATGTAAACAGCTGCTAGATGATTGGGTATGTAAATACCTTTAAATAAGTCTGAAATTAATACATCCTTTGTTTATTATTCTGGTACCTTATCTAACTGGGACAACCCCTGAGGCCTACATGCCCTATATTTATGCTTAGAATGTGAAAAAGAAGTTAAAACATAAGCTTAGGCATGGATGTTCACCCTGCCTGATATGCCAGGCTTGTTAAGTACAAGAAGTGAGCAAGATAAAACAATAGCTAAAGAGGATTTCTGAAGCATTCTGACCAGCAAGCATTGCACCACAGGACTATCTTTCTATACTCAGAGCCTCAAGGAAGCCAGAACTGGCAGAGACAGTTAGTTTTAAGGCCAGGGACTTGGGCTGAAACTTCGGAAGGAATGCTTCTCTCACCCTCAAATGACAGACACCCCCTTTTTCTACTTGGTATCAGCCTCTGATCTGAAATAACCAGAAATTGAGCTGAGAAGCCATTCTCTTGCAAAATTGTTGCCAACATGAGATTTATTTCTAATATTTTCACAGCAAGATTGTTGTCTGTAACTGACTTCACTTAAGCTCAATGTACCTCCATAACATGCTTAAACAGCATATAAATAGCAGAACATTAATGCCTGAAGGACTCATTCCTCATTTTCTTCACACCAGTGCAAACACAGAACTAGGCAGACTCTCCTTATTTTTCCATGAATTTATTTTTATTTTTTCTGCTTTACCTTATTTAATCAGTTCCCTTTAGGATAAATAGGGCAAAGTTTCCTCAGGTTGAGGGAATTGAGAGGTGGCTCAGTGGGTGAGAGTGCCTGTTCTGTAAGTATGAGGAGCTAAGTTCAAATCCCTGTTACCCATGTTAAAAGCATGGCATGGCTTCAAGTGCCTGTAACCTCTGAATGAGATGGAGATTAGGTGAATATTAGCTCTCTGGCCAGCTGGCCTAGCCAAAACAGCAAGAATCTGATCCAATGAAAGAGACACTATCTCAAGGCAAAAATATGTAGAGATATAAGTGAAGACACATGATGTCCTCTACATGTACATTCCCCTTTCCATTCCATGTGCAAACAACCCCCTACACACATACATATATCCCAGACACAACGTTTTGTTCAGGTTCAGCATTGTTTCCCAAAGTGTAGCAATAACATAAAATCTCTTGAGGGTAGGGTTAATACACGGATTCTACCTAAGTTGTTCTAAAAAAATGGAAAATGGAAATAAATCTAATTAATTATTGTAGGGAGAGATCTTAGATACCTGTGCTGCTGACCACGCCCGTTTTAGGTGTGGCTACAGGTGCATATGGATGTGGGAAATAAAAGGCTGTGAGGAAAACGCTCACTCTCTCTTGGACTTCCAGTTGGGTCTCGGAGAGCAGCGAGTGGACCTTGGGTTCTCTGCCTCTCATGTAAGTGACTTCTCCCTAAATACATATATTACAACCTACACTGTATAGCTTAATATTCCCTAATAAATTCTATTATAACTGAAGGCCCAAGGCCATGATCTCCAAGCTGAATGTGCCTCAGCATCACTTGGAGAAGTAGTTGAAATGTAGATTTCAGGACCACATATCTTGATTCAGCAGGTCTGCAGAGGGACCTAAGTTTCCACATTTCTAGTTAACTTTCATGTGATGTTGATTCACAATATCCCTGGACTATAGTTGGTGTAAGATTTCATGGAACCTATCCATTGGATAGACTTTTCTCATCAATTCCTAAGTGTATGAGATGCTTTTCATTATTGCCACCAAACTATTGTATATAAACAACCTAAGAGAGGAAGATTTATTTTGGCTCACTACTTCAGAAAGTTCCACCCATCACGGAATGAAAAGTGTGTTAGACACTATCAGTTTCCATCAAGATGGATGAGAAGCACAGAAAGGGGGATTTAAGAAGCTTAGACAAGATACAGTCCCAAAGACTTAGCCCAGGTACTCACTTCCTCCACTTAAGCTTCTGCCACATTTTCCAACTTCACAATATGCTACCATATTATAAATCAATTAAGATTTGTCAGTTCATTAGACATGTTTCTACCAAAATCCTAAGAGGTGTGTTTCATTAACCTCCTAGATGATTTTTTTTTGCATTTTTTAAAATTTTAAATAGCTTGTTTTACATGTCAATCCCAGTTCCCTCTGCCTCCCCTCCTCCCGCACCCCCCCATCCCCCCATCCTCCCATCCTATTGCCAATTCCTTCTGCATAGGGGATATCTAGAGTCTATCATTTCATTCAGGGTAGGGTCCAGGCACTTCCCTAAGAGTCCAGGCAGAGAGAGCAACCCTCTTTGTGTTATGGACACACGATGTCTGTTAGTATTCGAGGGATTAACACTGATCCACTGCTCAGGACCCCATAGGTAGCTCAGGCCTCCTCATTGACTCTCACATTCAGGGGGTCTGGATCGGTCCCATGCTGGCCTCCCAGCTGTCGGTCTGGGGTCCAAGAGCTCTCCCCTGTTCAGATCAGCTGTCTCTGCTGGTTTTGCCAGCCCATTCTTTGCCAATTTGCTCTTGCTCCTCTCTCTCTGTCGCTGGGTTCCTTGGGTTCTGTTCAGTATTTAACTGTGGGTGTTTGCCTCTGCTTCCATCAGTCACTGGATGAAGGGTCCAGGATGGTTATAGACATCAAGTTCACTATCAGGAATAGGCATTCGAGGTGGTCTCTACACTATTGCTTAGCTTGCCAATTGGTGTCATCCGTTTAGATCACTAGAAGTCACAATGGTGCCTGATCTGTCTTCTAACCTATGATTCCATCTTCCCCCCCAGTCGACCTTCTTGTTAGATGATTTTAATTTAATCAACTTGACAAGATTAACTGTCACAAAAAGCACAATAAGCCAGAATAGAATCTTCTGGTGCCACAATTAATAAGATGTGCACAAGGAAAATGGGTTTAGAGAACTTGAGTACTTTCATTTGGGACAAATTCATTCTTTTCTCAAATTTACCTTTGGATACAAAGGGAAATATATTTCATATATTTATATTAATATTAAATAACCCAGAAGATTGTGGGGCTGGGAATAGGTAAGAATAATGTTGACTATTGTCTATTTTTCATAAGAGATCCTGATTCAGGGTAGTCCCTCTGTCACCCTTCACTCTTAATTCTCCTTATGATGAACTGGATGCAAATCCTAATTCTTTGACCTATACTACTGGCAATGATGCTGGGCAAATAATGAATCTCTGAAAATATTAAGTTACCTGGGCATGAAAATCCTCATAACAGACCTGTTTCTATGGAAAGTACCTATGAAAGACATAGCATCTCTGTATGATAGAACAACCCTGTGTGTGCTAAGTTCCAGAGTCTATTTAATGGATTAGCCCATTCAATAAGAGGTCTCATATAATTCTTGTGCCAATCCAAGAAACAGATAAGAAAGCTAAGGCTGATACCCTGGCCTTGAACTGTTTTGGACCCATTTGAAAAGCTATGCATTCGACCTGTGCTATGTAGCCAGCCACAGGAGCAGCACCCAAGAGCTACTTAGAAATACTGAGTGTAGGTTCCACCTCCTATCTGCTTGATCTTCTTCTTATTCAATGAAATCCACTGAATGCTGTGAATTTAAGGCCTTACTCTTGTCCTTTCTGACACATTGCTTCTTTAACGAGACAAGATTTCTGCAGAGTCATTTTCTTTATTGGAAATGCTTTAGCACAGATCTGGTGAGACATCAAAGACAGTGTTTTCATCACTGGCAAAGAGGTGGTTTGATTGCTCTGGGAGGAGGACTGTTTGGCAGCACATCAGAGTTCAGGGGGAGCTGCGTGTGCTGACACAGGCAAATCCTGGCATTCCTGGACTAGACTTGGGAAATGACTGCAGTTCCCATCCAGAAGTAAATTAGATCTCAGAACCCATCTTGTTTTCCTAGAGCCTGTTTTATCCAAGGAATTGTTTGACATCTTCTGCAAAGGTCTTCAAATGGTGGAGGTAGAGGAAGCACTGGAAGAGTAGGACTCTACTTGGCTCTTTTGAAATACAATATTGTCCAAAGTTTCTTTTGTAGGTAAAAAAAATCATAAAGCCAGAGAATTCAGTCTCAGAGAATCAAGGGTTGCCAAGGAAAGAACACAGAAAACGTGATCTCCCTGCCATAGGTGGTATTCAGAGGTGTTCAGCGAATTCAAATCACAGTCACTTAATTTTTTTCTCATATGCTCTATGGTTCTGCTGATGTCTCAGGCTAAGAAGGCTTGAATGAGGCTTGCCTGAGACTCTTTCCTGAGATACAGGTGGGTCAATTCTACTTTGGTCCAGATGTCTTTCATCCACCCAGAGACTAGCACAAGTGTGGTCACTTGTTGTATCAGTAGGATTCCAACTACATGATTAGAAACATGAGCAAAGTTTTTCCAGGCCTAAGGTGACCTGACTCACTGTCACTTCAGTTGTGTATCACTCACCAGAGGGAATTAGCATGCTAGGCTGTATTTCTAGACTGGGAACACAATCTACTACTTGATTGGAGGAGCTACTGGGTCTCATAACAGAAAGCAGGTTCAAATATTGGGTGGAAAATGGGACTACAGAGCAGTCTGCTGCACCCCTTCTAACCTCTTCTCATAGGCTCTTAAAAAACATTAATTTTAAAATAACATGCATAGTCACAGGTTTTATTGCAGCATTTTCATATGTATTTTGGTTTGTTTGGTGTTCCTTTCCATATCCAGTCTCCACCACCTCATTTGTATCCTTCTGCCTCAAGTCCCCTTTCCATCTTAATCTCTCATTTCTCCTACTGTTCTCCCTACACCCTCCTTAAAGTCTCCTTTCCCCCCTCATGGTTCCCTTTCTAGTTTCCTTATTTGCCCACAACCATTTGCACATAAATAGACATATATAAAATTTAGAAGCCGTGCTTCACTAAGGGAGGTCATGCTGTATTTGTCTTTTGAAGTATGGATTTCTCACTCATAAAATAAATTCCCATTCTTTACACTTATTTTCTGAAATATTCACAATTCCAATTTTATTTATGGACAAATATTTGTACATAGGAGCACATTTTCATTATATTCATCTGTTGATGGACTCCATTTCCTGGCTTTTGTGAGCAGAACAGCAATGACTATAGATGTGCAAGTGTCCCTGATATGGACACATACATAGATACATAGATTCACACACACACACACACACACACACACACACACACACACACACATCTTGAAACAGCCATTAGTATTAGTAGTACACTAAATCTCACTAATGGATGATCTTTTTAGTTGCTATTCATGGAACAGATGGTTTTTGCCAGATAGATATATTTAGGAGCCTCTGTGTGAATTTAAAAGCTATATTTGGTTATCTAAAATATGCAATAAAATTTTAAAAATGAAAGAAATTTGGTACAGCTAAAACAAGGACATTTTGAAGTCCACAATTTCAATCTAGAATAAATTTCAGTGAAATACAAATATACTAGAATTCACTAAATGAAAACAGCAAATTGTCAATGGTTGGCAAGGATTAGTAAATGCCATTAACTGCTTGTTGGATGATTGATTAGTACAATCACTCTAGATAACTGTTGATACTGTTTGTTATAACTGACATTGTGTATGTAAAAAATTACACAGGTTCAACAAGCTGTAGCAGGATCATTTGTAGTTATGAAAAACAGAGAATTCCTCATATCTTTCCCTCGCATAGACTGAATAAATATGTATGGTAAAGTTTTTAGAGAATATTCTACAACAGTGAAAAATCAATGATCTGTAACATGACTTTCACAAAGCTAAAGTGGGGTTTAAGAAGTCAGCACTGTGACTTTTGGCTGACATAGTATTCTATCCCATTTTTTTCCCTTTATAAACAGGCCAAACTACTCTAAGGTGTCGGAAACAAATGAGCATATTGATTAGCTACAAAGACTAGGATTTAGGGCAGGTACAAAAGGGCTTTGGATGCAATAGTTACCTCTATTGTCTTGATTGAAAGCTTTATATCTATGTATAAAATTTAGCACTTTATAGGTAGAACCAGCCTAATTTTGAATATAGAAAAAATAGTTCTTCAATAAACACATTTTAGGAAAAACAGACATAGAAGAGCTGAGGAATGAGATGGATCCATGTCCTTAGCGAAGTCAGTTCTGAACTAGAATATTCTTTTTTCATATAAATTTTTCTTTTTTATGTTTTTGCGAATTTCATAGATATATTCTTTCCCCTCTCCCAACTCCTGCCAGATCTGCTGCCAATCCAGCTTCATGTTCTTTCTCTCTATTAGAGAAAATAAAAATGCAAAACAAAACAAAGTAAATCATCGGGTTGCATTTGCCTTTGTCAACCACATCTGAGTGTGGAGATTGCCTTGGAGTGTGCTGACATAGGCACTTTCACCATGAGAGCAAAAATGTACAATATTCTTCATTTATTCAAGCCCTAATGTTTTCATCTTTACTGCTGATATTTAATATCATCAAAGGCTTCTTGAGGATTACATTTAAATATGTGTACAAAACTCTCTGTGCCCAGTAAATGAATCTTCCATTTATTTGCTTTGGAAAATGGCTAAACTTGGGCTTATTTCCCAAATGTGTGCCATATGATTTTATTGTGATATTACTGATTATCACATGTTTCCGTGTTGAATATCAGATCAGTATCTCCATGCTGCCTCCAAAAGGAAAAAAAATCCTCAGAATGCTTTCTGTTTCACTGTTTTTGAGTTTGGGTGATATGTCTGAAAGCCTTACAACACCCTATGCTACTCTATCATCATTTACTAAGTTTCTTTTCCCTTTGGCTTGGCTGGTGATTTTGCTGTTACTGAATTTTAAGTAAACATTAACAGTCTTGTGGAGAAATGAGTTCCTCAAGGGACTTAGAACAGTGGGGTTATTACTTTAATGAATTTTCAAAAAGTATAAAAAGTGACTCTACCCAATTTAAGGACTTAGAGCCATTCACCCTTCAGCCTTGAGCTTCGAATGCTCCTGAGGCATACATGAATGACTTGTATTGGAACAGCCTGTCCTAGCTTCTGATTATGCCAGAAGTGGAGGCCGAGACACTGTGGGTGGCAGGAGGCACTAGGAAATCCTGACTGCAGCTTCTCCTGTTCTCATTCTCAAGCTCTTTGCAGCCACCTCATTAGAAAGAGGAGAAACTGGGGGACAATTTCAGAGACACTGAGGGAATTGGCTGTTCCCCAAAGCTACTCTGACAGCAATAATGTGTTCATGCATGCACAAACACGCACACACACACACACACACACACACACACACAGCCTATGTCTAAAATCCCATGTTGCTATGATTCCTGTTAAGTAGCCAGGGTAAGACTCCCAGGAAATCACAGATTTGCCATTTGGAAAATACTAAATGGACTCAGTAAGAGGGGGAAGTTGATTTCATCTATTCCAATGGTTATCTTAGACTTTAACTCTGCACTTCCATATACTGATCTAAAGATAAAAGTCCATTTAGATCACAAAGACATACTGGCAAGTACCATGGTGGCACAGTACTTGCTTGGCATGCACAAAACCATTAAGTTAGAGTAATGAAAACAGTCATAACCATAGCAATAAAGCACTGTATGTAGGCTGAGAAGGTCATTGCAGCTGTGATGCTCTAGAGGCTGCCTTCTCCACAACATCCCTGAGAGATACACTCCAAAAATGATTGGAGCTTATCTTCACAATGAACCAGGGACTTCTCTTATTGTCTTCATTAAAGGCCACTAATGGGTATAATCATGGTTGTGCCTAGTAATATTCTGATGAATGCAATAGGCTGATGCAAGAACCATAGAAACAAGAATAGGAATATAAAAAGGCCCTGGTAAAGGATGTGGGGTAGAGCAGTGACATCCAGAGAACAAATATTATAAGGCTTGAATTTCCAAACTATTCATAGATCAACAGAAGTGCAAAAGAACCTAGTAGGTAGAAATTAAGCACTTTGTAAAAAGATATGGATGCCAGGTGGTGGGAGGACTTCATTTAGATATGCTGAAGACTGGATAGATGAACTTCATCCAAATCATGCCTATACACCATGTTCAGTCTGATGACTACCAGAATGAAAATCATAGATGTTACTGCTGCAGGAGATTTTTAATGCCTCTACCTCACAAATAAAGAGCTTGTGTTGTTCTAATTGTTAATCCCCATTTCTATCACCATGTCATTCTTCCCTGTGCCCTTTTCCTTTCGAACTGAGAAATGCTCAGTACCTCCTCTATCCTTTCAATTCACAGCATACACATGTGTGCGTAATTTATACCCATATTTCTAAATAGATTCACTGGCTTCAACCTGACTGTCTTTCCACCTCTACCTGAGAGTTTCCCAGTAGTCTATGCTTTTTATGCTGGCAGGAAACTGTTTGCTCTTCCTCATCATCCTCCCAAATATTACAACCTCAGCCACTCCAGTTGTCTATGACTGATATGGCCCTCACAGCATTTCCCCTCCAGGTTAGTAGAGGGCCTGCTTGCTCCACATCCTAATCCAGGAATTGCATCTGGGTCAAATCTGCCATGGAATGAGCCAGAAAGCCACGTAAAAGTATCTGTGAACAACTGTAGAAATGTAACTGTGTACTGCAGCTTGAGTTAACATAAAAGAGGTACTTTTTCAGTTGTTTTGCCTGGGCAGAAACACCTCCTTACCTTCACCAACACATTTTGAATTGGAAAAGGCTATAAGAGTATCAAAATGTCTATATTTCTAAATTTCTCCCACTTGAGAAAATGAGATGAAGCAATGTACCCCATTGTTAAAAGGCATTGAACTAAAGTGGTAACTGTGGATTTCCTTCCCTCACCCTCCGTTTTCATTTGCACTTGAGAATTCCCATTAGTACACAGTAAGCAATAAAACAAATGCAGCTGTCAACAGAAATCACAATTCCATGCTCTAAGATCTCAAACGCACATGAAGATAACTGCATTTTTCACTGTTGATGAGATTATGGACTAGTTTGGTTTTGAAATTGTCAACATTCCTAAATTTAATAGTTGTCCTCCAGCTCTCAGGTAGTGCGGCCCCCCTCCCCCATTTAGAATGTGGACAGGTCTGTTTAACTGTTAGTTCTTGACTCCCGAGTTGTCAGACACAGCTGCTTTGAATTGACACTCTCCTGTCAATTTGGGAAGGGGTGTCCTTTGATACTGGCTCCAGGAGGGCTCTGATCCTCTGATCCTCTGTAACAGAAGTCAGGAGGAGCCTTGAGCTCAGCCTTGTCTGAAGTTCAGGCAGATGTAGAGAGCTGGTTACATTGCCTGGAAATAGACACTTGCTTTGCTGTTCAGACCTTGGGGAATATTGTGGGACAGAAAAAGAAGACTTGCTCAAAGGAACTTAATAAAGTGTAGCTTCCCTATCCTGTAGCAGGGTGTCTTGTTGTGTAAGGAGACTTTGGCTCTTTGTCCCACCACCTGCTGTTTCCGTGTGGCATTCATGGAGAGACCATAGAATAGACCCAAGTCTGGTGATTCTCTAATGCAATGCAAGCACATGCAGGTCAAGAATGAAGTAAGCGAATGTGACAGAGAGCAAGGGGAAGAAGTTAGAGTAGTCACCCTTCATGAAGAGGAATTTCTGCAAAGCAGCCTGGAGACAGGGTACCTGAAGTGAGTGCTAGGAAAGACGGACAGGGGAAAGAACATACTCACCTTGGGTAACAGAGTGCTCCTGGAAAGCTCCGCAGAGCCTTACACCTGGAGCCAAATCACTTGCCTCCACGAATTGTGTGTTGATAGAAACTTGCTGTCTCTCTATATTCAGCATTCCTAGAAAATGGGTTACATTCTTAGAGCTGTGTCCTTTGGTGATGCCATTACTTATGGCCAGCCTAGAGTGTGTGACCATCATGTAAACCTAAATAGTGTGGGTCAATTCCTCAATGTAAGAGACTTGATGAAGAAATGTATGCAGCTAGTACTGAATAGCAGCATACAGATTTACAGGAAAATGGGTTTTCATAGGTAAAAGGAATGCAATGCAATATGACAACACTGTAGCAAAGTAAGTACACAACTTACCATAGTCACTTTTTTTATCAACTCAGCATAGGTCTAATTCCATGAGATGAGCTTTGGTAGCACAACAATACCTGTTGGTTGGGACCAGAATCCCATGAATATAGAAGTAACACACCATGCAATAATGCAAGGAGAGTCTTGATGTCACTAGAGGAGAAACATCTTTCCCATCCATCACAATCTTAAAAGAACATTGTCATATATGCACTCAATCTTTTACAGATATAATACCATGTGCCAAATGACCATAGTTTTAGATGACCACCTAAATTTTGAGCTATGGTTCTAGAATACAGGGTCCAGACTTTTAAGCCTACTCATGTAAATTCATATCTATTGCCTGAGTGAATAGCAAACCTTCAATAGACTTTAGCATTTCTGAAAATGTTTGCCTTGCTGCAGAGAATGCAAAAGAAACTCAGTAAATTTTAATTTTAGAGGCATTTAATCTAAGATGGTTTTTATCTATTAAAAATTGAATGTGTATAAGTACCGCGCGCTAACCGAAAAAAAATTGAATGTGATTTTCATGTGAAATCTACTTCAAGGTACATCTGGTTCCTATGAACAGAAGGAATCCTTCAATTTAAAATGGCTTTGATTTTTTTAAACACTTTTCTCTGGATATAGGTGATATACACATTGGCCAGGTGCTGACAAGAAATACAAGATTTTGATAGGCGACTTCCAAGCCAATGATTATTTAGTTTCATGGCCCAGAGTTCTATCAGAATTCAGAAATATTAACAAGTAACTGAATTTTTATCAAGTTCCTTTGGAAGACATATCTATACCCAATTGACAAAGAGGTTACCCTTCAGGTGAATAGCAGATATGCATGCCTGAGATGGTCCAGACTGAATGTCACTAAGAGGAACTGTGATCACAGGTCCCTCTTCCAAAACTTCACTTCATACTAGATTCACATGAGTGGTTTGAAAAATACCTAGTGCTTGGATTTCAGCCCTGGTGCATCTGATTCCACTGCCCTGGGGTGTGTCCTGTATACCAGGAGCTTGCAAATCTTCCCAGGTGCATCAAATATGTACCAGGAGTGAGAACAAGTGTTTTGAAGTTCAGGATCACTTCCAGCTGAAGAACCCGGCTTCCTGGATAGGTTCCCATCCCTGCCCTTAAGGGGTGCTCTCAATATTTTACTGTTTCCTTTCCCCTGCCTCTTAGCATTTGTTCCACTTAGAAATTTTTGTCTTTCTTCCTTGAAAGTGAACTAACCACAACAAACAAAAGGATGTAAGTGATTATTACATCCAGGCAGCAGACAACCACCAACAACGATACATATCTAGTTTATGTAAGAGGCTCAGTAAACATGTAGTGGATTGAAAACCAAAGGCAAGCTCTTCCCTCAACCCCAGGGCCAAAGCACATCCATATGTCAGCTTTTTTTTCTGAAGGGCAAATCAAGGACAGCTCTCCCAATGGCTGTTGCTATCTAACAGAACGTAGTAAGAGGTATATCCAGTCACAGCTGGTTTGCTGGAGTATTTAGCCTTTTTGAGCAATATTTTCTCCCTATAGCTATCTCATTTACTGCAGTTTCCCTCACCAAGCATGAAGCTTTGTAATTCATTCTGATCCAAAGAGTGCTGAGGAAGTGAGACTGTGCCTATTCTGAGTTGAGCCCAGAAGAGGCTTCAAAGACTCCAGGTCCATCTCTTAGAATCCTGCCTCATAATCTATTGGGCCTTGGGTAGTAGATCAGTATTTATCCCTGGCATACAAATGGACTTTGGGTGCCCATCCAACAATGAGAGTTGCACTCTCACCCTGGACTCTTGGGGGAGGGTCTAGGCCGTGCCCTGGATGGAATGACAGACTATGGAATATTGGAGGGGTTGGAGGAAGGGCCTGGGAGGAGGGGAGGGAAAGGGACAGGGACCTGGAATTGACATGTGAAGCAACCTTGTTTCTAATTTAAATTTAAATTTAAAAATAAAAATTAAAAAGAAGAATCCTGCCTCAGTTATGTGTCAGGTGTTCTGTGAGATAATAGGAGGCAGATAGCTAAGGTGACTCTTTCCCTTTGCAGTGGTCAACCAACCTTGAGACACAAAATCATTGTACACTGAAATGAATGAAGGTGATCAGAGCAGAAGGGTGCCGTAGTAGCTCAGTGGTAAATGGTATGCCTATATGTATTCACACGGTCCTGGGTTCCATGCCCAGGTCTGAAAAAACAAGCAAAAGAGTACGTGAGAATCCAACTGAGCTCAGCATGAACAGTCAATTTACAAACCCAAAATGAATGGCTTAACCAATGTTTAGTGTTGAACCCATTTGAGAGTGGTTCAGAATATAATGGAAGATAAGTAATTCACCCAGCATTAGGAATTTGGTGGTAACTCTTGTGATGGAAGAGTTTCTTTCATTTCCTTTCTTTTTATCAAAATTAGAATACGTTATGGGCACACTCCAATAGGAACATAGAAAGAGGCAACAATATGTTACAAGAAAACTTCATGATACTTTAGGCATATGTTTTCCAAATGTTTAGAAACATGGAAATAACAGGATGGATTTCAACAGGAGACAAATCCTTAGGGCATACATGTAAACATATATCTACCCCTTCTTTAGACAAAGAAAAAATGTAGTATGAGTATATTTTCTATTATTTTCACAGAATAGTGTCAAGCCATTAACTTGTAATTTTACAGTAAATGTTCCTTCTGTCAAAAGAACTTTGAACCCAAGTGGTTTGCATGAAATATTTGCCTCTTTGATGTTATTGAGCTTCATGATAACCTCTGGAGAACCAGCTAGACATTGTTGTATTTTAATTTCATCTTAATATTTTGGTTCTTTGTATTATTTTGCTTCTCAGTCATCTGTCTTGTCCCACCAGACCCTACTCCAGGAAAGATTAGGACTCATCATGATATTCCCACACACCCAGTGCTAGCACATGGCAAAAGTCAATGCGTATTTCTTTCATAAGTGCTATATTCTTGCTTCTCGTGGGAACAGCATGGATTTATTTCCACAGTAAGCACTTCATGTCCATGATTGGCTGAGAGGAATTTAAGCAAATGTAGACAGAAACGGAATAAAATTTGTAGAAGCCAAACATTTTCGGTGAACAGCTTACACAAAATCCCTGCTTATACTTTGTATGCCTCTGTATTTCTATTATTACACAAGAGAATGATGTCTCACTGTCACCAATACTGCTACAAGTAGATAAACAGGTCCCCACGGTTGTTTTGGAAACAGAAATAGATGAAGTTATTCCATTCCATGGGACCCAAAACAAACCACAGCCCAACATGTCAGCAGAATTTGACAGTGAGGTTTAGAAGGCCTGAAATGTACAAGCTCTGAAGACAGCCAATTAACAAAGATTAAAGTCCAAGCCTGACTCATACACCTATTGGAAATGCCAGGCACTGTCAAACAGTATCCAATCTTGTTTTGCAACCAGTGTAAAGCTCTGTGCATTGTGGGGGCTGGAGATTGGAATTTCATTTTTAAAAGAAGCATGTAAAACACTCTGCTTCCCATCATGAAGGGTAATGACCAGTTTCCAGCTATGCTCTCCAGTCTCAAATGATTGAACCTGCACTAGGTCACAAAATTGGAAATGTCTTAACATGCATTAATTGCTTAATGGCTGTGTTGTCTGCCTGAAGAGGGTGGGGTGGTATTTAAGTTGCTTAATGACTTTACATTTTCCCATGGCAAAATCCTTGTGATTTGGTGATACTATAATTAAAGAGTTACATAAACAAAGCCTTTGGAAAGGAACAGGCTTGCTTCCTCCTCAGGAGAGAAACTTTGGTCAGCTCCAGCGGCTGAGTCCAGTTCCCTCCAGTGGGAGGAAACGCTGTCCCCCAATAGCAAAGCTCTCTCTATTGTTCAGTAATTGTCTTTTTGATCTCTATGTTAGACTGCATGTAGGCTTTGAAACTGGGGAGATTTAAAAAAATTAACCACATCTGATGGTGAAAAGTTTCAAATTGTGTTAAATGTGAATAAGAATGATGAGCACGCTAATCTTGGAAGAGGCTGGGTGCCTTGAAGCCAGAAATCCTAGTGATGAGATGCCCCAAGGGTAGAGTGGGATGGGTCCAGTAAAATCAGAAGGATCCAACACTCACTATTTTATAATGAAGTACCTTTGAACCTGTGTGGTTTGCTTTCCTGGGTCCCAGAACCAGTAGTCTCTGAGACCAGCTGTGTTAAACTTCTTACCCCTGTGTCTCCTAGGAGGGAAAAAACTCAGTGGTGGTGGTAGGATGGCATTTTCACTGCACAAGAGAGCAACGGGATCCAGATGGCTTATAAACAGCTTAGCGTCATGACTCTTTGGGCAACAGGGACTTATTTTTGGTTCTCCTACTGAAATCCCCTTCAAATGTATTCATCTATGGGGAAGAGAGAACCAATGTCAAAGTGTCCCCTTCTTTAACAAAAGGTTGTGTTCACACTGAAATTTCTTTAGTTTCTTAGACTTCAGAATTTTTTAGTCTTCTAAACTGCATTGGGTGATAAGTTATTATTTCAGAGATCCAAGATTCCCAAAGAGAATTCATGGCCTGTGTTTAAGTGAAAAAACTATCAATTACCAGTGTCTCCCTTCCCCTTTTGTTTCTTTATGTATTTGTGGTTTTTCAGATTTCAAATGCTTAAAATCAAAGGTTATGGAACTTTGATTTTCTGGTTACTTTACAGTGAAATCACCTGGCTTTTCAATTACATTTACTGGTAATTTTTGTAAAGCTAGAATGAAATGAGAGGGCTGAGGAGCCTCTACTTTAGAGGCTATGGCTGGTGGGTGGCATTTCTGTCTTGTTCATGACTTTCCTGAAGCCAAACAGTTTGCAACAAGTCTTCAAAACTCTCCCTACAGAGAGACAAGTCTGTTTCCCCTACTCCTAATCCCCAGCTACTTTGTAACTTGTTTCTGTCAATAGAATCTTTAGAATAGATGGTGAATCTACTCTAAACCAAGACCAAGAGATTTTGCTCCTGCTGTTTCCTTTCCCCTTAAAAGTTGTCACAGCTGACATGTGAAAACAGCCCAGGTTAACATGGATTAGTCTAGACATGCTGACTTTACATTTAGGAGAGTTCAGGCGGCATGATAAGGAATGATTCCAAAGACACAGCAGACCACACAGGCTCATGCAAGTCTAGGAGAACCTCTGGATAACATGCAGACTTATGAGACTTGAAGGATGTCTGTGAGTCTTGACTTAAATTTTGTTAAATCAGATTCAGTGTATGGTAATATTTAAAGAAGTTATTTTCTGAATCAATAAGACATCTATGAGGGAAAGAAGTGAAGACATTGGCATTCTCATGACGTAGGATATGATAATGTAGTGGAATACCAATCCGTAAAATGGAAAGTGGGTAAAGGGCACCAGTAATATTCAAGGCAGGTACACTAGGACATAGAGATAAGTAGAAAAGCTTAAAAGATAAGGTGCCTGTCCTCAAAGATCTTATACTTTACCCAACATGGTAATATTTTACAATTACTGAAAGTCCAAAAATAGAAGCGCATGCAATTCAATCTGAGCAGCATATTTTAAAATATTCCAGGGCTGGTTTCCTCATAAACCAACTCAGTCAGAACTTCTGTGGTTAGTACATAACTATCAACATCAGTAAATGCTCAGAGATACCCACAGTGTACAGTGCAGGGTCATTTACTACCCTGAAATGCAGTCTAGAGCACACGGTCCAGGAGTTTGTCAGACAGTGAGCATCCTGGTCCTACCTTAGGACTGGTGAACCAGAGTCTGTGGAAGGGAGGAAGAGAAAAGTAGTCCCCACATTCTGAAAAATGTTCTGTGTGGTCTTCATGCTAGTATAGAGTGTGGGTCAGCAAAAACTGAAGTCAACTCTTGTAAATTGTTATAATCCCCCAACACACACACACACACAAACACACACACACACACACACACACACACACACACACAAGCCCTGTGAGAACAATACAAATCAACATGGTTGTTTACATGGACTTAGAGTTGGGGCATGTGTGTTAGCCCTCTAGTCATTAGTTTGGGCAAATTATATGATAAAAGCTCATATGATATTTATTATAACTTGGCTGTTCTTTGAGCTGTTCTGTTTAAATTCCTTAGAGATATTTCCCCCCAAATACCAGAACACAGCTTTGTTTCAAGACAGAAATCTAAAGGTGCTGTGTCTATGAGCACTTCCGTTGTGGCTTCCCACTGAGGCTGTGGCAGGGCAGTTTGGGATTTTCTCTTGTTTAGGAGGCTTAGGTGCTAATCCAGACTCAGTTGCCTTTGAGAGAGTCTCACTCCCTCAGATTCAGAAAATCATATGTCAGGGGATTTTGCCTGGAGAGTCTTGGTTTTGCCAGTCTCTCTGGAATAACTATCGATGGCATCTGCTTTTAAGCTCGAGTGGTAAGTTCAGAAAATGAATTATATGAGCATGTTGCTTCTTTGCTATAGCAGCATCACTTGGAGAAGAAAAAAATGTTATTGCATGTAAAAATGTCATGAGAGATTAATATATCTAAAACTGCCTTTCCTCCAGACCATTTCAGGTACTTACAGTTGGATTTTAAGTTTTTTTTTAAAATAAATGTCTCTCCCCCTAGTTTGAAAAACAAAGCCAAGGGATACATGGGCTTTCTTTAAGCAACTAGTAGATCTCCATAAACTAGTTATAAAGTTTCAGCTTTCTATCATGGTTTCTGATTAGGAATAAATGGACTATTTTAGAAGAATCATGATGTTTCACACATGTCAATTTCTCAGAAAAGAATGAATCTATCTAATGGTGTTTCCCCCAAGAGTCAAAGCAGAATAAATGGTATGATAATATGAGCAGAGCTTGGGTAAATAGCTTTTGAATAACATAGTCTCCCTAGAGACTATGAGGACAATGTCTGCTGCCTATTAAATAGGAAAACCACAGGTGAAGAGAAGGGTCTGACATGGGAGTTGTTGTAGAAAATACAGGAAGAATTGTCACTGAGAAGACTACTGTTTCATGAACACAGCTGGTCCTCTTCTAAGTTCTTGATATACAATGCCGTGATTATAGTTGATTTTTCTATTTGCAAATGATGAGGCTGATTCAGAAAAATTGTGCAGCTTAACCCAAGTCATGTAGATTTGGCTGCAAAACAGGACTTTGGACTCAGATCTATTTGTAAATCCATGCTACTCAAAATGCGTGAAGAACTGAGACTTTTACCCAGCTCGCATACTACTGATCAGTCTGTTACAGTGTTAGGGATGCTGGCAGCACACATAAGATTTGCTCAGAGATACATGACACAGCAACCAGCATGAGAATCTGCTAGCTCTTCTTGTCTGTGGCATGATGCCACAAGGTCTGATAAATCCCACCACATAAAACAGTATTTGAAAATGAAAACCCTATTCCTAGGGAAATCAAATATTTTATAACAGTGGTAACTGTGTCTGGATTTTTCTCTAAAGAAAACAGTGTCTCCTCCAGGACTGTAATCAAACTTCCAATTTGTTCCAGAGGCAGACACATCACTCACCTTCCAAGTCAGTTCTTTACATGCACAGCCAGAAGCTAGGGCACTCAGTGACTCTGTTCACAAATTTCAAGACATGAGAGATACCATGTGGTGTGGGAGATTGGGAAGTTTGAGGGGTTGGGGGAGGAGGGGAAGGAGAGGGAACTTGGAGAAACTTGTAAAAGTTAAATAAAAATTATTAAATAAAAAAGAAGTATCTCCCAGCAAACTCTGCATTCTAGTTATGGCTTAGTAGCAAATATTCCCACATTTAGTTGCATAAAACCATAGACACTTTGTTATTATCCTGGGACCCAGTGCATCAAGACTTTGGGCAGTATACAAACTTGTTTAGTGCTTTGTACCACATTTTTGGTCTCTGGCTCCAAGGTAGGAGGATATAAATGTTTGGAGAAGGTGAAGTCCTATGTGCCTTGCATCTAGAATCACCTGGAACTTTCTTCATTATTATAACTATAGCTGAGGTTGGATAACTCCAAGACTGAGCTAAGATGAGCCTACCTTTTTTTTCAAGGTCTGATTATTAAATTGGTACTCTAAAGTTTTTTTAACTGAAAAATATAATATAATATATTTTGTTAATATTTTCCCTCTAATTCTTCCCAGGTCATCCTCCTCACCTCCCTCCTCCCTACCCACCCAGCCTTGTATATTTGTATATTCTCTCTCTCTCTCTCTCTCTCTCTCTCTCTCTCTCTCTCTCTCTCTCTCTCTCTCTCTCTGTCTTAAAAAATGAACAACAACATAAAATCGTGAAATACATGCATACAATACCACCCATACAAAAAGAGAAAGCAAAATAACACTGAGACAAAGAAGATATCCAAAAGCAAAATGAGACAAAGTCTAAAAAAGTACCATTGAGTCCATTTTGTGTTGGCTGAGTACTCCTGGACCTGAGACTTACCCTGTGTTTGACTGATCTATCCAATGATACTCTACCAGAGAAAACTAAATTTTCCTTTGCCAGCAGATATCAATTGCAGATAGATTCTTGGTTAGAGGGAGCCTGTGTCCACATCCCCCTCTCAGTTCTGGGACTCCATCTGGCTTGAAACTGAATAGGCCCTGTGCATGTCCCCACAGTCTCTGAGTTCATATGTGCATCTGTCCTACTCTATCTAAAAGACACTGTGTCCTTGGGATCATTCCTTACCCCTAGTTCTAACAGTCTTTCTGTCTTCTCTTCCACATAGACTCCTGAGCTCTGAGGTGAGGACTTTGATGAAATCATTCCATTTAGGACAGAGTATCCATAGTCTCTCACTCCTACACATTGTTTAGTTTTGGGTCTCTGTATTAGCTCTCATTTACTGCAAGAAAAAGCTTCTATGATGATGGCTGAGTGAGGCACTGAACTATGCATGTTGCATAATGAATTCCATTAGGAATAATTTTATTGCTATGTTCCTTTAACAGAATAATAGCATTTTGGGTTCCCCTAGGCACCTGACCTATGGTGATTCATGTTCTTGGCCATTTAAGCAGTATCAAGTATGGGTTCCATCACATAGAGTGGACCTTATGTCCAATCAGAAAGTGGTTGGTTACTCTCATGAAATTTCGGCCAATATTGCACCAGTATATATTGCAGGCAAGTCACTACTGTGAGTGGCAGGATTTGTTGTTGGGTTGATGATTATCGTTCTCTGGTGTCATAAAGAATACCTTTCAGTACCATAAACACTAGTCAGTTATCTTTAACAATAGAGCCTTTCTGCCAGGTTGTGGAGAGTAACCATTGCCTGTGGTGTTTGGGAATTTCCATGGGGCCCTTTTGGCAAATAGCTAAGCAAGATAATGCATGTCTGGCAATAGGGTTTTACTTGGTGCTGTAAGATGTATAGTAGGGGCATTATTTCCCCTACGATTTGGTGACACTATTCAGGATATATATGTATATATGAATCTTCTACAGTAGTAGGTTTCTCTCTGGTTTTGTAGGTGGCCTTTTATTGCAGTTGTCTCTTCACACTTTCCCTCATTTACTCTTTCTTCCAATCTCCTATCTACTTAATCCTCCTATGCTAGTTTCCCCCTTTGTCTCTCTATAACAATATATTCTAATCCTCCTTTTTTGGAGAGGCTCTCCTCCATTCCACACCATTACTAAGTACCTAAACTTTGTGATCACAAAGATTAAGCAGCACATATATCAAAGGCTTAAAAGACAACATCTACATGTAAGAGAAAATATACTTGTCTTTTGAGGTCTGAATTTCTTCACTCAGGCTAATTTTTTTCTGGCTCTATCCATTTACCTTGAAATTCCATAATTTCATTTTTCTTTCAGTTGAATAATATTTCATTGTGTAGTTTATCACCTTTTCATTATCCATTTATTAATTAATGGCTGTGCCTAATTTCCAGCTATTATGAATGAAGCAGCAATGAATGTAAATGTTCAAGTACCTCTGTAGAAGGATGTAGAACCCCTTGGGTATATGTAGCTGTGTCTTGAAGTGGATTTATTCCTGAGGAATCACTATACTGATTTCCACAGTGTCTGGACAAGGTTGTACTCTAACCTCACATCCTTGCCAGTATGTGCTATTACCTTCAGTGTGTCAGAGAGACTGGGAATGAGATGCAGAGTTGGTAAAACTTCTTTTCTGAGGGATAAAAGCTTCTTCTTTTTATTATTCTTTCTGTTGCTGCTTCTACTCTATTCTTTTTCTGCTCTGTTCTTCTACTCTGATATTTCGGTCTTTCTCTTTCCTGATGACTTCCTTCTAACTACTTCCTGATGTTAGTTTTTCTTCTTACACCTTATGTATCCCAGCAGAATCTTTTAATCTATGTTAAAATTACATTGTGGTGGCATTCTATTTTCAAGTGAATAATCACAATGACTACAAGTAAAAGAAATGTTCTCATTTCCCTTACATTATTAAACATTTTATGTATTACAGGCAAATTACAAATTATCCGCAAGAACTCACATAGAGTTAAGCATTTATCTTTAGACTTCTCACAGATCAGACTTTCTGCCATAACTATTTTAATAGGCAATAGTTTTTATAATTACCAGAAAACCAGGTTGCTAGTTTCACTTTTCATATTTTAGAGTCCTGCCCAATTATCTTAACTAGTCATCTAATTCTTTGTTTTCTGGTTACATGAAATAAATTGTTTAAATCTTTACCGTAGCTATTGTGCACACCAAAACCCATGATGATATTTACCAATATTAAGAAAAACTTGAGCTAACTCCAGGGAATCGATTGTTTTCCTTTACCATTAACCTAAACCATACTCTGTATTGCTTCTCAAGAGAAACTCATAAGTTCTAACTTCATGACACTTCCTTGTTCCCATTTTTTAACTTCTGCAACCCCTGCTCTATCAGGGTGGAGGCAACATTTTATGTTACATATTTTGTGTAAATTTTTACTTTTTAGGTAAATAAAATCAGATGTCCATAAGTGTATGGATTTATATACATGCCTTCAATTTGATTACACTGATCAATGAGACTAGTTTTATGCCATTACCACGTTGTTTTTATTCCTACGTCTTTGTAGTACAAGCAGTATCTTTATTATTCAAGATTGTTTTAGGTTTCTTTGTTTTTGTTTTTTTTGTTAGGTGTGTGTGTGTGTTTCCTTTGAAAATAAAAATTGTTCTTTCAATTTCTGTGAATAGTAGTTTTGAACTCTTGATGGAGACTGCATTGACCTGTAGACTCTTTTTGGTAGAACTGCCATTTTTACTCTATTGATCCTGTAGATCCATAAGCATGTGAGATATTTCCATCGCTTGGTATTTTGTTCAATGCCAATGAATTTCTGACAACTTGTAACTAGACAAGTGATATTAAGCTTCACACTGACATAGCTGGCTGTCTAGGTGATGCCTTGAAAGAGAATTGAGGCTTTGTCTTAACATAGCTATATTGCCTTCTTCATTCCATGTGACAAGATGGATCCAAGAGATAGTTAATCCATCTCTACATATTTGCAGTCTAGTTCTGTTATAAGAAACTAAGGTCTAAAATATTAAAAAGAAATCTTGTAATTAAAATTAAGAAGTTTCCAAGTGCATACTGATCTTCATGATGCAATAAAACCCTGCACATTCCTGTTCTGCAACGCCTCTGGCTGTTAAGAATCCCTTTTCCCACTGTGGCCCTGTTATTTACAGAACCTGCTTGTCAGTTTGCCGTAAGATTTATCAGATGAACTGTTGAGATATGCAGTGCTGATGTTTAAATAACCATGTTTTACTTAGAAATGATCCTGGAGTACAAGAGTGACGATCTTGTCAATTACTTGTGAGACAGTCTCTCATGGAGCCTATACCTTGAACACACTCAGTAGTGCCAGCTGGCTTTAAGTTTTAACCTTCCTGCTTCATCCTCTGGAGTGATTCAGTTATACTAACTTAAAACTGCTGAACTTGTGCTCTGAAGTATTCTTTAAGTGAGACAAGGTAGTTTGAGAAGGGAAATATATTCTCATAGCTACAATAGTTATAATTAATCATTTACTATTAGTTTTTGTTGTTAATTCTTACTGTGTCCCACTTATAATTAAACTTTATCATGAATGCATAGTTATAAGGTATAAACATAGTATAATGTTACCATGGTATATGCCTGTAATCCTAGCATTTGGAAGAATGAGGCGGGAGAACTGAGTATTCAAAGCTAGTTTAGGTACATATCAAGACGTGACCATATATATATATATGAACAACTATGCACATTTTATGTAATCAATGGGGATCTTGGGAGATATCCACTATGGATAAGGAGCAAGATGACTCTAGTCTAAAGAGAAAATATACTAAGAGAATCAAGAGGAAACTGCAGAGTTTTAAAACTCCCAGGAACATCACTGCCACCACTTAATTGGTTGCTGCAGTTAAAAGCCTCCATGGATTGAGAAGAAGGCATATTAAGGCATAAGGTCATGGTGATCACCACTTGCAGTGATGCCACAATTGTGAACAGAATACCACATTGCATTTAGTTGTCACATCTCTTTGGCTAAGACTTCTCCAAACTGTTTTGAATTCAGCTCAAGTATGTTGTTGAATGTTTCTCATTGGATATGCTGTGATTATTTGATCATAACTACACTGGGGCTGAGTTTGGAGAGGAATACCCTAGGGGAGGGGGCACCACATCTCTTTGAGATATGTGGTATTGAACAGCATTTCTTCATTGGTAATGATGAATTGGCTAGCTAGTTAAGAGTATTGGTCATTCCCTTTATCTTCTCAAATTGAAAAGGTTTATTCTGTGCTGACTGTGGAGAGTGTGGAACACACACAGGATTAATCAGCAATATTCATGTCACCTGGGAATTTGTTAGAAACACAGAATCTTGAACACTTAGCATGGTATACTGGACCTCAAATAAAACTCAAACAACTGAATCCAATTCCTGATATGACATGATTCAGGTTTTCTAACATCCAGAAACTGCTTCGATACACTCTCTGGTGATGTATTATTTATGATTTATTAAAGCTTGCCTGATGATTCAGAAAGCAAAGTCAGCCTCAAGCTACAGAGATCAGGCTGTGGTGATATACATCTTTAATCCCAGCAGCCAGAAACTAGGAGGTGATAGTACACACCTTTAATCCTAGGACTCAGGATTAAGAGATAGGTAGTTCTCTGTGTGTCCAAGGCCACCCATATCTACACAGGATTGATCCAGTCCTAAAGAGAAACAACTCACACAGAGGTGATCTCCGTACCTGGGATCACATGCCTTTAATCCCAGCACTAGAGGGGTTTAAAAGATAATTGCAGCATCTTCAGTAGTCAGTATGGAGGATTCATTCTCCAGCTAAACTGAGGATAGGAAGGCACTCAGCCTCAGGATCCTACAACCATACCGATGAGAGGAAGCAGGATCAGCTCATTCAGTCTGAGGTAGTGGTAAGAGCTAGTGGCCTGCTACTTTGAGTTTCTGATCTTCAGCTTGAAGCTTGAACCACAATATCAGTCTCTGAGTCTTTTATTGATCATATTACTATTCCCTAGGCCAGATTCTAACAAAGATTTTTCTTAAAAGAGCCTACTAATCAATATTTTAGCATCATAACCTCTATCAGAGACATTGAAATTTGTCCTGACTTCAGAGAGGACATGGTGATAAAGAAAAACTAGAAGCCAAGAGGACCGGACAAATGAGGAAGATACTGACATATTCACAGTTCTGCTGTATAATAAGTACTTTTACTATGATTAGATTTCATGGTAATCTAGTCATGAGTTGTGATCATGGGTAGTGATTATGACTAAGGGTTATGAGAAATCACCCATGTCATCTAGACTAGAGTACTTTCAGTCTATTATTCTTTCTAGACCAACACCAGAGCAGATAATATGTAATAAGGGAAAGATTATGCAATAGAATTCAATTCACACTAGTAGTTATTGTAATAACACAAATTCCATCAAGGTTTCTGCAAACAGCTTTTGACTTATTTGATTAAAGCTTGCCAGCATTTAAATGGATACAATTTATGTCTGTGTGGTATAATCCTGGACCATATAATCTTGACAGATAGCTTTTGGAAGTAATAAATTGACCTCAAATGATTACAAGTGTAGAGTTTCAGCAACAATTACTAAATAATGAGGTAGAATTTCTTTTTCCAGAACAACTTCAGAACATACTTTCTAGCAAACTGATTCGTCAATACCAATACTCTTTTCCCATGGAAGCTTCCAAGATCTCATCACCTGGAATCCCAGCACCCAAGCCAGTAAGATCAGACAGCACAGATTGCCAAGACTGTGTATGGTTCTGGCCAGCGGTCAAGATTGATGAAAACACTGACTTATGGTGGGAAGTTTTATGTAAGACCTACTTGTTCATTCAGTCACTAGGGGAAGTGGTTAGAAATAAGGGGGGCTGCATTTTTCGTCTTTTCCCCAGTTGAAATCTAATGACCAAAAGAAAGGAAAAACACCTCCCTCCTTTGTGCTCTTAGGCAGCAACTAGACAAATACTGAAGCTTTTGGTAGATGGCAAATTCCAATTAGGTTTCAGGGATAGTCCATGCTTTCTAGATCTTTCACTTGAAGACAACATTTAAAAAATTGGGCTAGAAGTTTGACAGCTATGTTAGGAATGGTTATTATCTGGTTTTCATAAGATGAAAAACTCAGGCAAAATTAGAGAACAAAATCTTTGCTCAGTGTGTGGAATTTGCACTAGAAGCACACAGGATCACATGGGAATTCACAGGAAAAACAGTTTCAAGCATTCCATACCCATCAACCAGGTCAACATGTGATTCATTTGCCAATCGAAGACTGAGGCATGATCCTAAATCTAAGTTTTCCTTATAAATGCTCCAGACAGCCAACCTCATGGTGGCTCAGAAAATAGATTATCAGTGACTTTCTCAAAATCATATGAACTAGTCTACTGGATGTGGCCTAGAATTTTTCATGTTTTATAAGAAAGCTTTTGACTCAGATACAGTTAAAGTATGAGATTCTTAGATTCACACCTGAACCTAGAACATTAACTCTAGATTGTTTACATAGGTACCTCTGAGGATCTGGTCAAACATCTCAAGATAAAACATCATCTAGAGCTCCCTGCATCTCCCAGCCCCCACTCCACATGGGGTTCCATGTATGAATTCAGAAGATCCTACTCTACTCATAGGTCAATATGGTGAACATTCTAGACTCAGTGAAATGATGAAAGAACTTTATGTAGCCCCATTCCTTTAAACCTGCTTGATTGTGGGGGGGTCCTCTCCTTTCAGGTAAAAGTACTCATAATTTCACTTAAATTAATGGAACACATCAATAATATTCAGCAATTTAGTAATAATTGAATAGTTAATAAAGTCTGATTCTAGAAAATATTTGATTCTCTGAACTAATTTTAAAATCAAAATGTAGTTCCTTCCTAGTAGTGTCTGTATATGGACTGACCATTTGCTTTGATTTTATTGCATTTATTTATTTATTTCACATATGTATGCTTGTGGATACATGAATGCCATGAAGGTCAGAGAATAACCAGCATGAGTTCATTGGTTCTTTCTTCTCAGCACGTGGATTCTTCAAATAGAACTGAAGAGGTCAGGCATGGTAACAGGCCCCTTTACTCACTAAGCCATCTCACCCACCAGGTCTGACCATCCACACTCATGAGCACCTGACTCCAATCCCCAATACATGCATACACATAATTGATATATTTTAAGAAACATGAGGTGATTTCTGAAATTTTAGAAAGTCTGAGGATGAATTAACACCCATATGATCCTGCTTAAGAAAATGAAAAGGACTCAACAAAAGCCAGTCTCAATCAAGTTCTTTTCTACTTTTTGTGGTCTTAAGAAACACTTTTTAACAATTCAGTTGATAAGAGCAAGTATGGAGAGCAAGACACAAACAAAGCAGATTGATAGGATATGTGTTAACCACTTTAGTTATTGCTACTCAGAGTTTTGGGACTTTTGTCCTCATATCCTAGCATAGCAATATAAGGCACTGACTGGCACTAGATGAGGGATCATAAGCATTTGCAAGAATAAGAAAGTAATCCTATGTTCAGGAAAAAAGGCATCAAGGACATGAATTGTTAGAATCCTTTCCAAATATCTATTTACACTCATGTATTTACTGCACTAAAGGTTAGTTAAGCGGTTTTTCTTCAGTCTTTTTTTTACCTGAATTTATTTGTATTGGTATATAAAATATGTGAAAACATCACTTATTTGTTGGATATATTCTGTTCTGTTATCCTTTCCTGATCCATTGCATCCAGAGTATCGATAGTTTTTTTAAACAATACCATAGTTTACATATTTATTCTATTTTCCTAATATTTTTATTTCCCTAGTAGAGTACAGTCTTTACAAAGGAGGGAACCTTGTCTTATTTGTTCTCCAATCCAGTCCATTACTAGAATGATATATGGCATCCAGGAGAAGGTTGATGAATGTCTCTTTAATTGAAAAGAGTCTAAGTATTATTTGTGCATGCATGCACACACATGTGTATGTGTAGAAATTTTAAACAATGTCCTGTGACACAAAGCAATATGTAGTTTCTCATTTTCTGTGTATTCTGTTGTTGATTTCTTAAATCTGCCCTGTGCTAAAATTGTTTTTAGGTTATATGTATTGAATTTTGTTGAGATTTGACTCTTCTCAAGATGTGATAAATCTCCATAAGCATTTAATGTGAGCTGGAAATTAAGATTGCAACAATCAAATGCAAAGTTTTATATCATAAGGCTGAGGAAGCTAACCCTTCTCTGCTAGAACTGATTGTTATTCTCAAAATGTGACTTTTTTATCTCTATTCTCCCATGATTTGTGAAAATGTGGTTTTATACATTTTAAAACTTTAGAATTGTTTCAGATATTGAACTAACTCTTTTATCATTTAATAAAAGACACTGACCACTTAAGGAAACACTTTAAATGTCAAATTCCACACTCACTATTTTCAAAGACATATTTTATTTTTAATAATATACTTGCTTATGTGTCTCTGTGTGGTAGTATACACATTAGTGAGGGTTCTCATGGAGAACAAAATAGTATGTCAGATCCCTTGGAACTAAACTACATATGTTCATGAGCTGTGTGATGTGGATGCTGGGAGCCAAACTCAGGTCCTAGTAAGAGCAGCACATGCTCTTAATACTGAGGCCCCACACGCACTGTTTTGACTGAGGTTGCATGTGATAACTTTTCAAGCATTTTTTTTCATATTTTATTCATGTGTCCTAGTTTTTTTGAAATATCTGTTACAAATCATATGTTATTTGTTTTGGAATAGAGTATTTGTTTAACAATGTAAAGAAGCATTGCAAAATAATTGTTTAACTATGCAAACATATGTTGCTTTTGTTTATGCTGCATTTGTTTAAATATGTTAGGATATGTTGCTGTTTTATTTTGCCTACCTAAAGCACCTAACTGGTCTAATAAAGACAGAATGGTCAATAGCTAATCAGAGAAGGGTTAGGTGGACCTGGCAAGCAGAGAAAAAAGGGGAGCAAGACAACCATAACAGGACCAACCTGCAAGGGGCCAGCCAGCTGGGGACCAGACAGACAGACATTGGAAGAAGCAGGAAAGAAATATGGACAGTACATAGATGAGGTAAATGAGTTTCAGGGCAGCACATAGATTAATAGATATTGGTAATTTACATTTTAAAAAAGCTTGCTAGAAACAAGTCTAGGCCAATCATTTATAATTAACAACAAGACTTTGTGTCATTATTTGTGAGCTTGTGGCCCAAAGAAAAAATCCATCTACCATAGTTACTGATTTTTGACTTTTTACTTTTAAACATGTAGTCGGTCCATCTGTTATAAGACAGAGAACGCAATTACACATGCTCAAACCACAGGAACATGCTACTTCTAAGATAAAAAAGAATATATAACATCTTAGGAATTTAAAGTGATATTACTATGCAAAGATAATTCCTTCTATAGCCTAAAAGTTGAATCACGTGCAAACATGCCAAATTTAATTTTGTCACCATCATTCCTCACAGTAAGACCACATAAAGCATAATGATTCATATTCTCCTATTCCTCTAGGATATCATTATTATGAATCTCAGATTCATATAGTGTGTGTTAATCTTTTCAAGATAAAAAATCACTAAGCTATATCTAAACATTTGGCACTGCTATTTTTGTTTCTTCTCTCTAGCATCTTTTATTTTTCTTAAACATATTATACTTTAGCACAGAACTATAGGTAAGGGGCAATTTTGATTTTTCTGAACATGTTTGCACATTTCTTTCTTTAATATTGCTTTCAAAACCAATTATTTTCTAGTCTACTGGTTACACTGTGGTCTTGAAGGTCAATCAATGAGAAGCCTGTTTTTTTCTAAGATCATCTCTCTTCACTGTTCCATGTTAATATTGCACTCATTTCAGGGTTATTGTTGTGAGTTTATCTTGTTTTATCCAACACCTTCGAGTTTATTCTTTTGCATCTCACTACTTCTAAAAATTCTTGGCTATGTGATATTTTAGTTTTTAACTGTTTCCATTTCAACTATTTTCTAAGCATCATTCATCCTTTCATTTTAAAGGCCCAACTGAACACAATTCAGGTTTTATGTATGTATCTTCCACATCTCTTAAACTCTTTTTTTCTTATTTACAACATGTTATTTTCTTCTCCTACTTTATTTCCGAATCGTACTTTTGGCTTCTAATTTATGGCAGTATCGCTTGAGTCTCCTGAGTGCTGAGATTTCAGGCATTAGCAAACACACCTGGCTGGTGGTTAAATTCACCCACTGTCCTAATTAGGCTAGTATTACTGTGATGAAACATCATGACCAAATCAACTTGGGGAGGAAAGTGTTTACTTGGCTTATACTTCCACATCTCTGTTCATTATTGAAGGAAGTCAGGACAAGAATTCAAACAGGGCAGAAACCTAGAAGCCAGAGCTAGTACAGAGGCCACAGAGGGGTGCTGGCTTCTGGCTGTCTCATCATGGCTTGTTCGGCCTGCTTTCTTCTGGAACCGAGAACTACCTGACTAGGAATGGCACCCCCTACCATGGGCTGGGCCCTCCCCTATTGGTCACTAATTAAGAAATTGGTCTGTAGGCTTGTGTATTGTCAAATCTTATATAGACATTTTCTCAATTGAGGCTCCTTCTTCTCTAATGATTATACTTTGTATAAAGTTGACATAAAACTTTCCAGCATACCTACCCAATTCTTACTTGTGTTTATTGTCCCCTTTTTTCAAGAGTTTCTACTTTTTACAAAATATAAATGAACCCATAGATAAGACAGGATGTTTAGAGTTAACTTTGAAGTATACAAAATATGTTAAACACTTTCTTAGAGAATATACTATCAAGCATATTTTGATATTACTAATGCATAAAATAGAGAGAATATTGGCTTTTTATTTTGATTGTGGACCTAGCCTTTAACAGCTGAGCCATCTCAATATCCTGAATATTGTCTTTTTAGTTTATCTACACTTCCTAGGTGACTAGATGGCTCCCTGTTTATTTCATCTTTTTCATCAATCAAAAATAACAATAATACTCTGAATTATTTGGTATTTAATTCAAATTGGATTTAACCATTAAACTTTGAAATTAAGAGCATATTGCGGGAGCAAAAGATCATTTTTAATGTCTATTGGTCAATATGATTGAATAATTGTTGATCTTATGTATGAGTATAGTAAGAGCTCGAACGTTGAAGTGAAGAATGAAGGAAAAGCAGGACATACAGGTTGTTTAGTTACCAAACTACTTTCTCCTTAAACAGGGATGGCATTGGAGATATAGAATTTGCTTTCAACTGAAAAACTGAGTTACTTGTTTTTAGATATATAGTAATTTAAACTTATAGTAATTCAACTATATATGTCCTTGGAACCTTAAAATTAAATATTTATTTTTATTTTTATATCATTTATTTTGACACCTTTGATTACATATGAAATAATTATGACTGAATATCTTCAGATTTTGTTTTAATTATGTTAATTTAGCAAAACATACACTTAAATCAGGCATGGTGCTCCAGTTATTTAATCGCAGTACTTGGGAGGCAGTGACAAGTGTATCTCTCTGTTTGAAGATAGCCTGGTCTACAAAGCAAGTTTCAGGATATCTAGAGCTGCATAGTGAGACTCTGTCTTCCTGTTCTCTCTGTCTCTGTCTCTGTCTTTCTCTCTCACACATATACCAACACACACAACTCAATTTTCATTTTAAATTTCATTTTCTTCTCATGACTTAAAGGAATCCCAGTAGACTAAACAATATATTGAAGTATTAATATAGGTTGAAGAGTCCTTCCATAAAAAGTAACAGACATTTGTGACTGAAAATGAATCACACAAAGGATGCTGAAAAAGGAAGTTGGATATTTATTAACAGAGACATTATATGATCCTATGGAATCTTAGACATACACTGACTACTTCTAGCTTATCAAACAACTTTGATTAGCTGACTAGGAAATACTTCATCCTTCTCATGTATTAGCTATCATCATATATATATATAATCACTCTTAAGTTCAATGACTAGAAGTAATGATAGTGTATGATGGAAATTCTGATCTATGTCATTTTGTAAATAATGCAAGTTTAGAAAATTAGATTCCAAAGAGTCTTGCATAAACACTACACTCTTCTTGGTATAATTGCTTACAATAAAATCAGGGCTAATAATTCTGAAAATCTGTGCATGCCCCTGGCTGCTGAATAATTAGATACAAATATATCAAATGATGAGATCCAAGCTTCTCATTGATTCAATCATAGAGAAAAAAGCACATATGTGTCCTATGGTTTGAGTGTGAATGTCCCTCAGTGGATTCTCTGTTGGAAGTCTTGGTTATCTGCTGGTGTCAGTATTTTGGGAGATTGTGAAACTTTTGTGTCAAAACACATGGATGAAGGAGATTAGTTACTAAGTTTGGGTCTTGATAATTATAACCTGGTCCTAATTCCATCCCCTATCTGCTTTTTGTCTGTCACCAAGTTGTGACGTGCTACTTTAGATTGTTGCTGATGCAGACCAACCAACTCTATTTGCCATTCCTTCCCTGCCTTAGTAGGCTTAAGTCTAAACATTAAGTCGATTCTGTACTCATTTAGACACAGAAATAGAAAATTGCATGGCACAATGGCATAATGGATTAGAGTTCCAGACCTCAGTACTAATACTCAAATTAAATGAAACTATAGACCATGGACTGGAGAGATGGCTCCATGGCTAAAAGCAATATTTACTTTTGCAAAGGACCTGGATTTATTCCCAGCATCCACATGCTCCCTCAAAATTATCTGTAACTCCAGATACAGGAGATTCAATGTCATCTTCTGGACTCCAAGGGTACCAGTCTGTCACATATTACACATGCATACACAAACAAAACATGTGCTACATAAAATAAACACTAACATTTAAAAATATGGATCATTACATGGAAAATACGAATAGAAATTACACACCCAGATTCGTATAAACCCATCTAATTTCAGGATCTGCTTGTCACGGGTAATGAGCAGTCCTAGCATCCAAATTTTGACTCCTAGAGTACTGGAAATTAATTCTAGGCAAATACATTGCTACTAAGCTATATTCTCAGCTCAGACATAACTAAACTGAAATGAAGACAAACAAATGAACACAGTTACAGAAATGCAACATGGGCCAACTGAATATATCCACAAAACAGCACCTAAAGCTCAGGGAATCTTGCAAGAGAGGGAAAGAAAGATTGTAAGACCTGATGATAAGGGAGTTTGCTGTGTAACAGTGTCCTCTAGTAATGTCTGAAGCTTCACCAACCTGACTGCCTAAGCAGAAACTAAGTACAACAGTAATAAACATGCCAAAATGGATGGGAAGAAAGGCCATGAGGCTTCAACCCTACACAAAGAACTACAGACAAATAAAGAATGATGAGAGTTGGAGAAATGGTCTTTCTTACTGAAGAGCACACTGAAAAGTTACCTAGTATCAAATTTCAGTCCTGAAAACACACATAATAACAATATTAAACTGAGCAGGTCACAGTTAAGAATATTTATGCATATACATACACATATGTGCATCTAATAATTAATGTAAAAAAGCCATGAATTTGAAAAATAACAAGGAGGGTATATAGGAAGACTTAGAAAGAAGAAACGTGGTACATTTACATAATGAGGTACTATTCAGCAGAAAAAAGCAATGGAATCCTGAAATTGGCAGGCAAATGGATGGCACTAAAAGAAACCATCCTGAGAAAGGTAATCTACTCACAAAAAGAGAAACATGGCATGTACTCTCTAATATATGGATTTTAGACATAGATCTGGGGAGTGCCAGTCTGCAATCTCATGGCTAGAGAGTCTGGGAAACAGAACCTTCATTCAGTGGCTGATCAAAGAAGAGGCAGACTCCCTCGGTTCAGTACTGAGCTGAACTCAAGAAAGCCAGTAACAGAGAGGCAGGACTGATGACCAAAGGGATTAAGACTCAGCTGGTTTAACCCCCAGAAACAGCTGACCTGACAAGGGTTAACTCTTGAATCCCAGGCATCAGCCTGGGAATCCAGCATGGGACTGATCAAGACCCCCTGAATGTGGGTGTCAGTGAGGAGGCCTAGGTAATCTATTGAGCCTTCAGTAGTAGATCAGTATTTATTCTGAGTATACAAATGGACTTTGGGCTCCCATCCAACAATGAGAGATGCACTCTCACCCTGGACTCTTGGAGGAGGGTCTAGGCCCTGCCCTGGATGAAATGACTGAGTATGGACACCCCCATGGAGGGCCTCACCCTCCATAGGGGAAATGAGGGAATATTGGGGGTTTGGTGGGAGGGCACAGGAGGAGGGGAGGGAAAGGGAGAGGGACCTGGAATTGACATGTGAAGCAACCTTGTTTCTAATTTAAATTTAAATTTAAAAATAAAAATAATAAAATATAAAAAAGAGTGTAAAACAATTTTTAAACTTGATTCAAAACTCAAAACAAAACAAAAACCTAGAGACAGATATTGGAAAGTATTCTCTCATAAATATATGAGAATTGAGAAATATTTCATACTGAATAAATTCAAATAATTTATGTGGGTACTCCACCCACAAGGGGTTGGGATATAGTGCCTCACTTCTTAATTATTGGAGTAAGTTGACAGTTTAGAGACTTGCCAAACACTACTTCAGTCAGGTAATAGAGATTAATATCAGTGATGTCATATTGATACTATGTACTCTTGATATCATGATAGGAATAACACTATTTCTGTGATCTTCCTCTCCAAAACCACATTGCTGGTGATATCATGAGAAAAATATTAAACACACCCCAAATAAGAGACTTCCTACAAAAATAAATTTGAATTCTGTGCCAAATATATTTTGGAGTTAACTTTTTCAGTGACTAAACTTCATTAAGAGCTAACTGTGAATTCAATGTGAACAGGTGGCCTCATTCACCTCTACAGTGCTTTATTTGGTGTAGCACCTACTTAGTACCCATGTGAACCCAAAGTAAATACTATTTCATTATACATATGACTGCCATCTAGTCATCTAGACTTTCCTGGTGTAAATCCTCTCCAAACCAGTGTAAAAACAGGCATTTTGTTGAGATGGTTATAGTAAGATACAGATCTTTGCTATCAAATGAACCATAGAATATATAAAGCACTAAAAAGAAATCCAAATAATAAAAAAGAGAAGAAAATCCCAAAACATTAAAAAATAGTGGATGTGTGGGACAACAGATCTGAAGAGATATTTATCAAAAGAAGACATAAAAATGTCTAAGAAATATCTTTCAGAAGCTAACTATCACTAGCAGTTAGGGCAATGCAAATCTAAGCAAACCTGTAATTTCATCTTATCTCAGTCAGAATGTCACAGATGAACCAACCAAAAACCATCAACAAATATGGGGAGGGATATGGGGTAAGGGTAAACCTCAAGTACTGTTTATATAGTATTGAAAACTATTCTTACCACTTTGGAAACAAGTGTGGAGAATCGTAAATGCTAACAATAAATATGCCATATGACCGACATGTCCAAAGGACTTGATATCCTCCTCCACAGATATTTGTTCTCAGCAATGTTTACTGCTGCCCCAGTCACATTAGCTAGGAAATGAAAACAACATAAATGTCCTTCTACTGGCAAACGTATAATAAAAATGCTGTGTGTATTCACTATGAAATATTATTCACTTATAAAATATGAAATTTGCAGGTAAATGGATAGTACTACAAAATCATATTTAGTGATATATCCCATACCCAGAAAGTCAAACATTATATGATCTCTCTTATTTACAATTCCAATGTGAGTATGTAGCCTGGACTAACTGCAGAAACTAGAAAAATAAAAGGAAATTATGGAGAGGCAATTGAGATAGAAATAGCAGCATACAAGTCATTTGAAGAGGGAGGTAGGAAAGGGGGCTTTAATTAAGAACAGGAAAGGAGATTAATACAGAACGAGGAAGGAGCACAGAAAAACAATAAGGATGTCTGAATAACTCGTAAAAATCAGACTATTATCTACATATATAAATTGCATATAGTACATTTAAATCTATCTTCTAAAATTAAATCTAAATGAAAATTTCCTATTTGGACTGTTTCCCACAAAAGCCATAGATTATCTAACAAAACCCCCAACATCAGACATGTGAAGTTCCCTTTTTGAGTTGTTGGTCAAGGTTGTCCAAAAGACTCCCTAAACAAAAGTTATTGTTGTTTACCTTGGTTTCTTACCAGAGGTTTAAGGCAAGTCCCTATTTCAGAAGACACTATGTACTTTTAACACAGGGTTAAATACAGTTCTGACCTGAATACCTCCTTCTTGTGTAGTAGCTCTCATGGTACTAAAAGGTACCATGCAAACTTCCAAGGAAGAGAAGCTACCAATAGTCTTATTCAGTTATGATTTCTATGAACTAAAACAACAATTAACAATGGCACAATATGCCTGAGTATGAAATGGCACTTAGGCCTTGGTGGCAGCAACAACGCTTTAATTATTCTTAAGACATGTCCAACAAGAGGGAAATCATGTGTGGTATAGCCTAGTGAACTATTAGGATTGAGTAAGGTCATGAATTTTGGAGGAAAATCTACTCCTAGCACTTTTCTAAAATAGCATAATTTCTAACAATATTTAAAATATTTATCCTTATACCCACATACAAGTATAAAGCTCACCCATTATCAAGAAAACATTTCCTCCAAACAGACAGATATCATTTCAGGAACCCACAACTGTCAAAAATGCTGAGAAGAAGTGATTTTATGGTATTCTGTGCCAACTGATACACATAAAAAAGTGTATTTTTTAAAAAATACACTTTTTTAAAAATTCTATTTTAGAATAGCTTTACATAACAGACAGAAATAAATCTAAAACATTTACTGAGAATACCCATGTTCATAATTTCACCCTAATAACCATCTTTCATTAGTTTGTTAGATACCTGAGACCATGCAAGTCAGAAGGATATCCTACAAGGTAACAATATATCATCTACTAATGCATTTTGAGATTTCCTAAAGTTTTCTTCATTTTTACCAATATTTGCTTTTAAAAATGAAGTTTCAAGCCAGGTATTGGTGGCACACGCCTTTAATCCCAGCACTTGGGAGGCAGAGACAGGTGGATCTCTGTGTGTTCGAATCCAGCCTGGTCTACAGAGCAAGTGCCAGGACAGGTTCCAAAACAATAGAGAAACCCTGTCTCGAAACACCAAAAAAGTTTCTATTTTATAATATTTTTAAAAGTACAGAAAAGTTATGAGTTTAGCATAGTTCTCATGAACATCTTGTTCAGATTCTCCAATTATTAATATATTACTTGAGTATTACCTTTGCTTCAACTAATGAAACAAAAATGATACAATACTAATAAGTGAAGTTTCTGCTTTGGTCATCTTTTCACTGCTTTAACTCATGTTTTACTTCTGTCCTAGGATCCTAAGCAGGATTTTTCCATTCATGGTTTGTATGGGTCTTGCTGACTGTGAGAGATTTTCATACCTTACTAATCTTTGCTCACCTTGCAAGTTCAGAGAAATACTGTTGGGGTAGAGTTTACATGAGCTTTTGCCATTATTATATTGACATCATGGGAATAGAAGAAGGAACGGAGACAAAATGTCATTTTCTCCTTACATTATATCACAAGTATGTACTTTCGACATCTCCTGTCACCACTGAAGTTAACTCTGCTGACCTGTCTAAGGTATTCCTCTATCAGAAATACTCTGTTTATTTCTTCTTCTCAATTCTAGTACTATGTGTAAAAAAAAAACCTCCCTACTCATCATTTACCACCAACACCAACACATAAGAACTAGCAGTTATGCTTCTTCCTAAAAGCAGAATATTTACATAAATATATTGAAATTCTCTGCACAAATTTGTCTCTTATTCTCAATTTACTTATTTAGTCAATTGTTTATGTTAGTATGAACTCTCAAATATTTATATTAGGTTTAAGTTGGTTCCCAGCACCCACATATTGGTTCACAAGTATGTGTGACTCCAATCCTAGGGAATTTAATAACTTCTCCTGGCACTTAAGGTGACAGACACACAAATGATACTCATACATATGGACAGGCAAAACATCCATACACAAAAATAAAATAAGTCTTAGAAATATTTATTGGAAATCCAATACATTACCCATTGTGCAACAGAGCCAACAGTCAACTAAGCCAGGCTCATGGGCACTTAAAAAAGCAGCAATCATGGAGCCTGCATTGGTCTGGGAGAGGTCCTCTTCAAACCTGTTATGGTTGTTGACTTGGTGTTTAGGAGAAGGGAACTCTTGACAGTGGGAGTGTGTGTGTGTGTGTGTGTGTGTGTGTGTGTGTGTCTTTTGTCTGCTTTTTATGCCCTTTTCTCCCTACTTGGTTGCTTCACCTAGCCCTGGTATGAGGGATTGTGCCTGGCCTCACTGTTTCTTATGTTGTGTTCAGTGGATGTCCCTGGGATACCTATACTTTTCTGGTGGCAGATGAGCTATGGGGTGTATCTGGGGAACAGAAGAGACCAGGGAGGGAACTAGAAGGAATTGAGGGAGAGGAAGCTGTAGTCAGGATGTATTATATGAGAGGAGAATAAATAAATTTCTTAAAAAGAAATATTTATTGAACATTTTTCTTTTTGTTTTGAGAATTTCATACAGAAATACAATGTATTTTGATCACATCAACAACTCTATCCACACTCCAATACTTCTAGTGTCCTCTCCCCAAATCTTCCTCTCAATTTGTTTCCTTTTCTTCTATAATTATTATCACTGTATTATAAATTATATTTATAATACAGTGATAATAATTATATATATATATACAGTGATAATATATATGTCTAATTAATGTTTTCTAATACATGTACTACACGTAAGACTGTAAACGTAGGACAGATACACAGTAGAATTCTATTCAGCTGTTAAGGAAAATAAAATCACAGAATTTACAGGTAAGTGGGTAGAACGGAATTTTTTTTGAGAACCGTCTAATTGACCATTTTCCATTTGACTGGGATATTTGGTTTTGTGTATTTAACTCATGAAGTCCTTTTGTGTATGCCATAAATTCACCCCTTGTTTGAAGCATATATGAAAGGGGTGTTTGTCCCACTCTGGAGGCTGTCTACTCTATTGATAGATCCTTTTGCGGTGCAGAGCTTTTTAATTTCATATGGTCCCATTTGTCAAAATTCAGGGCTATTTCTTATGTGATTGGGATTTTATTTGGAAACCTGTTATTTGTGCTTACATCTTGACGTGTTTGTGTTTGTTGAAATGTTTTGTTCTTTTAAACTCTCTCTCTGTCTCTCTCTCTGTGTCTCTCTGTCTCTGTCTCTGTCTCTGTCTCTCTCTCTCTCTCTGTGTGTGTGTGTGTGTGTGTGTGTGTGTGTGTGTGTGTGTGTGTCTTGGAACTATGTAACCCAGGCTGCCTTAGACTCCAAGGTGCTTAGATTACAGACATGAACCACAACACTCAACCTCTCTTTTCTCTCAAAATAAACACATGTACAAAAAAATAAACAAATGGTAAGCATGCAGCTTGCCTATTGTTCACAATCATTGCCATCAAGCCTGCATCAGGTATAAGGCAAGAAGCTATAGGATGCTTCTTGTACTTGACACTATGGAAGTTCTAGGCTACATAAGAAAAGATAAATATCATAAACTGAGTTTGTTAAAAATATGTGGGAAAATCATTTTTTCTATTAAATTGTCAGGAAGGAATAGGAAAGTTGTGCTTGCTTTGTTGTTGCAATACAAACGGCAAAAGTACAGTGCTTGATAAATACTTAGCCAAATGAAGAAACATTAAATTATAGGGTTTCAAACATCTCCTGGGGATCTTTGAAACCTTTTCCCAGCAGATAAGCTGTAGGTTGCTGTGTACTTACACAATAGAATATTATAGAGTGTCTGAAGCCACTAACTAACCTATATGTAAAAACATTCTAAAGGAGATATGATGTGCTGATAAATTAATATAAAGTATAAAAACTGATTATTTGTGGGATTTCTCTTTGCTATTTCTAGACCATGCCTACACACAGGTATCTGGAACATCAGAAAGTAAAACACAGAAAAGGAGAATTTCTGTATTACAGTTTATACAGCTGTCACATGGGTAATAAGATAGATTAATTTCTGATTTACAAAAATGTTTCAGTGGAAGTAGAATCACATCATGCTCACCCTTCACTCACTTTTCTCTTTCCAATACTTTCCAGTTTCCTTTTCTTGATCCCCTTCAATGATCCCAACTCTCAAACTGATGTTTTTCTCTTTGATTATGTTTTTCACATACACATGTGTGTTTATGCACAAAGACATGTAAATGCAGTCTAGTGTATCCATTATTTGTATGTATACAGTTTCAAGGCTGACCACTCTGTGTTGGACAATAAATAAAGGAGCTTATCTATCCCAGGGAGGGGCTAATTCTCCTTCTCCTAACAGTCAATGGTTGTCTATAGTTCTTTGTCTAGGGGTAAAATCCTGAGACATTTCCTCCCTTCCACATCAACAGGTTCATTGGTATTGTTAGTGTTTTAGTATGGTTTTTGCAGGAGTCTCTAGAAGAGATCATTTCCTAACAGATTCCTAGTATTCTGACTCTTAGAATCTTTCTACTCCTTCATCCACAATGTCCCCTGAGCTGTAGGTGCAGGACCTATGATGTGGATGTTTCTACCAGAGTATATGATACAAGCTGCTTTTACATACTTATTTTCCTTGTCTTGTTATATTGAATAGGGCATCTAGCCTGGGAATGTATTTGTCTTATCCCAGGTGTTAAAGAAACAGCCAAAATTTTTTGTCAAGCATATTATTCATTATTGTTTTATAATTATTTCTACACCAGATTTTTTAAATTGTGAATAAGCATATACGTTTCATTCAAATATATTTCTTAATTAATTGTTATAAATGTCCTTTATTTTATCTCTACTCTACATTTTCCTAGTTGAGTGTTGAATTTGAAGCCTACCTTGTACACCTAGAATAAACACAATATCACTACACTATATCATCTTAGGCATTCATCATTGACAACTTTTCCAAAATAGGAAGTGTGAAAATTAATCTAGCTCAATAAAAATCCCCAAATAAGATTAAAAAAATAATTCTGTACCTTCTGTCTGTACTACCAAATACAAAACCTATGTATGTCACAGTATGTAGACATTCTTCTAGCTACTTGATCTGTGCTAATCTGTCTGATTCCCAGAAAGAAAAAAAATCCCACCCTTATTTTGCTGATGTGAAAAGCAAGGTATAGAATTACATACCCTGATCTGGACTTTGCTCCAGAGTCTGATTCTACAGCCAGTGTGCTTAGTAACTACTGTGTGGGGATGCAATCCCTTTCAATAGATTTTTGTTTCACCTTTCGGTACTTTCACTTTAAGTCTGAAATAAGGATTCCTCATTTCCTTATTTGCTATTGTGCTATAAAGCCAAGTTTGGTCTTTGACAATTTTACACATTTAGTGCATTCTGTTTACTCTCATTGCCCAAGCTCTTTTCTCTGTTCCTCATGTCTGTCATGCTCCTCCCAACTTTCCCACATTCATATGTTTTTGTTTGATTTCCTGACACTCTGCTTTTAACCAGGACTTTCTCTGTGGCCACTGCTTTAGAGCTCTCCATTGAAGTCTGGTAGGTTCACCCTTTATTACAGGACTGAGAGCAAGAAAAACATCTCCCTAGAATCCATCATTTTCCACAATGCTGCTTTTTTGCATTGTGGGTTCTTTTATCATTAAAAAGCACTTTTAAATTTATATTTTAAAAGAAAGTCTATGTGGCTAAATTTCAAACGTAATGAATTTTGGATTCATTATAGAAGTATACAGGTACTTCTTTAATTTCAAATTTTAATGATAGCACTCTGCTATTTGTCAGCATATTTGTCCTACACTTTTTCTTTGCATGAATGTCCCGAACTTACAAATACTATAATCTTTCATTATTCTCTACCATTAGACAGTTCTGAACTTTTATTGCAATGTGTGAGAGGACTTTTCTTTCACAGTCTGCTCTAATCACCATGTCTATTTATCCTATTAATTAAAATGGCTTATTTTATCTTATGAAATTGTTCCATGTTTTCAGCTTAAAATTTACTTAATGACTTTACAGTAACATTCAGAGACACCTATAGCAGAAGGTTGATACATTCACCAGGCAGTCACCCAAGCATACCAAGGCTTCTCCTTTTTCTGTGCTCATCTCTTATATGCTGAAACATGAGCATTTTAAAATAATTTAAATCACTAATAATTGAATACTACATTTTGCTTTCATTCCACATGTTATCTGTATTTTGAACATATATCATGAAGCATTTTAACCATTTGAAAGTTTATTATATTTCATTAATTTGTCCAGTTATTCCAAAATGATAGGAATGAATATTCTGGAGAAAAATCACATTTACATAAATGGTTCCACAATTTATACCTCTCACTTCTAAAATGATAAATGTACAGTCAGCTAAAACTGAGTAGTCATAAGAAAATTGGGTAAAAATGTCTCAGTTTATATAATTATATTCGGTGTAAATATTTTAATTCATAACCAACAGCAACAGGAAATTTTACACTCAGAACAATCTCAGCTTGATTGAATGCTGTCCCATCCATGGGGCAAACAAGAATGACTGTTCAAGCCCTGTTAGTAACCCTGTGCTGGGCTCTGCAGACTGGGAAACTGAACCTCCTAGGGAGGACTGGCAGGAATTCATAGTACTTCCTCTATTTCTAATCATGTCTTGATGCCACTGAAAAGGATGTCTGCAAAGCTGACTACTGCTACTCAGGTGAAATGGGATCATTCTCTAACTCTGCTCTTATCAGTCCCCAGCATTTGGGGCAGAGGAAGGGCTCCAACCACATGCAGAAGGAGCTGGAGGAGCACATCACCACTCTGGAGAATTTTCAGTAGCAGCTACTGCATAGGGATTGCTACGCCTTCTGAAGGGGGAAGGACAAGGCAAAGGAGGACTACGGGGAACAAATAGAGAATTGAATGGGGACTGCCGCAGGATGGAACTGATACAGAAGGGAGACACTAAGTGATGGGCTGTTTTGAAGAAAGTGTGAATTAATCTGTTTTAAAAGGGAGGCTTACTGAAAGACTAGAATTGCAAGACATGAAATATAATGTGTTTCATTTTAGTAGTAATATCCAGTAATGGAAAGTAAGTTGAAATATCACTTCATGATGAATGAGTAAACCAATATTCTACCATCTTTTATATGATTTTAATTCTTTGAAGGATGCTTTATAGATTTACAACTATGAATTTTTGTATACTTTCATATTTAAATTTCAATGATCTTTCAATACTTAATAAAGAAAATTCTGGTTAAATATATATTGATATCTATTTATTCATCCATCTAGCAATTTACAAATATATATGCATAATTTATTATTGATTATATAATAAGATGTAATTGAATGAATGTTTGTTGAAAGCCATTTGATCAAACAATAAAACATCTCTATTTTATTATCCCATTTTACAGAGAATAAAACTAAAGGTTAGATAGATTTATTATGCTCATAACTACCAATGAGTAAGGTGCAGAATCTGACTCACAGTATCTAGTTATAGAAGTAAGACATCTGTCTATCAAACTACCTTCTTTTGTCTCATCTATCCTGTAGGTACTACATACAACATAGTATCTAGAATATCTTAGTAAATTTGCCCTAGACTTATGCATATTCAACAAGACAAACCTATTTTTATTTCTCTACAAACAGCAAAGATGTATTAGATATTCTATATTTAATGTCATTATGAAAAATAACCCTTTATATAGAAATGATTCTAGTGAATTTATAGACCATTAATCCTCATGACAATACTCTAAGATATGCCTGCTTGTGAGTCTCATCTATGGCTTCAAGCAACAACATATCTAGGAAAGTAAATAACTTGGCCTATGGCTACTCTCAGACATTTTCAAGAACAGAAAACAGTTAATAACTGATGTCATGTGGTGTACAATATATCTCTTAATGTTCTTAAATTATTCCTAGTCACTAAAATAGAAGGTTATTGGTGTTCTTACCACAGGAAATTACAAGTGTGAAAAGTAATGCCTATATTAACTAGATTTTGAATACATATACATTTTATATACTATACACAATAAAATGTGCAATGTTAATTTGCTGGCGTAAAAAATAAAAGGTCATGTTGGCATCTTCTCTCCTTGATGTTGCATGGCATGAAATAGATTCCTTAACTTAAACTTCAGCCTATCACTAAACAGTTATTTTAGTAACATCTTTTATTTTAATTTTTCAATTAAACATGCCACAGAAGATTATTCCTGTACCTTCGTTTAACGACCAGTTTTCTCAAACTCAAAACCTTAGCATTTCACTTCTTCATAGAGTATGTCGACTTTATATGGATGCTGTTGAAGGCTTTCACAGGCCCAGAAAGAAGCTATTAGTACCATTTATTGTACTACTTACACTTGATGCACGCCCTTCCATGCAGGAAGAGAGACCTTTTAAAGCCCCATCAAGTCTGCAGGTGTGCCAAAGGCTCCTGCGAACAGCAGGAGCAGTGTTTATAGCGTTTCCTCACAACTGCTTCGGATCACTTTTCAGCATGTAAAACAAGATTTTCATTAATGGCACTAATGACAAGCTAATGGGGACAGGCAGCACACCCAATGCCAGAGGCAGAGCAAGTGAGGCTGCAAAGAGGCCAGCCCGAACTGTTTTAAGATGAAATGCCACCGGGGGTTGATACATTTCATTTCTTCTCAGATACCTGGCAGACCCAGGACCTTCTTGTTAAATGGCCTCCTTCACTGGCTACGCATGAGTAGATCGAGTTACAGTTTTTTCACAAAAGAACAAAATAGAAGGCAGAATAAGCTCCAGGTTCAGAAGTTTGCAAACTGGAGCTGTTACTGGCAAGAGCTTCTGAAGAATTATGAGCTGACATATTACCCTAGACATGACTGGGCATTGACCCCTCTATTCTTTCTTCTCTCAAGAGGGGTGTTCAAGACTACCATTTGACACCAGAGTCACTGAAGACCCTATGAAAGCAGTGGACCATCACAACTCATCACTTTAAATAAATACACACAATCCATTCTAGCTAGAAATGTGGGAGAACAAACACTGGTTATTGGTCCTTTCTGTTAGGAGGGAGTTCAGGTGGTTAGGAGTTTCTGATCCCTAGCACAGCATTTCAGTAGAGTGCCACAGTTTGCAAACAAAATGCCATAAGTACAGAGTGAGCAGAAAGATGAATCATCGACTTTCTTCTCATCCTAAAATCCACCAGCACAGGGAAAGGCAGACACACCTTCCATTATTTCCAACTCACTTGAATCTCCTTGGAGAATGTTTGGAGAAATGCTGACCTTCAAAATTTACTTGAGTGTCTTTAATATTAGAAATAATTAGCAGACTATTTTCCACAGGCAGAGGCGTACAATTAGAACTCATCTAGATAGGCACAGATAAGCGACACCAGCACCATTACTCTTCCCCATTTGCTAAAGCCAAGCTGGTTGGCACACCAGAAAAACCTTGTCATTCTTGTTCTTATCAGCATCTTCCATTTCCAGACAAGGAAAGTGATGCAGAGGAAAGCTATGCAACTTGCCAAGAACCACACAACGTCTTGCAACAGAGCCAGAACTAGAAACTTGGTCTCTTGATTTTTCCATCCAATATCTTCCTGTCTCATACTGCCTTTCTGGAAAATCCCTTTGGATTGTGTTTGCTATGTAGACTATGTAACCACTACAGCCTCTTTAGTAGTATAGGAGTTTGATGGCTATTCTTCCATTCATTAGCTTGTTATACTTAATTGTCCACCTGACACTCTCTTGGGTGTCACATCTGTGCCTTACGCAGGACCCAAGTAAAAGGCTGGGACTTTGTCAATTCTACTAAGACCTTTCACTGAGACCAAGAGAAGGTCCAACAGAACTTTCTGAATTCATATTTGCAGAACTAGGCTTTGTTCCCTTTTGTTTACCCAGCTATATAATCTTTCCCAGCTTTACATCATGCAACTTCAATGAAAGCTTATCTTGCCAATATTTATAGCAACAACTATGAATTCTTGCCATTCATTTGCATACAGTGACCACTTTGATGTCAATGTAGAAGACTGCAAATTTGCCACGCTGCAATAATTTACATGTCCTTGGCTAAAGGGTTATCAATGTTAGCATTGTTTTCTTCCTCTCTTTGTGTTCATCTAGATTTTGTGTTGTCTTTTACAAAAGTTGACTACCAAATAGTTTGCTAAATGTCCCCCGTGGGGCTGATTAATTATGATCTTTGTATGTAAACATGCAGATATAAAGATATTTTAAGAATTTCTGCTAAGTCCTTTGCAATTAGATTATATGTTATGGGGATAGATGTTTCCTGAAGATCTAAAATAACACAAGAGAAGAACCAAAGGCATACCTTAGTAGTTACTGAGAAGTAGAATGAGTACTTAGAATCTTCCTTGCCTGATAGGTTTAGAGGTTCAGATAAGACAACAAAGACAAAGTATTTTGCATAAAATTGTAGCCTACATATAGATATGGACATTTTACTACATGACATTGTAAGTAACTATGAATATTAGAATTTGATTTTGTACAAATGCACATAAAATTTTCAAATTTGTGCTTATAAAAATCACCAAAAATCACAAAGGAAACCATATGACAAGGAGTGTGACAGTACATCTTGTCTGTGTGAGCAAACCATGCAAAGTGGCAGAGCCAGAACCATAAATTCATAGAAGGGTTAGTTATTGTAATTTATATAATTTATATATTATATGTCTCTATATTATATATACAAATTATTTATTTATATTGTAATTTATTGCAATAAATAGATAAAATCAAAAACTTTTCTAGGATGTGGAAGGAGAAATAGGAAGGGAGGATAGGGTATAAGAAAGGACAATAGAGGAGGTGAATAGTACCAAAGTGTATTAGATACACATAAGAAACTGAAAGAATGAAGCCCATATCTTTGTACAATTAAATTTCACTAATAAAAAATTGTTTGTGTACATTTTAACCACATTTATATTCTTGATTCGGAGGTCACTTATCAATTCTGAGGTTAAGACAATGAAAGAGATTGTTTTTGTGCCAATGAAACTGTAGTGGAGTTTGTTATTTCACTAATGGGATTCAAGAATAAAATAGTTATGTGTGCTAGACTGGATTGCCATGTTGCCTAAAAAATAATTGTATTTAGTTTAGTTTTTCTTCTCATTAAAAAAATTAAGGCCACAATACAAACCTGGTATCTGAACTAGCCTGTTGAAGTCCATTCCTTAGGGTTGGATGCCATGTTCAGTGACAGTAGAACCATGATATAACCTTGGTACATGAGCTAGCTTGTTGGATCCCAGTTCCCGGGGTAGCATGCCATGCTCAACATTAAAACAAGGGATGGGGGCCAGTCCCTGCCCCAACCTATTGTGTCAGACTATGTTGACTCCTCATGGCAGCCTTTACCCATGAGGAAGTGTAGACTGGGGGTGGCTATGAGGGAAGTGAGAGGGGATGAGAGGAGGAGAGGGGGATGGTAGGAGGGGTAGAAGGGAGAACTGTGGTTGAAATAAAATAAAAATAAAAATGGAAAAATTGCAATACAGTGTTTTAAAGTAGCAAATTATGTTTGTGTCTCTTGATTTTTTTTCCTTTTGTATTGTTAGGAATTGAACCCAGAAATTTGCTAATATTAAGCAAGTGCTCTATTACTAAGCTACATCTCCTGACCCTTCATAGTTCTTAAATAACTGGATGCTGATAACAATACTTTTTAATTAGCAATGTAAGTTACAGACGTAGAGGCTAAGTGATTGGCTAGAGATTTAATGATTATCTTTCCATAGATCATATTTAAATGCTAGACAAAATTACCAGGCCATTAGATGTACATATGCTTTAATCTGGTCATGTTAAATATGAAATGTTAAATTAGCAAACCCAAGTCTGACAGTTAATTTTAGGTAACTATCTTATTGGCTAGGGAGATTTATTTTACTTTATTTAATTTAATTTACCATAGTGAATGCTATTTCTAGGCACAGCTATGAGTATGCTTCAGGTTGGGGATAGAATTTGAATGACTCCACTTTGTCAAGGGTCTTCCCTGTGTGTGTAGTCATCATCCAATCCTGGAAGGGTCTCAATTAAACCAAAGCTGGAGAAAAGAGTGATGTCCTTCTTCCTTTTTTTACCGCTGAGTAGCCACATGCCTCATCTGTCTTCAGTTACCCTTAAGACAGAATTTATACCATCAGGTCCCCTTATTCTCCTATCAGTGAACCTTTGTTGAACTATTTCACTAGTTTTCCTGGACCTCAGCCTGCATAGAGTAGATTGTAGGACTTCTCTGTTCCACATGACCAAGTACCCTATTTCTGCATATCAATCCTTCTGTTTTTCTAGAGAATTCTGAATATATGGGCATAGTGGTTAGAAAGGGTTTCCACAAAATTTCTACCTTAGGCATTTTTATATACTCAAAGAGTCAACAGATCTTGACCTAGAGCTGCCTTTATCACAAGGAAACAAGCTGATTTGTAAAGTAGTAGACATGTTTGTCAGTTTTCCAAATTTCCATTGTATCTATTGTTTATGAACCTGAGGTAGGCTATATGGTTCCCATCCCTGAGTTGTTATCATCTTTGCTCATTTTCTCACGTCACTTTGATAATAATGTTTAATTGATTTGTGTCTATGTGCTTGCTTCTTACAGGATTAAGAAAACAAGAACTAACAGAAATACTGCTGTATTGTCTTTGAGGGAAGTTAGGAAGAGATACATCAGATGTCTAATTATTCCCTTCAATTTATGGCTGTGAATTAGGCTGCTATGCCAAGGCAACACTCATTTATTTTCAGGACTTTGATTACTGGTCTCCATAGAAACTATCCAATGCCAAACAGAGGTTTCCCTTCACAACTAAGACTGATAGCAAGAGTCATCTAAGTGTAAAACACAAATATTTAGAAGGTAACTTGATAAGCATACCATATTTATTTAATAAAGTCTTACCACATATGCCTATGACTTACCTCAATACAGGTTTTGACGTGGCTTGTAGTTCAAACCACAAGTATTCTTATGTGGAGTTAGTTTTAAATCCTGCAGAAAACAATGGGTTTCACCCATAACATTAGTGCCCCTATTCACTGATGGACTTCCTGGCATATTTACAGTATAGAAGACAACTTCCATAACTGAGAATCGTCTAGAATAATGTTTTCTAAGCAGCCTGCCTAGCATGTATCAAAACTATGAAAGCTAACCAGCAAAGAATGGGCTCTCATGTCGGTACCAACTTGATTTCTCAGTCCTTCACACCACATAAAGTGTATGGCATCTTCAACAACAGTTTTAGCATCCAATGTTCAAAAAGTGCCAGTGACAATAACATTTGTGATTTGTAGGGTTTCAAAGGTCTTGATGGTTAATAATTCACTGACATATTACTGGGATTTTCACCCAAATACTTCAGACCTTTTCCCCTTCATTTTGGGTTCCTTTTACATTTAAAATTATTAAATGTTGTTTTTAATATTATTCTGAATACTTTTACTAATTTTTATCACACACGATTAGCATTATACAATGAAATTAAGTCACAACAGCGTGTTCTTTTACTGGGTCTATGGGTGGACAATCTATGCCTTTAATTCCAGCACTAGGGAGTTGGAGACAGGAATGATATGGCTGAGGTAGAAGACCGGAGCTCAGGCACTCTAAAGCAGTCTGAGGAATAGTCAGTCAGAGGAGCCCTGGAGTCAGAAGCAGTCTCAGATTCTGTGGAGACAGATGAAGCCTAGAAATGCAGTCTGAGGACAGGATCCCCCTTTTGGTCTGAGCATTGGTAGAGTTGGTAGAGGTTTGAACTATTAAGTCACTGGCTGCTTTGTTTCTCTGATCTTCAGTCAACTTTATTTGTTAGATCATAAACAAATATCATACCATGACTTGTAACAATTGCTTTGCCAAAAGAGAAATATTTGGTACAAAGGTGAGGATGGGGATATTACAGTGTTTAGCTGTTTAATCTACAGTCATTTTCCATAAGCCTTATTTTGAGGCACTTCTCTGGGTCTACCTCCATCCAAGACAAGCTTTGTAATGTGGTCTTGTACTGTTTGGCCCACTCAAAGTCAAGAGAAAATAATATCATGTTCTACATTGTTTTATAAACTGGTTTCCTGAGCATTGATCATTCTAAGATAGAAACATGGTTCCCATGTCTCCAACAGCCACATCTTCCATGCAAAAATATACTGAGGAGCTTAGTAGAACTTTCACCCCTAATATACTTTTTGCACGGGAGGAGTATATGCAGCATACTCTGGGAGAATAACTCCTACCTGCACCATTGGTAAATTGTGAGTTTTTAAAATCCCCCAGAGTTTCAAAAGCACTGAATTTGCCCCCTTACAGTTTTCCTCCCATAATAACTCTGACTCTGCATAAATCTTGACACTTTTTCTTTTGATTGCGCTTAACAGTACTCCTGTCTGCTTTTCTCTTGTTTTGATTTGTTCATTTAATCGCATATGACTTAATTTCTGAAACAAATGTACAGGCTTTTCTAAGTAATTTAGACCCACTGGAGAGGCTCTTAACTCATGTCCTATCATTGAGGATCAACAAAGTTACTAAAGCTCTTCAACCAATATTAAATATCTACTGAATCAACTTCTTCTTTTAGCATTCCTATCAACACAATCCTATGCAGTCTGTTAAACTCCATACAAAACAGCACTTAGTGCATGCCTACCTTCCTGTGTTGTATTCCAGTCTCTGATATTAATGAGGATTTGGGCCCACAGTAACCAAGTGTTCCCAATGGTCCATAAAAGAACTTGTCTTCTTTGCATTGCTTGAGATTATGAAGATTTTGTCTCAAGAAAGAACTCATGGTCACATCACTTGGCTTCTTTGCTTTTGTGACATAACTAAGAAGGGCTCAGATGGACTCTCAGGCACTGAAGTTGCATGCACACGGCTTGCATGGGTCTGTACCAGGTCATCTGTGTATATGTTACAGCTGTACGGTGGATGTTTTTGTGGGACTAGCAGTGGGAACAGGTGTGTCTTTGACTATTTTGCCTGCTCTTGGTACTCCTTTCTTCCTACTGGATTGTCTTGCCTAACTTTGATATGAGGACGTTTGTCTCGGCTTATTGTGTCTAGCTTGTCTCTTTTGGTTGTTGTTTCTTAGAGACCCGCCCCTTTCTGAAGAAAATTAGATGGATAGTGGAAGATGGAAGGAGTGAAGGGAGGGAAAATGTGGTCATGATGTATTTTATGAAAGGAGAATCTATTATCAATTAGAGAGGGATAGGGAGGGAGATTCTAGGGCACTTACTTCATGTTTACAATCTTCTCAGTTCAAGCACTATCATACTTGCCTATGCTGAGCCACTAGTAATGTCCTTATTTGCATTCTGAATCATAGATTTCCCCTTCTTTTGCATTAAATATTAGAACTATGAGACATCATATCTACCTATCTATCTCTCTTCTTTGTCCAGCTTTTCCTCATAAGTTTCAAGATTGGGGATCATAAAAGAACTCATTAGCATATACCTAATTTATATTCTTTCTCTTTTGCCCGACCAGCTATAAAACATGACCAACTAATGAATTTATTGCATCTTCTTTCCATTCATTTTGTTTGCCATACCAGAAACTAATATGGAAGACAAAACCTACATAGTTTTTTCTATTGTTATTATTATTCCCTTATCCAGACAAATTTGTGGGCCTGTTTGCTATTGCATCTCATACAGGCTTTCAGCGATTGTGATATATTCCTTAGATCATTGGTTGTTTTGATGACATCACTGTGGTGGGCCACATTTATCAGGAAAACAGGACATCCCATACCACAAAGGGGAAGACAGACATCCTGGGATTCACTTGAGGGTACTTCACCTTCAGATGACTCAACTTCAGTTGCATGTCTTATCACATGCAACAGAGAAGAACCACAAACTGCCTATAGCAAGGCATACACTATCCCATGGTATGGGGAAATGTTACCTGATTTGGATTGTCCCTACAAATTCTCAACTTTTAGATGTATCAATCTTATTTGCATGTCTTATTGCCCACAGCAGGGTGATACAACTCCTCCTCCCAAACCTGCCTTTGGTTCTGTAACTCCCTTTTTTGGGCTCTACATTTATTATATGATTTTTCTTGTAGAGTTGTGAACCAATTTATATTCATCTTAGATAAAGCATTGATGTCAGGTTGAAGAATAATTAAATTTAAATCTAGCTTGGCAAATCATTCAGCTTACTGAAGCCACTTACTTACAAGGGGATAAATGAAATAGGAGCACAGATGACTCACAAAGATAACTCACCAGATTTCCCAGCACTACAGAACTGGCAAGAATTCACAGAAGTTGCATCAGTGAGATTCCCTGCATGTCTTTTAGGCAGCTCTGTGGAAGACCCTCTTCTCTTCTTACAATTGTGAGTTACATGACTTCCTAGAATGTCTTGGGGTACCCCCCATTCCTTTATTTAGGAAATATTTCATTCTATAGGAAGTAGATGCATAACAGCATGACAGAATTTTATACTCAAGGAATATGCCCAAATAAGCCAAAATGTGTGTAACAGACAGAATGTTTATTAATATATATTTAAGCTTATAGCAGGTTATGAGTCACAACTATGCACAACTAGAATTAACCCTTTATAATTTCAAAGAACCCTTTTATACCTTCTAAACTCATAGGAATAGTCCTTCTGTGTCCTGATTGTTAAGTAAACTACAGATCTTTTTCAAAGTACCACGTTTACTAAAATACTCAAATGATAGCAAATTTTCATTTTGTGAACTTTCTAACCTAGTTGACATGTCACTTGTCAAAGCACAGGCGTGGCCTTGTGAGCAATGCGAGTAACACTGAGGTTCACTTTCCTGCAGATCTGTCTTGTGCATGCTGCAGTTATTTATTTTTAGCAATAAACCAATGCAAAGTCAACATCAAATTTATCAAAGGACTTTCATTTCATATATTTAAAAAGAACCAAATAGGAATAATCCTTATTAAATGACATAGCTGTTCTTTGAAATCTTTGGATCTGATACTTTGTAATGGAAGGAAATAGGCTAGATAAATCCCAACTTCCAATTTGGAGTCACAAAAATTGACTTCAATATAAGTATTTGGAAATTGATATGCATATTAAAATGTTGATATTTGAATTATTTATACTTTATATTTATTCTCTGAGAATTTCACACATGCATGCAATGTACCTCAATCATATGTACACTCACTACTCACTTTTAACTCCTCCTGTATCCCTCTCCAACAACTCCCATCTATAGTCATGATCTTTTTTGTTATTTAATATTTCTATAATGTAAACAGATTCTTTTCTGTCTCACCTGATCACACAGCTGTTTCTGAATAATCACTCAGAGACTTAATTATAAATGTTTGAACGATGACTCGGGCTTATTACTAATTACCTCTTTCATTTAAATTAATCTATTTCTATTGATTGGTGAATTGCCACATGGCCATGGCTTACCTGTGGTTCTCTGGCATATTGCTTCTTGGGTGGCTGCTGGTATCTCTCTGACTCCACCATTCGTTTCCTGTATCTCTGCCTTTGATTTCCCACCTGGCTCTATTCTGCCTTGCTATAAGCCAAAGAAGCTTTATTAATTAACCAATGAGAGCAACACATATTCATAGTGTACAGAAATATGTCACACAACACTATAACATTGGAGTTATACCCCAATCTAATCTATATGGTAACAAGAAGTGTGTATATGGGGAAGTCTTTACCAATATTCTGTGACTCAGTCACAGACAACAAAGTTAGTAAATCTCCACAGTTAAAAGGAGCTTAATGATCGAAACAACCTCAGGGGATATGGAAAGAATAAAAGAAAAGTGGTAAAGAATGAGATAGGAGGAGCTTAACTATAGTCTTTTAGCTTCAAAAGATTACTATATTATTATTGAAATGGCTCTCTTAATCCCTAGGAAAACTTACAAAGAGGAGGGTTTTAATTCAAACTCATGACATGATCCAAAAATTCCTTTAGTCTTTGTTGATTATCATTTTTTATAATACAAAATGATGCATCTAAAAGTGTTTTACTTTCTTCAAATGGAATAAATAATATGGACTGAAAAGCTTCAATGTCCTTGGAAAATGGAAAATGTGCTATGGCTACATGAGGGTAGGACACAGCAGATGAAGACTCAGGTGGCTACTTTGTGAGAAAAAGCAAAACTTGGAGTATTAGAGGCATTGGTTCTTTGATCCCTAGTCCTTATGCAGCAGACCCTGATCTATCCATGGATACTTTGTAGAGAAGCAGAGAAGATGCTTCCAGGTGACATAGTGGAGAGCATGATCTTCTCCCCTTACTCTTCTCAAACACTTCAAGGTTGAAATTACTGAGACAACAAACATTATCCTCCTTGAATATATAAATCTTTATTTTGGAAAGGAAAGTAGATTGGTGAAAAATTATCAAAAAAATGTTTGTGAAGAGCTGGGTGTTTGACTCCGTGTGAGAATACTTGCTCGGCATGTAAAATGTCTTGAATGCAATTCCCTACATTGCCAAATATATATATAGAGAGAGAGATAGATAGATAGATTTTCCATGCTGAGCATTACCCATAATACCGAATGACTGATTATATATTGGTTTTTAATCTCTACATATACATACATATGTCATATGTCCATATAGCTTTATGTATTTAATCTTGGAGTTATTAAATTTTCTGAAACTTTTGATAATTAGGTCTCAGATACAATAGCTGCTCATAAGTAATTCACTGTGAATACCCCTTTGCTAATATGTTGGTTTTCTTTATAACCACCAAACAAATGTCAAACCCAGCAAATTTTAAGCTAATTTAATACCATTAGCTAATACACAGTTAAATCATACTGTGTCAATTTTCAAACTAAAGTGTTTCACAAATATTTTCTCAAGATACTTTCCCACTAAGATCCATGCAATACATTTAATTTTTACACTGCTTAATATCTTATAGTGTGCTGCCATTCCTCAACCATGATTATCTGTTAGATCATTAGTATATGAGGAATGTAAGGTGTTATATATAGATATCTATTGTCTCAACCCTCACGATTATTTAGGTTCAGCTTAACCTTATTTTAACAAGAATTGCACTAGAACAAAACAACTTTTATTTACCACATAGTGTCATGGGTTTATGATTTGGATTAAGCAGTGCTACTTTCACAGCAGCACAGTAGGAAAAAAACTAAAAATGTACTCATATAGTTCCATGTGGCCACACAAGACCACTGACTTAATGAACTAGTAAGTGGTGATTGAGGACAGACGGGGTCTTGCAATCTCATAACTAAAGGAAAGACTTGAAGCTAGTGGCTTGGTGAAGTTTGGTCATTTATAACTGTGACACGAGGCCTAAAAGGAAGAATGTATATCCAAAAAAGTAAGTCAAATACCTTTGGAGCTTTGCCAGGACAGCTCTCATGGAGAGGGTGGGATCCTGAGAGTACCCTGAGTGTGTAATACACATGTATTCAATTGCCAAACAAAGATTTAAACAAAACTGTGTTTCAAAGATTTCTCCCAAACAAAGGGAAACAAGCGTGCATTTTCCACCAGGTATCTCATAAAACTGGGCTCAAACTGACTGATAAAGGAAATGGTGAACAACATGTGATGACATTCTTTTGATAATGAAGTTTACTCCCACCCTCATAAAAGAACCTAGCAGCTGCCCATGGCTCTGTTCCCTGACAGGGCATGTAATAATAGTCACAACCCTCCTTGCTCCATATCCTCATGCTTTGTAAAGCTACTTTGGGACTTTGGGACTTGCTCAAAAGAGTAGAGTCAAATTCCATCTGTTTCATGGAATACAGGATTTACTAAATTGGGCTTTGTAAGAAATGCCTAATATGCAGCACAGTTGGAAAAATAGATAAATACAAAACAAGCACATGAAACTTTTTATCTTCATAAGCAAAATCAGACAGAAGAGACAATTCTGATGTATGCTCAGAAAAGGCCTTAATGTAATTTTGCTCTCTTTAGAGATATTTTTTCATGCTTTAGTAAACATCTATGTATCTATGCACTTACATTTCAGAATGCCATATGGTTTTAATTTTTTAACAGCATCTTGAGAAATCTTCAGGCCTGAGAACAGGAAACAAATCAGAATTATAGAACATTTAGATAATGTTCATTCATTGAAATACCTTATTTTATGGATAAAATCTGATGCGAAAGATATTGCTGCCTGTTAAGAGTTTTCTAGATATTATCGTCTTCTTTACTTGAAAAATCTTATAGTTTGTATCATTTAAAATATTCAAAAGCCTACAACAATCATGACCTGACAATTAGTAAGGAAAGCACAACATGTCAAACAGTCCTTTAAATATTTTCAAGCCCATTTTCTGAATGGAAGCATCTGATGATTCAAATTAAACAATAATTTGAGATATAATAAGAAGGGTACTTTTCTCTGGAATTAACACGAAGTAAGAGTGTATGACCTTTTGGACATATCCATATTGTTGACTAATGATTACTGTGCAATTACAAAACTGAACCCTTATCGTCAAATTTTTGCAGCGCTCTCTCAATTAATTTCATTTATTTGAACATTTATTTTCTTCAGATACTATGTTAAAGATCAACTCATTTTACAAAAAAATGAAGCATTTTTCAAAAGTTGAAAGTGTCCAGCATAGACCATTTTGAGTTCTTTGGTGAGTGAGTTGAAAAGTTGCATTTTTATAAAAAGTGAGCTCTCCCCACTGAATTAGTGCTTCACCAATTCATGAAGGCTTCCTTTTAGTACTCAATCATTATTTACGAAGTCATGGACTTACTCTACTGACCACTGGACATTCTTGACGTTCAATTAGCACTGGATAATGCAATGACTGATTTAGCTAAACATGCAAGTTTACTTATGAAACATGACAAAACAGAAGCATTTGGAGCCATCAGATACAGTTGATCTGTTAGTTCTACCTCAGTATTTTATTAACTTTGATTTAGTTCAATAACTGCAAATGATTTGGTTATTATACAATTGTTTTCTCTTGTTCCTCTGAACATCGATTTAACATGGAGTCAGTCCTTTCATTCAATGCATGGGTCTCTTTAAACTGTAAATGTTACTATAGACATTGGAACTACAAAAATGAAGTAGAATAATCTGTCCTTCCAAGCTTTCAACTCAAAGAGGAATTTAAGAACCCAACAGAAGCATGTACAGGAAATTATGGAAACCTGAAGGAACATAGTTTATCACTCTGGGAGGTCAGGCAAGGCTTCCTTTAAAACAGAATTCAAGTTGACCCCTAAGGGAATATGGTGTTGCCTAAGAAAGAACAAACACCTGAAAAAGACAAGTCTGAGAGTAGAGAGGGGCACAACTGCAGGGTCTTTACATCTTAAGTTCAGAACAATTGATGGCAGCAGATGGAGGGAAAGGTGACTTAACTTTATACTGTGGGACAACTGAAGTTGTAGTGATTGCCTTTTGTGTGTTCTTGAGAAATCTGTCCAGTCTGGACCCTGTTAGTTCTTTGACATTGTTTTCTAATTCTTTTAAATGATAAGTCTTCAATTTCATGGTACACTTCTTAACGAAGGTTTCTGCATCCTTTCTATTTTTTTCCACAATACTCTTTTTTTTATGTCCGGAGGAATTTGTTTTCCTTAGTCTATTCCAATCTGGTAGCATGGCTCATTTCAGGAAAAGATTTGCTAATCCTACTACTTAAACCTAATCAAATTTCTCCATGATTAACTATTCTTATAGTAATTCCACATTCTCTACCATCCAGGTAGGTAAAATTCCAATATTCATAATGATCTAACGAATACAGTTTATATATCTATGGCTCCCTCACTTCTCTTACTCCTTCTTGTAGCGTCTTCAAAAACTTACAAAGGCTCCCAATGGAGTGTTTTTAATTATCATAGAAAATTGGAAACAGTAGAGTTATTGAAAATATCACAATAAGCTCATTTATAAACTCAAATTCATATTTAATAAATGTATGAAACAAGTTTTATGATGTTGCATAAAGGCATGAAAGCATCCATTATGTACTTAATTGAAAAAGATGTGCTATAAAACTGTTTCCAAAATATTGTACACACATACACCACTCATGAGCACATGTAATCACCAAGAATGAGCACACACATTCACACAGCACACATAAACGCTTGCACACTAAACATGAACAAATACACGCAACACAAAAGACTGGAAGATGCAAGTATCTCCCTTCTTCAGTTTACACATAAGTTCTCTGAGTAATTATACTGTGGATATTTTATTTTCTCTCTGTGTCTGTCTGAAACTTACATTTATTCTTCCAATGCAAAACAATATATGATATTTGCTTGACTTTCTTAAAATATTGCAAAACTTCAGAAATCTGCTGGAAATAATCTCATAACAGTTGGACCTGTGTGAAGTAAGGGATATGACCATAGATGTGAGAATACTTATGTTCAATCCAGGACTCTAGGACTCTCTAGTTCAAGTCCAGATTACCCTTCTATAAACCATTCTATACTTTTATGTTAAATATACTCTATCCTCTTGTCACATCCTATTTTCTTTCCTACTTTTAGGCTAAGATCAACAGGATTTTTGTTCAAATTCACCCAGTGGTCATGGAAGAATTTCTCCATTCATTTTGAGTGAATGGGAAATATTTCAAATTTCCCTATGTTCTTAAGCCAAAGTTTTTGACATGCTCCAGAGCTATACATAGGCTTCAGATGTTTTAGTAATAGATAAATACAAAGGTAAATCAACATACAAATAACATTAACTAAGGAATTTTAAAAACTTCTATTAGGTCTATAGTGCCGTGTCCCTCCAAATACAATGGAAATTTTTACCAATACTCTTCAAAACCAGAGGCACGCTAATATGATTAATTAAAATAACAATTTTACTAGCCACACTGGCATTATTTTTTTCCATTCAACAGTAAAGCCAATAATAATTTATTTTGGCTTTCTATTGGAGACCAACACATTCTTGGACCATGTTGCAAATAATATTCTCCTTTGAGTCATAAACTTAGATATTAACAATTAACATTTAGTCCTGTAAACACAATGATGTACAAGAGTAGACTTGTTGTAGAATGTAGCAGGAGTTGAGATCTTGGTATTGTTTGACCTTAGGTAGATAGAATTCTCCAACTCAATGCCCTCCATTTGGAATAACTTTTTCTGTTAGACTATGTTGTACAATGACCGCTTCTTAGGTCTCATTTAAGTGGAGGCCAGGCCTTTCTTTCATAGTGCTTTCTCTATTCTGACATTTTCCCTTTTATCAACATTGTTTCTTGCTACAACTGGGTCGAAATTCCTGAACTGTAAGTAAGTACAGAACTGAACTTCCCATGCTATTTTTATATTCAAATTTCTATAGGGAGCTTTTTTTAAGAAGTACATATTGAATCCCTTTCTTCTGATTCCTCTTTTGACTTTAGGTAAGTTCTGTCTTTGTAGCTCAATTTGGAATGAAACCCTTTATATAGCCCATGTTGACCTCAAATACATGAGTCTCCTGCTTGAGTTTCCCAGAGGTTAAGATCACAGCATTTCCAAACACATCTGCAATTCTTATACCACATTTATATATTTAGAAAGTCCAATAGGATGCTTTATCTATATAGGGGCACAACCATGTCAAATACCCTAAAGCTTCAGACCCATGGAAAAATGGCAAAGACTTCCCTCTTGGTAGAAGTGTGAATGTTGATAGTCTGCATAGAAAATGTTCATCAAATATATCTACTGAAGGATGTTTACAGCCTGAAGGATGATTCTCTATAGAGAATGCCTCCTAAAGAGATCAGCTAAATCTGATGTTCATCTGTATGTAATAACCACATCTCCCTGTTCAACTATATATAATAAACGCAATGAGCTTCTGAGATGTGTGGCTACTCCATCAGAGAGCCAGCCACTCCACCCAATCCCAGCTTTTCTGTGTTTTTGTATGTATCTGACATTTCTTTATTCTATCATTCCCCAGTCAGGTGAAATCTCTAGAACATGTAAAGAGCACATATCTCCTCGAAAAAATTTAGGACTTTTTTCCCCAGCAACTATTTTTTACTATCTCATTTCAGAAATTCACATGTGTTTCTTCCCCTATTGGCACACAATCATTACTAATAAAATACTAATGGTCTAATTCAATTATTGAATTTTCCATATTAATGAAATTATCCAAATTATTCAGTTGGCTAAAGATGAAACTCCTACTTGTAAAAGGTGTGAGCTGGATCTAGAGTTTGCTTATTCCCATACTATGACTGAGCTTAGTTAAAGATTCAGGTATTATTCCTTCAGGACTGTACACCAAGCTAATATCATCTCTAGCTGCTATGTACTAACCATCACCAAACTTCTACCCTATCAGTAATACTGTACAACCATCATGACAGAGCTTAAGTCCTGCTAATGGGTTTCCATGCTGGGATGGAATGACAGAAGTTGATTATGATTACCAGTGCTTAGCTGTCTTTAATGTAAGTTCATGAATACCCTGTGTATTTTTGTCTGATTTCAGGAGGAAATGTAGTTATAAACAATGTAAGAGCTCACAGTTTTAAAGTTCATTTTAAGGTAAAAAATACCCTCACCCTCTACCACTTTATTATTCATAAGACTACACAGAAAGCAAAACCATTCAATTCTTTCTCTCTCTCTTCCTCTGTCATTTTGAATTCTGGAATGCTGATGGAAGCAGAAACATATAGGATGTCAAACAGTAAGTTAGTTTATTTTTTACTTTCTTTCCTGCTCTAGTCTATTGCCTCATCCATAAAATAAAGAAATTTAATTAATCACAGATGCCTATATCCTATAGCTACCATGATCTCAAATCCAATTCTCATTAACCTGGTGGAAATGCTTGACACTTTTCTATAATATAGACAAGAGCATAAAATGACTCATGGAACAATTGAGAGTTAAGTTATAAGACCCATGGACAAAACAAATTTCTCACTATGATGTGTAAAAAGAATGTAGCATAGGTGTGATATAAATGATATAAATATTTTCTAGATGTGACTCTATCCCACTCTGACACTGCTTAAGTCATACATTTTCTATCATTTAGACAAAGACTACGAGGGGAGTACTTCATGGCCAAGTGCATTCCACAAATCATTGAAATTGAAAATCTTCGTTCTGTCTCCTTATAGTTAGAGAAATTCTAACTCACCTATCTCTGTCTAATGGCAAATGCCCCCCCCCAGCCACCAAAATACATTCATCACAGCTTCCCAGTGTGATGTATTGAGTAGCCAATGATCTGTACAATGAACCAGAGGTTATTTTAAAACAACAATTTTATCTCATGTTATAGCCTTCAAAGTATTGAAGGAAGAGGGATAACCATGGCATCTACTTAAAATGGAAAACCTATATTAGGCATACATCATGAATGGCAATAATACTTCTTGCCTCTTAGACTCCAAATCTCTATTTAATACATATCCCTTGTGTGTAACCTGGACTTCTTTCCTACTTCTTTCCTAAAGAAAGAAACACAGAAACCATGGGTTGACATTTACAGAGTTAAGTCATAATACTGTCTTCTACCATATCAGGCCCAAGTCTCAAAGACAGAGAGAGACACACAGAGAGAAACAGAAAGAAAGAAAGAAAGAAAGAAAGAAAGAAAGAGAGGGGAGCATTAAAATCAATTGTGAGTACCTCTACCAAAAGACCAATGAGTCAAGGAGCTGCTTCTAACTAGTAGCATCTAACAACGGGGAACTCTTGTAGCATATTTGATTGCACTCTGATTCCCATTATTGAGTTATTTACTGGAAAAACCCGCATCTTACTGGTGTGGCTCAGGCCTAGCCTCCTTTAATCCAACAACTTTTTCCTTGAATATTGTAAGCAGGACTAAACAAAAGTTGCCATAGCTCAAGAAATAGAGCAAGAAACCAGTTTACAGGAAAATAAAAACATAGAGCATAAGAAGGTGTCAGGAGGACAGGGACAGAGATGCATAGGAAGTGGGAGGGAGGATTATCTGGTTGGAGGAGTTTTGCTTGAGAAAGCTCTCTTTCTAGGATGTTGGTGTAGGAGAAAGGTCAACCAGGTGCTTTTTCTGCCTATCGGAGCTAGCAGGTTTTCACTCCTACATCTGGTTCCCCGAGTTTTTATTGCTAAAATCCAACAATTGAGTTTTAGTCAAGAACAACAGAGGGCCTATGGCCTGCCATGATTAATGACTGACCATAAAAAAAAGACAAAAAGAAGAGGTTTTTTTTTTTTCCAGTTGACTTTAGGACTGAGAGAATTAGAGGAAGCATGTGAGGGATTGAGTCAGAGGTACCCTTCTAAGCTACCTGTTGTGGAATATTACTTTAAGATGTAATTACATTTGTTTATGGTATGGAATATTTGTTTAGTGATGCAAGGGTTGTTACATTCTTTTATGTTTCATCTGTTTAACTCTGTAAAACTGTATTACTTTGCCTATCTAAAACACCTGATTGGTTCAACAAAGAGCTGACTATCCAATAGCTAGGCAGTAGAGAGGAATAGGTGAGGCTGCTGAGCAGAGAGAAAAAATAGGAGAAATCTAGGAGGAAAGATAATGGAGCAAAAGAGGCAGAAGGAGCACTCCAGGGGCCAGTCACCCAGCCACACAACCAGCCTCAGAGTAAGAAAGGAAGAAAAACATATAGAATAAAGGAAAGTAAAGGCTAGAAACAAGCCAGCCTAAAACCAGACATGCATAAGAAAGAATAAGTCTCTGTGTATTTATTTGGGAGCTGGGTGCTGGACCTCCAAAGAGGGGGATAAAATCTATAGCTATCATTGGATTCCTAACTCAGAAACATTGAGATAATAGACACTGTTTTAAGCTTCTGATTTGCAGGTAATCCCATCCTTATGCACTAGTAAACAACTAAGTCCTGGTTTGATGCCCACATATGGTTAGATGGCTTAGTCTTCCCATTTAGACAAAGCTGTCATCATACCATATTCTTTGCAGTTACAATAAGCTTCCAGAGTTGCTCACAGCTGTTTCAGGGTGTTTCTTCAGGAGGAACACCTGATGCCAACTGCCAGTGGGGAGTCAGCCAGCCTACTGTCAGCAATGTTCACAGAAATCCTATCCTGAGCCTTTTAACTTCCTCAAATGCATGTTCAAGCAGAACTTCTGCAGCTCAGTCTTGGCAAACATTGCTCCTGTTTTTTAGTGGAACCATTGCAATTTCTAACCCTTTGCCCTGCGGTGTGTCCAGCTGTTCTGTCTGCCCAGCCTGAAGTAGATCCTCACATAGGGAGAAATGGCATTCATTTGCATTTCCAGTCCACATGGATGCTTGCTAGAGAACTGAGAACTGTGTGTTAAACCCATATTTAAAGTAACAACAACAAAAGCATCTCTTTCAAGGGAGCAATCTTGAGATACAAGCTTTGGTCCTGCAGTTTGTTCCTGATTTCTAAAACAGAATGCACATATAAAACAAGGCTACTTGAATCAGCATCAGCTAACAGTTCAGGAACAGAGAGCTCTGTTTTTAAGCTCTACAAAAGAGAAGGTAAGTATAAAGTCAATTATTCGGAATACAAGACCACCCAGGTCCAGAAACAATAAATAATTTGTGATATGAGTATATGACAAAAAAAGGGACAGAGAATAGAACTAGGGATCGAAAAGGAACTTTTTCTAAGTGAACTTTTTATCAGGCTAACAAACAACATAAAATACCTTGGGGTGACACTAACCAAACAAGTGAAAGCTAAGAAGTGAGGCTTTAACAATGTAAATACCTTACTGGACATTAAAGGGGACCCAGTAAGTCACTATGGTCACCACTGAGCACTCATCTTTTCTGGCTGAGCAAACAGGCATCACATAGAATATACTTTTTAACAGAAAAGTTCCTGAGTGGCAATAAGATACCACCACCTTGGGAATCAGACATGGAAGGAACTCAACTTGCCTGTAGGGCATGAATTTTACTTAATGGTGGAGATGCAGGGTTGCTGAGGTGTGCTGCTCTGTCTCTTCATTGATTTCACAGCTAACATAGGAGTCTATTAACTCAAAAGTTGTTATCTGAGAGATGCCACAGATTTGGTTTCTTCAAAGAAGTGCTCTGACCAAAAATAGAGCTCCTTAAAGCTACACCAATGTCAGAGGAGATGACAGTGGCATGCATTGTGAAGTGAGATCAATAGTTTTCTCCAGGGTTCCCTCACTGGTTGGTACCAGAGTATGGAAGTGATGGTGGGAAGAAGTGTGTGAGAAGTGAGGTTCACTTAGGGCAAATGACCCTAAGTGAAATTAACAAGCAGAGAAACTGGAGAGTCATAGACAGACCTTAAATTTAGTTTTTCTTGTTGTTAAGACTACTTTCAGGTTTTATAGGTTTCTAAGACTGGAAAGATTGTGTTTTCCTTTTCCAAATAAAATTTGATTTCTAAATTAATTTATAGACTCAGTCTAATACTACAGAGAAAGCAATGTACTGTGAATGTGAAGAACTGAGGTTTCTGACTCTACTCTTTGTGGCATACTATCTTGGTTTCTAAATATCAAGAGTAATAAGACAAATTGGTTTTGATTTAGTTTTTTAGTTTTCCTGTGTGTGTATGCGTACACATGCATGTATTTGTAACACACCTGTGCATGTGTTACCTGTGCACAGGAGAGACAAACACATTGACATGTATCTGGGGGCTTAAGGTTGATGTCAGGGAACTTTCTCCAAAGCTGAGCTCCCATACCAACCAGCCTTTTGGTGGGTTCTGAGGATCTGAACTGATCTTCAGGCTAGCAGAGTAGGTACTTTACCTGTTGAGCTATATCCTCAGTCTCTAGACAGGTAAAGGTTTTAAATTATTTGTCTATATGTCTGAAAGAACTGATAAGAAGATTAAAACAAAAAGGGTTAGAGTGAAGTCAAGGTGATGATCTACGTACATAAAGGACTATGCAAGTGATGACTGTGTTTTTATAGTTGCTGCTGCTACGCTATTACATGATAATGTTAGATTTTAAGATTGTTTTAACTATTTTCCTTGCAAATTTAAGCCTATGTGTATTTTGTCTGCTTTCAAGTCTGTGTACAACATGTATGTCTGCTGCCTATGGAGGCCAGAAGAGGTTGTTACATCCCCTGGAACTGGAGTTACAGACCCTTGCTGGCCACATGTGGGTGCTGGACATTGATTATTGATCCCCGCAAGACCAACAAGTACTCTTAATTTCTGAGCCATCTCTGCAGCCCCTAAAATATTGTGATTTTTTTTGGCCTGTCTCTGTTACAATTTCTATTGCTGTGATAATACACTATGATCAAAAGCAACTTAATGAGAAAGGATTTATTTCATGTTATAACCCCCAGGTCACACACTATCACTTAAGAAAACCAGGACAGGAAATCAAGGCAGAAACCTGCGGAGACGAACTGAAGCAGAATGCATGAACTAGTAATGCTTGCTGGCTTGTTTCTCAAGGCTTGCTAAGTCTTTTTTTTACTTTATTTATTCTTTGTGTCTTTTACATTATGTATCTCGATCCCATTCATTTCCCATTCTGGTGTATCAGCCCTTTGCCCTTGTAGCAATCCCCATAGAATCCAAGAGAAAAAAGGAAAAAATGGGAAAAAATCTCATCATGGACGTTGTAGTGTGACATGGTGTGTCACAGATTACCCTTTTCTCCATATATCTTTACTTGTAAGTGTTCATTGCAATGAGTCATCATTGTGGTTTCAGGCCTCTGGTTTCTGCTTCATTGTATATGAGGGGCCCTCACTGGAGGTCCTCTTGGTTATTCTGCTGTCATCCTGTGTTGTAGAAATCATTCAGCTTGGGTCTGCAGATCCTGTCCCTTCACTTGCTCCAGTAGATTATAGATGGGGTGAGGCCCACTCATAAACCTGGTCTGGCCCTGGGTAGTTGCAGAGTTGGTTATTCCACCAGTGCTATCTTGTCCTCACCACCAGAGTGAGCTCTCCTGCATTACCCTGGCAAATTCACCCCTTGCAGTGATGAGAAAGGGGCATGGGTAGTTCTGCTTTCATTTCCTTGGGGTCAGCTCTCCCACACCTACACCTTCAGGGCCAGTTGAGCTGTGTTTCCCAGGAATGGTGTAGGGGCCACTCTCCCAAGTGCTACAGCAAATGAGGGGCAGGGACAGCTATCCTGCTATTATAACTTCAGGACCAGGGCTCCCACCTGCCTCCAGTATTGATGGGCAGTGAGAGGGGAGGGGCATTTCTCTCCCTTGCATGCCCTGACATGACTGTTGACTAATGGGGACAGCTCTGCCATGCTCACAATATTGGGGCTGGCTCGACCACACCTCTAGCAATGGGTTTGGTTCTATTGTGTTGCCCAGGCAAGGTGCAGGGCCTGCCCTCCCAAGTGTTGCAGCTGAGTGGTGAGCTGGGGCAGCTCTCCCACCCTTATGACATCAGGGCCAGCTTTCCCCCTGCCTGACAGTCTGCTTTCTCATACAACCCAGAACCACCTGCCCAGGAATAACACTTCCCACTGTGTACTAGGACCTGCCAAATCAATTCTTGATTAAGAAAATATTCTATAGACTTTCCTACATGCCAAACTCATTAAAGTAATTTCTCAGTTAAGATTCCTTCTTCCCAGATACATGTAGGTTTGTATCAAATTGACAAAACAAACCATCTCATAGCCCGAGCTCATAAAGATTATATGGGGCCTAAATAAATAATGTTGAGACAAGATGTGAAAAAAAGTTTCTCCTTGTTTCTATCTCTTACTCATTTCAAAGGAGACCCATGTGGTCTCTATCTATTCAGATTCACCATTTGCTCAGCTAGACTTCACACAACTCTTATTCTCCTATGTAACTTCCTCTTTTGTCAGTACCAAATGCAAATTTCAGAAATGCCTTTGACATTGAAGTAAGGACCTTCTCCTCTTGGTGAGATAACACAGTGCTACATCTGCTTACAGTTGGGGATGACTGACTACTAATGCTTTCCCAGAAACATAGTTTGGTGGCAGACCTGGATACGAAAGGACACCAAAAACTTAAAGGAAACCCCATGAAGAAACAGTGAAGATTCTGCAGGACTCATGATAAACCTGAGTATACTCCTTTTGTTAAACTAGAATTTAGCAACCTATTTCCTCATAGAGGGTTCATGTACTTCCATTTCAAGGTCTAGAGGGTTCAGAACTAGGAGTGTAAAAGACTTCTGCGAAATACTGAAACACGACAAAGCAAATGTGTGTGTGTGTGTGTGTGTGTGTGTGTGTGTGTGTGTGTGTGTGTGTGTGTGTGTGTACTTCTGCTCAGCAATGAACTACACTGTTGGTCACTGGGTCCCTCGATATCATTTAAAAGAAAAAAGGCATGATTGCCAGAGAGTCATATTCATGGAGAATTATTTGAGGAGATTGCAAAGACAAGAAATATCAACAAGAAGGAAACAAAACCATGTAAAACTTTGTGAAGGGGGACTGAGAGCAATGAGAGGCTCTCAGCAATACCAGGCAGAGTTAATTCTAGATTTACACTTTGCTGCAGCAGATGACATTCAAGAATCTGAGAGCCACCACTCCTTTGCCTACCACTATATCTTCATAACCTCTTAAAGGAAAACTCTGCCCATATCTGTTTTGATGATTTCCATAGAATAAATGTTAACTTTTATTGGCAGGCTAACCTGCACCTGGGAATCATAATGAGCTCTTTGCTTATTCATACCAAGGAGTGAGGGAGAAATTGGATGGAATATGGGCTTAAAACTTTGAGAGGGAATATCTATTGAATATTTTTATAAATGAAATAAACTTAAACATACCATGTATTTAAGAATGACCTTTGTTTCCACTCTACAATTATTATCACTGAGTAGAAACCCTAAGATACAGTCTAACTTGAAATAAATCATGACAATGGTATTTTAGCAGGCACCAAATTGGGTTAAGTTGTTCATGGTATACACTGTGAAAAGTTTAGATGTAAAGGGAAGGTAAAGAAATATTATGGAAAAGAGAGGGACAGACAGGGTGGAGCCTTTTGTCTTTTTGATGTCATTCACATAAATATAGGATAAATATAGGTCACATCATTCAGGGCAGAGGGCAGAGGGTAGAGGTGAGCTCCAGGCCACCATCTTGGTCCCGACTCCCTTCTGCTTGCCCTCTGTGGAATCTCCTTGCCTCCAGACTATAGCCAGGTCAAATCACCTCCAGAGGATCAAGCGACCAGGAGACTGCTGAGAGAGTCTGTATACTACCTTCCCCACTCAGAGCAGAGGGCAGAGAGTATTGGACTTGCACCCACTGAAAGAGAACCCTGGTCCTTTTACCAGCAGGAGAGGAAGAGGCTCTTTTTACACTCACTGGAAGAAGGGATGGTGATGGGAGATGTGATTCTGTAAATCTGTCTCTTATTGGTTGTTGAATAAAGCACTGTTGGCCAATAGGGATTCAAGATAGGTGGGAATAGGAGTCAAGGAGGATTCTGGGATAGAGAAGCAGAGTCACTCACAATGTAGCCTCCAGAGGAGTAAGAGGTCCGGACCCTTTTCTCAGGTAAGAGAAATACTTAGATTAACGATTAAGTGTTAAATACATAAGTCAGAGCTAGCCAGTAAGAAACAAGCAAACAGCCAACAGCTTCATAATTAATATAGCTTCCTGTGTGTTATTTGGGGACTGCAACTGTGGCAGGGCCCAGGCAGATGGTGGGGAAGGCTACACTCTACAGGATGGGAAGGAGACAATACACACTCAGCAACAGAAAAACAAACATGACACTGCCAGAGTCTAGAGACAATGCCAGCAAGACTAGAACATTCCAATGCAAATGAAGCAGAAGAGAATGACCTTAAAAACAACTTCATGAAAATGATAGAGGCCCTCAAATGAGATATGAGAAAATCCCTTAAAGAGATGGAAGAAAAAACAAACTAAAAAAATGCAAGAAATGAAAAAATGCAAGAAATGGAAGAAAAAACAATAGACAAATTGAATCAAATTGAACATTAAACCATATACATATCAACACCTGATCTTTGACAAAGAAGCTAAAATTATACAATGGGAAAAAGAAAGCATCTTCAACAAATGGTGCTGGCATAACTGGATGCTGGCATGTAGGAGACTGTAGTTAGATCCATGTCTATTGCCATGCACAAAACTTAAGTCCAAATGGATTAAAGACCTCAACATAAATCAGCCACACTGAACATCTTAGAAGAGAAAGTGAGAAGTACCGTTGAACGAATTAGTACAAGAGATGTCTTCCTGAACATAATACCAGTAGCACAGACTCTGAGACTGACAATTAATAAATGGGACCTCTGGAAACTGAGAAGCTTCTGTAACACAAAGGGCAGAGTCAACAAGACAAAAAAGCAGCCCACAGAGTGGGAAGATTATTCACTAACCCCATATCTGACAGAGGGCTGATCTTCATAATTTACAAAGAACTGAAGAAGCAAGTCTCCAAAACACCAAAGGATTCAATTAAAAAGTGGGGCACAGAACTAAATAGAGAATTCTCAATAAAGGAGTCTAAAATGGCTGAGAGACACTTAACAAAGTGCTCAACATCCTAGCCATCAGGGAAATGCAAACCAAAACACCTGTGAGATACCATCTTACTCCTGTCAGCATGGCTAAAATCAAAATCATCAATGACAGTTTATGCTAGAGAGGATGTAGAGAAAGGGGAACATTCCTCCACTGCTGGTGCGAGTTTCAATTTGTACAGCCACTTTGGAAATTAGTATGGAGATTCTTCAGGAAAATGGGAATCAGTCTACCACCACACCCAGCAATTCCACTCTTAGGCATATGCCCAAAAATACGTATTCATACAAGGATGTCTGTTCCACTATGTTCTTAGCAGCATTATTTGTAGTAGCCAGAACCTGGAAGCAACCTAGATGCCCCTCAACTGAAGAATGGATAGAAAAAATGTGGTACATTTACACAATGGAGTACTACTCAGTGGAAAAAAAAACAATGGAATCTTGAAATTTGCAGGCAAATTGATAACACTAGAAGAAACCATCCTGAGTGAAGTAACCCAATCACAAAAATACAAACATGGTATGTACTCACTAATATATGGATTTTAGACATGGATCAGGGGAGTGTTAGCCTACAATCCCACTGCCTGAGAATCTGGGAAAAAGGAAGGTCCCTAAGAGAGATATGCATGGTACCCTATTTAAGGTGGAATGAGGCAAGATCACATGAACAGATTGGGAAAATTGGGGGAAGGGAAAAGCAAGTTGGGAAAAAGAGAGGGGGAGAAGAAGAGGGGAGAGGAGGACATGGGGGAGCAGGAAGGTTGAGTCAGGGGAAGAATAGAGGAGAACAGGATGAGAGATACCATAAGAGAGGGAGTCATTCTAGATTTGAGGGGAGATCTGTCTCTAGGGAGATTTCGAGAGATCTACAAGGATGACACCAACTGACAAACTAAGCAATAGTGGAGAGACTACCTTAAATGTCCCTCCCTGATAATGAGTTTGACTTAAGACTACCCAGCAGAGGAAGCAATGTTGTCTCCATCTTTGTCCTGATAATCATCTGCTAATGAATTATCTCTATGTAGCAGACTGTACTTTAATCCTTAGCTTGAAGCCAAGTGAAAGAAACTTTCCTTTCATTTCATTTACTTCAACTTTTATTTTTGGTATAGTTTCTCTCTATGTATCACATATTGTTTTCAAAATTATGATCCTTCTACCTCTGTCTACAGAATTTCACATTTACAGCTTTGTGTCACCACACCAAACGGGTGCTTTATTCTCCATATTGTGCTGTCTTGATCCAAATTTGTAGTGAGACTATTATGCCTTCTTGGAATTGTCAAATATCAGATCCTATTAGAATTGGCAAGAGTATTATCTCAATGTCTGAACAGTCTTTCCCCTGGAGCAGTACAATGCATAAACTACTGATTCTCAGAGATGTGCTGCTTAGTCACAGATGATGCTGTGTAAATCCTGCAAGCACATGACACTACATAAACACTTCCTGACCCAATGATAATGTGAGAGCCAGGAAGCTGTCTTTAATCATTAAATTGGTTTGCATACCAAATATTTTAAGACTATCTGCTAAACACCATCTCAGGATCAAGGTTCCATATAGGACCAACCAGTGACTCCCCAAAAGAACTCTCTAACAAAGAGCTGTTTCCTTTAGATACTGAAATCCAATAAAGTCACTTACAGCCATGGAGGAAACAAGCCAGTCTGCTGTTTTCAAAAAATAAGAAGACCTTACCTGGTGTCCCCAAGATAGAAATTTTACGAGTCCCAAGAGATAGGAACAGGGCCAGATGTGAGAAACATTGATTAAACCCTTTCTGAAGAGTTGGAAATGTTGTAGTACATTCCCCACTGCTTATATTTTGGTGGTTTTACACTCTGTGTCATTCAGCTATGAGACAATGGATTGAGAAACAATATAAAAAAGAATCCAGCCAGTTCTGTATTGTGTGAGTCATCTTTACCAATAAAATTTCCAGTCATGGTCAGAGAAGAAGAGACAATCTGTATATATTTTTAGCATGCCATGCAAAGTAGCTGTGCCAAATGCAATGTTCAGGAAAGAAGGATGACAAGGGGGGCTGTTGACCTTCCTTATGTGGTTTAAATGCGCTTGTAAGCTTTGAGTCACTGTGGATGACCCTGGAAGGGCCTATTGATTTGTAAGAACTATCAATATTATTCCTTAAGAGTTATGGGTATGATGGAATTATGAAGCCTTCCAACCATTATATTTCACTTAAAATGTTAGTAACAGTTTATGTTTGTAGCTCTAAAGTTTTGGTAGGCATTTAGTTGTTTAATTTACATAAAAGCCCAACACAATAGATATAGTCTATTGTCCAAAAATGACTGCCAGTCTCCACTATTTCCTTTATTTGTATCTCTTTGTTGTAGAACTCCTAAATATTCTCACCATCTAAATATGAGCTTCACAGCTGTGGTCCAAGTTGTTTCTCAGTCATGGATTACCTCAGTCCAAAAGGCCTTCTTTACTACCTTTAGGTGTGTTATCATTAAGCTATCTATCCCAGGCTTACCACATGGCTATTAGTCAGGGTCGAAGTGAAGAACTAGAAGTGCAAAGCCACCTGAATAACCATATCCTCAGTTGGCAAATCAATTCATTTCCAGACCATGAAATAAGAAGTCACAAATGACAGCCTATATTTAAGGACTGCATAGAGATTCTGCTTATTGAATGGAGGACCAGCAAAGGACTCTCATATTGCAATGGGTATGAAAACATCCACTTTCTACTCCTAGGTTTGAGATGGACATGTGGATCCATGTCACCATTATCTTTAAAAGTAAAATGTGACTTATTGAACAGTAAATTCATGCACAAAACTTTTCATGCCCCAAAACTATTATGGTCTTTTCACATCAATCACTCAAAAGTTGAAATTGTCTATCATTACCTTTATATAAGCAGTTGTTTCATCTTCACAGCAAACAATGAAATTCATCAGTGGACTCACAACCCCAAAGAGAGCTGGACAAAGGAAGGATGCAGAGAAGAATGTGCTTCAGATCAGAAAAGAAATGCCTACTGTAAGCTTTGCTACAAAGAGGTTCCACTAGAATTATCTGGGAAACACTCTGAAAATTACTTCTCTATACCCATGATAAGCTGTGCTATCAGAATCACTGACAGGGAGGTGGAGACAAATTTATGTGTTCCAAATCACACCTTATGTGATTCTATTACACATCACAACTCTTCCTAATTAATTGGCCATTGTGATCCTATTAGGTCATTGAAATCACTTTGTGAAGTGAAATACTTTTTAGCTTTTAATTTAGAATTATGTCTTAAAAAATGTTCTACTATATTACAGCTGTGAAAACGCAAGACCGCCACTTGACCTCAGTAATTTGTTTCCTTATTTGCAAAGTGTCAAACTAAGTGTTTATCACTGAGGTTAAAATGAGTCCAACTGGATGAAGGGAAAGCTTTGCCAACTATAAAACTCTAAGCAAGTGGGATGAAGCATCACCATTAACTACCTCCTTTTAGTTACACAAAGGCAGTGAGAGTTTATCAGCTGATTCTGTGGAGATTTATCTAAAAATGAATCCTACTCTTTACTGACCTATTTTAATTCGTTTGTCTTTTCCCATGACATTTCTGGATGGGATTTTCCAAAGCTGACTAAATCCTATCTTTGACATTCAGCCCTATGACGTTGGAGTCCTGCTGGAGACTTGGAATTAAGCTCAAAGCTATAGGTAAGGGGCCATTTTTGCTGTTGCCATGCCAGTAGGAACACATGATTTATAACAAGAAATGGCTTCAGGAGTATTGGACACCTACAGATGTCTAATTATTACCTGAGGTGACTTTTCATATGCATGCTTGAAAACTGAGTTTTAAAGGCAGGAATGCTGATCACCTATAAGTGTTCTGTGGTGAAAATTACAGAACTAGAAGTGACTTTGAACTTAGGCTTATTAATAGATTCCTGGGATTAGGTGGGACAGTAGAAAAGAAAATTAAATGAAGATTCTCAAATATTTGTCTTAGTACACACACACACACACACACACACACACACACACACATGCACACACACCTGACATTCAGTGTAGATAGAGTTGGCTTTCTAGATCTATGTGTTATGTAGCCTTGGAATTAACCAATGTATGATAGACTGGAAAGATGACTAGGTGGTTAAGAATACTTGTTTTTCTTTCAGAGGTCTGGATGAGGTTATCAGAACCAACACAGTGGTGATTTACTATCATCTGTGACACCAGTTGTCGGGAAAACTATGCCCTCTTCTGACCTCCTTGGGCACCAGGTACTCACATAGTAAACATACTTGTATTCACACAAAACACTTATACACAAAAATAAACTGTCTAAGTCTAAAAAGTATTGCCTATTATTACTTTCCAAACAATGCAGTATAACAATTTGTGCAACATCTGTATAATATTATGTACTCTAAGTAATCTAGAGGTTATTTAAAGTATATGAGAGGATGGACATTGGTTCTGTTCCCATGAAAGGCAAGATATTCCATAGAGGCTATCATGGGGTAGGAAAAGGTTTTTGCCCAGGAGTGGGAGAGATCTGGACAACCATGACAGCCATGACCCAAGGGAGACATATTTTCCATAGACTGTATAATATCCTTAGTTAAAAGAGATAGTTATGTATGCATCATTTATACAGAAAGAATGAAAAACTGCTGTGTTTTAAATTGCCACTTCCATCTGAAGTTCTTGAGGGAAAGATGCTTTGATTTAAATCATCACCCATCTTTTTCATTACAAAGATTTAACAAGGAAACTCACAAAGAATGGTCTTTGACTGATAACTCATTGAAATCACACACACACACACACACACACACACACAAACACAAACACACACACCACGAATATATATATATATATGCCAGATTTGAGGGATTTTTAGTTTTTAGCCACCACTGCAGAAAGCCACTGAAGTCTTCTAACTAATTAATTCTCCAAGGAGTGTCCCTGTCATTGCTCCTTACAGTGCTGATGGCTAATTTTTTCTCCTATTCTCATGGGGCTTCAGAAATGCTTTGAAAGAGGGGCTTCTCAGAAGCTGTACTTATGTTCTACCTAAAAGAAACAACCCTGCGTTGACTAATGTAGTTATAAAACGTCTTTTTGAATCAAGTGGAGTCTGGTCTTTTCTTTTTCTTTTCCTCCCCTTCCCTTTGCCTTGTTCCATTTTATGACCACTGGCAAACTGATGCCAGGCCAGCAGGTTGAAATGTCTTTCAAGTACTTTAGATGGCCACCATGAAAGCAAACTGCTTTTGGACCTTACTGTAGACACAGTGTCTGAGAATTGTTATAGTCAGTTCTTACCCATGACTCCCGAAGCTCCCTAACATTGCACCAAGCACCCCAAATCACAGCTTCACATACCCACAAGATTCCTCAGAGTATCTTTAAGATCCAGGATCATATAAAACAGCTCCTACTCATAAAAGCACACACAAACTTGCCATTGTTTTTTAAATAGAATCAGGAATGAATCTGTGACCTTGTGGCCCTGAGGTGGGAACACTATCTATAAACTGGCCCAGACACTCTGCCTGTCAGTAGGACATTTTCATTGAACAAAAGTATAAAAAAAGAAAGAGCCAGGATATGCCAATATTTCTTACATGCCACAGCTCACTTTATTCATTTTAAACCTTGTTAACATTTGCTAACAAGAAAGTTAGGAACTTAAAGCTATAAAAATAGGAATGTCTTGCTAACTAAATAAATATATGTGTGAACCCCGGGTTCTGCTCCTTGCTCTGGATCGACTCATGATTGTACAAAAGGGAAAAGAAAAACTAAAAAGGGGTCCTAGCTTTGGCTTGTAAAATCTCTAATAAGTCCTCAGAGTTTTCCTCCCTTGCACGTTTCTCAGAGTTCTGTTGGTTTCATTCTTTGCAGGATTCAAACATGCCTGAATAGTTTCATCAACCAAGAGACCAGTGGAGAAGATTTTAAAGTACTGGGATTTTATCTTCACAGATCACATCAACAACACAGAAATAAGTGAGAGAAGTAAATGCCAGGGTGATGATGCAATTTAACATTTGGATACCAAATTACAGTGGACTTCCTTCTTCCCTATCTTTTCATTAGCTTCCATCTCTGTGTGTGTGTGTGTTTTCTGAGGGCTTGTAAACTGCTTCCTCTCTTTAGTTTCCTGTTCCCACTCTAGTCTTTGTTACTTCCTTATAGTAAACAGCTTCCTTACTGAACTGTAAACAACATTACTGCTTGCACTAGTTAACTTGTAAATCCTTCGTGAGAAAGTGAAGGTTGCCAATGGAGATTTGGTTTAATTTTGTTTAGTATCTTTCTTTACCTTTTCCTCCCCTTTCATCCTCACCTTCCTTTACTATAAAGATTTCAAAGAAATACAAGTAACATGAAACTTTAGTGAAATCACAGATAGTTGAATGGTTGCCCTTTTGTAAGAAAGCTCTTGGTGTCAACTCTTGGTTTAAATTATTTTAGAAAACCCCAAGACACTGAGCACAGAAACAGTTTCTGAAAAGTGTCAGCCTTCTGGAATCTAAGTGTAAATGAAATCCTGAAAAATCACCAAATCATCTGGATTTTGTGAGTCAGATTTGACCACCACCAATCTAGAGAGTAGGTAGTATTAACTTCACTATGTTCATGAAAAGATATGCTTGCAGATGCCAGGATTACTTCCCCACAGCCACTCTGAGACCAAGTCTCTGAGGCACCACTTGACTATGGGTCTCTGCCTACAGACTCCTGGAATAAATTCCCTTTCTGTGCTTCCCAGGGATAATGGGGTTTGATCTTCAACCATTGGCCCACACAGAAGTCTCTAGTGTCCTCCTTCTAAGCCATGTCCCTGCTGTTTATTTGCTCTGCCGGGGGCTCCAGAAATCACGTTAAGCTGCTGATGATTCCTTCTCTCTGCGTGTTCTATGGCTGCTTTTCTCACTAGGGCCTCGTGTCTTCCATCTACTGCGCATTATATTTCACAAAGGGTGACATCTCCATTGTTGCTGTTCCCCAGAAAGCCTGAAAAGAAGGCATTTTCAGGCTGGGTCAGTCTTCACATTCGCATCTATCATCATCTCATCAATCCTCTGTGCCCCCTTGACTTGAGAAATAAAGCCCTGCGGTCCTCAGAGTCTCATTCTAGCCTCAACACTTCTCCCTTCCCTGACACCACACAGATGGTCTTAAGGAAATGTGAGAGCAGAAAGAGATTGAAGGTTTCATATTTATATTCCAGAGCAAAATCTTTTGTTTCTGTATGTACCCTGACTTTCTACCCCTACCATCTACCAATCACATACTTCCAACCACTAGAGATCACCTCCAAGTAGGATTTGATTTAATGGTGTCCCAGAACTTAGTTAGCAAGTCAGGGGTTTTCCATTCCTCTTTCCTCTGTAACTCTGGTCTTAGGAATGCACTTCAGAACAACAGTCCTATTCCCACAGTAGCCTGGTGTAAATTTCTTCATGGGTCTAGAATAACTTCCTAGAGCAATGGTTCTCAACCTGTAGATCATGACTCCTTTGTGGTAAAACAACCCTTTTTACAGGCATCACCCAAGACCATCAGAAAACACTGATAGTTACATTATGATTCCTAACAGTAGCAAACATATTATGAAGTAGCAATGAAAATAATTTTATGATTTAAAGTAAGTCATCATAGCATGAGGAACTGTATTAAAGGGGTTTCATAATTTGGAAGGTTGAGAACCACTGTCTTAGGGTACTCTCATATTTTTGAGACTTTTTTCCAACGGAAATTGAATCTGTAGAGGATTAGACATTAGTTTTATTATACCCCATACTAAGTTATAAACCAATAGCAAACTTGGTACATTTTGTTTAGAGAGATGAGCAAAGAAATGAAGGGCACATTTATCAGACCAAGCCTTGGACTTTATATGCTTCATCTAACTTCATCCCAGATCAGTTCTGTAACATAGAGATTATTATTGTCATTATCATTATTATTTACTTATTTATTTATTCTTCTATCCTATATTGCTCCCCAACCACAGTTGTTTTCCTTCCCTCCTCTCCTCCCAGTTCCTCTCCCCACTTTCCCTCTCCCCAGAACAACATCTCCTCCCTTTCCCCTCAGAAAAGGGCAGGCCTCCCAGGAATATCATCTAAACATTGCATAACCAGTTACAATAAGACTAGGCACAAACCCTCATATCTAGGCTGAATGAGTCTATAAAGTAGGAGAAAAGAGATCCCAAAAGAGGCAAAATAGTCATAGACACCCCCACTACCTATTTTTTATGTGTGTGGGGCGTGGGGCCAGGCGGTGGTGGCATATGCCTTTCTTTTTAAACACTTTTTAATTAGATATTTGAATTAGAAACAAGCTTGTTTCCCATGAGAATCCCAGCTCCCTCTGTCTCCCCTCCATGCCCACTCCCCCCCCCGCCAGTCCCCCCAGCTCCCCACCCAACCCCCACTCCATTTCCCAGGGAGGGTAAGGCCCTCCATGGAGTATCTCTAAAGTCTGTCATTTCATTTTGGGGACGGCCCAGACCCTTTCCCAAGTGTCCAAATTGAGAGAGCAATCCTCATTGTGGGATAGGCACCCAATCCATTTGTGTGCCAGGGATAAATACTGCTCTACTACGTAAAGACCCATACATTGCCTGGGTCTCCTCACTGACACCCACATTCAGGGGGTCTGGATCAGTCCCATGCTGACCTCTCAGCCATCAGTCTGGGATCCAAGATCTCTCCCTTGTTCAGGTCAGCTGTTTCTCTGGGTTTCACCAGCCCAGTCTTGGCCCCTTTGCTCATCACTCCTCCCTATCTGTCACTGGGTTCTAGGAGTTCAGTTCAGTGTTTAGCTGTGGGTGCCTGCCTTTGCTTCTGTCTGTCACTGGATGGAGGTTCTAGGATGATATGTAAGATAGTCATTAAAATCATTATCAGTGAGGGGCATTTGAAGTAGTCTCTCCACTACTGCCAGTCTCTGGAGATCTCACTAGTGCCAAATCTCCCCTCAAACCTAGAATAACTCCCTCTATTATTGTATCTCTCATCCTGCTCTCCTCTATTCTTTCGCCAACTCAACCTTCCTGCTCCCCCATGCCCTTCTCTCCCCTCCTCTTCTCCTCCTCTCTTTTTCCTGGCTCCCTTTATCCTCCCTTCCTTCCCCCTCCCTCCCCGTGTTCCCAATTTGCTCAGGAGTTCTTGACTCATTCCACCTTCTCTGGGGTACCATGCATATCTCTCTTAGGGTCCTTCCTGTTTCCCTGACTATCTGGCAGTGCGATTGTAGACTGGCATTCCCCTGACTCATGTCTAAAATCCATATGTGAGCAAGTACATACCATGTTTGTTTTTTTATGACTGGGTTACCTCACTTAGGATGGTTTCTTCTAATGCCATTCATTTGCCTGCAAATTTCAAGAACCTATTGTTTTTTTCTGCTGAGTATTAGTCCACTGCGTAAATGTACCACATTTTTTCTATCCACTCTTCAGTTGGGGGCATCTATGTTGCTTCCATGTTCTGGCTATTACAAATAATGCTGCTATAAACATAGTGGAACAGAAGTCCTTGTTGTAAGAATGGGCATCTTTTGGGTATATGCCTAAGAGTGGAATTGCTGGGTCTTGTGGTAGACTGATTCCCATTTTCTTGACGAATCTCCATACTGATTTGCATAGCAGCTGTACAAGTTGGAAATCCCACAAGCAGTGGAGGAGGGTTTCCCTTCCTCCATATCCTCTCTAGCATAAAGTGTCATTTATGTTTTTGATTTTAGCCATTTTAACAGGAGTAAGATGGTATCTCAGAGTTGTTTTGAGTGTTGAGCATTTTCTTAATGTCTCTCAGCCATTTTAGACTCCTCTATTGAGAATTCTCTATTTAGTTCTGTAGACCATGTTTTAATTGAATCCTTTGGTGCTTTGGAGACTTACTTCTTGAGTTCTTTGTAGATTTTGGAGATCAGCCCTCTGTCAGATGTGGGGTTAATTAATATCTTTTTCCCCATTCTGTGGACTGCCTTTTTGTCTTGTTGACTGTGTCTTTTGCCTTGCAGAAACTTCTCATTTATTAATTATCGTTTTCAGTGTCTGTGCTACTGGTGTTATGTTCAGGAAATGGTCTCCTGTACCAATTCTTTGAAGGGTACCTCCCACTTTCTCTTCCAACAGGTTCAGTGAACCCATTTGGATTTATGTTTTGTGACTGGTATTAGACATGGATCTATCAGCAGTCTTCTACATGCCAGCATCCAGTTATGCTAGCACCATTTGTTGAAGAGGCCTTCTGCTTTCCATTGTATAATTTAAGGAAACCCACAAGAACACCAAGCTATACAACAATATGGGACCTAGGTCAGACCAATACAGGCTTGTCAAATGACACTTTAGTCTCTATGAACCCCTATGAGTCCTGGTTAGTTGGTTGTGTGGGTCATATCTTGTGGTGTCCTGAGTGCTTCTGGCTTCTATAATCCTTCCTCCCCATTTTCCATGGGTATCCCCAAGCTCTACCTAATGTTTTACCACGTGACCATAGAGATTATTATTGAAACCAATTCATAGCCCAGGAAACAAAAATAGTTGGCTGAGGTCACAGAGCTGATTTATCATGGAACTAGGAAAATGCAATGTGAGTCCTAGGCTGAGATTAGGCTCTTGGCCTTGCAAAAGTAATGCTGTCATCATCTCCATTTTCTTGAGCAGAAAATGAAAAAGCAGAAATAATTTCCCCTAAAACAACTTGGAAGATCCAAAACTTAAAACCAAATTTGAATCCAAGTTAATATTGAGTCACAGAAAACATTACTATTTGCTATTTTTTTCTAGCTATCAATTGCTACTATAATCAGTTGAATTTTTCTTGGAGAGAATAAAGTTTATGAGATACATGTCTGATGGTTGACTCTTCCAATAACTGTGCAACCTCTCCAGTATGTACCAGTTAGTTATAGAGGTACAAACAATGAAATTTGATGTCTTCAAGCAACTTACTTCCAATGCCACTGAAGAGTCACCTAAGCCGTTGCCTTCCTCTGCAAGTTCAAACTCACCTCTTTGTGGTCAGCGCTGGTTGGGAATGGCTCTGCTGACATAGTGGTGATATCATCTTTGGATCAGACCACTGTGGGTTACAGCACTATTCTACCTCCATTTGTTCTATGATATTCAGCTTCCCTGAAATAGTGCATAACAGTGGCAGAGCTCCAAGACAACAAATGGATTCCTGAAACCTAAGTTTGAAACTATTCTATCATTCTTCTGTATTCCATTGGTCAATCAAGTCACCAAGATATCCTATACTCAACAAGAGTAGTAAAATAATGTGTTTCTTGTATTATGAGAAGTTATAATACCATATTCCAAAGGAGCATAGAACTTAATCTTTTTTAAAACTAATTTTCACACCCCTTTGATGAAAAGTCAAACTTTTTCTTACTGAAGTATAAATGAATTGTAGTGCTTCATGTGTTGTCAAGTTCTGAATGCTTGAATCAACAAAATATCCTAGGAAAGTGCTACTATTACTGGGTGATTTATAGCAATCCTAAAGAACACTGTGTGTGTGTGTGTGTGTGTGTGTGTGTGTGTGTGTGTGCGTGTGAGAGAGAGAGAGAGAGAGAGAGAGAGAGAGAGAGAGAGAGAGAGAGAGAGAGAGGATGTGGAGATCAGAGGCTAACATCTGGTATCTTAGTCACTGTTGACCTTAGTATTTGGGTGGGAAGTCTCATGAAATATGGCCAGTGAGCTCTAGGGATCCTCCTGTCTTCATTCCATCAGTGCAATCACTACAGGTCAGTGCTAATTTTACAGGTTAGTGTTAGCATAAAGGTCAATGTTAGCATTACAGGTTAGTGCTATCATTTCTGACTTTTTGGTTTGGGCACTAAGATTCTGAACTTGGGTCTTTTACAACAAGTATTTAGTAGAGTAAGGTGCTGGAGCTAAATTTTCCTTAATGCCACCAGGAAAATTTATAAGACTAGTTGATAACCTTTTACTAAAGAGGTTGCCTTAAAACTGTACAGATAAAATTCAAAATGTAAGAATAAATAAGACCAAGCCTTTCTTTCCAAGGCCAAAAACTGAGTAGGAAAGAAAACACTCATATATGTGTTAATTGAGAAGTTGGGATCATCTGTAAGCATGGTAATTATATTCATTGTCTCAAATTATTAAGGACAGAACAGAATAACCTATTATCGGGATGTCACAATAAAGCTGGATTAGGAGACAGCAGATGTGAACTAAGTTTTATTTCCTCAGAAAAACTGTGTACTTTATATTGTTTTTCCTTTTCTGTGATAGGATCTGTCTGGGCACATAATAAGCTAACATTTTTTGTATCTTTATGCATCCCAGGATGACATCAAATTCATTCTTCTATGGAGATATTATAGTAGTGTGGCACCAGCCTGAGAAACCACCTGCAGCTTTTCTGATGGAAGTTCCCTGAACTGAAGTGAGAACGGGGCTGTGTCAGTAGCTTGACTGTCTCAGAACACATTTTACACTTTAGAATTGATAAGTTAGGACGCTGTGCTGAGAGCTACACACACAGACACACACACACACACTTACACGCACATACACATACATGCATGCACACCCACACCACACCCGAGTGGGGTCATTGATATATATCCACAATTCCAGAACTTGGGAGGTGGAAGCAAAAGGATTGAAAGTTACATGTTGACCTGGGATACACAGCAAGATTCAGTGTCAAAGAATTTCAACAAACAATAGTTACAGTACAAAGCAAAGAAAAATGTCTCCATTTTTTTATTTTTCATTTTTTAATGTATATGGATGTTTTGCCTGCATGTATGCCTGTTCACCAAGTACATGAAGTTCCCACAGAGGCCAGAAGAGTCAAACAGATCCCCTGGGATACAAGTTGTAGATAATTGTGAGCTGTGGTGAGGGTGCTTGGAACTGAAACTAGGTTCTTTGGAAGAGCAATAAGTGTTTTTGACTGCTGAGCCATTCCTCCAGTCCTGTACAAACACTGCTAATATAATTAAGCAATGAATAACTAAATAAAAGTAAAAATTCTCATTCTCAAATTTATGACTTCTCTTTTAATTGTAATGTGAATGAACTAGTTGTGTATGGAATTCTCAATAATAAATGAATGATGCACACGTTCATCTATATAAATACAGTTTTTAATTTTTTAGTGTTGCTTATATGTATATTTGTTTAGGATTCCACTGAGAGTTAGATACACCATCATGGGTCTTATTTCGAGAGAAGATCAATTCTTCCTCCCTTACCAGCAAGCAATTGCCTAGGGGTAGGGTTTTGTTGAGGTTTTCTCTATCTGTGTTGTCCTATTAAATGGTGATGTCATTGTTCAACTCTTTGTTTAGATGCTCATACCCTACCATATATAGAAGACAGTATCTCACAGTAGACATCCTCATCTTCTAGCTTTAAAAATCATTCTATCCCTTCTGTGATGTTTCCTGAACCGTAGGTGTATGATCTGTTGTAGATGAATCACCTGGAGCTGTCCCTGTTGTAACAATAAGTGACCCAACCAACTGAAAAGAAGAAGGTTGATTTGGGACCATAGCATTAGAAAAATTTCAGTCTGTCATACTGAGAAAAGCACAGTGGTAGAAACAGCTCTATCTTTGGCTGCAGGAATGTTCAGTAGCAGCTGTTCACCTAGTGTTCAACAGGAGGCTGGAACCACAGCCAGGCTTCACCTACTAAAATCCTCCCAGTCTTCAAAATAGCACCACCTACTGGCAATAAGTATTCAAAGCATGAGCCTGAGAGGAGCAATCCAGATTCCAACCACAGAACATTGATTCTTCCAGAATATCTGTCAGGCAATGTGAGAAGTAAATTTTGGTTGATTATAAGTCTTGATTGTCTATTTGATGTCATTTTGTGATAATGGTCTGAATGAACTAATGCGGTTTATACAAAATACCCAGAATAAAAGTTGAGAGAGAATAAAACTGTTGACTTCACTGGAATTTCTGATTCATTCATTTCCTTTTACAAATACTTTCGAAAAATATTTTTAAAGGCTACTTGGAACATGGTGATATGTAAACATGTAAGTTCATCAGTGAATGTGCTTATATGGTTTGTGAATGATATAGAGAGATAAGTGAATAAAGAGCAGGGGTATGGTGGTGAATGGGAGGCAGGGAGGAAAGCAATTTTCTACATATTTCACATGACCCCGTTTTACTCTTCCAGATGTATATGAAAAAATGTGTTTAGCTTAGCCTCCTAGAGATACAAATAACAGTTAGATTGTCTGCATCGATACCAGTGGTTTACTTTGGGGAAGAAGAAGCCTTTATCTGGACAGTGCCAACACATTTCAAGTTACATTTTTCTGCCTATTTTTGTATAAATAATGTCTAGAAATGTTAGATTCACTTCTCTTGGAATAGCGCAACTACATGATCCCTTGGCTCAAAATCTGGGGCATTTAGTTTTGTCACACTCCAGACTCAGAAATCAAAAACAGTTACATTTATCTGAATATCGCCCAAGACACTGTATTTTTGCCTCCCATTTAAGTCTATCAAAGACTGATTTATGGCACAACGTCTAAGGTTTTCTTCCAGAGATTCCCCAGTCTTTGAATTTAGGGATTGAACCAAATCAATTTTCACGCAGTGTCAATAGAGCAAGAATTCACTCTAAACCCAGTTACCTCTAGCCTAACAGTTTGGTCTGAAGCAAGGACCTTACATGCACCTAACAGTTGACAGCATATCACACCATTGCAAATCCATAACCAACTACATACATGCATATTCCAAAGGATTTTTCTTTGAAATATTGCCTGAAACCATCATGCAGTGGTTATAATACTTTGTGAAATAGTAAATATCTTAGGATAGAATAATAAAGAAATGAATTTTAAGCAATGAGTTGAATTTGCTTGGAATGGCTTTGCCCAACATCCCAGGAGATATGAAAAGGACCAACAAAATGTACTTTAAGATGACACTTGATAGACTTGATGTATTCTTGACGTTTGGAGGGTCACTGTGTGCTCTCTCAGCTAAGGTAAATACAAATCACAGAGGCAGATCACCTTGGTAGATAAAAAGGGATTCCCAACACAGTAAAAACAGTGTATGTCACTGGGGATAGATCTTTGTCATTTTCAACCACATTAAAGATAATGTTGCTTCAGATTTAGCCTTGGTTTTGCTAGAAAGCCACAGTAACACGTTTCCTGATATCAACAGTATCCAACTACATTTCCAGCAAATTCTGGCATTCTGTTTGATCTGCTTTGAGGTCAATAAACTTAATTTTATTTTTAAAGATTCTGTTTCTTGGACTGGATCAAGCTGTTGTTGTGGTCCCTTCGCATTTAGTGGTAACCAATGAGAAAAAACAATAGGTTTTCTTTGCGGGCCATCGTCTAAATGCCTTAATAGGAAACACATTATGCATTCTACATGTGCATGTGTTCAGTGCAAAGCTTTACTTAACTGTAATACAGAATTCAAACCAAGAGTTATATGCAAAAAAGTATTACCAAGTAGAATACATCCTCAAAGTCCTTTAGCTGATGATTCTTGAGGAACACTTGGTAGAACTACACCCATGTCCCAAAACTATGATGTTATTCCTGCTTGCCTTAGACAGGGGTAGAAATAAAGAATGAAGGAATGGCTAAGGAAGAAAAAAGTGCTGTAAATTTGTGAGGGAGAAAAATGGGCAAACAGAAGAGAGAATAGAAACTCTTAAACCAATAACCAATCTGTCAAAGATTCATTTGTTATCTTCAGGTTACAACCCATAGAGCAAATTCTGTTCTGTACAACTGATAATTTGAAGGACTGACTCTGCCAGAAACAAAGGAGGGGGGCGGGGACAGAGAAGAAAACAGCAGCCAGAACTTGTACCTTCTGAATGGAAATAATGCCAGCATCTTTCAATGATATCTTACTTCCTGATCATTTCTAAGAAACAAACTTCTGCTGGCTTATTTTTTCTCTTGGGCTCTACATAATTATCATCAATTCTCTTCATTTTTGTAGTCACTTCTTCAAGTGTTGCCCTTTATAACAGAAAGAACAGCATCTTCAGCCTGTTACCTCCTAGCTGTGTGTTCTGATTCTGTTCTTCTTGGATGTTTTTTTCTTATAGAACCATCCAGAAAGCTCCGATGTTCTTTGGTGGACTTGAATCTGAGATGACAGACATCTTTTCATGGTATCATCTATTAACTGCCATTACAGCTTGAGATGTATGTGGGAAGCCGTCTAGGACCAAGAGATGTATCTTAGCCGAGGAGGACCCTAACAGTTACTGCTGCCAGGTGTTCCTGTAACCCAATGATTCCTAACTAAAAAAATCTCTCACAACTTTTAAGAAATAAAAAAGTTTATCCCCCTTCACCACTGAACACAGATTTCCTAAAATCACATCAAAATTAAAATGAGTAGTAAAAATAGAAATGTTGCTATCTCATACCTGCTTGCCTTCAGATGGTATGAATGAATGTTTCTTTTGAAACATCCTAATGTTGAGTCAGGGAAGGGATTTCTTGTCATTGTTTTGTTTTTATTTTTGCCATTATTTGTCCTCAAAATGAGGGTACTTTGAAAATGAATTTCTAATTAAATTTCCCATAGTATTTTACAGTAATCTACAGTAAAATTGGCTGTTTTGTGTCTTTCAGACACAAAGACAATGTGAAGATTCCTTGAAGCAATCTGTGACTGCAGTTTCCCAGGCAATGAAGGTAATTATTAACAGGCCAATTTCTGGAACAGAGCAAAGAAAAATGCCAAGTCACATCTTGCTGTGTGTCAGGAACAGCCTTGCTTTACATTCCATGTAAAAGCAGAATAGATTAGTGGTCCAGTTGGCTTTACAAATGAAAATGAAAAGCCAACTGATATCCTCATATCTAGTCCTTCAGCCAAAAGCCTGTCAGCTAGAATTTAGAAGGTCAGTGAGGTTCAATTCTCCACATGAAAGGATGAGGCAAGGTCTGAACAATACACTCTTCTCTTAATTTCAGTGAGAGCACCTTCCATTCATGATAAATAACTCATGATTATGGAAAATACTTTATCAAAATCCAGTCCTGATTCTGCCTTGTTCATTTGTTGAATAAGTTAATATGTCAATTATTTCCTTCTAATGCTTTCTGGGTTTGGAAGTATTCAAAATATTATGCCTTCCTGATGTAATTAGGTTTTGTAATGGACACCTGTAAGGACCTGGTTACTAATTTTAAGATACTCTATTTTCTCTTGACCTCTCCTAACCAATAAATCCAAATTATACCTGTGGTGTCCCTTGGGTCTGGATTTCTCATGTTTCCTTTTCTGGAAATGAAGAGAAGCTTTTTAATTTTGCTTCTAAACCATGTACTTAGAAGAAAATCCTTCAAGTCAAATCACCAACGGAGTCAGCCACTCCAAACAGCTTGAAGTCACTTTCTGTCAGGTTTTTATAGAACCCCTTTCAAAGAATCCTTATATATCGTTGGCTATCAAGCAACGACTTAAGTAGAGGGAATTTGTATACCTATACTTTTGCTCTTTTAGCACAATATTGCTACCCCTTTGGCATCAAAAGACAAAATATTTTATTATTACTTGATTCATAGTCATATCAGATATATATATATACGTATATATATATATGCATATATATATATATATTTGTAATGGCAAGTAGTCTTCCTAACCTATGTGTTTATTATGTATCTTTATGAACTTCCAATTTACACCTATGTCAAGATTTTTCTTGCTTATATCTTCTCTCATTATTAAGTTGTGAACCCCATCATAGTAAGAAAACAGTATATGTTTTGTTTACAACTGTGTACTCAATACCCAACACAAGCATTTATCACGTTCTATACTATCAGTAAATTAATATTCACTAACAAAATTTTACGACATTAATTATACATGACATTAAGTCACCAAAAGGCACAAATAGCATTTGTACACTAGCTCCTAGGATTTAGGATCTCTGACATCAGCCCAAGTTATCAGTTTTCAGACCCAGGTGAAAACAGTCCTGTTATCCATTCTGGCTCTCTTGAGGAGAGGGGATACATACCCATGTGTATGAAATACTCTAAAAACCCATTTACACTTGGTCTTGGGTCACCTTTTCTTGTCCTGTTCTGAAATATAGGAAGCCAGAGTTTGCATACTTTTACCCTCATCCACAGAGTGTTATTGGAAATATAAAGAAACAACTCATGGAACAAACAAAACTAATTTTTAGAGACTACTGCTCTGAACAAAATCTTTACAATTTTTTCTTCTTGTCCAACATATCTCCAGGTTTTTATTTATTTGTTTGTCTATCACAAGCAAATGCTAAAAAAAATCAGAGGGCAAAATCCATATGACCGAGATTTAGATAGGACATAGTTGAGGAGGGGACAGGAATAACTCAAGAGTCTAGAAGGTAAGACACTAAAGTAAAATCGTCTTAGTATTTCTAGCTAGTGTTCAGTTCCTGTAGTTATTGTGGTTCTTCAGTGATGTATTTTACACAGTCATGGGCATCCTTTTTATCTATTATAGTTTTCAATAAAGTTTTCTCAATTTATAACTTAATATTTGATAACAAATTTTAGACATCAAATTTTATTATTCTTTTATAACATTTGAATTTTTCAATTAATTTTCAATTTCGTATCTACTTTTATCACATTATATGATGTCTATTGTTGATCTATCTTCATATTTTAAAAAGTTTCTCTCTCATATATCAATTAAAAGCATTGGTTGCTTTTACAGAGGATTTGGGTTTGCCTAACAGTTCCCACATGGGGCTCCCAAACATCTGTAACTCACATCCCAGGGTAGCTGTCATCTCTTGACTTTCACCACCACCAGACAAGCACGTATATACATTCAAGTGAAACATCCAAGGATATTTAATCAACTATAAATAAAGCCCAGAGAACAAAAGTAGAGAAATGATGAGAGTAAAACAGAATAAAGAGAGAGTCAGTTAGTAACTGAATGAATAGAGTTTGACTCTTCTGGAACGACCTTAAGATACTCACATACAATATTCTTCAGAATTGCCTACAAGAGGGTAATGCACAATCAATGGGCTCCATCTCTCTTTGGTGAAGTATTACCTCATGGGTACATTAATGCCTTTCCAGTTCAGACTTGTTTTTAATTTCTACTGGCATTCTATGTATTAGATTCACCCCTGGGATAGAGAGGAAATTCATCTTGTGCCATAGGGAAGTCCCGCCAACTTGTACACCTGCTCGTAGTACACAACTGTGTTAATGGCTGAAATAAACTGTAAGCTAGGGAACTAGAAAGGAAGGCAAGACATTTCTAATACAAACAGATTATTTAATTATGTGAAAAGGAACGATTTTAAGGTAATATAAAATATATTATATATTATAAAATACTTAAACATTTTTGAAGGTTGCCACACTAATTATTTGATTATAACATAATATATAGCTGTATTAAATTACCATAGTGTGTTTCCTGAGTGAATTTAATTTTATTATGTGTTACCTAAACATTTTCCTTTATTTATTTGCTTCCAGTTTTTCTCAGTTTCATGTATTTTTACATTACACTATGCTCATATTTGCCCTATATAACCCTTTCTTATTCCTCATCCACGTCCTACTCCCCGCAAATCCCTCTTCCACTTCAGTCAGTTTCTTTCTTACTTTCACCACGCCTTTTAGTGAGAATTTTGCCAAGTAGCCATTGGTGCTGTGTTTTGTTATCATAGTGAAGAGATAGCCTACAAATAGGGGAAACAATTCTAATCACCTATCAAGGAAATGTATAACCATTGTATACAAAGAACTACAGATGGTAAACACACAAAATCGCAACCAATAGATGTGCTAATAACTGAATGTGTTATTATCAACACAAATGGTTGATAAATATTTTGAAAGGTGTTGAACATCCTGAGACATAAGAAAATCCAACTATAAATGTGCACAAAAGAGAAGTATCAGTGAGAATAGAAACCAATGATGTTAGATGTTTTTGTTAGAGAAAGTCCCCCTAAGAATCATGCATAAGCCTTAAATTGGATGTTTTTTTTTTATTTTAAAGTAGCCTCTTCATGTTTCAAGAGTGTTCTGTTTTGAGAAATGAATGGTATATGGGTTATTTCTATTATGGTTCAACATCCACAACTTTCCAAATATATAAAAGCAACACTTGGTTGAATAATAATTATAAGAAAAAATGTATCACTCTTAGGGTACATTCATAATGAGGAAGAAGTGTGAGCCATTGAATTTAGAAAAGAGGAAGTTTAGCATTCATTTCTTCTTTCACCATAGTCAGTTGGGTCGTAGGAGAAGGTCCCCCACCCTTTGATAGAGTGGCAATCTGCAGTGGATCATGGAGCCTTGAGGTTCTAACCATGGTTACTCTGTCATTTCCAAAGGACACAGTTTTACTTCAATTCCTTTTAATAATATACTGAATGTTAAAATGCAACCTTTTTGCATTTTTCTGATAAACTCTGACTCTTAAAGAGGGTTGTTGTCATTAAAAAAATCTTGAACATGAGGACCTCATTAGCAAGTCAGATGCAAGTGAAATAAATGTCCCATAATTTTTGTTGTTTAAAGGTGTGACCCACACTTGCTAATTATGAATTCAGTAGACTCCATAATTAACAAGTGTCATGAAGATGCTTAGAGAAGGTTTAAGTGCAAGTGGTAATTTTATAGAACTATTTATTTGTCTGGGAAGTCATTTTCATATAATCTCACATTTAAAAATTTTTACAATTAAACACTTTGGCCCAGGTCTCTAAAGCAAAGCAGTCAGAAATTCTGATGAAAAATGGTTAACATATATTTTTTTAATTTTAATTTTTTCACTAGGAGAATACCTTTCAACCCAAAAGCATAAAAAAGCATGCCTTTAGTCTGAGGAATGCTGGTATTCTTTCCACAGCCAATACACTTAGGTCAAATTGGTGTAATTTTTTATGAAACCAATATTTCTTCAAAGACTTGATACTTCTCCCTTGCCTACTGGAATTGCTGAAAACAAGTATGAGTCACGTCACTACACTCACAAGCTTGGCTTTTCAGAAATTGTCACACACATTCTTTTTGGAAGAAAGAAAATGAGCTAAAAATATAAATCAATAATTGGGAAAAGTTTCAGACTACTTTTTTACAGTATTTCAAATTATGTGATTATGAGTTTATAAGGTTATAAAAATGGTGTTTCTGTCCATTGCAAAAGCTAAGCAGTAACACACAGACACAGACACACACACACACACACACTCACACACACAAGTGAGACCCACATCATTATTCGTTGGCTGGATCTGATCCCGTGCAAGAATATATGTGATCTTTTCCATATTCAGGGTTTATAGAAGACAGTTGTGGAGTTCTGTTTTCTTCCCACAGCAAGGGGAAATTTTACAGTGTGAGCCAGTGATAATCATACTGACTTATGAAAAATTACTCTTGTAAAGATATCAGGGCCACACAAGAGAAGCTTGGGGGTCTGAAGTCAAGTTCTTGGCAGGGAAAGGGACAGATTTTAAGCAAGAGAGCAATTAGTTCTGGATTTTTCTACTTTTCTGTGTCCAAAATCTACTGTTGGGGGGAAATTACGCAGTTACTTCAACCTACTCTCTGGAGTTCTTAAAACAAATCTCCACCCCTTTCTCTTTTCTTCTAATATGCTCCGTGGCAAGGCAAAATTCCAGTGCTGCCATTTAAACATAAAAGCAAAGCCACAAAAATTTGCTGTCTGAATTTGAATTCCAGAGCATAAAAGTGAGTCTCAGGTTGCCTTCAGATTCTCGGATATAAGATGAACTCAGGACATGTCAATGTCCTGTGCTGGTACTTATTCTCTGACCCATGGTTGGTGTCCCCCTGTTGCCACTCTCCTTTCCCCCTGGTATTTGTTTATTGCTGAATGCAGTTGGAAGCTTAGATGAGCTGGAAACATCCTACTAAATTTTCTCAGGGTTAAATGGAAAAGCCTTCTAGAACAGAGGTTTTCCAACTCTTGTGTGCATCAAAATCTGAGAGCTTAATAAAACAAAGAATCTTAGACTCATCATAGAGTTTCTAGCTGGCTGGGAAGAGGTGATAGGAACAGTAGGAGACAGGCAATTTGTATTTCCAACAAGTTCCAAGTGATAGTTACTTTACTTGGAAGCAACTTTTTAAGTAGTATTGTCTGGCCTTGATCACAAACAAAAACCATCAATAAATGCTTCTCACATTAGTCACATGAATACATATCCCATGTCCTCCAGTTCAACAATGCAACCCGAATAAAGACGAGGACAGGAAGGCAAGAACATACACTGAAGTTACAGTTGGTTGATGCAGAAATATGCACAAGGAGAAGTGGAGTGCAAAGGCTCTCAGTGTATGAATGGGATCATAAGTTGGCTCAAAAAGTTTGAAGACAAGATGAATATGCTTTATGTTAGTCATTTTTTCTCACTGTGGCAAACTGCCTGAGATAGGCAACTTAAGGGAGGAACGATCAGTTATGGCCCCAACTTCAGAGATTTTAGTCTCTTAGTGTGTTCTATAAATGGTGGGAGAGAAGTCAGACATTTATTCACAGAAAAATGAAATTGGAACCACATTTCCAAGCCTCTACATAAGTCAAACTGCAGCAAGCAGTCTAATTTAACCCAGGATGCTGAAACAATGAAAGAAAAACATAGAAAGAAGTTTTCAGAATACTGGTATAGGCAAGGCAGGTAGCACAAGAAATGTTCCCCCCCCAAAAAATAGGGCAAATAATGTCACATGAAATTAAAAGGGTTTTGCACAGCAAAAGTGAAAATTAACAGAATGCTCAGAAAGACCTATGGGATAGGACAGAACCTGTGACAGTTGTATTTCAGACAATGGCTTGATATCTAAAATACATATATTTAAATCTGCTGAAATTAAAGATGAAGAAACTCTACCAATGTGTGAGTCAATAAAATAGGTCAAAGAGTTGAATAAACAGTTCTTAGAAGAATAGATATAGGGGCTGGAGAAACAACTTAATGGTTAAGATCACCTACTGTTCTCACCAATCATCTGGATTTGGGTCTCAGGTAGCTTACAAACTCCTGTGGCTGCAGAAGTTATGGGTCTGATGTCCTTTCACCTCTATGGGCACCTGTATATACATGATGCACATAAAGCCACAAGTCACAAAAAGATATATACAACTAAATATATCTATACCTATTTATCAATTGACAGATAGATAGATATACATATGGATATACTTTTAAAAGTACAAGTGGTCATAATTTTTAAACTGTTAAAATCCTAAACAATCAGGAAAACACAAGTTAAAACTACTTTTCTGGCCTTCCCGTCCTTACCCTGTGCTTAAGGAGAGTGGGGGCCCTGCTCTGAGCTCCAGCTACCTTCATCCCCCTGTTTCTGTCTCTCTGGGCATTTACTATACCTAAAGAGGACCTTCCCTGCCCGGAAGGACCACCCTGAGTCTTGCCACACCTCAGCCTTCAGTGTCTTCTGGTCCTTGCCCTGTGCTTAAGGTGAGTGGGGGATCTGCTCTGAGCTCCATCTCCCTACATTCCCCCTGCTTCTGTCTCCCTGGGCATTTTCTGCTACTAGAGAGGACCTGCCCTGCCCCGAAGGACCACCCTGAGTCTACACACACCTCAGTCTTCAGTGCCTTCCGGTCCTTGCCTTGTGCTTAATGAGAGGAAGAGACTCCACGAGCTCCCACTGAAAGAAAGGATAGGAAGAAGGCAATATAAAAACACAGCCAACAACAGAGAAACCGGTGTTGGGGAAGTCCTGTTATTTGCCTGTTATTTGTCAATAAAGACTGTCTGGCCAATAGGAATCTAGATAGGTGGGACTAGGAGTCCAGGAGGATTCTGGGAAGGAGAAACACAGGAGAGTTCGAGATGTAACCACATGGAGTAGGAAGTCCGGAACTATTCTCCGGTAAGAAACATACTTAGATTAACAATTATGGGGTAATTACTTAAGTCAGAGCTAGCCAGTTAGAAACAAGCAAGGCCAACAGCTTCATAATTAATACAGCGTCTTGTGTGTTTATTTGGGAACTACAAAGTGGCAGAGCCCAGGCGGCTGGCGGGGGATAAACCAAAGCGGCTAGCAAAGAAAAAGCTTCTCTTAACAAACCGGTATGACACCACCAGAGTCTAGAAATTCTACACCAGCAAAACTTGAACACCACCAGAGTCTAGAAACTCTACACCAGCAAAACTTGAACATACCAAAAAGATGAAACAGGAAGGAATGACCTTCAAAACAACCTGCTGAAAGTGATAGAGGCCCTCAAAGAGGATATGAGGAAATTCCTTAAAGAATTGGAAGAAAACACAAACCAAAAATGCAAGAAATCAACAAATATTTTAAAGAAAGCAAGGAAAGCCAAGAAAAAAAAATCAAACAGATGAAGGAAACAATTCAAACAGTTCAAGACCTGAAAGCCAAAATGGAGACAATAAGAAAAGCACAAACTGAGGTAATGCTGGAAATCAAAAGGCTGAATAAACAATCAGGAACTACAAATGCAATTATAACTAATAAAATACAAGAGACAGAAGACAGAATCTTGTGCACTGAAGATAAACTAGAAGAAATAGATTCATCTACAAAAGAAAGTCTTAAACCCAACAAATCCTTAACACAAAATATCCAGGAAATATGAGACACCATGAAAAAACCAAATCTAAGAATAATAAGCATAGAGGAAGGTGAAGAAGTCCAGCTTAATGGTGCAGAAAACATATTCAACAAAATCATGGAAGAAACTTTCCCAACCTGAAGAAGGATATGCCTATGAAACTACAAGAAGCTTACCGAACACAAAATAGACTGGATCAAAAAAAAATTCCCCTTGCCACATAATCATCAAAACACCAAAAATACAGAATAAAGAACAAATATTAAAAGCAGCTAACGAAAAAGGCCAAGTAATATATGAAGGCAAACCTATCAGAATTACATCCAACTAATCCATGGAAACTATGAAAGCCAGAAGGTCCTGGATAGATGTTCTAGAAACACTAAGAGACCACAGATTCCAGCCCACACTACTATTCCCAGCAAAACACTCAATCACTATAAATGGAGAAAACAAGATATTCCATGTCAAAACCAGATATATGCAATATGTATCCACAAATCCATCCCTACAGAAAGTTCTAGAAGGAAAACTCTGACCCAAGGAAGTTAACTACACTCAAATTAACATGGGCAATAGATAATCTAACTTTACCAGAAATCAGAAATAGGAGAAAAACTCACACACAAAACCACCACCAAAAGCAGATCCAAAGAAAACAAGAATCAACAATCAATGGTCATTAATATCCCTGAACATCAATGATCTTAACTCACCTATAAAGACACAGGCTAACAGAATGGACATCAAGACAGAATCCATCATCTGCTGCATACAAGAAACACACCTCAATTTCAAAGACAGATGCTACCTCAAGGTTAAGGGTTGGGAAAAGACTTTCCAATCAAATGAACTTAAGAAGCAATCGGGTGTAGCTATCCTAATATCTAACAAAATAGACTTCAAACTAAATTAATCAAAAGAGATGAAGAAGGTCATTTCATATTCATCATAGGAAAAATCCATCAGGAAGAAGTCTCAATTCTGAACATATATGCCCCAAATATAAAGGCACTCATGTTCATAAAAGAAACATTACTACAACTTAAATCACACATTAAACCCCACACACTTATAGTGGGAGACTTCAACACCCCACTCTCACCACTGGACATGTCCACCAGAGAGAAACTGAACAAAGGAAAAATGGAACTAACAGAAGTTATCACCCAATTGGGTTTAACATAAAACTATAGAATATTCCACCCAAACAAAAAACCAACAAAAAAGAATATTACCTTTTCAGCACCACACAGAACCTTCTCTAAAATCGACCACATACTTGGCAGTAAAGCAAACCTCATACAAAAAAAAAATTGGATTAACCCTCGTATCCTTTCAGACCACCATGGCTTAAAATTAGAATTCAATATTAACACAAATTGCAGAAACCTCACAAACTCATGGAAATTGAACAATGCTCAATTGTATCACGCCTGGGTAAAGGAAGAAATAAAGAAATAAAAGACTTCCTAGAACTCAATGAAAAGGAAGGCACAACATACCCAAACCTTTGGGATATTTTGAAAGCACTTCTAAGAGGAAAACTCATAGCACTAAGTCCCTACATGAAGAAACTGCAGAATTGCCACACTAGAGAATTAACAGAATACCTGAAAGCTCTAGAACAAAAAGAATCAAACTCACCCAGGAGGAGTAGACATCAGGAAATGATCAAATTGAGAGCTGAAATCAATAAAGTAGAAACAAAGAAAACAATACAAAGAATCAATGAAACAAAGAGTTGGTTCTTTGAGAAAACCAACAAGATATACAAAACTTTATCACACCTAACCAAAACACAGAGATAGAACATGCTAATTAACAAAATCAGAAATGAAAAAGGAGACATAACAACAGACATTGGGAAAATCCAAAGAATCTCAGGTCATACTTTGAAAATCTGTACTAAATTGGAAAATCTAAAGGAAATGGAAGATTTTCTGGGTAGATATCACATACCAAAATTAAGTAAAGAAGATATAAACAATATAAATAGATCTATAACACCTAAAGAAATAGAAGCAGCCATAAAAAGTCTTCCAACCAAAAAAAGTCCAGGGCCAGATGGTTTCAGTGCAGAATTCTACAAAAAATTCAAGGAAGAGCTAACACCAATACTCTTCAAATTGTTCCACACAATAGAAGCAGAAGGATCACTGCCAAATTCTTTTTATGAGGCTACAATTACATTAGTACCCAAACCACAAAAAGACAAAACCAATATAGGAAATTATACGCCTATCTTCTTCATGAGCATTGATGCAAAAATACTGAATAAAATACTGGCAAATTGCCAGGCGGTGGTGGCGCACGCCTTTAATCCCAGCCCTCGGGAGGCAGAGGCAGGAGGATCTCTGTGACTTTGAGGCCGGGCTGGACCGATAGCCTCCAAAACAATACAGAGAAACCCTGTCTCATAAAAACAAAACAAAACAAAACAAAAAAAACAAACACAAAAAAATACTGGCAAATTGAATTCAAGAACACATCAGAAAAATCATACACCATGATCAAAAAGGCTTCATCCCAGGGATGCAGTGATGGTTCAACACATGAAAATCCATCAATGTAATCCACCATATAAACAATGTGAAAAAGAAAAACCACATGATCATCTCACTAGATGCTGAAAAACCCTTTGACAATATCCAACACCCATACATGATAAAGTTCTTGGAGAGATCAGGGATAACAAGAACATACTTAAACATAATAAAAGCTATATACAGCAAACCAACACTCAGCATCAAACTAAATGGAGAGAAACTAAAGATGATTCCGCTAAAATCAGGAACAAGACAAGGCTGTCCACTCTCTCCATATGTCTCAGTATTGTACTTGAAGTTCTAGCTAGAGCAATAAGACAAGAAAAGGAGATCAAGGTGATACAAATTGGAAAGGAAGAAGTCAAACTTTCACTATTTGCAGACAAATGATAGTTTACGTAAACAACCCAAAGATTTCCACCAGGAAACTTCTACAACTGATAAACACCTTCAGCAAAGTGGCAGGATACAAAAATAACTTAAAAAAATCACTAGCTATACTATATATAGACAATAAAGGGCATGAGAAAGAAATCATGGAAACATCTCCCTTTACAATAGCCACAATCACCATAAAATATCTTGGGGTAACTCTAACCAAAGAGGTGAAAGACCTGTATAACAAGAACTTTGAGTCTTTAAAGAAAGAAAATAAGCAGAGACCAGAAAATGGAAAGATCTCCCATGCTCTTGGATAGGTAGGATCAACATAGTAAAAATGGCAATCTTACCAAAAGCAATCTACAGATTCAATGCAATCCCTATCAAAATACCAGTACAATTTTTCACCTGACCTTGAAAGGACAATCCTCAACTTTATATGGAAAAATAAAACACCCGGAATAGCCAAGGCAACCCTATACAATAAAGGAACTTCCGGAGGCATCACCATCCCTGATTTCAAACTCTATTATAGAGCTATAGTCCTGAAAACAGCTTGGTATTTGCACCAAAGCAGACAGGTAGACTAACAGAATCAAATCGAAGACCCTGATATCAACCCACACACCTTTGAACACCTGATCTTTGACAAAGAAACTAAAAATATACAATGGAAAAAAGAAAGCATCTTCAACACATGGTGCTGGAGTAACTGGTGCTGGCATGTAAAAGACAGCAGATAGATTCATATCTATCACCATGCACAAAACTTAAGTCCAAATGGATCAAAGACCTCAACATCAATCCAGCCACACTTAATCTCTTAGAGGAGAAAGTGAGAAGTACCCTTGAACGAATTGGTACAGGAGACTGCTTCCTGAACATAACACCAGTAGCACAGACACTGAATCGGCAATTAATAAATGGGACCTCCTGAAACTGAGGAGTTTTGGCAGGGCAAAGGACACAGTCAAAAAGACAAAATGACAGTCCACAGAATGGGAAAAATATTCACTAACCCCACATCTGACAGAGGGCTCATCCCCATAATTTTTAAAGAATTCAAGAAGCAAGTCTCAGAACACCAAAGGATCGAATTAAAAAGTGGGCTACAGAACTAAATAGAAAATTCTCAATAGAGGAGTCCAAAATGCCCAAGAGACTCTTGAAAACGTGCTCAACATCCTTAGCCATTAGGGAAATGCAAATCAAAACAACTCTGAGATACCATCTCACTCCTGTCAGAATGGCTAAAATCAAAAACACCAACAACAATTTATGCTGGAGAGGATGTGGAGAAAGGGGAACACTCCTCCACTGTTGATGGGGATGCCAACTTGTGCAGCCACTTTGGAGATCAGTATGCATATTCCTCAGGAAAATGGGAATCAGTTTACCATAAGATTCAGCAATTTCACTCTTAGGCATATACCCAAAAGATGTACCCTCATACAATAAGGACATATTTTCATAGCGCATTATTTGTAATAGCCAGAACCTGGAAAGAACGTGGATGCCCCTAAACTAAAGAGTGGATAGAGAAAATGGAGTACATTTACACAATGGAGTACTACTCAGCAGGAAAAAAAATGGAATTTTGAAATTTGCAGGCAAATGAATGGAACTAGAAGAAACCATCCTGAGTGAGGTAACTCAGTCACAAAAAGACAAGTATGGTATGTACTCATTCATATATGGATTTTAGACATGGAGCAAGTCATTGCCAGCCCACAATCCCACTGCCAGAGTCTGGGGTGCAGGGAGGACCCTAAGCGAGACATGCATGGTAACCCAGAGAAGGGTTACAAGATGAGATCTCCTAACTGAACTCGGGGTGGGGGGAGAAAGGAAGGGCAGAAGGAGTTGGGAGAAAAAGAGGGATAAAAGAGGAGGGGAGAGGAGGACATGGGAGAGCAGGAAGGTTGAGCCAGGGTAAGAACAGAGGAGAGAAGGATGGGAGATACCATAAAAGAGGGAGCCATTATAAGTTGTAGGAGAGATCTTGCACTAGTGAGATCTTCACAGATCTACAAGAATGACACAAACTTGGCATTAAGTCTACCTTAAATGCCCTCTCATGATAATAAGAATGATGACTACCTTATATGCCATCCTAGAACTCTCATCCAGTGGCTGACGGAGGCAGAGGCAGACACCCACATCTGTGAACCAAATTGAACTCCTGGAACCCAGTTGCAAGAGAAGTGATGGCCAAAGAGACAGCTGACCTAAACAAAGGGGAACACATGGACCCCAGACTGATGACTGAGGGGCCAGCATGGGACTGATCCAGACATCCCTCCCACCGAATCTGGGTGGCAATCTGTGGGACCTTGGAGAGTAGAGCAGTATTTATTACTGGCATACGGATGGACTCTGGGAGCCCATTCCACATGGAGGGATGCTCTCTCAGCCTAGACGCATGGGGGAAGGGCCTAGGACCTGCCCTGGATGAAATGACAGACTCGGGAAATCCCCCCAAGGAGGGCCTCACCCTCCCTGTGGAATGATGTGGGGGTTGGGCAGGGGGCTGGGGAGTGCAGGGACATGTGAGGAGGGGTGGCAGAGGGAGCTGGGATTGACATGTGAAGCCTGCATGTTTCTAATTTTAAAAAAATATATTGAGGAAAAAAAAACTACTTTGCTATTTACTCCAGGCAAATTATCTATCATTAAGTAAACAAATTCTGGCAAGGATGTGGGAAAAGAGGAACACTTATTCACTGTTAATAGCAATGTGAATTGGTGCAAAATTATGTAAATCAGGTTGGAGCTTTCTCAAAAAGAGAAGAGTAGAGCTACCATATGATACAGCTATATCGCTCATGCTTATATACCCAAAAGACTCTACATCCTACTACAGAGACATATTCACACACTCTATAGACCTAATATTTGCAATATTGTTTGGGAGTTCAAAGCCTGTTCTGAGATTTAAGTAATCTCTTAACTGTGATCATCTTTTAAAGGAATATTATGAACTTGCTACACATAATGGCACAGCATATATGAAAGGAACTAACAGGAAAACATCAGAAAAGACTGGACCAGAGAAAGATCAAAGTCCAGCAAGGAAACCATTGTGTCCTATAGCTTAATTTCCAGCTTTTAGGATATAAAGTGTTATGATGTGATCTCCAATAAACTTGGAAATCTCTGTTTCATTAGCTCTGAAGTCCTTATAATATGTCCCCGCTTCCAGACTGGCTCTACTGCAGTTTCCTCAGTGGATGTCTTTCATTTCTGCATTTGCAACACACTAAGAAGATGCAACTTCAATTTTCCCCTCACAGCTTCATACCTAGAACATCCAGGGAATCCCTACTGGGGACCTGGCACTGATAGAGATTAGTTTCACAGACTTCTCAAAAACTGTTGGTGCATGTTTACAGGACACCCTAAGTATGCATTCAACATGGCTTCAAACCTGGTGCCACATGTGTGAAGTTGAGTCCTACTTCTAGCTTGTGAAGTACCTGGTCCCTTTGGCACATGATCTCAGCTGCCTTTTATTCCTTGTATAGTTGAATTTAAGGAAACAACTTTGTAGATGGCTACATTCTAGCAGGGTATCCTTATAAACTTTCTCCGCAGATTATCTCTTACTAAAGAGAAGTATTTCAAATGGGCTTTCGTTTTTGTATGCTAGGATAGTCATTGGAGAAATCAGTCCTTCAGACACCATTCCTGTTGGCTCTTTAATGGTTCTGGCTTCTAATAATCACAGCTGCTTCATTTACACTTGCTTTGTCTCTAACTTTAAACATGTTCATGTTCTTTTCCTTGTCAAATTACACCTTTCAAATCCTTCTGCTCTGTAAACTACTGTCAAGCTGACTAAAAGCAACCAACAGTAACTTATGATAACCTGGATGCTATATTGCCTAGAAATTCTCTTCAACAAATAAGCTAGCCTTTCCCTTTGCTTTTAGCCTCACTCACATTTTCAGGATTTGTCAGAATATAGATCAATTCTTATCCAGAATGCAATATAAAGTCCTCTAGTCCAATACCCAGCAGAGTGTTTTCCATCTGAAACCTCATGAACACAGTATTTCCTGTCTGCATTTTTCTCAGTATGCCAGTCTTCTGAACTCACACGAGACACAAGCCCTAATTACAGCATTCCAGGGCTTCCCTAGACTCCAAACTCTTTCAGATTTCTCCATCATGCTAGGTACTAAAGCCTATGAGCTACATTATCAGGTTTAGTCACAGTTGTGACCCCTCATCTTTCTGTTACTAATTTTCTCTGTCTGTTATTTTTCTCATTAGTGTGACAAACTATCTAAATAGAAGCAACTTAACAAATAATGTGTCTTAAGGTTTCAGAAGTGTTAGTCCTTTGTGTCAAGGAGTCCATTGGTCAGAGTATGTGTAGAGAATCCTTCATTCACAATAGACTAGCAGTAATCATCAACCTTGCCCATCTGCTTGCAAGCTACCATAGTGGCATGACTAGAAAGAGAATGGCACAAATGTCATGGGAGAGATAAACCATATTTTCATTGAATTAAAGACCCACTCCAACGGGGGGGGGGGGTTGGGGGGAAGGCACGGGAGAAGGGGAGGGAAAGGGAGAGGGACCTGGAACTGACTTGTGAAGCAACCTTGTTTCCTATCTAAATTTGAACTGGAAAATAAAATAACAAATAAAAAATAAAAAATAAAAAACAAAACAAAAAAGACCCACTCCAAAAAATGGCACTCATACTTGACACTATCAATGAATACAGGAACCCTTGACTCAAAAGTTCATTGGTTATACTATTGTCCTGCTAACTAGACATAACAATAAAAAGACCCTTAATTGTGACTTAGTGTATACCCAATAATTCGATTTTTTATTTGTTTGTTTGTTTGTTTTGAGGCAGGGTTTCTCTGTATAGTTTTGGAGGCTGTCCTGGAACTCAGTCTGTAGACCAGGCTGGCATCAAACTCATAGAGATCTGCCTGCCTCTGCCTCCTGAGTGCTGGGATTAAAGGGATGCGCCACCAACGCCCAGCTCCCAATAATTGTTTTTATACAACAGAAATCAGATGGGATTTAGTCAATGGGCCTTTACTTGGCCATCACTGGTTTTGATGGAAAACCATAAACAAAGGGGTACTTTAGACAGAGTATTCACTGTTGTGATAATATATGATGTGTTACCAACTTTGCCTTTCATAAACTCTATTTTTTTTACGAGACAGGGTTTCTCTGTATTGTTTTGGAGGCTGTCGGTCCAGCCTGGCCTCGAACTCACAGAGATCCGCCTGCCTCTGCCTCCCGAGTGCTGGGATTAAAGGCTTGCACCAGCACCGCCTGGCCCTCTAACTATTTTTCGTAGTTTTAGAGGAGCATCCTTTTTATTTTCCTAGAGTTATGGTTAGAAAGTAGCTTAAACTTCATACTTAGAAAAATTAGGTCTTATCTTTGACCTAATATATTTTTGGAGATAAACAAATGGGTTGCTTAATTTTAATGGAGTTCATATGTGAAAGATATTTTTTTCCTTTTCTGGATACAAAGATGGGAATCAAGGATGACTGACAGAGTGCCTTCCTATGACTGCATCATCTGTTCTTGTGATTGTTCTACTGTAATAAAACCTCTGCTATAAAAGAAGATTTGTATGTAGCTTTCACCATGGTTACTCTGGTATCACCTATTTAAGAATTATCTGATAACAATCCTCTACTTGCTTGACTTTTGTTATTCACACGAAATTTCATATTACATATAACCAATGAATATTGACTAGTTAACTTCCTTAACATAGGTTCATTTGTTTTTCCCCATTTTCACAATTTTATCTCATTCTTAAACTCTTACCATAACATTTTCGGCCTACAGAGTTACAATCAATACTGTAACAATTCTCTTGGTACCTATAGTATTTTTTACAGATGTCAGTCAAATAAAAATTACATTCACATAAACATTAAAATCTGAACATAGTATTTTCTTTCTGAAATCTCTTTCGTGTCTTCCCATTGCTGTTTTGGTGAAGGTTTGACATCATTTTATTGTTTCTAAGAAGGAAAAATTTGATCCAATCAGTAAATTCAAAACTTCAGAACATTGGAAAGAAAAGATAAGAAGGCATAATTAGTATGGCTCAGTGAATATTTAAAGGTGGTCGAAGAAATGAACAGGATGATAGTAAAAGAGTTGGTTTTAGATGATATCATCATCAGTGTTTATGTGAAACCAAAGAATAGCAAAATATGGACACAAGAATGTACACAGACATAGACAAATCATGTAGTAGATGACATTAGGTCATAGAAGTACTCATCTGATTCATTTCCACTTGTTTGTTTAGCTTTTAGAGACAGTATTACTTGAATCTAAGGCTCCTGCCTCCTCTTTCCATATGCTGGAATTATAGGTATGTACCACCATTAATACTTTAAGAGAAAAGCAAAGTAATTTTCAGGGAGAGCAATCAAATGGAAGTGTTATGTTGGAGCCTGAAGAATTTAAATACATTCAGAGAGAAAAAGGTGAATGAAAACAAGTCTTTAAATGAAGCATGCTTTAAGAGTTAAGCAGTAAAAACAGATCCAGAAAAGTAACCTAAGTTACTGAAGAAATCAGAACGAGAAAAGAGAACAGTGGCCTAAAAGAGAATAGGTGACAGGAACATTTAATGAAAGTAGTTGCATAGTTTCAGTGTGGCCCTTCCAAAGATCTACTAGTTATAGACCTGAAAGATTCATTCCTATTGGCTAGATTTCATGATGCTATACATTGCTATGTAAGCTACTGGAAAAGGAAAACAATCAATGGTCTTACCCAGCTGTGATCTTGGGGAGTTTCAATTAAAAGCTTGCCTGGCAAGATTATTCCCACTGGTTGCAGTGGCTGCATGAAGGTCATGGGAGTAACCAACCACTTTCTGATTGGATTTAGAATCCACAACATCAGACAGAACTCACACTGTGTCAAAGCTTGTGAATAGCTAAGTATAGGCCCTTGGAGAGAGCCGAGTGCTATTATTATGTGGAGATATTAGAAAAATGCTTTCTAAATTTTTATTTATATCCATAAATTAAGACATTGACAACCTTCATCAGAGCTTATTATTTTTATAGGAGGTGATAATTAATGTAGAGCCCACAACTGGTTAAGACACCAGGAATAAGAGAGTTTTAGATTGCCCAGCTCTAAATGGAGCATCTATATTGAAGATCTCATGACAAAGCTCAAGAATAATTGTGAAAGAGGAGACAGAAAAATGTGAACATCTATAGTAAAACAGTTTTTTGAACATAACAACATTGTGGAATATGTAGATTCACAATAGACTTGACAGCTTGACAATCAAAATTGCAGTATGGACTGCAGAGGGACTAATGAAATTCTACCTTATCTGAGGAGATGGCTGTGGGGGAAGAGAGGTTAGAAGTTTTCAGTAGTATGATGTTACCCGTATTCCATCATACAGTCCTATACCCATGCACATGCAGACAGCACTAAGTGAACTCAGTGGATTAAAATTTAAGCATCACAGGAAATTGGGAGGGAAAAGAGGTAGTGAGTGGATAAAGGAAGAAATGAATAACAGAGAAAGGGAAAGAGATTTGAAGCATTATAAGCATGTATAAAATTTTCAAACAACAACAAAAAGGTCGTTAATATTGATTATGACTCTGGTGTTTAGAATTGGGGCCATTATAAGTTGATTAGAATGATAATATGTTATTTAAGTGAGGGCCCTCATAATTACATATTCCTACTAGAACTAGAGGGGGGCAAGTCTCTCTCTCTCTCTCTCTCTCTCTCTCTCTCCCTTTCATACATACACACTCACAGACACATGCACACACACTTTTCTCCTTGTTCTTCTTGATGGCAACTAACACGAGGTGATAATCATAGGTGATTCATATGATAGCTGGTGGCACCTGTAGACTTTCTGTCCCCCAAGCTATTAACTACACAAACTCCTTGTGCATATAAAAAACCTAGGCTCATTGATTTAATTATATTTTTGGACACTGGCAAGAAGATACTAATTGTTAGGGACAGAGACATAGTTTACTTGAATTGAGAATAGTTTACTTGAATGAGAAGTAGGACATCATTGATATCTGCATATCAAGTGAGGCCAGAAATTTAGTCATAATTGGTTAAAATGAATTAGCAGACTTACAATTGTCTAAAGTAGATTGAACATGACACTATCATTTTTGCATGCCAACAGGTGAGAATATTTGCTCTTCACAGAGACAAATGTTTGTCTGGAGGGTTTTAGTTAGCTGCTTTGTGTGAAGAATAAAGAAGATGGCTGGTATGATGCTAATTTGGAAGACAGATCTAACAAGTAGAACATAAAAGTTTCACTGCAAAGAACTGAGCTGTGGAAAATGAAATAGTGAATGGAGACTTATTCAGAAAGTCCTTTTCTATACCTGTATCTTCTAAGGTACTGCCTATGTTTTCTTTTCTAGAACTTCCAGCATTTCTAGTTTCACATTGGGGCTTTTGGTTCACATAGTTAATTTCTGTGAATGGTGATAGATAATAATCTAATTTCATTATTCTACATGTGGACAACTGGTTTCGCAAACAACATCTGTTGAAAGTACTGTCTTTCTTTAGTGTATGTTTTAACATCTTTTTCAAATATCTGTGGTTGGGAGTTTGGGGAATACGTAAATATAATAACATTTTATCTTCAAGTAGTGATAGTTTACTTTTTTCCTGTTTGTATTACTTCAATTTCTTTCTCTTGTCTCATTTCTGTAACTAGGACTTCAAGGGCTACATTGAAAAGGTTGAAAGAAAAGGGATTGAAAAATTTGAACTTAAAAGTGTCCAGAAGATTCATGCATATGGGATGAGAAGAGATAATTATGGTAAAGAATACTGGAATTTAAGATTTCCAAAGTTCCCGACTGAGCTCTCAAAAGATGTGACTCAAGATGCACATAGAAATGGTTGAAGTATGAGAAGCCATGGCCTCCAAACAGCCAGGATAAAGGCTCTGTTGGTTCAGGAACACAGACATGTAGGTGCCAGTTCTTAAGGAGCAGCAACACATTTGTCTAGCTCAAGAAGAGTGTTGCCTAAAGGAAGAAGCTTAAGAATGTACAGGTAATAAACAATGTCATAAACATTCCTAAACCCTTCCTTGTATCTTAACTCTGCTAAATGACATAACCTGGCAAGATCAGAAGAATCCAGTACACTAAAAGGCAAACAAACAAGATAATTATCATGAGAAAAACACTGGAGATTGTGTAATATATAGGAATCCAAATCAGCCATAAAATGTACCTGCCCAAATGCCTACAGCCAAGACAAAATTAGGATAGACCCAACAGAACACAGACAAGATAGTATGGCAAAATCAAAGAGAATTACTTGTTTAAAAATATTTATTTGTATATTATATATGTATGTCTCTGTGTAATTATGTACAGGTACCTGAGGAGAACAGAGGTTTGGGATTCCTGTAACTGGGGTTAGAGGTGGTTGTGAGTTGCACAAAGGGGGTCATAGGAGCTAAACTAGGGTCCTCTGCAAGAACAACCAATACATATTCCTAGTCACTGGCCCCACTCCCGGCCCCAAGAATCTCTTCTTTTAATTCTAATTGTCATATCCATGTATATTGGGAGATACAGTACTAGGAAGATGGAGAATCACTGCTCTAGAAGATCCCCTCCATGTCCGTGTGGACAGATGCCCACATGGGATGGGACAACACTCTGACTAATGACAGTGCCTGGCAGAAAGTAGAAAAGCTCTTCACATGCAGTGAAGGTCCCTCACTTTCTGACTACATTAGTCTTAAGGTAGTACCGAGGTGTGTTTTCATCTGATGTAATATGATACCTAAGACTCAGTGGTTCCTGGGGATCAAGGAGTCAAAGACTAAAAGACTGCATGGTGTGAGTGTCTCTTCAGTGCCTTGTTGTAGGGAGGAATATGGAAAGTTATTGAACACAGAGTCATTTGCATGGGGGCTGGGGAGGATGAAGTGTTGTGATTCACACTATGTCCTTCTATAGGTGTCATATCTCTCTCCATGAAGGTAAAGTCCACATGGCCTAACTATTTTATATTAGGCCCCATGTCTCAACACTGCTATGTTTGAGATGGAGTTTCCTCACTGGTGGCAGACCTTGGAGTTTTGCATTTGTAATATCAAGGCCTTCATACCTTGGGGTACCTATGAGGTCATTCCTCTTTATGGAATGGAAGTTTTCATTATTGAGTTCTTCCTTCCCATATCTATATATCTCCTATTAGAGGATGTACCTAATTAGGAGATACTCAGACATGTTACTCTCCCTGCTATGGTTTGACTCTGTTGCTCAAAGATTATGAAATCCATTAAAAACACCAACAATTAGTTAAACAGCTCATTTGCTTACCTCATTGAATTACTGTGAGGTAAAGGTCATGACAAATAGAAAGGGATGAAGAGATGAGACTGAATGAGCAAGATTGGCTCTGAGCCTTGTGAGGGTCCAGTGCAGGCTCTGTTCCTGGAAATCCTGACCTACTGACCTTGATAGGGAAGACCCATTAAGGTACATGGAACGTGACATTGAGCCCTCTGCCTTCCACTTGCTTCTGCACACAAAGGTGGCAAGAAAACTTTCCAAGTGTTTCCTGCTTTCTTCTTTTTTCTATTATCACATATATAATGCTTTCCAGCCCCTATGGTGTGCCACACCAGGCCACTGTGAGATGCTTTTGTTTATTGTTTGCCTGTCTGTCTTCCTGCTCTATTCTTTACCTTCCTTTCTTTAAATGATGGCTGTCTTTCACAGCAGGTTTTATCTCTGTGCTTGGAGACTCTCCCCACTTCCTCTGCCTCATTACTCCCCTACATACGTTAATTTATTAAGCGATCATCAAGGTGCCTTGGAACCAAAGAATTTTAAAACAAACTAAAAAAAAAGTTACTACTATGCCTCCAATCTTCTGGAAGTACAAGTTCTCAGCATCTACTGCCATTAGAGACCCAATCAGTGCCAGTTATGTAATGCCAAAGGCTCTAAACAGTTTTATCTACAGATTTCTGATGATCAGTTGTTGGAAAAAGAGAGTCTAATAGGACATATCTTACAGTTCTCTGAGTTTTGAATAGAATCATGGGCTACAGCCTAATGCCCAGTGGAAAAAACAAAATTCTTAACACTGAGGAGCTGTGGTCATAAAACATAATAAAGGTGACATAGACCAGTCAGGATTGAGATGCAGGAACAGAATGCTAAAGAAGCATTAAATCAAAGGAGGTGGGGAGGAATTCACCATTGAGAGCTCCTAGCAGTCTACCAGGCTCCCCAGGGCAATGCTCTGCTGAAGGGAAGTGGTACCACCTACAACCTTTCTTTCCCCCTGATTTGGAATTTCTTTCTTGACCTCCAGGACAGCCTTTTGTTCCCACCAAATGTCTCCATCTCTCTATTCCTTCATGGTGCAAGTTGCACACATAACACACCAGTTTCTTTGCTCTGAACAACTCCACAAATCGAGAATCTGCTGGAAGCTGATGAATAATGAATGTATTAATTCCCAGCTGTACTCCTGGTTAAAGAAAATGCTTTTGTTAGGTCTGGTAATAACGTTCAAACTCTGTACAAATGTGTTAAATGTTCTATGTTGTACTTAAGTGTTTACTGGAGATTTCAAGGCAAATAGCCACTTCACAGTGTAAAGGGAAAGTTTCATGATGTTCATGGCTTTAAGTGTATTTCAGTTACTATGAGAGTGGCTGCTAATTCCACACCCACCCTTGAGGGTCAACTGCCTATTAACTGGAGAAGTCAGTGTTTTGGGGCAAGGTTTCTATTTTGCTTCAAGAGAGTGAGGTGGTAACTAAAGCCAACTTTTTCTCCCATATCCAACTAAATAAGAGAAACCTCTCTGTCCTCCCCCAATATTTTAAGATTTTAGGAAACAAAGATAAATAAACTATTCACTGTCCTTACGTGGATTATTTGTAAACTTAGTCTTTCCCTTCTTCTATTAGCTTTGTCACTCATTTTGTATATTTAAAACTTCTAGAAGTAACACTGTTGCTGCTACTGATTCCTAATCTCTCTATAACAGTGATACTTCATGATTTTTGAAACAGCCCCACATATGCTACTTCATTTGATGGAGCTCTGTAACTAATCCATAAATGGAAGGGATGTCTTTGACAAGTAACATTTTGTCACCCAACATTTTCTTGGGAAGGTACATTTTATTTTTAATTTTTTGTAATTTATTTTTCCTTTTTAAAATTTAAATTAGAAACAAAGTTCTTTTACATGTCAATCCCAGTTCCCTCTCCCTCCTCTCCCCCCCTGACCCCCCACTGATCCCTATCCCCTTTATGCCTTCCATGGGGGATCATCAAAGTCTGTCATATCATTTGGAGCAGGGCCTACAGCCTCCCCCATGTGTCTAGGCTGAGAGAATATCCCTCTATGTGTATTGGGCTCCCAAAGTCCACTTGTGTACTAGGGATAAATACTGATCAGCTACTAGAGGCCCCATGGATTCACCAGACCTCCAAACTGGCATCCGCGTTCAGGGGCTCGGTAACAGTCCTATGCTGGTTTCCTAGCAATCAGTCTGTGTTCCATGAGCAACCCCGTGTTCAGGGCAGCTGTTTCTGTGGGTTTGGGAAGGTGCATTTTAACGTGTTGAAAGTTGATTAAGAAACAAGAATGAAAGGTTACCTTTGAAGAAATAATGGTCATTTATTTGGGCCTCAATCAAGCTAGTAATTATTTCAACACCAAATGGGGGAAGATACGTAGTTGAGCAGAGGCTAACTAGCTGTCTACTCACAGTCTGTCCCACTTTGGGGACATGTTTAAAGCAAGATCAAAGTCACATTTCACATTGAGTCTGTTTTTTGTACTTAGAGCAACTGATTTGTAAAAAATACATCAAAATAACTGAAGGGAGAAATAAGACTTTTCAAGAAATGCAGTTAGAACAACAGACATTCACACATCCCAGCATGAAGGGAGAACCTTCCCTCACAGGTGCCTCCCATACTCAAAGGTGCTCCGTTTTAGGAGCTCCAGGAAAACATCACAATAACATATGCATGTTTTACACTTTAAGAGTTTCAGGAATGTGAGCTTTTGGCTTTTGACCTGTGAAGGTTGCCACTTCACCCAGCTGTCAGGTTTTTAAAAATAAAATAGCTATTTTTAGACTCCCTGCACACAAAGAAAAAAAAACAGAAAATAAATTAGTAGCTTGCCAGGACAGAGGCAGGGCAAGGTGTACAGTAGTGGATTGAGAAATAACTGCAAATTTGTTTTCTGAACCTAACTGGTATGGTTTTCAAAAGATTTACACATGGCTTTTTATGTCAACTATAAAATTCAGTAATTCACCGGAAAATCACCATGTAGGTAAGTTTCCCCAAATATAAATAGTATCTTAATAACATTTACACAAATTTAGGAGATAGAATCGAATTTTCCTTAACCACCTTGACTTGAAAGAAAAATCCCAAACTCTTACTTAGGTGACTTTTGTCCTTCCTATACTTTGCTGTTATGTGCATTTCTCTGGATTCAATAATTCACTACAACAAACTGTTCTGAAAACAGAAGAGTGAGGACTTAAGTTGATTTTTCCTTTCTCTCTCTTACTTCCTCAGCCTCTCTCTCTCTCTGCTTCCTGGTCTCTCTCTTGTACTCTGCATGAAAATTGAATGTTTATTCAGACACTCCAGCAAATAGAATGGATCATCTTGGAATATGTCTTTGTGTGAAGAAATCTGCATGCACGTGGTTCAAAGTTTAAGCAGCAAAGTTATTAAACTAATTGTAGGTGTGTGGTCTTTCTTGTCTGAAGCACTAGATTTATTTGCATATATAAATCATTTATATATATATATATATGAAATTGAGATTGTCAGAATAAATATATTCTAATATGGCAAAAAATTAAAACCACTAAATTAGATATTGCTAAGGTCTTCTCCCTCTCTAATTTATGCCTTTATGCTTTGGTGCTCAGGCTGCTTAGATTGAACAGATGTGATGTGATGCTAACAAACTTTGCAATGAAGCAGAGAGGTATTATTGCTTCAATGAATGTTAAACAGAACTGGTGTAGATAATCATTTTGAGGTGTTAAAATTACTTTCAGTATTGAACTGTTAATGAAAACCTCACAGTATCTAACTAGCATACACACGGGAAACAATCAGATTGTTAACACATTTCTGACTAAAAAAATAAAATTATTTTTTCTAGTTAGTGAGGCTGGCAGAACTATTACAAAAATTCGCATTCCTTGAGTACATTTGCTATATCATCAGTTCTTTTGTGGGTCACATATCAGATATTTTTTTTATCATTTTTTATTTTAATTTTAAATAGCTTGTTTTACATGTCAATCCCAGTTCCCTCTCCCTCCCCTCCTCCCACACTCCCCTTCCACCCCTCCCTCCCACCCTATTGCCAAATCCTTCCACATAGGGGATAACTAGAGTCTGTCATTTTACTCTTGGTAGGGTCAAGGCACTCCCCTAAGAGTCCAGGCTGAGAGAGCATCTCTCTTTGTGCTATAGGCACCTGAAGACAGTTTGTATACCAGGGATAGACACTGATCCACAGCTCAGGGCCCCATAGGTTGCCCAGGCCTTCTCACTGACACTCACATTTGGGGGGTCCAGATCAGTCCCATGCTGGCCTCCCCACTGTCGGTCTGGAGTCCAAAAGCACTCCCCTGTTCAGATCAGCTGTCTCTGCTGGTTTTGCCAGCCCATTCTTTGCCAATTTGCTCATCACTCCTCTCTCTCTGTCACTGGGTTCCTTGGGTTCAGTTCAGTGCTTAGTTGTATGTTTGCCTCTGCTTCCATCAGTCACAGGATGAAGGCTCCCGGATGGTTATAGACATCAAGTTCATTATCAGGAATGGGCATTCGAGGTGGTCCCTCCACTATTGCTTAGCTTGCCAATTGATGTTATACCTTTAGATCACTCGAGGTCACTCTGGTGCCTGATCTGTCTTCGATCCTATGATTCCCTCTTCCCCCTATTCTACCCCCACCCCCTCAACTTCCTGTTCCCCCATGACCAACTCCCTTCCTCTTTACCCCCTCTATTCTTCCCAGGTCCCACTCCCAACCACCCCTCGCCGTGTTCCCCATCCATTCAGAGGATCTTGTCTCCATCCTCTTCTCTTGGGTACTATGCATATATGCATATCTTTTAGGTTCTTTCCTGTTTCCCAGACTCTCTATCTGTGGAAGTGCAGACTGGCACTATCCTGATCCATATCTAGAATCCATATATGAGTGAGTACATACCATGTTTGTCTTTTTGCGACTGGGTTACCTCACTCAGGATGGTTTCTTCCAGTGCTATCCATTTCCCTGCGAATTTCAAGATTCCATTGTTTTTTTCTGCTGAGTAATACACCATTGTGTAAATGTACCACATTTTCTCTATCCACTCTTCAGTTGAGGGGCATCTAGGTTGCTTCCAGGTTCTGGCTATTACAAACAATGCTGCTATGAACATAGTGGAGCAGATGCCCTTGTTGTATGAACCTGCCTCATTTGGATAAATGCCTAAGGGTGGAATTGCTGGGTCTAGTGGTAGATTAATTCCCATTTTCCTGAGGAATCTCCATACTGATTTCCAAAGAGGCTGTATGAGTCAGCATTCCCACCAGCAGTGGAGGAGTGTTCCTCTCTCTCCACATCCTCTCCAGCATAAATTGTCTTCGGGGTTTTTTGATTCTAGCCAATCTGACAGGAGTAAGATGGTATCTCAGAGTTGTTTTGATTTGCATTTCCCTGATGGCTAAGGATGTTGAGCACTTTCTTAAGTGTCTCTTGGCCATTTTAGCCTCCTCTACTGAGAATTCTCTATTTAGCTCTGTACCCCACCTTTCAAGTGGATCCTTTGGTGTTTTGGAGACTTGTTTCTTGAGTTCTTTGTAAATTTTGAAGATTAGCCCTCTGTCAGATGTAGGGTTAGTGAATATCTTTTCCCATTCTGTGGCCTGCCTTTTTGTCTTTTTGACTGTGTCCTTTGCCTTACAGAAGCTTTTTAGTTTCAGAAGGTCCCATTTATTAATTGTCGATCTCAGTGCCTGTGCCACTGGTGTTATGTTTAGGAAGTGGTCTCCTGTACCAACTCGTTGAAGAGTATCTCCCACTTTCTCTTCTAAAAGTTTCAGTGTGGCTGGATGTATGTTGAGATCTTTGATCCATTTGGACTTAAGTTTTGTACAAGGCGATAAACATGGATCTATCTGCAGTCTTCTGCATACCAGTACCCAGTTATGCCAGCACCATTTGTTGAAGATGCTTTCTTTTTTCCACTGTACAGTTTTAGCTTCTTTGTCAAAAATCAAGTGTTCATAGGTGTGTGGGTTAAAATTAGGGCTTTCGATTCGGTTCCATTGGTCTACCTGCCTATTTTTGTGCCAATACCAAGCTGTTTTCAGGACTATAGCTCTATAATAGAGCTTGAAGTCAGGTATGGTGATGCCTCCTGAAGTTCCTTTATTATATAGGGATGTTTTGGCTATCCTGGGCCTTTTGTTTTTCCATATAAAGTTGATTAATGTTCTTTCCAGGTCCTTGAAGAATTGTGATGGAATTTTGATAGGGATTGCATTGAATCTATAGACTGCTTTTGGCAAGATTGCCATTTTTATTATGTTAATCCTACCAATCCAAGAGCATGGGAGATCTTTCCATTTTCTGGTATCTTCTTTGATTTCTTTCTTCAAAGACACAAAGTTCTTGATATACAGGTCTTTCACTTCCTTGGTTAACATTATCCCCAGATATTTGATGCTGTTTTTGGCTATTGTAAAAGGTGATGTTTCTCTGATTTCTTTCTCAGTCACTTCATCATCTGTATATACTAGGGCCACTGATTTTTTTGAGTTTACCTTGTATCCTGCCACATTGCTGAAGGTGTTTATCAGCTCTAGGAGTAACCTTGCGGAGTTTTTTGGATCACTTATGTAAACTATCATATCATCTGCAAATAATGAAAGTTTGACTTATTCTTTTCCTATTTGTATCCCCTTTATCTCCTTTTGTTGTCTTATTGCTGTAGCTAGAACTTCAAGTACAATATTGAAGAGATATGGAGAGAGTGGACAGCCTTGTCTTGTTCCTGATTTTAGACAAATTGCTTTGAGTTTCTCTCCATTTAGTTTGATGTTAGCTGTTGGTTTACTGTATATTGCTTTTATTATATTCAGGTACGTTCCTGTTATCCCTGATCTCTCTAGGACCTTTATCATGAAGGGGTGCTGGATTTTGTCAAAGGCTTTTTCAGCATCTAGTGAGATGATCATGTGGTTTTTCTTTCGCAGATTGTTAATATGGTGGATTACATTGATAGATTTTCTAATGTTGAACCATCCCTGCATTCCTGGAATGAAGCCTACTTGATCATGGTGGATGATTTTTCTGATGTGTTCTTGAATCCGGTTTGCAAGTATTTTATTGAGTATTTTTGCATCAATGTTCATGAGGGAAATTGGTCTATAGTTCTCTTTCTTAGTTGTGTCTTTGTGTGGCTTGGGTATCAAGGTAATTGTAGCCTCGTAGAAAGAGTTTGGCAGTGAGCCTCCTGCTTCTATTGTGTGGAATACTTTGACGAGTATTGGAATGAGCTCTTCTTTGAATTTCTGGTAGAATTCTGCACTGAAGCCATCTGGGCCTGGGCTGTTTTTGTTTGGGAGACTTTTGATGACTGCTTCTATTTCATTAGGGGTTATAGGTCTGTTTAGATTATTTATCTGTTCTTGATTTAGTTTTGGCAAGTGATATCTATCCAGGAATTGTCCATTTCTTTTAAATTTTCAAATTTTGTGGAGTACAGATTTTCAAAGTATGCCCTGATGATTCTCTTGATTTCCTCAGAGTCTGTTGTTATGTCCCCTTTTTCATCCCTGATTTTGTTAATTAGCATGTTCTCTCTCTGTCTTTTGGTTAGTTTGGACAGAGGTTTGTCTATTTTGTTGATTTTCTCAAAGAACCAACTCTTTGTTTCATTGATTCTTCTCAGTGTTTTCCTGGTTTCTACTTGATTGATTTCAGCCCTCAATTTGATTATTTCCTGGCGTCTGCTCCTCCTGGGGGAGTTTGCTTCTTTTTGTTCTAGAACATTCAGCTGTGCTATTAATTCTCTAGTATGACTGTTCTCCAGTTTTTTCATGTGGGCACTTAGTGCTATAAACTTTCCTCTCAGCACTGCTTTCAAAGTGTCCCATAAGTTTGTGTATGTTGTGCCTTCATTCTCATTGAAATCGAGGAAGTCTTTAATTTCTTTTTTTATTTGTTCCTTTACCCAGGGATGGTGCAATTGTGCATTGTTCAATCTCCATGAGTTTGTAGGGTTTCTGCGATTTGTGTTATTGTTGAATTCTAATGTTAATGCATGGTGGTCTGAAATACATCAAGACATATCAGATATTTACATTGCAATTAATAACAACAGCAAAATTACTGTTATGAAGTAACAAAAAATAATTTTATGGTTGGGGGTCACCACAACATGAGGAATTGTATTGAAGAATCACAGTACTAGGAAGGTTGAGAACCGCTGCTCTAGATGATCCCCTCCATGTCCATGTGGACAGATGCCCACATAGGATGGGACAACACTCTGACTAATGACAGTACCTGGCAGAAAGTAGAAAAGCTCTTCACAAGCAGTGAAGGTCCCTCACTTTCTGACTACATTAGTCTTAAGGTGGTACCTAGGTGTGTTTTCATCTGCTGTAATATAATACCTAAGACTCAGTGGCTCCTGGGGATCAAGGAGTCAAAGGAGTCAAAGACTAAAAGACTGTATGGTGTGAGTGTCTCTTCAGTGCTTTGTTGTAGGGAGGAATATGGAACACAGAGTCGTTTGCATGGGGGGCTGGGGAGGATGAAGTGTTGTGATTCACACTATGTCCTTCTTTAGGTGTCATATCTCTCTCCATGAAGGTAAAGTCCACATGACCTAACTACTTTATATTAGGCCCCATGTCTTAACACTGCTATGAAGTATTGAGTTGGAATCACAATCTTTGAGTGACAGAATCAAGCCATAGCAGGGAGAGTAACATGTCTGAGTATCACCTAATTAGGTACATCCTGTAATAGGAGATATATAGAAAAAGGAAGGAAGAACTCAATAATGACAACTTGCACTCCATAAAGAGGAATGACCTCATAGGTACCCCAAGGTATGAGGGCCTTGATACTACAAATACAAAACTCCAAGTTCTGCCAACAGTGAGGAAACTTTAAAGAGGGACAGAGGTGAGATGTCTCCCAAGTGAAAACCTCACCAGAAGACCCAACTAACCTGTCAATATTCCTGTCCCATGGGAACTAAACACCTTTGTGATTGGGTGAGCTATTATATATGTAGCTGTTTGCTGCTTGGTGGGAGAAAGAGACTACAGTAATATTCTGACAGGACATAAACTAGTGTTCCTGAAGAAGGTCAGTCCCAATGTCATTCCCTTACTACCCACTGTTGACAGTATAGTGTTGGAAGTCTGACTGACAATGTCTTATCTTAAAATGGTTACCACGATGCACTCCATGTTGAAACTCTGAGTGATGCATGATAGGTTGTTTAGGGTGGAGGGGAGAGACTGGACACAACATTTATTTTTAACCTACTCTCCCTGTGACAGAGGGTTCACAGAGGTATGACAGAACTCTGTCTGCCTTTGTTAACCTGGAAATCCTGCAACCATCACCTTTTACAAATAGGCACTATTTGTCTTAGAGTAGCATAGATTAAAGGAGCTAATGGATGGATATCCCTAGAAGTGCTGTACTCTTCTCCACATCAGCTTGATTTCACTTTAGAAAGAGTAGCAGCTGGCCATCTTAAAAACTGAAAACAATGTCAAATGAAGTCTCTGCTTGACTAAGCAGCATGATTTATGCTAATATCTCTGCCTCCCGAGTGTCACTCCTTCCCTTTGCCCTGAGCATCATTGATGTTTATTTTAGCAGCCATAGAGAAACCAAGAAGATATGGCAAGTGTATATTCTATACACTGATCCAGACAGCCACCTCTCCTGTCCATTCACGGGGCCTAGGAGTACACATAGCTACTTTGCTTAACACAGCCTTGCAGGATGCAGTTACCAGTGGAGAGAACCAATATAGTGTCTGGCTGCTAGCCCGTCTCAGCAGAATTGTCCTGCCTGGGTCTCTGTCAATCATATAATAATGAATTGCTTTGCTGGAAAAGATCAAATAGTGGGGGAAGGCCTTGAGAGGAAGAACACATCTGTTAAGAACTCCCACCAAAAATGTTGCAAAGTGTTTTTGTTTATGAAATAATTCAAGTCTGAAGCTGATTCAAGGACAAGTTAGCAGCCTTACTAGGAGAGAAAAACAGACATAAAGACTAAATCCACCAAGGATAATTTAAAAACAACACACACACTCACTCAAAACACACATACACACACACAAAGATAAGGATGGAGGGACAGTATATGGAATTATAGGTAATCATAAGTATTATAAGATATAACTTAAGAGTGACTTTTTCTATCTATCTAAGATAAAAGGATTTCAACAACTCACAGAAATGCTTTAGACACAGCACATGTGATCCTAATTTACTGTTGTTTGTAAAGATTTTAACTTCTTGGCTTTGGACTTGATTACAAGTAATTTAAATGAACAGAGCTAAACATTTGTTTTCTGGCATATGTCCTAGGAATTCTCTCCATTTGTCAGCAAGCACTGTAAGTTCCAGTAATTACTAGACATTTGTATCATCCACCTATATCCTATAAACAAAATCTACTTTAGGTAAAGGAAAGAGGAAAAAGCTTGCCATTCCCAGAACTTGGATGTTATAGATTAGGCACGTGTTTCATTAGAACTTGGCCCTCCATATGCTAACCATGAATTTCATTCTTTGAAGTAGTCCTATGATACCTTCAGTGTAGTAGAGTTTTCTATCCAGTAATTATTCAGTAGCCCAAAAACATTTATCACAAAACTCCCAATGTAAATCTGCTGGAATTGTGAGAAAAGACTAACTTTAAAAATCCATACCCAAGATGATTGTGTTACAAACACATAGCCAGGAAGCCTCCTGTTGCCTTCTTCAGATACAAATAGTTCTCCAAACCTGACAAAAGCCCCAGAAACTGGACAAAGAGTGACAGGCTAGGGACAGGAAGAGGGTGTCCCTACAACATAATTATAAATATTTGCATGGTCTGCATAGAAAGTCCTCCTAGTGGCTGGCTACTGCTGCCCCATCTTCTCACAGATTGTCAATGCAGACAGCAGGAAGGGCTGCAGGGAGAAGGGAAAGATTGAATAAAGATTAGTCAGTGTGCTTCTAAGGGGACATTGGCAACTCCTGATTGTCAGACACAGTTCTGAGGTCAGCAAGGCCACCCAAAATGCAGATAGGGTCCCATTGCACAAGGACAGCTATCCCAAAGCTCCCTGTCAAGACTCTCTAAGACATTTCAATATGTAAATACTCAACTCCCTTATTGGTCTAGTATTTGCATATGACCTGTATAGTTTGAAGCATTCTGGATTATTTACACCAAATAAAACATGAATGCTGTGAACACATTTGTTAAGCTGCACTCTTCAGTGAGTTGCAACAAAATAAACTCTACATGATCAGCACACACACAATTTTAAAAAATACTTTCCATCTGCCATTGGTTGGAACCGTAGGTGGGTAACCTAAAACACCAAGGGCCAGCAGTCTTGCTTCCTTCAAATCATTTGCTCGTGGCTTGGCTGGTGACTCTGGTTTCAAGTACTTTCTTCTTTAGCAGGGGCAGAGTAAACTACAGCAAACAACAATTACCAGGTGCTTTGGAGTATAAGTACACAGAAGAAAAAGGATGCAAGGCCTCCTGGGATTTCTTAGGGAGGGTATTTGCAACTCTTTAGGTCATTCTGTTCTCCATGAGGCTCAGGTATATGGACTGGGCATTATCTTTTTTTTTTTTTAGCTATGATCAAACAATGTTATTTTGAACCCACTGGGCAGAACTAAAATTCTCAAGAAACATGTCTATCACAACTTTCCTTTCCCAGAACCCCATAGCAATCTCCCCACACGTATCTGTATGGATGTGTGTGTGCAGAAGAGACAAGAAATAATACATTCACAACCCCTTAGTAGATGCCTAAAATTACAATGCTTTCAAACCATATGTATGTATTCTATACACACACACATCTAGGACAAAGCTTAACTTATAAATGAAACACAGCAAAGGATTAACAACAGTAACTACTAAGAACAATTGTAACACAATGCTACCAATAAAAATTATTTACATGAACAAGCTAAATTAATAAATTGCTTCTTTCTGGAATTGTTCATTCATTAATTTAAACTGTGGTTAGCTGATGGGGACAAATAAAATTGTCCCCTTCCTTGATTCTGAAGTCTTGGGTTAGTGGGTTCTGCTGGGCTATATTTAGTTTCTAGAGACAAAAGCTTTAAACCACAGAAGTACTCAGGTCTGTACTAAATGCTGCTGTATTCTGCATGTGGGCAGCACTTCAGCTATGAGAAGAATATGCTGCCTGCTACCCTTTCTACATCACAAGGGAGTATGTACCTTCACCCTTGCTAGGTCGTGCTTAATAATTAACCTGTAATTCTGAGGCACCTCCAAATTCCATAAAACTCTGAACATTTTAGTAGTATTTTCTTTCTTTTCTAATCCTCCAAGGGCCTTAAAGTACTGGACCTTTGGAATATCACAATGTTCTCATTTCACAGATGATGAACGGAAGCTCAATTTGTAGCTTCAGAACACATGTGTGTAAACATTTGTGGACAATTACTAGGAATTTTAGGGAAGGAGTTACAGAGAAATTCATAAAAATAAGACAAGGATAAGAAACACACTTATGCACACTCTCTCACCATCCCATCCTCTGTGTGTGTGTGTGTGTATGTATGTGTGTGTGTGTGTGTTCATGTCTGTATTTCTACTAGAGACATACTGATGAATTTTCTCCCAGTCTTCTTGTGTGTGTATGTGTGTGTATGTGTGTGTGTGTGTGTGTGTGTGTGTGTGTGACAACTCCACCTTACTTGTGTTACAGACTTAACGTAATACAGAGTTACAAACTGGATTGTTCAAATACTCTAAAATGACCACAAGACAACTAAAACCTTCCAGTTTAACATCATCTTAAAATGGAAGAATTACTTAATGTGTGGGCAGTGGTTTTCTGTTGTGGATACACAACATAGACTTTGCCAATTCTGGCATATATCATTATATCTTCATTGTTCTTTGTAGCCCCTACAAGTAAAGATGTGTCCCCTGCATTATAGTATAAGCGCACAAAGCTTTGTGTAGAGAGAGGAAAAGAATATCCTAATAGCTTTTCTTATGGAGTGGCCCTGTGCTCACTAGCATCACACGGCTAAGATGTGGCTTGATAACCTGAAGAACTTCTCAGCCAGCTTCATGCAGCTTCATGCAGCTCTTGAGCTAGCAATATTTAGGTTATTTATGACCAATAAAATGTAAGCTCTAGGACTGAGTCCACAATCTCGGCTAGTAATTATAGCTAATAGTCAATTACAAAGAGCACACCTTGGGAGCAGTATCTCTGAGCATTCCAGAAGATTTCCATTTTAATCAAGCTACCTACATTGGGCAATTGTCCATAGTATTTGGTCCTTTCCCCTTCTCCAGCTCTAACACTCACACTTTAAAAAAAAAGAAAAGAAAAATAGAAGTTGGTAAGTATAATAAGGCAGAGTTTAAGAGTTTAGTTGGTTTGATGTTTTGTTTGTAAATGTACATTTATGATGTTTCCAATTCTTCTTTGAAACATAATATTGGCCACATTCGACAGAAAACAATAAACAGGCAAGAGGTGTTTACAGAAAGTGTTGTCTTCTGAAACTACAGAAAATAAATAAATAAATAAAAATCATCTTATCGCTCAAATATTATCAACTGTTGCCCTCTGCTGGCTGAATTTTGGAATTCAGTTTCAGAATAAAAAAAGACTATGTCCACCCAACACTGGTTGTAAAACAAGCATGTGTGTGGAAGCTGGACAACCAACGTTTCAACTTTTTTTTGTATGGCACGTGTGCTTAGCTGAGCCTCCAGATATTTCTGTTTATTGAGTCATCCTCTCAGACAAAGTGAATCGAGGTCAGGACTGATAGCTGCATCCATTAAAGAGAATTTCCATTAGAGAACAGGGCACAAGAGTAAGTTTATGAGATACAGCTGTCTGGCTTTGATGGGACCAAAGAGGATGCATGTCCTATGGATATAACTATCTAACTCTACCACATGTTTTTTATCACAAGTGTTCAGTGCTACCTAGTGGTTTATAAAGAACATAGATTTTAACCATTTTCCTCTAATGGGTGTGCCTCCAGGCTTCACCAAATATAACATTAGTCCACATACTTGGAGAACATGATTCAAATGTATGTTTAAACCCTATGACATTGCTAAGTCTATTTAATAGATTGGAAATCAGAAACCCAGAGAGGTTAATGGTGACATTGCCAAGGGACAGAGCCAGAGTGGAGCTAGGACCACAACCTGTTTAGAGGAGTCCCACCTTAACCGCTTGCAATGATGCTACTACACTCACTGGGTAATCTGCTCACACTGGGTACATACAACATGAAGCCATAAATTGTCCCTCTGTCAGCTTCTTTTCTTGTCACTGCAACCAAAATAGCAGTAATCTAAGAGGGTAAGGTTTATTTTGTTTCTTGTGGTCACAGAGTTAAGTCTATGGTGGCTTAGGCCTATGTGCTTGGGCAGAACACCATGTTATCAGGATCATGCCATAGAAGACAAGGTGTTCCCTTCACAGCCATTTGGGGACCAGAAAAATAGAGAGGTATAGGAGTGAACCAGCATGAGATAATGGCTCCAACAACACACCCCTTAGTGACCTTACTTACACCAAGGAAGGCCAAAATTGCTACCTTCCACCCATCACTTTCCAAATAAACCATCATACTATGAACACATTGTAGGCTTAGTCCAATTAGAACAGAGAATTTAACATTCAATTGTCTCTGGAGATGCCATCACACTCAGTGGTATGATTCACTAGCTCTCTAAACATTTCTGTGTTTAATAAAGTTCTCAATAGAAACTGAGCATCACATAACCTTCCTCAGCATGGAGCCAGGAGTCATCTCTAACCACTCTCTGCTCCAAAGCCCTTGCCAGGAAGGTTTCCCTTTACTATCTTCCTCAACAGTAATTGTTCAAAGGCCTTTCCTCATCCATTCACTCTCAGAACACCCAGAATCCACCCTGTCCTGTACAATTTTAATATGTTTATTATCAAATTTTGTACCTCTAATTCTAATTTTAAAAAATTATCTGACATTTCTCCACACAAAAAATGGAGTGTGAAGAAAGAAAAGTCATTGTTTTTCTTTATTCTGTGATTTTACATGAGAACTAGCCAGTAAAGCTTCCATCAGCATGTGGTATCCTGTGCATAAGGATATGTGCAAGAGTTGTGGGAACTTTTTCTGAGGAGATGTTAGCAATTATCTACAAACCCCACACATAACAGCAGACAGAAACAAGAAATTATTCCATCCAGGTGTAGTTTGGTGAACCAATTAGCTTAATTGGGGTTACATACCAGATCATGGACAGTTTATGGGTTGCTTATACCACCAACAAAAAGATGTCTCTCTTTCTCATCATTGGCTTATTGCCTTATCACTTTCAGGGAGGGCTTTTTGTGTCCCATTGCATTCAAGATGCAATGCTAATGAACCTAGTTTTGTGTGAATGCCCTTCAAGGAGTCACAGTTGCTGAGTTCAAGAAGTCAGAAGCTAACTCCTTGGCTTTATACACACACCAGGACAGATTTTCTCAGAAGCAGCCAAATACATAAAAATCAATGCATGTGAATGCTGTAGAAAATTTATCTGAAGAATAAAGAGGATAAAGGAGGAGAGCCTTAGTCCAAAATAGAGGTCCAGATACCCATGAAAGAAGAAGGGGAAGAAAGGAGGATTGGACAGTGGGCAGTATGAACTTCTGAATACAGCATACCTGTAAGAAGGTGTTGGCCAGGCCAATGGATGGGCCATTAAACAGAATGTGATTTGGGCAGTGGCAGCCAGATTCTAGTCTGTTTATTCTGCCTCATCACTGGCTGGAGAAGCCATAGCAGGGTCAACACTAAGAGGCAAATGCAGCAGCAGCATGCTAACAGCTTAGACTCCATATAGAAGGCTCTGTTCCCATGGTGATCTGTACAATGTACTCTGAGAACTGTTGCTATTATAACCTACCTTGAACCATTGAATCCTTAAGTATACAATCGCATGTGCTCACTCGCGCGTGTGTGCGCACGCACAAACACACACACACACACACACACACCATAGACTAGATAATTATAAACAGATACAGATATTTTATTTCTCACACTTTTGGACAGACTGAGAAATACAAGATCAAGGTGGCAACACACCCTCCATCTGGCAAGAACCTGCTTCTTGGGGTACAGATCTGCATTTTTTTCATTACCTTCTTGTTGCAGAATGGAGATAGAGAAACAAATTCTTTTCTCTCTGTCTAAAAGTGACCAATCCCATTTATGCCAGTATACACTTATGAGAATTATTTCTTAAAGGCCCCACCTTGTTATTTCATCACATTAAATTAGGATTTCAACATTGACATATTGTGGAAACACAACTATTTCTTGTACAGCAATAGTGAATTTAAAATGACATATGAATATGTCAATGCTCTCTTCTACTCCTCCATACTCACTCTATTCCTAAACCTAAGTGTGTTACTTTTCTATTGCTGTGATAAAACATGATCAAAAGCAACCTGGGGAGGGAAGGGTTTACCTGACTTACATTTGCCAGGTCACAGTCCATTAAGGGAAGCCAAGGCAGTAACTGAAGCAAAAGTCATGGAATAACGCCCCTTGCTTACTCCTTATGGCTTGTTTGTTCATGGACTTCTCCCCTACCCCCAAGGACGTTTTCTCCGTAGATTTGATTTTTATTTAAATTAGAAACAACCTTATTGTACACATTAATTCCAGCTCACTCTCCTTCCCACCCTCCCCTGCTGCCTACCTAACCCCCATTCCATCCCCCGTGTGCTCTCCTGGAAGTGTGAGGCCTTCCATGGGGGATCATCAAAGTCTGTCACATCATTTAGGCACAGGGCCTAGGCCATCCCCCTTTTGCCTAGTCTGAGAAAGTATCCCTCAATGTGGAAAGGTCTCCCAGAGTCCATTCATACACTAGGGATAAGTACTGTTCCACTACCTAAGGCCCCATAGACTTCTCAGGCCTCCTAACTGATCACTCTAATTTTCTGACAAACCACCATCTGTAGCCATGAGAGTGGAATGATACATAAAAAGCTATTGTCTTTTGCCTTTGGTCCCTTCTTGAAGGGTCAATAGCTAAGCTTTATTAACTGGAGTGACGTATTCTGTACAGTTTTGATCTCATTTTCTTGATGGCTCATTCAACTCTCTAACCTTTATGGTTAACTAGTGGCAAGCTCCACCCTCTGATCTCCAGATAAACTATTTGTCAGAACACAAACAAAATATCACACAGCACATTCTGTATATACTACTCTCCCATTAGTCACTTGATAGATATTTCAATTATGTAATCAACCATGAAAGTACGGCAGTGACTGTAGTCAAGTAGCTTTTATTTTAAGTAGTAATAGTCTCAAGACACAAATGAAACAACCATGGTAATTTGGAGAAGCCAAAGAGAAACTAGTAAATCCTTCCTTTGCATAAAAACAAGAATGTTCCAAAGTGCTAGAAAGAAAAATAATGTCATAAGCTAAAGCTGCTAACGTCCATAGTAAATTATTATTCACAGTGTTACTAATCTCACTGTGGTTAATTTATAAATTAAAATTTATAATAGCACTTCATATAATTCCCACATGAATGTACTATAAATACAGTACAATCTGTAACTTGAGATATATTATTATAGATAGGGAGGGGCTATTGCATTTATTATTCACTGAGTAAGTGTCTCAGGAGGAATGGAATAAGGGGGACAGGTGGTAGAGATGAAAAAGTTAAGAATGTATTTAATCTCTTCTGGGGAGTTGAAGCTGATAGCAGAGGAATCTCCAGATTATTCATCCAACATGGAGCTATTCTCACATGTTGTAATGTGAAGGGATGGTCTGCTGTGTCTTCTTGTTGTGACACTGCTTCCAGGTTGCTAGGAAAGAAGGCAAGTATGAGTCATCAAGAGGCAACATTTTCAGCATTTGAACCATAACTATATAGACTGGTAAGGCTGATTGAATCACAGATGGACACTAACAAAATATGCCACTAAGTTATATATCCCAGGGCATCTATCTCCCTCAAAATGACTTAGCACAATAATTCTAAACTTGACCATTATAAGATAATTTTAGACTAAGCATTTTCATTCATATTTGAATGACAAGAAGTCATAAAAATAGTCATAAAAATACCAACACATTTTTACACATGTTGACCCATGCATTTAGTTTCATTTTTAAAAGTTTTGATTGTTACATCGTGTTCCAAACTTATGATAGATTTCCTCTTATACTTTAGTGGAATATGATAGATGCAGAGGAGCCGAGAGTTGTAAAGGAATGTCAAAGCATACATAATTGCAGGACAGTAAGAAAGGAAATGGCATAACTCAAGATTACAGTGATCATAACCACAGCACAGAATTCACTGAGGTAAGTAGTTAGAAGTTAAACTGAGAAGCTAAGGCAGAGCCCAGATCATGAAAGCTGCTGAAAAAGAAAAATAGGTGAATCATTGTCTTAAGGAAAACATGTCTATTAGTTTCCTTGAGTTGTCACAGCAAAGTATCAACAACAGCAATTATGTGTCTTAAAACAAGAATGATTTATCCACTTAAAATTCTAGAGGCTAGAAATTTGACAGCTACGTGGCATCTGTGCTATACTTTTCCTGGAGGCATTTAAGGAAATCCCCTGCTTGCCTCCTCCAGCTTCTGTTGGACTCTGTGGGTCTTGTTTATGACAACACTGCTCCCTGATGACTTCTCATAGCCTTCTGTATAACCTTATGACCCTCTACCTAACTCTTAACGTGAAGTTGGTGATGCTCTTCAAGGCTTATCCTGAGAATCTAGGATAATCTCCTTAACTCAATGTTTTGAATTACATCTGCAAAAACACTTTTTCTAAGTTCATAACATTCATAAGCTCGTGGTATAAGGATACATAACTTGAAAGCAGTCATTGATGTATAGTAACTGGAATGTACCGACTATTTTCATTCAAGAGAATAGCATGATCAAATTTTTTCTTATGGGAAAATGAAATCCTTACAAGAATGGATTAGATATGGTTAAATCTGAAGGCAAGGAAACTTTATTAAGGACTGGTTAATGTTTCAAATGATTAGTGATGAGGGAATGTATAAGTGCATTGGTGATAGGAAAGGCATTAAATAGACTAAAGTATAATGTTTAGAAATAAAAGAAAGGTTAAGTGTGTCTGGAAGAAACCAGCATCTAAGTTGCTGGATGGTACATATGCATGGACAGGCACACATTCACTGAGGTGGTCATGTCTGTAGGAGGAACAGGCTTGCTAAAATAAATGATGTAGGTTCAGTTTTGGCTAGGGCTCAGGAGGTATACATAACCAGAGGGCCAAATCCACTATGGCTGTAATAGATCTCTCCAGAAGATGGCTCTCATACCATGTCTTTGTCATTACAAGTTTACCACAATATAATACATTGACAGAAAAAATACAATGTATTATTAGTAAACAACATAAATATCTCTTTAGGGACTGATATACCCATGTCTTCTAACATAATATTTCTTCCCAGTCCTGCATCAGTGAGGCATCAGAATTCCATATTAAATAAGCCATGAAGGAGAGCATAGTTTATGCCATGTCTCGGGGTTAAACAAGCTTTGGCAGTCTACTTATGATTTCTAGATCCCTGGACTTGAAGTATGGCTTTAAGATAAGCAAGCAGAATTGTCTAAGACACATTCTTGCACACCAACAATGTCACCTACAAACATTTTCTAAAAAGGCTTGTTTCATTATATATATTGGTTTTACGAGACAGGATTTCTCTGTATTGTTTTGGCGGCTGTCAGTCCAGCCCGGCCTCGAACTCACAGAGATCCACCTGCCTCTGCCTCCCGAGTGCTGGGATTAAAGGCGTGTGCCACCACTGCCTGGCTGTTTCATTATATTGATCTCAATAGGTTGGAGAATCTGACACGCATCTGGGAGAGAGGAAGAGAAAGAAAACAAAGCCAAAATACCTATGCTTTTTTCCTGAAATCATCAATTGAGGAAAAGATATAGGGAGGACAAAGGCCACATCTATTACAATAAACACTGTATTTGCAAACAAGTTTATGTATGAATAAACAGTCATATTTTCTAACATTCCCATGAAGTTAAATCTTCATGCAAGCCTAAATCCCCACAGAAATATGGTCTAGAAATACATTCTCTTAGAAACATCTGTAGTGTAGGTTTTTCCCAAATGTAATCTGATTCTGCTTTGAAATCCCAGAGCCTGTGGCTTTTCCATAGAGTACCTCCCTGGACACTGGGCTGTTTCATGTTCATACAGAGGCAGAAGACCCCAGAGAGTTTTCTCACCCACAAATGACTGACAAGTAAAAAGCATAGAATCCCAGCTTCCTTAGACAGAGACCATCTTTGAGGAGTAATGTTAATCTTCCCACAGTTTTCGTTTCCTTTCTGTCCTGCTTCACTGATTCCTTGCTGCCTTTTCCTAGGACTGAGAACCTATTTGAACGGCTTCTCTATGCATTTTGGTCTCAGGATTTCCCTCTGAGGAGCCCAATCCAGCCCAGAGCTCTAGAACAGATGCAGTTACTTCATGTCCTGTTTCCCATTGGCACCTGTAAGCAGCTCTGAGTTTTACTGCTAAGCCTTCCAACTCCAAAACTCCAGATGTCATTTCTAAGCTGGCAAGATTTCCTTCCTTTCAAGTTGAGTACATTCTCTTTTGGAAATCATGAAAGCATCACAGATGGCCTCATGATATAAATAATTAGTGACAAAGACAATTATTGCTCATCTGTGATGAATCAAAGTTCTTTTATTTAGTCCACAACAAGCTGGACGTAGTCTTTACATCGCCCTAAGGGCTGAAGAGCCATACAATTTAGAGGTTGTCCTGTACTTTTGCCTCCTGGGGTCTTGTGCTAAATATTTATCTGCAATGTCCCTGTTCATATGTGCTCACAATATCAGTTTTCATGCTAATATTTTTCTTGGCAGTTTGGTCACAGGCTCTGTTGTACAAACCGCAGGCTTTGTTTGTCAGATCTTTATTTTTCAGTGCTTTTCAATAACCTTCATAAAGAGAAATTGCTCTTCTGATGGCTTAAGTAAGATATCCAGAAATGCAAAGCAAGCCCTTTAACATCCTCTCTTCAAGGCATATGACCTCTTGCTGGTTTTAGTCTGTTTTATGGCATTTTCTGTTCCATCATCCTCTCTGACCTTTATTGATTAAAGCCAGGATGATTATCTTTTATCCCTCCTTGGCAATTTGGCCTCAGAAGCACATCTACATTAAAAATTCTTGTATGGGTTGATCAATGGACAACACACTGAAAGGAGTTGGAAACCCTCAGTGATAATCTGTATCCATCTTGATTTCTTCATGGCTTAGACCAAGTATGTGAAACTTAACCCTTTAATCAAGTATAAAAAATACAGAGTCTGACATCATAATTTCCACATTTTAGTTTGGGTGAAAAATTCTATGACTGTCAGTTTTAGGTAGGACTCATTAGAACACACATCTCTGCCTTCAAAAACAATCAGTAATTAGTGTTGGCATGGAAGGTTACCAATGTGCAACACTTGAGTCAATAATAACAGTATTAACACAGCACTTATTGGAAATTAAATTATTGGTTCTACCTTGAGCAATTGAACCTGAAACTCTAAGGGTAGGGCCCATCAATTTGATGTTTGCTTAAGCTTGAGACTTGGTAATTGATGATAAAAACAAGTCAAGAGCCATCTAGATAGTAAGAGGGAGTGTATTTTACTAAATGAGACTCTATTTCTATCAAAATTAGTTTAAAAATGTGGTTTCATGGTGGCCTTGCAGGTATTTTGACTTAAGACCTGGAAGAGCTTTCAGGAATTTGTACTTCAATAAAAACCAGTTTGAGGACAGTACCTGAGCTGATGTTCTGCCTTTCCAGCATGTGGTATGAAGTAAAGGTAAAAAGGACCAACAGATGGAGGAAAGGAAGAAAGGTTGGGGTAATGGAGAGGTAAATAAAGCCAGAAAAAGAACTGCATATCCTGTCATCTAGGAAGCCAAAATAGTAAAGTAGCCCTACTTAGTTGGTACTTATTACTAGAATATAAATTCTATAGAAAAAAACTTAAAGAAAGTCCTTAAGAAGATATATTATGTGCTTTTTAAAAATACATTGCTACCAGTGGAGAACATAAACTAGGAAATATCATAGTTTAATTTCCTACTGTTATTGAGAAAAGGGCAGGCTATAGCAAGTGCAGAGAAAAGCTGTATCAGCAAAAACCCAAGACCTAGTATTGTCCCAAAGAACCAAACCATGTCTTCGAAAAACTACTTGGAATATAGATAGTAAGTTTGAGTTTCAAAACAATTATCCTGTCTGACTCATCCTTGATGTTCTGCTACCTTATAGTATGAGCATCTCAGTGTGGTTATAAATGGAGAAGAGAATTTGGAATTTTTACAAGAACTTGTCTAAATGTAAAGGATGTGACAGTTTTGAATGTGTCCATCAACAGTACTCCATTTATGATGTGGAGGCTGTCTTCCTCTCTGAGTTCTCAGGCTCAGTGAACCCCTTAGGAAAGAAAATGTAGTGGAAGTAATGTAGTGTGCAGTGGTGAGATCGCAGGAGGCATGCAGCTTCATCTTGCCTCTTATCTAGCCTCTCTCTCTCTTTTTCAATTATTTTAAGTTTTGAGAACTTCATATGAGAGCACTGCATTTGCATAACTCCTCCCCTCCCCAACTCTTCCCATCCATGTCCTCTTCCAAATCCATTATCTCTTCTTTACTTATTATTGTTTTACACACACACATATATACAGTGCACATATATAAACCCACATACATATGATCTATTGAATTCATTTAGCTTTGTTCCTATGTACATGTATCTGGGGCTGATCACTTGAGATTGGACAATATAAATGGGAGTTCATCACTGGAAGAGAATGAGTCTTTCTGTCTAAGCAGCAATTGATCACCTACAACTCTTAATTTAGTGATGGGACCAAATAAAATTCTCCTTGTTCACTTTGGCAAGTCAACTGGCTTTGTCATTATGCTGATCTTGTTTAGGCAACCATATTGTCAATAGTTCTGGATTACCTCACTGGATACAATATGTCCTTAACTATTCTGGCAGATGTCAGCTGTGTTGTGAGAACCTTCAAGCAGTTTGTGAGAAGGCTGGCATGTAGAAGGACTGAGACCTCCTGACAATTATGAACCTTAACATGCCTACCATAGGAGTAAGTCACTTTAGAAATGTATACACCATCCCTGTCAATTCTCTAGATGACAAAAAACAAATATTCAGATGAAAACATGTATGTGTATTTTTGAAAACTGCCATTTGGCTCTGGAAGCATGAGAGGTTATGGGGTATCACAAATACTCCTCATTGAAGGACACTATGAGGTGTTTAACAAGATGGGTTTGGGAAAGATCTAATGTCAGAATACAGGTAACATTCAGCTCCACCAAGCTGCTGTTGGGAACCCAGAGGAATTTATGGCATTGTTGTACATACCTTACTTATCTTCCTACTTGCAGTAAGATCACAGACTGGACAGAAACTACTACTTTAATATAACCTCAACTTATTGCAAATGTACATATATAGTCTGAGAAAACAGAGAAGATACATAGAAATACAGGAACTCTGAGTTTGGCTAGTTAATTTTATTTTAAATTGATTTCATTCTGCCCCAGATAGTGTTTGAAGGGATTGAAAGCAGAAAAGTGTAATAAAATTAAGAGTTAAGACTTTAACTAGTTGAAGGCATTGAATGTGTTGTTCTACTACAACTTCCTGGACAAGGAGATGGCAGGGTTTCTCCAGTGATGAGAGACCATCTGACAGGACATAAGCTCTTTGAATGCAGAGGAGTCTTCAGTGAAGGTAGACAATTTTGAGATCATATGAAGCAATCTGTGAACTCTCAGGGATCAGAGTGAAGATGACACTTTTGATGGATAACAACTTTTCTATTAGTTTTTATTTGAAATATATCAAGCTTGACACCAAACTCCTGATCCCCCTGCCTCAACCTCCCTGATTACAAACATATGCCAATGCCCAGATCAACTATCATTTTGAATGCAGCAGTGAGAGAATACTTCAACACAACAATTCAGAAGATGATGTAAGAGTTTCCTGGCCAATGTGCTCCCTGTGCCTTGCAGGTGGCTGAGCAAGCCCTATGGATGGTGAGTCCTTTAAAAATTAAATCTTTTTAGGAACTATGTATTCCACTGAAGCTGAGTCACACTTCCTAATGTCACTGTATACTAAAAACACTGAGAATTTATTTGTTGATCATGGCATCAGCTCAACATGCTTGACCACGTCATCTTTGCTGAGAATGTGAAACTTCTCATGTCTCGATCATTGCAAATTATATGTAGCACATATAAGCTACATGCTGGCTTTCAATACCTGAAGTGACACATATTTCACTGGCTACATTAAATGTGGTGGTGATATCTGTCCAAAGGAGAACTGTGGTGATATATTATTTATGATTTATTAAAGCTTGCTTGAGAGTTCAGGGTGCAAAGCTAGTCACAAGCCATAGAGCCTGGCAGTGGCGATACACACCTTTAATTGCAGCAGCCATATTACCTAGCCAGAGTGCCAGGTGGTGGTGGCACACACCTTTAATACCAGGATTCAGGAAACAGGCAGATGGATCTCTGTTAGTTCAAGACCACACTGAGCTACACGAAATTGATCCAACCCAAAAGAAACTGTTCACACAAAGGTGATCCCAGCACATGGGATCACATGCCTTTAATCCCAGCAGTAGGGAGGTATAAAAGGAAGCAACAAAGGGTCTCATGTGGAGATTTAGTTTCCAGATATGGAAACATTGCAGTCCTAAAATTCTTGGAGGCAATATCACCATTTTGGCCTAAGGTAGGGGTGAGAGCCACTGGCTTGGCAGCTTTGCTTATCTGATCTTCAGCTTTGAACATCAATATCTGTCTCTGGCTTTTTATTATTTGTGTTACAGAGAATAAAATTATAGTTTTCCAATATTCTCAGAAGAAGGGGAAACATTAACCAGAATAAACCCTTACCATGCCTTTCAGTGATACTGATTTCCATATAATGTGGAAAAATTAGGAAGCTCTGGTCCTTATCTGTCTTTGACCAGAAATGATAAGTCTCAGAACACAATGCCATAAGATGGTACCTCCTGGAAAACAAGGTAGAGTTTAAAATTTCCCCAACATAAGACGGGGAACCAGAGATATAAAGATCTGTATACATTTTGCCCTTTGTCCTGAGGCAACTTGCACAAAGCCAAATTCACTGCTTATATACTTCCTTAGATCTTTCCCCACATTTTACAGAAGGTTTCCTGACAGTTTGTAAAATTTTTACAAGTATCACATATGTTAGAGACTTGAGGGTTGTTCCTCCCTCCACTGGCTTCCATTAAGTTGTCTGCACTGTAGCTTAATCTTTTAATTGGTTGAAGTGGAATGACTTACTATATTGTAATGTCTGTAATACATAGCTCAGCCCCCTCTTCTCTCCCACTTGAGAACAAGCTTGAATACACAGAACTGCTCCACTCTGATTCTCCACACAGTAGACTTTATAACCATGTATTCACACAACAGATGTCTATGGTAATTCAGAAATAAGTATATCTGTGTTTGAAATGTAATGTTTGTGGTACAGTAACAGGAAAGCCTATTTTGTGTGTGAGGGAGGCACTCCAGATAATCTATCATTATCTGACATCTTACTGATTTCTTCGAATTTTAATTTGTGAGGCTATTGCTGGGTGAGTTCCCAACTATGGTTCAAAGTAAGACACTTCTTGTCGACAGGGTGTTTTGGAAACTTGTATCCTCAAAACCCACTTGGAAATCCTCATTCTCTCTCTACTTGCCAAGTCCTTTTCCATTTTCAATTGTACTCACAGTAAATTTATTCAGACAATACTATTTCGTAATAATTAACACTATACTTTTCAATCATGAATATTACTCTACATAAAAAGTCACTCTTGAATGCTTTTGTTTGCTCCTCATTCTCATTCATGTAAATAATGGTATTTTGGGTTTAAAAAAAGGCATAGAGTTCGATTTTTAAAAATTCAAATGAGTGGCTGATTTTCATGGCTAGTAGAGATCACAGTAATGGAAGTGGAGATGTTTGAATGCAAGAGTGTCACTTTTGAAAGAAAAGCAGACCTCTGACTCTAAAACCTGGCTCTGATGATAATTAATAGTTGAAGGGTGAGGAAGCACAACAGCCTTTATGCTGCAAGCTGCACTATAGAGAGGAGTGAACAGAAATGGAAAAGAAATCCTCAGTGCAATGGACATTGCTGTGGGACAAATGAGTACCTGCTGAAAGAAAGTAGGAGAGCTGAGTCACAAGACTATCCCCAAGCCACACCTTCTTCCACCTATGGAGGAGTGGCCTGGGTGGAGATGAGCGGTCAGCATCCCCTGGCATGCTGCTGGTTTCAGCCAGATCTGGCTGCTCTCAGGGTTTCCTAAGAACACCCTTTCATAGAGAAAATATTTCATGATTCAGGAATCAACTTCCTTAGGAAATTCTCTTTCCTCTGCCTGCTGGTGCCTCCAAGAATCCGGTTTCAACTAGTGGTTATTCGATTCTAAGTGCAAAAACCTGGTGTCCTCTCTAGAAGGTGAACAATGTCTGGGGTGTTTTTCACTTTCCTTAGCAACTCCTGGGAACACAGTGACCCTGGACATCAACAAGACCAGGTCAGTTTTTTTTGTTGTGGTTTTTTGATTTTTTTAAAGATATTTTTATTTTATTTTTAAATTTAAATTAGAAACAAGGTTATTTCACATGTCAGTCCTAGCTCCCTCTCCCTCCCCTCCTCCCATGTCCTCCCACCTTCCCCCAGTCCCCACTCCTTTCCCCAGGCAGGGTGAGGCCCTCTATGGGGGGTATCCATAGTCTGTCATTTCATCCAGGGCAGAGTCTAGGCCCTCCCCCAAGAGTCCAGACTGAGAGAGCATCTCTCATTGTGGGATGGGCACCCAAAGTCCATTTGTATGCCAGGGACAAATACTGATCTGCTACCCAAGGCCCCATAGATTGCCTAGGGCTCCTCACTGACACCCACATTCAGGGGGTCTGGATCAATCCCATGCTGAATTCCCAGCCTTCAGTCTGGGGTTCAATATGTCCCCCTTGTTCAGGTCAGCTGTTTCTGTGGGTTAAACAAGCCCAGTCTTGAACCCTAAGCTCATCAGTCACTGGGTTCCTTGAGTTCAGCTCAATATTTAGCTATGGGTGTCTGCCTCTGCTTCCATCAGTCATTGGTTGAAGGTTTTGTTTCCTTGTTTTTAAATCTCTTTTTTCTCAGAATTTCTTCATTTGCTCCCTCATAGTAAAAGCTCCAGATACAGAGATTCAAAAATTAACTTCATATTCCCATGACGACATTTTCTTCGGGATCACTGTGCCTAATGTCCTCAGAAAAACCTAATCTTGCTCAATCCAAGAAAACCCAATCACTTCTGATTTAAATTCCATTAGGCTTTCCCCATCTCTCCACACATCCCTATTCTGAGTTTAGATAATAGGAAATTGAGTAAAAATTTCTGGTGGAGTATCCCCATCTGTGCACCCACACAGGAAGTGTTATGTAGGGATTTGTGTGTAAATAATATGATGCTTCCATGCTTCCCAAAGGGGTACAAGGAAGAAAGTACTGATGAGGCCTTGATTCCAACAAGAACTCACCCTCATCTTTGGAAATCCTAGAGGTTCTCCCTTCCCATTCCATAACAACAGTGGATTTCCTTTCAGCATCTGTCTGTTACCTGCCTTCCTTTCTCTCATCTTGATGCTCTGCTGCCTTGAATAAGAATGCTTGTTAAATTGGAAAGAACTTTTATTTATGAAAACATACTTCTCTGATGCTGGTTGGAAATGCATAAAATATAATCTTGTGTACTTGCATCCAACACTCATCCTTTTTCTCTCTGAGGTCACTTGCTCATCTTCAGGTGAAAATTTTTGATTACTTTTTTTTTATTGGTGTAGAAAATAGAAAGGGAGACATGTTTTCTGCACTGTCAGGTTTCAGAGCTCTTGGTTATGTCAGTCAGTTGTAGAAATCCATTTTCAAACTATTTCCATGAATATTTACACCCACAAAGCAGCAAATAAAAGCCAAGGATGTGACTTTCTAGACCAAGGTCAAATGAATTAACTGATAACAACAGAATTCAACAGCAAAATCTCATTTGATTCTTGACTCTAGTAAATATTTTGAATGGATCCCCTGCTGTAGTGTCAGCAGGGAACTTTGTGAAGAGTAATGGGAAAATGCTTGACAGGTTCCAGAATCTCAAATTAGAATATTGGGAAGAGTGTCTATACTGCATTTCAGTACCTGTTCAGGTATCAACAGCTCTTCAGAAAACAAAGTCCATCTTGATTTAAATTGGCTTGAACAATTTATTTTCTGTGTTTTAGTTATTAAGTAACTTGGCTTGGCAGTACTATAATAATAATTGATGGGGGCTGAAGAGATAGGTCAGTGGATACCAGGGCTTGCTGGACATACATGAAGACCTGAGTTCAGATCCCATCATCCATATAAAAAATCTCAGTCAGCAGCTGCACATCTACAACCCAAATACCTGTATCATGTATGTGCTGAAGGACACTGAGGACAGCAAGAGTGCAGCATGATGCTTGCTAGTCTCAGCCTGGCTCCAGAGACAGTGAAATACCCTATGTCCTGTGTCTGAGAAATCAGGCAGAGAGTTGATAGAGAATATCCACACCTATTATTCCTCTGACATTAATAATTATGTTCCCAGGAGTCTTATCAGCATGCACATGTCCACTGCACACACACACACACACACACACACACACACACACACACACACACACTGGTGTACCTTTATGTACCCACCAAGTAGTATAAACAATAGTGTTTGTTATCATCCTTTCTATTTCCCTTGTTTGCCTTCTTCCAAAGCAACTATTATTCTAAAATGCTTATCATTGCTATTCATTTAGGATTTTCTTTATATATATATATACATATATATATATATGTGTGTGTGTGTGTGTGTGTGTGTTTGTATTTGAAACTAAAATACAAACTGTTTTATTTTTGTTTTTAAACTTGTATACTCTACATATGGTTGTTTTCCTTTAATATTATGTTTCCTCACATAACTAGTCCTAGTGCATATTCCTTCATTTCTCTTGCATTAGTCAAGTTGTACTAGACCAGTGGTTCCTAATGCTGTGAACTTTAGTACAGTTTCTCATGCTTTTATGACCCACAACCCCCAAAATTATTTTGTTGCTACTTTAACTGTAATTTTTGCTACTGTTTTGAATTGTGATGTAAATATCTAATATGCAGGATAGCTGATATGTGATTCCCAAAGTAGTCAAGACTTGTAGGTTGAGGAACCACTACAGAGGAATGTAACTAACAGTGTGTGTGTGTGTGTGTGATTAGAATAGTAGTCCAACAATAGCTATCTTCATACAGCTCAAACACTGAAGCTGGATCCTTCAGCAGTTACAATCCAATGCTGAGGGCCTGGACACTCATGGATGAACACTAGGAATCAGTCCATACAGTGGACACAGATGTTGTTATATGTAGGCTTCAACGGACGCTGTAACGATACGCGACATACAATTACTAACAGTAAAGCTAAGTATTTAATGTAGAAAATTACTCACAAGATACCAAACCCAGAGGAGCCAAGCAGTTCTCAGCTAGCTGCCGGACCGGAAGCCGAACTCCAGGCAAAAGAGAGCGAGACTTCCTGTGTGCTGTCTTTTATGCCTTCCCCCGTAACGCCCCTAGCCATGCCCAAAAGTGGGCCTGGCTAGTGACGTAGTTCCGCCTACGTACGTATACGTCTTTACGTCCAGCCGTATACGTCTTTAGTCCTACCTAAAGTGGGTGTGGTTAGTGGTGTGGTAAACCGCCCTTTTATTACCTCATCTGTATGCGCCTCTAATAAGTCACATGTTTAATGGCGGCATCAGACTTCCTCCTACAATTCCCCTTTTAGTCTAAAAAAGGACAACTAACTTGTGTCCATGAACAAAATGTATCAAACTTCTATCTAAACCTAAACTTATCTGAAAGAAACACCCAAATATGAACACCTCCTTCCAATCCCAACTCTAAAATAATTGAAAACTAACACTAACAGGTGTAAACTATCTTATAATATCAATAGTAGGGAGAGGGGGCGTGGAATTCTCAAAACTACTCCCTGCTGAGATGGGATGATGATAATCTCATGGGGACCTGTGAAAAGAAAATGTTAGTATAACAAAATCTCAGTAGATCAGACAGTCTCAGTATGGCCGGAGATGCGTGATTGAAGTTCCTGACTGGGGTTCTAGTGTTGATTGAAGCTCTTATCTTGAAGCTCTGGCCAGATTGTAGAAGATGTGCTGTTTCAATTTCTTGGTCCTGAGTTGTGTAGAGTGAAGTAGTTTCAAGCCATTTTCAGGATAGTGCTTGTCAGGTGGAGTCAAGGCCGTGGGACAGTTCAGATGCCTGTCGAATCAGGTGAAGTCAAGGAAGTGGATCCTCATTCTCTTTCGGAAGCAGTTGAAGATTGCTGTCAGGAAATCCCTTGTTCTCTGGAAAACTCAAACATTAATGTTAACAAAGAAATATTTTAACTTTCATATGTATGCATACAAAAGAGGTGACAATAGGGAAGATGGAAAACCTGGAGGAAATTAGACTGTTCAGAAAAAGAAATCCACAGATAACAGTCCCTCATTTTATTTCTTCTGTCTTATATCAATGGCTCTTTGATATAATACAGAAATTCTGAATTGTATTTAAATAATATGCTTGAGTTTAGAGTAGGAGAGCAAATCCAACTCCAAAGCCAGCTTCAGTTAAATGAATGGGAACTGAGGTATGTGAAGAAATAAAGATAAAAGGGTACTATGAAAAAACAATATAGAGAGATTTAGACTTTGATACCACACAGTGAGTTACTGTTTGTTTGATGGTCCCCAGGGTAGCTATTCATTCTTCTACAGGAATCCATATGTCCAGTATTCTTTGCTGAGTTTACCTGTGAAGACAAAAACAAAACACTTCTCTTTTCTTTTAGGAGGTCGCTTTACCCATGGTGGACTATGAATTTGTAGATGGGCTGTTATCTTCCTCCTCCTGAGATGTTTTCTGTTCTGATCGAATTTTAATTAATTTTGATGGAACCCAAACCTTTTCTTCTCCTGTGGAAACAAAAGCATAACCCCTTCCCCAACATAACACATATCCTGGTTTCCAGACTGAGGTCATAACATCATTAAAATACACCGGTTGGTTCAGTTCAGAAGTCTTCTCTATAGTCCAGTGTCTTTCTGCTGCAGTTTGTCCTTTTTCATCAGCATTAAGAAAATTCAACGTTAGTAAAGCATGTGTAACCTGTGTTTAGGTGTCTTTGTTTTCCCTGGCTGTTTATGAAGCATCTCTTTTAAGGTTCGGTTAGATCTTCAATTATTGCTTGTCCTGTGGGATTGTAAGGTATACCAGTTACATGTTTTATATTATAATATTTGAAGAATTGTTCCAATTTACTGGAGACATATGCTGGACCATTGTCAGTTTTTATTGTTTTAGGTATACCCATACCAGCCATTACCTCTAAGAGGTGTGTAATAACAGAGTCAGCTTTTTCAGAGCTGAGGGCAGTAGCCCATTGGAAGCCTGAGTACGTGTCTATAGTATGGTGTACATATTTCAAACTGCCAAATTCTGGGAAGTGAAATACATCCATTTGCAAAAGTTCAGTTCTGTGAACACCTTTAGGATTACAACCTGCTGGTAATGGAGTTTGATTGTACAATGAGCAACTGGGACAATTTCTTACTATTTCTTTGGCTTGTTGCCAGGTGATAGAAAAATCCTTCTTTAAACCTTTGCTGTTAACATGGTGTTTCTTATGAAATTCTGAAGCTTCCAACACATTACCTACTAATAAATGACCAATTTCATCATTGCCTTGTGCCAGAGGACCTGGCAGACCTGTATGGGATCTGACGTGTGTTATATATATAGGATGAGTCCTGTTTCTGATGATTTCCTGCAATTGTAAAAACAATGAGGTTAATTCTGTATTATCAGGAACAAATTCTGCAGTCTCAATGTGCAGGACAACTCTTTCTGCATACTGAGAATCCCTGACTATATTGAGAGGCTCTGTAAAGTCTTTAAGTACCATGAGAATGGCATATAACTCTGCCTTTTGTACAGAGTTGTAAGGGCTTTGAACTACTTTACTTATATTTCCTGATTTATACCCTGCCTTACCTGATTTGTTTGCATCTGTGTAGAAGGTAAGACCTCCAGAAATAGGTGTTTGCCTCACGATACGTGGAAGAATCCAAACTGTTTTCTTTATGAATTTGATTCTCTTTGTTTTGGGATAGTTATTACTAATACTTCCCAAAAAGTCCCTGCAAGCTATTTGCCAATACTCATTATCCTTCCATAAGGAGGAAATTTCCTCATTCGTTAAAGGTACAATAATTTCAGCTGGGTCTTTCCCAGTCAGTTGATGAAGCCTTAATTTACCTTTTAATATCAAATCTGAGACCTTTTCTATATAGGTTTTCAATTTTTTATTTTGTTTATGTGGCAGAAATACCCATTCTAGAATGATGTCGTCCCTCTGCATTAATATTCCTGAGGGGTATTCTCTAGATGGTAAAATAACCAGAATACAGTCCAGGTTTGGATCCACACGGTCCACATGTTCTTCTAATATTCTCTTTTCTACCCATTATAATTCTTTTTCAGCCTCAGCTGATAGTACTCGTGGGCTGTTTAGGTCTTTATCTCCTTTTAAAGCCATTTTCAGGTGTTTTAAATCATGCCCTTCTACACCAATAATCGTCTGTAATTGAGAGATTTCTCCTAATAATTTTTGAAGATCATTAAGAGTCCGGTAACGATCTCTTCTGATCTGTACTTTCTGTGGTCTAATTTTCTGAGCATCTATTTTATAACCTAAATAGTTAATAGAATCTCCTCTTTGTATTTTTTCTGGGGCAATTTGTAATCCCCAGTGAGGCAAAATTTCCTTTACTGCCTCAAACATCTTTTCCAAAGTATCCTTATTTGAATCAGACAATAATATGTCATCCATATAATGATATATTAACGAATGTGGAAATTTTTTACGAATTATTTCTAGAGGTTTATTCACAAAATATTGACACAAAGTTGGACTGTTTAACATACCTTGAGGTAGTACCTTCCACTGGAATCTCTGTACCGGACGGGAATTATTATAGGTAGGTACTGTGAAGGCGAACTTTTCTCTGTTGTTTTCTTGTAGCGGTATGGTGAAGAAACAATCTTTTAAGTCTATAACTATAATTGGCCAATCCTTAGGAATTAGAGAAGGCAACGGCATCCCAGGTTGTAGAGACCCCATAGGTTGAATTACCTTGTTGATGGCTCTAAGATCAGTCACCATTCTCCACTTACCAGACTTCTTCTTGACAACAAAAACAGGCGAATTCCATGCACTAGTTGAATCCTCAATATGTCCAGCATCTAGCTGTTCCTGAACTAACTTCTCCAAAGCCTCTAACTTCTCAGATGTCATAGGCCATTGACCCCCCCAGACGGGTTCATCTGTCAGCCATTTTAATGGTAGAGCTTTTGGTTGCTCTGTAGGTTTGGCACTAGCATCTTGCTTCTGTACAGCCTGTACATTTGGCATCTGTTTTCTGTACTGTCTTACTATATTCTTACTACCACTAAGAGCTTGTCTATAATTCCTAGCTGATACAGGAGGAATTTTAATCTGTGTATTCCATTGCTGGAGTAGATCACGACCCCAGAGGTTTATAGCAATATCTGCAACATATGGCTTTAACCTTCCTCTCTGTCCTTCTGGCCCAATAAAGTCAATCCATCTGACACTCTGTTTAACTTCAGATAGGGTTCCAATCCCAAAGAATTGAACATTAACCTCTTTCAAAGCCCAGTTGTGTGGCCAGGACTGCTGATTAAAGATAGTGACGTCACTTCCGGTGTCCAGTAATCCGTAAATCACCCTATTATTTACCTTAACTGGTAGCTTGGGTCTATGATATTGTATAGAAGTTTGCCAAGATATATGTTTTGTATCTCCTCCTGATGTAATTGATTCATCCTCTGGAGCTAATGTATTATCCAGTGCCGTATTATTTACAATGGGCAGTGGATCTTCTAATTGTCCTGGGAGAGGCTGTCCTCCACTGTCACTGGGAATGACCGGATAATCTCTCTTTTTGGGGCTCGGTTGATCCCCGGAGTTCCGTTTTTTGGCTTTAAAGATCTACCTTGTCTGTCTATTGTGGAAAAGCATTCATCAGTCCAATGGCGCCCCTTCCCACACCTCCTGCATAGACCAGGAGGCTTAGGCCTTCTCTTTGATGCATTCCTGGTAAAAGCATTATTTCTAGGAATGCGTTGTCTACAGTTCCTACTAAGATGTCCTATTCTACCACAGTTAAAGCATGTTGTGTCTTTATGCCTATTAAAATTCTTAGAGATTGCCTCCCTACCCAGGCCTCTATATCATCACAGGTAGGGTATTTGGCATCCTGGTGCCTCCTCAAGCCTGTAGAAATAGCTTCACCTACCCAAGCTCCTGTTTCCTGACTTTTACATTCCAGGTTCGCTGTATGTAGGACCCATTCCTCCAATGGCGCTGATCTTATTTTTAATGGCCAAATTACCTGCCTGCATTGAGGATTCGCATTCTCATACGCCAAAGATTCTATAAGTAGACGCCTGGATTCTGGATTCGCTACCTGTACTTCTACTGCTCTGGATCATCTCTCTAAAAATTCAGTGAACCTTTCCCTTGGGCCCTGTAATACCTTGGTGTAGGGTTGCATTATCTCTCCTGTTTCACAAACCTTATCCAAGGCATTTAAAGCAGCTGTACTGCACAAAGACAACATGTGCTCGTCATATGCAGATTGAACCTGCGTGTCAGCGTAAGGACCCTCCCCAAGAATCTTGTCTTGGGGTACTTCATGACCATTCTGTAATTCCTGAATTTCTATAGCTTTTGCTTCTTGCCTCCATAAAGCTCTCCATTGAATTTGACAAGAATTTTCGAGCACTGCAGAGGCTAATTGGGCCCAGTCTTTTGGGGTTACTTTATTTACAGTAGCCCATGAGGTTAGGAGCTCTCTGACAAAGGGAGAATGAAGACCATATGAGACAATGGCCTCCTTAATATTTTTTAGATCCTTCATCTGTATAGGCTCCCAGTGATAAGCAATGGGACCATTTGATTGTTTTTTCGTTGCTGGTTTTTCTGTTACAGATACTGGAAAAACCATAGGGGAATGCATAGCAACCTTAGGGAAATCATTCCGGCATTTGAGAAGCTTTGGGAAACTCCTCTCCTGACCCGTTGCCTGTATTTCTGATTCTGAAGTATCAGATTGAGAGTCTTCTAAATCCTGCAGTCTATTCATCATTGTTTCTTTGAGCTCTTGAAGTTCTTGGGACAAATAATTTTCTAAGGACGTCATGGAATCTTTCATTTTTTTACATTCATTATTTACATGTGATTCCAAATTTCTAATATTCTCATCCTTAGCAAGTACCTCAATAGCATGTAAACTGCCTTCTACAAATGATATTCTATCAGTTAGTTTATCATTGCTCTCAGACATGGAACAATTCTTTTCTGCTAGCATTTCAATTTTATGTTCCAGTCTTTGTAATTTGCTAGTGAAATCATCAAACATGGAACCGTGTTTTTCGTTAAATGTTTCAACATTATGTTCCAATTTTTCAATTCTATCTGTGGAACACATTTTTCCTGATAGTAATTCAATTTTGTGTTCCGTCTCTTTATACCTGTTCGTCAGACCTACATTATCATTTTTAATATCCTGAATATTATCTACCAACCCTTTCTTACTCTCCTGCAATGAATTTTGCACTTCCTGAATCCTTTGTGTTAAGATTTCAAAACTATCCTGCGATGACTGTATGACCTGTATAAGTTTATTCCTATTTTTGAGCCATTTCATTAACAAAATTATATTGATTATGAAGCTAATAATCACCATCATGGGTAGGAAGTACCTTTCAGGTAGATCCTCAACCCTTTCTAAAATCCCATCCATACAAAAAACAAGAAAATTCTTAACATCCTGCATCATAGTGTTAGCTGTTGACATTGTATAAAACAGTTATGTTTGTTACCAATGGAGTAATTCAGTCCGAAATCAACAGGCTGCCAGCGAAAGAGCACGTGGCCGGAGTCAGCAGGCCGCCAGTAAAACAGCACGTGGCCGCGAGAGAAATCTTGGAATACCACCTAACCTTACCGGCAGGTAGAAGTTGCTGGTTCCTGGCGGCAGGAATCGTGCCTTGCCGAGCTAAGTGGTGAGGAACTTAGCGAAAGGAGAGTCCACGTGTGCCTGGTCGGGCCGAGAGAAGCCTCTTTTCTGGGCGCCTGGATCCGGATTCCAATCCCGCTCCCGACACCAAACTGTAGGCTTTAACGGATGCTGTAACGATACACGAAACACAATTACTGACAGTAAAGCTAAGTATTTAATGTAGAAAATTACTCACAAGATACCAAACCCAGAGGAGCCAAGCGGTTCTCAGCTAGCTGCCGGACCGGAAGCCGAACTCCAGGCAAAAGAGAGCGAGACTTCCTGTGTGCTGTCTTTTATGCCTTCCCCCGTAACGCCCCTAGCCATGCCCAAAAGTGGGCCTGGCTAGTGACGTAGTTCCGCCTACGTACGTATATGTCTTTACGTCCAGCCGTATACATCTTTAGTCCTGCCTAAAGTGGGTGTGGTTAGCGGTGTGGTAAACCGCCCTTTTATTACCTCATCTGTATGCGCCTCTAATAAGTCACATGTTTAATGGCGGCATCAGACTTCCTCCTACAGTTATATGACAAGCTTTTTCTAGGGAGACACAGCACACAGATTAGACATATCTCATAAAGGGTTCCATGGTAGACAAAATCATAAATACCACCAAAATAAAACTTGGTGGACCAATGAGCTTATTGGGTTTCTTACATGAGTAGAAATGACTAAGACAGCTGTATCATCAAATCCCACTTTAGGATGGGGTGACAGATTGCAAAAGCGGGGAACCTGAGACATATGGGACAGTCTGCAGGCAACTCAAATGGTTGAATTAAATTTTTTCTAGGTTGCTCAGTTGTACTAAACCACCCCATGGCAGTCCATCTGGTTTCTGCCTCTTCCAGGCTGCATGGCTGACCTCTGCTTTCTTTTAGGTAGCTTGAATTGTGTCAGAGACATCTTTACAGCTTGATCTTTGTGCTAGCTATTCATCAGCCATTTTTAATGTTTAATCTTGGATTGGAGGAGTCTAGTGAATCTGGTCAGTTTCAACGACTTCCTGAAACTATTTTGAGTTGTTTACCTTCTGTTTTAAGGTTCCTCCCTGTAGGATGGAATGTCTTCTTTTCCAACAATGGGACCAGGTAAACTGGGCCCTGTGTCCAGGCCTGCCTTCTGGTGCCTGGGGACTTCCTGGGGACTGCCACTGAGCCTCCCATCCCAGCAGGAGCCTATGCACCCCAGTTTCCTGGTCTTCTTTTCCACACATGGGACCAGGCAATTCGGGGTCTGTTTCTGGGCCCATGTTCCAGTGCCTGGAGACTGCCACTGAGTCTTCCCTCCTGTTGGGAGCCTATACACCCTAGATTCCTGCTCTTCTTCTTCACCCATGAGACCAGGACTAGGACCAGGAAGAGGAGAACTATCGGAGTATTACTGGACTTGCTTGCACCCACCAAAAGGAAACTCACCACCAGGCCAGGAAGAGGCTCTTTCTGCACCCATTGGAAGAAGGGATGGGAAGGAGACAATACAAAAACACACTCAGCAACAGAAAAACAAATATGACACCGCCAGATTCAAGAGACTCCATACCAGCTAGACTCCAAAATTCCAATGCAAATGAAGCAGAAGAGAATGACCTTAAAAACAATTTCATGAAAAATGATAGAAGCCCTCAAAGAGGATATGGAAAATCCCTCAAATGAATGGAAGAAAAAAACAAACCAAAAATGCAAGAAATGGAAGGAAAAGCAAACCAAAAAATGCAAGAAATGGAAGAAAAAAACAAAAATTACAAGAAATGGAAGAAAAAGCAAACCAAAAAATGGAAGAACTAGAAGAGAAAACAAACCAAAAAATCCAAAAAATGCAACAAATGGATGAAAATACAAAGCAAAAATTGCAAGAAACAATTCAAACAGTGCAAGGGTTGAAAACTGAAATAAAATAAAAAACCCACAATCTGAAGGATGGCTGGAAATAGAAAAACTGGGCAAACATTCAGGAACTACAGATGCAAGCATAACCATCAGAATACAAGAGATGGAAGAGAGAATCTCAGGTGTTGAAGATACATTAGGAGAAACTGATTCATTGAACAAAGAAAATCTTTTTTTGTTGTTGTTGTTTTGTTTTTTTCTTTTTTAATTTAAATTAGAAACATACATGCTTCAAGTGTCAATCCCAGCTCCCTCCCTTCTCCCTCCCAGCCCCACCCCTACCACCCACCCCCAGCCTAATCGCCACATCATTCCCCAGAGAGGGTGAGACCCTCCTAGGGGGGATCTCCAGAGTCTGTCATTTCATCCAGGGCAGGACCTAGGCCCTTCCCCATGTGTCCAGGCAGAGAGAGCATCCCTCCATGTTGAAAGGGCTCCTAAACTTCATTTGTATGTCATGGTAGACACTATTCCACTATCCAAGGCCCCAGAGATTTCTGAGACCTCCTCACTGACGCTACATTCATGGAGTTTGGATCAGTCCTGTGTTGGCCTCTTAGCCATCAGTCTCAGGTTCAAGAGCTCCCCCTTGTCCAGTCAGCTGTCTTTGTGGGTTTCACCATCATGGTCTTGACCCCAGCAGGAGGAAAACACGCTCTCTTCTACCTGGGGTTTTTCCACTGTGCTATAAACCTGTATATAAAGCTCCTCCCTTCTACAAGAAAGAGACCTATTGGCACTTGCAATGAGCATACACACACACACACACACACACACACACACACACACACACACACACACACACATTCTCCTGGCAATAAAGGCAGCACATGCATTCTCTTAGTACAAACAAAGCCTTTGACAAAATTCAACACCCCTTCATGATAAAGGTCTTGGAGAGATCTGGGATATAAGGATAAGTGGGCATCTTGTCTCTCTTTTCCTGATACCTCAGAGTTGCTTGTGGTGCGGGTGCCGCAGAAGAGGTCAAACTTTCACTATTTGCAGATGATATGACAGTTTACATGAGTGATCCAAAAACTTCTACCAGGGAACTCCTACAGCTGATAAATACTTTCAGCAAAGTGGCAGGATACAAGATCAACTCAAGAAAATCAGTAGCCCTACTATATACAGATGATAAAAGGGCTGAGAAAGAAATCAGAGAAGCACCACCTTTACAATTGCCACAAACATTGAAAGATCAATAAATCTACTTTGTATGGAAAAAAAGACCCAGGGTAGCCAAAACAACCTTATAAAACAAAGCAACATCTGGAGGCATCACCATCCCTTACTTCAAGCTCTATTAGAGCTGTAGTCCTGAAAACAGCTTAGAATTGGCACAAAAATAGACAGGTAGACCAATGGAATTGAATTGATATTAACCCATACAGGTATGAACATCTGATTTTCGACAAAGAAGCTAAAAATATACAATGGCAAAAAGAAAGCATCTTCAACAAATGGTGCTGGCATAACTGGGTGCTGGCATGTAGGAGAATGTGGATAGATCCATGTCTATCATTATGCACAAAACTTAAGTCCAAATGGATCAAAGACCTTATCATAAATCCAGCCACACTGCATCTCTTAGAAGAGAAACTGGGTGGTACCCATGAATAAATTGGCACAGGAGACTGCTTCCTGAACATAACACCAGTACCACAGACACTGAGGTCAACAATTAATACATGCGACCTCCTGAAACTGAGAAGCTTCTGTAAGTCATAGGACACAGTCAACACGACAAAAATGCAGTCCACAGAATGGGAAAAGATATTCACTAACCCCACATCTGATAGAGGGCTGATCTCCATAATGTGCAAAGAACTCAAGAAGCAAGTCTCCAAAACACCAAAGGATCGAATTAAAAAGTGGGTTACAGAACTAAATAGAGAATTCTCAATAGAGGAGTCTAAAATGGCTGAGAGGCACTTGAGAAAGTGCTCAATATTCCTAGCCATCAGGGAAATGCAAATCAAAACAACTCTGAGATACCATCTTACTCCTGTCAGAATGGCTAAAATAAAAAACACCAATGACAGTTTCTGCTGGAGAGGATGTGGAGGAAGAGGAACACTCCTCTACTGCTGGTGGGAGTGCCAATTAGTACACCCACTTTGGAAGTCAGTATGGAGATTCCTCAGAAAAACCCAGCAATTCCACTCTTAGGCATATATCCAGAAGATGCAAATTCATAAACAAGGACATCTATTTCAATATGTTCATAGCAGCATTATTTGTAATAGCCAGAACCTAGGAGCAACCTAGATGCCCACATTTTCTGTATCTACTCTTCAGTTGAGGGGCATCTAGGTTGCTCCTAGGTTCTGGCAGTATTTAGCAGAAAAAAAACAATGGAACCCTGAAATTTGCAGGCAAATGGAATGGCACTAGAAGAAACCATCCTGAGTGAGGTAACCCAGTCACAAAAAGACAAACATGGTATGTACTCTCTCATATATGGATTTTAGACATAGATCAGGGAAGTGCCAGCCTACAACCCCATGACCAGAGGGTCTGGGAAACAGAACCTGCAATGAATGACTGATGGAAGTAGAGGCAGACACCCACAGCTAAATACTGAGTTTAACTCAAGGAACTCAGTAACAGAGAGGGAGGACTGATGAGCAAAGGGATTAAGACTCAGCTGTTTTAACCCCCAGCAACAGCTGACCTAAACAAGGGGGAGCTCTTGAATCCCAGACGGATGGCTGGGAATCCAGCAATGGACTGATCAAGACCCCTTGAATGTGGGTGTCAGTGAGGAGGCCTAGGCAATCTATGGTACCTTGGGTAGTAGATCAGTATTTATCCCGGGCATACAAATGGACTTTGGGTGCCCATCCCACAATGAGAGATGCACTCTCACCCTGAACTCTTGGGGGAGGGTCTAGGCCCTGCCCTGGATGAAATGACAGACTGTGGACACCCCATGGAGGGTCTCACCCTTCCTTGGTAAAGGAGGGGTATTGGGGGTTGTTGGTGGGAGCTTGTGGGAGGAGGGGAGGGAAATAGAGAAGGACCTGGGATTGACATGTGAAGCAACTTTGCTTCTAATTTAAATTAAAAAATAATTAAAAAAGAAAATGCTACACAGCAGAAAGTGTATCTAATGTTAGTCAACAGTTGCAACACAGGAGGCAATAACAAAGGTTCTAGGAAGAAGCATCACAGACTAGGTAGTCACACAGCTTTCCTGATCTCTACATGTCCAGGTCACTATTAAGAGGTAACAGTTTCTGTCACTATTAGGAGGTAACTGGTGCTTTGAAGGCCAGGTTTTCTTACTCAGTCGTCTTTGGGAACACCCTCACTGTATACCTAGGAGTGCCATTCCCTGACTGGTTTAAAATACCATCAAATTGGAAAGACCCATCATTGCACCTTCCAGAGAGTACTTCATTGTAAGATTTGTTATATTAACATACAAGTTGAGGTGTTTGTATTAATATAGTGTATGTGTATGTGTGTATGAGTTATACACTCCACCATGTTCAGATCCTCAAGAAGAAAACCTCCTCGGATTCCCTGCAACAGGAGTTATAGACAGTTGAGAGCTTCCCAGTTTGGGAGGTAAGATTTGAACTCATGTTCTCTGAAAGAACAGTAAAGGCTTTTAATCACTGAAATGTCTCTCCAGTCCCTCCATTTTTTGATAATGTAGAAAATCCATCAATAACTATCTAGCCATGTCCTTGACTCATTGGCAATAGACTTTTGGAAAGTGTACAGTAGATTTTACTATTTATTGCCAAAATTTTCCAAAGTGATTACACCATAGTTTATATAAGAAACCCTTACTACTCCTAATAATATACTATACTTTTTACTTTACTCTTAAGTAATATGCAGTTGTCCTGCCTGATCTTTCTTTTCCTGGATTAGCTTGAGGTTTAGTCACATTTTCAGGTTTATGGGCATTACTTTTACTTCCCTATGAATTACTTGCTCATGTCCTCTCTTAATGCTTCATTTGTTAAACACTTCCTTATTAAATACTCAATATTTCTTGATATGCTTTTGTAGAGAGTTTTGCTTATCTTTTACTTTGTACTGAATTTCTTACAAATGGTAGAATTTTTTATTGTATCAAATTAAATCATCCCAAATTTTAATAGTAGCAAACATATTTAACTGCCGCATTCTGTGGATTGTTAGTAGACAGGGCTCATCCTACATTTTTGGTTTTGGCTGGTCTCAGCTGTTTGTGGTCATTTCATGTGTTTCCCAGGGAAAAGGCCAGGTGTCCTCACTCATGTGTCTAGCAATTGTTTGGAACTTTTGGATGAGGCACCTTGGCTCTGTTCTGTGTGGTCTCTCCTCCTAAGTAGTTCAGACTTCCTTACCTGCTAGCTTGATTCATCAGTGATAAGAGAACGTATTCTTTTCTGTGCAGTGCTCAGCTTCAAAATTCCACTCAGTCTTGCTGTGTTTGCTTGTGCAGAGCCAAGTCCAATTTAACTCCAGACTTCTATTGATGATAGTCAAAAGACAGCTCCCTCTGCAGAGGAGGTTGCTGGGTAGAAGGAATTGCAGATTTCCGCAGTCACACACAGAATATATTTATCATCATTCTATTTTAAATTTCATCTCTCTCATATCTTGAATAAGAATTCTTCAGCTTTCATTCTGTAAACATATTTGCTTATATATTTCTTCTAAGTTTATTAAAAATTTTAAACACTTAATGCAGCTTAATTATTATTATCAGTTAATTTTATATGTTTGTATAGCACAACAGCTTCCTGTTTTCCACAGGAGATGTTTTACATGGTACCAGAAGATATCTGTCCCTTTGGGTATACTGAACTTTGTAATGTAGACAAACATGTTTTTGCTTCACATTCTATGACAGTTAATGGTTTGAAATGTAACATGATGTATAATCAGCTATTGGCAAAGCTCTGGGCATGTCTGTGAGGAAGCTTCTACTGGATTAATTGACATGGTATGGCTCACCCTAAGTATGGGTGACACAACCCTCTTGGCTAGTGTCCTGGACTAGGGGTAAAAATAAAGTCAATGGAGCATCAGTATTCATTTTTCTCTGCTTCCTGGTGCAGATACAATGTGACTGGCTGCATCACACTCCCATTGTCCTGCCTTCTCCAGCATGATGGATGATAGCTTTCACTTGTGAGACCAGATAAACTTTCTTTAAGTTGCTTTTGTTAGGTATTTTATCTCAACAAGAAAAGTAATAATGCCTATGGTAGTGCTTAGTATAAATTAGGAAAAGCAAGGGATTAACAACAGAAGCCAACAAAGTAGGATAATAATGATAATATGCAGTGATAAAACTTATGTCAATGTGGTTTCTCAAATCATCTTATTCTGTACTTAACCTGCTTTTGTGATGATGTGAAATAATACAATATTTATTTGATGAAATGAAGTGAGATATATTGTAGTCTTAGTCTACCACACAGAGTTGCTTGAACACTTAACTGTGATATCATGGCAGTCACTCTAATTATCAAGATGGCTGCTGAGTAACCAACAGAGGGGTAGTATATATAGCATGAATATACTTGACAAAATGAATGATTCATAGTCTGTGTCACAGAGAACAGAGCATGGTGGGGTTTCATCAGATGATGTATAATGTGTTACAGTTTAAAATTCATAGATTGTTTTTTATCTCAAAATTTCAATGTAATATTTTCAAATTAAAGTTGACCACAGGTTGATGAAAAAAATATAAGCAAATCTGCGGTTGAAGGGGGACTACATATAAGCAATTTATTCAATGTCTTCATTAACCATTGCAATATTTCAACACTGGTTTGTGATTTCACTTGTGACTACTTAATATTAACTAGAACTCATAAAAATATAGCAGATACAAACCTTATTATTTTCCCAAACGCCTTTTTAAACACATTCTGGTTCTTGCCAGAGTTTGAAATCAGCTGTGAGCATATGTACATCTAAGCCAGATGGGTCTCAGAAAAGCTGCTTTGTTGCTAGAGAGAAACTGGATTGATAAACACAACCTAGCTGTTTAACAGTGGGGTCTTCACCTGAAGACTATTTAATGCTTTAAGTACCAGCAAGTAAACTGCAAGATGCTTTCCAAAATTGTGTTCTAGGGCGCATTAGGTGCATTTTGCTTTACAGTACCCCTCTAACTAGAAATCCCAGCAGTGACAAGAGTGGACTGTCACCCTGTGATTGGCACCCTTCAAAAATGCAATGCTTCCTGTAGCCTTTTTGTTAATACCTGTCTGGAGTCTGCATCGATTCTCAACTGCTTTAAAAATGACCTCAATTTTCATCACTTAATGCAAAGATATTATTTTACAATTCTTGATGTCAGAAGTCCTAAAATGCAGAGGTTGTCAGAGGTACTTTCTAGGCTGTCTGGGAAAGAATGCATTCATCTTCCTTAGTTTCAACTCTAAGGTCTGTTTCAATATTTTTCTCCCTTTTGGAATTCTTGGTTTAGGGATATGAGCACATTTTCTCCAATACTTTGCAAAATATGCTAACTTTTTCTCTGCCAAATAACTAGTTATTCCAAAGAGAGAGTCCTTAAAAATTGTCTGAAACCATGGGGTAAAGAACACTGTCATGAGCACAGCTCTGCCTTCTTCCTCAATGGTTGTTTCTAATGTTATTGAAAATTAACAGCTGAATCCTGGCTACTGGGTGACCCTGGCTCACTCCTCATTGGTATCGTAGGCCCATCACTGACAAAGAGCTTTCAAATCTACATCTACATATCACGAGGCACAGACCTTAGCAGGCATTATTCAAAGATCTTTCAATGTCATTGCAAATGGCCACATAAAAATATGCGGATTCTGAAAGACCTTGACCATGACACAGAATATCACACACACACAAAACAATCTCTTTATGTGCTGTTTCCATAAATATGTTCATTCTGCTAAACCTAGAATGCTATATAGCAGAGTGATATCAATGTTAGCTATCATTTATCATAATTCTAAAGAAGATATTGTTAGGATCCCAAAAGGTATCCAGGAAGCCAATTTTCTCCCAGGAACCCAGGGAGTTTCTGAAATAAAGTCTCACACAAATCAAAATTTAATCAACTACTCCCCTACCTTACCACTGGAGAAAAACTGAGAGGGTACTTTGTCAAGAAAAGACTGTATACTGAACTACATACTGAATGTTCTGAGACTACAGTACCCAGGGGTTGATCTTAGAACTGCCCTTACTGTTAAGGAAACTGACAAGAGACTTTATGAGATATTATATCATTATTAACTATTATCTACTATCTCAATTCAGATTAAACTTCAAGAAATAATATAGGATCAGCACAGTTCCTCCCATACCCGTCCTGTCAATAAAAATGTCCATAAATTTAATAACTCTGTTCAGTTCTTTATCCAACTCTTTAGCCACCCTGCTATGCCATATCATTAAAAATCATTTTACTTCAAAAAGTCAGAATCTCTGAATTTAGATGGGAAATTTGCAAACCAGTAAACCAGTGATTGAGTACAAATATTTGTGAAAGTGCTAAGAGATTTACTTCCCCAGGTCATACCCTGTGTGTGTAGAGAGAGAGAGAGAGAGAGAGAGAGAGAGAGAGAGAGAGAGAGAGAGAGAGAGAGAGAGAGAGAGAGAGAGAGAGACCTCCATGATGAAAACATCAGGTTTCAGACACTACAAATTAGGACAATCTGTTATGTTTCCCACGAAAAAAATGGTAGAATATGGATTCTGATTTCCCTTCTCTTTATTCTTCACAGGGATGCAATTTCTTTCTTTACCCCAAAGACCTTTCTCTCCTTTGATGTTCGTGATGCCTGCCCTTGTTCTTTCCTGGTGGAAGAATTGCCTGGGGCCTGAAACGATTCTAATTCCCAGTTGCTGCTGTAGCATCTGCCTTCTTTCTTAAACCCTCAGTGAGGCTGGAGATTGGAGGAAAGGGAAAGAATGGCCAGCACTCTTGATCTTTCCCCTCCTCCTCTGATGCCTTTTCTCTTTCCTGGCTGTGGACAGGCACACAAATCTCTCCTTTAGATCCTGGAAGCTGAAAGAAAAACACTTTAAAGATGTAGGCAGGGTTTTCAAACACTATTGCTTTTCTCTTTGTACTATTTCTTCCTGGGGCTGAACAACACTGACTACTCATTAGCGAATGCACCCAGGTCACTTTTCATGCGGTGGTATTTTATTATTGTTTCACTTTCATCTCTTTTGTCATGTTAGGCATTTAGCAAAATAATAACCTTCGCTTACAAATATTTTGCAAATAGAAATCAAGAGACCTAAAATTTAAACTATTTGCAATATGTAAAGTTGTATACATAGAATGAAAAGATTTAGGGGATTTATATTATAGTGATCAAAGTCTGTGCTTCTATTTTTAGAATATACTTTGTCATAAAGTCACACTGACATACTAGGTGACTAGAATTATATTGGGAACATACAATATGCAAATAGTTATTATCATTACAATATTAAAACTAGTAAAACACTGTTTCTGTATCCATTAATCAAATCAAGTTGGAAAATTCCCAAACACACTGTCAGCCATGACGTAAGGGGCTAGAGATGGCTAATTACTGTCACAGACTGAGTTCTTCATCACAAAGGGCCAGACTTTCTCTTATCCTTCATCATACAACTGGCAATTCCTCCTATCAGGAGGTCAGATTAATTTCTCCAGCTTATTATTATTACCATTAATGTGATGCTGTGACTTAAACCTGGGACCTCAGCATTTTAAGAAAGCAATTTAATACAGGACCTCTGGACTGATGTCCCTAACTCTTGAATCTCAGTGAAGTGGTATGACATTTAATTTGACTGAAAGAATTCAGCGAAATTATTGTCCTTGGAATAATATTTTACTGTCTCCAAGGGTACTATAAGTTACCTTGAAATATATATGCTGGATTTAAGTGCTTAGGCACAAGAGACTAAGTATGTAAGGTCTCTTGGTCCCAATTATGAGGGTAAAATATTCAAAATATCACAAGAAGCTTGGGATTGCACCAAAGCAAAATAATGTAAATATGTCTCAAGCTGCTATTACGTAGTAGTCTTCTGTATAACAAACTATCCCAGATTCAGTGTTTGTAACATAATATTTCTGGTTCTCTTGACTTTGAGGCTGGTGGGTTTGGAGGATCTCTGCCAGACTCAATTTGGTTTGTAATAAGATTGTAGGTGGAGCTGGAACACTGGAAAGAACAGGCCCTGTAACTTGCCTGGGCAGTACAATAGAGCCATCCCTGTTGGCTCCAAAATTTTGAGAATGGGAGAGTTATTCCCATTACTCATCTGTCATGTGGCAGCATGGGTTGGGGATAGTTGCCCCGAGGTCATATGAGCAGAGTGGGAGAGCCATCCTTGCCCCTTATCAACTACAGCACTCAGGAGAGTAGCCCCTATGCCTTGCCTGGGAAACACAGTAGAGCTGGCTCTGAAGGTGTAGGTGTGAGAGAACTGGTCCCTGTCCCTTGCTCATTGCTGTAAGAGGTGAAGAAGTCAGGGCAATGAAGGAGAGCTCACCTTGGTGATGAGGTCAAGGGAGACCTGGCAGGCAAAACAGTTCTGCAAATACCTAGGCCCGGTACCAGGATTATGAATTGACCACTCCAAGATCTACCCCATCTGTGATTGGCAGGAGCCCAGGAAGAGTGCTGTTCTGCAGAGCCAAAGCTTCAGGATCTCCATGGCACAGGTCAACAACAGGATAACGAAGAGGAGTTCCAGTGGGGCCCAACATTGGTAGCATACCAGAAACCAGACCAATGACTCTTGCAATGAACACTTGCCAATAGAGATATATGGACAAAAGCATTTACTATGTGACTCATTGTGTCACACTATAGATTCTATGATAAGATTGATTTTTTTTTCTTGAATTTTACTTACTTTTATTTTTGGGTGGGGAGGTTATAAGGGCAGAAGACAGATATGAAGGGACAGGGGAATAAATGGGATAGAGATGCATGATGTAAAAAACAAAGAACAAATTAAAAAGGTAGTTTAAAAAATACTGTAGGTGGGTTCAGATTGTACCTACAGCTCATATACTTTTTAAGAGTATACCTGCATATTGTGTACCAAATTTCCACTAATAGGTAAATCTAAGACAAACACAATTCACTTACAGAAACCCAATCAACACTTGCACCATGCCATTATAGATTTCACCATTTTTGCAATTCACCATACTTTCCACTTATGAGCTTTTATTGTTTTAGGCAATTTCATCTTGTGTATCCTCTCTCTTCTTCCATTACCTCTCATTTCTTCTCTAAAGTTTCTAATTTTTTCCAATATATTTTTTAATTTAAATTAGAAATATGCTCAATTCACATGTCAATCCCAGCTCCCTCTCTACCCCTCCTCCCTTGCCCCTCCACCAGCCCCTCGGACCCCCACCCAATCCCCACACCATTTCCCAGGGAGGGTGATGCCCTCTATGGGGATCTCCAGAATCTGTCATTTCATCTGGGGCAGGGCCTAAGCTCTCCCCCATGTGTCCAGACTGAGAGAGCATCCCTCCATGTGGAATGGGCTCCCAAAGTTCATTCGTACGCCATGGTAAACACTGATCTACTACCCAAGGCCCCAGAGATTGCTGAGACCTCCTCACTGACATTGTATTCAGGGAATCTGGATCAGTCTCCTGCTGGCCTCTCAGCCATCAGTCTAGGGTCCAAGTGCTCCCCTTTGTCTGGTCAGCTGTCTTTGTGGGTTTCACTAGCATTGTCTTGACCCCTTTGCTCATCACTCCTCCCTCTCTGTCGCTGGGTTCCAGGAGTTCAGTTCAGTGTTAACTGTGGGCATCTGCCTCTGCTTCCATCAGTCACTGGATGAAGGTTCTAGGATGGTATATAAGGTCATCATCAACCTTATCATCAAGGAGAGGCTATTATTGCAGTCTATCCACTATTGCTTAGTTTGCCAGTTGGTGTCACCCTTGTAGACCTCTGGAAATCTCACTAGTGTCAACTCTCTCCTCAAGCCTATAATGACTCCCTCTATTGTGGTATCTCTCATCCTGCTGTCCTCTATTCTTCCCCCGACTCAACCTTCCTGCTCCCCCATGTGTAGCAGAAACCAGACCAATGACTCTTTGCAATGAACACTTGCTAGTAATTATATATATATATATATATATACATATATATATATATATGCTCTTGTCCTTGGAATAATATTTTACTGTCTCCCAGGGTACTATAAATTACCTTGCAATATGTATATGGGATTTAAGTGCTCAGTCAGATTTGGGTGAAAGTTGTTCTCTACTACATTGGAGACTAAGTATGTAAGGTTTCTTGGTTCCAAATATGAGGGTAAAATATTCAAAATATCACAAGAAGCTTGGGATTGCACCGAAGTAAAATAATGCAAATATGTCTCAAGCTCAAGCTCTCTCTCTCTCTCTCTCTCTATATATATATATATATATATATTCTAATTTTAAAGTAAAATGCTTCTTGACACCTGTATGTAATCACTTCTCAGAGACCATCAGTTTCATAAACTGATATGTGACACACATAGCAAACATCCAATCAGCTGAATCTTAGAGTAGAAATGATAAGAAGATTAGGTATGGGTGCTCTGAGCTCTCACCACATCACATGCATGAGGCTATAATGCGTTAACACATTCACAAGAGCCAGCCAAACACCAAGGACAGCCCCTGCTTCTATTGCCAGGAGTCCCACAAATAGACCAAGCTACACAACTGTCACATATATGCAGAGGGCCTAGGTCAGTCCCATGCAAACTCCCTGGTTGTTGGTTCAGATTCTGTGAGTCCCTTTAACCCAGGCTAGCTGTTTGGGTCAGTTTCCCCGTGATGTCTCTGACCACATTGGCTCCTACAATCTCTCTTCCTTCTCCTCAGCAGGACTCTCCAAGCTCAGCTCAGTGTTTGTCTGTGGATAAGGAAAACATGCTGTCTTTCACTGCACCTAAAGAAAACTGAGTCTCTGGTCAACCATACAGTTCATTGATCCTGTTGTTTGTAAAGAAAGAGTCTCTTCTCAACTTATTCTCAGCCACCAAACAGATAGATAAAAACCACAGAGACAGGAATATAATGGTCATGTGTTTCTAGAGCATGGATCTATGAAAACAACATCAGAAGCCTCTTAGAGAAGCAATCTTACAGACAAACAATTTTCAGATGAGAATACTAAGAGGCCATGCTAATCCTCTACCTTCATTCTTGACTGTATAGCCTTTTCCTATGATACAAAGCCTTCTGTTGTTTAGTTGTCATAAACAAGGTAAAAAGCTAACTATTTGAAATAGCAGGACTTGAAATTCCCAAAATTTGATGCTGTCTAAACCCTGAATTCATGAGACTGAATCAGATTTACTGCCTGCATTTCTCTGAGACCTTTGCAAATCCTATTTCTTCACAGCCCCCTTGCATTTGAGCTAATTCCTTGACATTCTAGCATTTTCTTACCAGTCCTGAAAATTAAGCTGTGTGCTTCTAGCAAAAACATGCCTTGTGTCTGTCAGGGTGCTGGGCAAGCCTCCTTGCTGATATCATCTCAGATCCATTTTAGAATAAATCTGTTCTGCTAACATAGCAGTTCTCAAAATGAGAATCCACAGACTGTCAGCATCAGCCTCCTCATTTGGGACCTTGCTAGATCTCAGGGTCTCTGGCCTGATCTGTTCTAGGTGAGGGCATAATAATCTTTTAACAAGCAGCCTATGATTTTGGTGCATGCCAAAGTTTAAAATTGCTGAATTAGTGTCCTGTCCATTTTCTTGTGATGCATTTTGGCACAATTGATTAAATTTGTAAGGACTATGTCCCACAACTCAGCAGTTTAGGTGGCTGCATGACCCTGGCTCCCTGTTCAGCCTCTGTGCTTTTTCATATATTCATTTTTAAAAATACACCAAAGAGCTATAATTAAGCTCTCATTTTTTCTGTGTTTGCTGATGAGTAACAAATAGAGAGCTGTGCTATCACATGCTAATCTTAACTGCCTAAATGATGCCCAGCAATGGCTTTTGTACTAAGGGCGTCCTTGTGATTACAGGGCCTCTTCAGCTTCTTTGGATGTAAACTGCAATATTCTAGCACGATTGTAGTCCATAAAGCATTGGGGCATGGATTGAATGATACATGCTCATATATCTATAATTAAACTTAATATGGATTTAGCCATTAGGCAATTCTCATGCTTTGAGAATTGCTGTAATCAAAGAAGGCATGACCTTTGTTCTAATAAGCAAAGGCTTTTTTTTTTCCTCTTAAAGCATTTGAGGCCAAGGAATGAGAAATAGCTTCCCTGTTATATAGTGGTCTTCCTAACTAACATATGAAAGTTAATATTCCAGAAGTGTCCAAGTATCATCAAGATACAGGTGGTGGCCTAGGAAAGATTTAGTCATGCAGATATAACTGACAACTCATATACTGGTCTTTCAAGAAGGAAGGAGAGTAGCTACATACCAGAAATATCACATTGAAAGCATTCTTTGGAAGTTACTATTGTAATTTTCATCAGCAAAGAAATTGATGAGATAAGTAAAAGAACACTGAAAATAATAATAGTCTTATCAAGCAAGTTATCACTATGAGCAACTGAACTGCAGACAAAAGTTCTTTCTGCTAGTCTAAGCTCTAGAGCTTCTCTCCCCGATTCCTTTGAAAACCTGTATTGTCTCTTTGTATATCACATGGGAGTCTTTTAAGAGAGAGATTAGAAATGTCTAAGACCCCCCAAATTGGATGATGCTATGGCTACTGACAAAATATGAGTATGGTACACAATGTTAAATGTTAATTTGATGGAAGTTAGAAACCCCAGAGAGATGGGTACTGACATGTCTGTGGGGAGTTATCTTTTTAGCTGGAAAGTCCACCTGTTGTGGGTGGTACCATCCCCTAAGCAGGGGACACTGAACTGTGTAAGAGTAGAGAGAGTGAGCTGAGTACCATCACATTTATGGTTAATACTTCTTTATGACTATGGATATGATGTGACCAGTTGCTTCTAGTTCGCAAGTACCTTGGCCTGTTCTTATAGACTGTAACCTGGAACTGTAACCTAAAATTAACACCATTCCCCTTAAGTTGTTTTTTGCCAGAGTGTTTAATCACATGTTCTCAAGTTTTACCAAGAGATCACATTTACGACATACCTCCATAAAAACAAAAGAATTTGAAATCTGTAGGGCAGTGTTAAAAAGAGCAATTTACAATTGTGTGCTAGTTGACAGGAAGCCCAAGCTTTAGTTATACAGTTTTTTATTTTATTATTTTAATTTTAAATGGCTTGCTTCACATGTCAATCCCAGTTCCCTTTCCCTCCTCTCCTGCCACACCTCCCCACTATCCCCCACAGCCTCCCACCCTATCTCCACTTCCTTCCACATAGGGGATATCTAGAGTCTGTCATTTCATTCATGGCAGGGTCCAGGCACTCCCCTAAGAATCCAGGCTGAGAGAGCATCCCTCTTTGTGTTATGGACACACGAAGTCCGTTTGTATGCCAGGGATAAATACTGATCTACTGCCCAGGGCCCCATAGGTTGCCCAGGCCTCTTCACTGACTCTTACACTCAGGGAGTCTGGATCAGTCCCATGCTAGCCTCCCAGCTGTTGGTCAGACCAGCTGTCTCTGCTGGTTTTGCCTGCCCATTCTTTGCCACTTTGCTCATCGCACCTCTCTCTCTGTCACTGGGTTCCATAGGTTCAATTCAGTGTTTAACTGTGGGTGTTTGCCTCTGCTTCTATCAGTCACTGGATGAAGGTTCTAGGATGGTTATAGACATCAAGTTCATTATCAGGAATGGGAATTTAAGGTGGTGTCTTCACAATTGCTTAGCTTGTCACTTGGTGTCATCCCTTTAGATCACCAGAGGTCTCACTGATACCAGATCTGTCTTCTAACCTATGATTCCTCTTCCCCCTATTTTACCCCCCCACTCAACCTTTCTGTTCCCCCATGACCTACTCTCTCTTCCTCTTCTTCCACTCTCTTCTTCCCAGCTCCCACTACCCTCCCAACTCCTCGCTGTGTTCCCAATCTGTTCAAAAGAACTTTCCTCGTTCCTCTTCTCTGGGATACCATGCATATCTCTCTTAGGTTCTCTGTCAGTGGAAGTGCAGACTGGCACTATCCTGGTCCATGTCTAAAATCCATATATAGGTGAGTACATACCATGTTTGTCTTTTTGTGACTGCGTTACCTCACTCAGGATGGTATCTTCTAGTGCCATTCATTTACCTATGAATTTCAAGATTCCATTTTTTTTCTGCTGAGTAGTACTCCATTGTGTAAATGTACCACATTTTCTCTATCCACTCATCAGTTGAGGGGCATCTAGGTTGCTTCCAGGTTCTGGCTATTACAAATAATGCTGCTATGAACATAGTGGAACAGACATCCTTGTTGTATGAATGGACATCTTTTGGATATATGCCTAAGAGTGGAGTTGCTGGGTCTTGTGGTAGGTTTATTCCCATTTCCTGAGGAATCTCCATACTGATTTCCAAAGTGGGTGTACGAGTTGGCATTCCCACCAGCAGTGGAGGAGTGTTCCCTTTTCTCCACATCCTCCCCAGCATAATTGTCTTTGGTATTTTTGATTTTAGCCGTTCTGACAGGAGTAAGATGGTATCTCAGAGTTGTTTCCCTGATGGCTAAGGATATTGAGCACTTTCTCAAGTGCCTCTCAGCCCTTTAGCCTCCTCTATTGAGAATTCTCTATTTAGTTCTGTACCCCACCTTTTAATTGGATCCTTTTGGAGCAAATTTTGGAGACTTGCTTCTTGAGTTCTTTGTAAATTTTGGAGATCAGCCCTCTGTCAGATGTGGGGTTAGTGAATATCTTTTACCATTCTGTGGACTGCCTTTTTGTCTTGTTAACCATGTCCTTTGCTTTACAGAAGCTTCTTAGTTTCAGGAGGTCCCATTTGTTAATTGTCAATCTCAGTGTCTGGGCTACAGGTATTATGTTCAGGAAGCTGTGTCCTGTACCAACTCGTTGAAGAGTATCTTCCACTTCCTCTTCTAAGAGTTTCATGTGGTTGGATTTATGTCGACATCTTTGATGCATTTGGACTTAAGTTTTGTGCAAGGTGATAGACATGGATCTATCTGCAGTCTTCTGCATGTCAATACCCAGTTATGCCAGCACCATTTGATGAAAATGCATTCTTTTTTCTATTGTATTAGTTTTAGCTTCTTTGTCAAAAATCAAGTGTTTATAGGTGTGTGGCTTAAAATCAGGGTTTTCAATTCAGGTTCTTTGGTCTACCTGTGTATTTTTATGCCAATACCAAGCTGTTTCAAGAGCAGCTAAAGGCAGACCTATCTGAATTACACCTGACTTCTCAAAGGAAACTATGAAAGCCAGATAATCCTGGACAGATGTCCTACAAATGTTAAGGGAACAAGGATGCCAGCCCAGACTACTATATCCAGCAAAGCTCTCAATTACCATAGATGGAGAAAACAAAATATTCCATGACAAAGCCATATTTAAACAATACGTATCCATGAATCCATCTCTACAGAAAGTGCTGGAAGGAAAACCTAGACCCAACGAAGATAAATACACTCAGAAAGACACAGGCAATAGATAATCCCACTTTACCAAACGCCAAAAGAAAAAGGGAGGAGAACCTACGCACAATAACTCCACTACCAATAAATCAAGCACAAACAAGAATCATCAATCAGTGGTCATTGATATCCCTCAATGTCAATGGCCTCAACTTGCCTATAAGAAGACACAGACTAGCAGAATGGATACGAAGACAGAACCCATCCTTCTGCTGCATACAAGAAACACATCTCAACATCAAAGACAGACGTTATCTCAGGGTAAAGGGTTGGGAAAATATTTTCCAATCAAACGGACCCAATAAACAAGCAGGTGTAGCAATCCTAATATCTAACAAACTAGACTTCAAATTAAAATCAATCAAAAGAGATGAAGAAAGACATTTCATATTCATCAAAGGAAAAGTCCATCAAAATGAAGTTTCCATTTTGAACATCTATGCCCCAAATACAAAGGCATCCACATTTGTGAAAGAAATATTACTAAAGCTCAAATCATGCATAAAATCTCACACACTAGTAGTAGAAGACGTCAACACTCCACTCTCACCACTAGACAGGACCTCCAGACAGAAACTTAACAAAGAAACAAAAGAACTAATAGAAGTTATGACCCAACTGGGTTTAACAGACATCTATAGAACATTCCACCCAAACACAAAGGGATATAACTTCTTCTCGGTGCCACATGGAAAGTTTTCTAAAATTGACAACATAATAGGAAACATAGCAAATCTCCACAGATACAAAAAATTGGAATAACCCCCTGTGTCTTATGACACCACTATGCATTAAAATTACAATTCAACAATAACACAAATCACAGAAACCCTAACAAACTCATGGAAATTGAACAATGCACAATTATACCATCCCTGGGTAAAGGAAGAAATAAAAAAAGAAATTAAAGACTTCCTGGAATTCAATGAGAATGAAGACACAACATACCCAAACTTATGGAACACTCTGAAAGCAATGCTGAGAGGAAAGTTCATACCACTAAGTGCCCACGTGAATAAACTGGAGAACAGTCACACTCGAGAATTAATAGCACAGCTGAATGCTCTAGAACAAAAAGAAGCAAACTCACCCAGGAGGAGAAGACACCAGGAAATAATCAAATTGAGGCCTGAAATCAATCAAGTAGAAACCAGGAAAACATTGAGAAGAATCAATGAAACAAAGAGTTGGTTCTTTGAGAAAATCAACAAAATAGACAAACTTCTGTCCAAACTAACCAAAAACAGAGAGAGAGCATGCTAATTAACAAAATCAGAAATGAGAAGGGGGACATAACAACGGACTCTGAGGAAATCCAGAGAATCATCAGGGCATACTTTGAAAATCTGTATTCCAAGAATTCTAAAATTTAAAGGAATGGACAATTTCCTGGATAGACATCACTTGCCAAAATTAAATCATGAACAGATAGGTAAACAATCTAAACAGACCTAAAATGCATAATGAAATAGAAGCAGTCATCAAAAGTCTCCCAACCGAAAAAAGCCCAGGCCCAAATGGCTTCAGTGCAGAATTCTACCAGAAATCCAAAGAAGGGCTAATTCCAATACTCCTCTAAGTAATCCACACAAGAGAAGCAGGAAGCTCACTGCCAAACTCTTTTTACGAGGCTACAATTGCCTTGGTACCCAAGCCACAGAAAAACACAACTAAGAAAGAGAACTATAGACCAATTTCCCTCATGAACATTGACGCAAAAATACTCAATAAAATACTAGCAAATCGTATTCAAGAACACAGCAGAAAAATCATCCACCATGATCAAGTAGGCTTCATCCCAGGAATGCAGGAATTGTTCAACATTAGAAAAATCTATCAATGTAATCCACCATATAAGCACTCTGTGAAAGAAAAACCACATGATCATCTCACTAGATGCTGAAAAAGCCTTTGACAAAATCCGCCACCCCTTCATGATAAATGTCCTAGAGAGATCAGGGATAACAGGAACATACCTGAACATAATAAAACATAATAAAAGCAAAATACAGTAAACTACCAGCTAACATCAAACTAAATGGAGAGAAACTCAACATAATTCCTCTAAAATCAGGAACAAGACAAGGCTGTCTACTTTCTCCATATCTCTTCAGTATTGTAATTGAAGTTCTAGCTAGAACATTAAGACAACAACAGGAGATCAAGGGATACAAATAGGAAAAGAAGAAGTCAAGCTTTCACTATTTGCAGATGATATGATAGTTTACATAAGTGACCTGAAAAACTCTACAAGGGAACTCCTAGAGCTGATAAACACCTTCAGCAAAGTGGCAGGATACAAGGTTAACTCAAAAAAATCAGTGGCCCTATTATATACAGATGATAAAGTGGCTGAGAAAAAAATCAGAGAAACATCACCCTTTACAATAGCCATAAACACCATCAAATATCTGGGGATAATGTTAACCAAAGGAGTGAAGGACATGTGTATCAAGAACATTGAGTCTTTAAAGAAAGAAATCAAAGAGGATACCAGAAAATGGAAAGATCTCCCATGCTCTTGGATTGGGAGGATCAACATAATAAAAATGGTTATCTTGCCAAAAGCAGTCTACAGATTCAATGCAATCCCTATCAAATTCCGGCACAATTCTTTATAGACCTGGAAAGAACATTAATCAACTTTATATGATTAAAAACAAAAGGCTCAGGATAGCCAAAACAACCCTATACAATAAAGGAACTTCAGGAGGCATCACCATAGTTATACACTTTTATGTCATTAGCCACGACTTCAACCAAATTACTTCATTTCTGTCTTCCTCTTTACAAAATACGTTGTGCTAGATTAAAGCAAGTTGCATGACCAAGACTTCTTAGTACATTTCTTGGAAATTTCCTATATATCTATAATTACTTATAAATAATTTACAATAAACATTTAAGTCCATAGGGTAAAAATTAAGAAGGCCTAAACACTACACGAAGAACTACAGGCAACCAAGGAGTACTGAGTGGAAGAACTACTTTCCCCCAGGAAAGACACAGCAATTGGTTATCCAATACCACATGAACAACCCTGAGAATATGCAAATATTAACATTATACAGACTGACAGAGCTGTATTTATGAATACATATAATATTCATATAGTCATGTAACAATAATTAGTGAAAAATGGGACCATGAATTTGAAGAGCAGAGAGGGCTATATGGGAGTGTTGGAGGGACAAAAGGGAAGGGGGTAAAGGTATAATTATGATGTCAAAAATAAAAGAAATAATCAAAACTTATTTACTAAAAATATCAAGGGAGTGGAACTATAAATTGGTATAGTCACTGTGGAAAACTGTTTGCTAGAATTCACTAAAGCTTAACATACACATACAATTGTCTCAGTAGCAGCAGTCTTCTGTAGACACATATCAAGAATGCAAGCAGATTTAACCAACAGGTATGCACTAGAATGTTCATAACAGGAAGTATAGGAGTATCAAAGATCAATCAAGCCAAGCAAGGATGAACTGAAGATGTAAATTAATATGTTCTATTCATATATTGATTTACTATTAGTGATGACAACTCATTATCTACAGTACTATATACAAAGAACACATTGCACAGATAAGCTATTCAGTATGGTCAGTCAGATGTAGAAGAGAATGTTAGAATTGGATTTAGAAAAGTATCCAAAGGAGGCAACACATATAAGCCGGCGCTGACAAGAACAGTACCTAAGTGAGGCCTGCAGGGAGCTGCTAATTATTTCAGTCTTGTTTTGCTTACATGCTGCATTACTTTTGTACGGATACTGATCTATTACATCATGCTCTGTGTACATCGCTGTATGTACAGTAACATGCAAATGAAGTCTATGTAGGTAAGGGTTGGTAATTTCTGTCTGTATCCTTAGGATTAGGGAGGCTGAGACAGGATCGTTAGTGCGAGGTCAGACTGGGTTACATAGCAACACTTTTGGAGAGAGTAGAACAACTCCTCCACTGCTGGTGGGAATATCAACTTTGAACATCAGTATGGAGACTCCTCAGGAAAATGGGAATTAGTCTACCACAAGATCCAGCAATTCCACTCTTAGGCATATACTCAAAAGATGCACATTCATACAACAAGGACATCTGCTCCACTATGCTCATAGCAGCATTATTTGTAATAGCCAGAATCTGGAAGCAACCTAGATGCCCCTCAACTGGAGTGGATAGAGAAAATGTGGTACATTTACACAATGGAGTACTACTCAGGGGAAAAAACAATAGTCTTGAAATTTGCAGGCAAATGGATGGCACTAGAGGAAACTATCCTGAGTAAGGTAACGCAGTCACAAAAGGACAAACATGGTATGTACTCACTCAGATATGGATTTTTGTTATGAAGCAGGGGAGTGTCAGCCTACAATCCCACTACCAGAGAGTTTGGGAAAAAGGGAGGACCCGAAGAGAGATATGTGTGGTACCCCAGAGAAGGGGAATGGGACAGGATTACCTGAGTGGACTGGGAGCATGGGGGGAGGGGAGAGGGAGCTGGGGAAAGTGAGGGGGAAAAGGGGAGAGGAGGATATGGGGAAGTAGGAAGGTTGAGTCAGGGGAAGAATAGAAGAGAGCAGAATGAGCGATACCATAATAGAGGGAGTCATTATAGGTTTGAGGAGAGATCTGCCACTAGTGAGATTTTCAGAGATCTGCAAGGGTGACACCAACTGGCAATAAGCAAAAGAGGAGAGGCTGCCTTAAATTCCCTTCCCCAATAATGAGATTGATGACTTCCTTGTATGCCATCCTAGAGCCTTCATCCAGTGGCTGATGGGAGCAGAGGCAGACACCCACAGTTAAACACTGAACTGAACTCCTGGAAACCAGTTGCAAAGAGAGACAAGTGATGAGCAAAGGGGTCAAGCGGGGCAAGTGACACCCACAGAAACAGCTGACCTGAACAAGGGGGAGCTCTTGAACCTCAGACTGATGGCTGAGATGCCAGCATGGGACTGATTCAGACCCTCTGAACATGGGTGTCCGTGAGGAGGCCTTGGCAATCTTTGGGGCCTTGGGTACTAGATCCGTGTTTATCCCTGGCATCTGAATGGACTTTGGGAGCCCATTGACATGGAGGGAAGCTCTCTCAGCCTAGATACATAGAGGAGGGCCTAGGTCCTGCCCCAAATGGAGATCTGAATGTGGAATGGGGATTGGGTGGAGGTTTGGGGGATTGGTGGGCAGTGGAGGAGGAGGGGAGGGAGAGGAAGGGAGCTGGAGTTGACATGTGAAGCAAGCTTTTTTTCTACTTTAAACAAAAAATACCTGTGTTAACAATTAAAAAACCTAGAATATGAGCAAACACATTTCAGGGTTAAGTGAGATGAATTCAAGGAGTCTGCTAGCTATCAGAATCCTGATCCCAAGGTGTGGCTCAGATGTCATTCGTTGCTGTTGAAATGAGGTTGATGCTAGGCTTCACCAATGTTACAAAACAAGTTAGGCTGACTGGGTCTATTCCCTTCAGCGACATGGGTCTGACCCTTACCCTGACACAGCTAAGTGTAATGTCTCTCCTACCCAGCACAGTTTACACAAGGTGGTACTCAGCAGCCAAGTGTTCAAAATTTCTCTGAACAGTGCAGTTTCAAGAAACATCCACTGGGTGGCAAGGATGCTACTTCTTGCAGTCTTCATACTTAGCCTTTCTCTTGCCTTTCCCCCTAATTTCTTTCACAATGCACACATTTTCTTTTCCGTAGCCATTTAAAAACTAGAGAATTAAATTTTATCTTCCATAATGTTCCTAATAACTGCCCCACGGCCCAATTAACTTATAGGACTTATCTGCAGCTTGAGAACACTAACGAAAATAGAAAGGAAAAATAAAAGATCTGTGCTGAAACAGAATACCCCAAAGTAGAAAATTAGCATAGGAAGTGAATAGGGAATGGAATAACAGCAGAAAAGGCTGCAGGATGGTAGAATAAAATGATGATGCCCCACCCTTCTTTAAAAAAAATGACCTGAGTATCTGGTATGTGCAGAATGCATTTGGATTGCACTAGCTGGAAAATGGTAAAGAGCTCCCCCACCCCCACCCCCAAACAGCTGCAGATTCTCTTCCTTTGTGTATACAAATACTTTTGTAATTTGATGCATTTAACAACTCCAATAAAGGAAGGGACAGTACCCCAGCATGATGGACTCCACCTGTAATCTTAGCTCTTAGGTGGCTAAGGCAGGAGAATTGAAACAAATCTGAGGCTACCCCAGTCTACCTAGCAACTACAAAAGCCAGACCTTGTATTAAAACAGGAGGTGAGTAAGAGGAGAGCAGTTCCTATACTTATTAGAGTTGGCCCATTTACTGGCAAAGGGCATCATGGATGCATTTCTAGTTCTGAACATGGGACTCAGTAGTCCTTCAACAATCCTTTCTTTCTTGGATCATGGCATTTGTCATGTGAAAGCAGTTGAGCTTCCAGTCTGGAAGATGAGGTACCCTGTGGAATAGTCATGCCAACTGGCTCACTCAGCTCACTTCTAGCCTTTCTACCCATGGGTGACTATCCATAAATAAACTAGGCTTGATGAAAGCCTCATTTCCAGCAGAACCATGGGATGACACATAGACTTGCTAGCAAGAAAGTGAATGTTTTAAGCCACAGGTCTCTGGGGTAGCTTTCTGCTTTAGCAATGTCTAACCTTCAGGAATGTCAAACTCAAGCTCGTATTCTCTACTCATGTTTCTCCTTGTTGTGTAGCTATGTGACTAAGAGTTATAACTTGTAAGTTGTGGTAATAGTAGAAAAACTGGAGATGGATAATGATTACTCTTGAGGTGTAGCTATTCTTTTTTTTTAATTTATTTTTCAGTTTAAATTTAGATAAGAAACAAGGTTGCTTCACAAGTCAGTTCCATGTCCCTCTCCCTTTCCCTCCCCTCCTCCCGTGCCCTCCCCAATTCCCCCATTATCCCCTCATTTCCCCAGGGACGGTGAGGCCCTCCATGGGAGTGTCCATAGTCTGTCATTTCATACAGGGCAGGGCCTAGACCCTCCCCCAAGAGTTCAGGGTGAGAATGCAACTCACATTGTTGGATGGGAGTCCAAAGTCCATGTGTATACTTGGGATAAGTACTGATCTGCTGCCCAAGGCTCAATAGATTACCTAGGCCTCCTCACTGACACCCACATTCAGGGGGTCTTGATCAGTCCCATGCTGGATTCCCAGGCTGATACCTGGGATTCAAGAGTTAACCTTTGTCTGGTCAGCTGTTTCTGGGGGTTAAACCAGCCCAGTCTTAATCCCTTTGGTCATCAGTCCTCCCTCTCTGTTACTGGCTTTCTTGAGTTCAGCTCAGTACTTAACCGAGGGAGTCTGCCTCTTCTTCCATCAGCCACTGAATGAAGTTTCTGTTTCCCAGACTCTCTGGCCATGGGATTGTAGGCTGGCACTCCCCAGATCTATGTCTAAAATCCATATATGAGAGAGTACATGCCATGTGTTGCTATTCTTATATATCATTAAATAGCATTAGTAACTGACAAGTTGGTGCTGGTTGTGAATGCCATTTTGGTTCAGTCACTAGTAGATGCAAAAGGTGACTGAGAGGGTCCAGTGCACTAGGTTATCCACACAGGCCCACATTGTGAACTGTAGTTTAGGTTTTCTCAAAGGCATTCATTCCCTGAGCAATCTTGTCTGCATTCTCCACAGTTATAGAAAGAGTATAGGTGACCAAGACACAGATGATAATTAATTAATAAATGGATTTAATGGTAGACAAAAGTAGGTGAAGATGCATATGCACTTTATTTTTAATAGCTCTCCATTTCACATATTGAGGTTTCTGAATTTATCACATGGATTATAATTATATTGAGGGCTTTTCTTTGGCAATAATTTGTAATGTTTTGAAGGTGTGCATGTGTGTGAGTGTATGTGTGGATGTGTGTGTTTGCCTGTGTGTGCATACTGTTGGTTCTGTGCTTTGGATAACTCTTACTATTATGGCTATTAAGAATAGTTTGATCTTTATTATAAAATTGAAATCAAAAGAAGTTATCTTGCCTCCCTATCTTGTTAAGTGTTCTGGTTAATTTTTGTCATAAACAGTTGCTGAGTTTTACTGTTTTCCTCGATCAATTGTGTAGTTTCTTGAAATATGAGTCATGATACTCTCTGGGGTCACAGACTGAACATAAAGACTGTGAAAAATCTGGCAACAGTGAAAGGCTTCTGAGTGTGTAGTGACCCAAAATCGATTCAAAATCGAATATGTAATGCATCCAGTGTGTGTCTGTCAGTACTCACCCATGTTACATGGTAGGATCGCATTGCAACCTTCATTTGGGATATACAACAAGGCAGACAATGCCAGTGAGCGCTCCTCAGAACCTCTGACCTCAGAGTCAAGTCTGTTGTTGATAGGAACCGCAGTGTTTTAACTGTACATACCACTTCCTACTTAGGATTGTGTTCCATTAGAATATTTGATTTTCAAAAGTATATCTGAGTTGTCCGTTTGAGTTTCCTATTTAAAAATATGTTAAAAGGAATTGCATTTGGGTTTAGGCCCAAATTCTAACAACTTTAAAAATAATCCTAAACATGACTTCTTTAGTATACATTCACATGAAAACATGTCCTCAGTGTTTATTAATATAAAATCAAAGCAATGACCAATTTTACAAAACATTGAAGATGCTTTGAGCCCCAGAGTATCAAATATTCAGCCAAACTATAATTCTTTATGTAAAACAAGCAGGCACTTTGACCTCAAAATTATGTAGATTTGTGTTTCACCTGTAGAAAATACTAAAACTTTAAGTCTGACAGAGAATTGGTTTATCATTTATTATCAGTAAGCTTAATTGCATACATACATATCTTTCATACTTGCATACTTGGGGTATAAATGTATATATGTACACCAAGTGTCTTTGATGAAAGGGTCATGAATGAGAAGTTTAAGAACCCTGCTCTATTACACTATTTCAATGGTCTTAAAGCTGTTAAATTTGGGTTATGCCAAGCAAACGCTGTGCCACTGAATTCCCTTTCCCATTCTTAAAGTTTGGGTTCAGAGTCTCCAGGCTAACTTTGAACTCACAATCCTGGTGTATCTGCCTCCACAATGCTCAGCAACGTTTTGTTCTTCATATATTTATATAATTTCAACATGGCTTCTGGCATGTACTTGCCTGATGAGTAGGATAAGCTAATGGTTTGTCACCAGATGCTGCTAGAAAATCATCATGACAATTGTCAGATATATGGTGATTGCTGAATATTTCAGAAGAAATGCTAAATTTTCTTTGAAAGCACAGATTTTATTTATACTATTCAATTTTATGTTGCCTAGCCAAACAAAATTTCAGGAATAAAATAAGAAACAGAAACATCTTTGATGAATGAAACAAACATACTTTTTGATATGAAAATCTGCAGTGAGGATTTCAAAACTGAAAGAAATGAATTTCTATGCATTGTGTTACATTGGATATAAGAGTCAATTTGCATTAAATGCACAAGATAGCAGGATACTAGAAGGTAGGATATATAATCCATAAACAATGATAAATTGCATTTGAAGAAAAAAGCTTAAGACATATCTCACTTGAAAATCATTTTCTTTGCAGCCTTTAGAAAGATTCACAGTGGGCTTCCAAATACAGAATAATTAGTCTGGTGAAACATGCTTGTGTTCATAAGGAGGAAAGATTGTAGCTGATTGTTCGCTGTCATGCTGTGGCTTATCTCAAATGCTATCTGTTTCAAGGTTCATTCATAATAAAAAACATTTCAAAATAGCAATTAAAGGTTTCAATTCCCTATACCTGGTTCTTTTGGAATGTGGCTTCATGACTAAACCATCTCCATAAGAAAACACACTGGATTACCTATAAAGTGTAATAGTTTATTCTCTGACCACTATTGTTGCTAAATTGATTCTGGAGAAACCTTGAAACTATCATTCAAGATCCTGGACAGAAAAAACAATTAAAAAAACTACATAAGACCATACATGAGTTCACACAAATGTCAGAGTTCAGTAGACAAATGTCTTAATTTGTCATTGTAAGATGTACCTAGAAATAGTGAACATATCAAAAGAAACATCTATTGTGCTGTGACGATTTCCTTTTGAGAGATGCAGACTGCTAGAGACCTGCTGACAACCACATTTTTCCAAGAGAGCTTGGTGTTCCTGCTGTGGCTGTGAATGACAGAATAATACAAAGCGTGTAGAAAAGAGTAGAAATCTTGCACATGTGCCTAAGAGTAACTGTAAGGAGTGCTTACATGTCTGTCTAATTTGATGTCTTTGGCACCACCCTCTCTCAACACTTCTTAGCTTCTATGAAAAATGGGCCATTCTGTAGAATATGGAGGCATGCTGGGCTGCTCATATTAGAACCTGACTTCTCACCAAATCTTTTATCACTGTTTAACATGATGAAACTTTCCATTGCTGGCTTTAGAAGTATTTAATTCCCATGATAAGGAAAACACCAAAAATGAAAGAATAGTGAAGCTATTTATGAGCTCTGTTATATCTAGTAAGAGTTGAAACTTCAGGGAAGACTAGAAGTACTTTCTTAGTGTTCTTTTTTCTTTTGGCTTAATGTGAAAATTTCTATTAAAATTCAGTTAAAAGGAGAAATTAACCAAATACATACCTTCTAGAGTCTAAGTTGGTACATTTTTTTAAAATGTAGGTCAGTGGTTGAACACTTACCCCTCATGCATAAGCTCCTGTTTCAGCCCACGGTAGCAACCAACCAGAAAATGAAAACATGTATTTGGGCTGCAATGTTTACTCCCAGTTCTTTATAATCTTCAAAAGGTCACATTGTTTTATCCTACAAGTGCCCTTTATTTTAAACTGTGCTTTCCTTCTCTTGTTTTCCATTTCAGTGTTTTTTTTTTACATTCCCCTTCCCATTCACTTCCTTTAGATTGATAGTATCAAAATCTTCATATAACAAACATTACCAGCATCTTGGAATCTACATTTGACCCAATTCTAAGAAGCAACACAGTGCATAACACTTTATATAGATCTTAACTTGTGTGTATTCTTGAGGCTTGGGAACATGATATGATGTCACTCTTATAATTAAATTATATTGCTTGTTCCCCTCTCCACCCTCTGCCCTCTGCTTGGGGTGAGTCTGGGCTCTGCCCAGGCCCCAACCTGCTGTTACCTCTTCCTTGGATCTTCATTAATATCCCTCAATGTTAATGGTCTTGCCTATAAAAAGAGATAGGCTAACAGAATGGATATGAACACAGAATCTATCCTTCTGCTGCATACAAGAAACATATCTCAATGTCAAAGACAGATGTTACCTCAGAGTAAAGGGTTGGGAAAAATTTTCCAATGAAATGGAACCAAGAAACAAGGGTGTAGCAATCCTAATACCTAACAAATTATACTTCAAACTAAAATCAATCAAAAGAGATGAAGAAGGACATTTCATATTCATCACAGGAAAACCACATGATCATATCACTTGATGTTGAAAAAGCCCGTGACAAAATATGACAGACCTTTATGATAAAGGTCCTGGAGAGATCAGGGATAAAAGGAGCATACCTGAACATACTAAAAGCACTATACAGTAAACCAACAGCCAACATAAAACTAAATGGAGAGAAACCCAACACAATTCCTCTAAAATCAGGAACAAAACAAATCTGTTCAGTCTCTCCATACCTCTTCAATACTGTACTTGAAGTTTCAGCTAGAGCAATAAGACAACAAAAGGAGATCAAGGGGATACATATTGGAAAGGAAGAAGTCAAATTTTACTATTTGCAGATACTATGATAGTTTCTATAAGTGACCCAAAAAACTCTACCAGGGAACTCCTACAGCTGATAAACACCTTCAGCAGAGTGGCAGGATACAAGATTAACTAAAAAAAAACCATTAGCCCTATTACATACAGATGATAAATGGGCTGAGAAAGAAGTCAGAGAAAACTCACCCTTTACAATAGCCACAAACAACATAAAATATCTTGGGATAACCCTAACCAAACAAGTGAAAGACCTGTGTAGCAAGAACTTTGAGTCTTTAAAGAAAGAAATTAAAGAAGATTCCAGAAAATGGAAAGACCTCCCATGCTCTTGGACAGGTAGGATCAACATAGTAAAAATGGCAATCTTGCCAAAAGCAAAGTACAGATTCACTGCAATACCCATCAAAATCCCAGCACAATTCTTCACAGACATTGAAAGGACAATAATCAACTTTATATGGAAAAACAAAAAACCCAGGACAGCCAAGACAACACTGTACAATAAAGGAAATTCCAGAGGCATCATCATCCCTGACTTCAAGCTCTATTATAGAGCTATTGTCCTGAAAACAGCTTGGTATTGGCACAAAAATAGACAGGTAGACCAATGGAATCAAATTGAGAAACCTGATATTAACTCACACACGTATGAACAGTTGTTTTTTGACAAAGAAGCTAAAGTTATACAATGGAAAAAAGAAAGCATCTTCAAAAACTGGTAGTGACCCAACTGGATGTGGACATGTGGAAGACTGCACAAAAATTAAGTCCAGTCTCACTGATCCTTTTAGAAGAGTAAGTGGGATGTACCTATGAATACCAGTAGCACAGACGTTAAGATTGACAATTAATAAATGGGACCTCCTAAAACTGAAAAGCTTCTGTAAAGCAAAGCATACAATCAACAAGACAAAACAGCAGCCCACAGAATGGGAAAAGATCTTCACCAACCCCACATCTGACAGAGAGCTGATCTCCATAATTTACAAAGAACTCAAGAAGCAAGTCTCCAAAACACCAAAGGATCCAATTAAAGAGTGGGCTACAGAATTAAATAGAGAATTCTCAATAGAGGAGTCAAAAAAGTCTGAGAGACACTTAAGAAAGTGCTCAACATCCTTAGCCATCAGGGAAATGCAAATCAAAACAACTTTGAGATACCATCTTACACTGGCCATAATGGCTAAAATCAAAAATACCAGTGACAGTCTATGCTGGAGAGGATGTAGAGAAAGAAGAAAACTCTTCCATTGCTGGTGTGAGTGCAAACTTGTACGACAACTTTGGAAATCAGTATGGTGGTTTCTCAGGAAAAAGGGAATCAGTCTACCACAAATCTAGCAATTCCTCTCTTAGCCATATACCCAAAGAATGCACATTCACACAAAAAGAACGTGTTCAATTATGTTCATAGCAGCATTGTTTGTAATAGCCAGAGCCTGGAAGCAACCAGGATGTCCCTCAACTGAAGAATGGATGGAGAAAATGTGGTACATTTATACAATGGAGTATTACTCAGCAAAATACAAACAAACAAGCAAACCATGAAATCTTGAAATTCTCAGGCAAATGGCTGGAACTGGAAGAAAACATCCTGAGTGAGGCAACCTAATCACAGAAAGACAAGCAGGGTATATACTCATTCATATATGGATATTAAACATAGAGCAAAGGTCTACCAGCCTGCAATCCTTACCACCAGAGAAACTAGGTTTAAGGAGTACCCCAAGAGAGGAATGCATGATCCTCCAAGGAAGGGGAGGGGACCAAGAACTCCTAAGAAAATTCGGGGCACATGGGAGACAGGAGGGAGGTGGGAAGGAGAGAGGGGGAGAAGGGGAGAAGAGAACAGGAAGACTGAGGCAGGGGAAGAATAGGTGAGGGCAGGAAAGGAGATGCCTTCATAGAGGGAGCCAGCATAGATTTGCAGAGTGGTCTGGCACAGGGGAAATGCTAGGGGACTCACAGGGATAACTCCAACCAAGAAGCTAAGTAGTGGTAGAGAGACTACCTTTGATGTCCTTCCCCTATAATGAGACTGATGACTGACTACCTTGGTTGCCATTCCTAGAGCCTTCATCTAGTAGGTAATCAAAGCAGAAACAGGCATGCACAGCTAAACACTGAGCCATACTCCTGAAATTCAGTTGAGGAGACTGAGGATGGATGAGCAAAGTAGCCAAGACAGTGCTGGAGAAACCCACAGAAACAGTTGACTTGAATTAGTGATAAAAAGGAGACCCTAGTTGTAAACCTGGGGAACCAACATTGGATTGAACCAAGTCCTCTGAATGTGGGTACCAGCAAGTAGGCCAGGGTAGTCTATGGGACCTCTAACAGTGGAGCCAGTGTTACCCACAGAGCACAAATGGACTTTAGGAGCTCATTCCCTATGGAGAGATAATATTGCAGCCCAGATAAGAGAAGGAGGGCCTGGGCCTTCCCCAAAATGATGTGAAGAACTTTGATGGCCCACCATGGAGTGCCTCACTATCTCTGGGGAATGGGTGGGAGGTGGGTTGTGGGTTGGTGGGAAACATGGAAGGATGGAAGGGTGAGGGAATGGGGGGATTGATATGTAAAAAAGAGTGCTTCTAAAATAAAAAAGATATAAAACAATTAAATTATATTACACAGTCATTGGGAGTGATTTTAGCAATATTACTGTGGTCTCGATAAATTGACTCCTAAATTAATAAAGAAGATAATCCAGGATCTAAGCCTGACATAATCCTGTAATACCCAAACATAACCCAAGAGGTGTTCCTACTTTGAGTGAATAAACTGTGATGTTGTGAGATGACCATCCCCATTTGGATGTAAGGTTGGCCTCTCATAGCTGAAAGGCAGTTCCTAGGCAGTCAAAGAGGGGGCACTAATGTTCAATCTTTGAACCATGATTAATCTAATTCTACTGAAAAACTAAATAAGCTGGGACCTGAATTTCCAGGTGAGGATGTAGCACAACTCACACTTCATTTTCCCAATCTAAACTGTTCAGCAGAGAAGGCAACAATGCCACAATTTAGAGAAACTGTAAGATAATAAATATGGGTTGTTTTAACTGCTAACACAACAAAGAATAAATAATGGGATTAAAACTAGAAAAACAATCAGCATTTAATCCTCGTACATAATTCATGTCTTCGTTATGTAGATTTCATCCTTCTAAATATAATTCCTATGGCAATAATATAGACTGTATATATACAATATACACAAAAATGAAAGTGGCAATAAAATGTATAATCCACAGAAAAATCAGTTAGATATTAAGGAAACCAATAAGGCAAAAAAATCATAACAGAAGACATAGGACATACAGAAAACAAGTAACATAATATCAACTGTAAATCCTTGTCACGCAATAGTTTCTCTCAAAGTAAATTAAGAATATTACCCACAGGCAATATGTGCAAGGCAATACCTGCAAGGTGGACTTTTGAAAGGAATTTAAAAGTAAAATCAGAAAAAGGCTTATATCCTGTCCATAAGGACACTCACTTTAAATCTAAAGATAGCTGAAGACTGAAAGCAAAGATGTGGAACAGTTCATTGAAATAGTAACCAAAACACTAACTCCAAGTTAAAAGCTATTCTAGGAGAGAAAACAGAGTATTTTGCAATAATAAAATCATGATCTCAGCAAGAAGACATAACAGTTTGAAACCTGTATGAAGCAAGCATTGAGGTAATAGCATGGAGAAAAGATACCTCCAGCATAGTGAAAGAAAACTTAGTATCCCAGCATTAAAGCCTATGAGAACTCCTGGAAATTTAACAGATGTGAAGTAAAAGGCTTTAGATCTCAAAGTATGCCCCCAAATCAGTAGCCAATATTTAAGCATAACGTATAAAATGTGGTGTACCTCCCTCCCCCTTTCCTCTCTTCCTTCTTTCCTTCTTCCCTTCATCCATTTCTCTTCCTTTCTTTTATTTCTCTTATTTTATATTTTCTGGCAGGTAGATGTGAAATTGATATACAAATTTAGTAATGATAGTACAAGGAAACAAAACTTCTGTATAGTATACCTTGTGGTCTTCAGTACAACAAACACAAACAATCATGAAGAGACATTTATATATATAAAGATACCATATGATAACGAGTTTATTTCAAAAACTTAAAACTTGATCTCATTAGAAAAGTTTACAAATGCTAATTTCTGTCTAATGATTTTAAAAAGAGTAATAATTCTTAATATAAGCAGGCAATTATTCAACAACACATCATCTTATGCATTAAAAATAAATATTGCAAACTAATAATAAGAAGCCTGTTAAAAGCTGATAGAGCAAATAAGTCTGCAACAAAATTAAGACACTCACTATATATGTTCATGTTAATATTGTAAGAGAGGTCCTAAAAGAAGTTCTTGAATATGAGAAAAGAAACATTTAAATATAAATATTGTAAACAAATAACATATTCATTATACATGATACATATGTTATAATTTTCAACCTAAGATACACAAAGCAAGTTGTTAGAGTTAGGAGCACTGATTGGGGACAATGCTGGAAATAAAATCTTTATGGAAAACATCTAACAACAAGATACTCGCACTTTGAATATAAACTATTTTTATATTTTTGGTTGTGAGCCTAGCCTTTAACGGCTGAGCCATCTCTCCAGCCCGAATATAAACTATTTTTAAAGATATCTTGTAAAATATTAACAGAGTTTCCACAGATAGGTAAGATTATAATTTAGTACCAAAAGTCATAAAAAGGGATAACAATAATTTAGAGATGAATCAAGTTCATGGATGGGAAATTTCAATATGGCAAAATGTCAGTTCTCTCATGATTAATCTAAAAACTAAATACAACCCTATCAAAATACCAACAGGAACATGGAAACCAATTTTAAAACTTGAAAGGAAGAGTAGGGATCACAGTGATGATAATTAGAAAGCAGAGTAGGGGGTCTCCCCCTGTACAACTGTACTATAAAAGTTTTTGATCAAGGGACTAGAATGCCAATTTACAAATAGACAGATGAGATAATAAAATAAACATGCAAGAAACAGAACAATAAAGGCAGGTTAGGCTGAAGTGAAAGTTACTGAGGACTATTTAGTGCAAGACACCTGGAGATGGTCACCAATGGAAACACTATTTCTACCATAAGGCATATGAAACATTTCAGTAAAAGTCAATGAGTATTGAGAGCAGAAAATGCTGTTTTGATGACTGTTTGTATTCCAGGGATAGACACTGATCCACTGCTCAAGGCCCCATAGGTTGCCCAGGCCTTCTCACTGACACTCTCATTTGGGGGGTCCAGATCAGTCCCATGCTGGCCTCCCCACTGTCGGTCTGGGGTCCAAGAGCTCTCCCCTGTTCAGATCAACTGTCTCTGCTGGTTTTGCCAGTCCATTCTTTGCCAATTTGCTCATCACTCCTCTCTCTCTGTCACTGGGTTCCTTGTGTTCAGTTCAGTGCTTAAATGTGTGTTTGCCTCTGCTTCCATCAATCACTGGATGAAGGCTCCCGGATGGTTGGAGACATCAAGTTCATTATCAGGAATGGGCATTCGAGGTGGTCTCTCCACTATTGCTTAGCTTGCCAATTGGTGTTATCCCTTTAGATCACTAGAGGTCACTCTGGTGCCTTACACATGCTACTCTCAGCTCCCTCTCCTTCCCCTCCTCCCTCGACCCCCCAATCCTTCAAACTCCCCACCCCATTCTTCTAAATGTACAGTGACACACTGAATGTGACGTCGCTACCTACAATCCCAGCACTGAAGGAAAAGAAAGAAGGACCTTAAATTCTAAGCTAGTCTGGATTACATAGTGAGATGTTTTTGCAAAATATATATTGTTTAGGACAAATATATCCAAGATAATATTTGCAAGTACATGCACAACAAAGCAACACAGACATCCTCAGATTCACTATAGTAGCCAAGGATGACCTTGATTTCCAGATCCTCTCCCATCTGCTCCCCAGTGCTAGGATTTCAGGCCTATACACTGGGCTCTAGTTTTCTATTACTGTAACTTCAAATCTAAGGCAATACCAGCTAATCATCTCATAGTTCCACAGAAATGTGATGGAAGCAAATGAAGGTTAAAATTATAGAAAAGTTTTAGATTGGCTTTTATCAAGAACATGAAAAATATTAAATTTGGCCAGAATGTGGAGAAAAAAAGGAACTCTTCTTTCACAATATTAGTGGGAATGCAAATTTCTACAGCCATTGTGGAAAACAGTAGAGAGGTTCCTTTAAAAAATGAAAATAAAAATTTCATATTATACAGGAATCCTATTACTGTGCATATATTGAGATGTGAGTAACTGTGTCAAGAGATAACTGTTGAATTTTTTTACAATAGACAATATACTAGATTGAAGAAGAGTTCAGCAAAGAATGAATGGCTACAGAAAATGTCATGCACATGTGGGCTTGTGCAGAAACACACACATACATACACACAGGGGAATCCAATTGAGTAGTTATAAAGAAGGATCATTTGCAAAAATGTAGATGAATAGCACCATGCTAAGTGAAATAAGCCAAGAACTGGAAAGAACATATTATAGCTATATCCATGTTAAATTGAGAGTAAAATCTAGATGATCAATTTTCCTGAATGGGAGTAGACATGATAACTAAGAGATGTTACAGGTCATAAAAAATTACAGGAGAAGCTAGTAAAGTTACTAGGGATAATAATGTAATATGCATTCACTTTTTTTCTGAGAAAATACATTTAAAATGTTCTTATACAAAAATGTACAAATGTGAATTGGTTATGCTAATTTTCTTACTTTAGTCATTCCAATAAACAATCACATTGCAGTTTATAAGTAAAACAATTGAAAAACTACATGAAATAAAAGGAAGGTGTTGGTAGGTTCCAGTATATACAACTTCCCAGGAGATCTGTAGCTCTCATCCTTTGTTCATTAAGGTTGTTGATAGAATTCACTGCCTTGTATTTGCAGCACTGACAGCATCCTTTCCTTGTTGACTGTCAACTGAGAGTATTTCTCAGTTTCTTCAAGCTTCTTACACATTCTTTCCTCTGTCTTCAAAGCCAACAATGGTCCACAGTATCTGTCATTCTTTTAACTTCTTCCATCACATCCCCCTTGATCCCTTGACCTCAGGCTGTTTCTAAGGGCTCACTCGCATGACCACATCACCCCACTCAGGTAATTGGGTTCTCAGTAATGTCTTCAAAGTCTCTTTTTCCATGAAAGGTAACCCATTGATGAGTTCCAGGAATTGGGATGTTGAACCTTGGGTAGGAGATTATTTTGCCTCTAGGTCTGTAGTGATCTCCATTTGGGCATGTATCTTAGGTATTCTATATGTAGCCATCTCTATCTGTGCATATACCTTAGATCCATCTGTGGATACCTTCATTTGTGCTTATATCTTGAGCATTATAAGAAAAATTCCAATTACCTAAAATTTTAGTACCCATAAGCATTAAGAAATAAAGAAGACTAATATCCAGAAAGAACAAAACTGACAGTTGCTGCATAATAGGGATTCCTATATGTTGTCTTACAAGTTATAAGCCAACTATTGGCAGAAGCAGAAGTCACCTTAATGGAATTATGGAAGAAGAGGGCACTGTGAAATATGTTGAAAAATGAATGTGTGAGGCAATGGTTGGATAAAGGGGACTATGATTTAATACACTCTCTTCAAGGGACTCTGGTTTAGTTTTCCATTTTCAGTGAGGACTGAACTTATAGCTCACTATAAAAATGTAGAATGTGACAGGAAAATAAATGATTTGGGATATGCCACTGTTTTCTACATAATTTCTTAGGTTCTACACTTTGTGTATCCAAGCTGTCATTTCATGAGAACCTTTTTGTTTATGTATGAACTGGCCACACAGAGAAGAACTAGAGGTCTCTATGGAGAGCAGTCCAATACAGAGGCCTTTACCAAGTCCTGTAACTATGAATATTTTCAGATATGAACCTTCTGTCCTTGATCAAGGCCTAGTTGATCTTGGTTGAAATCCACCACAAATTCTGAGGTAGACGTATGTGAGTCATGCCAATATTTCTAGTTCACGGAAGTACGTTTCCATATTTGTGTGTGTGTGTGTGTGTGTGTGTGTGTGTTAGTGGGTAAATTATACAGAATATAGGTTTTCAAATGTATTAACTATAACTGGGGGAGAAAAAATTGATTTGAGAGTAGCTTGAGGTATTTCCTGTATCTTCCAGCTAAATAATTTTCATTGTCTCTTTTATGGTTCATTCTTACAGAAGCTCAAGTGAAGACAGCAAGACATCCAAAATGTTTGTCCATAGTGGAGTGGAAAGAAAATCTGGGCATCTGCCTCCCTCAGATGGCTTTTGGTTAGCTGGTGAAGGATGGTTGAAGATTCATGAAATAATAGGCATGTACAGGTACACATGTCTGTTAGTCTGCATGTATTACATTTAGCACAAAGACATGCTTTGATGCTGCTGGGAAAAGATATGAGAGAAATTAAAATGACAAAAGGGGGTGTGAGTGGAGAAATGACTCAGCAGTTAAGAGCACTGTCTATTCTTCCAGATGACCCAGTTTATGCCAAACACCCATATGGTAGCACACAACCTTCTGTAACTACAGTATCAGTGAATGTGACTCCTAATTTTGGCCTCTGCATGACTTAAATACGTTTGGTACACAGATAGTTATACATGCAGGCTAAACATCCATACACATAATAAATAAATATTTTAAAAATGTATAGGAAAGAGTGGATATAACAGAACTCCAGAACCAAGATTTGGATGTAAACCTTCCTCTCAGCCTGGAGGGAAGGAATTCAAACCATACCCTGTGCTCCTGCTTTTGTCATGGATCAGTTTCCACAGAAAGCCCCTTACTTGGAAAGAAAAAATACTGGATTTAAAGGTGTTCCCAACCACACATGGATCATAAACAGCAATGATAAAGACAAGAATCTCAAAGAAAGAGGAATAGGAAGAGGTGAAGAACACATTTTGGAATCAGTGTTGTAGAAAAGGGAAATTAAAAAGGATGTGTGACCTATAGATCACGTGGCACTGTAAGGGTCCAGCTAAACTGTGAACATTCCTATCCACAGCAGAGCAAAATAATTTAACAGATGTTGATCTGGGCCTTGGTCTTTTGTTCATGCTTTGCCCAGCCTAGAAATTCAATTCTTGAACTGAGGCAGGGTTATTATTTATAAAGGTATACACAGGAACATTTCTCAAAAGGCAATGCCCAGAAAAAATAAAGTAAATGCCCTGGCATGATCACACATCCAGGAGAAGGTCAGTTAGCAGGAAGGGAAGTTTCCAAAACCAACAGTGTTCAAGAATTTAAGTCACTCTGGTTAGTAACTACAGTTGACATTCACCTCAATCCATGCCCTTTCCAATCTTTCATATTTTATCTCCCAAGTTCCAAAGAGTACTTGTTGAAAACACAAAGGGTTTTCTGCTTAAGGATTTTAATGTTATTTTTTTTCCACTGGGCCTGCTCCATAGGTATAAATGGGAACTTAAAACTGAAGGCTCTATTTCTGCAGAACACAAGCAATATGGTATGCAAGTGGCATGAGTACAACCCAGCCCATTCTTCCTTGAGAAGGTGACTGCAAGCCTTCCACTTCCAATGTCCTCATCTCTAATGGAGCCTCATTTCCCTGCACTGACTTACTTGATAATGAACCTGTACCTTCATGACTTTCTTCCCTGCACAGTCCCCTGGCCTTGCTTTCCTTGTGTTTCCTGTATTTTTTAGCTGAACAATTTTCATTAGAGTTGTTATATTTCATGCTTACAGAATCTCAAATGAAGACACCAAGACCTTCAAAATGTTTGTCCATAGTGGAGTTGAAAGAAAATCTAAGCATCTGCCTCCCTCAGATGGTCTTTAGTTAGTGAAGGATGTTTGAAGATTCGTGAAATAATTGGCACCTGAGTGGGCATCGAGCTCCTACCATACTTCTCCCTGGGGGCCTTTTGTTTGTATTAGCCTCTGATGACACGGTGGGTGGCTAGTGAAGTCTGTTTAATCAACAAGAGTGGCAAGTTAAATTTATGTTTCCATTATTCCAATAAAAATTACTACTAGGTTAGAAGTAATTTTTCTTGTGGAAACTTTCAGCTGACATCTGGGAAAAGTTGTAGTGATAAAAATTAATTTACTTTTCCAGGTTTCCTCAGATTTTACAATACCTGGCTTATTTAAAGGCCACTGCCAACTATCTTGACTGAACACATGAAAGAACTCTGGAGCAGTAACTTAGACTACCTATTTTCCAGCAAAGACTGAAGTGAATAGAAGGTTCTGGAAAGAGCAACATGAAACAGTGCCAATGCTCTCAGAGTGAAGTGGCTGTCACAGACTTTCTTTCAGCTGAAGAAACTTGAGAGCAGCATTTTTCAAAGTATGCTACATGCACAACTTGTATTAGAACCCCTGGTGATTCTTTAAGACTGAACTTAGGATCACACTCACCTTTAAAAATCTGAAGCCATCGGCAAGGGCACAGTATTATTTACTTTTGATTGGATTTCAGCACAAATAATCTTGAGCTTATAGTAATTTGTACTTCTTAAAGTGCCACCAACTCCAGGTTTATTTGGGTTACAAACATCATTGTTAAATCAGCAAATCAATGTGTTCCAGGCTTTCTCATATCAACACTGAATCTGAACTAATGGAATTGAATTGCATTAAAGCAGTAGTTTCCAAGTACAGTTATAATATGTAAAGCCCAGTATGTACTTGATTCAAATTATATTTGAAAAATCTCTAACAGTTGTGATTTAGTTGCTTATATACTCAAATGTGTTATGTTCCCTTGTTTAGAATTGTTTGTTTTATTTTATATGCATGATTATTTTGCCTGCATGTATGTATGTATATGCACCATGTGCTTGTCCAGGAAAGGGTGTTGAATCACATAAAACTGGATGGTTGGTTGCATATTGTTGTGAACTGCCATTTGGGAATTGAACCTGAGTCCTCTACAAGAGCAATAAGTATTCTAAACTTCAGAACTATCTCTCCAACATCACATTTTAAAATTTTCACTCATTGGAGACTAACAATATTAGATGTTCAACTATATTTTATGCTAACTTCTGATCATTTACTGTGGTTCCTATGTCTGTATTCTCTTTGAAGGAGAGTCACATCTGAAAATTATTTTCAAATAGTTTGGCTTTCCTTTTCATTTTAAAGGGCTAAATACTCATCTACATATATATCAAATGGTAATTCTGAGTTCCAAACAGTAGGTATTATTTATCAAAACAGTTGTGTTCCAAAGCAGCTCTGGTTTGGGCAGTTTTGGTTAATAGAACAGGAATTGATCCAATAGATCAACCCAAGACACAGTTTATCATAATGCCAGAATTTTGGTCTTTACAAACATCACCTGTTCAGCTTATCATGTATACTAATAAATGGATCATAAGATTTCAGAGTAAGGTAATTCAATGATTCTTTAAGCAAAAATAGGTCACAGGCTAAAGAGAGAAACTGCAAAAATGAGAAATGAAACCCATGGTTCTGAGATAATTAACCTGATTAGCAATGTGTCTTCAACCAAAGGTGAAAGTCTTCAAGTGAAACTTCTCATGTCCGTCATCCAAGGATGTAGAGTGAAGTCTTCCCGCCAGCCTAGTTCAAGAGCTGCATCAGTCCCAAAGGAACACACAGGAGGCTGTATTAATTATGAAGCTATTGGCCATTTGCTTGGTTTCTTACTGGCTATTTCTGACTTAAGCATTTACCCCATATTTGTTAAGCTAAGTATTTCTCTTACCAGAGAAAGGTGTCAGGACCTCTTATTCCTATGGCAGCTACATCATGACTGCCTGTGTCTCTCTTTCCCAGAACCCAGAATCCTCCTCAACTGTTAGTCCCACCTATCTTGCTTCCCTATTGGCCAACAGTGCTTTATTGACATATACACAGGAATTCCCCATCATCTCCTCTTTTCTGTCTAAATAAAAAGAAAGGTATTAATTTTAACATAGTCAAATAATAAATAACAGAACAGTTATCAAGTAAGAACATAGTTACAATATTTTATCCATTAACATTTAGTAAGATTGTTTTTTGTTTTTTTTTTAGATATTTTTTATTTTTAAATTTAAATTTAAATTAGAAACAAGGTTGCTTCACATGTAAATTCCAGGTCCCTCTCCATTTCCCTCCCCTCCTCCCATGCCCTCCCACCAACCACCCCCCCCCAATATGCCCTCATTTATGAGATACATTTACACAACGGAGTACTATTCGGGAGAAAAAAACAATGGTATCCTGAAATTTGGAGGCAAATGGATGGCACTAGAAGAAACCATCTTGATTGAGGTAACCCAGTCACAGAAAGAGAAACATGGCATGTACTCTCTCATATATGGTTTTTAGACATAGCTCTGGGGAGTGCCAGCCTACAATCCTGTAGCCAGAGAATCTGGGAAACAGAACCTTCATTCAGCGGCTGATGAAAGAAGAGGAAGACTCCCACGGCTAAGCACTGAGCTGAACTCAAGAAATCCAATGACAGAGAGGGAGGACTGATGAACATTTAAAGAAAGTATTTTATTATCTATCCTATCTGTGTGAGTCTAAAGTCTTAAATGTAGCTTATCTTTTATCAAAACTAAGGAAAACTATCTGTCTTCAACTCCATCAAAGACCACAGAAGGATAATATATAAACACTAGGATTGACAGAGACATCTTTCTGCCTGGACAGTCACCTGAAGTTCCTCTGTAACGTTGGTGCATCCATCTTCGGTCCATAGGCCACAGTGTGTCTGGAAGACTTCTCAGAAAATCAGGAAATTTCAAACTGTCCATCTGCATTGCCAGTCTGTCATTCATTTTCTGTGTCCTGCAGAAAGTCTCATAGACTCTTCCATTAAGCAGGAACCCTGAAGGACTGTTTGAGTTCAGCAATCACTTTCCTGTGGGTCCTACATGTTCAGTTTATATAGCAAAAGTCAAGCAGTCCAGAAACGAGGAGATTCTTGCCCAAATGGCTAATCTTGCCACGTTAAAAGCAAACTCCAAAACGAGTTTCTTCAATGCCCATCTTCCTCTCAGAGGTAATTGATGTGCCAGGAGCAGACATTTCTCATTGTCAAGAAAAATTCTAAACCATTTCAAATGCCATTTTCTGAAGGTCTTGGAAAGGTTTGAAGACTATCTATCTCAAATATATCTCTGTATATCTAGAAAACCTAACTAACCTAACTATACATTCTGACTATTATAAGTAACTATCTATAGTCATTATTTAATTATGCATTACGTTTTAAAAGATCAGTATAAACACAATACTTAAACAAGAGGAGAAATATACATATCACAAAATTGACCTTGAATTTGTATCAATAAATGAAAAACTATACCAATACAAAGTATTAATTTACATACCATAATCCCTTTTACCAATAAAAAGAGATTGGTTATGATCATTAACCAATTATCAGCAACCCCATTCAAATGAAAACAAAGATTTATAAACAATATGGGAATTTGGACATAGCTCATTTCAAACTGCTTCCTGATGGATGGGGGTGCTGTTCATACCATGGGTATCATGACAAAACACAGAAATCATATAAGTCCTTGTTTTCGTGGTCTATAAGGCTGCATCAACTTAGCTGTCTTAATTGTTGGAACATCTGGCCCACTCCTTCCGGGGGTCTTGGTTCATCAAATCACAGAAGCCTGGAAAGAATCCGTAGCTTTCCATTTTCTGTGGAAACATAAACAAAAACTTTTTTCCCAAGTAACTGGTCCTTATATTTAAAGTTAGAAGCCAAAGCATTTTTGAAATATATAAGTTGGATTGATTTAGCAGCATTTGTAATCAAGTATATTTCAGCAGTTGTTTCTTCCGTAGCCTCTGAACAACTGAAAAACACAATAGTATACAGTATCCAGACTTTCTATGTATTTTCCATCTTTATGTGGCTTATATTACTCTATTTCTTTTACTTGTATTTATTTTTCTTGAGACAGGGTTTCTCTTTGGAAATCTACCTGCCTCTGCCTCTGGAGTGCTGGGATTAAAGGCGTGTGCCACTACACCCAGCTACTCTCCTTGTTTATGCTTTCTTTCCCAGTGCTGGGATTAAAGGTGTGTGCCACCACACCCAGCTACTTTAATTTTATTTTTTCAACATTTTGTTTCTTTTACTCTCCCAAGTCTACTTATATTTTTCTTCATCTGAATCTGACTTTACTGTAAAACTTCATTTTTTTCTGGCAACATGTCTTATATAGGCTAAAATTAAAGCAGAAACAACTGCTGGCTTTCCAACATGGCGGGCATAAGTTTGACTCCAGCCTACCGCCTCAGTCTATGCTGACATCCAGCAGCACGGTGCCAGCTTGGAGAAGTGCTCACTGCCACTGCCAGATGCTCGTGCACATCATTCAATTGTTAGCAGAGCCTCTTAAAAGAACCTTGCTGGTTTTTTTTATGCTGAGTCAGGAAGACTCCCTTAAGCAAGCTGAGTGAGTCTCTGCTTGTTGCTAGCAAAACAGAGCCCACCTGAGAAAAATGCTGCTAACAAGCTATGCTTTTCTCCATTCTTTCTTTTCTAAAATTACTTTTAAGCTCTTGTCATTCTACATGGAAATTCAATCCCACTTCTAACAACCTGACAACCATATTTAGTGTGTTGTCTTCTCGCCAGCTTGATTCCAGAGTCACATCAGTCCCAAATGAACACACAGGAGGCTATATAATTATGAAGCTGTTGGCCATTTTCTTGGTTTCTTACTGGCTATCCCTGACTTAAGTATTTACCCCATAATGGTTAATCTAAGTATTTATCTTACCAAAGAAAGGAGTCCGGACCTCTTATTCCTATGGCAGCTACATCATAACTGCCTATGTCTCTCGTTCCCAGTATCCTCCTCAATTTCTAGTCCCACCTATCTTGCTTCCCTATTGGCCAACAGTGCTTTATTGACAGATACCCAGGACTTTCCCATCACAAGGATAACAGAATGTATTACCTGTTACTGGGTATTTTGAACTACATTGTAAGGCCATCTACTATGCTAAAGTGCTTACTGTGCTTTACTTTATGAGCTTTTACCCAAATTCTTCGGCAGCTTTTCTCAATGTTAAGTAACATAATTAAAGCAAACATAGAAAGCATAAAGATTAAGATTTCTGTTTCTTTTGGCATAAGAATCTGACAGCTTTATGTGAAACGAAATCTATGCAAGCAAAATTAGATCCAAAGACTATAATACAGTATAAATACATTTAAAAGGTATAAATTATTACTAAAGGAGTGATTAAAATTTAGTAAGGAGAATAGGTTCCAATGGTGGTATAGACAAGCAGTATCAGAGATTCATCAGTCTCTTAGTGTACATTCAACAATTTTACCCAGAATGTTTGGTCGATGACAGTGACCATTTTTAATTCAACTGAGTAAGTACTGTTTCAAGTGTGCTATAACTAGGTAGGTTTGAGCTTAACAAGGACAACAAGGCCCACTTCTAAGTTCCCTCCTTCTTGAGGGTCCTCCTGATATGATTGGTGGCATCCCTGAGAATGAATTATCCAAAGGCATAAAGCATTAGCCATATTATGCCATATTATTTGTACTTAGAAGTTATACACTGCTACTTCTACAGCATCCTGCTAATTATATTCCTCTTTATGTTCACACATAGGCCATATGGGACATAAATAGCCAAGTAGAAACCAATGTAGACATCATATAGTCTAGTGACTACATTCCTTCCAAGTAAATCCCATGCCTATTACTCTTTTCCAGTTCCTTTACTATTTTAAATGAATACAATTTCCATATTTCTCTCAAACTTAAACTCTTAACTCACAGAGCCTATTAGCAATTCCTATTAAGAGAAACAGAAGAGAGGTTACTGAGAATAAGGATGCTGGAGGATACTGAAATGCTTAGACCAAAGATACCCTGAAATGAATCTGTTAAAAGTGGTGCATACTAAGGATAACCACAATAATAGCATAGTAATCTACTAAGCAAGCTAAGGTAGTATCTCATATCATAAAATCTAGTATAGTACAGACTTCAGATCCAAGTGTGGGCCACAAGAGAACATTGTCCATGCAGGCTTGAAGCTAGAATAATTGAAAACCATGCTTTCAGGAGAAATTGAGCATCACTGATATTGTGTACTCTTATTTAAACTTTATATAACTAAAAAGGAAGTACCATTTTTATTTTAGCTCACTTTCACATATACTTGAAAATCTCAACACAGAAACAGTGTTACTTCCATTTGCTCCTCACCTTCCTTTAAAGAGTCCTGATTCTTATGTTATAACATCTGGCTTATAGTCAGTTGTACGCTAGCACAAGTTTAATATCTGATTTGTGTGTGTGTGTGTGTGTGTGTGTGTGTGTGTGTGTGTGTGTGTGTGTGTTCTTCTTTGTGCCATTTGCCACCTCCCTTGGTGGAAATGTTACCATCACAGTTAATTTCAAGTTACAAACATGCTGCTACATGTACAACTGAAAAGAGACACATGAGTAAAAACTGCAGCACACTCTGTTGTAATGCATAGTAAACACAGTTTTTCTTCCCTTATAGCTCTCATCAATTTGATATTGACTAATGTTTGAGGTCAATACAACAGACGTTTATTTTAATATCTTAGACTCTGTGAGCTACAGAGTGTCACAACTATTCAATTCTGCTGTTAGATCTAAAGCATCTGTTGGTAGTTTTCCATGGTCTTAAGTGATCAGATTCCCTGGCAGCAGAGCTTGAGACAAGGGCTAGGGTACATATATGTTGAAGCCAAATGATTAGGTCTCTAAAGAAATTAGGAGAGAATATGAGTCATGCTGAGGCAGGATGCGGCTGCAGGTAAACAACATATAAATATAGTTTAGTTTCGTGAGGAAGTTTTGGAGTGTTAGACCACACTGTATCTGTCTCCTCATTGCAGCCACAGATTCAGATACTTTTGTTCCCATGTCAGTTAATCATTTTCTGGGCTCCACAGTGGTAACAAAATCTCTGAACCATCTCCTTTCTGAACAAGGTGGCTCAGGAGAGGGAAACAGCTCACAGAAGGTTCTCTATGGACTCCTACCTCCAAGATCCCCAAATAACCACCCAGATAATAAAGGGAGTCTAACATGGTCCCAAAAGTGTACTAAATGTAGCATAGGTTCTGCAAAACTGTATGTAATATCCTGGGGGCTTCACCTCCACAGCTGTTTTAGCAGCCTAGTGTGAGACCAAGAATTGCATTTCTACATTCCCAGAGAATGTTAGTATTGCTGATCCCAGGTCCTTACTCTGAGAACTATACACTAGAATAATAATCCCCAGGTGTAGAACAATGTAGTGGTGTGAATGAAGAATGTATCTCACAGGTTCATGTAATGGACTCTTGGTCCTGAATGGCGGTGCTGCTTGGGAAGGTTGTGGGATCTTTGGATGGGGGAGCCTTGCTGAAGGAGGTACTTCACTGGGAAGGGGCTCTGAAAATTCATAGCAGTCAGTCCCAAACTTCCAGCTTGTTCTCTCTGATTTGTGTTTGCAGTTGACTATTCAGAATCGAATGATTGGGAAGTCCTGTGTATATATAAATAAAGCACTGTGGGCCAATAGGGAAGCAAGATAGGTGGTACTAGGAGTCTAGGAGGATTCTGGGAAATGTAGTGAAGGGAGTCGTCACCATGTGATTCCCTGGAATAGGGGACACAAGTCTGCATTCTCGGAAAGATAAATTCTTATAAAAATATATATTGGCGATTATGGGTCAATAATTAAGTCAGAGCTAGCCAATGAGAAACAATAACAAATTGCCAACAACTTATAATTAATATAGTGTCCTGTGTGTTATTTAGGGGCTGAAACTACAACAGGGCCCAGGCGGCTGACGGGGAAGACAACACTCGAACTCTCTGCTTCCTACTCTCACTGCCTGCTGCCATACCCCCACTGTTGTCATCATGCCCACTTTGTAACCACAAGTCCCAGCAAACTCTTCCTTTATCAGTTGCCTTGGGTGTGGTATTTTAATCAAAAAACAGACAAAGTATAACACAGAGATGAGTTTGGAGCATCCGGCCTGTTATTCAGCTTTGTGTTGCAATCAGAAGGATGGTAATGAAACACTTTCACAATTTGTTTCATTCTTCCTTTTACTCAATAAATCTACCTTGCTTCTCCAAGATTCTTTTGTGTTGTATTGCATGAACTTAGTAAGACAATTCACAATAGTACCCAATATAAGAACTTAGTTCTCTTTTGAATTTTTATTATCCTATTTCTGACTGCTGATATTGCATTAATTACCCTCACAACATTCTTAAAAAGATGAATTATAAAGAATTATGTTTTAACCAAGTCTGATTTTGATCATCCAAACTGTGTGATGCAGGAGAGAAATCTAAACTGCCATCTATGCCTAAGGCTTGCCTTGGCACCCACGTGAGGCACCTCACCTATAACAAATGCTGGCAGTGGAAATATGAAGAGCAACTCCTCTTGCCAGACCTCTATGCTGGTGAAAACACAGCTGCTTATGCAAGACAGCAAGCAGCCTTGGAGCTGTAGAGCTGAGGGATACCAAAGCTGCACTTTTGATTGGGTCATTTAGATCTGTTACCTTAAGTTCACTTTCCTATTTTGAGAGCACTGTTGACTGTCTCCCAAATTATTAGCTCCCTTAATAAGAAAGAGGAAAATAACAGGTAACAGTACTGCTGGCATTCTCCAACTTACAAACATAATGTCTTACTTTTGCAGTTTATTTTTCCTTTTAATCCTGTAGTAAGGCCAAGTTTGAAGTGCTTCACAGGACATAAGCACACCATTTCAGAACTGGAGTGGGTATTAGAAAACCATGCTATGTGTGCTATCTTGTCACCTCAGTTTGAAATGTGACCAAACAATTTGTTCCTAACAACACAGAAACATCTGCAAGTAATTTAATATTTTTTAATGACCTAGAGTGGACTTGGATGACTTTTGTAGTGTCAAGATCTTGTTCTTGTATTCTAAAGCTTCCTGAAGTACTTTGGAAGATTGTAATAGTGAAGTTGATGTTTCTGGAATTCCATGTGACCATTCCATTGAATACAGCTTCACTATTAAATGTCAGCAGCTCTGTGGATGAAAAATTGATGTGGTTGCCAATAGCGTTACAAGGCAAGGGGGACATCATGGGAACTACACATTACATCATATATGTAAGTTTGACATGTCAAGTGGTCATATTATAAAAGAAGTGGAAAAAATTTTAACATTTTGCTTAACTCTACATCTAAAATATTATAATTCAACATGATCAATATAAATGGGGGCATTTTGCATTGTTCATTCTGAAATGGAAATCTGGGGACTTTAGGAGCCTTACATTCAGACGAGCCACACTTCAAGTATTCAGAGTTCCCATGAGGATGAAAGTGACTGGACATCTCCAATCTGTGTTGAATCCTTAATTTTAAAAGAAACGGAAGGTCAAAGCCCAAAGTGACTGGTCCAAGATAAAGAACATGATAAAAGAAAAATATTGAGTCACTATTATTGCTTCCCAAACCACCAAACGGCATCTCCCAAACTCCCCGGGACCTATTTCCCTAGAAATTGCCTCGTAGAATAAAAAAAAAATAAAGTGCAGACTTGCTGGTTTCAGGTGGCCATTAAGCAATTTAGGAGAATAGACAGGTATGGTGGTATACACTTTTAATGCAGCACTGGGGAGGCAGAGATGCATGGAGTATCTGCTTTGAGATCAGTCTGAGATACACAGAGATACTCTGTCTCTTGAAATCAAACAAACTAAATAGTAAACGTGCAAAGGGTGGGTGAGGTCATCAGGCTCAGATTGTCACCTGCTTCTTCCATGCACAAACCACATCCTGAGCAGATTTCTAATGTTTCAGACCCTCCGTGTCTTATCTGTAAAATAGGAAGCTTAAGGACTAAGTGTATTAATGTGAACCTGTGTGTATAATATAAACATATGGTAGCACACATAAAATTCAGAAAGATACCTAGAACAAAGAAACCATCATATAGGAATGAGTTACAGGTTACTGAGAATGTTCACAACTGTGAAAATACACACTATATGAATATATAGTAAGTCTGAACCCATGTTTCTGACAGTCCTATACCATAAGTGGAAGGAAAGGTTCCACAGTGTGCTACTAGTTACTTAATATTTTTCAGAACATGATTTAATTTAAAATGTTTGGAAAAAATGAGTTCCTGGTTTAATTTCATTTAGCCAAAATTCTAAATATAAACATCCCCTGTTTTCAATAATTGGGTTAATTAAGGTGTTACAATGCTGCAAAAGCAACATTTTAAACCTGATCTCTAAAAGAAATGCAAAGGTATTTTTGCTTTTCTTTGCCATAGAAATCAGACATACACAATTAACAGAAATCTAATTGGATATACAAAAATTATGACTGCCTAGATCCAACACTACCAATTCAATAAAAAATCTGACACAAAGTCAAAAGTTCCTTCAAAGTCTAGTTTATGTTTAGAAATTGGGGTTTTTGTTGTTTGTTTGTTTTTCTTTTTACCAACCTGGGTGAATCGAGGTCAAAATAATTTTTTATTGCAAAACAGAAAAATTGTACTGTAAAATTTATGTTCTATAAACAACATCATCAGATTATTAAAGAAGGCTACCTTTTCTTTCTTTCAAAGGTGTTTTTAGTAGCTGATGTCATTTGAGGAATTTATCATGTGAATTTATTGTGGAGAGATTGTGAAATTGGGTCATGGCCTCATAGTTTATTTTATACACTTTATTATTTGGAACCATGCTGAAGAAATGTGTAATTTCATTTCAGCGGGTAACATTTGCCCTTAGAATTTGGAAAGTTTTTAATGTGCCAAAAGTCGAATTTTTTCTCAGGGAGTATATGATTTTAGATTTATATGTAGTGTCTGAGTAAGGTAGAGGCCTTCTGTGAATTAGCCATGTCTGATCTCTAATCTCTGATCTCTAAGGATCACCTTGGGTGGTGACACAATCAAAAGTAGGGATATTCTGAGTGCTTTGCAGTGGCTCCAAAGTGTTTTCCAGACCACAGAGCTGCCGAGGTGTACATTCAGGTTACAATAGGGCTGCTGGCATGCTTCCCATTCCTTACTGAAACTAGTTCTTGCCTTGAATGGCCCATGACCTCCTACACAAAAATAATAGTAATAAAGTGAGCCTTGCCCTACTACCTTACACCAGACACTGCTTATTTCTGAAATCTGAACGTTTTTTTCTCATGATACCCTTCCACTCCCATTGGCCCACCTGGCAGCTCCTTTTACCTTCTTATTTCAGGCATTGTTTGAACCCTGTTGACACAGACCTTAGGAATTGAAATGACCTTTATTTGTCATGTCCAAAGGAATATGCTATAGATAACTCTGTTGCAGTGTTTGCTGATTGTTAGCATTCTAAAGTGCATCAATGACTTGCAGATTTGGAAAATCAATAGCTTATTTTGTTTCCAATTCATCTGATGCAAAAGAGCACAAGTCAGAAACAATTTCACTAAGAGCAGTGCAGATGAGTACAGCAAGTGCATTGTCAGACTCATACTTAAAGCTTGTGCCAAGTATGAGGACTCTTTGTTTTTTATCTAACACATAGAATGATTACTGCTAGATGCAGAACCAAAGGTGGTGGATACCATTCCTGTTCTAGCACTAATTATATGACTTTGGCAAATCTTACTGAATTTTTTTCTCTTTTTGGTGTCTTACATGTATGTACACAAGAGATTTAAGGCTGCCTCAGTACTCAGAACACTTCTGAGCCTTCATTCCTTATATGTGATACATAACTCAGAAATCCAGGGGAATATCATTTTGTCTTCACTAACTCTTCTTTAGAAGCACCGATCAATTTCACCCCCTGCCATCCTGGAGAGTCTTTGAACTCCAGGCTGACCACAGCAGGACAGGTAGCAATCTATCATCCACTTTATTCTCTAGCCCATATTTGAATCTTGAATGGAGATTCACCAAGCAGAAAGTGAAGAGGGCTTAGATGCTTTAATAATCTCATGACTTTTGACTTTTTCTCTGAGAGATGACAATACTATTTGATGTGTTTGTATAAATTCCTTCATTTAATTCTCTTAAGCACTCAAGCATGTATTCTAACTATGGGATATGTTTATACAGTGTCTTAAAGGTACATTTCTCCAAAATTAGAACTGATTAAACAAGACAAAATTTTCTTAGCAATGACTCCATGATGTAAGGGATCTTTATGGTTGGCTGGGGAAAATAAGAAATCCCCTAACAATCTACCAGACTTCAATTCAGCGTTTGTGATGTGCCCTGTTAGTGATATGAATTCTTCAGGATACTACATAGTGATATTATTTGCATTATATATGTGTGTAGACTTTTTCTGTGAGATTTTGTTTGCATGCTTGTTGTTTTTAATTTTTCATTTATTTATTTATTTATTTATTTTTACTGTTGCTGTTTTCAAGACGGGATTTCTCTGTGTAGTAGCTCTGGCTGTCCTGGAACTCACACTGTCGACCAGGATGACCTCAAACTCACAAAAATCCTCCTGTTTCTCCCTCTCTAGTGCTGGGATTAAAGGTATACACCGCCACTGCCAAAATTTGTTTGTATTTTTTACTGCAATGTTTTGTGGGCATTGAGAGAGAATGAAATCTATGTCATAAGCAAGTGGAATTTGCATTGCATTGTCCCTTTCTCCATTTTCAAGACTGGTTCAAATGACTACTTTAATCAAGGCAATATTCATTAAAATTTTCTTATTTTCTTTTTTTAGTTTAGGTTCATGATAGACAATAAATTGTGGAGCTGGATTAATTCTTATTAAACATTCTGTCCTAATAAGACAGACATTGGGCAAGATCCGCTGATACCTCTCTATAATTTTTATTTTCTTCCTTTGTTGCTTTGTTGCTAAACATAGTATCTCATATGACTTTGAGAACCTTTAAACAGTACACCTGAAATATGAAATTCAAGTTTATTTTATTTTTTATACTGAAGTTTATATGATGAATCCAAGGAAGGACAAAAACTGACTTCATTTTCTTTCCATGGTGGAAAAGTAAAAGAGGCGAGGGCTGGAGGAAGTTTATTAAACACACAGGCTGAATAAGTTCTGACTATATCATAACTTTTTCCAACAGCATCTTAAATTCAAGTTATTACTCGAAGTTGTTTATATGGTACTTTGTATTGCTTAACAGTCACTGCTGGCAGATTTAGGGTAGCGTATAAGTCTTGCTTTGTGCTCATATCCTTGAATAACCTAAGGTTGGATAATGGTAGATCCAGAGTTGGTCCTGAGTTGCTTCCAAAAGATACAGACTCAGTAATATAAAATAAGGTCTGTGCTTTAAAGTTAGGATCAGATTGCCAAACTTAGTCACTCATAGAAAGTGAGCATCATTTTCTTTCCTGTCAGAAAATTCTCAGACCTAGATATACCTACCTCATACCCTTTGAAGAAATGGAAGATCCATGCCTTGTGATGTCAAGCCAACTAGCCTGCATCAGATACCTGCTTTGTTTTCCTAGTGTTGGGACAACGGTATATCCAGACATCAACTAGATTTGCCTAACTATTCAGAGCTCAAATATCCATTTATGTCTCCTTGACACCATCTAAAGAATATGAAAACCTTCTCCTAGGATACCAGAAAAATTCAGGGATGCTTTCATATCTGTCAAACAACATGACACTGGTTTGATGGCTACTTTCCCACTACATGATGCTCCCCTCTTGTTAATTTGCTGTTTTGCTTTAATGTCAGCTCAGTAATAAATTTGAACATATTAAGGTTTTCAGTACTTTGAAGTTTTTATTTTTATTCTTGCAGGAAGAAAAGCCCAACATAGCCTAAGAAAAGAAAACCCAAGCCTTACCACATGTATTGTCTTCCTAAAGGAAATTACATACTGAGGCCAATGATCATGGAATACTTAATTGAGTGACCCAAAGAAGATTTGAAAGAACAGGCATGAACTTTTCCATATTATTTACTCCAAATTCTTATCACAGCTTTACCTCGGGCCCAGTACACATACTTTTGATGTGTTACTTTATCTAAATCTCCACATCACAGAGCTGGGCATTGGTGGCACACACCTTTAATCCCAGCACTCAGGAGGGAGGGGCAGGCAGATCTCTGTGAGTTCGAAGCCAGTCTGGTCTATAGAGCAAGTTCCGTCGCGAAATACAAAACAAAATCTCTATATCACCTTATATTAGCATTGACAACAACAAAGGCCATAGTGATGCCTTTCACTCTCCAAAAGCCTGGTCACTGCTCCTAATATCAGCCAGCCTTGTATATTGAAATCCTTAATCCCAGTGACTTTTCAAGTTACAGACCCTGCAGTTTCTCATGCTCTTCTCTTCAGAACATTCTGACTTTCACAGTCTTGGCTCTATGTCTCCTCTTACCTCATTCTATTGTGCATTACTAGGTTTTGATGATAATGTCTAAGATTTCTGCACCTGCCTTCTCCATTTATTTTTCATATGATTATCTTAGTCTTCTCTATTCATGGCAGAGAAAAGTAACCAAGAAAATCACACTGGAGAAAATCCTTTTATTGCACCTTATGCTATAGTGCCAGCTAAATAGTATACTTATTTTACCAGGAGCAAATGAAAATGAAGGATTTTGCTTACAAAAATCATAGCACTGATTGATTTTAGGTCCTCCTATCACAATGCCCACACAGAGGCCAGTAGCAGTCCTTATATAAGCAACAACCAAAAATTCCACAATGAATTCTTTGTGTCTTGAGGACTTGCTGCTGGGTTTTCTAAAATGGTCATGACTAGGACCAGATCTATCAGAATAGAAGTCATAGCTTCAGTTGAGGTGGTCCAAGAAATTAGAGTGTTTTAAAAGTGAGCATGAAGGGGATTGCATTGAATCTGTACATTGCTTTATCAGGATTGCCATTTATACTACATTGATCCTACCTATCCAAGAACATGGGAGATCTTTCCATTTTTTGAGGGCTTCTTTAATTTCTTTCTTTAAAGACTCAAAGATCTTGCGACACAGGTCTTTCACTTGTTTGGTTAGCATTACCCCAAGGTATTTTATGTTGTTTGAGGCAATTGTAAAGGGTGATGCTTCTCTGATTTCTTTCTCAGCCCTTTTACCATCTGTTTATAGTAGGGCTACTGATTTTCTTCAGTTGATCTTGTAGCCTGCTACTTTGCTGAAGGTGTTAATCAGCTGTAAGAGTTCCCTGGTAGAGTTCTTTGGGTCATTTATATAAACTATCATATCATCTGCAAATAGTGAAAGTTGACCTCTTCCTTTCCAATTTGTATCCCCTTGATCACCTTTTGTAGTTGTGTGGCTCTGGATAAAACTTCAAGTACAATATAGAAAAGGTATGGAGAGAGTATACAGCCTTGACTTCTCAGACCTTGAAAAAACAATAATCAATTTTGTATGGAAAAACAAAAGACCCAGGATAGCCAAAATAACCCTGTTCAATAAGGCAACGTCCGGAGGTATCACCATCCCTGACTTCAAGCTCTATTATAGAGCTATAGTCGTGAAAACAGCTTGGTATTGGCACAAAAATAGACAGGTAGACCAAAGGAATCAAATTGAAAACCCTGATGTTAACCCACACATGTATGAACATCTGATCTTTCAAAAAGAACCTAAAAATAAACAATGGAAAAAAGAAAGCATCTTCAACAACTGGTGCTGGCATAACTGGAGACTGGCATGTAGAAGAATGCGAATAGAACTATGTTTATCACCATGCACAAAACATAAGTCCAAATGGATCAAAGACCTCAACATAAATCCAGCAGCACTGAAACTCTTAGAAGAGAAAGTGGGTGATACCCTTGAAAGCACTGGTACAGGAGACTGCTTCCTGAACATAACACCAGCAGCACACACAGTGAGGTCAACAATTAATACATGGGACCTCCTGAAACTGAGGAGCTTCTGTAAGGCAAGGGACACTATCAACAAGACAAAAAGGCATCCTTCAGAATGGGAAAATATATTCACTAACCCCACATCTGACAGAGGGTTGATCTCCAAAATTTACAAAGAACTCAAGAAGCAAGTTTCCAAAACACCAAAGGATCCAATTAAAAAGTGGGCTGCAGAACTAAAAAGAGAATTTTCAATAGAGGAGTCTAAAATGTCTGAAAGGCACTTGAGAAAGTGCTCAACATCCTTAGCCATCAGGGAAATGCAAATCAAAACAACTCTGAGTTACCATCTTACTCCTGTCAGAATGTCTAAAATCAAAAACACCCATGACAATTTATGCTGGAGACTATGTGGTAAAAGGGGAGCACTCCTCTACTTCTGGTGGGACTGCCATCTTGTACAGCCACTTTGGAAATAAGTATGGAGATTCCCCAGAAAAATGGGAATAAACCTACCACAAGACCCAGCAACTCCTTCCTTAGGCATATATCCAAAAGATGCCCATTCATACAACAAGGATGTCTGTTCCACTATGTTTATAGCAGCATTATTTGTAATTGCCAGAACTTGGAAACAGTCTAGATGCCCTTCAACTGAAGAGTGGATAGAGAAAATGTGGTACATTTACACAATGGAGTTCTATTCAGAAGAAAAAAACAATGGAATCCTGAAATTTGCAGGCAAATGTATGGCACTAGAAGAAACCACCCTGACTGAGGTAACCCAGTCATAAAAAGAGAAACATGGCATGTACTCTTTTATATATGGATTTTAGACATAGATCTGGGGATTGCCAGCCTACAATCCCATGGCCAGAGAGTCTGGGAAACAGAGCATTCATTCAATGGCTGATGGAAGCAGCGGCAGACTCCCACAGATAAACACTGAGCTGAACTCAAGAAATCCAGTGACAGAGGAAGGATTGATGACCAAAGGGGTTAAGACTGGGGTGTTTTAACCCCCAGAAACAGTTGACCATGGCAAGGGTTAGCTCTTGAATCCCAGACTGATGCCTGGGAATCCAGCATTTGACTGATCAAGACCCCTGAATGTGGGTGTCAGTGAGGAGACCTAGGTAATCTATTGAGCCTTCAGTAGTAGGTGAGTATTTATCCAGGGTATACAAATGGACATTGGACTCCCAGCCAACAATGAGTGATGCACTCTCACCCTGAACTCTTGGGGGAGGGTCTTGGCCCTGCCCTGGATGAAATGACAGACTATTGACGCCCCCAGGGAGGGACTCACCCTCCCTGGGGAAATGAAAGGATATTGGGGGTCTGGTGGGAGGGCACCAGAGGAGGGGAGGCAAACTGAGAGGGACCTGGAATTGACATGTGAAGCAACCTTGTTTCTAATTTAAATTTAAAAATAAAAAAAAATAAAAAATTGGGATGATGGTGTGACTGGGCGACAGACTTCTTTGTTATCATTCTCAAGACCCTGGTTTTCATGTCCAGTACTGCCAGTAAATAATTACTCATTCAGCACAGCAAAAAAAAAGTGAGCATGAAGTTAAGTGTCCAAACTACATTGACATGAGGATGTTGTGCCCTTTGGCCAGAAAAAGAACCAATTGGTTGTCAGATTTTCACTCAGGGATACCAATCATAAGGCAGGATATACCTGCTGACTCACAGACAGGAATGCACACTCCTTGTGGCTCATCGAAAGAACATACATTAAAAAGTTACAAGAATAAGTGTTTAAAAAGAGAACAGTACAAAACTCAATAGCACTCAACATATTTAAAAGCATTTGGAAATGCTTAAAACCATAGAGAGGTTTGGGTCCCTCTAAACTGTCTAACTAGGATTTTAAGCTAATGATTACCTTCTTGTTACACTCCATTCTCAAACTAGTTTCCCTTACCTCCTATAAGGTCCAGAAATTAAGGTTTCATCTCTCCATCTTTCAAGACTTTGGTCATGACTCTTAGCTTACAGTAGACCTTTGACCTCATCACCTCTTTTTCAAGAACTTTCCAAGACTCACTTTATGTTTCTTGGTAATCCAAGACTCAATATGTCATTTGAAAAATCCCAGTTTTGAATGTAGTTCTTCCTTGAAACACTACACAGTTCTTCAACTCCACAAGGATTCCCTCCCCATATACTTTGTAGAAAAATCTCCCTCCTCACTAAACTTGTAGAGAAGCCCCCTCCTCACTATTTTGTAGGAGATCTTCCTCTTTCCCACTATACTTTGTAGAGGATCCCTCTGTTTCCCATTGTACTATGTAGACTCAGAGTGATGGTTTTGGCTTTAAATTTTGACATGTCTACTTGACTTACAGCTACATTTGAAAACACTCTAGCATCAGTTTTTTTCTTTTTCTTTTCTTACTGTTTTATTCATTTCCTCTTAGAAGCAGCAATTCAACACATAGTGGACATTAATAAGTACTTACTAATTGACTACAGAGCAAATCTTATTTTTAATCTACTCATCTTTTATGACTACTCATGCATTTGGAACTAATGCTAAAAGGTTAAGGAAGAATAATAGAAATGTAGGGTTTTAATTAAAGCAGAGAAAGAAAAGATGCTCAGAGAAAGAGCTATTTTTCTCTCCAGATATGTATTCAAAGCACTGTTTTCGTTTGATGCAGTTCAAGCAACAGGTAATTCTTCAAGCTTATTAATTCTAGATGGATCCAACCTTAATATCCTCTGAGGATGATTCAGTTCAATTTGCTGCATCATTACATTTAGGCAGCAGCAGCACATGACACTACAGATGCCTGTACATTCTCCCCAACTTCCCTCCCAAGTTGAAAACCATTTAAAAATAATTCAAGATAAAGTTCAGTCAGTTAGCTAGTTACAGCATTCTCTTAGGGTAGCATTAGCATTAATTAATATTTGTGAATTGCTTTGAAAATCGCAAATGCTATGGAAGTGCTGACTATTAATTTAGTGAAAGCACGGGCCATGAAAGCTGAGACATAAAGGCAGTCCCACACTAATGAAATGCTTTAATATTTAAATGAACTAGCCTGAAGAAAGTCCCTGATATCCTGTGCCTATAAATCAGAAGGGGAAAAATCTGAAGTGGAAGGATTTAAAGTGGTTTAAAAGGGAATACTGAAGTACACAGGGATGCTGTTCAACTGAAAAGAAGACTTGTGACCTTCACAGAAAATCAAATCATGTTTGAAGTGGTTACATGCTGATTGATAGGTAATTAACAGTGATTCAAATGGTGAGATATATATGAAAAACAGAAGGAGGAAAAGGGAAGGCAAAAGAAGGCAGAGGTCTGTGGACTAAGATAAAAAGTGACAACGAAATGAAATTGTCATTCCTCTACTTCCTGTCACCTGAAAAGAAATGACATCACAGGGAAGGGTCCCAATCAGAGCTATGCAGACTCCACTTGGCATCCTTTCCAGGTGGCCCCTCAATGCCTGTGTGACCAGGAAGCAGAACTTGTTTCCCACCTGAGATGTGTCTGCCATCCTATGTCCTTGTTACCCTACCTCTGAATCTACCAAAACACTCCCAATGGGATATTCAGGATTTTCCTTACCTTCTGCAGTGATGTCAGCAACATGAAGTTCTTGACTCCATACGATTCTGATCTTACGACTGGGAATGTAATAACCTTCCTAGTGATTTTCTCCAGAAGAAATGATTTCTGTGAATAAGAAAGTATTTGAACCATTCAGTTCATTCCTTGCATGAATTTTCTAGCTAATTTTACTCTGGTCCTGCCAGAATGTAAGAGGATGTTTTAATAACTTGTATTGCAATTTGTATTATCAAATAATCCTTAAAAGCCAAGTGACTGCCTTCTCTCAATCCCTCCTTAGTTTTGCCACTCTTACTCTTTGTGTGTGTGTGTGTCTCTGTGTGTGTGTGTGCACATTTATAGTGCAAGATGACTGCCAAATAAAATATGCTAAAAGATTGAAAACTTGAATTTTATTAAAATCATATTCTAACTAGATTATATATGGGAAGACATATAAATATTCTTCCAGGTATATTCCTTTAATATAGTCAGTCATGGTTCCTGTCTTTTGTTTATAAAATATTATGAAAATTATGTGGAAATAACTTTATTATATGTGACATAGTTATTTAAGTAAACTTACATGCTGGTATAAGTTATACTCAGATGTTGTATGAATATAAATTATAAAAATATAACATAAAGGCCTAGGCCCTGCCCTGGATGAAATGACAGACTCTAGAGATCTCCCATGGAGGGTCTCATCCTCCCTGAGGATCAGAGTGGGGGTTGGGAGGGGGGATGGGGGACCTGGTTGGGCAGGGTGGGGGAAGAGGAGAGGGAGAGGGATCTGGGACTGACATGTGAAACAAGCTTGTTTTTAGTTTAAACACAAAAAATGAAAAAGAGAACATGGTTCATGATAATTAGTAAAAATTAAATATATATATACATATATATATATAAAACATAAACATTTTTATCTAACTTTTTTACATTTCTGTTATCTTCCTAATGCATACTTAGTAATCTGTACATTAGTATACCATACTTTGCTTTACATTTGATGTCCAAGTTACCATTTTGTTGCTTTGATAAACACTATGACCACAAGCAACTTGGAAAGGTCTTATATCATCTTCTACTTGCAGATAACAGTCTGACGCTGAGGAAAGTCAGGGCAGTAACTCAAGCAGGAACACAGGAAAGAAGCATCGTGGAAAGCTGCTTATGTAGTGCTTTCCCCTGAGCCTCTGCTGATGAATCATTTTGAGAATTTCATGCATTGCATTTTGATCATGTTCATTCCCCTTCCTCTGTCTCCTCCCTGTTACACCCCTCCCATTCGTCAGTACAAAACTTTGTGTCCTTGGTTATTTTTTAACCCCATAAAGTGCTGACTGCATACTCTTAGGTTTGTGGCCATTCACTAGAATGCTAGACCTACCAGAGGTCACATCCTGAAAGGGCACTAACTCCATATTCAATAGTTCCATCAGCTACAGGTGACTAGCTATCTTCCCTATCCATGTCTTGTTTAAGCTTGCTCAGGTCATGTGCAAGCTGTCACAAATACAGTCAGTTTATAAGTGCACCTGCACTGCTGTGCCCAGAAAACAGTTTCTGTGTAGCCAACAACTGCCTCTGGCTTTTACACTCTTTCTACCCCCACTCTCTCTTCCACAATGATCCCTGGGTCTTGGGAGGGGGGTTATTGTATAGATGTTCCATTTAGAGTCGAGCATTCTTCAGCCACTTACTCTCTGCTCTTTGATCAGTTGTGGGTTTCTGTGTCAGTCAGTACCTACTGCAAAGGGAGAGCTGTACTAATTTGCATGTCTACTAAGACACTGTTAGGAGTCAGTTTAATACTATTTCCCGTAAGCAGGCTAACACTAGTAGGTTCTCCCCCAGGGTCTATGATTGGTCTCACCATAGTTCTTAGCCACAATCACTGTGCCAGGCATGGGTTCTGTCTTCTGGAATGAAGTTTAAATCAAATCAGAAAGCAGTTGGTTACTCTGTGACATTCCTGCTATTATTGCTCCAGTGAGAATATTTTACCAGGAAGGTTGTTATTGTAGCTAGAAGAATTCACTGCTAGATAAGACTGGTGATTACTTTCTCCTCCATAGCTCGAATAGCACCTTCTAGTGCTGTGAAAGCTAACCAGTAATGATGATGGTTTTAAGCTATTGACCAGCTTGATTTCCCTGTGTTATATAAATCAAGTATGCGATGTTTTCAGGAACAGAATATTTGTGGTGGTATATTGTTTATTATCTAATAAAGCTTGCATGGAGATCAGAATGCAAAGCTAGCCACAACATTAGAAGCCACCTTTAATTCCAGCAGCCACACTTGTTAGCCATAGATGTTGGAACTTCTGGCATCATACTGACCCCACCTCCCTGATGACAGGTGGGGCACTCACAGTGGTGTGTCACATCATTGCTACATCACTGTTACAGGGCTGCATAATGACTCAGTCCTCATGCCAATACACATGACCAAGCTTCCCCTTTTAAATTCTCGCCATCATCCCCCCATTTCCTCTCTCTCTCCACTCTTTCCACTCTCTTACACTCTCCATGCTCTTACTTTTCTAACCCCCTCTTCTCTCTATCTCCCTCTTCTCATGTCTGTCTCTCCCATCTCGCTCTCCTGCCACTGTAATAAACTATGGTTCATGTACTCTCTGTGACTCGAGCTCTCTATGGCTTGTGCTCTGTTGCACTGGTCCTGGTTCTATCTCGTGCTTTTTGCCTTTTCCTTTTTCTACTTTTTAAACTTTTACAAAGGAACAATATTATGGTGCTGAAACCCGGGATAGGCTCTCTCCATGACCTCTCTTGCCACTCATGGGCAGGCACGTGGAAACTTGCTAGGATCCTGAAATCTGAGCCAACAACCCACACTCATCTACTAGTTCACTAAAACCCAGTAAGACACCCTTTCTCCCGATCAGTAAATTTCCCACAGATGAGGTCCATCACTGCATTTGCTGAGCTGAGTCTTTCTGCTTTAAGCCTTCGGCGGTTTTCATAGCCTTTTCTGACTTCTGTGTCCTGTCGCTTTTTGGGCCCTTTCTGCCCTTGGCCCAGATCTCAGGATGACAAGTTCTGAGATCGTACTGAGCCATCTTTGGCCTCACTCACGGGAAATACGCTTCAAAGTGGGAGTACATTTTACGGGACCTTTCCAGTTACCACCAGCGGACAGGTAAATGAAAAGGACTCAGTGTTTTCCTAAGCTTCCGCCTCTCTGCTGTCCTTCTACCATGTTTGTTCTCCATGTAGATGACACTGGCTCACAGTGAGCTGACCTGGGTTAGCGTTTGCTCAGGATGCTCTGAGAGTTGTTCATTCTTTTCCCATGAATGAGGTTTGAGGTTTTCTGGTTTTGTGCAGACTGGTGCTCAGACCCACAAGGGGTCTCTTGGGTTTTGTACCCTAATATTGCTGCATCCATTTCTCAGACCTATGGTGGCCATTTTTGGATGTGTAGACTGCTGCATCCAATTCTCGGACCTACCCATAGTCACACATCTTTCTGCCTCACTCATGCAGAAAAAAGGCCACTTTTGCCTGCAGATGGGATTGCCTGTGGAGGCCACCATCATTGCCACATGGCCTAGCCTGGGGGCCGCCATCTTGGCCATGTGGCCTAGGTTGCCACCCCCCCCATCTTGACCATGTGACCTAGCTTTAGGCACACCCATTCAGTCTATCCAGCTCCTGCTGACAAACCTTGCTGACAGGCACAATTCATTTACTTTTTTCCTCTTATTTTTGTTTCTTTTGTGCTTTTTTTTTTGTCTCTGAATTCTTCTTTCACTAGCTCTGCTATGCATGGCTTGTTTATGGAATACTGTGCCTTTCCAGGGCCCTTTGTTCTACTCTGCAGCAGATCTGCTTTCGTGTCACTAGCAGTTTAAGTCTACTTTGTCTCTTTAAATGCCCTGTCTGTTTGCTACAACATGCGAATCAGAAATTACACTCTGGTTCTTCCTTCTTACTTTTACCCAGTGCTGTTTAATGTACCTATATGTATACGTACATATAGTCACTGTTTGAAAAATGTAAGGTAACTTTATACAATTTAAACTTAACCATGCCAACTCTCAAATATTTCTAAATTGTTATATATCTTTAAATGATGGTAAACAGTTGAGGTTAAAAGTCTAACTACTGTTTAAAAATGTGAGCTATATGCAACTTAAATTTAACTGTGATGTGTTTTTAAATGTGAGGTATCTTTAAATTATGATAGACATTTACAGTTATAAAGGTCTATGTCAAATTAACAAAATATTTATACCACCCAGTCCTTCCTGTTAGCTGCTTTCAGAGGCAAAGCTTCTATTACAAAAGGGGATTTTTCTCTAGTTACCTATGTGTTTAAGGCAAGTTACTAAAGACAATTTTGTCTGCTGAGATATACTAATCAAACAGACAACCTTCAAATATTCAGAGATCTAGATAACTTGCATTTAAATGTTTTATTAAAAAGCTTTTAATAACAGAGAGACAGGCCAGTTGCTGGCCCCACCCCAAGAAGACTGATAGGCACTGAAGAAACTCTACCCACAAAAGAGGCAACGCTAGCCACTGACCAGTCCTGCCTTTCCCCTCAACTGCTACAAAGGACTCTTCAGACTGTGGACAAGAGGACAGTGGAATCAACTTTTCTCCATGTTGCTTGGGTCAACGGTAAGGAAGTCTTCCTAAAAAACCTAATTCACAGGTCTCACTCTATCAGCAGAAGACAGGTGTCCTTAATAGCCTCTGACTTCAACAACTATGAAGGATCTTGAGGGTGGCTGTGCATGCAGCCAGCTGGTGAGTCTCTGTCATTCTTTAATCATTAATTCTGGTAAAATCTTATCCTTCTCAAGAACTTTGATGCTTTTGATGACTGGTAGCTTTGCTAGCTTAAAGCAACAGCCAAAACTGTAACTGTCACAGGACAGATTTCAGGAACAGGTAGTTTTAGTTTTATCTATATAAGATGATAATCTAAGGTTTATGAATTAAAGTTATGAAGGTCTGAGGATAAAAAGGCTTAAGAAATGACAAATAAAGTGAGCTGAGACATTATTAAAAAGAATGAAATATGTTCCAGATTTCTTTCTTTCATTATGCTACTGTTCATAGTCTTAATATCAATAAAGTTCTGGTAAGTTACCAATCTAACTCCAACAGAGTACTAAACAACTATGCCACTATACGATCATAACTACAAGATCAAAATTAAGGTACTTTTCATTATGCTAAAAGATATCTTTCAGTTTTAAAAATGTTAATGCTTTCAGCCAAGTCACTTCTAACATAAATATGCTGCTAATATGTCTAATACTTATGTTTTCACAAACTCAAAGGATTCTTGTAAGTTCCAGGGAGCCAAATTGGACCCATCCAAACAGGTCAGATTCACTCCAGATATTACTGAATCTCTCCCTGATCCTGGGACTCCCTTCCCTCATCTTGGGACCCCTTGGTAACCCCTCCTTCATCTTGCAATCTTGCCCTCAAATACCAGGACCTAAGGAATTTTTTTTCTAAACTTAACCTTGTCCTCCACTCAGCTAACATTTTGCTAGGTCTAAGAGGTGCTAGAAAGTTCCATATATCCTGGACTGCGATGGAGCAACCAGATACCCCAGGATGTGGCAACACCCCAGTTTTCTTAGGTCCCCCAATGATGGTGAATGCCCCCCAAGTCAGCAGGAAGCAGTCTTGAGAAATCGATGCTCTTATTCCCTAACTTGCCACGTCTAACACCCCACCTTTTTAAATAATAATAAGAGGTTAGATTGTTGGAACTTCCAGTATCATGCTGATCCCATCTCCCTGATGACGGGCGGGATGCACAATGATGTGACCAAGTCACCACTATGTCACTCATTACAGGACTTAGTCGGAATGTGCGGGTTTCCCCTTTTAAAGCTCTGTGCCATTATTCCCTCCCTCCCTCTCTCTCTCTGCTTTGATTGGCCAGATTCTACCCCCCGCCCCGTTTTCCCTTCTCTACCAATAAATTCCATGTGTTTGTTGGTTTGAGGTTCATGCTTTATTACTGGTCACTGCAACAAAATAACAATAGAACCAGGTGGTGTTGGCACATTCCTTTAATTTCTGCACTAGAGAACAGGGTCTCAGAGCTAGCAATTAGTATTCTGTAACATTGAGGACAGGATTGCTTCGGCCTTGGTAGAGGTAAGACCTCTCTGGTGTTTGGCTGCTTTGGTACCTGATCTTCAGCTTTAATCCCAATTTCTGTCTGTGTATTTATATTATTCATACTACAATGTTTCCATCAATCACTGGAAGGTAACAAGTGCAAGAGCAATAAGAATGAGGTGTGTATGGGGCATCATTGCCCCACAACTCATATCTGATTTTGGACTTTTATTTATAAGTCTATACTATCTATTCTTAGGGGTATTGTCATTCCATTACCAGGTAACTAATTTAAAATACTTTTAATATGTATATGTTTATATTTTTAAAGCTTCTGAAGTAGTGGTTTTTCATGTAAGTTCCAAAGGGTTTCAGTGTTAGTCATCTCTTCCCCAGTTTTCTCCTTTACTCTCTTCTTTCATTTCCACCCTTTTTAACCCATCCTGTTCCATTAATGTCCTTTCTTTTTATCACAACCTTCCTTCATCATGGTCACTTACTAATTTTCTCACCACTGTAAGTATCCCAAGATTCAAAAACAACAGCCAAAAAAGAAAAAAGGAAAAGGAAAGAAAGAAATACTATGTCTGTCTTTCTGAGTCTGTATTATTTCTCTCAGACTGATTGCTTCCATCCAGTTCTAGCCATTTATTAGCAAATTTCATAATTTAATTTTTCTTATGAGATACATTCTCATAAATGTATCACTTCTTGCATTGATATATATTCATCTGTTGACAGGTATCTAGGCAGTTTCAATGCTTTCAAAATCATAATGCAATTTGTGATAGTTTGAATGTATTTGGCCCCCATAAGCTCATAGGGAGTGGCACTGTTAGGATGTATAGCTTTGCTGGAATAGGAATGAACTTGTTGAAAGAAGTATGTCACTGTGAAGGTGGGCTTTGAAGTCTTATATAAGGTCAAGCCAAGCCCAGTGTCTCAGACCACTTTCTATTATCTGTGGGTCAGCTCCTTCTCTGGAACCATGTCTGCCCTCACACCACCATGTTGTACCATGATGATATTGAACTAAACCTCTGAAAGCATAAACCACCCCCAATGAAGTGTTTCCCTTTGTAAGAGTTGCCATGATCATGGTGTCTCCTCTCAGCAATAGAAACCCTAAGACACAATTCTTCACAGAAACTGAAAAATAATCTTAAATTTCATATAGAAACCTAAAAGACTAAATTATCAATCAAAAAGTAGATCTCCTAAAGATGTGCCTAAAGGCTAATCTGATGGAGGTAATCCACCAATTCAGACTCCCACAGATAATTCTGGGCTGTGTGAAGTTGACAGCTGACAATATTATGTTTTTGTGTTTCTATAAAAGTTACTATTATAAATTATGTTATAATATCAGTTGATGGAGATTTTGTGAGAAATTTTACTAAAACAGGCTAGACCCATTTTCTGACAAAGATACTAAAATACTGTGTTTTCTATTTTCTATATGATAGTGATTATAATTTTTATCAGTGTCCAGGAAGACAGAATTTTCATTGTTCTCTTGAGTTTCTATAGCCAAGGCACATAAATTAAACTGATAAGAGACAAATTTATAGAAGAAAAAATTTAAGTGCAAAAAGGCTTCAGGGAAAGACAGAAGACAATATACCAAGAAATCATTGACTTGGAGACCTGTATCTTATCTATCCTGCTTTAACAAAGGTGCCAAGCTATGGAGAGGCAATTAGATGAAGAAAAGTGGTTTTCAGTTTCTGGGGAGTTGTATGCCGGGCCTAGGGAACTACATGAGAGAAAATAATGGTAGAGAGGATGTTTAGCAATGCTGCTTATTCAGGCATGGCTCCATGTTATTTTCAGTGATGAGCAATCTCATAGAGTCCTTAATTTTTTGAGACTGTGCAGGGAGACCCCATTACAATGGAAATGAGCAATCTGAGAGCCCTTACGTTTTTGGTACTGGGGAAGAAGATACCTTTACAGTGAAAATATATGACTTCCTCAGAGATGAATAAAGAGACTCTGAGCCTTCTTTTTCTAGTTGCTTTTTGCTGTTGTTGGTTGGTTGGGATTTTGTTTTAGCTAAAAAATAATTCAGCAACTAAAGTAGTACATTGAACTTGACATGGTTGGCTGCCCTCATGAGTATGATATACATCTCATTTCAACAGAATTTGATTTCTTGTCAGGAATTTCAAAGTTTATTTAGATATAAATAAGATCTAGTAAAAATTTCCAAACTCTTCATTAAATTATGAAAGTGCCAGGTACTTTGAACAAGATAGTGTTAGAGAAATCAAGTTGAACAAAACATGGGCCCTCTCATTCAAAGACCTCTGATTTTTTATCATTGCAGATTGATTGGAAAGGGGCCAAATTCATCTTCTTCTGACCTTCATGGTGATGGCAGTATGATATGGAAATATTTTCTATGCATTTACCTACCCTTGACTCTGCTGTACTGTGTGGTGTATGACTTAATTTTGTCAGAGGAACACAGCAGATGTGATACTGAGCTATTACAAGCTTGAGCCTCAGAGCCTTAGCCTTGCAAACCCCAGGGATTCAGATTTGATGCAGAAACAAGTTTGAGTCATGATGTCGGAAGTTGAGGTGCCACACTGATAAGAAAGTAAATGCCTTTCTATAATGTTCAATGCATACAATCAATGGCCTAAAGAACTATTAAGTCCATAAAACTGATCCAAAACAATGTTTCATGAGGTAGTTAACACAGCATGCTAACAGTAAAATTTCTAAGCCAAGAATAAAAATGAACTTAGTATCTTATATCATAAAAGAGAAGAGGCAAAGGACTCAAACTCTTGGTAACATGACTTTTTCTTTTGGTAATATTAAGCCTGAGGAAATCCTATAAAAGAGTGAAACCATCATGATATATGAGAAAAAATATTTTGTTTTCTTAAACTATTTTAACCCCCAACATATTTATTTCTGAGCTCCATTGCAAGGTCACCCATATGTTGGATTATGCCACAAATTCCCATGGTTTTGGATCTTGTGAAGAGTGACTCTTGATGTTTCCAGGGTATTAACTGGCATAAATATACTTACGCCAAAAAGCAATTCTACTAAGTGTGCATGAATTGTCTGATGGGTCCAAACTAGCTAGGTAAGGCAAACAGCTTTTCTGGCAGTGGCTGGGCACTAGAAGTTCTGATTTGATTGAGCACTGTCTTTGTGCTCTTTGTGCTGCATCTCTCTGGGGCATCGGTAAGTCTGACTTTCTCAAAAGTTTATGAAGCCACAAAATTTAACGAGTTAGACCTTCTTTCTGGGGATCTGCCCTTTACTAATTCCATGAGTCTTTAATGTACATAAAAAATGTCCAGTTGTCTTACTAAAATACAGGTTTCTGTTCGGTGGGTATAATATGGGAGCAAATATTTGTGTTTCTAGTAAGCTGGTACTGTGATGCTAGCAGTACCAGGATAAAAAGCTTGATGCTAAAATCTTACATAAAAAATAATCTTTACTAAGAAAATCTGGAAGTGGATAACCTTCCTGAGTTAAGAGCAACTGACTGCAGTTAAACACTTTTCTGCTCTCATCTTCTCATAGACAAGCATGTAAATCATGGCTTCTGCTTTCCAGGAGAAGAAAAGGGATCAAATACACTTTGATAGTTCTGTGTGACACATACTCCAGTTAGAGTATATTCTCAAATGCTTCATCATTTTCCTAATTAGCCTCCTGCCAGAGGTCATTCAGTATACAATGATGAGTCTGGGCTCTAGCACCTCTTACTTCATCTGGACCTGTCTCATTTATGATCATTTCTTTCTTGTTTCTGCTTCATGGAGCCTACCAAAATAAAAATAATTTTGTCAAAATTTTCCTAAGTATCCTGTCTCCCACTTAGTTTTGTATATTGACAGAAATGAGAGACCTACTAACACAGCCCTGTTATGTCATTATAGGTTTTGGATATTTGCTTCTCTAGGCATATCTGATTTCAGTGGAGGCCGTAACTCTCTACCGCACCCTGCATTACATAGTGTAGACACCCAGTATTTCTGGAGGGATACATGGTCCAGAAGGTTCTCTATAACCCAAATACACTAAATAAGAATTGATTCTTTTAGAAAAACACACAGGTAATTTTTATTAAAATATAAAACATTATTTGTAGATATTACAAAATGTCTAATCAGATTGCAGTATTCAATGATAGATGACAGATCTGACTTCAGGTCACCAGCTTCTTGATTCTTCAGGTAACCATAGTTATTACTAGAGCTGCGACAACTAAGTTAGCTAAGACATAAAGTCCTTTCTGGAACATTGGTATGGAATAAAATGTTTTGATGAAAATATACAAAACCACAATAGATGGATGTTACACAATAGTTGGACATTAGTCTATCAATTATATATTGTCATGTAAGTGCAGAGCAGTATAAATAAATATGCTTCTTTAAAAACAAGAATGGTATGTACTCACTCAAATATAGATATTACACATAGAGCAAAGGACTATCAGCCTATAGTCCACACTCCAGACAAGCTAGGAAACAAGGAGGACTGTAAGTAAGATATACATGATCCCCTGGAGAAGAGGAAAGGGACAAGAGCTCCTGAACAAATTGGGAGCAGGTGGGGAGGTAGGAAAAAGAGAAGGGGAAAACAGGAGGTGGGAGGAGAAAATGAGGGATGAGGAAGACTGAGTCAGGGTTAGAATAGAGGGGACCAAGAAAAGAGATACCTTAATAGAGGGAGCCATTATAGGTTTAAAGAGAAATCTGTTACTAGGGAAATGTTCAGAGACCCACAAAGATGACCCCAACTAAGAATATAAGCAATAGTGGAGAGGCTACCTTAAATGCCATTCTAGAGCCTTCATCTAGTAGCTGACTGAAGCAGAAGCAGACGCCTACAGCTAAGCACTGAACCAAACTGGAATCCAGTTGTAGAGAGGGAGGAGGGATGAGCAAAGGGGTCAAGACTATGCTGGAGAAACTCACAGAAACAGCTGACCTGAACAAGGGGGAGCTCAAGGACTCCAGACTGACAGCTAGGAAACCAGCATAGAACCTAACCAGGGCCCCTGAACATGGGTGTCAGTTAGGAGGCTTGGGCAGTCTATGGGACTTCTGGCAGTGGAACCAGTATTTATCCCTAGTACACAAATGGACTTTGGGAGCCCATTCCCCAAGGAGGGATACTCTCTCAGCCCAGATACACAGAGGAGGGCCTAGGCCCTCTAACAAATGATGTGACAGACTTATGAATCCCCATGAAAGGTTTCACCCTCCTTGGGGTGTGAGTAGAGAGTATTATGGGGGCCAGTGGGGGGCATGGGAGGATGGGAGTGAGAGGGAACTGGGATTGATATATAAAATGAGATTGTTTATAAATTAAATAAATGAATTTATTAAGAAAATAAAGTTTAGTTATTAGCTTGGAGTGAGTTTATTCTTACTCACTTGTAATGTAAGTGCATCTGTTTAAAAACTAGCAATATAAAACATCGAAGAATGCCAGAGGTATGAACTTATAGATGAATTTGTTTTAACCATTATCTGAAAATTCACATGATTGTGAGTTCAACAAATACACATGCCTCATCCATTCAAAAGCAAAATGCAGATATTTAACAAGTCAGATTACAGATAACTGTGGGAATATTTTGAGGTTGTAATTATGTTCTAAGCATTAAAATTCGTGAAGATTTCCTTGAAGTTAAGCATATTTCCTTGCTTCCTACTAAAGTGGCTATGGAAATGCAGGTCTCATTTCAATATGAGATTGTAATTGAGTGATATTAATTGCATAGAGAACAAGGTTTTAAATATCTTAAAATGAACAATAAACAAATGTTCAGTATGGCCACATGTTTTAATGCACAAAATTGAGGCAGATTTTTTTAAAAGACTTCATATATCTTTAAGCCAGCACAAAGGCTTGTGCAAAGGTATTTTTGTAGCTTGAAATCAGCAATGAAGGGGGGAAAATCTCCTGAAATGGTCCCTAATTTAATGCAACTCTCTGAAATCCACCTTGGATATCAAAAAAGGAATTACCTTGCTTTTCAAAGGTATGCTGGGAGTTCATGCAGCAACTCCATCCATGAGCCCTGCCTTCCCTTTTCCAGACTAACAAGGATAACAGCTATATCTCTCTTTTTCTCTGCTTCTCCCAGATTATTTTAAATTTAAATCATTATAATATGACTCTCTGGGAAATCTCATCCTACATGTAAAAGACAAGTTGCCCTTACAGATCATTTTAGATTTAAAATTCATGAATAGCCTAAAAGCATCTACTTGATTTCTGTTTAGATGACTCTCACAAAATTGCCAATGCTCAACCACTACTGACCCACAAAACTGGCAATTTCAAATGATTCAATTGAATGTTTTTCTTCTTCCACACTTCACAGAGATGCTCCATTTATTTATTATATTGCTGGTCAAAAAGGGAGAATTTTAAATGGTCAAGATATTATTGTATTGATTATCAAATTATTAGTCATGTTCCAATTATCTTAAATACAAGTCCCTAGTTTGCATGTAAAACTACCTGAAAAGTAGGACTAAATTGTACTGTTCTGATTAATTCTTGGCATTTATATAAGGAACCATAACAAAGATATTCCTTTATAATTAGAAAGGAGAAAAAAAAGCACCAAAAGTTTTTTGTTTTTTTTCTAAACTCTTCCTATGGAAGACATACCTCCACCCCAAGTAGACACTTTGTCCAGTGAATATTTCATATGGAATAACTATAATGAGAAGCTACAATAAGCATCAGTGTTCTCAGTACTACACCTTGAGATATATGTAATGAGTGAATAGTGAATAGACTTACCAGCATTTGGTTCAATAAACAAGTAGAGTGTGTCACAGCCCAGAAGCACATCAGCCAGTGCCTCACTCAGTTAATGTTTGCTGTTCAGCCCAGAGAGAGCGCTGTTTTTAATGATTACACAGAGGAATGGCAAAGTCCTGTACAGCATTCAAAGCCATTAAGGAGATTTAGTCATGTTCAACAGAGCAATAGACATTAATGTATTTCATTGCTCCTCAATTTCCTGAAAACTTGTAAATTGCTGAGGCTTACAGGATGACAACATACAGAATTAACTTAGGTATATGCTAACCAAAGATCCACATATTTACTACTGTTCTGAATAAAATGAACTTCTAAAATGAGGTCACCTCTTTCACACAATACATTTGTGACCTTCTGAGAATGTAATCCAATGCTTTACAAGTTAGAAAACACCTTTAGATAAGAGACCTACCTCTCAGAGGCCTCGGGATTGTGCACTGGGGAAACCCACCACAGCAGACCAGCCCATCCAGAGTCTGCCAGTATCCTAGTCCTGCCTCCACCCATGGGAAGAGGAGAGCCATCAGAGTATTGAACCTGCTTTTATCCACCAGAAGGGAACCTTGGACTGGTACCCATCAGGAGAGGGAGAGACTCTACCAGTACCCACTGGAAGGAGGGATGGGAAGGTGATACTGTAAGAACACAGTCAACAACAGAAAGATCAATATGATGTCACCAGAGTCTAGGGACTTCACACCAGGAAGACATGAACATCCCAACACAGATAAAGCAGAAGAGAATGACCCTAAAAACAACTTTATGAAGATAATAGATACCCTCATAGAGGTAATGAGAAAATCCCTAAAAGAAATGGAAGAGAAAAACAACAAAAATTTCAAGAAATGGAGGAAAACACAAACCAAAAATTGCAAGAAATAAACAAATCTCTTAAATAAAGCAAGGAAAGCCAAGAAAAAAACAACCAAACAAGTGAAGGAAACAGTTCAAACAGTGCAAGGCTTGAAAGCTGAAATAGAGACAAGCAAAAAAAAACAAATAAACAACAACAAAACAGTCTGAGGGAATGCTGGAAATAGAAAAGCTGGCAACTGGTAATGGATATTCCAAGTATATGAATGGATTTTGGGAGCCCATTCCATATAGAGAGATACTCTCTCAGCTTAGACACATGGGGAAGGGCCTAGGCCATGCTGCAAATGATGTGACAAACTTTGAAGATCCCCCATGGAAGGCCTCACCCTCCCTGAGGAGCAGAAAGGGGAAGGGAAGAGGAGAGGGAGAGGGAGAGGGAACTGGGATTGACATGCAAAACAAGACTGTTTCTAATTTAAATAATAAAAAGAAAAAAATGGACCCACCTCTCATCACCATTCAGACTCTAAACTTCTTACTTCTGCTAATGGCACAGCTTCATTTTGGGATGGAAATTTTCATTGTTTTTATGCAGGAAAAGGCCACCCGCTGAGTGTTCACAATGTCTCAGTCTCCAAATGGGTAAGCAGTAAAGCTTGCCCACCTTGGAAAGAAGCTCAAATTGCTACTTTATCCAAACATTCACTGCTGGTGGCATTTGAGCCTTTCTTTTTGGGTTACATAAGAGTCAAGAGAAAAATTAAAGGGCTAATATTATCAAAGGTTCATCAGCTAAAACCCTAACATATTCAAGCTGAACACAAAGCCAGTGGTATGCCTCATAACATGTATTATTCTTTCTCTATTGAGCAGTAAATCCATTCCCTCAAGCAGTAACATATTCTTTGAAGAATACCTAAACATGTCAGAGGGCTGAAGTGGATCTGGCCTGCCAAATATCACCATACAAATTCATGAGAATTTCAACTCTCTGAGGTGAAGATAGAAGATATTTTCTGAAACAATCATACAGCAGCAAACAACTGGAGAAAGAGTGAACAGATGTGCAGCTGCTGCAGATATCCAAGAAAAAAGTTGAGGCATAATCTGACCCAGTTTACTTAACATACATTCTGCCACCAACATGGCTGCAAGAAATGTTTCCTGCAGGTCTTCACATAGATTAGTGTCAGAATATCCATAAACTTATAAAAAAGAGTTCAAATGAAATTATATATAGAATTTAATATATTTAGATTTAAATATTATTTCCCTTTTATTTTGAAACACTTTTTTACTATATGTTTAAATTAGAAACAAGCCTGCTTCCAATGTCAGTCCCAGATCCCTCTCCCTCGCCTCCACAACCGCTACCCCTGACCATCCACACTAGCCCCCACCCAAGCCCCATGCCATTCCCCACGGAGGGTAAGGCCCTCCATGATGATCTCTAGAGTCTGTCATTTCATTCCGGGGAGGGCCTGGGTCCTCCCCCAAGTGTTCAGACTGAGCATCCTCTTTGTGAGACGGATGCCCAAAGGCCATTTGTGTGCCAGGGATAAATACTGATCTACTACCCAAAGCCCCATAGATTGCATAAGTTGCCTCACTGACACCCAAATTAAGGGGGTATGGATAATTCCCATGCTGGCCTCTCAGCTATCAGTCTGGGGTCCAAGATCTACCCCTTCTTCAGGTCAGCTATTTCTCTGGGTTTCACCAGCCCAGTCTTGACTCCTTTGCTTAACACTCCTCCCTCTCTGTCACTGGGTTCCAGTAGTTCAGTTCAGTGTTTAGCTGTGGGTGTTTGCTTCTGCTTCCATCTGTCACTGGATAGAGATTCTAGGATGGTATGTAAGATAGTCATCAAAATCATTATCAGGGAGGGACATTCAAGGAAATCTCTCCACTATTACTTAGTTTGTCAGTTGGTGTCATCCTTGTAGATCTCTGGAGATATCACTAGGCCCAGATCTCCCTTCAAACCTAGAATGACTCCCTCTATTATGGTATGTCTCATCCTGCTCTCCTGTATTCTAATCCCAGCTCAGCCTTCCTGCTCCCCCATGTCCTCCTCTCCCCTCCTCTTCTCCCCTTCTCTCTTTCTTGGTTCCCTCTCCCCTTCCCATCCCATACTCCCAATCTGCTCAGGAGATGTTGACTCATTCAAACTTCTCTGGGGGTACCATGCATATCTCTCATAGGGTCCTTCCTGTTTCCCAGTCTCTCTGGCAGTGAGATTGTAGGCTGACACCCCCCTGGTTCATGTCTAAAATCCATAAATGAGTAAGTACTGTCTGGACCTCTTTCTTAGATGGGTTAAATACTTAAGTCAAAGATAGCCAGTAAGAAACAAGCAAATGGCCAACAGCTTCATAATTAATACAGGGTCTTGTGTGTTATTTGGGGACTACAATATGGCAGAGCCCAGGCAACTGGTGGGGAAAAACCAAAGTGGCTAGCATGTAAAAGGCTTCACTCAACATAATGGTGATCAGGAGTGGGATCATGAATTTCCACGTAGAACGACAAAAGCTTTAAAGGAATTTTAGAAACGAAAGAATGGAGAAAAGCATGGGTTCTTGGTAGCAGCATTTTTCTCAGGTGGGCTCTGTTTTGCTAGCGACAAGCAGAGACTCATGCAGCTCGCTTAAGGGACTCTTCCGGACTCATCATAAGCAAAAAAACAAAACAAAACAAAACAAACAAACAAAAAAACCCAGCAAGGTTCTTTTAAGAGGCTCTGCTAACAAGTGAAAGGTGTATACGTACAGTTGGAAGTGACAGTGACCACATCTCTAAGCCAGCAGCCAGCAGCTTTTGCTGGATGTCAGCATAGACTCAGATGGTGAGCTGGAATCATGCTTATGCCTGCTATCTTGGAAAAACTGCAGTTTGAACAGCCACGGTTTTAACAGATAAGACACATGGCCAGAAAAACATAAAGATTTACAGTAAAGTCATACTTGGATAAAGAAAAACCTCTAAAGGTTTACAGTGTGTTTAAAAATATACGTAAGCTTGGGAGAGAAAAAGAAACAGCATAATGGTAAATAAATAGAGAACCGGCTATGGTGGTACACGCCGGTAGGATTTGCTCCAGAGGCAGAGGCAGGCAGATTTCCAAAGAGAAACCCTGTCTCCAAGAAAAATAAATAAAAGTAAAAGAAATAGAGTAATAATAGATAAAAAAATAAGCCACGTAAAGATGGAAAATACACAGAGACTCTGGATACTGTATGCTATTTTTTTTCAGTTTTTTCATTGCTAAGGAAGGAACAACTGCTAAAGTACACTTGATTATAAATGCTGCTGAATTAAACTTACATCTTTTGAAAATGCCTTGACTTCAAATTTTAAGTATAAGGATATGTTACTTTGGAAAAGAGTTTTTTTTATGTTTCAACAGAAAATGGAAAGCTGTGGATTCCTTCTAGGCTTCTGTGGTTTGATGAACCAAGACCCACGGAAGCAGTGGCCCAAGTGAGTCCACATCTAAAACAGCTAAGAGGTTGCAGCCTTACAGACCCTGAAAATATAGGCTTCTGAGTTTTGTCATGATCCCCATGGTATGAACAGCGCCCCCGTCCTGCTGGAAGCAGTTTGGAATGGGCAATGTCCAAATCCCTGTATTGTTTATAAATCTTTGTTTTCATTTGAATGGGGTTGCTTATAATTGGTTAATGATCCCAACCAATTTCTTTTCAATGGTAAAAAGGGAATTATGGTATGGAAATGAGTAATTTGTATTGGTATGGTTTTTCATTTATTGATACAAATTCAATGTCAATTTTGTGATGTGTATATTTCTCCTCTTGATTAAGTATTGTGCTTATACTGATCTTTTAAAACATAATACATAATTGAATACAGACTATAGATAGTTACTTATAATAGTCAGAACGTATAGTTAGGTTAGCTAGGTTTTCTAGACATACAGAGATATATTTGAGATAGATAGATAGTCTTCAAACCTTTTAAAGACCTTCAGAAACTGGCATTTAAAATGTTTTAGGGTTTTCTTGACAATGAGAACTGTCTGCTCCTGGCATCATCAATTACATCTGAAAGGAAGATGGGAATCCAAGCAACTCGTTACGGAGTTTGCTTTCAACATGGCAGGATTAGCCATTTGGGCAAGAAACTGCTCTTGCCTAGACTATTTAACTGTTGCTATATAATCTGGATATGTAGGACCCATAGGAAAGTGACTGCTGAACTCAAATAGTCCTTCAGGGTTCCTGCTTCATGGAAGAGTCTACAAGACTTTCTGCAGGACACAGATAAATGAATGACAGATTGCCTGCCATTCCAGATGGACAGTCTGAAATTTACTGCTTTGCTGAAACGTCTTCCAGACACACTGTGTCCTATGGGCTGAAGATGGATGCCCCAAAGTTACAGAGGAACTTCAGGTAACTGTCTAGGCAGCAAGATGCCTCTGTCAATCCTAGTGTTTATATATTATCCTTCTGTGGTCTTTGATGGAGTTGAAAACAGATAGTCATAGTTTTCCTTAGTTATGATAAAAGATAAGCTACATGTAGAACTTTGGACTCACAAGGATGTGGTGGATGATATTTTCTTTAAATCTTGCTAAATGTTGATATACAAAATGTTGTAACTGTGTTCTTGCTTGATAGCTGTTCTGTTATATATAATTTGGCTATGTTAAAGTTAAGACCTTTCTGTATGTTTAGACAGAAAAGAGGAGATGACGTGGAAGTCCTGTGTATATGTCAATGAAGCACTGTTGGCCAATAGGAAATCAAGACAGGTGGGACTAGGACTCGAGCAGAACTCTGGGAAGGAGAAACACAGGGAGTCATGATGTAGCCTGCCAGAGAAGTAAGATGTCCAGACCCCTTTCTCTGGTAAGAGAAATACTTAGAAGGGTTAAATACTTAAGTCAAAGATAGCCAGTAAGAAACAAGCAAATGGCCTACAGCTTCATAATTAATACAGCATCTTGTGTGTTATTTGGGGACTACAATGTGGCAGAGCCCAGGTGACTAGTGGGGAAAAACCAAAGCAGCTGGCAAGGAGAAGGCTTCACTCAACAGAGTACATACCATGTTTCTCTTTTTGTGACCAGGTTACTTCACTCAGGATGGTTTATTCTAGTGCTATTCTATTTGCCTGCAAATTTCAAGATTCCATTGTTTTTTTTCTGCTGAGTAATACTCCATTGTGTAAATATACCACATTTTCTCTATCCACTTTTCAGTTGAGGGGCATCTAGGTTGCTTCCAGGTACTGGCTCTTACAAATAGTCCTGCTATAAACAGCGTGGAACAGATGTCCTTGTTGTATGAATGTGCATATTTTGGGTATATGCCTAAGAATAGAATTTCTGGGTTTTGTGGTAGACTGATTCCCATTTTCCCGAGAAATCTCCATACTGATTTCAATAGTGGCTGTATGAGTTGGCATTCCCACCAGCAGTGGAGGAGTGTTCCCCTTTCTACACATCCTGTCCAGCACAAACTGTCATTGGTGTTTTTGCTTTTCACCATTCTGACAGGAGTAAGATGGTATCTCAAGATTTGCATTTCCCTGATTGCTAGGGATGTTGAGCACTTTCTTAAGTGTCTTTCAGCCATTTGAGACTCCTCTATTGAGAATTATCTATTTAGTTCTGTAGACCACTTTTTAATTGGATACATTGATGCTTTGAAAACTTGCTTCTTGAGTTCTTTGTAGATTTTGAAGATCAGCCCACTGTCAGTTATGAGGTTAATGAATGTCTTTTCCCATTCTGTGGGCTGCCTTTTTGTCTTGTTGACTGTGTCCTTTGCCCTGCAGAAGCTTCTCAATTTAAGGCGGTTCCACTTACTAATTTTCAATCTTAGTGTATGTGCTTCTGATGTTGCATTACGTTCAGGAAGCAGTCTCCTTTAGCAACCCATTCAAGGGTGGCCACTACTTTCTCTTCTAAGAGGATCAGCGTGACTGAATTTATGTTGAGGTCTTTAATACATTTGGACTTCAGTTTTGTGCATGGCAATAAACATGAATCTATCTGCAGTCTTCCACATGCCAGCACCATGTGTTGAAGATGCCTTCTTTTTTCCATTGGATAGTTTTAGCTTCTTTGTCAAAAATCAAGTGTTCATACATGTGTCAGTTAATATCAGGGTTTTCAATTAGATTCCATTGGTCTCCCTGTCTATTTTTTATGCCAGTACAAAGCTGTTTTCAGGGCTATAGCTCAATAATAGAGCTTGAAGTCAGGGATGGTGATGCCTCCAGACGTTGCCTTGTTGAACAGGGTTGTTTTGGCTATCCTGGGTCTTTTGTTTTTCCATATAAAGTTGAGAATTGTTCTTTCAAGGTCTGCAAAGAATTGTTCTAGGATTTCAATGGGAATTGCATTGGATCTCTAGATTGCTTTTGGCAAGATTACCATTTTTACTATGTTGATACTACCTATACAATAGCATAGGAGTTCTTTCCATTTTCGGGTGTCTTCTTTAATTTCTTTCTTTAAAGACTCAAAGTTCATGCAATACAGGTCTTTCACTTGTTTGATTAGGGTTATTCCAAGATATTTTATGACATGTGTGGCAGTTGTAATCGGTGATGTTTATCGGATTTCTTTCTCAGCCCTTTTATCCTCTGTATATAGTAGGGCTACTGATTTTCTTGAGTTGATCTTATATCCTGCCACTTTGCTGAAGGTATTTATCAGCTGTAGGAGTTCCCTGGTAGAGTTTTTCAGGTCACTTATGGAAACTATCATAGCATCTTCAAATAGTAAAAGTTTGACCTCTTCTTTCCAATTTGTACCCTTTGATCTCCTTTTGTTATCTTATTGCTCTAGCTAGAACTTCAAATACAATATTGAGATGGTATGGAGAGAGTAGACAGCCTTGCCTTCTTCCTGATTTTAGAGGGATTACTTTGAGTTTCTGTCCATTTTGTTTGATGTTGGCTGTTGGTTTGCTGTATATAGCTTTTATTATATTTAGGTATGTTCCTGTTATCTTGGATCTCTCCAAGAACTTTATCACGAAGGGATGTGGGATTTTGTCAAAGCCTTTTTCAGCATCTAGTGAGATGAACATGTGATTTTTGTTTCTCAACTTGTTTATATGGTAGATTACATGATGGATTTTCATATGTTGAAGCATCCCTGCATCCCTGGGATGAAGCCTAATTGATCATGGTGAATGGGTTTTCTGATGTGTTCTTGGATCAGATATGCCAGTATTTTATTGAGTATTTTTGCATCAGTGTTCATGAGTGATATCGGTCTGAAGTTCTCTTTCTTAGTTGTTTCTTTGTGTGACTTGGGTATCAAGTTTATTGAAGCCTTACAAAAAGAGTTTGGCAAAGACCCTTCTGCTTCTATTGCAGGAGAATTGGTATAAGCTGATCTTTAATTTCTGGTAGAATTCTGCACTGAGGCCATCTGGACCTCGGCTTTTTTTGGTTGGGAGATTTTGCTGACTGTTTCTCTTTCCTTAGGGGTTATAGGTCTATTTAAATTGCTTATGTCTTGTTCACTTAATTTTGACACGTGATATCTATCCAGAAAATTGTTAATTTCCTTTAAATTTTTGAATTTTGTGGAGTATATGTTTTCAAAGTATGACCTGATGATTCTCAGTATTTCCTAATTGTCAGTTGCTATGTCCCCCTTTTCATTTATGATTTTGTTAATTTGCATGTTCACATTCTACCTTTTTTTAAGTTTGGAGAAAGGTTTGTCTATTTTGTTGATTTTCTCAAAGAACCAACTCTTCGTTGCATTGATTATTTGTATTTTTTTCCTAGTTTCTACTTTATTGAGCTCAGCCCTCAATTTGATTATTTCCTGGCATCTACTCCTCTGGGGTGAGTTTGCTTCTTTTTGTTTTATAGCTTTCAGTTGTGCTGTTAATTCTCTAGTGTGACTATTCTCCAGTTTCTTCGTGTGGGCACTTAGTGCTATGAACTTTCTTCTTAGCACTGATTTCAAAGTGTTCCACAAGTTTGGGTATGTTGTGTCTTCATTCTCATTGAATTCTAGGAAATCTTTAATTTCTTTTTTTATTTCTTCTTTGACATAGGAGTGATGCAATTGTACATTATTCGATTTCCATGAGTTTGTAGGTTTTCTGCAATTTATATTGTTGTTGAAGTCTAACTTTAAAGCGTGGTCGTCTTATAAGGTACATGGAGTTATTCCAATTTATTTTTTGTACCTGTTGAAGTTTGATATGTTGCCAAGTAGGTGGTTTATTTTTGAGAAAGTTCCATGTGGTGCTGAGAAGAAGGTTTATTCTTTTGTGTTTGGATGGAATGTTCTATAGATGTCTGTCAAACCCAAATGGGTCATAACTTCTATTAGTTCCTTTGTTTCTTTTTTATGTTTCTGTCTGGTATTCCTGTCTAGTGGTGAGAGTGAGGCGTTGAAGTCTCACACTACAAGTGTATGGGGTTTTATGTGTGGTTTGAGTTTTAGTAATGCTTTTTACTAACATGGACATCTTTGTGTTTGGGGCATAGAAGTTCAGAATTGAGACTTCATCTTAATGGATTTCTCCTGTGATGAGTATGAAATGACCTCCTTCATTTCTTTTGATTGATTTCAGTTTAAAGTCAAGTCTGTTAGCTATTGGGTTTGCTATCCCTGCTTTTTTGGGGTTTACTTGATTGGAAAATCTTTCCCCAACCCTTAACTCTGAGGTAACATCTGTCTTATAAGTTGAGGTGTGTTGCTTGAATGCAGCAGAAGAGTGGATTCTGTCTTTGAATCCATTCTGTTAGCCTATGCCTTTTTATGGTCAATTAAGACCATTAATATTAAGGTATGTTAATGACCATTGATTGCTCATTTTTGTTTGTTTTGGAATGGTTGTTGGTGGTGGAATTGTATGTGAATTTCCTCCCCCTTTTCTCTTTTGGCTGTTGGTAAAGTGGGATTATCTAATGCCTATGTATTTCTGGTTGTAGTTAACTTCCTTGGATTGGAGTTTTCCTTCCAGAACTTTCTGTGCAGCTGGGTTAGTGAATATGTATTGTTTTAATCTGTTTTTTTTCATGGAATATCTTGTTTTCTCCATCTATGTTGATTGAAATCTTTGCTGGGTATAGTAGTCTAGGCTGGTGTCTGTGATCTCTTAGTGTTGATAGAATATATATCCAGGACCTTCTGGCTTTCAGGGTTTCCATGAAGAAGTCAGGTGTAATTCTGTTAGGTTTGTCTTTATGTTATTTGACATTTTTCCTTAGCTGTTCTAAATATTCTTTCTTTATTCTGTATACTTGGGCTCTTGATTATTATGTGGTATGGGGACTTTTTTGTGGTCCACTCTATTAAGTATTCTGTAAGTTTCTTTTACTTTCATTGGCATGCCTTTCTTTAGGTTGAGAATGTTTTCTTCTATGATTTTGTTGAATATGTTTCTGCCCCTTTGATATATGGGTTTTTTCCACCTTTTTCTATACATATTATTCCTAGGTTTAGTCTTTTCACAGTGTCCCATATTTCCTGGATATTTTGTGTTAGGGATATATTGGATTTAAGATTTTCTTTGGTTGATGAATCTATTTCTCCTTGTATTTCTTCAATTCATGAGATTCTCTCTTCCATCTCTTGTATCCTGTTGATTATTCTTGCATCTGTAGTACCTGACCATTTCCCCAGTTTTTTTTTATTTCCAGCATTCCTTCAGACTGTTATATTATTGTCTCCATTTCAGCTTTCAACCTTTGCACTGTTTGAATTTTTTCTTGAAATTTTTGCTTTGTGTTTTCCTCTCTTTCTTGCATTTGCTGGGTTCTTTAGTTTGTATTTTTCTCCCATTTCTTGCATTTTTTGGTTTGTTTTTTCTTCCATTTCTTTAAGGGATTTTCTCATGTCCTCTTTGAGTGCCTCTATCATTTTCATGAAGTGTTTTTAAGGTCATTCCCTTCTTCTTCATCTGCATTGGGGTGTTCAGGTCTTGCTGGTATAGAATCTCTAGGCTCTGGTGGTGCCATATTTGTTTTTCTGTTGCAGAGTGTGTTCTTATATTGTCTCTTTCTCATCACTTCTTCCAGTGGGTACAGAAAGAGCCTCTTCCACTCCTGGTTGGTAGGCGGCCAGGGTTCCTTTTTGGTGGGTGCAAGCAAATCCAATACTCTCTGTCCTCTGCTCTCTGTCCTCTGTCCTCTGCCCTGAGTGTGGGCTGGAGTAGAAAGGCTCTCTCTGCAGGCTCCTGGTCACTTAGTTGTTGGGGCGGCTAGTTGCCAGAGATCCAAGAGAGGGAGAGTGAGAGGAATTCCTGTCCAAGATGGGGATTCGGAGCTCACCTCTGCCCTCTTCTTTCTGCCCTGAACTCTCTCTGCAGGCTCCTGGTTGCTTGGTCATCTGGGGGGAGTTGACCTGGCTGCCAGGAGATCCTAAAGAGGGCAAGTGGGAGGAAGTCGGATCTAAGATGGGGGCTGGAGCTCATGTCTGCCCTCTGCCCTGAGTGTGGGCAGTAGATCGGCTCTTTCTTCAGGCTCCTGGTTGCTTGGTCATCTGGGGGCCAGTCACCCTGGCTGTAGACCCCAGGCCAGGAGCTCCAAGAAATAATATTTTTCTTAATTTTTAACATGTCAGTCAGTTATATTGCATCTTCCAAAATATTAGTCAAAATATGTTGGAAATTTAAAAAGCAGAAGTTCTTTAAATGTAGTTTCACTCTACTCCCATGGAAGACCTATAGTCTGTAACTTCTAAATTAGGCCTTAGGTGTTTTTATGATGTCTGTAAAAGGGTGTGGTATGAGCAGTATTCTCACTTCACGCTGTCATGCTTCATAGTGCTACACAGACAGATGCAGAGTCAAGCTGCTACCATTCTAGTCAATCCTCCTATAGAGTTGACTAATAAAAATGAACTGGCAGTGGGACCAGGATTTATCCCTAGTGCTTGAATTGAGTGGCAGTTTGGAGCCAGTTCTCTTTGGAGGAATACCTTGCCTAACCTAGATATAGAGGGGAAGGTCTTGGTCATGCCTCAAAGTGCTGTGCTACTTCTTTGACTCTCCATGGATAGCCTGACCCTCTCTGAGGAGTGGATGGGGGGGGCGGTATGGGAAAAAGTTGGGGGAAGCAGGAGAGGGTGAGGGAGTGGGAACTGGGATTGGTATGAAAAATGAGAAAAGATTGTTCTAAAATTTTAAAAGTGATTTTAAACATCATGCTTGTATCTATATATTAAAAAAAGAACCCTTCTTTTCTCTATTCCTGCATCCCTGTCTTCCTACCCACCCCACTTCTGTTTTGTTTTTTGTTTTGTTTTTTTTTTCAAAGAAAAGAGGAAAGATTAGGAGTGTTCATTGGCTCTGGGCTGTGGCCAGCTCAGGGACACTCCTTGGGCAGTTCTCTGCATGTTCATCTGGTGCCCTGGCCACCTGCATCACTGCCTGTCCTGCCTCAGAACTGGCTGTAAGATTAGGCCACAATCTTCAATGAGTATGCACATTCCTCAGTTCTGTGGTGTTCATGATCACACAGTTATGGAGTTTCTGAAGAGCAGTGGAGATTACTGCCAGGCACAGAACAATCTCTATGCAGACAAGTGAACTGCCAAAATTCATTACTACTCCACCAAGAAGCCCCCATAAGAGTGGATAACCTGGATACAGGCCTGTTAAATTGAAGTCTTCAGAGCATTATACAAGAGCTCAGACCCAGATGGGATAAACCTCAGTGTGCTTCTTTTGTAAGTATTACTGAGGAATCATTGCTTCTTGTCAGTAGGTTCATTTCATTGTCCATTTCTCCCAATTTCATACTCAAATCACAGAGAATTTCAAGGTGAATATATTGAATATTGAAGTAGGAGTCAGGTGGGTTTTTTGTTTGTGTTGTTTTTATTTTATTTTTGCATCATTTCTGCATTCAACTTTTTAATTCTTTCATGACCCTATTTGGTGTTTCTTTAAAAAATAAACATGACTAGACTGAACTATCCTGATCCTGTGGACATCACATACAAGAACATGAACATGAGATTCCTTATTACACACAATCCAACCAATGCAACCTTAAACAAATTTATAGAGAACTTAAGAAGTACGGAGTTACCACAATAGTAAGAGTATGTAAAGCAACTTACAACACTACTCTTGTGTAGAAAGATGGTTTTCGTATTCTTGATTGACCTTTTGATGATGGTTCACCACCATCCAACCAGATTGTAGATGACTGGTTAAGTCTTATAAAGATTAGATTTCATGAAGTACCTGCATGGTATATTGTTGTCAATTGTGTTGCAGGCCTTGGCAGAGCTCCAGTGCTTGCTTCCCTAGTATTAATTGAAGATGGAATGAAATATGAAGATGCAATACATTTTGTATGACAAAAGCAACATGGAGCTTTTAATAGAAAGAAACTTTTGTATCTGAAGAAGTATCATCCAAAGATGGTCATAGAAATAATTGCTGTATTTAATGAAACTGGGGTGCCTGCTGTCATCACCTTGGGAGTGAAACTTCAGATGGAATTTATTTGTCATACATAATTAGCCAACATGTTGAGTTATTGAATAAGTCTACCAAAGTTTCTACAGTAATATTGAAAACAGGCCACATGCTTGACAGAATTGCAACCTTTCTATTTGAGTTATGTTCAACCTGTTTGGACACTTATCAAAAGATCTTTGCAGGTCAGCATTTAAAATGTGCTTATCATTTGTACCAATTGACCTTTCCGAAAATACAGTATTGAGTTGTGCCCTTAAATTTACTCCAGTGCCAGAGTATTATTAGCATATAAGGAATTTAGGAAGATTAGGTGCCAAAATACCCAGCACAATACATGTATTTTTTTAGCATCATACAGAACCAAAATTCCAGAAACTAAGAATACTCTAGACCTTTCAAGGTTTATTTCTTCAATCATTTCAAACACTGCTGGTCTTTTCTTGTTATCTGCCTGCTCACTCTGTTTACATCTCCCACACTCATACCAGAATAAACCAGGCTTGCTTAGCCATCAATATTTTCTCTTACAAAGTCTTGGGCTGATTATTTGATGTCTTTATATTATTTTGTGCTGTTATTGGAAACCTCCATTTGAAAATCGACTTTGTTACAGAAGCATGTATCTTCAATAATGTCGCGATAGCTAATTTAATGTTTGCACTCAGATGTGCAGCTTAATAGGGTGGGCCTGATAAAAGAATTGGAGGAAGCTATTAAATATTTTTAGTAAGATGCTGCCTTTGTCTTGTGCAGAAGATGCTCTTTAATTTAGTAAACATTTTTAAAAGGTATAGATACATTGTTGTAGCTAACCAATCCTCAATCAAAATTTCTGAAATTCTTGTTTTTTTCATACCCACCAGAAATTGTTTTCTAACTTGCTTGAGTTATGGTTTTCCCCTTCTCTTCCCTTCCTCTCTTGCGAAAAAGAAGACGAGGGATCTGCTAATGAACAGCAGACATATTTTATATGCCCTTTCATCTATGTAGCTTAATAACTGCATACTTGATCATTTGTTTTATTATGCAATCAATAAAATGGTGATGTGTATTAATGTTTAGTTCAGGATATATTTATACTGTCTGGGAATGTGTGGTTATAGTTCCGTGGGAGAAATAATTTGTCCGTGTTCACCAGCTTGTAAAAACTCAGTGCAAGAGCTTCAACATCTAAATAAAGAATGAAACACGTTTGTAACTGAAAAAAAGAAGAAAGGTTAGAAAGTAGGATTCCTTGATTTCATTGTGTCTGTATGTTTTGTTTCTATGCATGTGTGGAGGGTTTTGGGTCGGTTAGTTTTGTTCTTGTGCTGCTGTGAGAATGGAATCTCAGTTGCTTTGATCACATCTGCAATAGCATCAAACACAATAGAATACTCATGAATAAATCTGTTTAAGTAAGCAGAACAATGAAAACTTTAAAACATGGATAAAAGATGTTAAAGAGAAAAATAGGACCTGAGAGATGAATTAAATCAGTAGTTAAGAGCACTTGCTGTTCTTGCAGAGGGTTCATGTTCAGTTTTCATAATCCCGGCTGCCTTACAACCTGGTTCCAGGGGATCTGACACTCCAGAACTAGAAAGGTGTGTAGGCACAGAAATACATGTAGGCAAAACTCTTAGACATAAAATAAAATACACAAATCTTTAAAACATAAAAAATACATAAATGAATAGATGCATTTAAATTATATATGGTTAGAAGTAGTATTGATAAAACATCTATACTATCCAACAGTATATAGATTCAGTACTTATAAAAGTTCTACTGGAGCTTTTCAGAGAAAAAAAGTTCTAAAATGTATGTGGTACTTAAATAGACCACAAAGCAATAGCCAAAGCAATTCTGAGAAATAAAACAAAGCTTAGAGCAGCATATGCCTTCAAGTTATATTACAAAGTAATATTCAAAACATTTCAGTCATTTTATAACAGACATATAAAAAGAATACATGCAATCAACAAGTCAAGTTTTTAACAGAACACAAGGAAGCACTATGAAGAACTGGTAGTATCCCCAAGAAATGGTGATGAGGAAACTAGAGACAGTGAAGAATGAAATTGAAAATTGTGTCACCAGTGCAAAGACAACACAAAATGAATTAAAGAACTAAATTTGAGCTGAACATCATATGAGATTCTTTCTGTTTTTTATTTAATTATGTATTTTTGTTGGTGGTGGAGATGCTTTGTTTTAGTTTGTTTTTCTTTCAGAGAGAGAGCACATGAATTTGGGTGAATAGGAACATATGGAGATAGGGAGATAGGGAGGATCTAGAAGAGTTGAGAGAAGAGAAAGAACATGATCAAAATATTTCATGAAAAATTAAATAAAAATATATGAATAAGCAAACATAAGGCATGTTGTATGAAGTTGGTTTTGACAATGACTTTATATACAGTTCAACTTAATAGCAACATAACTGTCAAATTTTCTATTAAGATTATCAAAGGAAGTGATTTAGAAATTTCTTTGAAGGGTATATAAAAATATTGAATAGATAGATGAGAAGATGTTGACCATCCATCACCAGTTGATAAAAATAAAGTTAAAACCATAGCTAGATAGCACTTCATACCTCAGAGGTCTGAATGATGACTAAAAGGGATGAAGATGGGGACATTGGAAAGGAGATGAGCAATTATTGACCTTATCGGTGAGGGTATAAAAAATGGAACACCTTTATGTTGTTGGTAGGAATATAAATCAATGTATCTTTTAGAGAAAATAGGACAACGCCTCTTTTTTCTTTTTTGTTTTGATTTTTGAGAAGTGGTCTTATGTCTGCTACACTAACCTTGAGTTTGCTTTGTAATTGAGACTGTCCTGAAACTTTTGATTATCTTGTTTCCACCTCTTAGGTGCTGGGATTACGGCTGTGCAGTATCACACCTAGTTTCTGGAACTCTTCACAAGATTCGCAAAATTATAAATCATTCTTTACAAGAAAAATTTTAAAAAACCATATTAAGATGATGGATATGCTAATTGGTTTGGCTGAGTTTAATTGTTTATATATACCAAAACATGATGATGTAAATTTAAATATATATATACATATATATATATACTTATTTTAAATGAATTGCTTTATTCAGAGTCTACAAGAGATCCAAGTACATGAATAATATTAACTCTTCTAAACAGGTAAGAACAGAGGCATACATAGCCTGTGTTTTAAACAAAGCATGTTTTGAAATATGGTTGCTTTGCCAAGACTTAGTTCAAAAGTATGAACATTAAGGATCCTCACTGTGTTACCACCCATGGGATCTTTTCCATCAGCAGTGAGTTTAATTACGTCCCAATTAACCTCAATTAAGACAGTTTTGTGTAACAGTGCATCCAGAGAGATCAGTAAACAAACAGCTTGACAAACACTGTCACTTAAAACCTTTTCCAAATATGAAACTTTCTTAATTAGGAAATAAAGTTGTAAAGATGTTATATTCACATGCATTATTTGAGAAATTAGAGGGAAAGCTAAGGCCTCATTTCTGGTCACATTCTTTAAACGCATGGGTTGCAATAGGACTGAATGATGTGATATAGACTTTAATGCAGGACCAGAGGAGTACAGACCCCATCCATCAACTATGTATTTACTCCAAGGTAGACAATGAGATGCTATCCAACTACTGGAGTCTGTTTCACTTTTCAAAAGAAGATTTAAAAATGAAAGATATTTCATGGAAATAATGAAAGAACTTACGACTGCTCTGTTTGTATCAAGTTGAAAGTCACCACATACATTATAAAGTTAGCAGAGGACTCTGACAAATTTGACATTTTACACTATATCTTTGACATTTTCATGATACTGGATCTGATGCTGAAAAAGGCATCCCTTTCATTCATTCAAGTTATTATTTGGGTTATTCATCACATGTTTTTTTTTAGGTTGGGCATATGTACTTCTCATTATTTTATTTTTGGTCTTTGCCAATGGAATTTTTTCTTTTCACCATATTTAAGTCTATCTTAAAATATTTAATATGAAATGTATTATACAAAAATATACAGCATGTATTCATATAGTGTTTAAATATACATATGTTGTACTCTAAACCCACTTAAAACAGAACAAGAGTTGAAACCTTCTTCTGTCTCATTCTCATCGCATAAGCTTTTGTCCATACAAGATACACATTCTAAGTGCAAAGTATTCATTTTCATTATACTGAGAATTCTGCCACCTGTGTATGGCATAGGTATAAATTGCATAAAATTTGTACAGTATTTGACATTTATACCTGAACAACCATATGTAATATTCTTTTATTAATTTAATTTGGGCCCACTCTGTCGTGGATAGGGGAAGGTCTTAAAAAACCCTATCCTTCTCTGAAGGTCTATTGGCAGTTAATGGTTGCTGGAGAGGAGTTATTTTCTTCAGCAGTGTATCAGTCTCTAATATGCTGAGCTCCAGCAAATGACCACCTCACCCATGCACATAGAAACAACCTTGTTTAAAATCAATGGATCATGGAAAAATAAAACAGTAACAACACAAAATGATTAGTATAGGAAAGGGTTTGTTGAGAAAAAGAAGAGTTTCAGTGTGAATAAGAAGGGAGGGTGTGTGTGAAAGTTTCCAAAATATGCTTATGTACAAATTGGTTGAAAGACATCAACAGAAAACTACAACAAATCAGGATACATAGTGTTGGAGTCCAGTCCCATAGGATGCATCTACACAACACTACTGGACCTAAGGCTCTGGGAACACTGTGGAAGAGGCAACAGAAAGAATGTAATAGCTAGAGGATCAGTGACCTTACTGTGAACTCTGTCTTCTACTAGCATCAAAAACTACACTACACTGGCAAAGTTTCATCAACAAGACCACCCATATGAGATGAACAAGCAGGATACCAACAAACATGCCAAACTGAATTAGGAAAAGATCATGAGGCCTCAACCCTACACAAAGAACTACAGGTAACAGAATAACTCTGAATAACTCTGGGAGTAGGAGAGGTAAAACTCCCAAGAGAAATGCACAATTGGTTGTCCAGCCCTATATACATACATATAAGTAATATAATATGGATTTAACCAGATATTTGGCTGTATGTTTGTATGTACGTATGTATGTATGTACACATCCAATTACAATTGAGGAAAAATAAGCCATGAAATTGAAGGAGAGTAGGAAGGAGTATGTGGGAAAGTTTGGAAGGGAGAAGAGAGAGTTGTAATTAAAATACAATATTAAAAAGAAACTTGAAAAAAACTTTCTGAAGGGTAAAAGGACACCTTCAAATTTATCTAAACATGAATAACTCAATTTTATTTTGGCTATAAACTATTCAGTTATATGTTACTAAAATATAAGGATTTATTCAGCTGATGGAATATGGAGGAGATAGGTAGGGGGGCTCCCCAGAATTCCAACCTTATGCATATACCTTGTCTCTATCTACTCAAGTTAACAGTGACAGAGGAGCCATGATAGAGACACCACAGAATTAAAGCTTGTGAGTTTGACTTCACATTTGTAGATTATCAGGCATGGCCAGGCATGTGTACCTGAGAAAGGAAAACAAGTCAGACAGAATCAAAACTCTGCCTCAGTCATGTGTCAAGGGACTGCTAAAGACCTCCAAGGAGGAGAGAGTGGTCCTCAGTTCTCCTATTACTATTGTTATGATAAATGGATATAATAGTAAATTGGCTCTTAATGACTAACTTTCAACATTAAAAGGGAGTTGGCAATGAAGTTCCATTCTTAGCCAAGGAGCTATTGGCAACGGATAGCTTCTTTGAGAAGGGGAACTGGTTTAAGAATAGCCCCCGGTAATGTGGCCATACTGTGTTGGAAGGTCACATACCCAGAAATATATGGGCAGCACAAATTTGGCTTGACAGGTTTTTTTTGTTTTGTTTTTAATAAGGACACACATTTGGGTAGCTCAGGCATGGGAAATGGGAAGTGAGGCACTTATGGGAAGAAGGCTCTGTGAGGAATGAACTGATAAAAACACATTGTACTGAATCCTCAAAGAATTAATTTTAAAAATAGTCATCAAAGGAATGAGGACTTCAGACCCACAACTGTGGGAAACCGACTTCTTTCAACTAACAAGGAGCATAAAGGAACAAAAACAGCCTGAAAAAGCCCTTGGCTTCAGCCTCATGTGGCTAAGAGCAGAGAATCCAGGTGGACTCAACTCAGATTTCATACCTACAAAACCATGTGAGTTAGTAAAGTGTGATCAGTAGTGTATTCAGTGAACATCTGTCAGGCAATAGAAACCCAATACTGCTTAATTATAGAAATTGTAAAATCAATCTATGCTACTCTGAGCATATTTTTCTCAATGTGACCAGATGCACAGATGAAAGTACACATCTATGAACAGAATAGGTCTGTGCAATTACAGTAAACTATACACATCTATGAACAGAATAGGTCTATACAGTTACAGTAAACTATATGCATCTATGAACAGAATAGTCATGTGTGTTTGCAGTAAACTATGTACATTTATGAACAGAATAGGTCTGTGCAGTTACAGGTAAACTATACACATCTATGAACAGAACAGTCCTGTGCAGTTCCAGGTAAGCCATACACATCTATGAACAGAACAGACCTGTGCAGTTACAGGTAAGCCATACACATCTATGAACAGAATAGACCTGTACCAGGGTGCACACATTCTTGAATAATGCTAATTTGTTTTCCAAAGTAATTTCAAGTTATCTATTCCCCAGCCATTAGAAGTCTTTTTGTTTTACATATATTCAGGTGAAAAATTCTTGTCATAATTTGATCTTGTCATAAATCAATGAAATTCATGTATTTTATCTGTTATGATGATCATGGAGTTCTTTGTTTTTTCTTTTTCCATCTGTTTTGATGAATAATTGTCTTATTGACAAGCAATAAGTGCAACGTAGTCAAGATATATTTTGTACTATGTTTGCTATTAGCTTTATAACATGCTTCCACATAGATTTTTAGGCAGTGTCTCATTATATAGACTTGGTTGGTCTAAAATTGCATGTAGACCATGCTGGCTTCAACCTCACAGAGCATCACCTGTATCTGCCTCCTTTAATCCCTCCTAGTGTTGTGATTAAAGGTGTGAACCCCCACAAAGTAGTAATTCATGAGTTTCTATTCATCTAGACTCTAAAAAAATTCCTCAGTTTAGAATTGTCTATTCCTTGAACGTCTATTAAACTTCCTTTTTTGTAATGCTTTCCTGTTTTGAAATTTTCATTCATCTATAAAATGTTTGTTAATCATATGTGTCCACCATCACCTCCCTCCTACCTCCTCCAGCCCTACCCACCTCATATCTCTAAATCAACTTCAAGATCTGGGCAACCTAGGTTTCAACCCACCAAATATTGAAACTTAACACTTATTTCTTAGCTGCATAAAACTCAACAAGTAGATCAAGTACTTAACATAAGACCAGAAACTGCTGGAGTATAAAGTAGCAAGTGTGTCCCAACATTTGGGCACAGGTAAAAAACTTCTAAATAGTTTTCCTGCAGTGAAAATCTTTACCAACTACACACATCTATACATCTAGAATATACAAAGAACTTATAAAACTAAACAGCAAGAAAATTAACAACCTAATTAAAACTTGGCTATGAAAACTGAACACAAAGTTCCCAAAATAAGATACACAAATGATGCATTGTGGTGGTGGCACACTCTTTTAATCCCAGCACTCGAGGGGCAGAGGCAGGCAGATCTCTGCGAGTTCAAGACCAGCCTGGTCTATATGAGCTAGTTCCAGAACAGTCTCCAAAGCCACAGAGAAACCCTGTCTCAAAAAACCAAACCAAAACAAAAGAAACACAAATTAATATTAAACACCATAGAAGCATTCAATATCCTTAAAATTTAAGAAAATGTAGATTAAAACACTTTAAGATTCCATCTCATCCCAGTCAGAATCAGGAATATAAATGACAACAAATGCTGGTCAAAGTGTTAACTAGTACAGCCACTGTGGAAAGCATGCTGGAAGTGCCTCAAAAATCAAATATAAAATTCTGTAACTTTCTTTTAAATAAAAATAACTGGAAAACTCTGGAAGCAATCACATTCCTTGAAAAATTGCTTCATTGTCAGTCTCACTCATTTTCTAATGCAGGAACATGTTTCTTTACAATCATCAATATAATTTTATACCCTGGGTCTTTACAAATGAAAGTTTTTCATGCCTTAGTTATCTGTTAAACAAAATATTAGGTAGGATTACTGTTGGACCTATGGTACAATCATCTCATTTTAAACAATTCATCCTCATAGTTACTTACTCCTTTCCACTGTTTTAGTTTCAATTAATTTTACTTGATTTCTATTTTTATTGTTTTTCCTTACAAGCAAATGTTAGCTCTTTAATTCCCAGCCTTTCGTCTTCTTTGTGCTAAGCATTTGATACCATTATGTTCTAAGAAATTGTGCCATGCAAATTTCAATGAGTAGAATTCTTGTCACTGCTTGCTGTTTATAAACTGTTAAATGCAAAAGCAATCTTTTGTTTATTTTCATAGTCTACAAAAATACATGAATCTTTAGCATGAGATAATCCTAAGTTTCATATTTACAACGTTTTTTCTAAGTTCAGTGAGCATCCTGAATTTAACAAATACATCCCTCTGCTTCCAGTATTAGATTATGATGATATTAATCTTGTTTTGATCATTCTATGACACTTTCCCACTATCAGAATCCTTTTCTCTAAAATTCTTTGGACATTGGCTATACACATAAGAATGTTGTTTATTTTATTCTTAAAATCTTAAGGATCAAAATATAGTGCCTCCTGCTCAAAAGGGGAAAACTATTTCTGTGGATGACAACAGATTCACTCTCCTTTTGCTAAGTCTGCTTGACAAGGACTTAACTCTGTAAAAACTTCAAAAGCTGAACAGTCTCAAATGCTTTTTAAATCCTTTATCTTTCCTTTACAATCCTGCCACGTGTGGGTATTCATTATATGCAACTTGCAATCAAATTTCTGCTGTTCAAGCAGAAAATTGTCTTTCATCAGTTTTAAATACTTCACATATTTCCTGATCCTCTACATACAGGTTGGAGTGAGCAGACACATAGGAGGCTGCAGTAATTTCTCTTGATACATGAGCTTAGGCAAATCATAAAACATTATTGTAGACTATAAAAAGGGAAATTATTGCTAAGATGCATGGTTTTCAGAGCTCTGTCTCCTTCTATTTCTGAGGAGAATCCAAAACTATAGTTGGAAACTATTGCTGTTAAAATTTGAAAGTGACTTTAGCCCTATTGCTGAACTCATCCTTTAAAGAGTGATAGCTGTACCATAAAGATAAATAGTCTTTTTATTTGTTCATTTGTTTATGTGATATTTTTAATTTAATTGTTTTCATTTTATGTACTAGCCCCAGTTCCCCCTCCTTTCCCTTCTCTCTCTTTACCTCCCCCCATCCACTTCTCAGAAGGGGTAAGGTCTCCCTTGGGAAGTCTGGTATACTCACCCTGGATGCAGGTGGGAAGACAAAGAGTATTGAGAAAGAATTTGGAGATCAGTTGCTCTATGTGGACTGAGGCATTCCTGTAGAGGAGAGAGCAGCTCATACATAAAGGAGTGCATGAGTCCTCACGAAAAACTTCCAGTACTCTGCCAAAATTCAGAGAGAAATAAACCAAGATGAAGTTAATTAAAGAGAATACAATGTAATTCTATAGCCACAGTGGAACTGTGGATAAAATAAGTGAGAGAAAGCAAAATCAGCAAGCCATATGCAATTGATATGAAATCAGACTAAATATGAGAATAGCCAGAGATAAGTGCTTTACTTTGCAAATAAGATTAGATATAAGATATTTAACACATAAAATAAGTACCTTAAATGCAAGGAAACAGGAGACTATCAAGCTCTCTAGAGGCATAACACTAAAATCTAAAGTTACATGAAAGCAGAAATAAATTAGTCTGGCAATTGATTACTCAGATTAAATTTCCATATCAGAACCATCCTGAGAAACATCTAAATATTTGGAATAGGAATTTTGAGGCTAGCATCATTAAGAACACACTTCACCTTCTTTCCTGTGTGTAAACTGTTGCAGAGAAGATCCTAGTAACCCTGGGAATGCTATCATCAGTGCGGAAAGTTCACACCCTCTTCTCCCATAATTCGGTGCTCTTCAGAAGCACAACAAAGGTAATTCTTTCTTGAACTTAGTGTTTTGCCATGTTACCATCTCATTTATATAAATAAACTAATTTTCTCTCATTAAACATTTCAAAATCTGTATTTACTCCTAGTTGTCTTAACCAGCCTTGCCTAGGGGTGAAATCTGGACCTTCTGGTATAATGAAAGAGCATATCTCAAAGCAGTAACCTACACCCATACCCTCATGTGCATACTTCGCAACACATCCAACACAGACAATATATAACAACATGCATCCATATCAACTGAGGATCCATCTTGGACTTCTTGTGAGTATCAAACTCAGAAGCTACTCATGCCCCTATGTAAGATGGCTTATTATTGGTATGGGATCTACGCAGCCCTCCCATATTCTTTAAAGCATTTATAAGATATTTAGATGGATGGTTTCCCTTTACAGATTTGTGTATAAAGGCTGTGTTTTTCTGCCAAAAAAGAAAAAGAAAGCCCATGTTTTCTCCATTCTTTTTTAACTTCAGTTTTAGAAAAAAAAACTATTTCCACCAAGTACTAGCATCCTGAACATAGACTATTATCCCCATCTTCTTTATAATAAGGGCAATTGCACCTCTTAACTTCTGGGATTTGACCTCTACACCAGCATGGTACTTCTGGAAAATAAGAACTTCACTGTACTGCAAATGTAATACAGTATTAACATTGGAGGTGATTTTACATTTCATCCAGCTCAGAATAAGCCAGGCAAAGTCCCACAGCATAAGTGGAATCTACTGCTAGTATTTCCTTAACTGGTGAACTCACATCCAGCAGTAGTTCCAATATGGAGATGAGCATTGTTCTGCCTCCACCCCCAGAAGTACACATGAGAACACAGATGATAACTGGCCTTCTTTTATTCATATATACATTTTTTTAGTGCTGGACTCCAATAAGGGTGTGGTTCTCTGCTGATTTCTTACATTTCACATGGTTCCTTAGGGCCAAAATTGTTACCCAGCCTGCTCTAGACCCATTCCTCATTCTACACCTCACCCACCAATCCAAGAAACATGCTTCTTACTTGGCTTCTCCTGGAGTAAAGTCTTTGCCTATGCTTTATCTCTAAATATTATATATAGGTTAAAACAAAAGCAGAACAAATAAGTATATCAGAAATGACAGTACCAAAACTGAGTTAAATGTAACAATTATTGTTTTGGGTTATTATTTCAATCATTTAGTTATTGTTGTTTTTTAACATTTTTTATTTTAAATAGCTTGTTTTACATGTCAATTCCAGTTCCCTCTTCCTCCCCTCCTCCCGCACTCCCCCACCATCCCCCCCATCCTCCCACCCTATTGCCAATTCCTTCCGCATAGGGTTATCTAGAGTCTATCATTTCATTCAGGGTAAAATTCACTTGTTTGTAAAGGTTTTGTTAAAATCTTCAGTATTTTCAGACTTCCTAATAATTCCTTTATTTCTTCAGACTCTTATTAGAGTTATATCTGTAGGGCATCTAAGTTGCTTCCAGGTTCTGGATATTACAAACAATGCTGCTATGACCATAGTTGAAGAGATATCCTTGTACGAATGCGCATTGTTTGGGTATATGGAGAAGAGTGGAATTGCTGGATCTTGAGTTAGATTGAATCCCATTTTCCTAAGAAACCACCATACTGATTTCCAAAGTGGCTTCACAAGTTTGTACTCCCACCAGGAATGGAGGAGTGTTCCCCTTCCTCCAAATCCTCTCCAACATAAATTGTCATTGGTGTTTTTGATTTTAGTCATTTTGGCAGGTGTAAGATAGTATCTCAGAGTTGTTTTGATTTGCATTTCCCTGGTGGCTAAGGATGTTGAGCAATTTCTTAAGTGTCTTTCAGCCATTTCAGATTCCAAGTGCACAAATGGACTTTGGGAGTCCATTCTCCATGGAGGGATACTCTCTCAGTCCAGATACAGAAGGGGGCCTAGGCCCTCCTCCAAATGATGTGACAGCCTTTGATGATCCCCCATGGAAAGATTCAACCTCCCTGGGCAGTGGATGGGGAATGGGATGTGGGGCATCATTGGAGGACATGGGAGGATTGGAGAGGGAGAGGGAACTGAGATATGTAAAACAAGATTATTTCCAAATTAAAAGAAGTAAAAAAGATTTATATCTGTGTAATTGAATGTTCACAACTTCATTACTGACATAATGTTCTTTGCCATTCATGTTTTTCCATAATCACATAGTGTCTATTTTTATTCTAATAATGCTTACTTAAAATTTATTTTACTGTGTATTTGCTTGATATCAGTTTTAATTTTGTATTTATCTGGATTTTCATGTCTTTATTTTAATCTTTTTATGTGATGTGTGGTATTTTTTATTTACTTGTTTGGTTAGTTGGTTTTGGAGCTATTTTCAGTATATGAAAGAAGCCCATTTCAATCTCATTTTTTTTAAAGTTTGAAATTATAATATAATTACATTTCTCTCTCTCTCACCTTTCCTGCCTCTAAATTCTCCCATATACCTGTCCTTGCCCTCTTTTAACTCCATGTCATCTTTTTTCATTAATTCTTTACATATATATATATGTATATATATGTATGTACATGTATATACATATATATTCCTAAATAAAACCTGTTCTGTCTGTAAAAAATTATCATATGGTATGCTTTCAGAGCTTACTATTTTTTAATAGATAAACAATTGGTGTTAAACTCTTCCCCTTATTTGTGTAGAATTGAAGCCTCTTGGGTTTTTCCCTATCAACTTCAGCAGACTCATTGGTGTTGTCCTTAATTAGCTCATATTTGACCCATCATGTTGGCAAACCTTTATGAATGTATATTCTGAAATTTCTAGTCTTACAACAAACACCCTGAATTGCTGGCTCTTACAGTCTTTTCACCTGTTCTTCAACAATATTCTCTGAGCCTTAAGTGCCGGGCTGTGGTAGAGATGTATCCTTTGGGACTGGGTTCCAGTCTACATATTAGTTGGTTGTGATTTTCTGTATTTTAGTAGACAAGTGTAGACCATTTATATCTGCTGAGTCTGGTGGGACTTGTGTCTGTTACCTCACATTTGATTGTAAATGACAGCATTTAATTGCTGTCATTCTTCCCATTTTAAAGTTATTTGGTAAGATTTCCTGTTTATTTTTTGAGGAAATTACCTTGCAATAAAGTCCATTGTCTGCCTGTTTGTTTTTGGCTTCCCTAGGTAAGTACACTTAATCTAGAAGTAGTTCTCTCACATGGAGCCTCTATACTAAGGTCAGCAGAACATTCACATGTGCTATGGGATTCCTGCCTGGGTCCCGTTGCCACTTTAGCCCCCAAAATAACACATGGAGACTCTATTTGTTACAATGCTGTTGGCCAATATCCAGGGCTTCTTATTGGCTAGTTCTATCTTATGTATTAAACCATAACTACTAATTATACTACTAATATATATATATTGTCTTATCATACCGAGGATGTCAGCCTCATGTGTCCTCTCTCCTCTCTTCCAGGGATTACATGGTGACTCTCTACCCTTGACTACATTTCCCTGACTCCTCCTCGACTCCTATTCCTACTTATCTAGCTTCTCTATTAACCAAGAAGACAAGCATATACACAAGGACTTCCCCTATCACACATGTGTCCATTTGTCTACATATGTACTTTCTCAAGTTTCCACCCACTGAGAATGCTATCTCTAAGAAGAGAATGACAGATGAATTTCCTTTACATTCTATAGAAGCCCCCTAGAACACCATGTGCTTGATGGGGAAAGTCCTTCTGTGTATATGTTAATCAAGCCCTGTTGGCCAATAAGGAAATAAGATAGGTAGGATTAGGAGTTGAGGCAGATTCTGAAAACAGAGACATAGTCAGTCATGGTATAGGACACGGGAGAAGTAACATGCCTGGACCTTTCCTCTGGTAAGAGTAGACCACATTGAAATACTTAGATTAACAATTATGGGTTAAATACTTAAGTCAGAGCTAGCAAGTAAGAAACAAAACAAACAGCCAACAGCTTATGATTAATGTAGTGTCCTGTATGTAATTTCGGGCCTGAGATAACAGCAGGACCCAAGTCGCTAACTGCGGCAGGGCCCAAGTGGCTGGCAAAAAGACAACACATTACATGTGCTAGACCCTGTTCTTTTCACCTGAAGTGATAAAAACCTTGAAGCTATATCCTACCCCCCTTTCGAGAAAAAAATTCTCACCTTCTGGTCTGTTGACCATTGTGTTTTTCTCTCTTGTTTCTTGTCTGGAGAAATGATTGTCCTTTGATTCCAAACATGTCATTTGATTTTTTTCTTGCTCACTACGTGGTTAAAGTAGAGATGCCATTTTGACCTTAAAATGCTCTGTTCTCTTTCTAATTCTGTGATTATGGTTTATTCACTGCTCTCTCTCTCTCTCACACACACACAAGCCACTTCTTTGACTCTCAAAAAACTGTTTTGGAAGTCAGAAAGCTGGGTATTGGCTGTTTCTTCTTTTCATTTTCTCTCTAATGATCTACTTATCCCAAGGCAATATGCATGACTCTAACTGAGAAGGTAAAAGGTCACAACACAAAGGAAATGATAAAAAGTAAATGTTCAGAAATTACTATTTTGAGATGCTTTCTGTATATGTCCCTAATGACGACTGTGCCCCGAAGCCTGGGTTAAGGCATTCTATGTGCATGAAACTGAGCATAGTATAACCTAGAAATAACTACTGATGAATTTAATATTGACTTCATTCAGTATCTTCTATTCTCCTTGCTGCCAGGAATTCGAGAAGCCTAAAAAGAAAAATTAGAAATGCTTTAATCCCAGCTATTTCTGTGGAGAAAGAAACAAGGAGGAAGAAAGTCTTACATGAAGAAGGAAGTAAAGATAGAAGCAATCAACTCTATGGGGACTTTGAACTCAGGGAGTTGAAGATATGATACCTACACAATAGAATAGAAGACTCTCAACTAGATGAGAATGCATGCCTATGGACAAAGATATCCTGACAACCTAAAATACAGACCTAATGAACTGGACAAGCACTCTGGCCTATTGAAAGTTTGGGTGCAAACCCAGCCAGCAACAGCACTTTACAGATCTTTATGGATGTCTAGACTATCTTCTATTTACTGTGCGATTCTTTGCTGGCAAGCATTCAAAGGTCCAGGAATCAAGAAGTATAAATGGAAGCAACACAACCCTCTATTGCTACTTATGCACCACTAGCAAAAGTATTCCTTTTCATGCCTTTGTCTATGTGCTATGCCAATATAGAGGTCTTGCTTCAAAATGGAGAAATTCTTCTACCAAGTGACCCAACATGATTCCATTGAAGCAGGTGTCAGAACTGGCCACTTTGGATCTCACATATCTCTGAGTCAACATAAAAGGAGGGGTGATTGTGTTGATTAGGTAATCGGCTTTGATTACTATAGGGAGTTTGACTTACTGGGATACACTTGAAGTGAGTAACTATTTATTATGCATAGGCAGCTTCCTCTTAGGGCTATTCTTACTAATGAGAATACACAGACAGAGGAAAACTGTAACAGCACAGTTAATACAAGATTACTAGTTGTTCACATCTTCAAGAATAAAAGTTTAGGTCAGAACCCCAGACAAGACACTATAACTAGGCAAGCAGACTGCTGAGTTGCAAGGACCATGACTAGGTGAGGTACCTGTTGAGGGTAAATGAAATAGGGTAAATAGAAAAGGTACATAGAAATTCTAGCTTTGTGACTGAAATTGCTTAATCCAGTGGTTCTCCACCTGTGGGTTGTGACCCCTTTGACAAGTCTCTATCTCCAAAAATCTTTACATTGCAATTAATAACAGCAGCAAAATAACAGTCATGAAGTAGCAATGAAAATAACTTTATGATTGTGGTCACCACAACATGAGGAACTGTATTAAGGTGCTACAGCATTAGAATGGTTGAGAAACAACCTTAGTAAAATGTAAAAAGTAAGATATTAGTAGTTATTTTGTTACATGTATCTTTATGCATGTGTGTACACAGCAAATATTTTTGTGTGCATGAATATGTTTGTGTGCACATGCATATATTGGTGAGCACATGTATATGGGGACCAGAGCCCAATATTAAGTGTCTTCCTCAATTCTCATCTACCTTATTTTTTGAGATAGTGTCTCACTAAACCTGCAGGTCATTTATTTGTTCAGCCTCCAGACCCCCAAAATCTTAGGATCCTCATGTTTCCACTTCTCCTGCTGGGATTATAGGTATGCTACTGTACCCAGCTTTTTGTATGGGTACTAGAGATCCAATATCGGATATTCATTCTGGTATAGGAAGCCTTATATGACTAAGTCATATCTCCAGCATGACAAGTATCTTTTCCTTCCTCTTTGATCTCTGGTCATATGACATAAGATGCATTATGATTAACCCTAGAATTCTATATTTAAGTTTCAGTGTATCAAGAAGGAATAGTATATATCACCCTGGGAATTTTGTTCCCTTTATGGAGAAAGTGAACAATTTCCATTGCGTGTAAGATAATTGCAGTTTGTGAGAACTATAACTTGCTATTGTCTTTCTTTGGATATTACATAGATTTAAAGATACATGTGCAGTTACCAGGCTAGCAAGGGATGGAGTGTAAAAATCAGCTTTATATGTTAACCTGGCTTAACTCTGGTTGCCAGTTATTCAACTAGTCACTAATTTCAGTGTATCTGACTATACATGGGGGCAAAGGGAAAGAAAGTCAAACAGTATAACTTTTCTTGTTCTTTTCCATAAAAGCATTTATTTTCACACAGTGAGACTACGGATTACCTGATAGAAATAGGTGCTTTGTGTTTAATCTTCACTGTGACATGCATAGATGAATAACAGGACTAGGAAGCACAGAATTAGTGTGAAGTCCTTTGAGTACCAGTGTTATCAGAATCCTAAAAAATACAGTTGCAGATAATGAGATATGTAATCCAGAATGTTGAAACCTCAATGGTCCAAAACTCTGAAAGTCTAACCTTCTGAAATATCACAACCTCGAAAGATTAAGTTACTAAATTGTAGTTGGATATGCTTAGACCACCAGCCTGCAAATAATGCCTTGGACTTATTATTAATTATGAAAACTTGACAATTATTAGTATGGGCTTGTTCCACTAGCTCTTATAACTTAAATTAACCTGGTTTTTATTAATCTACATTCTTTCTTGTGGCTTGGTTCCCTCTCCTCTGTACTGTATGCCTGATTTATTCAGATGACTGCTGGCATCTCTCCACCTCTCTTTTTCCCTCACTTTTCTCTGTATCTCCCTCTCTGTCTCTCTCTCTGTGTGTCTCTGTCTCTGTATCTCTCCATGTCTCTCTCTGTGTCTCTGTCTCTGTCTCTCTCTCTCTCCCTCCCTGGAGTTCCAACCTATTCCCTCCTGCCTAGCTATACATGCAGCAGCATGGACCCAAAAACTTTCCAGATATGGGGTTGATGGACTGCTTCTAGGCCAGGATCTACAGGCATAAAGCTGCATATCACTGACCAGAAGGAGGGTGGAGCAGCTATCCAAGTGGTGGAGAGCCTGACTCACACCATCAGAGAATGTTTTTTGGCACTTAATAAAGTCAGGTCCAGACACTGAAAACCTCTAAAAAGCTACTGTATGCTTAAAAAGATGTTTAGGTGTTGAAAGAAAGAAAAAAAGGGGTATAGACAGTTATAAAAAGTAGTGTTAAAATAATAAAGTCTTTAAAGGGAGAGAACAGAAACTCTGGCTATCAAATGGCACCCACACATGGAGCAAGAATTTCCCTATAAACCTGACAAAAGCTTAAAAGGGGATTCCAAAACAACAGAGGCAAGCACAGCTTCTTGGTAACAGTATTTTCTCGGGTGGGCTCTGCTTGCTAGAGACAAGCAGAGGCTCCCAGCTTCTTTAAGAGAGGTGTCCTGACTCAGCATTAGCAGCAAAAACAGCAGGGCTCTTTTAAGTGGCCCTGCTACCAAACAATTAAATGGTCTTTAGGAGAAGCCAGCAGCATGGTTTTCTTGGTAGGGGCTAGAAACTCCTCAGAGTTGTGGCAATAAGCATGGTTCTCACCAGTACTCCACCATGAAGCTACTCTCAGAGATCCAAGGAATAGAATGGGGCCAGCCACCTGTTTAATCCTAGCTATGCTGTTTAGCAGATTACACTCATGTGGTCAGAAAAAGATAAAGACAGATTCAGAGAAACAAAACCTCAAAACAGTATATAGTATATTTTAAAACATATATAGGCTTGAGAGAGAAAAAGAAAAGGATATAGAAGGTCCTTAAAAAAAGAAAGAGAGTAAGTAGCTGAGTGTGGTGGCACACGCCTTTAATCCCAGCACTTGGGAGGCAGAGGCAAGCAGATTTCTATTATTTCAAGGCCAGCCTGGTTTACAGAATGAATTCCAGGACAGCCAAAGTTACACAGAGAAACCGTGTCTCAAACATGAAAAAAAAAGAAAATAAAAGAAATAGAGTAATAAAATAAAAAAGTCATGTAAAAATGGAAAGTACACAGAAAGTCTGGATACTGGATGTTATTGTGTTGTCTTTAAGTTGTTTGACTGCTAAGGAAGGAGAAACAGTAGCTAAAAGACATTTGATTATAAGTGCTGCTAGATAAATCCAACCTATATATTTTGAAAATGCCTTGATTTTAAAATTCAAGGAAATGTTACTTTGGAAAAGAGATTCTGTTTTTGTTTCCACAGAAGATGAAAAGCTGTGCATTCCTTCCAGATTAATATGGTTTGATGAAGCAAAATCCCCTGAAGCAGTGGCCCAGGTTATCCAACATCCAAAACAGCTGAGATGATGAAGTCTAAGACTACAACAGCTAGGATTTGGCCATGATTTAGGTTTTCTCAGGATCCCTAATGTATTGACAGCAATCCCAAACAGCAGGAAGCAGCTTGGAGAGAGTGATGTCCAAATTTCCAAGTACCGTTTATAAATGTTTGTTTTCACTTAAATGAAGTTGGTTTTAAATGGTTAATGGTCACAGTCAATGGAATATGATATAAAATATGATATAAAAATGAATACTTTGTATTGGTATGGATTTTGGCTTATTGATATAAATTTAAGGTCAATTTTGTTACATGTATATTTTTTCTCTTATTTAGGTATTGTGTTTATATAGCTCATTAAAAATGTAATGTAAATTAAATACAGATTATAGTCAACCATAATAGTCAAAACCTAATAGTTATGTTACTTAGTTTTTCTAGATATACAGAGATATGTTTAACTGAACAGGTAGTTTTCAAAACCTTTTAGAGACCTACAGAATATGGCATTTAAAATGGTTTATTAGGGTTTCTCATGACAGTGAGACACACTGCTTCTGGTATTGCCAATTATGTCAGAGAGGAAGATGGGCATCAAAGAAACTTGTTATGGAGTTTGCCTTCAACATGGCAGAAATAGCCACTTGGGCAAGAAATTCCTCTTGTGTGGACTGTTTGTATGTTGTGTAAACTGAACATGTAGAACGCACAGGAAAGTGAATGCTGAATTTGCCAAAACAAGATGGGGTAGTCCTTCAGGGTTCATGCTTTATGAAGAAGTCTGCCAGACCTTCTGCAGTACATAGAGAAAAATGACTGACAAACTGCCATTATGGGAGAGACAATTTCAAATTTCCTGCTTTGTTGAGAAGTCTACCAGATATTCTAGACCTGTAGGCTGAAGATGGATGCCTCAATGTGCAGAGGAATCCTGGATGACTATCCAGGCAGCCAGATGTTTCTGTCATTTCTACAGTTTTGGAAATTGCATGCTCTGTACTTTCTATTTTCTGAGGTAAAATTTTAACCTTCTCAGGTCTCTGATGGGGCATAAAGACTAGATAGTTACATTGTTTTCCTTGTTACTAAATTCAGAAAAGAAACTTTCCATGAAAAACAGAATTTATAAGGTTGAGAAACATAAAAGTTTAAGTAGTTTACCTAAGATGTTTTAAATAAAGATATTTTAGGACGGTAATACAGTTATGATAGACAGTAGTTTAGGTATAAAATTTTGAATTCACTATGATATAATAAATAATACAGTACTTTCTATTAACTTGCCAAATTCATTTGGACTGGACATTGTGAATGTAATTTTTACCTTATAATTATTCTTACTGTATGTGGTTTTATTATGTTCAATTTAAAGCCTTCTTTTTATTAGATAAGAGGGGAATATGTTGTAGGATATTTGTGCATGGCGTGAGGATGTCTTTTTTTGATTGGTTTAATAAAGAGCTGAATGGCCAATAGTTGGTCAGGAGAGAATAGGCAGGACTTTTAGGGAGAAAGAGCAATCTGGGTAGAAGAGAGGCAGAGACACAGATATATAGAACAGAGAAGAGGTAACCAAACCATGTAACTTTAGATTAAAAAACATGGGATAATTCAAGTTATAAGATCTAGTTGGTAACAATCCTAAGCTGAGGTTGAACTTGCATAATTAATGCTAAGTCTCTGTGTCAATATTGGGAGGCTGGCGATCCCACAAAGGAAAGTCTGGCTGTATTGGAGAAAGCTTACTACACTTAATGTTAAACTACCGAAACTCAAAATCCAAGGCACTGCATTTCCCAATGGGGCTTTAGGGAGGCTCCATGTGAGCAGCAGAAAGCCAAATTCTGGGGAAAGGACTGGTGTGATTTTGATCACCTGTAACAGCTGCCAATATGTGCACTTGTATGTTACTTCCTCCCCTTCACATAGAGCACTAGGACTTTATTACTCTGAGAATAAAAGTATTTGAAGATTTCACAACTTTTGATCCAAAGATTCTTAATGTTACAGAATTTTCTTTGATGTTATAAAATACATTAAATAGGGAATTATTTTTGGTTAGAGATTTGACTGTTGAAAATGATAGATTCCATAATTTTAACCATTAAATTTGACACAGAAAAATTAACTCATGTATCACTTTGGCTAATGGATGACACTTTGAAACTTTCACAAATTCCCCCACTGTTTTTAACTGACCCATACATTCATGCATGCAGTGATTAGTTTTATCTATCACCTTGACACAATCTGAACTCACCCAGGTAGAGATTATCAATGACAGATTGGTCTATAGACATGTCTGTGGTGATGGTGGTGGGTTGGTTGTCTTACTTTGGTTAATTGAGGCAGAAACACTTGCCTACTCTGAGTGGAACCAATTGCTAGGCAGGTAGGTGATCCTGGGGATCCTAAACTATGTGAGTAGGGAACTTGAGCTGAATGCAAATATGTATGCATTTATTCTCACACTGCTCGTGAACATGTGACCAGCTGTTTCATATTCCTGTGACTTTCTCTGCTGTGATGTGTTACCTAGCAATGAGAGATAAAATAAACTCCTCTCTATACATTGCTTTTATCAGGTTATTTTTTATCACAGAAGCAGGAAATAAAACTAAGACAATTCCCTGTTTGATATATATATATATATATATATATATATATATATATATATAGTTTGTGGAGCTTGCAGAAGAAAATGGGTTTTAATTAAGTTTGCAGGTCATAACAATAGATTCTGAGTTAGGTCCAGTTAGGCATCTGAAATTGAGTTTCAAAGTATTGTCAATGAGATTCACTTTTTTCCATTCAGCCAAATATAATTTATCAGAAAATTTAGACTGAGTGGATTAGTCACACAATACAGAAACCCCCAAAACTAAAGTTTTAGAATATTATTTGCCTCCACTGTCTTTTTCCTCTGCTGAAATTCCAGGAGCTCTTAATAAATTAAAGCCATAGAAAAATAGCCACATGTCTAGTAGAATAAGATACTTATGTAACAGCATAGATGAGTGGATGGTGGTACTATTTCCACCAAATCTGTGGATTGTGCATGAGTACACATGGAATGGACTTATGTATAGACCAACAACACAGAAGTGGACAAAGAAGGCAGTCATACTTAATAGGTGATATCTAGTCAATACTCATGGAAAGAAAATGAATGTGAATGAATTTGCCAGAGGAGAGATATGCACTAAAGAAAAGCAGTTAGCCACTAATGTGCAAGATTTCAAAATATAGTTGATGTTCATGAAAGTCAGTGACATTTCTGAAGAACCAATGTACAATCCACCACAAGCTCTATAATCTGAGAACCATATGCTTTTCATACACTGAGTTATTTTTTATTGTTGTTCATATAGTTTTTTCTAAGAGTTTTAAATTGTTAACAATTTAAATTACATCAATCATCAGGCTTTATATTTTACATTTGAATCATTTTCCATATTGAGTCATTTGTAAATTATGCAATAACTTATATAAGGGACTTTTAGGGGCATTCTCTGCAACATTCTGCATACTTGACTCCATAAAATAAAAGTAAAAATACCACAACAGTGATTTTGCCTGCAACTCTTATTTGGGCATCTATGAAAACAGGAATTTTTCTACTAAATGGAGTCATACCCTTCTTCTACAACTGCATTTGCAAAAGATGAAGCAACTTGAGACCTCAGCTCATTGGTCTACACAATGGTGAACATTGCAAGGTTTGACCCAACTTGTCAAAACATGTAAGTTATCCAACATGATACATATATGTACACTGCAGTGTTGGAACTGGTGTCCTCAGTTTCCAGACAATGACAAGCACTCATGAGTTTCCTTATTTCTTGTTTCTTAATGAGCACAGTACAGCTTCTCATGGCATTATCCATAAGCAAGTATCATGAGCATTCATACGTGCTTGCAGAATGCTATGTTTTTATTAAATGTAAGTTATGTAAAATGACCTAGGAAATATCATGCTGTCTATATATGTTCTTTAAGTTGTGCTCCTTTAAAATGTAACTAAATAATTCTTTTTTTTCTTCATCATTTTTTTATTTTTATTTTTAAATTTAAATTTAAATTAGAAACAAGGTTGCTTCACATGTCAATTCCAGGTCCCTCTCCGTTTCCCTCACAACCTCCCATGTCCTCCCACCAACCCCCCTAATATCCCCTCATTTCCCCAGGGAGGATGAGGCCCTCCATGGGGGTGTCCATAGTCTGTCATTTCATCCAGGGCAGGGCCCAGACCCTCCCCCAAGAGTTCAGGGTGAGCGTGCATCTCTCATTGTTGAATGGGAGTCCAAAGTCCATTTGTATACCTGGGAAAAATACTGATCTACTACCGAAGGCTCAATAGATTACCTAGGCATCCTCACTGACACCCACATTCAGGGGGTCTTGATCAGTCCCATGATGGATTCCCAGGCATTAGTCTGGAATTCAAGAGCTAACACTTGTCAGGTCAGCTGTTTCTGGGGGTTAAACCAGCCCAGTCTTAATCCCTTTGGTCATCAGTCTGCCCTCTCTGTCACTGGATTTCTTGAGTTCAGCTCAGTGTTTAGCTGCGGGAGTCTGCCTCTGCTTCCATCAGCCACTGAATGAAGGTTCTGTTTCCCAGACTCTTTGGCCATGGGATTGTAGACTGGCACTCCCCAGATGAATGTCTAAAATCCATATATGAGAGAGTACATGCCATGTTTCTCTTTTTGTGACTAGGTAACCTCACTCAGAATGGTTTCTTTTAGTGCCATCCATTTGTCTGCAAATTTCAGGATTCCATTGTTTTTTTCTGCTGAATAGTACTCCATTGTGTAAATGTACCACATTTTCTCTATCCACTCTTCAGTTGAGGGGCATCTAGGTTGCTTCCAGGCTCTGGCTATTACAAATAATGCTGCTATGAACATAGTGGAACAGATGTCCATGTTTGAATGTGAATCCTTTGGATATATGCCTAAGAATGGAGTTGCTGGGTCTTGTAGTAGGTTTATTCCCATTTTTCTGAGGAATCTCCATACTGGTTTCCAAAGTGGCTGTACGAGTTGCCAATCCCACCAGCAGTGGAAGAGTGTTCCCATTTCACCACAACTTCTCCAGCATAAATTGTCATTGATGTTTTTGATTTTAGCCATTCTGACAGGAGTAAGATGGTATCTCAGAGTTGTTTTGATCATTCTTAAGGAATTTTTAATTATTTTCTGAATTATATATCTAGGATTTGGATTTCTGATGATTTTTTTACTTTAGAGATTTCACACTTTAGGAATTTTGACCTTGTCAATGTTCAGCATTCAAGATTATGATATTTATTACCTCTTTAGGCAATACGGGGAAAGCCTTTCACATAGAAAATTTGGATTTTGAATATAAACTTAAATTGTCTGATTTCAAAACTGAACATTTCACATGGAGAATTTTGAACTCCTTCACCCATAGACAGATTTCAGGGGTAATCATGGATAGCATCTGTGCAAATGACTCGGAGTTTCCTCTCCAATCTTCTCTTCTACGATCATTTGTCTTATTCTCAGCAAACACGTTGTTTTCTGCATCAAATCATCCTCTTCTTAAAAATAGCTTTAGGTGTTGAATAACAACCTGGTGTACTCTTCTCCGGAAAGGACAATATATCCAGTGTTCAGCATTTTTTCAAAGCCTATATAGTTCTTTGTGTAGGGTTGGGATCTTCTAAGAACACTCCCGTATACTTTTTTGGGGGGGTTAATTCATTTATTATTATTATTATTTTAATTTTAAATAGCTTGTTTTACATATCAATCCCAGTTCCCTCTCCCTCCCTTCCTCCCGCACCCCCCACCATCCCCCCCCCCCCCAGCCTCCCACCCTATCGCCATTTCCTTCCAAATAGGGGATTTCTAGAGTCTGTCATTTCACTCAGGGCGGGGTCCAGGCACTCCCCTAAGAGTCCAGGCTGAGCGAGCATCCCTTTTTGTGTTATGGACACACAATGTCTGTTTGTATGCCAAGGATAAACAATGATCCACTGCCCAGGGACCTATAGGTTGCCCAGGTGTCCTCACTGACTCTCATATTTGGGGGTTCTGGATCAGTCCCATGCTGGCCTCCCAGCTGTCCGTCTGGGGTCCAAGAGCTCTCCACTGTTCAGATCAGCTGCCTCTGCTGTTTTTGCCAGCCCATTTTTTGCCAATTTGCTCACTGCTCCTCTCTCTCTGTCTCTGGGTTCCTTGGGTTCAGTTCAGTGTTTAACTATGGGTGTTTGCCTCTGCTTCCATCAGTCACTGGATGAAGGCTCCAGGATGGTTATAAGTTCATTATCAGGAATGGGCACTCTAGGTAGTCTCTCCACTATTGTTTAGCTTGACAATTGGTGTCATCCCTTTATATCACTAGAGGTCACACTGGTGCCTGATCTGTCTTCTAACCTATGATTCCCTCTTCCCTCTATTCTACCCCCCCACTCAAACTTCCTGTTCCCCCATGACCTGCTCTCACTTCCTCTTCTCCCTGTCTCTTCTTCCCAGATCCCACTCTCCCCCCACCCCTTGCAGTGTTCCCCATCTGTTCAGAAGATCTTGCCTCATTCCTCTTCTCTTGGGTACCATGCATATTTCTTAGGTTCTTTCCTGTTTCCCAGACTCTCTGTCAGTGAAAGTGCAGACTGGCACTATCCTGATCCATGTCTAAGATCCATACATGAGTGAGTACATGCCATGTTTGTCTTTTTGTGACTGGGTTACCTCACTCAGGATGGTTTCTTCCAGTGTCATCCATTTACCTGCAAATTTCAAGATTCCATTGTTTTTTTCTGCTGAGTAATACTCCATTGTGTAAATGTACCACATTTTCTCTATTCACTCTTCAGTGGGGGGGGCATCTAGGTTGCTTCCAGTTTCTGGCTATTACAAATAATGCTGCTATGAACATAGTGGAGCAGATGTCCTTGTTGTATGAATTTGCCTCTTTTGGATATATGCCTAAGAGTGGAATTGCTGGGTATTGTGGTAGCCTGATTCCCATTTTCCTGAGGAATCTCCATACTGATTTTCAAAATGGCTGTGGGAGTTGGCACTCCCATCAGCAGTGGAGGAGTGTTCCTCTCTCTCCACATCCTCTCCAGCATAAATTGTCTTTGGTGTTTTTGATTTTAGCCATTCTGACAGTAAGATGGTATCTCAAAGTTGTTTTGATTTGCATTTCCCTGATGGCTAAGGATGTTGAGCACTTTCTTAAGTGTATCTTGGCCATTTTAGCCTCCTCTATTGAGAATTCTCTGTTTAGTGAATTCAGATGCGGGGTTACTGAATATCTTTTCCCATTCTGTGGACTGCCTTTTTGTCTTGTTAACTGTGTCCTTTGCCTTACAGAAGCTTTTCAGTTTCAGAAGGCCGCATTTGTTGTCGATCTCAGTGTCTGTGCCACTGGTGTTATGTTCAGGAAGTGGTCTCCTGTACCAACTCGTTGAAGACTATCTCCTACTTTCTCTTCTAAGAGTTTCAGTGTGGTTGGATTTATATTGAGATCTTTGATCCATTTGGACTTAAGTTTTGTACAAGGTGATAAACATGTATTTATCTGCAGTCTTCTGCATACCAATACCCAGTTATGCCAGCACCATTTGTTGAAGATGCTTTCTTTTTTCCATTGTATAGTTTTAGCTTCTTTGTCAAAAATCTATTGTTCATAGGCGTGTGGGTTAAAATCAGGGTTTTCAATTCGGCTCCATTGGTCTACCTGCCTATTTTTGTGCCAACACCAAGCTGTTTTCAGGACTATAGCTCTATAATATAGCTTGAAGTCAGGTATGGTGATGCCTCCTGAAGTTCCTTTCTTGTATAGGGTTGTTTTGGCTATCCTGGGCCTTTTATTTTTCCACACAGTTGATTTAGTTCTTTCAAGGTCTGTGAAGAATTGTGACGGAATTTTGATAGGGATTGCATTAATTTTGTAGACTGCTTTTGGAAAGATTGCCATTTTTATTATATTGAACCTACCAATCCAAGAGCATGGGAGATCTTTCCATTTTCTGGAATCCTCTTTGATTTATTTCTATAAAGACTCAAAGTTCTTGATATACAGGTTTTTCACTTCCTTGGTTAACATTATCCCCAGATATTTGATGCTGTTTATGGCTGTTGTAAAGGATGATGTTTCTCTGATTTCTTTCTCAGCCACTTCATCATCTGAATATAATAGGGCCACAGATTTTTTTGAGTTAACCTTGTATCCTGCCACTTTGCTGAAGGTGTTTATCAGCTCTAGAAGTTCCCTTGCGGAGTCTTTCAGGTCACTTATGTAAACTATCATATCATCTGCAAATAATGAAAGCTTGACTTCTTTTTTTCCTATTTGTATCGCCCAGCCCCGTATACTTTAACATGACTAGTGTTGTGGTCTTCATTCAGTTCTTGTGAGGAAGTCATGTTGGGACGACTTTATGGATGCTGTTTCTGACATTCCTAGTAGACACAGTTTTCACAGCAAGTTCCGTTAAAACATATACCCAAGTAATATTATGCAGACTTTACAGGCTATAAATTTATGTATTTAGAAATATATACCTAGTTTTTGATTGCTTTAATCTGGGAGTAGGATGGGTTGGAAATCCTAGGGAAGAAGTGTGCTCATGTTCCTCTGTCTGGCTCTAGGGGGCAGCAGCTTCTTGGGCAAAGGGAGATCCGTGAGGACTAAACTGCTTCTGGTAGATGCTGTTACCTAGTGTCTTCTTAAACCCCCAAGGAAAGGAGAGACAGCCCCCCCCACACACACACACTAAAATGGACAGCTCTCAAGAGACCTGAAATTCCCAGAAATCACACGTCAATTCAAAAGAAATGATGGCTTTTGGGAGATCCTCAGAAGATGTTGTGAGAGTATTTTTCCTAACGGGTTTTCCTTAGATTTTCCTGGATGAGATTTGGTGAGAGCCGATTTATTTTTAACATGTGCACACACATGGCATCCTCTTTCTTAGTGACAAGAACTTCTCGTTTTTCCAAAATGTGCCTGGCAAGCCCTGGAACCAGAGAAATGAGACTGGGAGACCTGCTGTTCCATGGTGCATGACGGAGAGCCAGCCTGGTTTCCCTCTCAGAACTGATTCAAGGGGGACATGCTTCATTCACAGCCATGTCCACACTCTCTCTTACACAGTAGTATATCTGAATATTTCGTCTGTTTTCTTCTTCTCATTATTGTAAAAGCAGGAAGAAAATTAGCTTAATGCATAAGACTCAGATAATTCTATCAGGATTGCCAACATTTTGTTTTCCTGTCGTCTTCTTTCTTACATGTGGCTTTAAGCCCAGTGCTTGAGCCCTTGAAATTCTCGCATCCAGGAAGCTGAGGTTTCTGACAGAATGAATATGCATGTCACACATAATCTACAATTTATTAGGCTGCTTCACAGGTCATTATTGAGATTTGATTGTAATGCTTGGTGGCATTAACATCCTCTCCACATCCCCCTAACAACGTTTATGGTCAGTAATAATATTATCTCAATCCGTGAGCCTCACTCTGCAGAATAAAGCAACTTGAGTTCATCTTGCCTCATTACTTCTAACAGGGCTCCTGTAGTCATGTCACACTTCAGTGACAAGCCAGACAGAATGACATCTTTTAAATATTATCTCTGACATATTTCTCTGAAATGCTAGCCTTTCAATTAGTGCTATGCATCAGAAATGACACATGCTAGAAGAGTCGTATCTCTAAGAGAGCCTAGTAATAGGCGACCCACCAAACCAGTGGGCTAGAGAAGAAATCCACGAATAAGCTCACTACATCCTGTTTGAAGATGTTTCCACAGCACAGGCAGGCACTAGTCAAGATGATCACATATCTCTCCTTTTGACATTGTGTTCCCATTTTTGAGGTTCTGCATCCTTTGCTACTAAAGTGTCCCTCCTTCCCCCATAGTCATTATAGATATCGAGAGTCTTCTCCCACAGGAACTCATAGGTGATAGCCTGTTTCCTTTGCCTTTGGGACACACAAACTGACATATGATTTATACTGCATAGACCCTGTAAGATCAAGCTGAGGTTGATGCGTCACTCAAAATCACACCCATGTTTGTTTTCTTCCCCTCCCTGACTGATTCCCACAAGCCTCTTCTCTCCAGGGAACTCCTCTGTAATAAATCACTTGGCAGGAATGTTTGGCTCAGAGTCTGCTTTGGGAAGAGCAGGACCTCAGATGTATCTGGAGACTCCCAAACTCAGCTGTGTGAATACTCATAACTATTTTGCTTGGGAATGTATTCGGCCATCAGAGAAACATCTAGGAACACAAATCATTTGTATTCCCACACATCCAATTCCCTTCTTCACCCCTGGTCAAGGCCCAGGATCCTTCAGCAGATTGGGTCCTGTCAAAGAAGGGAATCAACATGTTTCTGACTGCTTGCCATTGTCAGTTATGGTCTTAACTCCAGCTTTGTGCTCTCACCCATCACTTTACGCATGTATTACTAGATCTGTATTATAGTCAAGGAAACTGAAGTTCAGAGAGGTTATAAAAACTTAACAAATTCCCACACACTAACACACAACTCGGGCTTTTAAACTTCAAACCCAGTGAAACATGCACATACTTTACAGCCTTGATGTTCCCACCTGAAAGTAAATAATGCTGAGGCAAGGTCACATCACCATTGCATCTAGAACCAGACAGAGCCCAGTCATCTCCAGCACCACGACAATGACTAAGTGCCATGATAATGCCTAAGCACAATGACAATGACTAAGCCCCTCACTCTTGTGAGTCATGGTTCTTTTCCAACTATGACCTAGTTCAGGTTAATCATTCTAGCTCCTAGATAAATGTTTTCCAGTTTCTTGACAAAATCCTATATAAAAGCAGACCCCTAGCCGGGCGGTGGTGGCGCACGCCTTTAATCCCAGCACTCGGGAGGCAGAGGCAGGCGGATCTTTGTGCGTTCGGGGCCAGGCTGGACCGATAGCCTCTGAAACAATACAGAGAAACCCTGTCTCGTAAAAACCAAAAAAAAAAAAAAAAACCAGACCCCTACTTTTTTATTCTCCTTTTAGAATTATTTCAAGTCCGGTCTATTCTCAAGAGGCTCCTTGACTCCATTGGGCTTCACTGTCTTCTCTTGCAGCACTCGAAGAGGCTTGATTATGTTGCCATCAGAGGAGTCCCTGGTGGTTTGATCATCTACATTTCTTGATTTATCTGGTGGCTTTCCAATATAATTTTTCCTTAAAACAAATATGCTATTGTCTAGCATCATATTTCATGAAATGTTAGGCTGTATTTATTGTAAAATGTACGTATACCGTGTACTGATAAAAAAGTTTAAAAATGCTCCTGTAAACCATGATACCATTCTTTTATATTGGCCTTGAACAATGCCTGGATCAGACACATTAGATTCTTGTGGCTTTAATCTTTCACATACTCCAAGGATGTGATCATGTCTTTTGACTTTTGTTGCACTAGTTGTCTGGGGACACAATGTTTTTGCCTGTGCCTTTGTAATAAAATTTAACTACTGTACTTGCAAACATCTCCCTTCTTAGAAAACCTGGTGTTCCTCTGTGTGAAAACAATTTCTTCATTCCTACAAAATCAAATATTTGCTTCCTTAATAATAACTTTATACCTCAAAGCCCTATCTTGTCCCCTTCTGTTTTATCTCAATGTCCAGTTACTGATGACGATTAAACAGAACAAAGATAATACCATCCCTGAATATGGGACATGGCAATGCTGTCTAAACATTGACAGGTACAGAAAAGATTGCTAGTTCTTGATTTTTACCTGACCCAAAAATGTTTTAGAAGCAAAATATATCCCAATTTCAGCCATACTAAAGGGGAGAAAACATACGCCTTAGTATTAATAAAATGCAAGAATGTAACTATGACTACATCATCTCTTAATAGAAAAATCTCACTAATGTAAGTAAAAAATGGAACTAAATTTTTAAACAGAAACAATTATTAATTTATGTGTGTATACACATGTACATGTCACACTAAACATGTAGATATAAAAGAACAACTTGAAAGCATTGTTTCTCTCCTCAAAACATGTGGGCATTGGGACTGAACTCAGGTTTTAACACTTGGTAGCAATCCTCTACACCCACCATGCTATCCCATCAGCCTGGCACTTACTTTTTAAAGCATCACAAACAAATAAAAATAGTGTGGTACTTTCTCTCTATTAAAGTAAACATGTGTAGGCACATCATTTTCCTTCATTTATTATAAGAAAAAAATATAGTTCTATACCAGATAAAATAATCCTAGGAGCAACATCTAAGTAGTTATTGTGATGCTTTCCATTGGCTTTTAAATTGATAATTTGTTTCACTACATGGGAAAAGCGTTTCATTTAAGTGTTGTGATACAAACATTCTATCTATATTGTTAGGTGAGCAAAGGGAATGTGTGTATGAGATGGAGAAAGAATCTGCTTGACTCCATCCCCTACCAAGAATACATCCAACACAGGCGGTCCCTCCTTCTCCATGGTCAAGTCTTGGTGTACATATTAGAAGTTTGTCATGCCCTTTTTTGGGGTGCTTTCCCCATCCTCCACCAGCTGTGATTTCTGATGACTCAGAATAGACTTCTTCCTCCATGACCTTGTCATCTGGGATCACTTCACCTATATTCAACCAATAAATCAAATGAGTAGATAAAAGGAGAATTCTTTTGCCCCAGGAATGGTGTGCAGACAATGATTCCAAGCTGTTACACACTGAGGACCAAGTACAAACCAACCAGCTAGCCTCGCGAAGGGAGATGCTATGCTACAAGACAAGCTCCAAAGCTGCTGGTGAGATTAGGCTTGAAGTGGGAGGCTCATTTTATCTTGACCCAAATAGCCCTGTGTCAAGGAACCATAACCACACTTCTCCCAGAGAGCACCACACCTAAGTTGTTCATCCACACAGGATCCGCAGCACGAACCCCAGCTCCCACCCCACTCAATACATAACTAAAGGAAAGGCAATTCTATCTCAAGGGCTTCACCTTTTCACATGGAGCCCCTCATTTCTCTCCATATGTATTTAGTTGCTACACCTAAATAGGAAAGATGAGCCCATATTTCTCTCACCTAATTCCCTCTGCACCTGGTATCAAGACTGTTTAGAAGAGGGAAAATGAAGAGAATCTTTGAACTTTGTTTTCCATCAATACAGACCAGAGAAAGGAAATGCAAGTGTCTCAGTCTTTTATTTAGAACAGTGGTTCTCAACCTGTGGGTCGTCACACCTTTCGTGGTTAACTAACCCTCTCATTGGAGTTGCCTAAGACCATCAGAAATCACAGATAATTACATTATTATCCATAACAGCAGAAAAACACAGTTATGAAGAAGCAATGAAAATAATTTTATGGTTGGGTGTGTCACCACAACATGAGGAACTGTGTCACAGCATTAGAAAGGTTGAAAAGCACCTCATAGAATAATCTCTGGTCTATCTACAGGCTTTCTCTAAAAAGACTCAGGTTAAAGTCACATTTGTTCATCATTTTCAGCTAGCATTTCCCTCTTGTGTGGTTTTAGATGAAGATTATTGTGTTGTATAACCACTCCACCTGTGCCCTTCTGAAACTGACTACTTCTCTTTTATATAATCTATGTATACTGCTTTTCAGGACAGGAGCAGAACCTTAGGATATGGCTTAAAAATTATTTTGAGAACATGGAGTAAAAATCCACATGGATGAATAAAATGTGAAGAAGGAATAAAATAACCCAACTTCTAGAACCTGAAAAGCAGACATCAAGCTACCAGAGCTAAATCAGAAACAAAGGGTGTGGTCAAAAGTTGTAGATGTGACCAGAATGACTAAGACTGGAAATTTACCAATGAAAATCAATTCTATGAATGGAAAATCCCTGATTCACATTTCTATGGAATTATCCTCCCTGCAAGCCACCTGCATCCTTTCATTTGTTTCCACCCATGAGATATATTTGACTTTGCTCTTGTCTCCCCATGGGGAAACCTGAAATAAAGAACTTTCATTTTGTGAAACTCTTGGCTTCTATGCATGTAGGCACTGAGACTTGTGTATCACAATATTGGCAGATTCCTGTACACAACTTCCCACATCATCCATGATATGTTAGTTGTTTTATGTCTGGCTATCTCTTCTGAAAATGAGATCAGAAAGAATTTTCATCAATATTGTGTTGGAAGAAAATAAAAAAATAACTTTATTTTTAGACTCAAAGCCCTAAAGATATTTTGTAGGTACTATTCATTATAGCTTATGCCTATTTAATCCACATTTTACTTACTTCTCTTTCTCTCTCTCTGTCTGTGTGTGTATGTGTCTGTCTGTCTGTCCTGCATTTCTCATATACACTGTGTTTTAGTGAGTTTTGCTGGTGTTTGGCTATTATATCATTAATAGCTTTTTATCTCAAAAGATTCAATTACTCTCTGAAGATTCTTCACTCTTTAAATTCCTTTACAGTCTTTCAGGCTTTCAGCATAATATACTGGCATTCCTTTTCTTACTTTTATATTTAACCTTGTATTTATGTTTTTTAACTCTCTTAAGGAGTTTAAATAAAAAACTAAAAGTTTAACAGCATAGTTTCTCTGAAACCCTCTGGCTTTGGAGTTCTCCTTTGGTACAATGGTGTTTTTACTTGATTTTATAAAAGGTGGAATCTCAGTATGATGGTTTATCTGTTGGTCAGTCATAATGAAACAATCAGTCTAGGTTGAAGATTTTTTTTCAAATCAAATTTGGGATGCTAGTTTCATCTAATCTTCCTACCATGTTTCAAGGCTACCTGCCTTCTCAAAGGCCAAAGTCTCAAGAACAGAGGGTTGAAACTGGAAGTCATTTCTTATCCATAAAAGACAACACAGTATCAACTTTAGGCTTTCAGAGGGACATTATCTTTGCTGGGACTATTCAGCTGCACAGTGGTGCAGAAAAAACTCTATGCAATATATAAACAAATGAGGTCTATGTTCCCATAAAACTTTATTAACAAAAGCAAGGCAATTCCTGAGTTTAAACACGAGGGGACTGTGGCATCTGAAAAACCTTTTAAAAGACATATGAGTTGCAATAGTTACAGGTAGAAAAAGTTAAAGATACAAGTATAAATAGAAGTACAAAGAGAGGATCTGTATTTTACCTAGCCATTTAATTGTGGTTTTAAAGCGAATTCTCTAATAGAAGGGAACTCTTTTACCCCCTTGCATGTACTCATCTTGTGCCTCCTAGAAGAAACACATGTTATTTATTTTGAAAATAAGTTTTATTTTATGTATGTGTTGGTGTACCTTGATGTTGACATTTGAAATAGTGTACATATGTACTATATATACAGGAGCCTGAGGTGGCCAGAAAGGAAGCTAAACCTCCTGGAACTGGATTTACAGATGCTTGTGAGACACCCTATGGTGCTGGGAACAGAACCTTGGACCTCTGAAAGAGCAGCCGGTGCTCTTAACTACTGAGCCATCTCACCAGCCTCAGGAACTATATTTTAAAGAAGCAACATGTCTCATTCATTCTAAAGGGGACGTCTTTAAAAGAAGCATATATTGTCTCTCTTAAAACCATTTGCAGTAGCCAGGCGTTGGTGGCACATGCCTTTAATCCCAGCACTCGGGAGGCAGAGGCAGGTAGATCACTGTGAGTTTGAGGCCAGCCTGGTCTACAGAGCAAGTTCCAGGACAGCATCCAAAACAATACAGAGAAACCCTGTCTCAAAATACAAAACAAAACAAAAAGCATTTGCTGTTTAGCAGACACCCAGCCGGCTTTGCACTGATCAGAACACACAGGTTGCCAAGGTAGTGTTCTATAACGAGGAAGCATGTCACAGGAGCAGAAGAGAAGAGATATGTTTGCCACTCACTCCTTATTATTTCCAGGTGACAGTCATATCATTTGTTCATTTATCCCAATAATCCTATGAAGTCTGAGATGTTATTTATGCCCATTTTAAGGTTCTCAAAACCGAGGAATAGAACATTCAAGTTACTCATTCACAGTTAGTTCATTAGAGGTGAGGCTGAAACTCCAATCCAACCTTTTGCTTCCCCAAATCTTCTCCATAGCATACAAAAGCTGGGAGACCAGGCAGCTGGGCGAACCTGTTGCAAGCTACAGATGCCGGAGAAACATCCTCGTGCATTTTGTGCAGTGTTTCTGGAGCTTCACCTGCATTTTTACACTATTTTGGGAGCATCAACCAATCCTGAATGAAGTGTGGAGAGCTCTGTAAATGCCTCCAGGTACCACGCTCCGAGGACATATTCCTCCTGAGAGTTTCTTTTGACAATGGAATTCACATCTGCCTCTGAACCCCAAGGCACACTATTCTGGGTCTGATTAAGCCACATTTTCAGTTTTATTGGATAGAGGAAGAAGGACGAGAAAGGCTAAATCTTCTTTGAAAAATCCATTTTTTTTTGAATTTTTGAATTTATGACAAACTTTCCAGAAGCCTGAACTTGGGCTTTGTGTTTTAGTTTAATGCCCAGGAGGTAGCTCTCTATGGTTTCAGAGCATTAATTAGGATAATATGTCTTATTACATGGCAAACACACACACACACACACACACACACACACACACACACACACACACACACACCTACAACAGAAAAAACAACACCAGCGAAGCCCAGAAAGCCTTCCACTAAGGGAAAGAAAGGCAGAGTTCTGTGTTCTTTATAGAAAAAAACAGCAACTTCTGTGATGAATATTTATTCTTTAAAGCTCCTGGTATTTGTGCCGTATACATTGTCATCGTTAAAGATGTGAAGGTAAATATTTATAAACAGCTGTTAGGGAAACTAGACTTCTTGGGGAGGAATGTTGAACTCAAATTGCTGTTTGGGGTTTTTCTTTTAAGATGGAAATATGCAGACTGACTAAATATAAAGCTGCCTCTTGCAGTTCTTGTCTCTCACAGCCCAGATGAGGCTGGGCTAGAATTTAGGATTAGGTCCCAGAATATGACAGCTTTAAAAGAAAAGTTGGTCTGCAAGGAAATACTACTTATCGCCCATTGCGATGTTCAAACATGGAGACCGATAAACTCCCCAGACAGAGCAATCTCTTGGGTTTGTGAGCACTTGCAAAAAAGAAAAATTCAAAGCCTACAGCCTGGAAAACGGAAATGCCTCAACCAATTTTCCTGCGCAGGTGAGTGATTTTCCAATCCTCTCGCTGAATTTCGGGCATATTAGATTGGCTTATTTATTTTTAGATACACATGATTGCAGTGAAGCATTACCTCCCCGTCTTTCTTAACAGTGTGGAGTGACAAACACCTTCCCAGAGAGCCTCCAAGGAGGCATACTAGGCAGAGGAGAGAAAGAACATAGAAAAATCCATGTCTTGCAAATGCCAAAAGGGAAAGCATTCAAATTAGCTGGCACGTCGATCGTTCAGTGCAGCATCGGGTTGAAGGTAGGGAGACCGAGAATCTTAAAAATCTTCTCACATGGGAAAGCATGCACTACCTTTACCTGGAATGGTAAGGGAAGCAATGTTGAGAGGCCTTTAACTCAGCGTCCTGCAGGGCCTCCAGTTTGTGCTGCCAAGGGACAGAATGCTTCACCGTGGTGGTAGCTCTGTTGCTGTTCAGCTGCCAAGAGGCTGGCATGTGTGTGGCTCAGCAGTGAGGCCCTCAGCCAGGGCCCCGGCAGCAGCAGCCGCCCTCGGAGGAGGAGCACCTGTTCTCCCTCGCCTGGCATCGAGAAGGTGCCATCCTTCTTTTCCTCATGCTGACTGCTCCTGAGTGTTTCCATTTTGTCTCTACCGATGACAGGTGCCCGCTGTCTTCTTTTGAGCACCAGCCAGGTGCAGGGGGAGGAGAAGCCATATCCATCGGCTTCATCCCTTTCTCTGACTCTCTCCTGCATCTCAGGTATCAAATAGCAGCAGGTGCTGTGACATTATAGCAAATACTCTTGTCCTGGATGAGTGGATGTGTCACCTACTGAATCTGAGTCTCTAACATCTCATCAATCACCCATTGATTGTGCCTCCTCTGAATTCCAGGCTCAGCTTTCAGATATATATTATAAGCTTAACGTCCTTAATACCAACGTGGGCACTGCTGTCTTGTTTAAAAATAAGCACAATTCAGCTAGAAGTTCATACTCTGACATTCGTATTAGCTAGCCTTTTCTCTCAGGATAATTAGCTACTCCCCAGTCTCAGACAGTTGCTACGGATATATTTTTCCTCCGTATACCTACCATTTGCGACAATGGGTGGGCATACCTGTTGCCCCTCAGAGTGTAACCGTCTCAGCCTTGTCATAAGGGACACTGTGGTTGTCAGTGTATGACAATCGACTTGGGATGGATACTGATGATGATAAGCTAGCTTGCCTACACAGCAAGGGACTGTTTATTAACTAGCATCGATTAAGCCTGTAGTCTGGGATCTTCCATGTGTGAGAATCTTCAGGGACTCTCACACAAGTAGGAAATACAATGATTGTTGTTCAGGAAAACCTTAAAATCTAGTTGAAGAGATAATTATGCAAATATGTATGAAGCAAACCTCTTTGCCTTGTAATAAAGTTGCTCTGAAGCCTGGTCACACTGGGAATGAATAGTGCTATATTGTCCAGAACATTCCATCCTGGTTTCTTGCTTCAGATTTTAATTCATCATTCTTCCTAACATGTAGCCCCACCATTGCTTATTTCTCTAAATCAAGAGTCAGCAAACCTGTCTATAATAAAGATGTATATGACAAATATAATGAAAATATGTAGACCACAAGGCAAAATTGAAGTTATTTATGTTTGAAAAGTTTGTAACATTTCCTATAATGTATATTTAAAACATTCAAAAGACATTAACTCACAGAATATACACAAATATTTGGTAGACCAGATATGATCCATGGTACCTAATCTAAATCCTATTAATGCTTCTAGACCAAGAACAAATTCCAAGGTCCCCATCTAAAATTTTCTAGCCTCTTGGAAATATCTCATTTATAAAATTTCTTCAAGCTGACATTATTACTAGGGCATTTACTGAGTAGAATGATAGAAGGAAGAAGAATATAAATTTTAAAATAAAACATAATAAGCTTTGCAACCTGATTCTTCAATTTATAGCTCAGTAGCATTGTGAAAACAATGTAATTTTCTCAGTCTTGGTTTTGTGTAGTTGGTATAGCAACAGATGAATGATTTTTATACAATATTATTAAAGGAAGAACACAGAAATATTTATCTCTTTGTGGAGGTGCTTTGACATTCATTTCTTGCCCAGTTTTTTTCTGACATTATTTATGAACACACACACACACACACACACACACAGAGAAACACACACACACAATGTTTGTGTTTGGGTGTATGTGTATTAAAGCAAAAGTACATTAACTATCTCTTCTGTGGGATCATCTGTAAAAGTATGATGATAGGTTTGCCATTCGGTCAAGGATCAGAAAACTCTCTGATCCTGCCATGCCTTTATTCAATATCCGCATTGGAAGCAATCCAAACTAAATCACATTATTTCCTCAGGGTATAGATACCAGCTTAACACTCCCCAGCCCCCAATGCTGAGTTAAGAGCTGATGTTTGGCAGGTCCTCGCAATTATTTACTGTTAATGTAAATGTTGTCAAGCATTTTCATGCTTAAGCTTTTCAGCAGGCGTTTCTGTATTCAGCTGTACCTGCTCATTTCACTTCCCAGTATAATTCCATGGTCTTTTCATCCCATCACTCAATCAATGTTCATGTCTTTAAATCTAAGGAACACATTTCAGGGCTCATTGCATTTGACTTTTCTTTTTCCTTTTATGTTATGATTTTTTTAAAATTTCATTTTATATTCCAAGCAAAGTTCTTCCTCCCACTCTTCCTTCCACACTCCCTCCCCTCTCTCTCAGCCTCCCCAGTCTACCCTCTATCCACTCATCTCAACAGGTAAGCCCTACCATAGGGAGTTGAGAAAGTTGGGCACATTAAGTGGGGGCAGGACTAAGCCCCTCTCCCCTGCATTAAAGCTGAGCATGGTATCCCCTCTTAGGGGATGGGCTCCAACAAGCTAGCTCATGCACCAGGGATAGATTCTAGTTCTATTACCCGGTAGTCCAGACTTCACAACTATCTCCCAAATATGGAGGTTTCACAGTTGTCAGTCAAGAGTTCATGAGTTTCCACAAGCTTGGTTCAGCTGTCTCTGTAGATTACTCCATCATGATCTTGTTTTCCCTCGCTCATGTATTCACTCCTCCCTCTCTTCGAGCCTGGTTCTTGGTTGTGGGTCTCTGCATCTGGCTCCATCAATTGCTAGATAAAGGCTCTATGATGATAGGTGGTATATTCACCAATCTTATTGCATGTGAAGGCCAGTGTTATTCTTTTGCAGCAGCAGTGGCCTATGAAACATGAACCATGAGACTCAACACACCCGTGTGGAGTTTATTGGAGGAAGGGAACAAGATGATGGCTTAGATGTTGGCCAACCAGAACAGAGAAAAATGGGGGAAGAGGTGAGGGGCACTTGCTTAAAAGGGGAAGCTTGGACATTTATACTGAGTCCTTACACAGTCCCGTAAAGGGTGACATAGCAATGATGCGGCCATGCCCCTATACATGTCCCACCCATTGTCAGGGGGCAGGGTCAGCATAATGCTGAGGTTCCAACAGCCAGTTCAGGCACCCTCTCCACTATTGCTAGGAGTCTTAGTTTTGGTCATCTTTGTGGATTATTAGGAATTTTCCCAGCAATCAGGATTCTCCCTAAGCCCATAGTGTTGCTCTCTATCACAGCATCTTTTTCCCTATCTATCCCCACCCCTCGACAAACTTGTTCCCTTATATTCTCATTCCCCATCCCCTCCCCCTTTACCGATTCCCACACCTTAAGTTTATCCAGTCAGTCTCATCTAATTCACCATCTCAGGTTATCCATGTGTCCCTCTTAGGGTTCTGCTTGTTACCTAGCTTCTCTGGAGCTGTGGAGTGTGGTCTCGTTGTCCTTTGCTTTACATCTAGTTGTATTTGACTTTTCTTCATCATCAAACTTAAACACTCCTTTCTGACAGTTCAATCCTTTAGAACTCTGTGATAGCACATACCCCAGGGCCACTTCTCCACTCTCATCTTTCCCTTTCTGTCTCACTTGTAGGATCATCCTTATTCAAAGAGCACCAAGAGTCTGTCTTTCTGAAGACTTGTTACTTTTGTTAGACATGCCAATCTGTGTTGTGGTTTCTGATAGCTTCTGTATACAGATTCATCATTAAATTTGATTTCTGACTATGAACTCTTCTGTAAGGTCTACCTCCATCTTATAACTCAAAGACCCATCAAAGTCAAATTAACTTAGCTTGATAACCTATTCTAACTCCCCATCACCTGAAGAGTCTTCCTTCATAGTTGTCTTGTTTTCATATCTAAATCTTCTTACCAGAAAAACTAGAGACCTGCTAGTCATTGAATGTTAACATCTGCCTCAACTAGATAATTGATCTGACACCACCCTTTGTATATTTTGTCTCTTAAATAACTCTTGAATACCCCTATCTCCTGTTCTATGGATAAAATTGCCATTGTAGAACCGTTAGAGCTGTCAGATGCCTAGGAGCTATGTTAGCTAACCTGAACCTTGTCTGTTCCAATCCACTCTGTTACCACAGAGGGCTGTGCTCACAATCCAAATGCTAAGTTAGATCATGAGACACCATCATTTGTTGTCTTCTACTTCAACCCCGTCACATCAAATAGCGCTAACTCCCAAGGGAAAGCCTATCTCCTAAGTTTCTGTTAAGAATGCCAAAACTGATCCCTCCACCTTCATATTTCTTGTTTTTGCATTCAATTAGCCAGTTAATAAAGTTACTATCTCAGGCTGATCCTCCAGCTAGGCTATTGGATCTCTAAAATCACCTAATATGTTTGAGACAACTAGTCCTGCCAGGCTAATAATAAATGCTCAACTGATTACTGCCAATGATAAAGTGGAAGGATGTCACTTATTCCCTTAGGATTGCTACTTATTTTCCCAGGATATCAGTTATTCTCTTTGGGGTATCTGAGGAATTATCCTGAAACTTTAAGAAAAAGTATTATTATTGTTAATATTCTGTGTGAGCAACACGTTGTTTTTTAAATTTCTAATATTCATTCAGACACGGTCCAAATAAATATTGTTCATTTGTTTCCTATATTATTTGGTCAATCAGTTTTCACTGTCAGGCCTCTAGATAAAATATTCAGTATCGTAAGGTAAACTCAAATATGGATAATTAATTATGTCAGTATTATTGACATGGGAAAATTTTTTAGGACTTTCTCCCAAGTCAGATAACAAAGGAATAAAACTTGTAGGAGACCAGAGTGAACAGGCTATTCAGATATTGGTTAACATATTTAGCAGCCAAACCCTAAGCATTTGTCAAGGTGAATTAAAAGCTTTATGCATACAGATAACTACCCATGAATGTTCATTACAGAACTATTAATCATTACCCAAACTTATAAAGAGCCACAAAATCCTACAGTGTACCAACAGATAAACTTGATGCCCAGGCAAAGGAATGCTATTTAATATTAAGAGTAAATGAGCTATCAGGCCATCAAAAATATTTGTAAATATATTAAATGCATATTTTAAGAGAGAGAAAAACCATTCTGAAAGGAGTCATACTGTAAAATTCCAACCATGTGATGTTTTTAAAAGAAAGAACTATGGAAACAGTAAAAAATGATCAATGCTTCCTGGAACACAGGAGAAAGGAAGAAGAGTGAGCAGAACACAGGAATTAATGCTACAAAAGTGCTCTGAAGGACATTGTTATGGTAAACTCAAATATCATTGTATATTCACAAAAACCTCTTGGATGTACAATTGCAACATAAAACCATTGTGGTGATATATTGTTTATTATCTAATAAATCCACTGAAAATCAGAATGCAAAGCCAGCTACACTAGACAGCCCTAGAAGCTGGTCAGTAGTGGCAACTACCTTTATTCCCAGGACTCAGGAGACAGTGGCAGATGAATCTCTGTGAGTTCAAGGCTACCCAGGGCTATGTGAGTGTGAATCAGCCTTTAATTCCAGCACTAACGAAGAAGCAAAGAGTCTCAGGGGATTATTAGTCTCCAGAAATGTTGAGTACAGGAAGGCAGTTCAGTCTCCAGCCACTTTGAGGATTCATGGAGACAGGATCACCCTTTCAATATGAAGTAGGGGTAAGAACTAGTGGACAATGCTTTGCTTTTCTGATATGCCGCTTGAAGCTCAATATCTATCTCTGGGTCTTTGTTATTCATGCTACAAATGGTGTACACTATGGACTTCTGTTGGTAATGATGTGCAGTTAAGTTTACCAGTTGTAGCAAAGTAACACTGTGGTGCAGAAGCCTATAGTTGGGGAGAGGGTGCTTGAGAACTCGTGATACTTTCTATTGGATCTTGTTGGCAACCAAAATCTTTTCTGAAGAAGAGGAAGGAGAAGGAGAAGGAGCAGGAGAAGAAGAAAGAGAAGATGGCGGAGGAGAAGAGAGTTTTACATCAGGAAAATAAAACTAATTCATTCATCCTGGGAGGGATCAGGCTTCAGATTAGACTTCATATGATACATCTTTTACTATCCTACTCCTTGAGCCCTACCTTGGTCCTAAATTATACTCTCTAGTAATTACTTAGGAAAAAAATCTTACCTTTGGCTCAGCTTTTAAGACATCAACCTAGAAAAGAGACTCAGGCATGGCATGCACTACTGCTGACTTGTTAAAACCTTTTCTTTAACTTTCAAGAGTAGAACTTGGGGCAAGTTTTTGGTAAGAGTTGACACAAGTTAAGCAAAAATACAGAGTACATATGCTGACAGAAAAAAGAAGAGCTTGGAAGTAGTTGAAAAGAAATCTTGTCTGCCTTCTCACCACTATACCTAGGGAGATGGCAATATGCCAAAAACAAATTTCACCTACTTGAAAGATTTGTCTGTGTGCCAGATCTTATTCCCTGGAAAGGAAACAAAATGTTCCCAGTTTCTTATTCTTGCTATATTGGTTTCCTGTGGCTCCTGTAGAAAACTTCTAGAAATGGGTGGCTGAAGGCTGCAGATAGTCCTTCTCTTGTGGATTTGAAGGCCCCTTCAGATGCTAGATGAAGGAGTCCTCCCCAGCCTCTTTAGGTCACTGTGGTATAGTTAAACTTTGCTTTCTTGGCAAATTCCCATGACACTTCTTCCTCTTCCTCTGTCTTTATGGGGTCTCTGTGTCTGTCTTCTACTTTGTGTGTCTTATAGGAGGGAAGTTATTAATGGACATAAAATCCACAGAGATGATACATGGCTGTTTCATGTCAGGATCTCTGATTAGACCTAAAGTATTGCTGCTCCAAATTAAGTCCCACCCAGAGATTAAGAGGTAGACATATTTTGGAAGAGATAGGGCATCAGAATTTGGCCCACTATATTCACTGAATTCTATTTTCTCTTAATTATATATGCTAGTATATAATGCATGGTATATAACAGTATTTCTCAAAAATATTTATTTAAAATCTACAGAGATCTTTCATCAACTTATTTACTACCATATAGGAAATAAATGTAACCATCACATGCCTGCCAACTATTGGTTTTTCCTAAGTCACAGGCATGTCTCATGAAATGTGATTACTAATATTGCAAAAATGAGAAAATTTGGTCTAGTGTAGAGTGAATGTTGGTGTGATACGTAAATCTTCCCCATTGCTTTATCAAATTTGAAATCTTCACTGTAATTTTTCTCCCTATGAAGAAACAGTATGATGAATAGTCTTCATTGCCAACTTGACTGGGTTCAGACATCACCTAGGAGACCTAGGACACATGTCTCTGAACATACCTGTGAAGGTGTATCAAAAAAAATTTAACTGATGGTGCTACAAGGCATGCCCTGAATAGGAATAACAGCATATTTGTTTATACTGTGAAACATTTTTTATTGATACAATGATGCATTGCATTCCTTTATGTTGCATTTGTTTAACTCTATGAAGCTGTTTTACTTTGCCCATCTGAAACATGTAATTCATCTAATAAATAGCTGAACAGCCAATAGCAAAGCTAGTGAAAAGATAGGCATGGCTAGCACACAGAGAGAATAAATAGAAGGACAAATCTGGAAAGAACAAGGAGCAAGAAAAGGAGGAGAAGAGAACATCAGGGACCAGTCACCCAGCCATACAAAATGTCACTAAGTAAGAAGTAAAGAAAGGTACACCGAAATAGTGAAAGATAAAATCTCAGGAGACAAAAGATAGATGGGATAATTTATGTTAAGAAAAGCTAACTAGAAATAATCTAAGCTAAGACTGGGAATTCAGAAGAAAGAATATGACTCCATGTGATTGATTTGTAACCTGGGTGCTGGGCTCCTAAAGAGCCAAAAGACTACAAACACAACTGCAGGAAAGTAAATAATGAAACTCAGAAGCAGAAGTGCTTCCAATAGAAAGGAATTCACCTTGCATCCTGACTGGTCTGAGTATAAGGCAAATATGAATATTATTAAAGAAAGGTAGATTAAGAAAATTTGAGATTGCCATGGAAGGTCATTTATTTTCAATGTCAAATGATACAAGGGAAAGAGCAGCAGGGCTGAATCTTGACAGGGCAAGATTCTTCTATTTCTTCATTTCTCTTCTTCTTTTCCTCCTTCTCCTCCCTCCTCCTCTTCTTCTTCTTCCTCCTCCTCCTCCTCTTTCTCTTCCACATTCTTCTCCTCCTTCCTTCTCTTCTTTCTTCCTCTTCCCACCCTGTAGGAGTGAACCCCACAAAGCTATCTGACCATGAGGGCGGGGACAAGTAAATTAGCAAGGTAGAGATAAAAGGAAGCAAAGGAAAAAGGACCTACTTTTTTGGAAGCCAGCCATGTTTCTAACTCCTAGCTTGTGTGACTCTCTCTCTCTCTCTGGTAAATAAATATATTGTATCCCCTATAGCATCGGCTATCATCATTATCTGGTGTCAGAAGTGGGATAATCTCCTTCATGTGTATTATCTTCCTTAGGGTTGCCTTTCCCAGTATACATACATATAAAAGTTAAAAATTTCTGTGCTAACATTAATGTTTCAGTTTTCCAGAGGAAAAAAAAGGATTTCCTGACAGCAATCTTCAACTGCTTCAGAAAGAGAATGTGGATTCACTTCCCTGACTCTGCCTGATTTGACTGGATCCATCTGAACTGCCCCACATCATTGACCCCACCTAACAAGCACATCCTGAAACCAGCTTGGAACTACATCACTCGACCCATCTCCAGACCAAGGAACTGATACAGTGCATCTTCTACAATCTGACCAGAGCTTCAGATAAGAGCTTCAATCAAAATTATAACTCTAACCAAGAACTTCAGTCAAGCATCTCCTGCCAAACAAAGATTAATTAACCTACTTAATACTCTTGTTATACTAACAATTTCTCCCCATATGTCCTCATGATTGTCACCGTCCACTTCAGCAGGAAGTAAATTTGAGAATTCCATGTCCCTTCTCCCTCCTATTGATATTAGAGGATAGTTTACACCTGTTAGCGTTAATTTTCAATTATTTTAGGTTTGGGATTGGAAGGAGGTGTTCAGACTTACGCATCCCTTTCAGATAAGTTTAGAATTTAGGTAGAATGGATATGCTTAGCTTAGGATAAGTAGATTTAAACTTAATTATCACTCTCTATGTATATATGTTGTATATGTTTGAGTTTGTATCAAATTTAAATCTTCTATTTAGACTAAAAGGGGAATTGTAGGAGTGAACCCCACAAAGCTATCCACCCATGAGGGCAGGGACAAGTAAATTAGCAAGGTAGAGATAAAAGGAAGTGAAAGGAAAAAGGACCTCCCTTTTGGAAGCCAGCCATGCTTCTAACTCCTAGCTTGTGTGACTCTCTCTCTGGTAAATAAATATATTGTATCCCCTATAGCATCAGCTATCATCATTACCACCCTAAGTTTCAGTAACAAAACTTTTCTATGGTTTTCTAACCCATTAAAGCAGGGCATTTCTGTATTGCTCATATGGCCCTTTAAGGAGTTCTTGAGTAAGAAGAAATTTGTTTTCACAAGTTTACGTTAATGCCCTTTTCTTCACATTTGCAGACTACAAGTGAGAAGGCAGCTAGTTAGCTCCACACTGCTCTCTTTATGTCAAAGGTCCACCCTACTCATTGCACTTACTCATATCAGTTTTCTTCTCTATCTCAAAGCTGGGAGTGAAAACTTAAATATCATGAACATTGAAGATGTTCCCATCTCATCTCTGTTGGGGCTTTCTCATTGGGGATTATTCATTATCTTCAGTTTCCCATATAATACCCATTTCTACAGAATCGTGGATCATTCATTATTCACCCACTGCTCATTGCATTACCCACTGCCATTCCCTCATCATCATTAGTGCCAAATGGTCAAATGCAAACTCCTCAGAAAATGAGTTAACAAGTTATTAATTTCTATAAAATGTAGATCATCAAATCACTGGTCATAATTAGAAGTCTTTAATGGTGTCTTCACCGCCCTTTGCAAGTGTTAATCTCAGAGTACCAGCATTTGCATTACCTGGGAGTTTGAGAAGCATGCACATGTACCTATGCAGAGGAGATCAGAGTATGGCCTTCACAAGATATCAAGGTAATTGACACATGTTTAGAAATGTTTGTGAAAACAGTGGCTGTCAAACTTCAGTAAGACTCAGAATGAACTAGAGGCTTCCAACAAATGGCTAGACTCCATCAGAGTGGAAAGTTAGAATCTCAGACTCATTGATGAGGGACAAGATCAGAGTAATAGTAAATATCTCAGTCTTCCACTGTTAGTGATGCGACTGGCCCAGTGGCTACAATTCAACCATCACTACTGTTCTATGGCACACCCACAGGCATACTCGTGAGGTTGTGGTTTTGTTGCCGTTGCTTGCTTGCTTTCTTTGTTTTGTTTTTTGTTTTTGCTTTGTTTTGTAATTTCTTTGCCTCAAAGAATTGAACAGAGATGTTTTTCTCAAAAGAAAAAGATAAATAAACACAAGATTTATTATATTACTCCTAAGCCTGGCTTTCCCATTTTCCCTCTCACTGTGCCACGATAGCACATCTGCTCTCCACATACTGGGAGGTTGCTGCATTTCTTCATGGATTCCTTAAAGCGGCTTTAGGATTGTAATTCTAAGGCTTGTTATTTCTCTAAGTTCATTCTTTCTGCCTCCAAACCCATCCAATTTTTTTCTGTTTTCTTCAACTACCAACAGGTACAACATCCCAATCCACACTTTCCCCATGACACATTTTATTGCTCTGCTCAGCCAGGAGATTCTTCAAAGACTAGCTCTTGTCGCATCAGTTTTACATTTCTCCCCTGATGTTTAACAGCCCCAGAGTCTTATATTTTTTAAGTCATTCTCTTAATTAGCTAGTACACTGCCTTGTTCAGATTGAAAATTTGTTTTTTATACTAACTACACTACTCTTTTCACTTGAAAATTTGCTTGCTCAAAACTGACCTATTCTTTAAGGTCCAAAGGAAATATTGCATTCAGCCAGGCTTGTACGCCAACCACCCTGCCTACAATACATATTGCTAATTACACAACTCTTTTTTGATAAGATGCCAAATACGGCTTCAAATATTATTTCTCCTGAAACTCTGGGCTATAACTACCAAGTAAGTGGGTACTGATGATGAAGCCTTCAGATTTTTCATGACATTCTATTACATCAGGCAATTTTTTTATTCAAACTGTCCAGACTCCACTGTCTGGTGACTATTCATTCCAATTACAATCTTGCCTGGGAAAAAGCTAAGGTCTTAACACAGTGGTTCTCAACATTAATACAATTCCTTATATTGTGTTGTGGTGACTGTCAACCATAAAATTATTTTTGTTGCTACTTCATAACTGTAATTTTGTTATTGTTATTAATCTTATTGTAAATATATCTGTTTTCCGATAGTGTTAGGTGACCCCTGTGAAATACTCATTCACTGCTACCCCCAAGAAAGGGGTTGAGACCAATGGGTTGAGAGTTGCTATTCTGAATACCACTTGTCTTTTAACTGAACAGAAAGTACTGTAACAGGAATTATATCCTTCTTCTTACTACACTCCATGTAAATTCAAGTTGCTCTGGGCTTTCACCTACCACACTAATGAATAATACTAAAATATTTGATGAGAGTTAAGGTTTAGATCTTAAATTTCCCTCCAAAATTCATTTGTTAAATGTTTGCTCCTGAAGATAAATAGGGCATTTCAGGGATAACTCTGCATTATGAGGGCTCTGACATTATCAGTGGATTAGCCAACTTATTGATTCATAACTTAATGGGCTTTTGGAAGATGATGGAAACTTTAGGAGACCAGGTCTAGGTACATGCATCAGAGTAGTGAGGGCACTGATGTCCTTGGAAGTTACATTTTATTTCTGATGCCTTCCTTGATAGCTCTCTTTTTGCTTCCTGGCTACTATGAGATAAACAGCTTTGGCCTATCCCATGGTCCCCACCATGATGCTCTAGGCCTTATCACAGGCCTAGAAACAACAGAGCCCAGTGACAAACTTAAAACAGGAGTCAAACGAATATTCCTTTTTAAAGCTTGTTTGCCTTGGATTATGTCACCATAAAGGAAAACTGACTAACACAAGGAGAATAGAATAGAGACAGTTCTCTTCTCTCAAGAAGCAGGGAATATAGGACTTGGGATTTATATCAACTTTCAAAGAAAACATGATCAAGGACAGTCATGACTCAAGGAATATGTTTCATGTAAGAGTAACAACACAGGTACCTGCCATTTGGACCAGCAGTACACAGCAGATAAAAATTCTAATCTCAGTTTGAATTAACAGTTACAGGAGCTATTAATTTTAAACTAAAATAAAATCTTGACCTCAACTCTGTTTTATCCCTTTCATATCTTGACATGCAAAGCATTAAGGGGGATGAGGGGGAGGCATATAGGCTGTGATTAAGTCTGCTCCTTGCTTCCATTATCTTCTCATTTTTCCTGGTCTCTAATTTAGACATCGTATTTATAGTGTAATGTTCTGAAGAATTTTCTGGGTGTATTTAAATGGGGATAGTTAATTGGGACTGTTCTAGCAGAAGTCAGTTTCAATCTCATCTTCCTAGGTGGTGGCTTTTCTCTGCTCCTGAAATATAATGTAATTTCCTATTTCTCATTCTAATTTTCATATTCACTGTTACATTTCTGAATGCTGTGACCTAAGGCAATCTAAGCTTAATAACTTTTTACTTTAATATTACTGCTGTTATTTTTAATCTTTATATAAATTTGGTATTCTGTATGTCCCATCATTCTTGTGATAGCAAATAAGTAAAGTTTAACACAGAGAACAACTTAACAATGGTATGAATTTAAAACTAAACAGGAAAAGTAAAAAATCAATGCTTTAAAAATACATAGGTACTTCATTAAATGAGAATGCAAACTATTTTTTAACCTCCATTTGCTTATTTGCTCTTGATCTGAATAGTCAATGATTTGGTATCCAATGATTTGTATATAGGTACAAGTGTCCTATTTATAGACCATGGCAAAAATGTGATGCATGTATGCAGGACCACATACAAAGCTAGGTTGATTTATATGTCATTTTCTTTTGTTCTCTCCAAAGCACCTGTCCTAGAGTAAGTTCTTCAGAAGCACTGCATGAAATGAAGTTGTTAGTGACATGCTCATAAAGAAGCAAATAGAAGGTGAACAGGACAAGGAAGGAGGGAAATAGGTTGGGCATGATTTCAGGTGTGGTCATGACCTCTACATGATCCATATAGAGCTGAATATAAATGACATGAAGAAGCCTTTCCTCCTGACACAATGGAACTGAACATACATGTTCACAAGTCAGTGGCCACAGGTATTGACCCAGAAGCTTGACATGTTTCAATGAGTCTGAGGATCCCTTCTCCAGTGGTGCAAGAAAAGTTTTGCGATGGCTTTAGATGCCAGGAAGATTTTTCCCCTGGCATATCCTACAGCTCCCTATTGCTTCAGAAAGATGGACTTTGAGGATGAAAGTCTGCAATCATTACTACTCATTATGAACTTGACTGGATTTAGAATTACCAAAGAAACACACCTCTGGGTGTGCCCATGAGGGTATTTCCAGAAAGATTTAAATGAAGAAGGAAGATCCACCATAGATGCAAACAAAGACATCCAAGAGCTAGGGTCTGAGACTGAAGAAAAGGAAGAAAAAAAGTTTGGCACTAGTGTGTCTCTCTCCTTTCCCCTACTGAACAAGTAATGTGACCAGTTACTTCTAACTCCTGATGCCATGCAATGTCATTGTGACAAAAACGCTATTTTTAAACCACAAGCCCAGTTTGCCATTTTCCCTTAAGCTCCTGTGTAAGTTGTCCTTATTGTATTGTCCAGCATCACCTTTCCCATGGCCCATGCATAGTCCCTCTCCCTATTGCTCTATTGTCCTCCCCTGCTAGTTTCCCTTTCTGCAGTCGTGTCATGCAGTGATGTATTCCAATACTGTCCTATTTCCCCTTTCTTAGAAATGCCTCCTCCCCTTTTATGATCCCCTCTCTGGTTACACACACTGCACACAGACATACATAAATACAGATACATACAAATATACACATGCACGATTTTGAGTCTAGGCACCACATATAAAAGAAAATATTTAGGATTTGTATTTATGAGTCTGGTTTAATTCGATTAGTAAAGTGATTTTCAGTTCCATTCATTTTCTCAGAAAGGTCAAGACTTTGGTTTTGGTTTTGTATTTTGAATAACTAACAATATTTTCATTGTGTATATGTACTACATTTTCTGTTGCTGGGCATACTAGATATTATAAATCATGCATGAAAAAACATGTTTATGCATGTATCTCTGATATGTTGACTTAAAGTTCTTCAAGAATGGAGTTATAAAGCTGGGTCATATATAAATTATTTTTAATTCATGAGAAATGTATATTCTATACATTTTAGATAGATGTTAAATCATCCAGGACTATAGTTTTATCTATCAATTAATATCCACTTAATCACTTTATGATTTGGAAGTCAAAACCTATGATACATATATTTAAAAATTCTCCTGATAAATTGTTTACTTAATCAATGTTTAGTAATCTACTTTATGTCATCTGACTAATTTTGGTTTAAACTCTATTGACTCAACATTGTAATAACTATATCAAGCTTATTTTAAGTTTTTGTTTACTTAAAAGATTTTTTCCCTCTTTTAATTCTCACTCTGTGAATAACTTTAGCAGAGAGGAATGTATTTTGGTTGATGGAGCATGTCCTTCTGTATGCTGTGAAATCATGTTTTTCTTATTGGTTGATTAATAAATGCTGATTGGCCATTAGCCAGGTAGGAAGTATAGGCAGGGCTACTAGACTAGGAGAATTTTGAGAGAATTAGGCAGAGAGTGAGTCCCAGAGAAGATGCCATGTAACTACCAGGATGATAGGATGCCCAAGCATTCTCTGGTAAGCCAAGAGTGTATACACACAGATTAATAGAAATAAGTTAATAATTAAGAGAGAGCTAGTCAATAAAAAGTCTTAGCCATCAGCCAAACAGTTTGTAATTAATATAAACCTCTGTGTGTTTATTTGGGACTAGATGGCTGCATGACAGAATGGGAGAGGACAGAAACATCTGTCTACATTTGGTGGCAACAAATAATCGGACCTAGTTTTTTCTTTGCTTGTTTGTTTTTAAATTATAATCTTTATAATTCTTTGAAAATATAATAAACAGATACAATGTACTTTAATGATATTCACTCATATTTCTTTTCTCAACTCTTCCCAGATTCATCCTCAGTCACACAATTCCTAATTTCTTGTCTTTTTGTTGTTGCAATTTTATGACCTATGTCCAATTATTGCTACCCATAAACTGATGGATAGGAGGTCATCCATTGGAGCACACTAAACCTACCTGAATTTTATTCCTGAAGCCTTCCTTGCCAACTTTCTTTCTGCTTCCTAGCAAAAACCTACCAAGGGACACATCTTAAAGAAAACTGACTAACTCTTCCCCAAAAGTTTTCAACTGTCAATGACTCCTCAGATATAGGTAGCTCCTGTGATTCTCTCTCCTCCATTCTGGAATGTTTACTGGCATAATTTTGTCAGACCTCTGACCTATATTTTAATTTGATAAGAAAGCCTGTCTCTTTATGATAATTGGGGATCATTTATATCTTGGGTTAATATTAAATATAATGTTTATGATGTTTGTTCATTTTGGTAATTGATTGTTTTATGATTGCTTGGATTAGTCCTTTTTTTACTTTATTTTCTAGTATTTGGCGATTTGCTAGTATTATGAATATGATGGATTCATTCCTAGCTCCCTCTTGTTCATTAATTCCTTTCATAAAATGTATTCTTTCCTTGTTGGTGTTATTTTAATAACAATATTGAGAAAGAATATATTGAGAATATTTTCCTTCCTGCTCTGTGAATAACATCACTTCAAGTATTTTGTGTAGTGTTGATGGTCAAGAGCAGACTTAGTTTGTACTTTCTTAAAATGTTATTTTTCCTTTAATTTCAAAAGAAAGGTTTGCCAAATATAGCAATTTTAGTTGACAGTTATTTACCTGCAACTCATGAGCTATAATTCTATGTTTTCCTGTCTTTCAGAGTTGATTACCATAGATCTAATGATATTTTTATGTTTCTGACTTTGTCAGTTAGTAGCTGTTTTTTTCATTACACTTTTCATTACAACTGTTAACATAGTTTCTTTACTTTAAAATTTTAATATCTTAACTATATGTTATGCAGAGACTCTTGTGCTTGGATGCCTGTTTCTCCGGTTTCAAGAAATTTTCATCAGTAATGCAATTGACTGGGTTCTCTATACCTTTGCTATTTATCTGCACTCTGCCCTACTTCCTATGGTCTCTTCAGTTTGGTCTCTTGATCATATATCACAGTTCTTAGACTCTGCGGAAATGCTCACTATGGTGAGAAGTTATTTATGATTTACTAAATCTTGCCTGGGAATTCAGAAAGCAAAGTCAGCCACAATCCATAGAATCCTGGCACACACCTTTAATCCCAAGACTCAGGATTTGGAGGTAGACAGATCTCTCTTAGTTCAAGGCCATACTGAGCTAAGCTAAAGAGAAATAGCTCACACAAAGATGAACTCAACACTTGGGATCACATGCCTTTAATCCCAGGACTAGAGAAGTATTTAAGAGAGGAGCAGGGTCTCAGATCTGGCATTCATTCTCCAGCCACACTGAAGATAGGAAGGTGTTCATTCTCCAGCAATACTGAGGATAGGAAGGCATTGACATCTCAGGATTCTCCAGCCATGCTGAGGAGAGGCAGCAGTCTGAGGTTTGTTGAAGCTAGGATCGCCTTTCAGTTTGAGGTAGAGTAAGAGCTATTGACTGACTGTCTTGCTTCTCTGATCTTCTGCTTGAAGCTTGAACCCCAGTATCAATCTCTGGGTCTTTTATTTATCGTGCTACAGCTTACTGTCTGTCTGATTCTGCTGACGTTGAGTGTAGTAATTAAACAGCTTGTCCCCCATCCTGATGTCCTTTCTCTTTATGGACATTACTTGTGGTCCTTTCCACTGTCTGCTTTATTTATTTGGTTTCATTTTTCCTGGATGAAGTCATCCACTTGCTTTTATGTTCTCTCACCATTGATCATTTTTACCAGAAAACTGTTGAAATGTTCACCTGACTTCTACCTATTTTTGTCCTTGAGTAGTCCTACGGATATTTCATGATTCTCGCATTTCTATGGCATACATTATGCATATATTGGTTCCTACATTTCTTCCAGGGTTTTGTTGTTGTTGTCAGATGAATGAATCTTCTTCTTTAACAATCTGTTCCTGGAATAATAAATAAAAAAATTATATAAATCCATAAAGCAGAAGAGTAAAACCATTTATAAAATAGAATAAAAATCCTTCTAAGTGTGTAGCAAAATGGGAAAGGGCATCCTAGGGACAGAAAAGGTAAGGAAAAGAGGGCAAAGGTGAGGTGTGGCAACAGCTTCTTACTGAGTCCTTGAGCCCTGGACCACTGAAGTTATATGCATGGTGGGGGAAGTTCCAGACTATAGCTTTTCTTGTGGTATAGGCTGCTGAATCGCCCTCAAAATTCCCGACATCCACAAGAATAGAACAATCTCAACTTCAGTTGTTTTCCTTCCTTCTGTGTGAGGAGCTCTGCTGACCACACCTACATCTGCTATTTGTGAACTGAGCAGGGTCTCAGAATTCCTCAGACACACTGAGTCGGCTGAAGTTTTAGCGGGCAGGTATCTCCCAAGTAGACTGGAGTCATGTGGAATAGTCACAGATCTGAGACTGGTACAGGGAAGGATCTCTCTTGTGAACCACTCCATTAGAGGGATGCAGTTTGGGATATGATGTCCAGCAGTGAAGGACAGATAGATGGCTCTGGCTTTCGATCAGTCCATTTAAGTCAGGCTCAAACTATCAAACACAGGATAGTCCTCAGTTACTGAGGTCTATCCTTGTTTCCAGGGCCAACTATTTCTTCTTATGCACTTTGCAGCCTAAGATCACCTCTTATTTATTGCCTGTACCTTTCCCTTGTCATTTTGGCAGTCCTGTTGTCCAAGACTGCTTCTCTGTGCTTTCTGTCCTAGAGGGTATAGAAGGTCAAATTCAGGCTCCTTGATCTATTGCTTCATGACCTCATGGGTAGCAATAGATTATCTCTCAAGAAGGCACCCAGCAGCTGCTTTCCCAGTCATAACATTGACAAATAGGATTTCTCTCTGTTGTTGACATGTCTGCTGGAGCAATCACTGTATTATCAAAGCCACAGCTGGATTTAAGGCTGCTGAGTGCTGCGGGCTTGTTCTGAGACAGTACTGTCCATCTTTCTTCTGGCTTATACTTTGGAAGCAGATCTCAGCACTCACCTCCCCCAGCCAAGTACTCAGTACCTGAGGCTATGTTAAGCTTTTGTTTCTGTGTTATGCATAATTTTTCTCCTCTTTCTCAGAATCTTTTTAAATTATTTGGAGATTTATGAAGCTGTTCCTTCATTTCTCTCTCTTTTTTTAAAGGAAAATGTCTATTTTTTCTTACTCTTACTCTCTCATTCACTTGCTAACACAGAAGCATACCACAGTCCACCTTTTTTGGTACCTAGTTTACTTTATTCTTTGTAACAGTTCAGAAAGACTAGTACATGTGAGTCGGATGACTATGGTAGTCATAAGCTCTCTCAGAGTCATCTTTGAAATAAGCTTAAGTTACAGAGAAAAGGTTTCTAGATTCATAAAAATGTAATGTTAACTTCTAAATCGGTTCCTAAAAGACTGAGGCAGGGAAACATCAGTTGTAAAACCATGACAATTCTCCCATTTTGTAATCTGGGAAAAGGGTCTTTTGTAAGAGTCAGATGAGATCTGACATTTCCAACACCATTCTTCTGGTTCATACCTGATAGACTCTGCTTAAAATTACTTTTTCTACCAAGATTAATTACCAGATTATAGTTCCCTGAAATGTGTTCACCAGATTATATCCCCCTGAAATGTGTTCACCTCTTTAGATAACAATGCATATGTTTACAGTATTGAAGATAAAGATAGATACACACACACACACACACACACAATTGAGAGTATGGAAAGATCTTTTTGTTGTTGTTTTTGTGTCTTGTAAATTTTTCCTAGAATATGTATTTCACCTTGATAATAATAAAATTAATATGTGGAAAAATTATTTTCAAAGGAGACAAATAAAATGAACGCAAGAAGAGAAGAAAAAGGAATAAAAATTGACCCAGTAGAAGTACCTGCTGAACACCAGGACAGGGCTCAGAGGACTCCTCAGGTGATGGGGGAATCAGGCTCCAGTATCCATGTTCCCTATACTTTGCTACATAAAGTGAAAAGAAACATGATTGAATAGTTCTAAGTCTCAGCAAATTGTCCTGCATATTCATATTTTCTAGTTATGTGACTATGAATGAGTAATTTCTTTCTTTCTCTCTCTCTCAAACATATTTTGTTTATCTGTAATGCAGTAATACCACCAACCATAATTTGTCTCTTCAGTGGATCATGTAAAAGTCAGAGTTATTAGCAAGACTTATAGATAATAGAGCCACTTTTCGGCTCTGTGAGTGTAATGAATGGAAATACTCTCACCAGTGCTACTCCTGGACCATATATTTAGCTCCTTGTCTTTATTCCTTTTATCCTCTCAAAGTGTTATCCCAATCCTTTCTCTCAAACTGTATATGCCACACTGTATATTGTCCATACAGCACACTATATATGCACACTCTATGTCCTCCACGAAGCAGAACTGTGGCTACTCCTATCGATAGAGGCCTTACCTAACCTCTCAGTGGCCAACCCTACCTTCCTCATTCTTTGATTCAGCAGCCATCACCTGCACTGTTCAATTCAGATCCACTGCACTGAAACTCTTGTCTGCTCTGAGAATTCTGTACACAATAGATGCTCAATTAGAAAGAGCTCGGTTTACATTGGGTTTTATAGTTTTCAAAACCATTTGTAATAGTACTTTACACTCTGTGAATATGTCATTGTGACTGGTTTAATAAAAAGCTAAATGACCATTAGCAAGGTAGGATTTGGGGGTGGGGTGTAGAGAGAGTACTGGGAAGGACAGAGACGCTGGTAGTCACCAGCCAGGCAAGAACGAGTTAGACACAAAAAATAGCATAGAGCAAAAATTCATGTGCTTCAACATAGACCAATAAAATATGAGTTAATTTAAGTTGTAAGAGCTAGTTAGTAACAAGCCTAAGCTATCAGTCAAGCTTTTCATAATTAATAAGAAGTATCTTTGTGATTATTTGGGAGCTGGCAGGCAGGACAGAAAATGTTCAACTAAACAAAATTTGACTTTATAATTGATCGTCTCAACTCTCTTTTAGTTTTAACCTTAAAAGCTTTGACTGATGCTAATATTTATAAAAATAACTAAATTTGTTTTTGTAATCTTTGATTGTCTTATTTTTCCATGAAAACTGTACTCTGTCTCATTTTGGTTTGAGTATAGACAAGATAACTTATTAGATGTTATGAATAACGAACTCATTTATTTTCAGATCTTCATTAGTAAATATTTTGTTTTGAGGCTGATTTTTAAGGGCACTTTTGGCTGTTTCAATAGATAGTATTCTACCTGCTCAAGCATACTTTACAATCAGTATCATATAGTATCAAAATTAGTTTATAATATAAGCATGTTATATTTATTGCATATAGCTATAGCTTTAAAGGTTATTATAACACTTAATCACCATTAAGTATGCATTATGTATGCATTGTCTTCTCAAAAGAAATCAAAAGAGATTTCCTAGAGTACAGCTGAAGTAATGAGAGAGTTATAAAATAGGACTTTATCATCCACTGACCCCCACATGGTTTTGCTTGTTTTTATTATGAGGTGAAACATTTGGCTTGCTTTCTGTCTCCAACAGGTCTCCATAGTGCAGCACAGGGCCTGTCATCAGCACAGGGTCTGCACTGGAGAGCCTGAAGGAAGTCAGAAGGATTAAGACATGGTTGGATTATTCGTGAAGAGTCTGGCTGGAAAAAAATTCCATTATCACCACTCGGGAAGCTGAAATTCTTCCTTCACATCAAACATCAGAAGAGGGAGAGCAGAGAAGTCTTCAGTACAGACCTCCTTTCATTTCCACTTCAGCTAACTGTGATTGTGTGTTCAGTACATTCTCTACTCTCAAACCCTGAAAGAGCTTGAAGCTGACTTTCCCACACTGGGAACTTAACTCAAGCAGACCTGACAAGAAAAGACAGGAGCCTCAATAGACACAGCTTGTACAGAGAGGGATTTTTTTTTATCTTAAAGTTGCTTATTTTTCTGAAGAAAAAAAAAACTTTCTCCCGATGAGTTAAGTTTTAAAGTGTGAAAAATGTTGACATTTTTCTTTACACATCACAATTTTGCTGTGTTTATTTTTATTTTTGTTTTTTTCAGCTAACATAATCCTCCTATGTTGAATCATGTAGGCACTACTCAGATTCTGTCAAAACCCCTGGGCTATTACCATGGTTTCAAAACTTCTAGCACTCAAGTGGGCTTACCCAGGGCACAGTTTGCCTGTTGTGTGAATTGCCACAAAAATTAAAATGCAGCTGATGCTAGAATTCTGTTGACAAGCTGATGAGGTCCATGTCCTCAGAATTCCTCACAAGTCTCACTCAACCTGTCAGAGTAATCTCTATACCTGCTCTAAACTGCTGCCTGGGGAGAAAATTAGGACCTCACCAGCACCTGAGAAAGTTGTGAACAAGCATGGGCAAATAAGGAACGTGTGAGCACAAAAGCATCTTAACATGGTAAAATGAACCAGTGAGCTTAGATGCTATATCTGACGTGGGAAGAAATGACAACATCATATACAGTTCCACACATGACTGAAGGGAATGTGTGAAATTATTCTCCATCAATGCAACACTAAAATTTCTACTGCAAAACAAACATTCTTGCCATGTGGTTGAGCTCACTGATAACCCTAATCACTCTGGAAGGCAAGGCAAGAGCAATGCCGGGTCCTGTCCAGCCTGGGTTACAGAGCCTTGTCAAGGCATTCTTTGGTAGACATGGAGACTGGAAAAACAACAAAAACTATTTGACTACCATATCCCTTCAAATGTTCTAAAGAAAGCAAAAGACAGAGAGCAGAGCTCATGTTCTGTGCCTCCAGGTTTCTTTCTTCTTCATTAAGAAGTCAACCTTTCAATTTCTAGAGCTTGAGACTAACTGTAGGGTGCTGCATCAGAACAACCTGGGAGCCTGTTACAAATAGAGACTCCACCACCTCCTTAATCAGAAATGCTGGCCTTCTGTGCAGCAATCTGTTTTTTCACAGGCTTGCCATAATGTCCTAATGAACACGGAGGTTTAAAAGTCACCACTTTTGTACATACAATGAGTCTATTAGACTGTTTTAATTTATTGTCAACAACACAGAACATGCCCCTGTACCTACATTTTCTGAAAAAAAATCCCCTTGTCCTTAGAACCTTCAAATATCTTTCCCTTTCTCTTCTTTATTGGAACTCTTCTGTTATTAAATGCTGTCTTCATAGAAAACAGTGGAAAAGAAAACCCAAGTCCTCATTCCCGATGAACACACTAACGTAGCAATTAAAGCCCTTAGAAAAACTCTAAGTACCACTTTAAAAGCTTCAGCACCACATGCTTTTCAAAACTAAGAGCAGACCCACTAAAATGGGTTGGGGTGGGAAAATCATCTTGTATCACTCATGACAATTCTTCCAAACTATTCCAGCATGGAGTAGTGAGGAGTAAAAGTCAGCATTTGGTTTCACCAGGAAGAGAAGAATGAAACAAAGATCAACATTCTGAATTTTGGAGGGCTGCCCAAGAGACTGGCTTTATCTCACCCTACTAAGAGCACTGAGTAGCAGAGGGATGATGGCTGATTCGAGGGGACTGGTGGTTAAGAGTCTAGGACCTGTTGTGCCCAGAAGACATTTAATACTTCAGTCAGAGAAAATACTGCATCACTGAATTCCTTTTCCAGAGGAAATGAAACTGGGGACCATGTGGCAGATATTCAGACTTCTGGGGAGCTGACTAATGGACTTCTTTCCATTTCCCTGACTGGGAATGTAACAGGAACACTGTGTACCTAGATGCTGAGGAAAACTATGGGGCTCAGCAATTCGCTGTGGGCCTGGAAATTCTGTATTCTGACAGTGACAGTGACAGTCTGACACCAGAAAGAGAGAAAGAAGGCAAATGCCTGCAAAGAAGCCAGTACACCACTCTGAGAAATTATACCCCAGACCAGCGAAAGCACACTCCCTCACATGTTAGAAAGGCTCTAAAAATCTTTAACTTCATATATTAGGGAAACTCTTCACTCATGTAAAGAATCCATGAATACTGTAAAAATGAGATGTTTCCCAAATGTATAATTACCAACAAAATCAGTAACGCTATGAAGAAAGATGAGTGTGGCCCAATCCAAAAAATGAACTGCATATCCCAAAGTTTAGCATGAATAATCAAAGATATATTAATTTACTTTATAAGGAATAATTTCCTTATGGAATATACTAAGATTCTAAGAGTATGCAATATACTAAGTGACAGCACAGCAACCTATATGGCCTATCAGCAAAGATGTAAGAGCAAGTGAGAGTACCGAGAAAGAGCTAGAATTGAGAAGCATCTTAGTTACTATTTTATTGCTATGAAGAGACCATGACCAAAGAAACTTACAGAAGAAATCATTTAAATTGGGGGCTTCCTTCAGATGGTGAGTCCAAGACCATTATGGTGAGGAGAATGGTAGCAGGCAGGTTAGCATGGCAATAGCTGAGAGCTTACATCCATGTACTCCACAGATGTAAGCAGAGAAAGAGCACAGGGATTGAAAGGACTTTTGAAATCTCAAAGCCCATAGTCAGTGACACAGTTCCTCTGACAAGGCCAGAACTTTCTTAATCATTCCCCCATAACAGTTTCAACAACTAAGGGCCATTCAGTGGGGGCCATTCTAATGTAAACCACAACTTCAAAACAAGCAAGTAAGCAGAAGTAAAACAAGACAAATGCAAATTCTCAACTTAGAAAGTGCATTGACTGCACTTAGAAATCAAGTATTGAATGAATTCAATAGTAGACTTAAAACAGAAGGAAGAGTAAATGTTCAAGGAATAATCTCAAACTGACCTTGGTTTTGAGGTGTAACAGAAGAAGAGATAAAAACAGGTGGAGAACATATTAAAGACATGATGGTCCAAATGTTATTGACACTCAATTATCAGTTGAATATATTGTTAAAGTTACAAGACATTTTATTCACTAGAATTTCATACATGTACACATTGCAATAAGACAATTTAACCCCAGTTTCTAATTTCCCCAGGACTCCCTTCCCCAGCACATTACTCTCCCAACTTCATATCCTCACCTTTTAAATTTATTTTCTTTATATTTATTAATACTAACTTTCAGACACTTGAAATTTGCTCTTTGAAAAATGAATACATTGATGTAATGCCTGTTGATCATATCCATCCACCATTACCTCCCTCTAATACTGTGCCTTTCTTTCATTTTCTGTAACTACTATTTCTCTGAGTCCAGTTAACCATGCCCATATGAGCATAAGTATGGAGCTTTTCAATGGGGCATGAGCAACCTACCAATGACCAAGTCCTCAAAGGAGAGTGATTCTCTCAGCTCAGCAATTATCAGCTGCTAATTGCAGGTATACCAATGATGGGCCCTTTGGGTCCCTCCCCTATCTATGCTGGAATTTTGTATGGCTTGATTTTGTGTAGGCGTTGAGTAGGTAAACACAACTGCTGTGAGGTGATCTGTATAATAATCATGCCCAGAAAAAGTCATTTGGTGTATAATCTAGTACTCCCTCATCTTTAACACTCTATCCAGAAGGTCTCAATTTAATTGCCTAGCCTCCACTTGTGCTTTAAGTGAGACACATGAAATAAAAGGTTTGAAGCTAGGATCTGCTTATGTGAGTGAACCTGTGACATTAATCTTTCTGGACACAAGTTAACTTACTCAATATAATATCTTGTTTTATCCATTTACTTGAAAATTTCATTTGTCTTTATAGCTGAGTAATATTTCCTTATGTATGTCTACCACATTTTCTATTCATCTATTGAAAGAGATGTTATATAATCCCCAGTCTAACCACAACTAAAATACACATGAATGATAGACAAAGGAAAATGAGGAATAAATCAATAATGTCAGTACAATAACAAAAAAAATGAAACAGGAGAAGAAAGAAAAATAAAGTAAATATAATACATAAGAAAACAATGAGCAAAGTGATAACAACCAGTCATTTCCTGTTTGTAGCTTTTTTAAGTGTAAATGGGCTAAATTCTGAATTAAAAACTGGCTTGCATTAAATACAAGAATTACAATGTGAGATCAAAGTTATATACTATGCAAGAGATTAATTTTAGATATTAGGATATACGTAGGCTCAAAATCAAAGTTGGATTTTTTTGTGTGCAAGTGGTATTTAAAAGTAATAAGATGGTCATCAGACATAATAGACTATAATTCAGAATCTCAGAAAAAACAAGGGTGATCATTATATAATATCATTATACAATAGCAAATATGTCAGTTCAACTCAAGAGGAAAATACCACCATTATGTAACAATGGGCACCATCAGCAAGACATCAAGATAAATAGACAATATTGTTCTCCCACAGACTTAAATACCTGTCTTTCAATAATGGCTACAATAACTCAACAAACAGATCAATAATGAACTCAAACCAAGCATTGTGATTAGATTAAACCTAAACCTCAAATCCAGAACACGCCACCCAACGACAGAATAAAAATTATCAGCATACATGCAACCTGAGAGCTTGGGAGAAATCTTTACAAATTCAAGGAGGCTGTATCAAATACCTTCTCTGGCTGGCTGTGATGGTGCACACCTTTAATCCTAGCACTCAGGAAGCAGATGAGTGTGGATCTCCTTGAATTTAAGGCCATTCTAGAATGCAAGTTCCAGGATAGGCAGGGATGCTTCACAGAGAAACCCTGCCTTACAAAAGAAACACACACCCACACACCCACACCTTCAGACAAAACAAACAAACAAATCAAATATATTTCCTGACAAAAACAGAATAAAGGTACATATAACAAATAACAGTACAAATCACAATTCACAAACATTTGGAAGTTAAATGGCTCATTCTAGAGTCAAAAGTATTAGGACAGAAATAACACCATAAGAGAAATAAGAAACAAATTGAGATAAATGAAAATATAACATACTAAATTTTTGTTATGCAATAAAGACAGTACTTGCAGAAGTTATATCGAGAAATACCTACATTTGAGAAGGAAAAAGACAGCAAGGAACTAGAGAAAGAAGAAGAAATTAAGCCCAAAGTTAGCAGATGGAAGAAGATAGAACAGCAGTAAGAAATAAAGAAAATAGAAAACAGCTGAAAAATCCATTGGACCCATGAGTTGTTTATATGAAGTGATTAACAAAATTGACAAGTCCATAGCTAGACCAATAAAAATAGAACAGAATCTTTTAGCAAAAATCAGAAATGGCAGGAAATATTACAGTGAATGCCACAAAACAGCAGGGACCATAAGAAGGGACTGCCAGTTCAAATTGGATAATCCAGAAGAATAAAAATAACATTTACAATAGCATCAACGAAAGTAAAATATTTATGAATAAATCTACCTATGGAGATAAGAGATTTGAACATTAGAAACCACACAAATAAATTCACAAGAGCATAAAACACAACAACACTGAATTATGGATATATAAGGAATTGGACAGACCCAAAACTAGTAATGTTATTGAACAGCTGACTAAAAACATATCAGCAAAAGAAAGCTCCAAAACAGATGTGTCTTCACTGGAGAATTCTACCAAAGAAAAATTAAAATAAATTCTGGTGAAATTCTTCCCCCCAAATGAAAAGAAAGTAACTTTTCCAAACTGGTTGTATGAGACCAACATTATCCCAATATCAAAATCACTGAAAAAAGTAAAGAAAGAAAAATTTAGAGTAAATGTGTGAATATTGATATAAAACTTCTCAACAAAATCCAAGAAATATCATACCAAAATGGATGGCTTACACTGGGATCAGGCGAGCTTTGTTCTTGGAATCCAAATCCAAAGATGCTTCTGCATGTAAATAGTAATCAATGCCATACTCTACACTGAAAGGGGTAAACTAAACTCAAGGACTTCACTTCTAATAATTTAGAAATAAAGGGACAAGTCCCTCACTCAGCCCCCTGCTTTAGTAGCCATGAGAGGCTACAGAGAAGACATGTAGGCCTCTGACACAAGGAAACTCCAGATCCTCTTGCCTCTTAGAGCCTAGGGGCAAAACTGAACACAAAGAAACTCTGGGCCCCTCTGTCAGCCTCCTAGATGCTGGGAACTGTTTGGCCACAAAAGATACCCCAGGGGGCCCAAAACTCCCCTGTTGTCTCCAGGATATAGTTCTGAAAACTATTGGTATCTATGCACAACAGGCCACCTGTAAGTAGCAAGACAATGCCATAGAAATGACAGACTGTTCCCTGTCATCACTGACCAATGAAAGTAATTGGTACACAGGTATTTCATGCCAAAATATGACTTTGAGAAATTCTCCTGATTGTTCCCAAATGTTAAACAATCAGAAACCAACCTGTACCTACTGATGTAATCCTGTAACATTTGTATATAAAACTAGCAGTAGACAGGGAATTTCACTCCCTTTGGAGGCTGCTGTATCAGCTTATTAGACGGTGTCTCTGTTATGGTTGAATGAACATTAAAACCTTGCGTTTGCAGTTTAGTGGTCTGTCTTCCTGGTGGTCTCTGGGGACTTTGCAACTTGGGCACAACACACACTAGTGTGACAATTAAATTATTTTAGAGATGCTTGAAACAATTCAATTCCATTTCATAATAATGTTCCAAAAACTAGGAGTATAAGAACATGATCCCAACATAATTACAGTCACATGTGAACTTGAGCTCCCATCACAGCCAATAGCCAACAATGTAAACAAAAGCACTTATGAAGATAAATGACAGAAGGGTTTTCATTCAAATGAACTCTATTCTATTCAGCACTCGAGTCAGAGTTGCTGGCTAGCAAAAGAAATGCAAGTACACACAGAAAAGTAAACTTAGTTCTGTTCATAGACATCATAATTTCTTCAAAGACAACTCTAAAATTGCATGTGCATAGCCAGACCCAGCGATCAGCTAGGATACCCATAGCTTCCATGAGGTGGTTCAACTTCAATGTCTGCCACAAACAGTTGGCAGTTTCTCAGGAGAACTGCTCCCAAAATGTTCTGCCTAGAAGTGTCTGGAGGTTTTCTATTTCCCCAGTGTCAGAACACAATCTGAAAGCAAGAAAAAAAATCTTGTGACTTCAGTGACAACTATGTGTTCTAAGATTTTGTAGTGGCATCAGGCCAAAGCCCCAGTTTTCCTGCCTTCCTCTTCGGCACATCTGCTTCACCCCCACACAGGTTTTTATTCAAACAAAAATCCTTACTTCAGGTGGTATTTTAACAACTCAACTTATACTGTTATCATTTAAAACCAAGAAAAATACTCAACAGATCCTATAATACAGTCTCTTAATGTAAATACATTGTTCTACAATTAAACTAATGTCAATAGTTCTTTCTCTGTGTGTGTTCTCTCGGAAAGGTGCAAAATCTCTTAAGTAAGGGAATAACCATTTTTATTGGCTTTTTTGGACCAATATTCAGGAAAACAGATATGCCAGCCATCTGCCAGCATGTGGAGGATGCTTTCCCCCAAAATTTTCAATGCAGGCAATGCACAAAAGGTTGAATATACAGTTAACATGCCCAAAGTTCTATAGTCCTGGGCTTCCTGACAGCCAGTCTGCACACACCAGGCTCCTGCTGGAGACCCACTCTATCACCTCTTGCTGTTCATTGTTTGACCAATAATCAAAGCTTTCATGCTACGGATAACATGCCTCTCCCTTACTTCACAGAACAGTGCTCAGAAAATAGATTATGGGCTCTGACCTAAAACAAATGCAAGACTTTTGTACTGGTCACAAGGAGCCTCCCCAGGAAACATGAAGCAGGGAAGCAAACACTGCTTAGATAAACACTCATGATATTTCAGTTTATTTATTTGTGGCAAACTAACATTTAGAAGGCACTTGAATTTTAGACCAATATTAACAGAAATTACACCAATTTGCTAAAGATTTGAGAAGAAAGGAACAAGGTAGAAGGGAAAGAGAAGAGACGATAAAAAAAAAGATTTCTAAGGAACACATAAACAAAAGGTTTTGACTAACCAAAGGGTAACTTGTCACAAAGTCTATACAAACCCAGAACCCCTCATTTTTCTTTATTAATTAGAAATCTGTTATTATCACTGATAGCATAGATTATCATTGTTTCAGATAAAGGAATACAAGGTAAATATTTATGAATAAGGAGACAGACTGAAATTAACAAAAAATAAAAATAAGGTTACTGTCTTGGTTGCTTTTCTAAAGTTACTTTGCTATGACAAAACATCAATAACAAGGGCACATTGTGAAGAAAAGTATTTAGTTTGGCTTAAAGTTTCAGAGTCTTAGAGTCCATGATGGTTGATCAAAGGAACAGTTAAAAGTCCACATATTGATCCACAACCACAAGGCAGAGGGGATACTGAGAATTGCAGGGGTGTTTTGAACCTCAGAGCCTGCCAACAGTGACACACCTCCTCCAAACATACTAATCCTTCCCAAACAGTTCCACTATCTGGGGACCAAATATTCAAATATATGATCCTATGGGGGTTATGTTCACTCAAGCTACTCCATTCCACACTCTGATATCTGTAGTTTTATGGCCATATCATAATGCGAAAATGCATTCAATCCAACTTCAAAAGTCTCTGTATTCTTTCAGTCTCAACACAGTTTAAACATCCATAGTCTCTTCTGAGACCCAAAGGAATCTCTTATTGTAACACCATATAAAATTGAAAAGCAAATTACATACTTGTAATATACAATGACACAGAATACTATACCAAAGAAAGATTGAAACACAGCAGGGCAAACTCCAATTCCTCTGTGTCCGATGTCAAATGGCTTAGATGGTTCATCCCCTATATCTTTGCTGACTGCAGCACTCTTCTTACTCTGGGATGGTTCCACTCCTTGTGTGCAACTATAGCAAAATCTCATAGTCTGGTACCTCTAACATCTTGGGATCTCCAATTCAATCCAGGCTTCACTTTCACAGCTTCACACAATGGCTTCTCAGGCCCTCCTTGCAGTGACCCTTCTGCCACATGCTTGATTTCAATGGTTCTCCCTTACCATGGAGGAAGATCCCATAACACTTTCACTAGGATATCCTTCATAAATTCAAGCCAGAACTACATGACATGCACTGCTGACTTGCACTAACAACTTCAGATGAACACTAACATTCTTGAATCACATTTGTAGCAGCTTTGAATCATTGTTCCTTTTTAGGAACAAAACTATTTTTTGGCATTTTCTTTCTATAAGTTGGAGACTTGGCAGCATGGGGTCTTGCCCTGATTGATGCTCTTTTTCTCTGTAAACTATATATTTTATATTTTTTAGGTCTGTATGATAGTGATTACCAATAACTATACAGTGATTAGTGGTAAGATATCTTGAAATCTCCTTAGTCTACTACCTTCTAATATAGACTCCAGGAAATTCTTAGGACAAGGTCAAAAGCAGCCACACTTTGCCAAAATATCACATGAAAATTTCACATGAAAGGTTTCTAGTTCAGTTGCTAATATGTTTCCCTTCGGGAGCCTTTTGACCTGGGCTTCCACAGTCCATTTTTCTCTCATCACTACAGTCTTCCAAGCTCCTACTAGGATGGGCTATTAAGCCCTGCTCATTCATCAGCTTTCCTGGTCCAAATTCTCACAGACTTCCCCTTTCTGCCAAAAGACAGCAAGGTCAGGCCTGTCACAGCAGACACCACTCCCCAGTGTTTCTGTCTTTGTTACCACTGTGATAAAACACCACGATCAAAGCAACTTACAAAAAGAAAGTATGTAACTGGCTTCACAGTTTCATAGGGCTACAATTCATGGATGGCAGACTGACAGAACAGCAGGGAGCTGACATCTTGACCCAGAATCACAAGGCCAAGAGAGAACACATGGAATTGCAAGAGTTTTTTGAAACCAAAACCCAGCCCACGGTGACATACCTTCTCGATATCTCCTAATTCTTCCCAAATAGTTCCATCAACTGGGGACCAAGAGGTCATTTTCATTCAAACCAATAAGGATACAGAAAAATACTTGTGACAAAACTAAAGGATCAAGTTTCGTGTGTGTGAATGCTACATGTGAGTATATGTTTATTTTATATATATATATATATATATTTGCTTAAAGATGTATTTGTATGCTTACGTGATAAATATCTGGGAAGATAGAGCAAATGATGTTGGAAGGAGACTACACTGTCTTTTTCTTATAAATGTCTTTTTTTTCTATATACACAAAAAACTGTTAAAAACCACAGCCCACAAATCACAGTAGCTAATAACATAAAAGGCAATATGGCTTCTTTTATGGAGAGTACATGATTAAACACTGCAATTTGTGCTAACTAAGCCAAATTCTTATTGTGCATGCTATTTCTCAGAATCTTCCAGGTGTTTTGAAAATATTTTGATGATTACAGCTTCAGTCATACACCATATTGGCCCTGAAGTGTAAGTTCTGTGTCCTAGCTCAGAGCTTTAAAGAGATACCCACATTTAGTGAAACAAATTTGAAAACTTAGAGGAAATGTGGGCAGTGAGAAGGGGTGAACTTTCCTGTTCCAAAGCTTATTGAGAAGACTAAATACCACTGAACAATGAAGCATTTACTCCTCCTGAGAAAGGAATTGCCGGGATGATGAAGATCTCCAAGTCCGGTTGCCCCTTAGTTAATACTGACATGTTATAAGAAGCAGCATGTTTAATCTTTTTGAAAATATCAGGAATAAAAACTCGTATCTCTAAAATGTTTATTTAGAAGCAAAGTATAGCATCCGCCTAGTAATTCTCAAGGATGTAGCTGTTAGGACTAAAAATATCTTCAGGGGAGGGCTGTGCAGATGGGGAGTGGAGGGGGGGGAGTAGGACACAAGAACCCAGAAGAGCAGCCATCTGAGCAGATTTCACACGATTAATAGGGAGTTTGTTGGCTGGTGGCTGTTAAAAATAGAACCTCATTTCTGAGGGGTGGGTGCCCTGCCCCTGAGCCCTGGAAGCAGCCTGCTGAGAGGGATGATTAAAATGAAAGATTGTGCTGCTTTAAGGAAATGTTGGCATAAAGAAATGGCACCGATTACTGATGCTCTATCCACCTTCTGAAAGGTTTCTGAAAATTGCTTTGCTCGGATGAAATACCAAATATCTGTTCCCAAATGTTATGAAGCACAATAAATCACATGACATTGACACATCCAATATGCCATATCAGAGACCCCGGATCCAAACAAAGCCACACCGCCTTTGGGGAGGGGCAATCATTACATTTCTTTCTCTTGCTTTCTATCAAGGTGGCAAGATCAAAACTTATACCCCATAAATAATAAAAAAAACCACTCTGCTTGCTCCCTATGTGAAATGAGAACTCAAATCAGAAGTTCTCAGAGTCCAGAAGTAACTCAAGACGCTAACCATGTACTTTTTTTAAAATGAAGATGGTGGTTCCCCGAGAGGGCAAACCACTCATCCAAAATCAGGGGCAGAATTAAAGCCCACCTCTGCAGCGTTCAATTAATGATTACGTGCTTTTTGTTTAAAAGAGATTTCCCAAAGCATTCGAGATAGTATTTACAAGACTGCAGTTTTATTTGAGAATTTAATATATGCAACTAATGGGTCCTAACTAAAACCACCCTACCCCGTGTCAAATTTCTCTTCTAATTTTCCCTCTCAGCTGCATGTGCTCTCTTTTATAACCCCACTGAGTCCACTTAGTGCTACCTGCATGTATGTGGGTCTAGAGCCATCCAATGGAGCTTGGGCAGCCTTCCTAGATTACATTTTTACTGGAACCTAAGTTTAAAGAAAGCATTATTTCTCAAGTGCCAGTGCTTAAAGGCAGCAGATTTTGGGAAATGCAGAAGCAAAAAAGGGTGGAGGGGGGGGCAGGGATGGGTTACTTGGTGCACAGAATACTTCAGTGTTAACATTCTGTTCCCTGTGGATACATCATTTGTCTCACTTCAAGGACAGACATACTGAGGCCTGTTACAGCCACATTTATCCAGGTGTAGAAGTTGCCTTCACACCACCCTCACTGACAGATAGATGCACCCCTCAGCTACAAGCGTATGCAAGTGCTAAGAACCTGAGGCTACCCACTTCTCTGGAGAATGTATTTTCTCATGGAAATGCATAAGAGATTGCCAACAAAGAATTGGTATAGGGGTGTAGTTATGTCTCTGTCCACTTGCCTCTACTGCCCTTTTTTTTCTTATTTATTTATTTATTTATTTATTTTTCAGTTTAAATTTAGATAAGAAACAAGGTTGCTTCACAAGTCAGGTCCAGGGCCCTCTCCCTTTCCCTCCCCTCCTCCCGTGCCCTTCCCCCAACCTCCCCATTACCCCCTCATTTCCCCATGGAGAGTGAGGCCCTCCATGGGGGTGTCCATAGTCTGTCATTTCATATAGGGCAGGGCCTAGACCCTTCCCCAAGAGTTCAGGGTGAGAGTGCACCTCACATTTTTGGATGGGAGTCCAAAGTCCGTGTGTATACTCAGCATGGGTACTAATCTGCTGCCCAAGGCTCAATAGATTACCTAGGCCTCCTCACTGACACTCATATTCAGGGGGTCTTAATCAATCCCATGCTGGATTTCCAGGCTGATTCCTGGGATTCAAGAGTTAACCTTTGTCAGGTCAGCTGTTTCTGGGGGTTAAACCAGCTCAGTCTTAATCCCTTTGGTCATCAGTCCTCCCTCTGTTACTGGCTTTCTTGAGTTCAGCTCAGTACTTAACCGAGGGAGTCTGCCTCTTCTTCGATCAGCCACTAAATGAAGTTTCTGTTTCCCAGACTCTCTGGCCATGGGATTGTAGGCTAGCACTCCCCAGATCTATGTCTAAAATCCATCTTTTTCATACTCCATAGTTTCTAGGTGGAATCATCCTGAGGGTAGTAGATGCTAGTTGAGATCACAGCCCTATTCATTCTTCTCCTTCCACTTTTACAAGTCTGTCTTTCCCGGGGATCAGTCCTGAATAAATCCATTTCTTCTTTGGAACCCACCTTAAACAAAAAGATAATAAAAGGCACACAGGACCTTGAGCATCCTGTGTTATTTTTATTCTACTTACAACATTGTCTCTATGTAGATGTGTCATGGAAACAGAGATTTCAGATGTTTCTTCTCTAAACAGATAATTCCATTCTCTTAATCTAGCATTATGGGAGCTTCTAGGGTTTTCTTATGCTTGGTTATCTGCTTCCTGGTTTTCCCATACAACTCTGAAGCACTCTTTAAATTTGTCTATGTATGTTTCCTTTTAAAAAGAAAGAAAAAAGTAACAACTATTTAAACTATGGTACTGAATATACAAGCAAGAAATTGATCTGAGGGTACAAATGTGAAATTTGAACCAGTGGGACAGTTTCCTTTTCCTTTTCTGCCTTTTTATTTTCAACATGACACTGGGTACTGAGAGGTTGTCCAATCCAGCAGACTGAGAGTCACAAACCCATGATATTGTAGATTAATAGCAAGCTCATGGATTCTTTTCGGTGACATGTGCTATACAGAAGTGATGGCAATGACTGCTGACTTACCCAGCAGAAAGAGTGTTAGTTGATAGAGTATGGGGAGCTCAAAACATTGGAATGGCAGATGAAAAGATAATATGAAGCAAATAATGCCTGTGGTATTGTTTGGGGGCTGTTTAGGGCTGGTTCTTGTATTCATTAAAATGTTCAAGGCTGTGGTTGAGAATCTGCCTGACTAAGCAGAGGTCACAGTCCCTCCACTGACCTTGGCTGCATGCCAGAGCCACCTGTGAGAAGAACCTGATATGAAGACTAATCAAATCAGAATTTCTAGAAGTAGTACCAGGGTACTTGTTATTTTCTACTCCTGGATTTCCAGAATTCCCTTCATAGTTGAATTTGTAGACCAGGTTCTGAAACATAAATCAAAGAGAACCAAAATACATCAAGCCTTTTGTATGTAAACAGGACACAAATGCTTGCCATCATCATCATGACTGAACCAAACTGGGACAGCAGTTTCACAAGATAAAATTGGATTATCTGTAAGAAAAGGGAGATTGACGAATGAGAAGTGAGTCATTTAATGAAAATGGACAAACATCCATGGTTCACTCAGTAGAGCCAAACACTATTCTAATGCTGGCAAACGTCTGGGATATAACAGATGCTGTATAGATAATTACTAAATAAATGAATAAATAATGATATGACCTTGAAATGTTCCAAATGATTAAGACAAAAAATCTTACTTTTCCTGTTTGGGCCAAGAACCCTACTCTATCACTGATAAAAATGTGCCTTTTTAAAGAAAGATTGAAAAGAAGAAAGAAATGGAGAACATAGAAATACATTTGTCAGGAATTATTAAGTACTTTGTGTAGTTTTGTTATATTTTTGGCTGATACATTGACCCCTAATATTTTACCTATACTTGTCATTAATGGTTAGATTCTGCCCATGTCAATAGACTATAATGTTCTTTTTGATTGTTTATACTATCAGTATTACAGGACACTGTGTCATGGTAGCCTCACACATTGCTCCCAAAGACCAACCTTTATTTTTCTCCCAAAGAGAACAGCAGATGGATATACTTGTCTCTAGCTTCTAAGGTACAGGGAACAGCGACTTGTATGGGTCTTTTGACTTATAATCTGAGTAAATACAATGAGAACAGAATCAGAGTCTACTCAAACTTAAAAACAGAATTATTTGGGGAAATCTTGCTGTAAAGATCGGTGGTCTTCTGAAAGCATGTTGGAAAACACATCAGTCAGAATCTGCAATAGCAAATGGGATGCTGAGCAGTTAACTAGAACTTTCTTCCTTGGTATGAATGAGAACAGTGTAATGAGAGAGTTAAAAAGTACAACCCGGCCTACTTCATCTTGAAGCCCATAGGGGCAAACAGAACTTTGTACTCCATACTGTGTATAGGTCCTGCTGAGGTACACTAGCAAGGACACTCAAATTCCAGTTGATCAAAAAAGGTGATATTAACCAATCAGTGGGAATCCATTAATCCGAGAAGATCAGGAAAAATTATCAAAGCTTGTACTCAATGAGAAGGACTCACTGGAGCAGAAGGCAGGGGATGAATTATAGAATCAAGTTAACACACTTCTAAAGTTTGAGCATATTGCATTCAATCTATTTGAGGAGAAAATGAAGCTCTTGGGAATTAAGTTACTATAATGGAAGGTCCAGTATGCAGGCTTTGCAAGCTCAGTGTCCACTCTAAGAAGATGCCAGGAAAGAAAGGCACATGGTAGGTAGTGACTAAAAATGTCAGTAATGACAGCTGCAGAACAAAGGGGCTCTCAAAGGAGATAGCAAAAAATAAAAAGGGCAGTTTCTAGAACTAAAGAGGACTTGAAATCACCAATTTCATGTTCTCTGTTATTCCAGCTGAATAAAATACAAAGAACACATACTGGAAATCTTGCCCTCTAAAAATGGAAAACACTTTCTAAGTCAGAAAAAATAATTACTGTAAAGTAATATCATCAATGAGACAGGAAAGATGGTGTTTACACAGCATCCACCTAAGGCCAACTTAGATTCATTCATTCATTCATTCATCTAGTAAGGTGAACAGAAGGGATTAATTTGGAACCTATTTGAAAAACTTTTCAGAACTTATTGAGAAACATGCTGAGAAAATAGCATCCCAACAATAAATGGAAAAATGGATAAACATAGCAAAGGCTAGTGATGATTCAATGTAACGTGACTACTGTGTGGGGGTGGTTAAGGAGGGAGAAGTATAATGTGTGTTTCTGTCATCTAGCCTTGAAGCAATGGTCACAAATCAGTGATAGAACACTTCCGCTTTTCCTTGGTGAGACAAGCTGCTCACAGTACTTCTTTTAAAAGTAGATGGAACTTACTGAAAATATAATCAGGTTAGAAGCACCTGTGTATTTCTCTCAGGACTGACAACATACAGAAAAAGAAAAAGACTGGAAAACATAGGCAATAAGTTGATGTATTCAACATGTTACCCTTTTGAATAAAGTTGGGAGATATTCCTGGAACTTAGTAGAAACAGTAATAACAGCAACTGCCCGCATGTTGCAGCACAGAGGATGAAACACGGGCTGCACACACACAAAGCCATGCCATGCTGTACAACTGAGGCGCATATCTCCAGCCTGTTTCTGTAGCTTTGATATTTTAAGTGTCAGTTCTTTATATGGCCAATGGACCTAAATAAACATGGAAGTGGACAGCTTTTATATAAACTGCATTCTCTGATCATAAGTCAATAAAATTAGAATTAAGTAAATGACAACACTAAAGCAAACTTAATGATTGACAATAAAGAAGCACAAAGCATGACAATCTTTGATCAAAAAGGAAATTAAAATCTGTCAAGGAGGCAGTGAAAAACAACAGCCCAGACAAGCTGAGAGCAAATGAAAGGTTTATTCAGAAATGTACAGCCTTAATAACTTTCATCATTACAGAGAAAGTTGCCTGGGGCTGTAATGTTTCACTTAGATCTAAATATGAAAGCCAAATTAAATAATAGTTAAGGAAATCGATAGTTTAAATATTTCAAATGTAGAAAAGGAGAAGAGGAAATGGTTCTAAAAGGTAGGTTTAGAAAGCGCCAATAAAACAAATACAGCAAAAAACAAAATAAAGTTATGGTTTTGATAAAGAACAAAGAGCGAAACCCACAATAAATGGAATGAGGAACAGAAGAAAATCATGGCCTTGGATACAAAGGAGATAAAACTGAGAAAAATGTCACAGCACACTGTAGTAACATGGGGATGAATATTTTTATTTTTGCTCTTAGCAAAATATTGCCAATTTACCATTTTATCTGTGTCTACCTATTTTATTTTATGCTTTTTGTTTCCCACTTTGATCAATCACATTCACATCCATGTTCTCCATCTTTAGTGGAAAAAGTTTACCTTCAATCATGAGTTGTTTCAGAGGTCAGGTACAGCACTGCTTACTTGAGAGACTGAAACAGAGGAATAAAGAGTTTGGACCCAGTATGGCAGGCTGTATTAAGTAGTGAGAGAGGCAGAGGGAGAGAAACGCAGAAAAAGTACCATAACTGGCTCCGTGTGTCTGAGGATTGTTAATTCTTGATAAGATTCAATGAGGTTGGGCTTCTTCCTTCCTTCTCATGCCCTATTTCCAAAATTATTGGGACATCATCCACATATGTGTGTTATGTAAGCCATGTATGGCAATTGCTTTGCTTCTTTTAATATTAAGAAAAATGATTTCTACATTCATTATAGTATAACCTGAAAATGTTTGATTTTTCTAGTTTAAGAAGTGGGTTTCTTTTTTTAAATTTTAAATTGTTTCTGCTCCAGGCAACAGTTTTTAAATAAAACAGTTTTTTAAATAAAAAGTAAAATGAATTGTTTTGACAAGCTAGTTGAAAGGAAGTTTTAATTATCAAAGGCTTTTGACACACCCATAGTGCAGTTCTTATGTTATCTTTCTGTAGTTATGACCAAAATTTCTGAGAGAAAAAGGAATTATAAGAAGGAAAAGCTTACGTTGGCTCATGATTTCACCCATTGTGATGGCAGGCATGTTATGCACAGCAGTTCGCATCATGCTGGCCATGATTGTAACGAGCAATGATGATGTGGCTGACTTTCTCATTTCATCCCTAGATCCCTAATGCATGGGATGGTTCAACTTAAATTCATGGCAAATTCTCCCCCACTTAGTTAATTCTCTGTGTTGGAAATACCATCACACACATCTACAGGTGTACTCTACTAATATCATAGGCACTTCTCAATCCAATCAGGAAGACAGTTGAAATTAATCATCAGAAGTTCATCACTTGGGCTCAGAAGATAGGCCAGTGATAAAATGTTTGCCATGTAAGAGTTTATCAGGTTTCTAGAACCAATGAAGCAAAGATGGCAGATCCTCTCAAACTACCTGAAATGGTGAGCTCTGAGTTCAACAAATAATGCTGCCTAATTGTGTAAGGTAGAGAACAACCAAACATGCCCAGAGTAGGCATTATTTTGTCTATTTTTGGGTACTTCCTCTTGGCCCAGATCCTCTCAAGGTCCTCTTCTTTCTCCACATCAGGTATCTGTTTCAATGACCCTGGTTTACTAAACCTGTTTAATTTAAACTCCACAAGCAGGTGCCATGTTTTCCAAGCAGAACAACAAAGCTTCTATACGTAACTGTCCCCTGACCTACCATTTGCAGTGTGGAGGTGTTTTTTTTTTTAACAAGTTTCTCCAATACATCTTCACTGGGAGCTTCTCTCCGACCCTCTTGTCCTTTTGTTGTTGTGTTCAGTTGTAAATGATATACTAAGATCTGAGCCATTGGTATCATGGCTTTGTTGTTGGCTTAGTTTACCTATAATCAAAAGATATGAGTACACAAAATTAGGTAGAAAATCAACCCCAAGAAACAGACAGGAAAGATGGCAAAAAAGCAGGATAACAGTGGTATAAGGCACGTGTTTTCAACTCAATTCTCACTGAAGATTTTTGAATGTTAGAATACCATAGATCTCTGGATTGTCCCCCCTGGGGTGAAAAGACTGAGGAGGCACTTACACTTCTGTGTATGGACATTAGTTTTGTGTAGCTTGTCAACCATCGATTGAGGGCTGTGCTAGGTAGAAAGCAGTTGATTCCTTGGCTCCCTTAGCCTGCTATGAGAACTTATAGGATGAACAGACTCTAGGAGCCAAAGGAACCATCAGGCAAGGAAGAAGGATGCTGGATAAGCTTACTTATTATAGAGTGGTGAGGGACAAGGGACAAAGTAATCACTCTTTGGTTTGTATTGCACTTGTTCTATATAGATTATGAGGGAAACTAGAGTAAACCCAAAACAATAGGAAACATTGAGTTTCAAATACTGTTCCAGATGCAAGACCCCCTCATAGTTTGATTTTTTCACAATGAGTCCATTGTTCTATCTAGTCTCTCTTACATCTTTGCTAATCACCTGTATTCATAGTGTTACTTTCCCATTGTTCATACAATTTTAATTCTCATGCAGCAGTTCATTATTCTACTTGCCTTCACCTACACTATACAGACCCATAAGTCCTCTTTTACTATTGTATTTTCTTCTCTGCTGATGTCTTTTCATCTACGGAAAGTCTCACCCACATAAGAAACTTGGGCATTTCTTGAATAAGTAAGCTCCATTATTCTTTGTAATAATATATCTAGGATATTTCCATGACAATCCCAGATGCAAAGTATCAATGTATTTTCTCTTATCTCCCTATGAGATACAGGCTGTCATCAACCAAAAGTTTGTATTAATTTTGACCAGTAGTTTATCAGGGAAGATATGTGACATGACACCTTCCATTTGTCATAGTCATTATATTTCCTGCAACTCCTATGCCTATCACTTTTTATTTGGTAAGCTACATTAATATGATTTTTATGCATTATGCTCTAGAAATGAGCAAAGAATAGAATTTCTTTCTCCCACTTTTCTTCTTCCCATATTCCTTCTATTTCAGCATATATATGAGCATAGAAGTTGAATAACACTTTCCATTATTTTGTTCTTTTCTGTCAAGAAATTTCACTCCTTTGTCAACAATGCCTCTAAATCTAATTATTTACAGTATTCCTTAAGATAAATGCTCAAACAAAATGCATGTAGTAAAATGATAGGGGTTGGTGAGTTTTTATATGGGAACTGTTGTGTGGCCACAGTTTCTTCCTTAGTCAGGGGAGCACATTGCAGCATTACCTACTCTTTCATGGTGTCATAGAAGGACCTATGACAATACCTAAGGATCTTCCTTTCCCAGAGTTAATGCCCAGGGTGTGTAAACCCCCTAAGGTCACCTATGACCTGTAGAAAACCAGCTTCTTATCTCTATACAGTTTCTACTTCCTCACTGATGTTAGTATCATATCAGTTGAGTGAGACTAGTGTACTTTTAGACTACCATCTATTGTATTCCTTAGAATGTGAGTGCCTTTGTGATGTGTACTTCCTTCAAGTGCACAGAAAATAATTCACTTGAAAGATCTATAAAGGGTATTCATTCTGCCCTTCCTGGAAGTAAGTGTTCTAATACCTGTCTTCACTATGCTATAACTCTTTGCACAAAAAAGTGCCTGGCATGTTACCTAGTCTTTATTATTGGCTCAGTTAATATGAAATAAATCTCTGTCTCATATACATTTGGATATTTTTGTCTTTTTCCTAATGTTTGTATTTAGGCAACTCTGATTCAATACCCTAACTTACAAACTTCATTATGTATGTAGTGATATAATTTTGTGAAAATTTGCACTTCACAATACTGAACTTTTCCCAGACCTCACAGCAATGTTAATAATACATTGTGAGTTCATTTGAGACTAATTTAAGCTATGCACTTAGCCTGCTGTCCTACTGTGTATTCAGCCTGTTTTAAGTTTAACCTGCCCTTCAGAGAACAGTGTAACCAAACTTACTATGTCTTGGATTTCCCATAAGGCCATCTTTGCATCCTAAGTTAATGTTATATCTTTAGTCTTGAATCATTTACTCTTTCATGCCCCTAACCCAGCATAAATGTATGTGTATCTGTGGTAATCATTTGGTGAAAGGAGCCAACAAGTTGGGAATAACCTGATATAACAAATATCTACTGGAAGTGTTGAAAACAATATGTGTATAGCTTGATAAATTCTCTTTGCAGTTGTGTTTGCTAGAAAGAGGACTTATCTCCTAAAACTCTGTTAAAATTTTCTGTAAAGTGTCCTCCATTCCTTTCCTGTGCAGTGTTTTCTGTCCTGTTAAACAAACATGAACCAATGTCTTTGATGGTACAGTAAGACATTAGGCACAGATGTACACACCAGCAACCAAAAATTACAGACAGAAGATATATGGAGACAAGTGGATGATTCAAATTTGTGCTTAATCTTAGTCAAATGTATCCAAAGGAACTGCTTTGTTTTCATTACTTAGTGCAGTGTCTATATATTTTCGTGTCCTCTGACATTATCTTTAATATGTTAACTGATGCAGATATAGACTACAAGTGTGCAGTAACTGAGTAGGTAAATACATAATGAATTTGGACAGCTAATGTATCATTCTGTGTATATTGCTGTTTATTGTGCTACTCTGCTATTGGCCATTCCCTGTCATGAATCTGTTTCCTTGGTTACATCTGTTCTTTAGAGCAAGTATTCATCCCTACAAAGATACAACAGAAAAGATTGCATGCTCATACCTTTCCTTTAGCCTGACTTATGCATATGAAATGCCAAGCAGCACATTTCAGGGCCCCCCCAACCTCCATTTCTAGATTCACCATTCTCGATTATTCTGTTATTCACCAAGGATGCTCTATGTTATTCTAGAAGATACTGTAATCTGTTTTAAATCTAAGTAGTTCTTTGCTTATTTTGGCATTCTTTCTTTGTATTGGTCCAAGTTGACACCTATTTATCTGGAAGGTTTTACTGTCCATAGCTCTGATCTTCAGCAATCACCAGTGTGTCAACTTGGGAATCTCTTTACCTTCTATCCTAGTCTACACACAGGAGATTTCTGGAGGGAAAAGTAGAGTATTAGCCATCATCTTTTCCTGAATGCCACATTTGTGTCTTTAATTAGTAAGTTGCTGAATGGTCCTTTCCTTTCAGGAAACAAGAAGAATACATTTCTGTATTAATTTCATAGGTAACAGTTTTCACAGCTCCTTTTGGATTTGGCATTGTGTTTTTCTCAGTCACATTGTTTAAACGACTTCTAAAGCATTGCTAATACATAGTTGAGCCATGAATTTGTGAATATCACAATACGACTACCTTACTTTGAATACTATCCTTCTCTGTCAAGCTGATAATATTCTTGCAGCATATTTCCTCATTCCCCACAATCACGTCAGAGGTTGAAAGGAAAAGAAACTAAGTCAGAAAGTAATCATCTATCATTCTAAAGTTTAGATGAAACAACACAAAACCACATGGTTGAATCTTGGCAGGGTACTTTCTTGTTTCAATTTCTATAGCCAACTTTTCCATACACATTCTGTGCCTCAAGGAACAAATTTATAAATGGACTATGTTGTAAGAAAGTCTACCAATCCCTTACCATGAAATTAGTGAACAAACATGGTGTCTGCCTCCACCTCTCAACATAGTTGGATGTTCACTGTTGCTTTCTAGCCATAAGACTAAACTGAGCTAAATGTTTCCACTCTATGGGTCATTCTCAAACTAGGTTCTACAGAGCTGTGAGCCTCTATCCCCTCATCCCTGTTGGGGAAGTCCTGTTATTTGTCAATAAAGTACTGTTGAGCCTATAGAAAACCTAGATAGGAGGGACTAGGAGTCAAGGAGGATTCTGGGAAAGAGAAAGACAAGAGAGTTCGAGATGTAACCGCCATTGGGGTAGGAAGCCTGGAAACCTCTCCGGTAAGAGACATACTTAGATTAACAATTATGGGGTAATTACTTAAGTCAGAGCTAGCCAGTTAGAAACAAGCAAGGCCAACAGCTTCATAATGAATATAGCCTCCTGTGTGTTTATTTGGGACTGATGCGGATCTAGAACCAGGCTGGCGCAGCAGAGCCCAGGCGACTGGCGGGGGATAAACCAAAGCGGCTAGCAAAAGAAAAAGCTTCTCTTAACACATCCCCACAAAAAAAGATGTTTCATGGAAAGTGAAAGACTATGAAGGTGAAAAATAACTATGTGAACCTCTAGGTGCTTTATCAGCAGGTCATCCAATGTATATTTGTTTTTATCTGCTCTGTGTATGGGAGTTTTGACAAAAACATATGCAAAAAGCAAATTCCACTGATAAGTTTTAAAAACTATAGGCAATCAAGGTGATATGTGCTATAATGCCATCACTAGAGGGCTAAAGGCAAGGATCAAGACTAGCCTTACTATACAGAGTCTGACACCAGCCTAAGGTACATGACACCTTGTCTGAAGACAAAGAAGAAAATGATAACCAAATTATACTGATGTTTAAACCTTTCTCATGATAAAATTCAACACATAGGACTAGAAAAATGGTTGAGCAACTGAAAGCCCTAGCTGCTCTACCGGAGGATCCTGGGTTGATTTTCCGCAGCTACATGACAATTCACAACTGTCTTTAACAGTCCTAGGGTCCCCAAAACCCTCTTTTTGCCTCTCTGGGTTCACTGCACAATACTATGTATAGTCATACATGGCGGCAGAACACTCATACATATAAAAATTTAATGCAGTTATCTATATTTTTGCAAGTACTCTAATCCATAGTGAATGGAATGCTGGTACAGAACAAATTAATTGTATTTTCATTTCACCTTTAGTATGTCAAATCACTGTTTTTCCTCCTTTTCACCCCAGAATTTAGATGTCAGGGTTCCAAATCATTTATTTATTTATTTTTGTTCTCCCTACACTATTTAAGAATATTACTGCATGACAGGTAACTGGATTGAGAGGGTATATGTGCCAGCCATGGCTGAAAGAACTGGGTAAATCTCCCACCCACAGAGCACATCATAAGCTGTGGGCCAAAGCCATAATTATCATCAGATTTGTCACTAGAGCATAAGGCTCGTACGTGGCTGTCAACTGTCAGTGATAGTCAGATGATTCAGGCTGGTGTGGAAAACACGTTTGACTCTAGTCTCTCTAATCCAATGGCAGAGGTAAGACCCTAAACATTCACATGTCCAACTTACTGCTTTTCTACTTCAGTGCTCTCCATAGGATAAGTGGCATAGCTGCTACCCCACACACCTTCTACATCAGGCATTTCTGAACATCACCATTTACGCCCCTCTAAACATGAATATCAGAGGCATTTGTAGACTGTAGATAAAACATTTCAACATTCCTTGAAAAACTTGTCCAGAGCCTGTGATCAAACAGTGACCAAGTGCCTGAAGTAGTTCCTTGCTATTAAAAAAGCAAAACAACTAAAATAAACTGTTTATCATTAGCCAGACTATAATAAATCCTATTTTAAATGAAGATGAGGAAGTGCATGTGCATATATGTGTTTGCCATGATTATTAAACTTATTTGGTGCTTATTCGTTTGTAAAGTAAATGAAGAATCACTCCGCACCCCTTGTTGGCCGAGTGCAGAAGAACTAAAACTCACTTGAGGTCTATTTGAACAGGTGCACACAGGCATTTTCTGCCAAGGAGATGAGTCTGCCAGTTGGAACTAGAGGGTGTGCTGTGTTTGTTGGGTTTTGTATTCATCTCGCAAGGGCATATGGGTTTCTTGGAGGCAGATCTGATAAGATGGCTGTGGAGGAAAGTTGAGTCACATAGATGCGCACCCACATACTCACACAGAGTAACATCTAGGGATGAATCAGGTGCCACCTCAGAAAACCTCCTTCCCACTCTCTTATTTTGAGACATAGAGTAGGAATGTTGAATACAGAAAAGCAGTGTTCTTTCCTCTAATCTGCTTCAAACAGGGAAGCAAATTCTAACCAGACTGGAGTGGCAGTCACAAATAATGCCTCTGTGAGTGGTGTGTGGCTTCATGCTAAAAAAAGTAGAAGACACTTTAATGGAGTTTTAATTTTTTGTTTACATCAGAATATTTTAAATATATATTAAAACTAAATAGTATATATTTAGTTTCAGTGAGAAATGGAATGTTTCTCTATTTTTTAAATTATTCCCAACGATGTCAATTTATAAAATGGTAGACTAAAATGAAGTTTCAGCTCTTTGCTCAACCCAGAAGAATGAATACACATTGCAACACACTATGCATCTAGGGGGCACCATAAAGAACTGTTTCCAACTCCAGAATTAGGAGGGCCGAATGTTCAAATTACAGTGCTAATTATAATTACTGTGGGGACCATTTTTTTCTCCGGTAGTCACTGAAAACCTAATGAGTATGAAGGTTTTGTATTAAAGAACCAGTGAATCAGATGGTACAGTATAATAGATAGTACAGATTATAACCATTAATTCTTGTAAAAGCTATTTATGATATAATTATATTAATCCTTTGGGTATGGAACAGAAAAACTCTAACCACAAAAAGAAAAACCATATTAATGTTTTATTATCTCCATGTCCCAACTTACTGCTTTTGGTTTCAAATACTTATAAATATATGTGGGCATGTTCAAGTTCAGTTTGAATCTTACACTGGGCTCTGATGGCAGATTGCCTGTTTTCATATTCTGGTCTCAGAGTCATAATATGTGGGCAATTTACTGTGACTGTTTATATCTTAAGAGCATTTTCTGTAAATTATAGCAAATAATGGTATGAAATTTATAAGGCTGTTAGGTCAATTGAATGATGAGATACAGATAATATGCTTAGAATAGTTCCTGACACAACAGAAACCCTACATGAACATTAGCAATAATGCTAATTGTGATGATTATTGTGTGTGTGTCCATTTCTGGAGAGAAAAATCAATGCAAAAGGAACAAAAGACGGCACACCACCATTTAATTCTGAACAAGCATTTTGATTTCATATTCAAGCATACAACTTTAATGAGCCAACCTAAGCCTATAGAAAATCATTTGATTCTCCACAGTTTCAGCTTCACATCCTGTTCAAGATTTCCCCTTGTCCTTCACTATTACGCTATATAGATGTCTGAGGTCAAAGTCAGCACACTTTAATTCATTTTTGATTTATTTTTGTTGTTTTGTATATGTATTAGTGAGTATCTCTAAAATATTTTTTTTGTTTTTTGTTTTGTTTTGTTTTTTATTTTCCAGTTTAAATTTAGATAAGAAACAAGGTTGCTTCACAAGTCAGTTCCAGGTCCCTCTCCCTTTCCCTCCCCTCCTCCCATGCCCTCCCCCCAACCTCCCCCCCCGTTATCCCCTCATTCCCCCAGGGAGGGTGAGGCCCTCCATGGGGGTGTCCATAGTCTGTCATTTCATATAGGGCAGGGCCTAGTTCCTTCCCCAAAAGTTCAGGGTGAGAGTGCACCTCACATTGTTCTATGGGAGTCCAAAGTCAGTGTGTAAACTGGGGATGGGTACTGATCTGCTGCCCAAGGCTCAATAGATTACCTAGGCCTCCTCACTGACACCCAGATTCAGGGGGTCTTGATCAGTCCCATGCTGGCTTCCCAGGCTGATGCCTGGGATTCAAGAGTTAACCTTTGTCTGGTCAGCTGTTTCTGGGGGTTAAACCAACCCAGTCTTAATCCCTTTGATCATCAGTCCTCCCTCTCTGTTACTGGCTTTCTTGAGTTCAGCTCAGTACTGAACCGAGGGAGTCTGCCTCTTCTTCGATCAGCCACTAAATGAAGTTTCTGTTTCCCAGACTCTCTGGCCATAGGATTGTAGGCTGGCACTCCCCAGATCTATGTCTAAAATCCATATATGAAAGAGTACATGCCATGTTTCTCTTTTTTGTGACTGAGTTACCTCACTCAGGATGGTTTCTTCTAGTGTCATCCATTTGCCTGCGAATCTCAATATTCCATTGTTTTTTTCTGCTGAATAGTACTCCATTGTGTAAATGTACCACATTTTCTCTATCCACTCTTGGGTTGAGGAACATCTAAGTTCTGGCTATTACAAATAAAGCTGCTATGAACATAGTGGAACAGACATCTTTGTTGTATGAATGGGCATCTTTTGGATATATGCCTAAGAGTGGAGTTGCTGGGTCTTGTGGTAGGTTTATTCCCATTTTTTGAGGAATCTCCATACTGATTTCCAAAGTGGCTGAACCAGTTGGCACTCCCACCAGCAATGGAAGAGTGTCCCCCTTTCACCACATCCTCTCAAGCATAAATTGTCATTGGTGTTTTTGATTTTAGCCATTCTGACAGGAATGAGATGGTATCTCAGAGTTGTTTTGATTTGCATTTCCCGGATGGCTAAGGATGTTGAGCACTTTCTCAAATGCCACTCAGCCATTTTAGACTCCCCTACTGAAAACTCTCTATTTAGTTCTGCAGCCCACTTTTTAATTGGGTCCTTTGATGTTTTGGAGACTTGCTTCTTGAGTTCTTTGTAAATTTTGGAGATCAACCCTCTGTCACATGTGGGATTAGTGAATATTATTTCCCATTCTGTGGGCTGCCTTTTTGTCTTGCTGACTGTGTCCTTTGCCTTACAGAAGCTTCTCAGTTTCAGTAAGTCCCATTTATTAATTGTTGATCTCACTGTCTGTGCTACTGGTGTTATGTTCAGGAAGCTGTCTCCTCTACCAATTCGTTCAAGGGTACCACCCACTTTCTCTTCTAAGAGTTTGAGTGTGGCTGGATTTATGTTGAGGTCTTTGATCCATTTGGACTTACGTTTTGTGCATGGCGATAAACATGGATCGATCCGCATTCTTCTACATGCCAGTCTCCACTTATGCCAGCACCATTTGTTGAAGATGCTTTCTTTATTCCATTGTATATTTTTAGCTTCTTTGTCAAAGATCAGATGTTCGTACGTGTGTGGGTTAATACCCGGTTTTCAATTCGATTCCATTGGTCTACCTGTCTATTTTTGTGCCAATACCAAGCTGTTTTCAGGACTATAGCTCTATAATAGAGCTTGAGGTCAGGGATGGTGATGCCTCCGGATGTTGCCTTGTTGAACAGGGTTGTTTTGGCTGTCCTGGGTCTTTTGTTTTTCCATACAAAATTGATTATTGTTCTTTCAAGGTCTGTGAAGAATTGTGCTGGGATTTTAATGAGGATTTGTACTGAATCTGTAGATTGCTTTTGGCAGGATTGTCATTTTTACTACATTGATTCTACCTATCCAAGAGCATGGGAGATCTTTCCATTCTCTGAGGGCTTCTTTAATTTCTTTCTTTAAAGATTCAAAGTTCTTACGATACAGGTCTTTCACTTGTTTGGTTAGCGTTACCCGAAGGTATTTTATGTTGTTTGTGGCAATTGTAAAGGGTGATGTTTCTCTGATTTCTTTCTCTAAAATATTTTTAAGTTAATATTTACATGCTTCCAAATAAATTTGTTTTCTCTCTCTATCTCCTAAGTTGGTTTGGCATTATTTTGCAATCATAGTAATTTTTTTGTGATGCTGCATGCTTTTAATTCTAGCACTGAACAGGCAGATTTCTGAGAGTTCAAGGTTAACCTGGACTCCAGAGTGAGTTACAGGACAGCCAGGGCTACATAGAGAAACCCTGTCTCAAAACAAAACAAAACAAAACAAGAAGGACCTAAAATGAAACAGCCATGAGTTACTGTTTTTTACTTTGGCACAATCATAGCTAGGGATCAGGAACAGCTGGGATCAAAGATGACAGTGACAGTGAAGTAAAGGACTCGATCTTCATCCAGATACCTACTAATGTTTTTTATCATTTTTTATTTTAATTTTAAATAGCTTGTTTTACATGTCAATCCCAGTTCCCTCTCCCTCACCTCCTCCCGCAGTCCCCTTCTCCCCCACCCTCCCACCCTATTGCCAAATCCTTCCACATAGGGGATATCTAGAGTCTGTCATTTTACTCTGGGTAGGGTCCAGGCACTCCCCTAAGAGTCCAGGCTGAGAGAGCATCCCTCTTTGTGCTATAGGCACACGAAGACTGTTTGTATACCAGGGATAGACACTGATCCACAGCTCAGGCCACATAGGTTGCCCAGGCCTTCTCGCTGACACTCACATTTGGGGGGGTCCAGATCAGTCCCATGCTGGCCTCCCCACTGTCAGTCTGGGGTCCAAGAGCTCTCCACTGTTCAGATCAGCTGTCTCTGCTGGTTTTGCCAGCCCATTCTTTGCCAATTTGCTCATCACTCCTCTCTCTCTGTCACTGGGTTCCTTGGGTTCAGTTCAGTGATTAATTGTGTGTTTGCCTCTGCTTCCATCAGTCATGGGATGAAGGCTCCCGGATGGTTATAGACATCAAGTTCATTATCAGGAATGGGCTCTCCAATATTGCTTAGCTTGCCAGTTGGTGTTATCCCTTTAGATCAATCGAGGTTGCCCTGGTGCCTGATCTGTATTCGATCCTATGATTCCCTCTTCTCCCTATTCTACCCCCACCCCCTCAACTTCCTGTTCCCCCATGACCAACTCTCTTCCTCTTCACCCCCCTCTCTTCTTCCCAGGTCCAACTTCCCCCCACCCCTCGCTGTGTTCCCCATCCATTCAGGGGATCATGTCTCCATCCTCTTCTCTTGGGTACTATGCATATATGCCTATATTTTAGGTTCTTTCCTGTTTCCCAGACTCTCTATCAGTGGAAGTGCAGACTGGCACTATCCTGATCCATGTCTAAAATCCATATATGAGTGAGTACATACCATGTTTGTCTTTTTGTGACTGGGTTACCTCACTCAGGATGGTTTCTTCCAGTGCTATCCATTTCCTTGCGAATTTCAAGATTCCATTGTTTTTTCTGCTGAGTAATACTCCGTTGTGTAAATGTACCACATTTTCTCCATCCACTCTTCAGTTGAGGGGCATCTAGATTGCTTCCAGGTTCTGGCTATTACAAATAATGCTGCTATGAACATAGTGGAGCAGATGCCCTTGTTGTATGAACTTGCCTCATTTGGATATATGCCTAAGAGTGGAATTGCTGGGTCTAGTGATAGATTAATTCCCATTTTCCTGAGGAATCTCCATACTGATTTCCAAAGAGGCTGTATGAGTCGGCACTCCCACCAGCAGTGGAGGAGTGTTCCTCTCTCTCCACATCCTCTCCAGCATAAATTGTCTTTGGTGTTTTTGATTTTAGCCATTCTGACAGGAGTAAGATGGTATCTCAAAGTTGTTTTGATTTGCATTTCCCTGATGGCTAAGGATGTTGAGCACTTTCTTAAGTGTCTCTTGGCCATTTTAGCCTCCTCTACTGAGAATTCTCTATTTAGCTCTGTACCCCACCTTTTAATTGGATCCTTTGGTGTTTTGGAGACTTGTTTCTTGAGTTCTTTGTAAATTTTGGAGATTAGCCCTCTGTCAGACGTAGGGTTAGTGAATATCTTTTCCCATTCTGTGGCCTGCCTTTTTGTCTTTTTGACTGTGTCCTTTGCCTTACAGAAGCTTTTTAGTTTCAGAAGGTCCCATTTGTTAATTGTCGATCTCAGTGCCTGTGCCACTGGTGTTATGTTTAGGAAGTGGTCTCCTGTACCAAGTCGTTGAAGAGTATCTCCCACTTTCTCTTCTAAAAGTTTCAGTGTGGCTGGATTTATGTTGAGATCTTTGATCCATTTGGACTTAAGTTTTGTACAAGGCGATAAACATGGATCTATCTGCAGTCTTCTGCATACCAGTACCCAGTTATGCCAGCACCATTTGTTGAAGATGCTTTCTTTTTTCCATTGTACAGTTTTAGCTTCTTTGTCGAAAATCAAGTGTTCATAGGTGTGTGGGTTAAAATTAGAGCTTTCAATTCGGTTCCATTGGTCTACCTGCCTATTTTTGTGCCAATACCAAGCTGTTTTCAGGACTATAGCTCTATAATAGAGCTTGAAGTCAGGTATGGTGATGCCTCCTGAAATTCCTTTATTGTATAGGGATGTTTTAGCTATCATGGGCCTTTTGTTTTTCCATATAAAGTTGATTAATGTTTTTTCCAGGTCCTTGAAGAATTGTGATGGAATTTTGATAGGGATTGCATTGAATCTGTAGACTGCTTTTGGCAAGATTGCCATTTTTATTATGTTGATCCTACCAATCCAGGAGCATGGGAGATCTTTCCATTTTCTGGTATCTTCTTTGATTTCTTTCTTTAAAGACACAAAGTTCTTGATATACAGGTCTTTAATTTCCTTGGTTAACATTATCCCCAGATATTTGATGCTGTTTTTGTCTATTGTAAAGGGTGATGTTTCTCTGATTTCTTTCTCAGTCACTTCATCATCTGTATATAATAGGGCCACTGATTTTTTTGAGTTTACCTTGTATCCTGCCACATTGCTGAAGGTGTTTATCAGCTCTAGGAGTAACCTTGCAGAGTTTTTTGGGTCACTTATGTAGACTATCATATCATCTGCAAATAGTGAAAGTTTGACTTCTTCTTTTCCTATTTGTATCCCCTTTATCTCCTTTTGTTGTCTTATTGCTGTAGCTAGAACTTCAAGTACAATATTGAAGAGATATGGAGAGAGTGGACAGCCTTGTCTTGTTCCTGATTTTAGACGAATTGCTTTGAGTTTCTCTCCATTTAGTTTGATGTTAGCTGTTGGTTTACTGTATATTGCTTTTATTATATTCAGGTACATTCCTATTATCCCTGATCTCTCTAGGACCTTTATCATGAAGGGGTGCTGGATTTTGTCAAAGGCTTTTTCAGCATCTAGTGAGATGATCATGTGGTTTTTCTTTCGCAGATTGTTAATATGGTAGATTACATTGATAGATTTTTCTAATGTTGAACCATCCCTGCATTCCTGGGATGAAGCCTACTTGATCATGGTGGATGATTTTTCTGATGTGTTCTTGAATCCGGTTTGCGAGTATTTTATTGAGTATTTTTGCATCAATGTTCATGAGGGAAATTGGTCTATAGTTCTCTTTCTTAGTTGTGTCTTTGTGTGGCTTGGGTATCAAGGTAATTGTAGCCCCGTAGAAAGAGTTTGGCAGTGAGCCTCCTGCTTCTATTGTGTGGAATACTTTGAGGAGTATTGGAATTAGCTCTTCTTTGAATTTCTGGTAGAATTCTGCACTGAAGCCATCTTGGCCTGGGCTTTTTTTATTTGGGAGACTTTTGATGACTGCTTTTATTTCATTAAGCATTTTAGGTCTGTTTAGATTGTTTATCTGTTCTTGATTTAGTTTTGGCAAGTGATATCCAGGAAATTGTCCATTTCCTTTAAATTTTCAAATTTTGTGGAGTACAGATTTTCAAAGTATGCCCTGATGATTCTCTGGATTTACTCAGAGTCTGTTGTTATGTCCCCTTTTTCATCCTGATTTTGTTAATTAGCATGCTCTCCCTCTGTCTTTTGGTTAGTTTTGACAGAGGTTTATCTATTTTGTTGATTTTCTCAAAGAACCAACTCTTTGTTTCATTGATTCTTCTCAGTGTTTTTCTGGTTTCTACTTGATTGATTTCAGCCCTCAATTTGATTATTTCCTAGCGTCTGCTCCTCCTGGGGGAGTTTGCTTCTTTTTGTTCTAGAACATTCAGCTGTGCTATTAATTCTCTACTATGACTGTTCTCCAGTTTTTTCATGTGGGCACTTAGTGCTATAAACTTTCCTCTTAACATTGCTTTCAAAGTGTCCCATAAGTTTGTGTATGTTGTGTCTTCATTCTCATTGAAATCGAGGAAGTCTTTAATTTCTTTTTTTATTTGTTCCTTTACCCAGGGATGGTGCAATTGTGCATTGTTCAATCTCCATGAGTTTGTAGGTTTTCTGCGATTTGTGTTATTGTTGAATTCTAATGTTAATTCATGGTGGTCTGATAAGATGCAGGGCGTTATTCCAATTTTTTTGTATCTGTGGAGATTTGCTATGTTTCCTATTATGTGGTCAATTTTAGAGAAGGTTCCATGTGGTGCCGAGAAGAAGGTATATCCCTTTGTATTTGGGTGGAATGTTCTATAGATGTCTGTTAAACCCAGTTGGGTCATAACTTCTATTAGTTCTCTTGTTTCTTTGTTAAGTTTCTGTCTGGAGGTCCTGTCTAGCGGTGAGAGCGGAGTGTTGAAGTCTCCTACTATTAGTGTGTGAGATTTTATGTGCATTTTGAGCTTTAGTAATGTTTCTTTCACGAATGTAGGTGCCTTTGTATTTGGGGCGTAGATGTTTAAAATTGAGACTTCGTCTTGATGTATTTTTCCTTTGATGAATATGAAGTGTCCTTCTTCATCTCTTTTGATTGATTTTAATTTGAAGTCTAATTTGTTAGATATTAGGATTGCTACACCCGCTTGTTTCTTGGGACCGTTTGATTGGAAGATCTTTTCCCAACCCTTTACTCTGAGATAACGTCTGTCTTTGATGTTGAGATGTGTTTCTTGTATGCAGCAGAAGGAAGGGTTCTGTCTTCGTATCCATTCTGCTAGTCTGTGTCTATTTATAGGCAAGTTGAGGCCGTTGACATTGAGGGATATTAATGACCATTGATGGGTGATCCTTGTTTGTGCTTGATTTATTGTTAGTGAAGTTATTTTGTGTAGTTTCTCCTCCCTTTTTCTTTTGGTGTTTTGTAAAGTGTGATTATATATTGCCTGTGTCTTGTGAATGTAGTTATCTTCCTTGGCTCTAGGTTTTCCTTCTAGCATTTTCTGTAGAGCTGGATTCATGGATACGTATTGTTTAAATCTGGCTTTGTCATGGAATATTTTGTTTTCTCCATCTATGGTAATTGAGAGCTTTGCTGGATATAGTAGTCTGGGCTGGCATCCTTGTTCCCTTAACGTTTGTAGGACATCGGTCCAGGATTTTCTGGCTTTCATCGTTTCCATTGAATAAGTCAGGTGTAATTCAGACAGGTCTGCCTTTGTATTTTACTTGGCCTTTTTCTTTAGCTGCTCTTAATATTTTCTCTTTACTCTGTAGGTTTGATGTTTTGATTATTATGTGGCGAGGTGACTTCTTTTTCTGGTCAAGCCTATTTGGTGTTCTGTAAGATTCTTGTACTTTCATAGGCATATCTTTCTTTAGGTTAGGGAAGTTTTCTTCCATGATTTTGTTGAATATGTTTTCTGTACCTTTAAGTTGAATTTCTTCACATTCTTCTATACCTATTATTCTCAGGTTTGGCTTCTTCACGGTGTCCCATATTTCCTGGATATTTTGTGTTAAGGATTTTTTGGTTTTGAGATTTTCTTTGGTTGACGACTCTATATCCTCTAATGAGTCTTCAACACCTGAGATTCTCTCTTCTATGTCTTGTATTCTATTGGTGATACTTGCATCTGTAGTTCCTGATCATTTACCCAGCTTTTCTATTTCCAGCATCCCTTCATTCTGTGTTTTCTTTATTGTTTCTATTTCAGCTTTCAATCCTTCAACTGTTTGAGTTGTTTCCTTCATTTTTTTGGTTGTTCTTTCTTTGTGCTCTTTAGATTCTTTGAGAGATTTGTTTATTTCTTGAATTTTTCCCCCATTTCATGGATTTTTTGTTTGTTTTTTCTTCTATTTCTTTAAGGAATTTCCTCATTTCTTCTTTGAGGGTCTCCATCATCTTCATGAAATAATTTTAAGGTCTGTCTCCTCTTCTTCGTCTATGTAGTGCTTTTCGGGTCTTGCTGGTGTTGGATCCCTGGATTCTGGTCGGGTCATATTGGTGTTTCTATTGCTGAGTGATCTCTTATTCTGTCTTCTTCCCATCTCTTCTTTCAGTGGGTGCTGGTGGGGTCTTTCTATCTCCACTGGTCTCCTTCCTTCCTGAAGCTGAAGCTGGGGATGCTGACATGGAGTTTGGGTCCTGGTAGGGCTGATGTCTTTCATGAAGCTGGTCACACTGGGGTTGGGGTCTTGGAATTGTTGACTTCTTTGCTGTGTGGGCAGGTCTCCTGAAGCTGTACTCGCTGGTGTTGGGGTCTTGGAAGGGCTGATGTCTTTCCTGAAGCTGGACTCGCTGGGGTTGGGGTCTTGGAAGGGCTGATGTCTTTCCTGAAGCTGGACTCGCTGGGGTTGGGGTCTTGGAGGGGCTGATGTCTTTCCTGTGTGGGCGGGTCTTCTGGATGCTGGGTGTGGCCCTGAAGATCAAGGGGGATGGGGGAAGGGCGGGCGGTCCCCGCAGGAGACCCAATCTCACCTGAAGCTGGACTCCAATCATAGTATTTTTGATTGGAGAATATTTGATAACTTTATAATATCAAACTTCCTAATGTAAAACTTGGGAAATGTCTCCATTTATTCAATTCTTATATGTCTTAATATTTCATATTTTTATTTTTTGAGTGTCTGCATATATTTTGTTTATCTTTAGATTGTTGTCATTTAAAATTATATTGTGAGTGAATTATTTTTCCTCATTTCATTTTCTCCATAATTATTTTTGCTATATGAGATATTAATGAAGTTTTATAAATTTTATTTTGCACCCAGTAAGTTACTAGTTTTTGAGAAGCTTAAGGTTTATTCATCAATATTTTCAGATTTTTGAAATTAATAGTCAAATTACATAAAATTTCCCTCTTTGTCAGTGGTTCACTAATAGTTTATGTTTCCTCTTTTAATTTCATCCTTTGGAAAGTCTTTTCAGATAGGTCAATTAAGAGAGTCATATTAGAAGCCTATATTTTTTATTTCTTTTCTTTTAGAAAAAAATTCTTTAGGAAGTACAATGTGCTTTTCTGATAAGAGAAATGAGGGTCATGGAGATGGTTCAGTTGGTGAAACCCTTGTTGCACAAGTCTGACAATGTAAGACCCAACCCTGGAACCCACAGTGGAAGAACAGGGCCAACTCATTAAAATTGTCCTGGGACCTCTTAATATGCTGCCTGGAATGTAAAGACAAATGAAGATATTGATGACTTTTGAAACAAGAGAAATGAATATCAACATTATTAGTATGAAACTCACTTTAAATGAATAATTAACTACTTGTGGTCTATTGTAGTGATTTTTTCATCTCTTTCTCCTTTCTTAATTTTTTCTTTATCATTTGATAATTGTAAATGTATCTACAATGTGTCTTGGTGAAATCCATCTCTACTCCCACCCCTCCAAATCTTTCCATGTCCTGAGTACCACTTTTCCCTTCCAATTCATGTATTCTTTATTAACCCACTGTTCCACTAGGTACTACTAGTATGTGCGTAGGAGTAACACCACCCAATGAAATACAGACAGCTTATCAGATGCTATAATCTGGAAGAAGACTAATTTTCCCTCTGCCAACAGCCAACAACTGACAAAAGAACCTCAGTAAGAGGCCAGACTTCTTGAGCCCACCCATACCCCATTCATGCTTGAATTTTGACAGATTTGTTCTTGTTCATCCAGTGCCTTAGTTATGATTTCTATTGCTGTGAAGAGACACCATAACCATGGCAACACTTCTAAGGAAAATATTTAATTGGGATTGCTCAATTACACTTTCAGAGGTTCAGTCCATTTGCATCGTGGCCAGAGTATGGCAGCTTGCAAGCAGATATGGTGCAGGAGGACTAGCTGAGAGTTCTACATCTTGCAGACAACAGGAAGTCTACTGGCACACGGGGTGGTATCCTGAACACAGAAAACCACAAAACCCACCTGCACAAGACACGCTTCCTCCAACAAGGCCATACCCACTTTAACAAGCCACACCTCCTAATAATGCCACTGCCTATGAGCCTATGGGGTCAATTACATTCAAACTACCACATTCAGTTTCAGCCTCTGGGAGACCTTGTATTCTACTGTTCAGTTATTTCAGGAAAACACTGTTCCACATTGGTCCACAACCACTTGTCTTATAATCTTCCATCCCCTCTTTCACAATGACTTCTGAGCCTTGGGTGCGGATCTTAAAACAGACTACCCATTTAGGACTAAGCACTCCACAGGGGCTCCCCCCTCTCTCTCTAACTTTAAGCAATCCTTTGAGAATTTCATACAATCTATTTTGATCAAATTCACCACAACTCCTTTCCCTAACCCCTCCTAGATACACCCCCATCTCCACACCCAACTTTATGTTATCTCTTTATTTTGTGCTTTTTAATTGAAATATAATTATATTATTTCCCCTCCTTCTTGTTCTTCATTTACTATAAAAGAAAGGTTCTCTGTTGAGGTTTCAGAAACACAACATCTATGGTATAAAGATGAACATTCAGAGGGTAGTTTGCTATTACACCATTTAGCAGAATAATATTGATACATTCTCCCCTAGGACCTACGACTTACACAGTTATAAGTTATTGACCCAAGGGTAGGACTCCTGAATTGGCTACCCAATACCAAGTGGATCTCTAAGATTTCAATTGCTAGCATTTGCTTACAAAGGTTTTTAGTATCAGCAATCTGTTCAGTAGCTGAGTGACTATTGCCTCTATTTGTTTTCAAAAGTGAGGAGTATTACAGGAGATAATTTCTTCTAAATGCTGATCTACTCAGGGTTGACAGTTTTCTAATGCCTTTTATTATTGATAATTAACTGAGAATAGTGTCAATGAGACTCTCGATCTTATTATCTAAACTTTACTTGTTAGTATAATTTATTAAAACACTATAGTTCTATTAATGTTTAATGTACTCTTAATGTCTTTTCAAGTATGTCAATATTCATTATAAATCTTGATTAAATTTTCCACATCTAAAATATCAATAGTTTTGAGAACAATCATTTAAAGATATAATGTCTCATTCTACTTTATTACTTCTCAAATTTCTATGTTACATTGTTTATCTTTTAAGAAATTCTTCATTGAATGCATTTTTGAATTAGTTCATTTTAATATACATAACTAATTAAATAAGTCATAAATTTGCCTTAGAATACAACTTTGGTTGTACAATGCTAATATTACCTTGTTCTCTTTAACACAATTTTCTAAAGAGCTGATTACTCATTATTATTTAATTATATTTGAACTATTTTATTTAATTTAGTATTTACATATTAAAATCTGTCATGTGGACGGAACTAGGACTAGACTGGCTGCCGGGGATGGTGTCTACTGCTGTGTCTTCCATCCCAGTGGCAGGAGCCAACGCTCCCCAGTCTACTGCCCACCCACGGGTCGAGGTAAGCCAGGGCCCATTTCTGGACTGCCTGCCTGGGCCTGGGATCTGCCACTGAGGCTTCCATCCTGGCAGAGGTGGCAGGAGCCACGCTACCATAGTTTCCTGCTCCACCCACAGAACTAGGACTAGACTAGCTGCCTGTACTTGGGATCTCCCTCTGTGTCTTCCATCCCAGAGGCAGAAGCAAACTCACCCTAGCATTCTAGTCTCATGCTCCACCCACGAGACAAAGACTATCAGGGCCTGTCTCTAGACTACACTCCTATGCCTCGGGTATAGCACTGGGGCTCCCATCCATCCCAGGGGGATTCAAAGCACCCTAGTATCCTAGTCCATTTGTCCACCCACAAGACCAGGAAGTAGAGAGCTACCAAAACAGTGGACTTGCCAACACCCAACAGAAGGGAACCCTGGTCCCACACCCATCAGTAGTGGAAGAGGCACCCTCTGGAACCCACTGCAAGAACAGATGGTAAGGAGAGAATATAAAAACACAAGGAGCAACAGAAAAAACCATATAACACTGCCAGAGTACAGATACCCTACACCAACAAGAGTGGAACACCCCAACACAAATGAACTAGAAGAGAATGACATAAAAAACAACTTCATGGAAATGATAGAGGCCCTCAAAGAGGATATGAGAAAATCCCTAAAAGAGATGGAAAAGAACAATTCAAAAAAAATGCAAGAAATGGAGCAAAAGACAAAACTGCAAGAAACAATTCAAACAGTGCAAGGGTTGAAAGCTGAAATGGAGACAATAAAAAAAACATACACACACAGTCTGAAGGAATGCTGGAAATAGAAAAGCTGGGAAAACAGTCAGGTACTACAGATGCAAGCATAACCAACAGAATACAAGAAATGGAAGAGAGAATCCCAGGTGTTAAAGATACACTAGGAGAATTAGTGTCATTGACCAAAGAAAATTTTAAGTCCAACAAATCCCTAACACAAAATATCCAGGAAATTTGGGACCTCAACAGATACAAAAAATTGGAATAATTCTGTGTATCTTATCAGACCATCATGCCTTAAAGTTAGAATTCAATAATAACACAAACTGCAGAAACCCTGCAAACTCATGGAAATTGAATAATACACTATTGCACCACTGCTGGGTCAAAGAAGAAATAAAAAAGAAATTAAAGACTTCCTAGAATTCAATGAGAATGAAGACACAACATACTCAAACTTATGGGACACTTCAAAAGCAGTGCTAAGAGGAAAGTTCATAGCACTAAGTGCCCACATGAAGAAACAGGAACATAGGCACACTAGAGAATTAACAGCACAACTGAAAGCACTAGAACAAAAGGAAGCAAACTCACCCCAGAGGAGCAGACACCAAGAAATTGTGGTGCCCACGCCACAAGCAACTCTGGAGTATCAGGAAAAGACCAGATGTCCAGCTGTTTGTACTAAGAAGTGTCTTTATTTTGTAAGTGCTAAGAGGTTTCTCTCTTGTAGGAGGGAACAGCCTTATATATAATCTTACAACACAGTAGAAAAACCCTAGGTGGAAGAGACCATGTTTTCCTCATGCTAGATGTTGATGTCAGTGGGATAATGTGGGGCCAGTAAGCCAGGACTAGATAACAGGATGCACCTGTGGCTATCAGCTGACAAGCAACTCAGAGACCCTGTGGGGGCTTGGCCCCAACAAGAAACAATTAAATTGAGGTCTGAAATCAGTAAAGTCATAACTAGGAAAACAATACAATGTAACAAAGAGTTGGTTCTTCGAAAAAATCAACAAGATAGACAAACCTTTATCCAAACTTACCAAAAGGCAGAGTATGAACATGCAAATTAACAAAATCAGAAACGAAAAGGGAGACATAACAACAGCAATTGAGGAAATCCAGAGAATAATCAGGTCATATTTTGAAAAGCTGTACTCCACAAAATTTGAAAATTTAAAGGAAATGGACAATTTTCTGGATAAATATCACTTACCAAAATTAAATCAAGAACAGATTAAGCTATTTAAATAGTCATATAACACCTAAGGATATAAAAGCAGTCATCAAAAGTCTCCCAACCAAAAAAAGCCCAGGGCCAGATGGCTTCAGTGCAGAATTCTACCAGAAATTCAAAGAACAGATTATACCAGTTCTTCTCAAAGTATTCCATGCAATAGAAGCAGAAGGGTCTTTGCCAAACTCTTTTTATGAGGCTTCAATAACATTGATACCCAAGCCACACAAAGACACAACTAAGAAAGAGAACTTCAGACCAATATCCCTCACGAACATTGATGCAAAAATACTCAATAAAATGATGGCAAATCGGATCCAAGAACACATCAGAAACCTCATCCACCATGATCAAGTAGGCTTCATTCCAGGGATGCAGGGATAGTTCAACATACGAAAATCCATCAATGTGATCCATCATATAAACAAACTGAGAAGCAAAAATCACATGATCATCTCACTAGATGCTGAAAAATCTTTTGATAAAATCCAACACCCCTTCATGGTAAAGGTCTCGGAGAGATCCGAGATAACAAGTACATACCTAAACATCATAGAAGCTATATACAGTAAACCAAAAGCCAACTTCAAACTGAATGGAGAGAAACTCAAGCCAATTCCTCTAAGATCAGGAACAAGGCAAGGCTGTCCCCTCTCCCCATATCTCTTCAATATTGTACTGGAAGTTCTAGCTAGAGCAATAAGAAAACAAAAGGAGATCAAGGGGATACAAATTAGAAAGGAAGAGGTAAAACTTTCACTATTTCTAGATGATATGATAGTTTATATAAGTGACCCAAAAAACTCTACCAGGGAACTCTTGCAGCTGATAAACACCTTCAGCAATGTGGCAGGATACAAGATCAACTCAAGAAAATCAGTAGCCCTACTATATACAGATGATGAAAGAGCTGAAAAAGAAATCAGAGAAACATCACCCTTTACAATTACCACATACATCATAAAATACCTTGGGGTAACACTAACCAAACAAGTGAAAGACCTATATCACAAGAACTTTGAGTCTTTAAAGAAAGAAATTAAAGAAGACACAAGGAAATGGAAAGATCTCCCATGCTCTTGGATAGGTGTCAAGAGCAATCTACAGACTCAATGCAATCCCCATTAAAATCCCAGCACAATTCTTTACAGACCTTGGAAGAACAATTCTCAACTTTATATGGAAAAGCAACAGAGAAATGATATTATTTGAACTAGTCAGTTTTAGATCAGCAGAATTATTTCTTTGACATGGCTTTCCTTCCTTACAAATGAGAACTGACATCTGAGCCTAAAAGAAAGTTGAGAGAAACAACCTGAAACAGTCTTTGCAATAGTACACGCTAATCTCAGCCCAAGTGTGATCTGGAGTAAATCACTTCATATTATTGTATCATGTCATTCTCATATGTTTAGAAGTTGTCATAATATCTACTTCATAGCATTGTTGAAGACTTAAGTGTAAAAAATCTACCAAATTTCCTGCAATTGCTAGTATGTCATCTTTCATAGAAAGACGTTCAAAGATGTTATTGTTCATTTTTATCTAAGTTGTTAATCCTTTTTCATCATATATCCCAGTAACACTCTCATTTTGGTTGCTGAAATACTTTCCCCTCAATGTTTTCCTTAATTTTTTCTAATTCTTTTAAAAATAATTATCACCTTTGTTGAGAGAAAATGATCAAGGATGTAGATAGTCAGAAGAAGATTGACAACAGAAGCATCTAGCTCTCACTTATGTCCTTTGGCCCACACTCAATATAACCAAAGTTTCATTGTCATTGTGAAGGTGATCCTTGGCTGCCTTCTGGGTTTAACCACTGTCTAGACTTAACTATTGGCTATACCCAGTGACTAATGTAAATGGACTCAAAGTGTTATGCATTTACAGTTTTGCATCCCAACTGCTTTGAGCCAGAATTTCCCTTTTTGTCAAAAACAAATCATAGTGGTACCTTTATCACAGGGGAGGTTGAGTTCAGGGCAATTATTGGTAAACTAGCTGTCTTCTGCGAGGTCAGTAAACAATGTGGTTGTTTTTTTAAAATAATTGCTCTTTCATAAAGCTTTAATGAGGCTTACATGAACTAATATATATGACAAGCTTTATACAAAGTAGGAACTCTGTAACTTTTCATTTCTGCTTTCTTTGCTCAGTGGGGGAAAGGGGCCATTGAATGGGTTGATGATAACACTCATGTTAATGTATTTTATGAAGTAGAGTAGGCTCTTACTTCTTTTATCCGTGCGAGTAGTAATGCCTAGCAGAAAGACTCACTGGAAAGTAGCAGAGTTCACTGGCTAAATTGCAGGGGTACATAGCCTGTTTTTCTCCCACCAATGATGGGTGCCTGGCACTTCTAAGTTGTTTCTTTTGAATTTGATTCCTCTTTTATGTTCATTACTGTTCCAAGAAACAAGGACTCATAATAACAGAATATGCAAACGAAAAAGATTTTCTTTTTATAAGAATGGGTGGAGAATTTTAAGATTCACATTTGTTTGAATATATGCTTTAGGGAAATGTCAAGGGGTGTGAGGAGGGAGGAATATAGAATTACTGTTTAATAGGGACAGAGTTTTAGTTTAGGAAAATGAACATATTCTAGAAACAGATGGTGATTTGGGCTACACAAGGTGAATTGCTGGATGCCACATTAACTAAACATCTAAAACGGTTGGAAATGATAACTTTCCTGATGTGGATTTCATCACAGCATAAAGAGTGTGTACATAGCTCAAACCTTTAGGTATTTGTTCAAGGAAGGTAGGAGAAGAAAGGGGTGCTCTGGCTTTTGAAATCCGAAGAGTAGTGTGAGGATGCACACAAGGGGGAAGAAAATATATTGACAGAGCATATGTGACCATTCTAGTCAATGTTCCCATAGTTGGACCGCTTGTCTCAAATATAATGATGTTTTAGCATGTTTTTGAGTTGCACATGTGCATCTCATTCCAGAGAAGACAGCATACAGTTTATCACAGATCTCTGTGCTTCCACTTCAGTCTTGGAATCAGGTGACTCATAAGCTAATGACTACATTCCATTCTATTCTCATCTAGTTGAAGATCTGGGGGAACATACACATGGAATTTATGTCAAGAAAGATGGGACAAAAGTACATGCTTGGTTTGGGAGTTCTAAAATGAAAGATGAAGTTACAAAATGTTTCAACTAACAATTTCATGGGGTTGCTTCTTACAACTGACAAGCAGAGGGAGAAAATGGAAGAGGAAAAGGAGAAGGTGAAAGAAGAAAGTACTTTGCTTACAAACAAACGAGAAAGAACTTCTTCCATTTCCAGACAACAACAACAACAAAAAGGGATTTTGAGTAAGCCTTTTGAAAGTACTTTTTATTTATTTATGTATCTTCTTATTTATTTATTTATTTATTTATTTATTTTGACACTCCCTCAAATTCCATCTGACTATCTCAGGAAGGAGGTGAAAGAGCTGCTCAAAGTCCAGGTAAAAACTCATAAAACCAATACACAATCTTCAGGAAAAAGACAGAAGCCATTTCTTTTTCTTTTTTTTTTTGTTGTTGTTTTCTATTTTGTTTTTTGAGACAGGGTTTCTCAGTATTGCCTTGGAGGTTGTCCTGGAACTCAGTATGTAGACCAGACTGGCCTCGAACTCACAGAGATTTGCCTGCCTCTGCCTCCTGAGTGCTGGAATTAAAGACATGAGTCATCAATGCCCGGCCAGAAATCTTTTTGTTTTTTTGGTTTCTAATGTAAGTGTGAGCTGTTCCGTTCTTTTCTAAGCTGTGAATGAAAGCTATTTTTTCTCTATTTATGTGTCGATGTACAGCATGAAAACAGAAACTTCTCCAGGCATGCCCACATGTATGACAACACTCCCAGAGCCCAGAAGTGTATTTCTCTTTCAGTAAGCCTAGGCAACATTGGCTGAATGTGATTTCACATTCTCTGGACTGCAGCCACCTCTTCAGTTTCTCCCTATTACTGCGATCTCATTGTCACAGCCAAGATTTGTCTTCACTGCCAGTGACAAGAGAGGAAGTAAAATGCTAAGGTGTTTGACTTTCTGTCTTGAGTTCTTTAGATTCCCTTCCTCATGGTCTTGCTTCTCAAGGTCTTCACATGCTAAGTATGAGACCCCTGCTTGATCATATGACATGTGAAAGGTACTGACTGAGCAGTAGGTAAAGTTGACACCCAGTCTTAGTCACCATATTTTCTTATTTTTTTTGGTTTTTCGAAACAGGGTTTCTCAGTATTGCTTTGGAGGTTGTCCTGGAACTCAGTCTGTAGACCAGACTGACCTGGAACTCACAGAGATTTGCCTGCCTCTGCCTCCCAAGTGCTGGGATTAAAGGCATGTGCCACCAACGCCCGGCCCAGTCACCATCAGGAAAACTCAGAAAGTGTCTGAAAACTGTATAGTGATAAATCCAAATGTAGAAGGTTGTCACACACTGTTTGTGTGGTACCAGTCCCAATACCTAAAAGAGGAAATACTTTCTTGTCATATTAAAATCTAATGTAGCTGACTAATGTGCAAGCAGACACCCCGCTTCTTCTCCCACTACATCCCATCTTTTCATGATCTTTCCCTTTTCCTGGAGGAAATAGTCACTGAATTTGGGGGAAAAGGATAACATTCAAGTCTCACTTTTAAAAATGAGACATAAAATACCTTGATTTCCTTTTGTTGTTGATGTTTCTTTGCATTCTTATTTTTTGCTTTTGTTTTTGAGACAGGGTCTCACGATATAGCCCTAGGTGGCCTGAATCTCTGTAGAACAGGCTGGCCTTGTATTCACAGGGAATTTAGAAGAAAAAATTTCAGGGAAAGGAATCATTTTCTGAATTAAAAGGATTGATCTTTTAAAAAAATTCAGAAAATAAGTAAGATACAGTGGTGGCCACTAATGATCCCAGAACTCAGGAAGTGTAGGCAAGACTATGTTGAGTTAAGACCAGCGTGCACTACACAAAAATGCCTTGTATCAAGAAAAGAGAAAGAACTATTAAATCTCAACTTACTAGTATATTTGAATTACATATCAGGAGCAAATTATTAGTCAATTTAACATGTTGCATTAATATTTCTATAGACTCTCCAATCATAAGCATATAATGAAGAGACAACAATGGGCCCATGCTTATTTTTCAATTGGTACATTTCCTAAACTACTCTTCATGCTAAGAATCCTGTTCAAGTGAGAAAATACTGAAATTACTCATTTCATTGCCAAATCAGACCATATTAAGAATATAGAGAATGCATACCAAATATAAATCTACTGATAAAGCTCACTGGTTATGGATGGCGGCTCTTTCCTGCAAGGTGAGAGAGATGCAAAGTGTCTGCTTTCCAATAAAATTGTGTGCTTAATGTACAGCCACCCCTACACCTTCTAATTTACATTTAATTTTACATTAAAATGGAAGCTAGATTTCATGCTTCTGCAAGGCATAAAGCCCAAATTCATAAACAGAGGCCCATGACATGAGATACATTCAAAATATTTTACAAATAGAGTATGCCAGAGTTAGCAGAAAATTGTGCTTTGGGGAAAGTTCTATTATGAATAAAGTTGTTGTTTGTCACTTTTATTTACCGAGAGCCAAATTAGTCATTGCATAGCCTGTTCTATCTTTTTTTTCTTGAAATCAGGTCACTTAATCCCCTTCTGGGATGTAATCAAAATGAGAGCCTATATTTTTCCTCTCAGTTTAATCTGGAGAGATTTCAAGTTGCAGGTTCATAGGCATATGGAAACTAGGTCTAAAATATCTGACATTTTAATGACATAACTTCATTCACAATGGCATTACTTGTGAATACCATTTAAATGAAAATGCAGGCAAGCAAAATCCCCATATGACCTCAGCAGCAATGAAACTGTATTTTGCAATGTGCATTCTACCTCCTATATCCTTTACACAGCTGGTAACCTCCAGCTGCCAGAATTTGTCAAAGGACACCTGGTTCTGAATGCAACATATTATCTGTTCCCTGGATATCCATGTTTATATTCATTTTCTTGAATAATAATGTATGTTTAATACAGTTTAAATTTAGAGTTATGGCTAGAAAATGCAGGCAGTCATTATGGGATTAACAAGAAACCTAGCACTAGGAAAATTCCTAAGAATCCACAAGGATGACCCCAACAAACAATCTAAGCAATAGTGGAGAAGATATCTTAACTGCCCTTCCCCTATAAGCAGACTGATAACTTCATTAATTGCCATCATGGAGCCTTAATCAGGTAACTGATGGAAGCAGATGCAAAGATGCACAGCTAATAACTGGGCTGAAGTCCAGTTGTAGAGAGGGAGTAGTGATAATATGAGCAAAGGGGTTAAGATCATGTTGAGGAAAACCACAGAAACAGCTGACCTGAGTAAGTGGGAGCTCACTGACTCCAAACTAACAGCTAGGGAACCTGCATAAGACCTTAGGCCCCTTGAATGTGGGTGACAGTTGGGGGGCTTGGGCAGTTTACATAGCCACTGGCAGTGGAACCAGTATTTGTCTCTAGTATACAAACTGACTTTTTGGAGCCCATGCCCTACAGAGAGATACCTTGCTCAGCCTAGATACAGAGAGGAAGGCCTTGGTCCTGACTCAGATGATGGGACAGACTTTTATGATTCCCCATGGGAGGCCTGACCCTCTCTGAGGATGGAGGGTGGGATGGGGAGATGGTGGGGGGAGTGTGAGGATTGGAGGGAGAGGGAACTGGGATTGTTGTGTAAAATAATATTATTTAAAAATTTAAGAAACAACAACACACAAACAAATAATAACAAAGAAAAATAAAATAAATGATTAATAAAATATAAAATAAAAATTAAGCGAAGCCTGCAAAACACAAGCCTTATTTTCATTATTTAAACACTCAGGGTCACATTTCAATGAACATGAATCAGTAGAAAAGCATACTAGAGAAAAATGTTAGAAAATTTTCCAAATGATTTTTCTCAACCACTGGTTTGGTTTTGGTTTTGTATTATTTTTTCTCATACTGAATGGCCAGTCCATGGACCACACATTAAAAACAAAGTGCAAATATGCAAGAAATAGAATATTCTTGGCTTGTTTTTTTTCTTATTTGATAGCTATCGTCTGTATATTTCAAGTTCTGGAACAGTGAACCAAGAGCTGCACTTCAGTAAAGCAATCTCCTGCCGCGCCCCATGTGTACCTCTGTATTTCTGAAGTGGTTCAGGTGGCCAGACATTGGCATGTGGAAGGTATTGTAATGCAGAAAAGAGTCATGGCCTATAGTTCTTACCATAAAGAAATGCTATCTCTTAGAAAAGGAAAACCCCAGGAATGTCTTAGCAACATGTCTTCCCACCACTGCCCTGGCTGAGGGTAATGCCGTGGACTTCTTTCAAGGAGTAATTCCTAATGGGCACCAAACACTACTAAAAAGATGAAAATGCTTTATATGCAGATTCTGCTGTTTTCTGATAAGTGAGTAATGCTGTGTTTGTTCATTTAAAAATGCCACTTATGGGTCTGGAGAGATGCCTCAGAGGTTAAGAGCGCTTGCTGATCTTGCAGAAAGCAGGAGTTCAGTTTCAAGTACCTGCAGGTGCCTCACAACCATCTGTGACTCCAATTCCAAGGGATCTTATGGTCTTCATTGATACACATATGAGCACCCAGACATACAAGCAAGCATACATATTAAATAAAGTGTCAAAACCTGATACCTCTGTCTATATCAACTATTTGGAATATTCATTTAGTCTCTCAATAAAGTCTAGAGATAGAGCTTCTACTAAGTGATGGATGCCTCTGGAAGAGGATGAAAATCTAGTCACAACTTTTAGAGAAGCAGTATCAACAGGAAGTCCTGATCATAAAAGAAATTTGAGATTGTGACCAATGAAGGAATACTGCTTCTTGTTTTCCTACAGAAATCACTCTAAATAATACAGAACCCACTGTTATAACACAGTATCCAATTGAAGTATATTCTATAGTTACAGTGTTTGTGTAGTTTGAATATGGAAGATGTGGAATACTAGTTAAATCTCACATGTTAGACCAGGGAAAGTAGAAATGTCCACATAAATGTTGAATATCCATTGACAGGTAATCAGTTTCTAATGGGCAATGTTAAAGATACCTCTGAAATATGACTAAAGAGGAAATGTATTGTCATTGATTACTGATATCTACCATTAGCACATAGTAGGGAAATCACAACATAAATACAATTATTCTTTGACAATTTTATGTTTTCTGGATTTTCCCAAGAATGTAAAAGAAATCATGGGCATTTTCTTTTTTTATTTTATTTTCCAGTTTAAATTTAGATAAGAAACAAGATTGCTTCACAAGTCAGTTCCAGGTCCCTCTCCCTTTCCCTCCCCTCCTCCTGTGCCCTCCCCCCAACCCCCCCGTTATCCCCTCATTCCCCCAGGGAGGGTGAGGCCCTCCATGGGGGTGTCCATAGTCTGTCATTTCATATAGGGCAGGGCCTAGACCCTTTCTCAAGAGTTCAGGGTGAGAGGGCAACTCACATTGTTCTATGGGAGTCCAAAGTCCGTGTGTATACTTGGGATGGGTAATGATCTGCTGCCCAAGGCACAATAGATTCCCTAGGCCTCCTCACTGACACCCAGATTCAGGGGGTCTTGATCAGTCCCATGCTGGATTCCCAGGCTGATGCCTGGGATTCAAGAGTTAACCTTTGTCTGGTCAGCTGTTTCTGGGGGTTAAACCAGCCCAGTCTTAATCCCTTTGATCATCAGTCCTCCCTCTCTGTTACTGGCTTTCTTGAGTTCAGCTCAGTATTTAACCAAGGGAGTCTGCCTCTTCTTCGATCAGCCACTAAATGAAGTTTCTGTTTCCCAGACTCTCTGGCCATAGGATTGTAGGCTGGCACTCCCCAGATCTATGTCTAAAATCCATATATGAGACACTACATGCCATGTTTCTCTTTTTGTGACTGGGTTACCTTACTCAGGATGGTTTTTTTCTAGTGTCATCCATTTGCCTGCGAATCTCAGGATTCCATTACTTTTTTCTGCTGAATAGTACTCCATTGTGTAGATGTACCACATTTTCTCTATCCACTCTTCGGTTGAGGGACATCTAGGTTGCTTCCAAGTTCTGGCTATTACAAATAAAGCTGCTATGAACATAGTGGAACAGACATCTTTGTTGTATGAATGGGCATCTTTTGGATATATGCCTAAGAGTGGAGTTGCTGGGTCTTGTGGTAGGTTTATTCCCATTTTTCTGAGGAATCTCCATACTGATTTCCAAAGTGGCTGAACCAGTTGGCACTCCCACCAGCAATGGAGGAATGTCCCCCTTTCACCACATCCTCTCCAGCATAAATTGTCATTGGTGTTTTTGATTTTAGCCATTCTGACAGGAATGAGATGGTATCTCAGAGTTGTTTTGATTTGCATTTCCCGGATGGCTAAGGATGTTGATCACTTTCTCAAGTGCCTCTCAGCCATTTTAGACTCCTCTATTGAAAACTCTCTATTTAGTCCTTTGATGTTTTGGAGACTTGCTTCTTGAGTTCTTTGTAAATTTTGGATATCAAACCTCTGTCACATGTGGGATTAGTGAATATTTTTTCCCATTCTGTCGGCTGCCTTTTTGTCTTGCTGACTGTGTCCTTTGCCTTACAGAAGCTTCTCAGTTTCAGTAGGTCCCATTTATTAATTGTTGATCTCACTGTCTGTGCTACTGGTGTTATGTTCAGGAAGCTGTCTCCTGTACCAATTTGTTCAAGGGTACCACCCACTTTCTCTTCTAAGAGGTTCAGTGGCTGGATTTATGTTGAGGTCTTTGATCCATTTGGACTTAAGTTTTGTGCATGGCGATAAACATGGATTGATCTGCATTCTTCTACATGCCAGTCTCCAGTTATGCCAGCACCATTTGTTGAAGATGCTTTCTTTATTCCATTGTATATTTTTAGCTTCTTTGTCAAAGATCAGATGTTCGTATGTGTGTAGGTTAATACCCAGGTTTTCAATTCGATTCCATTGGTCTACCTGTCTATTTTTGTGCCAATACCAAGCTGTTTTCAGGACTATAGCTCTGTAATAGAGCTTGAGGTCAGGGATGGTGATGTCTCCGGATGTTGCCTTGTTGAACAGTGTTGTTTTGGCTATCCTGGGTCTTTTGTTTTTCCATACAATATTGATTATTGTTCTTTCAAGGTCTGTGAAGAATTGTGCTGGGATTTTAATGGGAATTGCATTGAATCTGTAGATTGTTTTTGGCAGGATTGCCATTTTTACTACATTGATCCTACCTATCCAAGAGCATGGGAGATCTTTCCAATTTCTGAGGGCTTCTTTAATTTCTTTCTTTAAAGATTCAAAGTTCTTACGATACAGGTCTTTCACTTGTTTGGTTAGCGTTACCCCAAGGTATTTTTTGTTGTTTGTGGCAATTGTAAAGGGTGATATTTCTCTGATTTCTTTTTCAGCCCATTTATCATCTGTATATAGTAGGGCTACTGATTTTCTTGAGTTGATCTTGTAGCCTGCCACTTTTCTGAAGGTGTTAATCAGCTGTAAGTGTTCCCTGGTAGAGTTCTTTGGGTCATTGATGTAAACTATCATATCATCTGCAAACAGTGAAAGTTTGACCTCTTCCTTCCCAATTTGTATCCCCTTGATCCCCCTTTGTTGTCATAAGGCAATAGCTAGAACTTCCAAGTACCATGTTGAAAAGGTATGGAGAGGGTGGACAGCCTTGTTTTGTTCCTGATTTTAGAGGAATTGGCTTGAGTTTCTCTCCATTTAGTTTGATGTTGGCTGTTGGTTTACTGTATATATCTTTTATTAAGTTTAAGTATGTCCCTGCTATCCCAGATCTCTCCAAGACCTTTATCATGAAGGGGTGTTGGATTTTGTCAAAGGCTTTTTCAGCATCTAGTGAGATAATCATGTGATTTTTGTTTTTCAGCTTGTTTATATGGTGGATTACGTTGATGGATTTTCATATGTTGAACCATCCCTGCATCCCTGGGATGAAACCTACTTGAACGTGGTGAATGATTGTTTTGATGTGTTCTTGGATCCGATTTGCCAGTATTTTATTGAGTATTTTTGCATCAATGTTCATGAGGGATATTGGTCTGAAGTTCTCTTTCTTAGTTGTATCTTTGTGTGGCTTGGGGATCAAGGTTATTGAAGCCTCATAGAAAGAGTTTGGCAAAGACCCTTCTGCTTCTATTGTGGGGAACACTTTGAGAAGAATTGGTATAATCTGTTCTTTGAATTTCCGGTAGAATTCTGCACTGAGGCCATCTGTACCTGGACTTTTTTTGGTTGGGAGACTTTTGATGACTGCTTCTATTTCCATAGGGTTATCTGTTCTTGATTTAGTTTTGGCAAGTGATAGCTATCCAGGAAGTCATCCATTTCCTTTAAATTTTCGAATTTTATGGAGTACAGGTTTTCAAAGTATGACCTAATTATTCTCTGGATTTCCTCACAGTCTGTTGTTATGACCCCCTTTTCATTTCTGATTTTGTTAATTTGCGTGTTCACTCTCTGCTGTTAGGTAAGTTTGGACAAAGGTTTGTCTATCTTGTTGATTTTCTCAAAGAACCAACTCTTCGTTGCATTGATTCTTTGTATTGTTTTCCTGGTTTCTACTTTATTGATTTCAGCCCTCAATTTGATTATTTCCTGGCATCTACTCCTCCTGGGGGAGTTTGCTTCTTTGTGTTCTAGAGCTTTCAGCTGTGATGTTAATTCTCTGGTATAACTATTCTCCTGTTTCTTCATGTGAGCACTTAGCGCTATGAACTTCCCCGTAGCACTGCTTTCAAAGTGTCCCATAGGTTTGGCTATGTTTTGTCTTCATTCTCATTGAATTCGAGGAAGTCTTTAATTTCTTTTTTTATTTCCTCTTTGACCCAGGGATGGTGCAGTTGAGCATTATTCAATTTCCATGAGTTTGTAGGTTTTCTGCAATTTGTGTTGTTGTTGAATTCTAATTTTAAAGCATGGTGGTCTGATAAGATGCATGGAGTTATTCCAATTTTTTGTAGCTGCTGAGGTTTGATATGTTGCCAAGTATGTGGTCGATTTTTGAGAAGGTTCCATGTGGTGGTGGTAAGAAGGTATATTCTTTTTTATGTGGATGAATTGTTCTATAGATATCTGTTAATCCCAGTTGGGTCATTACTTCTATTAGACCCTTTGCTTCTTTGTTGAGTTTCTGTCTGGTATTCCTGTCTAGTGGTGAGAGTGGTGTGTTGAAATCTCCCACTATAACTGTGTGGGACTTTAGATGAGATTTAAGTTCTAATAATGTTTCTTTAACGAATGTGGATGCCTTTGTATTTGGGGCATAGATGTTCAGGATAGACACCTCATCTTGGTGGGTTTCACCTGTGATGAGAATGTAATTACCTCCTGCATCTCTTTTGATTGATTTTATTTTAAAGTCCAGTTTGTTAGATATTAGGATTGCTACCCCTGCTTGTTTCTTGGGTCCATTTGATTGAAAAAGTTTTCCCAATCTTTAACTCTCAGGTAATGTCTGTCTTTGAGGGTGAGGTATGTTTCTTGTATGCAGCAGAAGGAAGGGTTCTGTCTTCGAATCCATTCTGCTAGTCTGTGTCTTTTTATGGGTGAGTTAAGGCCCTTAATATTGAGGGATATTAATGACCAATGATTGCTCATCCTTCTTCGATTTGCAATGGTTGTTGGTGGTGGAATTATATGTGGACTTTCACCCCTTTGTTCTTTTGGCTGTTGGTAGAGAGGGATTCTCTAATGCCTATGTTTTTCTGGTTGTAGTTAGCTTCCTTGGGTTGGAGTTTTCCTTCCAAAATTTTCTGTAGGGCAGGGTTAGTGGACACATATTGCTTGAATCTAGTTTTGTCATGGAATATCTTGTTTTCTCCATCTATAGTGATTGAGAGCTTTGCCGGGTATAGTAGTCTGGGCTGGCATCCATGGTCTCTTAGTGTAGGTAGAATATCTATCCAGGACCTTCTGGCTTTGAGCGTTTCCATGGAGAAATCAGGTGTAATTCTGATAGGTCTGCCTTTATATGTTACTTGACATTTTTCCTTAGCTGCTCTTAATATTCTTTCTTTATTCTGTATGTTTGGGGTCTTGATTATTATGTGGTGAGGGGATTTTTTTTGTGGCCCACTCTATTTGGTGTTCTGTAGGCTTCTTGTACCTTCATTGGCATGTCTTTCTTAAGGTTGGGAAAGTTTTCTTCTATGATTTTGTTGAATATGCCTTCGGCCCCTTTGAGGTGGATTTCTTCTCCTTCTTCTATACCTGTTATTCTTAGGTTTGGTCTTTTCATGGTGTCCCATATTTCCTGGATGTTTTGTGTTAAGGATTTGTTGGATTTAAGGTTTTCTTTGGTTGATAAATCCATTTCTCCTAGTGTATCTTCAACACTTGAGATTCTCTCTTCCATCTCTTCTATTCTGTTGGTAATGCTTGTATCGGTAGTGCCTGACTGTCCAGCTTTTCTGTTTTCTGCCTTTCTTCAGATTGTGTTTTTTTAGTGTCTCTATTTCAGTTTTCAACCCTTGCAGTGTTTGCATTGCTTCTTGCAATTTTCTGTTTATCTTTTCGTCCATTTGTTGCCTTTTATGAATTTTTTGGTTTGTTCTTTCTTCCATTTCTTGCATTTTGTTTGGTTTGCTTTTTGTTCCATTTCTCGCATTTTGTGCTTTGTTTCTTCTTCCATTTCCTGCCTTTTTTGATTTGTTTCTTCTTCCATTTTTTTCATTTTTTGCTTTGTTTTTTCTACCATTTCTTGCATTTTTTGCTTTGTTTCTTCTTCCATTTCCTGCCTTTTTTGGTATGTTTCTTCTTCCAATTCTTGCATTTTTTGCTTTGTTTTTTCTTCCATTTCCTGCCTTTTTTGTTTCGTTTTTCTTCCAATTCTTGCATTTTTTGGTTTGTTTTTTCTTCCATTTCTTGCATTTTTTTTTGGTTTGTTTTTTCTTCCATTTCTTTGAGGGATTTTCCCATGTCCTCTTTTAGGGCCTCTATCATTTTCATTAAACTGCTTTTAAGGTCGTTCTCTTCTGCTTCATTCGCATAGGAATGTTGTGGTCTTGCTGGTGTGGAGTCTCTAGAACCTGGCGGTGTCATATTTGTTTTTCTGTTGCTGAGTGTGTTTTTGTATTGTCTCTTTCCCATCTCTTTTTCTTGTGGGTGCAGAAAGAGCCCCTTACTGGTCTGGGGACCAGAGTTCCCTTTTGGTGGGTGCTAGCAAGTCCAATAATCTGGTGGTTCTTCTATTCCTTGTCCAAATGCTGGTCCCATGGGTGGAGAAGAAGAACAGGAATCTGGTCCCCTGGACCCTATGCTGGGTCCTGTTGTACCTGATCCGGAACAGCTACTCCCCTGGTCTCCCTGGCTCCTCTGGTTTCCTGGTCTTGTTGACGGGAGAGAAGACCTGGAGTCTGGGGTGCTTGGCTCCCACCGAGATTGGGAGCTCTGTGCAGTTCCCAGGCGATCTGCAGGCACTGGAACACAGACTGGGAAGCCGGCCTGTTTACCTGATGCTGCTGGGGGAACCACTGCTTCCCTGGACTCCCAGCCTCCTCTCCAGGGGCATTTTCAAAAATGAATCTCTGTAGACTGTGCAACTCTGAGCAGCTCATCTGCTTAGTGAAAAGTAATTAAGCCTGAGTATATAAAAGTGAGTTTAAGATGGAAAGCTATCTTCTGGATGTATAAGGAGCAAGACAGCACGGCATGTGCTATCTCAGAATATCATTTAACAAATGTTAGAAAAATCATAGAACATTAGAGCTGAAAATTAACAGGAAAATACCATATTATAATTTCTTTATTTTTAGTCTATAGGAAAACAGACACATGGAAGTCACATCTTTGCACCAAAGCATCTGATTTCCTAATCTCCACCCCTGATGTCAATATATTTAGCAAATCATTGTATCACTATATCATTGAGGTTGAAAAATCACAGATAAGACAGATTTTTTTACACTGAACTGCTGGAGAAAACAGAGTCTCTGTCAGAAAAAATAATTTGAACTCTGATAACAAAGCAGTCCTGTGATCAAATATTACAATTAAAATACAGTGTCGCCAGTGATAGTGTTTCTTCAAGTAGATGAAATAGTGTATTGGAATGTTGTTAGGATGCCAGAGTAAAGACCCATAAAATCACCACAATTTCATTTATCAAAAGAGTCTTGCTTGTACAGAGTATATTTGAACGCTCAGACGAGTACCAAAGCTGCTGTCCTGTAGACATGAATTGAACATTGAACATTCCTTCTCTCCTTTTTTTGGTTTTTACGAGACAGAATTTCTCTGTATTGTTTTGGAGGCTATAGGTCCAGCCTGGCCTCGAAATTCACAGAGATCTGCCTGCCTCTGCCTCCCGAGTGCTGGGATTAAAGGCGTGCACCACCACCGTCTGGCTGACATTCCTTCTCTTTATTCTGACAATTTCTTGTATTCATTGATGAATGACTCCAAGTTTTCTTCATATACTTTGGCTAAAGCAAGTTACACAGCCATACTCACTAGAGGATAGAAACAGATCTAACCCTTGCATATATGTTGAAGAAGAGATTGGAGGGAGCTGTCACCAATAACAGGCAAAGTAAAACTTACAGAAAGTAAAGAAAAATGAGCCACAAATGATTTCTACCCACTCTGAAAACTCATTCTGTAACTTTTTAGACTCCAGACTTGTATGACATTTTGCAGTCCCTGAAGGGCCACTAACCCACAGGAATGTAAATAAAGCTGTTTTTCTATATATCCATATGGTGTGTAGCTCACAGGGAAATACAAGGAAGTAAAAGTATATCTGAAATGAAGACAAGGGTATATTTTATGACAACATTATGATAAACAAGCAAACATAAACTTAAAAGATATCAATTTAGCAAATAACATTTTAATTTAGCTATGTAGTAGAAACAGAGAGATTTACTGGTTTCAGAAAACCATTCTGGAAGTTAGGGAGTGAGATATGATGCTTGGTGTAACTTATGAGTATGTATATGTCTTTCTCTGTTTGTTAAAAATACTCCTGTTTGTAGCTTATATTCCTGAAGAATTATTTCAGAGACTCTTAAAAAACTTGCATGTGACTCGTGTCTATATCTATTTCATTATGTTGAATGTCTAAATAGGACTTATCTAAAATCTCTCAATTTTGAAAAAAACAAAGAAACAGGGGCAGGAAGCCCACATGACTTTTCAGATTCTAAACATCTCTTGTAAAAAGAGAACAAATTACTGAAACAGAAAAATCCTATTTACTAGCCTTTTTGTTGTTGTTGTTGTGGTGGTGGTGGTGGTGGTGCTCAATGGGCCACAGTTTGCACATTCTAGAAAGAAAATGACAATGCATTTTTTCATTGCTGGTCTCAGCATCTCAGGCCAGTAATGGCAATGGATGGCAGACTTGTCTGAACGTTAAAACTGTAGGAGCCTAATGTTGTGAACCTCACATGGAAAGTCCCTCTTCTGAAGACCAAGGGAGGACACTTACTTGATCTGCTCTGGCCTATGATAGTCCCCTCATTGGATTCTATCATGTCAGAGCAGGCCGACCTACTGAGAACTCATACCTATTTCTCTGATTTGGAATTTCCTAGCCACAGAGCAGTGATTGGACCAATTGCGTAGCAATTCCAATTTACTTTCCAAAGTGGCTTTGCTAGTTTCCAGTCCCCTCATCCAAGTGGGAGATTTGCCATGTTCTAAAGTGAAAACAAGGGCAAGTAATCAAGTGGGGTTCATGCCCACCCTGCTGAAAGAAAGCTCACAGGAGGAAACTGCTTGCAGAGAGATGGTAGTAGTTTCACTCTGAGTGTGCTTTGGGAAAACTTACAAAAGACTCTGGCATAGCCAGAATTAATTTTGGAAAAGGATCCCCACACCTTGGTCTGAAGACTACAAAGAACCTCTTCTAGGGAAACATAATTCTCCCATCCCTCATAAATGATCAAAGGATTTTTCTAGGTAACACAAATATGACATGGCAGAATTTTGGCCCTAGGCCTCTCCTGCCAGCTTGACATTCACAGCAAGAGTTGTAACAACTAGTCCTGTCCTGACTTGATTTAGAGGCCACTGCCCAAGTCTCTGCCTACCCATTACATAAGAAAATGTAGCCTGGTTCCATGAATCTTTAAAGGAGGCCCACTCCTGTTCTAGAAAGCCAGTTTACATGGTACCATCTTTGGGAAATTAACCCTTACCTCTCACTCCAGGGTACCTTCCTTTAGAATATAGTTGTATTCATTTCTAACTTAGGTACAAAGTAAACAAGAAAATGTTAAACTGAGGTTATTGTTGTTGTCTTTTTCTCACCAAAAAAAACCTCTAATATTTTAGTATATTAACAAAGTAAAGCCTAGGAGTATTTCTAACTAAGCAGTTTGATTTTAGCTAATCGCATGCAGCCATTAAAAAGTGAGGCCAATCTCTCATTCCACCATATCCAGGTGAGACAGAGGCAGACCTACAGTGGCCAAATGGCTTTTCTATCACACTTCCATAGTGAGCCCTCAGAGCTCTGCCACCCCAGTCGCTGTGTGCAGCCACCCTCCAGTGGTTCTGAATGCTGCTCCACTCATGAGTTTCTTTGCTCTAATACACTTTACACCAGTTTCTTAATATTTAGATATCTATTTTTAAAGCAGTGGTTCTAGTCTCTTTTCTCTTGCTGTGATAAAATACTCTGATCTGACCAAAAACAACTTTAGATAGAGATGGGTTTACTTCATTTTATAGTGCCCAACTCATAATGCATCACTTAGGGAAGTCAGGGCACAAACTCAAGTATGAACCATGGAATAATATTACTGATTGGCTCAGATACTTCCTGACTTATATAACTTTCTTGTGGAGTCCAGACCAATGTATTAAAGGATGGTGCCCCCAACCATGGGCTAGATCCTCCACCATCAATCATCAGTCAAGACTATCTCTCACGGACATGGCCGCAAGTCAACTGGATACCGGATTGAGGGAATTTTCAACTGAGGCTCTCTTCCCAGATAATTCTAGTATGTGTCATGTAGACAATAACAACTTGCCAGCCCAGCAATTGTATTGAAATTATGATATATGATATGGGTACATATAAATCACTGAGCATAAACAGTTGCTTTCTGACCTAACATATCATCAGTTTTCATAAATTTTCTGTGAATTACAAGAACAATATTTTAAGTATGTCTAATGTGTACCCAACTTGTTAATTGTATTACTAAACTGTCAGAGACCAAAGAAGCCCTGCTTCATCTTGACTTAAGGTCAGAGAGTTCAAAATCACTATTGCTGTTTCAAGGTTAAACAACAGAATGTTTGGCCTAAAGTGTGGCTATTGTGTCTCTTGCCTTAATAACAGGTTATCTATTATCGGCTATTTCACCTTGACAACAGGATAGTTTGGTTTATAGTGTGGTTACTTTATGGTTTGGTTATTGAGAAGGTAATTGTGTTTGCTTGTTATTTGTATATTGGTATAGAAGTTTTTTGCCTTCCCACCTTTTGATTTGGGTATATAAGAGCTTTGAATAATAAACTTAGGACTGATCCTTGTATTCACCAGGTGCCCTCCTAACTCTATCTTTGTCTCTAGACTGTTTCTTTCCTCAGTTTACACGCCCCCACTCAGGTACAGACCAGACAGAACAGCTGGATTGGACAGAAGTTGATGCCCCAACCATGGGTCATGAAAGATACCCCAGCAAGGTGGGTTACTACATACAATATTGCTATAGACTAACTCATACACCCAATAGAGAGATTGTTGGAATCTCTCTACTTGGTGAAATTTTTATCTTTCTTCTAAAGTTTTACATATTTTTGTTTATCTTTTAGGCTTAAGTATCAAAGTGTATGTACTTTTCAAATATTTCCCAATGATTAAAACCTTTTTTCAATATATGAAACAATTTCTTTATCATCTATAATGCTTTTGTGGTGTAAAATGATTTTGTCCAATATTTTTATTACTATTAATGTTCTTTTAGCTAGTTTTGGTGGGTGTTCTACAGCTTTATTTTCAAATATGTTTGTATATGTGAGTTCTAAATCAGGTGAGTGTTTTTACAAATTCATCTTTCACTGTCAGTAAAGGGAGATCTATTTTTATTTTTCTCTGCCTGATTTGTACCCATTTGCTTCATCTCATTTGTTTATGTATTGTTCATGGTTTCTCAAGCCCATTTTTTTTTGTCCAGCTGTGTCAGTGCCTACAGAACCAACTAATCAGGGTTCATAAGGGTTCACAGAGATTGAGATAATAATCACAATCACAGAGTCTGCTAGGGCTTCTGAAAATGTGGGACGGTGCTAGGTCTTCTGCTAATATGTTATGGTTGTGTAGCTTGGTATTCTTGGAGGATTCCTAACAGTGAGTGTGGGGGTGTTTATGACTATTTTGTCTACTTATGGGACCTTTTTCCTTCTACTTGGTTGCCTCATCCAGCCTTGATGTGAAGGTTTGTGCCTAGTCTTGTTGTAACTTGTTATGCCATGTTTGGTTGATATCCCTGGGAGTCCTACTTTTTTCTGAAGGGAAACAGAGGAGGGACTTGAGGAAGAAGGAATCTGGGGGAACAGAGTGAGGAGTGGGTCCTGCGGTCAGAATGAGAGAAGAAATAATTTTAAAAATTAAATAAAAGAAATCTAAAGTTAACCAGGAAGTCATATCTTCACCCCTTGAGTTAACCAATATCTCAACTCTCTTTCTATTTCAGATATGGAACTGTAAAAGAATTAGTTTCAATTACCCCCCTTCAAATTAAGTAATTAAACCATCAGAATCAAATTTATCTTGATTTCTTTCTTCTCTTTTCTTCTTGGTTTCCTGGGACAGGTTTCCTCTGTGTAGGCTTGGCTGTCCTAGAAGTAGCTTTGTCGACCAGGCTGCCCTTGAACTTACAGAAATCCACTTACCTCTACTTTCCTAATACTGGGATTAAAGGCATACACAGTCACCACCTTGCTCACCTTGGTTTCTGAATCTCACAAATGTGATATTCTGACTTTTATACCTAGTCAGTTTTTATTTACATTCACAGATATAGCCAGTATCTACTGTTTAGTTTCATTTTCAGTACAGGTATAATATCTGGTATTATTTTCTATCTGAGTGTGTTCTTTGTTATGGCTTTTGTAAGGGTCTAATGCTTATAAACTCTCCAGTATTGCTCTGAAAATGTCTTTATTTCAGCACTGTTCTCCCTCAAGGCATGTTTTCATCATGTGTCAGGGATTTCCTTCTACCATGTTAAGATACTGCTATGGCTAATGCTGTGTAAAGACAGCTGTCAGTCTAGTAGTGATTTCTTTATATTGCTTTGCCTTCTCTCCTACAACTGGCTTCAAGTCTTTATAAAAATCTTTATAAAATGCTTTATCCACCCATATTAAAATTTTACAGGCAATATGTGGTATTTTTGTGCATATAAACCGTCCCATTCCTTACTACCCTCTCTTATTTCATCTTTCTCTCATCCATATTAGTACCCCTTGTCCCCATATAAAATATCACTGTACTTTTATTTAGTATATGCATATGTGATTTTATGTGACTATATTAGGCTAGGAACAAAAAATGAACTAAAATACACTATATATGTCTGAAGTAGGCTAAACTCACTTTTGTCTCCATTAGTATGCATTTTCCTAAATGACGTAACTTTATTCTTCCTTATGGTTGAAAAAAGTCCCGTCATGTTTATGCCATATTTTCACTGCCTAATCTGCTGCTGTTGGGCATTTAAGTTGGCTCCATAGCATATCTCTTAAGAACAGTGTCACAATAAGCTTAATGTGCATTGTCTGACTTGATATTTTGACTTGGAGTCCTTCACTCAAAACTGGTATAAGTGAGACATACAGTAGAAATATTTCTAGCCCATAGAGGTTAGACTAGTTTCCACTCTCACAGCAATGCCTAAGAGTACCCTTTGGTAAACACCCTCACAAGCATCCACACTTGTCTTGTTTTCTTAATAACTGGACATTCATACTAAGAGAAGATGGAATTCTGTTTGTATTTCTCTGATGCCAAATGAAATTGAATTTTTATATAATCATTAGCTATTTGTATTTAATGCCTTGAGTGTTGATTGCCCAGATCAGTATTTTATTTATTGATTTAGAGGTTTTTGTAGCTCTTTGTGTATTCTAGATATTAATCCTCTATCAGATGTTTAATTAGCAGGATTTTCCACCATTCTGTAGGTAGTTCCAATTAGCTTATGTCCTTTCCTTCCTGTACAGTAAAAGCAGTTAAGGTTAGAATACCAAGTCTTGTCTTAGAGTTTTTTATACTTTGTAAGTTTATATCTATATATGCATTCCAGTTTTTATATTACCACATGTTAAAAACTTATACTTTCTTTAATGTGTATTTTTTACTCTTTGTAAAAAATAATTAGGTAGCGATAATTGTATGTGTTTATATTTACATGTATTATTCTGTCCCCTGTATATACATGTGACAATACCATTTAGCTTTTATTATTGTGACTTTGTAGTAATAAATAAATAAATAAATAAATAAGTAAAAATAAAATGAGAAGTGCTACCATGCTTTCCATCTTCAGTCAGTGACAAGTTATTATATTGACACTGCAATGACAGTAGTATTGCTTTGTGTATTCCAGCTTGTGCATACACTATGGTGTGCAGTCTGTACATGTAAAACACACCTAGGGGGGCTGTTTGCTTGCTTTTGTTGTTGCTTGTAATTTTTTAGTAGTTTTTTTTTATTATTTAGTACATGATACGTTCTAAAATTTTATTTCTGTTTGTTTATGTATGGGTACCCAGGAAGACCAGAAAAGGATGTTGAATCCCTTGAGACTGAATATAGGTGGCTGATGAGTGCTGGGGACCAAATTTTTATCTTTGTCAAGATCAGTATGTGCTCTTAACCATTGAACAATACTGCAACCCCCATTGTAAGGGTATTTTTTTCTTATCATTCTCTCCCCCAGTTCCTTCAAGACCCATGCTTTCCCTTCATATTCACCCAACTTTGTGTCACGCTCTTTTCTTTTTCTTTTAAACCCATTAAATCAAATTTGTCCTGCCATATAATGTTGGATGCGTAGCCTTCCACTGGAGTCTAATTGACTGATTGGGGATCACACTCTGAAAGGGCACTGACTCTCTGTAGGACTTAACTAGGAGTAGGACTTCATGTCTACCTTCCCTTTCCATGCTATATACTCTGTATTTTAAAATTTTGCAAAAAAATATAAAATGTTCCAATAATTTTATGTGTAAAATATTATTTATGATTTATTAAAGCTTGCGTGAGGATTCAGAAAGCAAAGTCAGCCTCAAGCCATAGAGATCAGGCAGTGGTGATACACACCTTTAATCTAAGAAACCAGAGGCTTGAAGGTGTTGGTACATACCTTTAATCTTAGGACTCCAGATTAAGAGGTATTCGGATCTCCGTGAGTCCAAGACCTCTCAGATCTGCACCAGATTGATTAAGCCCTAACGAGAAACAACTCACACAAAGATGATCTCAGCACCTGGGATCACACTTCTTTAATGCCAGCACTAGAGTGGTATAAAACAGGAGCAGGAACTTCAATAATCAATATCAAGCGTTCATTCTCCAGCCACATTGAGGATAGGAAGTATTAATTCTCCAGACACATTGTGGACAGGAAGACACTGAAGTCTCAGGATTCTCCAGCCACTCTGAGGAGAGGTTACAGTCTGAGGTTTGGTGGAGCCAGGATCACCTTTCATTCTGAGGTAGAATAAGAGCTGGTGACTAACTGCTTTGCTTTTCTGATCTTCAGCTTGAAGCTTGAACTCCAATATCAGTCTCTGGGTCCTTTATTAATCTAGCAGTAATTTTACAGGCATCATGTGCTGAAAAAATCATATTATGTATTGAGGTAAGAAATATACACTATTCATATGAAATTCAGTTATTCTTACTTTTCCATCTTTTGATGATGTAATTAAAATCATATATCACTGAAAGCATTGGTTCTATAACAAAGATTTATTTTACATTTCTTGGATTACTATTTGGCTGTTTTATTAACTCAAATAATTTTGCCAATCCATATTTGCCTTTTACCGTCCCATACTTTTTTATTTTACTAAACACATATATGTATTCAGATTTATTTTTTAGAATTCGTGATGCTTCTAGTCATTGTCGGTCTATTTCTGTTGGTTCTGCTGACTCTTTTCCAGGATGGGAGACTGAACACAGCAGATAACCTCTATGCCTCCTCTCTAAGCAGTTTGTTTTCCTAGAGCTTCCTCTGCTTTCTCACATGATAGAGCCCCAGACTTTTTCTCCTGTTCCCCTTTAAAACATTGGCTTGAGCAAATATGCACATCTCTCAGGCAAACTTTGTTTCCATCATTTTAAAATGCCTTACATTTGAGCTTTGTCCTTGTTCTGTTATTATTTCTCATTTTCCTGTAAGCAGAAAAATATGTAAGAGATTAGAAAAGAGAGGCAAAGAGGTGCAGAATGTGTAGTGTGTGTGTGTATGTGTGTGTGTGGGTGTGTGTGTGTGTGAGAGAGAGAGAGAGAGAGAGAGAGAGATGATGATGATGATGATGATGGGGTTGTGGGGGCATGACGCAGATTTTAACACTTAGATTATCATAAGGGACAAAGATGAAAATTTTGTGGCATTAAAAACCTTGGCATTAGCAGTATTTAATGATAGGAGAAAACGTCCAACATATTACTAAAAAGAAAGCAGTTACCCTGTATAGCAGGATGTTAATTTTACAAAAAAAACATGAAATTTTGTTTTGTCCTAAAAACACAAGAAAGAAAGAAATTACAGCTTTTTCCCTAAAGAATGAGGTCATACCTTCTTTCCTTTCATTCTTTTACTTGTCTGTATTTTCTGTAAGAGTCTCACTTTTAGTTTATAAATGCACAATAATTACATTGAAAATTAAGAGAGAAAAACAGGAGCCAGAAATCACTTTTCATCCTCCCACCTGCACTCTTTGTCACATCTCAGACTATTAGTGTCATAGGGAAAACTGGGGAAAATGCATAGCTCTGCTAATGCTCACCAAGGAAGTCTGCAGCCAAGTGGGCACAACACTGTTCTGCCTCCCATATATGCTGGATGCCAGCCAGTGGAAAATGTGAATTCATCCAGGACAAAGCCCTTGTCTCTCCTCCCGTGGCTTTTCTTTTGTGGTGCAGGGTTAAGCTGCCTTCTCCTGAGCAGTCAAATGCAGGTATGGAAAGGATTCTAACAACACCTTCATATTCTCTAGAGTTGGACTTCTTCAATGTCTCAGAATGATTGACAGTGCAATTTCACAAGGCATGAGATGCAGGGGAGGAAGGACATGCAATTGTGCCTCTTACCAAATCACCGTTTGTACGTATATTATTAGAAATAACTGCATCATTTAACCTAGCATAATTCATCTACAGTTATGAGTTTACATGAGATAACTAAAATAATCAGTAGATAGAGCAGAGAGGAGAGAGTCTGAGAGGGAGTGAGAATGAGTAGGAGAAAAAAGAAAAGAAAGAAGGGGAGGGGAGGAGAAGACAAGAGAGGAGAGGAGAGGAGAGGAGAGGAGAGGAGAGGAGAGGAGAGGAGAGGAGAGGAGAGGAGAGGAGAGGAGAGGAGAAGAGAAGAGAGGCTGTATATAAGAAGACTTTCAGGATTCTCTTTGGATTTGTAAGTAGGAGTACCTGCCTTAAGGTAATGCCATTTAACACATGGTGCATGTATCACTAGAAGCTTCAATTCCTGGGAGGTTGCTACTAATTGAGACTCTCAGGCCCATCTCAGATCTACATTAGTAAGTTAACCAAGGAGCTATGGTGAGTCTTTTGAATACTAGCAGAAAGAATATATTTGAAAACATTTAAAAATAATAACAAACAGTCAAAGTTCAAGAAAGAAAGTTAAGGAGGCATTTTTATTCCTCTGAATAGCAATCCCTTGCATGACAGAGGCATTTATTCTGAACCCCTTGCCTAGCAGCAGCAATTAAATGTGAGCACTCTTGAGAACATCCATAAACAGGGGTCAGGACTGCCTGTAAGCGGCCTGATCCATCCCTGCCATCCTTGCACGGTTAAACTCCAGGAAAGAAGTTTTTGTTCAGTTTCTGCTTTCATCCCCTTTGAAGAGATGTGACTTTGAAATGGCAATGCCACTGTTGGGACTATTTTGATCCTGCCATCAATGGTGGCTTCCTCTTTGTAACTCTCTGAAACAGTCCAAAAGTGGGACATAACCATTAGACAAGCAAGCCAACCAGAAGCTCTCCACTGAACAGGATTTTCCCAACTTAATCTTTTAAAACTGCATTGCTATGTTATATGATCTTGTAAGCATTCTTTAAAGAGTGATAACTGCTTGAACAAAAGAAGCATTTTTGTCACCAGAGATAAGCTAGGTTGAAAAAAAACCCACAAACCACAATGACGACAAACATTCAAAAGCATAACCTACCCTTTTAGAATTTTCTTTCTTAGGAACATCCACAAATAAGGACAGACACATCCATTAATCCAACTATTGAGTAATGTTGATTACTTTCTCACAATGTCATAGGGAGGTTTAAAGGTGAAATCTCCCATCAAAACTTAACTCTTTGACTTCCTAATACCTAAGAATACTACATTGGAATACTACATTGACTTCTGCTATGATGGAAGTTCTTTACCGATGAAGTCTTGGCCAGTTTCAGTTGCTTACAATATTTCATAGACCGTGAAGTTTAAACTATAAACACTCATTTTTCACAGTCAAGAATACTTGGAAGCCCAAAGTCAGGATGCCAATGCATCCAGTTTCTGAAAAGGGTTATTTTACAAGTGTGCAGATGGTGTTGACTTTTTATTACCTGAAATGGTGACTAAAAACATCATTTTTCACCAGCTTATTCCTCTAATGACATTAATCCTATTCCTGGGAGCCCAATCCCCCTGACATAAGTATCTCTCAAAACCCCAACTCCTTAATATCATCTCACTGGAGCACGGGACACTAATAAACAAATTGGGGGCCAAAAGTATTCACTCTATAAGAGAAGGTTGTGTTACAAATATATTTTTCAGTTTATATTTTGCCAAAATGCTGCACACACAAAACCTCAGTGGCATAATACAAAAGTAGTCATTGCTCACACACCAGGAGGCAGATAGGGATCTGCTGCAAGCCTGTATGGCTTTTGGCTAGGCTTATTCTTTTGGCTATGTGCCAAATGTTGGTCTATTGATCCAGATCAAGCTCCATTGGGATGCCTGAGCATCTCGACTCTCCTTCCTGCATTCATCATGTTCAGCAGGCCACTTCGGGCATATTTTCACAGAGAAACAAAACCACAGGAAATAGTAAAGCTTAGTTCCAGGCTTCAAAACCTCAAACTGGAATTTTGGCTTCTATTGACCTGGTACCTGGACAAGTGGAGAAACACAGGATACATCAGTTATATAGTAAACAAAACTCTTGAGGGTGTCTATTAACAGGAGTCAGGGCTCATTTAAGCAGAGGGAAGGATCAGGGTCATAGTGACAACTAATATATTATTTTCCTTATCCAATTCATCATAAATTCTGCCAACTCTACCTTAGAAATACTTTCCAAGGCTGTCATATTTTCTTTTACGACTACAACTAGGACAACTAGGGCACTCCGTTTTGCCCCTACAGACCTCTCTCTCTCTCTCTCTCTCTCTCTCTCTGTCTCTGTCTCTGTCTCTCTCTCTTTCTCTCTCTCTCGCTGTGTGTGGGTGTGTGTGTAGGCTAGAAGTTGAGTTTGGGTGCCTTCTTCCTCAATAGTGCTCCACCTTATGCTTTGTTCCTTTTGTGACAGGATCTCACATTGACCAGAACCTCACTGGTTCTACTACACTGGGTGACCAGCAAACATCAGAAATCCTCCAGTCTCAGACTCACCAGCACTAGGATTATAGGCACTTACTGTGACACGCAGCTTTTCACGTGGATACTGTGATCCAAACTCATGTTCTCATATTTGTATAGCAAGCATTTTGTTGTGACTATATTTCCAGAAGCAAGCCTCTTAACTATTCTGTCCATGTCTTTCTTGTCTCTGAGGAGACCATTCTCAATATAGCACAGTGAATTTTCTTCTTTTACAAAGAATACCTGGTCTTGCTGCTTTTTTGTTTAAATTATTTCAGTGCTTTCCTGTTCTTATACTAAAGGGAGCTGTACTGCATACAGAGCACAAGGCCCTGCCCATTGCTGGGACTGCCTTTCTCCCAGGTTCCTTTAGCTACAAGTCCTCTGTCCCTCACACTGCTATGCTTACCTCCTTTTACTCTCTGGTGTTATATCAGTCTCTCATAGGAGACTAATGCATATGTGGGTTCCTCTGCCTCATCTAGAGTTTCTGTTGTTCAGTTCCATCAGGTCACCAATTCAGTGTCACTTCTGACATTCTATCATTCACTTATTACTACAACAGGTTATACATTATGACCTCAAAACTGTTTGTAATTTTCCATCATTGTTTGTGATTTTCTATCATGGTTTATAATGGACAATTTCCAATGTCACTAACTGGAAAATATCCACTTCCTACTAAAATAAAAACTTCCAACGTATCAGAGGTCATGCCTGGCCATTGTAATTTCCTAAAACTTTTATCAAGCTGCACAAAAAAATCATTAAGCTCTCTTTAATTTTAAACACAAGGTTTCTTATATTGTAAGTGCTTGACTATAGTCAGTGATGCCGTAGATCCAAGTTCCTTACAAGGGCATTCTAAACAAATGTAGCAAAATAGTAATTACTTCTCTGCTTTACAATTTACCAGCCAAATCCTTTCTTTTCTCACATATGCCTTGCTCAAGGGTATAAAACTATGAAACAGGTTAGCTAGACTGATGATAAAATTATTCCTCTAGGGCTTGTGTTTGTTTCTCAGTCATTTCTTCGATGACTCCTTACATTTTCTGCAAAGTGAAGGTATATATTAAAGTCTGAAATGTGCAAAGCGGCTGTTAGACTTATATCTGAGAAATGAAGACTACCTGCATGTTCAAGACAAATGTTGCTATTCTGTACAGAAACCTGAATTATATGGGTTCTCAAAACATGCAAGCAATTACGTTTTTTTAAAGATTTTGTTTATTATATACACAGTGTTCTGTCTGCTTGTATGCTGAAGGTCAGAAGAAGGCACAGGTCTCATTACGGATAGTTGTGAGCCACCATGTGGTTGCTGGGAATTGAACTCAGGACCTCTGGAAGAGCAGTCAGTGCTCTTAATCTCAGCCATCTCTCCAGCCCAGCAATTACGTTTAACAGTGATTCGATTTCTACTTTTTGAGGAACGTTTTCCCCTTTTCTTACTTTCCAGTCCCTTGCAACCACCATTCTGCTCCACTTCTCTTGGTTTGGCTGAAGGGTGGGGAGAGGCAGGGTGAAGACCAAGAGACAGGGAGATGGAGAAAGAGAGCATGTAGTATTTTTCTTCGCTTTCTGGCACCCTCTAAGTTACTCCTTTGTCAATGGACACTTAGATTGTTACCATGTCTTCATAATTTTAAGTGAGACAGTGAACTTGGGACTGCAGACTCCTTTTTCAAATGATCTTTTTCCTTCAGTTATATACTCAGAAACTATAACTATATTATTAGATGAAACAATGTTTGTATATTTTAAGGATACTACACACTATTACATTACTTCTAATGTTATTTCCATTTAACTTTTCTCCATACATTCCCAACAGCAATGCTTTTTACTTGTTCATTTGAAAGCAGCAATATTGGCAAGTGGGAACTGGTACTTCTTTTTGGCTTTGATTTGCATATCTCAGGGCAATTCTTGGTGACCTGCATATCTGATTGGGAAAAATGACTGTATTAGTTCTTCGTTTAGTTTTTAGTATAATTATTTCCTTTACTGAGTTGTATGGAATTCTTATTTACTTTAGATTTTAAAGTCTTATCTTTAGATGCAAGCATGCAAACATATTCTACTGCTCCCCAGGCTTTCCTTTCTTATTGATGTTATGAATCTTTGATTTTTTTATGTGTCCACACTCATTTATTTTTGCTTGTATTGTTTGATCTTTGGGTGTTATTGTTAAGACCAATGCCAAGGATCATTTTCCTCAGTGTTTTGTTTCAAGAATTTAACAGTGTCTAGTATTTATATCTGAGTCTTCAATCTATTTTGTGTTGATTTGTATGACAGAAAGTGAGAGGGGCTGAGGTTAAAGTTCAAAGACATTCTCCTACATGTAAGTAACTAGTTTTCTTTGTATTTATTGAAACAACAATTGTTCCACTGTGTTCTTAGATCTCATATCTTATGCAAACTGATAATATATGAGTGGTTTTAACTTTCTTGATATAGGTATTTGTGTCTATTTTATATTGTTCTAATTATTGCAATTTAAAAATTACTGTACTATAGCTAAAAATAGAAACTAAATTATGATTTATTCTTCTTTCTCAAGGCTTTTGCTTTGCTCTCTGGGGTCTAGTAAGGTTCTCTACACAGTTTAAAATATTTTTGTTAAATTTTGTGGCAAATTCTCTTGGAATTTTGATGGGAATTACACTGATTCTATAGGTTGCTTTAGTTAGTATGACCAGTTAAATAAGTCCATTCTTTTGAGTGTATCTTTCCATTTATATGTGCATTCTTTGGGTTATTTCATCAATTACATCCTACTTGGTTAAATTATTCTTAACTATTTTATTCTTTTTAATGCTGTAGGCAATATAATTTATTTCATTTTCAGATAATTTGCTTTTAATGAAGATAAATATAAAATAATTTTGTGTGCATGTCTTTTATTCTAGACATTTACTACATTCATATTATATATGTGCATATATATAAGCTATCTGCATAGAGTGAAAACTTAACTTATTCCTTTTCTAATATAAAAGCTTTTCTCTCATTTTGTTTCTTAGCTCTTCTGCTTAGGATTTCTAGAACTTTGCTTAATAGGAGGGATGAGAGTTGGAATATAAATGCACTTTAAATCTTAATGAAAAGATTTTGGCCTTTTATGAAAGTTTTTTATCATGAAAAAGCATTGAATTTTGTCAAATACTTTCTTTCACTTAACCAGAAGATACTATTTTTAATGTTAGCTTTTCTTTCCATTAATGTGTTCAACATTTATTTATTTATTTATTTATTTATTTATTTATTTATTTGAGTAATTTGAACCATCCTTGAATCCTGGGGGAAGATATCATTTTTCATAGTATATGATCCTTTTTTATGTGCTTCTGAATTTGATTTACTAGTATTTTACTGAGGATTTCTATGTCTGTGTGCTCTTAAGAGATGATAGTCTGCAATTTTCTTGTAAGTGCCTTTGTCTCTTTTTGGTTACAATACAATACTAATATTACAATATATTATTCAATTTGTATCTGTAATATTTAGAAGAATTTATCATTGATGCTATCAGATGTTGAATTTTTCTTTAACAAGAGATTTCATTACTGAATTCCTTATTATATATCCTTATTATCAGTATATTCAGAATGTCCTTTTTTCATGATGCAATTTTGCAGATTCTATGTTTATCCATTTATCCATTCCTTCTGGTTCACAAAATTGTGAACATGTAGTTGGTGGTAAAAACCATTAGAATCCTTTATATGAATTCTAGAAGTCTATAGTATAACATTATGACTACAGTTAAAAATATAATAATATTTTAAATTTCAGTTTGATAACAGAATATATTTTAAATGTTCACTCCAAAATGAAAGTGAGATGACCAACTGACTGTGACAATTACAGTGTAAAATATATGAAATCATCATTTTGTATATTGTCTTAGTTATTGTTCTATTGTTATGAAGAGACATCATGACAAAGGCATCTTATAATGGGAATCATTTAATTAGGGAGGCTGCTCACCTCAGGAAGAATGCGGCAGGCACATTTGGTGCTGGAGAAACAGACAAAAGATACATCCTCACCCGTAAGCTGGAAGAGAATTAGATCTATTATGACCCTTTGAAACCTCAAAGGCCACCCCAGTGACATACTTCTTCCAGCACGACACACCTATGGCAACAAGGCCACAGTTCCCAATCTTTCTCAATAATTCCGGTCCCTGATGACTGAGAGCTAAATATTCATATATATGTACATATATGACCCATTCTTATTAAAGCCATCACATATATACAATCTTTTCAATTATCTCAATGAAGCTAAAAACTGAGCTATGATTTGGTAAGATCGAATATTAAATATTCAAAATAGGAATGTGGAACATTTCTATGTGTTTATCTGATGCACCCATGTAAATATATGATTCTATAAATGTCATTTATTACAATCGTGAATAACTTCCCCTCAATTTTACCCTTCTGTTTAATGCATCTGTTCTTGGACAGCTAGCTGCAGAAGGGGCATCCCTCCAGAATGTGGAAAGAGCTCTCCCTCTCAGCTGGATTGACCTGATTTGGACCTGTGATTTGAACTGTAATGATAGAGGTCTTCCCAGAGGTAATTTGTAATTAGGCCACAAAGATGTAAAGCTTTATGCAGCCATAATGTTAGGTGAATTTCAGTACTAATGCTTCCAGTTCTGAAAGGTCTGTGTGGGCTAATGAACAAATTAAAGGAAGTCAGTCTGAAAATAAAAGAAGAAAATGAAACAGAGAATACAATCACAAGATCAGTGAGTTGTAGCAGCAAGAAAGGCAAGAAGAGAAAGCATGCAGGATCAATGATGGCATCTTCAGTCCCTGAGGTTGCTCAGCTCAGGCCAGCTGAAGTCCATGTTAACATTCTGCCATACATTTTAAGATGATTTCTTAAATTCATGCAATAATTCTGTTAGTTATATAAGGATATCCAATCTTTACAAAATAAAAATAAATAAGTTCAAGCCAACATAGAGATAGAGAAATATAGATTCCTGAAAACAAATGCTAGGGCAAAGGATACTCTTTCTACAGAGTAGAGAGTCTGGGCTCTGCTATGGGATAATCTTTCTGTACACTGTGTGAATATATGTCACTATGATTGGTGTAATAAACCAGCTAACTGGCCAGTAACTGAAAAGGATAAGTTTATTTGGGAAAGCTAAACTGAGTATGACAGGATGAGGAAGAGCAGAGTCAGAGGAGTCACCAGCCAGATGGAGAATGAATTAGACACACAAAATAGGATAGAGGTAAAAACCAGAAACCTCAGGAAAGCACATAGATTAATGGAAATGGGTTAAATTGTAAGAGCTAGTTAGTAACAAGCCTGAGCTATTGAAAAAGCACTTATAATGTATACTAAGTCCCCAAGTGAGTCGTTTGGGAAGCTACTGCTGATTATTAGGAAAATTCTGACTACAGGGCCATTTCATTTTTAGGATGACATAATATTATTCTGATTTTATTTGGCCTTTCTTATGGTTTATAACACTAAAATAGGGCTTTCTATGGATGAATCATGTGTTCTGATGATAGAAGAAGACTACCAAAGAAGCCTTTTCCTTCAAGCTGTGATCAGAACAACTTGTGAAATTTAAAAGCATAGAAGTAGGAATCCAGACTGATCATATAATTTCAGATTCAGTCTGTCATAAAAATGAACAGGCTAGATTGACGGCCACAGATAATTGTTGGGCATAGCTTCAGATAAAGCACAGTGCCTCAGATATCAGCCTGCTAACCCTTCTCTTGAAGAAATTAAAACTGAGGACAATATCAGGGAGATACTGATATGTGGCAACAAATTCAAAACTTTATGAGTTAATGTGGTAAGGATGGTTGATTCTGAGTCTATGATAGCAACTGAGCAACTGTATATGTCTTGATTGATCTACAGGTTCGTTTGAGGTCTGCTCTCATGACCAGTCTCTCATACAGGTGTGAGGTTAGGATGGGTGACTCTACTATAATAATCTGTGCTTGGACATATGAGTCTTATCCTCCAACAGGAAACTTGGGAAACCTAAGAGAGGAAATGTGTAAATGAAGTTTCTCAAAAGCCCCAGCTGGAATGTGACATGTCCACTGAATTCACTTAATTACAGCTCACCACAAAGCATACATAGATTACAGGCTTGAGGGAATTCCATCAGTTTTGCATGGGAGGAGCTCTTCTGGCTTAAAATAATGTGGTTGGGTGTTTATTTGTAGCCATTTCTTCCAAAATTCAACCCTCCCATCTTTAAATAAAGCTCCTTAAGACACAGGATATTAAAGAGGTGGGTAAACTCATAGGATGCTCTAAAGTAAGTTTAAATATTCTATACTGCAGTGATGTTTGTTAAGATAAGAAGTCAGGCAATTCAGAGTCTCCAGGAAATCACCAAAACTGATCACCTCCACTAGGCTCCTCCCTCCTCAAACATGAGAGCAGCTGGACTGCTTAGACGAAGCAAAGACTATCAGAGCTGTCAGGAAGAGGCAGAGATGAACTTAGCTCCCTGGAAAAGACTCAGACCAACTGAGTTACCTGGTAAGCATATTCTCCAACCTGTTGAGTTATCAGTAGGATATACAGTACACTTATGGCAGGTTTGCACCTGCCATAAACTGTCACTCCTGTTGGGACAGCTATCTTGGGTTATTTCTACTTCTGAATGGAGTCCTTTACTGATATTTTTGCAAGTTACCACAATAAAACTCATTAGTTTATCAATATGGACTTTGATGATAATCCTACTTTGATCTGACATCAGTTTCCTATCTGGCATGAGCAATCAGATGTCTGTTCAAGTCTCCCCAGAAATAGTGTCATATAGCTCATGGATACTTGATATATTATAACAATACTAGAGGACCAGACAATTAAGAAACATCAAAAATAGCAAAGAACTCCTTGATGTTTTGAGTATTTTCTGTACTACCCATTTTTAGATCCCTTTAACATATTGCAAATACAGAATATCTTCAAGCTCCCCTTGAAAGAGAACCCAAGAGTACTAAAAGGAAAATTTGGCTTCTGTTACCTTTTTGTTCCAGGCCTCTATGATCGGCACATATCAGCTAAGACCGCCTAATGAATGTCACCAGCTGCCAGGTACCTTGTAAGAAGTAAGAAAGCAAAGCTGTAAATGCTTCTCAAGTTTAGCCTAAATGGCTGTCACCTCCAATGTGATGAATACAACTTGAGGTAATGCAAACTATGAAGATTCGATTCTGCTTTCAGATGCAATTCCTGGGAGTTATTGCTTTGTCTACAATGTAGCTTTTTAGAAGCAGAACTGGATGTAAACCCAATGAAACCAAGCTTCAGGCCCTGGGTCATGTACTGTAAACAAGAAAGTGGCAAAATCCCTCAGAAGAAAAGGAAGTTACATGTCATCTTTGTCTTTAGTGTAGAAAGGTAAAGGGACATAGTTAATATTCCAAATATGGTGACATGAGGGTTACTATAGCAACACTTGCTACTTCCTGCCTTCCAAACCACATATTATAGAATGCAGTTATATCATAAGCAACACTTTTTAGAACCTTCCTTCAGAGGGGTTTGTAAATTTAGTGGCCCACAAGAATCATCTGGAAACCTTGAGAATGCTGATATGGAGTTCCAATCAGTGATTCTAACTAAAATCAGCTAGAATAGAGCCTGGGGCTTCTAGTGAAGGCCTCAGTTGACTTTAAAACATGCCTTAGGACAATGATTCTTCCTAATGCTGCAACACTTAAATACAGTTTCTTATTGATAGTGACAACCCACAAGCATTAAATTATTTTTATGTAATTTTGCTACTGTTATGAATTGTAATATAAATATTTTTGGAGATAGAATTTTGCCAAGAGGGTTATGACCCATAGGTAGAGAATCTATGACTTAGGAAGAGGACTTAATTAGGTTGCCTAGGAAATTCTTAGCTCATACAAACAATGTATTTTTTTAAGCATCTGATCTATGTGGCACATTTTGCCAGGTACAGGGATCAAAAGGAAGTGAACTTTGGTATCAAAGAAAAAGAAAATTGACCTGGGAATTGAAACCACCACCAAGTTAAGCCACCAAAAAGAAACATCTAGTATAAGAAGTGATGAGGGTCCTTTCTTGCTCCTCCACCCTCCAGTTGAGAATTGAGTCATATGAGCTCTTGTAGCCCACCTCCCCCTCTTTGAGTCCCCTGACCTGCAGCCACCAGACCCTTCCAGGCCCCAAACCCCACAGAGTGACCTGGAGGCAACACAAAGCAGCCAGCTTCATTGGCTGTGATTCTGGCCTTGTCCCTCCACCCTCAGAGAGAGAGAGAGAGAGAGAGAGAGAGAGAGAGAGAGAGAGAGAAGAAATGATAGAGCCTTAAACCCATAACAATCAGGAGAAGGAGTGTGACACCACCGAAGTCTATGGACTCTACACAAACAAGACCTGAACATCCCAATGCAGATGAAACAGAAAAGAATGACCTTAAAAAATCACATGAAATGATAGAGATGCTCAAAGAGTATATGAGAAAATCCCTTAAAGAAATAGAAGAAAAAGCAAACCAAAAAATGCAAGAAATCAACAAATCTCTTAAAGAAAGCAAGAAAAGCCAAGAAAAAACAATTAAACAGATGAAGGAAATAATTCAAACAGGTCAAGACCTGAAAACTGAAATGGTAGACATATCAGAATTACACATGACATCTACATGTAAACTCTGAAAGCAAGAAAGTCCTGAATAGATGTTCTACAAACACTAAGAGACCACAGATTCCAGCTCAGACTACAATACCCAGCAAAATTCTCAATAATTATAGATGGAGAAACAAGTTATTCCATGATAAAACCAGATTTACAAAATACATGTCCACAATTCCAACATGACAGAAAATTCTGGAAGGAAAACTCCAACCCAAGGAAGTTGACTAAACTCACAAAACCACCGACAATAGATAATCTCACTTTACCAAAAGACAGAAACAACCACCAACAAAAATGAATCCAAAACAAACAAAAATTAAAAATCAATGATTATTAATATCCCTCAAATCAACTGTCTTCACACATCTATAAAAGACAGAGGCTAACAGAATGGATATGAAGACAGAATCCATCCTTCTGTCGAATAAAAGAAACACACCTCAACTTCAAAGACAGACATTACTTCAGAGTTAAGGGTTTGGAAAAGATTTTCCAATCAAATGGACATAGGAACAAGCAGGTGTACCTATCCTAATATCTAACAAATTAGACTTCAAACTAAAATTAATCAAAAGAGAGGAAGAAGACCTTTTTATATTCATCACAGGAAAAATCCAATCAGGATGAAGTCTCAATTCTGAACATGTATACCCCAAATACAAAGGTGCCCACATTCGTAAAACATTAATAAAACTCAAATCACACATTAAACCCTGTGCACTTATAGTGGGAGACTTCAACACCCCACTCTCACCACTGGAAAGGACAATCAGACAGAAACTTACCAAAGAAACAAAGGAACTAACATAAGTTATGACCCAAATGGATTTAATAGACATCTATAGACCATTTCATCCGAACACAAAAGAATATACCTTTTTCTCAGCACCACATGGAACCTTTTCTAAAATCAGCCACATACTTAGCAATGAAAAACCTCAACAAATACAAAAAATATGAAATAACCCGCTATATGTTATCAGACCACCATGGCTCAAAAATATAATTCAACAACAACACAAATTGCAGAAACCACACAAACTCATGGCAATTGAAGAATGCACAGTTCAGGGACAGATGATCCATTCAGAATTCTACCAGAAATTCAAATAACAACTAATACCAATTCACCCCAAAGCATTCCACACAAAAGAAGCAGAAGGGTCATTACCAAACTCTTTGTAAGAGACTTCAATAATCTTGGTACCCAAGCCACACAAAGACACAACTACGGAAGAGAACTACAGACCAGTCTCGCTCATGGACATTGATGCAAGAATACTCAATTAAATACTGACCAGAAAAATCATCCACCATGATCAAGTAGGCTTCATTCCAGGGATGCAGGGATGGTTCAACACATGAAAATTCATCAATGCAATCCACCATACAAACAATCTAAAAAAGTAAAACCACATGATCATCTCACTAAATGCTGAAAAAGACTTTGACAAAATTAAACACCACTTATACAGGTCTTTGAGTGATCAGGGATAACAGGAACATGGCTAAACATAATAAAGTCAATATACAGCAAACAGACAGCCAGCATCAAACTAAATGGAGAGAAACTCAACGGGACTCCTCTAAAATCAGGAACATGACATGTCTGTCCACTCTTTCCATATTTCTTCAATATTGTACTTGAGATCTTGCTAGAGCAATAAGGCAACAAAAGGAGAACAAGAGGATAAAACTTAGAAAAGAAAAAGTCAAACTTTCACTATTTGCAGATGATATGATAGTCTATATAAGCAACTCAAAGAATTCTACCAGGGAACACCTACAGCTGATAAACACCTTCAACAAAGTGGCAGGATACAAGATTAACTGAAAAAAAATCAGTAAACCTTCTATATATACAAAAAAAATGTGCTGAGAAAGAAATCAGAGAAACATCCCCCTTTACATAAGATATCTCTGGGTAACTGTAACCAAACAGGTTAAAGTCCTGTTTGCCAAGAACTTTGAATCATTAAAAAAGAAATTAAGGAAGATACAAGAAAATGGAAAGATCTCCCATGCTCTTGGATACATAGGATGAACATAAAAATGGCAATCTTACCAAAAGCAAGCTACAGATTCAATGCAATCCCTATAAAAAACCAGCACAATCCTTCACAGACCTTGAAAGGACAATATTCAACTTTAGAGGGAAAAGCAAAAGAACACGGGGCAGCCAAAACAATCCTGTACAATAAAGGAACTTCTGGAGGAATTACCATTCCTGACTTCAAGCTCTGCTATAGAGCTATGGTAATTAAAACAGCTTGGTATTGGCACAAAAACAGCTTGGTATTGGCACAAAATAGATGGGTAGACCGATGGAATCAAATTGAAGACCCTGATATTAACCCACACACCTTTGAACACCTGATCTTTGACAAAGAAACTAAAACCACACAACGAAAAAAAGAAAGCATATTCAACAAATGGTGCTGGCACAAATCGATGCTGGCATGTAGAAGACTGCAGACAGATCTATATCTATCACCATGCACAAAACTTAAGTGCAAGTGGATCAAAGACCTCAACATAAATCCAGCCATACTGAACCTCTTAGAAGAGAAACTGGAAGTACCCTTGAATTAGTTACTACAAGAGACTGCTTCCTGAACATAAACACCAGTAGCACAGCACTGAGATCGACAATAATATATGGAACGTCTGAAACTGAAAAGCTTCTGTAAGGCAATGGACACAGTCAACAAGACAAAACTTATAATAGGAAAAGATATTTACCATCTACACATCTGACAGAGGCCTGATTTCTAAAATTTATAAAGAACTCAAGAAGCAAGTCTCCAAAGCACCAAATGATCCAATTAAAAAGGGGGATATAGAACTGAATAGAGAATTCTCAATAGAGTAGTCTAAAATGGCTCAACATCCTTAGCCATCAGGGAAATGCAAGTCAAAACAACTCTGAGATATATCTTACTCCTGTCAGAATGGCTAAAATCAAAAATACCAACTTGTACAATCACTTTGGAAATCAATATGGTGGTTCCTCAAGAAAATGGGAATCAGTCTGCCACAAGACCCAGCAATTCCACTCTTAGGCATTTACCCAAACGATGCACATTATTATAACAAGGACTTATGTTTCACTATGTTCATAGCAGCATTATTTGTAATAGTCAGAGCCTGTAAGCAACCTAGATTCCCCTCAACTGAAGACTGGATAGAGAAAATGTAGTACATTTACACAATGAAGACAAAAACAATGAAATCTTGAAATTAGCAGCCAAAGGGATGGAACTATAAGAAATCACCCTGAGTGAGGTAACCCAGTCACAGAAAGAGAAACATGGTATGTTCTCACTCATATATGTATTTTATTCGTGGAGCAGGGGAGTGCCAACTTACAATCCCACCACCAGAGAGTCTGGGAAACAGGGTGCACCCTAAGAAAGATATACATGGTACCCTGGAAAAGGGTATTGGAACAGGATAGCCTGAGCGGATTGGGAGCATCAGAGGAGGAGAGAGGGAGCTGGGAGAAAAAAATAGGGAGATGTGGGGAGAGGAGGACATGGGGTAACATGAATGGGGAAAAGTATATAGGAGAGAGGGGTGAGAGATACCATAATAGAGTGAGCCATTATAGGTTTGAGGAGAGATTTGGCACTAGTGACATTTCCAGAGATCTACAAGGATGTCACCAACTGGTAATCTAAGCAATAGTGGAGAGGCTACCTTAAATGCCCTTCCTCCACAATGAGATTGATGACTACCTAATATGCCATTCTAGAGCCTTCATCCAGTGGCAATGGAAGAAGAGGCAGACACCCACAGCTAAACACTGAACTGAACTCCTGGAACCCAGTTGCTGAGAGGAAGTGTGATGAGCAAAGAGGTCAAGACCTGATTTGTGAAACCCACAGAAACAGCTGACATGAACAAGAGGGAGCTTATGGACCCCAGACTTATGACTGAGAGGTCAACATAGGACTGATCCAGACCCCCTGAAAGTGGGTGTCAGTGAGGAGGCCTCGGCAATCTATGGGGCCTTGTGTAGTAGATCAGTATTTATCACAAAAGTATGAATGGAGTCCATTTCTCATGAAGGGATGCTCTCTCAGCCTGGACACATGGAAGAGGGCCTAGGTTCTGCCCAGGATGATATGACAGACTTTGGAGATCCCACATGGAGGGCCTCACCCTCCCTGGGGAGCAGAGGGGGTATGAGGTGTGGGTTCAGGGGTAGTTGGTCAGGAGCAAGGGATGTGGGGAGGGAGAGGGAACTGGAATTGACATGTGAAGCAAGCCTGTTTCTAATTTAAATAAAAAATAAATGATGAACCAGAAGCTAGGTTAATTCAGATCGCATTTTCCTAAGCCCTTTAAAATCTTAACTTATCCTGTTCTTGAACCACTTCTTCCTATATGTTGAGATCACATCTTCTCATACCATAACATAGCCCACTCTTTGATGTGACTTCAAGTGCAGATACTTTATCTTCTGTCAACAATTCACTCCCTGCCTTATCTGGATAATATTCCATTCTTCATTGTGGTGACACCTTCATATTATCACTGGCAAGATCAGAAATCGTGTATTTCTCAAGAAATATTGTGTAACATGATCCAGTGTTTCTATGTATGATGACAAGAGTCTCTGTTTATGAGTTGTGCATCTGTAGGATGTTGGGGAACCTCTGCAGCACAGCCTTGCTTCATGTCTCTATCATCTTCCTTTACTGTGGAACAGGTGGCTGTCTAGAGTAGCAGACTTTTCACTGGTATTAGTTGAAAACAAATAGAATTAGTCAAAAAATGTAGGCATAGTTAAAGCCTGTTCATGTAACAGCTATTCCAATTCCATTGGTCAAAGCAAACCATTTAGCTGGGTTCAAGGTCAATGGTGCAGTAATAATGGCAGGTGTTGCAATTATGTATCAAAGGGTCAGGAGTTGTAGTCCTATTTATGTGAATAATGAAAATTGGGAAAAATAGAATGCCATTTGTGCCATTACTATCTATTGTATCTTTTTGCATCAAAATTAATGAACAAAAGTCCAAGTCCTATTTAACTTCTCCGTGCCCATTCTTAAATAGTTGTACACTAAGAAAGAAAACCTGATGAGTGATCCCATTTTATATTCATGACACCTCCCCTCAAGTGCAACCTCAGTGAGACCTGAGAGTTTTGTAATTGCCTAATTAACTTCTACTTCCTCCTCCTTCTCTTCCTTCTCTTTCTTGTCATGAAACAACTATTTTGCAATTCCTCATTTTAATCAGCTCAGTAATACACAGCCTCTTCATCTTTCTCTGCGAATACCTTCTTTGGAGAGGAAATAGCAACAAAGAGAGCCTCTGTCTTTCATAGAATCCAGTTCACATATGACTCTGAATGGTTCTCACATACTCTGCCTCTCTTGTTTCCATTCTCTACATTAAAGTTAGCACTGGACTTTATCATCACTTGACCCCTCAAGGAATGAATTCTGCCAGATATTTGTCTCCATACTGTACCTCAGCTTCTCCCTTTTCATAATCGTTCTTGACACTATATAAACACATACACCAATGCAAAATCTTCTTTTAACCCTCTTTCCCTCCACCCTGTCATATAATTTTTTCTACTCTTTCTGAGGTAAGTCTTTAATAACTTCAATCTTTTCATTCTCTACTTTCTTGTTCAGGCATTGTACTTAGTAAATCTACTAAAATCACACTCATGAAGATTATGCATGGCCTATAATATGACAAACACAACCAACACAGAGTTCTTATTCTTAAGCTCATTCAGGCCTTTTGAACTGAAGGACCTCTGCTGAGTCACTTTGATAGCTGGAAAGCTGGATGCCACTTTGTTAGATGGAAGCCCCTTTTCCTCATGTAGGCTTTAATTTGAGAATCTAGGTACCAGATACGGTCACATAAAACTTTCAGTGAGTCATTGGCTTGTCTCACAAATTCCAAGGATAAAATTCATGGATCACAGAGGGATGAAGTTTAGAAAGAAGAAATTTTGTTTTAGTAATATATCAGGTGGGTATAATGTTAGCAGGAACAGGTTTCAGAAAATGCTGTACCACTGAGTTGTTAGTCTGGGAATTTTACACAAGACTAATAGCCAATACTGAAATAAAATATGGGAGGTAGTCAGGTTAGATTGAACTACCAGGAGATATCCAGGTTCCTCATCATTTCTGATAATAATATCACCAGTAGTTTTACGATATAAGGGTGCTTATTTGGAGAAGAAACAACAAGGAATCACAAATCATAACTCTGTTTTGGCATTTCTGTGTCCATCAAGGACATTCTTGTAACTGTTGCTGTAGGATCATTGCCCTACTTAACTAGTCTCATTTTGTTCTCATGTTCTCGCCACATTTGTTTTTAAGATGACTTCTGACACATTGCATTTCCTGTTTCTTCCTACCTTGTGATCTCAATTCAGTACTCAAGATCATCATTGAGCCCTCTATTAGACAACACAGTTTTGAGCCCTGGCTATTTAAAACAGCTTGTATTCTAAGGACCAATAACACTGGCATCATTTGGGCGGATGGTTAAAACTCACAGACCTGGTACAACACAATCAGCATTTTAACAAGATCCTCAGGTGGTGTTTATGTACTCTCAAACTGTGTTAATGTGGCTGCCAGCTGATCCAACTGAGGAACTCTCCGACTGTTCTGCATAGAAGAAATCATTCTTCAGGGAGGTCTAAACTACCTAACACCAGTTCATCAGCATTTCAACTCTTTTCTCCTGAACTCTCACCCCACATGTCAGAATCCAATCATGTTACTTACCCTTAATTGCTCTTTGATGCTGGTCTACCTTAGGCTGAGAGCTCCAGTTTGGGAATACTCCAAATATAAGGTCACTGGATCAATTTAATGATGAGTCTCTCAGTGACTGTAAATCTACTTGGGATGACAGTTTTGAAAAACATCCAACTCTGCTTACACAGAGTTCTTTCTCCTGCCAAGATGATGCTGTGGAAGAACACATATGCTATGCATGATATATCCAACAAAATTTAACAAACTGGGTCGATGGTGGGTCAGATTGTTTTCATATTCAAGAACAGAATGTGTGCTGATATTACAAACAATTTCTAAAATTCTAGTCTTCCTTGTGGAATAGAAGGATGAAAAATGGAAAGCAGAAGTACAGCATACCTTGCCTCATGTTTCCTTTTTTAATCTATATTTTAGTTTATTTTGGAATAAACTGTAGTGTATTCTATCAAGGGCATTAGCTATTCATTATAAACCATTATATAGACATTAAGAATACACTCTGAAGTTTACCCGAAAGCAATTATCTTTCTTAAGGACACTCTGCTAAGCACTTTCCTAATATATATAGGAAATTGTAAGGAAAATATGGCTCATAGTTATGGAGTGGAGGAGTTTCCTTTTCTATTTGTGTGTTTTTAATTCATTTTTCTGTCACCAGAATTTGTTTCTCCTTTCCCACCTGAGAAATAAAGACTGTTTGGTATATTAAATACTATATTTAAAAAGCATTGATTTCTACTTAGCCTATATAATCAGTATTGGTTTACAAGAAAATGAAAACATATCATGAATATTGGAAATATATTCATTCCTCATCAATGTTTCAGAAGCTTTCCTTTACCCAGTAGACTTTATTGAATGAGATGAAATACAGAAATGCAGGAGACATGTGCCTCACCTTCCAAAATTGTGCCACATATGAAGAACACTAGTATCATAGAGACACAGCATATGGAAGAAAATTAGAGGCATACTGTTGGCTTCAACAGACGCTGTAACTATACGCGACACACAATTACTGACAGTAACGCTAAGTATTTTATGTAGAAAATTACTCACAAGATACCAAACCCAGAGGATCTAGTTCTCAGCTAGCGGCCGGACCGGAAGCCGAACTCCAGGAAAAGAGAGCAAGACTTCCTGTGCGCTGTCTTTTATGCCTTCCCCCGTAACGCCCCTAGCCATGCCCAAAAGTGGGCCTGGCTAGTGACGTAGTTCCGCCTACATACGTATACGTCTTTACGTCCAGCCGTATACGTCTTTAGTCCTGCCTAAAGTGGGTGTGGTTAGCGGTGTGGTAAACCGCCCCTTTATTACCTCATCTGTATGCGCCTCTAATAAGTCACATGTTTAATGGCGGCATCAGACTTCCTCCTACAATTCCCCTTTTAGTCTAAAAAAGGACAACTAACTTGTGTCCATGAACAAAATGTATCAAACTTCAATCTAAACCTAAACTTATCTGAAAGAAACACCCAAATATGAACACCTCCTTCCAATTCCAACTCTAAAATAATTGAAAACTAACACTACCAGGTGTACTATCTTATAATATCAATAGTAGGGAGAGGGGGCGTGGAATTCTCAAAACTACTTCCTGCTGAGATGGGACGATGATAATCTCATGGGGACCTGTGAAAAGAAAATGTTAGTATAACAAAATCTCAGTAGATCAGACAGTCTCAGTATGGCAGGAGATGCTTGATTGAAGTTCCTGACTAGGGTTCTAGTGTTGATTGAAGCTCTTATCTTGAAGCTCTGGTCAGATTGTAGAAGATGTGCTGTTTCAGTTTCTTGGTCCGGAGTTGTGTAGAGTGATGTAGTTTCAAGCCAGTTTCAGGATAGTGCTTGTCAGGTGGAGTCAACGATGTGGGGCAGTTCAGATGCCTCCAGTCGAATCAGGTGAAGTCAAGGAAGTGGATACCCATTCTAGAATGATGTCGTCCCTCTGCATGAATATTCCTGAGGGGTATTCTCTAGATGGTAAAATAACCAGAATACAGTCCAGATTTGGATCCACACGGTCCACATGTGCTTCTAATATTCTCTTTTCTACCCATTCTAATTCTTTTTCAGCCTCAGCTGATAGTACTCGTGGGCTGTTTAGGTCTTTATCTCCTTTTAAAGCCATTTTCAGGTGTTTTAAATCATGCCCTTCTACACCAATAATCGTCTGTAATTGAGAGATTTCTCCTAATAGTTTTTGAAGATCATTAAGAGTCTGGTAACGATCTCTTCTGATCTGTACTTTCTGTGGTCTAATTTTCTGAGCATATATTTTATAAACTAAATAGTTAATAGAATCTCCTCTTTGTATTTTTTCTGGGGCAATTTGTAATCCCCAGCGAGGCAAAATTTCCTTTACTGCCTCAAACATCTTTTCCAAAGTATCCTTATTTGAATCAGACAATAATATGTCATCCATATAATGATATATTAACGAATGTGGAAATTTTTTACGAATTATTTCTAGAGGTTTATTCACAAAATATTGACACAAAGTTGGACTGTTTAACATACCTTGAGGTAGTACCTTCTACTGGAATCTCTGTACCGGACGGGAATTATTATAGGTAGGTACTGTGAAGGCGAACTTTTATCTGTCGTTTTCTTGTAGCGGTATGGTGAAGAAACAATCTTTTAAGTCTATAACTATAATTGGCCAATCCTTAGGAATTAGAGAAGGTAACGGCATCCCAGGTTGTAGAGACCCCATAGGCTGAATTACCTTGTTGATCGCTCTAAGATCAGTAACCATTCTCCACTTACCAGACTTCTTCTTGACAACAAAAACAGGCAAATTCCATGCACTAATTGATTCCTCAATATGTCCAGCATCTAGCTGTTCCTGAACTAACTTCTTCAAAGCCTCTAACTTCTCAGATGTCATAGGCCATTGACCCACCCAGACGGGTTCATCTGTCAGCCATTTTAATGGTAGAGCTTTCGGTTGCTCTGTAGGTTTGGCACTAGCATGTTGCTTCTGTACAGCCTGTACATTTGGCATCTGTTTTCTGTACTGGCTTACTATATTCTTACTACCACTAAGAGCTTGTCTATAATTCCTAGCTGATACAGGAGGAATGTTAATCTGTGTATTCCATTGCTGGAGTAGATCACGACCCCAGAGGTTTATAGCAATATCTGCAACATATGGCTTTAACCTTCCTCGCTGTCCTTCTGGCCCAATAAAGTCAATCCATCTTACACTCTGTTTAACTTCAGATAGGGTTCCAATCCCAAAGAATTGAACATTAACCTCTTTTAAAGCCCAGTTATGTGGCCAGGACTGCTGATTAAGGATAGTGACGTCACTTCCGGTGTCCAGTAATCCGTAAATCACCCTATTATTTACCTTAACCGGAAGTTTGGGTCTATAATATTGTATAGAAGTTTGCCAAAATATATGTTTTGTATCTCCTCCTGATGTAATTGATTCATCCTCTGGAGCTAATGTATTATCCAGTGCCATATTATTTACAATGGGCAGTGGATCTTCTAATTGTCCTGGGAGAGGCTGTCCTCCACTGTCACTGGGAATGACCGGATAATCTTCCTTTTCGGGGCTCCATTGAGCCCCGGAACCCCGTTTCCCTGCTGTAAGATCTACCTTGTCTGTCTATTGTGGAAAAGCATTCATCAGTCCAATGGCGCCCCTTCCCACACCTCCTGCATAGACCAGGAGGCTTAGGCTTTCTGTTTGATGCATTCCTGGTAAAAGCATTATTTCTAGGAATGCGTTGTCTACAGTTCCTACTAAGATGTCCTATTCTACCACAGTTAAAGCATTTTGCATCTTTACGCGTATTTAAATTCTTTGAGATTGCCTTCCCTACCCATGCCTCTATATCATCACAGGTAGGGTATTTGGCATCCTGGTGCCTCCTCAAGCCTGTAGAAATAGCTTCACCTACCCAAGCTCCTGTATCCTGACTTTTACATTCCAGGTTCGCTGTATGTAGGACCCATTCCTCCAATGGCGCTGATCTTATTTTTAATGGCCAAATTACCTGCCTGCATTGAGGATTCGCGTTCTCATACGCCAAAGATTCTATAAGAAGACGCCTGGATTCTGGGTTCGCTACCTGTACTTCTACTGCTCTGGATCATCTCTCTAAAAATTCAGTGAACCTTTCCCTTGGGCCCTGTAATACCTTGGTGTAGGGTTGCATTATCTCTCCTGTTTCACAAACCTTATCCAAGGCATTTAAAGCAGCTGTACGGCACAAAGACAACATGTGCTCGTCATATGCAGATTGAACCTGCGTGTCAGCATAAGGACCCTCCCCAAGAATCTTGTCTTGGGGTACTTCATGACCCTTCTGCAATTCCTGAATCTCAATTGCTTTTGCTTCTTGCCTCCACAAAGCTCTCCATTGAATTTGGCAAGAATTTTCGAGCACTGCAGAGGCTAATTGGGCCCAGTCTTTTGGGGTTACTTTATTTACAGTAGCCCATGAGGTTAGGAGCTCTCTGACAAAGGGAGAATGAAGACCATACAGGACAATGGCCTCCTTAATATTTTTTAGATCCTTCATCTGTATAGGCTCCCAGTGATAAGCAATGGGACCATTTGATTGTTTTTTCGTTGCTGGTTTTTCTGTTACAGATACCGGAAAAACCATAGGGGAACGCATAGCAACCTTAGGGAAATCATTCCGGCATTTGAGAAGCTTTGGGAAACTCCTTTCCTGACCTGTTGCCTGTATTTCTGATTCTGAAGTATCAGATTGAGTGTCTTCTAAATCCTGCAGTCTATTCATCATTGTTTCTCTGAGCTCCTGAAGTTCTTGGGACAAATAATTTTCTAAGGACGTCATGGAATCTTTCATTTTTTTACATTCATCATTTACATGTGATTCCAAATTTCTAATATTCTCATCCTTAGCAAGTACCTCAATAGCATGTAAACTGCCTTCTACAAATGATATTCTATCAGTTAGTTTATCATTGTTCTCAGACATGGAACAATGCTTTTCTGCTAGCATTTCAATTTTATGTTCCAGTCTTTGTAATTTGCTAGTGAAATCATCAAACATGAAACCGTGTTTTTCGCTAAATGTTTCCACATTATGTTCCAATTTTTCAATTCTCTCTGTGGAACACATTTTTTTCCTGATAGTAATTCAATTTTGTGTTCTGTCTCTTTAAATCTGTTCGTCAGACCTACATTATCATTTTTAATATCCTGAATATTATCTACCAACCCTTTCTTACTCTCCTGCAATGAATTTTGCACTTCCTGAATCCTTTGTATTAAGATTTCAAAACTATCCTGCGATGACTGTATGACCTGTATAAGTTTATTCCTATTTTTGAGCCATTTCATTAACAAAATTATATTGATTATGAAGCTAATAATCACCATCGTGTGTAGGAAGTACCTTTCAGGTAGGTCCTCAACCCTTTCTAAAATCCCATCCATACAAAAACCAAGAAAATTCTTAATATCCTGCATCATAGTGTTAGCTGTTGACATTGTATAAAGCAGTTACGTTTGTTACCAATGGAGTAATTCCCACTGAAATCAACAGGCTGCCAGCAAAAGAGCACGTGGCCGGAGTCAGCAGGCCGCCGGTAAAACAGCACGTGGCCGCAAGAGAAATCTTGGAATACCGCCTAACCTTACCGGCAGGTAGTAGGTGCTGGTTCCTGGCGTCAGGAATCGTGCCTTGCCGAGCGAAGTGGTGAGGAACTTAGCGAAAGGAGAGTCCACGTGTGCCTGGTCGGGCCAAGAGAAGCCGCTTTTTCCGGGGCGCCTGGATCCGGATTTCAATCCCGCTCCCGACACCAAATTGTTGGCTTCAACGGACGCTGTAACTATATGCGACACACAATTACTGACAGTAATGCTAAGTATTTTATGTAGAAAATTACTCACAAGATACCAAACCCAGAGGATCTAGTTCTCAGCTAGCGGCCGGACCGGAAGCCGAACTCCAGGAAAAGAGAGCGAGACTTCCTGTGCGCTGTCTTTTATGCCTTCCCCCCGTAACGCCCCTAGCCATGCCCAAAAGTGGGCCTGGCTAGTGACGTAGTTCCGCCTACGTACGTATATGTCTTTACGTCCAGCCGTATATGTCTTTAGTCCTGCCTAAAGTGGGTGTGGTTAGCGGTGTGGTAAACCGCCCTTTTATTACCTCATCTGTATGTGCCTCTAATAACTCACATGTTTAATGGCGGCATCAGACTTCCTCCTACAGCATACAAGAAGGCTTTTAAAGATCTATGCAATGGAGTGAAAGAAAAGAAACACAATCTGAGGAAATGGACAGAAGAATTTCATGTTAGAAAGTAGTTTTATGCTAAAATGTGGATATGGGTAGAATTTGAGAAAAATAGCACCACTCACACAGGGAATTCTATAAAGAGGTGGGAGAAATGATTTTTCAGGAATAATAGAAAAAGAGCGATAAAATATTAATCCATTTCTATGCTATGAATAATTCCATTTGCTTTATTCCATAGAGACAATGGTCCAAAGAAAGGACCAAATTAGAGAAAAAGAAGTTAAATCATAAGAGTCTCTTGACAATTGAAGCAGTGGAGGAATAAGACAGATTTTAATATATATACATATATATATATATTCCTTTTACTGGAAATATATTTTTCTCACATAATATACCTTGATTGTGGTTTTCTCTCCCTCTATCTTTCACAGTTCCTCCCCACCCCTCCTCTTATTCATGTCTAGTCACTCTCTGTCTCTCATTAGAAAAGAACAGGCTTCTAAGGATAATAATAAAATATGACAAAATAAAATATAGTAAGATAAAATAAAAACTACCATGTTGGCATTGGGCAAGACAAACCAACAGAAGGAAAAGAGCCCAAGAGAAGGCACAAGAATCAGAGACCCACTATTGGCATACACAAGAATCCCATACAAACACTAAACTGAAAACCATAAGACATATGCTGAGGACATGGTGGAGATCTGTGCATGCTGCTTCAGTTTTTGTGTGCTCATTTGAGCTTTGTGCCAGCTGATTTAGAGGGATTTGTTTTCTTGGTGTCCTTTATTGCCTATGGTTCTTACACTCTTTCCTCCTTTTCTGAGAGACTGGTTCCCTGAACTCTAAGGGGAGGGGTTTGAGGAGACATCTCATTTAGAGCTGAGTGTTCCAAGGTGTCTTAACCTCTGAGTAACACCTGACTGTGCTTCCCATCTGCTGAAGGAGGAAGCTTCCTTGCTAATCGATGAGCAAGACACTGATCTATGAGTACAGTATAATGTCACTAGGAGTCATTTTATTACTTTGTTCTCTTAGTAGAAGGCTCACATTTGGTTTTAACCTAGGTATCTGAGCTCTCCTGGGTTTTTGGTCACAGAAGCAGTATTGTGTATGGGTTCCATCTTGTGGAATGGGTCTTAAGTCAAATCAGATTTTGGTTGGTTACTCCCACAAGCTTTGTGCCACCAATGCCTTGGCATATCTTGTAGGCAGAACATCATTATTGATCAAAGGGTTTGTTTGTGGCTTGGTTGGTGATGTTGTTTCCTTTTTAGTGTCACACTGAGTTCCTTCCTGTTCCAAAGGCACTAGAATGTAGGACTGAGGGCTCTATGTAGGCACCAATTCAACTTCTCCATGTTCAATGAGTTGTATAGGTATTGTCTTCAGCTATTGGGCATAGCAGCAAGTTTTTGGAGAACGACCTACTTGGAAGAGACCTGGGTTATTTGGGGATTCCTATGGGACCTCTTTGGTCAACAACTCATTCAGATGTAACCCAATCCCTGTACTGGAAATTTTATTTGCTGTCAAGAGATGGTCAATTTATTTTTATTTCATTAAGTGTGTTTGTGTGTGTGTGTGTGTGTGTGTGTGTGTGCATTTGTGATCCATGCATGTCAGAGTCCATGTGTGGAGATCAGAAGATAACTTTCAGGAGTCACCTCTGTCCTTCCATTGTGTGTTCTAGACATGTTCTAGACATTGAACTAAAGTCATCAAAGGGTGCTGCAAGCACTGCTATCTGCTGAGCTATCTCACTGACACAGTGAATTTGTTTTTAACAATATAAAATATGCTGTTAATACTGAAAAACCTGCTGACCAATGACAAAAATGGAGACTTGTGAGAGTTTTCCTTTGTTCTGTGTTAGTTTCCTGATCTCTGTATCTCATTCTACTCATTCTATTTCAGAACATTTTCTTTCTCTTTCACTGTCATTTTAGAAATTTAAAAAGACTTGTTCTATATCTCTGATTCTTTTACACACATTTCAGCTTTTATTTGTAGTGTGTGTGTGTTTTATGATTTGAGACTTCTCAAACATTTCCACATTCTCAGTTTCATTCAGCAAATCAGCCCTAACTACTTTTATCAATATGAAGAGGACATAGCTTTCACACAAACTGGGAAAATAGTTACAGTTTAAAAGAATTATGAAATTATTTTTCCTTATATCCTTAGGAAGGTTTCCCAAATATGAAGCAGGAAGGCAACTATTGATCAAGATGAATGTGAAGGCACCGTGTACAAATGTAAGTATTCTATTCTTACTAAAGTAAAAATAGTTCTTCAGAGAAGCAGTTATCACATAAAAAGAGTACTAGTAATGGCACTGGCATATTGAAGAATTTTCTGGAAATGTGCATCTTTCAGGAGATACTAAGTTTTGGCTAATAATAAAGAATTCATTCAAACTCATTTTATAATTAATTTGTGTGGTTATGATTCATGGAATATATAACACATGAATCTCTTAAATTTTTTTTGTTTTTCAGATAGAAATAGCCTAATGCTGAAACAAATTGATTCTTTCCAAAGCCTCCAAATATATTTATCTCTTTCTTCTTGCAATATTGGACATTATTTTTGGCAGATGATACTGAGAATAAGAACACACTTGGCCAGCTAGGCACTCTTCCCTTTTTTGCTCCTATTAATGATTATGCATTTCTTTGCCTCAGAAAATGAGTCTGAAGTTGACATTTAATTGACAATGTAAACATTTTGAATAAAAACAAGAACCTGAGTGTGAAGAAAAATGCCCTCAAGAAGCATATTGTATTTATCATCCCAGCAGGAGGCCATCTCCACCCCTATTTTCAGAAGGGAAGGTACTGAGGCCACATATGATGAATACACTGCTCTTTCAAGCTGATGGTTTCTAAATGGAGCTAGGCACAACAGATTCTCACAGTTTTGTTCCCCTCTCAAGACAGCAGGGAAATCTTTATCTCACTCTTTTGTTTGCCCATTCACAGCTACTATATATATATATATATATATATATATATATATAAAACCTTTCTATTCAAAACTTGTATCATTACCTGTAATGGTTAAGTCGATCCTCTCCTACACCCAATTCTGTCATACTATTACTTTCTTAAGGTGCCTGTGTTTGTAGGAAGGAAAAGGAAACATCGCCTATGTATAAGTAGTGGCAAGTTTAGTGTTGTTTTCAAGGTCAAACTCATTGCTTGCCTTAGGATACAGATTGAAGGCATTCTGCCTTTGTGAAATGCTGCATCCACAAAAAGAAACAGTGTCAAAAAGGAAACTATTTTATTTGTCTAAAATCTTGGTTAGTTTGAAATGTCTGCCATTGGCAGCTTGAAAGATGTTAGCAATAAATGAAAAGTAACAGGCTCTACTCTGAAACTTGCCTGCAGCCCAGAACTTTTAATATTTATAGGGCATGACCTCCAACTGTCAATAATCGCTTATTTTCCACAAAGCTATTCTGGGGCCAATGTTAGTTGCTGGAGGAGCCAAGAACACATTAGGCTTTGGATTCAATATTGTGATTCCAATAGAAGGAGAGTTTCACCTATATGGAAACAGCCATTAGTTTGACCAGCAATGGACCACTTGGGCTTTGTCAGGAACTGGTGATGATACCAGGGCTTTATAAACTTCCAACTATCAGACATTTTTCCATTCTAAGGAATAGCCCCATCACTTATGAAAGTGCCATTTTGGGAACATGAGAATTCAAGCATTATGATTATGTAAATAGTTGAGCAAAACAAACATGAAGAGGTAAAGTGTTCATGGAGAATATTTTTCAAGTCCTCAGTAATGTAACTTCTTTGCTTAAGATGGAAGAATGTTCATATTTGAAGAAAGTACCCTTATTTTTAAAATGAATAATGACCTATAAAGGGGACAGAGATTTTTGTTAAACCAAACACAAAATGTCAGTGTCTATAGCAATCTTAACAAGAAATAAGATCTAGAAATCACTATAAATTCCCAGAGTCCTTACTCTTAGGACTTCGTGGATAGTTTGAATTTATTCGGCCAAGAGCTTTTTTTTAAATAGTGCATATATATATTTGCATATTTTATGAAAGGGAAGAAACTCACTATAATATACTTCAATAGTTGTAAACTGAAGGCAGGTTAAAGAAAGTCCATGAATGCCTGAATAAATAATGACAAATATTAATTTGGAGAGCTCTCACACAATGATGGTAAATCACTGCTGAGGCTTTCTGCCACTGGAAGTAGAGGGTATGCATTCAGGATCCTGAGACGATAATCCAAGAGAGAACCCAAAATGAGCATCTCCTCTTCATTGTAAGGGGTCATGTTCACACACTGAAACCACAACCTAAGGGGTGGCCATTACCTTGTCTATTGATGGAACAATATGCCAATATATTTCCCCTTTTTATCTAATAATAATTTTTTATTTAACTTTTTACACATACTACTCCCAGTTCCCTCTCCCTCTCCTCCTCCCCTGGCCTCACAATTCCCCCAACACCCCACTCAATCACAACTCCACTCCTCAGGTAGGGTAAGGCCTTCCATGATGGATTTTCACAGTCTGTCATATCATCCCAGGCAGGGCCTAGGACCTCCTCATGTGTCCAGGCTAAGAGAGCATCCCTCCATGTGGAATGGGCTCCCAGAGTCCACTTGTATGCCAGGAATAAATACTGATCTACTCACCAAGGTCCCGTAGATTGCCAAGGCATCCTCTATGACACCCAGGTTCAGGAGGAAGGAGTCTGGGCTAGTCCCTTGCTGGCCTCTCAGTCATCAGTCTGAGGTCCATGCATTCCCCCTTGTTTAAGTCAGCTGCCTCTGTGGGTTTCGCCAGCCAGGTCTTAATTCCTTTGCAACTGGGTTCCAGAAGTTCAGTTCAGTTTCTAGCTGTGGGTGTCTGCCTCTGCTTTCATCAGCCATTGGGTGAAGTTTCAAGAATGGCATATAAGATAGTCATCAATCTCATTATCAGGAGAGGGCATTTAAGGTAGCCTTAATGCCAGTTGGTGTCATTTTTGTAGATCTCTGAAAATCTCACTAGTGATAGATCTTTCCTCCAACGTAAAATGTCTCCCTCTATTATGTTATCTGTCATCATTCTCTCCTCTATTGTTACTTTGACTCAACCAACCATCCTGCTCCCTGGTATCCTTTTCTTCCCTCCTCTTTCCCCTCTCTTTCTCCTATCTCCCACTTTCCTCCTCTCCCCCATGTTCCCAATCCAATTAGGAGATCTCCACTGATTCCCCTTCTCCAGGTTACCATGCATATCTCTCTTAGGGTCCTCCCTGCTTCTCAGGTGCTCTGGTGGTAAGATTCTAGGCTAGCAATCCTGTGCTTCATGCAAATCCATTTATGAGTGAGTACATATCATGTTTGTCGTTTTGTGACTGGGTTATCTCACTCAAGATGGTTTCTTCTAGTTCCATCCATTTGGCTGAAAATTTCAATATTCCACTGTTTTTTGCCCTATGACTAGTACATATCACATTTTCTTTATCCATTGTTCAGCTGGGGGGTATCTAGGTTTCTTCCAGGTTCTGGCTATTACAAATAATGGGGCTATGAACATAGTTGAACAGATGTCCTTGTTGTATGAATGTGCATTATTTGGGTATTATACCTAGAGTAGAACTACTTGATCTTGTTGTTGACTGATTCCCATTATCCTGAGGAGACACCATATTGATTTCAAAAGAGGTTGTACAAGTTTGCACTCCCACCAGCAGTGGAGGAGTGTTCCCTTTCTCCACATACTCTCCAGCATAAAATGTCATTAGTGTTTTTGTATTAAAGCATTCTGACAGGAATAACAAGCTATCTTAGAGTTATTTTGATTTGCATTTCCCGGATGGCTAACGATGGTGAGCACTTTCTTAAGTGTCCTTCAGCCATTTTACATTCTTCTGTCAAGCACAAACAAGAATCATCAATCAGTGGTCATTAATATCCCTCAATGTCAACGGTCTCAACTTGCCTATAAAAAGACACAGACTAGCAGAATGGATACAAAGACAGAACCCATCCTTCTGCTGCATACAAAAAACACAACTCAACATCAAAGATAGATGTTACCTCAGAGTAAAGGGTTGGGAAAGATTTTCCAATTAAACGGACCCAAGAAACAAGCGAGTGTAGCAATCGTAATATCTAACAAACTAGACTTCAAATTAAAATCAATCAAAAGAGATGAAGAAGGACATTTCATATTCATCAAAGGAAAAGTCCATCAAGATGAAGTCTCAATTTTGAACAACTATGTCCCAAATACAAAGGTACCCATATTTGTGAAAGAAGCATTACTAAAGCTCAAATCACACATAAAATCTCACACACTAGTAGTAGAAGACGTCAACACTCCACTCTCACCACCAGACAGGATCTCCAGACAGAAACTTAACAAAGAAACAAAAGAACTAATAGAAGTTATGACCCAACTGGGTTTAACAGACATCTATAGAACATTCCACCCAAACACAAAGGGATATAACTTCTTCTCCGTGCCACATGGAACCTTCTCTAAAATGGACAACATAATAGGAAACATAGCAAACCTCCACAGATACAAAAAAATGTGGAATAACCCCCTGTATTTTATCAGACCACCATTCATTAAAATTAGAATTCAACAATAACACAAATCCCAGAAATCCTACAAACTCATGGAAATTGAACAATGCACAATTGCACCATCCGTGGGTAAAGGAAGAAATAAAAAAGAAATTAAAGACTTCCTGAAATTCAATGAGAATGAAGACACAACATACCCAAACTTATGTGACACTCTGAAAGCAGTGCTGAGAGGAAAGTTCACAGTACTAAGTGCACACATGAAAAAAATGGACAACAGTCACACCAGAGAATTAATAGAGCAGGTGAATGCTCTAGAACCAAAAGAAGCAAACTAACCCAGGAGGAGCAGACGCCAGGAAATAATCAAATTGAGGGATGAAATCAATTAAGGAGAAACCAGGAAAAAATTGAGCAGAATCAATGAAACCAAGAGATTGTTCTTTGAGAAAATCAACAAAATAGACAAACCTCTGTCCAAACTAACCAAAAGACAGAGAGAGAGCATGCTAATTAACAAAATCAGAAATAAAAAGGACACTGAGGAAATCCAGATAATTATCAGGGCATACTTTGAAAATCTGTACTCCACAATATTCGAAAATTTAAAGGAAATGGACAATTTCCTGGATAGATATCACTGGTCAAAACTAAATAATGAACAGATAAACAATCTTAACAGACCTATAAACCTTAATGAAATAGAAGCAGTCATCAAAAGTCTCCCAACCAAAAAATGTCCAGGCCCAGATGGCTTCAGTGCAGAATTCTACCAGAAATTCAAAGAAGAGCTAATTCCAATACTCCTCAAAGTATTCCACACAATAGAAGTGGGAGGCTCACTGCCAAACTCTTTTTATGAGGCTACAATTTACTCAGTACCCAAGCCACACAAAGACACAATTAAGAAAGAGAACTATAGACCAGTTTCCCTCATGAATATCAATGCAAAAATACTCAATAAAATACTAGCAAATCGGATTCAAGAGCACATCAGAAAAATCATCCATCATGATCAAGTAGGCTTCATCTCAGAAATGGAGGGATGGTTCAACATTAGAAAATCTGTCAATGTAATCCACCATATATACAAACTGCAAAAGAAAAACCACATGATCATCTCACTAGATGCTGAAAAAGCCTTTGACAAAATCCAGCACTCCTTCATGATAAAGGTCCTAGAGAGATCAGGGATAACAGGAATATACCTGAACATAATAAAAGCAATATACAGTAAACTAACAGCTAACATCAAACTAAATGGATAGAAACTCAACGCAATTCCTCTAAAATCAGGAACAAGACAAGGCTGTCCACTCTCTCCATATCTCTTCAATATTGTACTTGAAATTCTAGCTACAGCAATAAGACAACAAAAGGAAATAAAGGGGATACAAATAGGAAAAGAAGACGTCAAGCTTTCACTATTTGCAGATGATATGATAGTTTATGTAAGTGACCCGAAAAACTCCTCAAGGGAGCTCCTAGAGCTGATAAACACCTTCAGCGAAGTGGCAGGATACAAGGTAAACTCAAAAAAATCAGTGGCCCTATTATATACAGATGATGAAGTGGCTGAAAAAGAAATCAGAGACGCATCAACCGTTACAATAGCCATAAACACCATCAAATATCTGGGGATAATGTTAACCAAAGAAATGAAAGACCTGTATATCAAGAACGTTGAGTCTCTAAAGAAAGAAATCAAAGAGGATACCAGAAAATGGAAAGATCTCCCATGCTCTTGGATTGGTAGGATCAACATAATAAAAATGGCAATCTTGCCAAAAGCAGTCTACAGATTCAATGCAATCCCTATCAAAATTCTGGCACAATTCTCCACAGAACTTGAAAGAGCAATAATCAACTTTATATGGAAAAACAAAAGGCCCAGGATAGCCAAAACAACCCTATACAATAAAGGAACTTCAGGAAGCATCACCATACCTGACTTCAAGCTCTATTATAGAGCTATAGTCCTGAAAACAGCTTGGTATTGGCACAAAAATAGACAGGTAGACCAATGGAACCTAATTGAAAACCCTGATTTTAACCCACACACCTATGAATACTTGACTTTTGACAAAGCAACTAAAATTATACAATGGAAAAAAGAAAGCATCTTCAACAAATGGTGTTGGCATAACTGGGTATTGACATGTAGAAGACTGCAGATAGATCCAAATCTATCGCCTTGCTCAAAACTTAGGTCCAAATCGATCAAACACTTCAACGTAAATCCAGCCACACTGAACTGTGGGGGCGGCTCCCCAGATGTCCCGCGCTACCGTCTCGCCAGCAAGAACGACGCGGCACACTTAGGATCCTTCTGCAGAACAGCTTTAATGCGTCTTGAGAGGGAGAGCATAAGCTTACAGAGCAGAGACCCAGGGAGTGAAAAGCCCAACCCTTATATAGCTCAGCAGTCCCCGCCTCGGACGTGTCATCTCCTGACTGGCTCCTGCTTGTCAGCCCATATGACGCCACGGGAGAGGCAGAGAGTAAGGGATAGAAAAGTAGCAGGCACATGCGCACCAAGGTTGTTTACTCCAACTGACAACGGATGTCGGCGCCATCTTGTAACGGAGAATGTGGGGGCGGCTCCCCACACTGAACCTCTTAGAAGAGAAAGTGGGAGGTACCCTTGAATGAATTGGTACAGGAGACTGCTTCCTGAACATAACCCCAGTAGCACAGACACTGAGATCAACAATTAGGGGACCTCCTACTTTTTTTCTAAGAGAGAAGTTCTGTGTGCCTGGACTTATGTTAAGGTCTTTTATTCATTTGAACTTAAGTTTTGTGCATGAAGATAGATATGGTTCTGTCTGCAGTTTTCTACATGCTACCATCCAGTTATGCCAACACGATTTGTTGAAAATGCTTCCTTTTTTCCATTGTATAGTTTTAGCTTCTTTATCAAAGATCAGGTGTCCAAAGATGTGTGGGTTATTATCATAGCCTTCAATTAGTTTCCACTGGTCTATTCCTCTACTTTTGAGCCACTATCAATCAGTTTTCATTACTACAGCTCTATAGTAGAGCTTGAAGGCAGGGAAGGAAATGCCTCTGGAAGTTCCTTTATGGTCAGGATTGTTTTGGCTATCCTGGGTCTTTTGTTTTTCCATACAAAGTTGAGAATTGTTCTTTCAAGGTCTTTTTTACACACCTTGGTATTTTGGTGGGGATTACATTGAGTCTGTAGATTGCTTTTGGCAAGAATGCCATTTTTACTGTATTGATCCTACCCAAGTGTATGGGAGATCTTTCCATTTTTTTTTTTTGGTATCTTCTATAATTTCTTTCTTTAAAGACTCAAATTCTTGTTGTATAGTTCTTTCATTTGTTTGGTTAGCAACACCAAGGTATCTTATGTTATTTGTGGCTATTGTAAACGTTGATGCTTCTCTGATTTCTATCTCAGCCCATTTATCATACGTATATAATAGGGTTACTGATTTTTTTTTAGTTAATGTTGTATTGTGCCACTTTGCTGAAGGTTATTTATCACCTGTATGAGTTCCCTGGTAGAATTTTTCAGGTCACTTATATAAACAATCATATAATCTGAAAATAGTGAAAATTTGATTTCTTCTTTTCCAATTTGTATCCCCTTGATCTCTTTTGTTGTCTTATTGCTTTAGCTAGAACTTCAATTACAGTATTGAAAAGGTATGGAGAGAGTGAACAGTCTTGTCTTCTTCTTGGTTTTAGAGTAATCTCTTTGAGTGTCTCTCCATTGAATTTGATTTTGGCTGTTGGTTTGCTCTATATTGCTTTTATTATGTCCAGGTATGTTCCTGTTAAGCCTAATCTCTCTATGACCTTTATCATTAAGGGGTGTTGGATTTTGTCAAAGGCTTTTTCAGCATCTAGTGAGATGATCATGTGATTTTTGTTCCTCAACTTGTTTATATGGTGGATTATATTGATGGATTTTCATATTTTGAACCATCCCTGCACCCCTGGGATGAAGCCTACTTGATCATGGCAGATGATTTTTCTGATGTGTTCTTGGATTCAATTTTCCAGTATTTTAGTGTTTTTTTCAATATTCATGAAGGAAATCGTTCTGTATTCCTCTTTCTTAGTTGTGTCCTTCTGTGGCTAGGGTACCAAGATTATTGAAGCATTTTAGAAAGAGTTTGGCAATTACCCTTCTGCTTCTATTATGTGGAATACTTTGAGGAGAATTGGTGTTATGTGTTCTTTGAATTTCTGGTAGAATTATGCACTGAAACTATCTAAAACTGGGTTGTTTTGTTTTGTTGGAGAGGAGACTTTTGATGACTGCTTCTATTTCCTTAGGGGTTATAGGTCTATTTAAATTGCTTATCTGTTCTTGATTAAATTTGGCAAGTGATATCTATCAAGAAAATTGTCCATTTCCTTCAGATTTTCTTTTTTTCATTTTCTTGTTTGTTTTTTTTTTGTTTTGTTTTGTTTTCTTCTGAGTCAGTTGTTTTACTGGAAGAATACATTTTGTGGTTACAAAGAAAGGACCAATCACTTTATTACTTATCTTGAAAGGTAATCTTAAAAGGAATCACAAGCCTACATTTTTTACACATGAAAAACAATCAGTCAGTTCTATTTTAAATCTTTAGGGTTAATATCCATTCATCAAGAACTTTTTTATGTCAGGAAATTGAGGATAGAAATGGGTACAAAGAATTAATTGTCTTTGATCACTACCCATTCCTTGTAAGGAAAGTGTGTCAGCTAATAATAATTGAGCTACTTTGCTTTTTTATCCCTAACCTCAAAACTATTATCAAAATATCTTCATCTAACCTGAGGTCATTTTAAGGCTTTGCTTTTGTGGAGTACAGGTTTTCAAAGTATGACCTGATGATTCTCTGGATTGCCTCAGTGTCTGATGTTATATCTCCTTGTAATTTCTGATTTTGTTAATTTGCATGTTCACTCTCTGCCTTTTGGTAAGTTTGGATAAAGTTTTGTCTATCTTGATGATTTTCTCCAAGAACCAACTCTCCGTTACATTGATTCTTTGTATTGTTTTCCTAGTATCTACTTTATTGATTTCAACACTCAATTTGATTATTTCTTTACATCTATTCCTCTGGGGTGAGTTTGCTTCTTTTTGTTCTGGAGCTTTTAGCTGTGTTGTTCATTCTCTATTGTGACTATTCTCCAGTTTCTTCATGTGGCAATTAGTGCTATGAACTTTTCTCTTTGCACTGCTTTCAAGTATCCCATAATTTTGGTTATGCTGTGTCTTCATTCTCATTGAATTCTAGGAGGTCTTCAATTTCTGTTTTTATTTCTTCCTTGATCCAGGAATGGTGCAATTATGCATTGTTCAATTTCCATGAGTTTGTAGGTTTTCTGCAATTTGTGTTGTTGTTGAATACTAAGTTTATAGCATGGTTGTTTAATAAGACACAAGGTGTTATTCCATTTTTTTCCTGTTGAGGTTTGCTTTGCTGCCAAGTACATGGAGGATTTTAGAGAAGGTTACATGTGCTGCTGAGAAGAAGTTACATTCTTTTGTGTTAGGATGGAATGTTCTATAGATTTCTGTTAAACCCAATTGTGTCATAACTTCTAATAGTTCCTTTGTTTCTTTTTTAAGTTTGTCTCTGGTGGTCCTGTCTAGTGGTGAGAGTGGAGTGTTGAATTCTTCCACCATAAGTGTTTGAGGTTTTATGTGTGATCTGATTTTTATTAATGTTTCTTTTAAAAATGTGGATGCCTTTGTATTTGGGGAGAAAATGTTCACAATTGAGACTTCATCTTGATGGATTTCTCATGTGATGAATAAGAAATGACCTCCTTCATCTCTTTTTGTTGATTTTTGATTACTACACCCACTTGTTTCTTGGGTTCATTTGGTTGGAAAATCTTTTCCCAACCCTTAACTCTAAGGTACCATCTGTCTTTGAAGTTGAGATGTTTTTCTTGTATGCAGCAGAAGAATGGATTCTGTCGACCTGTATCTTTTTATAGACAAGTTGAGACCATTAATATTAAGTGATATTAATGACCATTGATTGTTCATTATTTTTTGTTTTAGATTTGGTGGTGGTAGTGGTATTGTGTTTGGATCTCCACCCCTTTTTTCTTTTGACTTTTGGTAAAGTGGGACTATTTATTGCCTCTGTTTTTGTGGGTGTAGTTAACTTCCTTGGGTTGGTGTTTTCTTTCCAGAACTTTCTGTAGGGCTGGATTTATGGGTATGTATTGTTTAAATCTTATTTTGTCATAGAAAATCTTGTTTCTTTATCTATAGTGTTGAAATCTTTGATGGTTATAGTAGTCCATCCTGGCATCCGTGATCACTTAGGGTTGGTGGAATTATATATCCCAGACCTTCTGAGTCTCAGAGTTTCCATGGAGAAGTCGGGTGTAATTCTGATAGGTTTGCCTTTATATTTTACTTGGGCTTCTTCCTTTGCTGCTCTTAATATTCTTTCTTTATTCTGTATGTTTGTGGTTTTAATTATTATGTAGCAAAGAGACTTTTTTTTGGTCCACTCTATTTGGTGTTCCGTAAACATGTCTTTCTTTAGGTTGGGAAAGTTTTCTTCTATGATTTTGTTGAATATATTTTCTGCACTTTTAAACTGGGTTTCTTCACCTTCTATATCTATTATTCTTAGGTTTGGTCTTTTCATGGTGTCTCATATTTCCTGGATACTTACTGTTAGGGATTTGTTGGGTTTAAGATTTTCTTCAGATGAATCTATTTCTCCTAGTGTATTTTCAACACCTGAGAGTCTCGCTTCATTCTTGCATTCTGGTGGTTATGCTTGCATCTGTAGTTCCTGATCAATTAGCCAGTTTTTCTATTTCTAGCATTTCCTCAGTTTGTGTTTTTTTATTGTCTCTACTTCTGTTTTCATGTCTTGAACTGTTTCATTTGTTTGATTACTGTTTTTTGGTTTTCCTTGCTTTCTTTAAAAGATTTGTTGATTTCTTATTATTTTTGGTTTGTTTTTTCTTCCATTTCTTTAAGGGATTTTCTTATATCCTCTTTGAGGGCCTCTATCATTTTCAGGAAGTTGTGTTTAAAATCATTCTCTTCTGCATCATCTACATTGGGATGCTCAGGTCTTGCTGGTGAAAAGTCCCTAGACTCTGGTGGTCTCATATTGGTTTTTCTTTTGTTGAATGGGTTTTTATACTGGCTTCTTCGCATCACTTCTTCTAGTGGCTACAGGTGGAGTTTCTTCCTCTCCTGGTAGTTGCACATCCAAGGTTCCCTTTTGGTGAGTGTAAGAAGGTTCAATACTCCAATAGGTTTCCTCTTCCCATGGGTGGAGGCAGGGCTAGTACTGGGATGTTGGCAGACCCTCGATGGGCTGATCCACTGGGATGGGTTCCTAGTGTGCAGGCCCCAAGCCTCAGGAGGCTCCAAGCAGGGCACTGGAAGGCAGGGCAGATAGATGCCTACCTACTCCTTTGGGTGGAGGTGGGACCAGGACACTGGCAGTCTCTGGATGGGCTGGACCACTGGGATGGGTTACATAATGCACAGTTCCCATGTCTCAAGGTGGGGCAATAAGAGTGTTTTAAGCCTGGTATAAAAACTATATACAATGATAACAAATATTAAGTATAGTTCAGTAGAAGTAAAGGTAAAAACATACACAAATTTCAACCTACAACCAACAAGAACAACATTAAGCAAGAAACATTCACTAAATTTCTAGGCCAAGGCTAATAGACTATTACAGATATTACTCCAATAGCTGTGCTATTCTGGAAAGTCTACTTCTTGTGCCTAATATGATCTAGCTAAGATAAGAGAAAATATTAGCTGTGACTATCTAGTCTTCATCAAAAACCTGAGAAGGAAAATAATGTTACTAGGGTAAAGCAGGAAGGGCAACTTCTTAAAGGTGTAAGAAATAACAGAAAGAGTTGGCTACCTGGACAGCCACCCAAGATCTCACAGTAACATTGAGACAACCAACTTTGGCTAAGACCTAGAGTGTTTGACAGACCATTACCAAAAGCAGGAAAATTTGACTGTCCAAGCCTGATTTGGCAAGTTTCAACCATCTCTTTCTGCTTATATCCTACTTGACCAGTTAGGGCAGTTCTTTGCCCAAAAGGCCAATTTTGGCAAGAAGAAAACAACCTCCAAATGGAGTGTCCCCAGTGTCCATCATACTCCCAGGAATAGCTCAGTGCTGCCAGGAACAATTGTGTCTCATGTCAACAGAGCTCTAATTTAGTAGAACATTTAAATGCCATATTCTGTAGGTCTCTGAAGTATTTGAAGATTAAATATCTATGCTGATTACCTCTCTGAGCATTTAGAGAACCTAACTAACATAACTAGATATGAGATGCATGGGTGACTATAATCTGTGACTCTCAAAAACATGCATTGCTTACTAACTGAAGCTTTCCTTATACAAAATAAAGAATCTTTAAACAGATATGCAGCATGAGGACAATGACCTCAAAATTGCAGCTATACACATATATATGTAAATATCTTGATCAGAGGTAGAACTGTATAATGCAAAATTATAAAAATATTCTAAATTTTATCAATATACAAAATATCTTAAGAATATGTAGAAACATACATATATAAAATGATAAAAATAACTTTATGTGCAAAACATTGTAAACATAAAGAGGAACCTACTCAGCATGGTAAATAAAAATTCAAGTTTGAAAAAATACACAAGTTCTCTAAGACAGGCATACAAAATTAATTTTACGTAAGTATCAATATACAATAATCTATAACAATATAAGTTGTCTAGAGCTAATAGTTGCTAAAATATTTCACAAGAAGATATACTAATCTACCTATATCCCATCCCATCCATTGTCCTTTATTATTTTCCAAAAGAGATGCCTGAGTCTGAACTTCATATTTCACTCCCAACCCTACACAACTTGTAAAGCACTCTTAACAGGTGACAATTATTCATAATCTTGGGGAAAAAAACAAACAAAAAATACACATCTGAGCCAACTGTAGGGACAGGTGGCATTTTTTTTAGAATTACTTCCGGCTATCATGGGAGCAAAGTTGTGTCTATGGGATCCTGTAAAAAAAAACTAAAGCAATGGTTAAGTCTCAAGAAGACTAGCTGTAACACTTGCAGCTGGTTTCTAAGTAGCAGGTGAGGGTTATCTGAAGTTCTTAATCTCTGGCCATAGTGCTGTAAGAAAGTGGACTATCTCATCTAGCTAACCTGGAATTGTCTAGAGCAGTTTTATTTCAAAACTGGTACTTGAGTGGTGTACTTAAGTGAGTACTTAAATGGTTCAAAGACATCATTTTGAAACAAGTGGAATCAATGTTGTGGGACCCCAACTTCATTCTGAAGACTTCAGAGATTGCTGTTAGGAAATTTTATTGTTCACTGTGGAAGACTTACACACTAATATCAAAACAGAATGTTTAAATATTTATAGATATGCATACAAGGGTAGGTACCAATAAAGACAAAAATATGTGTGGGAAAAAATAGGATTTTGGGGAGATAACAGGTTTAATAGAGTTCATTATTTTGTGGTGATCCCCAACCATACATTTATTTTCATTGCTGCTTCATAACCCTAATTTTGTTATTATTATGAATCATAATGTAAATATCTGATATTCATTATATCTGCTATGCAACCCCTGTGAAAGGGTTCTTAGATCCCCCAAATGGGTTGAGGACCACTGATATAGTTCCTTCCTCAGCAAGTTAGGACTACCCTGATGAGCACAGGAAAGATAACTAAGCATTTGGAAATTTAGGCCCATGTGGATTATGGCTTTTGCTGTACCCTACAATGAGAGGTAGCACTATGATTTTCCTAGTAAATTGTGCAGCCTTTGGCAGACTGTTACAGCAACATTAAAAAGTTACTTTGATCATACAATAAATGTTGATACTGAAATGGGAATTTTCATTCAACCAGTGCTTAGTAAGAGCCCACAATGTGCCTTTCTGCTTTAGACATACAGGATATATCAATGCTCACAGAGCTTCAAAGGCCTCTGCACACACTAGATTATCTTGTGGTTGTGGGGGGACAATAACTGAACAACAAATAAGTTATAATGAAAGCGAATTGTTAGCTGAGGTTGGGAAGCAATGTCAAAAGTTGATGTTTGAAGAAAAAAATGACAAAGATAAGAGACACAGCTGTTAACAGAAGTTTCTGTCCCACCTGGTTCCCACAGCTGTTCAGTCCCAAATAAAGACAAAAGGCTTCTTTTAATTATAAACTGGAAAGTCTATGACTCAGGCTTATTAATGACTATCTCTCTCTCTCATTCATTAATCCATTTCTATTCATCTGTGTATCTCCATGTGGTCTTGGCTTACTGGTGATGTTCAGTCTTCTTTCTTCCTTGGCAGCTACATGGCACCTCTCTCCTGACTCACTCTCTCTGTTCCTCTCCCCAACATTCTCCTACTCTGGTAGCCTCACCTATACTTCCTGCCTGGCTACATCCTGCCTGTTCATTGGCCAAAACAGCTTTATTCATCAACCAATAAGAGAAACATATTCACAGTATACAAAAGGACATCCTCCATCCATTATACAACCAGGCAAGTAAATGAAAGTAGAGTGATGGAAGGAGAAGGAGTTTGCATGAACATAGTGTGTTTGAGGACCAGCCAGGAGGCCTGTGTGCTGGAACTGGACTGAGCGAGGGAGTGGCTTCCAAAAAAACAATGAAAGGAAAATGGAGCACTTTATAGAAGATTCGCCAAGCCATTTTCTAACTCTCTTTGCCTAATTTAAACTTTGAAAGGTTTCTGTAGTTAACAATGAGCTGTATTAAGACTAGAGTACAGGTGACCAGTTACTAAGTGTTTCTAACAATCCAGACAAGAGGAAGGGGCCAAGACCTGTGTAACAATACCACAGGTCAAGGGAAGAGGTTAGAATCTGACTAAGCTTTTCAATGCTGAAATACAGACTTCATGCCCCAGTTGAATGAAAGTAGGAATAAAACAGCAGTAGTGGCGCATGCCTTTAATCCCAGCACTCGGGAGGCAGAGGCAGGCAGATCTCTGTGAGTTCGAGGCTGGGCTGGACCAACAACCTCAAAAACAATACAGAGAAACACTGTCTCATAAAAACCAAAAAAAAAAAAAAAAACAGCCAAATCAAGAACACCTAGAAGACTTTCCACCTAGGCAGCTGGAAGGAAGCTGCTGATGTTAACTGAGATACAACTAGCTGTACAAAGGGCAGCTTTGAGGAGAAAACAGCTGTTAAATCACAGTTACACAGAGTCTGGGATGTGCTAGATATCCAACTAGAGATAGTGGCAATCTGGCAACAAAAGCTCAGCTCTAAGATTTAACCTGTGTCCATGAGCAGTGTGGGTACTGAAATGCAGAGACATAAGTATCTTAAGTGTCTCAGCTATCAACTCTTACTGATGGGCTGGGGAATGAAGTGGAATCCTGGGGTCTGCCTTTGTCTATTCCTAGGATTACAGGCATCTATGGCCATGTCCAGCTTTTAAGAAGTTGCTGGGGAGTCAAATTGAATTAATCTTGTTAGGATAGTAGATGCTTTTACCCACTGAGTCATCTCTCCAGGCCCTCTTTTTCTCTTTATCAATAAATGATTTCCTGGACTCACTTTTATACACACATACATATATACATATATATGTATACATACACACACTATATTCCAGTAGAATTTCATATAGAGATTATTATCCACACACTTAAAAGTAAAACTCACATCTTTAGCAATGACACTATAAGCATGTTTCTCCTCACAAAAATTAAGGTTGGCAACGTGTTTGCTGCACTATTGCTGAAAAGAGCACGTCCCTTCCACGAGCAAACATATACCTGACATTTTAAAATACTTTTTTTTCCTGTAAGAACTCTGATTCTAAGCAAAATAAATTAAAGTTACATGAGCAAATAGAGAAGAAATGTATTCTAATTTTTTTCTATATTGTTTGTCTAGAAATACAGGCATTTCACTGTTATATTAGAAGAGGGAATAATGGTCAGTGCACAAGGATAATATTTGATCCAGAAAGTTCCACAATGTTAGAGATTGACCCAGTACTTTGCCTCTGTTTATTGTCTATAGCAAAGAGAGAATGTTCTTTGTTCTGATTAACCATCTTAGTTGTCAAAAATAGTTCAAAAGTCACCCAAAATTGTGCATTTTTTGTCTCTGCAAATGGGGGCTCTAGGGTGAAACCCTTACCTCCAGTCATCCTGAATGATGAAAAGCTTCATCCAGTTGATCTGGGAGTCACTGAGATTTTTTTGTTATGAGAAAATATGTGGTGAGAGCAAGGACTAAAGAGGAAAGAGACAGAAACTGGGTGAGCACCCCATGGCTTGGAACTTTAGAGTGGTTTCTCAAAGTACTAAAACGTGAAAGCAACTAACTATTCAGGATATGCCTATGGCATATAATTGTGTTAATATAAAATACATGTAAAACATGGTATTCCCTGTTTCATGCTGTAGACATTCAACGATTCAAAGCAGTCACTGTCTGTGGAGCTGTCAAGATGCTGAGGGCTCTCAGTTACCCTAAATCTGGGGGTATTGTTGTAGACATCAGACCCCAACACATGGAAGAGCCTATAGAGTAACATGTTATAATAGGACTCCTTCCTACATGCTTGTCGCATGCCTTTATGCCTCTGCACCTGTGATAGTTTGACTGAAAATGATCCCCATGGGTTCATATATTTGAACATGTGGTTCTCCAGTGGGTAATTGTTTGCAAATGATTAGGAGGTATGATCTTGCTAGAGGAGATGTGTCACTGGGAGTGGGCTTTGAGATTCCAAAAGCCCAGCTATTCCTGCTTAGCTATCTCTGCATTGTCCTTTCAGATAAAGATGTAAGCTCTCAGCTATGGCTGCAGTGCCATGCCTGTCTCCCTGCTGCCATGCTTTTTGCTGTGATGGTACAGACTCAAACCCTTGAAAACTATAAGCCCGGAATTAAAGGCTTTCTGTTGTAAGTTTCCTTGGTCATTGTGTTTTATCATAGGAATGGAACTAAGAGAGTATCTTTTATAGTTCTTGCAATTAACTGGTCAATTTCTGAGTTCTGTGAACCGTAAGAGCCCGTTAGTCAAGCTGTGGTAGAACATCAGTATATAGCTGGCAGCAGAGTGATGTTTTAGGGGCTTCGACTTGTGAACAAAATCTGAGTCAAGGACAGTCTCACATAATTGTGTGAGGATCAGGCTGTGCACAGCTCTAAGTCAATCCATATTGCATAAAGTAATACCTCCAGGCTGTTCCTTGTATCAAATGACTCCATTTTCCAAATAACATTGTGCTTGTTTTGAGTGCAAATGCTGAGATAGAAAGGCTCTACATCTTGTGTATTCCAGTAAACAACTACAATCTTTCCAACACAAACCATAGCACAGAGAGTTAACATGCTCATGCAGATATAGCATTCTGCCTGTAGACTTAACAGATATAGTCAGGATCATGTGGAGACAGTAGTACATACAAGGTATATCAAAAAAAGACACAGAGACAGAGAGAGAGAGAGAAGGAGGTAAGAAGGGAGAAAGGGAGGGAGGGAGAGAGGTAGGAAAGGAGGGAGGGAGGGAAGGAGGGAGGGAGAGAGGGAGGAAGGAAGGAAGGAAGGAAGGCCAGACATTGTGATGCATGCCTTTAATCCCAGCACTCAGCAGACAGGCAGGCGAATCTCTGTGAGTTCGAGACCAGCCTGGTCTATAAGAGCTAATTCTAGGACAGCCTCCAAAGCCACAGAGAATCCCTGTCTTGAAAAACCAAAAAAAATTAGAAAGAAAGGAAGGAAAGAAGAAAATATCCTTGAACCTACCTTGTAACCAGATCAATAATCACCCAATCACTCCACATAAATATGAAAATGGGGAACATCTAACTAGTGCAGGAGTACTCACTAACTTCATCAGACTACCTACTGCAGGTGTAACACGAATGACAAATTATAAACTCCTGACTGTCCTCCTGGAGGTTCAGTCTCCTTGTTTGATGTAATTCACTCAAATTGTAGTTAATCTAAATGCAGTTCTCGAATTTTGAGAAGGTTTCTATGTTGCATTGAATCTTCTCTGGTCATCTCAATCACTCCACGACCAGTTTCATTAATATCTATCTAACCACCCACCAAGGCTTCCTTAGTGTCTTTGTCAGGATTCTACTGTATCCCTTGGGTCCTTCTTGAAACTTGAAGTACCTTTAACTCTTTTATTCTCATCTGTAATGTGTGTTTGTATATTTTTGTGTGTGTTGTAGTTGTGTAATTTGAAAAATGACATTAATGCTAAAATGGAAAGAAAAGACCTGTGTGTGATAACAGATATGCCTATCAAGCAAAATCAGCAGTATTTGGTGATTTTTTTTCAGGCGTAACTTTATGTGGCTTGTATTTCATTGTTGTTCAATAAATTCTGACATTATGAAAAGACAAAAATGTGTCCATTTATTCTTACATAATACTTTCATGACAGAATGAGCCCTCAATCCGTGGGCTCTCTTGTTATGTTCAAGTAAAGTGTGTAAGATTTTAATTGGAGATCATTTAGTTAGTACTCATTGAAAGAAAGAATCCATTACTTTCATGCTATGTGTGGAGGACCCCCTACACAATTTGTCTCAGAATATTGTACATTCCTTGTGTTGAGAGAGGGAAGGAATAACTGACTTTGTTGTTTCTTCAGCTTCAAAATAACAATTTAACATTATTCTTAATGAATAAGAATCTTAACAAATTATTTAGTACATAATAGGAGCTGTGTTGGATATCTGTTGAAGAATGGTTAGAAAACTCCAAAAGGAGATGCTGTGTATGCAAACCTGTACTGACTATGAGAAAACAATGCTACATAGAATGAAGTTCATATTCATTACCATGTTCCATATGCAGCCCTAGGATGGACATATGGAAAACTCCACTAACAGATGAAGAGCTTGAAGCTTAGAAAGGTAAGGCTTGCCCAAATCTATACACTCACAAAACTTATCTCTGTACTTGGGTGTAAATATTCCACAGTATGCAAATACGTGTGTTGTTTCTAGACTACTTCACTATCAGTCTCCATGGACTTTTGGATGTTCATCTGCTACCTTTGTCAGATACAGACTGACTGTGAATTAAGATACCTTTCTGAGAAACTTGGTGACTTCTCATTACCCTCATAGATGAGAGAAGAATCAGCCCTGGAGAAAGGACTGCAGAGCAGACAAATCAACGGTGGCTATGAAGGAAAGGTCATATGCTAATTACTTTTTAATAATAAGCAATGAGTGCTTGTAGCTCTCTTCCCTTCACTCAATACCTTTACAAACTTAAAAGTTGAGGTGGTGTAAGACACTATGACAGCTAAAACAATAAGGGATATTTACATAAACTGTAATGCTAACTTCCAAAGTTAATGGGCAATTTAAAAAGCCAGATGTCTAGGAAGCAAGTAATATCAGTCTCAACTACATTTCCTTTTTTGTTTGTTTGCTTGTTTGTTTTTGTTTTTTGATACAGGGTTTCGCTATAGCTTCAGAGCCTGTCCTGGAACTCACTTTGTAGACCAGACAGGCCTCAAACTCATAGACATCTGTTTACCTCTGCTTCCTGATTTCTGGGATTAAAGGTGTGTGCCACCATGCCCGGCCACATTTCTTTCTTATTTGAGTTTCCAATATAGATCTTTTGAAAGAGTCTTACTGTCACAGCCTGATCATCCTATCACCTAACCAGACTTTGAGTTAGGATACCTATTTAAAAGTTTAAGTTCAGAAGAACCACTGATTATTTGGTGTGGGCAAAAACACCAAAATGTAATAACAGTAGCAGATGCAAAGAAGAGAGAGGCTGAAAGGTTAAAGCCAACAAGTATTAGCTTAAACTCCTCTGTTGATGCTGGAAAATAAGATAACATACCACCTTATCTTCAAATGATTTGGACTGGCAGCAGACAAAAATCCACATGAACATGTATAAATATAGTATATTCATCACAAAAACTTTCCAGTTCTCCACCCTTCTGGAAATCATGTTCTTTCAAGTAGCTTTTTAATTCCTTCCTTTGGGAGGTGGGACTTATTTCATACTCCTGTACCTGCCTGCTTTGTGATTTAGTCTAATTTATAGAAGGAAATACAAGTGATAAATACCAGGCCTAGGGCTCAAGAAGCTTTGCATGCTGAATATCTTCCAGAGTACTGCCCAGGAGCCATCTAAACAAGACAGGACTAACTTCCTGGATCATAGAAGAGGAAAAGGCATTTATTTTCCTCATCCACTATTTTAAATTACCTAACAGCTTTTTTCCCCTCCAAATATGTGAGAAATTCCAACAAAGAGAAGAAAAACACTTGCTGGTTTGTAACCTACCTCCATAGTACTCTCCATCGCACCCTGCTCCCTCCCAAGTACGACCCAGAATCCCAGGAGGACTACACTAAGTCTCTGAGGGAACTGTCCGCAATGACCTAAATAGCTCCCACTAGGTCTGTCTTTTGAGGGTTCCATGCCTCCTTTCAGCAGCTTCACCTATGAACCCTTGGGAGACACATTGAAACCACAGCCAAATCATATAGGGCAATCCAAAGAGACCTGAACTAAATTCTACAGGAATTAAAGAAAGAATTGGCTTCTGTGTAGCATGACAATTAAAAGACACAGAAACAGACATTGGGGTTCACACTTCAAGCTGAAAATCAGAGAAGCAAACAGCCAGCTGCTATCTCTTACCTCTACCTCAGCTCAGATCAAAGGGGTGATCCTCAAATTTCTCCAACTTTACTGCTCCTCAGATTTCATTCAACCAGCTAGAGACTCCATGTCTTCCTATCTTCAATGTGGCTGGGGAATAATGCCTCTACATTCATATCTCCCAAATCCTGGGATTAAAGGCCTGAGGTCTGATTCACTTTCCAGTAACCCAGTCTGGTCTTAAACACAGAGATCAGTCTACCTCTTAATCCTGAGTCCGGGGATTGAAGGTTTGTACCACCACCACCTGATCTCTATAGCTTGAGGCTGGCTATACTTTCAGAATCCTCAAGTTTTAATAAATACTAAATCATAGGATCACCACACTTCTGGATTAGGACATCAGGAACAGCTGTTGTCTTCTTCAGCCTCTCTTTCATAGATGTGATCTCCTGACCCAGTTTAAAGGTTGAGTAGCATTTCCTCTGGTAAAGATAAAAGGGGGGCATAACATTTTCACTTTTTAATAAGAGTAATTCCTGACATGAAGTTTGTAGTGGCTTTCTTTATGCATTTAATATCTTAAATAAAGATTTATGCCCTTTCCCTTGCTGAGAATAAATTATAGAGATACATGAATGCCTCCCCCTCAAATGGCAAAGATCAAGACCAGCATCACAGTTTCAAGAAGATAATTATATTTCCAGTGGATAAAGTAGTGCTCGGCAGAAAACACCTATATCACCCCAGCACTTGTTGAATAAAAATGTGCATATCTTATTCATAGAGGTCAACTAATTAGTAAGGCTGAATTTTTACAAAACAAAATTTAAAAGCCAATTATTCTAAATGGTAGAAGGCTACTGGTTATATATTTAACACACTGAATTACCTATCCAAGTATGGAAGGGTTGAGGGAGGGGCAGAAAAAAGGAGGGAGGAAGGAAAAAATTAAATAAAAAATTAAGCAAAGTAGCTGTAGAGTGATGGGGGAGGGAAAGAAGCTTTTTAACACTGCTTAGGTTGCAGACTCTCCAATGGGATCACCTTTGCTAGCACACAATCAATTAAGAATACCTAAATCTAATGTCATAAAAAATAAACTACAGGGTATGAATGTTTTTCAAACAACACACAGAGTAATAAGAAGCAATTACTGCCATAAGAAAAATGATAAAGCTACCTGTGGCAAATTAAACAGAACATTCTGGAGCACAACTGCAATAGAAGGAACATATCAAAGGAATAACTCAAATTTTCCCAGTTTCCTAACAACATTAGAACACACACACACACACACTCAAGCAGCTCTCCTCAGATTGAACATCAAAAATTTTATAAAAGCAGTGTATAAAAAATATGCTACATGCTACAGAAAATATTGAAGGACTTACTTTTGAATTCATATTGAAGTCATGCTGTTCATTTTACAAATTACATTTATTTTACAACTATGACAGAGTCACTACACTGATTTAAAATCTTTAGTGGCTTCCTGTTATTTGCAGAAACAAGCATGAAGTCATCCTGACTTTTTGTCAGAGGCTGGAAAAGGCCATGCATGTGATTCTGTGAGGTCTACTCAGAGCACAAACAAAGTGGGACAAGTAGGACAGCACAATGACAGGAGCTGAGTAACACAAAGGCATCACTGAAAACTAGGTGCAGCCTGATGTTCCTTGGAGACCAGCATATAAACAACACACAGGTACATGATCCTAAAGCCAAAGGAGCAGTTATATCCCTGAGTCAGTCAGCTATTGACTGGAAGATGCCCCAAGAAGGGTATATTATATCTCCTTACCAGTTCTGGGTGAGAGGTCTCCTATAGACCAAAGGATATGTACTGAAGGAAGCAATGCCCAGCATGCCCAGCAGCTAGACGCACTGCCCAGACAGAAGACAATCTAGGTAGGTTCCATAGTGTTTCCTATATGTTAATAAGGTACTTCATAGATTTTTCCTCTCTCTTTTACCTCTAATCACCAATCTTGGTCAATACAACTTGGTCCACAAACAACCACATGGCACACAGTTCAGCTGTGATCACTTGACAGAGCCTTCTTCTGTAGACTGGACCCCTCATATGTCTTTTTCTTCTTTGAAGGCACAACACTAGTACTTAAAACAAGCTACAAGCCTTTTTTGATATTTAGATATATCAGTGTATTAATTTCTTTTATTTTACTGTGGTTATGATACCTGTGGGAATAAATAGTTATTTTGACTTTCAAGGCTCCTTACTTAAACAGGTTCTGACATATAGTAGATGCTCAGTGACTGAAAGTTGGATAAATCCTTGCTTCTGTGAGAATGATGCCCTTTAGGAAAGATCATGTCATTCCCCACAGTTGTTCTTTCTGCTTACACTAACAATGTCTGTGGAGGAGATCTGTGAGCTACCTATTATAATCAGGCTATTTGCTCACAACAAAGGAAGTTTTAGGTGAAAGGTGTGAGGTTCAGGCTTTACTCTGGCCTGCCCTGCTACCTGGCAGGATTCACTCAGGCAGCACTCTGGCCAGCCAATAGTTCTATGAGAGCCAGTCTGCACGCAAGTGCAAAGGACCCCTTTAAAGGACAGACCCCTGCCTGCTTCTCTCTCTCTCTCTCTCTCTCTCTCTCTCTCTCTCTCTCTCTCTCTCTCTCTCTCTCTCTCTCTCTCTCTCTCTCTCTCTCCTCTCTTCATCTCATCTTCTCATCTTTTACACACTCTCTCCTCTTCTCTCTTACCTTACTCTCTCATGTGTCTCCCCCTTTTTGTCTCGCTACAATAAACTATGATCAATATATTCTCCATGGCTTATGCTCCATCCATCATGCTGTCTCTGGTCCCATAATGAACAACAAAAGGTACATTGTCCCTCTCCATGACTCAGGATATGTGATTTAAGGTTCCAATAGCAGAGCTCCCTGGGCATTGGACATTGGGTTCAGTTACCACCTAGGGTAAATAGTTTAAATCTAGGGATCAGGAGAAGGCATTTTGTTGAACCACACATTTCCAGTTCACCTTTGCCTCAGTTCTTTATAGAAACAAATCTTCCTGACCTTGATGGTTCCTCAAAGATCTTGAACCATTTTCTTTCTTATGCTTCTCCCAGTTTTATGAGGGAGACCTAAATGTTCTGACAATTTTGGCTGAAGTAAACCCTGTAAACCAACAAGTACACTGATCATAATTACTGAATAATCATAAATTGAGTTTTTATAAGGGGTCATAGCAACATCTGGATCAAGAAAAGAGTATCAAGCATCCCATGTAATATGAACCTTCTAGTGATCCTACATTGCCAAGGGTTACCAGTATCCTGGCATCCATCACTACAGGGTATTCAAGAATTTTAAGGATAAAGAAATTCATATGATGCATAGTTTCCCTTCTGAAATATTTTCCTTTTTAGTTGGCAAGTCATATTCATATATACGATATTATTATTATTATCATTATGTGATATTTTGGTAAGTACTGCTATAATTGGAATGTCCCCTCTAAAACACTGCTATTGTGACAGTAGTAAGAGGCAGGGTTGAAGATGTGGTTACAGAGTAGATTCCTCATGAATAGATTAGGGTCATTTCATAGTTTAATTATTGTAAGAATGGGCTCATTCTGAAAGAAAATACTTGGTTTGGATTTTTCATATCATGTACTTTTGCTTGTCTTGTAATATCCTTGACCACTATTCTGGTTAGTTTTTATAGACCTGACACAAACTAGAGTCATCTGCGGAGAGAGAACATCAATTGAGAAAATGTCTTCATCAGATAGCCCGTATGGAAATCTGTAGGGCATTTTCTTGACTAATGACAGATGCGAGATATCTGATCTCATAGTGGGTGGTGCTAACACTGGCCAGGTGGCCCTGTGTTGTGTAATAAAAACACAAAATGGAGCAATATGGAGCAAAAAATATGGATCAAGACACTAAGCAGCATTCTCCTATGGTCTCTGTTTCATTTTATGTGTCCAGGCTCCTGCCTTGAGTTCCTGTCCTGACTTCCTTTCCTGGTACACTAGATACTGTAAAATGAAATAAATCATTTTCTTTTCTAGGTACTTTTTGTCATAATGTTTTAGCAAAGAAATATAAATCAAAGTAAAACAGCCACATTTGGTACAGCATATGTTTCACCATCTAATATGTCCTTCCAGGTTCAAATTCCCAACCTATAGAACTGTGGTAAATATAATTTTCCCTTTTGAATAACTCAGGTTGTGATATCCTGTCACACATGAAAAAATGAAATAAGACATATTCACTATGAAGGTATTATTATAGAAATTTAATTAGCATAACTATTATCACACTTAGGTGGATTTTTGTGGTAATGTTTGAAATTTGTCCTATCAAATTTTAAAAAGTAATTATTACTGACTGTAGTTACCCTTCTGTGGACAAAATATTAAACCCTATTCCTTGCATCTCACTGAAACTCTTGAAGGGAGAGCAGATACTTTGTATTTATCATTGACTCACTTGTTTTCATGAGACTTATCTGCGGGGATGTTTTACATTACTTCCCATCATTGCTGTGTCAGGTCCTAATGGGTGAATATTCTGTTTTCATTAGTGGGCATTTGACTTGCTTTCTATTTGGAGCAAGAAGACTAATGACAAGAAAATCTTCACACATGTCGTCAGGTGACCCTGGTTCAAGTTTTTGTTGAAGATATGACTTCAACAAAAGAATAGTCTTTCCATGTCACAGACTCCGTATATTTAGAGTTTGGGAATGTTGTCCAAGAACAGTTCTCTAAAGTAACAATGTCAACCCTAATCTAACTTTTATAGTATCCAGAATTGCATTGTAAGGAGAGACTTGTGAGTTCCAGATTCAAATCCAGCATGGATGACGAAGGATGGGGCACATAACTGTTCTACCTGGGTGCATGCATTCTCCTGCAGTAAAGGCAAACTGATAAATGCAAAGGATGTGAACATACCTTAGGAAACATTATTTGATATCTACTTTTCACCCATGTCAAGAAGATATCACCAAATTTCCATTCACCCTCACTTTCTTGCCTTTCCTCAAAAATCTTTACTCTAGATATTGAAGCATTTTTTTCTCAGTAAAACAAACTGTGTGTGGCAAACAAATATATGATCATAAAGCTTTATTACATTAGTAAGAAGTAGATAGTGTCCCATAATTGAGAACTGTGCCATAAAGACACTGACTTAAATACTATTAAACTTTCATGGGAAGAAAGAAGACTTTTTTAAGTGATGAAAGAGGGTATGTGTTTTTAAATTTCCTTTTCTCAATAGCATCATAAACCTTGATATAACCATCTGATGTTAGTATCTGTTTGTGCTGCTACCCAAACACCTTCTAAAGTGCTGACATGAAACAACTCTCAGCACATGATTGGACATAGTTGTTCAGGATATTCATCAGTGTGATTTCCTGTGTACTCAGGGGACAGATTCTAGAGACAGGCAAATATCTCCATGAAAACGTGTGTGAGTGCATCAATGTGTGTGTGAGAGAGAAAGAGAACGAGTGAGTGAGCAAATGAGAGAGGGTTTTGATTGGTGGATTGTGTTGATATCCTGGCTTATCCCTCTCCCCAGGTTCTGGGCAACCTGGCTCTGTTCCTGCTTCCTACTCCTCTCCTTCTCATGCCCAGTGGTTTCTCCTCGGCACTGACCTGTCACTCCATGCCAGCCTACTCCTAGACCTGTACCTTCTCCTTAGGAAAACTTTCCTGGTAGTAGGGCCTCTCTAAACCTGGGATCACTCTTCTCTGGGCTACATTCCCTCTGCCCACATCCGTCTTTGACAGGTGATCGCTCCTCACTGACAGCTATTAAAGACTGTAAAAGGTTGCATGGCTGTGTTATGAATGTGTTAGGTGGCTGCATAAGGACTCTACATGCAGAAACCATGTGGAACTGGAGCGGCATGGAGCTGGGCCAATGGCAGTGCACCCCAGGAGCCATGTGGCATACTGTACTCCTGACCCCAAGTAAGGACTCCCTACCCCAGCCCCCACTACACCCTTTTCCATCTGAGGATAGTGTGGCACCCTGTGCCCTGCTCCTACAGACAACCATCCAGACCACTGTAACCTCTGTTACTCAAGGACCATTTGAATGATAGCAATGAGCCCTCTGGAGACTTCTGAAGATTGGCAATGGGTCTCTTCTAAATCTAGAGAAAGTCTATGTCCAGTCCCAAAATTTATACCTGTCATCCTAAGCAAGGTAACCTAGACCCAGAAGGACAAACATTGCATGTTTTCCTTTATAGATGTTAGCTTTGAATATTTAAGTATGTGTGTTTCATTTGGAATACTCATAAGTATTTGAAACTAGAAAGGGGCTCTAGCAAAGGAGGGGAGTTTTCAAAATATGAGAGACAGAATGCAGTGATAAAAGGGGGCACAAGAATAACAAAACAAGAAGAATTAAATGGTCTGGGATTTGGGGGTAGACTAGAGAAGATAATATGAGAGGGGCTACTTAATATTTAAGGACATTTTGAAAAAATTAGTCAGTAGAAGTTTCCTAAAATATATACAAATATAAAAAGCTTAAATATAGCTACTTTATAACAGAGGAACAATACCCCAGTTAGACACCATATGCTCACAAATAAAAAACTCGAGTACTTCTTTTAGGCTAATGAGGTCCCATATACTCCAAAACAATATAGGCTATTACCATACTTCTTGCTTACTCCCAGATTATAATGGTAAGACTTTATAACTGAAAACACCAAATACTTGGTATATAAACATGGATAAATTAGCCTGGTGGTGGAAGCACATGCATTTAATCTCAGCACTCTGGAGTCAGAGGCAGGCAGATCTCTGCAAGTTCGAGACCAGCTTGGTCTACAAGAGCTAGTTCCAGGACAGCCTCAAAAGCCACAGAGAAACCCTGCCTCTAAAAACCAAAAAAAAAAGGGATAAATGAAACTGATATGGACTTGAAAGTTTCATCCCTACTGGCCATTAAAAATAGTGATGGAAAGCACTGTGCATTCTACTAGAGGAGAAAAATGATGATCAATATTACTTGTGAACACTGTGAGATACAATAATGACTGCTTGGGCATGATATTGCCACTGATACAATCCTGGTATAAATTTTATGGGAGTAATCAACCACTTTCTGATTGGATTTAAGACCCTCTAAACAAGATTGAACCTATATCTTTTACCATTAACAGAGTCAAAAAGTGGTGGCTAGATATTTCATTAGTTCCCAAGAGAATCTACTGGAAATTTACTGCAATTCTGCTAAACGGACACATCGCTATAACTACCCATATGACTTATTTCTTCTCCCAATATCAGTGCGTCTCATAACTCTCTTCAGGGAACTTTCTTCTTGCAATACATGGTAATTAACACAGATGCTCACAGCTGACAAGTGGATAATATGCAGAGAACAAGAGACTTCAAGGTGCTCAGCCCTAAGTAGAATATCAACATCACGTCCCTCTCCCAAAAGCTCAGAGTTCTTCATTGAAGTGAGGACAGAAGGACTGTAAAAGTCAGAGGTCATGGGTAGCTTTAAGAAAACAGTGTTTTCCGGATGTAACCAGAAAGCTAAATATATGATGCAACAGTAAATGTGAAGTCATAGCACACAAAAGACCCTAGAAAACTCACACCAGGCAAAAATCCCACCATGGAGAGGATGGAGGTGAGCAGGAAGTCCCACCCCTATTTAGGGAGATTTGGCATTTGATATGTATTGGGAAAGAGAGAGTAATGATGTTCCTATAACCATGTAATACCTGATAAAATGACAATATTCTGTGTTAAATCCCACTCCCCAGGGTGATTGGGCAACACAAATCAGTGTTTATGGATTTAACAAAAAAACACACAAACACACACACACCACAGAGAGAGAGAGAGAGAGAGAGAGAGAGAGAGAGAGAGAGAGAGAGAGAGAGAGAGAGAGAGAGAGGCTGGGTGGATGGGTGAAGTTAGGGAGGATGGTGAATGCAATCAAAATATGAAATTTAAAATTCTCAAGTAATAGAAAAAGAGCTAGTGATGGTGGTATACACTTAGAATCCCAGCACTGAGGAGGCTGGAGCAGAAGGATCGCTGTGAGTTTGAGGCCAACCTCAGTTACACAGTGAGTTTTAAAACAGCCTGAGCTGCATAAGGCCCATCTCAAAAACAAATAAATAATGGCAAATTCATTCATGAATTCACACTCTCTGTGGTTAGGACCTGCACAAGTTCAAGTTAAAATTCTAGTGTGGGTTAGAGAGGGCCTCAGTCTACCTCTAGATGAAGAAACACTGGAAGTTAATGTCTCCTGAATGATGGAGAGTTATTTTACTTCAGTGTTGTGGCTGATGGTAGGTTGCCCATGCTCCATGAATGACCTATTCTTATGTGCTTATGGGAAGTACTAATTGAATCCAGTGGGTAATAAACATATATTTTTTAAAGCAGAAGACATGAAGTTGGGAGGGGTGAAATGTTGAGATAATCCAGAGGTAGTGAGAGGGAGGAGTTGGGGGTGAATATGATCAAAATACGTGCATGTGTGTGCACGTGCATGCGCGTGTGTGCGTGTGTGTGTGTGCGCGCGCGTGTGTATGTGTGTGTAATTCTCAGAGTAAATAACATTATAAAAGAAAAGAAATGAAAGAGCAGCTAGAGAGAGACAGTGCAACAATGAAGAGCACTTGCTGCTCTTGTGGAGGCCCAGATGCAGTTCTCAGCATCCATATAGAGACTCATAATCATCTGTAACTCCAGTTCCAGGGGATCTGATACAGTCCGCTGGCCTCTGCTGGCACTGGGCACTCATGTGGTGCACATACATACATGTAGGCTAAACACTTGTGAACATTAAATATAAATAAATATCTATGTAGTGGAGAAAGGTGCTTACATTGGCTCACTGTTTCATGATTTCTAATACATAATCAACCCCCTCACCTTATGGTCAGAAGGCAGAAACAAAGAAGTCCATTAGGGTCCTCCGCCTTCTTTGAGGGTACATCTCCAGTGATGTAAGCCTTCCCATTAGGCTCAATGTTCAGGTTTCACCACTTTCCAATACTACTGCTCTGAGGACCAACTGTCTTTAGGGAAGCATTCAGAATTCGAGCTAGAACAGATGCACTATATATTATGCTTACAGGAATGCCACTGCAGACCTCATGAGTCATCATCCAGCTGTAAATGAGAGGACATGAGTGCCTGGTCAAAGTTATGCAGTTAACAAATGGCAAAAATGGAAAGTGCTTCTCTTTGGTGCCACATCTGCCATTTCTGCTTTATGTCTATATCCTAGAATTATTTTTATAGTATCAAGATGGAAAATTAGTAAAAATAATCAAAACCTGATAAAATTGCCAGATCCTAAGAATGAGATGTGTAGGATGCATCAGGAAAGCTTCTCCGGTGCAGACCCACCAGTCAGCAATCTCCCTGGGCATCAAGTCCACGTGCAGCATCCTAATAGAGAATCCTTGGATGATGGATGTCTGCTTCTCTCACTGGCAGCATGTACGTGTGTATGTGTGCTAACCAGATATTTAAGAGAACACATTTTTATTATCTTCGTCTTTATTTGAAAACCACTTTGCCCAGACCTCTAGGGAAATGAGGATCCATCTTCCAAATGCACATTTCCATTTTTGCCCACAGAAACTTGTGGTGGAGGGAGGAGAGGTGGTTTTTCCCTCTGAGAGTGCTCCAAGGCCCCTTTCTCATTTCTAATTTTAAAATGCTATGATTTTACATCCCATCAAAAATAAAACTTTAAGTTTAATATATCTTACAAAAATTGCCTCCTGTAGATTATGCCCTTCAGCTATCATCATGTTAAGTTGTAATTTGCAGTTTTGAAATTCTCCATCCAAAGGGCATGTTTTCTTTAGTCAAAACAGAAGGACTTTAATTTTTATTGTCTGCATTTATCAATCCATTTTCCTCTTTTTTTTTTAAAGACTCATTATGAATTTGTTGAGTGGTAACAAGGAAATGTATGTTCTTATTTGGGTCTCAAAAGATGAATAAAATGTGATTCTGAAATGCAGTTAGGTTGAAATAACTAACTATATTGCACTGAATACAGTTTTAATAAGGACAATGTATTCATGAGCTCAGGTGGACATCAATATAACTTAACATAGTTTGGAGCAAACACAAGTTTTAACCACTGAATATGCTGGAATGCCATCCCTTAAAGAATTCAGAGGAACAGGCTACAGAAAACAGGGAGCTGAGAGGAACCCTTAGTGACAATTACACAAGTATATTGAGGTTGCTAATGTCTCCTGCTGTGTTTCTGTTAATGTAGCTTGGTATCTGTCATCAAAAACTGTATTGAAAGAAAGACTTTATAACCCTAGTGAAAAGTTCTGTGATGAGAACTTTGTTTATTCACATCAGTGGGTTCTTTTCTCAGATCACATTCCCATCCTGTGAAAAGACCCGAAATTTCCCTGTGTTATTACAAAGTCCCTGTAAAAATACCTTCAAGTAGTTTTTATTTTTTCTCAAACTTCTTAACCACATTTACAAAGACACACTTCTTTTTTTATTTTTTATTATTTTAATTTTAAATAGCTTGGTTCACATGTCAATCCCAGTTCCCTCTCCCTACCCTTCTCCCACAACCCCCACCATCCCCCCCACCAGCTTCCCACCCTATCCCCACTTCCTTCCACAAAGGAGATATCTAGAGTCTGTCATTTCACTCAGGGCAGGGTTCAGGCATTCCTCTATGAGTCCAGGCTGAAAGAGCATCTCTCTTTGTGTTATGGACACTGGAAGTCCATTTGTATGCCAGGGATAAACACTGATCTACTGCCCAGGGCCCTATAGGTTGCCCAGGCCTCCTCACTGACTCTCACACTGAGGGAGTCTGGATCAGTCCTATGCTGGCCTCCCAGCTGTCAATCTGGTGTCCAAGAGCTCCACCTTGTTCAGATCAGCTGTCTCTGCTGGTTTTGCCAGCCCATTCTTTGCCAATTTGCTCATCGCTCCTCTCTCTCTGTTACTGGGTTCCATGGGTTCAGTTCAGTGTTTAACTGTGAGTGTTTGCCTCTGCTTCCATCAGTCAGTGGATGAAGGCTCCAGGATGGTTATAGACATCAAGTTCATTATCAGGAATGGGCATTTAAGGTGGTCTCTCCACTACTGCTTAGCTTGCCAATTGGTGTCATCCCTTTAGATCACTCGAGGTCACTCTGGTGCCTGATCTGTCTTCTAACCTGTGACTTCCTCTTCCCCCTATTCTACCCCCTACTCAACCTTCCTGTTCCCCCATGACCTACTCTCTCTTCCTCTTCTCCCCCTCTCTTCTTCCCAGCTCCCACTGCCCCCCATCCCTCACCATGTTCCCAAACTGTTCAGAAGATCTTGCCTCATTCCTCTTCTCTGTAGTACCATGCATACCTCTCTTAGGTTCTTTCATGTTTCCCAGACTCTCTGTCACTGGAAGTGCAGACTGGCACTACCCTAATCCATGTCTAAAATCCATATAAGAGTGAGTACATACCATGTTTGTATTTTTGTGACTGGGTTACCTCACTCAGGATGGTTTCTTCTAGTGCCATCCATTTACCTGTAAATTTCAAGATTCCATTGTTTTTTTTTTCTGGTGAGTAGTAATCCATTGTGTAAATGTACCACATTTTCTCTATCCACTATTCAGTTGAGGCGCATCTAGGTTGCTTCCAGGTTCTGGCTATTACAAATAATGCTGCTATGAACATAGTAGAGCAGATGTCCTTTTTGTATGAATTTGCATTTTTTGGATATATACCTAAGAGTGGAATTGCTGGGTCTTGTGGTAGATTGATTCCCATTTTCCTGAGGAATCTCCATACTGTTTTCCAAAGTGGGTGTGTAGTTGGCACTCCCACCAGCAGTGGAGGAGTGTTCCCCTCTCTCCACATCCTCTCCAGCATAAATTGTGTTATTGTTGAATTCTAATTTTAATGCATAGTGGTCTGATAAGATACAGGGGTTATTCCATTTTTTGTATTTGTGGAGGTTTGCTATGTTTCCTATTATATGGTCAGTTTGAGAGAAGGTTCCATGTGGCGCCGAGAAGAAGGTATATCCCTTTGTGTTTGGGTGGAATGTTCTATAGATATCTGTTAAAACCAGTTGGGTCATAACTTCTATTAGTTCTTTTGTTTCTTTGTTAAGTTTCTGTCTGGTGGTGAGAGTGGAGTGTTGAAGTCTCCTACACCTAGTGAGTGAGATTTTATGTGCAATTTGAGCTTTAGTAATGTTTCTTTCACGAATGTGTGTGCCTTTGTATTTGGGGCATAGATGCTCAAAATGGAGACTTCATCTTGATGGACTTTTCCTTTGATGAATATGAAATGTCCTTCTTCATCTCTTTTGATTGACTTTAGTTTGAAGTCTAGTTTTTAGATATTAGGATTGTTACACCAGCTTGTTTCTTGGGTCCGTTCGATTGGAAAATCTTTTCCCAACACTTTACTCTGAGGTAACATCTGTCTTTGATGTTGAGATGTGTTTCTTGTATGCAGCAGAAGGATGGGTTCTGTCTTCATATCCATTCTGCTAGTCTGTGTCTTTTTATAGGCAAGTTGAGACCGTTGACATTGAGGGATATTAATGACAGTTGATTAATGATTCTTGTTTGTGCTGGATTTATTGGTAGAGGAGTTATTGTGTGTAGGTTCTCCTCCCTTTTTCTTTTGGTGTTTGGAAAAGTGGGATTATCTATTGCCTGTGTCTTTGTGAGTGTAGTTATCTTCATTGGGTCTAGGTTTTCTTTCCAACACTTTCTGTAGAGCTGGATTCATTGATATGTATTGTTAAATCTGGCTATGCCATGGAATATTTGGCAGCTATAAATGCAGCAAAGTTATTCTTGGTTGAAACAAATTTCAACTGATAGAAATTATACAGATCAATTTAAATGGCATGCAATTATATCAAATAGAGAACAGAAAGTTACTTGTCAGACAAGAGCTATACCACTTAAAGCAACTTAAGAATCCCAGCCATGGTCATTTTGAGACACTTTCAATTGATGGACCGAAGCTGAATGATAATACTAAATGCAATAAGGTACATGAGATAGCCACAATCAGATATGATCAAGCTCTGATTGCTCTAATCTGCCCTGTTGTATTAAAATAACACAATCTGCAAACTTCTGATGTTTATTCTTTCTCACTTCTTCAGGATGGAAGTTCAAGACTCTCCAGATAGAGTCCCAACCATGAGATATAACTCAAAATGTAAATACCACACTAAAAGTTCTAACAACAAGCCTTGTCAAACTGGGAATGAGTAATTCAGCATGTGATTACGCCTGGGAACACAGTGACTCATATATGAGTGGGACTCACTACCGTCCATTCCCAGCACTAAAAGTTCTATGATTGTAGGAAGCAAACTCCATGAATCTCCATGAAACTCAGGTCCAAATCTTTGAGAAAGAAACTTTCTTTGAGCAATATGAAGCCCTAAGTCTTTGGGTCTAAGAACAGGCCCCTCATATTCCAACATGATCTTGATTGGAATGGGGCCATTCTACTGACTGTTTGAATGTCATTCTGCACTTATCTGGCAGCCAGGAGTTGGCTTAATTTATATTTAGACATACTTGTCCACCATCTCCTCCTCTTTCTCATGATCTTCTTCCATTTACTTCAGAAAATTCACATAATAGATTATTCCAAAGTTGACCATGTTTTCAGAGGAAAATTTCTACCTTGAGCAATGCTATCCTCTTTACAATGGAACTCCATATATGTAATTATCGGCATTTCAGCTTTTGAGATTAACTTTCTTCTCCCAACCCGAATAAGTGAAAAGGAAGAAATTGTTATTACTGCATTATAAATTGCCTCTCTAACAGCCTCAAAAGTCACATTCCTTTTGTGCTCTCTTGTGCTCCTTTTGGGCAGGTGATTCTACATTTCCTCCCATTTCTCATTGTGACTTTGTAGGGCTCATAATGTTTGAACAGTAAGAACCACTTTTATCATTTCTTTGACTTGTTTCTTTAAATAGCTATCCATTCTGATTCAGAATCCAGAAATTTAAAAGATACAAATAAGAACTAGGCTTCTATAGGTGGTATAGGAAATGGTGTCCCAGCACAAGAATATTTGCGGTGAAAAGATCTGAGTATCAATTCTGCTTTGCCAAATAGTTGGTGTGTATTTTCAGGAGAATTACTAGCATCCATGTGCCTCACTTTATCTGTATCGTGGAGAGAATAAAGCAACTTTGAAAAACGGCTTTAAGCAGCAGAGAATATACAGCATTGTTGGTCTTATATATAAGGCTCATCAAGGACAATTAAAGGGTCTTTGATAATAATCAGTTTGTAAATTTGAAAGCACTCATATTCACTGTAATAAAATCAGGCAATTTTAATGGAAAATAATAGCAGAGTAGTATAATAAGATCCTTAGGACTGTGTAGGTGTGAATCTCATTTTAATCAGCCTCCATGATCTCCCTGGTTGCTCTACTTGAAAAGTCAATGGTACCATCATCCACTGCAAAGTGGTGGCAACTCTGTGTGTCAAAGATAAAAAGCAACAGAACACTAGTTAAAGTGGTGGGAATAGTTTCAATTAATGGTAAGTACTGCAAAAGGAAGAGTTCTGTTCACTTGCACAGATGTGAAGTGTGTTTTAAAGGAAAATTGGGGGTGGGGTGGAGAAGCAGTTGAAGGTTTAGAATAGTCATAGCAGTAGAAACTTCCAACTGAGTTAGCAAGACAACAATTAAACTAGCCATGTCTGCTAGCTGCCAGCTGCTACAGACTGTCTTCACACTGGGACTGAGAGACTGAGGTTCCATCTTTGGGGGTTGAAGGGAAGAAACAACTTTCTGTGTGTGTGGTCAGGATTGAATTTTCCCAAGTAGACATTTTAGGGGGCATAGATGTTATCTTAGGGAGTGCTCTCAAGCTGGTAGAAACCATGTCATCATTAAAGGACTTAGAAGCCAAAGTTGACTTAGTTGGTCATTGGCCAAGGAGATACTCTGTCAGCAGCCACATTCTAGAGTTTCTGAAGCTTCAAATTACATAGCTGCTAAACCTTGGTGCCTCCACAAAATTGAAAGAGAGGGCCATATTCTTCTTCTTCCACACCTGGATCAAGTGAATGCTTTGACTCATCCATTTTCCTCCTGGGAACCTTGTGCTCCACAACAAGGCACAAATATCAACTAATATTGGGACTTGCATTTATTGATATATATTGTCAGTGGCATCAGGAAAGAGAGTTGGGGACACAGTTCTGGACTGCCATCTGTAGCAGTCTGGAGAGGGAAGGGACAGTGCTTTACAGAGTTCATTCATTGAAGTTAGAATTCTTATCACAGAAAAGAAATCCATGTCAAGTCAGTCAGAAGGTGAATTGGAATTTACAGATTTACCACAAAGTATAGGGGTTATCAGAGAGGCATTTAGGAAGTGACACAACAAGCCCAAGCATGGATTCCTCAAAAGAGACTGATGTGTCAGTGTCTACACAATAGCTGTGAATAAAATTTTTGAAGTTTCTGAAGTAGCACTTCAAAAACCTGCTAAAAGAGCCCCACCCTCCCCCAGTAAATGAAATTGCAGGGTAGCTTCCAAGATAAATTGTTTAAGATTGTAGTTTGTAAGTTAAAATCATAGGTCACAAAGACTACACAAGGAGTTAGGCATATTTTTGCTGAAATAAAAAAAAACACAAACCCTTTGTAGTCTTATTTGCGAGGTGTCCAGAAAACTGCAGGTTTACATCTGACAAAGGAATAAAGTCATACATGCTTAAGACTTAAGCATGGTTCATTGCTATCCTAACATTCTCATTTGAAATGTCTCTATATAAAAGGAACATTGTCTCCATATTGATGACCTTCAAAGCAAATGTTGCTGATTTTACTAGAATTGTCACTTGGGAGGTGTAAGTGACTTCAGTTAGGACCTTCTTACTCTTCCCAGGCTCCTTTGCCTTAATTTTCTCTGTATTTCTATCTTACCTCAGTTGGAAGCCCATGTTATACCCATTATGCCTCCCAAGAAATAATGATATTCAGGGATAAATGCAAGCATCATTCAATATTTAGTAATAGTATAGCTATCCCATATCAATTTTTTGTCAATTTGTCATAGGATACTGAGACAGACACATATTTTATAAACAGCCTGGGGTACTTAGAGAGTCATTAACTCCAAAACAAGCAAGTGTATTATAAATCATCAAGAGCTACACATTTTTGTAATTTTCATTTTTTAAAAAATTTGAAAGTTGGGGCCTGTTTTCTCTTTAGAAGATGGACACCAAATAGTATCATTTAGGAGGATTTAATTTTCTCTTATTGGCTTTCTTCTAGTCAGGATATGATACCTAGATATGAATAGCCAACTTCCCAGAAATATGGCTCTAAACACAATCAGGAAAGTATAGCATTTGTCAGAGTTCTGTAGAGGAACAGAATTTATAGAATGAATGTATACTCAAGTCCTTTATATAGATTGCCCCCGGAAGATGTAGCCCAGATGAAAGGTAGATCTTCCCACCTAAAAAGATCTGGATTGAAGTAGAAACACGGGTCTTCCCACTTCTGATGATCTAATAGAGAAAAATCCCCCTAACTATGCTACCAGACACAGATACAAAGATGCTAGGTAACAAGGAGGGCATGTAACAAGCTGGGTAGACCGGGGACAGATGGGGATGGCAACTCGGTAATAATAGCTAATATTCAAACACTTACATGCTTATTATACTTAATAATACGCTTGAAGCCCTTGTGAACAGTTTATACCCAGCAGGGCATTTGCTAAGTAAACATAGAGACTAACAGTTTCATTCTGAGATAACTGAGTGTCATTAAGATTTTCCAGCTGAAATGAGAAACTGAGGAACTCAGTGAATCCACAGCTACATCAAAAGGTAAAACACAGGCAACATGATCCAATTCACCCGTTTCTTAAATACAGCATGTCTGTGTCATTTTCACTTGGCATTCTTTCAGCTTCCCTCCCTCTGCCTCACTGACCAGGTGTCCAGGAAATGGCCTGCAGCTTAGCAGGCAACAGAGAAAGCTGACAACTTTGGAGTTCCATTTACAGCTACATCTCCAGAGAGTACTCAATCCGGTGATCAAATTAGCTGCTCCTGGAGACTTCCAGGGCAGCTTGTTGTTTCTGTTTGATTTCACTTGGAGCTCAGATCAGATAGAGGAAAAAAAGTCCTATTCCCAGGACACGGGACACTGCTGACACTGTCACTTCAAAGCTGCTTTCTGAGAATTTCATTCGGAGCAAACAGAGGCCATGACAAAAATTTCAAAGGAAGAGGTTGAGAACCAAATGACAGAGAGTTTGGGCAAATACCAGCATATACTCTCCAGGGTCTCACTAGTACTGAAGTCCTGCACCAGGAGGATGTTGGCCTTCATGGAAACACTGATACTGCCTGAAGTTTACAGGTGAGCCTTTGCCAGCAGGTTCTCTGGAGCAAGGGAGATTAGCTACAGGCTCAGAGAGGTTAGGAAAATCTAGTCAATTGGTGACCCACACTTGAAGTACCTTTCTCATTACCATATTCATGCCGTCTGCAGGTCTGGGGTTTATATAAGAGCAGGTTATTTCACACAGAAAGATATATATATATATATATATATATATATATATATATACACAATCCCCTTCTGGCTTGTTGCTTCCTTTCTATTTCACACTTTCCCATGCCATGAGGCCATCTGCTATGTTGTGGACTAAGAAATCCTTGCCAGATGGCAAACTGGCAGAGCTGCCAAATTTTAACTTTCAGCCTTCAATACTACAAAACCAATAACTCTTTTCTTTTTAAATTGATCGGCTTTTGGTATCCCATTGTAGTCACTGAAAATAACATTATCTGGGCAGTGGTGGCACACACTTTTAATACCAGCCCTCAGAGAAGGATCTCTGTGAGTTTGAGGCCAGCCTGATCTACAAAGCAAGTTCCCATAAAACCTAAAAAACAAAAGCAAAAAAAAAATGTTTTTGTTTGTTTGTTTGTTATACGTGTCTGTGAGGGTGCACCCACATATGTGGCTCCAAACGACGCTGTAACGATAAGCGACACACTTACTGAAAGTAAAACTAAGTATTTATTGTAGAAATTACTCACAAGATACCAAACAAGTAACCCAGATGAGCCAAGTAGTTTTCTGCTGCCGAACCGGAAGCCGAACTCCGGGAAAAGAGACCACGACTTCCTGTGTGCTGTCTTTTATGCCTTCCCCCATAACGCCCCCTAGCCATGCCCAAAAGTGGGCCTGGCTAGTGACGTAGTTCACCACCTACGTACGTATACGTCTTTACGTCCCGCCGTATACGTCTTTAGTCATGCCTAAAGTAGGTGTGGTTAGCGGTGTGGTAAACCGCCCTTTTATTACCTCATCTGTATGCGCCTCTAGTAAGTCACATGGTTAATGGCGGCATACAGGCTTTCTCCTACACACATAGATGTCCCAGAACAGCTTAGATTAGTCATCTTCTCCTTCTACCGTGTAGGTGCTCAGGATCAAACTCAGGTCCTCAGAGTTTTCAGCAGGTACATGGGTCCACTGAGGTTTCAGTGCCTTCGTCCACTGAGCCATCTTTCTGAGCAAAAATTTTATTTTTGATTTACTCTTTTTCCCTGCAGTCTGAAAAATATCTGCTTTTCAATGGATAGACATTTATCCTATTTACATTTAATGTGGTTATTGATTGTGACTATGTTTCTACTTGTTAACTTGTTCATTATTTTCCAATTTTCCCTGTCATATCTTTGGTTGCCTTTGACTTTTTCTGCCTATAGCCCAAAATTTGTGAAGAAGTGTCCTGTTTAATATCAAAGTAATGAAATTTGTCTTGTAGTTTCTGATACTAATTTCTGATTTAATTCTGTAGTGATAAATAACATTATTCATATTTTTCAATATTTTATATTCATTACTGAGCTTCTTGAATTTGTTTATTAATATGACTTTCATGAAATTTAGAAAGTTTTTGTTCTTTACTCAAATATCTTTTTCTGCCTCAAGTCCTTTACTTTCTAGGCTTCCAAAGATTAGACTACCAAACTGTTGAGTGCAAGTGATCTCTTACACATTATTATAATGGCTAATCTTGGATGTCAACATGATGACATTGGAATCAAACAAAACCCAGGCATCTTAGTATCCAATGCCTTGACTGGATCATTTGAGGTGAGAAGACCCATACTAAATCTGAGCCACACTTTCTGGTGACAGCTTTCATAAAACCATATGGAAGAAGGAAGGTTTTGCTTTTCTCCTGCTTCTACCCACTCTCACTAGCAAGTTCATTTGCGCAGTTGCTAAGGAATGCTATTGCTCACGTTCAAATCCACTTATTCAGTATTCCAATATAAACTGAAGACCCAGCAACTGTCTAGGAATTCTCTGGAACTCCAACACCAGACTGAGACTGCTGAGACATTCAGTCTTGTGGACTAAACAATTACAGTTCTTGGCCTCCCCATGGGAGACAGCTATTGTTAGACAACCTGGACCACAGCCTATAGGCAATTCTAGTGCATCTCCTTAAAAATAAACAATTTTTCTTTCAGTTCTGTACCTTTAGAAAACCCTTACTAATACAACTACTGATATGTAATTTTTCAAGCTCTATACTTTTTATCCATGTATGTTTATGCATATTTGTGTGTGTAGATGTATACACAAGCATGCATATGCTTTTGAAAGCCAGAAGGCAATCTCAGGTGTTATCTATCTTCAGATAAGCTGTCCCTTTCTTCTGCAACAAGATCTCCCATTGGTCTGAAATCCACTAATTATGCTAGACTAGCAAGTCAGAGGGCTCCAGGGATCCTCCTGTCTCTGCCTTCCTGCACCAGGATTACTATCCCACACTACCATTCCCAAGTTTTTTCATGGATTCTCAATGTATAACTTAAATCTTTATGCTTGCAAGGCAAAAACTTCACTGACAGCTGTCTCCCCAACTCACTGATTGTACACTTTATATTAGACTCTCTCCTAAAGTCTGTTAATGATTCTTTGTAGTGTATTTTTATGTCAGATATGATATTTTCAGTTTCTAAGTTTTCATTCATTACGGCTTAAATATCCCTATACTTTTGCAGCCATTTTCTATATGTCATGGTCAATTTTCTAAAACATAAATTCAGATCTTATCTCATTAGTAATACTTATAATAACTACCTTAACATGTTTGGCAGTTTCAAGATATAAGTAATCATGTACCTTTTTAGCACTTATCAAATTCTCTTGAGTCTCATCATATCACATAATATTAGATTGTATCTGAGACATTTACCTTTGATCTTGTAATTTTTAAGTCTTTTTATAATCTGCTAGAAAATATTGTCTCAAAGTGACAATCAAGAGTACAATATTCAAGTTGTTCCGACGTTTTACCTGCACTGCTATAATCAATGTCATGTCTTTCTCTGCCGTGTGGATCATGTAACACTCCAAGGACAAAGTTAGATTTGACTCGGGGTTTAAGTATTAGTCATACAGTCTTCAAAGGTACTTCTGGGCCCTGTTGTGCTTGCCTACACATTTCCAGCTCAGAGTTAATCCAAGAGTTGTATTATTGAATACTCCAATTTTAGAGACTCAGATTCCTCCATTATATGTCTTCTTCCTTGAATAAAATCCAAATGACTCTATTTTAGTTCCCATAACAGGAAAGGAGTCTTATCAGGTATATAATCTTACCACAACTTTTAACTGTTCAAGATAACTACTGCTAGGATGAGGTTAAGTGACAAAAAGAGACAGAAAAAAATGTCAATTATAGATATTGTTCAGATAAGATCTCCATTTTGTGCCTTCTCCCTTTGGAAAAACAATATTTCTTTTCATGGGGTGGGTCTTGAGTGTCCCTCAGGGTCATGTATTGAAAAGTTGGCTGTCAACATGTATGGTGTTGGGAAGTAGTAGAGACTTTAGAAGATGGTGTCTAAGGAATGAAAATTATTTCACTGAGGATGTGTCCCTGAAGGAGGCATTAGGTCTCCAGAGTTTCTGTCTCTGCTTCCTGGCTGCTGTTAAATGAGGAGTCTTCTTCTCCACGTATTCCTTGATGTCTTTGCCGGCCACAGAACAGCAATGTGAAGTGAGCAGGGACTAGGAATCAGAAATCATGCACCCTAAACAAACCTGTTGTCCTTGTAAACTGACTTAGCATTTTGTAGTAGGAGTGGGAATCTGACAGAGCAATTTTTGCCAAGGTTTAATTTCCTGCTTCATTGCCGTATGCCTGTGAGTGGCTGACTCTGGTCAAAGTTGAGGGGGAAAGAGTGGAGAAATCAGAGACAGAAAAGATAAAGGAAATAGGACATTTCTCCAAAGTCATACACGTCAGAGTCCCGTTACACCAGTCCATTAATCAGAATGAGGATATTTACCATGGCCAGTTGTGCCTTCAGCACCTGTGATGTGATTTTGAGATTTGGCTCATCTTAGCCTGAAGTTTGGAGATAGAGAAGGAAACTTCATAACATTTGGACTCACGTCTGGTCTGTAAGCACATAAGCTACTATATTTTGAATCTGATCCTAAACTTCTTGCTATTGTTCCTTTCAAAAGATCTCACATCACTGTTTTTCATACTCTGTTCAGAGAATTTTGTGTGATATTAGAAATGCTGCCAGTAACTTCATTTACCTTAGCCAGCCATCAAATGTGAGTTTCATACTTTTTATTAACCATATTAAATAATGACCAAGGAGAATTGTAAGAAACATGTTTCAATGAATCCAGTATATTTATTTTATCATTTCAATATGTAATCAATTGAAAAATAACTAAAGTATTTTACATTGTTTTTCTCATACAATTTTTGAAATTATACATATTTCAAAGTGACTAACCCAATTTCAGGTGCTTGATAGCCATGCTTGTTGCATTGAAGCACATATATCTGAACTATAGTAGAACCTAGTGAAATTCTTCTGTGTATGTGCACATTAGTTAACATGATTATGGTTTAGTCAGTCAAGGGAAAGGGTAAGAGAGTTCCATTATGTTGATTGTTCATTTGGGGTGATTGCTAGAGTTCAGGAACTAAAACACTTCCTAAAGTAATTCTTAATTCCAGCTAGTAATGTAGGTGCATGGCATATCCTAAATGGAGATTGTATCTATGATTCTAATACAGTTTTTCTCAACCTGTGGGTCATAACCCCTTTGGGATTCATGTATTAATATACTGCATATCAGGTATTTACATTATGATGAATAACAGCAGCAAAATTATAGTTATGAAGTAGCAATGAAATAATTTTATGTTTGGAGGTCACCACACATGAGGAACTGTATCAAACGGTATCAGCCTTAGCAAGATTGAAAACCACTGTTCCAATACAAAAGTCTCAGAATTCTATTTACTTCAGGGACTTCACTATTGCAGAGAATGTGCCACTTTGGCACAGGCAAGAGTACTTACATTTGTTTTTTTTGTAAAATATAGTCATTTTATGAGGGACTAACAGGAGAAAGATTTCCCTGAGTACCTCTTTTTAATCTTTGACAGTTGTGTCCATGACCTTGGTAGCCATTAAGACATAGGGCAGTAGGAAAAGATAACCTAATCTTTGACTTTTCAGACAGATTATGAGATCCAATTCTACTATAGAAACATTTTATAGCTGAAAGATGAGTTAATTCACTCTATTTTCTATGTGATCATCATTTGAAATCATTTCAGGGTCTGTCTTGTGTAAACATGGAGTGGTAGATTAAAAAATAAGACCCAAAAATGAACCTCATTGGAATAAGAACTGAACTTCCTCTATTAATTTGTCCCTTTCTCCCAAATGTTTCTCTTATCTAGATATGACAGTCACTTTTGTAAATTTCACAGTGCAAGAAAACTTGCATCAGAAGATGTGACTACTTCCCAGGGTATGTTAAGTGTGCCATACCTAATCTGTAGTGTGACACCACCAAGTATGAGTAGTGAGTTTCCAAGGCACATACACAGTAATAGCTTGATAATATTTGTATAAATGCTACAGATGTTTACAAGAAAGCAAATCTTCCTTGTCTAATACTCACTGTACATATCCATTTTATGTGGTGGTGTATTATTTATGGACATTTTAATGGAAGCATATATTTTACCTTGAACATGCCCTTACACAAGTCTCTCTTCTTCCCTTTTGTAATTTCTCCCAGCATTAGTGTCCTTAGTTCCTATACTAGATAATTTCACTTACACTTTCATGTCATATACATATATGATTTATATATCTATTAAGAAGTCTAGTTTGGACTCCAATAGAACAATGTGAGGTGCACTCTCACCCAGAACTCTTGGGAAAGGGTCTAGGCCCTGCCCTATATGAAATGACACACTATGGACACCCCCATGGAGGGCCTCACCCTCCCTGGAGAAATGAGAGGATAACGGGGGGGGGGAGGGCACGGGAGGAAGGGAGGGAATGGGAGAGGGACCTGGAACTGACTTGTGAAGCAACCTTGATTCTTATCTAAATTTAAACTGGAAAATAAAATTAAAAAAAAGAAATGATAAAAAAAAAGAAGTCTAGTTACACAGAGGAGAAATATACCTCTGTCTTTTTGAGACTGGCTTAATTCTACTAAAGTGATTTTTCTCAAGTTGCAGTCATTTTTCTATAAATGAAAAAACTCTATTTTCTTATAGCTAAAAAAATTTCACTGCGTCTATACACCATATTTATTTACGTTTCTTGCTTACTTGGAAACTGGGTTGGTACCATAAATTAGCTATTATGAATAATGCTGCAATAAACTTTGATATTTAAGTATCTTTTGTGATTGATCAAGGTGGAGAACCTCAGATAAATTCTGAAGAATGATGTTACAGGGTAGTATGGAAGACCTAATTTAATTTTAATTTAAAATTAGATTATGGTATATCTAATTTAAGTTTTTGAGAAAAGTCTATACTCACTTTCAGAGTGGCTGGACTAGTTTGCATTCCCCACCTCAACCCCAAACAACATATTACTGTTCTCTTTGTCTACATCTCTCCAGATTTTTTATTTGTTGTCATAATGGTTGCCATTCTGACTACGGTGAAATGGAAGCTCAGAGTTCATTTGATCTGTATTTCTATCATGGCTCAGGAAGTTGAGCATCCTTTTCATGTGATTATTGGCTATTTATGCTTCGTCTTCTAAGAGCTGTTTATTTCATGGCCCATTTATTAATTAGGTTGTATGACTTCTTGCTGCTTGTTTTTCAGTACTTTGTATGTTCAATGTATTAATTCTCCATCACATATATAGTCCTCTATCACATGTACAGCTTGCAAAGATTTTTCTTCCATTCTGTATTTTGTCTCATTGCATGATTTTTACATGTTTCCTTTTCTATAAGAAGCTTTTTAATTTCCTGAGATGCCATTTGTGAATCATTGACATTATTTCCGGAGCAAATAAAGTTCTGGTGGCAAAGTTCTTACCTTTTCTCATATCTTGACATATTTTCCTAATTTTTTCTCTAGCAGTGTCAGATTTTATATTAAGTTCATTTTCATCCATACAAAATTGATTTTAAAAAACACTACTATATACAGACAATAAATGGGCTGGGGAAAAAAATCAAAGAAACATCACCTTTTACAATAGCCACAAACAACATAAAATAAATTGGGCTAATGCTAACCAAACAAGTGAAAGACCTGTAGAGTAAGAACATTGAATCTTTAAAGAAAAAAAATTTTTTAAATGCCAGAAAATGGAAAGATCTCCCATGATCTTGGATAGGTAGAACCAACATGGTAAAAATGGCAATCGTGTGAAAAACAATCTACAGATTGAATGCAATCGTCATCAAAATCCCAACACAATTCTTCACAGACCTTGAAAGAACAATACTCCACTTTATATGGATAAACAAAAAACCCAGGAGAGCCAAAAGAACCCTGTACAATAAAAGAACTTCTGGAGGCATCACCATCCCTAACTTCAAGCTCAATTATAGAGCCATGGTAGTAAAAACAGCTTGATATTGGCACAAAAGTAGACAGGTAGACCAATGGAATCGAATTGAAACCCCTGATATTAACCCACACACCTAGGAACATCTGAGATTTGACAAAGAAGCTAAAGTTATACATTGGAAAAAGAAAGCATCTTCAACAAATGGTGCTGGAATAACTGGATACTGAAATGTAGACAATTGCAGATAGACACATATCTATCACCATGAATAAAACTTAAGTCCAAATGGATCAAACACTTCAACATAAATTCAATCACACTGAACCTCTTATACGAGAAAGTAGGAGGTACCCTCTAACGAATTGGTACAGGAAAAAGCTTCCTGATCATAACACCAGTTGTACAAACATTGAGATCAGCAATTAATAAATGGGACCTCCTGAAACTGAGAAGCTCCTGTAAGGCAAAAGACACAGTCAGCAAGACAAAACTGCAGCACACAGAATGGGAAAATATCTTCACCAACCTCACATCTGACAGAGGGTTTATTTCCAAAATACACAATGAACTCAAGAAGCTAAGTCATCAAAACACCAGACAATCCAAATAAAAAGTGGGGTGCAGAACTAAATAGAGAATTCTCAATAAGGAATCAAAAATGGCTGAAAGACCCTTAAGAAAGTGCTCAATATCCTCACCCATCAGGGAAATGCAAATCAAAACAGCTCTAAGATACCATCTTATGCTGGCCAGAATGACTAAAATCAAAAACACCAATAACGGTCTATGCTGCGGAGGATGTGGAGAAAGAGGCACACTCCTCCATTGATGGTGGGAGTGAAACTTGTATGACCACTTTGGAAATGAGTATGGCAGTTTCTCAGGAAAATGGTAGCCTACCTCAAGATCCAGCAGTTCCTCTCTTGTGCATATACCCAAAGAATGCACATTAATATAACAAGGATGTATGCTCAGCTATGTTCATAGTAGTGTTGTTTGTAACAGCCAGAACCTGGAAGCAACTGAGATGCACCTCAACTGAAGAAAGGATGGAGAAAATGTGGTACATTTACAGAATGGAGTATTACTCAGTGGAAAAATAAAAACAATGAAATCTTGAAACTTGAAGGCAAGTGGAAGGAACTGGAAGAAAACATCCTGAGTGAGGTAACCCAATCACAGAAAGACAAGCAGAGTATGTACTCACTGATATATGGATATTAGACATAGAGCAAAGGACTACCAACCTACAATCCATACCACCAGAGAAACTAGGAAAGCACGAGGACCCCAAGAGAAGAATTCATGATCCCCGAAGAAGGGGAGGGGGACAAGAAACCCTGAACAAATTGGGAACACAGGGGTGGTGGGGAGAGGACAGAGGTGGGAAGGGGAGAGTGGGAAAACAGGAGGGAAGAGAAGAATAGGACTGAGACAGGGGAGGAAACAGGAAGGGCAATAAAGGAGATGCCTTGATAGACAGAGGCCAGTATAGGTTTGGAGAGAGGTCTGGCACAGGGGAAATGTTAGGTGATTCACAAGGATGACCCCCAACTAAGAATCTAGACAGTGGTGAAAAGGCTGCCTTTCTGCCCTTCCCCTGTAATGAGATTGATGACTGCCTTGGTTACCACTCTTAGAGTCTTTAGCCAGTACCTGATTGAAGCAGAAACAACCACCCACAGCTAAACACTGAGCCACACTCCTGGAATCCAGTTGCAGAGAGGGAGGAGGGATGAGCAAAGGAACCAAGACAATGCTGGAGAAAGTCACAGAAACAGTTGACCTGTCCTGTTGAGAGCACAGAGACCTTAGTCATAAAGCTGGCAAACCAGCATTGGACTAAACCAAGCCCTCTGAATGTGGGTGCCAGCTAGGAGGCCAGGGCAGTCTATGGGACCTCTAACAATGGAGCCAGTGTTTATCCCTAGAGCACAAATGGACCTTGGGAGCCCATTCTCTATGGAAGGATACTATTGCAGCCCAGATACAGGAAAGGAGGGCCTGGGCCCTCCCCCAAATGATGTAAGGACTTTGATGGTCTCCCATGGAGGGCCTCATTGTCCCTGGGGAGTGGGTTGGGGTGGGTTGGGGACTCGGTGTGGAGCATGGAAGGATGGGAGGGCAAGGGAATAGGGGTATTGATATGTAAATAAGAATGTTTCTGAAATAAAAAATATTAAAATTTTAAAAAATGATTTTTCAATAGGATGAGATGGGTCTATTTTCAGTTTTCTACATATGGATATACAGTTTTCCCAGCACTAAATTTGAAGATGCTGTCTTTTCCCAAAATACATAGTTTTGGCGTCTTTGATTTAACAAAAATATCAAGAGGTTGCAATTGTGTGGGATCAGCACCTCTGTAGTGAAGTCAACTCAAACTTCTTTAATGAGGGTTGCAAATACTTTATTGTTCAATAATGTTTTCCCTCCCTATGTAATCAGTCCATTCTTGAACTCACAGATATTTGTCTACTTTTGCCCCCAGAGTATTGAGATTAAAGACATGTACAAACATACCTCAATTTTTACTGTTTTTTTCTTCCGTTCTTTTCTCTTTTACTTTTGGTGATGGTAGTGTTGGTGGTAATGGTGGTGTGTGTTTGTCTGGTTTGAGTATCAAAATAATAATAGTTTCATTAAAGAAGTTTGGTAGCATTCCTGTCTTTTCTTTTTATGGAATAATGTAAAGAAAATTAGTGTAAAAAACATTGTGGTTAGATCTATAAAGCTCTGGTAGACTTGGCACTGAATCTGTGTGGTCCTGGGATGTTTACAGAGAACGTTTTATTACTGCTTGAAGCTCAATGTTTGTGCTAGATCAGATTAAAATGTTTCTCACTCCATGGTTTAACGTTGCTCTGTCATATAGACCTACAAATTCATCCATTTGTTGCAGATTTTTCATTTAGAGAAATATAAAAATTGAATCTTTATCTTTTTCATTTAGAGAAATATAAAAATTTGAAGCTTTACCTTAATACGGTTTTAAAATTCAGTGGTATCTTTTGCAATATTTCCCTCTCCATCACTATATACAATAATATAATTAATAATTAATTTGGAACTTCTATCTCTTTCTTTTCATTAGTTTGGCTGAGAGCTTTTCAATTATTTCTATTCTTTCAAAGAATTTTGTTTCATTCGTTATTTACATTGTTCACTTTCTACTTCAGTAATTTCTGCCCTGATCTTAATTATTCTTTTCTATCTACGCATCTTGTATTTGTTTTAATTATATATTTTTATTTTTAAATTTAAATTTAAATTAGAAACAAGGTTGCTTCACATGTCAATTCCAGGTCCCTCTCCATTTCCCTCACAACCTCCCATGTCCTCCCACCAACCCCCCCAATATCCCCTCATTTCCCCAGGGAGAGTGAGAGTTCCTTTCCCTCCCCTCGTCCCATGCCCTCCCCCAAGCCCCCCCATTATCCCCTCAGTTCCCCAGGGAGGGTGAGGCCCTCCATGGAGGTGTCCATAGTCTGTCATTTCATCCAGGGCAGGGCCTAGACCCTCCCCCAAGAGTTTAGGGTGAGAGTGCATCTCACATTGTTGGATGGGAGTCCAAAGTCCGTGTGTATACTCGGGATGAGTACTGATCTACTGCCCAAGGCTCAATAAATTACCTAGGCCTCCTCATGGCTGCTCTTAACAAGGCATTCCAGAGCTTGCAGGGGATGATGAGGGCCACCATTTCTGCCAGTGTCCTCTTTGTCTCTCAGCATGCATAACAATTAGAAAAGTCTCAGTTCTCAGCACAGGTCAGCGAGAAACTGCTAGAAGGAAAGGAGATAGAGGACAAACTTCTAAATGACTCCTGTCTGGACTCTTTAGTGTGAAATTAACCCTGAGGAATAAAAGTGCCTGTCTTGTCTGGATTAATACATGTGCTGTCAATAACTAACACAGTTAAAGTTCTTTTCTTTTTTTTTTTCCTTTGTCAAGGGATATTTTTACTGAGACTCTTGTTTAAATTCCTCAGGAAAATGGGAATTAATCTACCACTAGACCCAGCAATTCCACTTTTAGGCATTTATCCAAATGAGGCAGGTTCATACAACAAGGGCATCTGCTCCACTATGTTCATAGCAGCATTGTTTGTAATAGCCAGAACCTGGAAGCAACCTAGATGCCCCTCAACTGAAGAGTGGATAGAGAAAATGTGGTACATTTACACAATGGAGTATTACTCAGCAGAAAAAAACAATGGAATCTTGAAATTCGCAGGTAAATGGATAGCACTAGAAGAAACCATCCTGAGTGAGGTAACCCAGTCGCAAAAAGACAAACATGGTATGTACTCACTCATATATGGATTTTAGATATGGATCAGGATAGTGCCAGTCTGCACTTCCACAGATAGAGAGTCTGGGAAACAGGAAAGAACCTAAAAGATATGCATATATGCATAGTACCCAAGAGAAGAGGATGGAGACAAGATCCTCTGAATGGATGGGGAACAGGGCGAGGGGGGTAGTGGGACCTGGGAAGAATAGAGGGGGTAAAGAGGAAGGGAGTTGGTCATGGGGGAACAGGAAGTTGAGGGGGTGGGGGTAGAATAGGGGAAGAGGGAATCATAGGATCGAAGACAGATCAGGCACCAGAGTGACCTCGAGTGATCTAAAGGTATAACATCAATTGGCAAGCTAAGCAATAGTGGAAGGACCACCTCGAATGCCCATTCCTGATAATGAACTTGATGTCTATAACTATCCGGGAGCCTTCATCCTGGGACTGATGGAAGCAGAGGCAAACACACAACTAAGCACTGAACTGAACCCAAGGAACCCAGTGACAGAGAGAGAGGAATGATGAGCAAATTGGCAAAGAATGGGCTGGCAAAACCAGCAGACACAGCTGATCTGAACAGGGGAGTGCTCTTGGACCCCGGACCGACAGTGGGGAGGCCAGAGTGGGACTGGTCTGGACCCCCCAAATGTGAGTGTCGGTGAGAGGGCCTGGACAATCTATGGGGCTCTGGGCTGTGGATCGGTGTCTATCCCTGGTGTACAATCTGTCTTCGTGTGCCTATGGCACAGAGAGAGATGCTCTCTCAGCCTGGACTCTTGGGGGAGTGCCTTGACCCTACCAAGAGTGAAGTGATAGACTCTGGATGTCCCCTGTGTGGAGGGATTTGGCAATGGGGTGGGAGGGAGGGTGGAAGGGGAGTGCGGGAGGAGGGGAGGGGGGGGCTGGGATTGACATGTGGAGCAAGCTATTTGAAATTAAAATAAAAAAAAGAATGCAAAGTGCATTCAACTCAAAAAAAAGAAAAAAAAAGAATTAGATATGTGTTACTTTTCATGTAGCAATTAAGCATTAATTAAATGATCATTTTACTTTTAAAAAAAAGTATCATTTACAATATTTCCATTCTAAGTCAAGCAAGGGACAGAGCAATCTGTCCCATCTTTTATGTCCTTTATGTTGGTTGAAAGGACTGTCTCCCTCTACCCTACAGTTCTCTCAGTTCTATATTCATTAGAAGCCCACAGCCCATTGGTGGCGTATTTAACACCATCAGAAAACTTGGAAGGTTTAATTGAAATCTCTAACATTCAAAATGTGCTTACTAGCTTTATGGAAGAAAACCCTCTCTGTTGAAGGCTATTATTGAGTGGAACCCAATGAGTCTCAGGGCACAGAGTCCAGGGAATAAGAGCTGAAAGAGCTATGATGTCCAGTCACTGGTGACCACAATTGGTGACTTAGACTAATGATGCAGAGTAAAGCAACCGCTAACAGTTTAGGCAAGGAACTGTCAAAATAAGATTAAAATAGTCTCCCCCAATTAATAACAAAAAGGAATTGCATCATAGAAGTGCTCTTTTTCCCAACTAATAATTATTAAAGGAAACAAAAGGGATCAGCAAGTGGATTTTCCTATCACTGCACTGCTTGAAAACACCACTTGATTATTGCCTATTGTTTGGGATTAATGTCATTTTCTTCTCATAATACACAGAATTAGAAGGCATTTATTGCTATAATTTCTACCCCAGTAAAACTGAAACAAAGCCATAACATTTTACATAATTATACCTACAGTGCTTAAAATGCCCTCTCCTGAATTTGTAAAGGGATATTATGCATTAAAAAAATAAAATATAATGCATTAAATAAGAATTATGTATGAAGAGTAGAAAGAGGCATCACTGTCTACAGAGATTAAGCTAGGAATATTTTCCTGTGTTTGCTTTCTTTTTCTAGTTACTATTTCATGAAATCACTATATATATATATATATATGTGTGTGTGTGTGTGTATATATATATATATGTATATATATATATATATATATATCCAGCCATAGCTGAAAAAAACTGTTTAATTGTGTCTGAGTCTGATATGGGGATGACACACACCTGCAATTCCAGCACTCAGGTGACAGAAGTAGAAGAATGGTAAGTTTGAGGTTACATAGAGAATATGAAGTTAATATTGTATATACAAGCTGACTACTTCATGAAGAATGTAAAAAAATTATTTCACATACCTGATAAATGTCTCCAGCCTTCTCTCATCATTGCTCACTAAGAAATTCAGTTATAACTATTACATGGAATATCTTTTACTAGTCATTATAAGTCATCCAGTGATGGTGAAAGTGTACATGAGAACCTTCATATGACACATACCAACACACCACTGCTTAATATGAAGGACTATAACAGCAGCCAAGAAGCTAGGTATCTGATTGGGAGGGAATCCAAAACCAATCTCCAATGGATGCTAAGGCATCACTGTATATATGGCCCTGAGGAATTGTACATTATATCCAACCAATCATTTTCTGAGCTCAACATCCAACTTTGGGAGCGTGCTTAAATGTCCCTAGTTAAATGTCCCAGAGTAAATAAACAAGACAATAAGATGGATTTTGAGAAGGCACAAATACTCCTTTAAGACCCAAAACTCTGGTCAGATAATCATTGATGAATATTAATTATATAATGGTTGTTAATAACACACAGCCATGCTTTTAGTTCTTAAACAATTGTATTATCAACAAATATTTAATTAACCCTCATCTGCACATTGGATTATGTTAAGCTTCAAGATAGTAAGTCATTCTACTTCTCTTCTTTATTTCCTCTATAGAAATTATCTTCACCACACACACTATGCATTGTGTTGATGTTTTCTGAAAAGTAGTTAATTTTCTCCAGTAGAACCCAAGTTGCTTAAACAAATACAGTACCAGATGCTGCTAACACCCCCTACTTTTATCCTCTTAAATCAGTTTAATCATGTCTTCCCAGAAAGCTGTCTTGGATTCGCAATCCCTCAGAATCTCAGAAGGTTTTCTTATAGGAAGTAGGTTTTTACCCAGGTCATCAAACTGAAAATGCAGCAGTGAGGATGGTACACACTATGACAAGTGTCCTTGTAAAAGAGGATCTCTGTGAAATAGGTAGACAGCTCAGTTATGGAAAACATGAAGACCAGAACTCAAGTGCAGAGACCATGTTTTTGACATAGTAACATGCCCTTGTAATCACAGAACTGGGAAGGTAAAACAGGGGGGTTCTAGAACTCACCATAGTCTACTTGGCAAGTTCCAGACCACTGACATACCCTGTCAAAAAAGGCATATAGCACTTGTCCTACTTATGTTCCTGGTTCTATGAAAAAACACCCTAAAAAAAGCTATGTAGGAAATACAAGCTTCATTTTAACTTACAATTCAGGTTATAGTCCACTGTGACAGAGATATCAAGGTGATGGAAACATATAACAGTCAGTCATATTACAACCACAGTCAAGTCAATGGGCAGTGATGGTGCATGATGCGTGCCTTTAATATCTCTGTGAGTTTGAGACCAGCCTTGTCTACAAGAGCTAGTTCTAGGACAGGCACTAAAGCTACACAGAGAAAACCTGTCTCTACCCCCCCAAAACAAAAACAAAACAAAAAAATCCAACCACAGTCAAGTCAAGAAAAGAGAGAAGACAGTGTATGCATGCCCTGAGTACTTAGCTCATTTTCTTCATTTTTGTACAATATAAGACCTAAACCCAGAGAATGATGCCCACCACATTGTGCTAGGTCTTCTTTACACATCAGTTAACATCAAGATAATCCACTCCAGACATGCCTACAGACCAATCTGATCTGGAGAATGCCTCATTGAGTTTGCCTTCCCAGGTGATCCTAGATTGTTTTGGGTTTACAGCATATAATGACACCTGAGGTTGTCACCTGACCTCCACATACACAGGTACCAGCACAGGTACCAGGAAAGACTGCTCTACAATTTTCAGATGGAACACAATTCACGAGAAACCTTAATTTCGAACTTTCAAAACTAAGTCATCTAATTTGTATTACTCTTCTCCAGAAGCCCTCGGAAATGAAGTCACCTGTTATGTGGTATCATGTATTTATCAGGAACTGTCTCTAGGTGGACAGCCCAGGTTTACAGGGAACTTAGAAATTCATGAGCAGTCCTAATAGGAGTTGTTGGAAATAAAAAATCATTCAGGTGCTTCCCACTCTATGGTGTATTAGCTTTCTATCACTATACCAAAATATTTGAAGTAAATAACGTAAAAAAAGAAAAGGTTTATGTTGCCGCACAGTCCATAGCTTCTTAGTCGCATTGTCTGGATCATATTGCAATGCAGTACATCATGGTGGAAGCATGTGATAAGGCAAAATTGCTTATATCACAAGCCAGGGAGAAAAGAAGAGAAGAAATGGGCAGAGTATTATTATCATTCTTGAGGGCATGTTCCTCTAAATGTCCTTAAGACATCCTACTAGGCCCTACCTCCTAAAGTTACCACTACCTTCCAGTAGTGCCATACTGGAGACCAAGACTATAAAACATGAGCTTTGGGGGGCATTTGACATGCAAACTTTAACAGGCAGTATAACTGCGATAGTTTGTCAAAGGTCTCCAGTAACATTAAGCTCCAGTTGCCCACAGCAGTTAACTTGATGAAGAACACACATTACTAGATCTTTCATAGGGTTTTATATTTTCCAACTGCCAATTGGTGTTTCCTAGCATTATCTTGCAACTTGTTTGTGGATAAAAATCTGCTTCTGAGAGAATTTATCCCAAGGCAAAAGTTTTTAGAACACAGTGTGCATTTCCAGAGTTGAAAACAGTGCCTGGCTAGTGGGTGATAAATGTGTGCAGTACTTCTTGGTGAAAGAATTAGGTAAGTTAAGCATTCATCATTTGTCCACAAAGACCTGAAAAGATGGGGATGAAATGCAGAACTCAAGAGTAACAGCAGATTACTGCTTTAGTATGGCTGTGCAAGAAAGGCCAGAGGAGAGTTTAAGGAGACATGTACATTGATAAGTAGAGACCCTGAGCAATGACAGGGTCCTTGGTGAAAGGGGAGAAAGCACAGAGGGCATCAGCAGCCTCAGAAGGCTTACTGAAGATTGCTAGTATTTCATTGGAGAGCATGTGCCCGTTAATGCTAGCTATTAATGAAATCAACTCCTGCAATTGCCCTAAATAGTGATACTCTGGAATAGAAGAAACCAATCTCTAAAATGAGGTTGTAGTTGTGCAAAATGCAGATCACTTGCTAGTTCTAAGTTCTGCAATGACTCACAGGCTGAATCAAATACAGAACTGAGGGATTATTTTTAGACATAAACTTGATTTGATTTTACTTAATTCAAATCAATGTACATTCATCCAGCTATACATAAATTGCTCAGTACTGATGCTTATGAACTCAGGTATAAAATTAAAAGAAACCTACTTATTGTGGCATTTAGGGGCACACAGAAGAAAATACATTGAGATGATTTTAAATATATAAGTTTAGGTACTTCTTTGTTGTTCCTTCTATTAATTCCTATCTCCATTGTTGTGGTTTTCCTGCTAAAGCCAATTGTTGTGTGGTGAGGTACTCTGCTTAGAGTTTTTATAGATTACTTTGCATAATCACTATAGCTATCCTGAGATTTTTTTAAAAAGGAAAGAAATTTCACACATCAAGAGACCTGAGTTGAAAATAGCAGAATTGAGATCCAAATGCTGTTCTTTCCAATGTCAATACAATGTCCATTTGCAAAAGTGTTGGGTATGATATGCGATCTGAGCAGGTTTTGGTCTTTTTATTGTTTTCACTACTGAGAGCCAGAATCAGACTTTGGAAGCTGTGAATTATCTTCCATTAGCCAGCAAAAGAGATGCCATATGTCTGCAGTTCAGCATACATTAGGAAAGCCAAAATATGGAAGAAAATATTTTCTCAAAACTGTCCATATGTCCATTCTGTGTTAGGACACAGACAAACAATGAATTTCTCCACTGTGACTTCCAGATCTGTGTGTCTTCCATTTGGGTGGATTTATGTAACTCCTCTGGTCAGTACCTGTGGTTTACTGAGTGCAGCCAGATTTCTGTGACTTAGTAAAGAGAAGTATGATTTTGCCTGGCACTGTTTCTGACCCCAAAGGCAAGAAGTTTGACTGCACTGTGAAGATAGCCATGCAGAGACCTTCCACAGAGACAGGAAACTATCAAGGAACCCCAGTCTACTGGTCCCAGATGGGAGAGTCCTTTCAGGATCTACTGTCAGGTGAGTGAGTGAGCACACCTTAAGATAGCACCAACTCCCTAGCATTTGACTCAGCAGGTAAAGTGATCAGGCTACTGCCTAGCAGTCCCTGCACAACAATGAATTTAAAAATAAGTAAGCCTGCCTTTCATAGGCTCAACTCAACACATAAAGGAAAATCTTTAATCAGATGTGCTAACAGGGGATAAAATAAAGGTTTTTCATGTGAAGCAAACTAACCCGATGTGAAGAAATGACTCTTCCATGGATGATTTTCTCCCAAAAAATACCAGTTGATGTGAAGAAGAGCTTACTGCATTGTGTCTTTCTCTGTTCACAGAACAACTTAGATCCTAGAAGTCTACATTCAATAAGAATTAAAGAGGACTTTAAGACATTTCAGCTTGACCTGCAGAGTACATATTACTCCTTAAGGGTTCTGATTTTTAATAGATTTTGATCAGTTCTGAAATAGACAGATGGTGATATCTCAGATCAAAAATAAAATGTGTTTTTCAGCTCTGCAGAAAGGGTTCATGGCCTCTAATAACAGACACAGCTGGTTTGGGGTAAATTCCTTTATCCCCTGGTTTCAGGAGGATTTATGTCAAGCTTTAAGTTGATTCGTCTCAGAGATTAATAACATGAGAATACAGCATGTTGGATAGATATTCCAAATATAATGACAGGTACATTCCAGACTGAGAGCATACTGCATCTCTGCCCATCCCCAGACTGTCACCTGACCCCTCCATGCCACCTAATGCAACAGCATGCATTGCCTTCATAATTATTTAATAAAATATATTGCCCACATTCTAATTTTCTATCAAGTATCAGATTCCTATTTTCTAGGCATACCTTTAATCCCAGTACTCAGGATGATGAGTTGAAGAGATCACTGGACTGATGTAAACATATCAGCGTATCAGCCTGAGATATACAGTGAAATCTTGTCAACAAAACATTTTTTCTAATTAGTTTTAATATACATAACAATAACATTGGAATATGATGCATGTATTGTGATATGTTGTTTATGATCTAAAGAGCCACTGGAAATCAGTTTTCACAGCTAGCCACTCTAGTTAGCTATAGAAACTAGTCAGGGGTGGCACACACCTTTCATCCCAGGACTCAGGAGACAGGCAGTTGGATCTCTCTGAATTCAAGGCCATCTTGACCTATGCAAGAGTGAAGAGTAACAGAGCTCACACGTTTGATTCTAGCACTTGGGATCACATGCCTTTAATTCCAGCACTAGAGAAGCAGAGACAGGAGTGATATGGCTGGGTGGAGAAAGGAGTAAAAGGAGGAGGAGACAGGAATTCAGAGCTTTTAGCCTCTGAGAAGAGGAGACTTGATTGCCATCTCAGCTGGGTAGAGGTAAGATCTATTAGCTTGGATGCTTTGCTTTTCTGAACTTCAACTTGAAGCCTGAACCCCAATATCAGTCTCCGTTTCTTTTATTTTTCATGCTATAGTATATGTGAGTAGATATTGATAACATTAGTAAAAAATATTATAAAACAAGAGAGTAACAATTCTATCCTATTATATTTGTTCATGCTTCCACCCTTCCTCCCTGACTGAAGGAGCAGAAATACATTAGCTTTCCCTAGTAAGCCCATTTCCAGTTCTCAATCTTTGATTCCCATGACTCTTATAGGCCTCTTGACTCCATGCCTTGTCTTTTTGTGCTCTTGACCAAGTGGTCCTCTTGGTTTGCTTTCTCTCTTAAAACCTGTTTATCTAAAAAGAATCATGTTTAGCTGGAAAGATGGTGGGCATGTGGCTTCCTGTTCACTGAGATCAAAAAGGATACTTGCTAACTAATTTGGGGTAATCCTAAAGGAAAGCCTAGGAAATTTTGAATTTGTTTGTGGAGGAACCTCAGAAAGTATCTCATGGAAAGTGGATACGTGAAGCAAGTAAGGGAAGTCAGCCAATAAAAATTGGGTTAGTGGTGTAACTCATGAGCAACACCGGCTTCATCTCACTTTGGAACTTGATGTGAATAGGTGTCCAAAGTAGAGAGGAAGCCAGCAGTAGCTGCAGAAGAATGAAAAAGGTTCCAGGAGTGCATATGACTTAAAAGTTAGGCCAGTTTGCAAAGAAATACAAAGTGTCCTATGATCAGGTTATAAATGGCATATGCCAGGGTGCTTCTCAGAACTATTTCTAAAAGAATTGGAGCAGCTTAAAAAACTCTTGATTACAATATTTGATAAGTGAAGAAGGTGACATTAAGACTGGATCATCATGATGCTGTGACTTACCATCATGGGGAAAGACAGCACACAGAGTTAAGAGTGTAGGAAATGCCTTTCCCCATAGGATAAGATAAGAAGTTATCTTAGTTACCAAGAATAAAGACCACGGCAAAGGTAACTTACAGAAGAAAGAATTTAACTTGAGACTGACTTAAAGTTTCAGAGGGTTAGTCCATGATAATCATAGTAGAGAACATGGTAGCAGGAAGACAAGAATGATATTGGAACAGTAGCTTAGAGCTCACACCTTTTCTACAAGATGGAAGCAGAGAGAAAGACTAGGCCTGGCATGTGTATTTGAAAGCCCACTCCCAGTGACATACTTTCTCCAACAAGGCATGTCTCTTAATCTTTCCTAAACAGGCTACCAACTGGGAAGCAAACATTCAAATGTATGAGCCTCTAGGGACCATTCTAATTGAAACCCACAGAAGAACAACCAGAAGAAGAAAAGAATTGTTCATGACTATTGGGGAAAAAATTGAAATAGGAATCATTTCAAAGTGTGCTGTAGAGCATGCTAAAAATAGTGAAGTATGTTATTGTTACTAGTAACAAGGCAAAGTTCTTTGAAATTAGCACAAAACTATGAAAAATCTATTCCGCTTAAGATGCACAAATGGCAAATAAACACTTGCAAAGTTGCTCAGCATCACCAGCCACTACTGAACTGCAAATTAAGAACATGATGAGATATCATTATTTATTATAAAGACTAAATTATTTCAATAATGATAATACTAAGTGCTGATGAGGCTGTAAAGAGATTTTCTGGACAATTGTTTAACAACTTCTTTAAAAGACAAACATATACTTTCCACACAACATGGCAATTGCTGCCCTTAATGTTTATCACAGATACATGAACCTAGGCACATACACACACACACACACACACACACACACACACACACACACACACACAAATCCATTTGAATCTTCATAGCAACTTTATTCATTATATGCAAATCCTAGGAACAAAATGTCCCTCGACCATACATAATAGTGTACACCTATAACCTCAGCAATTGGAAGGTAGAGGCAGGTTGAAGCCATAATTGGCTCAACAAATAAAAAAAATCCCTTACTAAATGCAAAAAAAAAGATTAAACAAAATGCAGTGTATCATGTTGTACTGCCATCCTCGGCAAGACAAGAGGAATAAACTTGTGTTACAAACAACTTGGATGGTTCTCACAGATATAAAAAATAAAAACATAAAGCCAATCTGACGTAATCACATACTGTATGATTCACTTATGTATCATCTTTAAAAAGGTAAAAATTACGGAGGTGGGAGACAGCTCAGTGACTGTAATGAATGAATAGTGATAGAATGGATGAGGCTGAAGGTGACTACTAACATAAATCTTTTTGGTGGTGATCATCAGGAGAATCTATCCACTGAAATACCAATGTGTGCTTCCTGACTTCAGTATTATGATATAATTAAGTGACCTATAGTTACTCAAGTTGCCATTTTAATATAATCATGTACTCTGGTCAGAGATCAAATGGACCCCATCTTCCCATCTCTGCCATTCTCACCAATATATAATCGTTTCAAAATAGAAAGACCTTTTCAAAAGAAGAAAGTTGAAAGCCACCAGCTTTACACAACTAGATTTACAAGTATACAGTAGCATTTATATATTTTTTTTCTACTCTCAAAATTGATTACAAAGGTTTCAGGAATGCATGTGAGAAATACTTTGTGACTCTCCAGAAAAATTGCCTATGTGAGCAGTACCCAAAGTCAGAAGCAGGCCTTTGCTGACTCCTCCTGTAACTAAACCCTAACCCCACAATACTTATCAACATCCTCCAATACAACAGTGTAGGTAAGGATCTTGGTTTTGGGGTTTTTTTTTCTTTTTTTATCATTTTTTATTTTAATTTTAAATAGCTTGTCTTACATGACAATCCCAGTTCCCTCTCCCTCCCCTCCTCCCACACTCCCCTTCCCCCCCACCCTCCCACCCTATTGCCAAATCCTTCCACATAGGGGATATCAAGAGTCTGTCATTTCACTCTGGGTAGGGTCCAGGCACTCCCCTAAGAGTCCAGGCTGAGAGAGCATCCCTCTTTGTGCTATAGGCACACGATGACTGTTTGTATTCCAGGGATAGACACTGATCCACAGCTCAGGGCCCCATAGGTTGCCCAGGCCTTCTTGCTGACACTCACATTTGGGGGGTCCAGATCAGTCCCATGCTGGCCTGCCCACTGTCAGTCTGGGGTCCAAGAGCTCTCCCCTGTTCAGATCAGCTGTCTCTGCTGGTTTTGCCAGCCCAATATTTGCCAATTTGCTCATAACTCCTCTCTCTCTGTCACTGGATTGCTTGGGTTCAGTTCAGTGATTAATTGTGTGTTTGCCTCTGCTTCCATCAGTCACAGGATGAAGGTTCCCGTATGGTTATAGACATCAAGTTCATTATCAGGAATGGGCATTCGAGGTGGTCTCTCCACTATTGCTTAGCTTGCCAATCGGTGTTATCCCTTTAGATCACTCGAGGTCACTCTGGTGCCTGATAGACATTCTATCCTATGATTCCCTCTTCCCCCTATTCTACCCCCACCCCCTCAACTTCCTGTTCCCCCATGACCAACTCTCTTCCTCTTCACCCCCTCTCTTCTTCCCAGCTCCCACTCCCCCCCACCCCTCGCCGGGTTTTTTCTTCTTTTTTTAGTTTTAATTTTAAATAGCTTGTTTTACCTGTCAATCCCAGTTCCCTCTCCCTCCCCTCCTCCCGCAGCCCCCCACCATCCCCCCATCCTCCCACCCTATTGCCAATTCCTTCCACATAGGGGATATCTAGAGTCTGTCATTTCACTCAGGGTAGGGTCCTCTTGTTTAAATGAACAACTTATTGTTTAATGGTTATTCTAGTTCTTTACAGTGTACCTTGTTCCTGTTTCCATTTAACAATGAACCTCTGTAGAGTGTAGTTTTCCCCACCAGTTGCCTGGGCCCAAATAACACACAGGACACTATATTAATTATAAAGCTGTTGGCCATTTGCTTGGTTTCTTACTGGCTATGTCTGACTTAAGTATTTAATCCATAATGCTTAATCTAAATATTTTTCTTACCAGAGAAAGGGGTCTGGACCTCTTACTCTGGTGGTCTACATTGTGTCTGACTCTGTCTCTTTCCCAGAATCCTCCTTGACTCCTAGTCCCACCTATCTTGCTTCCCTATTGGCCAACAGTGCTTTATTCAAAAACCAATAAGAGAGACAGATTTACAGAATGACATATCCCATCATCTCCTCTTTTCTGTCTAAATAAAACAAAGGTTTTAACTTTAACATAGTCAAATTATATGTAACAAAACAGTTATCAAGTAAGAATTATAGTTACAGTATTTAGTTCATTAACATTTAGTAAGATTTTAAGAAAGTATCACGTATCCTATCTTTGTGAGTCTAAAGTCTTATGTGTAGCTTATCTTCTAACATAACTAAGGAAACTATAATTATAACTATTTGTCTTCAACTCCATCAAAGATCACAGTAGGATAATATATAAACATTAGAATTGACAGAGACATCTCACTACCTGGACAGTCACCCAAAGTTTTTTTGTAATGTTGGGGCATCTATCTTTAGCCCATAGGCCACAGTGTCTCTGGAAGTCTTCTCAGTAAAGCAGGAAACTTCAAACTGTCCATCTGCATTGGCAGTCTGTCAGTCATTTTTCTGTGTCCTTCAGAAATTCTGGTAGACTCTTCCATGAATCAGGAACCCTGAAGAACTGTTTGAGTTCAGCAGTCACTTTCTTATGGGTCCTGCATATCCAGTTTATACAGCAACAGTCAAACAGTCCAGGCAAGAGAGTTTCTTGCCCAAATGGCTCATCTTGCCATGTTGAAAGCAAACTCCATAATGAGTTTTTTCGATGTCCATCTACCTCTTAGATGTAATTGGTGCTGCCAAGAGCAGACATTTCTCATTGTCAAGAAAAACCCTAAACCATTTAAAATGCCATTTTCTGAAGGTGCTTGAAAGGTTTGAAGACTATCTATCTCAAATCTATCTCTATATCTAGAAAACCTAACTAACCTAACTATAAATTCTACTATAAATAACTATCTATAATCTGTATTTAATTATGCATTACGTTTTAAAAGATCAGTATAAACATAATACTTAAACAAGAGAAGGAATATACATATCACAAAATTGACCTTGAATTTGGATCAATAAATGAAAAACCATACCATTTCAAAGTATTCATTTCCATACCATAATCCCCTTTTACCTTTAAAAAATGATTGGTTGTGATCATTAACCAATTATAAGCAACCCCATTTAAATGAAAACAAAGATTTATAAATAATATTTGGGAATTTGGATGTTGCTCATTTCAAACTGCTTCCTGATGATAGAGGGCGCTGTCTGTACCAGGGAGATCATGACAAAACATAGAAACCTGTATTAAGTCCTTGTTTTTGTTGTCTGTAAGGCTGTATCATCTCAGCTGCCTTAGATGTTGGAACACCTGGCCCACTGCTTCCAGGGGTCTTGGTTCATCAAACCACAGAAGCCTAGAAGAATCCACAGCTTTAGTATTCATTTCCATACCATAAACCTCCTTCCTTATCCTAACCCTGACACTGGAGTTTGAAAGGAAAGTCCCTGGTTAATCCAACTCCAACACAATGGGCTTTCCCAATACACCAACGAAAGATATGAGTGAGGGTAAAAAGTCAAAAAAAGTGGTTGAATAGATGACACATTAAGAAGATGATTAGAAAAAGAAGTTCATAAACAAGTATTTCTCTTTTGGGTACTGACATTAACTTTATGTTTAAATAAAGAAAGAAGGTAAGTGTGTACAATAAAGCTGTCCTAGACATGGTGTCCTCTGGTTCATAACTGTCTCTGTTCTGGTTCTGTAACATAGTCTGCTTAAGGAATTGGTCTGGTTGCCATGGATAAAACTTCACCTTAGACAAATGTTCTTTTGGGGGCATGATCTATTCTTCAAAGTTGGCATTTGCTTGTGAATAGTCAGTCCTGTTAAGATACAGGGATGCAAAGTAAATGCAGGAGAGATTGACTAAAGAAGAGCAGTTCCAGCAGTGAACAAGATGGATTTTAGGCCAGTATCTGGTGATTTCCTTTAAACTCACACCTTCAAGAAAGAAGTAATATCCAAGATTGAGGGGTCTATTGATACTCAGTGGTGTAAAAATCCATTTGTTATCTTTAACACATAAAAAATGGTATCTGTGTGTTTCCCAAATATGAGGTCAAGGAAAATTGAGGGACGGGAGTTTCACAGGATTCCTGATAAGTTTCAAATCAGTGAAATATTTATGAGATAGTCCTATATGAAGTACAGTTATTGGCATCTTCTTTTTTTTTAGTTCAGTGATGGAAAATGAATTACGAAAGATGCTTATTTTTAAAAATTCCATTTCGAGGACACTCAGGAAATGTTTGTGTTCTAGATTCAGATAAACTTTCCTTTTGAAACATGACATGAAGATGACAGAAGGGATGTACAGAAAATCTTTTAAGAGAAACCAAGACTGAAGTGTGGTTCCTTATCTGACCCAGGGAACAGTGGTTGCGAATATGCAGTTGAAATCTCTGTTAGCTCCTGGACTCCATGTACAACTCACTGAAATGAAAGGTTCTCAGAGGATCACTATTGTCCTGAGGATAACTATCATCTGGGAGAGAAGATTCCTGCCGATGGAGGAAATATAAATCAGGACCATGAACAAAACTCTTGAACTGTGAATAATTGTGTATTTCAGAATATTGTATTACAAATAGTGAAACAGAACAGATGGAATTGAAGAGTTTCCTATTATATTCTAAAATAAGACATACATTTTGAAACTACTATAACTGTCTTCCCTGTTTTAGCATTTACTTTACGGGAATAAAGAATAACAGGAAACTGTGCTCAAGGTATGGGATCATGTTGCATGGATGTGCATTGTGGAGATAAGCTACCAGTTAAATTTTAGTCAAGAATCAAAACATCTTTGATGAGTTACTGCTTCCCCCTCCTCAAACATTTATGCTATAAATAAATATATTCATATATAATTCTTGAAAATGAGAACCACAATGTCAGCTTTACAGCATTACCATCATTTTCAGATTGCCACTGTGGTGTGATGTATAAAAAAAATCTAATGCTTCTCTTTTATTGTCTGTACCCTGTTTTAAAATCTTTAACCAAAATATATTCCATCCACTATCCAAAACATAATTTAGGGTGCTGGCCATGTTGAAAAATTGCTGTGCTTGATATGTATTTAATGAGTGTCACATTCTTTGCAGTTGACAAGACTACATCCTTGACTTTGCATTTTCCCTAATCTTCCTTCTCGGTACTTTAAAACAAGGTGAATACAAACAAGCAAAAAGGGAACAGCACAGCCACAGAGAAACAACATTAAACTTTCCTCAGGATCAGATAAAATAGACGACAAGGACTACATTAGAAATGACCTTGCACACAACAAAGAAAAACAGTCCTGTAGAATTCATTTTTCCCATTGCTTACAAAGCACAGGAAATATATTTTCTAAAAATGAAAAGGAAAAATCAATATTGCTTCTGCTTTCTGTTGCTGTACTTTAACTGGATCAGGGTAAAAATAAGTTGGCCATGTAGAACTATTGGTTCCACCCATTTGGATGTATTTATTCTATTACTGTGGGTATCTCCTAAATTTTAATAAAAATAGCAGTCAATAGAATGGGTGTTATTTCAGAGTTATGATTCCAGCTGTGAAAGCATAATAGTAGTGATTACTGTTATTACTATTGTGACTATTATATGTTTGAACACTGATTTATCAAAGGATCCATACCTTCTCCAAATTCAAGCCCTGCTTTCCTAAGATGGAGGTCATCCTTCCTTGTGTGGGGAGAATGAACTACGTGAAGAAATCACATAACATTTAAGATGCTTTCCAAACATGTATTTAATGAAGTGTGTAGGGTGGACTCCTGGTGAATGATTTCTTTAGATCAAAAAAAAAATGTTGTTGATGGTTTATTTTGTTTCTGTCTAATATCTTTGTAGAGCATATGATATTTTGTGTCTATATTTCCAGTCAACTAAACATGTATTTCACAGCCTACCTTGTAAGGTATTACCTGTTTAAGATGCAGATTCAAACGACATTTCAAAAGTATCAGGAAGAAAAATTAGAAAAGCTTCTAACTGGAGACAAAAGTGGGAGAGGGAGATTTATGTGTAGGAATTTTAAGTAGAAATGTGTATTTTTGTTTTTGTTACTTTTTTACTAGCATATTTCTTTTTTAATTTAAGTTAGAAATGAGCCTGCTTTGTATGTCAATCCCAGCTCCCTCTACCTCCCTTCCTATCCTGCTCTCCACCCGCCCCCCATCCCATCTTCCTTCCACTCACCAGAAAGGGTGAGACACTCCATGAGGGAATCCCCAAAGTCTGTCATATCATCCTAAGCAGGGCCCAGACCGCCCCCCATGTGTCCAGGCCAAGAGCACATCCCTTCATGCAGAGTGGGCTCCCAAAGTCTATTCATACATCTGGGATAAATACTGATCCACTATCAGAGGCCACAGAGATTGCTGAGGCCTCATCACTGACATCCACATTCCAAAGTTCTGGATCAGTCCCAGTCTGGGGTCTATGAGCTCCCCCTTGTTTAGGTCAGCTGCTTCTGTGGACTTCACCAACCAAGTCTTGACCCCCATGTCCATCACTCCTCTCTCTTTCCAACTGGGTTCCAGGAGTTCAGTTCAGTGTTTAGCTGTGGATGTCTGCCTCTGCTTCCGTCAGCCACTGGGTGAAGGCTCTAGGATGAGATATAAGGTAGTTACCATCTCATTTTAAGGGAAGGTCATTTAAGGTAGCCTCTCCACTATTGCTTAGATTGCCAGTTTATATCATCCTTGTAGATCTTTGGAAATCTCGACCACATACATACTAGCATAGTTCTTGAAAGTCTTCTTTAAAAATCTAGGAAAGGACATTAAATTGGGCTGTGAGTTTAATTGTATATTTTTATCACAACATAATATACCTAAATGTGCACATGCTCATGAAACAAGTATATTTATTTACCCTATGAAGTATCACTAGAATCAACTTTGCTCTCATGGCAAGACAAAAATGCTGTTTTTATTAAATAACATAGAGAAGCTTTGGAACTCAATCTTGAAGCATTATGATTTTAAATAATCAGAATTTATAGTTTATTTTGATTACTTAATGACATTTTCCTTTTCTCATGAGAATGCAAGACCCACTACCACAGTAAACCTGAGAGTTTAGTGGAGCCTCTTCTGTGCTCAAAGGAAGCTGAAGCCTCCTACAGGGCCTGCAAATCTACAGGTCTTTCCATAGAACAACTGCCTGCTATGGTTCCTTTTTGTATTTTACTATTTTATGTGTGTGATTGCACGTGTATATGTGCACCGTATGCTAACCTGGTATCTGTCTAGATCAGAAGAGGGTATTGGATGCCCTGGCACTAAGTTTCAGATAGTGTGAGCCACTATATAGGTGCTGGGAATTGAATCCAGGTCCTCTACAAGAGGAGGTGCCTTCAACCACTGATCCAACTCTCCAACCTTGCTGAGGCTGCTCAAACGAGTTAGTTATTCATACTATCCTTTCCCTGCACTTCATCCATGACTATTGGCAAATTCTATTTAGTGACATGAAAGGAACTTGGAGTCTGTAGCTCTGTGACACAGGGCTTAGTTTAAAGTGTCTCTTTGATGTTAAACATGTGGTACAGGTTCATCATATCCTCAACAGGATTTTGCTAGCCTTCTTGTTCTTAACTGTGTGACATCAATGTAAGGTCTGTCTTCTGGAGGTTATGTGAGGACAGTGCTCATTATGTTAAACTGAACTTAAATCAGCATCTTAAGCCTTAGTCTTTTATTATACTATAAAAATACTCTTAATATTTAAAGGCATTTTAAAATGTAAGCTTATTTTTTAAGTATCTCTGGAACTTCTTTACTAAGTTTAACACTAAACCATATGTTAAAAATTCTTTTACAATTTTTCTATAGAATTCAGTGTTCTAACATAAAAAGAATATTACTTTTTGATGAAGAAATTGAGAAGCATAATATTGACTATGACCCATTTAATGGATACAGTTCATTAACTACTTAATAATGCCAATAGCTCATGGTTCATAAGGACCTCTTTTTAAAGAAAAATCAATTGAGTATCTTGTACACAATAGTGGTATAATTTAGTATTTATTGATTGGTAAAATAAAGATGACAAGATATTATTTAATTCATTCAAGAAAATAATTGAAGTATTATTGATCACAAAAGCATTTGAGACCTAATACGCAGTTGGATTATTTATTCCTTAAATGACATGGTACTACAATACATGAAAACTCTTACCAACAATGTGTGAAATATAAAGCTATGTAAATGAATAAACTCATATCTCTATAAGAAACATCTATTCATTTCTTTTCTTTCTCTTTTTCTTGTTATTAAAGACAGGATTCTTCTGTACAAGAGAAGCCCTGGTTTTCTTAGAACTTGCTTTGTAGACCAAGCTGGCCTTCAACTCACAGAAATCTGCCTGCTTCTGCCTCTCTCACAAGAGCTTGGATTAAAGGTGTGTGCCACCACACCCAGCTTATTTATCCATTTCTATCAGGCATCTATTTGTCTCTTTCGGTCTCTGTAACTATAGGTATTAGACACACATGGATACAGAGAGGCAAAAGGCATCTGTAGGAGGAAGTCTGATGCCACCATTAAACATGTGACTTATTAGAGGTGCATACAGATGAGGTAATAAAAGGGTGGTTTGCCACACCGCTAACCACACCCACTTTAGGCAGGACTAAAGACGTATACGGCTGGACGTAAAGACGTATAGGTACGTAGGCGGGACTACGTCACTAGCCAGGCCCACTTTTGGGCATGGCTAGGGGGCATTACGGGGGAAGGTATAAAAGACAGCACACAGGAAGTCTCGGTCTCTTTTCCTGGAGTTCGGCTTCCGGCTCGGCAGAGGAAATGGCTTGTATCGTCTGGGTTACTTGTTTGGTATCTTGTGAGTAATTTCTACATTAAATACTTAGCATTACTTTCAGTAATTGTGTGTCGAGTATCGTTACAGCATCCATTGAAGCTTCTCTCGGCCCGACCAGGCACACGTGGACTCTCCTTTCGCTAAGTTCCTCACCACTTCGCTCGGCAAGGCACGATTCCTGCCACCAGGAACCAGCACCTTCTACCTGCTGGTAAGGTTAGGCGGTATTCCAAGATTTCTCTCGCGGCCACATGCTGTTTTACTGGCGGCCTGTTGATTTCGGCCTGAATTACTCCACTGGTAACAAACGTAACTGCTTTAAACAATGTCAACAGCTACCATTATTATGCAGGATGTTAAGAATTTTTTTGTTTTTTATATGGAGGGAATTTTAGAAATGGTTGAGGACCTACCTGAAATGTACTTCCTACCCACGATGGTGATTATTAGCTTCATAATCAATATAATTTTGTTAATGAAATGGCTCAAAAATAGGAATAAACTTATACAGGTCATACAGTCATTGCAGGATAGTTTTGAAATCTTAATACAAAGGATTCAGGAAATGCAAAATTCATTGCAGGAGAGTAAGAAAGGGTTGGTAGAAAATATTCAGGATATTAAAAATGATAATGTAGGTCTGACGAACAGGTTTAAAGAGACGGAACACAAAATCGAATTACTTTCAGGAAAAAATGTGTTCCACAGATAGAATTGAAAAATTGGAACATAATGTTGAAACATTTAACGAAAAACACGGTTCCATGTTTGATGATTTCACTAGCAAATTACAAAGACTGCAACATAAAATTGAAATGCTAACAGAAAAGAATCGTTCCATGTCTGAGAGCAATGGTAAACTAACTGATAGAATATCATTTGTGGAAGGCAGTTTACATGCTATTGAAGTACTTTCTAAGGATGAGAATATTAGAAATTTGGAATCACATGTAAATGATGAATGTAAAAAAATGAAAGATTCCATGATGTCCTTAGAAAATTATTTGTCCCAAGAACTTCAGGAGCTCAGAGAAACAATGATGAATAGACTGCAGGATTTAGAAGATGCTCAATCTGATACTTCAGAATCAGAAATACAGGCAACAGGTCAGGACAGGAGTTTCCCAAAGCTTCTCAAATGCCGGAATGATTTCCCTAAGTTTGCTATGCGTTCCCCTATGGTTTTTCCAATATCTGTAACAGAAAAACCAGCAACGAAAAAACAATCAAATGGTCCCATTGCTTATCACTGGGAGCCTATACAGATGAAGGAGCTAAAGAATATTAAGGAGGCCATTGTCTTGTATGGTCTTCATTCTCCCTTTGTCAGAGAGCTCCTAACCTCATGGGCTACTGTAAATAAAGTAACCCCAAAAGACTGGGCCCAATTAGCCTCTGCAGTGCTCGAAAATTCTTGTCAAATGCAATGGAGAGCTTTATGGAGGCAAGAAGCAAAAGCTATAGAGATTCAGGAATTACAGAACAGTCATGAAGTACCCCAAGACAAGATTCTTGGGGAGGGTCCTTATGCTGACACGCAGGTTCAATCTGCATATGACGAGCACATGTTGTCTTTGTGCCATACAGTTGCTTTAAATACCTTGGATAAGGTTTGTGAAACAGGAGAGATAATGCAACCCTACACCAAGGTATTACAGGGCCCAAGGGGAAGGTTCCCTGAATTTTTAGAGAGATTATCCAGAGCAGTAGAAGTACAGGTAGCGAATCCAGAATCCAGGCGTCTCCTTATAGAATCTTTGCCGTATGAGAACGCGAATCCTCAATGCAGGCAGGTAATTTGGCCATTAAAAATAAGATCAGCGCCATTGGAGGAATGGGTCCTACATACAGCGAACCTGGAATGTAAAAGTCAGGATACAGGAGCTTGGGTAGGTGAAGCTATTTCTACAGGCTTGAGGAGGCACCAGGATGCCAAATACTCTACATGTGATGATATAGAGGCCGGGGTAGGGAAGGCAATCTCAAAGAATTGTAATAGGCATAAAGATGCAACATGCCTTAACTGTGGTAGAATAGGACATCTTAGTAGGAACTGTAGACAACGCATTCCTAGAAATAATGCTTTTACCAGGAATGCATCAAACAGAAGGCCTAAGCCTCCTGGTCTATGCAGGAGGTGTGGGAAGGGGCGCCATTGGACTGATGAATGCTTTTCCACAAAAGACAGACAAGGTAGATCTTACAGCAGGGAAACGGGGTTCCGGGGCTCAATGGAGCCCCGAAAAGGAAGATTATCCGGTCATTCCCAGTGACAGTGGAGGACAGCCTCTCCCAGGACAATTAGAAGATCCACTGCCCATTGTAAATAATACAGCACTGGATAATACATTAGCTCCAGAGGATGAATCAATTACATCAGGAGGAGATACAAAACATATATTTTGGCAAACTTCTATACAATATCATAGACCCAAGCTACCAGTTAAGGTAAATAATAGGGTGATTTACGGATTACTGGACACCGGAAGTGACGTCACTATCATTAATCAGCAGTCCTGGCCAACCAACTGGGCTTTAAAAGAGGTTAATGTTCAATTCTTAGAGATTGGAACCCTATCTGAAGTTAAACAGAGCGTTAGATGGAATGACTTTATTGGGCCAGAAGGACAGAGAGGAAGGTTAAAGCCATATGTTGCAGATATTGCTATAAACCTCTGGGGTCGTGATCTACTCCAGCAATGGAATACGCAGATTAACATTCCTCCTGTATCAGCTAGGAATTATAGACAAGCTTTTAGTGGTAGAAAGAATATAGTAAGACAGTACAGAAAACAGATGCCAAATGTACAGGCTGTACAGAAGCAAGATGCTAGTGCCAAACCTACAGAGCAACCAAAAGCTCTACCATTAAAATGGCTGACAGATGAACCCGTCTGGGTGGGTCAATGGCCTATGACATCTGAGAAGTTAGAGGCTTTGGAGAAGTTAGTTCTTGAACAGCTAGATGCTGGACATATTGAGGAATCAACTAGTGCATGGAATTCACCTGTTTTTGTTGTCAAGAAGAAGTCTGGTAAGTGGAGAATGGTTACTGATCTTAGAGCCATCAACAAGGTAATTCAGCCTATAGGGTCCCTACAACCTGGGATGCCGTTACCTTCTCTAATTCCTAAGGATTGGCCAATTATAGTTATAGACTTAAAAGATTGTTTCTTCGCCATACCGTTACAAGAAAACGACAGAGAAAAGTTCGCCTTCACGGTACCTACCTATAATTATTCCCGTCCAGTACACAGATTCCAGTGGAAGGTTCTAACTCAAGGTATGTTAAACAGTCCAACTTTGTGTCAATATTTTGTGAATAAACCTCTAGAAATAATTCGTAAAAAATTTCCACATTCGTTAATATATCATTATATGGATGACATATTATTGTCTGATTCAAATAAGGATACTTTGGAAAAGATGCTTGAGGCAGTAAAGGAAATTTTGCCTCACTGGGGATTACAAATTGCCCCAGAAAAAATACAAAGAGGAGATTCTATTAACTATTTAGGTTATAAAATAGATGCTCAGAAAATTAGACCACAGAAAGTACAGATCAGAAGAGATCGTTACCGGACTCTTAATGATCTTCAAAAATTATTAGGAGAAATCTCTCAATTACAGACGATTATTGGTGTAGAAGGGCATGATTTAAAACACCTGAAAATGGCTTTAAAAGGAGATAAAGACCTAAACAGCCCACGAGTACTATCAGCTGAGGCTGAAAAATAATTAGAATGGGTAGAAAAGAGAATATTAGAAGAACATGTGGACCGTGTGGATCCAAAACTGGACTGTATTCTGGTTATTTTACCATCTAGAGAATACCCCTCAGGAATATTAATGCAGAGGGACGACATCATTCTAGAATGGGTATTTCTGCCACATAAACAAAATAAAAAATTGAAAACCTATATAGAAAAGGTCTCAGATTTGATATTAAAAGGTAAATTAGGCTTCATCAACTGACTGGGAAAGACCCAGCTGAAATTATTGTACCTTTAATGAATGAGGAAATTTCCTCCTTATGGAAGGATAATGAGTATTGGCAAATAGCTTGCAGTGACTTTTTGGGAAGTATTAGTAATAACTATCCCAAAACAGAAAGAATCAAATTCATAAAGAAAACAATTTGGATTCTTCCATGTATCGTGAGGCAAACACCTATTTCTGGAGTTCTTACCTTCTACACAGATGCAAACAAATCAGGTAAGGCAGGGTATAAATCAGGAAATATAAGTAAAGTAGTTCAAAGCCCTTACAACTCCGTACAAAAGGCAGAGTTATATGCCATTCTCATGGTACTTAAAGACTTTACAGAGCCTCTCAATATAGTCACGGATTCTCAATATGCAGAAAGAGTTGTCTTGCACATTGAGACTGCAGAATTTGTTCCTGATAATACAGAATTAACCTTATTGTTTTTACAATTGTAGGAAATCATCAGAAACAGGATTCATCCTATAAATATAACACACATCAGATCCCATACAGGTCTGCCAGGTCCTCTGGCACAAGGCAATGATGAAATTGATCGTTTATTAGTAGGTAATGTGTTGGAAGCTTCAGAATTTCATAAGAAACACCATGTTAACAGCAAAGGTTTAAAGAAGGATTTTTCTATCACCTGGCAACAAGCCAAAGAAATAGTAAGAAATTGTCCCAGCTGTTAATTGTACAATCAAACTCCATTACCAGCAGGTTGTAATCCTAAAGGTGTTCACAGAAATGAACTTTTGCAAATGGATGTATTTCACTTCCCAGAATTTGGCAGTTTGAAATATGTACACCATACTATAGACACATACTCAGGCTTCAAATGGGCTACTGCCCTCCGCTCTGAAAAAGCTGACTCTGTTATTACACACCTCTTAGAGGTAATGGCTGTTATGGGTATACCTAAAACAATAAAAACTGACAATGGTCCAGCATATGTCTCCAGTAAATTGGAACAATTCTTCAAATATTATAATATAAAACATGTAACTGGTATACCTTACAATCCCACAGGACAAGCAATAATTGAAAGGTCTAACCGAACCTTAAAAGAGATGCTTCATAAACAGCCAGGGAAAACAAAGACACCTAGACACAGGTTACACAATGCTTTACTAACGTTGAATTTTCTTAATGCTGATGAAAAAGGACAAACTGCAGCAGAAAGACACTGGACTACAGAGAAGACTTCTGAACTGAACCAACCGGTGTATTTTAAGGATGTTATGACCTCAGTCTGGAAACCAGGATATGTGTTACGTTGGGGAAGGGGTTATGCTTTTGTTTCCACAGGAGAAGAAAAGGTTTGGGTTCCATCAAAATTAATTAAAATTTGATCAGAACAGAAAACATCTCAGGAGGAGGAAGATAACAGCCCATCTACAAATTCATAGTCCACCATGGGTAAAGTGACCTCCTAAAATGAAAGAGAAGTGTTTTGTTTTTTGTATTCACAGGTAAACTCAGCAAGGAATACTGGGCTTATGGATTCCTGTAGAAGAATGAATAGCTACCCTGAGGACCATCACCAAACAGTATCTCACTGTGTGGTATCAAAGTCTAAATCTCTCTATATTGTTTTTTCATAGTACCCTTTTATCTTTATTTCTTCACACACCTCAGTTCCCATTCATTTAACTGAAGCTGGCTTTGGATTTGGATTGGCTCTCCTACTCTAAACTCAAGCATATTTTTTAAATACAATTCAGAATTTCTGTATTATATCAAAGAGCCATTGATATAAGACAGAAGAAATAAAATGAGGGACTGTTATCTGTGGATTTCTTTTTCTGAACAGTCTAATTTCCTCCAGGTTTTCCATCTTCCCTATTGTCACGTCTTTTGTATGCATACATATGAAAGTTAAAATATTTCTTTGTTAACATTAATGTTTGAGTTTTCCAGAGAACAAGGGATTTCCTGACAGCAATCTTCAACTGCTTCCGAAAGAGAATGAGGATCCGCTTCCTTGACTTCACCTGATTCGACTGGGGGCATCTGAACTGCCCCACATCATTGACTCCACCTGACAAGCACTATCCTGAAACTGGCTTGAAACTACATCACTCTACACAACTCCGGACCAAGAAACTGAAACAGCACATCTTCCACAATCTGACCAGAGCTTCAAGATAAGAGCTTCAATCAACACTAGAACCCTAGTCAGGTACTTCAATCAAGCATCTCCTGCCATACTGAGACTGTCTGATCTACTGAGATTTTGTTATACTAACATTTTCTTTTCACAGGTCCCCATGAGATTATCATCGTCCCATCTCAGCAGGAAGTAGTTTTGAGAATTCCACGCCCCCTCTCCCTACTATTGATATTATAAGATAGTATACCTGTTAGTGTTAGTTTTCAATTATTTTAGAGTTGGGATTGGAAGGAGGTGTTCATATTTGGGTGTTTCTTTCAGATAAGTTTAGGTTAGCTAATTAACCAAAAACAAAGCCTTGTTTTCAATGTGTTTCTTGTTTTCCGCATATTGTTCATCCACAAACCTGACCCTTGCACCTACAGCATTGCAACTCACATGCTTAAAGCTTATTTCACACACATATGTTCTCCAAGAGGTAGATTAGAGACTTCTTGCACCTAGGAATACTACAAACCCCTCCAACCTCATGCTTGGCATTCATATTTAGCAATGAAATCACAAACAAATATGTGAAAATCAGAGTCCTCACCAGACCGTGAAAGGGTGTGTCAGCAATATGAAAGCTGAAGCATGAAAGCTAAACAGAACTTCTCTCAAGCCCATTGAATATGTGTCTGATTTGAATATTTTGCTGCTCTGTGTACACCCACAACAACTTCAAAGGTGCTGTGAGTGCTAATTTGGTGTTACAGATTAATTTTGTTGAGCAGTTAAATTCTCAAATGGAATTTGCAAGTAGTGAGGATAAACTTTATATACACAAAGTACATACAGAGAGAGAGGGGTAATCACACACTGTGTGTTATATATAAATGAATCTATATATAAACGTATATTTACTAGATGTTTAAGCACATATAGTATACAGGCAATGTGTTAAAATGGTTCAGACCCACTACATCTTAGCTTTAGAACAATGCAAAAATGCTATGCTTTCAGTAAAAAACATACTCTTAAACTTTGTTCTTTTCTTGTGCCACATTTTCTTGTGATGCTGTGAAGGGGCAGCTTCTGATCAGCCATATGATCATGAGTCTAGATAGTCAATATTGTATCATATTAATATATGGTGTTGTTAGTGTCTTTAAAAGTATTTTGTGTTTTCTTATCCCAGCTTGTCTACAGAATGCCCTCTGTGTTTTCTGTTCCCACAGAATATTTCTGTTTTTCAATTTCCAGTGTTTTCTATTTGTGTTAGATATTTAGCACATTCTGTTTAAAACTGGCCTGGTTTTAGATGATTTTGCTCAACTATGGACTGATATTTTTTAAGGAGGACTGGGTAGAAGAACAAATATAGAGATGTACACCATCTTTGTCAAGACGCTCTTAAAAGGCGGAGTCTGAGGTAGACACTGGATACAGGTAGGTTACAAGGGCTCTCAGAGAACAGAGGCAAAAGCAATAGAGAATGTAACAGAAATGGGGGCAAGGGTTGAATCCTACTGTCCGTTGTAGATTTGACCAGAGGTGTGTGAAATTGAAGCTTTCTGGCTGAGACTCAGCAAAATCAAGATCTATTGCCTTTTTCCCTCATCATCTGAGAGCTATACCAGGGGATGTAGGCAACTCCACACTCCCAAGGTAGGCTACAAACAGTCCTGCAAAAAAAGTTCAAAGACAAAATAACAGATTCCATAGTTTACTTGTTTGGTGTGTGTGTGTGTGTGTGTGTGTGTGTGTGTGTGTGTGTGTGTGTGTGTGTATAGTTTTAGTTTCATTTTGTTTTGTTTAGTGAGAGAAACATGATGTTCAGTAGGGAAGGATGTAGCAATATTTGGAAAGAGTTGGGTGAGAGGAAAGAATACAATTGAAGTATTTTTATGGAATTTTGAGAAAAATAAGTAGGCCCAAATGGTCATGTACATTGACGTGTTTCATAGGGGAATCTGCGATAATGTGAGGAATGATTCAGATATACAAAGTATCAATAAAGTTAAATGACATTAGTATTCTCAGCAACAAAAGCCCACTTCCCATACATCAAGAAAAGAGTCTCAACATATGAGTAAATATCAACTGAATTCAAAAATATTAATAACTCGTGTTCCCAGAAGCCATGTTACATTTTCAGCCATTTTGTGAACCAATTCAACTTTTCTTAAAAATTACATGATACCAAAATTTACAAAGAACTCAAGAAACAAGTCTCCAAAACACCAAAGGATCCAATTAAAAGGTGGGGTACAGAACTAAATAGAGAATTCTCAATAGAGGAGGCTAAAATGGCCAAGAGACACTTAAGAAAGTGCTCAACATCCTTAGCCATCAGGGAAATGCAAATCAAAACAACTCTGAGATACCATCTTACTCCTCCCAGAATGGCTAAAATCAAAAACACCGAAGACAATTTATGCTGGAGACGATGTGGAGAGAGGGGAACACTCCTCCACTGCTGGTGGGAGTGCCGACTCATACAGCCTCTTTGGAAATCAGTATGGAGATTCCTCAGGAAAATGGGAATTAATCTACCACAAGACCCAGCAATTCCACTCTTAGGCATATATCCAAATGAGGCAAATTCATACAACAAGGGCATCTGCTCCACTATGTTCATAGCAGCATTATTTGTAATAGCCAGAACCTGGAAGCAACCTAGATGCCACTCAACTGAAGAGTGGATAGAGAAAATGTGGTACATTTACACAATGGAGTATTACTCAGCAGAAAAAAACAATGGAATCTTGAAATTCGCAGGTAAATGGATAGCACTAGAAGAAACCATCCTGAGTGAGGTAACCCAGTTGCAAAAAGACAAACATGGTATGTACTCACTCATATATGGATTTTAGACATGGATCAGGATAGTGCCAGTCTGCACTTCCACTGATAGAGAGTCTGGGAAACAGGAAAGAACCTAAAAGATATGCATATATGCATAGTACCCAAGAGAAGAGGATTGAGACAAGATCCTCTGAATGGATGGGGAACACGTCGAGGGGTGGGAGGGGGAATGGGAGCTGGGAAGAAGAGAGGGAGAGAAGAGGAAGAGAGAGTAGGTCATGGGGGAACAGGAAGTTGAGTGGGTGGGGGTAGAATAGGGGAAGAGGGAATCATAGGTTAGAAGACAGATCAGGCACCAGAGTGACCTTGAGTGATCTAAAGGGATAACACCAATTGGCAAGCTAAGCAATAGTGGAGAGACCACCTCGAATGCCCATTCCTGATAATGAACTTGATGTCTATAACCATCCAGGAGCCTTCATCCAGTGATTAATGGAAGCAGAGGCAAACACACAATTAATCACTGAACTGAACCCAAGGAACCCAGTGACAGAGAGAGAGGAGCGATGAGCAAATCGGCAAAGAATGGGCTGGCAAAACCAGCAGAGACAGCTGATCTGAACAGGGGAGAGCTCTTGGACCCCAGACCGACAGTGGGGAGGCCAGCATGGGACTGATCTGAACCCCCCAAATGTGAGCGTCAGCGAGAAGGCCTGGGCAACCTATGGGGCCCTGAGCTGTGGATCAGTGTCTATCTCTGATATACAAACAGTCATCGTGTGCCTATAGCACAAAGAGGCTTGCTCGCTCAGCCTGGACTCTTAGGGGAGTGCCTGGACCCTACCCGGATGAAATGACAGACTCTAGATATCCCCTATGTGGAAGGATTTGGCAATAGGGTGGGAGTGTGGGGGGGAAGGGGAGTGCGGGAGGAGGAGAGGGAGAGGGAACTGGGATTGGCATGTAAAACAAGCTATTTAAAATTAAAATAAAAAATGGTAAAAGAAAAAATACACGATAGACACTTAACATGAAGTATATGGGACTGGAGATGTTGCCTACTGTTGAAATATACATGGAGTTAGTATTTACGCAGCACTGAAATCAACCTCAGCATCACAGATGCTGTATAGTAGTTACAGCTGATTATTCTGTAACTGCATTGCTTTAGTCACTCTCTGTATGTTGCTCGCATTGCTCATTACTTTGGTAACTTTGCGGTAGAAGTACTGATGGTATATCAGTGCTGCCATTCCGGCTGAACCCAAAGTTCAGTGTTGCCATTCTGACAGCTCCAAACCAGACAGTGGCCACTGGGAGTATTTACACTATAGAAACCAGTGCTGCTACACATCAAGCTGTCTTTTTTTTTCTTTGACAGCGGGTTGTTAAACATTTACCAACATACAGCAATCATTTTCACTTCTGCTACATTCTCCTGTGTTCTGCTTCCACTCCTTGCCCCAGAGCCTCAGACTGCAATTCCTGCTGCCTCTTATTTTTATACCTCTCAAATGTTGGGATTAAAGGCATGTAATCCTTTCTATAAGCTGTTTCTCTTAAGGAAGAGATCAATTTCATATAACTCAATGTGGCCTTGAACTAACAGAGATCCATCTGCTTGTCTCTTGAGTTCTAGGATTAAAGGTGTGTGTCACCACCACCTGTCTCTATGGCTAGCTAGCATGGCTGCTGGGATTAAAGTTGTACATCACCATTGCCTGGCCCTATGACTTCTGGCTAGCTTTGCCTTCTGTACCCTCAGGCAAGCTTCAACAAATCATAAATAATATGTCACCACAACTTTTGCCATCCCATAATTCTCCAAAGATTTGTTACTTTTTATCATTTTTTATTTTAATTTTAAATAGCTTGTTTTACATGTCAATCCCAGTTCCCTCTCCATCCCCTCCTCCCGCACTCCCCTTCCCCCCCACCCTCCCACCCTATTGCCAAATCCTTCCACATAGGGGATATCTAGAGTCTGTCATTTTACTCTGGGTAGGGTCCAGGCACTCCCCTAAGAGTCCAGGCTGAGAGAGCAAGCCTCTTTGTGCTATAGGCACACGAAGACTGTTTGTATATCAGAGATAGACACTGATCCACAGCTCAGGGCCCCATAGGTTGCCCAGGCCTTCTCGCTGACGCTCACATTTGGGGGGTTCAGATCAGTCCCATGCTGGCCTCCCCACTGTCGGTCTGGGGTCCAAGAGCTCTCCCCTGTTCAGATCAGCTGTCTCTGCTGGTTTTGCCAGCCCATTCTTTGCCAATTTGCTCATCACTCCTCTCTCTCTGTCACTGGGTTCCTTGGGTTCAGTTCAGTGATTAATTGTGTGTTTGCCTCTGCTTCCATCAGTCACAGGATGAAGGCTCCCGGATGGTTATAGACATCAAGTTCATTATCAGGAATGGGCATTCGAGGTGGTCTCTCCACTATTGCTTAGCTTGCCAATTGGTGTTATCCCTTTAGATCACTCGAGGTCGCTCTGGTGCCTGATCTGTATTCGATCCTATGATTTGTTACTTTTTGTTGCTCCACAGACTGCAATTCTAAGCCAACTCTTTGAGAGTTACTCATTCTCTGGGTATACCCACCCACCATGAAAGTATGAAATACACATATTTCACAACTAGAATTTTCTTGTTTATAATCTATTTTTTGCTACAATAATCCTCACTTAAGAATTCAGGAAAACTGTTCTCTTGTACTACAAACATAAGCTTTCATGGTTGGGTGCTCATGTCCTGTGAACTGTTCTAACCTCTGTTTGTTCCCACAATAGCTCCAGGAAATGGCTGTCAGTCCTTTTCTAGTCAAGAGATAGACACTGAGCATTTAACTATTTGTTTTTTCATTGGTTTGTTTGTTTGCCTTGTGTGTCAGTACCAAATGGAGTTGATATTCAAATTCTAAAACCTTAATACCTCTATTCAGAAACACCACCCGTCAGAAACATTGTCAATATCCATCAAAATAAGTATTTAAATAATGGTGTCAGATGCTTCTTGCAAACCTATAATAAACCAAACATTGCTACATGATCATTTGAATTCTACATTACTATTGGCCCATGTAGAGATGAGGAAACAGACAGAGAGGTTCAGAAATATCCCACTTGAAGATAGCAGCCTGACTATAATTGCATCAATATGCAGAGTCATAGATGTCTCAATTTATTGAGTACTTTTCAAACCACAACTTGCAACAGAAGCAACAAGAACGCTAAAGAGACACCAAGATACCATGTCCTCAGTTTTTGATTATCAGATTTGGGATGGAGGCAGTGATCTTTCTTCACTTCCAGCCATCATCTAGGTTTGGATGATGCTGAAAGTCCAAGGACCACAAAGGAGATTTTAGAACCTAAATGTCTTCAAAAACTAGTGTAGCGATTATATCATCTGACCAAGATTTGGTATATTGTAATTATTGAGCAATGACTTGTATAAGATCAAATATCGTAATGGTTCTGGGAAGATTGAAATAGGCACCATGTCTTCCCAGAGAATAAGCTTACAAGAACAGCCCAGGGAGCCAAGTCAATTAATTGTCTCCATCTCTTGGAGGATTTGGAATCAATTCTGAATATAACTAACACACAGGAAATATGGCAAATTGAACTGGATTTAGAATATGACTTGAAAGTTAAGACTCAAGCAATTATGTTAGATTAGGAAATATTTGTTGTTTTCTTCAAGAGTGCCTGTTCCTTTCCCTCATTTATCACAATCTAGCTTATTGCTACAGATTGCTTGTGTGTATATTTCAAGAGGCAGCAGATTCTTTTTTCATTTAGACTAACCCCAGAGGCCAGAGATTTGTTCATTCTTGTTTAACTTGAACAATATACTAATGTGATCAATATCTAGTTCAGCTCTCACTGTTAGTAGCAATAAAGCATTACCATCCAATTATGCTTCATCTGAGTAATTGAAACTATTTAATAATGCTTCACTTCAATCATGCTCTTGTGAAAATTAGACAATTTTTTTGAAAATGAGAATTCAATGCACTGAGGTAGAAAATGGAGACTCAATATTGCAAGAGCCTTGTGTGACTGCAACTTACTCATGCTTGGGGCTGTGAGTCACCTGGAAACTGGACTGGGATCTGGCATTCTAAACAGTGAGTTTATGAAAATAACAATGTATCTATGTATCCAAAATGGGCCAATCATCCCCCCTTTCAGTCTTTTACTAACCAAATTTACTTCCTAATGCTATTTCTATTTCATGGTGTCACTGTCCTCCCAAGGCAAAGGTCTTGGGAACTGACGCAGGCCTGTACCTTTTGTCTATTACTCTACCTGCATCATCTTTGTAGTCCATGATGTTGGTGCCCCCAGAATTCTGAGTCAGTTGAGTTCTCTGTGACTATTTTCCTAATTAGGCTTGCTTTGTTTCCACTAGCTTCCACCCCAGCTCTTATTCACAGAGCTGTCTGAGATCACCAGTATTTTCTTCTCAGAGTTTCCTGTTTGTATCACTCTGGAGTGGCTCATACTCTATCCCTGACTGGTACAAAAGCATGAAAATCCCCATCTGCTACATATAAATAAAGCAAATTCTGAGCTATCACACATGTCCTCTGTGGATCCTCAAATGAATCTCAAAAGCTCAGCCTCACCTCCTCTGCTTTCCCACTTCCTATTTACTCCAGTTGTTTATGCCTTGATAAACTCCCAAACCCAGGTACCCTTGCCACATGGCAGACTTCGGGAGAAACCATTGTAAGAGACTCTGGCCTGAATGGCCTCACATCTTTCCCCCAAACTGCTACCTGTAACTGCCTACTACAGAATCAATTCCTGAAGCCATTGTGATACATTCCTCCAACTATACTGTTAGAGAAGACTTTTTTTTCATGTGAATCACTAGTCACATAATTTTCTCTAAGAAAAATTCAAAGGTTCCACATTTGTTGTTCACTTAAAGACAATTTCGTAGCCATGTGTTTCAAGCCTTCCACACTGACTTTAACCTAAACAGTATGTTGTGGAATACAGTTTTGGGATGTGTTGCATTTGTTTATGTTGTGGAACATTTGTTCAATGATATAGGGATGGGATATATTTTATTTTGTGTTGTATTTGTTTAACTCTGTAAGGCTGTTGTTTGTCTGTCTGGGACACCTGATGGTCTACCAGAGAGCTGAAGATCCAGTAGCAAGGCAGGAGAAAGGATGGGGAGAGAGCTGTCAGGCAGAGAGAATAAATGGAAGGAGAAATCTGGAAGAAAGAAAAATCAAAGAGCAAGAGGATGATGGAGCCAGCTGTCCAGATACCCAGCCAGCCACAGAATAAGAGTTAAAATAAGACAAGTTAAAACCCCAGAGGCAAAAGGTAGACAGGGATAATTTAAAGTGAAAAAAAGCTGACAAGAAACAATACCAGCTAAGGTCAGTCATTTATAAGTAATAATAAGTCTCTGGGTGTGTGATTTGTTTGGGAGCTGGGTGGCAGGCCCCTCCAGAAGACCAAAGAGCAAAAACAACTAACAATATGTTGGTGCCCAACATGGGGCATGAACCCATGACCCAAAGATTAAGAGTTTCATGCTGAGCTACCCAGGCTATCGCTTAAGCCACTGAACTGCTAACTAGTAACTTTCCCAGGCTACACACAAGAGACTGTGACTCAGGGAAGTTTTCAGGTCCCTGAAGTTTGGAGTTAGAGGAAGGGGCACTTGATCCCCATCTTACCTGGGCAGAATGGCAAGGCACAGCACCTGGATCATGGTGACATCTAATCTGTTCTGTATTAATGAGTATTTATCCCCATTTTATACCTAGTAAGTTCTTGAGACCTTTGACAGACTCTCTTGGTTCACATATCAGCAGTCTATGAATACAGCACATAAATGGATTTACCTCACTTTTCCTATGCCTCCCACATTTCCAAGCTCCCTTATTTTTCATATGTAATGACTTTCCTTTCTAAGTATGTCAGTCAAGTCTACCTCAAGTTCTTTACTGAACTTTGATTTTCTTTTGCTTCTGCAGCAAAGCACCACAAACATAGTTTCTTTTTTGATACAATTTTTATTTAAATTAGAAACAAGCTTGCTTCACATATCAATCCCAGCTCCCTCTCCCTCCCCTTCTCCCTTGTCTTTCCACCAGCAACAAGCCGCCCACCCAATCCTCCATGGGGGATCTCCAGAGTCTGTCATTTCATTCAGGGCAAGGTCTAGGCCCTCCCCCATGTGTCCAGGATGAAAGAGTTTCCTCCATGTGGAATGGGCTGCCAAAGTTCATTAGTATGCCATGATAAATATTGATCTACTACCCATTGGCCCCAGAGATTGCCGAGGCCTCCTCAATGACACCACATTCAGGGGTTTTGGATCATCAGTCAAGTGCTGGCCTCTCAGCCATCAGTCAGGGGTCCAAGAGCTCCCCATTGTCAGGTCAGCTGTTGCTGTGGATTTCACAAGCACGGTCTTGGCCACTTTGTTAATCAGTCCTCCCACTCTGTCACTGGTTCCAGGATTTCAGTTCAGTGTTTAGCTGTGGGTATCTGCCTCTGCTTCCATCAGTCACTAGATGAAGGTTTTGCAGTAGGATTGTAGGCTAGCACTCCCCTGATCCATGTCTAAAATTCACATATGAGTGAGTACATACCATGGTTGTCTTTTTGTGACTGGTTTATCTCACTCAGGATGGTTTCTTCAAGTGCCATCCATTTGCCTGCAAATATCAAGATTCCATATTTTTTTCCATTGAGTAGTACTCCATTGCGTAATGTAACACTTTTTCTCTATCCATTCTTCAGTTGTGGGGCATCTGGGTTGCTACCAAGATCTGACTATTACAAATAATGCTGCTATAAACACAGTGGAACAGATATCCTTGTTGTATGAATGTGCATCTTTTGGGTATATGCCTAAAAGTGGGATTGCTGGGTCTTCTGGTAGATTGAGTCCCATTTTCCTGAGGCATATCTGGATGCTGGTGTATAGAAGTCTACAGATAGACCAATGTCTATCATCATTCACAAAACTTAAGTCCAAATGGATCAAAGACCTCAACATAAATACAGCTACACTTAACCTCTTAGAAGAGAAAGTGGGAGGTACCTTTGAATGAATTGGTACAGGAGACAGCTTCCTGAACATAACAGCAGTAGCACAGACACTGAGATTAACAATTAATAAATGGACCTCCTAAAACTGAGAAGCTGCTGCAAGGCAAAGAACACAGTCAACAAGACAAAAAGGCAGCCCACAGAGTGGGAAAAGATATACACTAACCCCACATCTGACAGAGGGCAGATTTCCAAAATTTACAAAGAACTCAAGATGCAAATCTCCAAAACACCAAAGGATCCAATTAAAAAGTAGGGTACATAACTAAATAGAGAATTCTCAATAGAGGAGGCTAAAATGACTGAGAGACACTTAAGAAAGTGTTCAACATCCTTAGCCATTAGGGAAATAAAAATCAAAAAAACTCTGAGATATCACCTTACTCCCATCAGAATGGCTAAAACCAATAAAAAACACCAATGACAGTTTATGCTGGAGAGGATGTGGAGAAAGGGGAACACTCCTCCACTGCTGGTGGGAGTGCCAACTTGTACAGCCACTTTGGAAATCAGTATAGAGATTTGTCACAAACTTAGTTTCTAAGACACATTTCTCACAGTTCTGCAGGTTTTCCTGTGTCTTTTTAGGCTCAGACAAAGATCCATTTACTTGGGCTATTATCCAGGGAATTTGCTACAAAAGCTCAATCATCAATGAATATACTTCCATAATTTGGTTCTTATAGTCCTGAGGTCCTTGCCTCCTTTACCATGAAGACTGAATCTCAAGGGTTAGTTCTGTCTTCTTCGTTTACTTCATCTCCTCAGCTTTCTTGTGGCAAATTTCTGATTGGAAAGGATATGTACTTAGGTTGAGTACACCCGGATAGTCCAAGCCAATCTCACCATCCTAGGTTCCATAATATTAACTAAATCCACAAAATCATTTTTGTCATGTAACATGAGATATTCATGAGTTGAGCAACATGGTTTATCATATGGACATTTTTGAGGAAATCTTTTGATAACTATAGTGGTCTCTTTATACCCTGAAACTCTATAGACTACCAGATAATTCTTCTGGTAAATTTCCTCACACATAAAGTCAGGATGAGTTACTTCCATAGTATGCAACCAAGTACTTTTCTGGGCATGTTATCTATATTAGTTCATTTATTCTTGGTAACAACCTGTGAGGTGATAATGATTTTGAACCATTTTACATATAAAAACTGAAACATATAAACATATATAAATGTTTGTAATTTCTAAGCTGATAAGTGGAGCATCAATAACAGCTAAAGTAATTTCATGTGCTTGATAAAATGCTTAATTTTCTTTCCAGTAGAATGAAAAAGCGTGATTTCTTTTCTGAGAGCCCTGTACTTTCAAAGGATCATGTGACTGATTCTGGCCAGTACTGACTCTAGCAGGTAGAATAGTTTTCTATACTTTCTCTCTAGTTGGAAACACATAACTCAAGAAAGGAACTTATATCTTTTAGACACATCTTGGAAGACAGAAACAAAACAAGATCCTTGTCACTCACCCAGGATCATCATATATAGGCTATGCTACATTTTGTTGAATTCCTATGGTTTCTGAGTCACTTATTTTGATCAATATGCTGAACATTAAGCTTAGACTCTGTGCGTCTAGTGAGAATAGTATTCCTTCTTTTCTGATCTTCCTCTTCTTTTTTTTGAATAATAATACACTCCCTCAGACTCCTTTGGGAAATACTTCCCAAGGATACCAAATCTCATATACTTTATAGTCTGTCATCTAGGGAAGCCAAAGCAGGAACTCAAGGCAGAAAGAATGAAGGAGAAATGCTGCTCACTGACACACTTCCATTGGCTTGCTCGGCTGCCATTTTTATACATCCAAGGCCCAACTCTCCATGGGTGGCACCAGCCACACTGGGCTGGATCTTTTTAACTATATAAATTAACGGTCAAAAGATGTCCCCCAGACAAGTCCACAGGCCAAACTTATGGTGAAAATTACTCAGTTAAGATTCCCCTTTCCTTTTATGGAACTGTAGCAAGATAACAACCAAGACACCATGAGTATTTTACAAATGCAGTGTTCTCTCCCAGCATTGACCTTAAAAAGCTTTCTTTCCCCACATTCAATGTTGAACACAGAGAGGGACCATTCCCTGGCCCAGAAAGGGGAGAGATTTCAACTGGATTGTATATCATTTTACACAGAATTAGTGAGATTTATCTAGTAGGAAAGCTATCAGAGAAGAGAACATTGGTGAAACAATATCATTCCGATCTGCTCTTAAAACTACAGGTTCTCAGAAGTACCAATAAATAGACAAAAATAAAACAAATCAAATAAAGCATAAATGACTTATTGTAATACAAAATGTCATAATTCTGTCATAAATATATTCTGGAACTGACCTTCAAAGTAACATGATTCTAAAATAATTATGAAATATGTGAACCCTTTTAAAATTAGGTACCTGTCTTTTTTACTTCTATCTAGTCTACCCACTTACAGTCCTCAAATGTAAGACCTGTTACGATTCCAAATATGTAATACAATATTTCATATAAATGTCTTTATACCTTTAACATTTATATTTATTAATCCATACATCATATGGATTTCCAGAATATAAACATTAATGCAGTATTGTATTTTCTATAATGATGATGATGATGATAATAAATCTTGTCTTCAGTCTTCCCTTCTTCTCTGAATTCTAAGCACAATTTTTTCAAAACCAATTTCATGATTTTCCATCTAAAATATGTTTCTTCTGATCATAGTTCTGATGTGGCTGATAGCACTGTAATCCATGGAGCATCTATAAATTGTTCATCATTATAAGAATGCTAGCAACAGACTGACTGGAGAGATAGCTCAATGGTTAAAAGCTTTGTTGTTCAGGACTCTTTCTGTTCTTGCAGAGGACCTTGATTCAGTTTTCATTATTCAGATGACAGCTTATAACTGCAAATAACTACAGTTCTGGTATCCATCTCTGGTTCCCTTAGGCACCGGGCACAGCAGTACACAGCCATACATAAAGGCAAAAACATTCATACACTTCAAATAAAAATAAGTAAGCCTTAAAGAACATTGAAAGTTGACTTCTGTTCCTCTTTTCCCCATTTTGCACACTCAAATAGTAACGCAGTCTCAGAAATGTCGCCTGGATCTATCCTTTTTAAAACTACTCAGTGTCTAAGGCACTGCCCTGCTGGTGTTTATGTGTGGATTATATGATAGGGAGAGAATACACTATCATAATACACAAATACAGAAAGAGAGCAAGCCCCAGTGAGAGATAAACAAAGACAGGAAGGAAAAGAAAGGAGGGAGGAAGATAGGACAGTAAGTGAGATCTATTTAGACATTTGTCTTAATGGAAATTTACTCATGATGTGAGGGAACATGATGAAATGCAGTACAAAAAAGGAAAGGGGAAAAATTTTGCTGTGAGCAGAAAACATCTGGACTAATACCAGATGGACAAGAGCCAACCATGGGGTATTCACCAGAGAGAACTGCAGGCAGAGGGAGCAGCCAGTACAAAGCTCAAAGGAAAACAGGGCCAGTGTTCAGAGAACAGGAAAACCAGTTTGGACTGAGAACAATAGCTGAAGGACACAGGCAAAGGAAGACACCAGAGAAGTAGGTGGAGTCCCCCCAAGAGAGAGCCCATGAGTTTTCTGATTACCAGGAAATGTGGTAGTTACAAATGAAAAGCTCTGAAGCTCTAAATTTCTTTTTATTTGTTTACAAAATTGGCTCTAGCTGCTGTCTTCAAAATGGCCTTATATGGTAAATACGAGTGGGGACAATAACTTTTTGGAAGCTACCATCATCATCAAGGCTAGGAATGGTATTGGCTTAAGCCCGAAATGCTCATGTGGGGCAACTTGTCAGACCCCAGACATTCCTGCACAGAGAATAGAGAGTCCTTGTCAATGAAATTGCTTTGTAGGAGGTGGTGCATACAGAGTATGTAAAGGAACTAAATAGAATCAAAGATGCTGCCTTCATTTTGGGTCTCAGCCAATGTTCTTTCCTTATAACTAGTCAAGGCTTTCCATGACTTGGGCCTAGGGAAAATTATAATAGTATCCTGACTTACTCATTCTTCTCTTTCCCCTACATAATCTTTCTGCAAAATTATCCTATAAATTTAAGGATTAAAAATTGAAATGTCAAGGTCCAGGTAGGAAACAGGAATTCATGCCTGTCACTCTGGGAATGAAGGAGGAAGAATCCAAAGGAAGAATTTGTTTTTTTATCAGATATTCAACCACTTAAGCCACAATTAACTGGAGTTAATGTAGAGAATGAATAACCGAGAGCTTCAGCTGCTGTTCTGGAGGCTGAAACAAAGAAGAAAGTGGGAACCCAGAACTCAAGAGTGTGGAGAGGCTCCTAACACCCCATGAATCCTGTCTTATTATTCCCTACACCCATCAGCTTAGGAATCTCGATATTTTTGTTCATATGATTTACTCTATTTGAAATTTCATCCATTCCCTCCTCCATCTCCCATGCCCAGGATGCAGCAGGAAAAGCCACCCTCAATTTCTCCATACAGGGTAAATCAAATGCTCTTCTTTCTGACAGCTTTGTGCTTCCATAACTCTGTGTCAACACATATCATATTGGATTGTCAGGTATCTATTTGCAGAGCTGTCTCATCCACAGTACTATGAATTTCTTGCAGATAAGAATTATATCTTAACATCTTCTCACCCCTCCTTTGTAGATGCTTTTCTAATCAATAGCCACAGGCAAGATAAACACATACATACATACATACAAAATACATACACACACACACACACACACACACACACACTGATATAACTTTTTGAGGCTCAAATTAGAATTCAATTTAAATACTGCTTATTCATATAAAGGGGTTACAGAACAAGTGGTGACCATCTTATGTCTATGGTATATTCATTAGTGAGCTTTGTGTCACAAAAATAACCCATAATGTTAGGAAGTTTGCCTAGCCCTGTGTTTTATAGTTTGGAATAGGTTTAGCTAGATTGTGATTCACTCAGTTCATGTAGGCTCAAGAAAGACTGATCTGGGATAACTCATATCTCTTCTATATGATTCCTGAGTCCAAGAAAACTTGCTTGGGCATGGTGACTAGGTTAGGCCTCAAAACTTGAGCAATATGCCAATGATAGTTCTCCATTCTGACTGCTGTGGCTTACTGGCCACAAAAGTCCCAAGGCCACAAAAGCTTCAAAAATAAGAAAGCAGAAAACACAACTTGGTAGGAAGGAATTCATTTTTGTTAAAAGTGCTCACTGCTGGCTGTTCTCCCTTGAAATCCTCACTACTATCAAAAAAGAAAACTCAGCCCAGCTAACCTGAAAGAAGGCTGCTTCCCTAGGTGAAAGCATCCTAGACCATTCTATAAACTGCAGCTCCAAAAATGAAGAACATTACAAAGAACCCTGGAGCTGTTGACCACCCACAGCTAACCCCAAGAGTATGCTAAGACCAGACCGGAAATAATGGAAACAGATGCTTATTTTAGGCCACTGAGTTTGGAATGGTTTGTCATACATACACTGGTAAATGATATGCACCTTATTATAAACCTGCCAAGATGTAAAGCTGTACGTTGATCCAGAGGAATCTATAAAACGTTCAGAATTCTGCAAAAGCATTTGCCTGAATTATCCATACACTGTATCTTTTTCTCTCTTTCTCTGTATTCGAATATCCAGTAACAAGGTTTTCCTTTTTGTATTTTCAAATGCAACATGTATCCAGGAGCCATGGCATTACCTATCTTGACTAGAGTGTGTGGTGCAATCACTGTCCTTGTGATTGTTAGATAAACCAGATGTAGGTGACTTCTTTCACCCTTTTAAGGTTCTTTATCTTATTATGTACAATGAAGATAATGATGAAAACTGTGTCTTCCACATCCTGTCTGGGTTGTATACAGTGAAATGTCATCAAGAGTTGATTTTCGGTGTAGTCTGTATAGCTGGGCAAGATGGAGCACAAGCTGTTGGGATAAATATAAAAAGTTTTGCATGCAGTAATTATCTGATAAACATTAGCTTTTCTGGCATTTCCATAATTCTAACTGGAACTCCATGCTCCAGTTCAGCACTTGGTGTACTGTGTGTCATGGGTCAATATGACCTTGAGTCTGGTTTTGGAGATGCAGTTTTACTGAGACACGACCATACCTTATTGCTAGTCACTCTGTTCCTACAATAGCATAATAAGGACCTACTGATGTCTACAGTGACTAAATTATATAGGATTTAAGAATGTATACAAGAAGTTTGCTGACTAGCCTTTAATTTTCTAAATCTTAAACTTCAATTGTTTGTAGATTTATTGAAATTCATACTGTTGGGCCTCAACTACTACAGAATCTGAGAGTTAGTATATGTGGATAAAGTCTGAGAACCCGCATTTCCAAAAAGAGTCCAAATAATATTGATGCTGAGATCATATAAACACCATTACTCTAATTAGCCAAAGTGATAAAAGTATACAAATCTTTATTTTTAAAATGGCAGTGATACTGGGCCTGGGGGTTCACTGTTGTAAGTACAGCACTTGGAAAGCAGAGATGGGAAGGTTGTCACAGATTTGAGGCCCATCTGAGGTATAGGTTGAGATGCTATATCCGTAAAGAAACTTAATATAAAATGAAATATCCATGTGCTGTGATTTATATATGGCTTGACCAGTATGTTTTATAGAAGCCCATGTGCTGGAAGCTTGAGCACTGGTATCGTGGTATTAGGAAGTGGGATACTGAAGAGTGGGTGCTTCAGAATCAGAAAGGACTACTGCTGATCTTGAGGAATAAGCTAGTTTCTGTAAGAGCTGGTTGTTGTTAGAACATCTAGGCCACGAGCTTGGTTTCTCCTGCACACATCTACTTCCTTTCTATTGATCCACCATCCTTATCAGCTCCCTTTCCATTGTTCCACCATCCACCAGAGTTGAACAGATGCCAATGCCAAGCCTCAGATTTTAACCCTCCACAACTCCATACTAAGCAAATTCCTTTGTTGTATAGAGTACCTAGCATTAGGTATTACATAAAGAAAACTAATATAAAGAAAACTAATATACAGGATACTCATCAATTAAAAGTGAACTGAACCCATAATAAAATCTTCAGAATTGGTGTTATATTTATGAGTGAATAACAGCTATAAGTTATTTTAAGCAGAATGTTCCTTATAGATAATTCATGTTTATTCACAGGAGAGAAAAAAAGTTAATCTAGGCCAAGGACAATTACCACCAGCAAAAGTCAGAAACAGAAGCACAAAAACAAAATTAAGAATATATATTAGGCTTTAATTATTAGCCTATGTACAAAATGAAAAATCTATCTTAAGGTTTTCTTAAATTAGAAGGTTTGGCTCCTCCTAATTGCACCATTTGTCCAATTCTTTCTAAAATATCTAATCACAGAATACTCAGTGACAACCCACATACTCCAAGGCTCAAAATAATTTCTATTTTCCTCTGCTAATAACATACTGCAGATGCTCTCCTGGCAGCCCTCAAGATTTCAGACTGATGGGTAGCAAAGCCGCTTACTAAGATATCAGGTCAGATCTGTTGTGATCCAATTTGTGATATTTGAAAATCATCCCATAACGAGCTTTTATAAATTATTGTGATTAAACTGCTTGTTATGTGCTTGCCCTTCCTTGATCCCTAATTTAATTTCCTTCAATGATTTTTTTATCCCACCCATCTTTCTACTTCAATTCTTAAAGTGAAAAGAGCAAATCACTTCCCTTTAAAATTGCATAATATGCCTTCATTTTATCTCGATGACTTAGATCATATTCCTTTTATTAGCAGAAAAAAAATGACCTGGATATTATTTTGAGCCTATTTTAAATAAGGAATAAGCCTCAGCAAGAAAGAGACTTTTAAAAGGTCGTGAGAGGGTTTATAGTCACATTGGTGTCTAGTCCTGAGATACAAAGTGAAAGTAATTGCTGGCTTCTAGAATGTGGGATCTCAGAGGGGACCTGGAATAAAGCCCACACACTCCATGTGTAGATTTAAAAAATGTATGAGTCGTTACAACTAAACACACACCCACATGTTCTCACAGAATTGACTTTACATCTCAAATGTGTTCCTAAAATAAACACGCGTTTGCCAACCGGAATATTAGAATTAAGGAAAATATGCTGTGCATGGAGAAGAATGTATTTATAGCCTTCTATTTCTTCTTTCCTTCCCTTTCTTTTCCATCCTTCTCTCCTCCATTCTGCCTTCCTCCTTCCCTTTCTTCTTTTGGTTATAATTCAATGAGTAGGGGGTCTTTCCCCAATTTTTTAGAGAGATCCTTAAAACAAGAAATTAAAATTTCTTATCTCATAGAAAACACAAGCTATGATATGGTTTACACAATTGCCTATGATGTTACTTTTTTTTCTTTCCACTTGTCTGTATTTAAAATTTTTGTGCAATCATCTACATTTATTGGATAAACTAGAGAGGTAATATGTAGCATAGTGCTTAGGTACATGGTCTTCAGAGCATTTAGGTTCACTTCTTACACTAATCCCTATTAGTTGGTTGACAAAGACAACCTGAGAAATCTTCCCACATATCAATTTTTCTATGTACAGATGGGTATTTAAAAAGCGTTCCACATCATTTGGGTTCTCAAGGATCCAATGAACTGCAATTAATGAAAAATGATGTCATGCCTCATCATCCTTGTGATTACTTCAATGCTTATAAAAAAGAGGGTGCTGTTCATTTAATTTTGTCCTTTAAGTCTGCCATATTCTAAAGTTTGTGTCACCCAGTATTCAGATACTGAGATCCTGAGCCCCTGATGTAATGGCATTAGGAGGTAGGGCTTTGGAGGAGGAGAGACTGTGATTAGACTTCTCATGAGAGATCTGAGCTCTCATAAAAATAGGGTAAAGGGAATTCATCTGCTTCTCCCACTATCTGATAGCACAGCAAGGATCTGGCAATTTGCAACTTGGAAAATGGTCCTTGCTAGAACCTGATATTGTTGGAACTTCTCAAACTCCAAAACCATGAGGTATAAATTTAAGCTGATTGTAAGCCACCCAAGATGTGATATTTTGTTACAATTGCCTTAATGGATAAAGCATTTCTTTTACTATAATACAGACCACATTTCTTACTGGTTCTAATCTCTGTGTCTTGCAGATTCACATACACATTCTCCTCAGGACACAAATGCAGAGGGTTATAGTGGCTCTTCCAACATTTTAGAATTACTTTTCTGACAAATCCTGGGAGATTTCAAACTAAGATACACATCTAATGCTGAGAATGTTAGACTGAAGAATAAACCTAGAATTTATAGCAAAATTCCCTGGGAAACATAAAGAAATCCAATGGAATGAAACACTTTACTAGAACTCTCAGAGGCAGGGCTTGCAAACAAGAATGGGCTTGTTCAGTGGGTCTATGTGCAAAAGGGAAAGGTGTCAATCTGGACCTCACTACTGATTCTGTGATGCTTCCCAGCTGTAAAAGATCAAAGTGAGTGGAAATCTCTTTGGGACTTTCCTTGGAGTGCATTTGATCTCACTGTTCTGTTTAAGGAGGGGGTGGAATAACACATCATAGAATATGACTCGAAAGTTCACAAAATAGAATAAGATGTGTAAATCAGTAGAAAGTCGTGAGAAACATATTTAGCACTAATTTAAATGTTTTTCAAGAAAAATAACTCGTTCTTCTTCTGAAGGTATCAAAAAAATCACAGAACCAAACTTCCCTCCTGTTGAAAACAGCTTAAAATGATAGCCAACATATAAAAAATGTATTTTTCAAAATCAGCACATGTGGACAGAGAGTATTGACTTCCAGTGGCTCAGCACTGATTAAATGCAGAATTCAGACAGGCAGGCAGAAAGTCAAGGCCAACTTCAGGCTGATTTGCCAAATCAAGAGAGGCTGGCATTTGTTGGCTTTCACAGAACGATTGGGAGATCAGGAGATGAAATGAGTCCTCACCCAGATAAAATGGGCCTTGCAGCAGGATACATTTGAAGCAATACTGAGTAAAGTTTAAAGGAAAAAGAAAATATTCACTGTCCACCTTCTGTAAACCTTTCCATGATTCACACTACCTAGATCAAAAAGGAAACTTGACTATTTCTGACCTTGTCATTAGGCAGAAAAGAAAATGCTCCCCACCCCAAGAAATTATGTTCACAAAATGATCCTTTCATAAGTTTGCATTCAATTCACAATACATATATGGCTTCAGAAAGCTCAAGCTAAGAATTAGCTTTAATGTCTATTTTTATAAGAATATTAGCTTTAATAAACAGAATGAAGTATCAGTGGCTTAATCCAAACCACATTTACTCCTTTTCTACACACTTAATGCCACAAAGCAGTAACTACAGAGAATGAATTCTCTCACAGAGGCCTTTCTGACTTCTTAAGATGCTTTTAAAGCATGATGTACCTATCATTAGAAGAAACAAGAAAGGATTCCATGTAGGAATAGTCAGGGAATGATGTATTAAAGTATTGAAAGTGGCCCCATGGGATTGGCTTCATAGATCAGTAACACAGCACTTCCCATGCACAATTCCTGAGTTCTATCCCCGACACAAGAAAAAGAAAGCACCCCTGTTTCCCAGAAAGAATCCAATTTCTCTGTGGTTTAACCACTTTTCAATGCCACTTTGAAGAAGCAGTCTGCTTCTCACCTTGAATCTGGGTTGACCAATAAAATGTGCTGAAAGCAACACTGTAGGGCTTCTGAACTGAAGAGGGCCAATAATATCTAAACTTTCCCTGTTGGCACTTGACCAGTATGTTGTAATGTTATTCAGCCAATTCTGCCAGATAGTAGGCCACCACAAGGCCATAAAGGATAGATGTCAAATGAATGGAATGACCACAGAGAACTTCAGTATTCCAGCTCAGAGTGATCACCAAAGACTACAATATGGAAGAAAGACCATCTTGGGCTCTCCTGGCTCAACAGCTCACATGTCAATGCAGTCATGTGACGGAAGCCAGGAAAGATTACAAAGCACAGCACTGTGCAGTAAACTGACCATTGAAATAAATAAAAAAATTGTGTATTCAAAGTCACCAGTCCTTGGAAATGGTTTGTACCACAGTAACTGAAGTTCCATGGGCAGGTCTTACACATTGGGTTTGGAAACAGGTGTACTAATTAGCTTTACTTTGAAAAGAACCCATCCACAAGGTCCCATCAAACTCTAAGGGAATCTGGGGAGTGCAGCCTCCATAACTATCCAGAGTGAGAAAGCAAATGCTTTCACAGATAGCTGACCCACTTCTACTTAGACCCAGGCCTTAGACTAGACAGAGAAAGACAGCATCTGAAAGATTTTACCTCTCCTTCCCATTTTAAAGAATAACCTGGAATTCTGAGGAAATATAAGGAAGTAACTGCAGATAGTGTAAGTACTTTAACAATTATAAGACTACCTTTTGATAGAAATTGAAAATGAACTGAGTCCCCTAAATCTGATGTATGAATACTGACTCAAAATTAGCTGGAAATCTGAGTAACCACTTACGTTAGATTTTTAAAGATAAAGCAAACAGCACTTTCACATTTCTTTGGCAGAGAAATCTCAGAGCATGAAAAGATTTGCAAGCAAGTCCTAATAAACGTCCAAGGAAGGGATCATTAGTATTAGTATTAGTATTAATATTAGTATTAGTCGCACTGTTCTAGAGAATAATAAAAGAATGCTCTCGTGTGTGTGTGTGTGACTTCTGCAATCATGACACAAGAAGAAAGAAGATAGGGTACTGAAAGTTTGCAGGAAATTTTCAATAATAAACATACATACAACTGCAAAGGAAATTTTAGCCAAGTGAATTCAGAAGATAACGAAAAAAATTAATTAGTATTAACTTACAGTTGTTCCAGTAATATCTGGTTGCGTACACACATAGCTGTAATTAAATTCACTGTATTAACAGATTTTTTTTAAGTTCAGGTTCTTCTTGACATATAAAATGCTTGAAAGCTATCCATCTGTCCTAATAAAAAGAAAAGCTAAACAAATTAAAAACTGTTATAAAATCCACCAGAGAACTGAAGACATAGGGAAAACTGCCAACCCCAAAACTTAAGAGACATGAAAGTTCAGAGAGAGTCATTAAGTGACTGAAACTGAGACAAATAAGCCAAGACCTCTGCGAGGAAATTATTCTCTGGAGTGAAGTAAGCCGAACTCATGGAGGATGAATGCTTATAGACACATAAATCCATTTTTATCTATGACATGGAATCAGAAGGTAGGGGGAAGAAAGACGAGAGGGTAATATATAGGATAATGTGGAGATGAATACGGACAAAGTACTTAATATATTTAAAAGAAATTGCCTTGATGAAACCTACCACTAAGTATGGTGAATATCCACCAAGGAAAAAGCAAAGGTATTTGTATTAGAATAAGAAAAGTTGAAATTGTTGCAGAGTTGGTATAGATACATCTCAGAAGTAAAAATCTCTAGAGTGTTTTTGGAGTTCCAATGGTTTTGTGAGTTTAATGTCTAGAAATTCTACCAAGTTTGTTATTATAGGCTGGAGAAAAACTATACTGCAATCAGTAAAAAGAGAAAATAAGCAGCCATTTAGAAAAAGAACATTTGTCTCTGGTCTTCACAGGTCATGTAACTAGAAGTTTTAGAAGAAAAGTGTTGCATTGGTTGGTAGTTCAATAAACAAGAATTGGTCATGTATCCTCATATACCAGCTAAGGATTTGATGATAAAATATAGAGTAGGGAGAATTATTCAGCCATGGTCATGATGGGAAAAGAAATAAATAAAGGGGTCCAGTAACATCAAGTAAGTCTTCAGGGTACTGATATGGTCTTTCTGTCTAAATAGATAAAGAGTTGAGCCAAGAGGTATGCATAAAGTGTCTTGGTCAAGAAGTGACCTGGTTTTTCAGGATGGTCTGGAGAAGTCATTATCACTGTCATCATGTGAGTGCATCAGTCTAGAACCCAAGACACAGTCTTGCCTTTGTAGATAATTGCCCCTGTCAGGTAGTAAGCCACTGGCACCAGAAGTGGAGATAAAAATGTAATAAATTGCTAACAAATAATCAAACCTAGCTAACTTGCACACATAATAATTAAACTGCAAAAAATCAAATTAAGGGAAAAAAGCCAAAAGGGGAGCTGAGGTCTCTCTGCATACAGAGATACATTTGATGTTTTGGAAACTGTATTAGCAAGTGAGTAGGTTAAAATATTAAATTGTTGAGGAAAGCCCATATCAGGGAATTCTATACTGTATAAAATTGATTTTCAAAAACTAAGGAGAAATAAAGAATTTCTCTAGCAAATAAACTAAGGAGCAATAAAGACTAGCAAATAAAATTGAGGAAGTTTGTTTCCAATTGTAAAACTTTCTCTTCTCTACATAGCATGATCATCCCATCACCATCATGAAGAAGAGAGATACACTTCTCCATGTAGTCCCTGAAATGAAATAAGCTAAGAGAGTCCATGTAAGGTAATGCTGTTGACACCACATAGGAGAACGAAACAAGCAGATAGACTTAGGCTCCTCATCTGACATTTCAGCCATTACTGTCCTCTGCCCTCCCTCATGAAAAAAAATGGTAGAGTTCATAGGAAGTGGGAGGTTAGCTGAAGGTAGAATTCCATCTGATCAGTTTTGGAGATGTCATCACATAGGCTGGGCTTTTCTATAGATACAGCTACTGGGAAACCATCCATCCTCCTATGAACAATGCTGACCAGCTCATTTTTTCACTAAGCTGGACTTGCATAAGATTATTACTTTGGTCTGTCTTTGGAGCCCTATATGGAGTGAATAGACATTTCTTGAAGGTAGACTCAACTTGCCTTGAAAGAAGAGTAAAAATATAGTTCTTCGGGGCTGGCAAGGTGACTCACCAGGAAAAGGTGCTTGTCACTGAGTCTGAAGACCTGAGTTTGATCCCTGGGAACTACACAGCGAAAGTATTAACTTATGAAAATTGTGTGCATGCACGTGTGTATTTACACATATGCATGCACACACACAGTCTCCACAAACAAAATAAATATATAAATGAAAAAAAGGAGTTCTTCAGAGAGAAAAATGCCAGATATTTAGATATAGGTTAGAGATGGCACAATAAGAAAAGGGATTGTTGAACAAGTGTGTGGACCCGAGATTGAATCCCCAGAACCCACATAAAGCAAGGACTGGTAGCAAAATGTAATCACAGTTCTCAAGTGACAAGATGTGAGGCTGGGACATGAATGTGCATTTATACACATATGATGTATATGCACGCATTTGACACACATGTACACATACAAATAAATGAAGATTATGGGAACAGAGACAATCAAATGGAGAAAATAGAGAAATACTAAAATTCCTTCAAATAAAAGCATTGCCACCTCAATTTTGGAATATTTTTGTTATATTATCTTAAAAGCAGTGACAAATGAAAGGAGGGAAATGTTAATTTTCTAGGTAATATATTAAGACAAATAGAAAACAAAAGAAGAAAGTAAAACAAAGGAAGGAAGATGGTGGAGGGATAAGGTATGTCTACAGCTAGTTGTTTAAGGAATGACCAACAATTTCCCATGACATCACACTCCCATCAACGGCTGATTCCTCCATTTTCACTGGCATTTGGAATATGATGCTCCAAATGATGTACAAGTGTGCATCAACTTAATTAGTCCACTAATATTCTTTAAAGGGGAGAGAAGGAAGGAGTGTGGCATGCATTTAATTTCATGTGCAGACTTTAAAGCTTTTAAGAATCAGAGAAATCCTTTTATCACTTTTCCTCCAATATTATCCGAGGTAGTAAAGTAAGAAAGAGAATTTTAATGCATGAGGATTGGGAAAAAGGATGGAAAGCTGCTATAATTCGGGGCAGATGCAATAATTCTTAGAAATTATTCCCAAAAATCTATAGGCACATTACAAAATCAGATAAAAGATAATCCTGAAACAAAATAAATATAGGAAATTTAATTATGTTCCCATAAAGCATCAACAGTGAATGAAAACCACAATTACTTTTAAATCACATAAAATAAAATTTGATACTACATTACGAGTTTCTATTTAAAAAAAAAAGAACAAAAATCAGCTGCTTGCAATACCTGCATAGAGCAGACGTCCTAACAGGTTTCTGTCCTCTCATCCTTTATTATGGAGTGACTTGCGAAATTCCTGCTGTGGATGGGATGATAGCACCTCCTTTCAAAATTTATGCTCATACTTGACCCTCAGTGGAACAGTATTAAGAGGTGAAAACTTCCTTGCCCCTCTCCCCTTACCATCTGAGACAGACAAGTGAGCTGACCACCCACGCCTTACTAGCTGCAACACTCAAGACAGCCTTGCTCTTCACCTGAGCAACACAGCAGAGCTGATCCTGCTGGCAAAGGCTTCCCTGAGGGTGTGAGAGTGGGATAGCTGGCCACACACTCCTGCCATGTGGTGGTGAGGGTGTGGGAATGATGCCCTCCCATCCCTTGACCCAGCCACTCGTGGTGGACAAGAGAGATGACCCATCCCCTTAGCAGCTGCAGCACTCTACAAAGCGGAACTTGCACCTCACCTGGACATCACAGTAGAGCTGACCCTGTTGGTGGAGGTGTGGGCGAGCCAGCTCTGATGTTGTGAGCATGGCAGAGGTGTCCCCATTTCTCATTTGTCATGTATAGGCATGAGCAGGGGTAGGAGGGAGTGCCCACCCCCACCCATCAATGCCTGAGGCAGCTGGGAGAGCTGGCCCTGAGGTCATAAGAGCAGGAGAGCTGCCCCTGCCCCTCATCAGCTGCAACACTCTAGAGAGTGGCCCCTACACTTCACCTCACCTGGGCACCACAATAGAGCCGGCTCTGAAAGCGTTTAGTATGGGACAACCAACCCTGAGGACATGAGAGTCAGGGAATTGGCCCCCACCCACTGCTCCCCACTGCACGGAATGAATTAACAAGGGAAATGATGGAGAGCTGGCAGGCTGACCAACCCTGCAACTACCCAAGCCCAGAACCAGGGCTATGTGCTGGCACACCCCAACATCCACCCCATGTGGAATCTGCTGGAGTGAGGTGGTGGGCAGGGGTCAGTCCTATGGGCCCAGGACTGCAGAATCTCCATGACACAGGGCACCAATAGAATACCCAGGAAGAGTACCAATGGTGGCCCTGCCTCGATGATATAGCAGAGATCAGGGACCTTGAACCAGACCATTGATTCTTTGCAATGAACATCTTCATGTAAAGACGTATGGATAAAGGATTTTACTGGGTAACTCACTGTACCACACTTCAGCTTCCACAATGAGCCTTCCCTTTTCTTCCACTTTTTTCTCTTAAGTTTTTTGGGGGTGGATGAGAGATGGGTGGGATTGGGAGGCATGGTGTGAAAGAATAAATAAAAAGCAAAGAATAAATAAAAGGCAAGTTTTTAAAAAGAGGTGGAAACTTTGAAAGGTGATTAAAGTCTGAGGTTTGCATTATCATAAACTAATACGTTTACACGAAGGTTAGGTTTCAGGCATTGATCTCCTATTCTTCTGTCATAGAACAGTAGGTTTTTGTCTCCTCTGAGGATGCAGCCATATTGGAGGAGGAATCTCAGTTCCTATCACACACCAGACGAAACAGTATCTTGATCATGGAATTCCATGACTCCAGAACTAGAGAAATGAATTTCTGTTGTTTATATCATATAAGCTGTGGCATTTTCTTAAACAAGCATAAACAGACCAAGATACTAACCAGTCCTCTGATTGTTTTAATAAGAACTGGCTTACAGTTCTTATTAAACTACATACCTGGAGTTAGCACAGAGACCCCATAGGTTCAGAGTTTGGTGCTACCAGATTACTTTTGTCAGACACCAAGTACAAGTCACCTACCCTTCTGATAAGCCTGCAAATTGCGATGTCTCACAAACCTCACTGAAACATTTGTGCATATTTGCCATTCATTGTGGAAGATGTTCTAAGGATGCAGATGGACAAGCAGCAGAGCTGCATAATGTGAGGTCTGGAACAGCCCTGAGAGCAGGAGCTCCTGTCCCTGGAGTCGCATGTGCCACTTGTGACATGGATGTTTTGTGCCTACCTGGATGTTTTCTGAATTCCATTTGTTTGGGATTTGGTGAAGCTTTAGTTACACAGATGTGATGGGTCCAGTCGTTGACCTTTGGTGATTGAGATAATGTGTAATCCATTTCCCCTCCCTATAATTCAGGCATGTCTCTAATTGTGCCTAATCTTTCTGGTGACAAAGCCCCATCTGGAAGCTACCTAGAAATTCCAACCACCTGTTATCTCATCAAAATATAGAAGATTTTCTAAACATCCCAACAATTTCAAGGGACCACTATTAAGAAGTAGGGGTGTAGCAAAAGATGTTTCTAGCATCCCATCACTCAGAAAAATCATAAGAATTTTAGAAATATGCTGCCATGTACCAGGCAATGACCGAAAATGTCTTTCTTGTGATTCCACATCAATTGAGTTCTAAATCAAATGACAGATAGTGAAGTAGGAGGATGGAACCCTTCTGAAGATGTTAAAGGCTATCTGTACAGCATCACAAATGCCTGAGGATAGAGTGTGAGCCACAAATCTTAGAGACTATTAAAATAGTATTAGTGATATTTATGAATTATATTACCAAATGACTCCATTATGAAGCAGTTCCCCCTAACACCATGTTTGGGAAGGAACTCTACCAGAGAGTGAGGAGGGTCCTGAGATCTATGCTCAAGATCAATAGAAACCTATATAGTCCTTACTCATCGGGTTTTATCCATCATCATATTCCATAGCTTTCCTCACGTCCATCAGCATATTGATCTTCAGATTTGCAAATGCACTCAAAGCTCACTTCTTTCATGTGAAAATCAAAGCACCCTGTAGCATTCTTTCAATGCCCACAACACCAACAAGTCTCCAATAGCCCCATACCAACTGGTTCCTCTTCTCTTAGTTACACATGATGCTTCCTTATTTCTAGCAAAAGTAAGCCCTCTACTTGCTCAGTAGGTGTCCACAACCTTCACTCTGCCCCCTGTATCCACCTATATTCTACTTCCCACTAACAGATCATTCAGTAGTCATTTGCCCTATCTTGAAAACACTTTATTGACTATATTTTCCCCTTTAGGATGCATCTCAGTTTGTTTCTCTTCATAGTAAAATTATGGTAGAGAAAACTATTTCCCCTTGTCTCTTATACTTCCTCCAATTTCTCTTCTCCTTTTTCTTTTTCAGCTATCAGATTTAAATATTTATCCTCCCTACCACACACACATACACACACACCAAATGCCAGCAAAATATTATTATGTAAATTATTTCTACTATGGAGCTCAGAAATGAGACAGCATCCAGGAAAGAAGATAGAAAAATGTGTCAATGAAATAGGACAAAAACCAGGAAAGTGTATTCTCCTAGACACCAAGAACGGAAGTGAAAGGAAAAACAATACAATTTCAATCTGACCTAAGAGGCTGTGAGAAATCCTTTCAACTAGCCAAGCTCATGAGAGACTTGGTTCTAACCCAGGACTTTTATTGGAGCCCAACCATGTAGGCAGCTTCTTCCTGATATGTATGAATGTTTCAGCCTCTAAGAGTTTCTGCCTCTAAGAGGCAAAAGTACTCAACACCAGTCTTACATGAATAGTTTAGGCACAGAGTGCCATTAACATGTAGTGGTGTCTCTTTCTGAAGTTTCCCTTCCTGGAGAGAAGGTCTTCAGAAGTGGAGTCTGCTGTGCCACTTCTGGGCTTCCCGCGGAGAGGTTGTCAACAAAGTTCATGACTTTCATTAACTTATCTGTAAAGGGGATAAGAGAAATCAGATAACAGTTGGAGGAAATACACTGTGTTATATTTAGTAGGAGTGAGATTATAGGAGGCATGGGTGCTTATACGAATAGCACATGGGAAAAATATCATCATGTAAGACAGTGTGAAACTTGAGTGTCAGAAAAAAGTGAAACTCAATGCAGAGCAGTAACAGAAATCTGAAAGTGAATGTGACCCATCATATGTTCTACTAACAAGAGTACAGTATGATTAGAACCAATATTATTAATTATAGAAAAATCAATAGTTTCCCTATTTCAGAGACAAAGCACATAATATCTATGTGAAATATTCCTAGCACTAAATAGATATGTCCATTCATACAACAAGGATCTCTGTTCCACTATGTTCATAGCAGCACTATTTGTAATAGCCAGATCCTGGAAGCAAACTAGATGCCCCACAACTGAAGAGTGGATAGAGAAAATGTGGGACATTTACACAATGGAGTACTACTCACCAGAAAAAAAAACAATGGGATCTTGAAATTTGCAGGCAAATGGATGGCACTAGAAGAAACTATCCCGAGTGAGGTAACCCAGTCACAAAAAGACAAACATGGTATGTACAAACTCATATATGGATTTTAGACATGGATCAGGATAGTGCTAGGCTACACTTCCACTGACAGAAAGTCTGGGAAACAGGAAAGAACCTAAAAGAGATATGCATGGTACCCCAGAGAAGAGGAATGAGGCAAGATCTTCTGAACAGTTTGGGAACACGGTGAGGGGTTGGGGGGAGTGGGAGCTGGGAAGAAGAGGAAGAGAGAGTAGGTCATGGGGGAGCAGGAAGGTTGAGTGGGAGGTAGAATATGGGAAAGAGGGAATCATAGGTTAGAAGACAGATCTGGCATCGGTGAGACCTCTAGTGATCTAAAGGGATGACACCAATTGGCAAGCTAAGCAATAGTGGAAAGACCACCTTAAATGCCCATTCCTGATAATGAACTTGATGTCTATAACTATCCTAGAACCTTCATCCAGTGACTGATGGAAGCAGAGGCAAACACCCACAGTTAAACACTGAACTGAACCCATGGAACCCAGTGACAGAGAGAGAGGAGCAATGAGCAAATTGGCAAAGAATGGGTTGGCAAAACCAGCAGAGACAGCTGATCTGAACAGGGGAGAGCTCTTGGACCCCAGACCAACAGCTGGGAGGCCAGCATGGGACTGATCCAGACCCCTGAGTGTGAGAGTCAGTGAGGAGGCCTGGCCAACCTATGGGGCCCTGGGAAGTAGATCAGTGTTTATCCCTGGTATACAAACGGACTTCGTGTGTCCATAACACAAAGAGCGATGCTCTCTCAGCCTGGACTCTTAGGGGAGTGCCTGGCCCCTGCCCTGAGTGAAATGACAGACTCTAGATATCCCCTATGTGGAAGGAAGTGGCTATAGGGTGGGAGGCTGGGGGGGATGGTGGGGGAGTGTGGGAGGAGGGGAGGGAGAGGGAACTGGGATTGACATGTGAAGCAAGCTATTTAAAATTAAAATAAAAAATTACGAATATCTTTAAAAAAAGAATCCCCCAAGTTACCTGAATCAAATCAAAGTTATTGGTTTACACCAAAATCTAATTAGATTTGGCAGTAGTTAAAAAGTGCAAATAAAATGCTTGCTTAGCATGTTGAAAGCCCCAGGTTAGTTCTCCAGCACCGCCACACAATAAAAAGAAATACGTAAAAATAAATTGCAAAGAAAGATAGAAAAGTAAGCGATATTTTCTCAATATTACTCATTTTCTTACAAAGCAATAAATATTAATTGCAGGGATGTTTAGAACACACATAAGGATGATTTTTAAAACATAACTTCAATTGTGCAAAGATAGCCACTCACTGTAGATTTTAGCAATACTATTCCACCCATTTTACGATTAGGCTATTTGGGTTAATGAATATGATATGCAAATTTTTAGCTATGTAGTGCAGTTAGCCTATGTTCCCAAACAAGGTGATTCAATTTTTAGTTACCAAGTGCTATTAACAGTAATTATATAAGCTAAAAACAAATTGCCTCTAGCTCCTTCGCCCACCATTTTCTTTGCTAATAATACAGGTGTGTGGAGATCTGTGGCCTCAGCAGTGGACCACTGTGTATTTGTTACTCAGCTCACTCACAGACAGTGAACCTGATGACTGTGTTGCTACACCAGCTCCTACTGATGAACCCAAACTGCATTTCTTAAAAGGCAAAATAAGAAGGATTGAATTAGCAAAAAAAAGAAAGAAAGAAGACGAAGGAGAAGAAAATCGATATTCCCGAATTAAAATGAAGATGCAGTGAGCATGTTCTCACGCAGTGAAATTCAAAGAGAATGTAATCTGAGTCAAAGAAGAAAGAGCCACTCACTACAGCAACGTTGAAGTGGCTGCTGTTGGAAGAGAATGTGAGGAATGAAAACTCTAACATAAATGAGAAATTCCAGGATGAGAGGATGAAAATGTTCTACAGGAAGTGAGGCCGATAAAAATCTCCTGTTAAGGAGACTTTAAGAGCTATTTTCTGGTATTGAAAATACAAAGGGTATTGTGTCAGAAGCCCATCTACATTTTGAAGAGAGTTTGACAATTTATCAAGGCACAGAAAAGCTGTTTGCATCAAGTCACAATAACGAGAAGGAAGGCACACACCAGCCAAAGTGCTCTTACTGATATTTTTATTCAAAAATGAAACCATTTGATTCCCAGTGCTTCAAGTGATTTTATGTTAGAGGGTATTAAAAGGCATTAATTTTACTATTTCTCATTCATGTATACACAGAAATAGTAAGAAACAGCTTGCACGGTCATCTTTAGTCCCATTCTAAACCCAGAGAAAGGACTACCATCACAGGCTGTTTTTCTCTATCCCTCTCATCTTTTCCTCTCTTTTTTCCCTTTCTTTTATTTCTTGTGACTTTCATATCAGCCTAGATAAGTGAAGAAAAAAATAGAATCACAACAAAAATATATCAATCTCTCCTTCTAATGCATATTTGACGCATTACTTTCATGCCACAAACATCATTGCATCTTGATTGATATTTAGTGAGTGAAAACTATTTCAGTATGGCTATGCTGACATTCATTCAAAGTGCAGGCCCCTTCAGTATTTCAGTTGTTGTTTTGCTGCTGTGAGATTCCTGGAAACTGGCTAAGTCTGTATACTGTTAAACTTGGTACTGAATTATTACAGACTTGTACTTTCAAACGTTCTACCAATTTACTCTTTTCCCTGTGGCTGAAGAGACCCCAGTGCTCAGAAACCACATTAGAAGTAGGCATTTTAATATGTTTACTTTTTGATAATTTAATAAGCAAATGTTTTGCATTTTTAATTGAATTATTGAACTGAACTGAATTTGTACTGAAGCAGTAAATGATCATGGCTAAATAAAGGTTATCTAGCTTAGAGATATTGCTTTATAGAAACACACTGGAGTCTTACAGAAGAGAAAACAGGGGCTATAGCAGAAGTAGGGCAAAGGATCTAGATGCTGTTTCTGTTTTGTCATAGATGTTCTATTTCTGTTTCGCCTTAGATGTTCAGATGGCTATGATAGACTCTGTGCTAAATGTACCTTCAAAATTGAAACACCAGAAGACAAAGTAAGGGTTGACAAATATTGACTGAGGAGTGGGATTTATAGCATGTACACATCATAACGGAGAATGGACACTGGGGAGAAAAATGTATAACCCTACTTAATACAAGTTAAAATAGACAGTAAGTCGAACTTTTTTCAAAGTCAGAGCTAAAAGTCACAGCTTTAACTAATAGTACCTTCACAGTTTAGTAAGAACTTCATTGTTAACTTTATTTTTAGAATGGCCTCTTGGTATTTATGAGATTTGGGTGGTATCATTTTTAATTTTTTAATTTGATAAGATTTTAATACTGAGAGAGTTGGGTTTTCAATTTTCCCAGGTCTTCAGAAGATCTGATAAACTTAAAACTTCCATTCCCACAAGGCAGCTACAGAAAGGCACAGAATAGTAACTTTCCTTTACAAAAGGCAAACATCACAGACTGACTCTTCATTCGTTATTGCCTGCCTACCCTGTGCTTTAGAAAATAAATCAATCTTGAATTCCCTTAAATTTTATATTACAAGGCGAATGAAATGAAAACTCATTATATAACCTGATTAATGAATCAATTATACTTCAAAGGGACAGAAAATAAGTTTATTGTCATGTTCAGACACTTTATTTCAGGAAACATTTTTTTTTCCCTTAAGCATTTTTCTACCTAGTTCTTTTCGACTACCTGCCCAAAAGATGATGTAATGCTGAACCATTCTGAGTAAAATCATGATTTAGAGATGCTGTAGATTTCCACAGAATTTTCCGTAGTCCTGAAAGAAACACTTCAACAGATATGGTCTTGGTGGAAACTTCTTTGTAGCTAAGAACTTAGTCCTTTGGTCAACCACGCAAGTATCAGTTCACTTTTCTCTAAAAAAGTATGCAATTAATCTGAAGTCACTCTCGATATATGTAGACAAATAGCTGCTCCTCCTGTGAAGGTTCTGCACTTCAACTCTACTTTTAAAGTTCTGGTCTCAGAAGTGATTTACCCCTAAATAAAATCTTAAAATGTTTGCTTTAAATAAGTGAAGAAAGTCATACCTTTTACTCCTTTCTACTCAAAAAAGTATCTATGAAATTTCTAAAAGAGGTAATAAAATCAAGATTAAAAACATATATAGCAAGGGTTTGTTTATATACTTTAGTGATAAAGTCCTTGTCTCACTGTGCACAAAGTCTTGAGTTCAACACCCAAAATGAAAATATATTTGCATTATTCATTTTTACACATAATAACGTTGGGACAATTATTGTTCTACAACTATTCACTTTCATATTACTAAGATGGAACACTGAAATTCCCAAACATGCAAGATATTGTTAGAGCCATGCCAGATTTTCTGAAATCCTCTTTCATCCTTTGGTTTCTGTGTACTTTTTCTTTTCTTCTCTGCCTTTCTTACATTCTTTTTGTATTTTATTCTATTCTATAACTTCCTCTTCTTTTCTTCCTTAATGAAATAGAGACAGCATAACCTCATTCCCGTATCTACACACACACACTTCAAGAACTGAAAGTCATAAAACATTTGTTGTACACATACCACTAATAGCAGAAATAAGCTACTTGAGATAGACCCTGGGAAGTTAAACTGGCTACTGGTTCTAACCTGGTTTCTAATATGCTTTTGGTCTAGATCAAGAATCCATCATCTCAGATTCCCATGGATAGAACCACCATGAGCCAAACTGCCATGCTTTCTCCACTGTAGTGAACTAAAATATCTGGATCCCAGAGCTAAAATAAGCCCATTGCTCCAGTCAGATATTTGGTCCTGGCAACAAGAAAATTAGCTAGTATTGCAAATTGGTACCAAAAGAGGGGCCACTGCTATGATTAAGTTTTATCACATTGTTATAAGCCTTTGAATTGGTTTTCAGGAAGAATGTAGAACACTTTGAAGAAGCAGACTACAAGTCCTAGGATTCTGTCATCAAAGCTTGTCAGGTGACAGTGGTGGGAGTGCGGAAGATCAAAACCCAATCGAAATCCAGACAGTGGATACTTTTTTCATGAGTTTTCATGTGAGATTAGACCCCTTTAAGAAGCAGGACTAGAAGTCAGTCATGTTGCATTCTGACAAATAATCTGGCTAATGTTTCCAAGAGAGAAAATCTGTCAATAATCATATCTAGCTGTAAAGTTTTTGAATCACAGCAGTGATTTGCTTGGAAAGATATCCCTCGATGGTGCAACAGTGGCACTTTTATGTTTGGGATAACAAAGAGTTGTTTAATTGAACTTAAGTTCCACTCAGTAGGAGGGAATACATACCTGATACTGAAAATGTAGCCAATGACCCATAGCTAGAGAGGCCATAGATGGTAGAGGAGAATCTGCCATTGCCATTTTCCTAAAGTAATATTGTTCATACCTCTATTCTAAATACTTATTCTTTTACCAATAGGGAATGGTAGTGCTCATCACTCACCCCCCGAAAAAAAGTTTCATTTTGCAGCAGATGGGGAAGGTTAAAGATCCACAAATGGTCAGAATACAGAGACTAAGTGACTATGGGATCTCCAACTCTAATTGGTGCATCTAAAAAGCAACCACTATATAAGACTCAGGGACCATTATGGAAAAGAAATTGTAAGAGCCACAGGACAAAGCTGCCTATTTTGAGATAGTCTTCTATATATAACAGGTAAGTTGTATACATGAAATATCAACAATATGGTTGCTCAAGCGAGACCCACATAATCACCACACCAGTCAGCATTCCAACACTAATAGGAGAAATTTCACAATGCTCCACTTCAGTATGTAGCAATAGTAATTATAGAAGAATAGGTCATGAATTTGATATGGAGTAGAGAAGAAACATGGGAGGAATTAGGAGAGGGTTTGAAATGGTGTAAATGCTGTACTTATATTTAGAATTCTAAAACACTTTTTAAGTTAAAAAAATATTAAGCCAGGTCTGGCTATTTTGGGAAGAATGTTATAGTTTCATCTGAATTCCACTGCCACCCTCACCCCATTCCACACATACACACAGGCTACTCTATTTTCAGTTTATGGTGCTATTTTGAAGGCTGTAGAGCCCATATGATGTGAAGATTGGCTTGTAAAGTTGGTTCTCTGGAAGCCTTTGAAAGTGCTTCCCGTGTCACAGGCAAGGTCCATGCATCCCACTAATGCAAGCAAAGCCTCCATGAAATGATCAGTTCAACCTCCCATGTTGTAATAATGTGAAATTTCTAAAATCCTAAGCCAAAATAAATCTTCCCTTCCATCAGTTGTTTCTGTTGGTTATTTTGTTTTAACAATGTTAGAGCAAACTACTAAACCGGAGGCTTGTTCTCTTCTCCACTTGTTTTGCTCTCTTCTCAGTAAATCTCACCTCTTCACTTGTACATGGCTGCTCATAATCGTGTCTGCTTCTGTAGTATCAGACCTAAACAAGCAGTCCCGTCAGCTGCACACTGTAGGTGAGACTGGGAGAAGGGTTTCCAGACCCACTGCCCTTGCCACCTTTCTGAGGAATGGTCCTGAATAAAACTAAGAATGGGCATCCAAGTTCTTGTCTCATGCTTCTCCAGAGACAGATGCCCAGAGTAAGGAATTTAATCCTATAATCTTAATGGAGGAGCCACTGGGTGTGTTCTGATTAGATTTTGTCAAGTGAACACAAGCTAGAGTCATGTGAAAGGAAGAAGGGAACCTCAGTTGAATAAATGCCACCATCCAATTAGCCTATAGGCATGTCTGTGTGGCACTGTCTTAATCGTTGATATATGTGGGAAGACCCCACCTATCATGGTGGTGCCACTCTGGGGCAAGTTGTCCTGGGAGGTTTAAGAAGGTAGTTGAGCATGACCTTGGGAGCAAGAGTGTAAACAGTGATTCTCCACAATCTCTGTTTCAGTTCCTGATTCCAGATTCTGGCCCCCAGTTCCTACTCTGACTTCCTTCAGTGATGAACTGTTACCTGGGAGTATAAGATGAAACAAACTGTTCTATAAGCTTCCTTTTTTCAGAGTTTTATCATAACAACAGAGACCAAGCTAGGACATGGAGACAACCACCTTTTAGCATAGACAGATGTTTGTTCAACGCTGGCCAGGTATTTTTAAAGAAAATTCAAGAACTCTAACTTTTGAGTCTTATTCATTTTACAAAAATTAAAAAGAGAATGAACAGCATTAGGCCTCATTCATACTAAGGGAATAGACTCTTATGACAATTAATGGAGACAAGAACAATCTAGGCTTATAATAATACCTTCCAGTTTGTGACAAGAAAGCTTATTAATCAAGTTCAGTTACCCCTTCTCAATTATCCCACAGTGCATTGTGTATTCCTTGACAGAGGCTTTTATTCTAAATTGGTGACTTAATTCAGCTACTTGTTTACTAATTATCAGACCACTGTGTCTTTATCATCTTGCCTTGCTCTGCCCAATGTACCCTCTGAGTGAATAATCATCTGTTGATTGACTTGTATGGTGATAAATTGGTTATCCTGTTTATGTTCTCATGTGGGTGGGAAGACCTCTTTCATCCATCAAGTTAATCACAAAGTCCCATAAACATCAGTGAGTGTCTGTCATATTCACCCATTCCTCCTTTGCTTGCCTGATATGCCCCAGGATAAAAGACACATTATCTCTTGTCTAACTTTTACAATACCAAACTCTTGTCTACCACTGACTATTTCCAATGTCACTCTGTTCTCCCCACTCTGACCTTCCTAACACTCAGTTCTGAGCATTCCACTCAATCAAATCCTCCCTAACTTCATTTCTTCTCACACTTGTGATTCGTCATATATTTTAACATTAATAAACAATGACTGAATATGACAGGTCTCAGTTTCTTTACATAGTCTATTGTCTCAGTATATAATATCCCTCTCAAAAATGCCAGCTTGTCTAAGCCACTCACTTATCTCCTTCCCTCAAAGTGTTTTCCCTAAAGCCTCTGAAAAGGCTTGGTGTATCATCCCATGTCAACTGTCAGTGCATATTGTCTTTGAACGGAATAATGTTTCATCTTGTATATCTTTATCTCCAAATTTAATTTGTATTTACCTGCCACTCTATCTATTGTTCATTGAAGTTCTAAAACTTGATCACAACAGGTGGAGGAAACATTGTGCAGGCAAGTTGCTGGTTCACTTTGGTTGAATGCAAGACAAGATGAGAGTCGAGTAGCCATTTCCTTGACAAATTAACTCATTCGCTTGTTCACTGATTACATGCTTTATAAATAGAGGGCCACTACTATAATGAGCTACTGTAATGGCAAGCCTAGTAAGACTTGAAGCCACCTGTGATGCCAGAGGCACTGAAAGCCAAGCTCACTCACCTCAACACTCTGCTTAAAGCCAACCATGTAAACATAATAATAAAAATAATAATGTCATCTCACATATTTACCACTTAACCACTTTTGAAGCACTTATGGTTTTATAATACACATATCAAATTTTAAATCATTATAAAAATTTGGGAGAGTCTCCTGGGTTATAATCATCCCTTAATTATTGACAACAGAATTGAGGTTTAGAAAGATTAAGTAACTCGCCTGAGATGACCTGCCATGATAGAGCTCAAAAACACCTTGCTTCTTAACCTTGCCCATTCCATGCCTCTAGCCATGCAGTTTGCTGCACCTCCTAGTCTGACTGCATCATGAGCCACATGACTTGTCTTGTTTAATGGGATGTGAGAGGGTTCAAGACACTGAGAGTCAGGAAAAGCCCTTGTACAACAAGAGTTGCTCACACTTGTTCCTTTGTCTTTGCCACTGCTGTGGAAAGGACCTATCTAGTCTAGACTGATGCCCCAGAAATAGGAGACAGGAACACCTCAACAGATAATGCTAGCCACAGCTGTCATCCCAGCCAAGGCTTTGCAGACTGCTAGGAAGCAAGCATGCAGGAAAATCCAACCAATCCTGGAAGACTTGACCAATGTAGGTCTGACTAAATTCCCAGCCCTCAGACTCATGAAATGACATTATGCTTATTGTCTTAAGTCACTCAATTTGTAAAGTTTTATAGAATGTTATTTCAATAATTTACCAGTATACAAAATCAAAGCTAGATGTAAAGAGGACTATGAGCAAAGTGTTCTTTTTACTAACTTCATTTATTTTATACCCGACCACTGTTTCCCCTCCCTCCTCTCCTCTGCACCCCACCCAATCCATTCCTCCTCAGTTTCTGTTTAGAACAGGGCAGGCCTCCCATGGATATCCACAAGACATGGCATAATAAGTTGCAGAGGGCTAAGCCCCTCCTCTTCTCAAAGTATTGTAGAAAGCTACTCTGAAGAGGTATATTATGCATTAAGCACACACACTAAACATCAAAAGTTGAATATGTCCAACTGGAATTGCTCTCATTTTCTAGGGATTGACCATCATAATGACTGTTACTTATTGAGAGTGCAGAAGTGTCCATAGTGTCCATTAAGTGCAGATGAAAGCAACTACTCAAGAGAGGTTAGGTGGAAGTTCCTGGGTCAGAAATGACAGCAGAGAAGAGCTGAATAGAGAATTCAGAAGCAATTAAAGATGATTAACCACTACCAAAAGGGTCACAATGCCAGAGGCATGGAGTAACATATAGGATTGGATACAATGTGGCCAACATAATCAGGGTTTAGGGATAGAAATAGAGGAAGATATCACATTTTACAGCTTAAATAACAAATAAAGGTTATAACAACATGAAGATGGTTCTCATGAAATGAGAATACAATGTTTGTAGCAGAGCAAGCTAGTCCCATTTCATGAGAATGGCCCCTTTGTGCAGTGAAGCAGAAGAAAGAGCTTGCATTGAATGCAATTTGATGGGGTCTCACAGATAAAGTGGAGTCCTTGGTGATGACAAGACAAAGTGGGTCAGAATAATGGGGGGCTCATAACGTGGACAGGACAAAAATATTTCAATGACACTAAAATGTACCTGACTTATCTCAAGTTGCTGCCAGGGTCAGGCACATTCCTAGCATCAAGATATGGTCATAGGGCTTCACACACCTCTCTAATTGTTTTGTTTACTTACAGTGTGTTGCCAAACTATGTAGGGAAAACTGCCTGGGGTTACTCAGGAGCAATCATGGTACTGATGATTCAGGATGGCTATGGTTATGTCAGGCTGAATCCACATAGTATTCTTTAGTGGCCTTGCACTTTGTCAAGACTTCCATACAAATATAATATTGATCTGGAATCCAGTTGCAGAGAGGGAGGAGTGATGAACAAAGGGTCAAGACCAGGCTGGAGAAACCCACAGAAACAGCTGACCTGAACAAGGGGAAGCTCATGGACCCCAGACTGTGAGCTGGTAAACCAACATAGGACTGTTTCAGACCCCCTGAACGTGGATGTCAGTTTGGAGGTCTGGTTAACCTATGGGGCCTCTGGGAGTGGATCAGTATTTATCCCTAGTATATGAAAGGACTCTGGGAGCCCACTCCACATAGAGGGATGCTCTCTCAGCCTAGACACACAAGGCAGGGTCTAGACCCTGCTTTAAATAATATGACAGACTTTGAAGAACCCCCATGGAAGGCCTCACCCTCCCTGGGGAGCAGAAAGGGATGGGATAGGGGGGCAAGGGAGGAGGAAAGGGAGAAGGAACTGGGATTGACATGTAAAACAAGCTCGTTTCTATTTTAAATTTTAAAAAAGGAAAATTAAGAATAGATAAGACTAAGGAATAATAACTCTGGGACAATGCTGTGTGACTGTAGGTTTGCCAAAGTCTGTTGGAGAAAATCAACTAAGGCAGAGTATATCTTTCATTAAGCACCTATACTCCTAGATATAAACTCAACAGAAATGCATATTTATGTTCACTGTGTATAGGGAGATTAATAGCATCAATATTATAATTGAAAAAACAAATAAACTGTTTTCATAAACAATCAAATTAATGATTGTTTTTAATACCATATGTGGAATGGTAAACAATGGTAAACTAAAATATATGATTTTGCTCAGAGACTAAAGGAGCAAAATAGTTCAAAAAGAGTATACCTCACATGATTTCCTCTGTATCTAATTCAAATTAGCCCAAGTGAAAATACATCTGAGCAGGGAGAGTCTTAGTTCTCCTATGGAAATAGACAGTGGTATCAAGGTTTGGGGGGGGACAGTGATCTTACACTTAACCTGATCACCAGCTTCACAGATGTAAAGACTGAAAGTTGTAAAGATTCACTGAGTTTTACACTTGCAACTTGTGTATACCCTTCCATATGTGCCTACTCAATAAGTTTTTTAAAAAATTGAAACTAAACCACAAGTCAAGCTTCGGTGATGGGCTGAAAATACAGCTGCCTTTACAGTTAATGAAGTATAAAATTCTCCTTTAGTTGTATTTAAAAATGCGATCACAGATGTCTCTTCTGTCTCCTTATATGGCTGACCTAAGAAACCAAGTGAGGCAATTGGCCCAAGAGAAACAAACGTTGTAAACTACAAGAGAGTACACTTGGAAGTATTCCAGGGGAACAAAAACAAGTTTGGTTCTCATTCTAGTTTTTAAATTATTTTGCACTGTTAATGAGTCTCCCTGTGCAAATGATAGTCATTGAAATGTTTTAGATCAACTTTTATAAAAGCAGGTTTGTCAATTATATAATGGTCTTTAATGCACCCAGATTGTTGCTTTTGTTTCAGAAAACAGGAAATTGCATGATAGCTTGCAAATGGCACATTTAATTTCACAGGCTAAGGTCTACATACAGTGCAGGAACTCACATTTAATGGCATCAAATGATACATAATTTGATTCGTTCAACCACATTTTTAGAGATTAATCACTGAGTGTCAGTATCTTTCTATCCTCCATGACTCATTATGTCAAAAGAAAACTGGTCCTTTTGCCATAGCACTGCTAATCCATAATAGTTGGTAGTTTTGATTCAGCATTTCAATGCAGTGCTCAGCATCTGGAAACATTTGAAAAGGTCAGGCTGTTACTCCCTTTTTCAACAGAGGAAAGTTTCAAAAATCGTAATGAGCTTCCTTGTTGTCACTGCTAAGATGCTTAGAAACACCTTTAGAAATCAATGGAAACTTTGCTTGTTAGATTAAAAATGGAAAGTACAGAGGAAATTAACAGAGGAAACTGGGATAAATGGCTTGGAGCGTCATCTTCTCCCATTGATATGGTTTCTCTGTATCAAAGTTCTTCTCTAGGGTCTCCATAGAACTTTGAGGATGTATAATTATTTGAGGAGTGAAGACCAATATGCTGTGTATTATTAAGATGGTTAGCAGTGTGATAGTAAGCTCTGTACCCTTAAAACAGAAACCTACAACCTACTAGAAAAAAATTCATTTTGTTTTATAGGCTCTGATGTTCTAGTATGTGACTAGATCATTTGTGACCACCAAAACTCAATTGCCCTCAGCTAGAGCCAAATATCAATTTGGAGGCAGGAAGAAATTGAGACGGTATAAATGTTCCTTCTGGAAGTAGACCATTAGAGAGCTGTAGGCAATTTTGCTTTTAGAACTCCTTCTAGACATCTATACCTTCATAAAATAGCTTCTAGACTTTTTTTTTAGAAACAGCCTGAAAGAAAAGTTCTTTCATAGAGTGTGCAGCTACAGCCTGGCAGCTTGGGCTTGCTGTCATGGAAGCATGAGAAGTGCTATCTGCTGTGTGCGTCATTAGCACATGCCTGCAAGAAGGATTTTCAATTTCGAAAGAAGCAGAGAGGGCAGCAAAAGTAAACATGAGAATGATGATCACCCCTCAGGGGAATGAAGATCATGTTCAGATATGTTTCAGAAGGGACTGTGTGATGTTTGGGTGTCTCCATGTACCCAGGACATCCTGATGCCACTCTGCTCATACAAGTGCAAGAATATTAGAGTTTGTTTATGAGCTGCTGAGTTTCATTTACTTTTTCCTGGCCACAGAACCTTGCTCAGCTCATGAACAAGAACTGAAGGAAAGTGCTAGGGAAATAGCTTCTCTGAGAACACCCCCCAAATCATTGATGATGAGAACCAGTGGTCAATGATCCTACTGTTTTGTGACTTGATCAGCAGGAGGTAGTCAGTAATGATCTATGAATTGTTGGTCCATCATTGGGATATCCCTGTGTGCATGTGTCTATGCCAGCTCTCAGAGTCCCCAGCATGCTGCATCTCTAGCTGCTTCTCTTTCATTGTTTCATTTCCCCCCTTCACCACAAGCTTTCCCATGGATCGCTGCCAAACAAACTACTTTCATTTGAATTATATTTGTTTCTGAAAGAAACCAAAGCAAGGAGGTCTAGTGCTATATGCTGGCTTCATGTCTTGTAGGGTCCAAGGAAGCTAACCTTAGGAGAATTAGAACCACAGGGAGTCTAGTTCAAGTTGTTATCTGATGGGGAAGAAGGCCTTCTCCAGCTACACACAAGAAGACAGAGTTTTCATCACGAGCATGCACAGAATGGTAAACATTTTCAAAGGACAATAGTACAGCATATCCTGGTGATGTTTTATTAGTCCAGTTTTTGTTATTTACAAGTGTTGGCATAAAGTGTTGCATGGCAATTCAAAGCTGTATGAAGTATAATTTACATGTATAAGGCTTAATGTAGTCACAAATAATTCACAATTGCTGCTTAAAGACATTTACAAAAGGATATATATATTCTGAAACCCAAGAGGCACCAAATAAGTTATCCTAGAGAAGAAAACACACTTGGTTTCAATCTTAAGCAAAATCTTAGTCATATTGCCAGTTGGCAAAATACAATTCCCTTTACTCCAATGCCTGGATCTGTGTATATTAGCCTCAAAACACAAGCAAAAAGATTTTACATAAAGGATCAAGCTATTAAGTACAAAGTAGTGCGGAGGAAAACAAATGTTCAAATGATCAGCAAGCAGACAGAGTGTGTTGTCAATATCACATGCAAATTAACATTTATTTAATTATTTTGAGATCAGATTCATAATTTTGACAAAATGTACAGCATTTACAATCTTCCTTGGGATCAAGAAAATTTATGAAGCCTTTGTATTCTATCACATCTCTTGACTTACTGATCAAAAAGAGATTATATTCATTTTTATTATTAATCCACATAATCATTTTAACAATTTTAAAAGTGTAAAAATGATAGAGATATAAAGGAAATCTTTCTATAAGGGATACAAATAAAATTTGGAGGAGAGATCTAATTTAAACAAAATTGACATTGCAATAATTATGTAATGTCACATAGGGAGCATTTTTTTTAAAAGAATAAACTGGTTAAGTAAAAATACATGGCAGAACTAACTAAGTACACAGTGTTCATATACACTTTGCATGTAGCCTGGATGCACTGATACCTGAATTCGCAGCCTTTGGATAGTCTCTCATGGCAATGCTGGTCTCACCAATGGGATTAGCTTTAGGCAAAAATGCAGTGGCAATTTGATGCAGTCTTTAAAATGTGCTTTGCTTTTGTCTTAGGTGGGCTCTTATTGTTACCACGTTAGCATAGCTGTGTTACTGGTTCTGTAACTGGATTTTAAGAGACACCACCTGAAGCAGAGCTGAGTGGTATCGCTTAACACTTTACTAGAATACCTAGCCTCCAGCAACCCATCCTCCAAGGAGTTGTCTGAAAAGGTTCAGAAGTTAGTGGGAGCCTTCCTAGGAGCAGAATCATCCAAACAACCAACAGCCTTGGAAGTTAATAAAAGTTGAAAAAAGACTTCAAATGGTATAGCAATGAGATCATAAATTCTTTAGCCTTGGGATAAATGTGAAGCATGGTGCCATGGTTATTCAGGTCATCCTGACCTAACCCAGTGTGTGTCTGTGAACTCTGTGATGCTGTAAAGATAATAAAGAACTTCCCTGTAAAAGCCTTTTCCTGTTTGTTACATTTCTAACCTGGAATGTGTAGCATAAGTGACTAAGGATGTCCTGTGCTTTTCTTACTGACCAATACTGCTCTACTAAGTGTTTTGCTGTACCAATCTTCTTCTTGCTCTTTTTTAATCTATAAAATCTGAGAGCCTTTGGAGCCATTTTGGAAGCACTTGTTCTAGACAATGAGAACTATTGTTTTCTTCCTTACAGCATTCCTCGTTTTTGCATGAATAAACTCTTTGTTCTTAGACTTGGTATCTTGGTATGTCTCAACTTGCCTGTTAGGCTGACAGTGATTGATTTAAAACACAGAATTTTGTCTTCCTAAAGAAATGAAAATGACCACCTTCCCCTTGGTAAATGAAACCTGTGTCTCTTATTGGCCAAGCACAGTGACACATAGCTGTTATCCCAGTCGTTTGAGAGGCTGAGGCAGGAGCATCACTTGAGCCCAGGAGTTAAAGTACAGCCTGAGAAACATAGCAGGATCCAGTCTAAATAATTAAATACTTATAAAAATAACATCAAGAATAAATTATGGTAGAGAAAGAGATTTTCCTTCTAGCCAAATCTTCTACAGATGAGACACTGATCAGCAGTTTATATCAAGTACTAGGATTAAATTGCAACCTAGAATAGGCCATGTTACATGTGAACCTGGCCACATTAACCAAGCATCAGACTTTTATTAGCAAGTATTCTTAAGATATACAGTGATGCTCATTTGTAAAGGATATTAAACATAATATTCTTAGTATATTTCAGCATAATTTTATAGGCTGATATACATGAATAAATATGAGTAAATTTAAGAATAAGTGCTATGTATTTCATATTTATTTAAAATTTTAAATTGCTTTAAAAATACATACAATTCCTGGACTCTTGGGGAAGGGTCTAGGTGCTGCCCTGGATGAAATGACAGACTATGGACACTCCCCTTGGAGGGTCTCACCCTCCCTGGGGAAATGAGGGGATATTGGAGGGGTTGGTGGGAGGGCATGGGAGGAGGGGAGGGAAAGGGAGACGGACCTGGAATTGACATGTGAAGCAACCATGTTTCTAATTTAAATTTAAATTTAAAAATAAAAATTAAAAAAGGGAAACTTTAAAAAATGCATATAATTGAGATTTGTCTCAATTTTTTTTCATATGTTAGGATCACTTGAAGAGTTTATAAAAATCAAATGTACAGGTCATATCCAGAACAGATATCCACAATTGTGGGATTATGACACAGACATAAGAAAAATTTCAAAATTTTCAGCTGATGGTAATATGCTGCCAAAAATGGGAACAATGAACTTAAGTCTGCATCTGTGTTGTACAATATGATAGCCACAAGTAATTAGGTAGCATTCGAGAGATATGACTAATCTGAATTTAACTGAGCTGGTAATGAAAGGAACATACTAGATTTCAAAGACACAGAATGAAAAGAAGTAAAAGTACATTGTTAAAATACTTTTATTTATTATATTTGAAGGGATATTTTGATATAGCAAATGGAAAACAGTATCAAAATTAATTTTATCTGTATTGGCATAGTCTGGTGGTACATGTCTGTTATCCTATTACTTGGGAGCCTAAATTAGGTAGGAAGCTAGTTCCAAGCTAGCCTAGGCTAAACAAGTTCCAGGCTGCCTAAGGCAAAAAGTGAAGTCCTGCCTTAAAAAAAAAAAAAAAAAGAAAAAGAAAAAAGAAAAAAAAGGTGGTCCTTATTCATTTTTAAAGTGTCACTATTGAAAAGTCTTTGTATTAAGCAGCACTGATATAGACTACCCTTCACTACATAGAAATGTGACATGGAAATAAGTATTCTAATGTTTGTGTGATCTTAGAGAAATTGTCATAACAAAGTTGTGCTCACAGTCAAGAAAACAGTACAATTTTCCCTGAGAGGTTCACTTTTTTTTTAAAAAGAACTATAGCTCAATATATAACTTTTACATTTCCTCACTTCTCATGCAAAGTGATTTACAAGAATTTAATTTTCTTGATTACACTAAATTTAATATTTTAAATGTAACACTGATACAAAGTGTCTTGATTTAGGTTTCCACTGATGGGAAGAGACACCATGGCAACTAGTAAAGGAAAGCATTTAACTGGGGCTGGCTTACAGTTCAGAGATTTAGTTCATTGTCGTCATGACAACATGTAGGCAGACATGGTGCTAGAGAAGGATCTGAGAGTCCTTCATCTGGATCAGCAGACAGCAAGGAGAGAGGATGACACTGGTTCTAACTTGAACTTCTGAAACCTCAAAGCCCAGCCCCTGTAACATACTTCCTCCAATGAGGCCACACCCACTCCAACAAGGCCACAACTCCAATAAAGCTACTCCCTATGAGTTTTTGGTGGTGGTTATCATTTAAGCTACCACACAAATTTTAAGAAGGATTTGGTTACAATGTACAAAAGTTATCTTGTTGCTTTTGGGTGTTTTACTTGTTTTGCTTTTGGAGGGTTTGGTTTTTCATCTTTTTGAGATGGGGGGGGGTCTTGCTATGTAATTAAGGCTTCACTGGATCATCTTTTCTCAGCCTCCCAAGTGGTAGGATTATAGGCATGTGCCACCAAGTCTGATGTTAAAATATTGCTTCAATCACATTTGTCAATGGGATAAACTCTTAAAAGAAAAGAGGAAGACTGAATTTGTAATTATTACTACCATGTTTGTTGACCCTTTTGTTAAATTTTAACCATTACAAATCAAATACTCTCACAGTGTCATTGTCTGCTAAGTAAAAAGACAACATTGTACTGTAATATGAACCTGGACAATGTATAATCTTAATAGAATTAATAAAAGAAAGGCTGCATGGAAAAGAGATGTATTAGGAGCTAGCAGATTGTTTAACATTGTAAGATGCCATTTCAAGGTTCAAAATCTTTGAACAACTCTGGCTTAGGATCTATCTATCTATCTGTCTATCTATCTATCTAACTATCTATCTGTCATTTGTTTATAATTTCACATACATTATTTATATTTATTATATATTGTATTATATTATTTCAAAACTTCTATTATTACTACTATTACTCACCAAATGAAAATTCTCTTCTAAGGTTTGAGGCCATTCCTGCCAATTTTATTAAAACTCTTCCATTTTTTGGACAGATTGCCAAGATTAATTTATTTCCCAGTGCATGTGATAAGCTTAGAAAATGAAGATATTCACAAATTCTCATAATAAAACATCCTGATGATTTAAAGATTACTAAAACGCATGTAATGCCTCCCCCAATCATTCATTTATGTTAGTTCTGGATTCAGAGTTCTTCATAATGGAGTATTTTATGCTTTGACAAAAGGAAAAGGGTGTTCCATCAGAACAGGGCAGGTCCCAGAACTAAAATATCAGTCATCATTTTGTACATGGCAACAGCTTCCAACTCCCTCTCCCATTAGCAGCCCAAAGCAAATATTCTGCTATGGTAGTTTATGTGTGCTTTTGTTACAAATCTCCATTATGTCAGAGAACTAACATCTTATATTTTAATTTAAATTCTTTTTAAAATAATTAGCCAAGACAACAAGAAAAGATAAGAGGCCAGGCGGTGGTGCACGCCTTTAATCCCAGCACTCGGGAGGCAGAGGCAGGCGGATCTCTGTGAGTTCGAGGCCAGCCTGGTCTACAGAGCAAGTTCTGGGACAACCTCCAAAACCAATACAGAGAAACCCTGTCTCGAAAAACCAAAAAAAAAAAAAAAAAAAAAGAGTTTGAGGTCTAAATGAACTGTACTATATAGGCCCAGAATCAGTGGAATGAGAATGTTAGGTTATCTAATACTTACTAACATCAAATGAAAACTATCTAAATGTTCTGTCATACCTTGTTGGCTTTTACCAAGCCAAAATGGAAAGCTAGGAACCATGGTGAGGCCATCATAAGGAAAGAAAGCCTCTGGCATTAACTATCTGATGAAGTATAATTGGCCAAATCATTCATTTCCTCTTAAGGTACCTGTCACATTCTTCTAAATTACAGTCAGAATTCTTTTTCTTGGACGATTTAATAAATCCCCTCAAGACAGAGGCATTGCCCAGAATAACATATTGTGATATTTGTAGAATAATTGGAATATTTTAATCATTTTTGCATACTCCCCTCAGCAACTGAGTTCTCCAGAAAGGAATCAATAAAAATCGCTAATACAGACTGATTGCTGCAACATGCAGACACTCTGGGAGGTTAGGGATTTTGTCAGAAGCAAGCTCCTAGGTTTCTCCCTTCTGGCAGCAAACAGAATGAGCAGAACCAGAACAGAAATTAGAAGAAAATGTGCAGATATGGTCTTACATGCCTGCCTTTGTAACTCTGGTGTGTTAGCATACATGTACTATGTATTCCTAATTAGTTTCAACTTAGGACATTTATTTATAAAAGTAAAATATATGCATGTGCCCCCTTTTCTGTGTTGTAGCTATGAACATCAATTTTTCCTTTTATCTCATAAATATGGTTTTTGCATATTTATTACCCAGTGAACTGAGAAAAGTGTTTTCAAGGAGAAAATATCACTCCTCCATCTTTTATTTTGCCTTTAGTACTCATGTACAGGTGATACTATTTGTTATTTATCCTGTTTCTACTATGTACTGGAGTTTTTCATACTTGAATTATATTTTTTAAACGTAGCAAGTTAAAGATTGTTTGGTTTTTCTTTTTCTTTTTCCTTCCTTTCTTCCTTCCTTCTTTCCTTCCTTCCTTCCTTCCTTTTTTCCTTCCTTCCTTCCTTCCTTCCTTCCTTCCTTCCGTCCGTCCGTCCGTCCGTCCGTCCGTCTTTCTTTCTTTCTTTCTTTCTTTCTTTCTTTCTTTCTTTCTTTCTTTTGTCTATTTTGAGACAGGTTTTCTCTGTATTGCTTTGGAGATTGTCCTGGAACTTGTTCTGTAGACCAGGCTGGCCTCCAGCTGTCTCTGCCTGCTGAGTGCTGGGATTAAAGGCGTGAACCACCAACACCCAGCTTTTTTTGTTTGTTTGTTTGTTTGTTTTTGTTTTCCAACTGAAAATTAATTGATATTATATTCTTCATAAAATTAAAAATTGTATTAGCCATAGTTGTTCCTAGGAACAGAACCAATATACTGAATGTAGCATGAATACTAATTGGTTTTAATAATAAAAACCTAGAGACAGACATTGGGGTTAAAGTTGAAGATCAGAGAAGCAAAGTGGCCAGAACTAGAGAGTTCTCACCTTTACCAATGCTCAAATCAAAAGGGCAATCCTGTCCTCAGACTGCATCTCTAGACTGCACTGCTCCTCAGACTGCTTGTCTCCACCAAACCTCAGACATCTCCTGAAAGCACTATTCTTCAGACTTACTCAGACTGCCCTGAGCTCCTCCTGTCTCTTCCTGTCTTATATTCCTCTCTGGGGTTGGATTAAAGACATGATTAAAGGTGATCCCAAGTGCTGAGATCACCTTTATGTGATCTCTGTTTCTCTTTTATACTGGATCAATTTCTTGTGGCTCATGGTGGCCTTGGACTAACAGATCTGTCTGCCTCTGTCTCCCGAGTGCTGGGATAAAGGTGTGTACCACCACTGATTGGCCTCTATGGATGTGGCTAGCTTTGCACTCTGATGTTCAGGCAAGCTTTATTTCTTAGATCATAAACAACATATTACCACAGGTGAATATTTTATATATAAATAAAAATTACATATATAAGTCAAAGCACAAAACTTTAAGTGAATCTCCAAGATTCCATTGGCTTTGTTAGTGGTCCATGAACAAGCAGTAGCTAGTCTATGAAACAGAACTTTGCTTCTATGAGTTAAACAGAGAGGGTAAGTTTTACAGACAGAAGAAATCGAGGAAAAGGGGCCAAGGAACAAATATAGGCTTGGTTGTTTCAAGGTTACTTTCATTATAACATACATGTGGTGGTTTGAAAGAAAATGCGCTTCAAAGGGAGTCACACTATTAGGAGGTGTGACCTTGTTGGAGGAAGTGTGTCACTGTGGAGATGGACTTTGAGATCTCATAAATTCTCAAGTCACTCCCAGTATCTCACTCTGCTTCCTATTGCCTGCATATCAACATGTAGCAGCTACTTCTCCAGCACCGTGTCTGCCTGTACACCAACATTCCCTACCATGATGATAATGGACTAAACCTCTGAAACTATAAGTGGCCAGCTCAATTAAATGCTTTCATTTATAAGAGTTGCTGTGGTCATGGTGTCTCTTCAAAGCAATAAAATCCTAAGACAACATATGACATTATAACACAGTTTTGTTAGTTTAATAGGATTTGGCTATCATTTCTACTTCTGTTTCCCAAAAGATGTGATCTTCCATTTAGAGAATTCTATCTACTTTTGATTTAGTGATGTGGAATTTTCTATGAATGATTCTACTTCTAGTTTCCTGTTAATTTACATGTATTAATCAATGTTACTATGCCGCATATATGTGTGCATGCTAAATAATATAAATATATATATACACATAAATGTGTGTGTGTGTACTCAAGAGTATGATACAGAGCAAGAGAAGAAAGAGAGAGAGACAGAGACAATCACACAGAGAGACAGGGAGACACTAAGCAGGGTTGGAAGCCTGGAGAACCTGGGAAGAGCTAAGGCATACTGATGGAAAATTTCTTTTTGCTTATGGGAACTTAAGACTTTTTGTATTGAGGTTTCCAGCTGATTGGATGAGACTCTGTACATTTTTCAGAGCTACAGATGTGTTAATGATATGGCAAATATGCCTTAACTGAGCCATCTAGAATAACAATCACAGAAATTATGTCAAGAAATTCCATCATAAAACTAACCACGGTCTAGGTAGATTAGGTAGATATTATTATTCCATATCACAGATGGTCATGGTAAGGCTCAGAGACAGTAAGTGGGACACTATCAGGTTGTTTATCATGGGACATGTGCATTCTATCTAAGGGGTTTTGATTTGGAAAGCCTGTTTTTCTCATATACATCATTTTTCACATTAATTTTTTTCAAATACACAGAAATACAGGGCCAAACCTACACTAAAATAAGTAATTAGTGACTATGGATGTATGCATTATCAGCGTCTTTGTCCAGTTGATGGTACAATGATACAATGCCATGGAGGAGGATTCCTGCCATGATAAACATCTTTCTGCTCCAAAGGAGTATTGAGCAAAGCTGGGAGACATTCTTCCTCTTACAGTCTCTGGAATTTCTTCATTCATTCTTTACATTCTTTCTATTTATTATTCATTATACATAGTAATAGGCATGGTATTTTATACACATATATGATGTATTTCGATCATATTTGCAATGAGAACCCTTTCTTGGCTAATTGTTCCCACTGACACACTCTTCTTTTTTGCCCTGTTTTCCATTGCATGCCCTTTCCTTTTCTCTTTTCCTTTTTCTTGTGATCTCTGAAGCTTAGTTAAAGTTGTTCACAACATTCTGTGGTTGGTAAGTCTAGGTGCCATGCTTTATTGAGCTACTTATACTGTATTTTCAAGGGACGAAGGTCCTAGAGAAGAGACTGAGCTTATGAAGGGGGCATGAGAATTGTTGTTTCACCCCCTCAAAGAGAAAACTCAGAGATACATGCAAGCTATATTGAAATGTTTGGTGAGGGATCATTTAGTCAAACAAACTTGTACCTGTGACTGTATTGTTAAAGGGAAGATCTCTCCATTTCGTAGCAACCATAACTGCATTCATAATGTCAGGGAGGAGTAAGTGTTGTTGAGCCCTTTCCTGCTCTATGACTGAAAGTTGATGGCCCTAATCTTGAGCAGGTCTTGTGCTGATAATCATAGCAGTTAGCAAATCAAGAATGCAAGACCATGGCACATGCCGAAGGAAGGGTTGGACAATAATTTACTCCTTCCTCTCCCTTTTATATTCTTTCTGGATTTACTTCATATCATTCCCTGAGCCTTGTAGGGGATGATATATGCTCCACTTAGAGCCCAGCTTTCAACAGTTAGTCTCAGTACTTTGTGCAGATGAGTCTCTACGGTAACTGCTACTCACTGAACAAAATGACCACCTTTGATCAAAGTTGACAACAGCACTTAACTCTGGACACAAACAAAAAAATTCAAAAAGCAACTTCCCAGGTACATAACATCCAGTTGGCAAAATGGCAGCTGCAGCTATTTCACTATTTCCCATGACCTTCTAGCCACAGCTTTTTGACCAAGTCTATAGTACCCGATGGAGATTTCTTCCTAGGAAGCAATCCTCAAATAAAAATTTAAAAAAAGGGTTGGTTATAACCCAAACAGGTTTGCCATTATTGGACCAGTGAGCTCTTCTTGCCAGGACAATTAGTAATGTAGCATCCAGGGTCCACAACTAAGTAAGACTGTTGATAATATTTCTCCCCTGGCAGTCTATACAGCACCTTCTGATATTGCTCAGCTTGATTTCTGTGTTATAGTTTGTGTAGCAGGATAAATACAAGACCCAGAGACTGATAGTGGGGTTCAAGCTTCAAACTGAAGATCAGAAAAGCAAAGCGGCCAATCAGTAGATCTTACTGCTACCTAGATGAAATGGTAATCCTTAGAGACAAAAGGCTCTGGATTCTTGTCTCCTCCTCCTTATATTCCTTTCTTCACCCAGCCATATCCTCCTGTCTCCACCTCCCTAGTGTTGGAATTAAGGGCACAGTGATCTCACGTGCTGAGATCACCTTTGTGAGTTGATTCTTTTAAGACTGGATCAATTTCGTGTGTTTAGTGTGACCTTGAACTAACAGATCCATCTACCTCTTAATCCCGAGTCCTGGGATTGAAGGTGTGTACCACCACTGCCCGATCTCTACAGCTTGAGGCTACTTTTGTTTTCTGAATTCTCTCTGTGGCAAGCTTTAATAAATCATAAATAATATAATCACACGTTTGTATTATTTTGTGGGCCACAGGAACCTCTCTGATCAGTATCCCGTGGGAGTTGGCTCATTCCAAACTCTGTCTTAATATTTCTGAACTTGGGACTCCAGTACTTCTTACATAGAAGATAGCTAAGCATTTCACACGTTGTACCTCAAAAGGCCAAGGCAGGATTCCTTTCTCCCATTTCAAGAGCTTCCCATTTATTCACTAAATAGAGTTGGAATCTTGGGGAAAACATTACAGATTATTTCCAGATGAATTTCAACTGTATTTCCAGCTGCCGTTTTTTAACCCTCCAAACAGCAGTCAAGTTATTCTTGCCTCTGAGCATTCAGGAGTTCATAGACTACTTCAAAGCTTTGCCCTTGTTTTGTCTTCCCCAACAGGTGAGTTTGTCTTCTGACATCAGCTATGCCAGTGTTTCCATTCTTCAGATAAATTTTCATTAGCATTTCTGCCATTCTCTCCTGTCTATCACGGAAGAGTGTAACTAATGTTTGCTCTTTCAAATGCAGAATGATCTCTTATTTATGTATTCCTCTTATCAGTCCAAAGGGAGTTCCAAAATCAAAGGCAAAATGTATACTCCTCCAGCACACTTCCTCTGTAGATGCTTCATAAATGTTTAGTATCTGATGTAACGAGTGGACTAGAGAAGGAAGCTGCAGTTTCTCGGAAAGGACATAGAGATCTCACCGTGAGACCCTACCTAGCTCTGGAGTTCCTCTTCGGTCTTCCTACCCAATCCTCCAGAATCCCCGCCCACTCCTCTTGGGCCTTGGGAAGGGGAGGTCTCTGCGCATGCCCCGTATCCAGGGCAGCCTCCGGGAGCGCCTCCCGGCCCCTCCTGGCGCTCGGGCGTGCATTCACGGTCCCGGGGAGCGTGCCCTGCGTGCGGGTGCCCGCCTAGCCCCGCCGGGCTCTGGATCCCCGAGTGCCCCGGCCGGGCCTGCGGAGCGGGCACCTGGTCGTAGCCGCGAGCGGCGGTAGCGTCCGAAGCCTCGCAGATCGCGGACGGTGAGTGCTGGCGAGTGGCGGCAGCTGCGCGCGTGCGCGGCGTGGGCCCAGACTGGAGCTCGCGCCCGGAGGCGGGAGTGGCCGAGCTGGGGGTGCGGGCGACGGCGGGCGCGGGGGGCGCGAGCTCCCGGGGCTTTGGGCGGGGTGCAGGGCGGAGGGCCAGGACCAGGGCGTTGGCTGCGACCCCACCGAGGGCGAGGCGAGCCGGGCGGTGACCAGGCGGACGCCGTGGGCCAAACGACCTCGGTGGGGGCGGAGGTCCGGGACAGGGTGGCGGCTACCTGCACAGTGCATGGCGGAGTCCTCCCTGAGCGTACCGAGAGCACCGAGGGGCCCGAGCAAACTTACCCCAAGAAACTTTATTGGGGCGTGCCCGACGGTCCCGGGCTAGGGATTCTGGGGACCCACGCCTTGCCTTTTCGCCCTGGTCTCCGCAGGTGCGTCCTCCAGGGGTCCTGTTGCTGCTACTGTGCGTCTTTCCAAGTTCCGAGTGCCTTGCAGGGCCTGCTCGCTCTAGCATAGATGTTGAAGTTTGGTGGCTTGGTCGTTTGCTGTGTTGGGAAGAAAAGATTCGTACTGCCTTTATCTCAAAGAAAGTATTGTTAGGGCGTGCTGCATATTCTGTGTGTCAAGCAGTCAGTCTATTGTCCCATTTACTGGTGCAGAAGACTAGCTACTTCTATATTTATTTTTTGAAGAAGATCAATGGATATAATTAGGCTTTTTCTTTTTGAAATACTCCCGCCACCTCTAAATCCTGCCCTAGGATAGTTCCCAAACTTGTCTGTGCGGGAGATTGGCTGGCGAGTTTTAAAATTTACCGGGCTCCCCATTGCACCCTAGACTAATTCAGACACAAGACATTTATTTGTAAAAGGTCCGTATGTAATTCTGAGAGCTGTAGAGCTCAGAGACACTCGTTTGATAAGAGAAAGTCAAGGCTAGCTTTACAAAGTAGCACGTAGCATTCATTCAGTTTAAAAATGCTGGGGTGAAACTCTAGTTTATTCTTCCTTGTCCGAAACGTACAACAGTGGTTTCTTTCCCACCAGCCAGGGAACAAAGTGTCCCTAAGGGTCAAATTTGAGCTAGACTATATGACTGGTGTTTTGAATTTCCTTGTTACAGCTATGAGGCTATCTCGTTTTAACCGTTCCTTCCAATCCTCCTCCAGGGTCCCATAGTTAATGTACCCCAGTCCCTTGGAGAATGTCCCTTAACCTTCTGGTTTTGAATCTGAAGGGTTACTGTGGGTTCCTATAGCAGTGGGTCCTCCAGGGGAAGTGGGCGGGGCCTCTTCCCATTGGGTTTCTAAAGAGGACTCTTCTGAGTATTTTGATTCACATTTGGCAGTTCTTTGATCTCAGTGAGGGTAAGGAGGTTATTCCTAGTCTATATTTCCCTTCTAGGATAATTACAGGTTGGCGAGGAAGGATACCTCTCAGGGCTGCTTTTTCCTTGCTGGGTACAGTAGCCCTCACCCCTTCCCCAAGTACTTATCTGCCTACACTTGATTTGTTTAGCAAAAGTTTCATGTTCCTGACATCTTTCCTTCCACACACACAAACTTGAGAGTTGTGAACAATGTTTTTTAATGCGCCAAGACACTTTATGTTTACCGGTTTGTAAACATGAAATATCCTACAGCCATGCAAAGCAAAAAGGAAACAGAAAGCAAATAGGAAAAGGAAAAAGAAATCAACATTTTGTGAGAAAAAAAATGTCTCGGCCAGTGTTTTAAGTTGTTTGATTCCTAGAAGTTGTTTTTCCCATAACTTGTGTAATGTTATCCTTTAAAAAACGACAAAGGCAGAGGCGAGGAACTCCTTCCTTCTCCAACATTCAAAGGTCAATTAAAAGAAACCTTATATACAGCAGGACAGAAAAATGTCGCTTATGCTTTTCGGACTTCAGTTTTTGAAACCTTTCGTGCTTTGCTGGAAGTAACGAGTGTTGTGGTTCTGAGTGTGTCATTAGGGTTGCATTCATTCTGAACATGTATTGGGCATCTTCAGTTGTTTTTGTGTGCTAATTCAGTGCTGTCAACCAAATTCTGCAAATTCACCATTGAACCGGGAGGAGTTGAGAAGGAATGATGAAGGGACTCTGTGGTCTGGACCTGTAACCTCATGGTGCTGAAATAATTTGTTTTCTTTTTAAGCCCATCACACGGTTTTTACCACACAGTGAAAACGACCACCCTCAGTCCAGTCGTCCAGCAAAAGATCCTTGAGGGTGGATATTTGTGTGCTGTCATCGATAGATCCTTTTGAAAAGTTAGTTGCAGCTATAGCTGAGAATTTCTGTTGTTTCTAAGGTTTTTACGCATTTTAAAGCAAACACCATTTACCTGTATTTTCAGACTTTGGGAGAGTACCGCACCAAATGTAAGGAAATGAAGATCATAGTCATGTGCCCTGGCAGTCACCATCTGTTAATTTCTTCTACCGTCCATTTGACTTTTTGTGTTTTCCTACAGAGACTCAAAGTTGGCATTTGAATGTTTCTGTTTATTTATGGAAATGGTTTAACTACATAGCCCAGGCTTGCATAGATCTCAGTGTATATTCCAACCATCCTCCTGTCTCAGCTTCCAGAGAACTGAGATTATAGGTATGTGCCATCATACCTGGCTTACGTACTTTTAAACAGAACTCTTAGCATTATAACTCAAATGTCTCCTCTACTTTTTAAATAATTTGAAACTAAGATTTTTATGATGGATATGTCTATTTGCATGAGTTTCGTTTATTCAGGTTTTTTTGTTTTGTTTTGTTTTGTTTTAAATACCAAACTCCATTTTCAGCATTGAGAATGTTCTCAGGTTGCAAAGCCCAGATTGTCTACTTGTTAAGTGGCCTTAATTGCTGCCAGTTTAAATCCCCTTTCTTGGGATAAGGATAACTGTTCTGTAGAACTGCAGGGAGATGGAATGAACCAAACAGAGAAGGCCAGCATGGTGGCAGAGGATGTGAGCTCAGTGCAGTCCTAGAAAAACAGACATGGTCAAGGTCAATGCCCTTTGTGCAAGTCTTGGCGTCTGTGATTTGCTTGGTCTAGATTTACAGCACAAGAAACAGGTGGACTCTTTATGGTTCCTGAGGCTCATTAACTTGTTTTTGCAGTGACTTGTTCCTTCTGTACCCTTTCTGTGACCAGGTGTTCCAGCACGTGAGTGCTTAATCCTCCCTGGGTTTCTGTAAAGATTCATTTAGTGTTAATACTAAAATTAGTAATTTAGTGCTTTGGAAATTGTATGTGTACCATTCCTACTTTACTTTTAAATAGTGTGTGTGTGTGTTTTAAATGAGTTAAATACATGTTTTATATAAAAAATACTGAGACTGTTTCATATATATATATATATATATACACAGAGAGAGAAAGAGAGAGGGTTTTAAATTTGGATTCTTTGAAGCAGAGTTGGGATTTATTACAAGTTGCATATAGATTTTAAGAATGGGGTTTAAGAGGAGGAGAGGTGCTCAAGACGAAAGGCTTTCTCAGAAATGTCAATGTGGGCTCCTCACAGAAGTGTTACTTCATTGCTCATTGGTAATTTGTGTTACCGTGTTTCCCCGAACGAACATAAAAGACTTCCCATTTTATTATATATCATAATGTACTGCACATTATTATCACAATTTTATATTTCCATCTTTTTAAGGCCAGTTATGCTTGACAGGTCCAGGGGTGACGTAAATAGAACAAAAACATTGAAGATTTGAATCTTTTAGCCCTTCCTCATCCACACATCATTCTCAAATCTTAATGCAAAGCCTTAGATTTAGAATACATAGGATTGTGGTAGATCAAATCACGTGATTTAAGACAGCCTTTTATTTACCTGTCCTTTCAGATAAAGGTGCTAGATTTAAATTAATCTGTGAAGTTTTAAATA